>NC_136059.1:1273085564-1275968898 GCF_964261635.1 Lissotriton helveticus | reverse complement strand
TCGCTCCCTGCAAAGCGCCAACTTGCATTCCTTCCAAAGTTCTGAAGCACAGGTAACTTCAGAACGGACCTGTTGATAGCAGAGGGCTTTCTCTCACGACCGGGTAGGCCGTTATATATCCATCCAGAGCAGGAACCCCATTGAGTGAAAGCCACGAGGAATTGCATCAGCACACTCTTTATTTGTCAACAGCTTGCCGGCAGGCTCCTAGCCCAGAAAGCACTTCCAAATAAAAACGCCAAACGCGTTTCGGGAATGTAGTCTCCCTTCGTCAGTGGCGGAAGTCTATTTCAGAAATGGCAGTATAGTTCGTAATGCACTGAATTTGTTCGTGCCTGCCTCAGTGGGCGTGTCCAGTGCTTGGCATTATGGATAATGTAGTGCCGGATAAGATCCCAAGTGGGTGCGACCATTTCTTTCAACATAAAGACGAGTGAAATCCCAAGTGGGTTGAAGCAGAGTCTGGGCGGGCGCATGCCCTGCTTTGCAGCTGTTGATTAGAGGGTCAAGCAGGTCGCTCCCTGCAAAGCGCCAACTTGCATTCCTTCCAAAGTTCTGAAGCACAGGTAACTTCAGAACGGACCTGTTGATAGCAGAGGGCTTTCTCTCACGACCGGGTAGGCCGTTATATATCCATCCAGAGCAGGAACCCCATTGAGTGAAAGCCACGAGGAATTGCATCAGCACACTCTTTATTTGTCAACAGCTTGCCGGCAGGCTCCTAGCCCAGAAAGCACTTCCAAATAAAAACGCCAAACGCGTTTCGGGAATGTAGTCTCCCTTCGTCAGTGGCGGAAGTCTATTTCAGAAATGGCAGTATAGTTCGTAACGCACTGAATTTGTTCGTGCCTGCCTCAGTGGGCGTGTCCAGTGCTTGGCATTATGGATAATGTAGTGCCGGATAAGATCCCAAGTGGGTGCGACCATTTCTTTCAACATAAAGACGAGTGAAATCCCAAGTGGGTTGAAGCAGAGTCTGGGCGGGCGCATGCCCTGCTTTGCAGCTGTTGATTAGAGGGTCAAGCAGGTCGCTCCCTGCAAAGCGCCAACTTGCATTCCTTCCAAAGTTCTGAAGCACAGGTAACTTCAGAACGGACCTGTTGATAGCAGAGGGCTTTCTCTCACGACCGGGTAGGCCGTTATATATCCATCCAGAGCAGGAACCCCATTGAGTGAAAGCCACGAGGAATTGCATCAGCACACTCTTTATTTGTCAACAGCTTGCCGGCAGGCTCCTAGCCCAGAAAGCACTTCCAAATAAAAACGCCAAACGCGTTTCGGGAATGTAGTCTCCCTTCGTCAGTGGCGGAAGTCTATTTCAGAAATGGCAGTATAGTTCGTAACGCACTGAATTTGTTCGTGCCTGCCTCAGTGGGCGTGTCCAGTGCTTGGCATTATGGATAATGTAGTGCCGGATAAGATCCCAAGTGGGTGCGACCATTTCTTTCAACATAAAGACGAGTGAAATCCCAAGTGGGTTGAAGCAGAGTCTGGGCGGGCGCATGCCCTGCTTTGCAGCTGTTGATTAGAGGGTCAAGCAGGTCGCTCCCTGCAAAGCGCCAACTTGCATTCCTTCCAAAGTTCTGAAGCACAGGTAACTTCAGAACGGACCTGTTGATAGCAGAGGGCTTTCTCTCACGACCGGGTAGGCCGTTATATATCCATCCAGAGCAGGAACCCCATTGAGTGAAAGCCACGAGGAATTGCATCAGCACACTCTTTATTTGTCAACAGCTTGCCGGCAGGCTCCTAGCCCAGAAAGCACTTCCAAATAAAAACGCCAAACGCGTTTCGGGAATGTAGTCTCCCTTCGTCAGTGGCGGAAGTCTATTTCAGAAATGGCAGTATAGTTCGTAACGCACTGAATTTGTTCGTGCCTGCCTCAGTGGGCGTGTCCAGTGCTTGGCATTATGGATAATGTAGTGCCGGATAAGATCCCAAGTGGGTGCGACCATTTCTTTCAACATAAAGACGAGTGAAATCCCAAGTGGGTTGAAGCAGAGTCTGGGCGGGCGCATGCCCTGCTTTGCAGCTGTTGATTAGAGGGTCAAGCAGGTCGCTCCCTGCAAAGCGCCAACTTGCATTCCTTCCAAAGTTCTGAAGCACAGGTAACTTCAGAACGGACCTGTTGATAGCAGAGGGCTTTCTCTCACGACCGGGTAGGCCGTTATATATCCATCCAGAGCAGGAACCCCATTGAGTGAAAGCCACGAGGAATTGCATCAGCACACTCTTTATTTGTCAACAGCTTGCCGGCAGGCTCCTAGCCCAGAAAGCACTTCCAAATAAAAACGCCAAACGCGTTTCGGGAATGTAGTCTCCCTTCGTCAGTGGCGGAAGTCTATTTCAGAAATGGCAGTATAGTTCGTAACGCACTGAATTTGTTCGTGCCTGCCTCAGTGGGCGTGTCCAGTGCTTGCAACAGCTTGCCGGCAGGCTCCTAGCCCAGAAAGCACTTCCAAATGAAAACGCCAAACGCGTTTCGGGAATGTAGTCTCCCTTCGTCAGTGGCGGAAGTCTATAAGGAAGGAATGCAAGTTGGCGCTTTGCAGGGAGCGACCTGCTTGACCCTCTAATCAACAGCTGCAAAGCAGGGCATGCGCCCGCCCAGACTCTGCTTCAACCCACTTGGGATTTCACTCGTCTTTATGTTGAAAGAAATGGTCGCACCCACTTGGGATCTTATCCGGCACTACATTATCCATAATGCCAAGCACTGGACACGCCCACTGAGGCAGGCACGAACAAATTCAGTGCGTTACGAACTATACTGCCATTTCTGAAATAGACTTCCGCCACTGACGAAGGGAGACTACATTCCCGAAACGCGTTTGGCGTTTTCATTTGGAAGTGCTTTCTGGGCTAGGAGCCTGCCGGCAAGCTGTTGACAAATAAAGAGTGTGCTGATGCAATTCCTCGTGGCTTTCACTCAATGGGGTTCCTGCTCTGGATGGATATATAACGGCCTACCCGGTCGTGAGAGAAAGCCCTCTGCTATCAACAGGTCCGTTCTGAAGTTACCTGTGCTTCAGAACTTTGGAAGGAATGCAAGTTGGCGCTTTGCAGGGAGCGACCTGCTTGACCCTCTAATCAACAGCTGCAAAGCAGGGCATGCGCCCGCCCAGACTCTGCTTCAACCCACTTGGGATTTCACTCGTCTTTATGTTGAAAGAAATGGTCGCACCCACTTGGGATCTTATCCGGCACTACATTATCCATAATGCCAAGCACTGGACACGCCCACTGAGGCAGGCACGAACAAATTCAGTGCGTTACGAACTATACTGCCATTTCTGAAATAGACTTCCGCCACTGACGAAGGGAGACTACATTCCCGAAACGCGTTTGGCGTTTTCATTTGGAAGTGCTTTCTGGGCTAGGAGCCTGCCGGCAAGCTGTTGACAAATAAAGAGTGTGCTGATGCAATTCCTCGTGGCTTTCACTCAATGGGGTTCCTGCTCTGGATGGATATATAACGGCCTACCCGGTCGTGAGAGAAAGCCCTCTGCTATCAACAGGTCCGTTCTGAAGTTACCTGTGCTTCAGAACTTTGGAAGGAATGCAAGTTGGCGCTTTGCAGGGAGCGACCTGCTTGACCCTCTAATCAACAGCTGCAAAGCAGGGCATGCGCCCGCCCAGACTCTGCTTCAACCCACTTGGGATTTCACTCGTCTTTATGTTGAAAGAAATGGTCGCACCCACTTGGGATCTTATCCGGCACTACATTATCCATAATGCCAAGCACTGGACACGCCCACTGAGGCAGGCACGAACAAATTCAGTGCGTTACGAACTATACTGCCATTTCTGAAATAGACTTCCGCCACTGACGAAGGGAGACTACATTCCCGAAACGCGTTTGGCGTTTTCATTTGGAAGTGCTTTCTGGGCTAGGAGCCTGCCGGCAAGCTGTTGACAAATAAAGAGTGTGCTGATGCAATTCCTCGTGGCTTTCACTCAATGGGGTTCCTGCTCTGGATGGATATATAACGGCCTACCCGGTCGTGAGAGAAAGCCCTCTGCTATCAACAGGTCCGTTCTGAAGTTACCTGTGCTTCAGAACTTTGGAAGGAATGCAAGTTGGCGCTTTGCAGGGAGCGACCTGCTTGACCCTCTAATCAACAGCTGCAAAGCAGGGCATGCGCCCGCCCAGACTCTGCTTCAACCCACTTGGGATTTCACTCGTCTTTATGTTGAAAGAAATGGTCGCACCCACTTGGGATCTTATCCGGCACTACATTATCCATAATGCCAAGCACTGGACACGCCCACTGAGGCAGGCACGAACAAATTCAGTGCGTTACGAACTATACTGCCATTTCTGAAATAGACTTCCGCCACTGACGAAGGGAGACTACATTCCCGAAACGCGTTTGGCGTTTTCATTTGGAAGTGCTTTCTGGGCTAGGAGCCTGCCGGCAAGCTGTTGACAAATAAAGAGTGTGCTGATGCAATTCCTCGTGGCTTTCACTCAATGGGGTTCCTGCTCTGGATGGATATATAACGGCCTACCCGGTCGTGAGAGAAAGCCCTCTGCTATCAACAGGTCCGTTCTGAAGTTACCTGTGCTTCAGAACTTTGGAAGGAATGCAAGTTGGCGCTTTGCAGGGAGCGACCTGCTTGACCCTCTAATCAACAGCTGCAAAGCAGGGCATGCGCCCGCCCAGACTCTGCTTCAACCCACTTGGGATTTCACTCGTCTTTATGTTGAAAGAAATGGTCGCACCCACTTGGGATCTTATCCGGCACTACATTATCCATAATGCCAAGCACTGGACACGCCCACTGAGGCAGGCACGAACAAATTCAGTGCGTTACGAACTATACTGCCATTTCTGAAATAGACTTCCGCCACTGACGAAGGGAGACTACATTCCCGAAACGCGTTTGGCGTTTTCATTTGGAAGTGCTTTCTGGGCTAGGAGCCTGCCGGCAAGCTGTTGACAAATAAAGAGTGTGCTGATGCAATTCCTCGTGGCTTTCACTCAATGGGGTTCCTGCTCTGGATGGATATATAACGGCCTACCCGGTCGTGAGAGAAAGCCCTCTGCTATCAACAGGTCCGTTCTGAAGTTACCTGTGCTTCAGAACTTTGGAAGGAATGCAAGTTGGCGCTTTGCAGGGAGCGACCTGCTTGACCCTCTAATCAACAGCTGCAAAGCAGGGCATGCGCCCGCCCAGACTCTGCTTCAACCCACTTGGGATTTCACTCGTCTTTATGTTGAAAGAAATGGTCGCACCCACTTGGGATCTTATCCGGCACTACATTATCCATAATGCCAAGCACTGGACACGCCCACTGAGGCAGGCACGAACAAATTCAGTGCGTTACGAACTATACTGCCATTTCTGAAATAGACTTCCGCCACTGACGAAGGGAGACTACATTCCCGAAACGCGTTTGGCGTTTTCATTTGGAAGTGCTTTCTGGGCTAGGAGCCTGCCGGCAAGCTGTTGACAAATAAAGAGTGTGCTGATGCAATTCCTCGTGGCTTTCACTCAATGGGGTTCCTGCTCTGGATGGATATATAACGGCCTACCCGGTCGTGAAAGAAAGCCCTCTGCTATCAACAGGTCCGTTCTGAAGTTACCTGTGCTTCAGAACTTTGGAAGGAATGCAAGTTGGCGCTTTGCAGGGAGCGACCTGCTTGACCCTCTAATCAACAGCTGCAAAGCAGGGCATGCGCCCGCCCAGACTCTGCTTCAACCCACTTGGGATTTCACTCGTCTTTATGTTGAAAGAAATGGTCGCACCCACTTGGGATCTTATCCGGCACTACATTATCCATAATGCCAAGCACTGGACACGCCCACTGAGGCAGGCACGAACAAATTCAGTGCGTTACGAACTATACTGCCATTTCTGAAATAGACTTCCGCCACTGACGAAGGGAGACTACATTCCCGAAACGCGTTTGGCGTTTTCATTTGGAAGTGCTTTCTGGGCTAGGAGCCTGCCGGCAAGCTGTTGACAAATAAAGAGTGTGCTGATGCAATTCCTCGTGGCTTTCACTCAATGGGGTTCCTGCTCTGGATGGATATATAACGGCCTACCCGGTCGTGAGAGAAAGCCCTCTGCTATCAACAGGTCCGTTCTGAAGTTACCTGTGCTTCAGAACTTTGGAAGGAATGCAAGTTGGCGCTTTGCAGGGAGCGACCTGCTTGACCCTCTAATCAACAGCTGCAAAGCAGGGCATGCGCCCGCCCAGACTCTGCTTCAACCCACTTGGGATTTCACTCGTCTTTATGTTGAAAGAAATGGTCGCACCCACTTGGGATCTTATCCGGCACTACATTATCCATAATGCCAAGCACTGGACACGCCCACTGAGGCAGGCACGAACAAATTCAGTGCGTTACGAACTATACTGCCATTTCTGAAATAGACTTCCGCCACTGACGAAGGGAGACTACATTCCCGAAACGCGTTTGGCGTTTTCATTTGGAAGTGCTTTCTGGGCTAGGAGCCTGCCGGCAAGCTGTTGACAAATAAAGAGTGTGCTGATGCAATTCCTCGTGGCTTTCACTCAATGGGGTTCCTGCTCTGGATGGATATATAACGGCCTACCCGGTCGTGAGAGAAAGCCCTCTGCTATCAACAGGTCCGTTCTGAAGTTACCTGTGCTTCAGAACTTTGGAAGGAATGCAAGTTGGCGCTTTGCAGGGAGCGACCTGCTTGACCCTCTAATCAACAGCTGCAAAGCAGGGCATGCGCCCGCCCAGACTCTGCTTCAACCCACTTGGGATTTCACTCGTCTTTATGTTGAAAGAAATGGTCGCACCCACTTGGGATCTTATCCGGCACTACATTATCCATAATGCCAAGCACTGGACACGCCCACTGAGGCAGGCACGAACAAATTCAGTGCGTTACGAACTATACTGCCATTTCTGAAATAGACTTCCGCCACTGACGAAGGGAGACTACATTCCCGAAACGCGTTTGGCGTTTTCATTTGGAAGTGCTTTCTGGGCTAGGAGCCTGCCGGCAAGCTGTTGACAAATAAAGAGTGTGCTGATGCAATTCCTCGTGGCTTTCACTCAATGGGGTTCCTGCTCTGGATGGATATATAACGGCCTACCCGGTCGTGAAAGAAAGCCCTCTGCTATCAACAGGTCCGTTCTGAAGTTACCTGTGCTTCAGAACTTTGGAAGGAATGCAAGTTGGCGCTTTGCAGGGAGCGACCTGCTTGACCCTCTAATCAACAGCTGCAAAGCAGGGCATGCGCCCGCCCAGACTCTGCTTCAACCCACTTGGGATTTCACTCGTCTTTATGTTGAAAGAAATGGTCGCACCCACTTGGGATCTTATCCGGCACTACATTATCCATAATGCCAAGCACTGGACACGCCCACTGAGGCAGGCACGAACAAATTCAGTGCGTTACGAACTATACTGCCATTTCTGAAATAGACTTCCGCCACTGACGAAGGGAGACTACATTCCCGAAACGCGTTTGGCGTTTTCATTTGGAAGTGCTTTCTGGGCTAGGAGCCTGCCGGCAAGCTGTTGACAAATAAAGAGTGTGCTGATGCAATTCCTCGTGGCTTTCACTCAATGGGGTTCCTGCTCTGGATGGATATATAACGGCCTACCCGGTCGTGAGAGAAAGCCCTCTGCTATCAACAGGTCCGTTCTGAAGTTACCTGTGCTTCAGAACTTTGGAAGGAATGCAAGTTGGCGCTTTGCAGGGAGCGACCTGCTTGACCCTCTAATCAACAGCTGCAAAGCAGGGCATGCGCCCGCCCAGACTCTGCTTCAACCCACTTGGGATTTCACTCGTCTTTATGTTGAAAGAAATGGTCGCACCCACTTGGGATCTTATCCGGCACTACATTATCCATAATGCCAAGCACTGGACACGCCCACTGAGGCAGGCACGAACAAATTCAGTGCGTTACGAACTATACTGCCATTTCTGAAATAGACTTCCGCCACTGACGAAGGGAGACTACATTCCCGAAACGCGTTTGGCGTTTTCATTTGGAAGTGCTTTCTGGGCTAGGAGCCTGCCGGCAAGCTGTTGACAAATAAAGAGTGTGCTGATGCAATTCCTCGTGGCTTTCACTCAATGGGGTTCCTGCTCTGGATGGATATATAACGGCCTACCCGGTCGTGAGAGAAAGCCCTCTGCTATCAACAGGTCCGTTCTGAAGTTACCTGTGCTTCAGAACTTTGGAAGGAATGCAAGTTGGCGCTTTGCAGGGAGCGACCTGCTTGACCCTCTAATCAACAGCTGCAAAGCAGGGCATGCGCCCGCCCAGACTCTGCTTCAACCCACTTGGGATTTCACTCGTCTTTATGTTGAAAGAAATGGTCGCACCCACTTGGGATCTTATCCGGCACTACATTATCCATAATGCCAAGCACTGGACACGCCCACTGAGGCAGGCACGAACAAATTCAGTGCGTTACGAACTATACTGCCATTTCTGAAATAGACTTCCGCCACTGACGAAGGGAGACTACATTCCCGAAACGCGTTTGGCGTTTTCATTTGGAAGTGCTTTCTGGGCTAGGAGCCTGCCGGCAAGCTGTTGACAAATAAAGAGTGTGCTGATGCAATTCCTCGTGGCTTTCACTCAATGGGGTTCCTGCTCTGGATGGATATATATATATATATATATATATATATATATATATATATATATATCTCAATAATTAAAACAAAGAGTGCAACAGTAGGGAAAATGTTGGAAAGTGTTGGGGTAAAATTACTATTCCCACTCCAAAGAGAGCAGCAGTAGGGAAACTGTTGGATAGCGGAGGGGCAAAAATTACTGTTCCCACTCCAGTGAGTGCAATAGTAGGGAATATGGTGGATAGCGGAGGGGTAACAATTACTATTCCCACTCCAAAGAGTGAAACAGTAGGAAAAGTGTTGGATAGCGGAGGGGTAAAAATGACTATTCCCACTCTACTGAATGCAACAGTAGGATAAGTGTTGAATAGCCGAGGGGTAAAATTTGTTATCCCCACTCCAGTGATTGCAACATTAGGGAAAGTGTTGGATAGCAGAGAAACAAAAATTACTAATAACACATAAACAGTTGAAAAACAAAACAAAAAAATGTTTTAAAATGTAAAAAATCATAAAAATAAAAAAACAAAATTTACAAAATATATTATTAAATATATTAAACATATAAAAATAACACACATTAAATATTAGGTATATATATAAAAAACTACAAATAATATATTAAGTAAATTAAGAAATACATTATGAACAATAATTATTTAAAAGTAGCAAATAATAACAAACAAACAAATGATGTAAAATATAAATGCATTTATTTTATAACGTATAGCACCACACCAATAACAAAACACTTCAAAAATTTTTATTACATGTATTTCCATTATAAATATAATTAGTAATCAATTATAAAGTTTCTTATTAGTAAAATAAATAAACATTAATTGAGTAAACAAGCTTTAACACTCTAATTGCAACAACTCACACCTAAATTAAACTGTAAAATAATAAAACACAATTACATATTATTTTTAAAACAAAAACAATTACCATGAACAACTAATAATTAAATAAAATGTTATTTAATACCCACCCTTTACCCCTTTAAAAGTAAAAACAAAACCCGAAAAAATAAACATATACTCAAAATAAATATCAAGTGATTAAAATGAATTGGCAACTATATATTAACTAATTAAACACAAACTACTTCCCACCCTTTTCACCTACAAACACCACAACACACAAAAAATTAATTACACAATTACCATAATTAATTACCAATTAATTAATTAAAATCAATTAGCAACTAATTATTAATTCATTAATTAAAATAAATTACTTCCCACCTTTCCCACCCTTTACACCTATAAAAACTACCAAACACAAATACAATTAATTACACCATTACCAACATGAATTACAAATTCATTAATTAAAATTAATTAACAATCGATTATTAATTCATAAATTAAAGATAAATTTCTTCCCACCATTTACAGCTATAAACACCACACCACACACCTAAAATTAAATACACAATCACCATATTTAATTACCAATTCATTAATTAAAATTAATTAACAACCAATTATTAATAAAAAATAAATTACTTTACCCATTTAACACTATAACATCTCAATTAAACAAATAATAATAAAAGAAAATCAGGAAATTAAATATAACTAAATTACTTCCCACCCTATTCCCCTATAACTCCACAACCCGCTACGGAAATAAAATTGCAAAAATAAAAGATTATTTCTTTTTATACATTTAATATAATTAAATTACTTCTCACCCTATTCCCATATTAACCCACAATGCGCTACGGAACTAAAAACGCAAAATACAAATAAAAAATATTAAAAATGTAATAAAATCAAATTACTACCCACCCTAGTCCCCTATAAACCCACAACCTGCTACGGAACGAAAAGCCCAAAATTAAAATAAAATAAATTTAATAACTACTAAAAATATACAATTATATTAAAAATACAAACAAATCTTATACAAAAAACGATATATTTGCAAACAATATTAAACACTGCGATATTTTCTTAATCGATATTACTTACCTTAAGTCGATATTCGTGACCACGATATTAATAACTCCTTATTTGTGCCACTCGATATTTTGTACTCGATATTATGTCTCTGCACCGGAGCAATGGGACGGATACAGGGAATAGGTTCATCCCAGTAGAAAGTTTACATCTGGACCTATAATGTTTTCTGGAGAAACAGAGGTCATCAAAGAGCTGTCATCGGGGCAAGCTGCAAGCTATTTATGATGAATGTCTCAATGACAATGGGGAGCTGCTCTAAGGTGTCTCAGAATTGATCGGTGGCTATTTAGCGCTGAGCCCGCATAAAGCTGTTGATGAGGGTTTTCCCCGTCTATATGATGAAGCCGTCCATTGTGTGCTGTTTGGCTTTGAATCCAGGGAAGCCAAACATGTCTTCTGTCGGAGTCAATGTTCAAGGTCGAATCTGGTGAAACTTGCAGTTAGACAGTGAGGAGTACACACTGACCACAACCAAACACCCACAACCTTGAGGACAGTACTTGAAGGTCAGGACTCAATCTCACAGAGGCCAGCAGAGGGGACTAGGCCACGACTTGCCAGCTGGAAAGCAGGAAAAGACCTCTGGAAGCCTGTTGTGTCCCTGTAGCTCAAATAGGAGGTCAATTAAGTGAACACTGGAGTCATTTCTGGGGTCATGGGTTCAGGGTAAGCAGATCCAATCTTCTTTCAGGTTCTTCATATAGCAGGGCAGTTCTTCTTCAGATTCATCACAGGACCAGGAGTGTTCTGAGGAGAGTTCTGGGAATGACACTTTTATGCCCTGTGCTAGCCTGTAACTTTGGATTAATCCTTTCTACACCCCCTTTAACCAGATCTGGTAGCTTCCCCTCCAGCAGTGTTAGGATCAAGCTTGAGTAGACAGCAAAACAGAAGCAGGCCCAGATGGTAGGTACATCTGCCCTCTACATAGGAATCTCCGCACACATTTGACAAAGACTTCAGACTATACAGAACGCCACAGCCAGAATCATCCTCTGCCTCTCAAAAATGAACTCACATCACACCCCACCTCAGGAAACTGTACTGGATTCCCATACACAAGAGATGCCAATTCAAGCTGCTGGCCCACGCACACAAGGCTCTACACAACCAAGGACCTGCCTACATTAACCACCGCCTGAACTTCTACCACCCTTTGAGAAGACTATGCTCTGCCTCCCTTTCACTTGTCTATACTCCCACATCTACGAAGCAGAAGTCACTTCTCCCTCATCTCAGCAAAGACTTGGAACAGCCTCCCCATGCACTTCCGGACCATCACTTCACTTTTGGAATTCCAAATGGCTCTCAAGACCTGGCTGTTCGAATATGCCCATGGGACCTGCATGTCCCTGGATACCCTATTGGGTGATTAGACAAACTATATAAATCCTGATTGATTGTTTGATTGATTGACAGGTCATGTATTGTTTAAAACTCAGTGTGGGGCTGGGTACCGTCTTTAGACCATCCACCATGCAAAAGAAAAACACCTCCTCCAAAGCCCCTTGTCTACTGTATGGGTGCAATCCACATCTCACTGCAGGGGAGGCATCAGCAGTTATGTGACACTGAACATTGGGAGAGAGGCCTTTGGTTTTAGTTAGGAACAAGACAACTTTCTAAACTGGTCTATACTTTAATAGTAATACGAAAAATCTGGCCTTACCCTTAAGTTGGAATGTATATAGAAATTAAGCAAATTAAGCCTTTTAAGTTGTTATAATGTAAGTAGTGTTTTCCTATGGGAGAGCCAGCCTTGCTACAACATAAAACAACATTTCAGGGTTTTCAGAACATGAAACATTAATTTCTATATATCATACTTTTAAATGCAATGCACCCTGTCTTACTGGACAATAACGCCTAACAAGAAAGGTTTAGGCCTAGCGAAAGGGTGGTTTTGACAGGCCAAATATGCAATTTAAAAACTGCACAGCCAGGTTGCAGTGGCAGTTATGGAGATGTGCTTTACAGGGCTTCTGTATTGGGTGACACAATTAGTGCTGCAGCCCACTATTGGCATTTACCAGATACGCTGGCGGCAGGACGAGCTCCGGACACAGCTCCTTTACTACGTCACTGACACTGCGATTTAAGGTCATTTTGCTTTCTTTGAGATTCATTCTCCACCACGAGAGTTTCTCATACTGTGATCTGTGATCAGAAATGGCTGAATTTCTCCGTTCTGGAAATCTATGATACAGTACTTACCATTAATCATAAGTACTTTGCCCTGAAAAAGCCCATGTTTGGTCGAAACAGGTTGGCTGGTCTCATCCTTTGCATACCAATAACATCTGGAAATAAAAGACTAATAACGGCAAAAAACTAATGAATGTGTATACGTATCTTGTACTTATATGTTGCCTCTCATCTAACTAGCTCTTACCACTATTGGCATTTATTTAGCCAGCCCTGGGCACATCTAGTACAATATACTATGGACTTATAAGTAAAGTAAATATACCAATTAAGTACATGTCAATTTTAGCACGTTTAAAAAGGAGAGCGCAAGCACGTTACCAGTGTTTGGCAGGTGTAAAGTGCACACAGTTCTATGGCCATCAAAAACAAGTTCAGCAACAAAAGACAAAAATCTGGAGGAATATCAGGCAAAAAAAGATGGTAATTTCAAGCACCCATTTACTAACATTTGTAGACAGTGCTTTGTTAGAAAAAAACATATCTCCTTACGGCTGGAGTAAAGTAGGAGAAAAGTTAGCTTTTTGCCAATTTTGTTTCCAACTTTGCATGTGTACTGCACTTTACCACAAACATACAGAGAAGGAAAAGTTTTTAAGTCAGTCTAAGCATAGTATTTTGTACCGGTAGGTCATCCTTCCAGTACAAGACGTGTGCTAGACTGATATGCTAGACTGACACATACACCTTTGCACTATGGTGCAAAAGTGTAGATATGGAGCTAGCCAGAAAGTGTGCTAGCACAAAGGAAAAGAGCAGCAGTGCCACATCTTATTATTATCATTGTAGTGTTTTCTAAGTCAAAGTCCTGCAAATTGAAATTTTCACACACAGATTCCTAGGCATTGCAAATGTCATAAGTAATGGTACTGTTTGGTCAATAACATAGTCTGAATATATGTTATTAGAAATTGCACATTTCATTTTGAATAAAGAAACTTACTTTGGGAGGAATTATCCTACAGTTGATGCATGTAGCAGGTGTTTGCTGTGATTTGGTTCTCTTTAGTCATTCCCCGCATGGATGAAAGGTGTGACTATTTTTATTTTATGAGGCAAATATATGTTGAAATAGCAGGTGTGTCAATCAAGCCATGGACAAACTTGGATTTTCTTATTTCTTGCAATTCCATAATTGCATGCTGTATTTTTACTCCTACCTTTAAACTCAGCTTCAAGTACCGAGTGCTGTTGTATGCAGCAATTGTGCATTAAATAATAAGTGACCAGGCCTTGGATCGCTCTGAGGCAACATGACACTTAATGCTACAAATACTGCGAAATGAACAGTTCCCAGGGTGCTATAAAAACATTCTGGAAGAACTGTTACACGCAATTATTGTGACCTTTATCTTGAGACAGGCTGTTAATTCAATTTCATTTCAACAGACGTTCTGGCATTGCAAGGTACAGCTTCTGGTGTCTGTGCGGCATTTTTGTGGAAAAACAGCACGCACTTCATTGACACTTTCCACTCACTCCAGAATGACACTTTCTTGGCACTAAAAACTGTGTAGGTTTGCACAGCATATTTCATTTCATTATTTAAATGTTATTCATGTGAGGAGATGGAATCGGTCTGAGGGTGGGACTCGGTGCCTACTGCTCTGATTTCTCCATCCCAAATTGCTGAGCAAATTTAAATCGGGTTTTTAATATCTATCAGGTAATTCTGGATGGACTGATCCCCGTCAGTATTTCCACACAAGTTACTGCCCATTATAAATTTCGAGCCCCGGTTTTCAGTTTCACCTCCAGCTGTGTGCACTGATTTCAGCCCCTTCCCTGCATACAGTTACCCAGTTGCTGGCCGTCCCCTGCCAAAGTGGTGGGGCAGGCCGGAGGAGGGAGCTGACAGGGTGGGTGGTGGGGGGTGGATAGGGGGTCAGGAACAAAATAAAAAATAATAACGAAAATAAACGTCCCTGATCGCCGCCACCACCGTCTGCTCCATTGCACTCTTCCTGCTTCTGGGACAGGCTACCAGACTGCAATGCGGCCAATCATGACCCTGCAGGAAAGCAGCTCCAGGATTGGCTTGAGCACTACAACTTCACGCTCCTAGACAGACTGGGAGCCTTTGCCTGCTTTTTCCAACCCCTTCAATGCAGCTTCGGCTGCAGAAAGCTTCACTGTGCATGAACTGTTTGGCCGGACGGAGATGGCCGGCCAAACACCTCATGTGCAGTGAGAGGACAAGGGTGCACTAGCACTCCCCCACCACAGTGTGCTCTCCATGGACCAACCCCCAAGACTAGTCAGAGCACTTGGTGCAAGTAAAGAGGGAATAAAATAACTATAATAAAACGGGTTAGAAACCGTTTTATTATCAGTTTATTTGTGGGAGGTGACGGGGGCGGTGCTCCTCCACCCTGAAGGAGGGGCCTCTGGTGCAGTTACCTCCTGTTTTCAGCAAGAGGATAGTGTCTGAATAAATACATTATGCATCACATGGGCATGTAGCTTAATACTTTGCCTGACTTTACCAGTGCTTAATTTGAACCGGTGCTTTCCGGCGCTCAGCACCAGCCCCTAATCCTCAGCATCGGTGCTTATAGCACCAATAAAGGACACACTCATTTGCAAGGCAGGTGATTTTCCCCATAATCACAGGATTTTGAACCCTGCCCAAGACTCGAACCCGGTTCCCCAGTTCCGAAATCAGCAGCTCTAGCCATTAGACCAAGTCCTCTTCAAAATAATATATGCCGGGGCTCTAGTTAGGAGGCAGTTTGCACTAGCACATTTCTCCAGTTGGCGCTGCCTCCTTAGGAGAGCCCCGGCCCCTATTATTTTGCAAATTAACCACTAGGCTTTACATCACGTTATTACATTGCTGGAGTTACATTGGAAGTACCAGTACATCAGCAGTATTTACTTCAGGAGTGTCCTCACTTGTTGAATTTAAATATATAGTTGAATATATATAAATATATATATATATATATATATTCTCAAAAAAGAAGCAGAGAACTCTGGGTAGTTCCCAAGTTTAGGTGGGAGGCCTTTCTATATCAGCATGGATAGCACTTTGGTAATCCTATGCTTAAAAACTTTGACAGAAAAGCAGACATTTGAGGTGAGCAAATTTAGAATGTTGCTGGTGTTGAGGGTCTCTATACAGGAGCTGCCATCCACCTAAACTTGGGAACTACCCAGAGTTCTCTACTTCTTTTTTGAATAATGTATGCGTCACTCTATGCCTATTCTTTTGACTTATCCTAGGTGCTCCCTTGTGTCTGGACAAAGCTTAACCTCTGTGAAGAGCTGTAATGACAGAGAAACATGTGCCAGAGGATTGGTGTCACTACAACGCGGTTTATAACAACGCATTCCGTTACATCGGAATTTTTACAATGCAGGATCCATTACATCGGATGCCATTACAACGCATGGCATTACATAGCAGATGCTATTACAACGCATGGCATTACATCGTAAGTATAGGTAAGTATACCTTTTTAAAAAAAATGTAATTAAGTTAATTTAATTAATTTAATTTAATTAATTTAATTAAAATACATTTTAAAATAGTAATTAATTTTATTTAATAAATTTAAATCTATTTATTTAAATTAATTTTAATAAAAATTGTAATTAATTTTATTTAATTAATATAATGAAATTAATTTAATTTAAATATTTTTTTAATTGTAATTAAATTAAATTATTTAAAATAATGTATTTAATTTAAATATTTTAATTAAGAAATGTAATTAATATAATATAATTAATTTAATTTAACCTAAAAACACCCCTGTACCCCAAAACCCAAACCCTGCCCTGAAACCTAAAAACACCCCTGTACCCCAAAACCCAAACCCTACCCTGAAACCTAAAAACACCCCTGTACCCCAAAACCCAAACCCTACCCTGAAACCTAAAAACACCCTGTACCCCAAAACCCAAACCCTACCCTGAAACCTAAAAACACCCCTGTACCCCAAAACCCAAACCCTACCCTGAAACCTAACAACACCCTTGTACCCCAAAACCCAAACCCTACCCTGAAACCTAAAAACACCCCTGTACCCCAAAACCCAAACCCTACCCTGAAACCTAAAAACACCCCTGTACCCCAAAACCCAAACCCTACCCTGAAACCTAAAAACACCCCTGTACCCCAAAACCCAAACCCTACCCTGAAACCTAAAAACACCCTTGTACCCCAAAACCCAAACCCTACCTTGAAACCTAAAAACACCCCTGTACACCTGTACTTATTTTAAAAATTATTTTAATTAATATAATAAATAATAAATTAATAATATTAAAAAACATAAATAAATATATTTAATTATAATTAATATTAATACAATTAAAAAAAAAAATACTTACCTATACTTACGATGTAATGCCATGCGTTGTAATAGCATCTGCTATGTAATGCCATGCGTTGTAATGGCATCCGATGTAATGGATCCTGCGTTGTAAAAATTCCGTTGTAAAAGCCTCCCGTTGTAAAAGTTGCGATGTAACGGTGCATCACCGTGCCGGAGGTTGCTTTTATTCATTTCAGGTTGGCTTGGATTGTATTTTAGCAATTGAAAGCTGTAATATTGTGCCTGGAGTGGTATATGGTTTTTGTCATTTTACAGCTCGGCATAGATAGTGCTAATCCTATGCTTAAAGACTTTGCTGTAGAAATGGCAAAAGACTGTGTCCCTTTCTATCTCTGCGTGGATAGCACTGTGCTAATCCTATGCTTAAAAGCTGTGATAGAAAAGTAGACATTTGAGGTGAGCAAATGTAGAGTGTCGCTGGTGTTGAGGGTGCTCTATACAGGAGCTACCTTCCACCTAAACTTGGGAACTACCCAGAGTTCTCTGGTTCTTTTTTAAATAAGTTAAGCGTCACTCTGTGCCTGCAAAGGTATTGTTTTGATATATATATATATATCAAGGTTGTGCATGGAAAGTTTCAGAGTGATCCATGAAGCGTGGGTCAGGGGAAAAGCGGGTCCAAAATGCAAAATCTCCATGCAGTTTCCTTAGGCTTCTTTAGTCATGGCAACAGCAAAACTGCAGAATGGAATTACACCAAATTTGATAGGAAACTACATCTTAGACCACAGATTGTGCTTTGTATGATTTGGTGTAAATCCGTTCAGTCGTCCTTTAGAAATTAAGGGTCAGAAATATTTGTATATCTGGGCAGTTGGGTCCACAAGAGACTCTTGCAGGAGCGCCATTATAAAAATAGGCTTCTTGTCAGACAGTTATTGTAAAAAATACTGAACAGAATTTCATCAAATTCGTCGAGGAACGGAGGAGCCAAGCTCGCGAGCGTAATGGTCGCCTTTTAGCTCGGCTCCCGCAGCCCTCCGGCCTGATCATATATCCTGTATCATATCCTGTCCGGAGACGACACATTATCGGAGAATTGGAGACGCAACACCTCGCTTGTACTCACCGTTTGGCCCGGAGGTTTCGACGTGCAGTGGTTCCGAAGTTGTGCCCTCCGCAAGACCGGGGCCTCCGTGGAACCTAGACCGGGACCTAGCCTGTGGGATCCGACGACTGTCGGCCCCGGTCGAGAGAGTGAACCAATGATGAGAGCCGTTGTGCGAACATCCCGGCGATCCTGATCCGGGCCTGCCCTGGTGCCCGCGAGGCTGATGTGAGTGAGATGCACCGGGGACTGATTCTGTGAAGGGGTTCCCCCCCGCCGCTGCTGTGTTCGGCGGCCCTGGACCTCTGCGCCCGGACTCTGCTTGTTGGGGGCGCCGGTGCTGATGTAGGCGGAGACCCGCATTGGGCGGACATCCTTTCTGCACCAAGGCTGCCATTGCTGGGAACCCCCCGGAGCTCTGTAAAGTCCTACATTTTTGAACTGTTGTTTGAGAGTCGTGGAGGGTGGCGACTGGGTTGACTTCGCGAAATGGCGGCCGACCCTCTGAAACTTGTATCGCCTCGTGGCGGCGGGCTTGGGTTGCCTGATTGCGCGGGGGTCCGGTCTGGTGAGCGTGAGCTTACAGTCAGAGATATCCTGGAAGCTCTGAGATCCCTGCGCGCATCCCTGGCCCCCGATGTCCCTGTGAGCCCGCCACGATCTGCCGCCATTTTGAGCAGCCGTTTCTTCTTGCCCCCTCTTGTTTCAGAGACTCCATTGCCTCGCCCCCCTCGACTGCTGCAAGTGTTGCTGCCGCTGATCGACGATCATTTTGTGTGCCGGTGACTTTGGAGCTCCCTGCTTTTTGAGGTTCTGCCCCCGGGGACTTGGACATTGTGCCGAGGCCCTGTTCGGCTCGGATGCCTAGAAATATTGGTGGACTGCCGCCTGCACCTGCACCGATGGCTTCGCATTTGTCTATTGCAGAGAACCCCTCGCTTTCCCAAACGGCGAAACTGAACTCCTGTTCTTCAACACCCGTGCTGCGATTGCTGATGCATTTAAACTCTCTACTCGGACTTTTGCTCACTTGCGGACCGATTGACCCCCCTTGTCTACATGGTAGTCATATTTTTTTTCGATTGTGTGCTGGTCTTGTATTGAGTAGCTCATTTTACATTGTCATGTGGTGGGTGGGATTTGTGGTTCGGAAGGGATGGGGGTGATATGCACGACTCCTGGTGGATTATTGGTGTACGACTTCGTGGCGCAGTTGTTTGTACCCATAGCGCGGTGGGAGGTCCCCTCCTCTGTAAGTTTTATGGCGCTTGAAGGGGTGTCGTCCTGGTCTGTTTTTTGCTGCGATTGTCTGGTTGGGCGGAGGGCTGCGGCCGACCATATTGATTTCTGTTCTCATGCTCCTCCCTCCCGTTTTCTTTATTTATGTTTCTGTTTCTTTTTGTCTCGTTCTTCTCTCTTTCTTTCTTGCTATATTTCGGGTTCTGGTTTAGGGCGACAGGCACGCTGTCTGAAGGGTAGGCCATAGCCTTCTACAGGGGTGCAGGGTGGGATGGGTGGGTTGGGTTCTATTTGTTGTTTGTTTTATGGTTCTATGGCCCTTTTGTATCTCTTTAAAGTAATGCCGCGTCTGTCCTTGCCTCCCGGGGTATGTCCGGGGTGGGGTGTGTGGCGTCATTGATCCTCCTCTTATGGGTCGGTTGCTTTTCATCTCAATTGCTGCACCCTCCTTGTTGCTGATACTCCTGTTTTCTCCTGTACTCTCGCCACGGGACGCCTGTTTCGGCGTGGTCTTCTTCTTTCGTTTTTGTATTTCATTTCCTTTTATCATTTTTCCGCTTTGTCCCCCTCCCCTCCCCCTCTTTCCCCCCTCTCCCCCCTTTTCCTCGCCCCCCCCCTTTTTCCTAGAGGTCACTATGACGGGTTAGTTTTGATGTAATGTTTATCCGATCCCTCTGTCCTGGCTTGGCTGTGGTTTGGGTGGTGGGCATGTAAAGATGATAATGATCACGTGTCGATTATGTCTAAAGTATCCCTGTCTCCCTGTGTGTATTGTGTTGCCTCTCCTGTATTACGGCCCCATACCCCCTTATTGTCGCTGAGGATGGTTCTGGGACTTCGGACGTCTCTATATTGAAAGTGAGCCTATCGTACTCCTTATCCCCATATTATAAAATTAACCTTTTTTGCTCCTGTTTCTTGGCCGTCTGGTTCCTATGTTTTTCTCCCTTTTTACGATTGTATTGCCTCTGCTTCTTGCTGATTGAATCTGTAATGTTTGCCTTGGAAACTCTGACCGCTTTACATATTGAGGCTGGCCGATTTGGTTGTAGGCCTAGACTTGTATATCCTTTTGACGCTAATAAAGTTTAAAAAATAAATAAAAAAAAGAGTAACATTAGACCTAACATCAAGCTCCATTAAAAGATACTTATTCATTACAAAAAAAAAAAAATTTGTCGAGGAACTAGATCTTGGTCAACAGATTGAGCATTTTGTGATTTGGTTTAAATCCGTTCACTAGTTTTTGAGAAGTTAAGGGTCAAGTGTAATGGTATATTTTGGCAGGTAAGTTTATGGGAGTCTCTGATACTCTTGCTGGAATGTCAGTTTAAAAATAGAGCATTCTGATTTCCCAAGTAGCTTTATTTCTCTTTGGCCAGCTCACTCCTGGGGAAGCGAGGTTAGCCCAGGTGTGAGCACTCTGATTGGCTTCCAGCAACATGAGAAAAATGTTGCTGGCAGCCATTACAGGACTCAGGAACATAGTCCTTTGTTCTGAAGTAAATTGTGGGTGGGCAGTTATCTTGTGTCTTCTGCTGCCTGGTGGGAGCATTTTTGAATCTCCCACCATGGGGGAGCAAAAACAAAGTCTGCTGGAGCTTTAAAAATGTTCCACCTGCTGGGAGCAGACTTTTGATCTAGTTCCCTGCCCTCACTGATGTGGTACAAAAACAGATTAAGAGATTGCTTCTGTCCAGAGGGAGTACTATAAATAGTTGCACCCTGCGGGTGGGAGTAATGCAAGGTCTTGCAGCTTGGGAGGTGCCGGCTGAGGTTATGCTGGCCCTGGGGATTCCCCAACAGCCCCCAACCAGTGTATGGTTGGTGCCCTGGTAGAGCACCAGGGCACCCACCCATATTAAAGGCAGGCCCAGGGGGATGGGGTTCCTGTGGCCAAGAAAGGCTTGGGGACAGGGGCCACACGACCTCCCTCCCCTATAAATAAACAAACTTCCCTGGAGGATGGGGTCACCGATGCCTAAAAAGGTTCCGGGTGGGGATCCATGTGCCCCCTTCCCATTAAATATATACATATATATGGCCCTGGGGAATGGGGCTCAGTGAGGCGGCCACACCACACCCTCCCCTTTAGAATATATATGGCCATGTGAGATGGGGTTCCCAGGGCCATAACAGGCTCGGGAGGGGTGCTACTTGTCCCCCTTCCACTTTAAAAAAAACGCCTTGGGGAATAGGGTCCCAAGGGTCAAATGGGTCCAGGACCCCATATTAATTTTTGTTTGTATTGCCCCGGGGAATGGGAACCCCAGTGTCTAATAGAGCTTGGGGAAGGGTTCTGTGCAACCCCATTCCGCTTTTCTCTAGCATTTGTCCCTGGATGGGTTCCTTGGGGCCTGAAGACCAACCTTATGCTGCACACAGCAAAGGCCATATGCAGAGCGGGGTCATCTGCCTGCTGGGGATGTGGCCACATGCCCTGCAGCCAACCCCCTGCCATGCACTAGCAAAAGTGTGGATGGCGGGGGGTTGGCTTTATGTATGGAAATTAAATTCACTAAAAAGACCAAGGGTTAAAGTAACATTATAGTTAGGTGTGATAGAAAGATGTGTGTTTTTGCTTTGAACATGCCATCGAAAACATTAGCGTTTTCAACTAAAAACTGTAAAAAAAAAGGTAGAGCCTTACAGACAGAAATATGTGACTGTAAATTCCCTTGTAGTATTTTCAGGGGCAGATTTACAAGAAACCAATGCAGCGCAGTGCCACAAGTCATTTTGCTGCGCTGCGTTAGTTTCGTTTTTTTTAAACAATTTTTATTTGCATTTAAATTTTATATACCAACGTTACCCCCCCACCCGCCACCCCCCACCCCAACAGAACAGGTTGCACAATCTAGCTTACTGTTAATTTTAGCAGACATGGAGAAAAGTAAATAAATTTGTACAATGAACGTTTACGCTAACAAACTGAGAACAAAGTATAAACAAGAAGAGAGGGAAACATTAGATATAAAACCAGCGCGGTTGAAGCATTTCACTCCTCATGCATCCAATCTAGCAAAGGAGCCCATATCAACAAACCCTTATTCCGCTTCATCCTCCCTTTGTTTCTATAGATCGCTACTTCTATGTTGCAAGTTGCTAACAGCCTGGTTCTCCATTCTACAAACGATGGTGCTAATGGATCTATCCAGGCTGACGCAATGCACAATCTGAAAACAGCCATAGCAATGAAGATAAGCCTGTGCATTGAATGGGATCGATGTGTGTTTGATGTACCTATTAGAATTTCTTCAGTTGAAATATTAATACGGCAATGTGCGAGGAGGAAAAGAAAGTCAGAAATTGTCGATATGATATTCGCTAGTAAAGGACAAGTAGCAAACATGTGAATTGAATCTGCTGATGGAAGGGAACACCTCAGGCAGTGTGTCTTAGACCCGTCCCCCCATTTTGCTAATTTGCCTGGGGTATAATAAAGTGAAAAAAATGTTTTATAAAATTGTGCTTGGAGATTCATGGACATTAGAGTTGATATTGACATCTCTAAGGGCTCCAGAGAGGTTCGAGGAGAGATGCCAAGTCTACTCTGCCATGCCGCCGTATGTTTCTCCAAATCGTCCGGCATCAGTAAATGAAGCCCTTCATAAATCTCACCAATTTTAGGGATTTTTATAGAAAGTAATTTATCCATGATTTGCCATGGTTGGAATTTGATGCGTCCGCTCCCTTTCTTTAAAATAAAATCCCGCACTTGGAGGTATTTAAAGAAATCTCTGTTAGATAATTTAAATTTGGTTTTTAGTTCCTCAAACGACTTTATACCATTCACAGAGAAAAAGCACCCGAGTTGTTTTATCCCCAATACGGCCCATCTATTCAAAACTAAATCTTGAAATATTTCCGGTAGATCTAAATTCTGCGTTATAGGTGTATAAAAAGAATACCGGCCTAACCCAGCTAATTTTTTTACATTCCGCCATACTTTAATGGTGCTAGAGATAGTCTTGAATTTCACCTTTTTAAAGTAATCATCGTTTAGGTGCCGCCATAAGCAACCTGCACAACCGTGACCCAGAATAAGTTCTTGCGGGGTGGGAATGTTATGGACGTCTATGTCTCCTTTTATAAGGTATGCGCTGTATCGCAGCACTGTTGCCCAATAATATAATTTAAAGTTTGGAAGTGTCAATCCCCCTCGATCTCTAGGTAAAGTAAGCCACCTGAGTGCTCTTCGCGGATTGTGATATCCCCATATAAATCGTGAAAACAAATTATCTATATTTTTAAAAACTGCTTCAGAGAATTCAAGGTTAATTGAACGAAAATAATAGAGAAACTTCGGGAAGAATAGCATTTTAAAGACATTAACTCTCCCCCCAATAGTAAGCTGTAGATTATGAAGGCGCTGTAATTCTTTCTTAGAGCGACTTATGAGAGGGTTAATATTATCGTCGACTATGTTTGTGATATTAGCATCAATACTCACACCTAGGTAGATTGCTTTATTAATTATTCTTGGGTCTTGCATCGTGATTTTGTTATTAATAATGATCTGGGTTTTACTACTGTTTAGTTTATAGCCTGAAACTTTACCAAAAGCATGGGCTTCTCGTTCTATCCACATAATGGTGTTATTAGGGTCACCTGTAGTAATAGCTATATCATCAGCATATGCTAGACATTTAGTTTTTACGTTATGGACTTGAATTGAGGGAATTGAGTTGTTATTTTCCAAATTGTTAATAAACACATCAATATAAATAGCAAAGAGAAGGGGCGAGCAAGGGCAGCCCTGTCTTGTACCACGCGTTATGGCGAACCTTTCAGATAAAGCCCCATTAATTAAAACATGCGCACTGGGGTTTACATAGAGCTGTTGAATTGCAGTTAGATAATGTCTGCCAATCCCACAGTTTGATAGGGCCGCCCACAGGAATTTCCAGGAGACCCTATCAAACGCTTTCTCCGCGTCGAGCAGTATGAGGGCCATAGGGTCTCCTGTGACACCCGTATAATCAAAAAGGGAAATAACCCTTTGAATATGATCAGTCGTGGACCTACCTGGAACAAAGCCATGTTGTTTTTCCGATACGATATTGTGAATTACGGGTGCCAATCGATCTGCTAGTATTTTTGAATAGATTTTAGAATCCCCATTAATCAGTGTAATTGGTCGATATGAGCCCAATTCTTTCACATCTTTGTTTTTTTTAGGAAATACTTTAATCTTGGCAATGGACCATGACCTGGGCGGATTCCCCCCAGAGAAGATATTTTGAAAGAGGGGAATTACAATATTCTCAAGTTGAGGGGCGAATGTAAGATAAAAATCAGTTGGAATTCCGTCCATGCCTGCTGCCTTTCCGGTAGCCAGGCCCTTAATTGCCAAGAGTATTTCATCATAGGTGATAGGGCCATCTAACATCTCCTGCTCAATTGTTGCCAGGTGTGGCGGGGTAAATGATTCCAAATACATAATGGGATAACCACATTCGATATTATCCTCATGATAGAGGTTCTTATAGAACTTTTGAAACGATGTTCTTATTTCAGATGGATCTGATCTTAGGCCTAAATCCGGGTCCCTAATTTCTTTAATTAGAGCAAAAGATGTTTCTTCGCGAGTTCTGACAGCTAGTTGGTGGCCCATTTTTTCCCCCAGCTCGTAGATTTTACCCTTGTTGATATTAGCTTTAATAGCTGCTCTATCAATTAAAATTGACAAGATTTTATTTTTAACAATAGCGACTTTGCGCTCCGCATTGGCAATTGGACTACCTTCCTGAATCGTTTTAATAAGTCCTTCTTCTGCTTTACATAGATCTTCTAATGATATTATTTTTATTTTTTCGATTTTATTGTGGTGAAAGGAGAATTTCATGGTTTCGCCCCGAACCCCGGCCTTCAGAGTGTCCCACACAATGTCGATGGCGGTCGACCCGATATTATCTGATATGAAAGCGGGGATCCAAGTTCTCATGTGTGACTTATATGCATTATTAAATAGTAAAGCTCTTTCGAAAGTCCATGTATTTACGTTAGATTTTTCAGGACCCTTCATTTGATTAATCTTAAGCGGGTTGTGGTCTGACAAAATTCTGGACATTTTGTTGATTTGACATGTAGAGCGCAAGCTATTTGAGAGAAACAGATAGTCTAGTCTTACATGTTTTGAGTGTGGAAAAGAATAATAGGTATAGCCAGGGTCGCCCGGATGATCCATGGCCCAGCCATCTAAAAGGCCGTGTTGTAAGGAAAGATCTTTAAGAGCAAAAAAAACTTTTGGTTTCCTGCCTTGATAAGTAAACCCAGGATCTGTGGACCAATTACAGGGTAAATGAATATTAAAATCTCCACAGAGAATCAAAGGAAGGGGCCAGTGAAATAGCTCGTTAGACACCTTAATCAGTACCTCCGGGTTATCAGTGATATCCGCATATATTGTACATATCGTGAATTTGCTTGCCCCGTTATTGAAATTGCATTCAGTAATTGCATATCTACCTAAAGTATCCGCTTTTGTGCGGGGAAATTGTAGCCCCCCACCCTTTGCTAAAATTGCAACCCCCCTGGTACGTGTCCCCTGTGATGTAGCTGCAATAAGTCGGTATCCTAAAGATTTTAGTAGATATTGTTGCGACCCTTCGATATGTGTCAGACGATATTCGGCCCTGAAGTTCTTAGGCCTTCTGCGGTTTTTTATCTTTTTTTAATATCATTGAGGCCGCATATATTCAATGATAATATACTGATCCTAGCCATTAAAGTTTTTCTTTATAAACTCTGATAAATAAACCCCCTACTTTGTTAGTTCTTTCCATATTGCTAAGGTTAATATACTCCATGTGTATCATAAGGGTAAATGTTTTTTTTTTCCTTTTTTTTTAATAATTTTTTTTTCCCGTTTGCCTTTGGTTCTCCACCCTCCCTTCCTTTCCCCCAACCTGTTCTGCCCCCCCTACCTGGTTGTCCCGGCACACTCACCCCCCCCTTCCCACCCAAAACCCCCCCAACCCCCACCCCCCTTTCCATCCAATGAGGCACCCCAGGTGCGTTGGTACCCGGGTGTGGGTGTCCATGTGATCCGCCCATGTTAGCACCCTTTCCTCGTCCTAACCCTGTGTTTCTAATGTGTGATAGTTAAACTTTAAGTGGTTATGTAGTTAACAAATTCGACAATTATTGCATTTATCATCCCCCATACGCTGTTTCTCCCCCAAGTGTGCTTATGTTAGAATCACAGAGTTCACAATACTCGATGTACGTTATCAGTCCATATTTGTGCTTCAGCTAGTTTTTCCCAGACTTCCTTGCCCCAGCTTCTGTTATTTCTCTCAGGTAATCTTGGGCTAGAACCTCACTAGTAAAGCTTCGCATTTGTCCTTTATATATAATTTTCAGTCTCGCTGGGTTCTGGAGATAAACAGTAGCTCCAAGGTTTTCAAATGGTTTAAACAGTTGACGCATTCTCCATCTTCTTTCAACCGTCGGACGTGCAAAATCCGGTCTTACGAAAAATTTAAATCCTTTTTGTTCCCGCTGATTGGTTGGTCTTGCGATATCATATATAGCTTCTCTGAGGAGAAAGTTTCCGAAATTAATTAACATAGCCCTCGGATATTGCGGTGACTTTTGAGAATATTTGGGTAGCATCAAGGGAAATCGATGGGCCCGTTGTACCTCCTTGTCCATATCCCAAGCCTCAAGTTCAGGAAATGCAGTTTTTAGGAGGCCAATCATAGATCCTCTTGCGTCATTTCCCTCAAAACCTTCCGGAATTCCTAAAAATCTCAGATTGTTCCTTCTGGATCTATTTTCCGTGTCCTCCACTTTTAGCATAAGGTCCCTTATGATTCCATCATGTTCTTTTTCTTTCTTGAGAAGTTCAGTAACATCTGTTTCCAAATACTCGATGCGGGTTTCTACCGAACCCATTCAATCAATCAATCAAGGCATTTATAGAGCGCACTACTCACCCAGAGGGTCTCAAGGCGCTTAGGGGGGTGGGGGGGTGCCGCTACTGCTCGAACAGCCAGGTCTGGAGAGGTGGTCTTGGGTCAGGCGGAGGTCGGTAGGGAGGGTGTTCCAGGTCTTGGCGGCCAGGTAGGAGAAGGACCTTCCTTCTGTTGTCGCTCTTCGGATGCGGGGGACGGCGGCGAGGGCGTGGTTGGTCGATCGGAGGTGGCGTTTGGGAGCGTAGAAGTTGAGGCGGTTGTTGAGGTAGCTCGGGCCTTGGTCGTGTAGGGCTTTGTGTGCGTGGGTGAGGAGACGGAAGGTGATTCTCTTGTTGACGGGGAGCCAGTGCAGGTCTCTCAGGTGACCGGAGATGTGGCTGCGTCGGGGGATGTCGAGGATGAGTCTGGCTGAGGCGTTCTGGATCCGCTGGAGTCTCTTCTGGAGCTTGGCGGTGGTTCCGGCGTAGAGGGCGTTGCCGTAGTCTAGTCAGCTGGTGACGAGGGCCTGGGTGACCGTCTTCCTGGTCTCGGTGGGGATCCACCGGAAGATCTTCCGTAGCATGCGCAGAATGTAGAAACAGGACGCGGAGATGGCGTTGACTTGTCTGGTCATGGAGAGGGAGGAGTCCAGGATGAAGCCCAGGTTGCGTGCGTGGTCTGTCGGTTTGGGTGCGGTGCCCAGGGCGGGGGGCCACCAGGAGTCGTCCCAGGCGGAGGGCGAGGAGCCCAGGATGAGGACTTCCGTCTTGTCTGAGTTCAGTTTCAGGCGGCTGGTCGTCATCCACTCGGCTACGTCTTTCATCCCTTCGTGGAGGTTGGTTCTGGCGGCGGCGGGGTCGTTGGTCAGGGAGAGGATCAGCTGGGTGTCGTCGGCGTAGGAGATGATGTTGAGGTTGTGCTGGCGTGCGATGGCCGCCAGGGGGCTCATGTAGACGTTGAAGAGGGTGGGGCTGAGCGAGGAGCCCTGAGGAACGCCGCAGACGACTTCCGTGGCTGCAGATCTGAACGGTGGTAGGCGGACTCTCTGTGTCCTTCCGGCGAGGAAGGAGATGATCCACTCCAGTGCCTTCTCCTGGATTCCGATGTAGCTGAGGCGCTGCACTAGGGTGAGGTGGCAAACAGTGTTGAACGCCGCGGAGAGGCCTAGGAGGATGAGGGCCGCTGTTTCACCGTTGTCCAGCAGGGCTCGGATGTCATCGGTGGCAGCGATGAGGGCGGTCTCGGTGCTGTGGTTGGCTCGGAAGCCAGATTGTGAGGGGTCGAGGGATCCATTCGTCTCGAGGAAGGCGGTCAGCTGCTTGTTGACGGTCTTCTCGATGACTTTGGCTGGGAACGGGAGGAGCAAGATGGGGCGGTAATTCTTGAGTTCGGTGGGGTCCGCTGTTGGTTTCTTTAGTAGAGCGCTGAGTTTGGCGTGCTTCCAGCTCTCAGGGAAGGTGGCTGTGTCGAAGGAGGTGTTGATGATGTCCCGCAGGTGGGGTGCGATGACAGCGTCGGCCTTGTTGAAGACGTGGTGGGGGCAGGGGTCGGTCGGAGATCCGGAGTGGATAGAGTTCATCGTGCAGATGGTGTCTTCTGTGTTGATCTGGGTCCAGGCGCTGAGGGTGGTGGTGGGGGGCGTTGGTGCGGTCGTAGGGAGCGTTGTTTGTGGGCTGAAGCTGTTGTGTATGTCAGCGATCTTGTTGTGGAAGTAGGAGGCGAGGGAGTTGCAGAGGTCTTGCGAAGGGGTGATGTCGTTGTTTCCGGCGTTGGGGTTGGAGAGCTCTTTCACGATGTTGAAGAGTTCCTTGCAGTTGTGTGCGTTGTTGTCCAGCCGGTCCTTGAATGCTGTTTTCTTGGTGGCGTGGATCAGTTGGTGCTGCTTCCGGGTGGCGAGCTTGAGGGTGGTCATGTTGTCCGGTGTTGGCTCCCTTCTCCAGGCTTTCTCGAGGGCTCGGCAGTTCTTCTTGGAGCTCTTGAGTTCTTCGGTGAACCATGGGGCCTTCTTGCTGCCGGGTCTGCTAGGCGGGGTCCTCAGTGGGGCGAGGTCGTCTGCGCAGTTGCTGATCCACTTCGTGAGGTTGTCGGCGGCCTGGCTGGGGTTCGCTGAGCTGGCGGGAGGGTGCTGGCTCAGGGAAGCGGCGAGCTGGTCTGCTGTGATCTTGTTCCAGTTTCTTCGAGCAGCCTATTGCTGGTGGTGGTGGATCGCGGTCCTTCTGAAGCTGAAGTGGACGCAGCTGTGGTCCGTCCAGTGGAGTCCGGTGGCGTGGCTGAAGGTGATGTCCTTGCTGGATGAGAAGACAGCGTCGAGTGTGTGTCCGGCGAGGTGGGTGGGGGTGGTCACCAGCTGCTTAAGTCCGAGGTTGGCGAGGTTGTCAAGCAGGGTGGTGGTGTTGCGGTCGTTGTTGTTCTCCAGGTGGAAGTTGATGTCCCCCAGGAGGATGTAGTCAGCGGAGGGGAGGGCTTGCGGGCAGATGAAGTCTGCGATGTCTTCGCTGAATTTTGTGCGTGGTCCCGGGGGTCGGTAGATGAGGGTGCCTCTGAGGGTGGTTTTAGGGTCCGTGTGGATCTGGAAGTGCAGGTGTTCGGCGGTTTTCAGGGTGTCGTCGGTGTTGGTCGTGATGCGGATGGTGTCCCTGTAGATGATGGCGATGCCTCCTCCAGTCTGGTTGCCGCGGTCTCTTCGCGTGATCTTGTAGCCCTCTGGGATGGCGATGGCGATGTCGGGCGCGGAGGAGTCGTTCATCCAGGTTTCCGTGAGGAAGGCGACGTCAGGAGCCGTGGTATCGAGGAGGTTCCAGAGTTCGATGGTGTGTCTGTGGACGGAGCGGGTGTTGAGTAGGATGCACTTGAGGTGGTTGCTGCAGGTGTTCGGCTTGACGGGTGCTGGAGCGGGGCAGGTCCGGTTGCAGGAGAACTTGCAGGTGTGACAGCTGAAGGGTCCGTGGGTTCGTCTCGGGGTGGCACGGTAGCATCCCGGGAATCGGCCGGTGTTGAGTGCGTTGAGGGTGGCGGCGTCGTACATCCGGCGGGTGGGCTGGGGTCTGCGGCAGCCAGGGGTCCTGGCGCTGGGCGCGGTCCGGTCGCGGACGGGCGCAGACGGGCTTACCTTTGGCGCTCCTTCGGCGCACAATCGGCGCGCCCGCTGCGCGTGAGCACGGTCGCCATTTATGGCGAAGTGCAGGGAGGGAGGGGCAGCTGGGAGGCGGGAGCGGGGAGGAAGGGGGCGTGGCTACACTCCCCGGCGGCGGGAAGTCGGCAGCGGGAGCGGGGAGCGGGTGCAGGGGACGGCAGCACAATGGGGGGGAAACCAGGGGCAGCCCGGGGACAAAAAGCAAAACAGAGTCAGGGTACAGTGAAAAATAAACAGCAGAAATAATACAGCAGGCAGGCAAAGGAACACAACGCGGAGGGAACAGCAGGTGGGGGGCGTGGCCTGAGGGCAGACCCGAGGGTGGGAAGGCACTGCGAGGCAGGCAGAACGGCAGGCGGGGGCACACGCAGCAGCTGGTGGCCGTGCGGCGCGGGGGTGTCCTACAAGTAGGTCACCCCCCTCTTTCAGAGATTTCTATACAGGTGTTGCCTACTTTCTTAATTGCGCCTTGTAGTTTTCCAATGGCCACATGGTTTCTCTGACTATCTTTTTTCACATCAGCGTGGAAATTTTTGATAGAGCTTAAGACTTCGCTCAATGATGGTTCGGGTAGAATACGGGGACTTCCCTTCGGCTTCCGAGTTCTTCCCTCAATTTCCTGCATGTTGTGATGTTCTTCCATTGATTTGCCCGTATTTCTCTCAGATGGGCTTTTCCGTGACTGTCTTGTTATTGTTTTTTTAGCGTGATCGTTGTTGATGCCTGGATCGGTGGTCTCTTCGGCTGTATAACCTCCTTGGTGTTTTGTCCTCCTTTTTGTCAGGTGTTTCTTTGATTTTACGCTTTGTCTGGTTTTGTCAGATATACGAGAGTCATAGGATCCTTGCCCATCATGTGTTTCTTCGTCAGGAAAATCTGCATTGCTCGCTGAACTCTCTGTCATGTCGCTTGATTCACTAGAAACGGACATCCCAGTCTCGTAGATATCTGAGTCCGATACATTCTCAGTAGCTAAAATATTTAGCGATGACGGATGGTTCTCTGGCAATAATGCACAATTTTGTATTTCTGAAGCTCCGGTAGGTTCTATGTTATCCACTACCCCTGATGATGATGATTTGACCTCGCCGGGTATTATAGCCAGATCATTCAATTTGTATTTATCAGTTGACTTACAGTTGGAGTTTACATTAGTTGGTGACTTGTTTTGACTTTCTTTTGTCAATGGGCTGAAGATTTCCGAGATACTAGGCTGAAAAATTGATGATATTGATGTTGTACTGTAAAATAGTAAAGAAGTACCCAGACGAAGTAGCATTTGCAATTAGTAGCCTTTATTCCCGGAGCGCCGGGAGCTTCTGACTCTTACAGCGGTCTGCGCCAACAACCTAAAATGGCCGCCTTCCGTTTCCTGTCACTCCCCTTCCTGTTCCGGGGACGGAACACTAGACCGCTACTACATATCTCCCCCCTTTATGCAATGATCAAACAATTAACAACAAAGTCCTTACTTCCAGTCCATATCATAGTCCTTGATCTTCTCGGGTACCTTTACTCTCCTTCCCACTCGGGTTCGCACGCTTTCTCTGCTTCTTTCCACTTCCGGCTCCTTAAAAACCAACCTTGTTTCAGAGTCGCCCTTATCTTTGTCCATAACTTCTCCTTCGCTTTCTGCTTTGCGCCCACTCCTCTCTCTTTCTCTTGTGTCCTCGACTCCTTCTCCCTCTGCTACTTGCTGCGTTCCTTCTTCAACGTTCTCTCCATTCCTTCCACTACATTCTCTTTCCTCTTCTTCGCCTACTTGCTCTGCTCCTTCAATAGTCTCTTCTTCCCACTTCAAAATCTTGCTACATTTAGCCATCCGATCCATTGACCACACCTTGCCGTCACTTAGCAGGGCCGATCGGGCGTAGGGCTCAACAACTTTCAAAGGTGGTGAAAACTTGCTTTCTCCCTTCTTCTTCAAGATGGCCAGTTTTACACGAACCCACTCACCCTTCTTCAAACCTGCTTCTTGGGTGTTCCGCCTCTTGTTGTAGTGGGCCGTGTATACCTCTTGTGCCTTTTCCAGATTTCTTCTGACCACCGCTGGTGACCACTTACTCTGCACCACTAATTTCCTCCATGCCATGTTATCTTTGGTGAAGGCCTCTCTTCCTCTCAGCACTTTAAATGGGCTGTATCCCGTGCTACCCGGGGTGATGCAGTAAGCCCAGATCATTTTCTCCAACTCCTTTTCCCAGTCTAAACCATCGTCTATGGCCGCTTGAATGGTGCCCATGATCACTCGATTGAAACGCTCCACCTGGCCATTTCCCGCAGGGTGGTAGATGGGCGTATGCTTCACCTCAATGCCATTCCTGTCCGTAAAGGCAGTCCATTTCGCCGAAGTGAATTGGGGTCCATTGTCGCATGTGATTATTTTTGGGATTCCCTCTCTGACAAACGTGGTTTGTAGGAAACGTACCACCGCTTCCGTGTCTACACGCTCCATAATCTCCATCTCCGGCCACTTAGAATACTTGTCGATGAGGACTACTGCATACTTCTGGGTCCCTTCTTTGTCTAGTATGGGGCCCATAATGTCCACTGACATCATTTCCCATGGCCCGTCAGGTACTGGGAACTTCCCCAAGGGTGGTCTTATCATGCTCTGTGATTTGTCCGCCTTGGCGCATGACTCACATTGTCGCACATGACGTTCAATCTGCATATCCATGGCGGGCCACCAGTACGCTTGTCTGGCTAGTGCTTTGGTTTTCGAGATGCCTTGGTGCCCCTCATGGAGTAGGGACATCAGATGGTCCAGGATGCCTTGGGGTGGGACCACTTTATCTCCTCTGAGTAGGAACACCGGATTATCCGCCAGCGATAGTTCGTCCCGTACTTCCCAGTACCTCCTCAGTTCTTCCTTAAGGTGTCTCTTTTCCGGCCACCCATGGACTACGTATCCTTTAACGGCGTCCAAATCCACGTCCTCCCCGTATGCTTCTTCCCATTCTTGGGCACTTATCACCCCCTCCGTGTCTTGTATGGTGGCCACCACATATCCTTCCCAGGCCTGTTTTTCTCCGCTCTCTGCTGCATCCATGGCCGCTGCTCTGCTTAGAAAGTCTGCTACTTTGTTCTGCGGGCCCGGAATGTGTTCCACATCGTAAACGAAGTCCAGCAGTCTGAGAGTCATCTTGGCAATTCTCGGAGTGGCATGATCATGGCCACTGGAGGTCAGTACTCGGACCAAGGGTTTGTGGTCTGTTCTCACCAAGAATTTTGCTCCCCACAAGTACTGTCTAAATTTCTCCATCGCCCAGACCACCGCCAGCATTTCCTTCTCGATAACGCTGAATTTTTCTTCGTTGGGAGCCAGCGACCTCGAAGCGAAGCTGACGGTCGATGTTTCTCCCTTTTCTGATGTCTGCATTAGGACTGCTCCCAGGCCACGGTCACTGGCGTCCGTGGTGAGGATGGACTCTGCACTTGGGTCGAATCCTTTGAGGGGGATGGCAACACTCATCTCTAGTTTGAGGGCATCAAATTCCGCCTGTTCTTCTTGTCCCCACTTGAACATGTTCTTTTCCCTGAGCAGTCGGCGAATGAAATGCGTCTTTGTGGCAAAGTGGGGAATGAATTTACTGTAATACTCGGCCATCCCGAGGAATGACCGAACATCTTCTTTCTTGCCAGGCGTGGGGGTCTCTAAGATGGCTTTCATGTTTGTCCTTTTTGGTTTAATGCCTTGTTCGCTCACTTCATGACCTAAGTACGTGACAGATTGCACTCCCAGCTTGCACTTTGACCACTCAGCTGTCAGGCCATTGTCCTGTAACTTCCGCAACACTTTGTGGAGTTTCTCGTTGTGGTCCTGTTTCGATCTGCCCATTACCAAGATGTCGTCTTGAAAGAACAACACGTCTTTTATGTCCTTCAGCAATCTGTGCATTAGTTTCTGGAAGACCGCCGCTGCTAGGCCAAACGGCATCCTCACAAATTCGTAGCATCCGAAAGGTGTAATAAAGGACGTTAGATGGCTGCACGATGGGTGTAGTCTTACTTGATGGTATGCCGACGACAAATCCACTGTGGAGAACCATTTGACGTCTTTTGTCCTCGCCATCATCTCGTTGATGCGGGGCAGGGGAAATTTGTCGATGACAATGTTTTTGTTCAATTCCCTGAGATCAACACAGAGTCGTACTTTGCCATTTGGCTTCTGGGCCACCACCAGGGGTGAAAGCCACTCTGCACTCTCTATGGCTCTGATCACTCCTTCTTTTTCCAGCCTTTCAAGTTCAGTCTGCACAGCATCCCTACAGCGGAACGGGATGTTCCTCACCTTGTGCACTACAGGTTTCGCTCCTTCTTTAAGCTTTATGAGATGGTTATATTTTCCTAGCTCGCCAATCTGGCCGTTGAATACCTTGGGGTATGCCTTCTGCCACACTCCAACATCTTCCACTTGATCCATGTCCATCAGTAGGATTTTTTCGATGCCTCCCGGGTTGAGTTGGATTCCCAGTGCTCCTTGGTCCTTCCAACTCAGGACTGAGGGGCCCTTCTCTGCTACGTATAGCTTACAGCTGGCGTGGCGGCCTCTGAACTCGAAAAGGAGAGGGCAGTACCCCAACATGGGGATCTTTTGTCCTGTATATGTGACTGGTCTCAAATCCATTGGTTGAAGCGTCTCTTTGATCTTGGGCGTGAACTTTTCCTCCCAAACTTGTCTTTGTATGATGGATATGGGTGCCCCGCTGTCAGCAATCATCTCCATTGGTACTCCGCCGATGTGCATGTTCAGTCTGGGTCTATCTGTATCTGAACCATCCATTTCCAATACCTGGACATCTATGTATAGGAACTCCACCTCGTCCTCAGCGCCTTCCTGGTCGCTAACGTCTTCTTCACGTTCCTGGTCCATGTACCTCACCATCGCGTTTTTTGGTTTTCGGCGACACACCTTTTCGTAGTGTCCAAAAATGCTGCAGTATGAGCATTTCGCCCTGAACGCGGGGCACGCCTTGTCATTCCCTAGATGTGCAGTGCTACCACACCTGTAGCAGCTTGGCCTGCCTCCTTTGTTAGTCCTGTTGTCTTTCTGGTATTTGTAGTTACTGTTGGATCTTCCACCTTCCTGATTCTTGGGCATGTCCTTTTGCCTCGGCCGTTCATTTCTCGACGGTGTCATTATCCTGCAGACTGTTTGCGACTCTCCTGCTTCCTTCTTAGCAGCTTGCGCGCAACGCCGTGACAATTCCGCCTTCTTGACCATCGCCCAAATTTCTTTGAGTGGGGCATCTCCATTTACCCACAACTTCTCCTGTATGTGGGAGCTGGATGTGTGCATGATTATTTGGTCCCTGATTAGTTCGTCGTGCAACGTGCCAAATTTGCACGTGAGGGCCAATTTCCGTAAAGCTACGACATACTCGTCCACTGTCTCGCCGCTCTTCTGCTTCCTCTGAAAGAAATTGTACCTGTCGATAGTGACGCATACTACCGGCCTGTAGTGTTTATCTAGGTCAGCGATGGCGTGAGCGAACACGTCCGTGTCCGTGGCAACCCTCTCACCTTTTACTATGGTGTCATATACTCTGATCCCTTCAGGACCTAAATTATGCAACAGAATCTTCTTTTTTCTTTTGCTCGAGAACGGAGTATCACCTTCTTCTTCTAGTGCCTCTAGATAATTTAGGAAGTACCTCTTCCAGTCTTCCCATTTCATTTCCGGTTCGCCACCTTTCGTCAGAAACGGGACCAGTTGAGTGAGGGATGTAGACTGGGACGCCATGTTGGACGCGTTTCTCCTGTTTGGCGCTGTGTGGCTTACCCTTCCTGGGGGACTCCCAGGCGTGTGCTGCCTGTCTGTGTCCTCTACACTGCGATCCTCGTCGCTCTCTTCCTCTTGCACTGTCCCTGTTAGACTGTTTTGCTCTGTGTGGCTGTCCTCATTTAACTGGCGCGCCGAGCTTGTTGCTTCTGCCGACCTCTGCTGTTCCGCCAGGATGCCGGGCGCTATGCACAGCGGCGGGAATGGGTTGGTCCTTGCTGTGCCCCTGCTTGCTCCGCGTGTGCTTTGCGTTGCCCAGCGCTGAGGTGTGCTGCCCCCAGGTCGTGATTATGCAGGAGGTATTTCTGGGTGTTTATCGTTTTCTTTTTTTCCTTCTTCCGCTTATGTATTCTGGGTCAGGTGCCTCCTTTTACCTTCTGGAACGCCTGCGTGTGTTTTGCGCTCTTTTGTCAGCCTCTTGACGGCTCCTCTGCCGCGCTCCGGTGTGTATCGGCTGTTTGCTCACGCCCGATGCGTGATGTAGCGTCGTCGGTAGTGTGCTTGTGGATTTATATCCCATCTATCGTCGCCATTGTAAAATAGTAAATAAGTACCCAGACGAAGTAGCATTTGCAATTAGTAGCCTTTATTCCCGGAGCGCCGGGAGCTTCCGACTCTTACAGCGGTCGGCGCCAACAACCTAAAATGGCCGCCTTCCGTTTCCTGTCACTCCCCTTCCTGTTCCGGGGACGGAACACTAGACCACTACTACATGTACCTGTGGCTTTTGCTGACGCTTTCAAGTTCTTTATAGCCTGCAGCCGTTGTACTTTTTTGGCCCGTAAGGCTATTTCTGTAGTGTCTGCCGGTTCTATGCTCTTATCATCTGTGTTTTCTTTCTGTTTAGTTCTGGCCTTATCCTTTTCCTTTTCTTTTTGTAAGTTTCTCCTAACTCGCTCTGGGCCTTCAAGCGTTTCCTGCCCTGAGTTTCTTTCAGTGTTGGACTCGGCGTTGTTTTCTTTAGCTTTGGCACCTCTAGTTTCTGGTCCTTGCCCCATGTATCTATTCCTGTTTTTTTTCCTTGGAGAAACAGATACGATCTGGGTATGAGGGTTTCCACGGCTGACAGTGGTGCCATGAGTGTTTAGGTCTTCGATTTTTTGGGTTTCCCCATTTTCAGGATGATCGAGCCTCAAGGTGCTGGGCGCTGAAGCTCCCACAATGCCGTCGATAGTGCATGTTCCGGGGGATTCAACCATTGTCAACCCCATTTGCCCTTCTATCTCAGGATTACCATAGCTGCCGTCACCACAGGCCATATTCTCGAGTTGGGAATGTACTAGGATATTTGTGCGTTCAGTGCACCCAAATGAATCTCCCAGCGTTAACGCTAAATCTGTATATCGGTCAGATTTCAGTTTAGGTCTCAGTTTGAGTCTCTTTTCTGCTGTCGTATTTTCTACAGCCACTTTTTCTACAGACCTTATTGAAACTGCAACTGTTTTTGAGGCTGATTCTATATCGCCCGTCGCACCTGCTCCTGCCCTGGCCCCATTTACCTCCTGAATATCTTGTGGGTAGCAAAGAGTCCGGTCTGACTCGATTTTGGTTCTCTTGGCCTCATAAATAGTGCAGAAGATCAGAAATACATGTGTTTCAGACCCCCTCCGAAGATTGCTTTGCACCATGGATTGTTTGCGCGCCTGATTTTTTTTTTGCTCTTTACTTCTAGGCTCAACGTTTGTGCATGGCAACAGCAAAACTGCAGAATGGAATTACACCAAATTTGATAGGAAACTACATCTTAGACCACAGATTGTGCTTTGTATGATTTGGTGTAAATCCGTTCAGTCGTCCTTTAGAAATTAAGGGTCAGAAATATTTGTATATCTGGGCAGTTGGGTCCACAAGAGACTCTTGCAGGAGCGCCATTATAAAAATAGACTTCTTGTCAGACAGTTATTGTAAAAAATGCTGAACAGAATTTCATCAAATTCGTCGAGGAGCTAGATCTTGGTCAACAGATTGAGCATTTTGTGATTTGGTTTAAATCCGTTCACTAGTTTTTGAGAAGTTAAGGGTCAAGTGTAATGGTATATTTTGGCAGGTAAGTTTATGAGAGTCTCTGATACTCTTACTGGAATGTCAGTTTAAAAATAGAGCATTCTGATTTCCCAAGTAGCCTTATTTCTCTTTGGCCAGCTCACTCCTGGGGAAGCGAGGTTAGCCCAGGTGTGAGCACTCTGATTGGCTTCCAGCAACATGAGAAAAATGTTGCTGGCAGCCAGTACAGGACTCAGGAACATAGTCCTCTGTTCTGAAGTAAATTGTGGGTGGACAGTTAACTTGTGTCTTCTGCTGCCTGGTGGGAGCATTTTTGAATCTCCCACCATGGGGGAGCAAAAACAAAGTCTGCTGGAGCTTTAAAAATGTTCCACCTGCTGGGAGCAGACTTTTGATCTAGTTCCCTGCCCTCACTGATGTGGTACAAAAACAGATTAAGAGATTGCTTCTGTCCAGAGGGAGTAATATAAATAGTTGCACCCTGCGGGCGGGAGTAATGCAAGGTCTTGCAGCTTGGGAGGTGCCGGCTGAGGTTATGCTGGCCCTGGGGATTCCCCAACAGCCCCCAACCAGTGTATGGTTGGTGCCCTGGTAGAGCACCAGGGCACCCACCCATATTAAAGGCAGGCCCAGGGGGATGGGGTTCCTGTGGCCAAGAAAGGCTTGGGGACAGGGGCCACACGACCTCCCTTCCCTATAAATAAACAAACTTCCCTGGAGGATGGGGTCACCGATGCCTAAAAAGGTTCCGGGTGGGGAGCCATGTGCCCCCTTCCCATTAAATATATACATATATATGGCCCTGGGGAATGGGGCTCAGTGAGGCGGCCACACCACACCCTCCCCTTTAGAATATATATGGCCATGTGAGATGGGGTTCCCAGGGCCATAACAGGCTTGGGAGGGGTGCTACTTGTCCCCCTTCCACTTTAAAAAAAAACGCCTTGGGGAATAGGGTCCCAAGGGTCAAATGGGTCCAGGACCCCATATTCATTTTTGTTTGTATTGCCCCGGGGAATGGGAACCCCAGTGTCTAATAGAGCTTGGGGAAGGGTTCTGTGCAACCCCATTCCGCTTTTCTCTAGCATTTGTCCCTGGATGGGTTCCTTGGGGCCTGAAGACCAACCTTATGCTGCACACAGCAAAGGCCATATGCAGAGCGGGGTCATCTGCCTGCTGGGGATGTGGCCACATGCCCTGCAGCCAACCCCCTGCCATGCACTAGCAAAAGTGTGGATGGCGGGGGGTTGGCTTTATGTATGGAAATTAAATTCACTAAAAAGACCAAGGGTTAAAGTAACATTATAGTTAGGTGTGATAGAAAGATGTGTGTTTTTGCTTTGAACATGCCAGTGAAAACATTAGCGTTTTGAACTAAAAACTGTAAAAAAAAAAGGTAGAGCCTTACAGACAGAAATATGTGACTGTAAATTCTCTTGTAGTATTTTCAGGGGCAGATTTACAAGAAACCAATGCAGCGCAGTGCCACAAGTCATTTTGCTGCAATGCGTTAGTTTCGAATGACAGGGATGCAACATATGTACAACAATATGTTGCATCTCTGTGCTTCCCCCTGCGCTGGTGCGCAAACTGCTGCCATGCGCCAGCGCAGGCACCCTTGCACCATGGTGCATGGATGCCTGCATCAGTGGGAGATTGTTTTGATGCAGGAAAGGGCACCTTCCTGCACAAAAACAATCAATTGAGGTGATTTCCTCTTCCAAAGCATTCTGTACTATGCAGCACGCATTGAAAGAGGGAAAAAACGGGGAGAAATTAAAACATTTCTCCGTGTTGCACGTCGCTACACCACCCCTAGTGTGGCATAGCATTTTGACGCATTTAGGATTGCTCATAAATCTGGAAATGCATCAGTGGACATGGGTGTTGCGTGGGAACGCCCACAGCAACACCCATGTCACACCCCTAACACGCAGTGTTGCGTGAAAAGGGGCAACATTTACAAGCACAGGTAAAGTCACGCAGGGTGGCTTTAGGTGTGATTGTAAATATCACTCAGCAGGTTGCGCCTTTTTATGTGACCATCATCTCTAGATTTTCTGCCTCATCACCCTGTGACCAGTGTTTGCAAAGGCATATAAATTTCAAATGGAGCCATTACAGCTGCATCTCTCAGGGACGAATAAAAAAATAGAATCTTGTTTTTCAGAGTATCACTGCATGGACTGGTGAATTACATTATGTGACACCACTGTGAGAATCTGGCCTGGTATATGATGTCCATTAATGTAAGTGGGCACCTTGTACCAGTCCAGACAACAAATATGGTGATTTAGGAGGTCTTAGACAACCTTAGGAAGCTCTCTAAGCGGTAGCTGTGGAGAGCAGTATCAGGCTCAGTCCAGGAGTGTAAAGCTGCTTGTTTTACCAGAGTGCAATCTTATAGCATAGATTAAGTGAAAAAGAACCACACCAAGTATTTATAAAAATATGTATTCATTATATAATACTCTCTATTACGTTCCAATATCTCCAACACGGAGATAAACACAATACACACAATACTTTAGCAAAGAAACACAGTAAATAGCACGAAATACACAGTCGCCCCAGGGGGACCAAACCATATACTAACAAGCATTAGGAATGCATTAGGGCTCGGGTTTGTTTTAAGTTAGAGATAATGGCATTGTAAATGGCAATGTGTTTTAGGCACTCTGCACTACCACTCTGCACTCTGCACTACCAATCTGCACTCTGCACTCTCAATCTGCACTCTGCACTACCACTCTGCACTCTGCACTACCACTCTGCACTCTGCACTACCACTCTGCACACTGCACTACCACTCTGCAGTCTGCACTACCACTCTGCACTCTGCACTACCACTCTGCACTCTGCACTACCACTCTGCACTCTGCACTCTGCACTACCAATCTGCACTCTGCACTACCACTCTGCACTCTGCACTATTATTATTATTATTATTAAAACCAATTTCTATAGCGCAACTAAGCCCAATGGGCGTCAAGGCGCATAACCAAACGGTACCAGCTGTTCAAAATACCACGATACAACTATCCAACTATTGCGGGTAAGCTTTGACGAAACACCAGGTTTTGAGCGCCTTTTTAAAAGAGGAGAGAGAGGACTGTGTCTTAATGTCTTGGGGGAGAGAGTTCCACAGCTTTGGTGCAACAATGGAGAATGCCCTATCTCCCCATCGTGCTCTTTTGGCTCGAGGGACGACCAACAGGTTCAGCTCAGCAGATCTAAGCGCTCTCCCTGGCTGGTAGGGAGTAAGCAAGGCGCTTAAAGGATGCGTAGATCTTTCTGACAGAGCTCTATAAACTAGGCAAAGAATTTTAAAAGAGATCCTCAGTTGAATAGGGAGCCAATGAAGAGTCTTTCTGGCCATAGTGGCAGAGGAAGTATTGGGAAGTGCTAGAACAAAACGGGCCGCAGCATTTTGTACAATTTGTAGCCGCTGGGTGAGCCCCTTGTTGGCATCTGCATAGAGTGCATTGCAGTAGTCCAACCTGGAGCCCACCAATGCCACTACTATCTGCTTCCGAGCTGGGAGAGAAAGATAGTGAAGAATTCTCCTGAGTATTTTTATAACTCCCCAGCAGGTAGCGACCGTGCGATTAACCTGTAGGGTCATAGACAGCGAGGTGTCAAAAATTACGCCGAGATTTCTGGCTGACTGGGAAGGAGATGGACAGGTTCCCAGCGCAGACGGCCACCACTCAGTAGACCAGATATCCTGGTCCTTGCCAAAGACCAGGATCTCAGTTTTGTCGCCGTTCAACTTCAAAGAGTTCTGAAGCATCCAGTCAGATACTGTCTGCATACAGATTCTGAAGTTGGCGGCGGATGTAGAGACTGAGTGGGCTAGTGACACCATGATTTGAGTGTCATCGGCGTATGACACCACTTCCATCCCCTGAGATTTTACTAACCTCGCAAGGGGTGCAACATAAATGTTAAATAGGGTCGGACTGAGCGCCGACCCTTGGGGCACCCCACATTGCAGGGATTTAACAGGGGATAGAAATTCGCCAAGCTTGACTCTCTGCTCTCTATGTTGTAAAAAAGAGTGCAGAAGGTTAAGAGCCGCACCAGAGATCCCTGCCTCCCTCAACCGAGATGTTAAGATGGAAGGAGACAGGGTATCAAATGCTGCGGTAAGGTCCAGAAGGACCAACACCGTAGTGTGTCCGGCATCTACCTTCATACGGATGTTATTTACCACCATGGTCAATGCAGACTCCGTACTATGGACTTTGCGAAAGCCATGTTGGGATCCATCAAGATACCCAGATGAGTCAAGAAAAGTAGAAAGATGACGATTAAGGTGGGACTCAAGTATTTTTGCAGGAGCGGGTAACAGTGAAATAGGTCTGAAATTTTTCAACTGTTCCGGGTCCAGCGTGGGCTTCTTGAGTAATGGCTTCACTATCGCCCTCTTCCACAATAAAGGGAAGGTGCCTTGGGTGATAGATCCATTCATCACCTCTAGCAAAGGTGGCAGCAAAGTGGCTCTGCAATCCTTCAGGATTTTCAGAGGGCACGGATCCAGAGGGGATGAAGATTTAATCCTATCGAGAAGAGTGTCAAGTTCATCCAAAGTAAGGGGCGGACAGCCCGTTAGGGTGTTAGCATGGTCACTAGACCAGGCTTCCAGACTCTTCAAGATTTGGAGAGAGGAATCATCCATATTATTTCTTTGCGTTTCCAGAGCCAGATAGATATCATCAATCTTCTTATAGAAGAACTCTGATATGTCGTCGCAGAGCTCCTGTGAGCCTACCACTGGATCCGGCACCTGAAGGGTGCAAAGTGAGTCCACGATCTTAAATATCTCACTAGAGGAGGTAAGGGAAGTAGTGAGATTGGTAAAGTATTGCTGTTTTTCTCTGATGACAGAGGATTTATAATCAACTAGCAATTTCTTATGGAGTTCCCTATCCTGTGGATCCCAGTTTTTCCTCCATTTCCTCTCTTGTCTTCTGCATCCCTGTCGCAGAAGTCTGAGAGATTCCGTATACCAAGGAGCAGTGGGTTTACGGCGCGCAGAGTATCTATAGGATAAAGGAGCTAATTCGTCCACCGCCCTGGCGATCGAATCAAAGAATAGTTCGGCTCCTCCATCCACATCCCCTGAGGCAGAATAGCTATCATTGTTTATAAATGGTGCAAAAGCATCATTCGTGATGTTTTTAAAGCTCCTCTTTGGGCCTCTAGTGAAGGTGCAAGGATCAGACATTCCTTCCAGAGAGTAGGCCAACCGAAGAGAGATGGCAAGATGATCAGACCACACTAGGGACACCGGAGTGTCTACAGATAGTCTATCATCATTGGTAAAGACTCCGTCCAAAATGTGGCCCGCCCGATGTGTAGGAGTTTTTACAAGTTGGATACAGTCACAGGCTGCAAGCGCATCCACTACCCCTCTGCACTCTGCACTACCACTCTGCACTACCACTCTGCACTCTGCACTACCACTCTGCACTACCACTCTGCACTCTGCACTACCACTCTGCACTCTGCACTACCACTCTGCACTCTGCACTCTCAATCTGCACTCTGCACTACCACTCTGCACTACCACTCTGCACTCTGCACTACCACTCTGCACTACCACTCTGCACTCTGCACTACCACTCTGCACTCTGCACTCTCAATCTGCACTCTGCACTACCACTCTGCACTACCAATCTGCACTCTGCACTACCAATCTGCACTCTGCACTACCAATCTGCACTCTGCACTACCAATCTGCACTCTGCACTACCAATCTGCACTTTGCACTACCACTCACACTCTCAATCTGCACTCTGCACTCTGCGCTACCACTCTGCACTCTGCACTACCACTCTGCACTACCACTCTGCACTACCACTCTGCACTACCACTCTGCACTACCACTCTGCACTACCACTCTGCACTACCACGCTGCACTCTGCACTACCACTCTGCACTCTGCACTACCACTCTGCACTCTGCACTACCACTCTGCACTACCACTCTGCACTACCACTCTGCACTCTGCACTACCACTCTGCACTCTGCACTACCACTCTGCACTCTGCACTACCACTCTGCACTACCACTCTGCACTCTGCACTACCTCTCTGCACTCTGTACTACCACTCTGCACTACCACTCTGCACTTTGCACTACCACTCTGCACTACCACTCTGCACTTTGCACTACCACTCTGCACTACCAATCTGCACTCTGCACTACCAATCTGCACTCAGCACTACCACTCTGCACTCTGCACTCTGCACTACCACTCTGCACTACCACTCTGCACTACCACTCTGCACTGCCACTCTGCACTACCACTCTGCACTCTGCACTACCACTCTGCACTCTTCACTACCACTCTGCACTACCACTCTGCACTACCACTCTGCACTACCACTCTGCACTCTGCACTACCACTCTGCACTACCACTCTGCACTCAGCACTACCACTCTGCACTACCACTCTGCACTCTGCACTACCACTCTGCACTACCACTCTGCACTACCACTCTGCACTACCACTCTGCACTCTGCACTCTCAAACTGCACTCTGCACTACCACTCTGCACTACCACTCTGCACTACCACTCTGCACTACCACTCTGCAGTACCACTCTGCAATACCACTCTGCACTACCACTCTGCACTCTGCACTACCACTCTGCACTACCACTCTGCACTACCACTCTGCACTACCACTCTGCACTCTGCAATACCACTCTGCACTCTGCAATACCACTCTGCACTCTGCACTACCAATCTGCACTCTGCACTACCAAACTGCACTCTGCACTCTCACTCTGCACTCTGCACTACCACTCTGCACTACCACTCGCACTCTCACTCTGCACTACCACTCTGCACTACCACTCTGCACTCTGCACTACCACTCTGCACTCTGCACTACCACTCTGCACTCTGCACTACCACTCTGCACTCTGCACTACCACTCTGCACTCTGCACTACCACTCTGCACTACCAATCTGCACTACCAATCTGCACTCTGCACTCTCAATCTGCACTACCACTACCACTCGCACTCTCAAACTGCACTCTCACTCTGCACTACCACTCTGCACTCTGCACTACCACTCTGCACTCTGCACTACCACTCTGCACTCTGCACTACCACTCTGCACTACCACTCTGCACTCTGCACTACCACTCTGCACTCTGCACTACCACTCTGCACTACCACTCTGCACTCTGCACTACCACTCTGCACTCTGCACTACCACTCTGCACTACCACTCTGCACTCTGCACTACCACTCTGCACTCTGCACTACCACTCTGCACTACCACTCTGCACTACCAATCTGCACTACCACTCTGCACTACCGCCCTGCACTACCACTCTGCACTCTGCACTACCACTCTGCACTACCAAACTGCACTACCACTCTGCACTACCACTCTGCACTACCACTCTGCACTACCACTTTGCACTCTGCACTACCACTCTGCACTCTGCACTACCAATCTGCACTCGCCACCAGACACGGCAGACTCGTGGAAAATTAATGAAGTGACCTAGAGGGTGAGGATGGGATACTCCGCTACCATCGAGTTCGTAGAAGAACAAGATTACATACGAAAAACAAGCAGCACAGAAAGCATCACTTTCGCGATCGCAATTGTTTAAACAAGCAGCACAGAAAACATCACTTTTGCGATCGCAATTGTTTAAACAAGCAGCACAGAAAGAGATCACTTTCGCGATCGCCATTGTTTAAAAAAACAAGATCTGATGCATGTGATTCTCTACATTGCTGGCCGGCGCGCACACAGAGCTGAAGGGAAAAAAACACAGCAGTGCACACGCTCCCAGCACCATCTGCCTTCAATTACCGGCACCTCGGACAGCTGGTAATTGAGGATTTATGTATTCTTCTGCGCGTGTCCGAACACTTTATGCAGGAAGTGGACATTGAAAAAATTCCTAAGTCCTATGGCGTGCTGCCTTACTTAAACACAGCCTTGCCTGGACCAATTACCATGCACATGGCAAAATACCACACGCAAAAACCGCGCGCTTTCTGGAATGTGGCAGCCCGGACCCCTTTCTGAATTATTTTTTTTTTCTAACATAAGAGCTCGGAAGCCCCGCCCCACTTCGTGGTGACGTAGGCCCGAGCCCTAAAAAGGGGTATAAGAACCACGACTCGAGTCAATACAGTGTCAAGAAGAGGTAGAAGTACTGGGACCCCAAGGAACTACCCAAGGTGAGTAGATAGGGACTCATGGAGAGCGTGTGCAGTGTGGAAACATGACAGCGTGCTCCGTACAACTCTATGTGCAAGTCGCAGTTGGATTTTTAAAGATGAAGGACCCTTCCCAGTGGAGCCTGAAGAAACCCCATGGAATAACAGAAGGTTGGAGAGCCACCCCACCTGTGGATACCCTAGTACCCACGTTACCTACATCAGGGAAGCCGGGTGCATAGGTGTGAAGTGATGTCGGAAACCGCTGTCGAACCCATTGGCAGACTTCAGGAAAGTGCACTGGGTGAAGAAGGAGAAAGTGTCCAGTGGAATCCAAGGATGGATTCTTGATGGGAACAGAGGGGACAGAGTCTACGTCACTCAGGGGTGACCAGAAGACTTGGAAGACGAATGCCCTCCGATGTTGGTTGTTGCAGAATGGATGACGATGACTTTGACTCTGCAGCTGTAAGGACCGGGCAATGCTGAGGAGGACCAGGAGCCGTGCACAAGCTGTCCCAAGAAGGATGTAGAGTGCTGTGGGGTCAGTATCCGGCGGGAGCACCAACAAGCCTTGGCAAAGGCAGGCCATGCAGGAATCAAAGAAGGAGCAATGTAGGAACCAGCAATGACTAGGGGACTCACCAAAGGTAGGGGAGTCAAGGCAGGCCCCGAGCAATCAGGAGAGCCCAAAAGAAAAAAGTGCGACCCTCAAGTGTCCCCACAGGCCGCAGGCCCTGGAGTCGTGAGAGGACCTCAAGCAGCTCACAAAAAGATGCAGGCCACGATGCGGTTTGGCTGAAGATTCTGGTCATTGGAGGTGCTTGAGGTTGGGGTTACTTGGAGCCCGAAGATCTTTTTGCAAAGAAGCCAACAAGCCTTTGCAACTACAATTTGAATAATGGTGCAACCCCCACAAGGGATACTGGCCTCAAACTTGGTGAGAGGGCAGGGAAGGCCTCAGGAGCTATGCAAAACCACCACCTGTGTTGCAGAGCCCACGGAGTCCAGAGGAGCTCAGGATCTGCAGACCGATTCACTTAGTTGCAGTGCCTGCAAATGCAGGTGTGTGACTCCTTCACTCCAAGGGAGATTACTTCGGGTGTCTATGATCTTGAACAGGCCTTGAAAGGTTCCTGTATGATGCTCAGGCTCAGACAATACAGCAGACTGGAAGGGACACAAAGTCATGCCGAAATGAAGTCCAGAGTGCAGTGGTATATAATCTGAATCTTATCCCACGAGGAATCTAGGGACCTGCACCCAGTTAAGCCATTAGGTACCCTAGGGAAAGGGTTAGGAAGATTCAGGGGACCATCCATGGGGAGGGTCTGGACAGGGTGGAGGTTCCCATGTTCTTGGTCCAGTTTCGCAGCCAGAGTGGGAGCCAACGGCTCTCAGAACTGGTTTGAACTGGACTATGCCCTGGGACACCAAGTTTGCCCCTCTGGCACGGGCAATGCTGTCTGGGAGGTGGTCACACCTCCCTGTGACAGAATGCCTATTGTTTCACCTTCTTCTTCTCGAGCTTGGCTCAGCAGCAGGAGGGCAGAAATGTGTCTCTGGTCAGCAGCAACCATTTTGTGCTGTCCGGGTCTAGAAGACTGGTACCAGGAACACTGAGAGTCTAACAGAGGGCACTTTCAGTGCTTGGAATCATATATCCCGCACCTTTTATGGTGTGCAAGTATATTTCCAACATGTTTGATACCAAACATGATAGGATACTTTGCAGCTGTTTTCAAGATGGTCGTAGTCTAATTATGCGGTGGCCCTCTATATAGTAAATGGCTGCTTCACTGACAACCCGGGAGAATGCGCTCCGTAGGCTGCAGGGGTGTCCTGCTCATGCAGGGGCACAGCTTAGCACCAGGCAAAAAGTGGGGGTAACCAGAGAAGTAGATCCTTCTTTCCTGCAACCACACACAACCTCAAGTTGGGTCCCTGTCTATCTGGCCGGTCTTCTGCAATAATTTATGTACGGAGTGCACCACTGAAGTAACAGCAGGACAAGAGAACAGAGCAGTGATACCAACTAGATTCACCTGCATTTCCAATGGAGTCCCAAGAAACCGCTCTTTCCATCTTATGGTCTTTTTCCTTTACAGCCCTTGGCAAATTGTGCAAACCTGGCTGTATGCTTGCCTTTCTCTGTGTTATCACTCTGTCACTCCTTTCATTCTAATGACCCTGGATCTGCCAGGAAAATAGAAAATACAGATTAGCCTCCAAAGCCAAATCCATGCCTTCACGTTGCTCTGCTATTTGATACTTATTGTATCCTTGTGTCTAAAACAAAAAAGAGCCCTCAAAGGAGTGGTAATGGGCCAAATAACCCCAGCTGCCGCCTCCAAGCGATAGCCCTAAGTCAGGCTCTATGTTACTGGCTGAGAGGGAATTTGAATTATTAATCACAGTAAGATAAATTACAAATGATTGTTTTGAAGAATTGATATTGTGTTATGTGTTCTATGTTAGATCTATCTCACAGTGGTGTATTAACCTGTTGGATATTGCAGCAGATGGTTTCAAAATACATTTCTTCACCCACAATGAGTATGCAGACTAGCCATATGTGATTACAATGCCATAAAGGGGGGGTTGAAAGACTCTGACAGGTTTCATATCCGTTATGTTTTCAGAAGTTCTTAGCTGATCACTCAACTATGTAGACAGGTTGACAACTAGAGAGAAACAGTAGGAATTTCATTTCCATGTGTCATTGTTACACTCCTTGTGGACTGAGCCTGATGCTGCGCTCCACAGCTACCACTTAGAGAGCTTTCTAAGGTTGTCTCAGACCTCTTAAATCCCCATAGGGTTGTCTGGACTGGTACAAAGTACCCACTTACATTAGTTGACATCATATACCAGACCATCTTCTAACAGTTGTGTCACATAATGTACTGCACCAGTCTATGCATTGAAACTCTGAAAAACAAAATTCTCTTTTTTTTGTTTGTCCCTGGGAGAAGCAGCTGTAAGGCTCCATTTGAAATTAATTTTCCTTTGCAAACACTGGTCAAAGGGTGGTGAGGCAGAAAATCTAGAGATGGCGGTCACATAAAAAGGCGCAACCTGCTGCACTGTCATTATTAGGATTATGTTGTTTTAGTTCCCAAAATGATGGGAAATGAAGGTGCATCAAACCCACAAGCAAATTTGAATGGGGTTTGCTTCACCCAAGTCCTCTCTGGCAGAGCCCTGACAACAGTATGTACAAGTTGAACAAAAACACTGGTTACATGGTCTCAGCACAATTTTGCGATTGAGCTCAGCGCGTAATAAAATTAAGTCTGTTAATGCATCTCTTCTTTTCTTCTTGTCCTTTTTTCCAATCAAGTGCAAGACTAATACAGGACTTGCTCAACGATGAGGCTCAGCGGGAGGATAAAAGGAGCTGGCAAGACTGAGTTCTGGAAGTCAGAAAACAGGTAAGTGGCAGGCAAAGAAGCTAAGCGAAAGGGAAGGAGTGTGGACTGTCTTTAAATATGACTGCTTTATAACGTTCATAAAGGTCATATTCTAATTGTTTGTAACAAGCAACAGGTGCAGATAATTAACTTGATGAGGCTGCCTTCTAGAAGGTGCTTTAGAATGTTCTCAAAGGTTGCATTCTAATTGCTTATAGTAAGGAACATGTGCAGATTATTAATTTGATGAGACTGTCTTTTAGAAGGTGTTTTAGAATGTCCACAAAAGTAGTGTTATAATTGCTTATAGCAAGGAACAGGTGCAGATGATTAATTTGATGAAGCTGTCTTCTAGAAGGTGTTTTAGAATGTTCACAAAGGTCGCATTCTAATTGCTTTTAGCAAGGAACAGGTGCAGGGAATTCATTTGATGACTGCTGTCTTCCAGAAGGTTCATCTTGAGGTCATCTATGCCAGTTGGTTGATGTTTTTTCTGGTTGATTTTCTGGATGTTTCCAAGGTGGCTGAAACCTGACCTTGCATATGCATGGTAAAACATTTATAAAAACGAATAAGTCTTTTCAGGAATGCTATGAGTGTTGCTGGTATATTGTGATAGTCAACAGAGGTGAGCGGTGGCAGGAAGCCGGACAGGATGTATCGACTAGATTCCCTGCAACAAGAAACATTGTGCTGTCTTCACAGCTAATGCAATATGGCTTGAGAGACGTCCTGACCTCCCAAAGTAGAAACCAACTCTACAGGAATTATCAAGGAGACTGAACCTGCGCAGCCTGCTTAACATCGACAAGGACGACGACACTCCAGAAGTAAGTGGGCGGAGTCGAATCAATCAGCACATTGAACACTCTTAAATTGTCCTTGCCTGAAACAGCAAAGCCGAGCTTGATCCAGCAATATTTATAGTACCAATCTGAGTACTACCCAAAAGTCAACCTATTCCTCCATTGGGGGAAGGAAAGTGGAGCGAGACACTTGGAAAATAGACATTGGAGCTACTGCGTGCTGAAAAAACCCCAACAGGGACAAAAATCAAATGTGATGAACAATGCCTACAAAAGTGCTTAAAGGGAGAACTAAAACATGTAAGGCTGGTTTGACAGAGAAAATAATCAGTTTGTCTGGGATTAACTCAAAAGATAGCAGCACTAGCCATCAAAGCTATTCAAAAGAGAGGTTTATGAAGGATTCACAAGAAATGGAGCAAGAGAGGAGGCTAGATCCAGAAACAGGGGTACTTTCCCAACCAGTAACAGTGAGTGACCCACTGGAAGTAGCTAGGCAACCAAAGACCAGAATACGGGGTGACCACAAAAAAGCACACAATATATACCAGCGCAGGGAGCAATAGTGGTGAAGGGGGGGGGGATCACGTATGGGATAAGTGACTATAAAGACTGTGGGAAAAGATTTGGAAAGTAAAGAAGTGCAAGGGTTCCTCCTTAGCCTCTCTGTGCTAATAAGCCTTCTGCAGTGCAAAACAAGCCTCAAGAGTTATTGGGTGCATCGATTAAACAATAAAACCACAGAATTAATCCCTCTCTTTTTAGGCAAATCAAACATCTTTAATAATGTGGAAGATCCCAGACCCAAATTAACTCCCCTCTTAAAATCAAGGCCAGATGTAATGTAGAGAGCCACAGTTTCAGTAAATAAAGTTTCAAAAACTCAGGCAAGTTAGGAAGTGGTTGATGAGCAAGCCGATCTGCAGAATATGGAAAATAAGCAAAAGCTATCCATTTGGAAAGATACAGCAGGGAAGGAAATCACAGCTGCCCTATAAGAGATTCTGTGCGAGATACTAGGGGAAATGAAACATATTAAAAGTATACAGCAAAAACTTGCAAAACAAATGGCAGATCTCCTATATAGCTTCGAAGAGAAAATTACCCTGGCACTCAACAGAATAGAGAAACAAATATCAGACTGTGAGGACAAACTTTCTTGGACTACTAGAGCAGTGGAGAATCTAGAAAAGCAATTGATGCTCCCATAGAATAGGCAAGAGGAGCTGGAAAACCACTCCAGAAAGTCCTACTTAAGAATAACTAGAATTCTCAAGCACAAAGAGGACACTGTGAGACCCTTCACATATGTGAATGACTTGATTAAAAAATGTGTGCTACCGGAACACACACAGGATCTAACCATTTTTCACGCTCACGTGTACCTTTTCATGCTCCCTCAAATGCAAAATGTCCCACACACTCTTGGTCAACTTTGCAGATTTTCATGTAAAATAATTTTTTTTAAGCAAAGCAATTTGTGAGAAAGCTTTTTAAATTATTAAGGAATTTTCTATCAAAATATTTTTTGACATAGTTGACTCTGCTCACCGGCGCAAGATTTTTAAGACCCTTCTTTCATCATTTCATCAGATAAGGGCACTGTCAACCATCATTCAGCTTGTAAAGCTCAAAGGTCTGCATAAAAGCCAATTCAATGTATTCACAACAAAGGAGGAAGCACTATTTTTTTTAAAGATATCACAAAGCTTTGGAGTGGGAATAAATAAGTATTCACAAGTGATTTTCAGGGAAGATGAGGCATCTGGGGGGCACGGAAGTGTGGCACAAAACCATTGTGGCAATTACTGCAAAAGACTTGGGACTCTGTTGCCATAGGGGGTAGGCCCCAGAAGGATGGGGCGGGGGGAGTGAAGGGTTGATAGGAGGGTAAGAGCAGATATAAAAGGGAAGACTTTTCATTGTGAGGTACAATTAAGCCTTTTCATCAGTTACATAGCACGGATGTGTATTGGAAAATTATTGTGCTATACACCCACGCACCTCTAGATGCGTTGGCTCATACATTTCAAAGGGCACTTTGATGCGCTGCACTTTAGATCGTCAATATTCATAGAATGCAATTTAGAGGTACTTTAGATCCACTTTAGACCCAGTACTGTTGCTTTTCATGCTTTTTAAAGAAATCCCTTGGGGAAATATGAAGAAAGATGCACTATAATCAATTTAGATTGGAAAATGAGCATGTTCGTTTAATAAGTATTATCAGTCCTGGATCACAATGGGAAGAATTATATCATTGTTTATGCATTTGCCCTTTTTTTAACTGAAACGTCAATGTGAAATTTGCACAGCGCACTCTAGAGCTTAGACACTTTAAGTGGACTGTAATACTAAACAAGCATTGGCAAATGCATCACGTTTCGCCTATGGGATTAATAATAAATTAAGAGGTGTGGAAGTAGTTTATGAGTGCAGGGGAATGGTGTGAGTGCTCTCTGTGCAGGGGGAGTGGTGCATGAACGAAGGTTGAAAAGTCTCTGAGTGCAGGGTGAAAGAGTTTCAATGCATGGTGATTGATGTGTGTTCTGTACAGAGCGAGAGATGTTACCCTGTACAAGGTAAGAGGTGTGTGATTATAGGGTGAGCAGTATGTCAATAGTATAAGTGCAGGATGAGTGGATTGAGTTCAGGGTGAGAGGTGTGGGTGGAGGTTGAGAGGAATGTGAGTGCTGGGTGAGAGATATGTCAATGGTGTGTGAGTGAAGAGTCACCACTGTGTGAGAGGTGGGTGAGCAGTATCTGACAGCCAGCACAATGTTAGGGTGACTGTGCAGAGTAAATGGTGGGTGAGTGTGCAGGGTGAGAGGTGTCTGCGAGCAGGTTGAGGGAAAGAAGGGACCAGAACAAGGTAGAATAGCTTGAAAGGCATGCATGCTTCACTGTAGCATTTGTAGGTACATACCCCCTCCAAGCATTTAGAAGGCCTCGACTTTAACCACATGACTGGAGAGCCCATTCACTGAGCAATAATTGCAGATCCTGGGGTACCCTATGTGGAAACCAGGAAGAGGCGGAATGTTTTGTCTGTAGCTCCCTTAGACAGACCTGGGGTTTTGAGTCAAAACGCTATGGCTTACAATTCCCAGAATGCTCCTGCTCCAATGCTGCTAATGGCGAACAGCATTTGATGACGCATGTGACATGGAGCCAGCTGGCTGTTGTGGGGCAGGCTAGCCCCCGAGGGCATCAGTGTGTTGGTGCATTGGGCTTGACGAACGTTGCACAGATAACCACAGAGGGAGTCACTTAGGTCTGTATGTCCCATGTGGTGCCCTCGGGCAACCCTCCCGCCATGCGGCAAAGTGCTGCCTGTGGTACTTGCCATCTGTGTCCTGAGCCTGTAAGGTCTGTGGAACCTGTAAAATAGTCATGCCCAGATCTTGGTATTCAAACTCCCAGTACTCACATAGTTGACAGCCAGAGGCCTGTGTAACCTGGGGTATCGCTCTGCTGTATAACCAGTGAGCCTGTTAAGTATGTGAAACCCAATGTAAAGGTATATGAGACCTGTGTATGTTTCCCTTGTGCAGCTTGGGGAATAGCTCTGCTGACATGAGGGAGTGAGGCTGCAGGTGTAAGTTCTGCATACCTGAGACATAACTCGTCTTTTTACAACCGGAGTTTGTAAGGGCTGTGTAGCCTGAGAGATAGATGTGCTACCTGCGTCTATAAATATGTGTAAATGAGAGACGGTCTTGCCATCCTCAGCACTTACCTCAGGAGCTGGAGAACCTCCATGTTGTAGGGGTGAAGTTGCCACCAGTCACTGTTTGGAGGTGAAAGTCGCGGAAGCAGAGAGGCCGAAAGGGCTGGGCAGGCGAAACCTAAAAACTGCAAAGTGCTTTGTCTGATAGTGTACTAAGACAGCCACCACACAGTGTAAAGTTTCACTCACATACAGGAACGCTCTCTCTTTCAAGTAATGTGAGCCTAGAATCTTACAAAGTGAAAGTGACATCGGCGATGAAGAGAACAGCTGTGCTTAAACCTGAAGGGTCATTAAAATGGTATGTGGCCACAGCTCACTTAATATTAAAATTGTAGATGTCTAAATAACATCCGTTAATATGTACATCCAAATTGCAAAGCAGAGTTTGCTCTGTCAATGTCTTCTAATGCACAAAAGCAGTAGTTTTACATGTCATTATTGCACGTTTTAATTGCTGATGTACAGAAATCACCACTGGCCATTTGTTTGTACCCTGGAATGATTTGGTGAAAGACAGAGGATCAACAGCAAGTACACTCCACTATAAACAGTTTCCTCATGAGAATGACACAAAATCAATTGCAGTGCTTTTATTAAAAATATAGAATTTGGGTAGTCACTAACCCAGAATAGTGTTTGTTACTGAGAATTGCCTGTATTCACCCATTAAAACATCATACCTGTAGTGAGAAGTACAGGCATTGGATATTATATGGAGATGGTGGCATGCATCATCATACAGAATCTGAGGAATCTTCAACCACTTTTGACTTGGACTTAACTGTAACAGTGTAGGAACCTTAGTGGGTACATTTTGCAAGTTCCGTCAGCAAGAAATATTACTGTTCTGCTACTGCAGTGGCAAAGTCGATAATATACAGCAATGTTGATAGCATTATAGAACTACCAATGAAACCTAGATGTCATGCAAATATCAAAGATGTATGGTAAGAATGCCGAATAAATCCCCTAACTAGAAATGATATATCACTAGTCTCAGCCACAACTTAAAACGTTTATACATGAATGTTCCCAATAGCAACTTTTACCACCAGCAACTAAATTGCTACTTATGCAGTTGCACAGAAATGTACTGTAGTGCATAAATTATTCCTCACAAAAAGAGTTCTAAAACATGTTAGGTCCGTTACAGACTTTCTTTGGTGGGCAACAATGTGCAGTAGCTGTAACCAGGCGCTACATCTGCGAGGGGCAGATAACCTACACCCTGAAAATACGAGAAACATGAAATCATATTCCTTACACTCGCCTTTAAATCATTAAAACATGTCTTGAGCTAGAGAATATATGGTTAAATTGCAGCCATATATGGCCATAAATGGCTTAATCAAACAATATAATAGACAGTTACAGATTACAAAAAATGTATATCTGAAGTAGCAAAATATATGGTATACATTAGGAATAATGTTTAAATGTTATACGAAGACTATTGACTCCACTAGTCACATTCCTATTTTGTAACGAATACAGTAAATATTAATTTCTATTATGTCAAACAATTCATCATGATATCGATATAATTTGATATTGCTAACAAAAAGACATAATGCTAACAATTCGGCATAGTATTCCCTATTTGCAGTGATGTTGGTTCATGGGTGAATAATAACCATACAACTTAGTACTAGAGGGCTTAACGATGTTACTACTTACACCATATCGCTGGCGGTCGGGTAACTGCTTAGAATGGTGGAGTCTCCTTTGTTAGCGGAATTAATCATACAAATCGCTCCACCAACTAATACCGGCCATACGCCCGCCGTTACACCCAGCAGGGGAGAGGTGTGGCGCCGCAGCCAGGACGACTGACGCTGGCATATGGGGATCATGGTTCGATCCCCGGCTCCAGCGGCAGGTTAGCCCAGCACCTTTTGACTCTGGGCTTGCTTAATCTACCCGACGGCCCCCAGTGCCTAGAGACCCTTCGCTTTATAAAAATGTTGATTACCTTTAAACTTCAGCTAATGGTTATATACCTCACACAGCCTGCAGATAAATGGAAGCAAATAATGAGCCTAGTGAGAAGTCTTAAAAGTGGCCGACAGAAGAGTGTCAATTTTCTTTATAACAAGATAAGCTGCCGTTTTCTGAACTGGAGCTGCTGGTTCTCAGTTTGGAATTCTGACCAGACTCCTTCATCCACAGGAAGATCTGCTTGGATGCGGTGGGCGATGCTAGGCTGGTGTCCTAGATGGAAGAGGCAGGGTTGCCGCCGGCATGCTGTGAAATGGACACAGAGTGCGGTGCCATGGCTCTTTCGGTGGCAGAGGTAGGGGTTGGTGCTGGTCTTGGGGGCCCAGGATTAGTACGGGCTGCTGGCTGGCCTAAGCCCCGAGTTGTCATCCCCAGCACCTCAGGAACTGGAGCACCCACATGGTGTAGATCCGGGATAGTGTGGAGTTCTGCCAGTCACTGTTTGGAGGCGAAACTCAGGGAAGCAGAGAGGCTGGAAGCTAAGCTGTGAGGCCTGCAGCCTGGTCTTCACCCCCTCAAGTGGCCATATAATGAGCATTACAAAAAAAACACAAGATAAAGGCATGTGATTGCATGTGTGATGAGCTGTAATTTGTTATAAAAGTTTCTGAACAGGAAGTAAAGTAGAGTAAGTGCTGGGCATGCAAAACCTTACAAAAATTGTTCCACAGTATTTTGGCTACGGGAAACTAGGAAGAGAAGCACATCAGGAACAAAATAGGAACAACACGAAGCAAAATGCTACAGCCAATAGAAATGAAGGAAAAGTGAGTGGCAAGCACAGGAACAATGAAAAGCAAGGAAAGCAAGGGGGTTGGATGTAAGCCACTTTTAAGATTTATAATACAATAGAATTCACAAGCACTGTGCAAGCGCTGTGCAGGTGAAGCCTAAAAAAAGAGCAGGCTTTGTATATGACACCTTAGTGCTATGAGATAGTGCATATCTGAGGATGATTGTGTAGTTGGCTGCCTTAGCATATATCCAATTTCAGGACATTATGTAGCACTTTATGGATGGAATGAAAGACACGCAACACTTTAACTCCCCACACCAGTGGGCATTTTGTGGTATCCTCATGTTGTATGTTTGTTCTTGCATCTAGCTGCTCAGCCCAGTGTGAGTGTTCTCTTCGGAATCTTAGTGTGTGTGTGGAATGTTGGATGCATGAGAGTTACAGTTAAGGATGGGCTGAGCGGCTAGTAGGCTGCTCCTGATGGGGCTGTTATCTTGACCATGACTTCTGCTTAATAAACACCTTCTACATGTACCTGATTTGGTCTACGGTGTCTATTTATCTACACCAGAACCTGTGGGACCAGCCCACTACACATTTTTTGACCTTAGAATAGTTACCTGAGATTTTGAGAACACCTACACAATGACATGTAAATATCTTCTGTTCCCTATCTCACTCTATGTAATGGTGAGCTGGTATTTTCTTTCTTTCTTTGGGCCTTATATTTTAGGAACTCCAGGAAACCTAAATGGGTGTGAGCCATCCAAACAAAACTTTACAATGTTCAAAAACTGGGCTGGGTTTGAAGGTTTAATTAGTGCAAAGGCAGCACACAGAGGAGTGGCAATAAACAAAAATAGATATCTTAATTATGAAATCAGCACCTTCCAAATGAAGAACAATGGGCATTGGTTAACAGACATATAGAGGGATGTGAAAAGTATATTTCCAACTACTTATGCCCCGATCTCTGATGACCCAGCCTTGCTGATAGAATTGTATAAATCATTAGTGGATTTTTGTGGCAAATTAATTCTGGGAGGGGATTTCAACTTGCCTCTGTGCCCAAAATTAGATTCATCAACAAATACTTCGAAACAAAATAAACCCCGAACAGCCAAAAGGCTAGCTGTGTATAGGACAGCCCTGAACTTAATCGATCTATGGAGAAAGGAACATCCAACTCGGCTAAAATACACCTGCATCTCAGGAAGATATACATCAGCCCCAAGATTAGACTATTTCTCATCCTCTTCAGATCTATCTACATAAATATAGCTACATAACAAATGTTTTTTGGACCATTCACTAGTTGAAATGTTTGTGACTGGGATAAAGCTAGTTAGACCAATGCGTAGATGGTTTTTTAACAAAGTGAAACTAGAAGATGAGTTGTGGGTTCAAGAAATTGAGAATGAGATAACAAGCTATTTTTACTTTTAACATTAACACAGCTAGTGTAGAAATGGTCTGGGATGCCCTTAGAGCTAAAATGTGTGTCATAACGTTGATGAACATAGCAGAAAACAAAAGTCATACAGAGAAAAGAATGGATCTAGAACATGAATTGAAACAGGCCTCCGAAACTTCTACGTCTTAAAACACCAGTCAACAAATAGGCGCTTAGCAAAGCTAAACAACAGATTCAAGGTTACTATTATGAACAGTGGTATATTTGCAAAAAAAAACTTTGAGGAGGGCAAATATGCTGGCAGACTTTTAGCCTGGCAGGTCACAGAAGGGAGGGCACAGAATACCATCATGTCACTTTATAATGAAGAAACAAAGACTCAGATTACTGACCCTAAAATGACACAGCTACGTTTCGGCTACGACTACGTATACAGCTCGAAGCAGGTGGTCAATCTAGAACAGCTGCAATCTTTTTTGGGTAAAATTCCCATTCCTAAATTGAGACAAGGTCAAGCTCTGATGGGTGTGTTCTCCTTAGCAGAAGTAGACGGAGTAATCAAATTGTATTGTAAGGTGTCCGACACCAAGTGATCAGTGCGTGACTAGATGGGCCTGTAAACCCATCATAACTCACAAAGAATTTGCTTGCAACATTTTGCTGTAGAGGTAGATGTACTTGAAGTAGGAATTGATTTAGCATTGTCTTGATGGACTTTTTCAAAAAGACAGCAAGATAGTTAGTTACATTCCCACTTGTTTAAGATTTTCAAAGGAGGACTTCAGATGAAAAAATTCCTGTACACACATTGAAGAATTGCCTTGACATGTGCCCATCCTCTAACAGGAAAGTAATCCATTATGAAGATGATTTGCAAAAGAAATCAACTTGGAATGCCAAAGGTATCACCAAAGAGCAACTGCATGCATCAGTGTAGCAGACTGCGACCAAGCTTTTCCAGCATATGAATTCCTTGGGCAGACATTCCTTAGTGTAAATTTCTGGTTTTGCTCACTGCCCTCAACTGGTTATTTTTAATAAGATTATAGTTTGATACTGAATATTTCCATCCATCCAGTTCCATTTCTATAATAGAGTTTGAGAATTCTTATTACAAACAGGCTCTTTGTAACATTTGAACATTTCCACTTTGTATGTAACTCCTGTGAAGCACAACTGGTGTACCCAAAGGAACTATTTACTTTGTTCCATGCTTTCTATATCGTCATGTCTGTGCTTTCCTTTTATTTTGCTTTTTTTTTTCTTGGATTTTAATTGTTTACCTACTGATGAAGTGGGCAATGAAGGTTTCTTATGTCTTACTTTGACAATCTTAAACTATGTACCTATGATTACATACCTTGCATGCCTGCCTGTCCATTTAAAAGAATCTCTCAACCCAAAATCCTCTTCAGAGAACATCTTACTGAAAGATGGGATCTGTGCACGATCATTATTCATCATCCCAATCCCCATATGTACTATCCCTTCCTCTGTGAGGATTCTCATCTAGCCAAGTCTCCCCTATTCGGGTATCTCCATCCCCTACTAAGAAGAGTCCAGTTGTAGACCCATCTTCTCCTCTTTCCACACATCATCATCTCCAATGACTACCCCCTCCTTTTGTAATATTTCATTGCCCGACATATACCTCAACCAGTCCTGTACTTTGATCTCCAATTAACCATCCACTAAATACATCTATCCTGGAACTTTCCCTCTTACCGGTGTTCAAGCCCAACTTCAAGATTTAAATGTCTGTCCCAAAGGAATCTTGAAACAAGACTCTAATATCCCTATATACAAGATTTATCATGGACAGCATCCCCCCACACCTTCACAAATGATGCCCAGATCACCCTCTTTTCCTGAGAAAACCTAATCTTATTGATACACCTAGAAAACACACAGAGAACAATCCAAATTCTGTAACACAAGTCCTTAATGTTCCTTAATCTAAGATGCCAGAATCTACCACCTCCTCAAATGCCCAGGGCTTTCTGTCCATTTAACTTTTAACCAAGAATACCCTGATTCAATCCAATACACAATAAGTACCCAAATATATCAATAAAGACAAACAAAGAAGTAAAATTGGCCTCGAAGTTGACCAAGGACATCACAAATTAATTGGTGGATCTCATTACAGAAGTAAAATAGGTTGGGACCAATCTGAAAGATACTGCTTCTGTAGTATTTTCTCAGGAAAATGCCATGCTTGCACTAATCCCTCTATCCAAGAAAATAGCTCCTCTTTATAAGAGAGGTTAAAAGTGAAAAAATTGTAATTGATTCTCTTCCACATAGATCATCTCCACCTCTACATATTGAAGGAATTAAGGACCTACATACAACAAATATCATGAGCCCTTATCATTGTATATATTGGAGAGAAAATAGACTGCCCCATGTCAAAAAGGGTGCTAATATCAGCAATCTAGTTGAGATCCAAATGATAAGCACCACTATTTGCAAAACAACACAATCAATTGTTAAGTGTCTCTTACACAATTGCAGATCTGCTTCAAAGCATAGGATCAAGTTTACTGGCTTGGTTACCATGAATAATCTAATTCTCTTATTTCTCACAGATGCATTGCTCAGTGACTCATACTCGTTTATGACAGACCTCTAAGTCTCACCAGATTACTCCAGCATTCTCTTTGATCAGATAGACAAAAAAGGAGGATAAAGTAGGCATCATTTATAAAAAGTCTATTCAATGTCCAGTTCTACAAAAATGGCCTGCTCCTAATATTTGAGTTTCTTTTGGGACCAATGAAAATAATAATCCCAACTCCTACTAGAGTGCATGTCAACTATCACCATCTGGGGGACAACTCATCCTTCGTGGATCAATTCATTGAACTAATGACTTACAACCTGATTTTACATGGAAAGATTGTTTTTCTAGATTCGGAGATTTAACTTGCATTAGGGAAGTGTACTTCATTTTATGTAGCTGCAATTGTATGAAATTATGTTCTGCTGCTATCCACACTAAGGTTTCTATATTGGATATGATAATCTCCTTGTCCAAAAAGACTTAAATGGAAACAAATATACCTCTTGATTAGTCATAATACCATGTTAACCCCTTTAATGGTCTTTTCTGTAGAATAACAATTTCAGGCCAACCTAAACAATTGGTTAGAAACTTTACATATGTTGATCATGCCATTTTACCTCATAATGGAGCCCTGTCTTTGGATTCAACCTAGGCATAGGACCAAAATGCATATCATCTTGCTTTCCAGGATACTGGGACACTGACAACAATCATAAATATTAGTGTTCAATAAAAACTAAGAAGAATAGAGGCAATATAGTCTGCTCAATGGCTTTCTAAAGCTCTGACTGAAGAAAGGAAGGACACTAAAACTATTCAGAACCAAAGGCAAAGGCATCCCTCTCCAAAGTCATTAGAAACTCGGGATTGGTAGAAAGAAATACAAACAACAAACCTTTGGAGCAAAATCTGTAAAATCTGCCTGAATTGGAATCTAAATTCACAATGAAATCACCATAGAAAACATTTTGAAATAGTCAAAAAATCTACACCACTTTCCTCTCTAATGACAGAAATAATATTGACCATTGTAAACACCAAACCATTCATCCAGTTCTTTGAACTGAAGCCTTTATCACCCCTGTAAAGAGATTAGTCTATCTTTGAAACTCCATTCAACTAACCTAATTAACACATGTTTGACTGAAAGCACTATCCTAGATTGTTTTAAATGAGTCAGAGGGCCCCCTTACTTAAGAAACCAGCTAAGGAGAACAATCTTAACAACTTTCAAACCTACACCTTCTGGCGAAAGCCCATGAGACCTATGTAAAAAACACAGTCGAACTGCTGCATCCCAGAGGATCCTCTTCTTGAAGATCTACCATCAGACTTCATGGCAGCCTGGTGTACTGAAACAGCATTCTAAAGATAACCGATGGTGCTCTGCAAATTTTAGACAATGGTGACTCCTGTTTCCTCACCTTTGTGGACCTTTCACCAGCTGTCATCCTACAAAAAAAGAAACACTGAAAGATAGAATAGGACTGTTATGGGTGGGTTTTCCACTTACTTGGAACATGATCAACATGTGAATTTGAAATGTCCTATCTAAATCATTAATATTAAAACAGGGTGGTCCCAGTACTTTATTTGAGGCAGCAGCTGCAGGCTGAGCTACCGGCACTCATATTTGGAGACCATCACTTATATATCCTCATTATACTTTGACCTAGAGTAAGACATATAAAAAGGGGCAAAGGAGGACAAGATAGTTAGAAAACAGTAACAAAGAAAGCAGGCCTGTAAAAGAACCTGAAAGAGTGAGATAAAGGGGCAAACAGTGTCTGTTGGTGAATTAAAGAGGCATGAGGTGGAATCAAAACTACGCAGCATTTGTATTCAGCACCCCTACAGTGCCAGCAGTGATAGCAAACGTTTGGGTCAAATTCTTTAACAAATTAAGCACTGGGTAATCCACAAGGCTGCGCCATTTTCTCACCAGCACCCCCTCGCTTTTTGGTAGTGCCTCCTTCTTCAATGTGCCTCTCATTCCACACTGGTACTAGGGCTGCTGCTGCCCTGTGCTGGTTAGTCCTTGCCAGCCAGCCTTGTCAGACAGTTTTAGTTCTCATTTTCCTTGCCTTACTTTTGCCCAATCTGTGCCGTTCCCACTTTCCAACACCTACTTCCCACCACCCGACCTGTGGCCCTCCTAGGACCTACTTAATGGAAGCTTCAGGGAGACCCCATTGAGTAGTTCCTCACCAGCTCCTCCTCGCTGCTTGGCAGTGTCTCCTTCCTCTGTGGGCCTCGTCCAACTTGTCAGACTGTTTTAGTTTTAGTATTGTTCTACTTGCCTTTCATTTGCCCACTCTGTGCCATTTCCACTTCCCGCCACCTACTTCCCACCGCCCGGCTCCCCAGTGCCCCTCCCAAGATCTACTTAATGGAGGCCACAGTGCAACTGTGCAACGGGGGCACCACTGGTGCACCAAAGGCAAGCCCTTCTGTGCCTGTGTGCCTGGACCATGACCAGCGCCAGGGAGCTCAGGCTCTCCCACCATGTATTGCTACTCTAGTACCAAGCTTACTGCCCTAATCTCCAGAGCCCAAAACAAGAACTGCTGCCGCTCCTCTCCGCACTCTTCAGCAGAACGCTTCACCTTTTACCTGTGACAGTTCTCCTGCAGCACCTACACACCTGTGTACCCCACTGCCAACACTTCGACCAATTCAAATGCACCCAAACAACTCCACTGCCATCTGCTCAATGGTCATCATTAGCAAACACTCGACTGAGATATGGGACACCACCCTCACCCCCCACCATCATCTATGTCACTGAGATCTGACTCAACACTGCCTATGCACCTGACATCACAACGGCCAAACTCCTCAGCTACAAGATTGTTCACCGGGAAGGCATCAACCAACACAGAGGAGGAAACACCATCATCCACAAGGAATTCATCCACTGCACCACTACTAAGGATGACAACACCACGATCATGGAACACCTCAACTTCCAGCTCAGAATATACAGCCAAACCACCATCAGAGACACCCTTACCCACAGACCACCAGGACCCTGCCCTAGCCTCTGTGACACCATCCCCAAATTCATTGCTTCCAGCCCATTAACACCGAACACTACATTTTCCTCGGAGATCTCAAATTACACCTCGACAAGCCCAGCAATGCCCACTTTGTCAACCTTCAGGATAGCATGAACAACATCGGCCTGACTCAGATAGTCACCAGTCCCACGCACATTGTAGGTCACACACTAGATTATATCTTCACAGCCAGCAACAGAGTCAGATACAACCACACCGCCGAGCTCACCTGGACAGACGACGCAATTGCCCACTTCACCAACACAACAGCCCCCAACCAAGCCACCAGACAGATCAGCACCTCTCGCAGCAGCTTAACAGAGTATCCAGGAGTCAATGGACAAACACCAATCCTCCCCCTCAACACCTCCTCAAACATTAAACAAGCAGTCAAAAACTTCCCCACTTGGATCTCCATCTGTGCCGACAGAGTCGCTCCCAGCAAATCCTCCAAACCCAACAGACCCTCCAAATAAGCCAGCTGGTACACCCCGGGACTAAGAACCTCGAAACGCAACTGCAAACAACTGAAAAGGAAATGGCGAACAACCAAGGAGCCCACCAACCAGACCACTTTCAAGGCATCACTCAGCCAGTACCACAGACTCCTGAAAATCACCAGATAGAACCCTTAAACCAACCACATCGAAGCTGGCTCCAACCTCAGGAAATAACTCTTCAGCATCGGACATGAATTCTCCAGCCCCTCAGCAACTGAAAACATCACCTCATCCCAGGAATTTCATGACTTCCTAGCTGATTTCTTCCATGACAAAATATCCACCATTTACAGGAACTTCAAAACCCAGCCCGCTGCTGACACCCTCAGCCTTCTAGACCCTACAGATGCCCCTTCCAGCAACAGGATCACAATCTGGAACCAGCTCTCTACGCAAAACACCAACCACATCATTCACTCTATCCACTCTAAAACTCCCACGGACCCCTGCCAACATCACATGTGAAGCCTCTGCATCAACACCATCAGCAGCAGGCTCACAGACATCCTCAACTGACCCATCACCTCAGCCACCTAACTATAGAATTGGAAACACGCCAAGATCAACCCCCTGCTCAAGAAACCTTCCGCCTACCAGCCTATCGCTCCCTGCTGCCATATACTGCCAAAATCCTCAAAAAAGCCATCAACCAGCAATTCATGGAATACTTAGAGAACAACAATCTTCTTGATGATTTCCAATCCCGATTCCTCTCCAACCACAGCACCGAAGCCCCCCTGATTGCTGCCACAGACACCATCAGAACTCCCCTTCCACAAGAGATGCCAATTCAAGATTCTGACGTATGCCTACATAACCCTCCACATCAAAGGATCAGCGTACATCAACCACCACTTGAGCTTCCAACTACCCTCCAGACCTCTATGCTCCGCCTCACTCTTGCTCGACCAGCCCCACATCTGCCATCGCAACAGTGGAGGTCGTTCCTTCTCCTACCTCACCACAAAGTCCAGGAACAGCCTCCCCATCCACCTTCAGACCTTGCCTTCCCTTGAGGAGTTTAGTAGGGGACTCAAGACCTGGCTTTTCTACTGAATTCAGAAGCAGCCTTGACCTAGTGCCTGGATACCCTCATGGGCGATTAGTGCGCTCTACAAATTCTGTTTGAAAGATTAATTTCCTTCACTTTGTTCATTCAGGATGTAGAACCTCTGGTTCTTCTCTCAAACAGTATAATATTCAGTACTATTTCTACAGAGCTGACATCAAGCTTTGTTTCAAAGACACTTCAGGTAAAGGCTCAGTTGAACTGACATCGAGTGGGAAAAATATCCCTTTTATGCCGCAGGAGGACTCTGGCCGCCGCTCTGAATATCCTATTCTAGATATATTCTACATTGCCTTGAATATGCGCCATTGAGCACCTTCCTTTTGGAGGATGGACCTATCCAAAAAATTATCCCAAGGCACGTGAACCTCTAGTTAAGTTGAGTCGGAGGACCATCTTGGATACCCACTTGTCAGCTGTATTTATCCTAGGCCCCCGATCTTGCTTGCCAAGCCCCCTGCTGACTAATCTCTTCTGCGCCATTAGTATTCTCAGATGCCCCAATCCAGACGCATCTATTTTTGGGTCCCACATGTGATTTGATTGCCCTGATGAAGGTGTGACCATTATTGAGTTAGACACCGAAACGCGCGTTGGCGCTGGAGAACCTCGGGCCTCCGTTTGTTTTCACCATCGATTATAAGAGAAAATATCAATGACTATTGACTATTGTATGCTTTTCCTGTAGACTGTATCACATATGCAAACAAATTTGAATTCTGATTATATCACAAACTGTGAATTTTCCATGAGTGTGGAGAATGTATGAGTATGCGTGTATTTGTGGTTGTTGGTGTGTATTAAGTGTGTCCATGTGGGACTTCATATATATCCATGTCTTTTGATCTATCATTCTGCCTTATGATTTATTTATCAATTTTGATAAAATAATATAAATAATAAAGAGAAACATATCTACCTTCTCCATTCCACTTTTTCCTTATTTTCCTGGGGGAATCTGTTTGTATAGCGATGCCATATAGTATCAGTGACTTTGTTAGCACTTTTGTATTAAGTATCAGGCAGCTCGGGTCTTTCGAGGCTTTTGTTTTGGCTCTCTACCCTGTCCGACCTGCCTGCTATTCACCTTCAGGGCCCCCCGCGTGTAGTAGTGGTTACTTCACATAAGGACATTGACAGGACTCCACAAGTACTGTCAGATATCCTGATGATATCACACCACCTAAAACTCAATCCACTAAAAAAGGGAATTCCTACTCATCTCTCCTCCATTGAGCACCTCTCCATTTAAAACATGGTTAGATTCCTGCTTAGTTTTCAAATTGCCATTGTTGAATGTGCCAAATCGCTAGTCTTGTTCCCAGACAAAAACCTGACCCTTCAAGATCACATTAATGCCATGGTGAAAGGGACATAATATCAACTCAGATTCGTTTGAGTGTTCACTGTAAACATTTAAATTTAGAAAGTACTTTTGTACAGCTTAGACAAACTTTGGTGTACAAGTGGTCGACTATGGAAATAGTCTTCTGATTGCTAATCCTACAATTCATTGTTCTCCCCACATAGTGGCACTTTACACAGCAGGTTTTAGAAAGTGTGATCATGTGTCAATGATCTACATCTCAATGAAATGATTCCCTGCGGAATCACAAAACATCTTCAAGCTAGTCTGCATCACTCATAAATCTTTACATATCGGCTCCCCCGCATACCCATCACCTAAACTAGTCATGGAAGGCAGAGGGAGCTGTCTTTAAAGTATGGACTGCCTCGCTCTTGAAATCCCATCCTAAAAAAAAAAAAATACTAAAGCAATATTAATCTTGAAAAAAAAATCAAAGTCAAGAATTGTAAACCTCCAAATATCAGGCCAAACTCCTCCTACGAAATTTACAAACAGAAAATGAAGCATCTGCTTTTTAATGTAAAAGCTTAAATTGATAATATATTTTGAATTAAACTGTATTACTCTATGCTATAGTTTTATTTGTACACATTTTAGCAAACGTCTTCAAGTTAAAATGTTCACATCCAATAAGAACGCTTCTCATTAGATAACAAAGTAAATTCATTGTCAGTACAATTTTGGGTCTAGTGGTGAAAAAGAAGGACAAATGTTACCCAATAAACAGATCCCAGTGTGATTATATTTTACACCTTCGTTTTGCACAGTTCTGTTCTACAATTGCATCTGAACCTAAATTCACTTTATTTGAATGCTAAACCATTTCTGGGTGGAAGGTACCACACACATACACCCTTGTCCCATACCACACTAAAGACTATTACTAAGTACCTGATTACTCCTCATTCTGGCATATCCCACCACTAAAGAAAAAAGAGAGTGAGGAACACAAGTGCTTAGTCCTCTCCCCTTAATACATGTACCTCTCCCCTTAATTCTTGTACCAAACACTGAGAATGAGCTGAATACTATCATTCAACTAGCATCCTGTTAACATTAAGTAGTCTCTCAGAAAAAAAACATTTAGGTTTTTTAAAGAACTCTCACCCACAAACCTAGTTGGAGGCTTGCCTTATCTTTGGGTTCCCACCTAGTGCCGAGTGCTTCCTAAGTGTCCTGCAATGCCTGATTACAACGGAGCAGTATTTTTCTTAGTGAACAATGAATTTAGTGAGTGTGAACCTTAAAACTACCTCCAGGATACACTCCCTGATCAAGATTAATTTATTAGTGAGTTCCTGGGGTAGGATTAAAAACAAAGGTGGATGAGGAAGAGAAAAAATTATCTCACACATCCAGCAAATCAAATCTATGTAAGGCAGCTTTCTTTAGGACCAGTGCTGTTAGGGCTGGCGGCAACCCTAAACAAGTGAAGTGAATGCACACACCCTAAGGTGTGCATAAGTGGGGCGGATTCATAAGTTATGATTTGCACCCAAAGTGGTATATTATGATTGCGATAATTCATGCAACATGGATCACGGCAGGAGGTGGTGCTTATTGTCACACTTTCACCAAGGCCTTCCGCCTGCTTAGTTACCTACTGCGACCCTGTGCGGGATTCCGGAGATCATCTCTGGGCTCCTGCACAGGGCTGCATTGGGTAGTGAATCCACCCCACTTACACACACCTTAGGGTATGTGTGCATTCACTGCACTTGTTTAGATTCACCGCTGGCCCTAGCAGCACTGCCCCTGGGTGGTGGGTGGGGGTTCTTCAAAAACTTGAATGTTTTTTTCCTATACCCCATCACACGCATGATGATTGTTGCATCTGCTTCTCTAGCTATCATTCCCTACATTCGTAATTTGCTGGCTAAATAGCCTTGTTCCACCCTGTAAGTACGTTTCAAGTAACTTCTTTCTCAACTTGTCGTTGGGCTTGTCTATACAAGATAATGGAGTGGTGGTCGCGATCCTGGAAAATGTGCTTTAATATGTCTTCCGTCTTATTTTGACATCGGCCCTGGAGAAAGCTTTAGCTATCTCGCCAGGCCCATGTAATTAGAAATATTTATCAATACAAAGAACATACATGCATTTATACTTAGACAGAGGGGTTTTACCACTGTTCTAAGTACATCCCATACTGTTCTATTAAATCTATATGGAATGGTACATTTATTTTTAAATATAGCTGGAAATCGCCGTCAAGAAAAGCATTTGTTCCTTTTCTTTTTGTTTCCCTTCTCTTTACTTTTGCTGTATGCAAATTCAACTGAACATATTTTAACCACTGGTACAGCTTGATAATGCTAGACCTATTACGTTGTCAATGTTTGTTTTACATTTTTGAGGTTCTTGGCTTTGAGCCTGGTGACAATTAGACTTTTTGTGCAGTGGATACCTCCCGAAATGATGAATATTTCTGCATTTCTGCATGGTAAAGAGGTGTGTCTCTGTAGTTACAACCCCACATGTGAAAGTTTAGGACCGAGGCACCTTGCTTAGGGGCAGATGTATCAAAGCAATTTTTAGTCGCAAAAAAGCAGCGTTTGCGACAAAAAATTCGCTAAACGGTATATATGAAGGAAATTGCATAGCAAAATTAGGGAATCGCAAATTGCGATTCCTTAAATGCTATGCATCAAGCATTTAATTATTGCGATTTCTCCTTAAGAAATCGCAAATTACCACCAACTTCAAATTGGTAGTAATGTGCGATTTCTTTCACAAATGCACTTTTTGGCATTTGTGAAGGTGCCATATGGTGCACAAACATGCCCTTTGGGCATGTATGTGCGCCATATGCGCACACATGTACATTTATCCTTATGACACCCTTTCACCCTTGAAATTATTCTCAATTTGCGAATTTCAAATTGCGAATCGCAAATTGAGAATAACTTCACATTCATTCCTATGGGCCTCCTGGCCCATAGAAATGAATGGGAAATTATTCCTTCATATCGCAATTAAGGAATTTTCAGAAATCGCTAAAAAATTGCGATTTTTTTATATACATACCATTTTGCAATTCTCAAATAGCTATTCTCAAAAAATCGCTATTTGAGAATCTCAAATAAGTATTTTGATACATCTGCCCCTAGTGACGACAACATTAACATAGTCGACCTTTAACAATAGAATGAGTATAAACAAGAGGTTTCTGCCACTTAATGACGGACATACTTGGCAAAGGCATAATAGAAAATGATATAAAATATCACATAAAATATCACATAGGTACAAAGCAGCACCGAATACATGCTGCTTATGGTTCATTTACTAAAATATAAGAAGGATGACTGTTGGGCTGAATGTAGGTTTATTTTCATGGTTACTTGTGAAGAATATGTCAAATATATCTCAATCTCTTTTTGGAAAGAAAGTATGATTTTCCTGCTTGTTATGTTAATGACACACATTTGACGTTGTCTTAATGATCTTTTAGAGGCCTATATGGGGGAAAAACATATAGTAAAGGGTTTTCCAGTGACACCATTCCGTTTTCATGGTGATTTGCACATTACAGGGACAAGTGGGAAACGGTTGCTGTGTCTCTGTTTTCAAATGCTCAAATCATCCGCAACATTGCTGTAAAAATTTGTAATTTGTGCCTCGATCGAAACCAAATTCTTTAACTGAGTAACTCTGTATCCTGCCAAATACGCCCGTCATTCAACCCAGCCTGTCAGTGGATGATGGCAATAAAATTATAGCACACGGAAAGAGGGCTCAGTTTAAAAATGTTTTGGAGAGTTTCAATAAATTAGAGATGGAAAACGGACCTTACCCTCCTCACGCTAAACTTGGTAGTGCATGTTTCTGCAGAACAGAACGCTTATTTCTTTGAGATCAATTATTTTAAAACCTCTGCGTTGTGTGCAATTAATTACAGGAGGCTACAGAACGCATGGTAAAAATACGGCGAGATGGAGTCAGAACTCTTTCCAGCGGCCCATTATGACAGAACAGATAATCACTCAAAATTTCAAAAAAACTGATCCTTTGTCAGGATAAAGCTGAGCACCCAGACCAATGCGTGCCAATCAAGCAATGGCAAGCAGTGGCTACACCTTCACACAAGAAGCACCCTGACACATGCCCTCAAGACCAGCCTACAGCCTACTGGACTGCGCAACGCCGTCTACATGAGAATCGCCTCTCACCTCCTGCAAGACTTCAGACCACATAGAACGCCGCAGCCAGACTCATCCCCAGCTTTCCCCGATGAACCCACATGACACCCCACCCCAGGCAACTCCACTGGCTCCCCGTGCAGAAGAGATACTAATTCAAGCTGCTTACCCACACACACACAAGGCTCTACACAACCAAGGGCCCGCCTACATTTACCACCTCCTGAACTTCCACCAACCGTCGAGTAGATTATGCTCTGCCTCCCTTTCTCTTGCCCATACTCCCTGCATCAACAGAAGCAGAAGTGGAGAATGCTCCTTCTCCCACATCACAGCAACGACCTGGAGCAGTCTCCCCACGCAACTCTGGACCATCACCTCACTTGCGGAATTCTGAATGGGCCTCAAGACCTGACTGTTCGAATAAGCCTCCGGGACCTCCAAGCACCTGGATACCCTATTGGGTGATTAGCCACGCTTTAAAGTCCTGATTGATTGATTGATTGATTGATTGATAGGTATGGCATTGGCTATCCACTTTTTTGACTTTGCCAATACTTATTTCGATTGTGAATGGCTTATATGAATGGGATGTATACTGTATCAATGGAAAGAAAACATTGCACAAGTAGTCCATGTCAATGACGGAGTCTACATATTGTGTGGATGATCACATTGCGCAAGAGCGGAATGCTGTCAGTCACAGTAAGGTAATCCAAAGACTGAAGTGGGCTGACCTTGTGTTCCATGCTAATGGTTTGGTGCACAGAAGCAAAATGTATATGGCACTAAAGAATACCAAAGGTTAAAGAGTATTCACTGAAAGCCCCTGAAAGTAAACATGTAGGGCCACATTTATGAGGCTATGCGTCACTTTTACGCCGCTGGTGCGTCACTTTTTGTGACGCACCAGTGGCGTAAAAAATGCGCCTTGTTGCGCCATATTTACAAAGTGACACATCTAGGTAGATGCGTCACTTTGTAAACCCCTGGGCCACATTATACCTGCGCCAGGTATAATGTATGCAAGGGGGGCGTATTGACGCAAGAAAGGGTCATAGAAGTGACGCAGTGAAATCTATGTGATTTCACTGCGCCACTTCTAGGACACAAATGCGTCAATTTCTTACGCCTGCCTCACAGCAGGCGTAAGACTGGCGCAGGCCCTTTCACATGGGGCTACATTGCTGGTGTTGCGTCACTTTTGTGACACAATCCAGCAATGCGCCACTTTTGCGCCATACAGATATGTCAGAAATACTGACGTATCTGTAACTCCTTGCGCAATGATGGGTCATACTGTAAATATGACGCATCATTGGTGGTGAATAGAGGGCTCAGTGAAAAGTGACGCATCGCTGTTTTCACGCAGCGATGCGTCACTTTTCATAAATGAGGACCGTATAGTCTAACTATTTAAAAAAAACAGAAGGCATTGGCTGTCAGACATAAAATGGTCTGAAGTAAATGCTTCAACACCTGACCTTTACATTATAAAAATACTACTGGTGGTAGCAGGGAAAATAATCAGAAAACACGTTCCCAAAAAAGAAAACAATAGACACCTGTCTACAAAATTATACTGAGGATATAGAAATGTGTTAGGAACAGTCACTAAAATCAACACCATGCGTTGCAGCATCTTCAAAAAGGCATACAACAGAAATGCAGATTAGTGGTAGGTCATACACCATGCTAGAATACTTTAGGTAAGGCAGCAACAAGGGATGCGTGTACCACTAATTGCACTAACCTCAAGGACCAAAACCAAGAAAAAGAGACCTTGCTTGTATGGTATTAAATTCAGTGTTTGAAAATGACCAAAGGCAGTCTATTACAAACTTGTTCATACTAAAGTGTTTTATTTGAAATATTTGACTGCTACTTATCATTGAACATTTTATGGAGTTACACAATACAGCTCCATACACAAAGTAGATGCAACACTGAAGTAGACAAAACATAACTAAACATGAGTGAAATTTGTGGCAAAAACCATTCACCATACAGTGTGTTTCATATTACAGTCAGATAATCAATAAACAACAAATGTTCAAAAGATCACTAGGCAGCTATCTTAGGATGTTAGCAAAGTACCAGTTCCAAAATGATTTAAGAAAAGGTGATAGTATGTGATGCTTTTGAATGAAGCACGGATGTAACAAACCTGCAAATAGTTAATCACATATTGTCAGCGGGATTTGTGTGCTGAATATTTTGGGGAAACATGATAATATATTCCCATGATCTCTACGTGTACGTCTCCAGGACTACAGTTGTGGCTCCTCTTTCCTGAAGAATGGGTTGTCAATAGGTTTCAAACCTCTAGTGATTACTAAGGGCCATATGTATCAACAAACTCTTTTGCGATTCCTAAATAGCGATTTTTAAGGAATCGCTATTTAGGAATCGCAAAATGGTATGTATGAAGAAAATCGCAAATTTTTAGCGATTCCTTAATCTTTCTTATTTGTGAATTCGCATTTTGCGAATTCGCAATTAAGGAATAATTTCCAATGCATTCCTATGGGCCAGGAGGCCCATAGGAATGATTGCGAAATAATTCTCAAATTGCGAATTCGCAAATTGCTAATCGCAATTTGAGAATTATTTCAAGGGTGCAGGGGTGTCTCAAAGACACCCTGCTGCACCCCTGAAATGTACATGTGTGTGCATATGGGTCACATACATGCCCATGGGCATGTGTGTGCATCACATGCCACCTTCAAAAATGCAAAAATTTGCATTTATTGAAGAATTCGCAAGTTACCATCAACTACAAGTTGGTGGTAATTTGCGAATTCTTAACCAAAATTCGCTACACAAAAATGCTACATACATAGCATTTAAAAAATCGCAAAATTGCGATTCCTTAAATGCTATGGCAAAATAAGGAATGGCAAAACTCTGCGATTCCTTATTTTGCGAATATTTCATACATCCCAAAACATGCAAAAAGGCTGTTTACGATTCGCAAAAGGCTTGATACATATGACCCTAGGTCTCCTCAGGAAAAGGAATGAGAGAGCTTGGATATACAAAGAGAAGTAAGAGGGAGGGAGGGAATGGATCTATAGGTATAAAAAAAAATTGGAAAAATAAATGTGCTCCACCCAAGTGCACTCAGCAACATAACCCAAAAAACATACCCGTCTTAAGGTGTATTTGAACTCAAAGGCCATATCTGTACAGGGTAAATGCATGGTGGAAGTGGTGTGGAGGAAAGAGTTCCAGTAACCAAGTGTTTCTGAATGAGAAGAGAACATCCTGTAAAACCGAAGCTCACCGGAACACAGGGCCAGATTGAAGCGAGAAAAAACATGTTCAAATTGCTTACTAAGGGTATTTTGATTTTTGAGTGACAGTCCCCATCCGTAGGACTAGAATTGCGGGAAGCCAATGCATCTTCTGCTTCCATGATAGCATGCTGGGGAATGGGAAAGGTGGGTCTGACTGAAGAACAGGTTAAAAGTTGTGGACGCAATCCTGTGCTCAGGCTATTGCTTGTGGAACATGAAGCCTAGTGGCATGTGACTGCAATGCAATTGAACTGAAATCATGAATCGTAGTATAAGGTGTCAAACACGGGTGAGATAGAAAAAAATGATATTATCGAGTTCAGAAACTTCATTCAGGCCAGTTATGACCTTGTTAAATATGAGAATAAAAAAATATTATTTTTTCAACAGGATTGCTTCTTATGGTTTGGAGTAATGACATCGAAAACAGTCAATTTAATATCCTCGGTTTTACATGAGTGATCCAAAAAGGGATTATCTAACAGCACTGTTTGGACGCAGCATCTGATGCGGGATTTTTGCTGGATAATTCTTTTACAGATTTCCCGATTCGTTTTGCCAATATATTTTAAATGATTCCAGGAAATTCCTTGATGTGCAAAGGTAACTCCTTCAATAGTATAATTTCAGACAGGACGCTCTCATATACATGTGTGAGCCAGACAGGGCGATACCCATGGTGTGGAATATTAAACCTTTTTGGAACTTCCTCGGGCCTCCGAATTAATAGTCAGAAGACTATCCTTTCTCGCTCACGGTTTTGGAAAGGGGGGAGGGGTGGTCAGGATCTCCCAAAGGTTGGCATGGACTGGAAGTGTGATTGCTTCCTGTATCTTGGACTGCAGATTGCACATAGTCCAGAGGCCCAATATGACCTGAATAAGGGACGTGTGCTGGATGGTCTAAAAGCCTGAATAGCATTCTGGTATAGATTACCTCTGTCGGTTATGTGGGGAGAATAGCCTTGACAAAAATGGTGCTGTTACCCCGTTGTCTCTATGTGCTCCAGAACTCCTTTTGCCGTATCCTGAAGTTGACGTTTGATACACTGAATAGCCTCCTGAAATCCTTGGTCTGGGCTGGGAAGTGGAGTAAAGGCAAATTGGAACTGTTAAAACTTGACATGAATGAGGGTGGCCTGGGGTTGCCGGACGTACGATTATACAATATGGCGGGCTTACAGCAGTATGCTGCCCAGTGGTGCCTGGGAGAACGTACAGTTGAGACGAAATTACTGGGGAGCTGGAATGAGGGGATGCAACTCCAGCGCTACCTAATGATGGGCTCGAGGGTTCCAGAGACGTTCCCCATATAGTTCACCAAGTTACTGAGGTCTGGGAGCAGGCAGTAACTTGGGTGATTAAAAAAGCCCCATACGCTAGCGCATTACCGCTACACTGGTTGCAGGGTTTTCAGAAGGCACAAGATGTCATGGATCTCACAAAATGGTATGAGGGAGGCTGTGCGACGGCTGGAGATTTATACCAGAATGGAACGTTTATGACCTTCCAAAATGCGCAGGCCTGGTTTCAGGAGCACCAGGACATTTTTTAAAGTACGCTAAGATATCACATACCGTTCAAGAGATGTGGACAACATTTCCTGATGAGCCAGAAGAGACCAGAACACTGGTGACTCTGCTGGACCCAGGGTCCATTTGAGGGCTTACCTCCCGCGTATACAAGGCATTGAAGATGGACCGGGGCTCGCATTTAGACGGGTTTAGGGCACATTGGGAAGAGGACCTACCGGCCCCTCTGACAGATGGTGAGTGGAAGAGAGCGTAGGCACAGGTGGCTGAAGCTACCAGTAATGCACAATTTTAATTAATTCAATTTTATTATCTTCATCGCACTTACTTGACCCCCCCAGCATCAGGCTCGATTTACACCAGGGGTATCTACTGCATACACGCGATGTGGCACAGATCAGCTACTTTTCTCCATATAGTCTGGAGCTGCCCCCATCTGCAGAGGTACTGGCACTAAGTGGTGCAATCTCTTGGCACAGTGACTGCGATGCGCATGCAGATCTCCATAAAGTACTGCTTAGAGGAGTCCTTCCAATACCCAAGAAAGGGATGAGGATGCACTATAGGTTTGCCCTCTTGGGGCTGGTTCTGGCAAAAAGACGAACAGCTAGTCACTGGGTACAGCCTGGCCCCCCTGCATGGACAAAATGGAGGGAGGACTTACAGGAATGGGGGGTAGCCGAGGAGTGCCACCTTAAGGAAGTGCGGACGGATGACAATGCGGAGACTGATCTCCTGGATTGGGGGCAGATGTTGACCGAAATGTCCACAACAATGAATGAGAGTGAAACTGATAGCGATCATGGCACACAGGGCACCATACTCAACTTCACGCACCCTGCAGACTCACCACACCCGCATCTTCTCACAACATGAACATATGATTCACATACTAGTTATGAATGCACCGCCAACTTTTATAATAGTTTATCTAGACTGGGCCACCTGTCTGCCGCTGTCATGAGGGTGGCGGAGGGGGATGGGAATTAGAGGGGGGGGCAGGGATGTATTCCCTAATTGGTGGGATTATTAGTGTTGTTTAGTTGTTATGAAGCATATAGGTTTTATGAACATAAAACTATAAACTGCTGTTGCAGTGATATAATGGATAAAAAGTACGCTCATGTGATGGTGAGACTGTCTGTAACCAAAATATGATCTATGGATATCACAAATTGCACTCTGCATTTCTGAGCCCAAAGTGTATGTACATGCCTTTTGTATTTGATACATTGGAAGCGTTTTTTTTGTTGTTTTTTTTTTGTAAAAACCTTTATTTGCAAGAAATAAAATACAGAGATATGCCTACAACCCATTGGGCCGGCTAGTGCAATACCGCAAATCAACAGTGTGATACACAGCTCATCAGACGACAACCAGGGGTCCGGCAGCCATAGTAGTTAAAATCGGTAAGTTCCAGAATGACAGGATATAGAAAGGTTTCATTTTTATAACATCTAAACGAAGAAAAACAATGAAGAAAAAACAAGGCTATATTCCTGTTATTATATCCGTTCCATATGGTGCGGGGAGAAGCAGTCAGAGGAAGCGTTTTTCTTAATAAAAAATAAGTTTAAAAAAAATTATAATTTCAGACAGAGCACGTGCCACATTTATGATGACCTGGGATGGGATCAAGATCCCAAAATTCTCTTAGGGACTTTTGTTTGAGTGATCCTGACTAGGCATTAGCTCTGACAAGATGATTTACTATGCTTCTGTACTTTGTGAGGGAAAATAATGTTCTTCTAAGGCAGAGATCTTCAATCTGTGGGGCACAATCCCCAGGCCCTAATTTAGATGGTTATCAGCTGCTTGCCTGAAAGAAATGTAAATCAGTTAATCTGCAGGTGTAAAAGAGGAGCAGTTCTGTATTTAATTGATAAAATAACTCCAATGTTTGTGAAGACAAAAAACAAATGGAAGTGCAAAGAGTTAACAATTGGGCTGGGAAGTGCTTGCTTTTAATTTTAACTGCATTTACACAGCCCTTAGTACCCCTCAAGAGGTGTTGAAGAGTCGGTTATATAAAAAAAAGAATTGCATTACATACACTCTAGTATTATTAAAATCAACATTTTGGAAGCATCATTTTATAGTAAAACTATTTGCACGTCTTGCAGCATTCTATCTTACACTGTGTGTAATAGAAGTAGAAAATATTGACTTGCATATTTACCGAGCTTTCTGTCACAGGCTGGGACCTTGTTGCACAAAAAGATACATCACTATTATCCACTGCACCAATCAAGATTTAATTCTGTGGCTCTCTGGTTACACACAGACCTCTGCAGTACATTAACTAATAGAAGTTTCATAATGTACTGCAGCGCATTTCGCAATGAGTAACAACTTTTTTATTTATTTTTCATTTACACTGCCCATGATTTTATATGTAGATAGCTGATAGTGAAAGACCTAAAAAACCTACAGAATATTTTGGTGCTTATTTATGAGAGGCTTGCATTGCTAGAGCATCACTTTTTTTGATGCTACAGTGGCGCAAGCGTCTCAACCATAGCTATGATGCGGTACAAAGTCATCCTGCATGGTTTTGCTTGGCCTCATAGATATGGAGTAAGACATAGCAGTGCAAGCCACTGTGTTGCCTTATTCTGCATCAATGAGGTTTTCCATGGGCTTTGAGTGGGGTTCCCACACAACACCATGGTTTTTGATGCAGCCCCATGTTTATAAAATCAAATAGACCTGGGGCAACTCCAAAAACGGACTCCTCCCCAGTGGAGGCTTAACGAGGAGAACAGTTCTGTAGCTCACATAGAAAGAGGAAAACATCTCTCAGGATTGTTTTTAAGAAAGGTGCCTCTTCCTGTACGGAAACAACTCTGTCTATGCTGGTGCTAAAAGTGTTACAGCAAGGAGGCAACTTGTGCACCAAACAAAGGGAACAGAAGAAGAATGCACCATATTTTCATACGTATGGTGCATTCCTGCCCTTTCACATAGGCATTGCCGCAAGAAGACTTGCGGCACTGCCCTACGCCAATTCCTCATAAACAAGGCCCTTTATTTTTAGCTACACCTTTGACTACACCTCCATGCTCACTGTTTACTAAACACTGTTGAATATTATTTCCCCACCGTGGAAATTATTTGCAGTGGGAATTGGGGGCTTTGATTGCCGATGATGAGGAGTACCAGCTTCTAGAATTTTTTGTCAGAAGGGGGTCCTTACGCCTAAAAAAGTTTGATAAGGGGGTCTCGTGATCAAAAAGTTTAAAGACCTCTGTTCAAAGGTGACAATCCAAATTCGATAGGATGTTTCAGTTCTGATTGATGATTTTGTTAAAATGGTTTGTGCTTGGGCGAAACGTGAAAACACAAATCAGCTCACTAGTCTCTTTTTTAGGTTTTTTGTTAGGAAAAACTTCATGTGGCTGGACCAAACTCTTTTGAGTGAGCTCCTTACAAGTTTTTAGGATACCCTTTTTCCAGAGTTTTTTTGACAACAGGTCAGCATGATAAAAGTTGTCAGCCAATTGCGGCAATTTCTCTGAACTGGAGATGAGACTTGAGTAATGCACAAGACTTGTATTGCATTTCTTTAAAGATATGTCTCTGCAAAGATGAGATTAACTCACACACAATGCACATGTAGATGACACATATTTCAGCCTTTTTCCACATTAAAGACTGATCTGCCTACTGCCAAACCACCCACCTATGATGGAAAAGAATGAAGGGACATTCCAAAACAAATTTCATACATAGACACATACCTCTAAAAATGTGAATAGAAAATAATAAACCAAAAATATGCCAGTTCAAAAATATGAATGGTCATTTTGTCTACAGGTGACAATGGATAATATTGAAAACATACACATACACATCTATACTTAGATAGCAACTGTGCCACAAGACTTCACACAAACCACATCTACACATGTTCACTTATGAAGTGGGCCACAGGACTAATAAAATTTGGGTTATGATGCCTATATGGATCGAGAGGTGTACTGAAGTAAAAACCGGCCTACATTTGGCTCATTGCCTGTATCATTGCACACAATGTCACAGCTGAAGAAAATTGAAGACAATGATTTTAAGGCTGATGGGATGCTTTGCACGGAACCCAGTGGCATAGCAAAATGTGAGGGGCCCCTCTGCAAAGTACAAGGAGTGGTCCCCATCCCCGCCCCACCACCTACCCAAGAACTTGCTTCATGTATGAAATTAATGGTCAGCTCAATGAAGTTGTTGTTTACTATAGTACAACAGAAACATCTAATCGAGGACAAAATAAGTTGATATCTCATTTTCTAGTACATGTTTCATTTACAGTTGTGAGGTAAAAGGATAAAACCCCTTTCCCTAACAAAGCATGTCACATGCCCTTCCTTCAGATATCGCAACAGGCGTATTCTCTGCCATCCACCTTTCTTCCTCCCTATCTCAAAAAATCATCCTACCCCTTCAACACCCTAGCCCACTAATCCATGAATGGTGCTGCCGTAACGTCTTATATCACTCCATAAAATTCACAAACAAGCTCCCTCATCATCTCACCTATCCTTGTAACTCGTAGCATCCCTGTGAGAAGGTGGCTCTATATACACTGGACAATAAGGCAGTACAGTGTGTATAGAGTCCACAAACCCCAAAGGTTTAAAAGAGGCTAAAGTCAGAACTGACCTTACTCTCCAAAGTGGTAGCTTGGTCGAGCAGTAAGGCAGTACCAGAGGACAGTGTAAAGCATTTGTTGCACACACTCAGTCAGCAAAAGGTTTCACACACTCAAGAACTGAACTCCAGGCCAATTGTTATTATATCCTTAGATATAGTTGTTTTATTTTTAGAACCAACAGTTGTAGAAATATACTTTTCGAGATACGAGTATTCTCAGGTAAATACTTTGCAGAGGAGCAATAAGTTTATACACACAATAATCACATGTTAGCTAATAGCAATACAGTTCTGCAACACACTCTAGCATTGAGCTCAGTGGTTTTCATAGGAAAGTACAGTTGATTACTTTATAGATTACTTTGATAGTTCCAGGACTAGACCTTGGATTCAGTCCTGGGGTCTAAGCTGAAACCAGATTAGCAAAAACGTTTTAGTTATAGTGATGATTTTTCCTGAATATAAAGCTGTTTTAAAAGTTCACACTTAGGCACTTTTCGAGGTGATTTTCACAATGGTATTCAATAGGAGGAAATTCAGGTTACAGGTAAAGTACGATCGCATTACTTTTGTAACACTGCACTTGTCTCCTAGGGCCAGCACTGGGGGCTTAACTCAAAACAGGTAGGTTGCGTTTCAGTATGTCGTACGATTCTTAAAGAATATTTGCAGTTTTCAAAAGTAGGCACTTAGAAGAAATTTCATAGAAAAGCAGACAATGGGTTCCTATGGAGAAAATACAGTTTACTAGTAAACCCGCTAGGGATTACTTTTGCAGTTCAGTACTGGGCTGACAGGTACAGTACTGGCTTCTCCCCTGATCACAGGTGAGTACTTTCGGATTCGGACTTTGGCTGATTTTATAGGAATATTTTCAGTTTTCAAAACTTCACATTTTCGAGTAAGGATGGGTCAATGTTATCCAATCGCAGGTAAGTGAATTACCGGTTTCCAGGTGAGTACTTGGTTGATGAAGTCAATGCTCTGGGCATAGACTCAGGGGTCCCCCAGGGTCAGGTAGGTACAGTTAGTTCACCCTCAGCGGCACAGGGGCGGCCGGGTGCAGAGGTAGGTAGGCCCAATGATATCCAATGAGGGACAGGGGGCCTCCGGTTGGTGGCTGCTGGCTAGCAGGCCACGCGGTTGTGAGAGCTGTGCTCCTGGTCACTTGCTCAGGGCAAGGGGGGAAGTAAGTTAGGACAGAGAGGTCGCAGCCAGCGGCACTCGGGCGGCTGGGTGCAGGGTGCTTTTGAGCCGTCGGGCGCTCAATGTTATCCAATGAGGATCTTGCAAAAGGGAGAAAGGCTGCAGGCTCAGGGACGGAGACTCTCCAGGGGATGACCAGCACTTCGAGGGGTAAGTTGGGATCTTGGAGCACAGGTAGGTACCCCAAAGGGAGGCACAGGGGGCTGGAGGGTGCCGGGTGCAGGGGTGTCTTTGGGTGTCGGAAAAGCTTACCCTCGGCTGGTCGCAGTTGGGGTTGCCCCTGGTTCTGAGTCTGCAGGCGTCGGCTGGTTCGTTGAGGAGGGTCTTTGGGCACTGTACTTCGGGTCCCAGTCACCGGGGGGATGTCCTCGTGGTCTTGGCTCGGGTTGGCCCGGCCCGGGCTCGGCTGGTGCAGAGTGGGCTGGTCCAGAGCTTCCTGGCTGGCACCAGGTGGGTTGTTGCAGCAGAGCCTCTGCTGGAGGGAGTCCCAATCGTCGAGAGGGTCACGGCAGGCAGGTCCTCTGGGTGTCCTAAGGTCACCATCCGTCGAGGTCACCGGGTTCAGGCAGAAGCAGGTTCCAGGATCAAAAGGCCGGTAGGGCTGGGGCCAAGTCAGTTGGTGTTGTCCTGTTGTTAGCAGCGGCACGGCGGGTCTTCATCTTCTTGCTTCTTTTTTCTATCGGGATCTGAGGAAGGAAGGTTCAGGGAGCCCCTAAATACTGAATTTAGGGGCGTTACAGGTAGGGGAAGGGAAGGGACCAATGGGTCCCTGTCCCGGGGTGAGTACACCCCCTGACCTGCTCTTCTCCTGTGGGAGGGGGGCAGGAGCCTAGCTGGGATTGGGTAGGGCTCCCCATCTACAAGATGGCCGGGGCCCGGGGTCGTGCTTCACCTCGCCTCTTCCACCTGAGGGGTGGAGTTGGCACAGGTTGGCACACCCCCCTTCCTGGCATGGTTTTTCCCACCAGTCTTCCCGCCAAAGTGGGGGGTAGGACTGGTGGGGGGCTGGTTGCTGGGTACAGCAAATGGTCTGGAGAAGCTCTCAGAGGCGGTATGCCTTTGAAGCTTCCCCCTGTCCGTCCTGGGGGAGGAGACATAGCACCTCGCCCAGGATGTGCTTTGTTGCAGACCCAGGATAGTGGGGGACTCTCCACCCAGGGGTCCAGCAACATGTCTGCTGTGTGGCAGCCTCTGCAGCCACTCAGCCCAGACGTGGATTGTAGGTTTGGGTTTTGGAGGGTGTCTCTAAGGTGCCCTCTCATGCATGTTACATTAAATCCCACACTGGTATCAGTGCGGGTTTAATATGCTGAGAAGTTTGATAGCAAACTTGTCAGTCTCCAGTGTAGCCATTATGGTGCTGTGGGGTTCGTAATGACAACCTCCCAGCACCATATACTCTTAATGGCATCACTGCACTTACAGTGCCCAGGAATGGCCCTGGGTACTGTAGGGGCACAGGACTCATGCACCCGTGCCCTCACCTCTGGCATAGGGCACCCAGCTTGAGGGGTGACTGAGGTATGCCAGGGCGGTGGGTTCTGTGGGCAGGGCACACAGGGATGTGTGCCCTGTCGACTCTGGTTTTGGTTCTGTACTTAGGCACTCATCCTGCCATGACAGTGTGTGGGTGCCAGGGTACAGGGCCCCTGAGGATGGCACAATCTGCTGCAGTCCTCAGGGGTCTTCTCTGGTCACCATGCCCTGGTTACCTAGGGTACCATTTACTAGGGGCTGGCAGGTGGCCAGAGATGCCAATTGGGTATTTCGTTTCTGTACAGTTTTAGGGAAGGAACACAGGCCCTGGGTACCTGATTGGCAGGGACCCAGGGCACACTCAGTCAAAGCACATAGGCAGTTCAGAAAAAAGTGGGGGCATACCAAGGCAAGAAAGATGGCACTTTCTCACAATCCCTGATTAGGGTAGGCTAGGAAATGCTCCATGACAAAAGACTTGGATGTCAATTTCCCAACAATATGGTTTCAAGAACATCTGGTACCCACTCTGAATGTGTTGCCCACTTCATGTCTCCTGCTTTTTGTGAGCAATGGCACGAGTCCTATGATCACTAGGAGGTAGAGCTTGCTGTGAAAGTTGATCTGGCAAAGTAGTACATGGAAGTGAGAGAACGTATGTACCACTTAAGAATGATAGTGTTATTGCAATTTAACCTGATTATTTCATCAACAAATAATGTTCCCTCCCAAATGATCATCACCCGTATATTTGTGATACCTTATTGTTCTGCACTTCTAGGAGCAATTTGCTCATTTGTTGCATGTCAACTTTTTTTACCCTGTGTTGCAATACAATTTATGCTTTTTCCGCGCTACCACTTGCCACAACTTTTGTGTGGGTTGTACCTACTGTCCTACGAATTGATTGATACACTGATTGTGCTCAGCAGTTTTGTGTGTGGTTAGCTTATGTCAGAAGCACTCATCATAATGCTGTCTGTCACACTGTAGAACACCAGCCGTGATCTAGTCTTGTGGCCTTGCAGTGAAACATGAGGCTATGGTCAAAACTGGGGAATATATAAAGTCAGAAAAAGTTACTTGTGACTCCTCCCAAGAAAATGTTGATCAATACGTCCTTTCTGGCACTTCCAGGTCTTGTTAGGTACTAACTTTTAGTTCATGCAGGATTTAGAACTTTTGTGAGAACTCAATCAATTGAAATGCCACCATGGTCTGGCTTATGTATTTAATTGATTCACACCCAAACCCAGTCTGCTGCTTGTGAAACTGTCCTACCTCCAATAATCTTCTGCTCCCAGATTGGGCTTCCCAGACTTGAAACAGAGGGGCATATTATCAAGGACAGGCGATACATTATCGCCGCTTTTATCGGCAGGAAACTGTTCACATCTAGCATGGGCTTCGATTGGAATTCATAGAGCATATTATCAAGGCCATTATCGCCGCTTTATCAGCAGTTTCCTGGCGATAAAAGCGGCGATAATGTATCGCCTGTCCTTGATAATATGCCCCAGAGCTCCTTGGATCCTCTTTAGTAGTGAAACAACTTCTACCAATGGTCAAAGGTTTAAGACTGCTAAGAGAAAGGTAGACATTATCCTGCTGTGTGCACTACACAGAAGAACGCAGACATTTGCGCAGCAACTCGCGTGTTGCAACGCAACTTAGTAAGGTGCAGGTGAGCCTTTAAAATGGCATGTATCCTTGTGTTGTGCAAATGCAGGTGCAAAACGTTAGCAAATATGGACCAAATTAATCTGGATTGAGGGCTAACATGCCAAGTGTTTGTAATTTCCTCCACTGAGGTTGTGATATGTTTTTGTTTCCTAGACACGTAGTCCTCTGGTGTTCCTGAGCATTCACAGTAACAGTTTCAGAGAGTATATGTGGTAGATGCACAACAAGAGTTAAAAAAGGGCTAAAAATATTTACACTTGGCAATTCGAAGAAAAATGCTACTTTACTTGACCAATTTGCAGTTCCTCCATGTTTTGTTAGGTGCTTAAGGTTAAAATCAAATTGTTCATGTTTTTCCTAAGGGTCAACAGCAGTAATGCTCCACTCTATCAAACAAGCCTAAATTGTGTTCACACTGAACAGATGAAGACTGTACTGAAAAGCTACTAGGGAGAGCTAGGGAGAGGGGAAGAAATAGTAGTGCATTGTTGTTAGAGCTGTCAGCCCTAGGGTGGTCTTTTCCTGGTTTTTTTCGCCTTTGCCTCATTTTTCCCACCTTCTTTTTGTTGGCCCTTAGGTCTCCGGGCACCTTTTTATGGCTAATCCATGTTAGGGTGCAGGGGCTCTCTACTCCAAACAGGGCTGCCACTGGCCCCTGCTACTGCAGTGTGGTCTTTTAGTGTAGCACCCTAGTTGCCAGGAGCTGGCTGGATCCTCATACATTGTGCAATGCCAGCCTGCCATCCCCTGTCCATAGGTAGAGTGGGGAAGCTTCTGGAACCTTCCAGAAGAAAGGCGGAGCTTATTTTTTGCCGCCTTAGAGAGTGGTCACCTGACCTGGGCATACTTAAGCAAGGGAGGGAACTTTTTCTAGTCAGTTGGGGAATCACTGACCTGGGGAACCCACGCAGGAGATTTAGGCGGGAGGGCCTAGTCAGGAACTTATGCCACTGGGAGTGACAGGATTTAGGTGCTGCCTCTTAAGCTGAGTGAGGTATCCTAGACAAACCCCCTGATCTGGCCCAGTGGTAGGGAACCCCAGGGTCCATCTTCAGTGACCTGAGGAAATGTATCCAGCCTCTAACTCAGACCCCACCCCCCTCTTCAAGAAACCATCACCTAAGGGCGCAGAACCATCCAAGCGCCAAGAAGGCTACTTGCCCTTCACACAGAGACTGCTGGGGGATCGACCAGGTACTGGACTGTGCTCCCATGCGCACTCACTGCCTCCATCTGGGACCATTTTGCCCTGCCTGCCTCCCCCTGACTGACTTGCTCTGCTTCCATCCTGCCTGCATTACTGGCTGCAAGACGTGAAAAGCACTGTAACCTGCACCCCCTTTTCAAGCGCTGTGTCAGAGACTGCCTGCCTGCCAAGAACTGCTGTAAAATTGCCCCTCACGCGCTTGCCTGCCCTCACGCTGATGCCACGTGTGAGCGCTAACTGAAACAGCCCCCAAGCGCTTAGAGAACGGAGCGCACTGGCCAGGGCGACTCACCGCTGTGGCCCGGAGTCGTTTGCGACCTCCTGTAGCGCCTAGGAATCCCCACTGGTGGCTGCGGCATCAGCGCCGGCATTGCGTCCTCTTCAGCGGCCCCCGTGTGCCAGGAGAGGGCTGCCGGAATCCTCCATGGGCCGCGTTGGGCCGAAGTCGCGCTGCCGCTCAGTGCCCCAGCGGGTCCTGCGCCGTCATCGAGCCCCCCTCGGCAGCCCCCGTGTGCCAGGAGAGGGCCGCCGTATCGAGTACACCAGGCCGCACTAGGCCTGAAGCCTCCCAAGCCTGCAGCAAGTGACGGGGGACTCCGGCCTCGTCATCGGCCACGCCCCCGCCAGAGCCGCGCAGCCATTGGCTGCCAGCACTGCGCCTTCCACTGCGAGGCCCGGCACCCGGGAGGGAAGCCCCGACTTGTCTCGGAGGGTGCCGCAGAGCAAAAGAGCCCCCTCCTTTCTGCCCCCAAATGCTGGTTCTCCCTCGCCCCTGGCGCCGGTGCTCCCCAGCTGTTCCTGCACCGCGCTGGGCTGAGTGAGGCTCCGGGAGGGCTGGAGCCCCTCCCGTCGCCCCAGAGTCCACGCAAGGGCCCCGGAGGGCCGAAAACAACAGGTAACCCCCGGGGAGGAGGGCGGAAGGCCGGACAGGGCCCCGAGTTCGCCCCTCCCCCGGGGAGAACTGAGACTGGGCCCCGTTTGCCCAATGAGTCTCTCATGACTATGAGGCCTTGGTTAAATTTAAAGGTTCTCAAATCCGATTGACTATGGATTCACTGTGCATGTCTGATTACCTGCTTTAAGCCTGCCAATTGAGCTGTGAATTATTGCCCTGTACTGAATTTCTTGCAGGGGAGGGCTTCTGTGAGCATCTATGGGGTTGTGCTATGATACTGATTGATTTACCCCTTTGCTATTTCGATGAAGTGATTTCCCTGTATTGAACTGTTGATATTTACAAGATGGAATGTTCATGATTGCTTTTTGAAAGGCCAGTTCCTGGGTTATGAAAGTACCCCCCCTTTTCCTGCTAAAGAGTTATTGAAAAAGGGCTGTGTTATTTGATGATTTGCTACTTGTGCTCACATGATAAGAATGCCTTAATGAAATATACTAGGAAATGTTGATGAATCCATTCCCTTGATCTGAAACCTATATTAAAGCTATTCATTTTCAATCAAAAGTACTGGTGTGGTCTCCATTATTGCGCCCACTTATTGTCTCAGTGGATGAGCGTGTTGAGTAGCTACTTTACACATATGCCCCTGGTTGCCTTCCTGCTCGAGCCAAGCTACCCCCCGGAGAACTGGTGGTCCCAGTTCTTACATTGTTGGCGAGCGTTGGGATCCAGGACCTGTAGCTACCCAGCACCCTCCAGTGGGACGAAGTGCACTGCAATTACTTGGACACCTATTGTGCCTACAAGCTTACTCAATTGCCCACCACTGTCTAGCCTGCAAAGTGTGTAGGGACCTGTGTTGACCCAGCATTGTTGCCTACTTCCTAGGATCTTTCTTCCAAGTTACCTGGGTCCCCACCTGACAAAATGGAGTTCCAGCTGGCTGACCTTGAGTACACGGTAGTGCAGTTAAGGGAGTTTTGCCAGGGGATGGGGGTGCCGGTGGGGCAGAGAGCTGTAAAAGAAGAGCTCCGCACCGCCTTGAGGGCATGGGTAAGGGCCCACCCAGGGGAGAGAGAGGATGAGGAACAGGAGGGACAGGTCACACAAGGGGAGGCGGACACTCAAGAAGACCCAGGCCTGCTCAACATTGATATGTCCGACAATGTGTTGCCAGGAAGATGTCCCAGGGGAGGGAGTAGTGTATCCAGGGGGAGTGTGTTGTCGCAGGAGTACGAGGACAGGAGGGAGGAGAGGCGATTGAAGTGGGAGCTTGCCAAGTTAGAGCACGACAGGGAGAGAGAAAGGGAAGACAAGAAGCTTACTTTGGGGAGAGAAAGACTAGCTATGGAGGAAAGGAAATTGGCGCAACAGCTCCAGCTGAAAGAAATGGAGCTGAGAGCATTGCAGTTGGGTGCGCCAGGAAGTCCGAATGGTGGCAGCGTACCAGAGGCTCAGCAGGAGCCCAGATTCTGGTTACCTAAGCGAGGTGATAGCTACACATTGCGAGGTGGTTGGAGGCGTATGAAGTGGCCTTGACTGCCCATGGGGTGCCCGAGAAACATTGGGGAGGTGGCTTGTACCGTTATATACCTCCCATCGTCAGGGACACCCTCCTGTATTTGGATAAGGCAGACCAGTTTAGGTATTCCCCCATGAAGGAGGCGCTCATTAAACATTTTGGCCTCAACCCCGAAAGGTATCGCCAGAGGTTCCGTGGCAGCCATAAGCTGTCCACGCAGAATTGGGTGGATTTTTTTGAGTATGCCCGTAAGGCTCTGGATGGTTGGGTGCGTGGCAGCGAGGTGCATGATTATGAGGGCCTGTACAATCTTTTTTTGAGAGAGCACCTCTTGGATAAGTGTTTTCCGGAGCTGCGTCAACATCTGGTGGACCGCAAGCTTACTGATCCCCGTGAGCTTGCGGAGGAGGCGGATACTTGGGTTAGCACCCGGGTGTCACACAAGGGCCCCGGGGGAGATGGCCCGAAAGGCGGACAGGGCGCCCCCAGAAGAAAGAGGGTGGAGATAAAAGAACGGAGTTCTCACGAGGCCCACAAACTAGACAGTTTGGGAGAGGAGTAGGTATCCCACCTCAGACCCGTTCCCCAAAACCCACTTACCCTGACAAGAGTCAGCAGCCAAAAGTGGTCCGGTGCTATGAGTGCGGAGAGGTCGGACACTACAAGGGAGACGCCCAGTGTCGCTAACGACCCCCAGCCTCCACTGGTGGCAAGAGTCCCGGGGTGGCGAGTGTAGCGCTGGGGATGGAGCTGCCCCTAGATAGGGAAGGGGAGTGGACAGGCCTGACCCTGGTTTCACTTGGGGATAGAGAGATGGTCCCAGTGACGCCCTTACCATCGAATACTGCTAAGTACCAGCAGAGGGTGAAGGTCAATGGGGAGGAGGTGGACGCTCTGAGGGACACAGGAGCCAGCATGACCACCATAGTGAGGCGGCTGGTGTCCCCTGAGCAGGTAGTACCTGATGTGTACCATCCGGCCGTGTTGGCTGACGGCAGTATGAGCTACTATCGCGTGGCTCAAGTTCCCTTTGAGTGGGGAGGAGTGTCAGGCCCGTTGATAGTTGCGATCAGCCCTGCCTTGCCTGTGGACTGTCTGCTAGGTAATGACCTGGAACATACCGCCTGGAAGGAAGTGGAGTTTAAGGCCCACACTGAGATGCTGGGGTTACCAGGGTGGACTTGCGTAGTCAGTCAGTCAGTCAGTCAGTCAAGAATCTTTATTCGATTTAGTTAAAAATTATGCAAAGAGATAAAAACATTAGTATACAAATAAAAACTATTTAAAATATCATACAAATCGGTGCGTACAATGTGGTTCTTTTCCGGGCTATATATAAAAAGAGCGAATTAATTCATTTTATACAAAGTTTAAAAATAATAAAACTCATTCAGGGGGGCCCATTACTATGTTGCATTTTTTAGTTCTAGCTGCCGCCACCAGGAAATTTGCCATGCAAAATGTAATATGAATGTTGTTCAGTGATTGAAGATAGAGCAGGGCTGGTCTCACCTGCGTGAAGCCAGCCTCCTTTAAAACAGGCAACAGATATATTTTCCTAGGTTCTAATAAGAAACCACAAAACATAACAAAATGCATGGTATCTTGAACAGAAAAATTATCACAGCAACAGGGGGGGGGCTAATTCTGGTTTTTCCCAAGGTTTGAAGTTACCCAAATAAAAATGTAACAAATTAAACCTAAACTTGGTCAGGAGAAACCTATGAAATAGCTTCGTAACAAAACCAAGGTAAGGTGCTAGTGCAATGGATTTTAAAAGCAGATAGTGTTTCCTCACTGCCGGTTTCTGCAGTTCCCTTTCCTCACGCCCCTCTCTTGCCCTACTCATGAACTGCTTCTTTGATTGTATCTACATCCTGTTTCTTGATGTCCAGAGGGGATGTGAAGAGTTCCGGGCGTCCCAGGTCTGAAAAAGACTTCATCAGGTAGGCCAACCATGGCACCCTTTTAAAATGGTCCAAAGACATGACATCAGCCATAATCTTATGATTGAGAGACAGTTCTTCATTGAGCCACGTCTTTAGCCAAAAGATCAAGGGTGCCATGTTCAGTCTATCAGTGATGAAATCCAGGCCCACCTCCATGTGTATGGAAAAAGTCGGTGTGGACTGTGGGACAGACAAAGGGGAACGTAAAAATCTGTTCTCCACTTTCTGTATCGGTTCGAGGTTTACATAACCCCAAAGGGGTGAACCATATAATGCCAGTGCAACAGATTTAGTATTATAAATTTTTAAAAGGGCTTCCATCGGCCTAGCGCCGAACCTATTTGCAAATCTCATGAGGGCTGCTGATGATCTAGTCACCGCCAGCCACTTAGCTCTAACCTGAGGTCCCCAAGAGCCCCTTTGATTAAAAAGGACCCCCAAATAGGGAAAAGTCGGGACTCTGGTGACAACCTCACCTTTGCATTCAAAGGTTTTAGATATCCCCTTATTTCTTTGGCGCCCAACAACCATTGTGTATGATTTATTCGTATTCATTTTTAAATCCAGGTGGTCCATAAATGTGCCAAAGGCATCCAGAAGACGTTGAAGACAGACACCAGTGCGGGCTATCAGCACCGCGTCGTCCGCGTACAGGAGAGCGGGAATCTTAGCTGCTCCTGCACGCGGAACGTCTCCCTCCACGTCCTCCAGGTAGGCACCCAAGCCATTAATGTAAATAGTAAAAAGCAACGGGGCCAGTATACAACCCTGCCTGACCCCGCGCATGGAATTAAAACGGGGCGTGCACCTTCCCTCATTGGTAATCCGCGCTGCAGCCAATAGCTCTTGGTGAAGTGACGCCATATACCTAACCAGTGCCTCATCTATCCCCATCCCCAGGAGAGTGGTCCACAACATAGACCTGTTCACCAAGTCGAAGGTCGAGGAGAGGTCCATAAACGCTAGGAATAAAGACCCCTCCTTGGCCACAGTGTATTTCGAGATCAACAGATGTAAGTTGGAGCATTGCTCTACCGTTCCTCTCCTCTCCCTAAACCCATATTGAATGTCGGCCAGCCCCCCGCAGCTCTCAACGCTATCCCTCAACTTGACCAGAAGGACTCTGCCTAAGATCTTAACTGCAGAGTCCAAGATGGATATGGGCCAGTAGCACCCGGGGTCACGCGGTTCATGGCTGCCCGGCAAGAAGCTCATCCCGGGTTGGAGCCTGAGACAATGGCCCAACCCAGTGCCGGTCCAGAGGAGAGTGTTGTGGAGGACACACCCCGTGTGATGGATGGGGAGCCCGCGGAGGTACCCCCGGAGTCCGTGGAGGTGGATGTCGTTCCCGTGGGGGACTTGCCGACCCTTGCCGAGTGGCATGTGGAAGGAGGGCCTACCCGGAAGGAATTCTGTCGGGCGCAGAAAGAGTGCCCCACGCTTGAAGGCATGCGGCGACAGGCCGAAGCCCAAGCGATCAACCAAGAGACCGGCTGCTATTACGTGTATTGGGAGGATGGCCTCCTGTACAGTGAGCCAAAGGTTCCGGTGCATGGATCCTCGAGGGCCTTAGTGGTCCCCCAATGCTACCATTCCTTTTTGTTGGAATTGGCGCATGAGATACCCTTGGCTGGACACCTGGGCCAGGACAAGACCTTTGCGAGGCTAGTCCCACATTTTTATTGGCCCAGGATGAATGTTGCCTCTGACACCTACTGCAAGACCTGCAAGACTTGCCAGGCAAGTGGCAAGACGGGGACCAAAGTGAAGGCCCCATTGGAACCACTCCCGGTGGTCAGGACCCCCTTTGAGCAGGTCGGTATTGAAATCGTTGGGCTGTTGGACCCTCCGACCTCTGCGGGACACCGGTTCATCTTGGTGTTGGTGGACCGCGCCACTCGGTACCCGGAGGCCATCCCTCTGAGGACCGTTACTGCACCTGTGGTGGCGCGGGCCCTGATGGGGATATTTACCCGAGTGGGATTCCCCAAGGTGTGGTGTCGGACAGGGGCACAAAATTCATGTCGTCCTACATGCAGGACATGTGGAAGGAGTGCGGAGTGACCTATCGGTTCTCCACTCCTTACCACCCCCAGACTAACGGGCTCGTAGAGTGCTTCAACAAGACCTTGAAGGGGATGATCCGGAGCCTGCCCGAGGACTTGAGGCGGAAATGGGACATCCTCCTCCCTTGCTTGCTGTTTTCGTACCGCGAGGTACCCCAGAAGGGAGTCGGGTTTAGCCCCTTCGAACTGCTCTATGGCCATCCCGTTAGAGGACCCCTCAGTCTTGTCAGAGAGGGGTGGGAGAAGACTTCGAAGAAGCTTCCCTGTGATGTTGTCAGCTACATGCTGGCATTCCGCAGCCAGATGGCCAAGCTGTGGAAGGAAGCCTCAGGCAACTTAGAGGCTAGCCAAGCCGTCATGAAGGAGTGGTATGACCGCAACGCTCGGACGGTGGAGTTGGACGCTGGACAGAAGGTGTGGGTCATGGAGCCTGGGGAGCTTAGTGCCCTCCAGGACCGGTGGACTGGTCCGTACGAGATTGTGGAGCATTGAGGCCAGATCACCTACGTCGTTGACTTGAAGACCCCCCGTCAGCCCCATCGGGTGCTCCACGTCAACCGCCTGAAGCCTCACCATGAGCGATCGGAGCTTGCTCTCCTCATGGTGATGGATGGGAGCGAGGAGGAGGAGAGTGAGCCTCTTCCGGACCTTCTAGCGGCTCAGGAAAAGGATGTTTCAGTGGAGGGAGTTGTCCTCTCCCCATCCTTGACCCCAGAGCAACAGAGGGACTGCCGCCAGGTATTGGCGCAGCACGCCTCGTTGTTCTCCCTCACGCCTGGAATTACACATCTGTGTACCCATGATGTGGACACAGGGGACAGTCCGCCAGTAAAAACCAAGTCTTACCGGCTGTCCGAGAAAGTGAAGAACAGCATCCAAGGTGAGGTGACCAAAATGCTGGAGCTATGGGTGATCGAACCCTCCAGCAGCCCGTGGGCTAGTCCGGTCGTGTTGGTGCCGAAAGCGGCTCCTCCGGGCACCACACCAGAACTTCAGTTCTGTGTGGACTATCGGGGGTTGAACTCTGTCACCAAGACAGACGTGCACCTGATCCCACAGGCAGACGAGCTGATTGACCGTCTGGGAGCCGCCAAGTACCTCAGCACCATCGACTTGACATCAGGGTACTGGCAGATTGCCATGGCCGATGGAGCGAAGGAGAAAACAGCGTTCTCCACCCCCGAGGGCCACTTCCAATTCGGAGTGATGCCCTTCGGGCTCAAGAATGCTCCAGCCACCTTCCAGCGGTTGGTGAACCAGGTGCTATCTGGCCTGGAGTCCTTCTCAGCGGCGTACCTGGATGACATAGCTGTCTTCAGTAGCACCTGGGAGTACCATCTGCAGCATCTCCAGGAGGTGCTGCGGGCTTTACAACGTGCTGGCCTCACCATCAAGGCCAGAAAGTGCCAGATTGGACAGGGATCTGTCGTCTACCTGGGACACCTGGTGGGCGGGGGTAAGGTACAGCCCCTCCAGGCCAAAATTGAGATCATCATGGCCTGTGAGCCCCCCAAGACTCAGACTACGGTCCGAGCTTTCCTCGGCCTCACTGGCTATTACCGCAGGTTCGTCAAGGGATATGGCACCATCGTGGCCCCCTTGACCGAGCTGACGTCCAAAAAGCAGCCACGCAAGGTGATCAGGACGGCTGCTTGCCAGGAGGCATTTGAAACACTGAAGCACGTGATGTGCACCGCTCCGGTGCTGGCCACTCCGGACTTCCAAAAAGAATTCATCGTGCAGACGGATGCCTCAGAGCATGGCGTAGGCGCCGTGCTATCGCAACTCAACGATGATGGCCAAGACCAACCTGTGGCCTTCATCTCCAGAAGACTCCTCCCTCGCGAACAGCGATGGAGTACCATCGAGCGGGAAGCCTTCGCTGTGGTCTGGGCCTTGAAGAAGCTGAGGCTATACCTTTTTGGCTCTCACTCCTAGTTCAAACCGACCACCGACCCCTTCGCTGGCTCATGCAGATGAGAGGCGAAAATCCCAAGTTGCTAAGGTGGTCCATTTCCCTACAGGGGATGGACTTTAGGGTGGAACATCGGCCCGGAGCTGACCACGCCAATGCTGACGGTCTCTCCCGGTTTTTCCGCCTTAGTGACGAGAACTCCCTAGAGGTTGGGTAGCTCTCCCCACTTTCGGCTGGGGGGGACGCATGTTAGACCTGTCAGCCCTATGGTGGTCTTTTCCTAGTTTTTTTCACCCTTGCCTCATTTTTCCCACCTTCTTTTTGTTGGCCCTTAGGTCTTCGGGCACCTTTTTATGGCTAATCCATGTTAGGGTGCAGGGGCTCTCTACTCCAAACAGGGCTGCCACTGGCCCCTGCTACTGCAGTGTGGTCTTTTAGTGTAGCACCCTAGTTGCCAGGAGCTGGCTGGATCCCCATACATTGTTGCAATGCCAGCCTGCCATCCCCTGTCCATAGGTAGAGTGGGGAAGCTCCTGGAACCTTCCAGAAGAAAGGCGGAGCTTATTTTTTGCCGCCTTAGAGAGTGGTCACCTGACCTGGGCATACTTAAGCAAGGGAGGGAACTTTTTCTAGTCAGTTGGGGAATCACTGACCTGGGGAACCCACGCAGGAGATATAGGCGGGAGGGCCTAGTCAGGAACTTATGCCACTGGGAGTGACAGGATTTAGGTGCTGCCTCTTAAGCTGAGTGAGGTATCCTAGACAAGCCCCCTGATCTGGCCCAGTGGTAGGGAACCCCAGGGTCCATCTTCAGTGACCTGAGAAAATGTATCCAGCCTCCAACTCAGACCCCCCCCTCTTCAAGAAACCATCACCTAAGGGCGCAGAACCGTCCAAGCGCCGAGAAGACTACTTGCCCTTCACACAGAGACTGCTGGGGGATTGACCAGGTACTGGACTGTGCTGCCCTGTGCACTCCCTGCCTCCATCTGGGCCCATTTTGCCCTGCCTGCCTCCCCCTGACTGACTTGCTCTGCTTCCATCCTGCCTGCATTACTGGCTGCAAGACGTGAAAAGCGCTGTAACCTGCACCCCCTTTTCAAGCGCTGTGTCAGAGACTGCCTGCCTGCCAAGAACTGCTGTAAAATTGCCCCTCACGCGCTTTCCTGCCCTCACGCTGATGTCCCGTTTGAGCACTAACTGAAACGGCCCCCAAGCGCTTAGAGAACAGAGCGCGCTGGCCGGGGCGACTCACCGCTGCGGCCCGGAGCCGTTTGCGCCCTCCTGTAGCGTCTAGGAATCCCCACTGGTGGCCGCCGGCATTGCGTCCCCTTCGGCGGCCCTCGTGTGCCAGGAGAGGGCCGCCGGAATCCTCCACGGGCCGCGCTAGGCCTAAGTCACCCTGCCGCTCAGTGCCCCAGCGGGTCCTGCGCCGTCATCGAGCCCCCCTCGGCAGCCCCCGTGTGGCAGGAGAGGGCCGCCGTATCGAGTACACCAGGCCGCACTAGGCCTGAAGCCTCCCAAGCCTGCAGCACGTGAAGGGGGACTCCGGCCTCGTCATCGGCCACGCCCCCCGCCAGAGCCGCGCAGCCATTGGCTGCCAGCACCGCGCCCTCCACAGCGAGGCCAGGCACCCGAGAGGGAAGCCCCGACTCATTTCGGAGGGGGCCGCGGAGCACAAGAGCCCCCTCCGTTCTGCCCCCAAACGCTGTTTCTCCCTCGCCCCTGGCGCCGGTGCTCCCCAGCTGTTCCTGCACCGCGCTGGGCCAAGTGAGGCTCCGGGAGGGCTGGAGCCCCTCCCCTCGCCTCAGAGTCCACGCAAGGGCCCCGGAGGGCCGAAAACAACAGGTAACCCCCGGGGAGGAGGGCGGAAGGCCGGACAGGGCCCTGAGTTCGCCCCTCCCCCGGGGAGAACTGAGACTGGGCCCCGTTGGCCCCAATGAGCCTCTCATGACTATGAGGCCTTGGTTAAATTTAAAGGTTCCTCAAAACCGATTGACTATGCATGCCTGAAGTCAGGCTCATTCTGGATTCACTGCGCATGTCTGATTACCTGCTTTAAGCCTGCCAATTGAGCTGTGAATTATTGCCCTGTACTGAATTTCTTGCAGGGGCGGGCTTCTGTGAGCATCTATGGGGTTGTGCTATGACACTGATTGATTTACCCCTTTGCTATTTCAATGAAGTGATTTACCTGTATTGAACTGTTGATATTTACAAGATGGTATGTTCATGATTGCTTCTTGAAAGGCCAGTTCCTGGTTTATGAAAGTACCCCCTCCCTTTTCCTGCTAAAGAGTTATTGAAAAAGGGCTGTGTTATTTGATGATTTGCTACTTGTGCTGATGTTGATGAATCGATTCCCTTGATCTGAAACCTATATAAAAGCTATTAATTTTCAATCAAAAGTACTGGTGTGGTCTCCATTATTGCACCCACTTATTGTCTCAGTGGATGAGCGTGTTGAGTAGCTACTTTACACATATGCCCCTGGTTGCCTTCCTGCTCGAGCCAAGCTACCCCCCGGAGAACTGGTGGTCCCTGTTCTTACAATTGTGTTTTATTAAATATTCTTTTTCAATCTGGAAATTACATGCAACTTGCTTTATTGTGAAAAGATTATGGGGCATATTTACCAAGCAGTTGTGCCACCCTTGTGCCACTCAATGGGGTGCAACGGCGACTAAACTACTAAGTAAGATTTATCAAGCCAAACAAGGCTACCTTGCGTGGATTAGTAAGCACATCGCTGCATTGCATTACTCTATCCCAGGGAGTTGTTCCATTGGTGGAGCGGGGGTATTTCCACTCACCCACTCATGGATGTTGGTGCATTAATAGATTTTCCATTACTGGTAGACCAGAGAATGTGTTAAAACGCTATGCCTCCCCAGCTGAGTTGCATTCTGAAGCACACATAGAAATATGAAAATGCCTCAGAGGATTGTTTTTAAATCCTGCTTGCAAAGCAGGCACCAAGGTGCAAGGGTGCCTGCATTGGCGTTAGGTAGCACATTGTGAGCCAGTACTGGAAAAAGACAGGAATGTGCAGTATAATGTTAAATATAAGTTATTCCTGCCCTTTCCCTGTCACACAGCAAGGTGACTTGCTGTGCTGCGTGATTTTTTGATAAATGTGTTTTTGGGCAGCTACACATAAAAAAAATCCCATGTACGTTTGCCCCCTCCTAGGGGCCCGATGTAGGACACCAAATACCGGTCGGTAACGGCCGATTTCGGCCGTTACCGACGGTATTTGTTTTTTGAGATGTAGGGGGCCCAAATTTTAACGATTCTGTAAATTTACTGATTCAGTAAATTTACCGATTCGGTAAATCTAGATGTAGGTGGCACTTAAAATAGTGCCACAGGCCCTTAAGAATTCGTTATTTACCATGTAATACTATTTCATGGTAAATAACGAATTCCTGTGTACATGCACATCTGTGCATGTACACCTGTGCCATGTGACACACATACATGCCAGAATCAGGGGTGCAACAGGGTGTTAAAGTGGCACCCGGTCCCCCTTGACAATTCGGTAATTTTACCGAATCGGTATTTACCGATTCGGTAATTGACATTGATTCCAATGGGCCTCAAGGCCCATAGGAATCAATGGCAATTACCGAATTGGTAAATACCGATTCAGTAAATACCGGATTCGGTATTTTTTACCAATGTTTTAACTACATTGGATTTACCGAATCATAAATACCGAATCGGTAAAATTCGGTATTTATGAATCGGTAAATCCAATTTACCTACATCTAGCCCCTTGTTCCTTTCCCACATATTGTCTGTGCCAGTTTCAAGCTAAGATGTGTCAAGCATACCAAATCTCAATAGTATGGTTTGAGACTGCTTCACTATGTGTTTCAATTTACTCCATATTAGCATTTCTAAAGCTAAACACATGATTCTAAGCTCAAAACCAAGGAGGGCTGGGGCGGTGGAGGTTGGCAAAGGCTGGATGTAGATAGCACATGCAGCACGCCCAGGCGACAAGGTTGGAAAAGTAAAGCGAATTAGATGTATTTTAGGGGGGAGCACTAGTTGTATACAGTGATAGAGTTATGCTGTTTGGAAGGTCCTAGGAGATGCTGGGGCCTGTGGGTGAGTAAGGGTTGAAAGAAGTTACTAGATGATATTGGGAACTAATGTCCCTTGCTCATCCTCAACTTGCTCTGTCATTGACTTTGCCTGCTTTGGTTCTCTGTCAGTGCTGTGTTCTGCCCATGTGTTAAGATGATTTTTGGAGGCACACCTGCCCGAACACTATGGGGTCTGGTGTGGTGCTTGATGCTGTTATCATAGTGTGTGTCTGGCTACAGGTCAAAAGATTGGATGCCCTTAAAAGACAGTCACAACAACAAAGTCCTTCGACACACACCCATTCATCCAGAAATGCTACACCGATGACCTATGACTTTTGCTGTTATTGAGGCAACATAATATGGGTCTTTGCCTTATTTCTTAATGATTACGAAAAACTTCATGGGGAATAGACAATAACCCTGATGCAAAACGAAAAAAACTGTATACCTAGTATGACCATTTATTTTTGGTTTTAGAATTCTGAGTGGAGCAAACAAAAAAAATTTTGCACGCTCTGCATTCTTCTCTCTCTTTGGTGGATTTCTAAGTATGGTGGGAAACCCTCCTTAAGGGGAACAGAAGCTGTTCACCAAGTCCTAAAGGATGCTCATGGTGCCTTTGTTTATTGTTGTGAGACGTAAACAAACTATTCAAGGTTAGTTTAATTGTATGACAATTGAAGATGCACCTATCTTTGGATTTGTATTCATCACATTTTTTTTGCAGAGTTTTATATAGCCGAACTTTACCGGAATCGGGTATCAGAACGCTTTCCATAGCACCAGTTACGTTACACGAGGACACACATTCATTTTTGTTGGGCACGGGGAGATTAAGTGATTTGCCCAGAATCACAGGATGTTCAGCGTCATTGCCATGACTCCAAGCCAGTTCCCCAGATTCAAGGTCGACGGCCCTAGCCCTTAGGCCAACTCCTCTCCCTGGAAACATGGCATTATCAATTGGCGAATTAGTAATTGGATGCGTACTCGCAGCTTGGCACAAGTGGGAGTGGAGCTGAGGCCCTAATTAGACTACAACGCTGTCAGGTGAATGCACCTGTGAGCAAGCAGAGTCAATTCTGTAGCACCTAATCCATGTCTGTATGTTGACCTAGTTGTGAGTATTACGGGTCTTCTGGCGCATGTTCACTTGTGTCTTAGTGGTGGTTGTTGAAAGGACATAGGTTGGTGTTGCATGCAAGAAACCTTCACCATGTAGGTCTGTGGACAACAGGAGAAAAGTGATTTATTAACACTGATCTGCATTGCAGTGTATGCTGTTCGCATTTAGACTTTCGTCATAGGTGTGAGTGCCATACAAAACAAAATGTGTTAGAGTGTTGCACAAGAATGCAATGACCTTGTCCTGCAGACCTTATTGTTTAAATTATTCGACACAGTACAGGTTTATGGAGAGAGACTGCCACATACATGATTTATAAATCCAAACTTATGTTTTGTGTGTGGGATAGAGTTGTGTCAATTCTCTGTATTGCTCTTTGTTTGTTGCAATGTAAGTTTATGTGACAATGACTTGGTGTAACATTCTTCACTTACATGTATATTTTATTATGTACCTTTAAATAGACTTGCATATATTTGTATGCTCAGAGGTCATTTTAGAACTTTGAGTAGCTACTAGGCATCAAGGTCAGTTGCCTGTCCCTGTCTGCATAGTGGCTGCTTCTATCTGTTGCTGTGCTGCTTTCAATAAATTATTTGGACTTCACCTGACTGCCCCTGTCATCTTTATAACAACATTTGGTGACGAGGGAGAAGAACCTACTAAGCGGCACAGGCGTGGAGTTATTATTATTATTTGTATTATTTCAACATTACTGGATCATAGCAAGAGAAAACGGGCTGCAGCATTGTCTAAAGGAGCATTGAAAACCTCCTGGACCGCAGATCCCGTAAGTCTAACTCCTACCAACAATGAATGGCATTTTTTAAGCATTTGGAGAGACATTTGGTTGATGTTTATGTTTAAATCGTCCTCACCGGTGACTGGAGCGAGATGAACGACGAGCGCATTTCTGCAGTTACAGTATGACCTCACCGATAGAAGCTGGAGCAAACCATTCCTAGGTGTATGTCATCGGAACGAAGCAAGCCATGAGCTACGCAAGATTTTCTTAGCCTCATGTCATCACGCTGCAACGCTGCAACGCTGCAACGCTGCAACGCTGCAACGCTGCAACGCTGCAACGCTGCAACGCTGCAACGTAACGTGACGGCCATTTTGTTTGGTTTGGGGTTTCCATGGATACAGTCACAGATCGGAAGCATACAATCACCGATCGGAACCGTTTATTTCCTTCTGCATATTGGAAAGAAGAATTTTAAGGAGATAGAGCAACTTCGAATTTATTTTGTTAGTTGTGGAATACAGGAAGTAAGTGTCATCCTTATTTTCTTCTGAAGAACAAGACTTTAATTCAGATTCATTTTTTTGCTGGGTGATTTGCTCCATTACATCGTTATTTTCACCATTATTTGTTTATTTTTGTACATTTTCATCACTAGACACTTTAAGAAAGAAAACACCCACATCATCATACAGGAAGTGGCCATAAGGAGATGCTTAAATTTTGAGCACAAAAATTATTATTATTTTCTTTTGTTTTCTTTTTTTTGTTTTTTTCTCTCATATACTTACGTTGAACATCAGCCTTACTTTTAGTATTTTGTTGAGTATTGTTATTGCCACGGTTGAGAGATGCAGTTTGACCCACCAGAAAAATTCCTACAAAATAAAGGGGACCCGCCAATTCCATGGACACGATGGAAAGAGGAATTCTTCAATTATATGAAGGCTATTGACGGTGAACGTATGGGTGCTGAGAGGAAGAAAAGTATCCTGTTCCATTGTTTGGGGTCAGAGGGACAGATGGTATTTGGAGCTTTACCACCTATTTCACCTGCGGAGGTGAAGGTGAAGGTTTCAATGTTTATAAAGAAGCGTTACTTAGAATAGAGAAGAGATTCAAACCTGTTTCCAATATTGCTTTAAACAGGTATAAGTTTTATACATGTGCGCAACATGACATGGAATCATTTGATGATTTTATTACTGCTTTAAGGTCCTTGAAGATATGCTCAATACCTCAACTTTACCATCTTTTTAAATTGTATTTTATGTACTCTGATTGTGTTATAATTTGCTCTCTAAAACATACATATGTTTTTTTATATTTTTTATATATATGCATTTGAAATTTATTAAATATTTTGACTGTTTTTTACAAATATTCATCATAGTTCAGTGTTATTATCTTTTAGTGCTGGTTTATATTGCATTGTCGTACTTTGATTTTGCCTGGGTGGTTTTTTGTCATTGTGTTAAGGTCCTTGTCTAGACATTGCAATTTTGGTAGTATGTGTGATGAAATGTTGAGAGACGAAACCACTGTTCATGTTAAAAATAAGAAAACGCAAGAACGTTTGTGGGAGTTGGGGGATCCAAAATTGTCAGAAGCAATCGCCATAGCAAAATCTTTAGAGCACTCTGAAAAATGGATGCTAATTGTTAAGAAACACAATGAACTTAAATCTGACTCAGTTGATGAAGTCTGCTTGATTAAACATACAGATGTACAGGTTGCTGATAATTTATATTCTTCTCAGAGTTATGCTAGGTTTAATAATTCGGGGCAATTTAAAAAATTTGACAAATCTATTACATGTTTTAAATGTGGAAGTAAGGGACATGTGGCTTTGTATGCTGGATGTCCAGCAATAAACAAAGAGTGCAGGAAGTGTGGAAGATTGGGACATTTTTCTACGGTTTGTAGAGATGTCAGGAAAGTTGTTAAAAATCCCAGAAACAAAGGGCCAGATGTAGGTAATTCTATTATATCGACTCATAAATACCGAATTTTACCGATTCGGTGTTTATGAATCGGTAAAATAGAAGGTGGGAGATGTAGGTGAAATCGGTATTTGAAATACCGATTCTGTAAAAATCGGTATTTACCGATTCTGTAATTACAGAATCGGTATTTCCCATTGATTCCTATGGGCTTTGAAGCCCATAGGAATCAATGGGAAATACCGATTCTGTAATTACAGAATCGGTAAATACTGATTTTTGCAAGGGTGCAGGGGGTGTCACTTTGACACCCTCTAGCACCCCACAGACAGGCATGTGTGCCATGTGGCACACAGACATGCCCTAAGGGCACGTCTGTCTGTCACATGGCATAGGTGTGCATGCACACATGTGCATGCACACCTGGATTCGGTATTTTACCACCCAATTGAATTGGGTGGTAAAATACCGATTCTGTATGCCCTTTGGGACTCAGAAGAGTCCCACCTACATTTAGATTTACCGAATCGGTAAAATTACCGATTCGGTATTTTACAGATTCGGTAAATGTACCAATTCGGTAAATTTACCGAATCTGTAAAATAAATGCCCCTACATGCCGATTCTTAAATACCGGTCGGTAACGGCCGAAATCGGCCATTACTGACCGGTATTTAGGCTCCTACATCTGGCCCTAGATAGCTTATGTTACTGAAGATACACCCAAGGTATGCAAATGTACTTGTGTGAATGGCGCTTCGTGTAATGAGGAAAAAAAAGGATTTGTTGTTTTCCTTAGTGAAGGTATTTCTAGCCTTAATTACTCTCTTGAAGATGATTCCATAAAAAAAAACATATGTGAGATGTTTGTTTTGGGTGTCAGACTTGATCTCATGGTGGATTCGGGTTCACCTTGGACGATAATTTCCAAGGATTATTTTGATGAGCGTTTAGGTTCTGTTTTGGTTTTGGATGATATTTTACCATCCGATGTATGTCCTCTGAGTTTTAATGGTTCAAAAATTGGCATGTTAGGATTTTACCAGGTTGACCTTACATTCAGATCTAGGTGTGTTAAGGTCAAACTATATGTAGCTGTTAAGGGTGTAAATGTCATAGGTTGGAAAGACCAGTGGAAATTTGGTATTATACCTAATCCCCGTGCAAAAGATCCTGTTTTGTTAGATGAATCGGTTGTTTTTGATAATATTTCTTCCATTATGTCTGAAAAGAGGACTGATATTATCAAATCTGAATTCAAAGATGTTTTTTCAGGTAAGTTAGGCCTGATCCAGAATTTTTCCCATAAAATAAAACTAAAATTGGGCGTTTCTCCTGTCAAACAAAAGTTGAGGGGGGTACCGATTAACGTTAATGAAGAACTCAAAAATAATTTGGATGAGTTAGTTTTAGAGGGAATCATTGAACCCATAGATTCTGCCGAGTGGGTTTCTCCCATTGTTTTGGTGAGGAAACCGGATAAAAGTTTGAGGATGTGTGTCGATCTCAGGGCCTTAAATTCTGCCATCATTGTGGACTGTCACCCTCTTCCTAACATAAATGAGGTGGTCTCTATGTTGGAAGGAGCTAAAGTTTTCTACACCCTCGATCTTAGATCCGCCTATCACCAGATTCCTCTGACTGATGATTCAAAATGCCTCACGGCATTTATCACTCCTCAAGGTCTGTATCAATATACAAGAATGCCGTTTGGTTTGGCATCGGCGGCCTCTGTTTTTCAGAGGGTCATGTTTAATATTTTTAGGGATGCTGACCAATTCGTCAAGTGTTTTCAGGATGACATTCTGATTTATTCAGGTACCACTGAGGAACATTTAGTACATTTGCGTTGTGTTTGTGAAAAGTTGAGGAACAGTGGTTTAACTTTAAAGTCAAATAAGTGTAAGTTGTTTCAAGACTCCGTTGAATACCTTGGTCACACATTATCCGGTGATGGGGTAGTACCAAAGAAGTCCAATGTTGAAGGTATGAGCCATGCCCCCCCTCCCTGCAATAAAGAACAGTTACTTTCATTCGCAGGCATGTGCGAGTATTATAGTAAATTTGTTAACAATTTTGCTGCCAAAATGGAACACCTTAGGAAACTTCTCAGACATGGAAATTCTTTTGAATGAGGAAAAGAACAACAGTCTGCTTTTGAACATATTAAATCAGAGATTTTACATGCTCCCACACTTAAGCCTTTCTGTTTAAATAAGACATGCATAATTACGCTTGATGCAAGCATGTATGGTATTGGTTCAGTTTTATCTCAGACTTCTGGTAAAGAGGATTGGAATGTGTGTTTTGCATCACGAACATTAAATGAAAGTGAACGCAGGTATGCTGTTATAGAAAAAGAACTGTTGGCCTGTGTTTGGGCGATTGAACATTTCAGAAACTATGGGGCTCATTAGGATCGCGGATTTCCCGCATCCTCCGGGCCGGCGGAACCCACCGCCGGCCCGGAGGATGCGGGAAAACCGCCGCAGATGCTTTAAAGACCCACCGCCAAATTAGGATGGCTGGTGGGTCCTTGAATCTGTACGCCGCTTTTCCGCCACGGTCGCCTTCCGACCGCGGCAGAAAAGCATTAACATGGCTGGCGGTGTCTATCAGACACCGCCAGCCATATTATGATAGAGTAAAAAGTATGCTTTTCCACGGCGGCTTTTCCGCCATGGAAAAGCATACGGACCTTCAATTCAGGGGCCCGTTGCGGGCCCCCTGGGTGAAGAGGGAGTGGGGGGTGCACAAGGGGGGTACCTATGGTACCCCCTGCATTTGCGTGAACAAAGTGTCAGGCACCGCGCGGTGCCTGCCGCTTTGTGCACGCTAATGCCGTGCATGCATTTTTAACATTGCGGCGGGTGCAGCTTGAAGCTGCACCCGCCGCAATGTTAAAAATAGAGGATGTGACCGCCACCCTGGTGGTCACATCCTAATCTGTATGGAGGGACCGCCGCTGCCCCTGCGGACGGTCCCTCCTACTCTATGGTGGCGGACGGACTCAGGTCCGTCCGCCATCATAATCAGCCCCTATATTTCGGGAAGTAAATTTGTTTTGAGAACGAATCACAAACCGTTAGTTAACATTCTTTCTCCAGGAGGAGGTTGGAATTCGACTGCACGCATTGCAAGACTGACGTCTAGATTACAGGAGTATTGTTTCACGCCTGAATTTGTCCCAGGAAAGAAAAATGTGGTTGCTGATTTCATGTCTCGCCTTCCATGTCAAACTTTCTCAAACAACATTTCTGATAACACTGATGTAGTCACTTGTTTACAAGATGTTTTATTGGGTACGTTTGAGGATATTTCTGAAAAGTCTTGGACTCTTGCAGATAATCAAGATCTTTCTTTGCAGACCATTAAAAAATATATTTTGGAGAGTTGGCCCGACAAGAAGAATTTAACAGAAAACGGTATGCCTATGTTTAAGGTTTATGACGAATTGGAATTGGAAAGTAATTTAATTTTCAAATCTGGTAAATGTGTACCACCATTTGCTATGCAAAATGTTATTTTGGAACTTGCCCATAAGACTCATCCGGGAATGTCTGCGATGAAACGCTTAATGAGGAATTATTTTTGGTGGCCAGGTTTAGATCGGATGGTTGATCGCAAGGTAAGAGAGTGTGAGGTTTGTATGGGTAGTGAGAAAATGTTAAAAGTGAATGTTCCTCCATTGAAGAGTACACCCTGGCCCACTGATCCTTGGAAAAAAATAGCATTTGATATTTCAGGGCCGTTTATGTGTCTTCCTAATTATTCTCGCTATGCCTTTGTTCTTGTTGACTACCACTCTAAATGGCCTGAGGTCAAATTAGTTTCTTCTGCTTCTACCAATAATGTTATGGAATTCTTTAAAGAGGTTTTTTCAAGAGAAGGGTGTCCTTCGACACTTCAAAAAACACGGAAGATACAGTAGGTCTAATACACTATCATAATAGGTAATCCTTATTATGGAGATTCAGAGTAGTAGATACCAAGTGGTTATCTATACAAACACAGGAGAGCAATCAGAACAATCTCAATTCGTGAATGAGGAAACCCATCAGCACACCGATTGGTGGAACCTCATCATCTGGGTTTTGTAACTGCGAATGGTGCCCATATAACAACACCTCAATTAATTCAATGAGGGTTGTAAAGTGTGGATCATCAAACGCACAAGACACAAACCATCACACAGAAGATGGGTGTTATGAAGAGCTGATAGGAAAAAATTGCAGTGCCCAAAAGAATAATGTGAAAAAGTTAAAAATACCTGTCGTGATGACTAAAGAGCAATTTTATTAGGGGTGACCATCAGGACGGTATGATTAAAAGCAGAGTGGGTATAGTATTTTGAAAAAATATTACTAACCATCAAGGATGTAAAGTGGTCAACATGTTTCAGCCCTTACGGGCTTTCGTCAGGACCTATGGAGTTCACTACTGCAATATATGAAAAAAAGAGAGGACCTACCAATGGTATGGTCGCTTCAATCCAAGAGCTCTCCTGTGAAGTCAGAAGACATAGAAAAGAGAAAACAAAAAGACAGAACAGTCTGTATCCAGTATTCTTTCAGAATGTATACGGAATCTCAGTGTAAACAGACTGATTATCAATCACTGTCAATGTCAGTTTATAGTCATGCATCGACTACTCACCCATAAATGAAGGGAGGAAGGGCCTCACCTCTCCTGGCACTCGCTCAGGAAGAAACAGGCCACGCTCTGAATAAACAAGAAAAAAGTGTGAAATAGCAATTTCATGCATATAATCTATATTTTATATACTTGGTGAGGAGCTAACAACTAAAAACAAACAACAGACATGGCAAAGAAGTAACACTGCACATGGGGAGATGAGAAGTGACTCCTCACTGTACCCCTTAGGGAAATGATGAACCTTTCACCATGATCTTTTATCTTTAAAATCCCTGAAAAACGAAGGACTGGTGTAGAAAAGCACACTTGTCACTGACAATGGGGTTCAGTTGACCTCATTAGAAATTGAGGATTTCCTTAAACTGCAAAACATTGTACATCGTACTGTTTCTCTATATGAACCACATGAAAATGGTTTAGTAGAGCATTTCAACAGGGTTTTGAAAGGGTTTGTATCGGATGTTGTCAAGTCGGGGTGCAACTGGAAAAATCTATTGCCAGAAAAGCTTTAGCTTTATCGCATAACTCCACACTCAACTACTGAGGTTAGTCTGTTCCGTCTTCTTAAAGGGCGAGATCTTGCTTCTAATATTTGTCCTTGGTGGTTCAGTGATAAATGTTCAAATAATTAGTTTTCAAAGGATCTTGTTAAGGAGGTTTCCCATAAAGTTGAACCCAAACAAGCTAAAACAAAAGAGTGGTATGATAATAGATGGAATACCAAAACTTCTAATTTGTCTGTGCGTGATTTGGTTAGGATTAGAAGACCAGGTTTTCTAGCCAAATGTTCAGACAAATTTGGTAAACCTATGAAACTTATTAAAGTTTTTAGTAACAGTGTTATCACTCAAGATGGTTAGTTGTGGAACATCAAACAGGTTGCAAAATGTCCTGATGTTCGTAATGCCATGCTTCCTGTTTCACAACAGGAAACTTTGGAATCCATCGCATCTAGGTTTAAGTCATTTTCCCGACCAAAATGTGTTCCCAAGAAATTTGCTGACTATGTTTCATAACCATCTGTATTTCTACAGTCTTCTGCTTACACTGTGCTTTCCTCACTTTGTTCTTTTTCAATGAATGGAGATGTGTACCATTCTTCACTTACATGTATATTTTATTCTGTACCTTTAAATAGACTTGTATTTATTTGTATGCTCAGAGTTCCTTTTAGAACTTAGAGTAGCTTCTAGGCATCAAGGTCAGTTGCCTGTCCCTGTCTGCATAGTGGCTGCTTTCATCTGTTGCTGTGCCGCTTTCAATAAATTATTTGTACTTCACCTGACTGCTCCTGTCATCTTTACAGCACTTGGGCTTCCTGGCTCATGTGTATCCTGTGGGAACTATTCACAAACTGCATTTTGTAATAGGTTTAGAAGTACTAGAGGAATACTAAGCATGCACTTTAAAATTCTGTTAACTAATCTACGGGTGGAGACCTCCACCTCTGCTTTCTCTATCTTTTCTTTCAGGGGCTCTCCATCTACACGTGTTCATCTTTACTTTAGTAGTAAATGTAGAAGGGGCAAGGAGGAGTGGCTGGGAAATGGAGAATATATACTACACAAGGAGAGGGGTTTAGGGAAATTTAAGGAGTGATTTAGGGAAGGATAGGCTCCTACGCCCCACCGCAAAGGAGTAGGCCCATTATGAACAGTCTATACTTCTAAAATTACTACAGCCCTGAAGGTTTCACAACAGTAGTAAAAGTAAATATATTATTTCAGCCCATTTTTAGAGTAACGCAAGCACTAAGTATGGCCACTCACAATTATTGCAACACACTGCCATAAAAAATAACGGTGGTAGGAACTTAAAATAACATCCTTTAGGAACTAATGATAAATTAATACTCCTATTTTGACTTTTAAGATGTATATATTTTGTTTAATGTTAAAACATAAATAATCATTAAATCATTTACTTATTTCAAAACATTAAATTACCTTTAAATTTGACTTCAACACTTTGTTAAAAAATAAAAAATATTTTAAAATTAACTCAACACATCATTTTTAACAATTCTTTTTTTTCATTATTCCTAAGGAATGTTATTTATAAATCAGAAATATATATATATATACATTAATTAATAAAAATGTAATGTAATGGGTTAATGTGCATACAATAATTCTGTATTACTTCTAAGTTAATAATAAATATTTTTAATTATTTTACATATATATTTTATACCAAAATATTTGAACTTTTTTAAAATTTTAATGCACTTTAATATTTTTCCCTATACTTTCGCATATGGATATCTCTTCCATGGTGGCAGAAATCTCCATGTGCATGTGAAAGTTACTAGAAGTAACTTTACACTTGTAAATCCTGTATAGGAGGCTCAACAAAGGATTGAAACCATGAAAGTCTATACCTTTGTGTAAGTCTACACTGAGAAATGGTGAATAGGAAACAAGTGCAGACTTACACTGAGGTCTAGTAGGTAGTATGCAGATGAGTAAATCCATGTGTACACTTACCTTTGTGCGTCAGGCTATACATTATTTGGGGTGGCTTATGTAACCAGGCCTTACTGGTCGTCGTGGGCACCGGACGTTACCCCAGTGGGCCACCAGGGTGGGGGTTGGTTTTGGGCCCCTGGCGGGCCGTTTTTGTTACAGAGGGCAACAATATTGGCCGCATGTGACAAAATCAGACGAAATCGGCCCTCTCAAACAGCTAGGCTTCCTCCCCCCCCGATGGGGGGCCGGCAGATCAGTTTGCCAGGGCCGGTTTTGGTTCCCAGTCTGGCCCTGAATGTAATACTTAATACCCACCTAACAACTACTCATACCTGTATGTCTCACCACATCTCATTGGACATACCTACTTTGAAATTACACAATCTAAATGGTGCATCTGGTACAACACTTGCTCCAGTCTGAGGTTATAAGGTGAAATAAGAGCATCTGTAATGCATCCCTGTAAAGGCTAATCTAGAAAATCTTTCCCTGTGAGTGAACTACAGTTCAACCGTTTTGAATTTAAATATATGTAAACCTTGGTGCCATTCAATTACCTAATAAATGTAATCTCATGGAGATTATATTTCACCTTTCATTTGAGCAAGTTGCCCCTTCGGCAAAAAAAGAGGTGCACACTTCTGACTTTTCGGTAAAGTGTTTCATTATGTAAAATGCCTGTCAGTGGTTCCTGAACATATGGTCCTGGCTGTGCATCACCTCAAGTACCAATGGAAGATGCTCTTTTTAAATCAAGTGTCGTGCTTACTCCAAAGGCTTCTCTTCAATGTATTGTGAGCAGAAGCTGCTCCATGGACCATATATCAATGTCCCATTCTACAGGCACACTAAACACTACCTGTTAACACCTTCTTGGTTCTTTCCTGTTCATGATTCAGTGACAACCCTGCAACATGCCTCCATTGGCACAATGAGTCCAGGAGAAAACATTGACTTCAGACACCAGGTTTCTCCATGTTAACATACCCTATGCCAAAGTACTGTGGCTCTCTATTTTTCTACCTAACATTTTCTGGTGGCATAGTAGTGTATGTTAGCAATGGGTTATAAGTGTCTGTATTCTGTTTTTCATCACGTCTCATTGTTACAATTATCAATGTTTTCAGGTGAAGGTCATCCTACCTGTTTCTTGCACTGTGCACTGTTGTGTGCCATAATAGCTGTGTTGATTTTTGTCTAAATGTGTTCCATAATTTCCATGGGCATAAGTGTGTTGTGTTGTGTGATTGTAGGCTTATCATTCCACTCTGCATTCATATGGGTTTTTCTTTAGAGAGCTTCTGGCAAGAATATTTCCATGTATCACCTTCCTACTTCTTGGATTGCTTACCTTCAAGTAGCTCTTGTGTCCATTTCATATCTGGTGCATGGCACAGTCGTTGCCAGATTGGTCAAAAGAACATGATTCAAGATCGTGTTTTTTTCAGCATATGCCATCTATCATCTCTGCCTTCTGTCTTAGTGCCCTGTGGCACTGAAGACAGTGCCTGCTATACCAGCCTATGTCCTGCATGCCTCAAAATGCTTGATTGGTTATGCTTGTGTGTTCCGTATGGATGTTCTGTGATCCTATTTAACACTTAGGGGCCGATTCCAATCTGGGTTGGAAAGCTCTCCGACTAAGCCGGATCCAGAGTGTTTTCCGACCGTACTGGACTCCTGCAGTCCGACCGAGTGAGTACGATGCGGCCGCATGCTGCCGGACTCGGTTCGGTCGGACTCCCATAGAAGGCCATAGCAGTCAATGGGAGCCGGTCGTACGACGCGTACATGGGCTCCCATTGACTGAATGGTTACAACTCGCACAAGAGCACCCCCTACAGTGGGTATGTGTTGGTGCCATCCACACCGTACATGCCTTTATTTTATTTATTTAATGAGTTTTATATAGCGCTGGCTAGACCCGAGGGTATCAGAGCACTTTACATGAGATTCAACAATGTTAGAGAGTTATTTCAGTTACAATTACATAAGTTACAGACAAAAACATTTAAGGAGCATAGAGACTTGGAAATGGAGTGAAAGAAGGGTAAGGGATAGGATAAAAGGGGTAGGAGGAAGATATGACAGAGAGACGAAGGGAAAGTCTGCCCAAGGTCCGGCTGGGTAGGTGAAGGATGAGGGGGAAGTCCACAGCCCATCTCCTCTATAGCTATCCAGTAGCTCCACCGGGCATTGGCCAGATGGCTAGGTCTCCACTTGATTAAACCTTTCGATGAAATCCAATCCATGTCTGATGAGAACTTTCATTTGAGCGAGACATTCTGCTCTAGCAACACCTTGGGGCTGGGGTCCAACTTCAAGCGTAATGGCATTCTTGCAGATGGAGTTCATGGTGTACGTCTCCTGACCTTCCAGATCGTAAACGCAGATTGTACATTTATCGTCCGCAAAATTGTTTTTCATGTAGTTTGCCAGGTGGAATGAAAAGGGGTCCTGGGGGCTCTCCACCATGATGCAGGCCCCCATGTTGGAGGTCGTGTTGTGCATGTCAAACATCAAGTCATGAGCCTCCGGAGAGCCCTTCGGACCGTAGATTTTGTTGAGTTCCTTTGCTCGTTGCACCTCGTAGGGCTCGTCTTGGGAATCTGGAGCATCTAAGAACTCCATTTTGAAGCTGCGGTTCAGATCCTGATGAATGTACCGTACACACTTCACCATGGCACGAGGATTGGCGATAAATGCGGTTGTACTGAAGGTGGAACGGCACAACTCGGAAGGGTCTTTAATCCAGTGCCTGGCAAGGAAGACTCCCGACATTTCATTGCCATGTGTGCTCACGCTCAAAGCAACACGTGTCACTGGCTTCATGAGGACCTGAGATGCCATCCTACGAGCTGGATAGGACCCTGCAAAAAGGCTTTCAGATTGTTGAGCAAGTGGTTGAGAGGATGTTTTGTAGTCCAGTTGATGGATTTGATTTTATTGATTTTAGATGGAGTTCATTTGAGCTCAGTGTTGCTGAAGGCTGTCAGTTAAGTCATTCTGTGCCCCTCCGCCGATGCTCGATTCTTGGTTACCCTAACTTCATGGGAAGGGTGCCCAGCCCCTTCCCCTCACAGCTGCCTGTGTTGGGGATACCCTTGGGTCTCCCCCTGTGTCTGAGTCGTAAGGCTGCAGGTAACGGGGGGTCCGATGCAGACCCCAAAGGCAGCTTCCTGGACATTTTGCGAGCCGGCTCGATCTGGCTGTCTGAAGCATGCATTGTATTGGCTCGGTCAGAATTCATCTCCATTGCATGGCACGGTTTGCTACAGACGAGGTGTACGGAGCGGTTTGGACCCTTAAATGATTCGGTTGGCGATTTTGCGTTTCTCGCATCGTACTTTCTCGCTCGTACAGCTGTATGAGTCAGGCGGCGAACACACGTACGCCTCATACTTTTTACAGCCTGATCACGTTCTGGGACCTTCCGAGCGAGATCGGAATCGGCCCCTTAATGTAATTTACTCCTGCAGTAATATAACATACTAGAAAGGGTAGAACTGGGTGTAAAAACCTATCATACCGAAATTACATCTTGCACAGGAAGACGTGTCAGTGCGAAGATGGCTCTTTCAACTGAAAGACATTTTTACTCGATATGTCACAATGAATATAATATTTGGAGGAAGATATGACTCTGCTAGAAGGCCTGTTTTTCTGTTGCCTTTCTCTCCCAGAGAGACGGAGCATGCCATTGTAGATGCCACTCTTTCAGATGTTCATCATAATCACACTTCCATCATCACTTCCATATGACCATACAGTGTGTTTTTTCTACAAGACGAGTTCTTCAAATAATGAAGCTTACAATATCTATGTATGTATTACGCCATCAACTTTGCACCTCTTTTCTCCTGCCTGCCTATTTCCAGTCTGGTGCCTGCCTCCTTATATGCCCTCTCCTCTACTGCCTCTCCTTGGCAACAGCCTAAGGAAACTAGCGTCCATGTACCAAACCCTAGCACCCCGCCTTGCCTCTGTGTGCACATTGCTTTCTCTGCAACAACCATAGATACATTGCCTAATCAACAGCGATGTGTCACTATCAACATAGTACGCCCACAACCGTAAGTCTACATGCTTTCACCCTGCATCTTCTACTAACAAAATATTGAGTTTTCAAAATCAAACAACATGACTATCAAATTCCTAATATCGACTTCTACCACAATATAGTTGAGCTATATTAACTCCACATATTTGCATCTTGGTGATATATTCTTAACTTCACATTTGTGTACCTTCCAAATATAAACATCAAGGTAAAACGATGTTAAGTTGACAATAGAAAATCTATACTGCCTTACACAAAGATAACTAAACTTTCCTTGTCATGTAAATGTACACTTGCCTGTATGAACTTACCTTGACAGTAAAACTGTATTTGGTATTCGCGATACAATATTCTTGAAAGTGGATATTTGTTACTGCCTATGTTGTGACACACACCAACACTCTCTTACTGTTCAACCCCAGTTGGATAATTCCATTCTTCTACCATGTTCACTGTTTGAATTTTTTCCAGATAAGTAATTTCTTCTGCTATGATTGCCTGTTTTGAGCTTCCTCTCTACAAGTACTTCTCTATTTTTCCATTGTTGAAAGCCTCTACTACATCTGTCCTGAATAATGGCTAGGAACGTTTTATTATTACAATACACCGTGAAGAAAACCCCCATCAAAAGTCTATATTTGGGGTTTAAACCTCAACAGACCTATATCTCAGTTTGTTTAAATGAACCTTTCATTCATGTGTGTGCTATAACTAATTTTGTATCTATAAAATCTATAAATATCTGGGGGGTTTTCACTTGTGTTCAAAGTTTGCTCACTGCCCACTGTGATACTGGCTACTGTTTGCCATAAGACTGCAACCTATACTTTCCGATCATGCAATCTTATATTTTATGTTATTAAAGAGACCCTTCTGTACTGCATATGCAATAGCAAACTAATAACGTAAAGGAATATCTGAACACATACATAGATTTTTCCACACAAGACATTGTTCTGTCTCATTGTATGAACAATAGTCATCTTAGGACAATACATTGGTAACACATTACTCCTAACACCACACATACATGATTATTCTTGCATAATTCATTGCTTGACAGATGTTCACCACTGTTAGTGCTTACATAAGCCTACACCTCACCTGAACCATAGAATAGACTCAGCAACATTCCCCACCCTATACACCAGCATTCAATGCTAATATTAATAAACAGCACACTGTGTAAACAATCACATTCAACACCAACGAATAACTTCAGCACTTGCCTGTAGGCAACCTTCTAAATTCAAGATGAACTACCCAGACAATAGCACAATTCATGTCTACCATAAATACATCAAACATATAATGCATGGTTGTGTGTCACTATATCAAGGTTGAAAATATTGAACTACAAATATTTTTCATCCACCACAATACCTACCATTTCATCATCAACGTAAGCACATATTTAATATTTTTAACTCCACATCTACTTGCCTTACAATATAGCAGCTACATCGATTAACTGGATGCACTGTTTTTGTCATGTTGCATATCTCATGATATATAGATAGGTTATCTTCATGAACATTACCACTAACATAACTCTTCTTACCCATCACACCAGCTCTCATTAATCCGGCCATGATCTATGTGTTAGCCAGTTCCACCTGGTGATGGGTGATCTAGACAGAAAAGCTGTGTACCGGGCCACAGACATCTGTCAATGTGCATTCCAGACTGGCCACACAGAGCTTAATTTGAGCTGGTAGTTGCAGGAGAAACCCACGGAAAAAATATTTTGGTTTCCGGGACTTCTTTTTAATTATAAGAATTTCATGAAAAAAGGTGAAAAAAGGAAGAAGAGAAATTTGGAAAAAAAGGAAGAAAGCAAGCATAAAAAAGCACCTGAAAGGATAAGATAAAGTAATATAGGGGCATGGAGAGTCAGATGGATGAGAGAGTCGTGAGGTGAATTCATGACTAGGCAGTCTTAGGGCCTTATTTACGACAAAGTAACGCAGCGCGTTGCCGCAAGCCATTTGCGGTCTTTTGGAAGCAAAGGGATGTGTCAAATCTACAACAATAGGACGGATCCCTTTGTTCTCCCCTGCGCTGGCACACAATTGGCTGCCATGTCCCGATTCAGGCACCCTTGCACCATGGTGCCTGTGTTTTAGGAGAGAGTATTTTTGCGCAGGAAAGGACACAGCCCTGCACAAAAATAATTACGAGAGCTGATTTCCTCTTTCTATTTGTGATGCAGAATGCAGCAGGCATATAAAGAGGAAAAAACAAGGAGAAATAAAAACATTTCTCCTTGTTGTGCCTCGTTACGACTCCCTTGGGGAGGTTTAGCAATCTGATGAATTCCTAGGTTTAAAAAAGTTTGTACATGTGGAGATGCCGCAGAATCTATGGGTGTTATATGGGAACACCAACAGCAACACCCATGGCACATCCCTTTCAGGCAAAGTGGGAAAAAACCCATGAGAAATAAGCATATTTCTCCTTATTACACCTACAGAGAGAAGGCAGGCATTTTGACGCATTCCCAGGTCTTCCACTAATGGTGAATCTGGAAATGCACTAAAATTCATGGATGGATGCATGGGAACACCTACACTCCGCCCATGGAATACCTCCCTGGGGAAGCGTAATGCAAGGCAGTGACTTGCACTGCCTTGCGCTACTCCACATTTACCAATCTACACACGGCCATGCAAGGTGGCTTTGTGTGGGTTAGTAAATGTCCTTCTCAGGTGTTGTGTCACCCTTGCTCTCACTTGCGTGGTGCAAGGGCAGCGCAAAACCATGATAAATATGGACCTTAAGGCCTGATGTACTCTCTGCGAATCGCAATAAAGAAATCGATATTCCTAATGCATGAAATTCATGAGTTTCATATAGGGATTCCATGCGGGTTGCAAATCATGAATATTAATGAGGTTGGTTACAGTTTGCAACCCATTAGGAAGCACAGCTTTCACAGGGATCGTGGCCTGCTGAAGCGAGCCGATGGCCATGTCTATTATTGCTTTTTAATAAAGCAATGTTTTTTTTTTTTAAATGCAGCTTGTTTTTCTTAAAGGAAAACGGTCTGCATAAAAAAAAAAATAAACCTTGAAGTTCCGTTGGACCACTGCCTGATCTTCAAAACTATTATTATTTGCATTCTGAAAGAGGAAGGGATCCCCAAGGAAATGGGTTACAGCATTGCTGTTTTGCGGTCAGAATTCGGTCACAAAACAGTAATACAAACCATACCAATTTGGTATTTGGTAGGCACGCCCTAAACACGCCCCTTCCAAATACTGAACCGCAAATGCAAAATGTAATTCTGTATTAAGTTACTGAATCGTATTTTGCATTTTGTACATTTAAAAAAAACATCTTTTCAGTCGCAAACACCCCGATTCGCACAACTGGAAAAATGATTTGTACATCTGGCACTTAGGGTCTGATTATGATGGCAGGCAGACCGCCGCCGACAGGCCATCAGTAGTGGTCTGCCCGCCGACAGCCCCTCAGTCCAACTGCCAGATTACACTCCCAATGGACGGGCCCACAATGGTCGGGGGAAGACCGCAGCCTCCACCCGGATCAGTGATCCCAAAGGGACGGGGGTGGGATTCGTGGTTCCAAATGGCGGCGGTGTCGAGGTAGGAACCACCGACGGGAATTAATATATCCCGTTCTGACACCCTCTTCATTACGGGTAGACTGCCATGAAAAGACTGTTGGAAATGGAATTTGGGGGCCCCAACTGCGAACCCCGTCTGTGTGGGCCACTGTAAAGTTGCCCTTGGGACACATGTAGTACCCCTACGCTCCTCATGCACCACATGGTGCATGGCTTACATGGCACATGGTCCATGGACGTGCAGCATGAACTAATACATGACTATCTGAATATCCCTACACACAGTGGATTCGGATGGCCTGGACAGTATAATATTCTTCCATGTGTGCATCAAGTTACATTAACTAAGTTATAATGGTGATACTAATAATTTGCCTGTACTAGAGCTGTTTCATGTTTGCTTATTATTCGAGAGGAAGCATTGTATATAAAAGACAGTCTATCACAAGTGGAGCTTTACACACTTAAGATTCTCTCAGAACTAAAATAAATAAAACATGCGTGGCTTAAACTGTTACATCCCAGATGTGCCACACTTCGAATACATATTTTGATGCATCTTGAAAGGAAGGATGCAGTGGAAGTTTGTTACAGTTAAAGAGAGCGCACGCTCCCTTGTCATAGCTTAGGAAAAGAGCTCTGACTCACCAGCGTCAAAGTGCTGCGTCCTGCGCCTTTCATGGCAGATAAAAGCAGAGCAATCCTGGCTGAGCTGAGTTTTGCCCCCGACTTGAAGTGTGAAGTAGGTGTAGTGCTCGAACCATGGGACGCAGGCGGCGGTTTGTCTTGCTGGTGCATTTTTGTTATGTTAGTTAGGATTTGTAAGACGTCACTATGGCATTGGAATTCAGTGCTTTTGATATCTCAAGTCACCCGTGTGAACTCTGGACCTATTCACGTGAGCGTCTTCGTTTACAATTCCGGTGCTTCGGTCTTTTGGAGCTGTTACACAAGTTAAAACATTTTTAAATATTTTAGAATATCAACAACTGTGTAATCAAGTGTAATCTAGCGTTCTTTCAATTAAAGCCCTTTCATGTCCACCCAAAAGCTTCAATTGAAGCGCACACTGAGGCAGAGGAATTTAGTTATCAACAACTCTTCTCAGCCACCATCAACTATAACTTCTCATTCTTCCAGAATTTAAGGTGAATCACCTTTATTTGAATTTAATATCAAGGCATCTATAATCAGAGCCACTAGAACTGTGCGACACAGTGTCAGCAGTGTTTTTACGCATAATAATGGAGTTGCCCCATTGGCCACATAATCCACAATCTCCTGCATATTAGCAGATTGTAACAATAAAAATTGATTATGGCTCAAACGGATGTTTCTCAAAAAAAGCAGAGACGTGCTGCAACGCATTTGAATGCCCTTCACCAAGGTTGACTGGTCACCTTTCAGGAGTTTATTGCTGTATTTGGGTGTTACAGTGGTACTAATTTATTTTATTTATTTATTTGAAGCTTATAAAGCGCACGGCTACCTCCAGCGGAAGTGTCCCGGCGCTAAGATTACATGAGAGTCCCCCAAAGAGCAAATCAAGGATACATCACAGTCAGGAAAAGAAAATACTGAACTTAAAAGAGCTACAGCCCTAATGAATAGTAAACAACCAGGTCTTAAGTTGGCGACGGAAGGCTGGCTCAGAATCAGAGAACCTGAGATCAAGAGGAAGGCTATTCCAGAGCCTAGCCGCAGTGACGGCGAAAGATCTACCGCCACTACGAGAAAGCCTAAATCTTGTCACCGTCAGAAGACGCAAACTATTGGATCTTAGGTGTCTAACTGACGAAGAGATCATAAGACGTTTTCTCAGATAGAGAGGGCCAATACCATGGATTGCTCGGAATGTCAGGGTCAGAATTTTAAAATCAATGCGACGGGCTATGGGAAGCCAGTGAAGCTCATCCCGATATTTCCTGATCGAAGTACGAGCGGGGATATTACCAATGAGCCGAGCTGCCGCGTTCTGGACAATTTGCAGGCGGTCAATTAGGTAAAGGGGAGCACCTGCATATAGACTATTCGCATAGTCTAGGTGAGTGGTGATGAGTGCCTGAACGACTGTTTTGCGAGATGATTGCGGGAGGTAAGGGAAAATTTTCCTGATCATTCGCATTTTGGAAAAACAAGCACCTACCACTTTGTTGACTTGGACCCTTCCAGACAAAGCATTGTCAAAGGTAAAACCAAGATTACGAGCCGCTTGAACAGGAGAGGGGGGAGGATTCAAAACAGTGGGCCACCAGAGATTTGCAGGAGGGGGGGATTTCTTACTGAAAAAGAGAACCTCCGTTTTGTCGGTGTTAAGGGCAAGGTGGTTAGATGCCATCCATGAGCAAATATTGCCAAGGCAGTTTCTAAAGTTGGAAAAGTGGGAGTCAGAGTGGTCTCTAAAGGAGAAAACAAGCTGAGTATCATCAGCATAAGAGACCACTCTGACACCCCAAGACTCAACTACCCCGGCAAGAGGAGCTATATAGGCATTGAACAATAAAGGGCTCAAAGCCGAGCCCTGGGGCACTCCGCACAGGAGGGGTTTGTCCTCAGATTCAAAAGGGTGCAAAGTAACCCTCTGAGATCGACTGGACAAAAAAGATTTAATCCAGGCCAGCACTGAACCTCCTACCCCTGACTGTTGTAGACGGGTGGTGAGTATATTATGGGAAACAGTTTCAAATGCAGCGGATAGGTCGAGGAGGACCAACATGGCCTCCTCGCCCCTATCCACTGACTCCCTAATGATCTCAGAGACTTCTACCAGCGCCGTCTCAGTACTGTACTAATGAGGTGAAAACTTTTTTAGTACAGAGTTAACCTGGTTATGAATGACAAAAAAAATGAAGTCATACAATTAAAAACAACATTTTAAAATGTGTGATTTACTTTTGTTTGCCTCATGATTTACTCTCGTAACAACAAGAGAGGAAGGGAACGGAACTGGTGCTCCTACTCCCCTCAAGAGAAATTGGAAAAACAACAAAGGAGCGTCATACCAATGTAGACTACAAAAAGAGCAAGCATGTAGCAACACTCACAGTTTCATTCAACTGTGAGGGGCACCTCTTTGGGTTCTTCAGAAAGCTCTCACTCACCAACCTAGTTGGTGACATGCTTCATCATCGGTCCCCACCAGCAGTGGCCGAATGCCATCGTAGTGTGCTGCAACGCCAGGCTACTGCAGAGCTGTTTTTTTTGTTGTGCATGGAGTGTGAATTAAGTGAGTTAAAAATGTCCCAATTGTGTCAAAAAAGAAATGTATTAGTTTTGCCAATGGGACATGAATAAAAACAAAAGTGTGGGATTAAGGACCAAAATTAAAGTCCAGATTTATCCTAATGTGTGCTTAACATGTTTCTGCCTATGTGATAATGGTTTATCAGGCGTTCGTCAGGACCACTGAAATAAAGTGTGATGAAATATAGAGATTGCCTCATTATTTAGTCACATCTGCCACATAACTTGGTCATCTCTTTCCATGTAATTCCAGAGGCCCTGTCCATAACGGACTTCTTTTAGAAAAGGTCTCTTCTTCTCCAAATTCTTCATGCGGTTAATACATTAATAAACCATATCAACACACAATCAATGTACAAATACATATTTAAGCTTAAAAACCGTTAATACCACATGTTATCTTGAAATAAACTTATAACAGTACGGCCCAGATGTACGGCCATTTTACATACGCAAAATCGATCGCAAATCGATTTGCGCATGCAAAAGTGGCTGTACGCAATGTGAGAAATGCACTCCGAAATTAAAAATTGGCGCTGCAAATGAATAACGACTCGCAAAAAATGCGACCGCTTTTTGCGTTCCCAAAATTGCGACTCGCAAATTGCATCTCGCAAAATAGAATTTATGGAGCAGTCACAAAGTGCGCAAAAAGGCCCATTTGCACATGCAAGCGACCACTAACAAGAAACAGGTGGTAACCAGGCCCAACCTATAAGAACAACCCTAGAATGCATCAGAAACCTTGCCACAAAAGCTGCCCTGTACGTGATAGCGAGAAGGATTTGGATACTGGCTGCCCAGCAGAGGAGGAGGAGACAGGAGGTGATATTCAGAGTCAGGCTAACATTGTTTGATAAGACAGAGGAGGAGATTCATGACCAGTACAGGCTGAGTAGCACTGTCGTTCTAGACCTCATAGACACCTTGAAGCCACAACTTGAGAGCAGAACCCTGTACAATGCAATTCCCTCACATGTGCAGGTGTTGAGCTCCCTCCACCTCTTGGTCATTGGTAACTACCAGGATGTCATTGCAGTGGCTGATGGTGTGTCGCAGAGTGTGCTTTCACGTTTTTTCCATAATTTCCTAGAGGACATGCTATACCAATTCCATCAACACATTTACATGCCCAGGGATGATGAGGAACTTGATTTAAAAAAACTTGATTTTTACAGATTAGGAAGGTTCCCACAGGTCGTAGGGTGCATAGATGGGACCTATGTGCCCATATGTCCCACAACCGTAATAGGAAAAGCACTCTTTCCCTCAACATCCAAGTTGTCAGTGACTCCAAAAACAACATCACAGACCTGGTAGCAAAATATCCTGGAAGCGCCCATGATACATACATTTTCATATATGACAAAATGCCATATACCAGAGGTTAGAAAGTGGTGACTTTGATGATGGATACCTCCTAGGTAATGATCTTTCCTGTCCCCAGCTGAATACATTTGCAATTGTATGTCTATATGCATGTCATCTCACCATCATATATCTCACAAAAGGTGACAGTGCGTATGCCCCGTGGACATGGATCCTCACGCCATACCTGTCTACCAACAATGTCCATGAAAGGTGGTACAACAGGGCACACAGCCGCACCAGGACTGTGATTGAGCACACTTTGGGGATCTTGAAACGCGCTACAGGTCCCTACACAAGAGAGGTGGATCTCTGCAGTATGCACCAGAGACAGTATGTGTGAGAAAGTGCCATCTTTCTTGCCTTGGTATGCCCCCCCTTTTTTCTGAACTGCTAATGTGCTTGACTGAGTGTGCATTGAGTCCCTGCCAATCAGGTACCCAGGGTCTGTGTTCCTTCCCTAAAAAGAAAAGCTATGCTGAAACAAAATACCCAATTGGCACTTCTGGCCACCTGTCAGCCCCCAGTAAAATGGTACCCTAGGTACCCAGGGCATGGTGACCAGAGGAGACCCCTGAGGGCTGCAGCACTTATTGTGCCACCCTCAGGGGCCCTGTACCCTGGCACCCACACCCTGCCTTTGCAGGCTGTGTGCCTAAGTACAGAACTAAAACGTCGACATGGTCGAAAGGCGACATGGCACACATCCCTGTGAGCCATGCCCACAGAACCCACTGCCCTGGCCTACTTCAGTCACCCCTCTAGCTGGGTGCCCTTTGCCAGAGGTGAGGGCACAAGGGCATGAGCCCTGTGCCCCTACAGTACCCAGGGCCATTCCTGGGCACTGTAAGTGCAGTGATGCCATTTAAGAGTATATGGTGCTGGGAGGTTGTCATTACGAACTCCACAGCACCATAATGGCTACACTGAAGACTGACAAGTTTGGTACCAAACTTCTCAGCACATTAAACCCGCACTGATGCCAGTGTGGGATTTAATGTAAAATGCACGAGACGGCATCTTAGAGATGCTCTCCAAAACCCGAACCTACAATCCACGTCTGGGCTGAGTGGCTGCAGAGACTGCCACACAGCAGACATGTTGCTGGACCCCTGCGTGGAGAGCCCCCGATCTCCTGGGCCTGCAACAATGCACATCCTGGGCGAGGTGATGTGTCTCCTCCCCCAGGATGGACAGGGGGGAGCTTCAAAGGCATGCCGCCTCTGAGAGCTTCTCCAGACCATTTGCTGTACCCAGCAACTGGCCCCCCACCTATTCTACCCCTACTCTGGTGGGAAGACTGGCGGGAAAAACTATGTCAGGAAGGAGGGTGCGCCAACCTTTGCCAACCCCACCCCTCAGGTGGAGGAGGCGAGGTGAAGCACCACCCCGGGCTCCGGCCATCTTGTAGATAGCCCTGCCCAATCCCAGCTAGGCTCCTGCCCCCCTCCCACAGGAGAGGAGCAGGCTAGGGGTGTCCTCACCCCAGGACCGGGACCCATTGGTCCCTGCCCTTGCCCTACCTGTAACGCCCCTAAATTTAGTATTTAGGGGCTCCCTGAACCTTCCTTCCTCTGATCCAGATATCAAAAGAACAAAGAAGATCAAGAAGAAGAAGTCCAGCCTCGCAGCTGCTAACAACAGGACAACAACAACTGACTTGGCCCCAGCCCTACCGGCCTGTTGATCCTGGAACCTGCTCCTGCCTCATCCCGGTGACCTCCGCGGACAGCAACCTTGGGACACCCAGAGGACCTGCCTGCCTTGACCCTCTCGAAGATTGGGACTCCCATCAGCAGAGGCTCTGCTGCAACGCCTCACCTGGAGCTCACCAGGAAGCTCCGAACCAGCCCACTCTGCACCAGCCGAGCCCGGGCAGGGCCATCCCGAACTAAGACCAAGAGGATGTCCCCCCAGCGACTGGGACTCGAAGTCCAGTGCCCAAAGACCCTCCTCGACGAACCAGCCGATGCCTGCAGACTCAGAACCAGGGGCCACCCCAACTGCGACCAGCCGAGGGTAAGCTTTTCCGACCCCCAAAGACACCCCTGCACCCGGCGCCCCGCGGCCCCCAGTGCTTCCCTTTGGGGTACCTACCTGTGCTCCATCATCCCAACTTACCTCTCAAAGTGCTGGTTGCCCCTGGAGAGTCACCATCCCGAAGCTGCAGCCTTTGTTCCTCTTTCAAGATCCTCATTTTATAACGTTGAGCGCCCGACAGCTCAAAAGCACCCTGCACCCAGCCGCCCGAGTGCCGCTGGCTGTGACCTCTTTGCCCTATCCTACTTCCCCCCTTGCCCAGAGCAAGTGACCAGGAGCCCAGCTCCCAAAGCCGCGTGGCCTGCTGGCCAGCAGCCACCAAACCGAAGGCCTCCTTTCCCTCATTGGATAACATTGGGCCTACCTACCTCTACACCCGGCCGCCCCTGTGCCGCTGGGACTGAACTAACTGTACTCACCCGACCCTGGGGGACCCCTGAGTCTACGCCCGAACCCTAACTTCACCAACCAAGTACTCACCTGGAAACCGGTAATTCACTTACCTGCCGTTGGATAACATTGACCCATTTTGACTCGAACATTTTCTAAGTGTGAAGTTTTGAAAACCGAAAATATTCCTATAAAATCAGCCAAAGTCCGAATTCGAAAATACTGACCTGTGATCAGGAGAGAAGACAGTACTGTACCTTTCAGCCCCTTACTGAACCGCAAAAGTAATCCCTAGCGAGTTTACTAGTAACCTGTATTTTCTCCATAGGAACCCATTGTCTGCTTTTCTATGAAATTTCTAATTGTCTACTTTTGAAAACTGCAAATATTCTTTAAAAATCGTACGAAATACTGAAACGCAATTACCTACCTGTTTAGAGTTAAGTCCCCAGTGCTGGCCCTAGGAGAATAGTGCTGGGTTACAAAAGTAAAGCGATCGTACTTTACCTGTAACCTGAATTTCCTCCCATTGGATAACATTGTCAGAATCACCTTGAAAAGTTTCTAAGTATGAACTTTTAAAACAGCTTTATATTCAGGAAAATTCATCACAGTAACTAAAACGTTTTTTGCTAATCTGGTTTCAGCTTAGACCCCAGGACTGATTCTATGATCTAGTCCTGGAACTACCAAAGTAATCCATAAAGTAATCAACTGTACTTTCCTATGAAAAACCCATTGAGCCAATGCTAGAGTGTGTTTCAGAACTGTATTGCTGATTAACTATCCTGTAATTATTGTGGGTACAAACGTATTGCTCCTCTGCAAAGTATTTACATGAGAGTACTCGTACCTTGAAAAGTATATTTTGATAACTGTTGGTTCTAAAAATAAAACAACTATATCTGTGAATATAAAAACAATTGGCCTGGAGTTCAGTCTTTGAATGTGTGAAATCTTTTGCTGACTGAGTGGGTACAACAAGTGCTTTACACTGTCCTCTGGTACTGCCTTACTGCTCGACCAAGCTACCACTTTGGAGAGTAAGTTCAGTACTGACTTTAACCTCTGTTATACCTCTGGGGTTGGTGGACTCTATACACACTGTACTTCCTTCTAGTCCAGTATATATAGAGCCTCCTTCTCACAGTATGTACAATTGTGGCAACATGATATGCTGCACAACATGACCTGCATAGGTGGATTGCCATGGGATGTGTCTGACACAGAATCAGAGCATGTTGACCCAGGACCACCTGCCCTACAGCAAAGGGATGGTAGCGCTAGAGCAGAAGGGAGAAGGCGCAGGGACCAGATTGCCAATAATTATTTTTAAAGGTACGTACACATTAATTACCCACTCTCCTATACATAAGGCAGAACAAATTGTGACTATAGATGTGTGCTTTATCGTGCAAGCATACACAAACAAACTAAGAACAACCTGTCCATCTGAAAATGTAGGCCTGAACAGCAAGGTAATTCCATTGTGGTTACATCACCACAAAATAGGAATGATATGCGGCACAAGCATTGTGCAGTGACCCTACACAGATAATTGTTTTGCCTCTCCGTCCAGCCTAGACAGAGTTGCCACTTCCCAATCCAAGGTGTCGGCTGCTGCTACGGCGCATTACAGGTGTCTCCGTAGCAGAGACGATACTGCTGCTTGTCACCTCACTATCTGCCCCACCCATAGCACCTCCACTAACACTCATATTTGTTTGCAGTGTTTCCACTGCTGTAGTGATTTGTTGCAGGCCACAAGCAACAGCCCCACTGTAGTGGCCCATCTCCACCTGGAGCCCCAGGGTGCGCTTGCTGTGTTGGCTTGTCGCATGGGTAAGCCTATAAATGGCCCTGCTCAGAGTGTCCAATTTGTGGCCCCTACTGCGCTCAATGTGCCTAAGCGGCACCCTTTCTTCTGCCCATTCTGTGGCTAGGTCAGCAATTGTATTTGTGAGGGCATCCAATTTTGCTTCCAGCTGGCTCTGATTTTCAGTCAGTTTGTCTGTGATGTTGCGAAAGCCCTGTGTCATCATCAGATTAATTTGCCTCTGTGTCTTCTGTTACAGGCACTGTATTTTTTTTAACATCGCCTGTGCCAGGCCTCCAGACAAAAGCTGACTGGCTGCTCCATCAGAAGACTGACTTGCAGACACCGTAGGGACTGCTGTGTTGGTTGTGACATCCGCACCCTGGAGGCCAAAGAGTGTAGGGATGCAGGTGACTGCTGTGAGGCTGGTGTCACACTGGCTGTGGCCTGTGATGTTGTTGGTGCATCTGTTGCTCGGACTTCTGGACAACTGGGCCTGCTTGAATCTCCCCCATCCTGCCCTTCCTCCATCTGGGCCAGATCTGGGCAACCCCCAGTGTCATCGTCACAGTGCTCTCCTCCCAGTGGTGTGTCTATGTGGCAAAAGATGGAAGAATAAAATAAAATATGTGAGTCACTATCTTAGTGGAGTTGCAATGTTTATCAGCTCAAGTCATTCCTTAACTACACTGTATATATCACAGACTACATGTCCCATGATGCAACATTTGTGTTGCTTGTTGGGTGGAAATGGATGTTTGGTTGTGGATGATTAGTATGCATGCGCAGAACAGGCTTTAGTGGGTATTCACTCATCACAAACACTTTCTCACTTACCAGGGTTTGGTGCTGGTTATTATGTGTCAGGACTACCAAAGCCTACAACAGCCGCCCTCTCCAGGGTACTTTCCACCATGGCTTCAGCTGCAGAAGGTTCCGATGCAGTGATGGGCCCCCTCCGGTCCATTGTGCCTCTTGCAGACGTGCTGCGACCCTCTCCTTGGCCCTGGAGTGCAGTCGTACCAGTGCTTCTTTGTGTCATCCATGGACCTGTGTGCCACTCCAATGGCATTGATGCGCTGCTGCATAAAATGTAAAATCTTCCGTTTGTATGCCTCTGGCACACGGTGTGAGGCCCTCCCAAATAGCTCCTCATGGTGGTTGCAGCATTCCTCTATAATAATATCCAGCTCCTTTTCTGAAAACTTGAGCTTCCTCAGCCTCACCTTGGCACCCTTCTTGCTGGCCTTGATGCTCATGCTTTCAGTCATGCTCACACAACAGTGTTGAACTGTGCTGCTGCACCTGGACATGTGCTTAGGATTTTACTCAGAAGTATACTTGGACACCACTTCATGTTTTGGGGTCCTTCAGCTCAAACAGGAAGTGTTTTCCATTTTTTTTTCAAATTTGCAATTTGCGAGTGCAATTTTGCCATTTTTTGCCACGCTTGCAATTTGCACATGCAAAAATTCTTTTTTAGCGGAGTTTGCTATTTGTGAGCCTTTAGCGACTCGCAAATAGACGAGAGCCAAAATTGTGATGCAAGTTATTAGCGACTCACAATCATGTGTTATCTTTCGTTCGTAGGTACCATTTTGCGACTCGCAAATTGTGAATCGCAATTTGTTGCAAATTGCAAGTCATAATATTCAGTGGTCATACATCTGGCCCTACATCTTAAAACCATAAAAAAAAGTCTTAAATTGACAGATTTCTTCTACAAAGGAATGCATATGTCATAATGAATAAAATGTCCTCAATTCTTATAAATAAATTCACACAATTAAGTAATGGCTAGGAGGAGAGGGGCAAATTCACTATCATTCTAAGGATAACCATCTCTTGGTTAGAGAGCCTTTTCCCTAACCACATGCGCGCGGCGGGTTTTCCCGCTACGCGCTGAAGTTTTTAAAACCCCGCAGTTCATGACGAGTTCAGCTCGTCATGAGCGCACGACAGGTAAACCTCATGACGAGCTGAGCTCGTCATCGGCGCAGAAGGGGTTAAAGCTATTACATTAACAACATACGCCAGAGAACGGCTAAGGCATAGCAGGTTCCAATATCCCCAGGTCCATTAAAAATTGAAACACCTGCTGATAATGATAAAGCAGCTCTCATGGGAAAAATAGTTTTTAAAAAAATCCTAAAGTCAAAATAAAATCTGCAAAAGAGAATTAAGTGCAGTGTTGACTGTTTGGATTTTTTATCACATGATCATTTAACGTCACCAAAGACCCAGGTTTTCCCATTCGAGAGAGCAACCAACTGCTGAATTATTAACAAACTGAATCTAGTTAAATAATATCCGTGTCCGGCGTTTGGGGCCAAACTAATGTATTTTTGTAGTCCCAGGTATCTAAAGTGCAATATATAACTCTTCCCTGTACATTTCACCATATTTCTAGTTTCATTCTCCCCAAACACCCTTGTCCAGTGAGTAGTGTTTTAGAGAATTTTGGGGAAATTGGACAACATTCTCTGGGAACTCCCATAATCTCCTTTCCACATTGTCTAGAGGTTTCAAAATATTCCTTATAAAAGTTAACCATGGTATATTTAGAACCTGTCCCTAGCTAGACAGTCTCCAAGTAATAAATCAGGCAGCTGAGTCTCAAGTTTGGACCATACTGAGTGCCAGAGTAGCAGCAGTTTAGTGTTTATAATATCCTTAATAGGAGTAACTCCCAACTCCATGTGTATTACAGTTTCAACGGTTAAGGGGGGATTGGCAAAAACCTTTAACAAATAATTCATTTTCCTGCCTTGATAAAGATTAGCTGTCATCCACTCCCCATATTTCTGCCCCATAATAGAGAGTTAGCATTTCTTTTATCTGTTTGGCCCCAGTTTAGAAGCGAATCTAAAAATAACTTCATTATTCCCCAACATATTGACAGCATTTGTCTCTGTATGCGATTTCCATCCTCCCTCTTCAGAGAAATACAGTCATAAGTAACAAAATTTCTTAGTGCTAGAAATCTTAGTTCTCTTGATATAGAACGGATGGGTTTTTCGTTCCCGTCTTACATATGACCTTGTGAATGTTTTCCCTTGATTTATGTTTACATCAATAGTTTACCTAAATTAACAAATGTGTTGAAAAGACTGCTGATTTAATGGATTATTAGCCAAAAGAACAGCATGGTCTGCACTAAGAGGATTGGTGTGGAACATGAGCCTACTCTGGGGGTGTCGGCTTCAAGTAGCTGAAGTTTCTCATCTATCCTATTAATGTAAATTGAGAACAAACATGGTGCTAAAACATGCCCCGGTCATAGCCCTCTTTGTGTTTTAAATCATCTGGTTAATTCTCCCCGAGGTCCATAGTGCACCCTCGGTGACATATATATGCACATAGTCATGTTATGTCTTTTGGGCCCCAACTTTGGCATTCATTTCTATAACTTTTTATGATTAACCGTATCAAATGCACAACTGAAATGCATAAAACGCATATAAAGATTTCTGGTCTTAGCATTAGTATGCTTCCCCAGCAAAAGATCTAATTTGAGACATTGTTCCACAGTCCCTAATCCTCTTCTAAAACCAATTTGCACACTCAACAATAAATTATTATCCTCGGCCCACTGCTCCAACCTTTCAAGGAGTATTCGTCCTAATGTCATAGCTGCAGAATTCAGCAAAGATACGAGTCTATAGCATTTGAGATCATTTCTGCAGCCTTTTATGAAAATTGGAATAATTAAAGATTTCATCATGTAGGGCGGAATAATACCAGAGCCAGCTGCAGTACAGACCTTAGGAAGCATAGGTGCCCAAAAATCTGTAAGGGACACCATCTGGTCTGGCCGTTGTTCCCTGTGGGCATCTCATTAAGGCTCTATGAATCTCCTTTATGGGAAATGTACTCTGTATTTGGGCAATATCCATAGGCAACTTCTCATCTTGGTCTGTATTGGTCTGTCTTTAGAGGTATTGAAAAAATTTAAATTAAATGATCCAGCCAGGCCTCTCCCAACATAGAGCTATCTGGTTTCGGTGCAGAGCTGTACCTAAATGGGGAAGCTAAATGGTGGAGAGTTTACCGTTTTCCAGAATAATATGTTATCTGTTATTAGTGCAGCCTGTACTAAATGTGCCCATGCTTTTGCTTGAGGCTCTTTTTACTGTTCTTTTAGAGGCAATTTATATTGACTCCTACTATTATAAATTGCAGCACAATCTCTTGGATATTCATCTGTAAGTGCCTTTGTGCAATTGGGAACAATTTGATTCTGGAACTTTACCCTTGAGTTCTTTGGTTAAGTGTTGAATAACTAATTTAGAGATTTGGACATGGGCCATAAAGATCGACTCATTACTGGCTGCTTCTTGAAGGATAGTAAGGATGTAGCTTTTAATTTCTTTTATTGTGCATGATGTAAAGTCAACAAGATCCACCATTGACCATTTCAATCTAATAGGGTTCCTAATTAATTTATTCTCACATTAGTTTATTGGAATTAGAATTGGAAAGTTAAAATTTGTGGATTGGGATCACTCACACAATTTTAGCCCACTTGAAGTTCTACATGTGTGGGCCTAAAGCAATCAGACACTAAGATGTGACCCATACTACTTTTATCCCTTCTTCCAATAAAAGTGTGGGGTTATGAATATCATCATTATAACTTATCTCCATAAGGTGCATATTATGTTTGAACATTAGCTTCTTTAGAGCAGAGCCATATAAACAGTGTTTAAAATGGTCAATATCTTCATGCTGTGTGACTTTAAGACCACAAATCTCTTCTAAAGTCACTGAACATTTCACCATTTTAAAATCACCAGCCCATATTATACACGCATCCTTTCCCTGTATCCTTAATGAAAATGTCTGTTTTATTTTTCAAGGCTTCTATTATCTTGCCTCTTGAGGAGTCAAATGTATTATTTTTGTAATTTATTATTGAAATATCAGGATTTGTGTCTAGACTCAATAGCACTAGTTGGAAGAAAAGTGATGAGAGAAATACTTTACATACTTTGAAGGGAGCACAATTAGAAATCAAAACCATAAGGCCACCCTTTGCCCTTCCCTTACTAGACTTTATGGCATCTGTACAAAAATAGCTGAAACCATCTACATGGCTGAGAAAGCCCTTTGATTTAACATCAACCCCAAGGGAAACTTTTAATTTCCCCTTCTTGATTTAGATGTTGGAGGCTGGAGAGGACGTGTCCCACCATTGAAGGGGTGCCTAAAGTTCAAGATTATGCAATCTCCTTCCAGTGACTTTAATAAGGGGTATATCCAATTAGCTTCTTATGAAAGTACTCAAAAAGCAATGTCTCTGTGTACATCAGATGAGGCGAAGGAATTAACAGCCTCTGCATGTGCTGTTAACTCAAAGGCAGTGCGCAGTGAGAAAGTCAGAGGATCTCATGACTCTTTACCTACCTGGGTAACCAGGACCTTAAACTGTGATGGAGGAATTCCTATCCAACTTGCACTTAACTCAAATAGTTGGTCAGCAAGTTTTGTGCTAGCCTCAGAATCTTTAGCAGGAACTAAAATCAGCAGTCCTTACCCTGGTTCACTTGATAGAAAAAATTCCAAGAGTGAAGAGATGAATTGTCTTTTAACTTATTGCTGGACTGCAATGTTTATCTTCCACCTGTATCTTTGAGTGATGACATATTAGCAAAAGTGCTTGTGTTGGAAATGACCATGTTTTGTGTGGCATATCCCCAGATTTTAGCTTGGCCTGTTTTTGTTGGATTGTAGAACACTGTGCACTTTATCCCTGCTAACCAGTCATGAAGCACCTGTGCTCCCCCGTTCAACATGATGAAGTTGGTATACCCCTAATTGATATATTTAACGTACCTATTAGTCCCTACTATGTGATTCAAGTAGTACCCATGACCTGTGTGTTAAATTGTCACTAGGGGGCTGCGGCACTCATTATGCCACTGACTGTAGTGACAGTGCAAACTGTTTGTAGCTCGGCTAAATTCGATCTGCCAAAATAACCGCTTTTTGACAATTCAAAACCTTCCTTTTAAATATTAATAAACCACCCTTAAGTAGGCATTTTTCACATAAAGTAGGGTGCACAGTATTTAAAAGTAAGACATGTATATGTTTAATGTTAAATATGTCCTTATAGTGAAAAAGCCCAAAAGGCTATGTCTAGCTACGCAATAGGAAAGCATACAATATTGTATTTTTTATTGCTGTCCTTGCCTAGGGAACAGCTACAGAGTTCATTCTTGGATGTTTTAAAATATGTATTACAAACCCAATTCATTGGTAAAGTTGAATGTGTAATAAATATTTTAGAAGATGTACTTTTAGAAAATTACCATTTCCCTGTCGACAGCCTGTGGAAGCTCATTTGCATGAGCTCAAGCTATCATCTGGGGGCTGAACAGCACCTTCATGAGATATGAACACTGCTCCTAGAGTAGGAAAAAGGTATTGGTTGTGTGGAGATATGTTGGTTCCTCTGACAATATGAACAGCTGCGCTGTCCCCAAAAGAACTTGTTTAAATTCAAAGAGGTCTATCCTATCACAGGCGGATGTTAGCTAACACTTGGGCAGGGCCCTTTTTTGTTTCTCCAATCAGGCAAGTTTCAACCCCAGGAGGACAGGAGCTTCCCACAGAACTGGTTTAGAATGAGTACAGAAGAATGGTTGCTCAGTTCCATGACATCGCCACTGGAGTGGGCAGTCAAGCTCTGCACAGGAAAGAAGTGTTCTTCCATCTTGGTTTTAGGTAGAGAGTGGACCTGTCAGATTGTTTTCAGTAGGACACATAGGAAATGCTGCAAAAGTGAGTGGAGCCACCCTTGGAACATTTTGCCTCATTTGTTAGCTAGGCGCCAGGAGTCACCCTCACCCACAGGGTGGTGTCAATCATAAATGTGGCACTCATTGCACCTCCTACGAGGAATTCCGGACCTGTGGAAGAACAGAAGAGGATTGGACCTGCTATCTGTGACCTGAAAAGGCATATAAGGCTGCACCAGGTCTCCCTCTTGTCTCCAGGACAAAAAAAGTGTACTCCGAGGGTCATATGGCTGACTTCCTGTTCAAGCTAAAAGGACACGCAAAGCTACAAGATGTGTTTTCCTGCAACTGCCCAGCTGGCAATTTGCAACAGGTCCTGCCTTAGGCCCTGCTGATGGCAGCTGCTTGAGAGAGTCATGACCCTCAAGAACTGTCCCCAAGTTGCTGGACCCTGGGCTGATGTCAATGTGTACCCTCTTAACCATTCCTGAAACCTAACAATTAGAACCTTTTAGGTATCAAGGGACTTCAGAGAACCAAAACCAACCTGCCATGCTGAATCAACAAATTACATTGCCACTTGGCCAAAGAGGCAGGTTAATCTCACTCTGAGCGTTTCCACAGCACCAAACCTGATTCATCACGACCTTCCAGAAAAACGTATCCCACCTCGTAGAGCAATTTCCAGCTACAGCCTGCAGGCTTGCCCCACAGGAAGAGTCTGAGCTCTAAATAAAGAGAATAAGTCAGAGCATAGAAATCTTCACTCAGCAAAGGTGCCACAAATATCCGGCTAGTGAGAGACTTTCCCTGGGTGTGAAATTCAAATTTCTCACAGTGGGAGCTAACCCACCAAACAGCTTCACATGACTTTATCCATCTGCTATCCAATGTCGTGGTACCCTCTGGTACAAAATTGGTTTCAGTACCCTACCTCTTGATCAGCCTTAACTTGCGCCTACGTACTAGTCAAGTACAAGCAGATGACTTTGGTCAGCTCATGAAGCTTTTTTAATACTATTTTCAACCATAAATTTAGTAAAATCCGAACTTCAATTGCTCTTATTGGATTTTTGTCTTTTTGGTGTCATTTCATCTACTAAAATGTACTCTATTTTTCTAAATCAGTTTATTTTTTGTGTTGTATTTGACTTTACTACAGTTTTGGTACTGTATAAATGTTTTACAAATTGCCTCTGAGATAAGTATGTCTGCTCTGTGCCATAGTTATCTAGTGGTCGAGCTCAGGTTTATTTAGTGACTTTAAGGGTTCACCTTGACAAAGATTGTGGTTAATCTTTGACGTGGAAGTCTCCCACCCCAACAATAATCCAGTTTCTTACAGCTTCGTTACATTGAAGAACTTTTGGTTAATAATGTATCCTCTTTTGTGATAGTGGCAGGAATCACCTCAAAAGTTTATTACGACTCATTAGTAAGGTAAAAAAAATGCTACTTTGGGCCTCATTTTGCCCTAACAATATAGCTTGAAAAAGACTCTGGAGAATTACAAATAATAAATAGGATCACACAACTGTACTTAACAGTATTAAACTGTCGCTTTTGTGGTGACTGTCCTCATATGCCTACTCTGACCAGAAGGCTTTCCTCTTTCATCAATGAAGTCATTTCATGTTATGATTTAACCCTGTTTACCAGTAATGGTATGGTATGGTATTGGAATTTAAGTTTGGAACTGAACATGCTGCTGTAACTACGTCTTTTGAGTTCGACCTAGGAAGTACTTACCAGGTCTGTTGCCCCGAGTACAACTTACTGCAAAGAAAGGAGATACAAATGACAGCTGGGAGTCAAAATGACCCAATTTCTAACAGTTTTATTGTATTTCACAGATTAGTGGGCCCTCAGTTGGTAGAACAGGCCCATGACAGCTATAGCTGTGGTATAAAATTCTGGAGACAAAGGCAATAAGCATACAATGAGCTCTCAGTGTGTGGAAACAACAAATGAGGTAATGGCTTCCGCAAAGAAGAAAATGTTAGCAGAATTACAGAATACATGTTATTTACATTCCTGCACTTAATTTCAAAATGTTAGAATAAAAGCAAGGTAATATGAGAAGATAAGTAATTTGAAATTAGAAAGTGAATCCAGAGTGTGATCTCCTTTCACTTTGGTGGAATGAGTCATCTAAGTTTTAGACAAGAGTGGCAAGAACAATCAGCAACCTTCAGATAAAAAAGTGGCAACAGCCTCTACTATTTCTTGAAAATGGCATGCAAACACCCTTTATGATCAGTATCTCCTTGTTAATTATGTGGGGTTCATCAACTAAAGTCATGCAACCTACTGTAATGTTTCTCATAACCTCAACCTTAGAAGACATTAAGAAATGTATAAAGAGTGCACAGCCATCAGGTGCTCAGAGCCCTAGTGTCTCACTTATAAGTATCTTAAAACAAACCCATCTCTATGCATTGCTCTAAAACAAACCAGTATCCAGTTGTGCCGTTGCTTCCTTCATTATTCCACCTTCCATGCAGGATGGTTTGATATTGCCAATTTATAAAACAAAAAGGACCAATGCATTCTCCATCAAGTTAGCAGTCTATGATCTTGCTGGATAATCAATGTAATATCTTTGCAGAGAACTACTTTTAACAATGGGTGACCTTATCCCCATTCAGCAATCAGATTTTAGGAGATCTTTATCCAGAACTGATGATTGTTTGGCTCTACAAGTTAGAGTGGAGAAATATACATTTATTACAAAAATCTACTTATTCAACTTGTATCTGCCTAAGCCACAAATTTGACAAAGTAGATCGCATGACATTATGGATCAAAAAATGAAAGTAGGGCATGGCGAACAGCTCAACATGGAGGATGTATAGCTTCTGGGCTCCAGGACCCAGGCACTGATATCCTTTATTACCGCATGCTTGACAGCAGCATCGAGCTCCGTCTTTCCACAGAGGTGAACTACAGACTCATGGCAGTGCCACAGTTTGCCACTGAAACCCAACAAGTGATCAGTGGCGCCTAATTGCCTTCCTGCATGTTGTGAGAAGAAAATGGCAGCAGTGACTAGCCGGCCTGGGGACTGATGATTGGAGCAGGGCCCAGCATTGGGCTTGAATGAGTGGTCCCAGAGGTCCAGAAAACTACAAGACCTAAAAAGCAACGGCTTGAAGTGCTAGTGCCAGATTTGGCTGACATCAAGGACTCAGCACAGGTGGTTTGCTCACTGGGACACGCTGTGCCACAATGGTGGTGTGGCCGGTGGACCCCTGCAGGGAAGGCGCTACTCAGCCCCAAATACAACTGCTGTGGCTACATATGAGATGAGGTGGGCCCCCACAAACTGAATCATGGAACAATAGAGACTAAGTGGGAGCAGTAACTAGGTGGTTCGGTGGATGGAGTGAGCCCAGGAGATGAGTTAGGCCCAATGGCCTGTACTGCTAGGCATTGTGAGCACCTAGGATATAAGGTGAGCATAAATGGCTCAGTGGCCACAAAGAACTGCCCTAACTACTTAGCCCCCCTTGCAATACTCCAGGGTTGAACATGCCCCTTGCTGACTTGTGGAGGTGCGCTTGTCTCTTCAAAAGGGAACTCTGGTAAAGGGACATATAAGCTGACCCCAGCATGGCGGTATGAGACAGGTGATGGGGCAGGAGCACTGGCATCATTCAGATTAATTAAGGCACAGGCTGGACCTAGCAAAGGTAATTTGACCCTGTACACTGTTGGGGATCCAACTCTGTGAAGTGTGGCTTGGGGGTGAACATCCTTATTGCCAAGCCTGCATTACTAGCATCTTAGAATGCACAAGGTGCTGGATTGAAGGCTTGCCATGTGAAGTTGTTGGGGCACAGGATTGGATTCTGCTCAAGCCCTCGCTAGACTGGAGTGAGCTCCTAGATGACGCTCGCAGCACCTGAGGCCTGCTCTACGGATGACCGCACAGTGCTGGTGCAACATCTACTCACCTTCCAGGGAAACAATAGGAAGATGGCAGAGCCATGAATCCAGTTTACTCAGACCCTCTAGGTCCATAGATACACTTCAAGTTGACTACACTCCGAAATTAACAGCAGGTCCCTTCCAACACTTCTCCCCATTGCTTGCTGCCATTTAGCCAGAGTGGGAGAAAACAATGTGGTGGCTCCTGGGGCACAGGTGTGAGCCCCCTCAGATATGGGCTGAGGGAGCTTCATTGGTGAAACAATGAATACGTCCCAATCTTCACTTGCGAAAGCTGACTACAGTAACAGTACACATGGTCCATACAAGAACCAAGGTAGACAGGTCAACAGCCCACTCTCGCTCATGTTCCATTCCTTCGGAGTGCTCACTGGCACAAACCCTCAAACAACAGCTTGGGTAATTACTACAAACATCAACCAGCTAAAGGATGACCAACGTAAGCTGGCTGATAGGGTCAAGAATACTGAAGTAGTGATCTCCGCCCTGTCTCTGGGCCACCGGGACCGCACAACACAAATTGCACAGCTGAGGCGTCAACTATATTATCTCCAGGAGTGGGCAGAGGATGTGGAAGGGGGGCCTGTAGCAACAATATGATGATTATTGGTATCCTTGAAGGGACAGATGGCCCACACAATATGTGGAGGATTGGCTCCAGAGGGTAGTAGGCCGAACCGGCTAGTCTGAGCTATTCACTGTAGAGAGGGCACACTGAGTCCCCTCAAGGAAATATATGCCTGGAGCACCTCCGTAGTGACCCATAGTGGCCAAAAACCTTAACTTCAAGACTGGGATGCACTGCTACAAGCGGCTTGTGAGAAAGCACCCATCTTTATGGACAATACCAGGGTCTCCCTCTTTCCGGACAATACGATTGCAGTACAACACAGGTGGACATCCTTTCAGGAAGTTAAAAGGCCCTTGCATACAGCTGTTCACACGTACGCTCTGTTATTCCTAGCTAAACTTAAAATAATACATGCTGAGACTGCTCGCTTTTTTAAAAATAGAGAACTGGCCTGGAAGTGGTTTGAGAAACCATTCCCTAACTCCCAAGAATGAGGGACAGGGGGACCCCCCGCCTAAGGCATGCCATGCTCCTCTGCTGTGGTGGCATGGAGCAGCCACCCAGAATAGCACTGGGGGACCCCCTTCCCACAGCAGGTATTGGAGAGACAACTGGAAGCTATCTGGACAGTGACCACTTTGGGGGCAACTAAGCCATCCGTCAGTTCCAGTTAATCGCAGGGCTGTGTATTGGACTCCGATTCCAATTATAACATGGCTCTGTTTTCAGCGCTGACCCCGCAGATTGCCATGTGACTAGTGTGGGCCTCTTATGGGACCTAATGTCTTATTTTACTAGTGGACTGTAGCTACACCCGCTGGGTAGATGGATGTGCCATAATAAGGTACCTGATTATACTACTAGCTGGAGTGCACCCTTAAACTGATTCTGTTTATATACCACTGTTCTTGAATGTGATCCTGCCTGATGCATGTCTCTTCACAATTGCTATAGACTGCTCAAAAACACTTTCTTTTTTACATTTACTATGCTGGGGTTCTGGGTCCAGATGGCCCAAACCATTTGGAATATTTGCAATGCATTGACGCAATATCCCTTTTTGGGTTTAATAACCCTTACCCTGTTGCTGAAGGCACATGGTTCACAATTTTTAAATTGTTACTGTTTGTTCTAAGGTTTGGTCCAATGACGAAGCATCATTGGACCGAGTATGGTGTGGATATTTTTTACTGTTGGATGCTGCCATATAATGAGCAGCTGGGGACGGGTGGGAGGGAGCACATAATATCCACTATCTATTTATGCCACAAATGTCGACTGTAGCAAGTGCGTACAAGATAATAACTTGGAATATACAGGGTATGGGGTATACACACAAAAGACAGAATACTAGCCCAATTACATAGGCGACATGCCCAAATCACCTGCCTGCAAGCAACCCACTTAGTGGTTTCTGAGACCAGGAACTACACACGCGATGGAAATATCAACTATTCTACATATCTTATCTACTAACTCAAGGAAAGCCGAGATATGGAGCAGCTGTAACATGGGTATGAGTGAGCATTCTTTTTACTCCCATGCATATGCACTTCAATCCCGCCTCAACAGGTTCCTTTGCCCTCCCAAACTCCAAACTAGCATCGCATATGTCATGTATGTGGGCAAAACAATATCAGATCACTGCCCACTGGAAATGACCTTGTCATGGGGCCGTGTGCTAGTCCAGCTCCCAAACTTCATCTACAACCATGCCTTCTGGAAGATGTTATTTTTAAGGAGACACTTGCCGCAACCATCATCACATACTTTTCTCAAAATGCTGAAACGGCTTCCATGTTATTTCTTTTTTTTAGGAGTTTTATATAGCGTGAACACAACCCAAAGGTATCAGAGTGCTTTATATGAGCACCAGTTGCGTTACAGATGGACACATTAATTTTACTAGGCAAAGGAATATTAAGTGATTGACTCAGAATCACAAGATGTTGAGCATCCCTACTGAGTCTCAAACTCTAATACTTTCCTAGAGGAAGGCCAGTTACCCCCCTCCACAACTGAACCCCTCGTGACCTTCCTGTTAAAACCTGGCAAATCCCTTGTGAAGCAATCCTCATATAGGCCGTTGTCACTACTCAATAAAGAATTCTCAGGGGCTTTATAACAGGCCACTTGCGCTGCCGGTATGTCACATTACGTGATGCACCGGGTGGTGCAACCTGCTGCCCGATCTTTACAAGGACATGTAAAGCCACCCTGAGTGGCTTTATGTGTGCTTGTAAATATTGTGGATTCTCACGCAACACTTTGCGTGTAAGGAGCGTGACATGGGTGTTGCTGTGAGTTTTCCCACGCAACACCAATGTATTCTGATGCATTACCAGTTTCACGAGAACTCATAAACCTGGAGAAGCGTCAAAATGTTATAAAACCCCAGGGGTGGCGTAGCGAGGTGCAACAAGGAGAAATGTTTAAATTTCTCCTCGCTTTTTCATCTTTCAATGCGTGCTGCATTCTACAGCATGCATGTAAAAAGGAAATCACATCAATTGATTGTTTTTCTGCACAAAAACAATCTCCCCAAGATGCAGGCATCCTTGCACCATGGTGCAAGGGTGCCTGAGCCGGTGCATGGCACCCGATTGTTTGCCAGCGGAAGAGAAAGCACAGGAATGCAACATATTTTTGTAAATATGTTGCATCCCTGTGCTTTGAAAGTGATAGTGCTGTGCAGCCAAATCGCTTACGGCATGCACTGAGACACTTTCATTGTAAATATGTCCCAAAATACTTATAAATAATGGCCAGACGGTTTCTCATGTTACTACCGCACTAGGTACATACAGACTAATGGGGTTTCATCCCCAACGCAATACCTCCCTAAATAAACAGCAGCTGTTTAGTACCACGGATGCTGCTCGAGAACAGTACCCATATGCCAGATGCCTCTCACTGGATATCCAGCAAGCCTTTGATACCCTCGGGTGGGTTTATATGGTAGCAGCATTGGATAGTTATGAGATACCTACTGCCTACATCCAATTGGTAAAGTTGCTGTACACAGCACCTATGGCAAGAGCAAGGACCGGACTAAATATTTCAGACTTGTATCAGGTGTGACGAGGTACACGGCAGCGCTGCCCCTTGTTCCTGCTCCTCTTCATACTGGCAATTGATCCCACAGTACAACGGATCCATCAGGAGGCTGTACATAACGGGACCCCTTTTGATAATACAGTGCATTAAAACCAACTGTACGCAGATGATATGATTCTATATTTTAAGGATATCAGGACGAGAAAGGCAGGGATGTCTCCGTTTTTATCGACATTTGGGACTTTGTAAGGTTTCCCAATCAATGCAGATGAATCATGGGCCTATTCCTTCGCTGACACCTATGAGAAACCCACACAGCAATTTGGAGAATCGCAGATCCAAATGGCCCCACACACCGCCTGCTACCTGGGAATTCAGATATACATCGTGAAAGTCAAGACCTCTTGGAAGGTAACCTTATACATACAATCACTACAACTAAATCTCAGGTGGTCTTCCGGATCACATTACCTCTGTCAATAGCGGGCCGCATGGTGATATTGCTGTGCTTACTCTATCACTTCATGAACTTACCAGTCATAATACCAACAAGGGTGTTCAAATTGTTGAATACTATATTGCTTGACCTCATATGGGGTACTGGGTGGCGAAGAGTCAGAGTAGCGAAACTACAACTACCGATGGATAGGTGTGGTATGGGGCCCTCGACGTTTTAACGCCTATTGTAAAGCCAGACAATTACAGTGGATGGCCTATTGGTTAGCCGGACATAACCTATTGGAAATAGGTTACATGACAGCCCAACTTAATAGAGTTCTACTACATTGGTTGATCTGCCCCAGTGCTGCACCACTACACACAGGTTCATTTCAGCTGTGAATTGCCCTAGTTTCCTGAAAAATAGCAATGAAATACACTGCCACCCAAGCGCCCCATGTACCTAATATTCCACTATGTGGTTTGCCTACATCTTGCGGCACCCTGACGGCGTTACTGGGAACAGGCCGGAGTAACTGTGGTAGGTTCATTATTTTAGAATGGCACTCTAATGTCACACACAGATTTTGTACATGAACATGGATTTCAATAAACCCTATTGTTGACACTTGCCAGTGTTGTCAGGTGCATTCGTAAGCACTGGGCAGCAGATGGACAAGAACCTATGGCCATGAGTTTATTTGGGTGCTCCATACCATGGAACACAGTAGACACCTCATAAAGTGGCTCTACTGGGGACTCCAGGACCACCATATGGTGCCACTCGCTCTACTAAAAGCTGAGTAGGAGGCTGACCTTCCCAAGGTGTTCACTGTTAAGGAGTGGGCCTGTTTATTGAAATACCCCAAGAAAATCTCACGTAATTCAAGATTTAGGTTCATTCAATTCTCCATACTACATAGAGCATATTTAACACCACATAGAATGAATTCAATGCTCCCTACTGAATCCATAACTTGCCCCCGTTGTCATACCCAAGAGGCTAATCTAATGCACATGTAATGGACTTGTCCTCTGCTGTCCGGATTATGGGAGGGAGTCATAGCAGCACTGATGGAGCTCACAAGACCGCACCAATAACACACCGGGACAATGCCTATTGGAGATGTATCCAAGTGCCCAAAATGCCATAAGGTAGTAGCATGCTTCACAAACTTGGCACAGCTGTTAGCAAAAGGTTAATCACGAAACAATGGAAATCTACACTGACCCCTAAGGTGGATGCATGATGTGAAGAGGTATCACACCGGGAACAGGTTGAAAGTGAGGCAAACCAGTGAGAAGAATACTGGGGCCTACCTAAGACACGTTACTAGAGAGATTCAAAGCTCAGGCATTGGAGACTGGTGAAGAGGGTTAACTGGGAAGAGCAAGCGCCTAGCCACAGTGATTCACTATCTAGGTGACCACACTGCTGATGACTTCTCGCCTGTGACAGTTACACATAAGGTATGTATGCCTGAGGCTATCCTTCATTTCTGTCCCAGAGATGCCAGCACATACCCCTAGTCTGCCTTGTAATTGCAACCATACCTTTGTTTTGCCTTCTTATAATGTCTACACATGGAGCTCTCACATGCACGTATCCCCTCGAATACTTATGTGGATTAGTCAATAGGTGACAAGTCCTGTTTACTAAAGGGGTTGGGTCGATGGGGGGGGGGGTAAGGAGATTCCACTGCACATCGTAGGAAATGTTTCTCACTAGTCATATCCAATGTCTGTATGATAAGAGTTTGACACTGACAAGAGGAATCTAACGCATATGAACAATGGTGATTTCATGTTGTTGTATGCCAAAAATGCAATAAAGTTTGTGTTAAAAAGATGGATCGAACGAAAACAAATTGGAATACCATAATAATTAATTATAGAACTTCATAGTGACACCTGATTGCTGTTTCAGATAGATAATTCTGATGATGACAGCGAATATATATTCCGACTTTTAACGGTCTTAAACAAGGATGTGTGTTGGCTCCTTTGTTGTTCTTTGTCTGGCTGATTTACTTAGACGGTGTCCCATCACCGTTTCTCCCAAAAATTGGGTTAACACAGGTCATTGTGATTATTATATGCTTACGAATTTATCTTATTAGATCAGATGTCAGTTGGCCTGCAGAAGAAGAATACTGTCTTCAGTAATTAAAATACATAATGTGAAGCTGTTGGTAAACTCAAGAAAAAACAAAGAATTATTTTTCTAGTCCACCACTAAAGCGAAAAGCAATGGATGTCAGTTGATGAATGGGAAAGGTTTGCAAATTGAGTAGCATTATTGTTATTTTGTTATAAGTTCAATTCAAGGCTAACTTACTTAGCAATTACCATGTCGAAAAGGAATTAGTGAAAGTGAGCTTAATTTATTAAGAAATATTAAGGAATTTAAATCTATTCTATCAAATGGGTAAACATGGATTTTATGTAGTGGAATAGGAATATGAAGCTATAGCACTCCCTTTGTTTACGTATGACTCAGATTTCCCACTTGGGAAGCAGAGATCAAGGTTAACGGCTGTTGAGTAGACATTTTGGAAAACATTACTTACTCATTGTTCTCCAATCACTTTCAATTAAATCTAGGACCAGTGCTTAGGTCAACATGACACACTTTTAAGAGCTTTATTACAAAGTACAGATGAGTGAGACATCAGTTGGCAATGACTTAAAAAGCTAACTTCTTAATAATATCAAATTCTAGACACAAAGGTAGCAAACATCCAAATATGTCTGAGTTTGAGCAAGCAATAAATATGTTCCTAGCTTCTTTAAACCCTTGTAAGATAAGTGATATGGTAAACGCAAAAATGATTAGTTTAGGAGGGAATTGTGCTTGTGGGTTGAACACCAATTGTGATATGTTTCATATTTTGTTGGATTGCTTAAAACACAAACAACAGCGGAGACAATGGCTACGTCCAATATTCTTGAAATAGGAAATTATGACTAGAGGGCATGCCATAGAATTTTTAACTGAGATGTGCTTTTTAGACATAGCATGTGCTATTGGAAGATTTATGAGGGCAGTTAATGCAGTGTTTATTGAGAATGAGTAGGAGGGAGAATGTATTTTACAGAACTATTTGCAGATTTTATTGGAATATATATTTTATCTGAATAATTTATTCATGGTTTTATTAGATGAAAATGATTACTTTATATGTATTTGTTACCATATTTTAATGATGTATTGTTTAAGGGTCATTGGTCTAAATAAACATATCTTTGATTGTGAAAAAAGAAATTGTGCTTAGTTAAAGAAGAAAAAGAAAGCAGAATTGAAGAAACCTGCTTATAATTGGGTCTTATTGGTATTAATAATAATTGGACATCCATTTGATATTTACCTGGTAACCCCTTATAAGGAAATGCCTCTTTTTGAATGTTCACCACCCCTCCCCCATTTTTTGACTGATGCTGCTTGTTTTTAGACTTTGAGCATGCACTGAGGCCTGCCAACCAGACCTCACGGCCAGTCCTCCAGCCCCCTATAAAATGTATGTCAAATTGGATGTGCCCAATTGGCAAGTACTGGCTTACTTATAAGTCCTTAGTATATGGTACCCCATGTACCAAGGACATGTAAGACAGAGTGTCCATCCAGGGCTGCAGTACTGGTTGTGCCACGATGTGTGTGACAAAGTACAAAATGGCTCCTAGCCTGCCACTGCAGACTGAGAAGAACATTGTCACACTGCCAGCTGGACTTTGCCATTACAACCAATGGCAAATCCACCACTTTCCCTAATTATATATATCCCCTAAGGAAGGCATGTAGAGCACTATGCTAGAGAGCTGTGTATTATTAACTAGGACATATAATTGTCATAAGTCTTAGCAGTACCACTTCGACATTGTTGTTTTGCTGTGGAAAAGTTAGTAGCCCCATTGGCTAACACAGAGTTACCGGCTGGCACCCAGCCTGGCTAACGACTGAATGGGACTACCTAACTGGGTACTGTATGGTAGCAAATTAATAGTGGCACGAAAACCGACCTGATACCCAGGTTGAATATAATGCCACAATGAATGTTCTACAACTTTTAGAAAGTTGCCACACTGTGCTCCAGCTAGTCCAGTGGCCTCACAAAGTCCCTGGCACACAGACAGCTTGCTGCCTGCCTGGGGGGACCTGTGAACAACTCCCAGGCTTAGGAACAAAGGCAGTTGCCACAGAGCAAGGTGTTACTCCCTCTCTCAGGAAAGCCACATGGAGTGTTGCCCAAGAGGAAAGCTTCAAAGTGGGAGACGCCTTTGAAGGGCAAATGGTGATAACACACTTGAGCAAGCTGCCTTTTGTTTAGGTAGGCAAGTTGGAGACAGAGACAGAGACAGAGACAGAGAGGGAAATCCAGTGCCCAGACTGATTTTCCCATGGGTGTGTAGCCCTCAGGTAGCCACACCTCGAGGGTGTACTACCAAGCTCCTGATGACCGAAGAGGTGTTTCGACATTTTGAGAGCGGCAAGAATGTTATACTCTGGGATAGCCAAATACCACTCATTACAGAGAACACCTCTCCATTGGCTAGTGACTGCATGGACCCCACACTTTCCTGAGGTAAATATGGCCCCTGGTCCCCTACCCACAGATAATATTGGATTTGGAGAAAGGACGGAAGAAAGACTGACCTCCTGCCTTTGAAACTGCACGAAGAGAGGCCACATAGTCGGAAGGACTGCACCTGCTGCACTCTGGGCTAGTGGAGTTTGGACCTGCCTGTGGCTCTTGGCTCAGGGAGAAGTTGATTCTCAGCCCCAGATCAAAGCAGTGACTCCAAGGATCAGTTGGCTGATCCCCTGGAACCAGCTCCAGGGACCCAAGAGCTAAAGAAGCCCAAACTGACAGAGCAGTAGCCACTTTAAGGAATCGCCACTGAGCGTACTCAGAGACAAATCTGAGATAGCCAAGAGCTGCACCCAAGACTGCTGACCTCAAGGGTGCTATCTGAGTCCGGATTTGTCGCACAAGAGGGACACAAACCACCACTGAAAGATCTCCTTCTGAACTCTGTACCACCAGAATGGTAGCTGGCCTTCTACTGTCGCAAAGAGGATGGTATAACCCTGAGTTCCGTGGCCAAAGTCACTCCACCTCACCCAGTGACCAAGGAGTCCCCTGCAACTCACCCTCGTTGACCCCACAGCATCAGGAGCATCTTTAAGCATCATTTATGCCTGCATCCCCAGCATCAGGACCACTCCTTTGTCCTCTGGTGGTTATATTTTAAAGACTTGAACTGGACTAAAAAGGACTCTGCTGGTCAGGTAAACGCCCAAAGTATCCTTACTGGCCCCCTAGATCTCCATCCTTTGTATTTGGTTGCCCAAGTTGGGCCGGAGTAGTGGAACTAACTCATTCAAACTTCGCAAAACTTTACAAAGTTTTGTTGACGAATGCTTGTTTGCGGTTGCATTTAAAAGTGATAAAAGCTTAAAAAAATCTGTATCTGGAATTCTCTAATGGCTTTTGCACATCAAGGTCTCTAAAAAGTCATACAAATACAATCTATTTTTATAAATTGGTGTCCCATTTGTTTTGTGTGACTTTCTTATTTCATTGTTTGGTGCTGTTAAGTGCTTTGTTAAGGCTTGCTTCTCGAAGCTTAAGGTTTGCAAACGAGCGAGACTGGACACAAGACAGTTTTTGTGATTGGATTCCACAATAAAGCCCCACAGTTATATCATATACTATACCCAAATCCTAGCACCCCTAAAAAATGCCTCTTGAAACTCTCTACAGTCCCTCACTTTTCTTAAAATAAACGCCTCTTGGAATTCTCTTCAGTCCCTCATTTTTCTTAAATTGAATAAGCTAAATACTCTTAAATATCAATACCATTGTCTATTCCAAGGCACCCTGTAAAATTAGGAGCCTAGAACACTGCATGAAACATAAAAGTCAGGATTTAATTTTAGCAAATATTGGCACCACTCTAACAATGTAATTATATTAAAGGAAAACCTGAAATAAGACGTTTTCTTGAATTTGGAAATGGGTGGGCTTCCTTTAGTAGTAAATTTATGCAACAAGAGGTAAAAGTGCTAGCCAAAGTACTGTGTGTTTAGATCCAAAACAATCTCTCTGCCATGTACTGATTGTTTGTAAACCGTATTGTTAGAAGAGAGGAAATTCTTGAGCTCAATATTTATTAACACATTAGATGTTGACTGTTAAAGGCACTTTGGAGTTGCAATAAGAACCTAAGACAGTGAAGTTTCTTATCAATGTTTTTAATATTTTACTGTATTTTTAAACCTATGATTGTATCTTATGTCTTTTTATTCTGTCTTACACATTTCTGCGGGAATGTATATTGGTTACAATAATAAATAATTAAGAGAATATGAAATACATGTAAAAACATGCTCCTTTTTCAACATTTCTGTAAATTCAAATCCACATGTTAGATAAATGGCATAATTGCTTTTCATCATGGAAAATAATTTACACATATGGCACAGTTCTCGTGAATTACAGATTTAAAGACAAAGCTGTAGCTTGTAAAGTAAGTGTACAATTGTGTTTGTGAATATTCTGCTAATCATTAGCAATGGAGCAACAGCTGGCATGTGACTCAGTTGTCTTGTAGCAAAATTAATCTACATAAAATGTGCATTCCCAGCCAAAATGCCTATAGCAGTTTATCAGGGTTTGCCACTATTTTCTTGTTCAGGAGCAGTAGACTAGATGGGCTTGTCAGTTCTTATCTGCAATCAAATGTTCTGTTTCCATGTTTCTAACTAATAAAAACACATAGCAAAAACCTATTAAATCAGGAAGCCAAGCAAGAAATTTACAAGAGTCTGCTTTTCATTTTATTTGATCGCAGTCCTTATGAGTGTTCGGTATTTTGTGTTTCTCAACTATCCTTAAATCATGTTTTTTTCCACTCTCTAAGCTGTCATCCTTAGGGTGGTTTCCATCAATCTCTATGCCTGCTTACCTCCTCTTTTAGCTGTATCTTTTTGTTGGCCTTAGGACTCTGAGCACTTTACCACCTGTGAGCAGTGTGAAAGGGTATGTGCTTCTCCCCTAAACATGGTAACATTGGTGTATACACAATTGATATATACTTGTAAGTCCCTTGTAAAGTGTATATCCCGGGCCGGTAACCTAAATGCTACTAGTGGGCCTGTAGCACTGATTGTGTCACCCACACACGTAGCCTTTCATACCTGTCTCAGGTCTGCTGTTGCAGGGCCTATGTGTGCAGTTCATTACCGCTTCGATTTGTCATTTAAAACTACTTGACAAGCCTTATAGTCCCCTTTTATTACGTGTAAGTCACCCCTAAGGTAGGCCCTAGGTAGCCAACAGGGTAGGGTACTGTATAAGTAAAAAATAGTAGTTAATCAAAAAGGAGGGATAAGGGATCTGAATCTCCGTTTCATTCCCCACAGGAAGTAGTAAGTTAATCAATAGAGAAACGGACACTAGTTACACCTTATGACCATTGGTACAAGGAATGAATCAGAGTAACCTCAATAAACTCTATGTCTTGGTAGGAAAAAGGCGCCTCGGGTTGAGGCTGGCAAAATCACTACTTCGGAGTAACCAATGATAACTGCCACAACTCTATTGCGGGGCGGACGAATCAGATATACCGCACCTTTTTCCTACCAAGACATAGAGTTTATTGAGGTTACTCTGATTCATTCCTTGTACCAATGGTCATAAGGTGTAACTAGTGTCCGTTTCTCTATTGATTAACTTACTAAGTAAAAGGTAGGACATGTACTTTTAAGTTGTGCGTGTCCTGGTAGTGACAAACAGCTAAATCTGTTTTTCACTACCGTCGGGCCTACCTCTCTCATAGGCTATTATTGGGAATTCCTTAAAGCACTTCTAAGCTGTAATTCCTGATGAGAAAAGTGTAGCTGCATCATTGTTTATATCTTTAGAATGGTAATGATAAATTCTCTTTAATGGTAAAGCTGGACATGAGATTGCTCTTTTAGAAATGACACTTTTAGAATGTGTTTATAAACAAAAATACCTCTGACACCATAGATTACGCTCTGTAGAGACGAGAATTTGTGGAAGATAAGGTACAGTCATGGAAAGATCCTAGCACTTTCTTGCCTTAATGAAATAGACTAATACCCACCATTAAACAAGAGATATTCAGCGTGAAGTCAGTCGGCCCCCGGCCAATGCCGATAATGCAGTGTACAGAAAACAGTTGACACGTAATGCTTATACTGCAATTTAAGCCGGCGTCCCCGCCATTAACAACTTGCATTAGAACACAGAATGAGTCGACATCGCTCTAAAACACAGAGGGAGCGATAGCAAGAGGAGACTCGTAACAAACCAAAGCGAGACAGCATGCATGCAAACACTTTGAAAGAGCTAGGATAACTCAGGACATTCAGAAGACTGTTAGGAATGAAGGGTCGTAGACAACTGATATGCCATTGGAATTGATTCAGTAACTCAGTATTGATGTCAACCAACAGACATTAGGGTAAACAATATTAAATCTTCTTATTCCCCTACTAGGAGAAGGTTCTCACAAGTACAATCGATACGAATATTGGAAGACTCAGACCTACGCTAACATGCAGAATTAGGCAGGAAGCATCTCCATTAGGATGCAGCTGGAAGAAAACCGGTACGTGAGCTACATGAATAATGCAATCGTTTTTTACCCATTTAATGTATAGGAACACACACTCAATAAATCATATCATTACATCCATAGATGTATAGATGTCCTACCACAACATTGTTCAGCCCTGAAGAAGACCTTACTATGAAAACGATATTTTGGTCCTAATTGGAGAATGTCGAAACGCGTTGGCATTTGTATTAATAGCGGTTTGGAGCAAAAACCCTAAAAAGGAATAGACTTACCCGACTGGTAACGTACCGTGGAATGAATTTCGTCCCCACTGGATAATTGGTTTAAATAATCTCCGACCCTATAATGGACTTCATAATCAGGTTACACCGAGGGCAAAGAGGGACATGGTTCCGGTGTAGTGATTTATTGTAAATATAAGTAGGAAAAATATGAGAGAGGCATTCTACGTTGAATTTGTGATTTATAGTACCATATAAAGTTTCTAGTGTGTAATGTCCAATTGTGTAGGACTTGCTTTGTGTACAATTATTTCAAATTCCATCAAGAAATAATCTAACTGTGTATATGTTGTATAAATTAATGTTTTGGGTGTATATATATATATGTGTTGTACAGATATGAATCTAGGAGAGGCGAACATATTTTTGAAATGAAGGATTTTCTCAACTTGTAAAATAGTGAAATAACAAGTATAAATCACATGTTAAAGCCCAAGGTCAATAAAAGGGACTATTGTGGCAAGAAGAAAGAGCGTAATCTATGGTGTCAGAGGTATTTTTGTTTATAAACGTATTAGTTATTGATTCTGGCCTCTGTTCCCCGAAATCGAATCATTCCCCTGTGTTGCATATTTACTTTTAGAATGTGGGCATTTCTCTGTTCCTACCGCTCTGTGTGCCTGTAGCCTGTCTCCAATACACATCTGGGGTAGGTTACAGCTGCACGTTGTGCATTCCTCTAGACAGCCACAAACACAGGAAGGGTAGGTGTGACAGAGACCTCATCTGCATTCTGATACAACTTCCTGGGCAGTAAGAGAGGGGGGAGCTGACACTGTCACTGAATAGGGAGTGCCCTACTTCCCACACAAATGAATGATTACTCCCTATGGATAGTCTGGACCCTGGGCTGGGAAGAAAGGACCTATGTGCACTTCAAAGTCACATCTGGATATAGTTAGTGGGTCTCTGGCCCATCCAAGAAAGTACACTACTGGACCTGTGGAGAACTCTGCCATGAATAAAGACTGCTGTGCTACATGGATTTCCACTCTGCTTGACTGCTGCTTTGGAAGAACTGCTTTTCTGCTTTGCTATGCTGCCCTGCTACCTGTTGATGTTTGCTCTGCTGTGGACAAAGACAGGGCCCATCTCACTTCAACCCAGAGTAACTCTTAGGGCTTGCTGGCTTCCCTCCTGTTCTGAGGTCTCAGGGCCACAAAACACTTTCTTCAACTCTGCAACAGCACCAGGGCTCTGCCATCTGGGGGTCCTGCCCTGCCAAGTGGTGCCAATTCAGCACCGGTCCCTTGAAAGCTGATTTCTGCTGCGCTGATCCATCAAAACAGATCCATTCACAACTTGGCGCAGGTCCGAACCAACAAATTGCCCTTCGACGCTGAGGCTCGATGACATAATTTTTACAGACTGCATGCTCCATGGCGACAGACTGCGGGGATCAGAATGAATGCATGACCTGCATGCACAGGATTGACAACAACGCCTCACCTCCTCTGCTCTTCTCATTAAATCTTCGACATCAAAGCTTCACCCATCCAAGGTACTTTTTCAGTGGAACCTGAGTGAGTGCTGTAGCCAGCCTGTCTCCCATCACAGTTGGCCTGAACTTTGGATTTACCTCGGTCTAGCGCGGCCAGATGTCTCCAGTTGGCACTTTATGACTCTAAGCACTAAAATTTGATTCAATCTTTCTAAATTCATAACTCCAGTTCTGCTTATTGGTTTATTGTTCTTTTGCTCTTGATTTAGGTACACAATTATATTCTATTTTTCTAACCCTGTGTGGAGTATTTTTTGTGTTATTGTTTTTATTGTGTTGTGTGTGTGTGTTGCACAAATACTTTACACATTGCCTATTTAGATAAGCCTGAATGCTCTGTCCCATGCTACCAGAGGGTGAGCACAGTTTATCTTTTAGTGTGCATCTAGCTTACCCTGACTAGAGTGATGGTTCTTGCTTCTACAGGGTGTATACTCTGAAAACAAGAAACCCCATTTCTAACACAGTCCCTTTGTTGAAGATTTTTTAATTACTTATGGTCGCTGTACCATTTTCTGGATGAAATGCTTTGCTTTTTTCAGCCTGTTGTATTGAAACAATTCAAAATAAGCCACACTAGTTCCTTTCATGGATGCCACAAATTGATGATTTGTCTCATTTAAAATGTACTTTTTATTTTGCACAAACCCACTTTCATTAAAAAACTCTCAACAGACTTCCAGTTGAGGTGGCTCCGGTGAAAGACATTCAGCGCAGTGCCCCTGGTGCCTGCGGCTTGCCTCGGAGATTGCTCTTGGACCCCATCTGATGCTGTCAGTGTCCAGGAAATAAGGTGAAGCACATAAAGAGCAACTGGCTTGCCTCTCTTGATGTCAAGATAAGCAAGAATTGGTTGGTTGGGCCACGGGAGGAGTGGCCTAACACTTTGGATCACCAGCCACCGAAGAGAGAGTCAATAGTCAGGAGCGACTCTGGCAATGGTCAAGGCCCCTTGTAGCCATGGACTGGGTCACAGAGTTGCTCTGGGGGGGGCAGGACATAGGTTGATGAAGCCTACGTGTGACACAAGATGGTGATGACAGGTGTGATGGTTGAGAGGCGCATGGAACTGACAACGAGCTGAGGCGAAAGTTGACCCCTATTTGTACACAAAGCCTCTCCAACAATAAATCTCAGATTTAAACCAGCAATGCTGAACAATTCATGTATGTGCAAAGTTCTCCAGCACCAATTAAGGTTTTACTAAGAAAACCTGTGACCTAATAAACACACACCTCCAAGGGGAGATCTGTCTCTATCTAAAAGCACACGTACATAACTGTGCAAGTTAAGTGGTGTCTGAATTAATAAGATAATTACTCCATGACAGCCCACCAAACTGTCAACTGCTTTAGTACTTGCCACACAAAAAAAGAGGAACTAGGCACAATTAAGATTTTCTCTATGCTACTCACTATAAAAGTGATGAAAGTCAGCCTAGAAGAAACACTATGGTGACAAAGGCAATCCCACTCACAAGGGAGAATTTAAAAGTATGCCTGGAGAGAATGAAAATTGAGCTAGCGAGAACCTTCCAAGATGGGCTGGTGAAATTACTTGCTGAGCTGTATAAAGATAGGGCAGAAATTAGGGCAGTTCTCCAACACATGGAACAAAGATCAGAGCAATCCGAAACATGCATTTAAAAGGCAACAGACAAATAACTAACTTGCCCTACAACAACTTGTCATCTGCAAGCTTAAGCCAGATGGCACTTGTCATGTGCAAGCTTAGCCCAGATGGCTGTTGATGAAATATAAGACATGGATAATAGTTCTAGACAGAAAAACATCTGTATCAGAAACATGAAGAAAGGGACTGAAAGTGACAACATAATGGATGTGTTTCAGAACAGTTTAGTTGTATCCTGAAGGAAGTTCTTGACTACTGTAGTATCTAGCACTACACCTTTCAGCGGCATGTGTTGTAAGTCACTGTCAGCTAAACAAGAATTTTGTAGTGGAATGTATATGTAGGGTTTCCATGGTGAGGGTGGAGGTTCTGACGGAGACAACGGTGAAGCCTGGAGGTGGTTACACATGAGAGACTGGAGTGTATATCATCCACTTAAATAAACAAGTACAACTTCAACTATTGCCAAGCCTGCATCTTCATTTAAACTACCCAGTAGGCATTGAGAGAGCTTACAGTAGTGACACACAACAGTGGAGAGTAAAACTAAGCCCGGAGACATAGTAGTAAAGCTGTCTAGCTCCCCTCATTATGGCAGATGCAGGCAACTGAAAAACAATCACCCACTCCAACAGCGAAATCACCCTTTTCCAAGCTCTGTCTGCTGCCACATTACAAAGAAGTCAAGAATACAAGAACATCACAATAAAACTGCCAAGGCAACACATCTGATGCCCATGGTTCATGCAAGAAAGTATACCATTTCACTGGATGGGGACAGGAAGAATAATAAAGTACCAAGACGGCAATGGCACTGTGCACCTGAGGCCTCAAGGAAATCAAAGACATTGAAGGGGCCTAACCAGCCCCAGAGAAATAAACAATCAACAAGATGGTGGCAAGGATGGAGTCTCTTAGCAAGGCGGAAAGTGTTGTCTCAATAGCATAACCAGTTTTCTAAGTGTTTGCATAAGAAGCTGAACCACCAGGTTTAGGCTGATAACATGCATATAGCTGGATTTATATACTGTTCTTTGAGATACAACCTTTGATGTTGGGCAAGCTGGCCAAACAGGTCAGTGACCTCGGATGGTGGAGGGGAGAGGCAGAGGGACACTGGGTGTTGAAACCCCCAGAAGATTCATAGTAGCACACAGATTAGTCATAACAATCCACCACAACTACCGATACAGAAGGATTTCACATGTTGTTGGAGAGATTGTTCCTATGGTCCACTTAATGTGAGAGAGAAGGGCAAAGTTGCCCTTAAAGATTGGTTAAATGTTTGTATTGTTGTGTTAATTTATAGGCAGTTCTTACTTGTTTGGTTGGGCATCAGACACAGCACAAGACTAGAAGAAGGATATAACTCAGATGTTATCTACAACTATTACTTACCATTCAAGCTTATAATCCTAAGTTTCTGGAGCCTCAATTCCCCCACTAAATGGTGCATGGTATGCAAATATCTCATGCAGCAAGACACAGATGCCGTTTTCCTTCAGGTCATCCATGTAGTATAATAGGACCAATTAAAAATGAAGAACAAGGGTTATTCAGACAGGTCTGGACCCCTTGGAAATCAAAAACGTTAGTAGATTTTCTCTCTAATAGAGATTATGAAATCCAAATACATGACACGAACCGAGACCCTGAAGGCAGGTTCCTTAAATTCCAGTTTCTAATAAAAAAACACCCTACATGCTGATTACCATCCATGCCCCAAAAACCAAACAGGAATAATTCTTAACACATGTCATAAAATTCCTGGTGGAGACTGCAGAAGAGGGGTTATCTAGATAAATTATGACATGATCTGAAACCAGACAACAGACACAAGTCCACTCTTCACTCACACAACCAAAGCTATATCTAAAATCCTAAAGATAAAATCTGGCCCAGGGACTGGTAGAGAGCTGGAGATACTTCAGCAAATAAATAACATACTGCAATTGACATGATTTTCATCTCCAAGGATTTACTTGGGAATCCCCATGGGGCAGAGATAAGGGAGGCATAAATTGTCTCCTTGAAAATAGAGGGGTGGGGAGGAGCCTAGCTCGCGACCGAGATGGCCGCGCTTTAGCTCGGCTCCGTTCGCCCGCCTGTGTTTTTCACATTTATCCTGCATTTATCCTGCCCCGGGAAGCCCTCCTTGCTGTGTGGTACTACTACGACGCACTGCAGGCACTTACCACTTGTTCCGGTTGTCCTGGCTGCTGTGGGTCCGGTGCAGTGCCCCCGACCATTCCCGGGACTCGAGAGCGGACTGGCCTGGTTCTTCGTCCCGGCTCCTGGGCCGGATGCAGCCTGCGGGCTTGCCCTTCGGGGCGCACTGGAGGTGATTGGAGGGCCGCTGTTCGTGTGAGCCGGAGGTTCCTGGCTGAGAGACTCCTGTGTGGCGGCAGCCTTGGATGGTGACGCTGCCCTTCATTATTGGGGTTCCTCGTGTGTTCAGCTTCCTCCCCCTTTGTTCTCCGGTCCGGCCATTTTGTTCTTTGCCGCCCGGACTCGGAGATCGGGACTGGCGACATTGGGGGGCCGGCGAATCCCCTTCTTCTGGTGGCCCCCCTTCCTGTCCGGGGTGTTCTTCTGCCTGTCGGCGGGACTTCATCTGCTTGACTGCCGCCCCGGCGGAGGTTGTTGGCCGCGCGGCCTGTTCGGGCTCTCAAGATGGCGACCAACCCCATTTGTTTGGGCCGGGCCCGGACGAGCACTGGGGGCCCGCCGCAAGGCCCGGGTGTCGGATACTGTGAAGGTTTTCCTGCACTTAAGGGGATCTTAAACATCCTGCTATCCTGGCGGCTCTCGGTGGCCGCGCCACTCCTGGCTCTGGAGACGGTTCCTCACTGCGGGCCTCCCGGGCCCCCACGACCGGATGAGGCATTGATATCGCGGGGTGTGGCTGGTACTCTCCTGGCGGACTCGGTCCCGGCTGCCGCCCCGGAGGTGCGTAACCTGATGGCGCCTTCTCCTCCTGTGCTGCCTCCTCTGCCCTTGGCCCGGGAGCTGGATTTTGTTTTGCCGGACTTTCATGATTCTCCTGGTCCCTCTCAATCACCACTGCCCGATGACGTCTCCTGTGCCGGCCCGGATGGGTCGGTTTTTATGGATATATCCTTGGAACTGTGCCTGCATCGTTTGCTACATTCTGTGATTTTCCTGGATCTTCCGTGCTTTTCTTCCTGTGACTTTTTTGGACTGCCGTTGGACTCTCCTGCTGCCTGCCTTCTGTTCTTTCTGGCAGGGTCCTCGTTGGATCGGACCCTTATTGCTTTGGATAAAAAGGGTCAGGGCTGATGAAAACTGACTCTTATATGCGGTAGCTCATGAACGGCTTGGATGATCTCTGTGTCCTGATATGGTTCTGTGTAACTGGTTAGTGCTCCTGGACTTTGGCCTGATACTCTTTGGCTTCCCGAGGACTTGGACCTTTAACCCGGGCGGGTGGATGGGTGCGTTTACTCCTGTCTTTGGCCCTCCCCCGTGTGTATGTTTGTATGTCTTTACTCCCTTCTTTCCTTCCCTTCCTTCCCCCCCCCCTTTTTTGTCTTTTAATTCCAACTTTTCTTGCTCCACTATATTTCGGGTTCTACTTAGGGCGACAGGCACGCTGCGGGGGGGGTAGGCCGTAGCCTTCTGCAGGGGTGCAGGGTGGGCTTAAGGGTGGGTGGGGGGGGTCTGTTTGTGTCGGGGGGTCTTTTTCCCCCCTTATTTTCCCCTTTTTGTTCTATGGCTCTTGCGTATTCACTTTTTCGGGACTCTGTCACCTCGTATCTCCCCCGGGGGTTTTCTATCCTTCTTCCGGTGTGTGGCTGATTGTGGTTCGCTGCCTATTCTGGTATCGTGTTTCTGTTACATCGCATGCCGGTTTTATTGTCCTGTTTTTCCCCCTGGGGGGGCATGGTCTGGCGGGTGTTCCTTTTGTTGTCTTTTTCTCCCTCTTTCCCTTCCTCCTTTATGGAGGTTCCCTTTTTCCGTTGGGGTGCGTATTGCGTAGTCTTTGTGATGGGGCTTTTTGACCACGTCTTCTTTGTTCGGGTAGGGGCGGAGGTGAGTGAGCTTGGTTGACTGTTGCCACTGTCGCTATTTGATGGTCTGATTCTGTTTCTGTCCTTTGCTAGATTTGATGATATGGTTTCATTTTCTTACGTTGTGTCTATAAAATGGCGGCTTGCCACGGTCCCTCCCTTGTACTCTCATATACGGCCCGTTATTCCTTTGGTCCCCTCCCCGTGCTAGAAAATTAACCTTTATTATCCTGCTCTTGCTGAACGCTCGATGGTTCTTATTGCTTCACCAGTGCTCCTGATGTTATATCCTGTGCAGATCTTCTTTTTGTATGCTGGTTATTTGACCATTCTGTTCTGGCCAGCCCGTGGGGTTGTAGGCCAGTATTTGTGAGCTTTCATTGTTCAATAAAGGTTTTAAAAAAAAAAAAAAAAAAAAAAAAAAAAGAAAATAGAGGGGTGTTCCCTTACCAGAGAGATGCAGGGTTGGAAATGCCAGCTGTATCTTACAAGCAGCCCGGTTAACAAAGAGGAACTAACTCAAGGTATAAAAGGCTACTTTAAAAATAAGGACCATTTAGACACATCACGTAACAATAGCTTGGATGCCTTTAAAGCTATCTTTAGGAGAAAGGCTATTTCCATGATGGCTGGGAAGAATCCCTCAGCGATTATCAGCTTGTGCAAGAATTAAAGAGGGTGGAAAAGGAACATAAAGGGAAATCAACTAAAGCTAAGGAAAGATCAGTGAAACACCTACAAGGCTGCATAAAAATTCTAAGAACTAATAAACTAGAAAACAAAATGTTGAGATTGAAGCAAATGTTCTATGGCAAGGGCAATAAGGCTGACAGAATCGTGGTCAGTAAAATGAGGGCCCAGAAAATGAAAGAACTCAAAGCAAAGCTGAAAACAGCAAATGGGTCTGAGATACCTGATGTGGAAGGAAAAAGAGACCTGTTTCTGCCCTTTTGTGGATCCCTGTATTCGACAGGACAAGAGAGCACAGAAGACAAACTGTCCTTTATGAGGAAGTCCAATTGCACAGCATGCTTCTAAAGTGGAAAGTAGAATTTGAAAAACCAATATAAATGTAAGATACCATGCAAGCCATTAAAAAAAATCAGCCCAATAATGCCCGTACCGAGTTGGCCTCACAATGGCCTATGAAAGAGACTTTGCATATTTGCTCATTGCTCTTCTTGGCATGCTATTTAACTCATTTAAGGAATAGTCAGGCATTGCACCCACCATGATAGAGGCAGAGGTGGTCATAATCTCCAGTGCAAATCACACAGGCCAACAGCCATGCTGTCGTGTAGTTTCTATAAATCTATATAGGATCTGCGTGCTTAGACAATATAGACTGTGAGATTGATGTCCAGACTGATTCCAGACAGCCCCACCGGGTATGTTCGCCTGTATACCAGCTAGCTCCCAGTGCCACTGTAAACTCCTCTAACCAAGGAGAGAAGGGTTCTTGGCAACTCTCAAACATGACAACCTTGTCCCATCAGGGATTGTGGAAGCAGTACAGTACTTTTTGCTCAGTCACTCATGCGCACTTTGTCTCAGAGAGATGCACAGAATAAATGGTGGGGATGTTTTCAATAAGCATTTATTAAATTAGCATCAGTCTAGTGTAAATTAGGTGTGCTGAAACAACCATAAGACACAAACAGAAATAAATGATCATAAGTACCAATTGGGTAAATGGATGGTAGATGCGTACCATAGTACTAAAACAATGAATGCAGGCAGGTATATAAATACATGACAATAATAATGCATACTCCAGTACAGTGCCAGTGCCAATACAGTGCTCCCTAACGCTTCCCTGTGCACGGGACTGTCAGACTTCTTTCAGGACAAAATCCAAACTATAAACACCACCTCCCTCCCCCCCTCACTGTCCACCTCAGAGCCTACAGCTTTGTCAGTCAGCAGTGATGCAATGACCACTTTCTGCCCTATCTGTCATGATGCTTTGCTGCAAAAACCTTTACCTTGCAAATCTGGGTCACCTGGCGATACGTGCCCGGCTCAGTTTTTTAAACTCCTGGCACCTTGCAGCAATGCCCCACTGAATCAGATCTGGAAGTACTAGTTGAATTCAGGAACCTTCCCTGCAGTGTGGAAATAGGCTTATCTTCTGCCAATCATCTAAAAACCTGATGCTGACCCTGCTCCTTTAAACATTTTTAGACCCATTTCCCTTTTACCGGCACCAGCAAAAATTCTTCTTTAACCAAAAATCACCTCCCCCCCCTGTGCTTTGGTGGCCACGGGAGATGAATCCTCCTCCTGTGCCTGTTGACTCGGTGAGAAATCTCGGTTTCAGATTCAACCATAAACTCTCCTGTAAAACCCTAATCAGGCCAGTCTCCTCCACATGCTTTGGGAAGCGTTGCACATTGCGGAAAACTCTCCACTTCCTTCCCCTAGAGTTCCGTTAAACAGTAGTCCATGCTCTAATACAAAAACAACAGGTGATGGACAGAATGCAGAACAATGTCATACATTCACCCCAGTACAGAGATCTGGGCCTAAATCCATAATTTTTTGCTCACCATGCCTTTCCAGTTTGAACCCAGCCATATGCAAATCAGTCTTGACCCTGTGCCCCATGGGAACAGTCCAGCCCGAACTGTCAAGCCAGGTCCTCCCTGGACTGGAAACAAGCATTCAAGTACCGGTTTCGGGCTTTCAGCCCTCATCAGCCTGGATAGCTTGATTCCAGTGGCATGGAGAGCACGGGACTCACGTCTGAGCGTACCCGTCCCACTCGGGGTGACAAAAGCAAAAACAACAGGTGATGGACAGAATGCAGAACAATGTCATACATTCACCCCAGTACAGAGATCTGGGCCTAAATCCATCGTTTTTTTGCTCACCATGCCTTTCCAGTTTGAACCCAGCCATATGCAAATCAGTCTTGACCCTGTGCCCCATGGGAACAGTTCAGCCCGAACTGCCAAGCCAGGTCCTCCCTGGACTGGAAACAAGCATCCAAGGACCGGTTTCGGGAGTTCAGCCCTCATCAGCCTGGATAAGTTGATTCCAGTGGCATGGAGAGCACGGGACTCACGTCTGAGCATATCCGTACCACTCGGGGTGACATAAGCAAAAACAACAGGTGATGGACAGAATGCAGAACAAAGTCATACATTCACCCCAGTACAGAGATCTGGGCCTAAATCCATCGTTTTTTTGCTCACCATGCCTTTCCAGTTTGAACCCAGCCATATGCAAATCAGTCTTGACCCTGTCCCCCATGGGAACAGTCCAGCCCGAACTGCCAAGCCAGGTCCTCCCTGGACTGGAAACAAGCATCCAAGGCCGGTTTCGGGCTTTCAGCCCTCATCAGCCTGGCTAGCTTGATTCCAGTGGCATGGAGAGCACGGGACTCGCGTCTGAGCATACCCGTCCCACTTGGGGTGACAAAAGCAAAAACAACGGGTGATGGACAGAATGCAGAACAATGTCATACATTCACCCCAGTACAGAGATCTGGGCCTAAATTCGTTGTTTTTTTGCTCACCATGCCTTTCCAGTTTGAACCCAGCCATATGCAAATCAGTCTTGACCCTGTGCCCCATGGGAATAGTCCAGCCCGAACAGCCAAGCCAGGTCCTCCCTGGACTGGAAACAAGCATCCAAGGACCGGTTTCGGGCATTTCGCCCTCATCAGCCTGGATAGCTTGATTCCAGTGGCATGGAGAGCACGGGACTCACATCTGAGCATACCCGTCCCACTCAGGGTGACAAAAGCAAAAACAACAGGTGATGGACAGAATGCAGAACAATGTCATACATTCACCCCAGTACAGAGATCTTGGCCTAAATCCATCGTTTTTTTGCTCACCATGCCTTTCCAGTTTGAACCCAGCCATATACAAATCAGTCTTGACCCTGTGCCCCATGGGAACCTTCCAGCCCGAACTGCCAAGCCAGGTCCTCCCTGGACTGGAAACAAGCATCCAAAGACCGGTTTCGGGCTTTCAGCCCTCATCAGCCTGGATAGCTTGATTCCAGTGGCATGGAGAGCACGGGACTCACGTCTGAGCATACCCGTCCCACTCGGGGTGACAAAAGCAAAAACAACAGGTGATGGACAGAATGCAGAACAATGTCATACATTCACCCCAGTACAGAGATCTGGGCCTAAATCCATAGTTTTTTTGCTCACCGTGCCTTTCCAGTTTGAATCCAGCCATGTGCTAATCAGTCTTGACCCTGTGCCCCACGGGACAGTCCAGCCCGAACAGCCAAGCCAGGTCTTCCCTGGACTGGAAACAAGCATCCAAGGACCGGTTTCGGGCTTTCAGCCCTCATCAGCCTGGATAGCTTGATTCCAGTGGCATGGAGAGCACGGGACTCACGTCTGAGCATACCCGTCCCACTCGGGGTGACAAAAGCAAAAACAACAGGAGATGGACAGAATGCATAACAATGTCATACATTCACCCCAGTACAGAGATCTGGGCCTAAATCCATCGTTTTTTTGCTCACCATGCCTTTCCAGTTTGAACCCAGCCATGTGCAAATCAGTCTTGACCCAGTGCCCCATGGGAACAGTCCAGCTCGAACTGCCAAGCCAGGTCCTCACTGGACTGGAAACAAGCATCCAAGGACCGGTTTCGGGGTTTCAGCCCTCATCAGCCTGGATAGCTTGATTCCAGTGGCATGGAGAGCAAGGGACTCACGTCTGAGCATACCCTTCCCACTCGGGGTGACAAAAGCAAAAACAACAGGTGATGGACAGAATGCAGAACAATGTCATACATTCACTCCAGTACAGAGATCTGGGCCCAAACTGGAAAGGCATGGTGAGCAAAAAAACGATGGATTTAGGCCCAGATCTCTGTACTGGGGTGAATGTATGACATTGTTCTGCATTCTGTCCATCACCTGTTGTTTTTGCTTTTGTCACCCTGAGTGGGACGGGTATGCTCAGACATGAGTCCCGTGCTCTCCATGCCACTGGAATCAAGCTATCCAGGCTGATGAGGGCTGAAAGCCCGAAACCGGTCCTTGGATGCTTGTTTCCAGTCCAGGGAGGACCTGGCTTGGCAGTTCGGGCTATCCTGGCTGAAGACGGCTGATAGCCAGAAACCGGTCCTAGGATGCTTGATTCCGGTCCAGGAAAGACATGGCGTGGCAGTTCGGGCTGGACTGTTCCCATAAGGCACAGGGTCAAGGCTGATTTGAATATGGCCATGTCTGAATTGGGGTGGTGTGGAGCGCAAAAAAACGATGGATGTAGGCCCAGATCTCTGTACTGGGGTGAATGTATGACATTGTTCTGCATTCTGTCCATCAACTGTTGTTTTGTATTTGTCCATGCTCTAATCACATCCCACCTGGACTACGCCAACAGTCTTCATCTGGATATTCCCGCCTATCTGACTCGGCGTCTGCAGATAATACAAAACGCTGCTGCCAGATTGATCTGTAAAATACCTTTCTGCCACTCGATTACCCCCACCTGAGAAACCTACACTGGTTACCTGTGATCAAGCACATTTAATTCAAGGCCCTTACCCTGGCATTCAGAGCATTTCGGGGACTAGGCCCAGCGTATCGGAGAGCTAGACTTCAGCACTACGACCAGACCCTGAGATCTAACCATCAGTGTCTCCTTGCTATCCCTCGCTTTCATAAGGCCAGGATGGGTTGCAGAGCCTTCGCGATTAGAACCTCCAAACTCTGGAATGCCCTGCCACTCTCGGTCCGCTTATCGAAGTCAGACCTTACTTTTTGGCATGCCATGATAACCTGGTTTTTCACCAGCATCCAGTTTTCTTACATCGCGCCTGTCATCTACTGTCTGCCTCAGAGCCGGGACACCCCCTTTGGGGGTAGCTGTGCGCTCTACAAATTTCTTAATAAAATAATAATAATACTCCCATGATGCAACCCTAACTAGATGTACCTAAGTGTACCTAGCATGTATGTAGGTGTAGAGCCAAGAATCCCCTTAGGATGAAGCCAACTCCGTTTCCTGAAGTGAGAGTCTGTGGGACCCCGACTTGATCTTGAGATGGACACCCTGTGAGAGATGTCAGACCATTACGAGCTAGAGTGTCTGCGTGCAAGCACCTCAGCATCTTGCGACTGCATGTCTTTTCTCCTCTACTGCCTCAGCAGTCATATGGTGTTTATATACCCAAAAGGTATCCTCAGGGGTTCTACCTTGATGTGTCATGTTGGTCGAGGATGATGACAGGGATGCCCCTTAAACATAGTTATTACGCAGAAGATGGTAGTCCTACTGTGATTCTGAGAATACTCATGCATAATAAATAAGGCTAGTTTTCGGAGAAAACCACACAACATTTATGCAGCACCTAAACTAGATAAAAGGTCAATACTAAAAACTGTTATGTAGTGTAATGGCAGGAGAAATATAGGTGAAAGGTTGGTGGCTACTTAAGCCTGTATTGGGGTACATTTACGAATCATAACACCCACTTCTCATCCGACCAGATGACATACTAAAAAAGGAACTGCCCTTCTAATTGAAGCATTAATAATAAAAAATGTTTTTTATTTTTTCTAAAAAGTTCATAAAAATGCTAAAAATAAGTTCTTTATATATATTAAAAGGTCTACAAGTCCACTAAAATATGTTCATGTATATGGTTCGAGCAACTGAGTGTCTGAAAGCCATGGTGGTCAGCAAGAGAAAAAAAATCTTGTTAAAAAATTCCAATTTTGGTTGTTTTGAAAAAGGCCTTATTCTTCTCAGCATACAGAGAGCAAATGTTTATCTGTCATGTGTGGGAGACGCAACATCACTGTTGCTTGCCATCGCAGACAACGGTCCCTGTAACACCTCACGGGATCAGGTCAATTGAGCAAAGATGATCTTCTTCAGTTCCACGGCTGATGCTGGGGAAGCATTTGAAATATCCATAGCCTGTGGGCCTGTAGAGGAGCCGGTATCCAATCTAACAGGAGTTGAAGCTTTCCATGGTGGCTCTAAGAATGCGGACATCAACATGGGAATATGCTGGGAACACTGTAGTATGTGGGCCGTTAACGGGCCCAGAAATACATCCACATCTGGTGGCGCAACCGATGGAAGTTTTAGACAGCGATCCAACACACATTCTTGTCCACAGAACAAGCAGCGGAGAACAGTCAAAACACAGTCAATGTAGACTGGTTGCGATGATAGGAACCAAGACTTGCTTAACTCCCGAAGGCGAGGTGTGCCCAGATGGAGTACCATGTGCTCACGGTAATGGTGCTCCAAGAGCGTTTTTTTTCCATTTACTTGGTGACTGGGACATCCATTGCGTAGCAAAAACATTTACATCAAGGATTCCCACTACCAGTTGCAGGATTAACGGGAGCCTTCCAAAAATGCTTCCAAATACAGAGTGTATAAAAGCTGGATTCACACCGAAGCCTGTTTGAAAGGTGCTTAACAGTCCAGAACCTATGGTCTTAAATAGGAGTACTATACCCTTCATATCAGACATGTTATAGATACGCTGCACCATTTCTCAGAAAAAGAAAGGGCAGTTAGTTCGTACAAGTGCCTGTATCAAAGCTGAGGACCTTGCAACCTGGAGCACAAAAGTCTCCCTGGCCGAGGTTAAGGACACGTCTTTCGGTAAAATCATGGCTTTCATTCTGCTCAGAGTATCAAGGCATATAAAAGTAAATTTCAAAGAAGGCCATAACGGCACCTCCCTGACTGTTTGGGTCGGTGGAAACAATACTTGCATACGACAAGTGACCCTGGAACCTGCTGTGACATGATATGCGATGCCTGGAAGCATCCCGCAACAACCTTGATCACTCAGCATTAAGTAACTCCCATTCGAGAGCAGCCTAAACACTGGATTAATATTGAAAGTGGGAAGTCGTTACTGGTACTGTTATGTGACCATGAATTACCCATTCTGTGGACGGTGGCTCTGCCATGGTGAAAGGTAATTTGTCCAATTTTTCAATGTGCAGCATTGCATATTTCGCATCTCTCTCTGCCATTATTGTCTGTTTTTCAGTGAAATGATATGCAGAGAACAGAGTCGTACTGTTGATATATCGCCAAGGGTCATAACCAGAATGCATGGATTGTAGCGTCCAGCTTACCGACATAATAGAATGTAAGTGTGATTGCCCTTATTGGAAGATGGACAGATTTTGCTCTAGTATATCTAAAGCAGAAGATACAATGTTGCCCAGTGAATAAATCCTAGATGTTAGTGTGGTCATACCATTATCAACCACTGCCAAGGCCTTTTCTAGGTTAATTCTATCTATTTCACACAATCTCTCTGCAGCTTCCTGTTGAGAGATTTTCCAAATTTCATTGTAAGTGGCATATAAGAAGCGTTTTTACTACGTGTTTTACGGGGACCTAGCAAAAAATCCCGTAAATCCATGTCTTCTGAGAGTAAGGACAAGTGTTGTTTCACCTGAGACAGTGTTGAGTTTCTTAGTCAATCTAGGCATAACTTCCCAGCACTGTATGATGTCACCACCCTTGAATGTTCTCTTTGTACATAATTAAGTCGCGCCTATGGATAGTAATCCCTTCGGTGGTAACATTGAATCTTGACTGATACCTATTTGTGTCGATAGGCCAAACTAACCATCCCTTCCAACTGGGTCTGTCGAATTGTACCCTACCTATGCCTATTTTGGGGTACATTTACGATTCATAACACTGCTTAACACTAATATTAAGATCCTTACCAAAATTGTTTCCGCAAGACTGAACAATGTTAAACCTGATCAAGCGGGCTTTGTTCAAGAAAGGCAAGGATCTGATAACATAAGAAAGGTGGCCCAAACAGATATAGTTCTTGGCTCTCATGTTGTCCCTGGATACAGTGAAATTATTTGATAGAGTGAGCTGCGACTTCCTCAGAGTATTGATATAATTGAACTAGGCCAAATTATGAAGAAACTTCCTTAAACAAGCTTTGGTAGAAATGGATTAGGCCCAATTATGAAAAGATGTATACAAGCAAACCATATATATCTGAAGGGCAGGATTTAAATAAATGGCATTAATCTCCAGAGACTTTAAGTGTGTCAATACCCAATGACAGCGAGGCACAATTGAGATTCCTTCGTCTAATGAAAAGGGCATGGTCTTTGATTAAATATCTGGGGGTACACATCACAGCCTCAGTGAAGACATGGAGAAAACCAAATTGGTCCACAACTTAAAGGCCAAATACTATTGCATTTAAACAGATGTAAGGGCCCATGCAAAACAATGAAACAGTGAGCCAAAGCAACAATCACACCTCCCTCCTTATCATCAGTTCATTTGAATATAGAATGTAGAAAGAAGCATTGAGTGCATATCCACTGCACCTGCTGTTTCAAGAGGTGTGACCCCAAAAGGTCAGAAACGTTCTACCAATGTATGTGAAGTGCACCACACAATCAATATTCACATATATGAGTCCAATTTATTCTTATGTCGTCCAAGGCAATCTTTATTTTTCTTATAAATGGAACAGAACTGCCAACGCATTTCGTTCACTACATGTGAACTTCATCAGGGCTGTAAAAAATACAAATACATATAGCATAAAACCACAAAAATACAACATAAAATCACATGAGAAAAAATATAGACAGAGACACAGATTTAAGGGCCCATATATTTCCTGGCTAGGGAGAATTAATGTGGTCAAAATTAATGTCCTCCCTCAATTGTTCTATTTATCGCTGGTTGTTCATGGACAGAGACGTATCATGGGGCTCTCTTTTTGACATGTCATGGCTACAAAGAGGTGTGCTTCATTAGCTCTAAATCTCAGAAGCTACTCAGATATCACCAAATTGTTAGAGGAAACACAGGGTCATATGCATTGATTTGATTGTTAATTCATTATTTTTCATTGTTGCCCACTTCATATGTGTCAATCTAATTGTTTGCCAACAAGTACTATTACTATTGCAGTGTGTTCATAGATTTAAACTCCCTGTTCAATATTGGTGCTGCAGGTTTGGTTTAAGCAATGCTTGTTGATGGAAGTTTCTATTGATCTAAAGACACTCTCACATGGCCTTCATTCAGGGCACACCCTTCAAAATGCCCAAAGGCATCCATGTGAACTGAACGATTATTTTCTCTAGAGTCCAGAAGATCTGAAGTGGTAATACTGATCACTCAGTATTATAGGAGTTTTTATAATTCCAATGGTAGCCGCAATGAAGGGGCCAAGGTTGTGGTATGTATTTGGAGGTTAACTCGAAACTGCGGAGGATTGAACTGCCGATCGTGAGATTAATACCGCGACCTTGGCCCCTTCATTGCGGCTACCATTGGAATTATAAAAACTCCTATAATACTGAGTGATCAGTATTACCACTTCAGATCTTCTGGACTATAGAGAAAATAATCGTTCAGTTCGGAGACCAGTGGCAATTGTGCCCAGTTTCTTCAAGGGGCATTCTTTTTGAAAAATATTAGTCCTGATGATGGTCTCATAGATGACAACAAAGAAGACCGAAATGTCGACCAAAAACATCATCTCCACAGCATTTGTGCATTGGAAGAAACCTTTTTTACATCTATGAATTGGATTTTCTTCATTAATTAACGGAGTTGATGTGATGTTGTGAACTGACCTGTGAATTTATATGTACAGCTTTTAATAACTTTTTACATTTTGATTAATTTCTATATATCCCCATGATTTTTTCAAATACAAGTCTTTTTCATATACAATCAGTTTGCTGTGTGCTTTTCCTCTTTTCTCCTTTGTGTTTCATTGAATGTATTAGTTTGAACAACATTAGAACGTATTAGTTATCCTATGGATACAATTAGGTTCAGTTGATCTATGAACCTTAGAAGTGATATTGTTCAACTTATATAGACTTAGTTCAAAAGTGAAATCCCTTGTAGACACTCCTTACTTCAATCATCTATTTTGCCCAAGCCTACAAGCTTTGATTGGGTTTCCCCGAATACACTAATATTGGAGCATGGTGTTAGCATTTTTAGAGCTTGCCCTTGCTCCGTCACTTTCTTATACATATGCTGCATAGAGAGGGAATGTTTTTAGCGAGATAGATTGGAAGTACAATTGGTGCAACTTACATAAAGACTTCAAAAGTGCCCAGAGACACATTGCATAAACAAACATATATTAATCATGAGAATCTACCTAACCCCTAGCAGACTGAAACAAACGTACAGGCGAACTTCAGCTGTCTGCTGGCCTTGCGACAATGAGAGGGAGCACGTATTTACATATATGATGGGAATGTTAGAAAACTAAACTCTTTAAGGCGGAAACACATTGACACAATTATGGGGGTAGACGACAACCAGAATCCATCAATGGCCTTGCTAAACATGAAGGGGGAACAAGAAGAATTTGGAAATACACGGGCAAATTCCTTCGAAATCACCCACGAAATCACCCAGTGGAACCAGCAAAGTGTCTAATTCCACTATACTATAAGAAAAGGTAGTTCTCTCGGAGGTGCTATGGGGGCAAAACTTATGGCACGATTGTGGTGGGTGAGTTAGCATTCAGCCTTGGTGGTTGTGGAGATCGAAACAATTTCATTACAATTAGTCATGTAGCGAGCTTTCATGGAGGAAACGTAAAGTCAATGCGTTATGGTTCTTCTTTTCGGAGGGCATTGTGAGGTGCCCTGAGAGGTGTGGGGTGGATTTAGGGAATAGTTAGGGGTTACGTTCTATTAGTCTTTCTAATCTATGATTTCATAAAATAATTTGCATCTAAATATAAAGGAAATTAAATAGCATAAAAGAGAGCTGGTCCTCGATAAAAGGCATTCAACATACAACTCCGTCACTTACAATAATCCAGGGCGCATCATAAGCACATGCAGAAAAAGGGAGTTGTACCAATCAGTGCACTTGCTGTTCATATGGACGTGTATTTCATGTGACGTTCATTTCTGTCACTAAACTGAATAAAATATGTTATATAAAAGACCCTCAACAAAACCGTTTGAAATGTAAAAATATCTTAAATACAAACACATGCTTGGAGTGCTCTGAGATGTATGGGGGGCTGGTAGCAATTGAATCCAAAGTGCATTCTTAGTTTAGTTAGTTTAATTCTTTATTCGGCACTTAAAAAGACACCATAAAAGTACATAGGCAATTACATTTTTTATATATTAAAAAGAGAATTTTAAAATAAGTTAAAACAAGCTAAAATGCATTACATGTGAAAAAAAGAAGGGGGATATCCATAATGAGTCTCTGTTTATGGGGCATTGCAGTTGGTTATTTCTCTTGTGCTCCTTAACCTCATTGCCACCCTGATAAAACTTACTGTTCAAAACAAGGTATGCGCATCTGAATCTTCCTGCAGAAATTTTAAGGCTGCTTTTGCTTGTCTAAATTTCGTTTCTTTCAGAATCCCTACTAAAAGTTTACGTCTGGGAACAGAATAGAAGGGACAGCAAAACAAAGTGAAGGGTATCCTGCGGAGACCGATCGTCGCAGCTGCAGGTACCCTTCGCCTCCAGTGTTAGAGTGAATCCAGAGGGGACAGAGAGTAGATGGTGTAACATGTTGAGTCTGAACCGAGTCATATAAAATTGGTCCTGGGCATTATGCATCACAGTGAGGTATGGTTCCATTCCTTGTTTCTTTGTCAGTAAACAGTAGGATAAAACAGTAGGTTTGCACCTTTCTGCGTCGGCCCTATTCGTGAGTGTCCATTCTGTAAAAAGTTTTTTTACCATTGTTTTATTCTGGCTGTTTAAAGATTCAGGTGCAGTGTAGAAGTTTTTGCAACCAATTGCCTCAAGAGAGTCCTTTACATATTTCAACCATGGGATGCGGCCCCCTCTATCACGTTTCAAACAGTCTTTAAGAATTTGTCTGGTGAGGTCCGCTTCTGGATTAATCCAAATTTTAATCCAGGCGAGAAGTGGTCTGATTTTAATTCGATCTTCAATATAGGGCTCCCCTAGTTCCTCATGGATGATATAGGCTGGGGTACTCTGCGGCAATTTCAAAATTCTTTTAAAGAACTTGTTTTCTTCCACCTGGATTTGCTGTAGTTGTTTATTTGTAAAACCCCATACTTCTGCTCCGTAAGCTACTTTAGCACAACAAATTGATCTATACAAGTTTAGCATTTGCTCCGGGGACCATCTGCCAAGTCTTCTCCCGTAGCCTATTATGGCCCCTGATGACGCCACCAGTTTCGCTGCATGTTTATCCATCAAGGGTTTAAAGTTTAAATGTTCATCAAACAGCACACCTAAATACAAGAAAGACTTGACCTGGCCTATCTTGTGTGGGCCAATTTTATAGGTGAAGTTCCTTTTTTCTCTGCCTCCTGCTGTCATAACAGGATTTTTCCAGGTTGGCAGATAGATCAAGTTTGGCCATCAAAAATTGACGAATCCATCAGTCAGCTTCTGAAGCCCCAGCGGTGTTCTAGCTAACAACACCGCGTCGTCCGCATAAAGTAATACGGGCACCGCTCTGTGTTCTATTTGGGGTGAATTCACACACAGTTTGAGAAGTTCTTTATCCAGGAGATTGATATATATATAGAAAACAAAAAAGGCGCTAAAATACAACCCTGCCTCACTCCACTCGTACATAAAAATCGCACAGTCCTACTTCCCTCTTGATTGTATCGAACTGTTGCAGAAGTGTTCCTATGTAGGGCTTTTAGGAGGTCTACTAATTTTTGTTCCACTCCTAGGTTTAACAATAGGGCCCATAGTTTTTCTCTGTTTACACGGTCGAAGGCCGCGGAGAGGTCCATGAACCCCATGTATATAGCCCCCTTGCTGGCGATGGTATATTTGGCTGTCTAGAGATAAAGATTCAAGCATTGATCTGTAGTAGATCTGCCCTCCCTGAACCCATATTGTATGTCTGTGAGCACTTGGTTCTCGTCCGCCCATTCCTGTAGACGATTTAGAATGACACGGCCCAGCACCTTAGCCGTCACATCTATAAGGGATATAGGGCGGTAACATTGTGGGTCATCGCGGTTCCCTTTTTTTGTAAATTGGGACAATAGTTGCCGTTGACCAAGAACGAGGCAACCCTGCCACCGCTGCCTCGTTCAGAACCCTCGTAAGTAGTGGAGCCCACAACTCTGTATTACTCAGGTAGAGGTCAGGAGGTATGCCATCAGGGCCGGGTGCTTTATTTTTGCTTAATCCTGCTATTGCCAGTTCCACTTCTGCCAGGGAAAAGTCTAATCGCTTAGTTGGGTTTAGCTTTATTCCTTCATCATGGGTTGGTTGTCCTGTGTGATTATAAAGGCTCTGGAAATGGGTATACCATTGCTCTGGTAAGATGATATTTATTATTTTAGGCACGCCGGGATCCTGGAAACATGGTGTATTAATGACTTTCCAAAACCCCGACATGTCTCCCCTTTCTGCCGCCTCCCTTAGGTCCTCCCACGCTTGTATTTGTAAGCTTTTTTTTACGGGATTTCAGGGCCTTTTTGTATTCTGATCTGTGAAGTACTATTTTAAGGTTGTCCCTAGGGCAAGACTTGAGGCTAAGTTTGAGGTTTTTGTGCGCCTTGATGCAGTTTTGGTCAAACCAGCGCGGTGTGAGAGCTGTTTTACTGCCTTTGGAGGTCTTTAATAGACCATCTACGTGACGTGCGATTTCTTCAAATGCACTGACCACCGTTGCACCCCCCATGCTGGGATCCAGGCATATATTTATAGCGTTTTGCCCTTCTGTTATTAGTCTTCTGTAGAATTTGTCTCCCTCTGTCCTGGCCCACTTGATCCTCCTCCCCTGGTCCACCGCCTTTTCTATGATATCTATTCTATGTGATGGTTTCTTGAAGTTAATGCCTTTTAGTAACAAAACCAAAGGGTTGTGATCACTAAATATGCTTACGTCAATAGCCATGCTGCTGGTGCTTCTTTTTATTATGGGCGAAACCATGATGAAGTCAATATACGAGTGGCAGCCTTTGCCCTTGAATGTTGGATTGAGGTCTCCATTGCTACCTAGCTCTATCAGGTCCATGGTGCGGACCAAGGTATGCCTTTTTGTTAGCTTCTCTAAATCCCCTCCCTCTGTGGTGTGTGCAAAATGTGGGCCTTTTAAGACAGTGCATCGCGACCAGTCCTTATTCAATGGTCTCAGGTTCTCGCAGAGGTGACAGTTAAAATCCCCCATGAGTATTATGCTGGGGGGGGTTGGTGTCTTATTTGATAATGTCTGCCTATCAAGACGGGAATCCAGTTCTTTTGTAACGTTCCCTTTTCCCATCGTGCCCACCGCATTATACCAGTTTAGTAATAGAAGATTGAACCTTTTGAAGCGGTACCCTATCGCTTGTATATTTCGTGAATCCCAATTATAATTAAACCAAGTCCCTTGAATGAGGAGGTCTACATATATTGTTAGTCCTCCGATCGCTCTCCCTGATGATGGTTTTACAGCCGGGACAGAAAAGCATTTGTACCCCTCTATGCTATACTGATTGGGGTTGACCGCCCAGGTCTCTTGCAGGCATATAATTTGGAAATTATTTATATACTTCCGCCATTCCTGGGAATCATATTTGGCTGCCAGTCCTGCAATGTTCCAAGATATAATTCGGAGGCTTTCCTGGTTGTCCCCCATAGTGGGCCCTTTCAGTTCCCTTGTTGGATACCTTTCCTTGTCTTCCACTACTGTTATTATCTTAGTGTGTGGTGCAGGTATAATTTCCGTATTCCGCCTAATTTGGTCGGCTATTGCCATTTGCTCTGTTTGTTCTTGCATTTTTGTCCCCCCTTTTTGTTTTTTGGAATTCCTTATACTGGCCCTCCTGCCACCGCTATCTTCTGGTGCATTCGATGTGCGGTTTCCTATCCCTGTAAGCCCTTCCTCCTCTAATGTCGTGTCCGATTGTGAGATACTGGTTTCCTCAGGTGCGAGTCAGTCCACCTCATCCAGTGCACAGAACCTGTTCCAGTGCTCATACTGGGATAGAAAAGGATCATAGACTGGGGTACCTTGCCAGGGCGTTTGCCGTTGGTGAAATCTATGCTGGGGTTCTAGCTGGTGAACCCTACTCATGGATGTCCTATTTATCTGTATTGGTCTTTGGAGTATGATCGGGTAGAAATAAGATAGATGTAATGGGTGAATTTGTGTGTTAGTACTGCTAGGGGGTGCATTGCATATATAATTCACTGCTGCAATGTCTCTGAAATTAATTGTTATGATGTCCCCTGCTATTGTTTTTATTCCTCTCCCTATCCACTCCCCTCTTCTGACCGTGAGTATTTCACCAAAGATATTTGGAGTTAGGGGTCTATTTACCTTTAACCATTGCACACATTTATTTTTTAGCTCGAAGTGTGTTTCCTTTTTTCCCTCTTTCAGGGGAGGAACTCCTGTCAATACAACCACGAAGGGCAAAGCTTCCGGTGGGAGGTTAATTGTCTGGAAGCGAGCCGATCTTGCTTTTTCAGATAGGTTTTTTGGTAGAGGGGTGTTTGTGATAGTACTTTCTTTTAGATTTTGGCCCATTTTGTCGTTTAAGACTAGGAGGGTTCCCTTTCCTTGCTTCGATTGGGTCTGTGGGGTGTTACTGGGGGTGCTGGGGTTCAGGAGTATAGGGGCTTTCTTCACATTTGGGGTATTAGTTTGCATGACTTTCTTTGGTCTATTTACAGGGGATTTATTAACTGGTACTCCCTTATCTTTTAGTGTGTTGTTAACAATACCCCCTTCTTGCCCCACTTTGGGTGATGTGCCTTCATGTCCCACTTGCCTAGTGGGTCCCATCCCCTTGTTATTTATTATGGATGTTAGTCTGTCGATTTTTGACATAAGGGGTTTAATGTGGGTAATGATCGTATCTTCTAGGTCTGCCTTAAGATCGGCTACCATGTTTGCCACCCAGCATGGTATTCCTGATGTGGAATTAGTTATTGGTGCCACTAAATTATGGTTTAATGTGTTATTTTGCCCCTTTTTTTTTTACTGTGTACTCGAGTTTCTCTGGCTCTTCTTGCATCTGTATTGCTTGAGTTCGCCTTTTCTATAACACGCGCAGTGCTTGTGTTAGTCTGAGTATTCTCTGTGTCCCTAATGGTCTCGATAGGGGCCTGAGCACACGGGAGCTCGGCGAAGGAGGAGGTAACGCCAAGACTTGTGTCTAGATCATCTGTTGCATCTATAGTGACTACTGAAGAATCGTCTGCTACATCTTGTGTATCTTGGGTGATTATCGTCGGTGGTAAGGACATCCTCCTTTCTGTGTTCGCTATTGCAGTAGATACTGCCCCTATAGTCTGTTTTAACATTATATCTATCGCAGTAAGTGTAGGTACTGATTGGGGGGTATCCGCCTTCTGTTTAGAATTGGATCTTAAGGTGGGCATCCTTGTGATTTTAGTTACCTTCCTCATGCTACTCAGATATGTACTTTGCGACGTTTCTTGTGTTGTTACCACCTAACAAGTATCTTTTCCTCGATAGCCCTGGAGATGTACCACTCAGTATCAGCATGCGAGACTCAGGGTGCAAGATGCTTGTGGGGTTGGTTAAATACCTTCTACGGTGCATGAGTAGAGTTAGGGGGTGGCCCAGCCCAGCCTCCTCTGGCCTCTGAGGGCCATAGAGGGCCCACCCTTTGCCCGGGCTTAGCCCGGCGCTCCCGCGCGCTCCAGCGACGCGGGTATGGAGCCTGGTTTAAATGCGCCGCCTGGCGCGCTGCTGCGGGATGTCGCTTCCGGTCTTGGGGCAAGGGCTGCTGGAAAGGGTAGTTCGTGAGCCCTCTCGCTCTCCCCTACTCGGCGGCTGCTGATGTACTGCAGCGGCGAGGGGAGAGCGGAACACCAGCACTAGTCCTCCCTCGGGCAAACTGTAGACGCGATGTGAACAGGTGAAGCGTCAGTAAGTAAAGCAAAGCAAAATGGTGTGTCCCCCGCTCCGCCGGTATGGATCCTGGTTTAAATGCGCCGCCTGGCGCGCTGCTGCGGGATGTCGCTTCCGGTCTTGGGGCAAGGGCTGCTGGAAAGGGTAGTTCGTGAGCCCTCTCGCTCTCCCCTACTCGGCGGCTGCTGATGTACTGCAGCGGCGAGGGGAGAGCGGAACACCAGCACTAGTCCTCCCTCGGGCAAGCTGTAGACGCGATGTGAACAGGTGAAGCGTCAGCAGGTAAAGCAAAGCCTCAGCAGGTAAAGCAAAGCCTTATATGCACTGGACTTTGACTACATGCAGACAGTACTTAAAAAAGGTTTAGGGCCCAGTTTGTTAGGCTGGTTCAAGCTAATATACTGTACAAAGAACTTAGGGCCCGGTCTAAGTCCAGCGAGATAGTGTCAAAAATATGGACCTAAGCGAGGGAAAAGGGAGGGTGGCCTCTAACTCCACGGCTGTATGCCTTAGCGGCTGATATATAGCATTTGCATTGTAAAGGGAACAACTCCCTGCTTGACACAACTATGGCAGCTAGAAAAAGAGCCTTACCCCTATGCTGTATGGGCCGAGAGGTATTCTCACGAGGGAGTACACCCTCCGGTGTGCAAAACACTTAATGACAAAAAGTACTCCTTGAGTGCTTGGATGAAAACCACGTTTTTTCAACAGTAGACCCTAATAAGGTACCAATGGGAAATCCTATTGTGAAGAGACCCAATAGGTAGTGGGGAAGGAAACAATTCCTTCTGTTTTAATTACCCTTACCACCCTAGTGGTGTCGTGCTTCATCATTGGGTCACCCTGACGCCTAAAAGTCAGGATGGGCTCATCCGTATTTCAGGGAGCTCTTGGTGAGAATATGGCCAGGGGGAAATAAAGATTTAAAAAACGCAGGCAGATCCCAGTATCCCATTATTCTTGGATCTGCTAGGGTTATTAAAAGAATGACTTCCAGATGTGCGCTGCGAAAAGGCTTCTTCAGTGTTTGTAGACTAGCCCAGTGCTACTCGTGACCAGGGGGCCGCATGTAAAGGTGAGGAGGGCCGCATGCATGCCTCACAGTTGGACAGATTGCCAGAAATTATTTAACTTTTACAACTTCAAGACACAGTATATTCTTGAAAATCAAAGATTCATTCATTGTCCTTGGAGATAGCCCTACTTTTCTTTCTAAATTAACCAAGAGAAATTAGGTAGCCTTTCTTCAATGTCTCCGGACCTGTTCTAATTAAATATCAGCTCTATCAATCAATCAATCAGGGATTTGTGAAGCGCTGTACTCACCCGTGAGGGTCTCAAGGCTCTGGAGGGGAGAGCGTGCAGCTCCGATTCAGCCAAAGAGCCAGGTCTTGATGGTCATACTGAAGGTGTGCAGTATGGGGGAATGTCTGATGTTGAGCGGGAACTCTTTCCAGGTTTTTGCCGCAATGTAAGAGTAAGCTCTTCCACCCACTCTGGTTCTGCGGATGCGCGGGGTTTTGGAGAGGGCAACGTCGGCGGAGCAGAGGTTTCTCTTGGGTACATGGAAGGAGACTCTTTCGTTGCGGTATTGGGGTCTGGTGTTGGGGAGGGGTTTGTAGGCATGAGTGAGTAGCTTGAAAGTTACTGTCTTGTCGATGGTGAGCCAATGGAGGTCTCGTAGGTGCTGGGTGAGATGGTCATGTTGTGGGATGCCGCAGATGTGTCTGGCAGGGTTGTCTGGATGGTCTTGAGTTTTCGGAGCAGGGATTTGTTGATTCCGGCATAGAGGGTGTTTCCATAGTCCAGTCTTCTGGTTATGAGTGTGTAGCTTATGGTTTTTATGGATTAGGTGGGGATCCATTTGAAGGTCTTGCGGAGGGTGTTGAAGCACGTGGAGTAGACAGCTTTGATCTGTCGGGTTATGGTGAGGGAGGAGTTGCAGTATGATGCAGAGGTTGCGGGCATGGAATGTGGGTGTGGAGGGGTTGCCGAGAGCAGTGAGCCACCAGGTGTTGTCCATTGCTGAGGGGGTGGGACCAAGCATTTCTGTTTTCTTCAAGTTGAGCTTAAGACAGCAGTTGCTCATACAGAAAGCAACGTTTTTCATTCATTCCTGGAAGCTGAGTCTGTTGGTGTTGGGTTCCTTTGTGAGGGAGAGGATGAGCTGGGTGTCGTCGGCATAGGATACTATGCTTAGTCCATGCTGTCTGATGATGGCTGCGAGGGTGGCCATGTTAAGAATGTTAAAAGCATGGTGCTGTGCGATGATCCGTGGGATACTCCGCAGTTGATCTCTGTGGGTTCAGAGAGGAAAGGCTGGAGTCTGAGTCTTAGGGTTCGGCTATTGAGGAAAGTGCTGATCCAGTCACGGGCAGTTCCCTGTGTTCCAGCGTCGTGGAGTCTGTTGGTGAGGGTGCGGTAGGAAACGGAGTCAGAGGTTGCAGAGAGGTCTATTAGGATGAGGGCCGCCATGTGGCCCTGGTTGAGGAGAGTGCGTATGACATCTGTGGAGGCAAGGAGGGCAGTCTCAGTGCTGTGATTGCTACGGAATCCGGATTGGGAAGAGTAGAGGATGGAGTTGGCTTCAATGAAGTTCGTGAGCTGGATGTTGTCGATCTTCTTGGTGACTTTGGACGCGAAGGGGAGGAGAGTGATGGGTCTGTAGTTTTTTAGGTCCGCCGGGTCTGCAGAGGGCTTCTTGAGGAGGGGCTTGACTTCTGTGCATTTTCCGTCGTCTGGGAATGTGCCGGATTCGAAGGTAGCATTAATGGTGCGTCGTAGCTCGGATGCTATGGCGGCGGAGGCTCTGTGGAAGATATGCAGCAGGTAGGGGTCCATGAGGGCTCCTGAGTGAATGCTCTTCATGGTCGTGGCGGTATCTTTGGTGGTGACCGGGATACATGTGGAAATAGTAGGCTGGCTGGCGTTGCTGGAGGTAGGTGTGGATTTGGTGTCTGGTGTCTGTTTGTTGAGGTTGTCGGAGAGGGACTTGTAGAGAGCCTAAAATGGCCGACGGAACAGGATCTCCTCCTGCGGGCTCCTGAGGTTAGGGATCGCAATCGACTTAAATCCCTGTAAAACCCACCCCATCGAGCCTTTCCAAAGAAACAACGAGCAGCTGCAATATTTTATATTGCAACTTACCCTCATTCCAGATTTGCCAGACCCCCTACGTAAAGGATTCGAGTTGCAGCCCCTGCCTCCGATCGGTAGCGGTCTCGGCCTTCACCGGCGGGCTGCCTCAGCGTGAACTCCTGGGGCTGCTTTCTTTCTCCAGCGGTTCAATCTCAATTCCGGACCGGACGTCCTCAGCAACAACGGAACCAGGGAGACACAGAGCCTCCGGTTGCTGCCTCGGCGAGGACTCCTGAGGCTGATTGCTCTCGCCGACGGTCGGGATTCGACTCAGTGACCCGATGTCCCCAACGATAACGGAGCCAGGGAGACGCTGGGCCTCCAGTGTGGCCTCCATCACCTGGTGTCCTCTGCCAATGGACCGGGGACTGGGCTGGGTCCAACCCCGATTGCTGCACTGAGCGCTGCCGACCTGCCGGAGGTCAAGCAGTAGAGCGGACGCACTTGGCCTACTGTTGCTCATTGTGAGAGCCCCCGTCTCCAACGCGAAGGCCCTTCGCCTCCTTGGCCTGGGGCCTGGTCTGCAGCCAGACACGGCGGCAGGCCTCAGGAAGAGGTTTTAGGTCCCAGACACACCTGCTGCTTTGTGCCGTCCCTGGCCCCGCTGGAACGCTGCAAACGGGTGGACTGCTGGGCTCTGCCTTACAACGACAGTGCTCTCTTCGTGGTCCGGGAGCCTCTCAAGGTCCTTCTAGTTTCAGAGGTTTCCCGGATTGTTGCCTCCATCCACGCTTTGCCCCTGGAGTGATCTGAGCCCGGAGATGCCCTCATTGCCCAGCGTACTCCGTGGCCTTGTATACTCTATGACGGAGCCTGACTCTCACCTCGCATCATTCCTCGAAGCGTGAACAACCCTGATGAATTACCTATGAGACTTTCATGCGATAGTGAGTCTATAATATCGATGTTCATGGGAGCTGCCCTTTTTAAATGTTGGCTTGTGGCTTTTGGAACACCCCTCTCCCGACCTGTAGCCGAAACTGATCTGTGCCCTGTTTACCACTCAACCCACAGCCTTTCAGGTTGCCCCATTTGCCTATTTGTAGTCCCATCTTTATTTTCTCCTCAATTGATGGAGACTATCCTCACGATCCTGCCCCACAAGATGGCGAATGACCCTACATTGAGACCACAGTGAGTGATCTCTGTTTCATCTGTCAGAGCTGCATCATTGGCTCATTTTGAGGTCTCATCTCTATTTTCTCCTCAAGATGACTACTATCCTCATGATCCTGCCTCACAAGATGGCGAAAGACCCTACATGAAGACCCCAGTGAGTGTGGTCAGTGTCATCTACCCGACGATCACCGTGTAGAGTTGCCCGATTGTAGTTCCTCCCACCAAGGTGGCAATCCATCGTTCCCCCTGCCGAGTTCACCCCAAAGCAGATGAGACGTGTCTCCCCAGCGAGACCACAGCCCAACGCTTGCTGTTGGTCTTTTCCGCCTTTCTGCTTTCTCCTGAACTGTAGAAAGGGGTTGCTGGTGCTCTGAGGCCAGTACTACGCCTCACCTCACCCCAGTACAGCCCTTTGCCTCATTGTTCTTCTGGCTGCCCTGATTGCCCTACCGTCGATGTTCCAGAGGCTGTGGCGCATTTAGTCCTCTGCCGTGACGCCCCCTCCCACTCTGGATTTCGCCCGCATCTGCACAGGCCATAATCTTACTTGAGGTCTGGGGTTGCGTTTGACCTGAGGCATTGGCCCGCTTGATGTTCCCTATCTCTTGCTACACGCTGCCTACCCGGAGAGCTGCCTTAGCCCAGAGTTTTGTTCCAGGTCAGGATCTGTGTCCTGATATACATCCCTACAGCGAAGATGCCCGCGCCTGTGATGACCCCAGCTACTGCCCCCCCCCTTAACCATGGGGCTGATCCTGATATAGTCCCACTTCCAACCTTTGTACTCCACCTGAGCTGTCCCATAATCCTGATATGATTCCACTACTAACTCTTGTACTCAGAACATGACGTCACAAACCTTCTTGATGATATGCAACCACTAGAAGTGTTTCAACCTGTTTTTTATATCTTTGTTGATGTGATTGCTCTATAACAAATGTAATCTATTGTTTAATTTGAGTGTTGATGTTTCAATTCCATATCTTCGTTGCTGTTCCAGATATAAGCACTACTGGGTTTCTACTATTGTTACTATCACCTTGGTTCCGCAAACTCTCCTCAACTAACTGTGTCTAAGCCTGTCTTGGTTCGACTATTTTTGTAATTCGCCACTCAGGATAATCTACCCTCCTTGGTATACCCTAATTCGGACATACACTCTTCTGTGTCCTACAGACCTCCCCTGCTCACTCTTCCCCCTAACTGCTGCTTGCCCCTTGCTTTTGCTCACTTCTTCACCCTACATAACTCGATCCTCCTTCGTTCACCATCTGTTCCCCCAATTCTGCACCGGCCTTACTACTCTTTACCCATCCCTCCCCCTCTCCCTCTTTTCCCCCACCACCCCACCTCGGTGCCCCATCATGCACCCCCACAACCACACCCTCACCCCCCCAGACTCAAACCTCATCAGACATGGCCCCAACTCATGGACCATTACTTACCCTCCTAATCTCTCAAAAAATGCCAAGAAATTTTTTAAACATAAACTACTAATTTGACATCCTGAAACACTAATTGTTGACAACTACCTCAACCTTTCCCCCCTATAAAAACAAATTACATCTTCTACTCCAAACGCTCATCCAAATGGGAAAGCATCTTCCTTCAACACCTCCCAGTATCCAAATCTATCAAAATTCCTTATGGATTTAAACTATCCACTACCCCATCCCCAGCTTTTCCCGGAGATATTGACATCTCCTTATTTAAAACAGGTAATATCCTCATACAATCTTCTGAACACCATCTCTCATTCTTTGAACACCTTTTCCAGACTCTGTCCTTCCTTCTATCCAAACTTTCACCTGACCCCCGTCTACCCAACCCCTAGTCGCCCTTTGGCTCTCACCATCTCCCTCGACTCTTATACCCCCTTTCTTAGACATCTCTACTGCTAATGCTGTACCTCAATTCTCGAACTCTTACCACTCAGTCCTTCCTGAGACCTTCCCCTCCTGGCTTCCAAACAATACCATCCGTCTCCTAAACTCACACGCTCTCCAAAGACCTCTTTCCTCAAACCCCTAATGCTACCCCAGGCCACACTCCTGCCACCTTACCCACCCCCATGAAACCCCCTCACTCCCCCCACTCAGCCCCGACCCCTTCCTCACTCTCTCAGAACTGCAGTCCCTCCCCTACATCACCTGCTGCCCATTCCCACCCCCCTCACAGCCTCTTATCATCCCATACCACATCTCCTGACTCTAGGAAAGCCCAGTCCTTCTCATTGGCCCCTGTGCATCCTTCAAACCATGCACTCCTGTTATCCCCTCCGAACTGTCTCCATCCACCGAACAACAATGAACCCATCTTTCGCCCACCTCTTCCCCAACCGCACTTGCCCCTATTCCTTTATTCCTGACTCTGTCCAACATTGAACGCAACCTCTTAACCTTGATGACTGAACTCACACGGCTGAGAGAAGATATAAACTTCCTCTACTCCAAGTCCCTGTTTAATAGCCCTAACCCCGTCCTCCCTGACAATGAGCGATTGTCTAATCCCAAACCTTGGAACACTACACCCTTTGGATGCCGTACACCTAGGCCCCTCCGAACATTGAGTCATCTCACCTCTTCCGACCTCCATGACCTCTGCAACTCCTACCTTCCTATTTCCTCAATTAATGTCCCTCCCCCCTCACTTCAACATCCTCGTTATTGTGGGGACCTGCAGACTCCCCCCAGATCCCCACCCCAACGTACCACCATCCATTCACGCTCCCCACCCACAGACTTCCCCAAACTCCTCACCTACAGTCTCCCTAGCTCCAACATACTCGGTATTGTGGGGGCCAACAGATCTCCTCTCCCATCTCCCCGACCCCCAGCCCAAAGTACCACCATCCTCTCACGTTCTCCCCCCAAAGACTTCCATAAACTCCTCTCCTGCATGTTTGTTAACTGCCTTTCGACTATTCTGCATGCAATCAAAATATCAGAAACTATCCTTTGCGAAGCCATCGATATCACCTACCTCACAGAAACCTGGCTCAATGACCGCTCTACTTCTAGCCTTGACTTACTGTCTCCCCCCCGGGTTACTCTATCATCAGAAAAGACAGAAATGACAGAGTAGGGGTGTATTAGCAATCATCTTTAAAAATGAACTTCAACTGTCCCTTGTCAAAAACCCCTACTACACCATCTTTGTAATACATCGAAGCTGAACTTAAGTCTCAAGGTTCTCCCCCGATTCGTCTTCATAATATCTACCGCCCTCCTGGTGACCCACTTCCCTTTGTGGAGGAACTATCCAAGCTTCTTACTCAATCGTCTCTCTCCAACTCAAAAAATCTCTTCCTTGGAGATTTCAATCTCCATTGGAATGTGACGGATGACCCCCTCAGTCAACCTCCTCACCAATCTTCTTGAGATAAATGAACTCAAACAACTCTGCCACTCTCCCACCCACTCCACAGGGGTCACGCTTGATGCCATCATTGCCAACAACGACTTGGCTTCCCTCTCCAACATCATCCCCATCGACTGGGGTGACCATCACCTCATTCTGTTCTCCATCGCAACCTCGGCTCCACTCCCCCACACCAATAACATTAAGACCTCTAAATGAACCAGAAATCTGAATCGCATCCACCCTCGTGAATTTGAGTCCAAACTCCAAGGACAACTTCTTACCCCTCTCTCCCTAAATGCTAATGAACTCACTGAACATTTTAACAATATGGTCACCGATGTCTTAGATCAAATTGCCCCATCCAAACTGAAAACTCTAAGAAACATTCCGTCTAAATCATAGTTCAATTCCAACCTCAATGACGGAAGACATGCTCTTAGACTTACAGAAAGAACATGGAGACAACACCCGTCCCCCACCCATCTTGCTCTCCTCAGATCTGCCAGAGCCACGTACAAGAAACACATCTTCATGGAAAAGGCCTCCTTCTTCCGTACTCAACTCGACCTTGCGAAGAACAGACCCAGAGAGCTGTTCAACATAGTTCGAAACCAAACTTCCTCTACCCCTCCAACCCTGATGGCCACAACTGACAGATGCAACGAAATTGCTAACTTCTTCTCCAAAAAAAATAGCCATAATAGACCAATCCTTCCTAGCATCTCAGATCCCTCCTTATCCCCTATCTATCGCTGACTCTACCTCTCAACCCCCTCTCTATTAACACCCCTGACTCCTCAACCCCCCTTCCTACCATTTCCCCTCCTGGTACCAGCCCTTCTAACTCACACCCTTCTGGCACAATTCCCACCTTGTAACTGAGCTTGAAGTCTCTAACATCATCTCCACACTTAAACCGTCCTCACACACACAGGACCCTCTCCCTGCTAACCTTGTTCTGGAGCTTAAACATATCATTGCTCCTAATTGGACCTTCATCATTATCTCCGCCCTTTCCTCGGGTTGTGTTCCCCCTCCCTCCAACTTGGACAAATCACTCCCATTCTTAAAAATCCCAATGCTGACTATAATGACCTTAATAATTTCCGCCCCATCTCTAACCTCCCCTCCTTTCCAAAGCTTTTGAAAAATGTGCCCTTCTTCAACTGGAGAAACATATTGACACCGTTAACCTACTTGAGTCCTTACAATCCGGCTTCCGAAAAGGTTGCAGTACAGAAACTGTCATACTAAATATTGTAGATGACATCCATCACTCATCGAGACCTGCCTACTCATTCTCCTTGACCTCTCTGCTGCATTCAATACTGTTAACCACCCCGCCTTGCTTAATGCGCTCAAAGTTCGATTTGGCCATAATGGCCTGGTACTTAAATGGTTCTCCTCCTTCCTCCAACACAGAACAACAAATGAAAATCCACAACTGCCTCTCTATCTCCACTCCTGTCTCCTTCAGCATCCCCCATGGCTCTATTCTCTACCCCTCTCTCTTTAACCTATTTATGGAACCCCTTACCCTCATTCTAAAACAAGCTGGAATCAACTAGCACCTCTACACTGACGACACCCAACTGTATTATAAGATCAGATCCCACGCCAATGTTCTACACCTTAACAACACCCTGACTAAAATCCAATCCTGGTTCTACTCCAACCACCTCAAACTCAACCCTAAAAAAATGGAAATCATTCTCTTCTCTCCAAAAAGCAACCCTCTTCCTATCCGAACATGGATCACTGACCTAAATGCCCTCAACTGTAGGCTCACCTTATCAAACTCAGTAAAATTACTTGGCATCACCATTGACAACAGCCTAACCCTCCAGGCCCACATAAAATACTCAGCCAAAGGAGCACTCTTCACTCTACACCATCTCAAGAAACTCAAACCCTTTATCCCAGCTGACAACTTTAAATCGGTCGTCCAATCACTTGTCCTCTCGAAAATTGACTATGGTAATGCTATACTCTCCGGAACCCCAAAAGTTCACCTTACTCCATTCAAATCTGTGCTAATCACTGACTGCAAACGCTTTGACCACATCTTCCCAGCCCTTAAGGCCCTTAACCCCTTTGCCGCGGGGGTAATTCCCCCACGGCGCGGGGGTGCGGCGCCGCGGTGCTCGTGATGAGCCCATCTCGTCATGAGGCACAGTGGTGCTGTGCTCATGATGAGCTGGGCTCGTCATGGCTCCGCCCTCTGATTGATTCTCCTGCACAGGTGGGGAATCAATTGCGCGTGGGAGTGCCACGGCCGTTATGACGAGCCCAGCTCGTCATGAGCACAGCTCCATTGTGCCTCATGATGAGCTGGGCTAGTCATAAGCATGGAATGGGTTAAATGGCTGCCCATCAAAGGCAGATCCACCTACCAGATGGCATACATTACTCACAAAGCCTTTCACCTAAAGGGCCGCTATATCTCACTGATAAACTCAACAAAGCAGGCTGCGCACAACCATTAAGAAGCACCATCGCCCTCCTCCTTGTCACTCCCCTGACAAAAAAGAAATCCACACAATCTCGCTCTTTCTCTGGATTTGCCCCCAGCATCTGGAACGCCCTCCCTAAAGACATGCGCTGTAACCCCTCCTACATCAGCTTTAAAAAATACCTCAAACTACACTTGCTCAAGAAATACTGGGGTCCATAATCATTTCCTTTCCATACTTTTCCCTTCTCTCTCCCTTTTCCCTCCCCGCCTTCCCCTCATCTTACCCTCTTCATTCCTTATTACCCTCCTCATAATTACTGCCTCCCCTATTTTTGTCTAATTTCTCTCCACCCCATTCACACCTCTCCTACCTCCACCCTCCTACCACCTAGCCTCCCTCCATCTCACGCCAATATATAATAATTCGATTACATGTATCCATTTTATTTATGTTTCTTTCTCTTTTGGTTTGACATTTGCTAATTGTTATTATGCTACTGTTCTTCATAACCCGACCTATGTGACCTCTACGATTTGTATAACTGTATTATGCCTGCACTATCTACACTTATGTAAAGCGCTCTGATACCCCCAGGTCCAGCCAGCGCTATACAAAACCTTTAAAATAAATAAATCTTGAGATGGAAGTAGAAGCCGAGTTTGTTGCAGAGGTCCTGGGTAGGTGTGACGTCTGAGGTTTCGCTGGGGGGTTTGATGAATTGCTGTATGATGCTGATGACTTCCTTTGAGTTTTGCTGTAGTTGGTGAGGATGTTGTCCTGGATGAAGGTCCTTTTGGTGCATTTGATGCGTTGGTGGTATTTCTTTATGGCGTTCTTGTTGGTGGTCCGAGCTTCTGGGGTTTCACTGTTTCTCCCTGCTTTCTCAAGACGTCTGCAGGTGCTCACTACCCTCCAGTGTTACACCCACGTCTGGAATCCAGGACATTGTTGAGGCCCTCTCGTGAGCAAAATTGTCTGCTATGTACCGATATACCAAACTGTATTCATTTAGCACTGACTGGCATGCCGATGAGGGTAGCCCTCATTGGCCTTGTGCTGACCACTGTCACAAGGCCATTTGTCCATCACATTGAATACCGGATTAGCAGACACTGCACCATCTCTTTAGTTGCTCCACAACGGCACCAAACAATATGGAGAATGTACACAGGATCTTCCAATGACTTGGACTAGCATGTTCCACAGCCACCTTAATTGGAAACTCATCAACACTGCTCATTATGTCACAGATGAATGTACTAATGCCTGAACCTGTATGGGTCATTCAGAGTTATTCTTACTGTAACGCTAAAGTCATAAATAAGTTACTGCAATTTAGAAGAGTCAGAAACAAACTCAATGAAATCAATTGAGGTTAGGCAACTTCATTAGCCCTATTATAAATTATTTTAGGACATATGGATGCAAAGCCATTTTTGACTTGCAATTCATGAGATTTGCAAGTTCACAAAGTTTGTGACTGTAAAGTGCCATATTTTTATTTACTACACTCATTCTGATTCACAATTAGGATGGTGTGTGAAAGGAAGGAGGGGTGTTCCAGACTGACTGCGAGTTGAAATGATATGTATCAATGGTTTGCGACTGCAGCTGGGTTGCAAGCCATTGATTAGTTACCAACATCTGAAAACAAGACGGTAACTGATACACAAAGTAGAAGGTGTCACCATGAGCCATCTTCTCCTTTGTGAATCCTGTTGGGTGACGGTGGGGGAGGAGACAGTCATCATGGGGACCATTACCTGTTCCTTCCAATGTGCACCCAAGCAGTTCTTTTACAGCAGCACTAGTTACTTTACGGATCATTTGCAGGTTCCCCCTGGCTACCATCACTGTCTAAAGCCAATCACATGGGGTGGCAAATAGAGAATTGCCTAATGACTATTGATTGAGAAGGTCATTTTGTGATTCCTTGTGACTGAAGATTTTGCGCTGCAAACTATTCGTACATAGGGGCATATTAGCAAGGGTTTTAGCGGGACTATTTCCCGCGAAAGCGGCTATATTTTTATCGCCCTATTAGCAAGCTGTTGCTAACAGCAGTTAGTGACAGCTTTTAGGCGATAACTACAGGTCTGGGGCCCGCTTTGTATGTCAGCAATATTTATCGCTAATGACATGCAAAGTGAGCATACCAAAACTGATAGCGACTGAAAACAGTCGCTAACACAGCTATCGCCTACTAGCAACGCAGAAGAAGTGATAAAAAAATTGCGCTAAGCGCGATTATCGCTATAATCTAATACCTGCTAAAAAGTTGACCTACCTTTATAGTCAACTAGCAGCCCGCCCCAGCGTTGCCTGGGGCAGAAGGGGGCTGGGGGCAGCATTTCCGGATTGCGGCAGCGTTGCCCGGGGCAGAGGGGGCTGGGGGCAACATTTCAGGCTTGGGTGCACTCCCGCCCTGGCCCCCGCCCGCCCCGACATTGCCCAGACCGCCTCCCACCTCCCGCCTCCGCCTCCCGCCTCGCCTTTGCCTTTGCCTTACCTGAGCCGCCGCTCTTCCCCGCGCTCCGGACTTCACCGCCATTCCTCGCTGCTCGTCACCGCTCCTCCCCGCCTGTCGTCATCACGCACGTTGCGGACATCGCTAGGTCGCGGCCAACGCTACGTCGCGGCCGGCGCTACTTCTAGGGGACTACTTTGTTTTTAAAGTTTAATTTTTTAATTTACGTTTTTTTTTTATTTTATGCAGCCTATGTCCATCTACACACCCTGAGGATTACAACAATGTATTGGGTGTGTGGATTGGAGCTGTGGTTCCCGAGTTTACCTTGCCAAAAGGTTTCTGTTCTCTCTTTATAATAGTAGTATAGATGGGGGTGGATTATCAGATTAAGCCCCCATTGGCGTTAATGAGAGAATATCGCTGGATTTACAGCGATATTCTCGCATTGAGCAGGTATTTCTGGATATTTTATCGCATTGGAGATAAACGTTGCTAATAGCATGTTTTCTCTGCGATAATATCCGGCGATAGGAAGCGATAAAAAAAAGTCACTAACCACGTTTAGCGATAAATATCGCTATATCTTTCTAATAGGCCCCATAGTTTGCATTGCCAAATCAGACAGAGGTCACAAAAGTCGGTGCAGAAAATGTGAAAACATTTGCAACCTGTTTCCTAATACATTAGGTCCATAGATACTTATTCTGAAACTAAAGCAAAGAGAATGCCCGCTGTGAAAATAAATGCTAAAATTCTCCTTCAGTTCAGAGTTGTTCTAAGGCATTGACACTTCAGATAGTGCATAATGAGATAAGCTGAAGCTCTATAAATCGTGTAGTATTATATTATACTGATTCCCACACTTCTCCTCTCTTCAAGATCTCTTTTGGAGCCATAATTCAATAAAATGGACAACACTTATATTAAGGTAATATACTTTCTAGAAAAAGAGTACAAATGTATCAGTCCAACTGACGGGGCTCCTTCCTCCAACACAGAACAACAAATGAAAATCCACAACTGCCTCTCTATCTCCACTCCTGTCTCCTTCAGCATCCCCCATGGCTCTATTCTCTACCCCTCTCTCTTTAACCTATTTATGGAACCCCTTACCCTCATTCTAAAACAAGCTGGAATCAACTAGCACCTCTACACTGACGACACCCAACTGTATTATAAGATCAGATCCCACGCCAATGTTCTACACCTTAACAACACCCTGACTAAAATCCAATCCTGGTTCTACTCCAACCACCTCAAACTCAACCCTAAAAAAATGGAAATCATTCTCTTCTCTCCAAAAAGCAACCCTCTTCCTATCCGAACATGGATCACTGACCTAAATGCCCTCAACTGTAGGCTCACCTTATCAAACTCAGTAAAATTACTTGGCATCACCATTGACAACAGCCTAACCCTCCAGGCCCACATAAAATACTCAGCCAAAGGAGCACTCTTCACTCTACACCATCTCAAGAAACTCAAACCCTTTATCCCAGCTGACAACTTTAAATCGGTCGTCCAATCACTTGTCCTCTCGAAAATTGACTATGGTAATGCTATACTCTCCGGAACCCCAAAAGTTCACCTTACTCCATTCAAATCTGTGCTAATCACTGACTGCAAACGCTTTGACCACATCTTCCCAGCCCTTAAGGCCCTTAACCCCTTTGCCGCGGGGGTAATTCCCCCACGGCGCGGGGGTGCGGCGCCGCGGTGCTCGTGATGAGCCCATCTCGTCATGAGGCACAGTGGTGCTGTGCTCATGATGAGCTGGGCTCGTCATGGCTCCGCCCTCTGATTGATTCTCCTGCACAGGTGGGGAATCAATTGCGCGTGGGAGTGCCACGGCCGTTATGACGAGCCCAGCTCGTCATGAGCACAGCTCCATTGTGCCTCATGATGAGCTGGGCTAGTCATAAGCATGGAATGGGTTAAATGGCTGCCCATCAAAGGCAGATCCACCTACCAGATGGCATACATTACTCACAAAGCCTTTCACCTAAAGGGCCGCTATATCTCACTGATAAACTCAACAAAGCAGGCTGCGCACAACCATTAAGAAGCACCATCGCCCTCCTCCTTGTCACTCCCCTGACAAAAAAGAAATCCACACAATCTCGCTCTTTCTCTGGATTTGCCCCCAGCATCTGGAACGCCCTCCCTAAAGACATGCGCTGTAACCCCTCCTACATCAGCTTTAAAAAATACCTCAAACTACACTTGCTCAAGAAATACTGGGGTCCATAATCATTTCCTTTCCATACTTTTCCCTTCTCTCTCCCTTTTCCCTCCCCGCCTTCCCCTCATCTTACCCTCTTCATTCCTTATTACCCTCCTCATAATTACTGCCTCCCCTATTTTTGTCTAATTTCTCTCCACCCCATTCACACCTCTCCTACCTCCACCCTCCTACCACCTAGCCTCCCTCCATCTCACGCCAATATATAATAATTCGATTACATGTATCCATTTTATTTATGTTTCTTTCTCTTTTGGTTTGACATTTGCTAATTGTTATTATGCTACTGTTCTTCATAACCCGACCTATGTGACCTCTACGATTTGTATAACTGTATTATGCCTGCACTATCTACACTTATGTAAAGCGCTCTGATACCCCCAGGTCCAGCCAGCGCTATACAAAACCTTTAAAATAAATAAATCTTGAGATGGAAGTAGAAGCCGAGTTTGTTGCAGAGGTCCTGGGTAGGTGTGACGTCTGAGGTTTCGCTGGGGGGTTTGATGAATTGCTGTATGATGCTGATGACTTCCTTTGAGTTTTGCTGTAGTTGGTGAGGATGTTGTCCTGGATGAAGGTCCTTTTGGTGCATTTGATGCGTTGGTGGTATTTCTTTATGGCGTTCTTGTTGGTGGTCCGAGCTTCTGGGGTTTCACTGTTTCTCCCTGCTTTCTCAAGACGTCTGCAGGTGCTCACTACCCTCCAGTGTTACACCCACGTCTGGAATCCAGGACATTGTTGAGGCCCTCTCGTGAGCAAAATTGTCTGCTATGTACCGATATACCAAACTGTATTCATTTAGCACTGACTGGCATGCCGATGAGGGTAGCCCTCATTGGCCTTGTGCTGACCACTGTCACAAGGCCATTTGTCCATCACATTGAATACCGGATTAGCAGACACTGCACCATCTCTTTAGTTGCTCCACAACGGCACCAAACAATATGGAGAATGTACACAGGATCTTCCAATGACTTGGACTAGCATGTTCCACAGCCACCTTAATTGGAAACTCATCAACACTGCTCATTATGTCACAGATGAATGTACTAATGCCTGAACCTGTATGGGTCATTCAGAGTTATTCTTACTGTAACGCTAAAGTCATAAATAAGTTACTGCAATTTAGAAGAGTCAGAAACAAACTCAATGAAATCAATTGAGGTTAGGCAACTTCATTAGCCCTATTATAAATTATTTTAGGACATATGGATGCAAAGCCATTTTTGACTTGCAATTCATGAGATTTGCAAGTTCACAAAGTTTGTGACTGTAAAGTGCCATATTTTTATTTACTACACTCATTCTGATTCACAATTAGGATGGTGTGTGAAAGGAAGGAGGGGTGTTCCAGACTGACTGCGAGTTGAAATGATATGTATCAATGGTTTGCGACTGCAGCTGGGTTGCAAGCCATTGATTAGTTACCAACATCTGAAAACAAGACGGTAACTGATACACAAAGTAGAAGGTGTCACCATGAGCCATCTTCTCCTTTGTGAATCCTGTTGGGTGACGGTGGGGGAGGAGACAGTCATCATGGGGACCATTACCTGTTCCTTCCAATGTGCACCCAAGCAGTTCTTTTACAGCAGCACTAGTTACTTTACGGATCATTTGCAGGTTCCCCCTGGCTACCATCACTGTCTAAAGCCAATCACATGGGGTGGCAAATAGAGAATTGCCTAATGACTATTGATTGAGAAGGTCATTTTGTGATTCCTTGTGACTGAAGATTTTGCGCTGCAAACTATTCGTACATAGGGGCATATTAGCAAGGGTTTTAGCGGGACTATTTCCCGCGAAAGCGGCTATATTTTTATCGCCCTATTAGCAAGCTGTTGCTAACAGCAGTTAGTGACAGCTTTTAGGCGATAACTACAGGTCTGGGGCCCGCTTTGTATGTCAGCGATATTTATCGCTAATGACATGCAAAGTGAGCATACCAAAACTGATAGCGACTGAAAACAGTCGCTAACACAGCTATCGCCTACTAGCAACGCAGAAGAAGTGATAAAAAAATTGCGCTAAGCGCGATTATCGCTATAATCTAATACCTGCTAAAAAGTTGACCTACCTTTATAGTCAACTAGCAGCCCGCCCCAGCGTTGCCTGGGGCAGAAGGGGGCTGGGGGCAGCATTTCCGGATTGCGGCAGCGTTGCCCGGGGCAGAGGGGGCTGGGGGCAACATTTCAGGCTTGGGTGCACTCCCGCCCTGGCCCCCGCCCGCCCCGACATTGCCCAGACCGCCTCCCACCTCCCGCCTCCGCCTCCCGCCTCGCCTTTGCCTTTGCCTTACCTGAGCCGCCGCTCTTCCCCGCGCTCCGGACTTCACCGCCATTCCTCGCTGCTCGTCACCGCTCCTCCCCGCCTGTCGTCATCACGCACGTTGCGGACATCGCTAGGTCGCGGCCAACGCTACGTCGCGGCCGGCGCTACTTCTAGGGGACTACTTTGTTTTTAAAGTTTAATTTTTTAATTTACGTTTTTTTTTTATTTTATGCAGCCTATGTCCATCTACACACCCTGAGGATTACAACAATGTATTGGGTGTGTGGATTGGAGCTGTGGTTCCCGAGTTTACCTTGCCAAAAGGTTTCTGTTCTCTCTTTATAATAGTAGTATAGATGGGGGTGGATTATCAGATTAAGCCCCCATTGGCGTTAATGAGAGAATATCGCTGGATTTACAGCGATATTCTCGCATTGAGCAGGTATTTCTGGATATTTTATCGCATTGGAGATAAACGTTGCTAATAGCATGTTTTCTCTGCGATAATATCCGGCGATAGGAAGCGATAAAAAAAAGTCACTAACCACGTTTAGCGATAAATATCGCTATATCTTTCTAATAGGCCCCATAGTTTGCATTGCCAAATCAGACAGAGGTCACAAAAGTCGGTGCAGAAAATGTGAAAACATTTGCAACCTGTTTCCTAATACATTAGGTCCATAGATACTTATTCTGAAACTAAAGCAAAGAGAATGCCCGCTGTGAAAATAAATGCTAAAATTCTCCTTCAGTTCAGAGTTGTTCTAAGGCATTGACACTTCAGATAGTGCATAATGAGATAAGCTGAAGCTCTATAAATCGTGTAGTATTATATTATACTGATTCCCACACTTCTCCTCTCTTCAAGATCTCTTTTGGAGCCATAATTCAATAAAATGGACAACACTTATATTAAGGTAATATACTTTCTAGAAAAAGAGTACAAATGTATCAGTCCAACTGACGGGGCTCACCTGAGTGTGTAGATTTAGGCCAGCAGGAAATTCACAAAGTTTTCCAGAAGTATGCTAGAAGCACAAAACATTTCATATTCCTTGAAAACATTAGTGAATTTCATTTTCTCATGCAATAATACACTTGTGCATATTTTCCTTGCCACAAATTGTGTTCATGCTTGTAAATTCATGGAGAAAACATTTGTTTTACGGAGGTGTACTCCACTCTCTCTCACCCAGCTAAGTGATTTACTCCTGCCCTTGACAGTGTAAAGATCTCTAACATTTTCCAGGGTGGGAAGGGGTCAGAGAGGAGCTTGTGAATACCTACTAACTTGTATAGTTGTGAGTTTTTACAGAGCTAGAGAGCATTCCTGCCGTGTTTGTACCAGTTCAAGCCAGCCACTAACCCCTTCTAATGACTTTATTCACACAAAATTAACCATCTGCTCATGTTAGTAAATCATTTTGCAATTCCAAAATCAACATTCGAGAATAGAAAATGGGATTTATCATTCACAGAAAGCTCAATGGGGTGCATAAATTTGAATCACTCATGGATATAGCTTTGAAAATACGGCTCTAAATGACTGGATATTTACTAGCATGAAGATCTATTTCCTTTTGAAAATCGTTTTGACAAGGCATATGCTCGTAGAGATCTTTGTCTATTTTAGACATGAATTTTGGGGAGTTTTCAGTTTTTGCATCTTATTAGTGTCTTTGAATGCAATGAAATTAAACTCATTCATTTGTTGGCTAAGACTCAATATCTTGTGACTATGAGGTGACCCAATACCTCAGATCTGAATGCATGTTTTTGTGTGGCCTTCCTGCTCTGAAAATAGGTATTTAAAATTATGAACATTGAAGTGGACGATGAAATGCTGCGATTTTAATAGCTCTGGAAAAGGCTGAAAAAGTATTTCGGAACAATAAAAAAATGAAGAAAGATATCAGACTGTTAAAGAGGACGTGACGTAGAACCTCAACAAAAACACCATTGTATGGCAGTCTTGAAGTCAGAATACTGTATTATCATTCTAGCATAGTTACTATTCTTTATGATAATCCAATTATCATAATTCAGATAAAAATGACAGTTTATTGTATGGTCACTGACAGTAAAAAGTTCACAGCTCACCTTACCAAAGGCAGCTCTTGCAGAAGGTAGACAACAGAATGAGCAAAAATCCAACCACCTCCTCCATATATATTTGTCTTGAAGACACTCCTGCATACAGCTGACAAGTTGTTCGACACTATTTTAGCGAAGGGCCTTACTACGAATCTGTCGGTCTGTACACTGCCAGACTCACGGCGCCATGGTGGTGGCGGTCCAGTCCCCGCCGCACCAGTGTTCCAACCACCGTATTATAAGTTTGGCGGTCAGACCACCATTTGACCGCTGCAACTGCCAGGGACCCCTGTTTCCTGGTGAAGGGGGTGGTGCGGTAGTCACAGGCTCAGAATATGCTGGCAGTGCTGCTGCGGCACCCCATGCATATTTTGAGTTTGCTGACCGCCAGCCTTACATGGCGGTCAGCACCGCTGGCGGTGGGGAAACAAAGGGCCCCCCTTTGCCCCATGAGGGTAGGTGCCCCCCTGTGTGCACCCCCCCAGTTCCTGCACAGCATGGACTTTAAAGTTCATGCCGTGCTGTGGTGTCCCACAGAGGGGCAGAATTAAAGGCTCATTTAGCATATTTACTACTATCACACAGTGATTTGTAACATAATCTGGCAAGTGTGCAGCGCTCGTGTTTGGCGTGCGAGGCTGTGGTGAACCACCCAGCTCCCACTCCGCCAAACATATTATGAGGCCCAAATCCTATTAGAAAAGCACAAGTAAGAAAATTCTCTGCTGCTCAGTGTTGCATCCTCTCCAGCTCTGGAGCATGCAAATGACCACGACACACACAGAGCTCCGTAACACGTCTTTATTCTTTGGCATGCAACCATTAACTGAACACACTATGTCATAAACTTTATTGACCACACCCAGATACCTCCCAACTGAGGGTTCTACTGCACATAATCACACAACACTGCACGGGGAGATATAAAATGAAGAGGTGACGGGATGCAGATGTGGTAATGATGACCTGGAAGATGAGCAGGAGGAGCATACAACCCCCTGTTCCACCATGCCTGATGGGTTTCAAAGACTGTTCAGAAGGTTGACCTGCAGAGAATCTGAGGCAACTGTAAAAAATTAAAGAAGGGGAAGACAACAGTGCTGGGGATGTGTACAATAGAAATTCTGCTTTTTGACTCCCAACTCCCCCAGCCCAAGTAAGTGCAAACCCAGCGACTGACGTGGATGTAGGACATACATATGTATTGTAGAAAGTTGTATCTTTGGGTTCCTCAATACATTTTGTTAGTAGTTTATATGAAAATGATTACATTTCACCAATATCACTACAGAGTTCTATGAAAACTACACATTATGACTTATTTACATAAACCCTTTATGAGTTTATGCATTGCATCAACTTTTCAAAGATTTGGTAGTTAACAGCCCAGTTTCCAAAGCTTCTTTTACGTGAGGAGATATTAATTATTCTCTGACATCAAGGAGTAAGACACCCCAATGTCTGGAGTGTGTGACACCTTTTCAAAAGAAAACTTCATATATTTTTAATAAAGTGGAGTTTGAATGAGGCCGTTTAGTTAGTTTGAGATATGACTATCAAGTAAATATTTTGAACTATTGTGAATCCTGTGGATGTTGCTCATGGGACCAAGGAGTTAGTGAAGGCTGAGTCAGTTAGGCATAGAAGACAGCTTTGGAATGGAAGTGGGTGGATTTGTGAGTGGAGGAGGAATTCTGCTTTGGTTAGTTTAGGTTTGAGGTTGAATGTATTTTAAAAGATTTTCTGTGGTGGATTTTAGGGAGGCGATGGCAGATAGGGTTGATACCTTAATATAAATGTTGGTATGTTCACTGTACTTGTATATTATTATTATTACTTTTTTGGCATTGGACCAAAAGGCTACATGTAAAATTTGAATCAAATAGGGAAAAGTGTAACAGTCTTGAGGTATGCCAAAGCATAATTGTTGAGATTGTGAGCTTGAATTATGAGTTTTGACAAATTGTGATCTAGATATGACGAAGGGTTGGAACCATACCAGAAACGTTCCTTACATTTCCTTTCTTATTTGAAGCAGAAGCACTTTCAGGAGGATTTTATGGCCTATGGTGTTGAATGTTATTGACAAGACAAAGGCACAAGTGGCTCAGTTTTAGGTGGAACATGTATTGCACCATATGAATGACCTTTGTGTGGGTTGCATTATTTATTAGGTGTGATAAATGGCTCCTATTCCAACGTTTCCCCTAAATGGGGCACACCTTCATATCAAAATCTTTTCTCCCTTTAAAGGTTTGACCTGCTGAAATTAAATGGGATGTGATTCTTTCACACCCAGTATGTACCGGGTGAAATGAAACCTACAAAATTATTCTGATGTGAGTTGTAGCAGAAGTTACCACATATAAGTGAAATGTCCAGACCTCTCATAATTAGGGTACAAAAGCACTAGGAGACAAGCATTAGTTCAGCAAATCAGTGATAGGGTATCATCAACAATTTGAAAAAAATACAGTGTCTGTACTGTATTTAAGGCAGAATCCTGATTGGTACGAATAAAAGAGTTTATTCTTTAAGATGTGGAAGAGAACTTGAATGTAGATGGTTTTTACGAGGGGTTTTCCAAGAAAGAGTAGTTTGGAAATGATCTAAGGTTTTGGGTCCATGTTAGGCTGTTTCAGAATGAGTATGATCTGTCCAATTTCTAGAGAGGAGGAAAAGACCCCGTGTAAGTTAGGGGTTAGTGTATGTGACAGGGCAGGGGCCATGTCCTGTATGCAGGATTCTAAAATGTTTGCTGGCTTAGGTTCATCCGCGTTAGTGGACAGAGGATGGTGGATGGAGCCTGTGTCATGAAGGGCTTTAAATCTCACAAAGGTCAAACCTGCGAAAGAAAGTCCTGAAAGTGTTCAGCATGTGGGATTATGTAGATAAATAGTTGTTCATTAAAGTGCTGCCTTTGTTGAAGTGTTCAAGAAAGGCTGTGTCAAACCCTGCAGGGTGTTATATCATGTGGAACATATATGTTATTTCTTGTTTTGGTTGGGTTGTTATTGGTAGGGGTTAGAAAGAGGTAACTGAGCCAGACTGTGGAATTGCAGCGCTCTGTTCAAATCTATTTTCCAGAGATATACCAAAAAATGTTGCATTAATAGGTATGTACAAATTGGCAAATAGCCAGTTTTGACATTGTGCTCGATTGTGCATTTTTCAGCTGCATGATAATTTCAATGGCCAATATACACATTTCACATTGAAGTAATTACTCTACAATATCTAAGTTATAACATTATATTTTTGTTTATTTCAGTATAAATGTTGGAAGAAGGTGTAAGGACCGCCACCTCTATTTACCTCATTACATGGTAAAAGGTAGCACAGATGATCATACACACTTAAGAAAAGCATCAGAGCCACAAGTTGTATTGGTGTGTAGACAATTATCAAAGATATTGATACGTTTAGCTCCAGACACATTCCTATTATAAGGTTGTTGCCTGTAGCTTATTTACAATAAATGGGTGAGGAACTGTGCATCTTTCAGGCCTCTTACGTCCTAAAAAGCAGTTTTCGAGATTATCGTCTTTCAGGAGTATACCATGCACGTGAGAGAAACGGAAACAATCATGTCTCATTCACATGTTGATATGCTGGTATAGTATTGATGACTTGCGCCTCACAGACATATCTTCAAGAAATGCTTAGCCTGAAAATAAAGAAAACGTGTGCAAATGCTGAGCCAGGGCCAAACAAAAGAAGCAGCCATGTTATGCTTACCAGTGGATTTGTGGAATGTCTTATTTTGCTCACATAGGTCTCCTTTACATGGAAACCTGGAAGCACAGAGCAGTTAGGCAAAGGGCATCTTTTGCACATCTACCCTTGCTCTGCCACAATTTCATTTATCTTTGATATCTAAAGAAATCTCATGACAAGTTAGTGACAGTCTCGGTGAAACATCGACCTATGCTTGACAAACATGGCCTATCTTTAGTAGTAGACACAATTCCTTGTTTGGAGGGCTTGTAATTCTCCTCTGCAGAGAATCTCAGCAACTTAATAGATTCCCATTGCATTGGTTTCAATTGACTGATTTTTCCAACCTGTAGTTGGTTTATCACCATATAAGAGGAAAAATACCTGCTTTTGCTAAATATATTTTTTAAACACCCCCCAATTGGATAAGTGAAACTCCATCAAGAACAGCTGCATTCCTGTACAAGGAAAGTTATTAACCAGGACGAAAATCGAATCATTTTTAAAGAGTGCACTAGAAAGTGTAAGGTAGCTACGCTGTAGCCAACCCCTGATATGCACAGTGTTTGACTGTGCTTACTGTTCCAAAATGCACAATCATATACATGATGGAACAATGTCCATTTCAACAAAGCGCCTATGAGTAGTTTTCAAATTTATTGTGACAAAAGAAGTTATTAGTCAATATATTTTTTGTTAGATAGGTCGGGTAAGGGCCTAGCTAACACACTGATATGGGTAATTATTTAAAAGTGGCCTACGGTAAGGCAAAATAGTCTGGAATATGGATTCAAGACATCCAAGGATTCTAAAATCCTACTCTTTTCCAGGAATAACTTCAAGAATGCGTGGCACCATGTATTTTCCTTTTAAAAAAAGACATACACTGCCTTATTAAGATGGTGTGTTTGTCAAGTCATTTTAATGTGGTATTCAGTGCGATAACCCTTTACCAGGTAGTTGTACATGTTCCAAGTGAACATAATGTCAACCAGGGTGTTGTAAGCTAGACAGAATTATTATTTCACTCTTCAACCCTCTGTTTGTGCCAACTGCATATTTGAGGAGGTTCCTACGTTACGAGTGATACGTATGCAACCAATGATCACAATTCTTGGCAAACCGAGGAATGTTAATAAGGAAAATAGTACACCAGTATGACTGGAAGGAGAGCATTTGCCTTAATTCTGTATATTTAAAGTTAACCCCACAGCCAAGCCACATAATGACAAAGAACTCAGCTGTTATTTTTTTATGCAGGACTAGTTGATTTTGATTGACATTAATTTATTTGAGGAATTTGAATCTCAAGAAAGGTTCATGACTGTGTCAGTAAAGTCAAAGAAGGGACGCCGTTTCTTGGGCCTGTTTATTTGGAATGTTGTGAGCCCTAATGTGTCTGTCAAAGGGCTCCGTAGTGGGAATGACAATATGCAGTTGCTACTTTTAATTTTAAAGCCACATTAAAAACTTAACACACATTCATCTCAACTAATGCAAAAGACATGCCCCCTAAAAACGTATACACAAGCCCTAAATTTAATTAAAAATGCTAACTTTACCATGAATGAATACTTTGGCTGGTATTAGGGCTAAGTCAAACCAAGACTCGGGCTCAGAGGTTGGGTATTAGTCTGGGAAAACATGATTTTAATAGCTCTGACAACCACTTAACTTCAGAGGGTTAGCAGTCAGTTCTTTCAACTGGGTGCTTTTCCTTATGTATTTCGTTTTAACCATGTATCATTTTTGTGAGAAGCTTTCTGATAGGAATAGTTGCCTGCTCTGTCACTTCATTGCTCAGCACTGCCCATGTTTCTAGCACACTTGTTGAAATTCTTCACAGCCAGCCCAGTTAAAGCATCTAACAAGGACCCTCTTGTCATAATGATCCTAAATAGAAGCACTGGGTAACAAGCAATGAAGACAGGATAACTTGAGGAGATTGAATATCACACCTTTCTTAAATAGTAGTCTCTGTAGTGAGCAAGATCTACCTGATAATTTTACATTTAAATACCATATGCCAGGTCAAGCAATTAATGAAGTCAGCTAAACCAGTCTGGCAAAATTTAACCAGAGCAAAAATGATCCTTTGGAGCACAAGCAGCCTTAAGATACTGAGGTAAATGCTTTATGTGACTATGTTTTGTGCCATGACATCCAGATGTAATGTAATGTAATGTAAAGCGGTGTATGTATAGCGCTGACTGCCACTCTGAAAGGAACATCCTGGCGCTGGTTGGAGGTGAGAGGGGACCCGAAGTGTCCTAAATAAGTGAAAGGCAGAATTCGTCTGAGGCGCTAAATACCCAAGTCTTCAGTGCCTTGCTGAATTGGGTTTCTGTTTTTAGCAATCTTAGATGAGTTAGCATAAGGTTCCAGTCTTTGGTCCCCAAGGCAGACACTGTTTTTCCTCTGTTTGTTTTACATCTGAAAATGGATGGTTTAAGGAGGTTGGCTGACGAGGGCCTAAGGGCCCTGGTTGTGATGTTGGGAGTGAACCGTGCTGAAAGGCACTTTGGTCCTAATTTAAGCATGGCTCTAAAGGTGATTAGGAGGATTTTAAAGAGTAGTCTCTTGTGCAGTGGAAGCCAATGAAGGACTTTTAAGGCCGCTGATGCTGAGGACCTTCGTGGGAGTTTGAGAACTAAACGCGCCGCCTCGTGTTGGACAACTTGGAGGTTTTTTTTAAGTGTTGATTTGTTGGCTCCTGAGAGAAGGCAGTTGCAGTAGTCCGGGTGCAAGAGAATCAGGGCCACTGCCACTGATTTCCTTGCGGCAAGTGGAATTAGATCAAAGAATTTGTTTTTTTAGCGTTTTGATGAGGCTAAAGAAGGTCCCTGCTACAGCCGTAGCATGTGGGAGGAAGGAAAGCACAGTATCGAACTGCACTCCTTAATTTTCTACTACCTTGACCATGTCAGGTGGAGGTGTTGATCCCTCTGGCCACCATTTGCAAGGCTGAAATGAGACATCTTTCCCTATGGAAAGGATTTCGGTCTTGTCGGTGTTACATCTAAGGTGGTCGTCCTTTATCCACTGGATGACTTCAGCTAGGCAGCGTTTAAAGTTAAGTTCGGTGTCTATAGAATTGTTGTCTAGCATATCTAGCCGTAGCATGTGGGAGGTAGGAAAGCACAGTATCGAACTGTGCTCCTTAATTTTTGACTACCTTGCCCATGTCAGGTGGAGGTGTTGTTCACTCTGGCCACCATTTACAAGGCTGGAATGAGACATCTTTCCCTATGGAAAGGATTTCGGTCTTGTCGGTGTTACATCTAAGGTGGTCGGCCTTTATCCACTGGATGACTTCAGCTAGGCAGTGTTTAAAGTTATGTTCGGTATCTATAGAATTGTTGTCTAGAGAAAGGATCCCTTGCGTATCGTCTGCATAGGACGTAACTTCAATCCCAAAGGATGCAATCAGGGAGATGAGCGGGGTCATATAAATGTTGAACAACAGTGGGCTCAGAGACGAGCCCTGTGGGACTTCTGTTGTTATGTTGGGTTCCACAGAAAGGAAAGTGCCATGGGTCACAGCTTGTCTGCGGTTAGTGAGTAATGATTTTAATCAATTCCAGAGCGGAGCCTGAGATGCCGCAGAGTTTGAGTCTCATCAGGACGGTACTATGCGAGATGGTATCGAACGCGGCAGACAAGTCGAGTAAGATCAGAACCGCTTTCCTGCCTTTGTCGGCTATAGTTTTTAGGGTGTCCGTTATTTCTAGGAGTGCTTGGGGCGAAAGCCAGATTGCTGAGGGTGGAGGATATTAGTGGCCTCAATGAATTTGGTTAGTTCTTTGTGTACAACTTTTTCTGTGATTTTGCCTAGCAGGGGAAGCAGTGAAATGGGACGGAGGTTTGAGAGCACCGAGGGGTCGATGTTTTGTTTCTTTTTCATTGGTTTTACCAGTGCAAACTTCCATTCTTCCAGGACTGTACCTAAGCTTAGAGAGGAATTAACTATCTGATTTATGATTGGATTGATCGTATCTATGATTTTGTGGAGGGTCATTGGGGGACAGGCATCCGAGGGAGAACCTCATTTGCATGCTCCTATGGCATCGCAAGTCTGTTCTAGTGATACTCGTTTAAAAGTTCGGATACAATGAGCAGTGATAATGGTGAGGTGCTCGAGGGTGACGTCCCGGTCTGGGACGGGAACCGTTAAAAAGTCCATTTGGATTTTATGAAATTTTTCCTTCGGAGAAAACTGAAATAGTATCACACAGTTTTTGCAAAGGGGGTAATTCTTTCTGTAGCGCTATAGGGTTGGTGAAGGACTTTATGACTGAAAAAATTACTTTTTGGTCTTGGTTGGCCTCCTGTATTTTCCTTGAATAGTACTCTTTTTTGGCGAGTTTGATCTGATGGTGATAGAGCTTTCTGCTATTTTTATGAGCTATTTTTTCTCCGGCATTGTACGATCTTCTCCACTTCTACTCATGTTGGTTACATTTAAGATGTGTTTGTGCAAGAGCAGGCGTAAACCAAGGGGCTCACTGAATTTTTGGTTTCTTGTCCTTATCAGGTCTCTCTGGTGGGGTGAGTTCATTGCATACAGTGGTTAGCCAGGAGTTGAAGAGGCATGAATCCACCCCTGTGTTCCCTGTTAAGACGAGGGTTTGAGCTTTGCCAGAGGTTGCTAGCTTAGGGTTGTCTGCTAATTGTGCCCATTTGCGCCTGTGTTGGAGGTCTGGGATGACTTATCAGGGAGGCTCATATGTGGAACCTTAAGTGAAAGGGGGACAAAGTGGTGGTCTGACCATATCTGAGGGGTGGGGGTATTGATCGATAACGAGGCAAAGTTGGAGCAGACACCATCCAAAGTGTGTTGGGGCCTCCACCAGCTGGTGCAATGTAAATAGTTCTGTAATTTGAAGGAAGTTGTCTACTCCTGGCACAGTTCTGCTTTCTAAGTGGAGGTTAAAATCTCCTAACAAAGTGAAGTTGGCGTATCTGAGCAGGTGATGGCTTAGGGTATCTCCTAGTGCGTCTATGAAGGTGGTGCTCTGACCAGGTGGACGATAGATCAGAGCTCCAGAGAAGGACATGGAGGCATTTACGGAGTTGCAAAAGCCAAGGCTTTCCTCTCCCCTGATTGTGTCAAGGTCAAAATTAGTACAGTGTAGCGTGTCACGTAAGATAATGGCCAGGCACCCTCCTCTGCCATCCCTTCTATCTTTCCTGTAAATCGTATAGTTGGGTGGGAGAGCAACAGCAATGTCGGGGTTACACCAATCTTTCAGCCATGTCTCCGTAATAAATAGAAACTCTAGCTGTTGATCTATAATTAGATCTCTCACATTTTGGCAGTGCTTACTTAGTGATCTGGCATTGATTAATCCCCCTTTAAGTTGGGCATTGGGAGTTGCTCTGGCTGAACTAAGGCTATTGACTGAGATGGGAAGATCCATTCTACAATGATAGCAGAAGGCCCCCATTCTTTTGTCACGTGAGATCTGACACTTACAGTGTCCCCTACTATTGAGATGTTTCTATGCCTCAGCTGTATAAACAATTTCTGGGTGGTTTTGGGAAGCATTTCCTGCCCTTGTCACAGCCTTGGCGCGGACGGGCGCAGACAGGCTTGCCTTTGGCGCACCTTTGGCGCTCCGGGGGCGCGCCCACTGCGCGCGTCTGACCCAGCATAAGATTAAATAGCTAGCCGGGCGCTGGAATCTCCTAGGCTCCGACCTCCTCGCCGGAAGTCTAGCAGGCCGGAAGTCAGGCCGGCCAGGTAGGGGGGTGTGTCTGCTTCCCTCCAAACAATCGGCGAAACGCCGCATCAGACCTGGGAAGCGTAGAGAGGCAGTGAAGAAGGTAAATCGTAAGTGCCCCTGAGAGGCGAACAGGCAAGAATGTGCAAAATGGTTGTTTTTCACTTTGAAATTGAATGACCTGTTTGGTTGCGACTTAGAATTCAAGATACTTATGCCAAGACTTTGGCCTATCGTAACACCACCAATGACTTTCTGAGTAATTTTTCCAACAACGCGCCACAATATGCGTGTTGAAGAGAACGAGGCGTAATTCAGACAATACTCTCTAGAAGCATCTTTTGGACCTACAAGTGACTAATGATCCCTGGCGAAGTTCAAACGAACGAAACGCGTTGGCTGAGGTTTTAAGAGATTGAGGAGAATAAAGAATTTTGGACAAATTTGAAGCTCTTTTGTACTTTGCTTTTTGGTGCACCGTCCTTTTCTACATAAGATTTCACTTTATGCTGACGATGTCCTGCTTTTCCTCACACAGTCGTTTACCTCTGTGCCGCCCCTTCTTCGGGGAAATAGAAGACTTAAGCCAAGTCTCTGGCTTCAAAATTAATATTCAAAAGACACAAGCCCGTAGCTTAACTATTCCCAAGATGGACCAGATGTGCCTGATAACTCAACTCCCATTCTAATAAGCATCCGAGGGGGTTTCCTACTTGGGGCTGCAAATGTTTGCCACAGTGGATAGGACAGCCCGAGAGAACTATGCAACCCTTTTATCTAACTTGCAACGGGAACTCCTGATCTGGAAGAGACTCCCATTGTCATGGCTGGGGAGACTGGCTGCCATTACAATTACTCTACTGCCCGCATCCTGTTGTAATGCAGACTCTGCCGCTGTAACCCCCGCTCCTGATCGTGGCCAAACTGTAACATGTCATAGAGGGCTTCATCTGGGGCAGGAAGGGAGCTCGTATGGCATGCCGCCAGACATATTTGAAACAGGAAGACGGTGGACTGGGTGTTCCACACCTGGAACCCTACTTTCAGTTCAGCTATGCTATATGATTGAATGGTACAGGTCTGAATCAGAGAAACACTGGTGCTATATAGATCGCGCAATAGGGGGCATACATGACTGGAAGATACCTTGGCTACCCAAGCGATATCGCCCGGCTGGAGTATATATCTCCACAATTTTGAGGGCCACCCTCAATGCTTGGGACAAGTTGCAGGAGTCTTGAGGTGTTTCAATCCCCACATCTCCACTGACCCCCTTCATAGGCCACCCTGAGTTCCCTCCGGCCAGAGAAGGCAATAACTACATCAAATGGCAGGAGGCCGATTGCAAGAGAATTGGTGATCTCTTAGACGCAGAAAGGATAATGGAATGTTCCCAGCTTGTGTCTGATTTTGGCTTACCCAGAGAAGCATACTGGCAATACCTTGCTTTAGGACATTGGGTTTTACAAACATACATGAGCCCAAATGCGAGTCGCCCACTAACAAAGTTTGAGAAATGGTACATAACTTGGGGTCGGACAAGAGTCTGCTCTCAGACATATATTTCTTCCTTCTCTCACCCACTCATCGAGTTAAGTCCCCTGCACAATGCTGTTGGGAGTCCGAATTCTCCCCCAAAGAATGGCAGGGTATAATTCATAGAGCAAGGGCCTCCTCCTTCAGCACTGCTGGGAAGGAGATGTTCCTCAAAATAGGGCATTACTGGTACTACACCCTAGCTAAGGTAGGATTTTGGAAACTGGGTGGAGCTAACCTTTGCTGGGGCCGGTGCTGACAAGTTGGTACTCTTACAGACGTGTTATGGCACTGCCTGAAAATACAACGATTTTGGGACTCAACACTGCCTGATATTAATGCTACTTATCACACAGATATACCCAGATTCCCTAGCTACATAATTTTGGGCCTTCCCAACCCCTTAAACTAACCTCAAATCATGCCGGGGAAGGGTCATTACATTAACGCTGGGGGCTGCCAAGCAGGTCTTGCTCTCGAGGTGGGGCACTGAGGATGTCCCCACCAGGGTTGATTGGCTACATAAATAATGGAAGGTGGTTGACATGGAGAAAATAACGGCAAGCCTCATGCATATACTCCCCCACTTTGACAAAACTTGGGGGCCCACTATAGTCTTTTTAGTGGAGGAATTCACAGAACTTACCTTCCCGAGATATCTCCGGGTACTTCAACTTACCAGCTCACACTCCATAGCAGATGAACATATCTCTAAGAAATAAGCGTACTCTCTTTGAAGGAACAGGTCTCCCTCACTGAAACAAAAGCAGCCGTTAGCTACCAAGTCCCCTCCCCCGACTTTACTTTCTTCTTTCTTCCTACTATTCTTCACTCTCCCTTGGAGTAACAATCACCATATTGACCTCCCTACCGGCCTGTGGATGTAAGTGGTAGCTATTGTTATACTTACAAAACATACTGATAAAGAGATTTAAACCATAAATTATCTCACAATAACAACTCCATATTCCCTGTAAATATCTCACTCATATTTTTCAGCTTTAAAGATGACCCGCCTAATGTTCCATCTTTAGCACCTTCTTGTAATCAAACAAATGTTGATGGAGCAAGTACTTTAGCAATGAATCACACTCTTCCTTTCATTTTCTGCTAATATTAAAAACATTCACATAAGAAGGAGAGAGGAACATTACAAAGAGAGAGGCAAAGATCACTTTAAACTATGTTGGCAGAAATCATTTTATTGTGTGAGCCCCTTTGCATGGCATCTTGGTTGAGTAGGTCGATGCAGGCCATCAATCTTCTCAATACTATATCACACTGAAGTACCTTCAGTGAGGAGGATGAGGCTGTCCTTAGGATCTCCAACTTTGGAAGTGGTTGCTTTACGTCATGCTAGTCCTAAAGTGCCCAAAACAGTTCAGAAGCATAGGTCTAGGCTTGCTACTGAGATAATTGTTCAGAAGTGCTATTGAAATTGGAACTGACAGCACATTTGAAGAGCCTGGACCTGATAGACTTGGATTTGACGGTCGGTGATGTATGTCAAAAATCATGTTTTGCTTTGAGTTTAGCATCTCCAACAGAACATTTACTATAGGCATCTACTGTGCCTCTTAATGTCTATTGTCTAATGTCTAATGTCTTTTATGTGGTGGGAGTGGTTACTCAGCAGGATATCTATGACATGTGTAGTACTACTTGTTGCCATCACCTGACTCAAGGGTCACATATTTAATGTTGATATCTTAGGGAATTAAAACAGTATTATTTTTATGACTTAATTTGATAAGATTCTGTGAGATTGTTGATTGAGGCATTGATTGTTCTTTTTATCATATGTTCCTGTTATAAAGCATTAAGGCCGGGCAACAGAGCTTCAACGCATGGGACTGTGCTAGCAACTGAACCAGATACTATATAGTAACCAAACACCTAGTACAGATTTGCCTTGGCAACTGTCACCCAAACTTCAGGGCTGTAATCATCACCACCACCCTGGAACATATGTTGATATGTCATCTGAGGAAAATCCATATGTTTGTGTTTAAGCAGGCATGCTCAACAGGCAACTTTCTACCTCTTGATGCACATAATGCTTCAACTGATAAAGAGAAACTTAAGACATTTGGTTAGCAAATCTTCCTTTTATACCTTCTTTTCTTTATGTTGTAGGTCCACTCAAAAAAGCTAGTCACTAATGTTGTTGATTTGTCCTTCATAAAAAGGCAAATTGTTGTTGAGCAGTGCTCAGGATGCATAGTTTTTGGGATTTGTGAGGGCCAAAAAAGATCATGGTTTTAAAGTCTCACATGCATCTGGTCTCCAGCTACTAGGTAATGCGAAATGCAAAAAAGGGAGACCATATGCTGATAGCAAGTCATATGATAATGAACCAGATAAAATAAATAGTTTAATGTGTTCTCATCAGCCAACCTGCTACTTAATCCCTTAATCACCTATTAATGGCAAAATACAATGGAGGAGGTCATTTTTGAAGAGTTGTATCCCATTTCAAACTAGCTAAGCATTCTCCATGAACATATAATGTTACATCGCATGCCAACACAATGCATGCCATTACAATGCGGTTGTAACAACGCAAGTGCTGTTACAACGCGTTACCATTACAACATATACTTTTACCACACACAAGCCTTTACCACGCATGCCATTACAATGCAAAGGCATGCGTGGTAAAGGCATACACTTGTTAAAAGTGGTTAAAGTAAGTAATAGAATATATATATATATATATATATATATATATATATATATATATATATATATATATATATATATATATATATACAGTTCCAACATCCAAATAGACTCGGATACCAACACAAGGTGAGACACTCCACTGATTTTCCGCACATATTCTTTAACTACGATGTAACGCGTTTCGGCATACTGCCTTGTCCACACATCATGCGCCTAATAAACATTGAGTTATATATATATATATATATATATATATATATATATAGCACAAAACATCCCTCGAAGAAGAACGCGGAGGCCAAGGGGATTTCAGGTCAAACAGCTCGTTTATTTCTCATTTCAGCAATGGCGGCGAATGCATTTCGGCATTTGTAGCCTTCTTCAGCGCCCAACAAAGCAGCATGTCCTGTCACAAAATGTTCCTTCCTGTTCAAATAAATGTTCCAGCACCTGGCGCTCCTCCCCCTAATGTGGTCGACACATCCTGTTAGAGTCCGTTTCAATGCTGGACTCCAACTCCCAGAAGGCACTGTACCGGCACGATTGGGTCGATGGCGTGGGGGAGTGAGGCAGACAGTAGGTCCCGGCTGGCTGACAGGTAGGTGGTGATAGGTTCAATGCCTCGAAGTGAGAAAAAGTCACCAGCCGTAGTCATTGGTCCCCTTTGAACCGCTACAGCCAGCACAACACAGATATATATATACATCCTTGAAAAAAACACAGGTTTCAGGGACGTTACAGTTAGGCAGACATTTTACTCATACAAAAACAGAGAAATTGGGCAGTTATAGTTAGCTGAGCTAACTATAACTTATGTCCCCGCAATGCACTCCTGATGACATCACATATTGCATCACTCATGACATGGTCAGTAACATCACTGATGACATCTCAAAGGGCATCATTGATGACATCACTGATGACATCATCAACTTAATATCTGACGCACCTCTTCACACCCTAATATAACCTTTGATACACCCACTCTAAAATATAGACTACCATTCTCAAAACCATAGACACACCAATAACAGCTAGTACATACCCACTCACTGATTCATAGGTCTACACACACATCTACTCAATCACCCATATAGTTACTTATACACGCAGTTACTCATCAATACAGCCACTGTTATACGTACTCATACACTGATACAGACACTCACACACCGCCACTCACCCATAGAGTTACTCACCCACCTAGTCAGTCACCCAAAGAATCAATCACACTGCCCTTTACTCATCTATACAGTTATAATACATCACCTCAATTATTCATACAGATACTAATACATAATTACTCTCTTCTACAATCACTGACACAAGCACACACTCATCTATACAGCCTCTCTCACAATCACCCACTCACACATACAGTCCCTTATATACTCCAACACTCACATGTATTGCCTTTCTCATATGCAGTTACCCACCCATATACCACTGAAATATTCATATACTCACCAACACAGCCATATGCACACTCACTCACCCATACAGCCTCTTGCAGGTGCACTCATGAACCCATACACCCAGTATATCACCCACTCATACATCCATGCAGGGAGTCACATCCCTCACCCACCCCCACAGTCAGTCAGGCACCCATACAGGTACTCAGACAACCAATCATTAACTCATATAGACACTCATGTAGCTATTCACCAACCCATGCAGCCACTTACACACCAACTGACACACTGGTACAGACATTCACACAGATTAGTCATTCACCCATGCATTCACTAAAACACATTTAATCACTCACTTATACTGTCACTCACTCACCCACTAAATCATCCATATAGACACTCATACACCCACTCATTCTTTGAATAAACCTTTGTGTGTATGTATATATACAAATATATATAAGCCAACATTCAGCTATGTAAGCAAGTGTTAGATTACAACGTTAAGCACTTTGTTTGCGTATTTTGCAGTTTTGCTAGATTTGCACACAGGATATAAGCTTTGTAATTATTGGGTCACCTGGAGTCTGACCGATATCAAGCCTTTGGCATAATTGCAGTATTTTGTACTGGATATATTGTATGTAATCAAAACTGCTAATTAGTATGTTTTAGTTATTTTTGACACACAGCATATTTATATGTAATGCCAGCCATGAAATGAAGTTTTAAGCTACGCAGCCTTTTTTCATGGTAATGGTATATGCACATCATATGCAGTATTTTTATATGTCCATATGTAAAAACCATGTGACACTAGTGGGGTGTATATTTATATATCTGTTCTCGCGTTGAGTGGCTTACATGTGATCAAGGCCAGCTTGGCTGGCCGAAACGCGCAATGACAGGTAGCAGGAGCATTGCATACAGAAATGAAAAATAAAGAATAACCTGGAATCAGAGGAAGTGGTGTTCGTGTGTCTTTCCATCGCCGTCAGGAGGTTGGGGAGTTGTTGGATTTTGTGATATATATATATATATATATATATATATTTTTTTTTTTTTTCACTGACGAAGGCGGGAAACGCCGAAACGCGTTTGTGGATTGAATTTGCTGAGGTTTCACGGAGAATAAAATGCATGAATGAACCTACGCGATATATGGCTTGGAGTGCTCTCATTTGTATTTGAAACCCAGGACTGGAGGTTTTTCGTTTGGAAATATATATATATATATATATATATTACCTACTGGCGGTCGCCAGTAGGTATATATAGTTAGGATTTTTTCTCTATGGGATTTTTGAAAATTCTATGTCTAATAACTTTGGCGTATGTGGACGGAATTGGCTGAAATTTTCAGGAAAATGGAACATTTTGTTTCTGAGCAGCCCCTGAAAATTTGGGGGGGGGTTCGTCAAGGGGGGGCCGAGAAAAAAGGGGGGTCCCAAAACGTGTTTTTAACATTGAGTTTTCCATAGGGCGGTTGGTCTCACTTTTAGCCCGAACGGCTGAATGGATTTGCACGAAACTTGGCAAAATTGTAGGGACTGGTAGCCCGATGTGCCTTTGCTAGGTCTCAATATATGTGCTCCAGTGGATTTTGAGAAATTAACGTTCAAAAAAAGATATATATCTGTAACAGCGGACCAGGCAGCGCTCCGGTTCGCGGACTTTACGCGTTACGGAGCTTTGTGAAGCGAAGCTGATTGGTTCTCCGGCGTCTGTAAACATTCCAAACAGTCCGTAGCGGCCGCCATCTTGTCTCTCGGTAGGATCGAGAGACAAGAGGAGGCCAAAGCGAAGGGGCAAATGACCATAAGGGGGCATAGTAGATCCTCCCTGACCCTCTAGGTTTGATGTGGAGGTTTTAAAAGGGCCCCGCGGGGCAAAAAAAAATAAAAATAATAATAATCGAACGGCTGAATGGATTTGCACGAAACTTGGCAAAATTGTAGGGACTGGTAGCCCGATGTGCCTTTGCTAGGTCTCAATATATGTGCTCCAGTGGATTTTGAGAAATTAACGTTCAAAAAAAGATATATATCTGTAACAGCGCTCCGCTTCGCGTACTTTTTGCGTAACGGAGCTTTGCGAAGCTGATTGGTTCTCCGGCGTCTGTAAACATTCCAAACAGTCCGTAGCGGCCGCCATCTTGTCTCTCGGTAGGATCGAGAGACAAGAGGAGGCCAAAGCGAAGGGGCAAATTACCATAAGGGGGCATAGTAGATCCTCCCTGACCCCCTAGGTTTGATGTCGAGGTTTTAAAAGGGCCCCGCGGGGCAAAAAAAATAATAATAATAATAATCGAACGGCTGAATGGATTTGCACGAAACTTGGCAAAATTGTAGGGACTGGTAGCTCGATGTGCCTTTGCTAGGTCTCAATATATGTGCTTCAGTGGATTTTGAGAAATTAACGTTCAAAAAAAGATATATATCTGTAACAGCGCTCCGCTTCGCGGAGATAAAATTATCTCTGTATTACCTAGCTGTTGCTAACATCAGTTAGCGACCGCTAGTAGGAGATAGCGACCATCTTGGGCCCCACTTTGCATGTCAGTGATATTTATCACTAATGACATGCAAAGTGGGCATGCCAAGATGTTAGCGACTTGAAACAGTCGCTAACATCGCTATCTCCTATTACCAACTTTTGGAGATATTCGCGCTAAGCGCGAATATCTCCAAAAGCTACCACCTGCCCTGAGCAGTTCTTAGCCATGTTATCCAATGGGAGGTGGATAACATGGCTAAGAGCATTAGCTCGGTAATGCATGAATATCGCTGAGTTTTCAGCGATATTAATGCATTGCGGTCGTTTTTTATGGCATTTGGGATAAACCTTGATAATAGCAAGGTTTATCTGCGATAATTTCTGACGATGCTTAGCGGTAAAAAATTCGTTGCTAAGCATCGTTAGGGATAAATATCGCTTAACTTTGGTAATATGCCCCAACGTCTGTTAACGTTCGATTCGAAGGAAATCAGGAAGTGTTGAAAAACATTGTCTGCGCCATCTTGCCTTTTTTCAAATGCCACACTTTTGTCGTGCACGGCAGTCATTTTAGATGCCTTGACCAGACCCACTCTCTGCACGCTGTCGATCCTTAGCATGGCTCCCCACCCTCGCAAGCATCTCCCCCAGGCACTGGTCACCCTCGTTCTCTGTCTTATGCATGGGTAATAAACCTCCCCCCATCTGCGCTGCTCTTCCCTGAGAATCACACCCTGTGCCCGCCCGACACCTCCCTTTCGCCCTATTCACTACCGCACCCTCTGACACTCCTTTTCCTCTGTGTCCGATTGTCCAGGCCGGTCCTAGGCTATCAGCTAGCCCTGCAGATGTAGTTTATGGCCCCAGCTGTAAAGAATCACCCCTCTTCAAAGGAGTTATAGTAGATCAAGGCCCACACTCGATGAGATCCGTCACAGCACACGCGTTCCTACTATCTGAAAACCATCCTGTATTGTGATTGGGGAGGGGACCGAGCCTGAAGCGGAAGATTCCAGGGATGACTCTTTGTACATCAAAGTTTTTACAATTATGTGTCACATTAAAAATATATAGCACTCCAACAAAGTAGTAAGATTATAAAACTTTAATAACTTATAAATATATACAACAAAACAAAAACAGTAAAAACATATAAACATTTTTAGGGAAAAACAACGAAGTAGCGGTCGGCTGTGCGAATAGTCCCAGCGCAGCACAACGTCCAGATTTCTGGACGGCACCCAGGTGATGTTGCCTGGGTGCCGCACTGATTTCGGCATCCAGCGTGGGGCGTCGCGGGGGGTGGGTCATCAGTAGCAAACTGTTGTGCGAATAGTTCCAAGGCAGCAGAACGATGGCACCAAGGTGATGTCCAGTAAGTTGCCGCACTGGTTTTGGTATCCTACAATGCTGCTCCGAATAACGGCGTGGGGCGCCCCGGGGGGGGGGGGGGGAGGCGGCGTGAACGGGCCTCTCCAGGTGGAGTCTCGTCTGTTGTAGTGGGGCGCCCCTTTACCGTTTCAGTTGCCATTCCGTCCGCTTTTGGTCCACTGTGTCAAAAGCCGCAATTCAGCTGAGTTGCGCCCACTCTTGCGGTGCAGCAATAGGCGGCTGCCACAGGACTCTCAAAATGGCGGCAGGCTCTTTTCTTTTTGGGCCTGGTCCACTGAAATGGCCCTGGGACACCTTGGAAATCGGACGCTTGTCTGCTAGGTCTTGGACCCCATTCTCGAAAGCGTCCCCTCCGCCTTGAGGATTCAACAAAAGTTTTGGGGGCCCCCGACTCCTGCAGGCTTCTGGTGGGGAGCGGCTGCCATGATTGCTCGCGGAATGACCACGACGGAGCCACGAGATGGTGGTGCTTTCATGCTGATGCCAGCTTCAGTCTGAAACATCCAGAAACAAGGTGGGGCTTTCATCGTTTGGGAAAAAAAAAAGTTTTCATCCAATGAAAAGTGTTATTTTTAGGTCATATGATCAAGCCTTCCATCATTAGGAAACCAAAAGTAAAATGAACCAATGAAAAGTTTTATAAACAAGTCACATGACCTGTTATGCGGCATAGGGTATAAAATGCGGAGAAAATACGTTGGCACGTGAGGCGGCGTCAGTAGCGGACCGATGTGCGAATAGGCCGAAGGCAACACAACGCGCCAAGATCCGGATGGCACCGAGGTGGTGTCCAGCAAGTTGCAGCACTGGTGTGGCCATCCTACAATGCTGAAAGTCGGCGTGGGGCGCCCCGTTGGCCTGTGAGTTCGCGTCAGTAGCGGACCGATGTGCGAATAGGCCGAAGGCAGCACAACGCGCCAAGATCCGGATGGCACCGAGGTGGTGTCTAGTAAGTTGCCGCACTGGTGTGGCCATCCTACAATGTTGAAAGTCGGCGTGGGGCGCCCCGTTGGCCTGTGAGATGGCGTCAGTAGCGGACCGATGTGCGAATGGGGCCAAAGGCAGCGCAACAATATTTTCGGAATAGAAGACACCACAAGGCGCTGAGATGCCAACATCCGGATGGCACCGAGGTGGTGTCTAGCAAGTTGTGGCACTGGTGTGGCCATCCTACAATGGTAAAAGTCGGCGTGGGGCGCCCTGTTGGCCTGTGAGATGGTGTCAGTAGCGGACCGATGTGCGAATGGGGCCAAAGGCAGCGCAACAATATTTTCTGACTAGAAGACACCACAAGGCGCTGAGATGCCAAGATCCGGATGGCACCGAGGTGATGTCTAGCAAGTTGCTGTACTGGTGTGGCCATCCTACAATGCTGAAACTCGGCGTGGGGCGCCCCATTAGCCTGTGAGATGGCGTCAGTAGCGGACCGATGTGCGAATGGGGCCAAAGGCAGCGCAACAATATTTTCTGAATAGAAGACACCACAAGGCGCTGAGATGCCAAGATCCGGATGGCACCGAGGTGGTGTCTAGTAAGGTGCACTGGTGTGGCCATCCTACAATGCTGAAAGTCGGCGTGGGGCGCCCCGTTGGCCTGTGAGATGGCGGCAGTAGCGGACCGATGTGCGAATGGGGCCAAAGGCAGCGCAACAATATTTTTGGAATAGAAGACACCACAAGGCGCTGAGATTCGGTTAGCACCGAGGTGGTGTCTAGCAAGCTATGCAGCTGAGTTGCGTGCGCACTTGCGGCGAATAGGTCGAAGGCAGCACAACAATGTTTTCTGAATAGAAGACACCACAAGGCGCTGAGATTCGGTTACCACCGAGGTGGTGTCTAGCAAGTTGCTGCACTGGTGTGGCCATCCTACAATACTGCTCCGAATAACGGCGTGGGGTGCCCGAAGGGGGGGGGGGAGGCGGCGTGAACGGGCCTTCCTAGGTGGAGGCTCGTCTGCTGTAGTGGGGCGCCCCTTTACCGTTTCAGTTGCCATTCAGCTGAGTTTTGGCCGCTCTTGATGCTACAGCGACAGGCGGCTGCAACAGGACTCTCAAAATGGCGGCCTGTTCTTTGGATTTGGGCCTGGTCCACTAAAATGGCCCTGGGATACCTTAGAACTCGGACGCTCGATTTTTTTTTCCTTTCCTCTACATGCAAAAAAAGGTAAATGCCCGGTACGTTATACGCTTCATCTGCCACGATGTACTCTCCAGAGGAACCGAAAAAAAATATAGTTATGGTAACTATACCATGCATCGTCATATGGAGAGGTGGCACCAATTAATTATAGTGCTGCATAAAAGAGAGATTTGGAGGAGAACCCCCGACCTGCCAGTACATTCATCAAAGAAGTGGCACTGACAGCATCAGAGGCAAGGGAAACGGTCCCAAATATTTAGAAGAACTTTGGAAAGATTAAAATGACATGTTTAGATTGTGGCAAATTAATTTCATGCGGACAGATGAGTGTTACTCTATAAATACAGCATATGAACATCATCATAGTCGATGGTTGGTAGAGACATTTTGACTATATCCTGGACCTGCCCGTCCTCGCCCAAAATGGCGCCGGAATAAATGGGACTCGTAACTCCTTGTTGTGTACTGGTTGCAGAACCTTGAAATCACGAGATACGTATGCAGTTTTGAAGCACATGGCGGGCGGGGACGAGAATTGATTGAGTATTTCGACATCCCTATTGATATTAAGTTCTGATGTGTTATTGATTACTGTACTATTGAAAGTTCGAATTAACGTCACGCATGGTACTTGCCCGCAAGTGTATATCTAGATAATTTTATTGTAACTGGCCCTGTCGTATTTTAATTATAAAATGTACGTCCACCGATTCCGCAACTGTTAGACACCTTAGTTCTTGCAACCTAATGGCCCGCCCGCTACGTTCCTCTACAGTGTAAATGTCTACTCATCATATACGATTACAGTTTGCTCCGTGGCCGGCCCACGTGGTTATAGGCTCGTATTTGTATAATGAAATTTTCACAATAAAGGTTTTTAAAAGAAAACATGGTAGTAGTATATACATTGGTAAAGTTTTTAATAATAGTCACTGTTTTAGAATCATTAAAAGGCAAGTGAAATAAAGCAGACCAATTACATGAAGGGTAAAAGGTATAATACGCAGGAACGCAGTAAAGATAAATGGTCAAGGGCTGTTGTGTTTTCTACTCCTGCAACATAAAGTGATCGATAAGAATCTCATATTCAGGCGTATCGGCGACTAAGACAGCAGGTCGACCCTCTTTTGCTCAACGGCTCCGTCATGGGACGAAGAAACGCCCTTTTTCTCGAAAAAAGAATATATTTTACTTGCAGGACAGTTGTAAATTTTCCGGGAAAGTACATTAGCCTGGAACATTATAACATATATTTAAGAAAAAATAATGTTCGGAAGTAATAAAAAGCGTAATTTTTAGGTCATATGACCAAGCCTTTCATCATTAGAATAAGAAAAGTAAAATGAACCAATGAAAAGTTTTATTAACAAGTCACATGACCTGTTATGCTTACGTTACGCGCTGCGCGTCGCGCCCCGGATGACTTCCGGATGCGCTAACGCGGCGCGTCATATGACGCATTACGCGACAACGCAGGTCCAGAATATAGTCAAAATGTCTCCACCAACCAGCGGTCGGAACACAACCCCTTTCAGCAGGCTAAATAGTTCTGTTAAATGACAACAGAAGGGACAGGCAACAAGAACCATCAGTCAAAGAGGGGAGGGCTAGTTCTTCTCTACCGGGTTACATTGGGGCGCTACCGGAACTGATCGAATTGGTAGTCTACAGTGTTTCTGGATGTTTCAGACTGAAGCTGGCGTTAGCATGAGAGCACCACCATTTCGTAGCTCTGTCATGGCCATTCCGCGAGCAATCATGGCAGCCGCTCTTTATCGTTATTTTGGGCGGGGTGGGTGGCGGAGCCGAGCTGTATTGCAGCCATCATGGTGTGGAGTTCAGTTCATCTCACTAGTTTCGTATTTGTCATGAGGGGTTGTTCTTAATGTTTCTATTTTAGCGAGGTCAAAAAGAGATCCCATTAGTGGCCTACTGATTTTGCTCGATTCCTTTTGTTTTTTTACACGATTTTTCGTTATCTGCAAAGACTAAACAGAGTATTGCGACTCTGTGTTTGTTTGTAAATAGAGAATGAACCAAAGAGAACCAATTCTAAAACAGTAAATGCTTGGATAACAATCAATCAAATGGAGAGAGAAGCAGGCACGACGTATTACAACGGGGGCAAAGGCCTGCGTTAACTACCTTTCACTATCTGCAAAGAGAGAGTACTCCTAATAGAAATGAGGGGGGGGCAGCATTCAAAGCAGATCAGTGTGCATAAACACGAAAATGTTTTTACTTACCACGTACTTGACATTCGACAGCTTATGATATTTGCTATTAAAAAACCATTGAAATTCACTGAAAAAAACATAGGTTATAGACCATATATAGTTAGGAATTAGCATTTACAAAACCTTGAAAATTCACTGAAAAAACCATAGGTTATAGACCATATATAGTTAGGAATTAGCATTTACAAAACCTTGAAAATTCACTGAAAAAACCATAGGTTATAGACCATATATCGTTAGGAATTAGCATTTAAAAAACCTTATTTTACCCACACAAAACCATTGAAATTCCATATATAGTTAGTTGCACTAACTATAGATCGCGCACCCGCAATCCACTGCTGATGATGTCACATATTACATCATTCATGACATGGTCAGTGACATCACTGATGACATCACTGATGACATCTCAAATGACATCACTGATGACATCACTGATGACATCTCATTTGACATCAATGACCACATCACTGATGATATCATTCATGTGACAATACAATGCATCTCCTCACATTTTAATATAACCTCTGTGTTACCCAGTGTTAAATACAGAGTATAATTTTTGAAACCATTGACACACCAATACTAGTTACTACATACGCACTCACTGATTCCTACGTCTACACACACCTTCACTCATTCACCCATACAATCATTCATACATACAATCACTCATCTTTACAACACTATCATATGCACTCATACACCTATACAGACACTCACAGTCTGCCACTCATCCATGGAGTTACTCACACACCTAGTCAGTCCTGTAAAGAATCAATGACACTTCCATTTTCTTGTCTATACAGTCAAACATAGAGCACCTTACATTTTCAAACATATACTAACACATACTTACCTTCTTATACAATCATTGATACAAGTACACATTGATCTGCACAGAGTCATACACCTCCCAGCCAGCCACACACACACTCAGTCTCTCATACAAATACTTGGGCAATCAATCAATAACCCATATAGTTACTCATATAGCTACTGATCAACACATGCAGCAGTTTATAGAACAACAGACATAATGATGCACAAATTAAGACAGTTTAGTCACTAACCCATGCACTCAGTGAGACACATTTAATCACTCAGTCATACAGTCAGTCATGCACCTACTAAATCCTTCGTCCAGACACTTACACATCCACTCATTCTTCAATATGTAAGACATATTTAAACTTTACAGAAACAAAAAATCACTGGATGTTGTTATCAGTTATGTCATCAGTGATGTCATTTGAGATGTCATCAGTGATGTCATCAGTGATGTCACTGACCATGTCATGAATGATGTAATATGTGACATCATCAGCAGTGGATTGCGGGTGCGCGATATATAGTTAGTGCAACTAACTATATATGGAATTTCAATGGTTTTGTGTGGGTAAAATAAGGTTTTTTAAATGCTAATTCCTAACGATATTGGTCTATAACCTAAGGTTTTTTCAGTGAATTTTCAAGGTTTTGTAAATGCTAATTCCTAACTATATATGGTCTATAACCTATGGTTTTTTCAGTGAATATATATATATATATATAATTCTTCAACTTTTTAGAAAACTTCAGTCACTGGATGATGTCATCGGTGATGTCATCAGTGATGTCACTGACCATGTCATGAGTGATGTAATATGTGATGTCATCAGCATGGGCGCGAGTTATAGTTGGCTCAGCTAACTATAACAGCTGAATTTCTCTGTTTTTGTACAAGTGAAATGTCAGCCTAACTATAGCGTCCCTGAAACATATGTTTTTATCAAATGAATGTTTAAGGGTATTTAAATGCTAATCCCTAACTATAACATCCCTGAAACCTGTGGTTTTTGTCAGTGAATTTCTAAGGTTTTTTAAATGCTAATTCCTAACTATAACGTCAATGAAACCTTTGTTCTTTTCAGTGAATTTCTAAGGTTTTTAGATGCTAATCCCTAACTATAACGTCCCTGAAACCTGTTTTTATCAGTGAATTTCTAAGTTTTTTAAAATGCTAATCCCTTACTATAACGCCCCTAAAGCCTGTACTATTTCAGTGAATTTCTAAAGTTTTTTCAATGCTAATTTCTTACTATGTTTACATAGGTAGGACATGTGCAGAGAGGAAGAAAGGCGCAGAAAGAAGTAAGAGAAGTGCAGAAAGAGGGAGGAGAGGCGCAGAAAGAGGAAGAAATATGCAGAAAGAAGCAGGAAAAATGCAGAAAGAGTCAACAGAAGTCTGGAAAGAGGTAGAAAAGTGAAGAAAAAAGCAAGATAAGTGCAGAAAGAAGCAACAGAGGTTGAGAAAGAGGCCTACTTTGACTGTACCTTTCCACAGACTCATAGAAAGTAGCCTAATCACTAATCCTTCTCCCAAGATGTCTTAAACCTCACTTTTCTCTTGAAGGTTCACTATTAACCGACTGCTCAAAATGTTAGGCCTAACAAATGTAAAACAGCAACACTAAACATATCACTGTTGTAAGTCTGACCAAGTTTGAGAAGGTATGTATGCGTGTGTCTCTGCATCTACCTAGTGACATGTTACATAAAAATAAACATACAAATACTTGAATACCTTTGTTTCAAACAGCATACTCTGTACATTTGTGTGCAAGAAGGTCTATGTACTAATTTCTGCTCATAATACAGGGCACATGGGTATTCAATAGATATCTGAGGGGCTCTATAACACCTATATACATTAGACACGTCTGCCTGTAAAACCGAATAACAGAGCCGAATTGAAAAGGTTTGACCACCTATAAGAGAAGTTATCTGCTTTTTAAGCAACCATCTTCAGATTCATAACACATGTAGGAATACATGTACAAGTAGACATATACCTCAGTCACGAGAGCATGCAGACCTTTAAATTTGACACCCTGCACTTCCCATTTGAGTACAGAAAGAGGCAAGAGAAGTTCAGAAAGAAGCAAGCGAGTTGCAGAAAGAGGCAAAAGAGGTACAGAAGGAGGGAATAGGGGTACAGACAGAGGCAACAGAGGTACAAAAAGAGGGAAGAGGGTACAGAAAGAGGCAATAGGGGTGCAGACGTTTGCAAGAGAGGTGCAGTAAATAGCAAGAGCAGTGCAGAAAGAACCAACAGAGGTGCAGAAAGAGGCAAAAGGGGTGCAGAAAGAGGCAAGAGAAGTGCAGAAAGATGTAAAAGGTGGAGAAAGAGGTAGGAGGGGTACAACCAGAAGGAAGAAGTAGAGAAAGAGGGAAGAGGGGTGCAGAAAGGGGCAAGAGAACTGTAAAAAGAGGCAAGCGAGTTGCAGAAACAGGCAAGAGAGGTACAGGAAAATAACAGGGGTGCAGAAAGAGGCAATTGAGGTGCAGAAAGAAGCAAAAGATGTAGAGAAAGAAGCAAGAGATGTGCAGCAAGAACCAACAGAGGTGCAGAAAGAGGCAAGAGGGGTGCAAAAAGAGGAAAGAGAAGTTCATGAAGAAGCAACAGAGGTACTGAAGGAGGCAAGAGAACTGCAGAAAGAGGCAAGAGAGTTGCAGAAACAGGCAAGAGAGGTGCAGAAAAATAAAAGGGGTGCAGAAAGAGGCAAGAGGGGCGCAGAAAGAAGCAAAAGAGGTGGAGAAAAAAGCAAGGGAGGTGCAGAAAAAATAAAAGGGGTGCAGAAAGAGGCAAGAGGGATGCAGAAAGATGCAAGAGAAGTGCTGAAAGAAGAAACAGAGGTATAGAAGGAGGCTAGAGAAGTGCAGAAAGAGGCAAGAGAGTTGTAGGAACAGGCAAAAGAGATGCAGAAAAAAGGAAAAGTGGTGCAGAAAGACCAACAGAGGTGCAGAAAGAGGCAAGAGGGATAGAGAAAGAAGCAGGAGAGGTACAGAAAGAGGGAATAAGGGTACAGAAAGAGGCAAGAGGGGTGAAGAAAGAAGCAAGAGAGGTGCATAAAGAACCAAAAGAGGAGCAGAACAAAGCAACAGAGATGCTGAAAGAGGGGTGCAGAAAAAGGCATGAGAAATACAGAAAGATGCAACAGAGGTGCACAAGGAGATAAGAGAAGGGCAGAGAGAGACAAGGAAGTTGCAGAAACTAGTAAAAGCGGTGCAGAAAGAAGCAAGAACAATGCAGAAAGAACCAACAGAGGTGCAAAAGGAGGCAAGAGGGGTGTAGAAAGAGGCAAGAGAGGTACAGAAATTTGAAAGAAAGGTCCAGAAAGAAGCAAGTGCAGTGCAGAAAGAACCAACAGAGGTGCAGAAACTGCCAAGAGGGGTACAGAATAAAGCAAGAGAAGTGCAGAGAGAAGCAACAGAGATGTAAAAAGAGGCAAGAGAGTTGTAGAAAGAGGCAAGAGAGTTGTAGAAACAGGCAAGAGAGGTATGGAAAAAAAGGAACAGAGATGCAGGTAGAGGCAAGAGAGGTAAAGAAATAGGGCAGAGGAGTGCAGAAAGAGCCAAGTGGGGTGCAGAAATTTGCAAGAGAGGTGCAGAAAGAACCAAGAGCAGTGCAGAAAGAATAAACAGAGGTGCGGAAAAAGGCAAGATGGGTACAGAAACAGGCAAGAGAAGTGCAGGAAGAACTACTGCCTAAACTACGAATTCATTAACCACGAAGGGTAAACAACGAGCAATGCCAAACCACTACATTGTTTACAACGAGTACCTAATCAACGAAAAAATATTCAAATTGCTCATTACCCATTTACACCAATATGTTCTTTAAAATCCGCATGTTTTTGAGACGCACAACCATTCTCCGTGACCTCAGGGCTTATGTTCCCAGGTTATTTCCAAACCTAGGAATGGCCTTTGAGGCACAACCTTCTGTATGTGAAACACGTCTGTGCACTTTCTTTCAGGTATCTCTCTCTGCTGCAGGGCTGTGGAAATGTACGCTGTATCTGAGAGAGCATGTTTTTATTATTTATTAAAGCTGGATCTGATGCCAGTGCTACTGCCCTCCCCCATGCTGTGGACGGGATTAAGTGATTTGCCTAGCACCTTAAACCACCAGCTCAAATCAAGCAAAAGGCTATGAGGCCTTGACTGAGAAATAGCAGAGGCAGCAGCCTCCGCAGCAACAGCATTCAGTCATCCGCTTGCAGAGCTGGATTCGAGCATGCAGTGGGTGACCTTGAGCTGATAAGCTTTCTAACATGGTGCCAAACCTCCAAACCTCTCTGTCGCCTTTCATTCCAGGAGATGCTGTAATATTCATGACGATAACATAAATCAGCTATCTATTGACAATAATATATCCTCTGGGCTGCTCTTAGGAATAATTTGCAAATAAATGAAATCATGAAAAGTATGACCTTTTACATTACAAAAAAGCAGGCAAAATAAAAACAACCCTCTTGGTTCTCTGGGACCATAAGTGTGATCTCTTCAGATATGCAGGAAAGAGTGTTACATGTGTCCGGGTTTTAAAATTGATTTGTCCTTGCGTTTACAGGGTTAACATCCTTTATCCAATCATCAGAGCCAACCTACTCTGTGCCGAGTGAGTCATGCCAGAGGTGTTGTGGACGTGATTTTCATAGTTTATGAAAGTCATTGTTAAGGGTGTTGTGGTTAACTGATTGGTCATTGTTTGGGATTCATGGTTCAGGTTGTTCGTTATTCAAACTTCGTTATTAAGGATGTTTCCCGCAGAAAGAAGCAAGAGAGGTGCAGAAAGAAGCAAAAGAAGTGCAGAAAGAAGCAACAGAGGTCCAGGCAAGAGGGGTGGAGAAAGAGGCAAAAGAAGAACAGAAAGAAGGAACAAAGGTGCAGAAAAAGGTAAGAGTGGTGCAGAACGAGGCAAGAGAGGTGCAGAAAGAGGCAAGAGAGTGCAGAAAGAAGCAACAGAGGAGCAGAAAGAGGCATGAGAGATGAAAAAATAGGATAAATGATTAAACAAGTACTGCCTAAACTACGAATTCGGTAACCACAAAGGGTAAACAACAAGCAATGCCAAAGCATTACATTGTTTGCAACGAGTACCTAAACAACGAAAAAAATAATCAAATTGCTCAATACCCATTTACACCAATTATTCTTAAAAATCTGCATGTTTGTGAGATGCACAGCCATTCTCTGTGACCCCAGGGCTTATGTTCCCAGGTTACTTCCAAACCTAGGAATGGCCTTTGAGGCACAACCTTCTGTATGTGAAACATGTCTGTGCACTTACTTGCTTTTAGGCGTCTCTCTCTGCTGCAGGGCTGTGGAAACGTGTGCTGTATCTGAGAGAGCATGTTTTTATTATTTATTAAAGTGGCTCTGATGCCATTGCTGCTGCCCTCCCCCATGCTGTGGACGAGATTAAGTGCAGTGCCTAGCACCTTAAATCACCGGCTAAAATCAAGCAAAAGGCTATGAGGCCTTGACTGAGAAATAGCAGAGGCAGCAGCAGCCGCAGCAACAGCATTCAGTCACCCGCTCCGCAGAGCTGGATTTGAGCATGCAGTGGGTGACATTGAGCTGATAAGCTTTCGAACATGGTGCCAAACCTCCGTACCTCTCGGTCTCCTTTCATTCCAGGAGATGCTGTAATATTCATGACAATGCAATAAATCAGCTATCTGTTGACAATAATATATCCTCTGGGCTGCTCTTAGGAATAATTTGCAAAAAAAATGAAACCATGAAAAGTATGTCCTTTTACATTACAAAAAAGCAGGCAAAATAAAAACAACCCTCTTGTTAATAGGACCATAAGTGTGATCTCTTCAGATATGCAGGAAAGAGTTTTACATGTGTCTGGGTTTTAAAACTGATATGTCCTTGCGTTTACAGGGTTAACATCTTTTATCCAATCATCAGAGCCCACCTGCCCTGTGCCGAGTGAGTCGTGTCAGAGGTGTTGCGGACGTGGTTCTCACAGTTTATGAAAGTCATTGTTAAGGATGTTTTGGTTAACTGATTGGTCATTATGTGGGATTCATGGTTCAGGTTGTTTATTATTCAAACTTCGTTGTTAAGGATGTTTCCCACAGAAAGAAGCAAGAGAGGTGCAGAAAGAAGCAAAAGGAGTGCAGAAAGAAGCAACAGAGTTGCAGAAAGAGGCAAGACGGGTGCAGAAAGAGGCAAAAGAAGTACAGAAAGAAGGAACAGGGGTACAGAAAGAGGCAAGAGGGGAGCAGAAAGAAGCAAGAGAGGTGCAGAAAGAGGCAAGAGAGGTGCACAAAGTGGGAAGAAGGGTGCAGAAAGAAGCAAGAGGAGTGCAGAAAGAAGCAAGAGAGGTGTAGAAAAAAGCAAGAGAAGTATAGAAGTAAGCAACTGTGGTGCAGAAAGAGGCAAGAGTGATACAGAAAGAGGCAAGAGAAGTGCAGAAAGAAGCAACAAAGGTACAGAAAGAGGAAAGAGAAGTGCAGAAAGAGTCAAGAGAGTTGCAGAAAAAGGCAAAAGAGGTACAGAAAGAGGGGACAGGGGTGTAGATGTTGAAGCCATCTTTCGTATATGAAACCAAATGCTTGAAGCTTTAGGCCCTGTTAAGTTGATATATAAAACTCACTGCCCAACATGCCTGTACTTTTCCAGTTTGCCTCAGTAAACTGCTATTGTAATGCAAGGCTTGCTCAAGAAAGATACAGGAACAGAGGAAGGTGCATGCTTAGACACAAACATTTCAACAAATCACATTTCGAAATGTTTCTGGTACATGGCTAATTGCATTACAGTGGAAAAATCCCAGAAGGTGCCTACTTGGGACACCTGGTCAGCAACAGTATATTTCGGACCATAAATGGTATGGCACCAACTAGGCCTTTGCTAATTGGTCTAGTGGCCCATGCTTAATTTGTGCTAGCTACATATGTCATGATGCTGCATCCTCTTGTGGTTTGGCCCTAAAAAGCTGTCAGAAATGTTACATCTTTGGACACTCAGTGACTATGCTGTTTGTCTCCGTTCTGCACATATCTGCATTGTTTGTTCATCTCCAATACATTCTGCTATCTTCTGTGCTGACAGAGAACCATATCTGTGGTATTATTTCTTATTCTTATTTCAGGTTCCACACAGACAGAGGCAAGAGAGGTGCAGAAAGAAAGAAGAGGGGTGCAGAAATTTGCAAGAGGGGTGCAGAAATTTGCAAGAGGGGTGCTATAATTTGCAAGAGGGTTGAAGAAATTTGCACAAGAGGTACAGAATGAAGCAAGAGCAGTGCAGAAAGAAGCAACAGGGGTGCAGAAAGAGGCAAGAGAACTGCAGAAAGAAGCAACAAAGGTGTAGAAGGAGGCAACAGAACTGCAGAAAGAAGCAAGAGAATTGCAGAAACAGGCAAGAAAGGTGCAGAAAGGGGAACAGGGGTGCAGAAAGAGGCAAGAGAGTTGCAAAAGGTAGCAAGAGAGTTGCAGAACCAGGCAAACAAGGTACCGAAAGAAGCAAGAGCAGTGTAGAAAGAACCAACAGAGGTGCAGAAAGAGGCAAGAGGGGTGCAGAAAGAGGCAAGAGAGGTGCACAAAGAGGCAAGAGAGGTACACAAAGAGGAAAGAAGGGTGCAGAAAGGGGCAAGAAAGGTGCAGAAAGAAGCAAGAGAGGCACAGAGAGAAGAAAGCAGTGCTGAACGAAGCAACAGAGGTATAGAAAGAGGCAAGAGGGCTGCAGAAAGAGGAAAGAGACATGCACAAGGAAGCAACAGAGGTGCAGAAAGAGAGAACAGGGGTGCAGCCAGAGGCAAGAGGGGTGCAGATATTTGCAAGAGAGGTGCAGACAGAAGCAATATAAGTACAGAATAAACCAACAGAGGAGCAGAAAGAGGCAAGAGGGGTGTAGAAAGAGGCCAGAGAGGTATAGAAACATGCAACAGAGGTGCAGAAAGAGGCAAGAGAAGGGAAGAACTAAGCAAAAGATGTGCAGAAAGTGGTAGGAGGGATGCAGAAAGAAGTAAGAGATGTGCAAAAAGAAGCAAGAGAAGTGCAGAAAGAGGCAAGAGTGCTGCAGAAAGAAGAAAGAGATGTGCAGAAGTAAGCAACAGAGGTGCAGAAAGAGGGAACAGGGATGCAGAAATAGACAAGAGGGGTGTAGAGATTTGCAAGAGAGGTGCAGACAGAAGCAAGACAAGTACAGAAACAAGCAACAGAGGTGCAGAGAGAGGCAAGAGGGGTGCAGAAAGAGGCAAGATAAGTGAAGAAGGAAGCAAAGGATGTGCAGAAAGAGGCAAGAGGTATGCAGACAGAAGTAAGAGAGGTACAGAAAGAGGGAAGAGGGGTGCAGAAAGAGGCAAGGGGGTGCAAAACTTTGCAAGAGAGGTACAGAAAGAAACATGAACAGTGCAGAAAGAACTAACAGAGGTGCAGAAAGAGGCATGAGGGGTACAGAAAAAGGCTAGAGAAGTGCAGAAATAAGCAAAAGAGGTGCAAAAATAAGCAACAGAGTGCAGAAAGAGGCAGGAGAAGTACAGAAAGAAGCAAGAGAGGTACAGAATCAAGCTAGAGAATTGCAGGAACAGGCAAGAGGGGTGCAGAAAGAGGCAAGAGAGGTACAGATAGCGGCAAGAGAAGTGCTCAAATAGTAAAGAAGGGTGCAGAAAGAGGCAAGAGGGGTGCAGAGAGAAGCAGGAGAAGTGCAGAATGAAGCAAGAGAAGTACAGAATGAAGCAACAGAGGTGCAGAAAGAGGCAAGAGGGCTACCGAAATAGGAGAGAGACATGCAGAAGGAAGTGGCAGAGGTACAGAAAGAGGGAACAGGTGTAGACAGAGGCAAGAGGTGTGCAGATATTTGCAAGAGATGTGCAGACAGAAGCAAGAGAAGTGCATAAACAAGCAACAGAGGTGCAGAGAGAGGCAAGAGGGGGGCAGAAAGAAGCAAGAGAAGTGAAGAAACAAGCAAAAGATGTGCAGAAAGCAGCAAGAGGGGTGCAGATAGAGGCACGAGAGATGCAGAAAGACGGAAGAGTAGTACAGAAAGAGGCAAGAGGGGTGAAAACATTTGCAAGAGAGATGCAGAAAGAGGGAAGAGTAGTACAGAAAGAGGCAAGAGGTGTGCAGAAAGAGGCAAGAGAAGTGAAGAAAGAAGCAAAAGATGTGCAGAAAGTGGCAAGAGGGGTGAAGACAGAGGCAAGGGAGATGCAGAAAGAGGGAAGAGTAGTACAGAAAGAGGCAAGAGGGGTGGAACCATTTGTAAGAGAGATGCAGAAAGAAGCAAGGGCAGTGCGGAAGGAACTAACAGAGGTGCAGAAAGAAGCAAGAAAGAGGCAAGAGAAGTGCAGAAAGAAGCAAAAGAGGAGCAGAAATAAGCAAGAAAGGTGCAGAAAGAGGCAAGAGAAGTGCAGAACGAGCAAGAGGGGTGCAGGAAGAAGCTAGAGGGATGCAGAAAGAGGCAGGAAAATGCAGAGTGAAGCAAAAGATGTGCAGAAAGAGGCAGCAGGGGTACAGAAAGAGGGGGAGGGGTGCAGAAAGAGTCAAGAAGGGTGCAGAAATTTACAAGAGAGGTGCAGACAGAAGCAAGAGAAGTGCAGAAAGAAGCAACAGAGGTGCAGAGATACGAGGGGTGCAGAAAAAGGCAAAGGAAGACAGAAAGAATCATAAGATATGCAAAAAGAGGCAAGAGGGGTGAAGAAAGAGGCAAGAGGGGTGCAGAAAGATGCAAGGGGTGCATAAAGAGGCAAGAGAAGTACAGAAAGAAGCAACTGAGGTGCAGAAAGAGGCAAGAGAACTACAGAAAGAGGCAACAGATGTACAGAATGTGGGGTGCAGAAAGAGGCAAGATGGGGCAGACAGAAGCAAAATAGGTGAAGAAAGAAGCAGGAGCAGTGCAGAAAGAAGCAACAGAGATGCAGAAAGAGAGAAGAGGAGTGCAAAAAAAAGCAACAGAAATGCAGAAAGTGGCAAGAAAAGTTCAGAAAGAGGCAAGAGAAGTATTGAAAGAGGCAAGAGAGGTACAGAACCAGGCAACAGAGGTGCAGAAAGAAGGATGAGGGGTGCACAAAGAGGGAAGAGGGATGCAGAAAGAAGCAAGAAGGGTGCAGAAAGTGGCAAGAGGAGTGCACAAAAAAGCAACAGAAATGCCGAACAGACAGGGGTGAAGAGAGGTTCAAAAAGAGGCAAGGGGGTGCAGAAAGAGAGAAGAGAGGTACAGAAGGAAGCAACAAAGGTACAGAATGAGAGAAGTGGGGTGTAGAAAGAGGCAAGAGGGGTAGAGAAAGAAGCAAAAGACGTGAAGAAAGAAGCAGGAGAAGTGCAGAAAGAAGCAACATAAGTACAGAAAGAGGCAAGAGGAGTGCAGAAAGAGGCAAGAGGAGTTAGCAAGAAAGCAACAGAAATGTAGAAAGAGGCAAGAGAAGTGCAGAATTAGGCAAGAAAAGTGTTGAAAGAGGCAAGAGAGGTACAGAAACAGGCAACAGAGGTACAGAAAGAGGGATGAGGGGTGCACAAAGAGGGAAGAAGGGTACAGAAAGAAGCAAGAAGGGTGCTCAAAGAGGCAAGAGGGGTGCACAAGAAAGCAACAGAAATGCTGAAAGATGCAAGATAAGTGCAGAAAGAGGCAAGAGAAGTGTTGAAAGAGACAAGAGTGGTGCAGAAACAGGCAGCAGATGTGCAGAAAGAAGCAAGAGCAGTGTAGAAAGAACCAACAGAGGTGCAGAAAGAGGCAAGAGGGAAGCAGAAGGAGGCAAGAGAACTGCAAAAAGAGGCAAAAGAGTTGCAGAAACAGAAAAGAGAGGTACAGAAAAAGGGAACAGGGGTGAAGAAAGAGGCAAGATAGGTGCAGTAAGAGGGAAAAGGGGTGCAGAAAGAGGTAAGATGGGTACAGAAAGAAGCAACAGGGATGCAGAAAGCAAGAAGAGGGGTGCAGAAAGAGGCAGGGGGTGCAGAAAGAGGCAAGAGGAGTGTGGAAAGCAGCAACAGAGGTGCAGAAAGAGGCAAGAGAATTGCAGAAAAGGCAACAGAGGTGCAGAAAGAGGCACGATGGGTGCTGAAAGAAGCAAAAGGGGTAAGGAAAGCAGCAGGAGAAGTGTAGAAATGAGCAACAGAGGTCCAGAAAGAGGCAAGAGAAGTGAAGAAAGAGGCAAGAGAAGTGTTGAAAGAGGCAAGAGAGGTGCAGAAACAGGCAACAGAGGTGCAGAAAGAGGGAAGAGGGATGTGGGTGCAGAAAGAGGCAAGGGGGTGCAGAAAGAAGCAAAAGGGGCGAGGAAAGCAGCAAGAGAAGTGCAGAAAGAAGCAACAGAGGTGCAGAAAGAAGCAACAGAGGTGCAGAAAGAGGCAACAGACGTGCAGAAAGAGGCAAGAGAGGTTTGCGCACGATTGGTACCACTTTAACACCCACATTTAGCAATTAAGTAACACATGACCCTTCCAGCTTTGCGAAGGTCCTTCCACCAAACTGTAACACGTGTTGCTGCATTTTTGGTAACATTTAAGAAGTTTCAACTAGAAACAAGCGTTTTTGGTGTTCAAATCTGCAGATTATACTGGCAGATGATGGATTATGTGGCAAATGCAGAAAATGTATAATTATGTGAAAATCGGAGCGGCCGAACTGTTGCATAATTCCAGTGGCCCCTTCATACCTCTGACTAGGTCCACAAGTGCTCCTCTGTGGTTGCTTCTTTTTTTCTGTCCTTGTGAATTAATAGTTTAACTTCTATGGAAACGACAAAGACTAAAGCTGAGGTTACCACTCCACAACATAGACGACCTTACCACATAATTACTCTCCATAACACATAATCCATCACCACATAATTCCTATACACTAAATACCACATACTTTCACTGCACAAGATACCACTTACTTTCACTTTCACATCCACATAATTTCACTGCACAACATACCACATATACACACAACGTACATCCACTCTACTTCAAAAAACATTAGTAAAAAACGTTTACATTTACACCAATAGCTCTAACTCTCGCAAATGCGAGACCTATTGCATTGCAAATGCTTGTTTAACTAGTAGTCGCATTTGCAGAGTGGTGGAGAAAGGTGGCTGGGCTTCCAACAGCACATAGGAATTCCACTGCATAGGATTTACAGGAGGTATCAGGAGGGCTTCTTCAACCCCAAAGTTCCTAAGGAGTAAAGTGGACTTCATCCCCCAGCCAGTAGTGTGCCAGGAGGCACCTTTGCAGAGTGGTGGAGAAAGGGGGGCGTGGCCTCCGAAGACTTCTTAGCAATCCCACTATGTGGGACTTACTGGAGGTAACAGGAGAGGTAGTTGACCCCCATGGACGTCCTTCGGCACCACCTACTCATCCTATTACCTACAGTAAGTCTCACACAGCAGGATTGCTAAGTTCTCATAGCAGGCCTCGTCCATTTTGCCCACCACTCTGCAAACACGCTCCCTGAGGTGCTCTTGGATGGGGATTGAAGTCCCCTTCGCTGCTGGGGGTCCTTAAGAGCCAACTAGCCTACCTGTTACCTCCAGTAAGCCCCACACAGTGGAATTTCTGAGAGGTGGACACAGGCCATGCCCCCTTTCTCCACCACTCTGAAAATGCACCTCCTAGCACACTCTTGGTTGGGGGATGAAATCCCCTTGCCTCATGTGGGTCCCTGGGTGACAACTAGCCTTTCTATTACCTCTAGTAAGCCCCACACAGCTGGACTGCTAAGAGTGGTCAGAGGCCATGCCCTTTTTACACCACTCTGCAAATGCTGCTCCTAGTGCACTGCTGTTTGGAGGATGAAGCCCAGTTTAGTCCTGAGGTCCTCAGGACACAAAGGGACCTCATCACCCCACCATGTATTATTTTTTTATACCTCTAGAACCCCAGAATTACCCTTGGTACCCCAATAACCATACCCTCCTAACATTCTAAAATTACCTGTACCACCACCAATACCCATACCCCATAAACCCTGTAATTACACTGGACACCCCAAACCCACCCTAAACCCCAAAATTACCCCTTGACACCCCAAATCCCAAACCCACCCTTAACCCTTAAAAGACCCTTAGCAACCCAAAAGTCATTCCCATATTGAACCTTAAAACTACCCATAGCACCCCAAAACCCATTCCCACCCTGAACCCTAAAATTACCCTTGGCACCCCAAAACCCATACTCAACCTGAACCCTGAAATTACCCTTGGCACCCCAAAACCCATTCACACCTGAACCCTAAAATTATACTTGGCACCCCAAAACCGGGGTTTTACCCTGAACCATAAAATTACCCTAACACCCCAAAACAGAAACTCACCATGAACCCTAAAATTACCCCTACACCCCAAAAACAAAAATCCACCCTAAACCCTATACTTACCATATATTTATATGTAAAACACATATGCCTTTACCATTCATGCAATTACAACGAAATTAAAGGCATATGCGTTGTAATGCCATGGTGTGATGGTAGCTGCGCTGTGATGGCATGCGTTGTAATGGCATGCATTGTCCCAGTTTCATTGTGATGGTTGTTTCCCATTCTCCACCTGCCTCACCATCTAATATCGCAAATGTCACTTCTGCACAGATGGATCTCCAATGAAAAAGAGGGGGTGTTGTCAAGGAAGAAAATGGAAAAGAGGATTGTTATAGTGCCACTGCCACATTCAAATACTCAATTATTTTGATATTCTGTACTAGGGGTACTTTGATCTTCCACAGTTGTGCAAACGTTAGGTGAGGAGTAGCTGCTGGTTCTGTATAAAGGCGATCCTTTCCATGCAATCAGTTATTTAATATCCATGTAGAGGGCTTTATAGGCCATGGACTTCATCATGTCATGCCCTACTAAATAAAATGGAAGAGTGCTCTAATGCCGTATTGTGATTAATTTCCAGTGCCCAGGATCTGGTTGCCAACAAGGAGTCTCAGAAGGGAGTTCCCCAAAATGAGAATTTTAGTTGTTTGCTTATACAACGTATGCTTTAAGTTGCAAGTAGGCCCACTCAAATTTAACTTAAATGGTATAGAACTTGGAGCTGAGCACATGGTTTTAGTAAATCTCCTATAACACATATATAGAAGACATATATATGAAACCATTTTGATTAGAAAACATCCTAAATCTGCATGGTTTAATACTGAAAAGCCCAAGTCACAAAACATCATCATATCTTCATCTTATTAGAACAATTAGTCGGCATGCTCAGTCGTGTTAATTTTTAGATCTTAGTGCAGCAGCTCTATCAATATTTTTCAAGTCACTTAATGATTCTTTTTTTTATGTCAGCATTGGACTTCCTCTTCTTCCCAGATTGTGCGCTTCTTTAGTCTCAATTTTGCATATGCATTTGACCACGTTTTCCCACTCATCACTGATCCGCATTACAGAGACCTAGTATGACAGCAAGCCGAACCTGATACATTTAGTACAAACAGGCTTGTGACCTGGTGCTGGGGCGGTGTACTATAATATCTTATTCATCGTTGAGCATGTGGTCCTCATAAATGGTGTTATATATCCCCGTCAGTGCCATGATATTTGCATCTACTCTAGGAGGCGCTGCATGGCGTGGCAATATGGGAACTATATTTTAAAGTTCGGCCACTACTTCATGAAGAAAATAGTGCCCAAAACCATTAGGGAACTGACAGAATAAATTGACCTCTTTAAAAGTGTACACAAGATGGGTGTTAGTGACCATGCAATGTTTACTTTATCCTAGTATGCGTTAACAGGACCAGTGTGGTGATTTTATAAAAGCGGCTTGTAGTGACAACTTCACACATGTTGTAGAGTGAAGAGGTCACTTTGATTGTTGGAAAGCTATATTTGATAACAAGTGGCCACAGTAGGGTGCTTAGGAATCATGTTATGATTGTCAATTCTCCACCAAGACAGGTGCTTAGTTTCAACTATATTATTGTAAATATGTGAACTATAGAGTGGAGAAAGAGGTAAAGAGCAAACGGGTGCACATCTCGGCCTTTGATACCTTGTCAAGATCTAAACACAAGTTTTAGCAGAACACTGCTAGATGGAGTTACAGGCAATAATAAATCAGCCCATTAAGGTGTGGAGCAATGGGGCCCGTGCCAGCGGGGCTAGCACTCTTAATCCCAGTGGAAATAGCTATGCTCAGAAAAGTGTGACAGTGAAAAGTGATACACTATCCATACACTTATGAAAGTATTAAAGAATATGCATCTGTAAACTCTCTCCTGTGTTAAACATTCAAAATAATGATTCTGGGCCTTCATGGGTAGATGCCCTGCAAGGATGGTGAGCTGTAGCACTAGTCTTCCATGGGCCGCCCTTGTGAATTGTTTCTTAGATACATATTGTTCATACTGACTGCTGATAAGTCCTTGTCGGCCTCAGCATTAAATTCAGGTTTGATCTGCTTTAGTACATCAAAAGGACCAGATACATCAGAAGACACTATTATGTAATGCCAGGAGATTCTAAGAACAAGACTACTGATTATTTTGTTGGGTTCCTTAAATGAAAAGATCAAAGCATGTGATTGAATGACCGCCCTACATCTATTCTGGTCCATGACTGACGAGAGGATCAAAATACTTCCTCAGGCAATCTCTTGAGACAAGGCATTGTTTATTTGCTGCAATAAGCGCTTGTCTGCTTAAATGACCCAGGAAAGTTAACTTCTGATAAGTGAAAGAACAGCTTATTTGTGCTACTGGCATCTGAATCAGGCCCCTTTTGTAGACTGATGGTAGCTTTGTTAGTCGATGTACTGTCCTTTTACTTAAATGTATGTTTTGCTTAGTAATAAATATGTGTAAACGTATTAGATGATCATCTACAGACATTTTCCTCATTTATTATGTCTTATCTACAGCAGTAGTGCCATTTTTTAACAAAGCAATTCCGTCTTTGAAAAATGTTTTCAAATGTTCAGTCTCATTTGGAAAACCATCTGATGTCCTAAATCATAATTAGTTAAACATACTTTTCATCACATTCATTTTTAGGCAATGGCGTTGTCACACTGTACATCATACTATTTTTAGGCCCACATGATAAGAGAATTTTGTCACATAAACAAAAGAGGGGATTTCTGGAATGCCTTAGCCACCTCTTGACTCCAGTGTAGCCCTGACATATGCACAGACAGATGTAGAACTGCTTTCATCTTACACCATGGGAGAGTTACAAATATGATTATGCATCGGAAGGTTAGTTTGTATTCTACCTATAGGTTACATCATCCATATTAGAAGGGTGGATGCTACATGTATTGAAGGAAAGAAATCAGTATTATTTGAATGTGCTGTTCAATCACTACCATGTGTGCTTCAACCAGGGGGACAACAGATTTTAAATCGGGGATTGGAAATTGTGGTCTACAGACTAACCCTGCACCATAAAACTAAACTCCTTTTTGATTACAAACTCCTGTCACTCTTTTATCAGCGGATTCATCAACACCTTGAAACCAATTCCTAAAACCAGCCTGACATTTACTCCTGCAATTTAACATGTATCTTTGGAGTAAATATCCAACTTCTCAGAGATTTACAGAGTATTTTAGGGGGGGCGTGGCTTAGCGCTCGTCGGGGATGGCGGCGCACGGGTGAAGCTCCGCGGCGTTTTGGGAAACGCACCGCTTTCTGCCTACCTTCTCCTGCTCCAGTGGCATGGCTCTGCACCGGAACACTTCTGGACATCGCGGCGCTGCTCCGACATTCCTTCCGTGATTTTGCGACGGAGGAATCTTCAATAACGCGCCTCAGGATTTCAGCTGATGTCGCGGCCGCCATTTTGTCCACCGGAGCGCTTCTCAGTCCTTCTCCCTAATGCCGGTATCTGAATGCCTTGCCGGTAATGTGCCTTCTTTCCTTTTCAATTTTGCCCGCATTTAACTTTGACTGTTTCACATGCAAATAGGAGCATTATCTACTCGTGCCTACCTTCTAGCTGCTCACTTCATGTCACCTCACAGATAATTTATGCCGCCATTTTGTGAGGCTGCTCACCTTTCCTTTTGCATTTTGGGCGGCGTTTTGTGGCTATTATTATGTGGAACACCTCAATATTTGTTCTATTACAGCTGGAACAGCCTGTGCTCCTGTTACCAATAAAAAGTGCTGCACCTAATTTCATTTGAAGTGGAGGGCTCAGCTTTACGCTCCTGATGGTCATCCTTCTGTTTTCTTCATTTGAGCTGGTTGCCACTGCTTCTCACCTAGGACCTCTTTTGTCTCCAGCCTTGTTGCAACTGTCTTTTGTGCCTCTTCACTTTTTTGGGTTATTGGACACATTTCAGCATCACGTTTGTACCATCACATGTTGCTTTCTATTTACGCCTAATTCTGCATTTGCGCTCGCCTTCGCTGGGCCCAGGTTTGTGCCGTCACCTTCTCGTGGTGCATTCCGGCCACTCTACCCTTTTTTCCTCAGTTAACAAACGTTTACATGCGCAAGGCACTTCTTCTACTGGGCTGCTTTCGACAATAAGTGGATTCCACTCTCCATGAAGTTTTTTTTTTTTTTTTTTCTTTAGTGTCTTTTTGGCACTTATCTTTCCTTGGTGACTGTTTTGTTCTGTTGCCCCCTTTATGGGCAGGCTCAAGCCCTCATTACGCATGCCCTCCACATCTAAGGCTGCTTTTGTGAAAAACTCTAAAGCTTTTTCGGACTTCTCCAAATTGGAGGATTCTCTTGCCTCCTCTGGCTCTGACACAGTAATGGAATCTTCACAATCTTCACAACCGGCTCCAGTGAAAACCAACATCAAAAGGCTCAAAAAGGATCCCCCCTCACCACCTAAACAACCCTCCGGTGTTTCCATGGAACTCTTGTTGGATGAGATAAGATCTTTCCGGCCTTTCTTGGAAGAAATTAGAACCTTGCGTCCCTTTATGGAAGAAACCAATGTCAAACTCCAGGCGCTTACTGATAACTGGTCACAGATTGACACAAGGGTCTCCTCTGTTGAACGTTCTGTTACATCTCTCCAAGAGACCTGCTCCACAGTAACCAATCTGAACTCTCAAGTGTCCAATCTTCAGAGACAGGTGGAGGAGTTAGAAAACAGGAATCGACGCAATAACCTTTGCATCTACGGCCTGGTGGAAGGACTTGAAGGTTCAGATCCAATTACTTTCTTTACCTCCTTCCTACCTAAATTACTTCGTCTTCCAGATGGAACAGCCCTTAATATACAACGTGCTCACCGGCTAGGGCGTTTGCCCTCGACGGCCTCCTCCTCACAAAGACCGAGGGGTGTCATTCTTTATTTCCTGGAGAGGCAACCAATGGGACAAAATACAAAGTCTCACTGAAACAAAAGACTTTGAAGCCAGATAATGAAAGATAGACTTTTTTTACTCTGAAATGGTCACATGCCAGCAGATGTATTCTTAATCATTTTATTGGAATAAATTCTTTGAAATTCTCTCCTTTTGTAAAGGTTTTTATCAACCATATACAATAAAAATTTTACTATTTCCTGGAGTATACAGATCTTTTGAAGGTTCTGGCGGCTGCCAAAGCGGCCTCCAAGTTGTCATGGTCCGGTTCCACCTTATTTTTTGCTCAGGATTACGCAAAGGCCACCGCAAACCGCCGAAAGGCCTTCTTGAACTTGAGAGATGACTTACGTTCAATGGGCGCAAGATATGGCCTTTATCATCCCTGTTTGTTTAAAGTCACCTTTAACAACAAAACTACTACCTATGAAGATCCAGTACGTCTGCAAAGCTTTATTAACGCTCACAAGACTTCTGCCATGGATGCTTCTGGGTCCTCTTCCTCTGCTCCTGGTTGAATTGTTTTCTTGTTGGCTGTCCTCTCACATGTTTTTTCGTATTATGGTTGCACAATGTCTATCTTCACTTTGACAAGCTCTTGTTCTCGCTCTGTTCCCGTTCTAAATGCACTGTTGTTTACTAATGTTCTATTTTAGTTCCTACCTTTGTTCATGATTCATCCTCTTGTTCTCTCTTTTTTACCTTGCAGGATGTTTTTTGCCCTACTCAAAGATGTTTCCCTGACTCCCCGCTGAGTTGCCCCTGGATGTGTCGCCTCACCCGTGTGGCCCTAACCCTCCCCGTTTCCTTCTCGTTTTCTCCTTTTGTAGGTATGTTATTTGCATGCTTCATCCCTCAGTTTTCTGTTCTGACTTGTTTTTTTCCCTTGTATCTTTTTTCCTCTGTTTGTTCATGGCTGAAATCTCTGCTTACACGGTTTTTGTCCCCTTTCTCCCTCGTTTCTTCCTTTGTTTTTTTCTCCTCTTCCTTTCTCATATGTTTTCTTCAGGTTGTGTATACCTTTCTCTCCTTTTTCTTCTTATTCTGATTCTCCTGAATTTTCCTCGAATTTATACATCACTCTTTCCTTCCGCACCTTTTTTCATTCTTGTTCATCTCTTCCTTCTTTCTCTTTTCTTACTTTTCATTCAGTATTTCTCTTTTCTCTCCCTGTTCTTATTCATGGGTTGTTACTTTTGCTCCATTTACACTTTATTTATTGATTTACTGTATATGTTATGTCCCTAAATATAGTTTCATGGAATGTCAAGGGTATAAATTCCCCAATCAAGCGTCAACGCATTTTGTCACACCTTGCCAAATTGAATGTCGATATTGCTTTTCTTCAGGAAACTCATCTTTCTGATGTAGAGTCAGTGAAGCTTAAGAGGGGATGGGTGGGTGAAGCCTTCTATTCGCAAGGTGATGGTAAGCGAAATGTTGTTGCGATTTTATGCCGTAGATCTCTTCCTTTTACAGTCCTATCCCACGAATCTGATACCAATGGCAGATGGACACATGTCAGACTATCTCTTAGAGGTGTTCCAATCTCTCTTCTTAATGTCTATGGACCCACTACTGGCGAACCCCTTTTTTGGGCTGAGTTTTCTCCACATATCACCCAATTTATGGATGATAATTTTATCCTCGCTGGGGATTGCAATCAACCCCTACATCCGTTTCTGGACAGAAACTCTGGCGCCACCTATGTCCCCACTAAATCGCACAAACTTTTCGCCCAAGCCATTTCCCAACATAAACTTGTTGACTCCTGGAGAATTTGTAATCCGACCCTAAGGGAGTTTACCTTTTACTCTCCTTTACATCGATCTCAATCGCGTATAGACTACATATTTGTTTCTCACAACCTTGCACAAACGCTTACTGCAGCTGAAATTGGTCCCATTTTACTTTCGGATCATGCCCCTGTTGTAGTTAGCCTTGACGTGCTCCCTAGGGTTGATGGACCTAGGAGATGGAGTTTTAATAATACCCTTCTCTTGGATCCCAAATTTTCTACCTCCTTCATTGCCTTTTTTGTGATTTTTTTCTGTTAAATGATATCCCGCCCATTTCAAAACACATGGTTTGGGACGCTTTCAAGGCAGCTGCGCGTGATTTCATTATTGGCTATGTTGCAAAAAAATGCAGGGCTGCTCGCCAAATCACTAAGAGTCTCCTTAGTGACATTAAACGATTGGAACACGCCTATTTCACTTCTCATTCCCAAGATAGTCTGACAGCTTTGGTTTCTGCTAAAATCAAATACAATGCAAAGTCCACGGAAGATGCTTCCCTTTATTTGCTTAAATCAAGTGCTAAGTTTTACGGTGGTAGGAATAGAGCTGGGAAAATCCTTGCCAATTATTTAAAGGTACAGCATAATAAGGTGAATATTGAGTCTGTTTTTGACACTAATGCTCAATTGCAACACAAAGATGCCGATATCCTTGCTATATTTTCCCGCTTCTACCAAACTCTATACACCTCTGATACCCAACCTTCCCTTCACCCTCTTACACATTTTTTCTCGACTATCCAAAAGCCCGCACACTTTCCTTTTGATCTTTCCTCTTTAGAGGCTGACCTTTCACAGAAAGAGTTGTTTACCGCGCTCCAGCGTCTCAAACTCAACAAAGCCCCTGGACCAGACGGGTTTACCGTTGAGTTCTACCTTCATTTCTCTAAGATATTGATTCCCAAATTACATTCCCTCCTCAACACTTTTACTGCACTTGGTGCCTCATCAGGGACCTTTTCTGACGCACATATTTGTTTAATACCCAAACCCGGGAAAGATGTGCAGTATTGCAAAAATTACAGGCCCATTTCCCTTGTCAACATTGATTACAAACTCTTCGCTAAGTCATTGGCGATCAGGCTAGATCATTTTCTTCCTGATCTTTTAGGCGAAGAACAATCTGGTTTTGTTAAAGGTCGCTATATCACTGAAAATACCAGACTTTTATTTAATATTTTGTCGAAATCTCCCCATTTCCAACACTCCCTTGCAGCGATAGCCCTGGATGGCGAGAAGGCATTTGATAGGGTCGAGTGGCCTTATCTCTTCCATACTCTCGATTGGTTTGGTTTTGGCCCTAAATTTGTCTCTCTAGTCTCCTTGTTGTATTCTCACCCTCGAGCCGCTGTTTATGCGAACGGTCAAATTTCTCCCTACTTTGACCTCGGTAGGGGAGTTCGCCAAGGATGTCCCCTTTCCCCATTTCTTTTCAATCTCGCCCTAGAACCTTTCCTGTCCAAGCTTCGCCAGAACCCCAACATTCACGGATATCAGACTGCGGAGTCTTCTATTAAACTTGCTGCCTACGCAGATGATATTTTGCTCTTCATCTCAAATCCCGTTGTTTCCATCCCTGCTTTTTTAGAGGAAGTGCGGAACTATTCCTCAATTTCTGGCTATAAGCTCAACAACGATAAATGCAAAATTCTGCCCCTGATGAAGTTTACCTTTAAACCTGATTTTACCGCCTCCAACTTCACCTGGAGTCCCTCACACATTAAGTATTTAGGTTTGCATATTACTCCTTCCATTCCTGAAACCGTCTCTTTATGTTTGACTAAATGCACTCAGAAAGTCTCTGATCTCACATCCAGGTGGCATCCTCTCTACCTGTCTTGGTGGGGCCGTTTAGACACCATTAAGATGATGTTGTCCCCCATTATTCTCTATACAATCTCTAATATCCCTGTCCCTATCCCTGCCAAATTTTTAAAGAAAATTAATTCTGTCCTTTCCTCCTTTTTATGGCAGAACAAGAGACCTAGAATTTCCCTTGCTAGGCTCATTCGCCCAGCTTCAGAGGGTGGGGTTAATTTTCCGGATTTCCCAGTTTATCAGAAAGTGTTTTTGCTACGTAAAGCCTCCTTTTGGCTGCAGGACCCTACTTCACCCTGCCCCTTGTGGACTAAGGTTGGGCGCCTCTTCCTTTCCCCTTTCTCCTTCGCTGAGTACATCTCTTTCTCCCGCAAACCCTCCTCGATTCCTACTCCCATTCATAAATTTAGTGTCAAACTCCACTTATCCTCTTGTCCTCCACCTCCTACGACTGTTGCTGCCATTCTCTCATCCACTGTCTGGCATAATAAATATCTTTTAATTCGTGGTAAACCCTTTTATTGGAAATCCTGGAGGTCCAAAGGTGTGATTTGGATTTCACAACTCTTCTCACATTCAACCTTTTTGCCTTTTCATACCTTACGTTCCACCTTTGCTTTACCATTGTCTTTTGCTCCTAAATATCTCTTACTCAAAGCAGCAGTCATGGAGGTCTACACAACACTCACGCAGGCATCATCTTCACTTCCCCCTATTCCTCCAGACCCTTCACTTCAGCTTCATTCCGCCTTGCGAGCTACACCTACCGCCTCTGCTTTATACAAACACCTTCATGCACATACAATTCCCAGGCCCAAATCTAAAGTGGAGGAGCAGTGGGAACATGACCTCTCCGTATCTTGGCCGGTCACTTTTTGGGACAAGATCTGGACAAAGGTGCGTAAATCTTCCAGGGCAGCATCTTTGACGCAATCACTATTTTTCATTTACAATAGAACGCTCCATACCCCCTCTACCCTCAGCTAGCGATTCTCTTCCACTCCAGATGTTTGCTGGTCTTGTTCCCTGCCCAATGCCACCCTGTTTCATATGTTATTTCTCTGCCAGAATGTACATGCCTTTTGGTTGCAGGTCTGGGCTCAAATTAATGTTATTTTTCGTACCTCTATTCCCTTGTCTCCCACTCATCTCTTTTTGGGGAGCCTTTCCACTTGTTGGGGCGGCCTGGATCTTAATGTCCGTATTGTTGATTTGTTATTGGCTGTTGCGTTTCAACAGATTACTATTAACTGGAAGTCTGCCTCTACCGTTTCTTTCAAAGCATGGTGGAATAATGTATGTCACAATCACAGGCTGGATACTGCTTTTGTATTTCCTGCCCAGATGGCAGCTAAACGTGTAGATTTATGGCTTCCTGTTATACTGTTTTTAGATACATGTACAACTCGTTCATTTTGTCCACAACCTGCTCAGCAGGAGGTTTCAAAACCTCCTTGATGCCCTTGTTATTCCTTTCCTTTTTTTAACATTATTACCTGCATATTCATATTTGCATTTGCTTTGATGTATAATTATTATTTATTTTTATTTATTTAGTGTATTTTGATATCGCGCACAGCTACCCCAACGGGGTGTCCCGGCGCTTCTGTGTAACTTCATACTGCATAAGGTGGTAATTAAAAGAATGACGATCAACAGAACAGGTAGGTTTTTAGGGCTCTCCGGAAAGGTTGTTCATCCTTGATCAACCATATGGCATTAGGTAGTTTATTCTAGAGAGCCGCAGTCAATACTGGGAAAGCTTTCCCACCAGAACGAGTTTTCCTGAATCTGGGGACAGTAAGGAGATTTTTTGAGGAGGAGCGTAGGGTCCTGGTGTTGTTGTAAGGAATCAGGCATGTGGAAAGGTAGGCAGAGCCCTTGCCTCGCAAGGCCCGGTGAGCTAATACCAGAGCTTTGAATTCTGCCCGTTTATGCACCGGTAGCCAGTGAAGTTCACGACGGTGAGGGGATATATGCTCACGTAAGGGGATACCGCCAACCAGTCGCACCGCAGCATTCTGGACCGTCTGTAGGCGATGACAGAGCCCCACAGACAAGCCAGTATACAGACCATTGGCGTAGTCCAGGTGTGAAGTAATTAACGCCTGTACTACGATCTTCCTGGTGTTACTGGGCAAAAAATGAATGAACTTCTTTATCATTCTGATCTTAGCCAGACATGCAGCGGAGACTGTATGAACTTGATGGTGGAATGTGAGGTTAGAGTCCCATCTAACTCCTAGATTTTTCACAGAGTCTTTTGGGAGAGGAGGGGCACTTAAATCAAGAGGCCACCAGATGTTGGGGTCTAGTGGAGTTGGCTGGTGGAAAAAGAGAACCTGCGTTTTCCCTGCATTCAGCCTTAGGAAGTTGTTGTCCATCCACTGGGCAATCGTACGCAGGCAGTTTTTTAAGGGATCAAAAGTAGTAGGGGTAATGCTATTAAATGAAAACAAAAGCTGGATATCATCAGCATAGGAAGTAACTTTTATACCACTTTGGGTAATGATATCGAAAAGAGGGGAGAAATAAACATTAAATAAGAGCGGACTCAGCGAGGAGCCCTGAGGGACTCCCCACCGAAGCGGGCGGCTTTCTGAGGTGAAAGGGGGGGTAAACACCGTCTGGGTACGGTTGGACAGAAAGGATGAAATCCATCCCAAGGCTGTACCCCGAATGCCCTTCGAATGCAGGCGTTCAAGGAGGAGGGGGTGGGAGACGGTGTCGAATGCTGCTGACAAATCCAGCAGCACTAACACCGCTCTTGATCCCTCATCCAGTCTCCATCTTACAACATATGACATCTCAATGAGTGCCGACTCTGTACTATATCCTGGCCTGAAGCCGTGCTGAGAGTCATGGAACGCACCTGAAGTTTCAAGAAAGCCCGCTAGTTGTTGTTGAGCGAGTCTTTCGAGTACTTTAGCAGGGGCTGGTAGCAACGAGATTGGCCTGTAATTAGCGGGCTCACTAGGGTCAGCGTTGGTCTTCTGGATTATAGGAACTAGTCGTGCTTGTTTCCAGGTATCTGGGAAGATTCCCAGCTTAAAGGAGTCATTCCAGATCCCATTCAGGGAATGGTTGAGAACGGGGGCTAAAGACTTGTATTGTTTAGCGGGCCATGGGTCTAGCGGAGAGCCAGATTTGGTTTTAAGAAGTTCCGCCAGAGATTGTTCCAAGGTGATCTCTGCAAAGTCAGAGAACACGGACTCTGGGCCAGTGAGAGGGGAAGAAATGGAACTGTTTGTTGCCTGAATATTGCTGGGGAAATGAGTCATAGATAGTAGCTATTTTATTCTCGAAGAAAACGGAAAGGTTGTCACATAGAGTCTGTGATACCACTGGAGGTCGTTTTAGAGCTAAGGGATCCGTAAAAGATCTCACTGTCTCGAATATTTCCCTAGATGACCCTTGGAACGATTGATTTTTTCTTCTAGAAATATTCTTTTGTGTTCGATGATTTTTCTCCTATAGTTTTTTAAAGCGGCTTTGTATAGAGTTTTACGGTCGGGTGAGAAGGTAATTCTCCAGCGTCTCTCAAGACGTTTACATTCCGATTTAAGCTCTCGGAGATCGTTCGAATACCATGGGGCCGAAGGAGCTGAGCGATAAGTTTTTATGGGCCTGACTGGGGCAATGAGGTCGATTACCGAGGTAATCCGATCGTTAAAGTTAGTCAGTCGTGTGTCAAGATCTAGACTCGTGTCTGAGAAATCGACCGACAGAAGACGAGGAGCTAGGCTCTCGGAAGAAATCTTGCTCCAGTTTCTGCCCTGTTGTTTAACCGGGCGGATGTGTCGATTTATGCATTGACAGGGAAATGTGAAAGGGAGAAGCAGATGATCTGACCAAACTATTGGGACTGGATCAAGGACCTCTAAGCCTTCTAGATTGGTACAGATTAAATCGAGAGTATGGCCCGCTTTGTGAGTAGGGCAGCAGCTAAGTTGATTCAGTCCGCCATCTGCCAAAGTGGAGAGAAAATTAATAGAGGTAGTATCCTCAGGATTATCAACATGGAGATTAAAATCCCCAAGAAGAGTGAAATTGGCATATCGCAGTGAAGCTTGTAGGATGTGGTCTAAAAAAGCTGGGAGATGGGCTAGTTTAGAATTGGGTGGTCGATAGGCCAAAAGACCAGAGAAGGTAAAATTAGGAGAGATTTTAATACAAAAAGGGAGCGCTTCGATGCGTTCTAGTTGGGTGTAGGGAAAGGATGAAATGGTCCAGTGGGATCTATATATAATGGCCACTCCGCCCCCAGGGTGAGGGCTCTGTCTGTTGGTGCACAATATACTGTAGCCCGAAGGGATTGCTAAGTGTATAGCGGGATTAGTATCATCTCGGTGAGAAACAATAGGTCCCATTTATCCTCTTCCAGGGTATGAAATACGTCCAGAGAATGTTTTACTAAAGACCGACAGTTTAACAGGCCAGCTTTTAAATGTACCTGAGACGGGGTTTTCTGCTGGAAAAGACAGTCATGCTTTCCATCGCCGGGTTGATCTAGGAAGCATTTCGTAAGAGGAAAGAGGGGGTTGACAGGTGTGCAAGAAATAGATGGTAAAATACAATGCAGAGGCTGCAGAGATTTAAGCCTAGCGCTATCATGGGTCAAAGGAGGGGGGATGCCGAGCATAACAGTACCTGCGTCTGCGGCCGCATCCTGGTCGCGGACGGGCGCAGATGGGCAGGACTCTGGCACGACTCCGGCGCAGGTCCGGCGCGTCCGCTGACCGCGTCCGCTGCGCGGAGGCATGGTCTTCCGTTTTTATAGTGGCCAATCGGGTGCCTTTGGATCTCTAAGATGGCCACCGGAGTAGATCCGATCACCCAAAACAGCGTTCCAATCGGCTGAGGTGAGTGAGGGTCTTGGTGACGGGGAAGCAACTTTCTGACCAGCGAGCAGGAGGGGAGCGGGAAGAAAATAACACCACCGCTTTTCTAATCAAGCGGAGGGGATAGCATGTAAGTGCTGCTAAGCTTCGTTTTCAAGCTAAGTGCACCTGCGCTTCGTATTCAGCAAAGTAAGTGACATTAAAAAGCTGCAAGAACAGCTGATAAGAGCGTGCAGATTACATTTTTAACAGACACTAAATACAGCAACCTCCCGGCTCACGCCTCAGGAGGGAATGACAGTTACAACAGGTTTATTATGTTCCTTCTTTTTGCTTATTGTTGCCCATGATAAGTTTGCTGTCTTTCCTTCAATTATAATATTTCTTCTGATTTTTCTTTCCTTGTGCCCCCTTCTTCCCCACCTTTCCCCATAATTCTTTTGCTGTATTATGTAATGATACCTTTTGTATTATGCTTAATAAACTTTTATTGAACTGAAAAAAACAGAGTATTTTAGCAGTACTCCTGGTGAGCTGCACAAGTCACAGTTTTCTAGGAGTAGTTCTTGAATTCCTTTATGAATTCCAGACTCACGCATAGGTATTAACGCTTATGCATATGTAAAAGGTGTACATTTGATCATGTGTAAAAAACTTGTAATTGCAAGTAGAATTTTTTCTCCTTTGGAAAACTGTTTTTTAAACATCTCCAAACATTCTGGCACTGTTTATTTTCCCATTCCAGTGAACCAACAAAAGTTGTTGGGAGGAAATGCTTGTAAAATACTGACCCAGTCTCACTCACTTAGGGCTGCATATCAGCCCATGATGTTTTTAACTAATACCAGCACTTCATATCAGGTTGGCTTTCTGCATATCAGTCTTAGTTAAGCTCCAGTTTATAAAGTCCATCCTAAACTCTTAGGCCAGCTTCCCTCAGAAAGGCAACGCAAGCAACAATAAACCAGTTTCAGCTTAGTTGTTTCCCTTTCCTTTTCCATGACAGATACAGATTACCTCTTTCTTTAACAGTAGTGCACCTGTTACCATTCCCAGGGCAATGGGCCTTACAAAAGTTTTGCATGCCGACAAACATGCACGGCTTTTGGTTGTTCACCTATTTTGCATGGTATTCTCTGACTGAAATGTCCATCCCCACCGGTGTGAGCAGATACACTTTCTGGTGCAATAAAATGTGGGAGGATATCGCTTTATGAATGTAAAAACAAATTTTCCCAATACAAAGCATGAATGTCCACTTACAGCAAGCCATCTGCGAGAATTTCTTTGTTAATTGGGTTGGCTGTGTTTTCTTACCTCTCAATCACAAAGAGCCCTACCAAGTCAAAACGCATCAAAATCCTAGACCAATGGGGGGATCTGATATATCATCAATGATCTAGATACCCTTAATGTGTAACTTAACACTATATCCAAGGTCAAGATGCATAAACTTCTAAACAAAAATATATACACAGGCCACTCTTCACTTGCACCAAATTGAACAGATTGTCGTCGGAAGCGCCGGAGGGACGCGGAAGCAGTGACTCGATACATTGTGAGCACTGGAAGGACACGTGATCATTTGACATGGGGTCCGCTACATGATTGCTGGTATGTGAAGTCCGGGCGATCATAAGGTCCTTTAAAGTGATAAGGTGTGAAGATTGAGAATAGTGCACCCCATCTTTTGCCCTGATGAAGTTGCTGAATTTGGTGCAACGAAACATGTTGGCTTTAAACAAACAATGATGGTATACAATTAACCATTTTTAACTGGAGGGTTTTGCAGCACCAGAATAAAAGATAGATAGCTAGCAAACCTCACCATAATGGTATCCTTTTTTTGGAACCTATCTTCATGGTACATTTCTTTTGGGGTTATGGTATTACTACATGTAATTGCACAATAAGTGTTGGTATTTGTCCACTGTTGGTTTATATGTCACTATTCTCATCTGTGCACATGTAAATGTCTTTGTGTACTTTCCTTTTCTTCACCCAGAGAGAGTGACCAATGATGAGAAGTGGGTAAACCGGTGATTGTTAACCGGGAACCCCCTCGGGTGATACGACCGTGAGGCACTCTCTCTGTTTTCACCTCAATCCTTTCAATTTGGTGCAAGTGAAGAGTGGCCTGTGTATATATTTTTGTTTAGAGGTTTATGCATCTTGACCTTGGATATAGTGTTAAGTTACACATTAAGGGTATCTAGATCGTTGATGATATATCAGACCCCGCCATTGGTCTAGGATTTTGATGCGTTTTGACTTGGTAGGGCTCTTTGTGATTGAGAGTTGAGTGAGTGGGGGGCGGCTCTACCAGGTACTTTCCCCCTACACCCCTAGATATTGATGTGTTTTCTTACCACCAAGAGAGGTATTATTTTTTATCTCTGTTGCTAATTTCATTGTGTGGTCTAGAATTGTCCAACAGTTCATTATATATAGTTTTATCACAGGCATTTATGAACTATGAAGACAATCTGCTACACAAAATGAAAAAAGGAGTTTGCTTTTAATTCCGGCAATGGGACAGGTGTATGTAGATTGTGGTTAACAAATCCAGGTAGTAGCCAGGTTAATCAGACCACCATCAGCAATGGCAGAATTAGGTGCCCGGTCTATATGTTGGTGGTAACCATACTCCATCACATTGGTGGCAAAGTGTGCTTACTGATAAGATAATGGTCTACCCACCCGATCTAGATGTTCGAGACAGTAGGTTTGGCTAATGTGGTGACTACTCCTTCACTACCACAGACAAACCTCTCCCACAGCCCGAAGGAGTAAGGGCTCTTGGAGAGATGGCTGTATGTCCACCCACTCAATTAGGGTAGGTAGGGGGAGGAGCCAAGCCGGCGACCGTGATGGCCGCCTAGGATCTCAGCTCCGCCGACCGTCTTATCCTTCACGCTCATCCTGTAATTTATCCTGAACCCGTGCCACAATTTTGCTAAGGGGAACTGACGCTGCCCCCGGTGGTGTGCTCCCGTGCTTTCTACCAGCTGTAGACCCGGAGAAATGCCCTCGCTCGGTCTCCGGCCCCGAACAGACATGGAGCCGGGGCTTCGGGTGAGCATGATGGCCGGCCCCTGACGCAGCCACGGTGGCCATCTGCTGCGGGGCGGAGTCGGCCTGCCGGAATGAGTCGACTTACTTGAAAACACCTTCGCCGCAGCTATCCGGCTCACCGAGTGGACTGAGTGCTTGCGTTACACCATTGACCCAGGTGTTCATATTTCATCTTTTCCTGCCCGTGTGCCGCTCGGACACTCTTCTTCCTCCCCCCGGTGTTGTTTTGGGCGGCGTCTTGGGCGTCAGGTACGCTGGGCCTGGGTATTGAGAACTCTGGTGTGTGATAGCCGTCCTGGCGTCTGCTGAGTCTGCTTCCACGCTCACGTATATTGCGCCATGGAGTCTGCCGCTCCTTTGGACACGGCTCGACCGTGCTTATGTGGGCGACGGGATGGAGACGGGCTGAACGCCCTAGAGCGCAACGTCCTGCTTGCTGCATCTCAGCCGATCGGGGAGCTACCTGTGAGGAGGAGTGCTGCGGCTCATGGCTGCGTGGTGCCGCCAGGGATCGGGGATGTTATGGCGGCGCTTGGTGCCCTGCATGTCGCCCTTGATTGCATCGCCCGTGACCTGGGGAGAAGGCTGGACGCCATGACTTCCGCTGCGAGACACGCTGTGCAGGATTGTTCTCGTGTGCGGGGCACTGGGCCACATCTTGCACCCGGGCGGAATATACTGTTTGCTCCAGCGGACATGGTGATACTGAAGTACCGGGATCACACAATACCCTCTGGGCCGTCTGCTGCCGGTAAGGAGGGACCCCGGGGTTTTGGCTCTGCACCCTGGGTGGGGACTCGGCTCCGGATGCTGCTTCCGCCATTTCAACAGTGGATTGATGGGATGCCTCTCCCTCTTCTCCCGGACTTGGTACTATTGAGCCAGATATCACGCACTGGGGACTTACAGTCGTGCAGGGTGCTTTTTCACACTGACTTTGACTTCACATTCTTGTTCCCGACCGACTGTCGTAGGCAGCCCAACGGATCATCCTGGTCGCCCTGGTCTCCCGAAATGCCCAAAATGGCGGATGGCCAGCTGAACTTTGTATCTTCAATTGATCGTGCGGGCCAGGGCTAAGGGTGCTTTGGTGCCTTCTGGTGTTTGTTTGGCCGGTGACAATGTGGGACACGCTTCAACTGGTATCACGTCTAGTGTCATGTGGCACTGTATGCCCTGCATTACTGTATGTTAATTGTTTACTATTCCCAGGATTGAACCGTGTGAAACTCGCGACAACTCATTAGTATTTGAAGGGGTCTTCGTGATGGAGGGTGAGGGTTTGAGCTGCACTGGATTGGACATTGAAGCAATGTTTCTTTTGTCTTTGTTGGGTAATATCTATGGGGGCGAGAGCCAGACGTGGTTCTGAGTGTTTGCTTTCTTTGTCTGCTGTCTGCGGGATGGGCTTGATGCTTCTGGGGTGCCGGGAATCGGGCGGGATGTTCCTTTTTCTGATTGCTACTCCCCTACGAAATGTTTCTTGATTTGCTATAACTTGCCTAACGTTTCGGCACGGGGTGTTTGCTCTTTGCCGGGGGATGGGAGTCAGGGAGCTCGTATTGATTTGTTACATTCTCCTCCACCATCTTTTTTCCCTTCCTTGGGGTGTAGTTTAGGGGGCGACAGGCACGCTGCTAGTGGGGTTAGGTCGTAGCCATCGGCAGGGGTGTAGGGTGGGCGGGGGTTTATTTTTCCTTTGTTATTTTCTATGACCGTTCTATTTCCCCTTTTCCTTCTTCACAAGAGCTGTGTGCGTATTCTCCTGATTCTTCCCTAAAGTGTATTCGGGTGTCCCATGTTTGCTCCGTATATCCTGTACTTCGGGTGGGCGGGTGTTGTTGATGGGTGATAGCTGTCAGTGCTGTCCAATTGCCTGCTTCTGGTTCGCGCTGCATTTGATTTTCTGTTGCTTATGATTGTACATTATTTCATACCTTAATTTGCCCGTCCACGACTGTGCTGAAATTAGTTTATTGACACCCGACATATCTATGTATGTTATTCCTCTTGTGTTATAATAATAAAAAGATTTATAAAAAAAAAAAAAATTAGGGTAGGTGGACGTATAGTCATTTCTTCACTGCCCATCACTTGCAGGCAAACCCTGGTAGTAAGGGACAGTAAAATAGGAATAATGCCTCCCTCTGGATTTTTATTTTGAAATGAAAAAGAAAACTGTTGGGTTAGGGCTCTGTCATGTAGCAGGGGTCTTGCACCAAACAGCGATGAGGATGGCGGATCTGACCAATACCTTAAATACATATTTGAGGGGACCCCTCTAACGTTACTTTAAGGTCAGGGAAAAGAGGGGAGAAGAAAATAAACAATATTGAAAAGATTCCCTCAAGACCTATATACTTTTCATTATAAACATAGTTTACATATAGGTACTTTGTTCATGCACAACAGCAACAATAAGAACTAATGAGTTTCATTTTAGTTTTTTATTTTATCATTCATTTGTTTTTCTTGTGAACTCATCATTCTTTGTTTATTCATTTTCAGTTCTTAAAAGTATTTTTTATCTTTTTTTAGGTGTATATCATTTCATGAAAAATACATATTATATCAAATATCAACAAAATAATTACAAAAAGAGAACAAAAGAGAAAAACCCTGGATTATGCAAACACAATAAATACAACACCACTCATACACTCACATGCATTCCAATCCTATTACTATACACACATTCTATACACAATGCAGTATCTGAACAAATCTAAACATAAATAAGCAGAATTGGAATTATTTCTGCCTACAATTATGACCATAAGGTGTAAAGTATGGGTTCCACGCAAGGTCGACGCGCGTTTCGGTGGGTTCTATACCACCTTCCTCAGGACCTATGCAGATAAAAACATTCCTTACACAACAGAAACAAGGGGATCTGAAATCAGAAACAAAAACATTTTTTGGGTGTGCATGTATAAAAAAAAAACATTATTTACAAGGAACATTAAACACTCATTAACGTTTGAGTTTACTCATGGCCTCACATCTATGCATGGGTCGCCAAATTACAAGAAACTACATTTGATCAATACGCTCAAAGGTTCAAAGAAGGTTAGGGTTCAGAGTTAAAAAAAAACAACAACCAGTGAATAAATAGACCAATCTATAAAAATAGAAGAGATATAAACACCAGAAGTGTCAGAAGGAGTTACCAGCAACTATTATTTTGAACGATTCCAAGGAGGGGATTTAATATGCAAGGGAAGAACTTAATGCCCCAAAGGTAACAGCCAAAGTGGCATGCCTCAATATCAGAATACCAGACAGTACAACTTACTATTCTTTCTTAAGGCATGTGCCTTACAGATTTCTTTGGAAATTCAGTAGACCGTATTGAGAGTTACAATGGTCTCAGTGTCCATCAAAAAATTTCAATTCCTAAGAAATGTGAGATCAAGAGGGTCACAAGAAACTCTACTATTGCATTCTGCTTGATGTTATTTACATTTCTAGGAAACTTACCTTTTATTTTCTTAATTATTGCCACACAGAGGTATCCTTAGTATTAGTGTCCTCGCATTCTTAATGGGTAAGTCTCATAACAATAAAAAATAGTGGAATGGTGTCTCACTATTACAGTTCCTGTACAGAATGATATATAAAGAGAACAAAAGCAACCATAAGTTTACTGATGTGAAAATCAAGACTATCAATGTCCCTTGTTATTAAACACTGACCTTATTCTTCCTTCACCAAATTTTGGGTAATTTTGTTTAATAACTGGCAGGTAGCATCTCTTTTTATTCAGATCACTCCTACAGCCTGCAAATTTTGAAAAGGACACACCTTGACTTTAGTTCGTTAATCATTATTGTTTGCTCATATGCTTAGTCAATATAAGTGATTGTATTAGAGGTATATAGGGTCCCCTATATATATAAGACAAAGCTTTCCTCTATCCTACGACACATCATCTATATTTTCTTATAATACCGAACTATGGGGCATATTATCAACACAGGCGATAAAATTATCGCTGCTTTTATCGGCAGAAAACTGCCGCTAAAGCCGCTTTTGCGGCAGTTTTCTGCCGATAAAAGCAGCGATAATTTTATCGCCTGTGTTGATAATATGCCCCTATATTTGCTGCCTTGTCTACATATTGGTAACCCACGATATTCAAATGCTGCCAAACCATATGGAGACCAGAGTCTATTCTTTAAAGACCATTCACGTCTCATATGGTCTCATGCTAACGGTAATTACTACCTGAAAAATCTCCGTAATATGAAGAAAGACTGTCCATCTATAAAAACAGGTACTAGAATCTAATCGATTGAAATAAACTGTTTATACAACCTACAGACATAAGGTAACTGACATGGTCATAAACGGGTAGTTTATTTAGCGACTTATACTAAAAAACGGACCTTAACTCTTAGCAGTGCTGCAAGGCTCTGTATTGGTTTCTAGCCTGATCAGTATGCCAATTCATATCACAAACAATCAATTCTCAAATGTATCAAAACATTCGACCGCTCCTCAAGAAATACACCTATTCCCGATGCTCACCTTGCCATCTTTACTTCTGACCAATACCTTATAAATGACCACCAGCATGACTGTCATTTATAAATGTGGCTGTCCCTCCACCAGGGGGATAGAGTACTCTACTGCATCTGCCTAGCAGGACTACAGCCCATCCGTGAAATTGATTAAAGTAAGGAAAAATAGGTAGCTCTGTGCACTGCTTTGAAATTATTTGCACAGTATTGTATCAAAGGGTAGTACCATAAGTGGTACATGGGTGTTCCCATGCAACTACTGTCCAGATTCTTCCACCTCTGCATGTGCACCCGAAATACAAAGTGTTAAAAAAATATGAAAGCATAATTTTTATACTAGAAGGGTTCCCTTCCAGTACAAAATCTATGCTTGAAGAAACTCACACACCCTTGTACCACGGGGTGCGCATTGGTGCATTCCAGCCTAAAGTGCGGCTGCACAAGTAGGTAGGAAAACAGCACCATTACTTAGTAGATACGGTGGTGTCCTGCTCTCTCTCTTTCATGCAAGACAGCAGAGTAACATTTGGTGGCATATTTACAAGGGCTTTATCTGGATGTACGTTGTTACAACGCATGCTTTTACCACGCATGCTTTTACAACGCAGGTTTTTCAACGCAAGTCGTTACAACGACTTGCTTTGGGGGGTGCTGGATAGTGAATAGTTTAATTTACTATTCCAACTTCAGTCCCCGTGGATAGTAGGGAAGGTGTTGGATAGTAAATTAAACTATTACCTATCCTTGAGCGCCCCCCCGCGCAATTCGTTGTAATGACTTGCGTTGAAAAACCTGCGTTGTAAAGGCACTGCGTGGTAAAAGTTGCGTCGTAAAGGATGTTTCCCGCTTTATCTCTGCTTTTGTGGCTTAAAAAGCCAAAAAAGCGGAGATAAAACTATCGCCCTATTTACAAGAGGGTGCTAACATGCATAATCGCACCCTTTTTCCCAACGCCTACCTTTGCATCTCTAATGAGATGCAAAGTGGGCTTCACTGGGTGTACCCCGGATGGACTACCTTGCAAATATCGCTGATGTTCATATCGCCATATTTACAAGGCTGCCCCAGCATTTTAGCACACGTTATGTTTTCTCCAAAAACTAACGTCTGCAAAAATGCAGACTTACCTATCCCTAATATTGGGGTGGATTATTCTGATACGATCCTGTGGGTCGTATCATCAAGGTTATATCCGTTTTGCAGGGATAATAGCTGGAAAACCAGCAATGTTCTCTACAAAACGGCGATAACCTCGCTATCTCTGGAATTTTTATCGCCCTGGAGAAACGCATTGTTAATAACACGCTACCAGGGAGATACATTCCAGAGATAGCCTGCGATAACAAAATTATCGCTGAGCACGGCCAGCAATAAATATCGCTGGCCGTTGATAATATGCCCCTTGGTTTCTGTGCTGCATGAAACGTTAGTAAAGCTGCCCCTTGATGTTTTCTCAGTATTTCAGTTTCAGGGCCATCAGTAATTTTACAATTTTGACTGAATAGATGAATGTACAATAGATATTTATAGTAGTTTTTTTTATTTCACTTTAGTTAATGCCACCTCGATCAAAGCTCATATGACATCAGTTATTTTTGATGTCATCAGGGTCAAAGGGCACGTGCTATCACTTCTGCTACCTAGGCCTTTTCATGAACCAGCAACCATGGATGCCCTCCACTGAGTTTGAAAACGCTCAAAAGAGTTTACTTCTCAGTGTTAAGCATCCAAAACCAGGGATCACAGATAAAATGTTGGGGTTTGCCCTGGAGGCTTGGGATGGAATAAAGAATGTAGTAGGTAATGTGGAGTGCTCACGACTTGTAGGAATGTTCAATGCTTTGTTTTGAAATTGTGGGCAGGTGCTTTCCCCTGGCTGGGCTGGCAGTTGTCACTGAAAGCTAAGAAGTAAACTTACCTTTTAAAAACATTATTGGAGACTGCTTTGTCCATAAATATTGCGCATTTCAGTGGTGACGAGAATGGGATCCAACATGATTCCCAGGTTTCTCTGAGCTAATGTATCCAACAAACATGAGCCTTCCCGCAGTCAAATACATTGTGCCTTCCAGCTCACTCCCTTTAAGGTTCAGTTGAGCATCAAATTCGCCGATCATCTCAATGGATTTGACTTCAATATGCTTCACCTTAGACTTCCTTAAATCTACCTTCCCCAATTTCTTCCATTCTTTCACACCAATAAACGTGAATAATGACCCAAAATCTGCCATCGTGTTGACGCTCATACCATTCACATCTACATTGCACTATGGCTTATTAATGATGGTCCCACTTACCAGTGAGGCTTCTCCACCTTCCTTTGTGGGTGCATTCACACACTGTTGCTCTCCCCCCACCATGAACACCACGCTGCCTTCATCCGAATCAGTTTGATTACCCATATCAAACACATTTACAACAGTATTAACACTTTTCGATGGTTTCATTTCCTTATTCCTTTTTCCCCATGTTTACTATAATTGCTGCACACTTTGTGTGATGCCAGGGAATGTGGAGTGCCCACAACTTCAGGATGTAAGAATGTGGAATGCTTTGTTTTCAAATTGTGGGCAGTTGCTTTTCCCCTGGCCGCCCTGCTGATTGTTAATGAAAGCTAGGAAGTAAACTTACCTTTTAAGAGCACCTTTGGAGTCTGTGTTGCCGATCGAGATTGCATTTTTCATATATGTAATTTGACGACTAAGAATCATGCATCAAGAACTTCCTGTCAGTTGCTTCCTTTATAAAACCCATGACTCCATTTCATGTAGGTCATTGTCCCTGTTACCCTAAAACATAGCAATGCTCCGTTCCCCTACTGAAGAAACATACTGAGGGTATTATGTTGTTAAGCAACCATTGGCCTATCCCATACGTCACGTGCATCAGAAAAGTTCTAGAAAGAGAACTACAATGTAAGTTGGAGTATATGGAGCACTCAAGATATTTTAACGTGGAGAAGTTACACTTGCAGTAGTAAATAGGAAACCACCTCATTTTTTGTCAGGGACAGTTACACATCCTTGCCGATTGTCTTAAAACTTAAAAAATACCACCTCTAAAAAACACTTCCCGGGGCGTGGCTAAGATGGCGGCTTAGCTGGACGCGATCTCCGGAGGCTCCCCGACCTCGATCCCTGAATCGTCCCTATAAGCGGCCCGATTTCCCTGATATCGACAGCGTCAGTGCCTGGAAGCTGCCTGGGCACCCCGGGAGCGGCTAGAGATCCTGCGACCGCCCGGAGGACGGCGAAGTGGCCGCCGAGGCGGCGGAGTGGGCAGAGGCCGAGCGAGGTGCAGAGGAGCCGCGGGGGAGCTCTCGTGGGGACGAGGTGAAAGCAGCCCTCCCCCGCGTCCACGAGCCCCGATTGCGGCACTGAGGGCCCCGCTGACTGTGGTGCGGGTCCGGAGGAAGCGGCCCCTGCTGTTTGACCGTGGAGACCAGCGAGGCGGTCAGTGGAAGTAGGCCCCTACGGAGGCGGCTGGGAGCAGTACGCGAGGCCCCGGCTTGGGCCTACGCGGCGACGACGAGCCGACCAAGGGCAGCGTCCCGAGATCGGGGACACGACCGAAAGCGACTGCAGGCAGGTGCTGAGCAGACCATCGGGGGGCGAATCTCGAGCCCCCAACGTCTGGGGGCCTGGCGGTTGCTGCGAGTGTCGCGCAGGCGCCGGCGCCGCTCTGAGGCCGGCAGGGGAGGCTTCTTGGCCGGGCCGGGCTGCAGCGCCAGCGGTGACCCGAGGACTGCGGGAGTGTTCGGGGGGCGGCTATCGAGCCCCCGGGGGAGACCCGGGTAACGGGAGGAGCAACGGACCGGGGAAGGCCGGGAGGACCCATAGCGCGTGACCAGGGGAGCGGAAGGCGCTGGAGGGGACCCTGGCGAGGAGCGGCCATTGGAGGGGTGCTTGGCCTCCCCGGAACTGCACTGAACAGAGCCTTGCTCCACTGCGGGGGCCCCAAGCGAGAGTCAAGCGAGAGACACAAGGCCCGTGACCGGGGCGTGATTGCCGTCCCTCGGCCGGATCCGCGTCGCGTTGGGTCGCATCAATGAGGACAAGATGGCGTCCTCCAATCGCAAGGGGAACCGCACCATACCCGACATGATGGCCAAGGGTCCCGTTAAAAACGACAAAAGCCCTGACAAGCTGACGCAGGCACCCCCTGCCAAGGGGAAAGACCACGATGAGAGGGAGGCCCCGGCGACCAAGGCGTTCATGGAGACCCTCTTCGCATCCCTTAAAGAAGATATTCAAGCCCTCAGACAGGAAATGGCGGGGGATTACAAAGAACTGAGGCGTGATGTCGACGACCTCGGGGAGAGGGTGGCCTCTGCTGAACTTGAGGGGCAGGCCAGAAGTGAAGAAGTGGAACACCTGAGACAGGAAATTATCCGGCTCAACGAACAACAGACTGAGCTTCAGGCCCACACTGAGGACCTCGAAAACCGCTCGAGATGGAATAACATCCGGGTCCGCAATGTACCACCGACAGCAGAAGGGGATGATATGACGGGGTATCTGCAGGCCCTGTTCCGCACAGTGCTCGACGAAGATGAAGACTTTGAAGTACGCATCGATAGGGCCCACCGGGTAGGTCCGGCTCGTCGAGCTCGTGGCCCCCCTCTGGACATTTTGGCTTCCCTGCCGGATTTCCCCCTTAAAGAACGCATTCTAAAAGCAGCCCGCCTTAAACAACCCCTTCAATTTAAAGGCCTCGAGGTAGAACTCTTTCAGGAACTTTCCGCTATCACCCTGCAAAAGCGACGGTCCTTCCGACTGGCCACCGCTTTCCTGCGCAAGGAGGGGGTTCAATACTCATGGGGGCATCCCTTTCGATTGATCTTTAGGTGGAATGGGGCCCTCCACCAGCTGCGATCCCTGCAGGACACTTGTGCCCTCCTGGGCCTTCCTCTCGAGGAAGCCCAGCAAGTCAAGGAGGGGGAGGTGCAGACGTCGGGGGCCCTGTCCAGGTCCCAGCATGCGACCAGCGACGGCTGGCAGAAAGTGCGCAGAGGACGCCCCTCCAGGAAAAACCTCAAGCCAAATCCAGAAACTGTGGCACAGGAAAAGGCTGCCGGGATTCATGAAGTTTCCAAGGACACTGGTGCTGACTCTTGATTGCCTGGAATGAAGGTCATGTTCAGCTAAGTATGGCGCTGCGATTTGGGGACGGGGCGGGGTGTCTCGAGCCGTCGAGCCGCCACTGCCACACAACCCGCCCATTCTTTCCTGTTCTGCGGGCCTGGACAAACTTTACATAGGCCTGGGAACATGTCTACGAGTTGGGGCTTTCTGCTCCATAGTTCTTTTTTGTTGTTTCTGAGGGGTGTTCTTGGGGAGGGAGGGTGGGGTGTTGTGCACAATGTTTTACCTCTCACAGTAGGCTCCTTGTGGGGAGGGTGGTGGTCTGCGGGGAGGGAGATGGGGCGGCTAGGTTTTGATACTGCGGTACGGGGGGGAGGGAGTCTTGTCATCGCTGCAGGTAACGGGCGGCCACCGCGGGAGGGGCAGAGAGATGAGACTACATGACGGGGCAGCTCGGAGCGGGGATTAGCCTCTACAGCGGGTAGACCAGGAATTGCTCTACCATGCCACTGACTATAGGAACCTGGAATGTCAAAGGCCTTAACTCACCGCAGAAACGCCAAAAGATCTGGAAGTACATTCTAGACCATCATTTAGATATAATGGCTCTGCAGGAAACCCACCTATTGAAAACTGAGTACCATCGTCTTAAACACAAAAATACCCACTCATTTATAAGGCCTCGCCCTCCACTAAGCAGAAAGGCGTAGCTCTAGTTTTCAGCTCCAGTGCCCAATTCCAACCCACTGCCTCACTCGGAGATAGGGAGGGGAGATGGCTGATGCTTAAGGGCCACCTGAGGGGTAGGATGTGCACCTTTGTAGCGATTTATGCTCCCAATACTGGGCAAAAAGCTTTCTTGACTTCGCTGCTGGGGAGGGTAACCGACTTTGCGGAGGGCCCTCTATTCCTTCTGGGGGATTTTAACCTGGTCTGGCATCCAACACTTGATAGCACACACACACGTCGTTCCGACATGGGTACCTTTCCTGAGTCCATCCAGACACAAATGGGGGATATGGGCCTCTTGGACACTTGGCGCGCTTTATACCCCCACACATGCGATTACTCCTTCTATTCGCATGTGCACAGGTCGTATTCACGGCTGGATTACATCTTTTTGAGTCAGTCCCTGCAGGGTGTCCTCCAGGATGCCAAGATTTTGCCCATTTCTGTCTCTGACCATGGTATGTACACTATCTGCCTTTCGTGGTTGGGTCGGACTCCTCGACCGGGCCGTTGGTACTTCCCTGAGGCTCTGACGAGGGATAGGGACTCGGTTACGCAGCTAAGGGGCGCTATCAGGGAATTCTTCTCCCTGAATAGCCCAGAAGAGACCTCTGAGTTCAATACATGGGACGCCTTCAAGGCGGTGTTACGAGGCAAATGCATAGCGCTTAACTCAGCTCTAAACAAACAGAGGGCGAAGGAAAGGGAAAGCTTGGAGGAGGAATTAGAGGCCACTGAACGGCTCCATAAACTTACACCCACAAGGCAGACACTTCGCGCTCTAACAGCACTCAGGGGCAAATTGCGAGCCATATATAACAATAGGGCTGAATTCACCCTTCTCAAACTGCGCAACCTCTCCTACACTCAGGGCAACAAAGTCGGAAAGCATCTAGCTAGACAACTGAAGGACAAGAGGGAGAGGGAATACATTGGGGGTATTCAGGACAGGACGGGGCAGCTACTCCACAAAGATGAAGACAAGGCGGGACTCTTTGGAGCCTTTTACGGCGCACTGTACACGGCGGACGCCCTTTCCTCGACCCACCAGCAGGCCTTCCTCAAGGATCTACCGATTCCTCAGATCTCCCAGGAGTGGAATGCAACCCTAGTTGCGCCTATCACTCTGGAGGAGGTGCAATTAGCCGTTAAGACACTAAAACCTCATAAGGCACCTGGTGTAGACGGGTATACCGCTGTCTTTTATAAGACGTTCTTGGCGGACATTGGTCATCACCTTGTCCGACTCTTTAATAAGATGGCCTCGGAGGGTGACACTCCTGCCTCAATGGCGGAAGCGGTAATCTCAGTAATACCCAAACCTGGTAAGGACGCCACTTGCTGCTCCTCCTATCGGCCCATTGCTCTCCTGAACATCGACACGAAGCTCTACTCCTCCATTCTGGCCAAGCGCATGGCTGACCTCATGCCGCTCATTATTCATCCAGACCAGTCTGGCTTCATACAGGGGCGCCAAACGCATGATAATACCCGGCGCATCGTCCACCTGATCGAGAAGGCCAAGAAGTTTAATATTCCGGCGGTCCTGGTCGGCCAGACGCCGAGAAGGCGTTCGATCGGGTGGATTGGAATTTCCTGTGGACCACACTAGAGGCGTTTGGCTTTTCCACCACATTCATACGAATGCTTCAGGCCAATTACAGACATCCAGCGTCCAAAGTCTCCGTGAACGGAGTTCAGTCTGCCTCATTTTGCCACTGCAGGGGGACCAGACAGGGTTGCCCCCTATCCCCCTATTGTTTGCCCTTAGCATTGAACCCCTGGCTATAGCAATAAGGGAACATCGGGGGATCAAGGGTCTGCCATTCACCGGGGAGTCCCATAAGATCTCCCTCTTTGCGGACGATGTCCTCCTCTCCTTAGCTAACCCAGCGGCTTCACTCCCGATCCTGCAGGAAGTACTTAACTCCTTTGAGAGGGCGGCGGGCTTTAAGATTAACCTGACTAAGTCCCATATCCTTAATCTGACCCTCTCCCACGCGGACTCCGTGAGACTCCGATCCCTAAAGCCTTTTGCGTGGGCGACCTCTTCCATATCTTACCTGGGGGTGCAACTGACGCCGTCCCTGGAGAAACTGTTTGCAGCTAACTTTCCCCCACTACTCTCCCGCATCCAGGCGGACCTAACAAGATGGAAACCGCTCTTTGTCTCCTGGCTGGGGCGCATACACGCTGTTAATATGACACTACTCCCCAAGCTGCTGTATCTATTTCAGGCCCTCCCCATAGAACTAGGAGAGGATTTCTTCACACGAGCAAAATCCATGATCCTGCGCTTTGTTTGGCAAGGAGGGCGGGCTTGATTCGCTTTTTCCATGCTTCGGCGGCCGCAAAGAGAGGGGGGAGCTGGTCTCCCTGACATTAAGCTCTATTATAAGGCGGCCCAGCTTCGTATCTTGGTCGAATGGTCTCAGAAGGAATCGGAGAAGCACTGGCTCCATATGGATCGTAGCATAGCGGGTCGTACAATATGGGACCTAATATGGCGCGAGAAAAAGGACAGGCCCCCCAATGCATACCTTAGTACCCCGACTCGCACTACTCTTAAGGTATGGGACTCAGTAGCAACACGGGAGGGGTGGACATCCTTCCCATCGCCATTCACCCCCATCCACTTCTCCTCCCTATTCCCACCGGCGCTCCGAGAAGGACCCTTTACCGCTTAGAGGGAGGGGGGTTGCCTCGCATTGACACACTTATTTCATAACTATGACCCCCTTACCTTCGAGAACTGCACGAGAGACTACGGAGTGGGAAGCCAGGAGAGGTTCCACCACACACAGCTGTTGCACTGGGCTCTTGACCCGCGGGTTAGAGAGGGTGCCACCAGGCCGCTCACTGCATTTGAATCACTTCTCATCAAAACAAAATCCATGAAGGGGGCTATTTCAGCCATATACAAGCTCCTCCTATCCACAGAAGTTGCACCGCGCCCCCGCTACATGGCTTGGTGGGAGGGGATGGCCCAGCGCGACATTTCCGAGACAGACTGGACTCACCTATGGTCCGACATCTTTAAATTCAATCGCTCCACTGCTCTTAGGGAAGCCCACTTGAAAGTGATGTCAGACTGGTACCTGTACCCATCTAAGCTGGCTAGAATCTTCCCCGGGACTTCTGATCGCTGCTGGAGGGGATGTGGTCTCCTGGGGGACTTCCAACACAGCTGGTGGGACTGCCCCTCCATTCGGCCCTTTTGGGAAGAGATCCTGGCACAGATTAAGACCATCCTGGGATACCCCGTCCCGATCTCTATGACTGAGGCCCTACTGGGCGTTAGGGACCCCCTACTGGAACATCAAACCAGGGCCGACAAGAGAATTATGTGGCTCTGCCTGGGGGCTGCTAAACTAGCTATTGCGGCAGCTTGGAAGCAAAAGGTGGCACCGGCTATGTCCCTTTGGCACTCTCGGCTGTGGCACCTGTTGAGTTTAGAGCGCATGTCTGATATATCCCGAGAAGACTTTAAGAACTTTGCATTCCGATGGGGACCCCTTGTCTCCTTCCTTTCGAAGGGTTTGCCCTCCGCAGTCTGCCCACCCACGGTTAGGGCCATGCATTTGTTCCAACTTTGAGGTACTTTATGTGGTCAAGATCCTACTGGAGTGCAACAACAACACTGGGGAGGGTGGGGGGGAGGGAAGTGGGAGTTGGGGGGGAGGGGGGGTAGTTGGGGCTTACTTCATGTTTCTGGGTTGACTCTTGGTACACTGCACAGCTTGGAGTCTCGGAGCCCCACGGGGGTCCGCCTACGGATGGCATACACTGACGCTTGATTGGGGAAAGGGGCTTATGAGATTCGTGCAACGCAGTGACACTGGTAAAGGAACGCCGGCCCGGGTGCTCACGACCCGCAGCGGACTCGGAAACTACTCCTCGGCCTTCTCGAGACTGTACTCATGGTACTTATGGCCACAGATGGAGCTGGGGTATATTGGGATATGTCAGGACCGTACGCGGGGTGTGCCAATGGATATGAGCTGCAAGCTTTGCTTAATGGATACCCCTGTGAGGGCATGTTGGCGGATTGTGCCTTGAGTCTGATTTTTTCTTTGACAAAAATGCAATAAAAATTATTTTGATAAAAAACACTTCCCATTTGTCATTTCTAAAAATCAACATTTTAAAAAGGCAACACTTTCCAAAGTGTTTGTTCCCAAAATATACTGAAGTAAAGATGGTGGGAAACGGATAAAGTGGTCAAGGGTTTAAGGGTTAGGGGTTAAGGGTTAAGGGTATAAGGTATAGGGGATGAGGTTATGGAGTTAGAGTCCAGTGGAGGCATATGGGGCTAAAGGTTTAGGCTTGATGGTTTTATTTTATTTTTTTAGTTAAATCATTTTTATTGAAGATAAAGAACACAGGAATACAGATATGATATTTCGTTCATCAAAATAAGTAAATATATAGTTATACATTAATAACATCTATAAAATAATTGAGATATAAAATATAGAATCAGTATACTGCAGAACATTTGTATAAATATTCCTAAAAAGGTAACCAATAAAAAACCACATAATAGAAAAAGAACTGAACTACATACTGGCATATTATTAACCTGTGAAAAAATATGAGAGGGCATATTACACCAGAAAGAAAGAATGTTTAAAAAAGAAAGAAGGAAAAGGAAAAAAAAGAGAGGTTGAAAAGGAAAAGACCAATGAGAAAAAGAAAGAAAGAGAGAGAAAGAGATAATGAAAAAGAAAAAGATATAAGTTATGTAGGAGAGTTCGAAGACAGATAAGTAGCGAACGGTAGCCATAATAGATCAGTTTTGATTTGTACATGCATTGAATTAGTAGGCACCGATGCAATTTTATGTTCATCACATATCAGATTCCACCAAAGCAAAAAGGATAATTTAGAGTTATCTTTCCAACATGTTAAAATAACCTTAAAAGCTACAGCAATAAATAAATAAAATAAAATTGATTTAGAGGTAATTTGATAAAAAATCAGGAGACATCGTACCTAAAAATTCATTGTGTATGTTAAATTGAATCTTATAAGAAAAAATCAATAGGCACTTTGACCAGACAGATTTCCAAAAATCATAAGTTTTGGGACAGTAATAAAGTAAATGTGTTAAAGAACTTTCAGCAGTAGAACATGACCAACACGATGATGAGGCGGACTGGTTAAATGTGTGTAAAAGTAAGGGAGTAATGACAACTCTATTGAAAATAAAATATAAGGTTTGTGTGATATTAGCAGCTTTGGAAGTTTTGAAGAGTTTTTGCCAAAACCTATCCCATTGGAGAATAGATAGTGTTATGGATAAGTCCTGTTCCCAATCTAGCTCAACAGCTGTTTTATTCTGTGTGCCATTATATGTAGATAGGGTTTTATAAATAAAAGAGGCACTAGGAAGAGTATCAGAGGAGATTTGATATAAAGGTGTATCAGGTGTGAAAGAAAATGGGCTTGACAATGAAATGAACTGTTGTAAAATACTCTGGAGAATTGGTGCTAAAATGTTATATTGCAGAATACATGAATCAGGTAAGTTAAAAGTTTCTTGCAATTGATTGAAAGGCAAAATCTTATTATCGACAGTCAATTGATAGACATAAAAAATGGATCACTGACATAATATCGAATTCACAAAAATAGAATTACCAAAATATCGAAGAACAAATATAGAATGCAAAAATATCGAATTCCTATCTACAAACAGGTAAGTACAAAAATATTGAATCAAAAATATAGTTTTAAAAAATATAGTTAGTCAAAATATCAATTTTTTTTAAATGTCTTAAAAGTAATTTAAATTTAATGAAATAATAAATATAACATTTACTATTACCACTCCAGTGAGTGCAACAGTAGGGAAAGCGTTGGGTAGCATAGGGGTAGAAATTACTATTCCCACTCCAGAGAGTGCAACAGTAGGGAAAGCGTTGGATAGCGTAGGGGTAAAAATTACTATTCCCACTCCAGAGAGTGCAACAGTAGGGAAAGCGTTGGATAGCGTAGGGATAAAAATTACCATTCGATATTAAATTACTTACCTTCAATTCGATATTTTTCACCACTATATTCTGTCCATTCGATATTTTGTCCATTCTATATTTTGAATCCGATATTTTGGTAATTCTATATTTTGAATTCGATATTTTGTCTTGTTACCATAAAAAATACCCTTTTCTTTCCAATGTTTGTAGTAAAATGATTTGTGACGGAATTTGATGTGTTTGTTATACCATAGTGATAAGGCAAGAAAAAACTGATAACTGTCAAAATTCTTAAAGAAAAGTGTATGTAAAAGGTATTGAGAGTATTTTAAAATTGGATACTTGGAAATAAAAGTACAGTTGGTCATAAAAACAATATCGGGTAATGAGAAGTAATTTAGTAAAAAACATTCAGCAGCAACCCAAGAGGGTCTAGGAGAACCTTGATAATCCTTAGACATAGCATAAAATTAACGGATCAAAAAGCATTATGGTATGAGTTGAATTCAGGAAATCTGACCCCCCCTTCAGTTTTGGGACAAATTAGTTTAGATAGGGCAATGCGTGAATGCTTATTATTCCAAAAAAACTTAGTACATATAGAGTTATGTTGGGTAAAATAATAGTTGGGGATTTTGAAGGGTAACATTGATAGAGTGAATAATATCTGGGGAACAATCATCATTTTAATTGTATCAAGTCGGCCCCACCAAGACAAAAATAAAGGTGACCAAGAAGTCAGCAAATTGGTGATTTTAACTTTTAGTGCAGACAAATTGTGTGATAGGGTCTCACGAATATTGGAGGAGAACCATGTGCCTAAATATTGAATTTTTTGAGGACACCATGAAAAATTAGTGGAGTCAAACATGTGACTGTAACATGAAGAGTTCAAAGGTAGAATTTCAGTCACAGGGAAATTGAGTTTATAACCTGAGATATTAGAAAATGATGTGATTTCCTGTAAAAAGTTAGGTAAAGAAGTAACTGGGTTGGACATGTAAATTAAAACATCATCTGCATTTGCAGAAAGTTTTATTTGGTGTGATTTCAAAGTAAAACCAGTAATAAGAGGATTATTTCTCATACGCTCAAGGAAAGGTTCCAAGCATAATAAGAAAAGTAAAGGGGAAAGTGGGCATCCTTGACGTGTACCTCTCTGTAATGAAAAATATGGGGGAAAAAGACCATTGACAAAAACACATGCTTTTGGATTTGTGTATAGCAATTTAATATATGAAATAAACCTTGGACCGAATCCAAACCAGTCTAATGTATGTAACATAAAATCCGAATTGACTCGATCAAAAGCTTTTTCAGCATCTAAAGATAAAGCAGCTAGGAGAGAGGGATATTTTTTTTACTAAGGGTGAGAATATTGGCAAACATTCTAGCATTATCAGAGGCTAAACGTCCTTTAACAAAACCAGCTTGATCTGGGTGGACGAGGAGAGAAATAACTTTCTCAAGACGTGAGGCCAAAATCTTGGCAAAAATTTATGAGTTTCAGGTATAGAGTTATGGGTATGGGCGTTAGGGTGTGGGATTTGAGGTTAATGTGAGAAGTTAGCCTGGCATATGATGTCCACTATTCTAGTGGGCACCTTGCACCGGTCTAATCGACCCTTATTGATGGTGGTTGTAAAGTCAACCTTATAGACAAGCTATCCTAGTGGTAGCATGGACCAGCAGTCATAGGCTAAGACTTCAGAGAGCATGTGACGCAAGCTGTTTTACCAATTATAATCCCTTGAATACCAAATGAAAGGACACCACACAAGGTATATGTCAAATATATATGGATTTATTCTAAACACAACCCCTCTGCACTCTTTATGAGGTCAGAGGTCAGAGGTCAAAGTACATCACAAGTTACTCAATTAGCATTCGATAAGTTGCACAAATACAGTTATGCCCTAGGGGCCTCACAAACCATATACTAAGGGAGTGGTATAAGAACCACGTAAGAGTTAGACCGCAGGCCTAGGCCTGTAGAATCATTGGGACTACACTAAAAAACCAAAGGTTAGGAAGTAGGAGGCCCACGGGAGACGCGTGCAGTGTCTAAACACAGTTGCGAGTTACCATTGACATAATGGGAAATGAAGAAGTTACAAAGTTACTGTTTAAGGACACTTCCGGATGGACTAGGATGGAACCCTTTTAAACTAGGACACTTCGAGAGTCAAGACCCACTGGAGCACCGGAGTACTAATATTACCTCACCCAGGGAAGCCGGGTGCATAGGTGTCTTTTCGTGTCGGGTATCCTCGTCATTTTCTCCGGAGATCTGCAAAGAAGTGCTGCAGGCGACCAGAGGAAAAGTGTCCGGGTGGATCCAAGGGTGGATCAACGATGTGAAGAACCTGAAAGCAGAGGGGACAGAGTCTGGGTCACTAGCCAGTGACCAGGAAGGAACCAGGCGATGTCGCGTGCTTGAAGGTGAAGAAGGTGAGCTTGTCTCTTCAGCTATGAGGTCTAGTTGACAGCGGTGTCGGTATCCGGATTGGACCCAACAAGCCTTGGCAACCGCAACCAACGCAGGATGTTGAGATTGGATCTGTTGCAGACCAGCAAGGTCTGTGGTGCTTCTCCTTTGAAGGAAAGCTGAAGCAAGCCTGGCGCAACCAGGAAAGCAGTTTAGTTCAAAAGAAAAGTCTTCAGGGGGCTCACTATCCAATGGGCAAGGAACTGAGAAGACACATGAAGCTGAAATGCAAGAGCGGGCCCCACGCGGCACTCGTGGAGTGCGGAGGGCTGAGTTCCAGTGTAAATGGTGCTCGGGTCTGGGGCTTCTCAAACTCCAATGTACAACTAAGAGGGTACCTCAGTAGTTGAGCAGTTAGCAAAATGCAGGATGTCAAGGGTGTCCAGTCCCACGTTTCTCGTGTCCACCATGGGTCTCATATTTGCTGTGGATGTGGGTTGGAGTTAGAGAAGTCTGAGAGCCCAGTTCCTGTGTCGCTTAGCCTTCGGGTTTCGGTGGGAGCATCAACAATGCAGACCGGCAAGTTACTGGTGGTGCGTGTTTGCACAGGGTGGTCACTCCTTGACCACAAGGGAGATGTCTTCCATCTTCTAGTCAGAATAGAATGTCGAAGGTCCAAGAGTTCTGTATCAAAGTTTCTTTCCAGGATAATCTAATGTCCTGGGGAGACAGCTCCTATACTTACACTAAGGGCTGGATTACCTGCCTAGGTCCCTCCAATGGTGGACCTGGGAAGGGGGTGGTTACACCCCTTTCCCTTTGTCCAGTTTCACACCAGAGCTGGGGCTGGAGTGCCCCAGCAACTGGTTTGAACCGGGCTATGCATGGAGCACCTTGTGTGCCCCAGGCAGTGTCTCAAAAAGCATCTGCTGATGCAGCCCTCCCTGTCCCAATACACATCTGCCTGTCTGGGGAGGTGCTGGCACCTCCCTGGACAGGAAACCTATTATCCAGGCCTCCCCTGCCGGAGTTTCATCCAGCAGCAGGAGGCCAGACTTGTGTCTGTGGCAGCAGCATCCATTTTGTGATGCTGGGGCTCTGTTTAACTTTAACCAGGTAAAGCAGTAACATCCATGTCTTTTCCCTCTAGAAGGGTGGAATGCTACCCCCGCCACCAGAATTGGCTGGGGGGGGGGGGGGGGGGGATGGGGGGTAGTATTCCAAAGTGTTTGACACCTTACACAACATGTTTTGATAAAGCCAAACCAAAGTTAGTATTAACCGCGAGGATTATAATGCACTTTAGAGTATATGGTATGGCTATATCATAGAACAGCTATAAGGAGATGGTTCCGAAAGCTGCAGAGGGGCTCAGCTCATGCTAGGGCACCCTCTCATATAAAACAAAGCACTCTGCCTCCAGGATTGTCGAGGCCTACCATAGGAGTGACTTATAGGTGCATATGTGTCTATATATAAGGTAGATATAGGTATACTATATCTAAGTAAGGGGTGATTACACCACCTTACCCAAGCTGAGTGATCAGCCTGTGGTGTCAGTTTGGAGGGCCAGCCAGGGGTGGCATAATACATGCTGCAGCCCCTGGTAGGCCTTGGATGCACCTATGCCCTGGGTACCTATGGTACACTATAAAGGGGCTCACAATGGCGACCCAATACCCAATCTGGTATGTACCTAAAGTACATGGAGTCCATTTTATAGGGAGAGCAGATAGCCTGGGGCCCTGAATAGCAGTATCCCAGGCCAATTAAGTCGAAAACCAGCAAAACACTAGGCAAAAAGTGGGGGTAACCATATAGTCAGATATCCACCTTCCTACAGTTAACAGTTAAGGTTTTTGTGGCATAGTGGATACTGTACAGGGCTAATGGGCAAGGCATTAACATTTAAGGGTTTGGGGCTCGGGTCTAGAGTTAAGAGTTACTGGTTAAGGTTTTATTTTAAAGAGTTAGCAGTTGGGGTGTAGGGCGAAGGGTGAAAGGCTTAAATAATGAGGTCAAGTGTATGTAATATAGGGGTTAGTGGTGTGGTGTTGAAATACAGAGTTACATGTTTATTGTTAAGTTTTTAGGGTATAGGCTTTTGCTTATTTTAAAATTAATGGGATTTGGTGTAGGGTGAATGGTAAATGGTTAACCCCTTCGCCGTGGGGCTAATTTCCCCACGGCGCGGAGGGGGGGCGCGAGCAGCGCCACGTTGCTTGTCATGAGCTCAGCTTGGCACGGTGGCGCTGTGCTGAGGACGAGCTGAGCTCGTCATGACCACGCCCGTTTTTTAAAACGCTCAGCACCGCGGGGGAATTAGCCCCGCATGTGAGCACCGCGCGTGTCATGACGAGCTCAGCTCGTCATCAGCACACGGCCACCGTGCCTCATGACGAGCTGAGCTCGTCATGAGCACGCATGGAGTTAAGGGTCGGGTATAGGTTTATTTGTTTTGGATATAGATATGAGGATAAGTGGCAGTGGTATGAATGGTGAATGAGTTAAATTATAATGTGAGGGGTTAAAAGTAAATGTTTAAGGCTAGTATGTTAGGGGTTCAGGGTTTTGAGTACAGGGTAAAGTAGTTAACCACTATGATTCTATGATTACATTGTTTAGTTTCACAGTTGGAAATGTGCTCAAGTAGTGCTGATGATTGTTAAAATTATTTTAAGTGAATTTTTTTTAAATAAAAAATGGAAGTTCTGCTTTTCAGAGTAACTCTGCAAATAATTCATTTCAATAGAGCATACAAAAATACAAAGTGAAACAACTGGAAGTATTAAAAATAAACAAGTGATTTTCCTCAGTAGAACAACTGCCCAGGTACAACCCTTCATTTAGAGGGGGGACAGCCAAGCTTATACACTGTGTAACCGAACTCAAGACAAAACAGCCAGTGTGGCTGTCACCCTGTAATGACAAAGCGATTATGTCTATATGTGTAAAATCAATAAAAATAGTTTTGAAATAAAAAAGAAGTCTGGGGGAGTGAAAGTGAACAAACACAAGGAGATGATGGACAGAAAACTGAAATGTTTCAGACACTCACCCCCAGTCACAGATCTGGGTTGAATCCATCATCTTTCAGACACTCACCCCCGGTCACAGATCTGGGTTGAATCTGTCATCTTCTTTAGCTCACTTCGCCACCCCAGTTCAGACACGGCTATATGCAAATCAGTCTTGACCCTGTGCCTCATGAGAACAGTCCAGGCGAACTGCCAAGTCATGTCTTCCCTGGACCGGAAACAAGCATCCTGGGACTGGTTTCGGGCTAACAGCCCTCATCAGCTAGGCTAGCTTGAATCCAGAGGCAAAGTGAGAAAGGGACCAACGTCTGGGCATACCCTGCCAACTTAGGGCGAACTAAGCAAACACAAGGAGATGATGGACGGAGCGCTGACACGTTTCAGACACTCATTCCAAGTCACAGATCTGGGTTGAATCAATCACCATTCTTTAGCTCACTTCGCCACCCTAGTTCAGACACAGCTATGTGCAAATCAGTCTTGACTCATGTGAACAGCCCAGCCCGAACAGCCAAGCCATGTCTTCCCTCGCTGGATACAAGCATCCTGGGACCGGTTTTGGCGGTGATCCCTGTGTGGAGCGAGGCAGTTGAGAGTACAGGAAGGATATGATGCCTTTGGTGCCTTGCGTCTTTTTCACAAATACTTCAAGAGGGGTGAGGTCCCTCGTGCCTGCTTCTATTGTCTCTGGCTGTAGGGCCCAGTGTCTAAGTTGTTGATAGTGGAAAAAGTCCTCTTTGGTTAAGTTAAAGTCTTGTTGACAATGTTCAAATCTGAATTGTGAAATGTGGGACCGTGTCAGGCACCCCCCTCCCTCCAAGCGTTGAAGGGTCCCGGATGAAAACTTGATGGAAACATTGGATTAAAATGTATCGGGGGTAGAGGGGGAAGGGAACAACGTCCAGGGTGATTTCTTAAGCACCTCATCCCAAACCCTCAGGACTGTTCTCGTTGGCAAACTTATATAGGCTTTAGCAGGGCGGTCTATTTTGTGTTTCCACAGAAAGTCCCATATGACTCTGCCTGCTATTGCTCTGTCCATATGCAGAAAATGCTTATCATATTCCCTTTGTGACCACTTGATAATGACTTGCAGCTCTTCGGCCTTATAGTATAGGCCAAAATCAGGGTGCCCCAACGCCCCTCCGACTGGAGTCTCCGAAGTAATTTGAAGGGTAACCATGCCCATTTATTCTGCCATATAAATTTGTTGAGCAAGGTTTTAAGTTTATCCAAGTACCCCGTTTCAAGTTCAATGGACAGGCTCTGGAATAGGTGGGGGAATTGGGGAAGCACTAGCATTTTGAATGTGTGTATTCTCCCCAGCCAAGAGATATATATGGGGCCCATCTCTTTAAGTCTACTACCAGTTTTTGCAGTAATTGTGGGTAGTTGGCCTAAAATAGTTGTGAAATTTTGGGGGTTAATTTAATATCTAGACATGTGAGGGCTTTCCTTTCCCATTGGAAGGGGAGGAGCCACTTAGTGCCTCCATCTCTCTGTCTGAGAGAGTCAGATCTAATAGGGAAGATTTGGAGAGATTAATACGATAGCCTGCCACTTGTTCGAATAGGATTAATAGGTTTAATAGGTTTAACGAGATGTTATGCTCCTCTCAACCAAAGGTGATCCCCTTGATCTCCGGGTTGGCTCCAACTGCTGCCCAGGGGGGTTCGATGCTCAGAGCAAAAAGGAGAGGTGAGAGCAGACATCCCTACCTCCAAATGAAATGCCTTTGCGGCAGTGCCATTCACAAGGACTCTGGTGGATGGGGCTGCATAATTTGCTTGGATCATGGTGACAAATTTGTCATCAAAGCCAAAGTGCCTGAGATTATCACAGAGAAAAGCCCAATGAACTTGGTCAAATGCTTTTTACATGTCCAATCCCAATAGCACTGCTGGTATTCCTTTTTTGGTCACTTTTTCAATGAGATGGATCACTCGTCTAACATTGTTGTATGTTTGTCGCCCCTTTATAAACCCTGATTGGTCAGGATGGATGAGTTCAGGCATTAAGTCTTCCAGGTTCGTCTCCAGTATTTTCGAATATATTGTGTCATCAAGATTTAGGAGTGCAATAGGTCGGTAGGAGCCACATAATCTGTGGGTCCTTCCCTGCCTTAGGTATTACTATTGTCAGTGCTGCCCTCATGGAGGGGGTGACCATTCCTGTGTCAGCGATGTGATTAAATAGAGCTGTCAGATGCTGAACCAATTCCACACTGAATGCCTTGTAGAAGCGAACTGTTAGACCATCCGGCCTGGGCTACTTGAAGAGTTTTTTGGGCGCCAATTGACTTTTGGAACTCATCTAACTGGTTCTGCCAACCCATTGCGTGCCTGCATCACTTTGGTAGGACTATGTTGTCTAGGTAACTTAACTGGGAGTGAGGATCTGCGTGTTCTGCTTTGTATAGGGATTAATAGAATTCCCCGAAAGCCTCCACTTTACAATGCTCCTCAGACTCTAAGGACCCCGCTAAATTCCGTATCTCATTATTATATTCTTTGCCTCTTTTGTCTCTGAACTGTCTTAGCAGATTTGTTCCTACCTTGTTGCCCTGCGCGTATGCTGTTTGTTTCAGCCTAAGTAGAGTCATTTCAGCTCGGTTTGCATAAATTGCAGCCAATTTACCCCTGGCTGCCAGGACTTTGCACTGTAGAGGCAAATTGGGTGCAGACTAATTTATTTTTCAAGAGCCTAAAGCTTGGCTTCTAGGGGGGTCTTTCCAGGCCCCTCTCTCTATTTAGTTCTGTTATTGCTGCGATACAATGTCCTCCCAGGACTACTTTGAAGGCGTCCCATGTTATTGGCTGGGGAGGTATCCTGGGGGAGATTGTGATGAAAGTAGTCTTTAGTACTTTTACAGAGTTCATCCTGCTCCTGCACTAGTCTATCCCATAGCAGCGCCTGTGGGAAAAACCAGCGGACATATTTAGGCGTGCATGCTCTCCCTTTGAGGAAGCATGTTACCGGCGCATGATCCGATATGCCAATAGGTTTGATATTTGTGGATTGTGTTTCCCCTTTTAATGTTCAGCTTAAGAAGATATGGTCAAGTCTCGAGTACCTGCGGTGGATGTGTGAAAAAAAGGTACAGTGTTTTTCTGCAGGGTGTAACGCCCTCCATATGTCTACTCAGCCCATATCTTGCATTGCATTTTTAACTGTATTTGACAAACTGCTTGTCTGGGCCCTATGTGGGTGCTCTCTATCCCTGAGTGCCAAGTTAAATTAAAGTCTCTCATAAGCATCACCTCTCCCCCTGCGAAATCTCCCAACATGGTTAGTGTCTTCAAGATGAAGGGAAGTTGATTGGTGTTTGGAGTGTAAATTGACACCACCGTGCACAATTTCCCGCATGGGCAGCCCTTTACCATCACAATTCTGCCTTATTTGTCTGTTTTTTGACCCTGTACTTGGAATTTCAGGGATGAGTTAAACATTATAGCAACCCCATTGTGCTTGGAGGTGTTGGATGACTGAAATCTTTGGGGGTAGCTTTTATGCTTGACTCTGTGAGCCTCTGTGCGTTTAAGGTGCGTGTCCTGCAGGACAACTATGTCATAGAGGTCATCGCCCTCTCCTCCATTCCCTCACAGTTTGTGAGCTGCCTAGTGCGCGCTACCTTTCTCCTGCGCACCGGTGTTAGGAGTGGTTCTCATTCCCGCTGCGTTTTATTTCCCGGGCAGCTCACAACTCTATACTGGGACTCCGCCCCCACCCCCCACCCCTCTGGGTAGCTCTGATGTCATTGGGCCGTTTCAGTGCAGTCAGACATCACTTTGTGCTCGGTTGCGACTCAGTGAGAATCCCCGCTATCGGCTCTTCCCCCCACTCCACACCATCTTCTGCTTCTTGAGTCCCCTCTCCGAACAGCTGTTTACCGGCATTGTTTCTCCCCTCAGATTGAGATGGGTCTCCTGACTCCGGCGCTGTGCTGGGCATCACTAAATTCAGCCTACTTCCGCTCAGTTTCTGCGAGTTTTTTCTTGGTGGCAGCGGAGCCGAAACAGACTATGTCTTCTTCGCCATCTTGGGTGGCCATGCCCCCATTTGTGCATTTTTATTGTTTTGCAGAATTAATTATTTTACTCTTGTAAATTGTCATTGGCAGGCATAATGATGGCAGATTATTGTGGCAAGAAGAAGTGAGAGTTAGTGATGAAAGGATGATCTGTTCATGTGTTGTCAGTCAGATAGAAGACAAATTAAAGATGAAACAAAAGACCTTCAGGGTCAATGTAATGAAAACATTGATTATGAGCCAGACATTGAATACATTCTAAAGAAGCAGGTAAAAGGGAGATTTGGCAAACCTAACAGGTAAGAATGCACCAAGAGAAGGTTTTTTCTCATAAGTAGGGCATTGCTCATTTAGGTGAGTCATGAATGGACTCCGTGGAAAGTGATACATTGTAAGAAAATCCTTCTTTTTGCATGAACATTCCCAAAGTTTTGTACTACTGCTGCTGGTTTTTCAACTTCGATAGTGCACTGAGGCCTGCTAACCAAACCTCAGTGCCAGTGTTCTAATCCTTTACAAAATGTAAGTTGAATTGTCTACCCTCAATTGGCATACGTTAACTTACTTATAAGTCACTAATAGATCAAACCACAGGCACCCAGGGCCTGCAAGTAAAAGTGTTCACCCAGAGCAGCAACACTCATTGTGCCACCCTGAGTGTGACAAACTAGTAAATGGCTCCTAGCATGCATCTGCAGCTTGGAAAAGTAGTTATCAAATGCGAATTTAACTTTGCCATGTAAACCAATGGCAAAGTCCACACTTCCCATAACAATATATGTAGGTCTCACCTAAGCAAGGACTATCGAGCCTACGGCAGGGTGCTATATTATTAAGTGGGACATATATTTACTTATGTCCTAAAGGTAAAAAAACCCTAACTGTTGTTTTTACTGGCCAGTGCCAAGTTCCTTCTTGACACCTCAGTACTCTGAACATCTAAGTGGGACGGTTAAATTGGTGCTTCAAGGTATCAAATTTATTGTGGCATTAAAGCCAACTTGTAGCCGAATTGGGATTCAATGTCACTTTTAACGTAAAGCAACTTTTAGAAAGTTGCCACTCTGTGGCTTAATTTAGCAAGTGGCCATTCACAGTTGCTGGCTACCAGACAGACTTCTGCCCTCCTGTGGAGTCCTGTGAATGACTACCCTGTCCGAGAACAATAGATGCCTGCCACAGAGGGAGGTGTCACAACCCCCTCGCATTGGGCCACATAGGGTGTTGGCCCAAAAAATGAGCTTCAAAGGAGAAGCCGTCTTTGATGGTCAAATGGAAGCCACACTCAAGAGCAGCTGAACTTTTGTTCAGGTAGACATGCTGATGGCAGCAACAGAAGGGGAATCCAGTTGCCAAACCATTTCTTCGGTGGGCATGTAGCCCACATGTATCCATGCCTCTAGTGGGGGCTACTGTGAGAAGTCAGCCGGGTATATGATGTCCACTATTCTAGTGGGCACCTTGCACCAGTCTAATCGACCCTTATTGATGGTAGGTTATAAAGTCAACCTTATAGAAAGCTATCCTAGTGGTAGCTGTGGAGAGCAGCCTTCAGGCTAAGAATTGGAGAGCAATTAAGCAAGTTGTTATACCATTTATAATCTCTTGAGTACCGAATGAAAGCACATCACACAAGGTATATATCAAAGATATATGTATTTATTCTAAACACAACCCCTATGCACTCTTTATGAGGTCAGAGGTAAAAGTACAATACAAGGAACTTAATTAGCATACGATAAGTTGCACAGAATACGTTTTGCCCGAGGGGCCTCACAAACCATATACTAAAATAGTGGTATAAGAACCACGTGAGAGTTAGAAAGCAGGCCTGGGGCCTGTGGAATCGCTGGGGCTTCTAGGACCAACCAAAGTTTAGGATGTAGGAGGCCCAACGGGAGACGCGCGCAGTGTCTAAACACAGCCGGGGGTTACCGTTGACTTTCTGGGATTTTCTTCTGAGCTGACGTGCAGCGAGTACAGCTCCCTTCGCCTTTATTTCCCTGTTTGCTGAACCTACGCCTCGCGGCCCCCGCTCCGTGGGTGCCGCTCGCAGGCAAGGAACTTTGGCAGTTTTTCGGTTGCTGGACCCCCCTGAGTGCATAGGAGCACCAACGCGGCATTGTTGAGCCGGTATCTGCACCCTAAGGCGTGAGGCGGGACTGCGAGGACCAGCGTGCAGCGCGGCGCTGATCGGCCGCAGCTGGTCCTCTTCCCGCCCCTTCACTTGACCTTCCTATATATCCTGCGGCAACAACGCGCACGCGGGACGCGCGCGGGGCAACGGCCGGGGCGAAGACCGGGCAAAGAGCGGGCCGTTTAAGGCCGTTCAAGGACGGCAAAGGACGGCCCTGGCCCTGAACCCCTGCCTTATTGCCCCCAATCAACCAATTGCTAAGGTAGACGGACCTGTGCCTTCTATTTGTGTCCTGAAACATCTGCGGCCGCCTTTTAGCTGTACTATTATCTTCTATTGTCTCTGCGCCATAGATGTCGGCCATGCGTAACAGAACTAGAAGTTGTACAAAAAAAGCTACGGCGGTAGCACAGGTAACTGGACCAATAGATCTTTTTATTTCACGGGTGAATGAGACTATTGACCAAAGTATTGTTTTATTGGAAAAAAGAGTCTCCATGGATCTTGCGAACGCAAAACGTTCGTCTTTAGGTTCTCTTGCAAATGCCAAATCACCCGCCCAGCAGTTACTGAATAATTGTTCTTTACCATTAACCCTGCCTACTACTAGCGCACTGACTGTACCGAATGCTGTTGATTTATCGGTCGCCCTATCAGACTCGGATCCGTCTTTTGTCGATCTAGAGGCCACCCCAGATCTAGAAGCCTGTCAGTCACCTGGCAAAGCGGAGCCGAGTCTGGGTGGGTTAACTGATGTGGAAACAGCTCCTGTACCTACAGATTCTGGGGGGAGGGTTATCATTCCACCAAAAGTTACATCCAAGAGTAAAAACAAAGAAAAAATTGCAGCAAGGAACCACAATTTGATATCACCTACCCCGCAACTGGCACCAGGTATACCGTGCTGGGTGCAAAATATGGTTACAGATCTTAAATTGGACCTTGAGGCTACAATAGCAGCACAAATTAAGCCTTTAATTTCCAAACTAGACAGGCTCACTTCTTTAATGCACTCGAAATGGCCAAATAAGACGAACGGGCCAGGGCCTGTCCAGCCACAAGGGATCACAGAAGTAGCCCCTAAATGCTCATCCTGTGTCCAGCTTCCTAAAGATGTATTAAATAATGCACATGTAACTATAGTCCCTGGGAATTCAGCCTTATCACATCAGTCCCAATCAGGGAATAACTCTGTTCAATCCATAGCTTTATCCACTTCGAAGGCGGTGGGTTCTATTCCGACTCATCAACACTCTGTCGCTGGTAACAAAGTCACTACTCCTCAAGTAAAAGATGTTGTAGGAAAGTCTAGTACCCCTTTAGTACTTCCCCCTACAAACGCTGCAAATAAGACTGAAGGTCTTAAGCCAAAGCAGGCGCGTTTCAAGTCAATTAATCTGCCACCAGAAGTCTCCCCCTTTGTGGTCGTGTTGACAGCAGTTCCCCCACTGAAGGAGGGAGCAAAAGAAACTTTTGTTGAGTTAAGAAATAAATGCGCTCAGTGGCTCCACTTACATAAACCTCTACCTAATAATATGAACGGTGAAATTCTTACTGTGCGTAGAGGGGACTGGGTGGGCAGAAGTAAGAAAACAATAGTAGGGGATGTAATTACAGTTAATTTTAGGGATATAGGGGCAGCCAGTTACATATGTAATGCACCCAACAATGGCCCTGCTACTCAAATCAATCCACTTCCCTTGTCCTATTTTCTTCCTATGCCATCAAGGCCAAATCTCCCTTGTTCTACTTTTTCAAGTAATAGAGGACCTGTGTTTCCCCCGCAACATATCACTAAACCTTGGCAGCAACCACCACACCCTTCTTCTTTTTTTCCACATTATGCTAGTTTTCAGCAGCAGCCATCACATTCCTTATCTTTTCCCCCACACCATGTTAGTCCTCAATGGCAACAACCTCCCCATTATCCACCACCTCCATATCAGCTTGCTCATCAGTGGCAGCAACCTTTTCAGCCCCTACAACCAGCTAAACCCCAGTGGCAACAAACATGGCAGGACTTGCCTTCTTCCCAAGATCCCTCGTATTCACAATTTGTCCATCCTAACAGATATGCTGTGTTAGACGAGGTAGATTGACTTAGTTTAGATTTAAACATCTCTACGCCTAAATTAGATATGGAGAGTGTTCCTCTAGTTATACTTTCCCCGACACATTCTGAATTCCCTGTAGTGCCATCGCTAATATCCCTCTCGCATATAGAAAATAGGGATAGCCTTGACGCATGTACATCTACCGTTGCCCCCGCATTAGGCCTAGATACTAATCCCCAGGAAGTTGGTTCTTTCCCATCATGTGTAATCCAGCCAGAGCCGACCATCATTGGCGACACTAGTAAGCCAGCAGGACTCTCCCTTATTTCCTGGAATATTGCTGGCCTTGCCAGCAAAATAGGTACACCTTTCTGGACCAGATTTATAGGGGAGGGATTGGACCTAATCCTTTTGCAGGAAACGTGGTGTCTGGACCTTATTAACATCGATGGGTATGCATCCCACTGCCTTAAAGCCACCAAATCTAGCTCGGGCAGGGCCAAGGGAGGCCTTTTGATGCTTTTGTCCACTAAGCTGTGTGATTGTACTGTTAAAAGCAGTACGACAGTTGGGACCCATAGTCAAGTTATAAGAGTGGAGTGTAGGAAGAGTATCGATTTAGTTGTAGTAAATTTCTACAACAATATTTTTGATGCCACTAGAGGAGATATTCTACCGCCTCTGGAAAGGGAAATTGCCAAGGCCTTGGGCATTTCGAAAAGAAAGGCTGAGGTTGTTTGGGCAGGGGATTTTAATTTGCAGCCCTGCCATTTGTCTAATGGGAATATCTGTGGCTTTGGAGTGGCTATGAGTAGTCACTGGGGGGGTACGGGTGTGAGGGAGGATTTTCCTCACTTCCAACACTGTAGTTATGGTTCTACACTAAACAATATGCTATTTACACTAGACTTGACCCTGTTAAACTGTAATATAAATAATCAGGCAATAACATGCCCCACATTTACAGGAAGAGACGCAGGATCTTTTATAGATCATATTCTTTTGTCTAGCAGTGGTGATTTTACCAATTTGTTCGTAAATGAAGAAAGTCTCAGTGACCATAACAGCATCCGTGTTACCCTCCTAGGGCATGGTACCTCGACAGTTTCAGGGGAAAAATGCTCTACTGACCTAGCACCTATAAGACCGAAGGGTCAAAGGATTAAATGGACTGGATTTAATTCCAAGGCTAAGCAGAAGGAGGTTCTCACTAGCTGTAAGAACCAAATTAGTTCCTGTCTAGATAGTGACTGTGACCCCGGTCGCTTATTAGTCGACTTTGTCTCCATGAATAGTATTATTGATGGTATTTTTACTAAGGCCCCGTCATCCAATAGTGGTCCGAAGCAGGGGTGGTTTGATAAGACCTGTATAGTCGCCCTCCGGGAATTAAAGAAAGCTTTAGGTATCAAACCACGTGTTAAGGAGGATATACAATATCTTAGGGCCAGATATAAAATTGCAATTAATAATAGGAAAAGGGTATTACAGATTGAGGCGTGGGATAAGTTGAAGGAAGCAGCTGAGACCAAAAACTGCAAACTTTATTGGGAAACAATTAACAGTCCTTTTCTCAATAAAGAAGATGTTCCAGAACTAACATCATATGTGGCATGCAGCGATTGGGTCAGTCACTTTTCAAAAAATTTTAATCCGGAAGGGTTACCCCTTGTGTCACTGTCACCTGAGTCTACCCCTTGGTTACCCCTCCCGTTGGGAATAACATTAGAAGAAAGCCATGAAGGAATTTCTATTAGTAAAGGAGGTAAGGCCCCTGGCCCTGATGGGGTCCCGCTGGATTTATACAAAGATGAACCAGCTTTGTGGGCTCCCATCCTGGTGAGGATATTTAACAGTGCGGCAGAAATTAATTTCCCTTCTACCTGGGGTCAATCGGTTATTATCCCCTTACACAAGAAAGGTAATAAGTCAGAGGCCTCCAATTATCGGCCTATTTCTTTGTTGGATGCCTCTGTAAAAATAATGAGTAGGATTTTGCTCAAAAGGCTAGAAAATTGGGCAACTGAATCAAATATTTTAACTAGAGTCCAATACGGCTTCCGAAAAGGTTTGGGCACATTGGATCAATGTGTAAATTTGGACCTTTTAATTAACAAATATACTGTGGCCAAAAATGGCAACCTCTTTTTATGTTTTGCTGATTTGAGTAGCGCTTTTGATTTGGTTAACCACGCTATTCTTTGGGAGGTTTTGCTTGATGCAGGGGCACCGAGGGAAATCGTTCATTTTTTAGCAAGACTTTATGAAAAACTCTCCTGTAAGGTCCGCTATGGTACCCTAGGTGAATGCACCCCGTTTTTCAAAGTGTCACGGGGCATACGCCAGGGATGTGTTCTGGCCCCGCTTTTATTTTCTCTTTTTATCAATGATGTCGACCGTTCCTTGGTTGACATCCCAGCAGACGCTCCCCTGATTGGTGGTAAACCGGTCCCGCTGTTACTTTATGCGGATGACGCTGTTCTTTTATCTCGAACACAGATTGGCCTCCAGCGCTTAATTGATAATTTTATGCAGTTTATTCAAGTTAGGAGGCTCCGAGTGAACAAAACCAAGACGTATGTTATGTCTTGCGGTCAGGCAGCAAAGCAGTCAAAGCATACCTTTTTCCTGGATAAAGAAAAATTGACTCATGTCAAATCCTTTTGCTATCTGGGAATCACATATAATAATAGTGGGACCTGGACCTCGGAATTTGATTCTATTAGATTAAAAATGCTGCGGTCCATTAGTAGTATCTTTCGATTTGCCTCCAAGTTGGGTTCACGAAGCATTCCAGACATGATGAACATATACAATGTTTGTTGTGTCTCTTCTGCACTGTATGGGGCAGGTGTATGGGGCCACAGCGAGGGTACATCCCTGCAGAAGGAGGAAAATAAGTTTCTTAGGAGGGTGTTATGTGTTCCCCCTTCTGCCTCTGTTCAATTGATCCACGATGAGGTCGGGGTCGAGTTTATTTCTGACTTAGCAGCAGTTCGGCCACTTTTATTGTGGCGTTCTATTTGGGCTAAGCCAGAGACTCGATTCACTCAAGATATTATTCTTGACTGTATAGGTTTGCACCATTCTTCACGCATACAGTGGTTGAGATACATTCATCGTTGGTATCTCCTTCTTTTTAATATTGATGTGTTCCGTGAGCCAGAAGAGGTTGTTTTTATTTCAAAAAAAGAAATTAAGACAACGTTTCTAAATTTTCAAAAGGCAGAGCGAGATAAAATCTCTGGTAATCTTATTACCGTGAAATTTTATAAAGACTTGAATCTAGTTTCGGGGCTCCAACCCTACCTTGTGTATGTGACCCGGCCCTCTCATCAGTATGTTTTAACACGTGTCAGATTGGGTATCGTTCACCATTTGGTTGCATTTCCAAACACGAGAGCCAGATCAGAGACACCCTGCCCGTGTGACAGTACTTCCCGCCAGAGTAGTTGCCATTTTCTACTTTTTTGTAAATTTTTTCATTTTCTTAGGTTAAAATACCTTAAACCGATTTTTATAAAGTATAATATTTGTACTACAGAAAATGCATTGATATTTTTATCCTCATTAGAGAATGAGGAGATTTGCTTTTTTCTGGCTACTTTTATTTTGAAGTGTACAGCTGCCAGGAAAAGTATTGTACTGTAATATCTTTTATACTTACCTGTCTGTACCTATGTTATACAGCTGCCAGGAATTGTATTATGCTGCTATTACCTTTACATTCCTGTCTGTATATATATGTTGTCAAGTTTTATGCCAATTTTAGTAACTAAGGTATTATTTTTACTTGTTGATGTCCACAGTATGTTATGATTATTTAAATTGAAATGTACAGCTGCCAGGAAATCTCTATCAAGTAAACCCTATTGATTACCTGTCTGTTCATATATGAATGTCTTGTATTTTTTGTATCAGCCTGTTGACTTAAAAATGCAAGATTACTTTTTAATTGTTGCACACTAGCCTTTGCACATCTTCCTACCTCCTTTCTTATTGTTGTTCATATGGCGATCTTCATATTTTAACTATGTATCTTATTTTGCTTGTATGATTTGTGTGTATCAAATCGAATAAAAGCTTTTGAAATTGAAATTGAAAATTGACTTTCTATAGGAAACAAACAAGTTACAATTTTGAAGATTAAGGGTACAAGGAGGTGAACTGTGATGGAACCCTTTTAGACTATGACACTTGGAGAGTCAATACCCACGGGAGCACCGGAGTACTCGTGTTACCTCACCCAGGGAAGCAGGGTGCATAGGTGTCTTTTTGTGTCGGGTTTCGTCGTTGATTCCAATAGAGAGCTGCAAAGGAGTGCTGCAGGCGACCAGAGGAAAAGTGTCCGGGTGGTTCCAAGGGTGGATCAGAGAAGTGAAGAACCTGAAAGCAGAGGAGACAGAGTCTGGGCCACTAGCCAGTGACCAGGGCGGCGATAGAAAGATGCCACCCGATGTTGGGTGATTTCAGGTGAAAAGGTGAAGTTTGTCTCTTCAGCCACGAAATCCAGGAGGTGTCAACGACAATCAGGAGCGGGATTCGAGCTGCCCACAAAGGATCTAGCTGACTGCGGTGTCTGTATCCGTATTGGACCCAATAAGCCTTGGCAAACGCAACCCACGCAGGATGTCAAGATTGGCTTCGATGCAGACCAGCAAGGTCTGAGGAACGTCTTCTTCACAGGGAAGTTGGAGCAAGCCTGGAGCAACCAGGAAAGCAAGTTAAATCAAAGATTGGTCTTATTGGGGGCTCACTAGCCAACACACTAGGAACTTCGTAGATGCATCAAGCTGAAATGCACAAATCAGGCCCACGGGACACTCGTGGAGTATGGGCCTCTGAGCTTTGGTGCAAAAGGTGCTTGGGGCTGGGGCTTCAAGCACCCCAAAGCACAACTTTGGAATACCTCAGGAAGTTGGTGCAGGTATCAAAATGCAGGATATCCAAGAGTTCTGGTCCCACGTCTCTCGTGTCTGCCACAGGTCTCAGCTTTGCTAGGAGCGCAGGTCAGCGTCAGCGATGTCCGGAAGTCCATGTCCTGTGTCACAGATTCCTCGAGATCCGGCGGGAGCCTCGAAAATGAAGACCGGTAAAGATGCTGTTGGTGCCTGTTTGGACAGGGTGGTCACTCCTTGTCCACAAGGGAGATTTCTTCCATCTTCCAGTCAAAACGGAATGTCGAAGGTCCAGGATATATGTTGCAGAGTTTCATCCAGGGTAGTCTAAAGTCCTAGGGACTGGGGTTCTATACTTATAGTAAGGTTAGGGGTTGGACTAACTCTAAGGTCCCTCCTATGGGTGGACCTGGGGAGGGGGTGGTTACACCCCTTCCCCTTTGTCCAGTTTCACGACAGAGCTGGGGCTGAGTGCCCCAGCAACCGGTTTGAACTGGGAAATGCATGGAGCACCTTGTGTGTCCCAGGCAGTGTCTGGAAAGCATTCACTGAATGCAGCCCTCCCTGCCCCAATACACTAAAGCCTGTCTGGGGAGGTGCCAGCACCTCCCTGGACAGGAAACCTATTATCCAAGTCTCCCCTGCCGGAGTTTCGTCCAGCAGCAGGAGGGCAGACTTGTGTCTGTGGCAGCAGCATCCATTTTGTGATGCTGGGGCTCTGTTTAACTTTAACCGAGTTTACCAGTAGCTACATGTCTTCTCCCTCTAGAAGGGTGGAATGCTACTCCCACCGCCAGAACTGGCGGGGGGTAGTATTCCAAAGTGTTTAACACCTTACACAACATGTTTTGATAAAGCCAAACTAAAGTTAGCATTAACCGCGAGGATTATAATGCACTTAAGAGTATATGGTATGGCTATATCATAGAACAGCTATAAGGAGATGATTCCGAAAGCTGCAGAGGGGCTCAGCTCATGCTAGGGCACCCTCTCACATAAAACCAAGCACTCTACCTCCAGGATTGTCGAGCTCTACCATAGGAGTGGTTTATAGGTTCATATGTGTCTATATATGTATATAGATATAGGTATACTATATCTAAGTAAGGGGTGATTACACCACCTTACCCAGGCTGTAAGAACAGACCTGTGGTGTCAGTTTGGAAGGCTAACCAGGGGTGGCACAATACATGCTGCAGCCCCTGGTAGGCCTTGGGTGCACCTATTCCCTGGGTACCTATGGTACACTATACAGGGTCTCACAAGGGTGACCCAGTAACCAATCCGGTATGTACCTAAAGTACATGGTATCAATTTAGAGAGAGAACAGCAGGACTGTGGGCCCGATTAGCAGGACCACAGCCACACTAGAGTCGAAAAACCAGAGAATTACAGCAAAAAGTGGGGGTAACCATAGGAAGCAGACCCTACTCTCCTACAGCTACCAACTCACTACACCAAGAGAGGGATTCAGACATCTTAAGAGTGGACAGAATAGTGCACTTTTGCATTGCTAGGATGCCACATGTAATTGTAAGTGTAATCGTATTTATACAATTCTTACTACGCATGATGAGGCATTGAACCATTTTTCAGTGAGGAGCATGGTACTCTGGAAGCCGACGGCTTAGTGTAGAGTAATATAAGTTGTTAATTTGAATGGTGGACATGTCAGTCTGTAAGTTCAACTGAATAGGATAAAGGAGGGATTGAGGAGGGAAGAGTCTAGATAGTGTTATTTGGGAGTTCATAAAAGTTAGATGAGGTTTGGGATGAGTCAAAAGAGGGATACAGGAGAGAAGAGTCTAGAAAGGGATATTAGGAAGATAATAGTAGTAAAATGAGGATTGAGGTGAGTCAAAGAAGGATAGAGGTGGAAAGAGTCTAGAAAGGGTTCAATGGGAGATCATAGTAGTAGAATGAGGTTCGGGATGAGTCAAGAAGGGAAAGAGAAGGGACGATTCAAGAAAGGAATGAGTCAGAGAGTGGAGGCAGAGCCCATATTGAGAGAGGTAGAGTATGAGACATAGAGTAGTGCGTTGGAGGGAGTTGGTGACTTTCTTTCTTTCTTTCTATCTTTCTTTCTTCAATTGGAGTAAAGTAAAATATATATATATATATATATATATATATATATATATATATATATATATATATATATATATATATATATATATATATATATATATATATATATATATATATATATATATATATATATATATATATATATATATACATACGCATAACTACATAGAAAGGGTATACATGTATAAGGAAAATAATAAAGAAATATACAATTCTATTGCATAAAATTCCACATGCATCTATGGATAGATAGTTAGAAATTCAGACTTTCAGGTGTTGCTGTACGTAAAAGCTATTTTATTTGAGTATGTTTATAATTATTTTATATTTATTTTATGTGTATGTTTTCCTCAAAATTTCAATAGTGAAGCACTTATAGATACACTTATCATGATCATATTTACATAATGTGGTGGATAAATAAAATAAACAGTCACCTAATCAATTAATATATATGAAAACTATGCAGTGACCTACGTACATGTATAAACTAATGTATAAATATATATATATATTTAATCATAAGTAATATATACATTTGTTAAGTGTACCTAAAGAATAGCTATATACTTTAAAACCATAAGTAGTATATATTTTTGTACAAAGAAATGCACATATCAAAATACTTGCATATGTATATGCACCGGCATATGCGGTACATTTGTGTTTGAGTGTGTTGGTCATGTAGGAAAAAGCCAGCTCTTGAATAGTTTTCTGAAGTTAATACAGTTATTGGTGGTTCTTATGTTTGACGGTAATAAATTCTATAGTTTGCCTACTTGAACAGAGAAAGATGTATGACTCATGTTTTTTTCTTGTATGCTGGGGTTTTGAGAGGAGGTGCCATTCTTGATCAAAGGTTCATTTGTTATATGTATATGGTGCTTGTATTCCTGATAATGGTCCTGTCCCATGCTTTGTGGGTGATACAAAGCAGCTTGAAGGGGATCTCCTGGCAACCGGTAACCAATGTCGGGCCTTCAAGGCAGGGGAGATGTGGGCATGTGGCTTTACTTGTTGTTGTAGTCTGTCAACAGAGTTTTGATTTTGTTTTTTCATAGTTGATAGAAATGATCCATGGTAGAGGTCATCCGCTTAATTAAATTTAGACATTACAAGAGATATATCAGCTTGGACCTTGTGTGGAAATCCTGGGTGAAGAAGATGCATTGCAGAGTTGTCATAATGAAGTTTGATCTCGTTAACTTGACCATTTGGGCTTCATTGATAATTTGGAGTCCATGGTAATTCCAGGGTTTCTTAGTTCTTTAGATACGTAGGAGGTGGTCCCAGATCATCAGGCCAGGTGCAGAATGGGTCTTAAATTTTCCAATCACCATATGCGAGTATTTATTTTTGGGAAGCATTCGATTTGAGGTGGCTCCGTGTCATCCACTAATCACCGGCTCTGAGGCAACTGAAGATTTTTGAGCTTCCAATGTCTTTGGGGATTTCCAGTTTAAGAAGTATTTGTGGGAGGAGGAGCTTCGAGGGTGACCAAAATGGCCGCCTGAGTAAAGGGCTCCCGAGACACCTGAGTAAAGGCCTCCCGGGACATATCCTGTATCCAACCCTGCCCTACGACAATCGGAATCGCCGTCGGAATGTAAGCGGCGCCGAATCCAGCAAACCGCGTCTTTTTCTGCCCACCAGAAGCGGAGAAACGGTGCTTTGCGTGCTCCGTCCTGTAGGCCCAAAAGCCGGGGCCACTGGTGATGAATATATCCGAGCCACAGTTCAACAACAACGGGGCCCACGCCAGAAGGTCCCGAGCGGGCCCCGTGGCAGCCCTGATTTCGCCGGTGGCGCTTGCTTGACTGTGTCCCCCTCACCCCCCTCCCCCCTGCTGGACCCGCAGAGCTGTATGGCTCCACAAATAGAAGCAGACAACCACGCATTTTGGGTGCTTTGGGGCTTCTGACCCGGCGGGAACACAGTGGAGAACTGCTGGTAGCTGCCATATGATTGTGGGCCAATTGACTCGCCCTGCCACAAGTGCTTCATTTCATAATCAATGCCAAGATCCTCTGGTAAAAAGCTTGCTGGCAACCGGGGGGACCCGCTGTGATCAAGGCGGACTGCATGCTTGGTTTGTAACACAATAGACTGGGGCTGCATTATAGTTGTGGCCGGTCCTGAGAAGGTGGAGAATACCCTACATTGATATTAGCGGGTACCAATTGCAGTGCATCCAGGAAGAGAGTTCGCTCTATGTGGTGTGCTTTTACTGAGCCTCACAGATCGAGGCGATATACCTGAGCTCAATGGATGGTGGGACTGAGTTGGTCACCGGCCCCCCCCCTACCCCAGAGACTGGGTGTGAGCTGTAGTTGAAAGACAAATTTGAATAGCCCAGATAAGTTATTAAGTGACTGGCGTGGCTGAGCACAGTAGCTGATGCATTATTGTGAGAGCACTGCTGCGTCTTCTCTCCACCCCTCATCTCCGCGTCATGGCGACTAAAACTGAAGCCGAAAGGATGCAGTCCAGGGCAACCAGGGGAGCTAAATGTACCCAAACTAATAAGTTGGATCGCTATACGCAACCCAGAGGGTCGCCAACCGGCTTCGGGAAGTCGCAGGATAGCCATGTTGGGGACTCGGCTTCAGCAGCGGAGCCCACGCTACAAGATGTAATGGCGGCGATAGATAGGGTGCAAACCTCCTTCGTCGAAAAGATGGAAACCCTAGATCACCAACTTGATACGGTGACTATAGAAGTTAATCCGCTTCGGGCGGACCTCACAAAGACCAGTGAAAAAGTTAAATCGCTAGACATCAAAACTTCCAGTCTTACCGATGATGTAACTCTTCTGCAGCAGGACATTCGTGAACTCAAAACTTCCAGTGAGGCTGCTAATCATATGTGGATGAATATTAGGGGAGGGTCCGAAGAAATAACGTGCGTATTATTGGAGTGCCTGAAAAGGCGGAGGGGCAAGCTGCGGGCCTATTCATCGAAGGCATCATCCTCAATCACTTGAAGCCCAAGGGCCTGGGAAAGTTTTTCCCGATTGAAAGAGCGCATAGGATACCAGGGGGGAGAACGCAACCTGGTGCGCCTCCCCGACCAATGATTGCGAGGGTACTCAACTTTAGGGATAGAGACGCAATCCTGCAAGCCTCCAGGACCGGAGGCCCTCTCCAGTATGAAAACTTGACCCTGAGTTTCTATCCGGACTTTACGCAGGCGGTGCAGAAACAAAAGCAGACCTTCATGGGCGTCAAGCGGAAGCTCCGCGACAAAGGAATCAAATATGCAATGCTGTTTCCTGCCTAGTTGAGAGTTGAATATGCGGGCGGGGCAATGTTCTTTGACAATCCCGAAATTGCCTCGGACTGGTTGGAGACCATCTCATCTCAGACTGGTCAGCGGCGGATGAGTGAAGACAAAGAGGATGGTGCGCAAGAGCAAGAATAAGAACTAGCGACATTGCTCATATGTCGGACTGTGTTGAGAGAAGGGGACGATATATACAGAGTACGCTGATGAGGCAGCCAAATTCGCTTTTTGTCATGGTCTTATGAAAGATATGGGGAAGGGCGGGAATTCGGGAGTCACACTCCTCCTCAGGGTTACTTTTCGGTAGTTTAGTTGTTTGACTGTGGGGCAACAGGCACACTGCAAGTTGGGGGCGGAAGGACACCGTAAGCAGGGGTGCGGGAAGGGGGGTGGTGTACGGGGTCTGTTTGGGGGTAGTAATGTATGTCATTTTTCAAGGCTTTTTTCAGAATTGTGACGTGTTTTTTGTGCAGGAACTGGAGGGGAGACTGATCCACTACATGTTTTATGATGGGGGGTAGGGGGCTGACTGCCTTAAGTTGGAATGTCAATGGGTTGGGGGACAAAATCAAACACAGTGTGGTTCTTCAGTTCCTTAAGCGTCAGGCCCCGGATGTTGCACTGCTACAGGAAACACACTTAGTGGGGAACTCTTGTAGAGCAATGCACCGAATGGGATACCATCTGGTGGCGCATGCGGGATTCACATCAGGATCCAGGGGGGTGGGGATTTTGCTCAGGAAGGCACTCCCTATAGTGATTGACTCTAGTATTGAAGATGCTAGAGGCAGATATGTAGGGGTGTCGGGTCGATGGGAAGGGCATACCCTCTGCTTGCTGTCAGTGTATGTCCCCCCAGGTATGCAGGCTACCACATTTGTGGATCTGGGTAAACTACTATTGGATCTCCCGAGAGGCATTCTGGTTATGGGAGGGGATTTTAATGCTGTGGTCTCTGGTGCTATGGATAGACACCCCCCTAGAGACATGGGGCGGGCGCAAAGACGGCTTCCTGAGCTCATAGAAGCAATGGGTCTGATTGACTGTTGGAGATTGCTTCATCCTGATCAACGACAGTTCACCTTTCACTCTGGTGCACATGGTAGTCTGTCACGTATTGATCACTGCTTGGTTCCTGCGGCCCAGGCAGATCATGTCGCAGAGGCTACACACCTAGCGAGAGGTATATCAGATCATTTGCCGCTTTGGATCAGATTTGAGGTGTCCTCCGGGTCGAGCGGTAGGATAGCCCCCATTAATCCCTGGTACCTACGCAATCCTAAAATCCGTAAAGAATTGCTGAAGGCATTGGACCATTATTTTCAGGAAAATGAGGGATCAGTGTCATCCCCTATTTCGCTGTGGGAGGCCTTTAAGGTGGTCATAAGAGGCCAGGCTCTGTCATTGATTGCAGGGACCAGGAGGGATCGTAACGTAGAACTTGTGACATAGAATCTGATATAGCCCGTATTGAGGCAGATCTGGAGCGGGAGGTGACTCTTACTAAACTCCATGACCTTAATCTTAGGCAGTTTGAATATAAAGCGCTGGTTACTGAAAATGCCAAGGCGCTGAGCAGGGAGCAGCAGGGTCGGTTATATGATGTCGGAGATAAAGCCGGGAAACTTATTGCATGGCTAGATAAGAAAGACAGGGCCAGTCGAGTCGTTCCGGAATTAGAGGTAGCTGAGGGAACGCTGGTAACGGATCCCCAAGGCGTTGTAGATACTTTTGCAGAATACTTTCGTATAGTGTATACCTCAGTTGCTAGGCAGCCGGAAGAGGACTCTCACTTATTGTTGCGAAATATCCGCCTTCCGGGCTCGACTAAGGAAGACCGTAAATTTATGGATGGTGCTTTCACCGTGGACGAGGTGGCCCTTGCAGTACGCTCCTTGAATTCTGGTAAGGCTTCGGGTCCCAATGGGCTTCCAATTGAACTGTATAAATTTAGGCCCGATAGGATCGCCCCTTATCTTCGAGGTATATTTGTGGAGGCACGGGAAAAGGGAGTGCTGCCTTATGATCAGAGGGTGGCATCTATTGTAACTATTCATAAGGAGGGGAAATCGAAGACCAAATGTGCTTCTTATAGGCCTATTTCCTTACTGAATGCGGAGCCTAAGATTCTTGCTAAGCTCTTATCCAACAGGCTTGTGAAGGTTATTAGCGGTCTGGTACATCCTGACCAATCGGGTTTTATTCCCCATAGAAACACGACTTTAAATCTTCGCAGATTGCATGGAGTTTTGGCCAGAGCCCATACCTTAAGGGAACAGGCTGTAGTTGCGTAGCTAGACGCAACTATGGCTTTCGACACATTAGAATGGCAATATCTGTGGGCAGTTGACTAAGGGCCCTATTACGATGGGGACCATCCGCATGGGCAGCGGCGGTCGCTCCATGGCAATTAGGATGTGACCGCCACCCTGGCGGTCACATCCCCTACCTTTAACATTGCGGCGGATGCTGCTTCAAGCAGCACCCGCCGCAAGGTTAAAAAATGCATGTTTAACTTTGCATGCACGAAGCGGCAGTCACCGCGTGGAGCCTGCCGCTTCGTGCACGCAAAGGCAGGGGGGTACCATAGGTACCCCCCATGTGCAACCCCCACCCCCCCTTCACCCCTGGGGGCCGAAACGGGCCCCAAACAAAAGACCATATGCCTTTCCACGGCGGAAATGCCGCCGTGGAAAGGCATAGTACCGCAGACATCCTAATATGCCTGGCGGTGTCTGATAGACACCGCCAGACATGTTAGAGCTTTTCCGCCGCGGTCAGAAGGCGACCGTGGCCGAAAAGCTGCGGACTGAAAAAATATCCCCCCGCCATCCTAATCTGACGGGGGGTATTTCTTCAGTCCGCAGCGGATAATCCGCATCCTCCGGCCCGGCGGTGGCTTCCGCCGGCCCGGAGGATGCGGAGTATCCGCAATCATAATGGGCCCCTAAGTTTGGATTTGGACCGGAGTTTATTGGGTGGGTGCGTCTGTTGTATACTGATCCTCTCGCTCAGGTAGTTGTGAACAACCTTGTCTCGGCAACGTTTTGTTTGGGGCGGGGCACCCGGCAGGGGTGTCCGCTCTCTCCTCTTTTATTTTCATTGGCACTTGAACCGTTAGCGGCCTGGATCCGCTGGCAGCCGTCTATTCGAGGTATTCGATGGTCACCTCAGGTTGAAGATAGGATCTCTTTGTATGCGGATGACATTCTGCTTTATTTAACTTCACCCAGAAAATCTTTGAATGTAGTCTGTGATGTTTTGGCCTCATATGGTAGGAATTCAGGGCTTGCCATAAATTGGGGTAAATCCTATCTGTTTTTGCTTAGCGGCGATGCCCCGATTCTTCCACGAAACTGCCCAATTCAAGTCGCTGCTGAAGGGTTTACATATCTGGGAATCTTTATTTTATTGGATCCCGTAGTCCGATACGAGAGAAACCTCCTCCCCCCTCTGGTTAGATTGAAAACTGATGCGAATAACTGGAGAAAGCTTCCTCTCTCCTTACTGGGGAGGGCGGCCCTTTTTAAAATTATGTCCCTGCCCCGTTTCCTCTACGCCCTTCAGAACACGTCAGACTTGGTACCTACCAGTTATTTCCGAGAGGTGGAGGGGATACAGTGTAGTTTATTGTGGGAGAGTAGGCCTCGTATTGCTCTGGCCAAGTTGACTTTACCCTGGTATGATGGTGGTATCGCCCTCCCTGACATTAGAAGGGATTAATGGGCCTCTCAATTGGCAGCTATAAATCAAGGTACTTATGGACTGGGCCCGTACCCCGGTTACGCTATGGACAGATGGCTGCTCCCGGGTGGAAATTACAGTAGGGCTTTATATGTCAAATCGGCAGAGAAAAATTTGACGGGACCTACGAAGGTGGCTATGCGAATATGGCATGATGCCACTAGTTCTTTGGGATGGAAAGGCCGCCTAACGCTGGCTACTCCACTGTTTGACTCGGATAGACTCCGGAAGCTCTGGAATACGAAGGGTTTTCATAAGTGGGACATGACAGGGATCACTACAATTGGGGATATTTGGACCAAGAACAGGATTAAGACGTTTGCTGAATTGCAAACTGAGTTCGAATTGAATGGAGCGGAGTATTTCCGCTATGCACAAGTACGGCATGCGCTACGGGCGGCAGTATCGACAGGGAAGGAACTGCCCGAGTCCTCACCGTTAGAACATAGGATACTGGATGTGCATTTACCGGATAGAACTATCTGCCTCATCTATAACAAATTGGTCAATCACAGAGTGGATTTCCTTACAGAGTTGAGGGGTAAATGGATGGGAGATGGTATTGAACTTGACAGTGAGGACTGGCAAACAGCCATCTCGTCCCCGAGGGAGGTAGCAATTCCGGCACGTTTGAAATTGGTACAGTTGAAGATTTTACACAGAGTGTATGTCACAGGTCCACGCTTGGTCCGGATGGGGCTTTCGAATGATGATCTGTGCAGGCGAGGATGTGGGCAGGTGGGCACGTTCCTTCATATCATCTGGGAATGCCGCTATATGGTAGATTACTGGAGTGCGATACATCAGGTTATGCGAGGGGTATTGGAGGTGCCAATCTCATCAGAGGCGAGGAGATGTATCCTTAATATCTGGGGACCCACAGATCTAAACACAGCGCAGACCAAATGGGCCACACTGGGGGCAATGATAGCAAAAAGGAATATAGCACAGAAATGGGGCTCCGGCAGATCGCCTACGCTTGAGGAATGGAAAGAGAGCATGGACTGGTGTAAGTTCCGTGAAAAGACCGTGTACTTGGCCAGGGGCCGACCCTGTAAGTGGGTGACTGTTTGGGGGTTGTGGAATCGATACAGGGGTGAAATCTGTGTACCACCAATTGACCCTCTTCTAGATATACTCGCTTCCCCGTGACCAATGCCTGTTACAGTGTCTATTCTCCCCCCCTTTCTTTCTTTCCCTTCTTATCCCCCCAAGTATATATGATCTGTTGTAACGATATGTGGAATGTCTGACCTCTGTTCTATGCACTTTTTTGAAAGCCTTGTGTTAATAAAAAGAAATGTAAAAAAAAAAAAGAAGTATTTGAGAGTCACCTGCATAGTTATAGCATGTGAGCTGAAATTCATTGATTATTGCTGGTAATGACTTCATGTAGATGTTGAAAGGCATGGGTGAGATGATACATCCACTCTAGTTTGCTGATTGTGGCAAAAGCGTCCACCAACCAGAGGCGTAACTGGGACCAATAGGGAGTCCTGTTGATCTTAATTGGTCTGCGCTTGCCCTTCCCATGAATCCCTGTCTTTTGAGACCTTGTGGCCCTAGGAGTAGAGAGGGCTATCTCCGATATCCTCTCTTGATTGGATTCTTACCTCTTCCACACTGAGGGCCCTATTACGAGTGTGGAGACCGCCCACCCAATTCTGACATTTTAAGCCATTGGCGGGCTTTTCCTTTGGTGTTCCCATGGCGGTGTCTATAGGCACCGCATTGGGAACATCAAAGGAAGTTCCAGCACGGCATAGACTGGAAAGTCCATGCCATGCTGGAACTTCTGTCCATGCACACAGAGGGGTACATGGTGTGCGCCCTGTGTGCATTCACAAGGCGGGAGGCCTTTCTTTCCTCATTGCTACTGTTTTCATGAAGGGACGACTTCCATGAAAATAGTGGCAGTGATGAAAGTCGTAATATGCTTGGAAGAACCGCAGCTGTCCCACCAAGCATGTAGGTGCCTGTGGACCACTACACCAGTGCCAGGAAACAGCAGTTCCCTGGTGGAATCAGCGGTCTCAGGGCAGCGTTCCCACCAGGGCCAGAATGGAGCAGTCACAAGACCACCACTGCTGCGCCACCACGAGTCTAGCAGTCCTCGGGCCACCAGAATCGTAATAGTCCCATAAGTATCTGGATTATAAGGGTTAATGTTTCCATCTACCTTGGATTTCCTCCATAAGACATGGAGTGATGTTGTCAATTTTCCTGAGTGACTTCAGGACTCCGTTATTTTCTGTCCCCATTTCACACTTGCTGCCCTCATAGGATTTTAATCCCAATCAGGGCCACTTTGCTATACTCCCCCTCCTTACTTATTCTATTGGGTGGTCTACATACTACATCTGGGTATGCCTTGAAGAAGGTGTGTGATCTTACGATCACTAACACCAAAATGCACATCAGCACCAGCACCTAGGCCTGGGGGCACCTACCAAGAATTTAAGCAATCCCAGATACCTACTATATGTATGTGAAAAGAAGGAAAAGTGAAAAATATATAAATATTGTAAAACGTGTTATGTGAGATATATTATAGAGGCATTTTGATAATGCATTGACAAGTTGATTTCTGTGTTTTTTCAATTGAGATCATTGATTGTAGGATGTTCTGTCTAAAGAAATGTATGTTTTAACTTGATGGTAAGAATGATTAGGTATGAATGGTATGTTCCAGTGCTTGACTAAATATATATGTGGACAGGCCAATTGAGAAAACAAGATAATCTGAAAAATAAATATTTTAGTGTAAAAATAATAGAAAAATGTTCTGAAACCAGTACACATGTATATTTTAGAGTGGACTATGGGGGCAGGTTTTCTCGCTCTAGTACAACCTTAAAGGGCCCCTGCTTTTGTGAAGTATGGTTTGGATGAGAAAGGGTATGTATAGATTGCGTTTTCCTGTTATGAAGGTAGAATGTGATCCAGTCGAGAGCAGTCCCCTCTATGCTGGCCTCATAGATTCTTTGAATTAGAGTGTCATGACCAACTGTATCGAAGGCAGCTGAAAGGTCCAAGAGAAGTATTGAAGCAAGCCCCATTCCAGTCTACTGTGTTTTTAATGTCATCCAAGATTGTGATGAGGGCAGATTCTGTGCCTCTTCCTTGACAAAATTCTGTTTGTAAGTAGGAAAGTATGGCGCTATCTTTAATGAATTGTGACATCTGGGTGAATGCTGCTCTTGTTGCAGGGATTCTGCTCAGTCACAGAACTGTGCACAGAGACTCAGTACCACAGTGAATTAGGGTGTACCAAAACTTACCTTAGTACCCAAAATCCCCTACCAGACTAGCCTCAGTGTCTCATTAGCTCTTCCTCCTATATCAAAGTCACCAATGATTAGACAACCCAGAACATGCAACTTAGGATACCTCAGGTAAGGTGGGAAACATGAACACTCTTTTGTTATACTCTCATACCAGTCCAGAACAGGGAGTAAAGGGAGACACGAGCAAGTTTAAAATGTTTATTTTAACGCCGTGATCTCAAGTGCAGCATCCTAACTAATAAAAGCAGACATATGAGAAGAAATAAGATTGTCAGCATAGTTACTATTCCCTAAAATACAAAGGGAGAAAGCATGTTATAATGCTAAATGGAAACAGGTTAACTATATACCTATATTTCAGCCGCCCTTGCAAGTAGGGTATTTTATAACTAAAGAAGGTCTCTTAGGCTTGCATAGGCGACCCAATACCTCAGAGTTTAGCAGGAGTGAATCACATCAAGTTCTACACAAGCTCTCAGCATACGAAAGTTCTCCAAGTGTGTTCCATCATGCCTACACCGTGTATTATTAAAGGCACCAGTATCTGACCTGTCCACAGCTGCATATATGTTATGTCTAGAAAGTGCGCTGATCAGTTCGAACAAAAGCAACAGTGTTGATATAACCTTGAAGGCCTCGGCACTCACTGTTCAGACTATGCTTACAAAGCAAGTCTAGCAATGTGGAAAAACAAGTTATTCTCATGTGAAGCAAAACTCGCAGCCTAACGTGAAAAAGCAAAAGGTAAAATGGCGTTTAAACTTCTAATAAGCTCATGCTAACTTAACACTGTAGAAATGCAAGGCTCAGCCCCACTACACTCTTTCTATCAGTTTAAGAGGTAGGTCTATTTGTAATTGTGCTGCAGTTGTTTGGGTCATGTGGTCCAGGTTTGTTTTCTTTAATAATAGGCATATGTACGCCTTTTATAAGTCAGCTGGAAAGATTCCTGTAGTTAAAGAATTATTGATGATTTTTCTTACTGGTTTGGCAGCAGTGGTAGTTAAAAGAATGTTCTTGAACATGTGTGGTGGATAAGGGTAGGAAGGGCAGCTGGCTGGCCTGCTTGCTTTGACCAGATCCATAAATTTACTTTATGATAGGTGTTGGAAGGAATGCAGCGCCAGGGATAGCCTACCTTTGGAAGGGCTTGTTGGAAATGGGTTGGTACTAATGGTTTTTCCTTTGTTTTAGAAAGGAGCCCAACATTTTTGCTTTGATTGTGTAATAATGTGCCAGTTTTTTAGAAAATGATTGAGCCATGGGACAAGTCCCCCCTGTACATTTCGGTTAACGAACATCTGTGCATTTTTTTTAAACCTTTTTTGTGTTTTGACTTGTATATTCTGTTAAGTGTGGGTAGGGGACATTTGTCTTGATTATCATATGTGTGAGCCAGGGTTGTTGCAGCTTTGCAATTTGTTGTTTTATCTGTATTAGTTATGCATTCCTCCAAGGTGCTTGTTTTCTTTTGTCTTGTTTTGATATTCTTAGTAGCATTAGGATATCAAACACTTCTGGGAGCCACCCATAACGTTTTTGAATGGAATTCGTTGTATCTAGATCTGGGTTGGAAGTTAATTATTTATTCAAACTTTTGTTTGTTTCACGGTCAATAGGTGAATGCACGCATGGTGGATTAGGTATGTTTATTTGTGGTGTTTTGAAAACTGCTAGATCAATCAATCAATGAGGAACTTATAGTGCACTACTCACCTGTAAGGGTCTCAAGGCGCTGGGGGGGTTCGGGCAGTGCTGAGGTCTTCCGAAGAGCCAGGTCTTGAGGTCCTTTCTGAAGACTTGCAGTGTAGGGCTTCGTCTGATGCTGAGGGGGAGTTTGTTCCTGGTCTTGGACGCGATGTAGGAGATGGATCTGATCCCCGTTCTGGCTCTCTGGATACGGGGGATTTCGGCAAGGGCTAGGTCGGTAGAGCGCAGGTTTCGCTTGGGGGCATGGAAGGAGATTCTTTAAATGAGCTACTGGGGTCTGGTGTTGGGGAGGGCTTTGTCGGCATGTGTGAGCAGCTTGAAGGTGACCCTCTTTTCGATTGGGAGCCAGTGGAGGTTGCAGAGGTGCTGGGTAATGTGGTCGTGTCGTGGGATGCTGAGGACAAGTCTGGCTGCGGTGTTCGGTCTGGAGTTTGTGAAGGAGTGATTTGTTGATTCCAGCGGAGAGAGCATTTCCATAGTCCAGTCTGCTGGTGATAAGTGCGTGGGTGACGGTCTTCCAGGAGTCGGGAGGGATCCATTTGAAGGTCTTTGCAGAGTATGTGGAGGGTGTTGAAGAATGTGGAGGACACAGCTTTGACCTGTAGCTTCATGGTGAGTGAGGAGTCGAGTAGAATGCAGAGGTTGCGGGTGTGGTCCGTGGGGGTGGGAGGGTTTCAGAGGACAGGGGGCCACCAGGTGTCATCCCATGCAGTGGGGGTAGATTCCAGGACAAGGTCTACCATTTTCTCTGAGTTGAGCTTCAGGCAGCTGCTGCTCATCCAGGATGCAGCGTCCTTCATTCCTTCCTGAAAACTGTGCTTGTCGGGCTGTGTCAGGTTCCTTGGTGAGCTGTGTCGGGTTCATTGGTGAGGGAGAGGATGAGCTGGGTGTTGTCGGCATAGGATACTATGCTGAGGCCCTGTTTTATGATGATGGTTGCAAGGGGAGTCATGTAGATGTTGAAGAGCGTCGGGATGAGGGAGGATCCTTGGGGTACTCTGCATCTGATCTCCGTATGTTCAGAGAGGAAGGGTAGGAATCTTATTCTTTGTGTTCTGCCAGAGAGGATATAGCGAATCCAGTCTAAGGCAGTTCCCTGTATACCGGCGTCGTGGAGTCTGGCAATTTGTGTGCGGTGGGAGACGGTGTCGAAGGCTTCTGATAGATCTAGTAGAATGAGGGCTGCAGTGTGGCCTTGATCGAGGAGGGTGCAGATGTCATCAGTAGCAGCTAACAGGGCAGTTTTGGTGCTGTGGTTGCTGCGGAATCCGGATTGAGATGAGTTGTTTGTTTCTATGAAGCACGTTAGCTGTGTGTTGATGATTTTCTCAATATCTTTGGTGGCGAAGGAGAAGAGAGAGATGGGTTGTAGTTCTTGAGTACCGTCGGGTCTGCGGTGGACTTCTTGAGGAGGGGTTTGACTTTGGGGTGATTCCAGTCTTTGGGGAACGTGCCTGTTTCGAGTGCGCAGTTGATTGTCTGTCGTAGTTCTGGTGCGATGGCGGAGGTGGGCATGTGGAGTATGTGCGGCAGGCAGTGGTCAGCAGGTGGTCCGGAGTGGATGCTCTTCATAGTGTTTGCAGTGTCTTCTGTAGTGACAGGGGTCCAGGTGAAGTGGGTTAGATGGGTGGTGTAGCTGGTGGATGGTGTTGGGTGAGTACCTTGGTCTTGGTCATTGAAGTTGTCGAAGAGTGTCCTAATCTTGTGGTGGAAGAAGGAGCTGAGTTTGTTGCAGAGGTCCTGGGAGGGAGGGACGTCTGTAGTTTCGCTGTGGAGTCTGGTGAGTTCTTGTATGATGGTGAAGAGTTCTTTGAAGTTGTGGGAGTTGGAGAGGTTTCTGTCCTGAATTAAGTTTCTCTTTGTTGATCTGATGAGTTGGTAGTGTGCTGTGATGGCGGCCCTGTAGGCAGTGCGTGCTTACGCGGTTTTGCTGTTTCTCCATGCTTTCTCCAGTCATCAGTATGAGCGCTTGGATTCTCGGAGGACCATGGTGAACCAGGTGGCTTTCGTTTTGTGTTGTCTGTCAGAGTTCTGGAGGGGGTCCAGAGTGTTGGTGCAGTTGGCGATCCATTGGGGGAGGTTGTTGGTGGCAGTGTTTAAGTCTGTCATGGTAGGGGGAGGAGTGCGGCTGAGGGTGGGGGTGAGGTGCTCTTTGGAGATCTTGCTCCAGCTTGCTTCTGCATGGGAGGCATAGCATAGGCTTGTGTGCGGTGGGTTTCAAGAAGGAGAAGTGGACCCAATGGTGGTCTGTCCATAGAGGTTCCGTGGTGTGACTGAAGCGAATGTTGTTTCCTCCGGTGAAGATGGGGTCGAGGGTATGTTCTGCCATGTGTGTAGGGGTGGAGATGAGTTGCTTCAGTCCAATGTTGGGGAGGTTCTCTAGGAGGGCGGTGGAGTTGGCATCGCTGAGGTTGTCTAGGTGGAAATTCAGATCTCCGAGCAGTACGTAGTCCATGGAGGCGAGGGCTTGGGGCGCAATGTAATCTGTGATGGTATTGGTGAATGGGGAGCGGGGTCCAGGTGGTCTGTAGGCGAGTGTTCTGCGGAGTGTCGTTCTGGGATTGGGCTGGATTTGGAAGTGGATGTGTTCCGCGGGCGAGGCCTCGTTTGAGGTGGAGGTTGTCAGTGAGAGGGAGCTTTTGTGGATGATGGCAAGGCCTCCTCCTGGTGCGGTTGGGGCAGTCTTTCCTCAGGATCTTGCATCCGTCAGTGTTGCGATGTTGGGAGCAGAGCTGGTGTTGTTCCAGGTCTCTGTGAGGAAGGCAACATCGTGCGAGAGGGTGTTGAGAAGAACCCAAACCTCTACTACGTGACTGTGCAGGGAGTATACGTTGAGGAGGATGCAGCTCAGGGGTTTGGGTGCGCTGGCGTCTGGTGGGTTGGCGGTAACTGTCTGGGTCTGGAGGTGGGTGAAGGTGCGGCGGCAGTGTCGGCAGGAGAACGGGCCATGGGATATTCTCAGCATCGAGAGGTGGCAGTTGTGGTTGTGTCCAGGGTTTTGTGCGTGGAGAGTGCTGGAGTCATAGTGGCAGGGGTCGGAGGACCAGGGTCCCTAGTGCTGGTCACGGTCGAGTCATGGACGGGCGCAGATGGGTTTGCCTCTGCCGCGTCAGCAGCACGCCCGCTGCGCGTGGCTGCCATTATGTACGGGTCGGGGAGAGAGAGCGGCTAGGAGCGGGGGGGAGGGACCGTGTGTGCAGCAGTAGAGGGAAATAGCGAGAACAGAGGTCAACAGAGAAAAAGGGAATGAATGGCAGAATCACAAAAAGGCAAGAATGAGAAAGACAGAATAAGACAGAAAAGACAGGCAAACAGAAAAAGGCTGTCAGACACGGAGCGGACCAGCAGAAGAGCAGGCTCTTCCACTGGACCACCAGGGATGAGGCGCAGGCAGGAGCCTGCAGGTGGAGGAGGGCCTTGAACACCTACCTGGGAACAAGAAAGGGGCTTGAGGAAGCGCCTTAACCCTTTGGATGCCTTGGACGGCCGGGGGCCGTCCGACGTTACGGTGGGCGTGTGCGGAGGATGGCCGGGGGCCGTCTGAACCACGCCCACCTTTTATTTCGCCCGCACCGCGGCTGAATTTCCGCTGCGGTTAAAGGGTTAATGATGGAGCTGCACGAGGGGAGGGCAGTTTCCCTGATCAGGAGGTCAGAGGTTTTGCTTGCCCTGTCGCGCTGCGGCCGCCATTAAGTAGGGGTCGGGGAGGGAGAGCAGCTGGGAGGCGGGAACACACGGGGGCTGTGGGGGCTGGAGGGGCAGAAAACAGCGAGAACAGAGGCAAACAGTGAAAAAGGGAACAATAGGTAGAATAACAAAAAGGCAAGGAAGAGAAAGACAGAAAAGACAGGCAAACAGAAAAAAGGAACAGAAAAAGGATGACAGATATGGAGTGGACCAGCAGAAGAGCAGGCTCGTCCACTGGTCCACCATGGATGAGGCACAGGCAGGAGCCTGCGGGTGGAGGAGGGCCTCTAACACCTACCTGGGAACCAGAAAGGTGCCGGGGGCAGTACCTTAACAACAGAGCCGCACAAGGGAAGAGCAGATTCCCCGACCAAGAGGACAGAGGTCCTACACAGTTCCTGTGACCAGGTGGTTATTTCTTGTCATCTGCTTTTGCCAGCAGATGGGGGTCTGACCATGAGACTGGAGCAATTCTTGAAAAGGTAACAATTCTTGATTTGACGAAATGAGATCTAGGATGTGTCCAGCAATGTGTGTGGGTTTGTGCACGATCCTATGTAGGTTCAGTGTGTCTAGGCCAGTGATGATAGTTCTTGGATAGAGCATAGTGAGTTTCTCAAACTATATGTTTAAGTTACCAAGGATAGATATGTTGGAGTGTAGTTTTATAAGGTTTGAAACTGTGTCTAGAAACAGTTCTGGGAATGTTGCATTGCTAGGTGGTGGTCTGTAAAGAAGGAGGAAGTTACAGGAGGAAGTTGGTGTAGGGTCGCATCTGGTCATGAGGACCTCACAACCTTGTATGGAAACGTTGTCAGCTTCTGTAAGATGTATTGTTTTAACTTAAAAATAACAGCTAGTCCTCCTCAGCTTTTGCCAATGCGATTTTGCGTGACAGTTTGAGAGCCTAGAGGAATTGTTACATGCAACACTGGAGCCATGTTATCTCCCAACCATGAGTCAGTTATGAAGAGTAAGTCAGAGTGTGTGTCAGTGAGTAGGTCTGAGATATGGTGTTTGCTTTTAGAGAGTGATCAAGCATTTATTAGTAGGCAGTCTAGAGTTTGTGTTTTGGTGGTGGTGTGAGTATGTTTGCTAGAGGAGTGGGCAGTTCTCTTTGGACTTATAGCAGGTGTATTATTTAGTGCTGGTATTAACTGGATTTAGATAGCAATAGTGTTGTTTGTCTATATTATAATCCTCGTCCAGCAGGCTAACAAGGCATTGTGTGAGGTCTGTGAGTGTGTTGGCGGTGGAGATGGTGTTCGAGAGTAGGCATGGGTGGAGTTTGTGGAGTCAAGCTATGCGGAGCTCTGCAAAGTGCCCAAAAAACTCAGCAGTACTATGCAGAGTTTGACGAGCAGCCGAGTATGGTATGTTGCGCTGTTCACAGTGATTTTTAGCATCAAGAGCTTCTCCTGTGCTGTAAAATCAGTGTGAACTGCTTTACATGGAGAACCAGAGGGTGCTTCTTCTTTCTGTCGCTCAAGAAGATTTTCTACTCGAGCGGCAGCTTCCTCAACGTGAGTGGTGGTGACTTTCCATGATTGTCCCCTCTCAGAAATGTTGCCGGGAGGTGGTCTAGAGCACGATTTCTCTCTATTGCACATGCCAAATTAATGTTGGCTAGCCACACGACTGAAAAAAACTCTGCTCTGTCTTTTCCCTGAGATTTGGCGCGGAGTGGAAAAAACTCCAGAAACTCTGTCGGTGGGCAGAATTTGGCACCCACCCCTAATTGAGAGTGAGTTGTTGAGGTGTTTTGTTTTTGCAGAGTAAACTTGTTGTGCAATAGACATGGAGATGCGACGTTGTGAAGAAAGGCATATTGTGTTTGCATCTGTTCAGGGTGGAAGGTATATGGGTTAGGGTGGTAGTGAAGCATGTGGGTCATGTTTTAAGGCTCTAAGTTGTGCAATGGATGAGAGGCGGGTGAATGAATATTGTGGTGCTGGGGTGCTTGTGGTAGGTGTTGGTGAAGAAAGAGGATTTATAAGTAAAGATGGCTCAGTATCTGTATTATTTGTGTAATCATGAGGGAGGGAGTGGGTGTTGGTTCCTATTTTATGAAAGAACATAGTATGAAGTTGTGTGTGTTTGAGATGTTGATGTGCTTGTGTGTGTGTTATGTTTTGTTTTAGTGGAGTAGTGAGATGAGATATTGATGTGGTGAATTTCTGTAAATAATATTAATGTAAAGTAATGTTTGTGCTTGAAAATTGTGGTAAAGGGGGTGGTGAAATGTGTTGGAGGAGAGTGTATGTTGGGTTTGAGAGGGAATGGACAGGGGTTATGAGTGTTTGTGTGAGATTTGGTAGCATGAAGAGGTATTATATATGGTGGAGTGGAGTGTAAGGATTGTTTGGTTGTGTGTTTTGGTAGAAAGAGGAGGAAGGTGTTTTGGTGGTTGATATAAGAGAGGGTTGAGTATAGGTTTTGTTGTGATGTAAAGGAGTCTGTTAGGAGTAAGAAGAGAGTAGGATTGGTGTTTTGTATGACCAGTAAATATGTGTTTGTAGGGATTAAGGTTAAGTATAATGCAGGCTTGTGTTGTGTTGGTGATGTGTGAATTTGATAGGGGTATAGGACAGAGTGGAGTTTTGTGTAAGAGTGTAGCAGCCATTGTGTGGACATTGGGGTAGAAGGGTGTATAGGTGTGGGTTGTAGGGTTTTGAAATGGTTGTTGAGACACACATGGCTGGAAGTTGTCATAAGGCAGGAGGGATTCTGGTAGCACATTAGCTAGTGATCCATCATCACTCTGATGGCACTTTCTGGGCATAAATATGGCAGACCTGGCACCCAGAACCTCATATCACATCTGGCCCATAGAAAGGATAGAAGAAGGACTACCCTGCTAACCCTGAAGCCTGGCTAGAAAGGATACACCAACTATTGGACTGCACCCGCTGCAACTTGGGCTTATAAAGAGAGGACGGTGTCTGGTTCATGGAAAAGTCCCTCCAGATCCCCAGACAGAAAAGGTGAACTCCAAAAGCTGTAATATCCCATTCTGGCTGGTTGGAAACCACTTGACTGAATTGCGACTAACCGCCAACTTGCAGCCAAGAAGACCACTTCTCAACACTCAAAAGTTTCAGCCGAGTCCGACTGACCAGGGAACGTCATCATAGTGCAAATTGGTTGCCCAAGCCAACACTAGCCTTTACAAAGGATACAGCTGTACCTGCTGTATCCAGCGACTGATAGCCAAGTTGTAACTGGACTTCTGCTGGGTGGGAGAGGACTTTGCCCCACCTCACTCGTGGACCAAGCAATAACCCCAGGAAGTGAGGCATAACTGTAATCAAGTCAAAAAATTAACACAGAGCTCAGGTCTGAACATTCCTAAGGCACTTAGGTTATTCCACCTAAAAAAGGCCTTCCGATTTAGAAAAAGGAAAGGGCATTTTTTCTCCTAGTCCTGCATCTTTAGGAATCACCAACAATAGCCATCCTAGAATGTTGATTTGATGATTTCATCTGGGGCTTTGAGATATATTGTGGTATTATTCACTGGATAGCCCGTTTAAAGTACAACAGTAAATGGTGGAATCTTTCCAAAAGCCTCCGCTGCTGGCAGTCACAATAGGTCGAGATCCAGTCCCTCATCTTTTTTACATACTGTGCCACTCTAGATAGAGACCAACCTTATGCAAATCAGACTGGGTCCCACTAGTCCGATCAGGACTGTCCCACTTGGAGCAGGGCCCTGACTGATTTGCTCATGGTTGCTCCCATCTAGAGTGGTACAGTGAGAAGAAAGAAAGGTGACCCATGATGGTTGCTTCTGACTAGGACTTTTAGAAGAATTCCATACATCACTTTGTGTTGATTTTATGTGACAAACAAAATGTGATAGGTCCCCTCTAACATGGTTCCCCTGTTTCTTGTGCCAAAGGATCCAAGCTGCTCCTGACTAATGGAGACCAGTAAGACTGAAACTAAACTGTCTGTGCTTGTATTCATATTCTGAGGGAATGTGGTCTGGCCACTAGGGCTAGACTGTTCCCACCGCATCAAGACCAAGATTGATTTTGTGTGGTTGTCTGGAATGGTGCAGCATGCAAGAAACAATGGGCTAGGAAGTAGCATGCCACCTATCTCCTTTTTCAACATGTCTTTCTCTTCATCCATTTGCTGCCCTTTTCCCACCCAGGATTATTCTCAAACCAGATCTTATGAACTTCCACCCAGAACATCATCGACCATGCCCATAAAGATTCACAAGGATGTTTACTATAGTACTATGAATTATAAAAATAAATAAACTTTTTTTACTTTCCTAAAAGATAACTTGAAGTCTAGTTACAATAGGGTAAGAGACCACACAGTACTGCACATGACTGCGAATGAAAACTATTTCCACAGAAATGTCAAACTTTAGATAGTATGGTGTAACCTCTGTGTTGGCTCATTCACCAATAGAGTATTTAACATCACCTTTTCCTGTGCTTTTGGCTCACCTCAAGCCAACAGCGCCTATATTCATACCCTGCAAAGTCTACATGTAATAATTGCACAGCCTACTAATTCCTCAATTAATAAAAGTGAAAGGTAACTACTCTTGTGGAGTTCAATGCAGTGCACATTGCGTGTGGATTCCCATTGTGATCTTGAGGACAGACTATGTGCACAGAAGGCACAAAACACTTTCCTGCAAATGCATATTTATCCACTTTTTTAACTTGCAGTTAATCAGTTAAAGATATATAGAATAATAGATGCATAACTGTTAATAATGGAGTTGTTACTCATCAAGGGTTCTGAGTAATATTAAATCAAAAATTATACTCACTCCAAACGCTGGGATGAATAACATCCACGTTACTCACATTCCACTCATTCTTAATGTTATGTTGTGTTGATGTCCTCAAATAATCTGACCATCCTTCCAACATATACACAGGGCACAGACGATTAATGGGTTAGCTATGTATATATATATATAAATAAATAAATATATATATATATATATATATATATATATATATATATATATATATATATATATATATATATATATATATATATCACACAATCCTCCGTTTTGCCGGGGGCCACCGACTCTGCAGGGCGGGCTCAGAAATGACAGGAACGGAGATCCTGTCTGTTTAAAGTTCCAAGGAGATAGAGCCCCACTCCGACTTCCATGCAAAACACGACACTAGAATATGTCTGAGACAGCATTTTATTTACTCAGGTCCTGACCGGTTTCGGCGTTTGCCACGCCTTGTTCACAGGTGAGTAACATAATTTCCATGTGGTCACGAGGTCGTAGGTACTACTACACACCCCAGCATGCATTATTGTTGCAACCTATTCATGCAGCATTGTAAATAGTCATATTTTGCACAATAGCGTTTTTTAAACAATGTCCCAGCAACAATCCAAATGAAACTGCATACACGTTTCTTGTTTTCTAGCAATTGCACTTTCATGCTGCCTTTATCCTTGATAAGAGTCTGCAATGCGGAGCTTGCAAGAGGAGAGACTCCCCTGTTCCCTTTCTCTCTACTGCGCTGTCCGTACCTGTGGCAATGCATCAGTTGGTGCGCAAGAGCGTGTCATGCCCCCTCAGTAAAGTACAACACACAATCCTCCGTTTTGCCGGGGGCCACCGGCAAAACGGAGGATTGTGTGTTGTACTTTACTGAGGGGGCATGACACGCTCTTGCGCACCAACTGATGCATTGCCACAGGTACGGACAGCGCAGCAGAGAGAAAGGGAACAGGGGAGTCTCTCCTCTTGCAAGCTCCGCATTGCAGACTCTTATCAAGGATAAAGGCAGCATGAAAGTGCACTTGCTAGAAAACAAGAAACGTGTATGCAGTTTCATTTGGATTGTTGCTGGGACATTGTTTAAAAAACGCTATTGTGCAAAATATGACTATTTACAATGCCGCATGAATAGGTTGCAACAATGATGCATGCTGGGGTGTGTAGTAGTACCTACGACCTCGTGACCACATGGATATTATGTTACTCACCTGTGAACAAGGCGTGGCAAACGCCGAAACCGGTCAGGACCTGAGTAAATAAAATGCTGTCTCAGACATATTCCAGTGTCGTGTTTTGCATGGAAGTCGGAGTGGGGCTCTATCTCCTTGGAACTTTAAACAGACAGGATCTCCGTTCCTGTCATTTCTGAGCCCGCCCTGCAGAGTCGGTGGCCCCCGGCAAAACGGAGGATTGTGTGTTGTACTTTACTGAGGGGGCATGACACGCTCTTGCGCACCAACTGATGCATTGCCACAGGTACGGACAGCGCAGCAGAGAGAAAGGGAACAGGGGAGTCTCTCCTCTTGCAAGCTCCGCATTGCAGACTCTTATCAAGGATAAAGGCAGCATGAAAGTGCACTTGCTAGAAAACAAGAAACGTGTATGCATTTTCATTTGGATTGTTGCTGGGACATTGTTTAAAAAACGCTATTGTGCAAATTATGACTATTTACAATGCCGCATGAATAGGTTGCAACAATGATTCATGCTGGGGTGTGTAGTAGTACCTACGACCTCGTGACCACATGGATATTATGTTACTCACCTGTGAACAAGGCGTGGCAAACGCCGAAACCGGTCAGGACCTGAGTAAATAAAATGCTGTCTCAGACATATTCCAGTGTCGTGTTTTGCATGGCAGTCGGAGTGGGGCTCTATCTCCTTGGAATATATATATATATATATATATATAACCTACTGGCGATAGCCAGTAGGTATATATAGTTAGGACCTAGCTACCATAGGAAATCCGCAACATTCTATTGGGAATAACTTTGGTGCCGGTTGAGGAATTTGCGTGTAATTTTCCAAAATTTTGTCCAGCTCCGCTGCGCTCCTTCCCAGAAAGTTGCGGGGAGATTCGTGAAGTGGGGGCTGAGAAAAAAGGGGGGTCCCAAAACGTGTTTTCCCCATGTTAATTTCCATAGGACGTTCTGACAAGGCTACAGCCCGAACCGCTGAACGGAATTACACTAAACTTGGCAAAATTGTAGGGACTGGTACGCAGAAGTGCCTTTGCTATATTTGGTGAAAATTGCTCCAGTGGTTTTTATGAAAATGAACTTCAAAAACACATATATATCTGGGCGGAGCCTAACCATACATCTCATCGTGAGATCTGCTTGGCTGTCAGCACTTCATCCAAGAAGTGTTGGCAGCCATCTTGGGACCAATATACATGATAGCACCTCATTAAAAAGCATTGTAGTTAATAGAGGGTTTTAGGACTTTAGTTACATTATAAATCAATTGTTGATGGTACCATACTCATTTTAGGAATTGTGGTGTGTTCTAAGGTGATTTTACCATGTGAAAAAGCCTTCTGCTGGGATATCATGAATCATGTTTGAAAGAAAACTATCATCTCATGCTTTTCCCACAGTGGTTTGGAAGGGGATCTATAAGCTAAACTGAAAGCATATTTTCTGTAAACTCACATTATCTTTCTCAGTCATGTGGGAATGAAGTCTGACATTCTCAGTAAAACATGCACATCCAACAAGGACAGAGACTGTCAGTTGATTCCTTTGTGTTCTACTGCAGCCTCCTAGAGTGTTCTAAAGAACAACTAGAGTGCTAACAGTCCTACTTATTACAAAGGTATGGCACACCTGAAGCCATCTTGATTGGAATAAAGTGGTAAGTCTGAAAACATTTAATTTAAAAAGGAACAAAATGAGGGGGTTCATTTTGCCTTAGAAATAGAAAGTATGAATAGCAGCAGACTTCCCTGGTGAGCAGTAGCTTTACTACAGTGATGTAATGAGCAACTAGAGTGCTAACATTCAGAATTTATGGCAAATATGTGACACATCTGAATGCCTTCTTGATGGAACCAAAGTAAACAAGCATTGAAAATGCAATAGATCTCGCCCTCGTTTAAGTTAAAGCCATTCTGTTTGTAATGAGGTAGCTTTTTAGCTTTGCTTTTATTAGTGTTTTTAAAACTTTCATGTAAATAACATGCATATGTATGCATATATGTATATGTATGCATGCATTTATATTTGTATTTATATAGATATGCAGATTATACGTTTATATATGTATGTATATATATATATATTCACTGAAAAAAACATAGGTTATACACCATATATAGTTAGGAATTAGCATTTAAAAAACCTTATTTTACTCACACAAAACCATTGAAATTCCATATATAGTTAGTTGTACTAACTATATATCGCGCACCCGCAATCCACTGCTGATCATGTCACATATTACATCATTCATGACATGGTCAGTGACATCACTGATGACATCACTGATGACATCTCAAATGACATCACTGATGACATCACTGATGACATCTCAAATGACATCACTGATGACATCACTGATGACATCTCAAATGACATCACTGATGACAACATCCAGTGACTGTATTTTTCTGTAAAGTTAAAATATGTCTTACATATTTAAGAATGAGTGGATGTATAAATGTCTGGATGAAGGATTTAGTAGGTGCATGACTGACTGTATGAGTGAGTGATTAAATGTGTCTCACTGAGTGCATGGGTTAGTGACTAAACTGTCTTAATTTGTGCATCATTATGTCTGTTGTTCTGTAAACTGCAGCATGTGTTAATCATTAGCAATATGATTAACTACATGGGTTATTGATTGGTTGCCCAAGTATTTGTATGGGAGACTGAGTGTGTGTGTGGGTGGCTGGGAGGTGTATGACTCTGTGCATAGATGTGTGAGCAGTTGATTCACTAGATGTATGGGTTCAAAAGTGCATGTGGAAACAGCTGTATGGGCGGTTGACTGTGTGCATGAGTGTATTGCTGAGTGAATGGATATCTCAGTGCTACATGTCAAAGTAAGTACATATGTAAAACACAGTACATGTGAGAGTTGACATATATAAATAACTGTGCATAAGAGCCAGTGAATGTGTGAGTGGCTGTATGGATCATTGTGAACTTGTATCAGGGATTGTATAAGAGAGTAAATATGTGTTAGTATATGTTTGAATAAGTAAGGTGTGTATAACTGTATAGTTGAGAAAATGGAGGTGTGATTGATTCTTTGCATGACTGACTAGGTGTGTGTGTAACTCTATGGATGAGTGACAGTCTGTGAGTGTCTGTTTACACTTACTGTATCTAAGGTTATATTAGAGTCTGAAGAGCTTCATCGTATTATCACATGAATGATGTCATCAGTGATGTGATCAGTAATGTCAAATGAGATGTCATCAGTGATGTCATCAGTGATGTCATTTGAGATGTCATCAGTGATGTCATCAGTGATGTCATTTGAGATGTCATCAGTGATGTCATCAGTGATGTCACTGACCATGTCATGAATGATGTAATATGTGACATGATCAGCAGTGGATTGCGGGTGCGCGATATATAGTTAGTACAACTAACTATATATGGAATTTCAATGGTTTTGTGTGAGTAAAATAAGGTTTTTTAAATGCTAATTCCTAACTATATATGGTGTATGACCTATGGTTTTTTCAGTGAATTTTCAAGGTTTTGTAAATGCTAATTCCTAACTATATATGGTCTATAACCTATGGTTTTTTCAATGAATTTCATTGGTTTTTTAAAAGCTAATATCTATAGCTGTAAAATTTATTCTTCTTTAAATCCAAAAATATATTTTATGTTTATTAATAATTTTTTTTTAATATTTTTTTTGTTTCGCTCCCGGTCCGCGAACCGGGAAGCTTCCCGTTAGCTCAATTTGATTCCGCGATCCGGTCCGCGAACCGGTAAGAAATCAACATAGTGACGGTATCGCGTTGCCGCGTAATGCGTCTTATGACGTACTGCGTTAGCGCACCCGGAAGTGCCCCGGGGCGCGGACCGAGGCGCGAAACGCAACTCCCCCGAAGCGATCCGCGGCGCGAAAGCGCGACGTATCGCGTTGCCGCGAAATGCGTCTTGTGACGTATCGCGTTAGCGCACCCGGAAGTGTCCCGGGGCGCGGACCGAGGCGCGAAGCGCAGCGAACCGGAAGCTAACCGGGGAGCGTTCCGCAGCGCGTAACATGAGCGTTAGAGGTCATGTGACTTGTTAATAAAACTTTTCATTGGTTCATTTCACTTTTAGTTTCATAATTATGGAAGGCTAGGTCAGGTGACCTAAAAATAACACTTTTCATTGGTTGAGAAGTATTGTTTTTTCCAAATGATGAAAACCACTCCTTCTTTCCTCACTCTGACTTTCATTATTGTGAGAGGAAGACCTATTTTGCTTCTTGGAAGACCTATTTTGCTTGTGTGAAAATGGCTTCATTGATTGCTGCAGCTGGTGCACCCCCACCACCACCTCCACCTCCTCATGGGAAGAGAGGACCACCTCCCCAGGTGGTTACCAACACTGAGGAGGAAGATGAAGAAATGGATGAGGAGGGAGAACAACCACAAGTCCTGGAAGAGTTGCCCCGGGTTTCAAGAAAGAAAGCCAGTTTCATCTGGCAGTTTTTTTCCATCCCTCCTGGCCAAAAAAAGGTCAATGCCAGGTACGCAACATGCCTCATATGCAAGGAACAATTGTCCAGAGGGACGGACAAAAAATACAGTTATGGTAATCACACCATGCATAGGCACATGACGAGGAAACATCCCCTAAATTACAGCCGGGCGGAATTAAGGGATATGATGAACAATCCTAGACCAACTCCTGTGGCGAGACCAACAACATCGGTTTCTTTAACACCAGAGGAGGCACGGGAAACTGTGCCAAATATCCAACCAAATTTTGGGCATATGATACATTTATGTATGCACTGTCGTGCATTATTAGCTTGTGGCAACATGAGCATCAATGCACTCAACCTTGCATATGAACACCATGATTGCCCTAACCGCCCCCAGTAATTTTTTTTTTGCTCCTGTTGAGCCCTTTTCAACGCCTGTTTTTTGTTGTTTCCCCCCCCCCAAAAAAAACCCAAAAAAATATAAAATCGTTCAAAAAATACAAAAAAAACAAAAAATGTTCAAAAAATACAAAAAAAATATAAAACAACAAAAATATAAAAAAAAAAGTTCTTTTCAGAACTACCTTCCCTTTCAAAAAAAATTGCTACAATGTTTAGCACTCTGGCAAGCTCTATTTCTTTTGGTTCGCTCCCGGGTTAGCTTCCCGGTACGCGGACCGGGAGCTAACCCAAAAAATTTAAAAAAAATAAAAAAAAGTGTAAGTATAAGGAAAGTAAACAGAGAGTGATGTTAAAAGAAAGACAGCTATAGGGAGTAAAGAAGAGATACTGTTTAATAGATCTATTTACCGAAGAAAAGACAGAAGAGGGTATAATTGTGAAAAACAAAATAGATAACGAAGTGAAAGAAAAACAAGCATTGGCATAGCCAATAGGTCTCGCCTTTGGGACCTTCTAAGTATTTAGTTATGCAGCATAATATCCTTGGTGCAGCAACATCAACTGTTGCATGGCTAAACACGTATAAGGTCCCAAAGGCAAGACCTATTGTCTATGCCAATGCTTGTTTCTTAAGTAGAATTGCAATACGTCTGACTCTTCCATGTGAAAAGATCTTATCTTGTGCTCTAAAGATTGCTAAAGTCTCGACAGAGAACAGGCTAGGCTGTAAGTAGGGTAAATTGCGCTTGGTGATCTGTTTGAGGGAGCGTCTGCTTTGCCTGGTGTCTTTGGAGAGCAATTTTGATTGTTATACTGGACAATATAGCCCTAATGTAAATAACATAGGGGCATATTATCAACATAGGCAATAAAAGTTTTGCAGCTTTTATCGGCAGAAATGTGTCGCTAAAGCTGCTTTTGCGGCAGAAAACTGCCGCTAAAGCCGCTTTTGCACCAGTTTTCTGCCAATAAAAAGAGCAATAATGTTATTGGCTGTATTCATAATATGCCACTTAGTGTGCTTCAACTACACAGAGAAAGCATTATGAACAAATAGTGATACAGTGATCAGTCAAAGACACTAAGAGTAATAGAGACGGAGTGAGTGAACAAGAGTGAGGAACTATGAGAAGAGAGGGACTGAGAAAAAGAGTGGAAGGAGTTGAGTAAGTAGGTAATAGAGAAAGGAATGAGGGAAGTAGCAAAGGCAGGAAACTGAGGATTAAAGAAATGAAGCAGTGGAACTAATAGTAGTTCAATGTGATAGAAATGTAACGAAAAGAGTACAAAATATTTACCTTATAATTGTCGTTAAATTACTCGCTTTTTGTTTTTATACTTTCAATCTGTGAAAGAGAGAACAAACATTTGAAAAATATAAAAACATGTATTAAAAAATTACAAAAGACAAGGGCAAAGATTGAAGGACAAACAGTTTTTCAACAACTTTGACACTTACAAAAGCTACACAGTCCTAAAGATATACATTTTAAACTAACACTATCTTGATGCAGATGAAGTGAGGCCTATCTTAAAACATGGTGCATATTTTGCATTGCTGTTGTTTCAGAAAAGTGTTGCAAGACACTAAAATTTTAAATAATTGCTTCAGGATGCCAATAAGATGTCTACTATCCAGAGTTTTGTTTCAGGTGAGGCCTACTCAGGGTTGCAGATGAAATTTCGAGTTGTTGAAGAGAATAGAGGACATAATACATGTGAAGGTCTACCAATGAAGTGAGTCATGTCCACTGCAATCTTCAACAAAGTCCAAACCTCCTATGTTTCCCTGGACAGACCTAAACTTGATCTGCACAATGTGATTCGTAATGATAGGAAACACAGGTGATGTAATTGAAATACATGCAATTTATTTTGCTCATTTCACAATCACATCACTTGTGTTTCCTTTGCTTAGGTATCTCATTGTGCAGATGTAGTCTAGCATATGAAAGAATACGCAGAAGTGCAGCACTGCATGCAACAACTTTGACACTTACAGAAGCCTCACCTTCTCCATGCCTCCTACACAGTTCTACATATACATCATAAATGCAAACAGTACAGAATTAATTATACATGTTAAATGGTTTATTTTTGCTGTTCTCAGAATGTATCAAAATTCACTAAAAACAGTGACTTGAAGGTATTCATCATGTAACAGCGGGGAAAAAAAACACAATCAAAATGATTGTGTTTAAAAAACCCATACAACATCAGAAATCAAAATTCAGAACTCCTTAAAGTTAACTTACTTTCCATGACGTCCAAGGATGTCCTATGAACAGCTTACACTCTTTTGTGCTGTTATTACTTTCAGCCCGCCACTTTCTGAAAGAAAATCTCCATCGTTTTTAAAAACATGTTACATACAATAAATGACTTCTTGCTCTCTACCACAAGATTCCACAAGGCCAAATCTTGTCAGAGCCATGTATAACTCTTGGATTTCTTGTTAGCCAATCCCGTCTTTTCGCATTTCCGCAACTTTCAGAATTAAAATGTTGAAGATCATTTTCACAATCCTGGAATAGTAATATCTTCCCCTTCTTGCTCAGTCATGTTCTACTTTTCCTATGACACTGCTACAAGCAGACTTACACTACCTCTATGACTACTACAATTATTTAATTCTCTACATCACTTTTAATCACAAAGCAATGTAAAACAGTAGACAGCATTGCAGACTTACATTCCCTCTACTCCATGTTTTGATTGGCTGCTTCAATTAGCTTATAAAAAGAAACAGTTTTTCTGAACTCATTCAAAGTGCACTTATTTCTCCATGATGTCCAGTCTTATGGTTAGAAGTTATGTCTCTGAACTACACTTATCCTCAAGGCCAAATAGTGAAGGAGCCATTAGAACTTCTTGAAATTCCACAGAGCACATCCCGAGATTATTTCCCTAAAATTTTGGTTTTAAAAACACCAGGTAAGAGTTTTTAAGGTCATACGGCAATTTTTTTTTGAAAATTAAAACAGAATCATTGCAGAATGACCAGCCATTTCTAGACTTTAAATAAGCTGTGTAATGTCCTGATGTTATTGAAGGGCCGTCATGATATATAATTGCTGCAGTTACAAAAGTCCTTCCTGATATTGACAACTGCGAAGCTACAAAATTTTTTATTAAAGTTGTCAATTTTGTTCCATCAGGCCTACATCGTTGGAACATTAAAATGACGTACTGGCCATATGTTCGTATAAATAATGTGGACGTCATTTCAGATTTACATTGGCTACACTCCATGTTGTGATCAGCTGCTTTTACTAGCTTATTAAAGGAGACTGATTTACTGTCTGGCAAAGTTAAATATATAAATCTTTCTGAGTCTACACTAGTAGTACTTGATACCATACAGTTCTCGCAGTCATGCTGCCATTGATAAGAAAGCCCAAACAGCTGATCTACATCTACACCTTCAGCATGTAATACATCAAGCATATACATTAAAAACTCCTGACAATCTTGCTGAATATTTTGAGAGAATTGTGTTTGGCCTGAACATCTGTCTAACAGATTTCGAATTTCAGACACACTTTCTATGTTTCTTCTATCAGTGGTACATTTCTCTAACACAGAATTTAACAAACTGCAAAATCTTTGATCAGAATTGACCACAATCTCTTCTTTTACATTTTTTAGAGAAAACAAAACATTAATCACTACATTAGCATAGCAGTTGACACCAGAACTGTTTTCAAACTGAAAACCAACAACATCTTCAACAGAATCCTTTTTGTTTCTGCTTGTAATTTTAGGTTCATTGACTTTTTGTCTTTTTGCTACAACCTCCCCAGTATTGTTCTCATTTCTTCGTTTCCGGCCTACCACACGTTTCTCAAACAAAGGATACTGAGGCAAATGTGGCGCATACTCTCTTCTTAACCTATTGTATTCCTTAACACAATCTAGATCCGCACAAATGTTTGTGACATCACACTCAATCAAGTACAAACCCGATAAAGTTCTAACTCGTGACAATGCCACATATGCCATACCCTCCTTGAACACAGAACTGCCAATATTCACCAATGCACTGTCTACACTTAAACCTTGCGATTTATGGATTGTCACTGCATATGCCAAGCAAACAGGAAACTGCTTACGGCGAACATATAAGTCTTTTACAAGCAAAAATCTAGCAGAACAACGAGCAATTAGCTGTACTTCCTCAATGCCATCAAATTTAATTTTTAAAAATTCAATTCCATCTCTATTTCTGTATTTTACAAAATCAACAACATTACCCATTGATCCATTTACCAGACCTCTTTCAACATGTAAATTCCTTCTTAAAATTATACGGCAGTTCAAGCACACATTCAGAGTCTTTTCAAAACCTGCAGTTTTAGATATACTCTTCTCTAATGAATCCAATTTTGTTTTCAGATTCTCAGACAAAATAATTGTTGATCCCATATCCTCTACTCTATCAATAGCTTCCAGTTTCACAATCTCTTGCTTTTCTAAATGCAACATTTTGTTGTTAAATTTGGCACATTCTGCAAGAGTTGGCATCAAACATATTCCAGATTTCTTCTCAGTAATTTTCTGAAAAATATTCTCAGGCACAACATCTTGTTCTGGATATAAATTTGACAGTAATCGTGCATGTAAAGCTTCTTTCCCATGCTCGGTCACTTTTCCAATTCTAACATCTTGTAGAATAGTCTTGTAAACTTCATCCTTCGCCTGACGCATATTTTCATGCAGTTCAGCATAATTGAAGTTTAACCATATATTGACGTTGCCAATGCTGCCTAGGCACTTCCTGGTATCTTCATGCGTGAGCATTTTGAACACAGGTTGCCCTTTCACTGGTGTCAGCTGCAGAAGATCTCCGAAAACAATGATGTGTTTGCCACCAAATAACACATCATACTCTGTTTTGAGAACTTCTTGCATTCTCAAATGCACAAAGGCAAGCATGACATTGGAAACCATGCTTACTTCGTCAATGATAAGAAGTTTCATTTTCCTCAAGATTCTTGAAACTTCAAAACAAGCATCTCCAGATAGCTTGTGATATTGTAATTTGTTGTCATGCTCCACTGGCAGCATCAGTAAACGATGTAAAGTAATCCCTTTAATATTATGTGCTGCCAGTCCAGTTGGAGCAGTGACAACACAAGACAGCGATGACTCTGTCCTTTCCTGTAAATAGCATGAAATTGCTTTAATGAGGAAACTTTTTCCAGTTCCCGCTTCTCCACTCACGTACAGTCGGACAGGCTTCAACGACGTACATGAGCACTCTTTCTTATCATGACTTAATCCATGATCAATTTGCATGGTAACTTCGTCATATATTTTCCTCTGCTCAACGTTGAGTTGTCTTTCCAACTCTTCTAAGTTAACCGCATCCTCTTGAGCATGTGCCATGGCTCTTTCCACTTCATTCATAGCAGTGGCAGCTTCATTTTCGATAACAGGTCCTCCTAGTGGATCCTGACTCAATGAAGCAGAACTCTGACTGTCCTGAGAACTGTCTCTGGCAATCTCGGCTGCAATCGTTGCTTCCTGCTCAATTTCCGCATTCAACATTTCTACATATTTGGGAAAAGCAGGACATTCTATGGTCTCCTTGGCGGCATTGAAAGAGTCTTCGTAACAGAGGAAATCTCCAAGCAGTTCCTCTTCTGCACGCCAAGGCTTGAAAAGTTGCAAAAGTGCTAAATAGAAAAACTCCTTTTTTTCAGGAGATTCGCCACTCAATTTTCGATGGTTTACCAAGTGGCATTTTCTTTGCTTGACCAGACATCCCTCACTTCCTATTACAGCATACACTCCTTTCTCAGTATCTTCTTTGATGTTCCTCTTGAATATGTAATTTTGCAGAACCTCATACAGACAAACATTCTCGAGGTGACTGCTTCGATTTGGATAATATGTATCCAACATGTTTGTCTTCAAAATGTCGGTACTGTTTGGCTCCTTTTCCGCCAAATACTCAATTTCCCGCACAGGTTTGAGAACTCGATTGCGCGTTGCAGCAAGACCAAGACTCGCCCAAACGATACTCCTGGACTTGGCATAGAGACTTGCTGAAGACAACCGGTCAGAACATTCGTACGCTCCGATTTCTCGATGCGACAACATCTTCAGACTGAAACTGTACAACTTCTTGCTGAGGCTCTTTTCATGGGAAATGTCCTCCCACATATCCTTCAATTCTGTCTTCTCTTTTTTGGTGATGTAAGACGTCACATACCGAGCCACAGCCATACAGTTATCAGCCACAAACTGTATATCCATGTTAGCATTCCACATGGACAAAATCACCGGGTTGTAGTCGTTGATGTACTTGGACTCTTCGTTCCTCTTCAAATTGTAAGTGTTTTTAGGTGATTTCTTCATGACATTGTGTCGCAGCGAAGACATCAAACTGTTTACTCTTCCTTTAGAAATCACCGGTCGTGGAAAGCCGAAACGACATTTAGTGTAGAACTTGTCTTTGTTTCGGAATTTACGACGGCAGTACTTTCCACATCGATGGCTTTGGAAACGCAGAACTTTTTCTCTTAGGCTTTTCTTCTCCTTTGCGTTTGGAACAGCACACGTAGAATACTGTTGGATGAAACTCATCACTGAGTCTTCTGGATCCGTTCCAAATTTAGGTGCATCCTTGATCCACAGCAACATATGTATATGAGGAGCACCTCTTGCTTGGTACTCCTTTCTCCAGAAGAAATCCAACACCTCTCCAAGAGGTGGATTCTTCTTATTCATGATGAAAGACATCATAGCTTCAAATCTATGATTGAAGTACCTACATACATTGACTGGATCCAAAGAGCACAGTTCTCCGGGTGTCTTGAATTCGATGTTATCTACGTTAGCATTTGCCTCTCGTAGAAATTCAAGTAAGTCTTCCCAGCCATACTCGGCACAGCTCAGAGTGAGGAACCATGTGGGAGTACCTAAGTTCCTCAGCATACATTTTAAATCACCATGACGACGGTACCAGTACTCATTAGTACCACGCTGACACGCCATGAGATTAATCAGGTGAGAATCCAAAATACTATCTTGGACATTGACTTTATCCATAAAGTCACTTGCCGAGATGTTTTGCATGTGTATACCACTTTTCAAGATGTGGTTCACTGCATATGACAGTCCAGACAGATCGCTTTCAAACAGGAGATGAAACAAATAAGGAATGCGTTGTCGAAACCTAGCATCTCCTGCATACAATCGCAAAGTCCGGTATTCAGAAGCAGGAATTTGATGAGGTCGCTCATCATATCTTCCTCCCTGACCTGTTGGAAAAAGCTGTGGGAAACACCGAGCTTCCAAACTTTCCTCCCAAACACTAATGGGACTCCCTTTGGCTTGTTTCATTTGAAACAACTCAATAGCATTCCCCATGACTTCCTTGGAATGTAAAGGATGAACACTATAATGTTCATATATTTCTTCACTAGTAGAGGGTTCTACTTTCTCAATTTGACCAGCACACAAATCGCTATCCTCTTCCTCACTTACTTCCTCTTCTGCAACATATACATTCTTATAGTATTTATTATTTTTTTTCAAATACAATGTTGCCTTTTTGACTTTCCTAACATCTACTAAATCTTGCCATATTTTCTTATTCTTTGTCGGAACCCCATTAACTAAGATAACCAGAGGTTCCTCTTCCACTTTTTCTACTCCAATTGTGTTAATGTTTTTCTTCAAATCTAGAGGCAAATAAACAACTCTTCCCTTTAATCCTCTCTGTAAATCTGATGGAGGCAATTTCCCTGTCTTTGGCTCCATTCTTACAATAGCCTGAAAGGGATGGATACTTTGAATCAAAATAGATTCATAAGTATTTAAATCCTTCAATTCAGAAGGAATCTCAACCAATTCCAGATTATTATGAACTGCTCTAGCAGGCATCTGGTTTTGATTTAATTTGCAACAACAATAAGTACACACACGTTGATCCAATCCCAAATCAAAACAATTTTCTACCATCAAGTATGTTGCAAAATCCTTCCATTCACTATTATTTTCCCTTTCACTTTTTGCATATAAATCCACTAACTTAGTCTGATTCTTATAATAAGTGCGTCGACAACACACACAAGTGAAATTAGGCCTCTCACTTGATTTCACCTCAAACGTCGCAATTTCCCTCTGGAAATTATCTGTACTGGAAACCTGTACACTATCTTCCACATGACCCTCTTCTTCTTGCTCAATTTCAACATTCTCCTCTTTACTTCCAAAGTAACAAAACTCAATTTCTTCGCATATATTCTTCACATCTATTTCAGAACCATGCAAAAGAGCAGCGCATAATTGTTTCAGCATAATTGCTGGACTCTTAGCATAATACAACATTCTAACTAATTTCCTCACTTTGTTATGATGCACTGCTAGCATCCTGAAATGATGAAAAACACTCTGGCATACTCTCCTGGAAAGACAAGCCAGTGAATGACCATGCAAACCTGTCACTTCTCTTACTCTGCAAGGATCTAATTCTTGCAACAACATCATTTTCTGCTTCAAACTTTTTTTATTAAATGACAGTACAAAATCACAAAGCAAATTGATGGAATCCTGTCGCACACTGCAAATACTACTACACTTCCAGGTGTACACAGGACCCTTACCACGTCTTCCTAAAACCTCATTACCTAACACCTCTTCTGCCTCTGTTGTCACAAGTTTTTCTTTTTCAACTGGACAACCATCTTTCACTTCATAAGCACGACCACTGGTGTCAACTGCATGCACCAAATCATTATCCTGGAAATAACTCTCCTCATTAAAAAATGCCTCACAGCTTGAACTATGCATCCATTCTCCAGAAAAAACTTCACAAAAATTACTACGATTAACTATTCTCTTCCATCTACTATTTCTTTTGAAATCAAAAATTGCCTTGTTTAGCTTCCTAATTCTATTGATTATCAAAATAAATAACTTACGTTTAATTTCAAATGCCTGATCAATAACTTTCTCAAAATTTTTTTTTCTCTTATAAAAAACTAGTTTCTGTTGACCTTTCTTAATATTTTTTAACAAATTGCCAATTATCCTGTTCCGGAACATTCGTTTACGAATCTCCCTAAACTGTTGTTTCCTTCTACTATCATGCACAGATTTATCTCTTGCTCTAGCAGTAACATTTTTCATTGTCCTTTCCTTTCCATTTGATTTCCTTCTCGTTTTATGGACTGAAACATTTTCTGTAGTAATATTTTTTTTACTACAAATATTTCTTATGAAATATTTAGAGCTCTTACCCGGTGCTTTCTTCGTGGCTTGAGAAATCTTTTTGTTAGAGGACTGCTGCGTTTTTTTTTTCACCTGCTGTCTTTGACGTTTTGCAGCCTTTATCTGTCTTTCTATTGTAGGCATGGTGAAATCTTGAAATGATCTGCAGTTGAATCTGTGGAAAAATATAATAAAAAATGTTATTAACCATTATTACCAAACAGTAAATCAGTAACAGTGATCAAAAACTTAACACACTACTTGACATTTTAATTAGAAGATTTTTTAGTCGTTGGCAAATTTACAATACAGAAATACCAGAAAAGAAATGACATTTATATTTATGTTACCTATGCTATTTTATATGTGAATCTGATCTAATTTTATGAGCATATTTTAATATTTTATTGAAGACACTACACATAACCTGTTTTTGAAGGTGTCTTTATTTTTAAATTAAACAGTTTACCTTTTTACTTTTTATTAATTATAAATTTTAAAAATAAATGTTTATATTTCCAAAGGCTCAAGCAGGTCAGCTTCCCATCCTATATCATATAGTTCGGACAAATCTGCATCCTCATCACGCTCTTCTTCATCCTCAGGATTTAAATCATCCAAAGGATCAACATCCACTGATGTTTCAATTACAAGTTCAATGATGAGGTCAAAATCAACTGATTGCAGATTGTCGCTCATGTTGAGGTTGTCTTTATCTTTAAAGAAAGATAACAAAACAATGAGATGTTGCAAGGTAAGAGACAAATCTCAGAGATTATAATAGTAAAATTGTTTAACAAGATTAACATTTTGCAGCTATTATTTAGCCATGTCCAGCGATGCTGAGCAGGTGAAGCCTATGTCTAATTTTTCACTGAACAGGACTCATCTCTTCTTAACCTTGGATAAGCCTCACCGACTCTGTGTCCCCTGCACATACTTAAATGTAAAGGGGCAGATTTATGTTAAATAGCACATCCCCAGGCATGCACCAGTTAACGTGCACCACTGCTCTGCCACCCATGGTGTGCCGCATTTACAATCAGATAGGAGAAAGCTGCTTCAAAACCCTGCGCCTGCTTGAAGCTGGCATAGGTCTTGACGCAGCATTGTGGAGATGGGGCACCCCTGAGCCTTGCTGGAGCTGCATCGCACTTGCGATACAACTCCAGCAATGCGCCACCTTTACGGCACAGATGCGTCACACATCTGTGCCGTTTTTGCCCCATGCTGCGCCGCATTGTAAATGCAGCACACCATGGGTGGCGGAACAGCGGCGCAGGATGACTGGCACATCCCTGGTGATGCGCCAGTCATCATAAATCTATCCCTAAGCTTCTTATCTTGTTAGAGATGAACTGCCATATGTATCATCAAACTATTTTGCATTTCCTAAATAGCGAATTTTAAGGAATAAATAGCGATTCTTTACCATTCCTAATTTGCGATGAGCAAATTGCTAATTGCAAGTTACCCATTCATTTCCATGGGCTAGGAGGCTCATAGGAATGAAGGTTTAATTTGCGATTAGCAATTTGCTCATCACAAATTAGGAATTTTTCCAAGGGTGCAGGGGTGTCTCAAGAACACCCTGCTGCACCCCTGAAAAAGAAATTTGGGGGCATATGGCACACATACATGCCCTAAGGGCATGTGTTGGCGTCATATGGCACCTTTTGTTTTTTTGAAAAAAAGCGTTTTGAAAAGAATTCACAAATTACCACCAATTTACCACAATAGTTTCCAAATCCTTAATGTCATTTTTTACATAGTTTTTGTTTGATACATTGCATTTAAGTAGTCACAAAATTTGCAAATCCTTCAGTGCAATTGCAAAATAAGGAATAGCAAATTTTGCTACTCCTTATTTTGCATCAAACTTGTTTGATACATACCATTTGTCTAATTAACATTCGCAAAGGCCAAAATTCGTAGAATTTTGATCTTTGCGAATGCTAATTAGCTTGATACATATGGCCCCAAGTGAGGCCTGTCTTGCGACATGGTGCATCTTTTGCATCACTGCTGCATCGGTTTCATGTGGTACGTTTTTTTTACACCATGACATATCTGCCTAAATGCATCAATTTGTAATGTTGTCGCCTCATAGCAAATCTTTTGCACCACCGCTGCATCATAAAAGTGACGCACAGTGGCACAAAAGAGGCATACACCTATCATAAATCTGTCCCTAGCATTTTAAATGATTAATCCAGGATGACAATAAGGTGTGGCCTATCCAAAGGTTTGTTTAAGGTGAGGCCTACTCAGGATTGCAGATTAAAGTTACGCTTGATGAAGAATACAGAGGAGATAATACATGTAAAGCTCTACCAATGAAGTAAGTGATGTCTACTTCATTGCGCCAGTCAGCATAAATGAATCCATAAGCTTCTTATCTTGTTAGACATCAACCGCCATATGTATCATATAACTATTTTGCATTTCCAAAAAAGCGAATTTTAAGGAATAAATAGCGATTCTTTACCATTCCAAATTTGCGATGAGAAAATTGCTAATTGCAAATTACCCATTCATTTCCATGGGCTAGGAGGCTCATATAAATGAAGGTGCAATTTGCGATTAACAATTTGCTCATCACAAATTAGGAATTTTTTCCAAAGGTGCAGGGGTGTCTCAAGAACACCCTGCTGCACCCCTAAAAAAGAAATTTGGGGGCATATGGCGCACATAATTTTTAACAACATTCCTTTACCTCAAAAACGATTTTCAAATCATAACTTCAAAACACTACACATGGGAAAATTACTTAAAATGTCCTTAAGACACATAAAAGCGTTTTTTGATTGGCTTTCCTGCATGGTAGGGTCACTTTTAACATGGCTATGTAACACAAACATTCAAAAACAAAATTTTCCATGCACATGTGGGAGCATATTTACAAGCAATTTGCGCCACAGAGAAAGGTCTTACACTAAAATGAGAAAAATAACATCAGGGACAGTCAATTGCCTTATAAAGAAGCATACACCATTATGTCCTTGTCATGAATTTAAAAACAATTCCTTTTCCCCAAAAACGATTTTCAAATCATAATTTCAAAACACTGCACATGGGAAAATGACTTAAAATGTCATTAAAACACATGAAAGCGTTTTTTGATTGCCTTTCCAGCATGGTTGGGTCACTTTTAACATGGCTATGTAACACAAACATTCAAAATCAAAATTTTCCATGCACATGTGGGAGCATATTTACAAGCAATTTGCGCCACAGAGAAAGGTCTTACACTAAAATGAGAAAAATAACATCAGGGACAGTCAATTGCCTTATAAAGAAGCATACACCATTATGTCCTTGTCATGAATTTAAAAACAATTCCTTTTCCCCAAAAACGATTTTCAAATCATAATTTCAAAACACTGCACATGGGAAAATGACTTAAAATGTCATTAAAACACATGAAAGCATTTTTTGATTGCCTTTCCAGCATGGTTGGGTCACTTTTAACATGGCTATGTAACACAAACATTCAAAATCAAAATTTTCCATGCACATGTGGGAGCATATTTACAAGCAATTTGCGCCACATAATTCATAATTTTCTCCTTAAAGCACACTATTCTCTATCTAAATTAAAGAAATATTTTCTCACCTTAGCAAATACTTTGAGTTTGAAAACAGTCTCAGAAACACACCAATTTGTCTTCAGCAGAGCAAAAGGTATGCACTCCAGAGTCTGCAGCTATCAAAAGCACAGAAATGCTGTAATTCTTCACACATATTTCTCATGTCACCCAATCAAAACTCTTCCCTCACTTTTTTTCAAATGAAAACCCTTCCCCCCTCTGCCCTTTCTGCCTATTTTGCATAGCAACCACCTCTTGGAAGACTTCTGGTGTTTGCAAGTTCACACAACTTTGTTGCAATTGAACTCTGAACTCTCAGTGCACCTGCATATCCAGTGCATTCTTTCATTTAATGATTTTTTATTGACCATTCAAAATACATCTTTCAAAGAACACATCCGTGCACCCTAACTTTCTGTTTTCATCAATCAAAATCCACCAATCACTGTTACTGCTTCATGAACACAGAAACTCCACAGTTTTTTTTTTCATTTTACACTCTCATTTTTTCAACTGCCATTTCATTGCCACACTTCATCTGACTGCAGGAGAACCTTCTCTCACCATGTTTTCTGTCTGGATTGTTGGACATAGTTATATTCACTGGGCTCAAAGGTACGTTGAAAGCAGGAATTTACCTAACCTCAATTTACAAGATGTGGAAATTAAGTGGTTTGGCCACAGAGGATTAAAATGTCACCAATTGATACCATTGGTGAAAACCTTTATGCATTTGCCAAAACCTGACCTGTTAATTGTGCACTGAGGAGGTAATGACTTGGGCACTTTGACTGGTGTAGGTCTGGAAATGCTTTTAAAGGACACCTTTGAGCAATTAATGGCACTTTTTCCTCAGACTGCCTTGGTATATTCAAATATATGCCAAAGACAGAAATGGAGGTGGTCAAACCAATTTTGTGCACAAATTGAGAAGTCGAGGAAGCATGTAAACAAATCTGTTTCAGCTTACATGAGAGACCATGGAATGGGCTCCCTGTACAACAATAACTTGCGTTACTACATGCAAGATATCTACAGAGGAGATGGAGTTCACTTCTCAGATGAGGGCAACAGAATTTTCACTCTGAATTTAAGAATGTGCATTGGTACCTACTTATAAGTACCTAAATGTACCATAAACCCAAAAGCTCTTCTCAGAGCTACCCTACATCTGATCACTCACAATTATTATTTAACTCTAACATTTTTCACTAATTTTCAACAAAGTACGCTACCGGGGCCGCTACCCGGTACGCGAACCGGGAGCTAACCTCGCGAATTTTTTTTTTTAAATGTTTTTTTTTCGCACATATAAGCCTCCTCAGCCACCCTCAGAAAACCTAGGGGGTCAAGATAACTCTACCGTGCCCCCTTCTACCCATTCTGAACATTATTTGCCCTCCATCTTGTATCTTAATTCGACCGAAACACAAAATGGTGGACTCCCGGAACGCTTAAGGTTCGCGAACCGGGGCGCTCAACGGTTCGCGTACCGGGTCGCTCCCTGGGAAGCGCACCATCAAAAAAGGTGGGAAAGTAGTTCACAGAAAAGCCACTGGAGACAATTTCACCAAATATAGATTAGCTCATACTACATACCAATCCCTACCATTTTCACAAATTTGATTGGAATTCCATTTAGCCATTTAGCCTGTAGACCTCTCTAAATACCCTGAGGTAAATTACTTCACAAAACACATCTGAAGTGTTGGAATTGACAACCAATGAAAATGTTACTTTCATTTTCTACTTTTTTTACCTGACATTTGATTGGTTATGTACCTGAATATATATAAAGGAAGAGAGAGAAACACAGCCATTTTTGACTACTACTTCCTGAACTACATTGCAAGATCATTTTCACCCACAACTTAAACTTGATTTTAGAAGGTGAGATATTAGTTTATAAATTTGAAAACATTTTCAGATAGTTATATACTATCCCTCTGTAAGAGTTAGACATTGAGAAAGGCTTCTTTATTATAATTATGGATTGATTTAGGTTTCTGTGGTATAATTATGAATTTACTTAGGCTTCTTCACAGGCACTTTTTAATAGTACTACTTCACGCCTGAAACCATACAGTGCCCATAGATTACTTCTCTGTTATAAACTCACAAGTACCTGTCTGAACTTAAACCCAACAGTGCCCTATCTCTACTGATATATTTATTTTTTATGCAAATTACAGCAAGAAAATGGAAGGTGAGCAGAATGTTTCCTTTGAAATTGTTCTGGAGAACAACACAGAAAAAGATATTGAGGACAATGATGACTCTGATTTCATGGATGAATCACGGGACCATGAATTAGTTCAATGTGTAGAATCTGTGGATCATTTACTTCATTATGATGACGGTCAAATGTGGGAACTTATGTTCACTCAACAAGAGGACATATCGGACAGTCAAATGCTAGACGTACTAATAAATTTTGAAAAACAATCCGAAAAATAAAATTGTATGTAATATTAAAAAATTGTTTGAGTCTTTAATCATTTTTATATGTAATTAATAAACTAGTTAAATGTTAGAAATGTTATTAAATTTTCAACCACAATCACAATAATAAATAATTGCTTAAAAAAGTTAAAAAAATAAAAAATAATCAACAAAACCAACAATCAATTAACATACTGCATTTGAAAAGTCTCTCATTCATTTTTCATTGCAGTACGCTGCCCAGAACGCTTCCCGGTTCGCGGACCGGGCGCTACCCACGAAAAAAAACAAAAAATATTATATTTTTTTTGCCCCGCGGGGCCCTTTTAAAGCCTCCACATTAAACCTAGGGGGTCACGGAGGATCTACTATGCCCCCTTATGGTTATTTCCCCCTTTGTTTTGGCCTCCTCTTGTCTCTCAATCCTACCGAGAGACAAGATGGCGGCCGCTCCGGACTGTTTAGAATGTTGACAGACACCGGAAAGCCAATCAGCTTCGCTACGCGAAGTTCTGGTACGCTCCCCGGTCCGCGAACCGGGGAGCTGCCCGGTCCGCTGTTACAGATATATATCTTTTTTTAAACGGTAATTTCTCAAAATCCACTGGAGCACATATATTGAGACCTACAAAAGGCACATCGGGCTACCAGTCCCTACAATTTTGCCAAGTTTCGTGCAAATCCATTCAGCCGTTCGGGCTAAAAATGAGGCTAACCGCCCTATGGAAAAATCAATGTTAAAAACACGTTTTGGGACCCCCCTTTTTTCTCGGCCCCCCCTGGACGAACCCCCCCAAATTTTCAGGGGCTGCTCAGAAACAAAATGTTCCATTTTCCAGAAAATTTCAGCCAATTCCGTCCACAAACGCCAAAGTTATTAGACATAGAATTTTCAAAAATCCCATAGGGAAAAAATCCTAACTATATATACCTACTGGCGACCGCCAGTAGGTAATATTCACATACATAAATGCATATGCATATATATGCATATATATATGTGTATATGTGTGCGTGTAGAGAGAGGTAGAGAGGTAGAGGTGTAGAGGTAGAGAGGTAGAGGTAGAGAGGTAGAGGTAGAGAGGTAGAGACTAGTATAGAAAGAAGTAGAGAGAGGTAGAGAGGTAGAGAGAAGAGAGTCAGTAATAGAGTAGAGAGTGAGTAGTAGAGAGTAGTAGAGAGCAGTAGAGAGAGTAGCAGAGAGTTAGTAGTAGAGAGTAGTAGAGTGAATAGTGGAGTGAGTAGTAGAGAGTAGTAGAGAGTGAGTAGTAGAGAGTGAGTAGTAGAGAGTAAGTAGTAGAGTGAGTAGTAGAGAGCAGTAGAGAGTGAGTAGTAGAGAGTAGTAAAGAGTGAGTAGTAGAGAGTAGTAGAGAGTGAGTAGCAGAGAGAGAGAATAGTAGAGAGTAGTAGAGAGTTAGTAGTGAAGTGAGTAGTAGAGAGTAGTAAATAGAGTAGTAGAGAGTGAGTAGTAGAGAGTAGTAGAGAGTGAGTAGTAGAGAGTGAGTAGTAGAGATTAGTAGAGAGAGAGTAGTAGAGAGTGAGTAGTAGAGAGTAGTAGAGAGTGAGAAGTAGAGAGTGCATAGTAGAGAGTAGTAGATAGTGAGTAGTAAAGAGTGAGTAGTAGAGAGAGTAGTAGAGAGTAGAGAGTAGTAGAGAGTGAGTAGTAGAGAGTAGTAGATAGTGAGTAGTAGGGAGTGAGTAGTAGAGAGAGAGTAGTAGAGAGTAGTAGAGTAGTAGAGAATGAGTAGTAGAGAGTGAGTATTAGAGAGTAGTGGAGTAGTAGAGAGTAAGTAGTAGAGAGTAGTGGAGAATATACCAAAGTTTGGCACAGCACCACTTGCACAATAAGTCCAATCAAATCATATCACTTAGAGTCCTTATTGAAGCGCTAAATCTTGGTGTATATTCAAATTCTTTTATTTTCCTTAAGTTTATGTACCACAGCCAGCTGACGCGTTTCGTTCTGTACAACAGAACTTCTTCAGGGCGTTCTTATTTCCTTCAAGTTATGTCGGTATACTGTTGTCATATAACTAAATATTTCTTCCAAATGTTAGAGGAGACGTAAGTACATTCTTATTCAAAGTGACTGGGTATCAATTTTACCCACACAATTCGGGTAGACTTGAGTAGTTTATAGCATCCTCAAAGTCAGTCTTTCAAAAATTCCAAAGTATAGGACATGATAATCCAAATCCAAATGTTTCTCAAGAAAAGTAATTTTCAATTGTTCGGAATTTCGGCGTTTGGGCAGATATGACCCAGGGACCCCCAGTATGCAAGGGGAATTAGTCCCCCCTCTGCAAACGCGCTAGTGGCCTGCGTTGCAGAGAGGTGTAAAAAGAGGCATAGCCTCATAACACCTCTGTGCAATGCAGCCCCCTGGCGCATACTGGAGGTTCCAGGTGGGCTAGTTGGCCCCCAGGGACCCCCAGTATGCAAGGGGAATTAGTTCCCCCTCTTCAAACATGCACGGGGGCTGCGTTGCAGAGAGGTGTAAAAAGGGTGTGGCCTCATTACACCTCTCTGCAATGCAGCCCCCTGGCGCATACTGGAGGCTCCTGGTGGGCTAGTTGGCCCCCAGGGACCCCCAGTATGCAAGGGGAATTAGTTCCCCCTCTGCAAACGCGCCAGGGGGTTGCGTTGCAGAGAGGTGTAACAAGGGGCATAGCCTCATTACACCTCTGCAATGCAGCCCCCTGGCGCATACTGGAGGTTCAAGGTGGGCTAGTTGGCCCCCAGGGGCCCCCAGTATGCAAGGGGAATTAGTTCCCCCTCTTCAAACATGCACGGGGGCTGCGTTGCAGAGAGGTGTACAAAGGGGCATGCTTCATTACACCTCTCTGCAATGCAGTCCCCTGGCGCATACTGGAGAGTCCTGGTGGGCTTTCAGGTCTTATATAGTTAGGAATTAGCATTAAAAAAACTTTGAAATTCACTGTAAAAATCATAGGTTTCAGGCCTTATATAGTTAGGAATTAGCATTTAAAAAACCTTGCAAATTCACTGAAAAAACCATAGGTTTCAGGCCTTATATAGTTAGGAATTAGCATTTAAAAAACCTTTGAAATTCACTGAAAAAAACATAGGTTTCAGGCCTTATATAGTTAGGAATTAGCATTTAAAAAACCTTTAAAATTCACTCAAAAAACTATAAGTTTTAGGGGTGTTATAGTTAGCTGGACATTTTACTCATACAAAACCATTAAAATTGCTCCTATATAGTTAGTTGTACTAACTATATTTCGCGCACCCGCAATCCACTGCTGATGATGTCACATATTACATCATTCATGACATGGTCAGTGACATCACTGATGACATCTCAAATGACATCACTGATGACATCATCCACGTGACAATCACATACACCTTTTCATACACTAGTAAAATCTTTCATCACTCTTTGTAAAATACAGAGTATCATATTTGAATCCATTGTTACAGCAATACAAGTATCTAAAAACCCACTCAGTGATTCATAGATGTATACACACATAATCACTTACCTGTAGATTCACTCATACATGCTGTCAATGAACAATAGAACACTATCAAAAATACTTAAACACCTAAATCGACATTACACACCAGCACACATCCTATTCACATATGAAGTCATCCTACTCACTTATGCAAACAATGTATCATACTTACATATTTACTTAGCTACACACTTATACAAACACAACTTCATCTATTCATTTAGATAGTAAGTCATACTTAGTGAATTATAAAATCATTATTACAAGTATAAAGTTATCCATACAGTCACTCACACAATCATTGAGTCTTATGTATACTTATTAATATACAACAACTGACACATACACTGCCTTTTATTTTTCTAGTTTGTTGGACATGTACCATTGAGAAATATATTTGCTCATCACCACACCCATAAAGATATTCACTCACCCAAACAACTGTTAGAACATGTAGTTTTAACTTCATATATCTAATGAATCAACTATTCACACATCTTTGGGCAGTCACACACCCCCCCCACCGAACCACACACACATTCACTCTCCCATACAAATACTCAGTTAACTAATCAATAACTAATACAGACTTTCACATAGCTAGTAACCAACTGGAGAACCAGTTTACACAACAACTGACAAAGTCATACAGATATTCAAACAGTTTAGTCACTATCCACTATATTTAGTGAGACACTATAAATTGGTCAAGTAAACAGTCAATTACACTGCTACTAAATCCTCCATCCAAATATTTATTTTTATATATCCACTCATTCTTCAATGCAAATTGCTATATATATAAAGCATATTTAAATAATGAAGCAAACCACATTCACTGGATGATGTCATCAGTGATGTCATCAGTGATGTCATTTGAGATGTCATCAGTGATGTCACTGACCATGTCATGAATGATGTAATATGTGACATCATCAGCAGAGGATTTCAGGTGCGCGAAATATAGTTAGTACAACTAACTAAATAGGAGCAATTTCAATGGTTTTGTATGAGTAAAATGTCCAGCTAACTATAACACCCCTAAAACTTATAATTTTTTTAGTGAATTTTAAAGGTTTTTTAAATGATAATTCCTACACAAGCATAAGGCATAAAGACGGTTTGAACGCAATTAAGCACTTTTTGGGTGGAAGAAGTAGTAATTTGTACCAAACATACACAGATGCTACTCCAAATGACTGAGTGGTGTTTAGAGAATAATACCTTCTCTTTTAATAAACTACTGTATAAGCAGGTACAGGGGACGGCCATGGGTACTTGCTTCGCCCCCAGCTATGCTAATTTGCATATGGGCTGGTGGGAGGAGCAAGTACTCATGAAGACACACACTGAAGAGATGTCAGAAAATATGGCACATTACAGTCGCTATATTGACGACATTTTCACAATTTGGAAATGGAGTGAAGTAAGTGCAAGGGAATTTGCAGATCAGTTAAATGAGAACAGCCTAAATCTTAAATTCACCTGTGAAACCAGCAAGAGTAAGATTAATTTTCTAGATTTAGAGCTGTATGTGGCGGATGGGAAAATTCAATCAAGCGCCTATCGTAAGCCAACCTCTGGAAACACTATCCTCCACGCTACAAGTTACCACCCACCCAACCTAATAAATAGCATCCCGTATGCAGAATGTCTAAGAATGCGGCGCAACTGCAGCACTGACTATAGCTATAAAGAATCAAAAGCTAGTTTGTTTGGCAGATTGCGCCTTAGAGGATATTCGGAACAGACACTAAAATCTGCAGAACAGAAATGCAATGAGAAAGACAGAAAAGACTTGCTTTTCTCTAACAAACCTGTCGCTAATAAATCCAAAGCCAGCACAGGGACCCCACGACTAATCACAGGGTACAATGCCTATCACAAGCAGCTCAGAAACATCATCTATCGGCATTGGCCCATAGTCAGGAATGACCCAGTGATAGGGAAAGACTGTAACAAAATTCCTCAACTCACTTTTCGAAAAACCAAGAGCATGAAGGAAGAGTTAGTAGTAAATGACCCTGTCCTAAAGAAAAAAGAACCTTTGTGGTTAAAATCGAAAAAAGGTTTCTATAAATGCACAAAATGCAAGGCATGCCAATATGGAATAAATGTTACGAAGGTTGATGTGCCAAATAGGAGAAAACCCTTGGAGATAAGTGAAAATTATACATGCAAGACAGACTTCGCAGTCTACGTCTTGCAATGTATTTGTAACAAAAAATACGTGGGTAGTACTATCCATCCTGCCCATGTAAGAATTTTACACCACCTTAGGGCAGTTACAAACAATGACCCTTCATATCCAGTGGCAAGGCACGTTAACTCTGAACATGGAGGTAAAACAGAAAGTATTAAATATTTTGTAATCGACCATGTGAAGAAGAACATCAGAGGGGGGAACAGACAGTTGGTCCTCCGGAGACTAGAATCTCGATACATTATCCTATTGGACACAAAGGCCCCGCAGGGATTAAACGCAGATGAGGCCCTTAGTGTGCATTTATAGTCCGCAATTTAAAAAACAGTATAAGTAGCAGCCCGTGCGCACTTGGAACCCACTCTTCAGCTAGTAAAGAGTATAGTAGCTTCACTATTATTTTTCAGCAAACGCTGGATGTTTCAGAGTAGAGTGTATATGAACAGGCACTAGATAAGAGGCAATGTAAATAGAAAATATGTAATTACTATTGAAATGACATTAAATGTAATTAACATTTTGCCAAAGGTGAGACAGTTTCAACAGATTGACGCACCTTAGTTCAGATTGCTATGAATACTTGCCCACAAGGGCCATATTTGAAAGCAAACTGAAATTTGTAGCAGGTTAAGAAGAGATCAGCACCACTAGAGTGTTAGTATTGTAAATAAGGGCACTAGACCCTATATTCATGATCGCTTCTTATTACAAATTACAATATAAGCAAAATGCATTAGAAATTTGTTTACGAAGGTTAAAATGTAAACATGTTAGTATTATTTAAAATGCCACAACAAAACGCTGATTAAACAATTAGCAAGATATATCTATTCACGAGTGCCTACAAACAAAAGATATGTAACTCTGCAATGATACAATGATTTTAGAATTGTAATCAAATTTAGTTTAATTTAAATTGTTTGAAATATGCCAAAGTGAATATATTGAGCAGCGTAAAATGTTTGTTGAAAAATTCATTGTAACTTTTCAGTGGCCATGAAGTAATGGTCGCTATGACGACACTGATGTAGTCACACAGACCAATGAGCACTGACAATGTTTAAAAGCATTACCACTTACTCTATTTCTTTGTTGTGATCAAGACGGTATAACCGTCGAAACGCGTCAACTTTTTCACTTGGCTAAATAAACTTGTTCCTGAGTCCACGGTGTCAGTGCCTGTTTCATATGGGACAATTCAGGAGTGGAGAGTATATATATATATATATACACAATATTTTGTCCCCGAGCAGCCAAAGCCTAGTATTCAGAAACAATCATATCAGTTTTTTTCAGTCCAAATAATCCTCCAGATTTAGCTATTGACAAAATAGTTTCTTCATTTTCTTATGTAGAGATTTGAAGCAACATATTCTCAAATGAAGATCCTGTGTAGTTGATATTATCAGATGTAGCCAAGCAGCCGGCATGTGTTTCGTCTTGGGGATAGATCACCCAACGACTTCATCCGGGCTACAGCAATAGAAAAGCACACATCTGTTTGTGAGGCAACCGGGTTCCGTCGGAACCAGGTTGTGGGCATCATGTGATTCGATGCAGCTGGCGTCTCTCCGCGTCCTAACCCCTATTACTATTGAGAGTGAAAGATTAAATGTTCTTTTTAAGCAATGCATTTTCTTGTCATCATTTGGCACAAACATAACATCTGTCTATGCTAACTATTTTGCCCACCACCCTCTCTCTTTCTCTAATATATCTTTTTCGCCTCTGCTTGCCGCGGGTGCGCTGTTGATTAACATAAAGTTACACACTAAGTGTTATGTTTTTTCACCCCTTTTTTAAGTTTTTCTTTGCCATCGCTGTTTCTTGTGAGTTCCTCTAGATAGGTTTGCGCCTGGATTTCGCTAATAAAGGTTCTGGTGCTTCCATTGTAAATGACCTTCAGTCTGGCAGGATTCTGTAGATATACCATGGCTCCCAGCTGTTCAAAAGGGGTAAAAAGTTGATGCAACCGCCAACTTCTTTCAACCGTTGCATGGGCAAAGTCAGGTCGACTGAAGAACTTATACCCTTTATGTTCTCTTTTGTGTGTAGGGCGAGCCAGATCAAATACTGCTTCTCGTAGAAGAAAGTTGCCAAAATAAACCAAGAATGCTCTTGGGTATTTCTCTGTTGAGTGAGATCGTTTATTTAAAGAAAAGGGGAAACGATGTGCCCGCTGAACCTCTTTATCCCAGTCCCAGGCAGTTAATTCCGGGAAAGATTCTTTAAATAGAGAGATCATATAGCCCCTGGGGTCGTTCCCCTCTGCTCCCTCCGGGATTCCCAAGAGGCGTAGGTTGTTCCTCCGGGCTCTGTTTTCATGGTCCTCCACTTTCATCATTAAATCTCGCACAATTCCTTTGTGTTCTTTCCCTTGTTTCTGGAGGACAGAAACATCCTTTTCAAGATTCTCTGTCCTGAGCTCCACAGATGCCATTCTTCCTGAAATTTCTAGGCAAGTTTGTCCCACCTTGTTGATGGAGCCTTGGAGCTTCTTATTGTCAGATTCGACAATATTTGAAATTTCTTAATTGAGTTAAATACATCGCCCAGAGAATGTTCACTGTGACCGTCCCCTTCGTCAGATGTTTTGTGTGCAATCATATTTACATCTCTTTGCGAATTGTATTTTGAATTATATTTTGGATCGGACGTTGATTGTCCTTGTGTTGATAGATTCCTATGGCGAAAGTCGATCCGATCTGTATTATTGCCTTGATCGGTAGTATCCTCATCTATTAGATAATGATGTCTCCTTTGTCTTCTTTTCTTTTTATCTTGCTTTTTCCTTGCGCTATTTTCTTTAGGAGAGTCATTCGTCTCTTTAAAATTAGTTTTGGAGTTGGAATCAGAGGGCTCGGGGCTTTCAAAATGTATCTGTTCTTGTCTCAGTCCATAAGGTTCACGTGAGGTAGACATTCCCGTCTCATATAGTCCGGACTCTGTCTCTGATTCTAGTTCTGACTCAGATCCCGGGTTGTCTAGGAATGGAGCCGTAGTATCAAATTTTAAATAGAGACTTTGAGAATGCTCGTTTTTTTCCGGGACTGCGCTGGTCGAGCTTGAGGGCAATGATGATAAGGAGCTTGGAGGGACTAGGCTGGTAGTCTGTGCGAGTTCTACTGGTGACATGGCTGTCAGGCCCTCTGGTGGTCCTTTAAGTTCAGTCGAACTGCATACCTTGGTTGTTGGTCCTGTCGTGGCTTTTTCACTAGTGGCTACAGAGTATTTGCTCCGATTGCCGGGTATTTTAGACGGATTACTTGAGTTGCTGTCAATTTCTGTTAACTTCCCCTGGTCGGATTGCCCTTTGGTTGCTGGAGCAAATATGGTCGAGATCCAGGGTTGAGCATCACTAGCCTGGCCACTAGTTCTGGCGGCAGATTTTAGATTTTTTATAGTCTGTAGCCGATTGGCTTTTTTCGCCAATAATTCCATCTTGGCCACTGTCTGTAAATTATCAAAACCAATGTATGTATCATGCTCCTTATCTTTGAATTTGTCTTTAGCCTTGTCCTTAACTGGGTCTTTCTCCTTATCCTTCTCCTTATCTCTCTGCTCCTTCTGTTTAACTTTATCCCTTTCTTTGTCGGTGATTTTTCATCTCTCCTCTTTGTCTTTGTCTTTATTTTTAGGCCCCCTTGTCTCTGGCCGCCTCACTGGATTAATCGAGCCCTAATACTTGCATCCTCAAGACACTTTCCACCCCCCTGTGTGTCAGTTATAGTTATTGCGCCCAGAGCGCTCTCGATGCTTTGTTCGCGCAGTACATACCCGGGGCTGGACCCCTCCGCTTCTGTCATGTCGGCCACCTCTTCCACTGTTGATCTCAGGCCCTGCTGGCCCTGCTGTAGTCTCTCCAGGGCAACAGTATACCGGCTAGAACAGGAGCAGGGGCAGGAGCAAACCGTTCTCCCGGCAGTTCTCGGTATCCGCCTGATTTCACTTGACCTCGGTGAGCTCCAAAAGAAGCACCCTTAGAAAAGCCGTTTCAAAGGGCCTCCATTCCCCAGGCGAGACACAAACCTCAGGAGCGCTACTACCTGGTGATTCAAGCCGCCGGGAGCGCAGCCTGAGTGGAGCTGCCTTGAGCCCAAGCCAAGACCAGAGCCAGAGCCTATTCCGGTCCCTGTTCGAGAATTCCCTTTGTGTGTGCTCTGCATTGAGCACCGGTCGGGCCTTGTAGTGTCTAGCAGTGTCTCCCTGGAAACAGGAGAACAGTGGAGCGTCGAGTCTATGCAGCCGTCGAGCTGTCAGTCTGCCTCAGTCTACCTCGAGGGTTTTGAAGTTTGAATGAGTCATGGCAAGAGCCGGGCAGTCTGAAACCCCAAACAGCGGGGGGCTACGCACATAGCCACCCGTATCTGCCGCAATGGTGGGCGATGACCAAAGATGACCGGGAGCCCTCTTGGCTGCTTAGCCATACACGGCCGGGCTGGAAATCAGCTTTGAAACCACATCGGCGAGTTTTTGGAACCGCTGAACCGCTGCACCGTAGAACCGAAGCCGCAGAACCTCTCCCAAGTACCGAGTACCGAGTAGCAAGTGAAATACAGGTACGATTGTTTTGAAATGTTTTTTTAAAAAGATTGTTTGTCACACTTCGCCCGGCTCAGTGCTGCTCCGGTAGATCTGTTCTCTCTCCTTCTCTCTCCTTTTACTCTACCACCGTTGATAGTTTTCCTCTGTTACAGTATCGCTACTGCATCGCCTTCTCACCATGCACCGTTGCCGTCCGGAATGCACTCTGCCCTTTGTCTTTTCTTCTTCACCGAATTTTTGTCAGGTTAAAGATGTCTTAAAATCCATGGGCATTTTCATGCGGATTCAGCTTGGCTGACCCCCTGAGCATTGCTTCCTAACTCTACAGGGGTCTGGACGCTGCGGAGCTCTGCTTACTGCCTCTGATCACACCGACGCCATCTTGCCTCAGGATAGCTTAATGTAAGGGGGGTGGCGGGGTGTGTGTGGGGGGGTAAATCTAGATGGGTTTTAGGGGGAGGGGGTGGGGGCAACCAAACAGGCAACAAACCAGCTCAGAATTTATGACTGACATAGCTGCGAGAAAAAAATTGGGGAAAAAAATGGGCATTGCTCACTAGTAAAAAGTGCAAATACCAATATATACAAAAAAATTCTCTAATACCTATAAATGGCTAAACTAAAAATCTTGACTATCAATATATGTGGGCTTAATGATCTTAGGATGCGACAAAAAATAGCAATCGGCCTCCAATCAATCAAGGCAGATATTGTTTGTCTGCAGGAGACCCATATTGAGGGGTCCCAAAGACACCTATTAAAAAATTCGGGTTATAGACTAGTTGTTGCTACAACTCAGGTAAATAAAACACGGGGTGGCTATTTTGGCACGGGGTGGTGGAGTACGTTTTACAAGATCTGCTGCAGATTCTTGTGGCAGATGGGCAATTACTGAGGGCCTATGTGCTGCAGGGAAAAAGATCACAATTTGTTCAGTTTATGGCAGTGTTTTTGATGACCCTGAATTATTACTGTTTTTATCTAATGAATTAGCGCATTGGGCGGTACCCATGGTTATTTGTGGTGATTTTAATCTTAACCTCCCAACAAAATGGTCCTTTGGTCATAACTTTAACTATCAAGGCGGGAAACCTAAAACTTTCAAAGCCTTGGAATCATTATGCAATACTCACGGGTTAGCAGATTGCTGGGAGGTAAAACACCCTTATAACCCAGGCTATACTTTCTTTTCTCATCCTCATCAAAAACTAGCCAGACTGGATTACTTTTTTGTTTCACACACCATTGTATCTAGCTGCTCAATAGATCGGTTACCCAGGGTTCTTTCTGACCACAATCCTTTACTTATGTGCATGAATATGGGGACGATACAATCAGATCGTAGCCTGTGGACCTTTAAAAGAGCATTATTGCATAACGAAAAATACTGTTTACATATGGAGAATTGGATCCCAAAATTTTTAAAGTTTAATTTGGGTAGTGCCCCTTTGGATGTGGTCTGGGACGCATTGAAAGCAGGTGTAAGGGGCGAAACTCTTAGATTTCCCATCAACAATAATAAAGAAGAAAAACAAAAGCTGCTAAACTTACAGGAAAACCTAATAAGAAGGGAAGAAGCCCTCGCTACAGCGGTGCAATGTGGAGTCAATGTAGAAAGGGCGGTTCGAGAGGTAGCGATTGGCAGGAATTCAATATCTGAAATATTTACCACCAAAGCAATAAATAAAGCGGTAGTGAACAGGGAAAAAACCTATGAACTGAGTGAGCGGGTGGGTCATCAATTAGCTATTCGTATTAGACAACAGAACTCAGAAAATATGATTAAAGCAATTAGAGATCCTGTCCATGGATTAACTCATGATCCCAAAGAAATCAGAGACGCTTTTAAGTGGTATTACTGGGATCTTTATACTGAGATAGGTAATAGCCAGGTTAATATTGATGAATATCTAGAATTAACTACACGCCCCCGTTTATCTCAATCGGATCAAGATATTCTCACGGTTACTCCAGATTGGATAGAAATTCTACTCTTAATAAATAGTCTTCCGTCAGGCAAAGCAGCAGGCCTCGATGGAATACCTATCGAATTTTATGCTAGATTTAGCAACAAACTGAAAGATATTCTTACTAACTTAATGATTCATATCTTTCAAGGTGGACGCCCTCCGGCATCCTGGGCCAGGGCGAAAATTATTGTCTTTGCCAAAAAAAATAAGGATCCTACGGAACTTGGTGCATATCGACCAATCACATTAATCAACAACGATTCTAAAATATACTCTAAATTATTAGCGTGTAGATTGTCACCCTTAATCCATAAAATTGTATGGGCCAGACAACATGGATTTGTCCCAGGGAGATCAACCACAGATCATATTCAGAGGGTGATCACGCTTTTCGACATGGCAGAAGTGGCAGGAGACACTATGGCCTTGATATTGCTAGTTGCCGAAAAAGCATTCGATAGGGTCTCCTGGCAGTATCTATGGACAGCCATGTCGAAAAGTGGGATTGGCGACCAGTTTATCAAAGCTGTTCAGGCGATGTATACTACTCCCGAGGCAGTGGTAATGGTTAATGGGGATTTATCAGACACCTTTAACGTGACTAGAGGTACGAGGCAGGGCTGGCCCTGCTCCCCATTATTATTTGCCATTTTTATTGATCCATTTATTTCAAGGTTAGAATCAAACCACTTAATACAACCCAGGAAAACAGCCAATGGTGAAACAAAGACCTTGGCTTTTGCAGATGACATTGCAATAGTTACTGCCGATCCAGAGGAAACAGTTAAACAAATGGAAGAAGAAGCAATAAAGTTTGGCGTTATATCAGGGTATAAATTGAACGAAACCAAAACCCAGATTGTCACCAATAGTCAAATCAATTTTTCTGATGACAGGGTGGCGGAGAATGCACTATATCTTGGCGTCAATATCACCTCCAATCTAAACAATTTAGTAAACCTCAATTTGAACCCACTTCTTAGAAAGACTGAGAAAAGCTTAAACAGCCTGCATAACTTGCAGTTAACTATTATAGGAAGATGTAATCTTATTAAAATGTTGTTCTTTCCGAAATTTCTATATTTTTTTCGGTCCATCTGTCTAAATTTCGACCCATCTATATTTAAAGATATGGATAATATTTTCTCTCGCTTTATCTGGGCATATGGAAGAACTCGTAGAGCTCAAAAATGTATTATCCTACCAAGGGAAAGAGGGGGTCTGGCGCTTCCCAACTTTAAAATCTATTGGTGGGCAACCATCCTTAAATACAGTAGAGCTCTCTTAACCCCCAGGCAAGAGTCCAATCCAGATATGTTAGTCCCAACCCCACAGGAACTCATTCTAGGCAAAGAGACAAGTGATCATTTGTGGAGGTTAACATATGACTGTCATTTCAAAAAGGTCCGCTTTAAAACACTTAAAGGTATCTATATCGTTTGGAATAATGTGCGAAAACTCTTGGGGCTCGGTAGGTTCTCCCACTATACCACTCTAGTCAGAAATTCTAATCTCCCCGAGATCTTTACAGATTATTGTATGACACGATGGGTAAGATCGGGAATCACACAGATTGGCTCGCTATATGACTGTACGGGCTTTCGCTCATTCGAATCCCTAAAAACTAAATTTGGGCTAGAATCGCGTGACTTTTTTTAAATATTTGCAAGTTAGGGACTTTATTACTAAAAAGGGGGGTGGCAGTAGGGCCATGAATAAAATTCCAGCAATCGAAACAGTGGTGCGCACTAATAATAGTGTCAGAATTGGCGAAATTTATAAAGATTTAGTCGTAAGTCTCCCAGATGATGTAGACAAGCATATCCGTTATTGGCAAAACAAATTAGAATTAACAGAACCTCTTACGCGAAAAGCATTAGAAATCTCAAATTGCTTGTTAATGTCAACAAACTTCAAGCCCAATTTTACAAGATGTTTTTTCAACTTTATTATACACCAGCTAGAATATCTAAATGGAGTACCGGCAAAGGTATATTATGTCCTAGATGTGCGAAGCCCGAAGCAGATTTGGTACACATGTTGGCCACATGTCAAACTCTAAATACTATCAGACAAGATATATCAACATTTTTGTCAGGAATATTTGAGAGCAATATTGAGATCACCACTGCTGAAATAATACTGGGGGTTGATAGGAACGTTAGATCCACCAGCATGCAGGGATTATTGTTTATCTCTATGGCGGTACTTAGAATCTGCTTATATCTGCATGGTTGGACTCGTACCCGCCTACATTCCTTGCTACCTATAGCTTGGAAATAGCCATATACAAACATAAGGGTCTTAGAAGGAAAAAAAAGGGCTAGAAATATGGCATCCCGTTACACAATGGATCGAGAGATCAGATTTGTAATGATGATTAATTGCTTTTATATGAAAGGATTTTCTTTGTATGGATTTGCACTCATTCATTGTGTTTCTCGCTTATACCAGGATACCCCGTGGTAATAGAGCGTGCTATAAAAGTTTTTTAATAATAATAATAATAATAACTCCTTATTTAAAATATTTCTTTCTGTTTATATTCATTGCCTGTATGGGTGGGGTTGTTATTATAATAGGGTGGGATGGGTGGGAAAGAACGGTCAAAAACCATCAATAAAGAATTGTTAAAAAAAATATATATAAGAAAAGCACACATATTTGTACTAAATATTACAGTCAGGTTATCATCAACCAAAACCATCACAATAAGCCATAGGAGAAATGGAGGATAGAATCCTTATATGTCTGAGGAACACCCAGTGTGCACACATCATATCCATGATATGAGCAAAAAAGAGAAGAAAAGAAGTGTGAAAGTAGTATAAGAAAGCCAGAAGGTCGCCAAATTGAAAAGAAAAGAGAATGTGATCAGAAAAAATACCGGCAAGGTTCCAAATCATAGGTCCCAGTGTGATAGTGTACCGAGGCTAATCCTACAACTCGACAAAGGTTGTATACAACAGCATTCTACTAGGAATCATTCGATACCGGTGACAAAGTGATCCAAAGAGCAAACAATCGTTCGTGAACCGTACAGAACTCACCATAAGCAGTTCTTTAGTAATCTCATCACCACAGTACAGGTAAACCTGTGTGCGGTCCCATGTAATAATGGTCTGAAAAGAGGAGAAAAAATGGGGAACAAGAGGGACATAACAGAGACAGCACGGGACAAACATTTTTGGTTAGTTTAGATTTTAGCTCGAGAAAGACATCAACTCTCTATTCTATTAAAATATATATAGATTTATAATCCACATACAAAAATACCGCACCTAAACCTTATACGTTTTCCACATTAAATCCAGACCATGAGGGTGATCATAATATCACTCCCTCAATTAATGAACAAATTATGACAAATAGAGTTTTATAATTATACCTAATAGGTGAAGTATATTCCGTTCTTATCTGTCTGTTACACAATGTTTCGCAAATGTTTATACTTACGTCCAAACTTATCAAGATTGCACAAAATCTGTAATAGGAATACACAATGTGACAAATGTGTGTTTATATATGTTCTTTTCCGTGATACTACTATGATGATATTGTCATGGAAGATTGGGCCTTTATTCTGATAAGATTACCTGTATTTTTCTCTTCCTTTCAATTTCTTCCTTTGGAGTTCCTTTACCATACTTTACTTAGCTCACTTTATGGTGTGACCTCTGAATATTGCCTATTTAGAATATGCTTGAAATACTAAGAATTTAATTTACGTCTTATAAATCGTAAAATATGAATTATTAGAACTCTATGATAGTTTCAAACATAAATGGTATTGGGTTCCCGTTAATAATCATTGGGTCCATGATGAACGATAGACAGTTTTAAGATGGCGCCGCTCGGTAAGTTCGCTTTGAGATATGCGCTGCGATTAAATTATCTCGTGCCTCGGAAACAAGCTTTGTGTAGACTATACCGCTTGCGTAATCGGTTTAACTGTGGCCTTGTAGGCACCTGGACTTTATAGTATTATATTGTATTTACGATTGCTATACTGTTCCAAGATGTCGCCGCTTTTGATGGACGCAATAATGAGAGAGTCCGTTTTCGATGTTTTGTACCGGACACCGATGGCGGTGCTCCCATTACTTAAACCAGTGATACCGTAGGCTCGGTTTCCTTATTGATGGCGTTGACGATGGCGGGAGTACTCTCCGGGACCTGGTGAGATATCTTACTAGTATAAAGGTTTTACTCTGGCCGCTTGGTCGGCTAATTATCCGATCTAACTTATGACAGATATTAGGTGATTTTTGTTAATATATTCATATATCTGACTAATGCCTTAGAGCTTTTAGCTTACATGTTGCAAACCTTCTGCCGGTAACCCGACATAATGGGATGGCAGGAACTATTCAGTTAATGTGTATCCGTTTGTGACCAACAATGCTGTCTCTATAATGGCGGCAATTTGGTGTTTTTCTGACTTATTTTGTATCGTTATCGAAGGATGTTATTTTTAGTCGGGGTGATGTCATCAGTGATGTCATTTGAGATGTCATCAGTGATGCCACTGACCATGTCATGAAGGATGTAATATGTGACATCATCAGCAGTGGATTGCGGGTGCGCGAAATATAGTTAGTACAACTAATTATATAGGAGCAATTTCAATGGTTTTGTATGAGTGAAATGTCCAGCTAACTATAACACCCCTAAAACTTAGTTTTTTGAGTGAATTTTAAAGGTTTTTTAAATGCTAATTCCTAACTATATAAGGCCTGAAACCTATGTTTTTTTCAGTGAATTTCAAAGGTTTTTTAATTGCTAATTCCTAACTATATAAGGCCTGAAACCTATGGGTTTTTTCAGTGAATTTGTAAGGTTTTTTAAATGCTAATTCCTAACTATATAAGGCCTGAAACCTATGTTTTTTTCAGTGAATTTCAAAGATTTTTTAATGCTAATTCCTAACTTTATAAGACCTGAAAGCCCACCAGGAATCTCCAGTATGCGCCAGGGGACTGCATTGCAGAGAGGTGTAATGAAGCCACGCCCCTTTTTACACCTCTCTGCAACACAGCCCCTGGGCATGTTTGCAGAGGAGGAACTAATTCCCCCTGCATACTGGGGGTCCCTGGGGGCCAACTAGCCCACCTTGAACCTGCAGTATGCGCCCGGGAGCTGCATTGCAGAGAGGTGTATGAGGCCACACCCTTTTTTACACCTCTATGCAACGCAGCCCCCGTGCATGTTTGAAGAGGGGGAACTAATTCCCCTTGCATACTGGGGGCCCCTGGGGCCAACTAGCCCACCTAGAACCTCCAGTATGCACCAGGGAGCTGCATTGCAGAGGTGTAATGAGGCTATGCCCCTTGTTACACCTCTCTGCAACGCAGCCCCCTGGCGCGTTGGCGGAGGGGGAACTAATTCCCCTTGCATACTGGGGGTCCCCGGGGCCAACTAGCCCACCAGGAGCCTCCAGTATGCGCCAGGGGGCTGCATTGCAGAGAGGTGTAATGAGGCCACACCCTTTTTTACACCTCTCTGCAACGCAGCCCAAGTGCATGTTTGAAGAGGGGGAACTAATTCCCCTTGCATACTGGGGGTCCCTGGGGGCCAACTAGCCCACCTGGAACCTCCAGTATGCGCCAGGGGGCTGCATTGCACAGAGGTGTAATGAGGCTATGCCTCTTTTTACACCTCTCTGCAACGCAGCCCACTGGCGCGTTTGCAGAGGGGGGCTAATTCCCCTTGCATACTGGGGTCCCTGGGTCATATCTGCCCAAACGCCGATATTCCGAACGATTGAAAATGACTTTTCTTGAGAAACATTTGGTTTGGATTATCATGTCCTATACTTTGGAATTTTTGAAAGACTGACTTTGAGGATGCTATGAATTACTCAAGTCTGCCCGAATTGTGTGGGTAAAATTGATACCTGGTCACTTTGAATAAGAATGTACTTACGTCTCGTCTAACATTTGGAAGAAATATCTAGTTATATGACAACAGGATACCGACATAACTTGAAGGAAATAAGAACGCCCTGAAGATGTTCTGTTGTACAGAACGAAACGCTTCGGCTGGCTGTGGTACATAAACTTAAGGAAAATAAAAGCATTTGAATATACACCAAGATTCAGCGCTTCAATAAGGACTCTAAGTGATATGATTTGATTGGACTTATTGTGCAAGTGGTGCTGTGCCAAACTTTGGAATATTCTCCACTACTCTCTACTACTTACTCTCTACTACTTCACTACTCTCTAATACTCACTCTCTACTACACATTCTCTACTACTCTACTACTCTCTACTACTCTCTCTCTACTACTCACTCCCTACTACTCACTATCTACTACTCTCTACTACTCACTCTCTACTACTCTCTACTCTCTACTACTCACTCTCTACTACTCACTCTTTACTACTCACTCTCTACTACTCTCTACTACTCACTCTCTACTTCTCACTCTCTACTACTCTCTACTACTCACTCTCTACTACTCTCTCTCTACTACTCTCTACTACTCACTGTCTACTACTCACTCTACTACTCACTCTCTTCTACTCTCTACGATTCTCTCTCTCTGCTACTCACTCTCTACCACTCACTCTCTACTACTCTCTACTACTCACTCTCTACTTCTCACTCTCTACTACTCTCTACTACTCACTCTCTACTACTCTCTCTCTACTACTCTCTACTACTCACTCTACTACTCACTACTACTCACTCTCCACTACTCTCTCTTTACTACTCACTCTGCTATTCACTCTCTTCTACTCTCTACTACTCTCTCTCTCTGCTACTCACTCTCTACCACTCACTCTCTACTACTCTCTACTACTCACTCTCTACTACTCTCTACTACTCACTCTTTACTACTCTCTACTACTCACTCTCTACTGCTCTATACTACTCACTCTACTACTTACTCTCTACTACTCTCTACTACTCACTCTCTACTACTCACTCTCTACTACTCTCTACTACTCACTCTACAATTCACTCTACTACTCTCTACTACTCACTCTCTGCTACTCTCTCTACTGCTCTCTACTACTCTCTACTACTCACTCTCTACTCTCTATTACTCACTCTCTACTCTCTACCTCTCCACCTCTCTCTACTTCTCTCTCTACTAGTCTCTATCTCTCCCTCTCTACCTCTACCTCTCTACCTCTACACCTCTACCTCTCTACCTCTCTCTACATGCACACATATACACATATATATATGCATATATATGCATTTAAATACAAATATAAATGCATGCATACATATACATATATGCATACATATGAATGTTATTTACATGAAAGTTTTACAAACACTAATAAAAGCAAAGCTAAAAAGCCACCTCAATACAAACAGAATGGCTTTATCTTAAACGAGGGCGAGATCTATTGCATTTTCAATGCTTGTTTACTTTGGTTCCATCAAGAAGGCATTCAGATGTGTCACACATTTGCCATGAATTCTGAATGTTAGCACTCTAGTTGCTCATTAGATCACTGTAGTAAAGCTACTGCTCACCAGGGAAGTATGCTGCAGGTATTCAAAGTGCATGTTTCAGTCTGCATGTCAGAATTTGTTTAATGAAAGGAGGATTTGAGAAGTCACTCAAAATGTGCCCTAATTTTTCTTTCTGAAGCACTAATCATACTTTCTATGGCAAAATGAACCCCCTCATTTTGTTCCTTTTTAAATTAAATGTTTTCAGACTTACCACTTCATTCCAATCAAGATGGCTTCTGGTGTGCCATACTTTTGTCATAAGTAAGACTGTTAGCGCTCTAGTTGTTCTTTAGAACACTCTGGGACATTCTGTCATTGGGCTATACTTGGGCTACATCTGGGTGATATTTGGGCTACATTTGGGCTCTTTTGTCTCTGGTGGCCATCTTGGGAGACTGCATGTCAGAATTTTTTTATGAAATAGAAGAGGATTTGAGAAGTCACTCAAAATGTGCCCTAATTTTTCTTTCTGCAGCACTAATCATAATTTCTATGGCAAAATATACCCCCTCATTTTGTTCCTTTTTAAATTAAATGTTTTAAGAGTTACCACTTTATTCCAATCAAGATGGCTTTAGGTGTGCCATACCTTTGTAATAAGTAGGACTGGTAGCACTCTAGTTGTTCTTTAGAACACTCTAGGAGGCTGCAGTAGAACACAAAGGAATCAACTGACAGTCTCTGTCCTTGTTGGATGTACATGTTTTACTGAGAATGTCAGACTTCATTCTCAATGACTGAGAAAGATAATGTGAATTTACCGAAAATATGCTTTCAGTTTAGGTTATAGATCCCCTTCCAAACCACTGTGGAAAAAGCATGAGATAATAGTTTTCTTTCAAACATGATTCATGATATCCCAGCAGAAGGCTTTTTCACATGGTAAAATCACCTTAGAACACACCACAATTCCTAAAATGAGTATGGTACCATCAACAAATGATTTATAATGTAACTAAAGTCCTAAAACCTTCTATTAACTACAACGCTTTTTAATGAGGTGCTATCATGTATATTGGTCCCAAGATGGCTGCCAACATTTCTTGGATGAAGTGCTGACAGCCAATCAGATCTCACGCGTACCCCGCGATTTAAAAAAAAAAAAAAAATGGGGGGACTGGGGGGTCCTTGTGGGACCCCCTGAGCATGCCTAGGGGTCAGGGTGCTTCTACCCTGCCCCCTTTTTGAGTTCAACACGTTTGTTTTTATGCTTTCCTGTGCCTCAGTCTACCGAGGTACAAGATGGCTCCCAACAATTTCTGTTTTGGAGTGTTGACAGACATTGGCAGCCAATCAGAATGCAGCTCGTACTCGGGAAGGTACAGAGTACAGTAAGCTTATATAGATATATACATTTTTTCAAATTCAATTTTCTCAACAACTACTTGAGGGATTTACACCATTTAAACAAAAGGCCGTACTGCGTACCAGTCCCTACCATTTTGCCAATTTTGGTGTAATTCCGTTCAGCGGTTCGGGCTGGAGCCGTGTCTAATCGTCCTATGGAAAATAACATGGGGAAAACACGTTTTGGGACCCCCCTTTTTTCTCAGCTCCCACTTGACGAATCCCCCCAAAACTTTCAGGGAAGGAGCGGAGCGGGCCATCTTCTTTGAGAAATTCACGGAGATTCATCAACCGGCGCCAAAGTTATTCCCAATAGAATGTTGCGGATTTCCTATGGAAACTAGGTCCTAACTATATATTCCTACTGGCGACCGCCGGTAGGTAATATATATATATATATATATATATATATATATATATATATATATATATATATATGATTGCCACACACTCGTGATCTCCAAGTGATCTCCAAGTGAAATTAGACGGCACTCCAAGTCAGTGTTCACAGCAAAAGATTTATTGGCAGACCCCCCTGCCCCCTCGACAGACGCGTTTCACCGTTTAGGCTTCGTCAGTGTCAAAAAAATATATATATAATATGTATATATATTACGTATAAATCACCTCCTCAAACGACGAGAGTGAAGAGGCCACACCAGGGGAGTAGGAGAAAACAACTTTTATTCCTATGGAGCAGGTAAGGAAAGTTCACAACATCCGTAATCCGGCGTATGCATTTCAGCTCCTCTCAAGCCTTCCTCAGCGCCACGGGTGTGTGCAGGTAAGGAAGCGGCACTTCTCACTTGTGTGATATCACGCCCCTCCTACTAGGATTGAACTCCGCTCCACCCCTACAGGTAAGTACCAATAGCAGCTATCCTTGGCTAGTCGCTTAATGCACGGCAACTACCAATACTAGGATGCAATGTTTTGAGTCTTGCCTGATGGATGCTGCCCGGGGTGGAACAAAGCTGTGCTGCTAGGGAACCATCCAAAACCCAATGACACAGGAATCCGCCGTCTCCTCCAGTCCCGAACCGTTTCGACCTCCCAAGTCCTGGTGTCATCTAGGCAGGGGCAAGGATGGGACTCATACCAAGCCCAGCATGAAGTCATGTGACCCCAATACCATCGCAATTTTGCCAGGATGGAAGGTGGGCTCTGGCAATTCCGGTAACCCGGATCTAAACAGAAAACCACCGAAGTAGCAGCCAGTCGAACCAGAGCCAGCTTGAAGAAACGGGGGCCTCTTTAATGCGGAACTGGATTCCGCGTTGTATTGTACGTATAAATCACCTCCTCAAACGACGAGAGTGAAGAGGCCACACCAGGGGAGTAGGAAAAAACAACTTTTATTCCTATGGAGCAGGTAAGGAAAGTTCACAACATCCGTAATCCGGCGAATGCATTTCAGCTCCTCTCAAGCCTTCCTCAGCGCCACGGGTGTGTGCAGGTAAGGAAGCGGCACTTCTCACTCGTGTGATATCACGCCCCTCCTAATAGGATTGAACTCCGCTCCGTCCCTACAGGTAAGTACCAATAGCAGCTATCCTTGGCTAGTCGCTTAATGCACGGCAACTACCAATACCAGGATGCAATGTTTTGAGTCTTGCCTGATGGATGCTGCCCGGGGTGGAACAAAGCTGTGCTGCTAGGGAACCCTCCAAAACCCGATGACACAGGAATCCGCCGTCTCCTCCAGTCCCCGAACCGTTTCGACCTCCCAAGTCCTGGTGTCATCTAGGCAGGGGCAAGGATGGGACTCATACCAAGCCCAGCATGAAGTCATATATATTACCTACTGGCGGTCGCCAGTAGGTATATATAGTTAGGATTTTTTCTCTATGGGATTTTTGAAAATTCTATGTCTAATAACTTTGGCGTTTGTGGACGGAATTGGCTGAAATTTTCAGGAAAATGGCACATTTTATTTCTGAGCAGCCCTTGAAAATTTGGGGGGGGTTCGTCAAGGGGGGGCCGAGAAAAAAGGGGGGTCCCAAAACGTGTTTTTAACATTGAGTTTTCCATAGGGCGGTTGGCCTCACTTTTAGCCCGAACGGCTGAATGGATTTGCATGAAACTTGGCAAAATTGTAGGGACTGGTAGCCCGATGTGCCTTTTGTAGGTCTCAATATATGTGCTACAGTGGATTTTGAGAAATTAACGTTTAAAAAAAGATATATATCTGTAACAGCGGACCGGGCAGCGCTCCAGGACGCGTACTTTTCGCGCAACGGAGCTTTGTGAAGCGAAGCTGATTGGTTCTCCGGCGTCTGTCAACATTCCAAACAGTCCGTAGCGGCCGCCATCTTGTCTCTCGGTAGGATCGAGAGACAAGAGGAGGCGAAAGCGAAGGGGCAAATGACCATAAGGGGGAATAGTAGATCCTCGCTGACCCCCTAGGTTTGATGTGGAGGTTTTAAAAGGGCCCCGCGGGGCAAAAAAAATAATAATAATAATAATCGAACGGCTGAATGGATTTGCACGAAACTTGGTAAAATATTAGGGACTGGTAGCCCGATGTGCCTTTGCTAGGTCTCAATATATGTGCTCCAGTGGATTTTGAGAAATTAACGTTCAAAAAAAGATATATATCTGTAACAGCGCTCCGCTTCGCGTAACGGAGGTTTGCGACGCTGATTGGTCATTCTGTCACTGGGCTATAGTTGGGCTACATCTGGCTGATATTTGGGCTACATTTGTTTTTTTTCGTCTCTGGCGGCCATCTTTGGGCTACATTGGGCTACATTGGGCTTCATTGGGCTACATTGGGCTACATTTGGGTTCCAACATATATATAGGCCAATGTAGCCCAATATATATTTTTCAAAGTTAATTTTCGTAAAAACCACTGGAGCATATATCTTGAGACATAGCAAAGGCACATCGGGCTACCAGTCCCTACAATTTTGCCAAGTTTCGTGCAAATCCATTCAGCCGTTCGAGCTAAAAGTGAGTCCAACCGCCCCTATGGAAATGAAGGAAATGAATGGGTAATTTGTAATTAGCAAATAGCTCATCGCAAACTAGGAATGGTAAAGAATCGCTATTTATTCCTTAAAGTTCGCTATTTAGGAAATGCAAAAAACTTTGATGATACATATGGCGGTTCATCTCTAACAAGATAAGAAGCATAGGGATAGATTTATGATGACTGGCGCATCACCAGGGATGTGTTAGTCATTCTGTGCCGCTGTTCCGTCACCTATGGTGTGCTGCATTTACAATGCGGCGCATCATGGGGCAAAAACAGCACAGATGCGTGATGTATCTGTGCCGTAAAGGTGGCGCATTGCTGGAGTTGTATCGCAAGTGTGATGAAGCTCCAGCAAGGGTCGGGGGTGCCCCTGTCGCAGGGTTTCTGTTCTCACACAAAACTGTGGACAGAGGATTGGAACCTCGGCGAATTAGGGTGTCCCAAAACTCACCTTAGTAATCAAAAACCCCTTAGCAAGCTAGGTACAGTGTCACATTGGATATAACAAACTCTCAATGTTTAGACAATCCAGAATATGAACTTATAGTACCTCAGGATACGTGGAACTCATGAACAGTCGGTCGTTATATATTTCTTAGAAACCAGAACATGGAGTTAAGAAGAACACATGTGTATTTGAAATGTTTATTTACTAATGCCGTCTTCTCAGGCGTAGTATCTTAGATAATACAAGTACACATATTATCAGTAGCAAAATTACCAGCATAGTTACTAGTACATAAAAAGCGAATGGTGACAGTATGTTAACATGCTGTAAATGAATAAGAGTTAGCAACACTTATAAGCAGCCGCGGGCCGTGGAGGGAGTTACGGTGGGGCAGGGAGGCGGGGAGGGGGAGGGGCAGGGTGGAGAGGGCTCCACCCTGCTTCTCCCCCTCCCCGCCTCCCTGCCTCACCGTAACTCCCTCCACGGCCCGCGGCTGCTTATATCTCACCCTCCCTAATACACATATTATATTATTTGCTAAGAAGGTCTCTTTGTGTTGGTTTAGGGCGTGCCCATACTTTAGTGTCTTAGATTTGAAGGAATCACATCAGCATACACCAGCTCTCTCTTCATGTGAACCGCATCAAGTGTTGTGTATGTGTGTTCGTCAAAGCAATATAAAACCCGCCTCATGCCCAGAATTGGCAGAAGTTGCACTTATGTTATGAGTATGAAGTCGTGGAGATCAGACCTCATAACAATTCTGTATCGTGTTGTTCTTGAAACTTTAGCACTCGCTGTACAGATATAGTTTAACAAGCAAAGCAGATAGTAGAGCAATAACATATTATTCTCATGTAAACCACGATGAACTACTAGGTTGAAAGCTAAAGCAACAACTAAGTGTCGTGTGCAGAAGTTGCAAAAAAGGAAAAATGGCGTTTAAACCGGTAATGAGCCCATGCTAACTTAACACGGTGTAAAGATATCCAGGACGTAGATGACACCTCCCCATGATCCGGAAACGAACTGAATAAGATAATAGAAGTGCCATCTCATGAGAGCAGATTGCAAGTTTATATGTGGACGGTCCGCAAGGTAAAGCATTAAAAACTAGGAAAATTTAATGCTAAAGAAAAATAAAACAGCCAAGTACTTTATCGAGTCTTAAGCCAATAGGCAAGGTAAATAATAAAAACTTGACAAATAAGTCAATGAATTGTCAATGAAATGCTAGTACTCAGCATATCAAACATGAAAAAGGTCTATGACATAACTGTGTATGCAAAATAAGCTGCAACAGCCTCCAATAGGAAGTCACCGTGTTCATCCGAAAACAGTTCAGCCATCCAATTTAAAAGCGGAAAAGAACATACGTGCTCTCCCAGCACCGGATCCTCTATCACCATCAGAGGACAGCTCGGTGGGTTTTCAAGAAAGCTCTGTTCCAAGAAAGACTGTGTTGCCGCCAGTAAATTCCAGGGACCAATTAGTCCATGCATCAATGCCACAGCCATAATCCTTTCGCCAGGACAAACCAACTCGTGAGTAATGATAGGAGTCATCAGCTGATTAAAGTCGACGTCAGGAGAAACCGGTCCGCAGAGACACAAATCAATGGCCCAATCGAAATCACAGGTCAGGCAGTGAAATACAGGCTGGACACAAGTGAAGTAGGAGAATCGAAAAGATAATCCATATGCCGTGCTTAATATCGCCAACGGCATTGTGCCATAATATTCTAGCATGCGATTGCGGAACAGTGTCAGCAGCTGCAGGGCGGGAGGTTGCATAGGAGGGACATCCATATTTAAAAATGTAAAAAAGCACAAGAGCGTCCGCTGGTAATGCAAGTAAAAATGGCAATCCACGAAGCAGAGTGGAAAAAATCGAAGGAAAGAAAGCAGGGATGACTCCAAAGATTTTCTCAAATGAAGTCACGAGACCACTGGTAACAACTTTAAAAAAGTGCGCCAGGGCCTTTGTGGAGGATGCGTTAGAGATAGTCCGAACCATCTTGCTGAAATGGAAAGGCAAATCTGAATTGAAAAGGGTCTGCACCTCTGTACGGGTGTTCGCTATGTGAAGCACGAAAGTTTCACGGGCCGAACTCAAGGCCACCTCTCTCTGAGACAAAAGAGCTCTTATTCTTGCCATGCCGTTGAAATCTGCTCCCAAGGTTGGTATTTGTGGCGAGATTGAAAACTCCCTATGTTCATGTGTGGGAGGAAATAGAACATTTCTGCAGCAAATAACCCGTTCACTTACTGTTACGATAAAAGGAATACTTTTAATTAACCCAGAACAATCTTCATTATTGAGCATCAAATAACTACCATTTTCCAACAACTTGAACGTGGGGATGATAGCAGGAACTGGCGTGCCTTGCAACACGCAAGCCATATTTGGTCGGTGTTTGTTGCATGAACCGTGTAACTGTATGTGCCTACACATTAGTGAATGATCTGGCGTCTCAGTGCATTCCTCTCCATTCAGATAAACTTCTTGATCATCTTTGAAACATCTGTATGTGTATGGAAGCGACCAGACCTCATGAAGAAAAGCACTACCTAAAGGTTCATAACGACCTATTGGTATATATTTCATACAATTTGAAAACTTATATAAAGCAAAAGGCAGCGTTATTAAACCGTGGATAAGGCACGTTGCCAAAAAACCCGCAATCCTCTGCTGATGATGTCACTGAGCATGTCATGAATGATGTAACATGTGACATCATCAGCAGTGGATTACGGGTAATAGTATCTCTAGTTTACTCCCCTATAGCTGTCTTTCTTTTAACATAAGTGTCTGTTTCCTTCCCTTATACTTACTGTTTTTGGTTCGCTTCCGGTTCGCGTACCGGCGAGCGAACTGGGAAGCGAACTAAGAGAAATAGAGGTTGGCACAGTTCCAAATATTGTACCAATTTTTTAATAACGGGGAGGTAGTTCTGAAAAGAACTTTTTTTTTAATTGTTTTTGTTGTTTTATATTTTTTTTATTATTTTTCGGAACATTTTTTTACTTTTTGTGAATTTTTCTGAACAGTTTTATATTTTTTTGGGTTTTTCTTGGAGGGGGCAATGAAAACGATTCATTGTAAAGGGCTCAACAGGAGCAACAAAACAAAAAAAGAAGTATTTATTATTTTGGGCGTTTTGTACAAACTTGTATATGATAGTCAATAGCTCTGTTGATCAGAGTGATGCTTCTTTCTCCGTAGGAAATGAATCCATCGCAAAATACGCAGATGTGTTTTACTTCACCAAATTTCATTTGTATATTTGGCACCATCTCCCTGCCCTCTGGTCCCGTTACTTCCGGTACAACAGATCTTCTGGCCATAATAGGGAGATTATCTAGGTCGTTCCGAAACTGTGCAGCACTGTAGTTGTTAGGATGCCACCTAGTCATATGGCGATGCATTGTGTAGTTTCCGAAACTGTATTTTTTCTCGGTTCCTCTGGACAGTCTATCTTGACATATAAGGCAAGTTACGTATCTTGCATTTACTTTTTTCTGACCTTTGGGAATTTTAAAAAATTGCCAAATGAAGTTTTCTTTCCGGTGAGACGTCCTGGGCTGCTCAGGCAAAAACTGCCTCTCTTCGTGCTCGTCGTCCTGTTCCTCTTCTTCCTCTTCTTGTTGAATTATAACTTGAGCAGGTGGTCCACTCTTCCTTGGATGTGGTGGAGGTGGTGGGGAAGCACCAGCTGAAGCTACTAAAGAAGCCATTGCTCAGTGATCACAAAGGGTCTTTCTCTCACAATGATGAAAGTCAGAGTGAGGAAAGAAGGAGGGATTTTCATCATTTGGGAAAAACAAGAGTTCTCAACCAATGAAAAGTGTTCATTTTAGATTATATGACCTAGTCTTACATCATTAGGAAACCAAAAGTGAAATGAACCAATGAAAAGTGTTATTACCAAGTCACATGACCTGCTGTGTTTACGTTAAGCGCTTTGCAGGGCCTCCCGGTTTGCTTCCAGAAACCTGCGCTTTGCGACTCGCTTCGCGTACCAGTTCGCTAACGTAGCACGTCATATGACGTATCACGCGACAACGCGAAACGTCATGCGGACGGGAGGCGTCACGATGTTGTTTTCTAACGCGGCAGTTGCGGTAAAGAAACGTTTACCGGCTCGCGGTCTATTTCGCGGCATCAAGGTCAGCTAACGGGAAGCTTCCCGATTCGCGAAGCGGGAACGAAGAAAAAAAAATATTTAAAAAAAAAATTATTCATAAACATATAAAATATATTTTTGGATTTAAAGAAGAATACATTTTACAGCTACAGATATTAGCTGTTAAAAAACCAATGAAATTCACTGAAAAAACCATAGGTTATAGACCATATATAGTTAGGAATTAGCATTTACAAAACCTTGAAAATTCACTGAAAAAACCTTAGGTTATAGACCATATATAGTTAGGAATTAGCATTTACAAAACCTTATTTTACTCACACAAAACCATTGAAATTCCATATATAGTTAGTTGCACTAACTATATATCGCGCACCCGCAATCCACTGCTGATGATGTCACATATTACATCATTCATGACATGGTCAGTGACATCACTGATGACATCACTGATGACATCTCAAATGACATCACTGATGACATCACTGATGACATCTCATTTGACATCAATGACCACATCACTGATGATATCATTCATGTGACAATACAATGCATCTCCTCACATTTTAATATAACCTCTGTTTCACCCAGTGTTAAATACAGAGTATAATTTTTGAAACCATTGACACACCAATACTAGTTACTACATACGCACTCACTGATTCCTACGTCTACACACACCTTCACTCATTCACCCATACAATCATTCATACATACAATCACTCATCTTTACAACACTATCATATGCACTCATACACCTATACAGACAGTCACAGTCTGCCACTCATCCATGGAGTTACTCACTCACCTAGTCAGTCATGTAAAGAATCAATGACACTTCCATTTTCTTGTCTATACAGTTAAACATAGAGCACCTTACATTTTCAAACATATACTAACACATACTTATTCTCTTATACAATCATTGATACAAGTACACATTGATCTGCACAGAGTCACACACCTCCCAGCCAGCCACACACACACTCAGTCTCCCATACAAATACTTGGGCAATCAATCAATAACCCATATAGTTACTCATACAGCTACTGATCAACACATGCAGCAGTTTACAGAACAACAGACATAATGATGCACAAATTAAGACAGTTTAGTCACTAACCCATGCACTCAGTGAGACACATTTAATCACTCACTCATACAGTTAGTCATGCACCTACTAAATCCTTCGTCCAGACACTTACACATCCACTCAATCTTAAATATGTAAGACATATTTAAACTTTACAGAAACATAAAATTACTGGATGTTTTTTTCAGTGATGTCATCAGTGATGTCATCAGTGATGTCATTTGAGATGTCATCAGTGATGTCACTGACCATGTCATGAATGATGTAATATGTGACATCATCAGCAGTGGATTGCGGGTGCGCGATATATAGTTAGTGCAACTAACTATATATGGAATTTCAATGGTTTGTGTGAGTAAAATAAGGTTTTGTAAATGCTAATTCCTAACTATATATGGTCTATAACCTATGGTTTTTTCAGTGAATTTTCAAGGTTTTGTAAATGCTAATTCCTAACTATATATGGTCTATAACCTATGGTTTTTTCAGTGAATATATATATAGATATATATAGCAGCACGCTTGCCCTTAATTCTTAACTCTATATACATACCCAAAGGAAATACTTTTATTATTTCCTTTGGGTTTTTATTTTGAGTCTCTACCTTCCTACCCCTGTTGATTTCTATGGGAGGGTTATGCAGCACCTGTGGTTGGCTACGTGGGTTGCTGGACTTACTCCAAGTATGAGCTGGGGACATGTAATATTGTTTTTCAGACATATTAACTGTAGTAGATTTAGAAGTACAGTTTATGAATAGCAATGGGCTTACTCTTTTGAGGGTGGGTGTCTGTCCCTCCCCATACCCCACCTTAACCCTCCCTTAACCCCTTCTTAGTCCTCCCTAAATAGCACCTGTTTTGTAGCAAGGACTCTCCATTTTTGAGTACCCCTTCACCCAACGGTCCCTCCTACCCTCCACATTCACTACTATGTCGTAGATTATCTCCCTCTAGAGAAGATAGTAGAGTTGATGGTGAGATTTTGTGAACAGCATTTTGTAGTGCTTTAGTAGTATGATTGTAGTACTAATAAAGCTACCACAAAATGCAGTTTGTGGATAGGGCTCAATGTGTTTAAGTATTATGTTTAATCAGTTTTAAAGGAGAGGTCTGTGGCTCCTAGTGCATGCAGTGAGCTTTAGTTGTGTTGGGTGACTAAATTAGAAGGACAATCGGAACATTTATATTTTTTTAGGTATGATGGAACTTAGTATTTGTATGCAGATATTTCAATGTTTGTCCAAAGAACAAATGTGAGGCAACCATTGACACCTTGATGCTGGAATTGAAACATTGGAATAATCTTCCTTTGCTAACTCATGTGCTACTTTACGGAGCTTGTTTGAAACATTTTTCCATAGCTGCCTCTGGTTCCCAGTTTGGTCTTGCCCTCAAACCATATTATGTGGAGAGACTTCTAAACCACCATGAAGATAAGTGCTAACACTGCTAACACTGCCCCTATTTGTAATCTACCCTGGCCTTAAAAATCATATCATTTGGTTTACCAAGCATCTTTTCATATTTTCTTACGTGTTAAGAAAAGTTTGATAATGTTTGCTTTAAGCCTCCCTGCCCACCTGCTTCAGCCGAGAGATTTCCAAAAAGTGAAAACTATTTTTCAACTAATAAATACTGGATGTCTTCTTTCTAACCCACTTCCTTTTGAGTTTTCTCCTAAAGTGTCATTCATCCCACTATTTACCCTGCTTGTGGCCTCCAATGGGCTTACAATAAGTGACACATTATTCAAATATTAAAATCCAGTTATTACCAGATCAGCAAACAGAAGAGAAAAGGATTTTTTATTCTAATGTACCATCACTGAGTCGTAGCAGATGCATTTGTAAAGTCCCCGATAGACAACTTTGATGTCCTCCTTTGAGCTCTTTTAAAAAATATATATCTGGTCACTTACAGCGGCTTCTTTGTGCTTACAACAATAAGTTAATTGAACCCCTGTGTCACCACCATTAGAAAAGAGCTCAAAATCCTTCTTTTCTAAAGACACTTTTGCTAAGATTACATCTGCCATTGCATTGTGCTTGCCTCTTGGACTAGTGCCTGTTGGCTTTAACACCTTTTCATTGTTTTGCTTACATGCTTGTTCTTGTCTATTGTTTTTAATAGTCCTTTTCATGTAAAGTGTTCCAAGGCCCCATGGTCATGTCTGCGCTATTTAAAACTTCAAATAAGTAAAAAAATAGATATCTCAAGATGGTAACATCCTGTGGGGGTCACTTCACCAAGAGTAACAAGTGATAGCCCCCAGTGATTCACATGTGGGTTTGTTGACTCGCTCCAAAATATGAGTGAGGAGATGGTCTTATCTATACAATGCTATGTATTTCATTGATGTTGGGGCTTTTGAGACCTGCTTGGTATCATTGCTTGCTCCAACATTGTGGAATATGTGATGATCACCCTTAGAAAAAGAAATAGAAACCGAGTGTATTGAGTGCATGGAATTAACTTACTTGAGTACTATTGAGTGTGGAAATCCCAGAGCACTCGCCAATAATACAGAGAGTGGCTGCAATCAAGGCTTTAACCTTTCACTTATTCCTTTTTTCCTTCCTAACAAACCTGCTACATATCCCAGCTCTGTGTTTCAAGTTTAAAAATACATCCTTATATTCCTGCCATTCGTACTCATGACCACCGATAGAGGTAGAACTGGTCCGGGCCTGTTTGATGTTGATGCATGAATAGCACTGTTGCATAGCATGTACACCATTGGTCTCCAACCTTTTCTGTAACTAGAGCTACTTCTGGTCAGAGAAAATTGTTGTTAGCTACTGAAGACCATGTAACTCACACATTGTTACCAGACACCCCCGTGCCCATCTTCAATGACTTTAAACCTAATATCCATGGAGCCCGATACTATGGTTTGAACAAAATACTGTGACTAGGGGATCTATGGTAGGGCAGCCATATGTGTCAGTGAGTGCATGGCCTATGGGGATATATGCGGTACAAAAGGGGGTTATATGAACATGTGTGTGAAAGAATAGGATATATGTGTATGGATGCCTGAGAGCCTGTGCTGTATGTTCTTGTGGCACAGGGAATACCTTAAACCATATGTGTCACAGTTACATGTAGAACACAAACATACAACCATTTTCTTTAAAATGGGAACATTTTAAAGTGCAGAAAAGTGTTCTGGAGAAATGTTCATAATAAAGAAAACATTTCTGCACTTGATGGAAAGATGTTCTGCACTTTAAATTTCTCCCATTTCAAAAAATTACTGTATTTTTCACTTATAAATATTGCAGGGTGTCTAACAGCCACTGGGAGCAATATGCCTGCTGTGTTTAAATGTGACACTTTGAAATCGGAGAACATTCAACTGAAGAGTTAACTTTATGTTTATATGCATTACATTAACCTCATCATTTTAGTTTTCTCCCATGTCAAAGTGTCTTTACAAACAGCAGGCATATTAATCCCAGTGGCCTGTGTACATGGTACCACATTTATAACAGGAGAATACAGGCATGTTTTTAAATCTGAGGTATGTAAAGTGAAGAAACATGCTTCATAAAACAAGGACTTAATTGTCTTAATTTAAAGTAGAGAAAAACATTAAGACAATGTTTCATAAAAACATTTTTTTTAATTTTACATTTCTCCCATTTAAATGAAAATTACAGTATTTTTCAGTTTCAAACATGGCATTGTGTCTTCCAGCCACTAGAAACAGGGGGGCTGCTGTGTGCAAATGTGATACTTTGAAAAAGGAGAAAACATAAGTTAACTCATTCTTTTAATTTTCACTCATTTAAAAGCATTCAGAAATATCCTTGTATTCTCATGCTCCATCCAATGTTTCGTTTTTAATAACTTTTATGTAAGAGTTAAATACCTCAGTGATTCAGTTCTGTACCTCTGTGGCCCACATGGGTCAAAAATCTGACAGATCACTGCTCATTATCAGGCTCTGCTATCTGCAGCCTTATAATAATATAAAATAAAAATAGCCTTTCTTTAACTTTAAAAGGAAAACACAACACATATTTATTGCAGTTTTTGGTTAAAAAAGAACTCAAGGCTTGGAGCTACTCTGAAGGTTTCTGAGAGCTACTGGTAGCTTGCGATCGACTGTGTGGAGACACCTGATGTACACAGTGAATTTAGCAACGTCCACACAGTCGATCAAGCTACATTATTCACTGTTAGTATGTGCATTGCATATGCAGCTTGTATCCCTTACAACAACTACAGCAGAGCTCATCTATCTCTTGCCCTGTTAACTTATAGTTCGTGTAAAAACATCTGCAGAGATTCTTTTGCATGCCGAGGAATCCATGTTCCTGGATTTTATTAGGTCGGGTATAAGCCAATAACTTTTGATTTTACAAAAATATTATATATATTTCCTCGTAGGGGCTTTTAGCTAGCCCTCTTCATCCATTGGTCTATTGTTGTGTCATTCAGATTTTTCTTCCACCCACTACACCATACAGCATGGGGCAATGGATCAGCCCACTTCCGCCATGGGCTAACTTCACTATGAGTGACAGCATTCAACTTTTTAACAGGGAGCACCTCCATTCATAAAGTAGCTCCCTTCAGGTCCAGCTATTGCTATGGCAATGTGCACTATTGGTAACCAAACAAATATTTTTGCTTTGTTCAATGTTTTTAAATATTGTTGAAAGCACAACAGCTCCAAGAACACTGTTTTATAAAACCCATGGCAAAACAAATCAAGCATTGAGAAAACCAAGTCTATGTTTTTGGAAGGTGGCAGCTGGCTCGAGACTCCGCCCACAAGTGAGAGATTATGCTCATTCAGTCACTCAGTTAACGCCTTAACCGCAGCGGTTTTTCCGCCGCGGTGCGGGCATTCTAAAGAGTGGGCGGGGCTTCGTCGGCCATTGGCCGACTGCAGCACTGGGGAGGGAGTGCTCCCGTCGGCCAACGGCCAATAGGAGCACGGAAGGAGTTAAAAGATAGGCTCCAGCATTTGAATGATGGAGGGGCTGGTAATTGTTTTTTTAGGCCCATTCATTGGTCCCAAAGAAATAACTGATGCCGCCATTAGAAGCTATAGACAGCAAAATGATCACACCTCACTGGTATCTTGGGCTGGACTGCACCTTGTTGATACTTGAATCAAGGGGCGACTCTCTGGAACGCTTGTCGTAGTATGAATGAATGGCAACTGCAGCAACGACCCTTGCCTAGCCCTGATGGTGGTCCTATATAGCTTGTAAAAGGGATCAACACGTAGACAATACTGCACATCGGAGAGGTCGAATGGTTTTGGAAATATTATTCCCATGTTTTCCCATTGAATACTCTGTGGAAAACATTACTGTTTGTTCCTCTCGATGTAAATGCTTCTTCCCTGTTTGTGTTTTGTATATGTATTTGATGTATGTTGTTTGATTTAGTGTCTGGTAGGGTTGAAGGGTGGGGTAAAGAACAAGTTGGCAGAATGTATAGGCAATGCTTATGGCTCATCATTTTGTAATAAAAAGTTAAGAATTTTTCAAATATACTCTCTCCTCAACATTGATTTTCATGATGTATTTAATTTTTGCATTGAAAAATCCTTTTAACTAACTAATCTTCTTTACCCATGGAGCATTGTGTCGTTTAGTAAAATCAAAAGTCTAGAGTTCAATGCCTCACTGCCTGTCTTTGCCAGTGCTTGTTTGCAGTGTAACTCGGGCATGCTATGTTTTGTGGTCTGTTCTGTCGCAGATTACAACAGCGTAGGTAATAGTCACCCAAGCTTCTTGGGTCAGAAAACAGAAATGCTTTGTTCTGAACAGGATGCACTTCCCAATGTGTACAGACCTGGAGCATTTTAATGAGGTTAAATCTCAGCTGACCATAGCTTTCTAAAGGTAAAACAAGAACTAATTCCGGATTTCAATGTCAATTTCTCCCTTATTTTATTTAGTGTTTATACTTGCTGGTGTTTGTGATGTTGCCCTGACATACTGCACGCATTTGAGAAACGTAATGTTCACTGGCCACAGTTGGCTGGTTAGGCCAAACAAGAAATACAAAGAGGCATTTTAAAATCAACACACATTAAAAAGCAGAGCTCCGGAATGACTACAGTTATGTGATTTGCTAAAGAAAAAAAACTGCACACAAAACGAGGCAAAAAAGGAACGAAACGCTTTTTAATTTTGTATTTTATGAGGGGCTGATGTCAGAAAAATACCACAGTGTAGTCATAATATAATCTTCAAATGTCTAAAAATAATATACATGAAAAGGAAGAATTCACATGTTCACACATAATGTCAACAATAGATGAACTGGAGGAGGTGGAGCACAATGAAATGCTTTGAGGTTTAAGAGCAAAAGCGAAAAAAGTTGATCCAGGGCCAGATATAGCCATTTTGGCGGTGAACTACAGGCAGGGCTTTAAGTGGGTCGGGTCTCACCGATGCTGAGCACCGGCATTTTTTTAACGAGGGCCTCGAAACGGGTCTCTATCAGGCTCTGTTTTGTGCCCTAGCAGTGACAGCAGGCACATGGCTGTGTGCTGCTCACTCTGCTCACGTCTCACGAGTGGAGAAGTTGCGGCATGAGGTCATGCCAGGTGAGCGTTGTAGGGTAAAGGAAATCCTTTAAAGAGAGTAATTATCTATCTGCATTTCTCTTCTGTTTTTGAAACTCAGGAACAGCAACATTGTCCTGGTGTCACCAAGGCTTTAGGTGGAAGCTTTTCCAATATTATATACAAGCCATAGTTGCTGCTTATTTATCTTATGCAACTATCAACCATTCACAAAGCCAATAGTCCTGACTTGTTGTATCATATATTTCTGGATGCAAGGACAGAAACAGCAAAACACAAGCTGGACGGAACACTATGCTAAGCACAGATTTTTAGCTTATGTGTTTTTTAGCCACGCCCTTAAGTACATTGGCCATGCCCCTTTGAGAGACTCCCCAGTTTTTTCATCCCACTTGAAGCCCTGACTACAGGCTAAAGGGCTGTTTCCAGAGCAGGATGGTCTGTCATGACCCAACCATGACCCTGTAGCCCCTTTCTAATCAGGGTCCCCCTGCAGTGTGTGGCTGGTTTCGATATTTTTGCCAGGGCTGGATTTGGTTTCCAGCCTGGTCTTGAAAGCCGGCTTGGGTCATTGAACTGGCTTGGGGAAGTTGCTAACCCTATTGATAAATTGTCTTTGCTGGTTCTAATATGTTAACGTTTAACAACAATATGTGTAGAAGGTTGTGAAAAATCTTGGTGTCATTGTTGACAGCTCTCTCTCCTTTAACACCTTGGCTGCTTGAGATATGTCCCTACTGTGCTGGACCATAATAGAAATGGGTGTGGTCATGACGAGCTGAGCTCGTCATGAGCACACGAGCACTGTGCCTTATGACGAGCTGAGCCCGTCATGAGCAACGAAGGGGTTAACCCACAGATCAACAGAACGGTCTCCACCTGTGTTGGCATCATTAGGATCTTGAGGAAGATCTTTCATTGTCTCTCCTTTTCCACCCGAAAGCAGGCAGCAGTGGCCCTGGTTCTGTCCAGATTGGATTATTGTAATGCGCTCTACCTGGACATCAATAAAGGGTCCTTCCACAAACTACAGCTTGTACAGAATAGACTCGCAATGGATATTTTTAAATTCCAAAAGAACAATTTATGGACAGAATGCAGAACAATGTCATACATTCACCCCAGTACAGAGATCTGGGCATAAATTCATCGTTTTTTTGCTCACCATGCCATTCCAGTTTGGACCCAGCCATATGCAAATCAGTCTTGACCCTGCGCCCAATGGGAAAAGTCCATCCCGAACTGCCAGTCCAGTTCCTCCCTGGACCAGAAACAAGCATTCTGGGACCGATTTCTGGGTATTAACCTTCATTAGCCAGGCTAGCTTGAATCCAGTGGCACAGTGAGCAAGGGACCCACGTCTGGGCATACCAATCCCACTTGGGAGGAAAAGTGCTACGCAAACAAATGATGGACGGAATGCTGAATAAATCATACATTCACACCCAGTCAAGAGATCTGGGTTAAATCCATCATTCTTTTGCTCACCATGCCACCCCGGTTTTGGGCTATCAGCCCTCATCAGCCAGCTATTGAATGCAAAAAAGTTTAATTCAGATTTGCATATGTTACCTTTCATTGGTTAGAACACATAATACATTTTTTTATATATAAATGACAAATTTTATTTAAATGTGCCCACATTCACAACGGGGAGGGGGTGAAGTGAGGGAAGTGTCAAGGATAGGATAGGGTATAGGAATAGTCTGATTCATTCAGTGACAGGTATTACTCTCAATTCAAGAAATGAGTACATGTGGTTCCTTTAGTCAAAGGCCACAACATAAGGCTCATAGAGAGTCCAAAAAACAACTGATGCAGACAGCCAAACTCCACTTCAGCCGCTAAGGTCTTGTTTGGGGTAGGAGTTGGTGATTGTTGTGTAGTCTACGTTTCGACCCAGATTATAAGTAGGAAAGTGGTCCTTACAGAACGGGTCTTCTTCAGGACAAAGGAGTTGTGGGTGGGCGACCTCCTATCGTGGAGGGCGAGAGGGACAGAGTCACCAGGGGCTGAGATCTCCCGGGCCACGTTATGATTTTCAACTTCTGGTGTTCAGTAAGTCCATATACTCAAGTTGACGGTGGTTGATTCCTGATTAAAAAACGCCTCTGAACTCAGTAGGGTTCTCGAGGCGTCTCGCCGATAGATATTCGTTAAATTCTTATTCCTGCCGCCTCTATTGCTCAATTCGGTTGTGGACAGGGTGGATCCTATATATTCAGCACACCTTCAGGTGCTGAGATAGTTCGTGTTATCAAATTGTAGTATTTGATTCGAAATACGCCTCTGAAATAAGGAGAGTTCTCGAGGCGTCGCACAGGTAGATATTCTTTTATTTCATTAAAGCTTCTACCTCCAATGCACAATTATGAGGAGGAAAATTGGATCCTATGCATTCAGCACATCTTCCTTCAAAAGTTGTGTTTAAACCGGAATCAATCCCGTAACTGGACGTGTTCCAAGCTCTGCCACATACACGGGGCCATTGCTTTTTGAAATAATTGTTATCTTTTCAAACCAAGGTATATTTTGAATCATTTGTTCTTTGTCTGGGACCCCTTCCTTTTATACTGATACCTACCCAGGTCCCTTTGACTCTAGTGGGTATAACCCTGTTCCTCTATAACACACTCATCAGCCAGGACAGCTTGACTCCAGTGGCATGGAGAGCACGGGACTCACGTCTGAGCATACCAGTCCCACTCGAGGTGACAAATGCAAAAAGAACAATTGACGGACAGAATGCAGAACAATGTCATACATTCACCACAGTACAGAGATCTGGGCCTAAATCCATTGTTTTTTTGCTCACCATGCCATTCACTTTGGACCCAGCCATATGCAAATCAGTATTGACCCAGCGCCCAATTGGAACAGTCCAACCCAAACTTCCAGGCCAGGTCCTCCCTGGACAGGAAACAAGGATCCTAGGACCGGTTTAGGGCTGTCAGCCAAGATAGATTGACTCCAGTGGCATGGAGAGCATGGGACTCACGTCTGAGCATACCATCCCACTCGGGGTGACAAACCTTTGGTTTTGCATCTTTTTAAATTCCACCCTGTTTCGACATACATTCGTAAGCTGCACTGGCTTCACTTAGGAAAGAGATTTCTGTTCAAGGCCCTCTGCCTTGTCCTTAAGGCTCTTCACAACACGGGCCCTAAAGGTATCAAACGGTTCTTCTTACGGTATGTCCCTACCAAACAGCTGCAGTCTGCCAACAAAAACGTGTTGCTAGTTCACAGGTTCAGGAAAACCAGGTGGGAGGGAAGAGCTTTTTCTGTTGCTGCCTCGAAGCTTAGGAATTCTCCCCTTATCGATCTCTGGACAAAACTCTCACCTTTTGCTCCGTAACTCTTTAAAACCATGGCACCTCACTCTTATTTTTTTTTTTTAAAACAACAGTGGTCCTATGCAAAGGAAAATACAAGACCAATAAATATAGACACAATGGCAACTATATTGGTTAGACTTGTCCAGCCGGACAGAGGTCTCAATGTATTAATTTCAGGAGAAATAGACAAAGGATTTCCTTCGACAATTCAACTCTGTGGGGCACAAGCCTGTACCCTACTTAAACACATACAAATTAGTACAGTAGGAAAACAGTGAACACAAACAGGGTTTTTTAGGCAAAAGCTTCAAGGTTCTGTAGTAGCAGTATAAACCGGATAGATAAAAATGCACCTTTACATATACATGTCACATAATATACTTTGTGAATAAGGTACATATAAGGTCGACGGCGTTTCAATCCCGCTACTTAGTCATGGGGATGAAGCCTCCTATGATTGAAATTATGACTGTGAAGTCAATTTACCATCGGGTTTGTGCTATATGCTTGTTGGGAGAGTTTTCTGCCAATAGAATGGAACGCTCCGCCACTAAACTCAAAAAGGGAGGCAATAAGACAAACACCATACAGATGATCCAAATCACAAACACCTGACATACATCAATGCTCCAAACACATAAATAATACCTACCCCTTCAACTCTGTCCGCTCTTCTTGGACTGTATAACTAACAGGAGAACACCACACAACACCCATATTTTCCAGGATGCATGTAGACCCATTTAAGAAGAGGAACTTCAATGAAGAGGATTATTACAAGAAACAACATTGTATGCCTCCATACAGCTTCAGTGGAGTTGGGAAGGGGACCACATGGCAAGAGTTAACAGACTATGTCAATGCATTTGTTTTGAGGGTCTCACACTTTTTGGGACTGTGAAGCATTGGGTTATTAGTTGAGGGGGGTGAATACCCACCTCAAATAATAGCCAGAGTCCTTGTCAGGGTGAACCCTTAAAGTCTTAATGTCACCAAATTAACCTAAGCATAACCCCTTAGTAGCTATGGCACAGAGCATACCGGCTAACTTATAGATAATGTGTAAATAGTTATTAAGTCAAAAAACATCACAAGAAAATCCCTAACCAATTTAGAAAAATAGAGTACATTTAAATAAATACAATTACAAAAGAATGACAAAAAAACAATTTGTGGAACCAGAGATATAAATTTGAAAATTCTAAGGCTCAAAATAGCGCCAACGAGCAGTATATGCGAACTGCAATATCTAGTTTTGTTTGACAAGAACAAGGGTAAGGTTTCCGGGCGACTGCAATGGAGCATGGGTTGGATACAGGGACTGGTTCGTCCCAGAAAAAAATGTTTGCCATCGGACTTATTGTCCAAATTGGAAGTAAAAAATCCTCAACGGGGCAAGGCAGTAGGCTGTGGCCAAAGAGTCCTCCATGTCGTCTGATAGCCACTGGATGATGTCTTGGTGAAGCTGTTGAGTTTTGGTGGGAATGCGATGAGCGGGAGAAATTGGAATTGTGTACCCAGAAATTATCTCTCGCTGGGAGGATACTTTTCACGCCTTCCCCCGGTGAGTGCTTCTACCTTTGAGCTTAGTCGCTTTTTTGGAGCTCTGATTTTTTCAGAAGCACAAGGCTGGAGGCTGGTGCCAAAGCGGGGTCCCCAAGGCCAGATACCTTCTCTAAGAGGTCTCTCTAAAACAGCTTTGCTGCTGCAGAGGAAAAAGTAGAGGAGGCTACCTGAATCTTGGGCTCAGCGCAATGTACTTCGGCGGATTAGCTTGGCAGGTTGGTACTTTTCCCATACCAGGTCTTAGGGTAAGGGGGTGAGGGGTTAGCTGGTAATGCACGAAAAGGCCTCTTTGAGGTTGTTGTGTCACCTAAGCCCAAACAGGAGGTCAGCCTTATTTCCCCTGGAGTCCACTTCTTTGTACTGGTGTCAGATCTGACTAACCTTTGATTCCAGCCCAGCAGGAGCTCTGCAGTTCATATAAGTTCACAGAGAGAAGAACCGTCATCTCTAGCAGGCAAGTTTCCCAGCAGGAGCATGGTATAGAGGGAGCAGTCTTTATACCCTCCAGGGCCTAAGATGGCTGCCGATGTTCTTGAATGTTTCAGGAAGGTTCCAGACAGTTCTGTAAAGTTCCAGAGTTTCATAAAGTTACAGAGAGTTTCAGAAAGTTCCAGAAGCCCATGTTCAATTTAATATGAGCAAAACCCCAGGCCTACTTTAATATCAACAATGCACTGCTAACTTGAATCATATGATCATACCAACTCTTGTGAACCAGCTTCTAGGAGCTTGAGCAGCCAGTTGCATACGGAGGAAATCAAACCTGCATTTCTAGTGGGAAAAATGTTTAGAGGGATGTTGGTCGTGAAACCAGCATAAGAGTCTGGGGGCTCGAAGATTAGCACATGGTTCTCAAGACCTTTCTTCTGGTCCAAATCTTTTCCACTCTATGAGGTCATACACTTGACCTTATAATAGTTTAGTACTGAATATTTGCTTGACTTCATATTCTAGTTTGTTGCCTATTTCTTCTGGAGCTGGTGGTTAAACTAAACATAATTCTCAATGGCAGGATTTTAGTATCAAGAAGTGAAGTACTGAATGTATTTGCAGAGACGGGGTGTAATTGCATTTCTACTGGGATTATTATCTTTGGAATAGGATAGGACACTATGAATTTAGGTTTCAGCTTTTGATTTCCCCTCAATGCTAAGTATTTGTTGGATAACCACACTTGGCTTCCACCTTGTAAAAGGGCTCTGTGGAGTGACTTTCATCAGCATAGACTTTGCTCTTGCGTTGGGCTTGTTCCAATTGTCGTTTAGCAGAATGCAAAATGACAAGGAGGTTTTCATGAGGATATTGAAATGAAGAATGTGAGGATATCACTGGCTATTCAAAATGGAGAATGTTAGGATGAAAACTGTTTAATCAATAGAACAGAGCATATCCCAATGTAGTGTGATCCGAATTGTTCTACACAAACTCAGCCAAATGCTTGCTCCAATCTTCCCCTTGTTGGATCGCCAAATACCTGAGATACTGTTCTAACATTTGATTGAGAAGTTCTGTTTTTCTCTTCGTATATGGTTGGTAAGTGATTGGCATCCTAGCATCTATTTTCATAGATTCACCTACTTTCTACCTGATACATGAGGTAAATTGAGACCTTTGATCTGTGATAACAACACTAGGAATGTAATTTCATCTAAGGATGTGAAGGGAAAATATGTGTGCTATGTATGCAGTTGTTGGTAGGTTTGCTAAAGTTATAAAGTGCCCCATTTTGGTCAGATGGTCTACTATTACGAGAATTACAGAAATTCCCTCACTAGTTAACATTTCAATGATAAAATCCATCCAAACAGTGTGCCACAGACTCTGAGGAATTGAAATGGGTCATAACAGGTCAGCTAGTTTCTTGTGTTCTGCTTTTCCCTGGGCGCACATAGCACATGTAATTACATGCTGTTTTACATTTTGCTATTAACCGAGCCATCAGATGTGTCCTTGACAGCTACTGTAGTATTTGTATCCCACATGACTGCCTAATTCAAAGTCATGTGCTAATGTTAAAAGTTGTTGTTGCAAAATATTGCTTGGAACTTACAAGGCCTTTTGATTGTATAAGAGACCCCCCCTTTTTGCTTCTATTGTTTGGATCTTCTTATACCCAGGCTTCTTTGTCTATGCCTTGCATTTGCAGGTTGGCCAGAAAATATTTTGAGGTAGCAAGAAGAACCCAACTATTTTTGTAGCAGCTTTGGGCAGAAACAATGGATTGTCACCATCACCAGTTTGGTCATTTATTTTGCCTTACTCTGGGATTAGGGATCAGGAAAGGGAATCTGCCTTTCCCTTTAAAAGACCAGGGTGATATTTAGTGCCAATATCGAAGCCTGAAAACATAACGACCAATGAAGTTGCTGAGGGGTGAGAGCCCTGGCTGCCTTCAGAAACTGCAAGTTGCGATGGTCAGAAAAAATATCGATTGTGTGTCTGGCCCCAGTTAAGTAATGGTGCCATTCCTCAAACGTATCTAAATCAATGGAGACGGAAGAGCGAGTAATTTTATTGAGGTCCTACACCCTAGCTCCTTCCGGGAAACAGTACATTTATTATCAACATCGGGGTATATCCTCCTCTGTCAAGTGGGCACAAACAGTTGAGCTAGTTGGCTAAGGTACTTGTCGCTGGAAGGTCTGAAAATCAGATCTTGGTGCCCTCACACACCTGTTAGGGTGTCGTGCTTCATCATTGGGCACTCCTCCTCTAGCCAGTGCTGCAATGCCTGACAGGCGTGTGGCTGCTTTATCAGAGATCTTTTGATCTGGAGATGCCGTAAAGATGAATGCAGGTGAGAAAGAGGAGGGAGTTTAGCAAATGTGTAGTGACTAAAATAGGCTCTGGTAACCTCAAAAAAATTATGACAAAAGGGTACCAGGACTAAGTACAACAGTGGTGCTATATTGTGGTCTTCAGGTACCAGGATAGCTACTTGTTGAAAGGGGTCACTAGTATGGTGGGGCCATTCCTCAAACGCACACCCAATAGCCAATAATTCCTTGTCTGTAATACTATAGTTCTCTTCACCTGGTGTGATTTTTCAAAAGTAAAAGTCTACCGGATGCAGATGACCGGTTTCTGGGAGTTGTTGAGAGAAAACCACTCCCATTGAAAAATACGATGCATCTGCCTCAAGTGTGAAAGGTTGGTTTACATCTGTGTGTCTTAGGACAAGTACCTTAATAAACTGTTTTGTCAACAGCTGAAAGGCTGTTTCTGACTATTCCGTCCTTACAAATGAAACTTCCCATCTTAGGAACTGTGTAATCGCATGCACTATTGCTGACATTTATTTAATGAAACACCAAAAAAAAAGCATTGGCATAGCCAATAGGTCTTGCCTTTGAGAAATTATAAGTGTTTAGCCAGAGATATTGACTGTGCCTATGTCTTTAAGGTGTGCTGTACAGAAGTCTGCAGCATGCTGAAAAGTTATAATAAAGAAGTGTCAGAAGCATTTTTGTTACCATATATGTACCCAAGAAAGCATCATGTACAACTGAACGACCATATTATAAAAGTATTAACAATAAATAATGTCTTGAGTATTTTTTGTCTTTTCAATGCTTACATCTTCTATCTGCCTGTCCCAATGGTTGCTTGTAATGGGTTTTTCTTCTTATGGGGTGGGCATAAATAACAGTCAGTCAGTCAGTGAGAGAGTCAGTGGGTGAGAGTCAGTCAATCAGTGAGAGAAAGTAAGTCAGTTAGTGAGAGGGAGAGAGTCAGTCAGTCAGTGGGAAAGAGATTGAGAGAGTGAGTTAGGCAGACAGTGTGAGAGAGAGAGGCAGTCAGTCAGTGAGAGAGTCAGTCAGTCAGTGAGACAGAGTGAGAGAGTCAGTGAGAGAGGGAGTTAGTCAGTGAGAGTGAGAGTAAGTCAGTGAGAGAGAGAGTAAGCCAGCGAGACAGAGTCAGTCAGTGAGAGTCAGTCAGTCAGTCAGTGAAAGAGAAAGTCAGTCAGTGAGAGAGAGAGAGAGAGAAATAGTCAGTAAGTCAGTCAGTCAGTGAGAGAGTCAGTCAGTGAGAGAGATTGAGAGAGTCAGTCGGTCAGTGAGAGAGATTGAGAGTCAGTCAGTGAGAGAGAGTCAGTCAGTTAGTGAGAAAGAGATTGATAGAGAGTCAGTCAGTGAAAGAGAGTCAGTCAGTCAGTGAGAGTCAGTCAGTTAGTGAGACCGAGTGAGTCAGTGAGAGAGAGAGTCAGTCAGTAGTAAATAGTGAGAGTCAGTCAGTGAGAGAGAGAGAGTTAGTCAGTGAGAGAGTCAGAGAGTCAACCAGTTAGTGAGTCAGTCAGTCAGTGAGAGAGAGCGTGAGAGAGTCAGTGGGTCAGCTAGTGAGAGAGTCGTTCAGTCAGTGAGTCAGTCAGTGAGAGTGTCAGTCAGTCAGTGAGAGAGAGAGAGTGAGAGTCAGTAAGTAGTGAGAATTTTCAGTTGTTCTAATACCACTTTTACATGGCTTATGCGGTATTGCTCAGACTCTGAATATATCAGTATTCCATCTATGTAGATGAAAGAAAATATGTCTAAGTATCCACAAAGGACATTATCCATAACATACTGGAATGCCTCTGGAGCATTGCAGAGTCCGAAGGGGAGAACCTGGTATTCCATTGACTTGCAGAGGTTCCATTCCATTCGTGGTTCGAGCTCCCTTATCTGAAATTGTTTAACTTGAATGAACCACTATTTGTTTTGGATCTGTTTGGTTCTTGTCCACTTTTTGTTCCTCCAACCTGTGATCTAGTTGTACTGTTAACTCTATTAACTCCTCACTGTTATCTGGGAGATTGACCACTTGTGCTAAGACGTCTTTGAGTTCACGCCTGAGACCCCGATAAATAGAAAGCTCATTTGTCTTTCCAAGTGTCCTAGTCCCCACCCATTGGAACTCTTTAAGCTTCCGAAAGCAACTGATGACCTGGTTGTTTTTCCTCCAAGCCCTGCCTGCTCTCTTATGTACTGCAGTCATCATGCTTGTGACTAGCACTGGGAAGCCCTCTTGGGGGCAAAGGGAGCAGTATATTACCTTCCAGGAAGTAGGATGGCAGAAAGTTCCAGAGGTCCTATGTTCAATTCAATATGAACAAAATCCCTGGTAACAGGTGGTGCCCACTGTAAATATTTACATTGAATTATCAACGTGGGCCACATTAACATCAACATTGCACCATTTACATGGGTCATAAGGGCATAGCAACTCTTGGAAACCAGCTCCTAGGACCTTGAGCTGCTAGTTGCAAACGCAGTGAGTCCACCCTGCATACCTAGTAGGAAAAAGGGTTATTCAACTTCTGGGTGATAGCTGGAAGCTCATGTAAATGGGATCTTAAGGCTTTGGGCAGGTAACAGGTATCTTTTAACAGTACCTGTTTTTGAAAAAATATTACAAATCCGACTTTATCATTGAGTTGGGCTTGTAATAAATATTATTGTATTTCAATTTTTTCCTATGGAACAGCCAATCATGTTACAGTGAAAATGTTATTTTGGGCTTTTTCACTTTAAGGACATTTTTATCATTAAACACTTCCATGTACTGCTTTTAAATATCATACACCCTGCGTTGTGGGCAAGAAAGCCTACTTAGGTGTGACTTATAGATATTTTAAAGGAGAGTTTAAGCCTATCACGTGTGGTCATTTTGACAGGTCAAATATGCAGTTAAAATCTGCATAGCTGTGATACACATGGCAGGATTGCATTCATGTTTGTTCTATCACTGCAGGGGGCGACACAGTGAGTATGCTACTGATGATTTTTAACTTACATGCCCAGGGTACATTTGGGGTTGCATATACTAGGGACTTATAGGTAAATTGAATATAGCTATTAGGAATATGCCAGTTTGACCAAGTTTAATGGGGGAACAAAAGTAATTTTCACTGGTTAGCAGGGGTAAAGAGCAGAAAGTTCTACAGCCAGCAAAACCATTGAAAGTACACTACACCAAAAATGGGCAATTCCAGCAAGGAGCTAAACAAAAAGTGGTCGGTGAGAGGAGGAAAACAGATTCAGGAGGAAAATTCTCTTTCTGAAGGCTTCTTCATCTCATCCACCACAAGGAGTGTATCCTCAACACCATGCACCCTAAGCACCCTGAGCAGCTACATGGTGTTCCGGTTCCAGTTATTTCCAATATAAAGTTAGATAAAAATGCAACAACCCTTTCTCGCACCTAGTTCTGATTTCACCACTTATATCACTCTGTTGTCTCCCAAGCCGTTCACATGTCCACCTATCTAACAACACATTACACTAACAACACACTGCATTTCAAAGTGCTTAAACTACTTCTACCCAACATAATTAGTAACACACATAATAGTATATTCTCTTTCTCTTCCCTCTTTCTCCTCCTCAAATATGTTTTCCGCTAAATGAGGGGCAAAGCAACAAAGATTTTCACCAACAAAGTGAAACAAATGTGTTCAATGTATGACTTCCGTTCTTATGTAGGCAGGCCTTGTGTTATGGGTCGAAGTTGAAATGAGTTTCAACTGTTGATGGATGTAATAGAGTCCTGACTCTTCACTCGCCTACCCCCTTGTAGTAGCAGGTGTATTGCATTTGTTGCATGTGTTTCAACCCTTGTTGACTTTATATTGCTTGTACCTAAACAATGTAGTTTACATTTTTAGAATTATATAACAATTCTAGAAATATATTATTAAATAAATTAACATTTAAAACAATTTTTGTTTTTCTTTTTCTATGTTTCTCTGTGTGTTGTTAGTGTTTTTAATTGCCTCCATTGATTTCTATGAGTGAGTAGCAGTACATGTGTGGGGTGTGACCTTCTCCACGGCTTGAATGAAGTAGATCCTATATCAGCAGTAAAGCTATTGTAATAGATATTGGCCTAACTTTTGTGAATAGCATATACATTACTCTTTTCTGGGTGTGTTATTACTATTTTGTTGTCCCTTTCTAACCCCCTATTTTGATTATTATAAACTCCACCCATTTAGTAGAAACATTCTCCATTTTCCAACCACTCACCCTTGTCCCTTCCACTTTTCTACCAACATTTATACCTCTACGTACGAAGATATCCGGCTCATGGAAGGGGTCTCCATTCAAAACACATAGGAAAGCCAGAGGCAACAGTCTCCGGCCTGAGATTTGTGACAGCAGTTGTGATTATGAGAAGCAGTACTTCTGGAGTACTATTAAAAAATGTGGTTATAAATAGGCTAGATTTATATTTACGCCACTCATTGTAAAAGTTGCCATCCCTTTGTTGAAAGAAGGGGGGGTTTAAAGGAAGATGAGGTAAACTATTCAGTAGCTACAAAGTGGTATTGGGAAATCAAAGCATAAAGGAATGTTGCATTGAGTAGCATGCTTTTGGTGGAACTGATCACATAACATTAAGAGAAATCTTCATGACAAAATGCATTGTATTGCATAGGTACAAATGTGAAGTCAAATACATCCTATGAGCGAACAATAAGATAGATCACTGTCTGTCTAGGCTGCTACATCAGAGAGTAACAAGGAAGGAGAGGAATAAACTGAATGTAATGATCACGTTAAAGTAGTCACATTACAAAAGAAGAGGACTATAGAGCAAGAATGGAAACAAGGGGTGGTTGAAGATATAGTACTGCAGGAGGTGATGGAGAAAATAAATGAAATGAAGAAGAAAGATAAGGAGTGTAGTGTAGAAGACAAGACATTTTAATGGGTCCAAGATTAACTATGAGTGGATGGCTGTAAAGTTTTCAGAGGGACATGGCTGGTTTCATCTGAATGTTTACATGAGAAATAGGCAAATTTATCCATGAGGGACTTTTTCAGGAGCAGCAGAACTGAGTAAAGGTTCAGACAAAACTATTGGTGGCCAGGTCTTGACATACACAGAGTGAGAAACTACGTTGAATGGAGTCTATGTGATAAAGTTAAAAAACAAGGGTACAACTTATGGAAGAGAGGGAGTTACTAGGGAAACAATGAATAGGAATCACAATCAGTTTCAGGAGTAAAGGAGGGACAATGCTTGACATTGTTGGATCTATCATCATTGAATTTTTTAAATAAACATTTGAAAGGGCAAGGTTCCCTAATTAATCATGAAGATTTGCAAAGAAAAAATGAAAGTGATCAAAGATAGAAAGGTAAATATAGGAACCATTATTAGGATTAGGGTTCCTTTACTTAACAAAAAGCTGTTGAAGTTTACATACCCACTGGAAATAATAATGTATTCAACAATGGTGTAAAAAGAGAAGACAATCATACTTCAAATGTGATTAGAGTGGCAAGAAGTATACCATGAAGAATGGAGGATGGTGCCCACTGGGGCAAGAAACATGCAGAACTGGAAGAGTTCAGTTGGAGGTCAAGAATGGAGGAATGTAAACAGAAGAGGATTTATAATAGACCCAAATATATCATGGATTACACATAATAGGTTCCCAATTTATTCTAGATTACTTTTGATGTGTCTGTTTCTTCAAAGTTAAATACATTTTTGTTATTTTCTGTTATTGTGTATTTTGTTTTATTGTGTTGTCAGAATGACGCAAGGTGTGTATGAAAAAGATCCCAGCTAGCATCAATAGAGTGTAGAATGGAGGTTGTAACATAGATTTCCCATCATCCAATTGCCGCCCAATACCAACACTGCTATATGCAGACGACTCGGTCATTCTTGCTAGAACGCTGAACCAACTTCAAAAACAACTTACCAAATACTGCTCTTTTATGGGATCTCTTGGCTTAAAAGTCAACATAAAAAAGACTTTTATTATGCATATCGGCCCCAGGGTCAAGAACCCTAAACCAATTTTTGTTGAAAAAACAAGGCTGGAAAAAACATCTGTCTACCCGTACCTAGGCATACTGATGGATGACACCCTAAGCTGGCGACAGGCCACAGCTAGCAGAAAACTTCTCTTTCAGCGAGCAACAACGGCCCTGGTCTCCTTTTCCAGGAAACTTGGGAAACCAGCTCCTACGGAACTGCTTAAAATCTACTATGCAAAGTGCCACAGCGTAGCCACTTACGGCGCGGGAGTTTGGGGTTATGGTCCAATCGATCCTATACAGACGATCGAGAACGGGTTTGTCAAGCATTTGTTGGTGCTTCCACAAAGCGCCCCGACATACGCATCCCATAATGAGTTAGGTATAGACTATGTCATCGATACCATTCGTACCCTACCAATTCTTCTATGGCACCGTATATGGACAAAAGATGAGTGCCACCTAACACGTTCCCTGATCATGGACTGTATGGATTTAACAAACTGGAAAAGGATTCCATGGCTAGCTTATGTGGGTAATTTCTTTAAAGACCTCGGTCGCTCCTCCTTCTTTGAGGACCCACCTAGTATGGAGGATATCTCGAGAAAAGAGCTAAAGAGGATGTGTATAGATCACCTGAGAGACCTTCGTGGCTCAACCGAGATTTTAAAACCCTCCAATTCTCAAATTTGTACAGTTCAGTCTGTCAAGGGCATGCAACAGTACTTATCGTTTTATTTGTCCAACCATGAGAAATACCTCCTGACTAGATTTCGTTTTTATTCTTTTTTTCGCTTAGTTTCTTTTCCCCAAACACAGTGCTGGTCAAATGCCATCTCGAATTGTCCGTGTGATGGTCTATCTATCCAGTCAACAATTCACATTATCTTTTTCTGTAAATTTTATAAGTTACCCCGAAAGACTTGGATTTTACCACTTCTTCGTTTAAATGGTCTAAGGTCGTGCTACCCAGCATTTTTGTCTCTACAGCTCTTGGACTCAGAATATTCTGCAAAGTGCATAGCTACCTTTTTAAAAGCTTGTATTAAGATTTGTCATGTTCTTGGTTAATTCTTTTTATGTCCACATATATTATTTTAGATTTGTTACGTAATGGGCAGTCATATTTTTTTTTGTTGTTGGATTCTTTTGTCGAAATTTTCTTTTAATTTATTGTCATTTTTATGTACTTTTTATGGTTGCAAAACAAGTGGTAACTGAATAAAAGATTATGAAACTAAAGTAGTCACATTACAAAAGAAGAGGACTATAGAGCAAGAATGGAAACAAGGGGTGGTTGAAGATATAGTACTGCAGGAGGTGATGGAGAAAATAAATGAAATGAAGAAGAAAGATAAGAAGGAGTGTAGTGTAGAAGACAAGACATTTTAATGGGTCCAAGATTAACTATGAGTGGATGGCTGTAAAGTTTTCAGAGGGACATGGCTGGTTTCATCTGAATGTTTACATGAGAAATAGGCAAATTTATCCATGAGGGACTTTTTCAGGAGCAGCAGAACTGAGTAAAGGTTCAGACAAAACTATTGGTGGCCATGTCTTGACATACACAGAGTGAGAAACTACGTTGAATGGAGTCTATGTGATAAAGTTAAAAAACAAGGGTACAGCTTATGGAAGAGAGGGAGTTACTAGGGAAACAATGAATAGGAATCACAATCAGTTTCAGGAGTAAAGGAGGGACAATGCTTGACATTGTTGGATCTATCATCATTGAATTTTTTGAATAAACATTTGAAAGGGCAAGGTTCCCTAATTAATCATGAAGATTTGCAAAGAAAAAATGAAAGTGATCAAAGATAGAAAGTTAAATATAGGAACCATTATTAGGATTAGGGTTCCTTTTCTTAACAAAAAGCTGTTGAAGTTTACATACCCACTGGAAATAATAATGTATTCAACAATGGTGTAAAAAGAGAAGACAATCATACTTCAAATGTGATTAGAGTGGCAAGAATTATGCCATGAAGAATGGAGGATGGTGCCCACTGGGGCAAGAAACATGCAGAACTGAAAGAGTTCAGTTGGAGGTCAAGAATGGAGGAATGTAAACAGAAGAGGATTTATAATAGACCCAAATATATCATGGATTACACATAATAGGTTCCCAATTTATTCTAGATTTCTTTTGATGTGTCTGTTTCTTCAAAGTTAAATACATGTTTGTTATTTTCTGTTATTGTGTATTTTGTTTTATTGTGTTGTCAGAATGACGCAAGGTGTGTATGAAAAAGATCCCAGCTAGCATCAATAGAGTGTAGAATGGAGGTTGTAACATAGATTTCCCATCATCCAATTGCACAGGAAGTGACATCACTGGATTTCCCATAATTGTTATGCTCAGGACATGACATCACTGGATTTACCATCATGCATCTGCAGAGTAAGTGACAATACTGGACTTTCCACCATCTATCTGCACAGGAAGCTACATAACTCCTCCCCACTCCTAGAATATACTAATGAAGACTCCAGCATTGACACGCCATTGGCACAGCAGAGGCACACCGAAGACAAGTCAGTCTGCACCTGTCCATGCCAGGACCGCTCCCAGTGCAAGGAATCCTGATCCTCCCCATGCCATCCACTGCCCTCTTTAAGCCTCTGTGCCCCCAACCCAGGCAGCCACTCCACATGACACTGCATACCACCGAAGAAAAGTTGTCCTGCGCTTCCTGCAAATTTCAATGCTCCTACACCCAATACTCACCACATCCGCACCAACAGCACCCAAAACCCCACTCTCTCACACTCACGCGATCAGCAACCACCCGCGCATGCATGTTCCTCAACACCCACTTACACACCAAACATACCACCAAGATCTGGGACCTGCTTTTCCTAACGGAAACCTGGCTGGACCCAGCATTATCATCTGACATCACCACAGCCATCCTTCCAGCTACAAGATAGTCAAGCACTGCAGACTTCACAAGCCTGGAGGCAGAATCATCCTTATCCACAAGAATGACATCAGCTGTACCACCTCCATGGACATGTTATCCTCCAACATAGAACCCTTGTTGTTCAAGCTCCAAGTCATGGCTAACTTCACCCAAAGCTGCACTCTCATCTAAAGACCACCAAGACATCACACCAACCTGACTGACACCATCATGGACTTTGTCACTAGCAATTGCATCACACTCAGAGACCTAAACTTCTTCTGGAAGACCAAGCTGACCCCAACTCAAAATCACTCATTGATGACCTTAATAGCCTAGGCCTCCCCCAATGAGTGAAAGGACTTACCCATGTAGTGGTACTCCTTCTGGACCCTATTTCCCTACCTTCCTGGACAAACAACACACTTGTCAACTTCAGTATCCCTTTCCCAGTCCAATGCAAAAGCATGACGTCCAGACCAGCCTGTCGAAACTGAGATAGCATCACTTATGAGGATTGGAACACAGCTCTCAACACCCACCGACCCAAACCCAGGAACAGCCGACCCAAAGTCATCAAGAATTTAAACAATTGAATCACCTCCTGTACCATCAAACACAGTAATACAATAAGATCTAGACAGGAGGCTAATCAGCACATGGAGGAACTCAGGCTGATTAAATGCCTTGCAAACATCTAAAGTGAAAATGGAGAATGAGACAGAACAATGCAGAATGGAATACATTAAAATCCACCCTTTGACGCTAACTCCAAATGATCTGGACCACAAAATGCTCTGGCAGACCACATTGATGACAGCTTCAGCAGAAATCTTTGTCATTGTGAAGGATTTCACCTCACCAGTGGCTGTCTCCAATTCAGTTACATCTCGCAAGACCTCTGCAACATTTTCTCTCACTTCTTCAGCAACAAATTCACCACAATTTACAGCAACTTCAACCTGCAACCAAACCCGAGAGATCTCACCAAATGCCTCTCGAACTTATCCCAACAACACATGCTAACTAGATGGCCTGTCCTCACCCCAGAAGAAACGGCTGCCAACGTGAAGTCCATCTGCTCAGGGCCCTACTGGACCCCTGCCACCACCACACATATTCCAGAGGGCAGCAACCGATCATCACCATGCTTACACCCATTCTAAACACCTCACCCACATCTGAGAACTTTCCATTACTTGGAAATGCAACTGACCTCCCATTTTTTAAGAAACCCTCTGTGGACCTTTTAACACTTCCCAACTACAGACCGATCACTGTGCTACCATTTCCGGCCAAGGTCTTGAAGAAAATCAGCAACTGACACCTCACTGAATACCTCAATGACCACCAACTCTTCAACATCACTCAGTCTGGTTTCAGACCCAACCACAGTACAGAAATTGCCCTCATTGCAGCCACTGATGACATCCGCAGGACTCTGTACTGAGGAGACATGGCGGCCCTCATCCTCCTGGACATTTCCACAGCATTTGACATGGTTTGCCATCCCATCCTCATCACGGTTGCACCCTGAGCCTGTCCCTCTTCAATGCATACATGTTACCTCTAGCCAGCATCATATGCACTCACAATATTATCGTTCTCTGCTACAGCAAAGACACTCAACTTATTCTCTCCCTGACGGACAAGATGCCCAGTGCCCGGACTAAGTTCAATGCCTGCATGACTGACATTGCCCACTGGATGAAGACCAACTGTCTGAAGCTGGACACTGACAAGACCAAAATCATGATCTTCCAGAAGAGCACTTCACAGTGGCACTCCATCTAGTAGCCACCCATCCCTACCACCTATGCCAAGATCATCATCAATGGCAAACTAAAGATGACTACCCAAGTTCACGCTGTCACCGCCTCATGCTTCCATACCCTGAACATGTCTAGGAAGAATTTAACCTGGGTCAAAATCTGCAACCGGAAAACCACTTTGCACACCCTTGTCACAAGCAAGTTCGACTAAGAGAACACCCACTATGCCATGATCAACAAAAAACTCACCAGGAGGCTGCAGACCATTAAGAACTCAGTGGCCAGAATCACTCTCGGCCGCCCATGTAGGACTCACATCACACCACATCTGAAGGAGATCCACTGGCTCTACATCCACAAAAAAGCCCAATTCAAACTCCTTAACCACACTTTCAAGGCAATCCATAACACTGGCCCAGCATACCTCAACAATCGCATCAGTTGTCACAAAGCTTCCAGGCACTACCGCAATTCCATGTTTTTATTTGTACCCATCCCAGACATGGCTCACTATTGAGTTTCACGCCACTTATCATCAATGAGGCACAACAAATATGAAACATGTCTGGGGCTGCTTTTGTTTTCTTTTCAGATAGGTCATGCCATAGCAGTTCAAGCTGGACTGTCTCTTATGCAGTTCACCTAAGACTGCATCTGTTTGGTCCTTGTCAGAACTCAAAAGTGTGATCGAACAGAATGACCCTAGACGAATTATCAGTGGATAAGAAAGATTAACGCATTTCCATCCATCACTTTTTAGCTTCTTGATTGCAAGAGTTTAACACTTTCATGATGCTATTTACTTCACTGATGTAAAGCACAGTAGCACCTCTTAGCACTAGAGGCACATGTATGCTTCTAAATCCCTAATTAAAACAAGTATGCGTTGGGTAACTGAAATACAAGCTATTGTCTAAATGTTTGGCAGATTGCACTTAAATGCACAACAAGGACAAAATATTTATCTAAAGTATGCCTTTTTACTGCCATGTTATGGAAAACTGTTCAAGCAATGAAAACAGACCTTTCTCGCCAAGCTGCAGGGAACTGATTTACTGCGTGAGCCAATGTACTGGAGTCTGAGCTGGAGTATACACTAAAGGATGAACTTCTAAGCCAAGATCCAGGAGACTTACAATTTGGCTTTCATTTGCAAATAGTTTAAGCCTTGAGCTACAGCTAAACTTAGTTGGAACTAAAGGGTCTCCCCGTTGCACGATTGGGTGGTTCACTTACGAGAGATTGACATTGTTTTTAACCACCTCACGGCACGCTGGAGTCCCACTTTGCTTTTATTAGTGCCTCTGCCTGCCACAGAAGGTTTTTGAAAAATATATGGATTTTCAAAATTAACAAAATAAATCATGGTTGATCAGAAAGTTCCAGTTGAGACTACTGGGAACCAAATCTAAAACCTCATAAAAATCAAAGCTACACAATATTTATGAGCTTTTTTTGCAAAACTCCCCTCTTTGTTCTCTAGTTTTGTTTTGCATTTTTTTTGTTTTTGTGTGAACATTTGAATTGTTCCTGTAAAATGTCCTGCGATATGACCCTCCTCTACAGGCGCAACTGCCACAACTGTGTAGCGCATTAGCACATATTCACCGCTTACACCCGTCTCAGTATTCTGTTCTTCATTTCTTGTGGTAAGGAGGCATGTTTTCTTTCATCTTATATTTTGTACTTCTTGCCACAAAAACCTCAGTAAGACATATTCTTGCTGGGTTTATATCCACTTAATTTTGCTTCATCTGTAGTTCTCTCATGTGGGTGCTCTATTAGGGGATACAATTTGCTGCTCATTCAACAACCACAAGTTCAAAATGGGTATCTACCTGCTTTGCATGAGAGCGCACCCCGTAAAAAACAGAGATCCCATTCAGAGCATTGCACTTTCTCATGATGCAGCAGATGACATGCAAACCTTCAACAAGAGAGAGATGGAAAGTGTAGGCAACCCAAGAAGCAGGGTACATATTGCACCCCACCCATAGCCAGCTCTAGGTGCATTGAAGCAGCAAAAGGCATGCATTTTGTGCCCTATAAAAAACACGTTTAGCTTTACCAATAACCTTGAGAGATATCGAGGCGGATCCTTATGCACATCACCCAGCACAGGCGACCCTATTGCCATATTCCACAACTTAAGAGTTGGATCAGAGATTCTCTGCTGCAGAGCTAGTTAACAAAGCAAGATATACATAGCCAGCACCCGTGGAGGGGATCTCGGAACCAATCATCTAAGAGGTCATGCAAAAATGGTTGCAGTTAGGGACCACACCGACCTTTTTCCATTCCATCATCCTGATTGCTCTATGAAGGAGTGCAAAGCGTTCTGCTGTGCAACCACAAATGCAGTTGCAACGCGGATATCTTTAGTAGCAGTGATATCAGTTGCAGTTACCCATTCAGCATGGGTTTTCACGAGTCTGCAAGTATTCTGTTGTATAAAAACATCAATTTCTTATCACTGGCATGAGCTATTTTCTAAGACTCGTTTATCTCGTATACCTTATTTTTTTATGTTTTTTTATTTCATTTATTTCACCATCTTTATATTTCGGCCAGGTGCTTGTGTCTCTGCCCATATTTAATTCGTTAGTTTGTCTTCCCCACCCCTTTCACATGCTCAACCTTCAACTGGTGCCCTTCTCCATTTCTCTAATACTGTTTATGTGCTATTTTGCACAAGTTCTTCAAGAAATTAAAAGTAAAATTCGACTTTAAAACAACCTAACATCTGCATTGCTTCCTATTTAATATCTGAGTTTGTGTTTTTAAGTAGAAAGGAAATATGAAAAAAGAAATCAAATATATATAGAAAGCTGGATAACACAGACTGATAAACTGATACAAAACCCTGGATGGAATTTTGGAGGTAACCAGCCAATCAAAGTTCTCCCTAGTAGATATACCTGCCATTACAAACCCACAGAGGGAGTATTCTGTGGCTGCCACCGATGTGTATTAAGTGTGGTGGCGCAGACTATGCTATTGGCATCAGAATCAGCCCACCACCCATGCAGTACGTTTTTTCTCTGATTTTATTTGCCTCTCGGTGATTTTGGTCGGGGTGAATCTGTCACGGTGAAAAAGTAAAGCAGCTCTACTCTTGTGTGGCACAGCTCCAACTTTACTGCCCCTGATATTGACATTTAAAAACAACGCTTCCCCTCCCTTTATGGCTGAATGAACACTGATCCCACCCTTTTTCTAACAGGGGGAAAGCAAGTCCGAATCCCTCAAAAGTTGAGTAATATAAAAAAAACACAGGTTGCTCCTGTTGACTGCATTTCAAGTTTTTCCAAGTGCTCATTTTACCAAATGATGGAACATTCAGCAGCAGTGCGATTCCTAAATTCATTTTACCACATTTCCAAGCTTGGGCAGTTTTGGTCAATCAACCGTTGATAAAGTTTACACAAATGTTTAAAAATAATGTAATGGAATTTTTGGTGTAACATAGGGATCCAATATTCCAAACATTACTTGATGTTGTAAAATGGAGTCAGGACAATCGTATGTTCAACACCTATAGCTGAATACCACAGGAAATCACTTTAACCAATAGTGCCTGCAAAGTGAGTGGATACTAAAAGCCATTAACAACATAGTCTTAGCAACAAAATCATGAAAGGCTTCCAGACAATTTCAGTTCAACAAATTAAAGCAAAAACATGGGGCATATTTACAAGCCCCTTTGGCCACAGGAATGTCACTTTTAAAGACGTTCCTGTGGCGATAGTGACGCCATCTTGTAAATAAGGCACCGTTTCACACTATGCTTAGCATAAAGGGGTGGGCAATCGTTGTAACAGTGGGCGTTTCGCTGCAACATCCATTGATTTTAACGCTACCACATATTTACAAGGGGTGGCACCAAAATTAAGACCAGGGAAAACATGGTCTTAACATGGCGAAACAAGGAGAAATTTTCAATTTCTCCTAGTTTTTGCTGTTTCTATGTGTGCTGCTTTCTGCAGCACACATAGAAGCACTAAAGCACCATTAATGCTTGTTTATGTGCAGGAAGGTGTTCCTTCCTGCACATAAGCAATCATTCCCTCAACGCAGGCTCCCTTGCACTATGGTGCAAGGGTGCCTGTGTTGGGGCTGGTCAACTGAATTTAGCACCAGCGCAGGGAGAAACACAGGCTGTGCCGTATTATTGTAAATACGGCCCATCCCTGTGTTTCTGCAGTGATGAAGTGCAGCGTTAGCTATTTTGGAGCTAACCTGCACTCCACCACTATTGTTGTAAATATGCCACATTGTATTTTCTTCAGTTTGTTTAATCTTGTTGCATATTGTCCGTTCCTTGAGTCATAACAGAATACATGCCAACTGATCAGAGACAGGCGGGTGACTCACAATTTTGGAAGCCAAAGTAGACTTATTTTAGCTGCCTCTCGCCTGAAATTGCCTCTACTTCTATAGAAGTCAATGATGAAAATACACTGCCCTGATTTCTTTTGGAAAATCTCCTGCTTTCATGTTTTAAAATGTTGGTATGTATGTACCATATTTAAAGATCTTTCACCTTCCCACCAACATAGCATGGTTAAGCTTGGGACGGCCATTTCTCAGCGGTTCATAGAAAACGTAAGCTTTTTCAGTGGGACTTTCGAGTCCCAGGTCGGCTGTTTCGGTCCTGGAGGAGGTCTCTCCTGCATTATTTGCTTGCCACACCTGCTTGCACTTATCAGCAGCGCTATAAAGGTCATTACTGGATCCTGCAGTGCAGTAATGTAGTGTCTTCAGCTGGACTTTGAGTCCCAGGAGGCTCTTTGGGTCGTGGAGACTGCCTTTCCTTCATTCTTTACCCGCTGCCACTTGTCACAAGTGCTGTAAAGCACATTTCTGGATCCCACAGCACAGGACATGCCCTGGCCAAGAGCAGGCCCGTCCGCGTCCATCCGCAGCCGGTCGTGGCTGGGCCCTGTCTCTTGGCTGCTCAACACCCCCTCAAGGGAGACACTTGATTGTGGTTTGTCAATGCCACTAAGGCAGTGAGAGACTGTTGTCTTTTCTGACTACATTCATTTGTTTATAAGTGCCCATCATTATTTGGAATCAGCTGTACATGGGTTCTCCTACTTATATTGAATTAGAGTGCTGTTGTGCGCTTGTGATGTTGCAATGGGGAAGAGGAAGGTAGCTAACCCCAAACCTATCTCAGGCACCAATGGCATGACTATAGATGCCTTTTAGCTAGAACTGTTGGAGTAATTTCCAAGGAGATTGTCTTGGCAGAGTGCTGCTTGCCCTTGGACCACACATGTTCCTCATTACTTACATACTGCCCATTGATGCCAGCATTGAGGCTGTGAAGGATCACGTTGGCCCTTTGGATAAAGAGAAGGTTGTTGTAATCACTACTGCCAGTGGTTTTCCTGCAGAAGCACTGGCTCAGCAGTCCCCATGCAATCACATTCCTGCTGTGAAACGCAAGCGCAAGTCCAGTTATCTGACTTCTAGACCAGATGTTTCGCATGATGTTAGTTCTGGTACTACCCTCCTTCTAATAGAACATTTACTGGTTCTCAACTTTGCTTTGGTCTGGGTTCCTCTCCTGTCCAATAGTACGGTTGTTTTAAATGAGTGCCTTGCCCCAATTACGGAGAGACTTGATAAATTTGCTGATGAAGTCAGTAAACTTTTTAAGTGCAATCATGGCCTCCTCAAGCCTCCTTCTACTGATTTAGTACATGTGGCTACTGTAACAACAGATCTGTGACAACGCAGAGCCAGATTTATGCTTCAAAATCGGTTTATTAACACACTGGAGCAACTCCTGCTCTGCTCCTGAGCTTCAGTTGTCTAACTCAGCTTATTTCAAATCCTAGCATTCTATATGTGGTCATGACTACATGCCACATACTAAACACCACATACATCACTACAAGGACCACAATCTATTTCCTCAGTTTCTAAACTTCCTTTGCCAAGTAGATCCGCAGCTAATTTATTGGCACATCCTCTCGGATCAAGCTCCTCATGGCCCTGCTTAGCGGAACTGGACACAAGGGGGCCTGCTTATCTGAATGCGATGCCTTTGTCCTAATGTGATGACCAAGTCTATGTTCATCATGTTAGACCCTCAGTTATCAAGAGCAAGGTGGTCATTGATTTGCCCCCGCCGCCACCCCTTATGGTGTGGCATTGGGGAATGTTCCCCATTTGCTAGTGGTGGCTAGTGAATCCTTTGACCAGATGAAAAAGAAGGTGACTCACTGGATTGCCTTAATTCGAACCTGGGTCCTGCATCCACATACTGATTAATATGGATTAGTTGGTTAAGGACAGATGCTAAAGCTTATGAGGGTAATACGGTAGTGGTGAACTTTGATCGTCCCTTGGTTGCTGCACAAGCCCTGGCAGCAATTAGCTTTCGGAGATGTAGTATCCCCTCTTCTATTGAAGCATTCCTACAGGTCTAATTTTACAGGCTGGGTGTTGTAGGTAGAGCTTCATGGTTACATGTAGGTCGTCAGGACTATTGTCCCCCTGTGATCAATCCTGTAATTCCATCCCTTGAGTCTGTGAATCGTTGTTCTTTTGGGTGCCCTGTATTCCTGTGATTGACTGGTACCTCAAGCTCACTCTGTGCCTTTTACCAGCCCCTCTGGCAGTAGTTCTCCCATCCTCCCTGGGGCGGGTTCTGCTTTGTGGCAACATAATAACTCGAATTTAGTAAGCTGGAACATTGTTCGACTTGTCATCAAATTCAGTGATCCTAATTGTCTATAATTGATTAGGAATTGTAATGTTATTTGTTTACAGGAAACCTGGGAGGTCTCAAACTGATATTTTTTAGAGAGATTTCAGTCTCCGACAGGGCCAAAGGGGGTCTTATTGTTTATATTGCCTTGGAAGTCAATGCTCGAGTTAATGTAGTACCTTCTGTCTCTTTTATATTACAGGCATTAAGGTTGACAAAGTTGGGCTCTACTACTTTTTACTTAATTGAATTTTTATAATGCTACTTCAGGGTCTTCTAGCTCACCCAATATATCCCTACTGTGTTCTTTCATTGACTCTGTAGTGGATAATGAGGGTGGCTCACCTAATCTAATTATTGCAGGGGATTTTAATGTTCACTTACTTGTCTGAGTTCCTCTTGATAACCGAAGGATTACGCCACGATGTAGGATCCAGGAGGGGTTACACATGGAACACAGAAGGAAAGGTACCGAGCTAAACAGCATTTTAAATGGAAACAACATTATTTACACTCTGGATAAATTGATTCAGGCTTCTAGTCTGCATCTTTTCCCCACTTTTACTGTTAGGGGTTGCTCTTCCATTATAGATTTTTGGTGTAGCCCCTCTTTTTCTACTAATATATAATTCTTAACAGTGTTTTTAGGGAACATAACTCGATTTCCATCCTTTTAAGCTAGCAACAGTCTATTGTACCTCATACAGTGAAGTCTTGTGGAGCTTATTCCCTTTCTGACCATGGAAGGGGCATTAGATGGGTAATGGTCGAGCCTGAACATTTTTTATGATCTTTATATTACAGTTGTGTGTTGGACTTCGCTAACTGTTTAGATCCCACTGCCACTGGGTCACCAATATTAGAGACTTTGGGGATATTTCCAAAAAACAGCAGCGTTAACCATCCAAGTCACTCATTTTATTCCTCCTGTCCCTAGATGGTTTGAGTCAGATTGCTCAAAGGCTCTAAGGACTTTCATGTTGGCTCTAAAAACTAGGCCTAGAAACAAAAAATTAGTCTCAGCCTCTCGCAAAAACTATAATCTTGAATTAAAGAGGCATAAAGAGGAATCGAGAGCTCAAGCTTGGGATGATTTAGCCAAGGCATGTACTTGGAGAAATAGTTTATCTTTCTGGTGCATAGTCAATCAACCATGCTTTGCCCAGGGTAATGAGGTGGCGCTCTGCCATCATATTGATGCTAGTCAATGGGTGACTCATTTTTAAATGCATAAATAGTTACAATTTGTCTGCAGCTCTGGCAGCCGCTACCGTGCTGCCTCCCAATGGTAGATAAAAGTTACTATTTAATTTACAGGATGTGACCCGTGGAATTCAAGGTTTAACAAGGAACAAGGCCCCTGGCCCAGACGGTATTCCACCTGATCTGTTCCTTAGTGATGTGGTAGTTTGGGGCCAAACCCTAACCCTGATTTTAAATGCCTCTGTGAGAGAGGGTTTGCCCCTCTCATGGTCTTCCTCAGTAATAGTACCAGTTTTTAAAAAGGGAGCCAAAGATAACCTCAATGTTATTGAGCTATATACCTCATCATCTCTGTCAGAAAGGTCATGCGGCTGGTCCGGTTGTCCAGATTAACAAACTGAATGGAGGAGAACTAGATTATTTTGGATTTACAAGATGGTTTCAGGCAAGGGAAGTCCATTATTGACCAGTGCCTGAACCTTTATTTAATGGCTAATAAATACACTCTCACCCGTTCTGAAGGAATCAAAATTTATCTTAATGGGCCACACTTACCAATGACCCATATATTCATAAAATACTAATAGTAATTCAGTCGGCAATGGAGAAGGTTCAATCGTTTTATTCATCAAATGCAAAACCCTGACAGGGGAGCCCCGGTCTACACAACCTCGGAGTTGCGCAAAGGAGACTGGTTACATGTTCAAAGTACAAAGCATATATACGTTTCACACATCACAAATTAAACCCTACAAGGAAAAACACAGTTTGTCAACAGGCCAAGAGGAATACCCATATAAGGCACAATTGATTGCTAGTATTCTAGGCTTCAGCTATTCCGGGGGCAGGTCAGCCGGGTGCCTCCCAGTCTATCCAGAGACGGGGAGTACAAGAACGGGCTTTGTGAGAAAGTACGCATCCCGCAAGGAAGGCAGGTGCGACCTTGAGTTTCCCTTGAGCCACCGCTTAGAAGGCATCGACCATAGTTTGGCTGACGCCACGAAACAGGGAAGAAAGATAGTCATGTGCTTTCAGAGAAACTGCTTTGCACATCAGAGAAACGAAACAAATTGGCTTTAGCCGTGTCAATAGTACTACCCTAGTATAAGTGAATAGAAGAACAAGATGTATGCGCTTTATTCTAATTAATCGAGTATATGTTCACATGATAGATATTGGATATATTAGGCCAATAATATGTTTATCGTAAATTCGATCCCTTCAGACGGCCCTTTTGGCCTTATATGGCCAATACACACGCTTCTATTCTACGAATACCCCCTCGTCTATTTGCATAAGGTCGTTGACTTCCTTCTGGATCATTTGCTTTTCTACCTTGATCTGTCGGGAAAATTGCAAGGCTGACGTGATCCTGGTGGCACAGAATGAGCAACAGGCAGGGCCGTATTGGAGACACAAGCAGCATGTAAAGATTACTCCAAATGCCCCTGCCAGTATCAAAAATATCTTCCAACCCCAGGTAGCCAAGAGACCCCAAAACCAACTACTAAGGGACCAGGTGCCATTTTCAACATGGGCTTCACTAGCCAATCGATGTAGTTTCTGTATCGCCAAATGGATAGTGGGGGCTGAATCTGGAATAAACACACAGCAAGAACTGCCGATCCCACGACAGGCTCTTCCCCTATCTGCGAGGATGACGTCAAGAACCTTCAGGTTCTGGAGCGAAACAAGCCTTGTCGCAGCAAGTTCTACTGTGATATTCGTGAGTATTCCAGTAGTGGTTTGGACCACATTCTCAACTATCCTCGACAAGCGTCTTATACTACGACTATTGAATATGGGCCCCCAAAAGGGGGTAAGTCCCTTCGCAAAGTCTTCAAATTGTTGCAAGGACGTATCTGTTTGATCTGTGGCATCAAGATCATAACTCCTAATATTTCGGCTCACCACTTCCTCTCTCTGTATTAATTGATGAGTTCAATGATAGTCAGGAGGGGCAATATATACAGGAGGGTAAAGAAACGAAAGGTAACAACTTCCTGCCCATCCTCGGGGAAGCCAGGTATAGGCATTTTCACCACACACAAAATAAACATCAGGCGGGGTAATCATAGGTGGTGTACTATAGACTTGTAGAGTATAGGTGTAATTACATCTACTCCTGCCTACCTTAACATGGCCTCTACCCTGTATGCAGAATGGGGAGGTAGTATTAATGATAGGGATGGGTAAGGCCTTGTCATTTGTAATATTTCGGTCCTTAAAATGCTTAAAGTACATTGTATCATTAAAGAGTTCAAAATCCTGCATTTCTTCCACTAACCAAGTAACATTTTTAAAATCAGTATATAGATTCATGCATGCATTAGGGTCCAAGGAGCCCTCTCCTTCATTTCCAGCTGCATCAAATCCCTGATGTTTCTCTATGTATTTTAAGATAGCTTCATAATCTTTTTCAGTATACATCTTTGGTTCAGCTACATAATGCGAATACATCAAGGATAACAATTGAAACCATGCTTCACAGCTAAATAGGACATGGGTAGAGAAATAAACAGTTCGTGTTGATGCATAACTGAAGGGAGTAGTCCGCACACCCAACAGTTTGTCTTATTTGTAGTGGAGTGGGTCTGATGCAACATTTCTATAAAAGCATTTTTCATATAAGTCTCTCTGTGTCTAGCCTTATGAGGGGGTAAAGAGTAAAAGAGATGTTCTTCTGGGGCAAGAGTGGTGCCTAATAATTTCTGTATAGGATGCTGAAATTCTAAATATATAAACACACTCATCATAATAATTGTGATAACAATGATAAAAACAACGAATGCCACCTTCTCTCTGGTGAACCATCCGGAAAACAAATGCATATTATCCATATATCGCCGAGGGGCTAGTGGTCTCTCATCCTCCATTGCAAATCGAGCAAAGGGAAACATGCTTGCTAAAAGTTCAGATATAACTCTGTCCCTCTCTATAAGTCCAAAAACTACCTATATCCACAAAGCACGCACGCCACCAGAGGGGTCCTTCTCCCTGTGTCCGTTCCGAGTCTTACAGGCAGACTCTTGTTGTTTTTCTTCATAAACAAAACAGCAAAACAATCTTTACCTTGTAGAACGACCGCAGCCCCTAACTTAGTCTTTCTTGCTGAACAGGGCCATTTAGCACAGTGTTCCAGGCTCTCAACGCGTTCAGTCCAGTGTCTCGCTCAGTACCCCAGCAACTCTATCCGATGTTTCTAAACTCAAGTCTTTCCCTATTACCTATCATGAAGATCTGGAGTACCGCGCTGTTTTCGGGGCCGCAGGTCGTATTTAGAGTGACCAGGTCGCTCTTGATCAGGAAACAATTCTGTGGCACGGGCATCAAATACATCCGAACTCTGTGATGCACCCTCAACACTGGTCTCCGTTGTTTGGGTCACCACTTTGTCAACTGGGGGCACAATTTCACTGGGCTGCCCCTTTTCCTGGGCTTGCGAAAAAGGCACAAAGCTCGAAGGTGATTCTCCTTCTTGGCTTGGAATTCCTTTGCGATTTTTCAAATCAAAGGGCAAAGGTAGAGGAAGCCTCTTCAAATGTGTTGCATGAATCCAGTGTTTTCGCCCATGGACCTTCACAGCCGACCTGGTAACGAGAATGATCTGGTAGGGCTCAGACCATCTCGGCTCCAAACTTGATTTCCTCTGAAAATTCTTCACCAGAATCCATTGGCCGGGTTCCAGCCGATGTCCAGGACCCTCTGGTAGCGGCTGCAATGTATCGGATACCTGTTGATGAATAGAACGCAGATCTTTAGTTAAAGCATACAGGTAGTCTGTCATTAGAGGATAATCAATGTCTCTAAAGGACCTCGGTCTAGGGACTCCCCACACGTTGGCAGGTCTTCCAAAAATGAATTCATGTGGAGATAACCCGGTTCTAGTGTGTGGTGTTGTTCTTAAAGATAATAACGCCAAAGGAAGTGCATCAGGCCATTTTATTCCTGAATCAGCACAAATCTTGGCTATTTTCAATTTCAGGATCCCATTATGTTTTTCCACTAATCCTGCAGACTGGGGGTGTCTCGCTGCATGAAATTTCTGCCTAATCTGCAGGCCATCACATACACTCTATACTAGTGCAGAGTTGAAATGTGTTCCATTATCTGACCAGATAATTCGAGGCAAGCAAAATCTAGGGAAATATTCTTTAATTAAAGCTTTTGCAGTTGCTGTTGCAGTGGCTTCTTTAGTAGGGTAGGCTTCAACCCACCACTAACACATACTTTAAGTTATTTACTCTCTCCATTTGAATGTAATCAATCTGTATAACTTCGAATGGCAAAGATGGTGGGGCAAAATTGCCACTCAAGGCAGGCTCTCTGCCTCCTGGGTTATAGCGTAGACACACCGAACAATATTCGACCACATGCATGGCTGTTTTGGGAATATTTGGGTTGTTCCAAACAGGGTCTAACACAGCACAAATACCCTTCGCTCCTATGTGTGCTGATCCATGGGCCATAGTCACTACAGCATATACCAGAGCATTAGGGAGTAACCAACGCTGCCTTTCTGTCCGATCTATCCAACATTCGTCCTTGTCTAGTTTCCCTATTTCTTTCTCCCATTTCTGGATCTCATCTATGGTGGCCTCCTTCTGCAATTCTCTTACACTTTCTATGGTATTATCAAATACTGACATTTCCGCCACCCACCAAGCCGAAGTACTGGGGAACACGGGAGTCATTTTAGTATGGGCCGTTTCCTTCGCTACTGAGTCAGCATAGGCATTTCCCTTTCCTATGGAATCTACTATTTTCTGATGGGTGCTACATTTAATGATGGCCACCTTGTCTGGTAACGTCAAAGCTGACAACAAACGATCGATTAAAGGACCATGCTGAATCTTTTGGCCATGCGTAGTGAAGAAACCCCGCTCCCTCCACAATCTCCCAAAACTATGGGCAACACCAAAGGCATACTGGCTATCCGTGTAGATGTTTACTTTCAATCCTTTGCTAATTTCGCATGCTCGTAACAAAGCTATTAATTCAGCTGCCTGGGCTGAATGGTGTGAAATTCTAGCAGTTTCTACTACCGTCTTCAAAGTTGTAATTGCATATGCAGCTGTGGCCGTTCCATCTGGTAATCTAAAACAGGAACCATCAACATACAATTCTCCTTGGGGCTCTGGTAAAGGAATGTCTGTAAGATCTACACGGCGTTTTGTCTCTTCCTCAGTTCTAAATATACAATCATGTACATCATCCTTTCTATCATTAGAAGGGAGAGGTAAAAGTGTTGCTGGATTCAGGGTGGCACATCTCTTAATCGTAATATGGGGTGCAAACAGTGTCAGCTCATAATCTGTCAAACGAGCACTTGTAAGATGCTGAGTTTTGGTTTTATTTAGCAGGACATCCACAGCATGCGGTACCAATACTGTGAGGTCAGTGTTTAGTACTATTCCCTCTGATTGTCGGATGGCCACCGCTACTGCCGCAGTGGCCCTCAGTCAACTGGGAAGGGCTTGTGCTACTATGTCCAATACTGATGAAAAGAAGGCACAGGGCCTTTGTTTTCCTCCAAAATCCTGAGTTAATACTGAAAGGGAACAACGTCCACCTCGTGCACGTAGAGTGAAAAAGGCTTCCGGTAATCAGGGGTACCCAGGACTGGTGCAGAACATAAAGCAGATTTCAAAGAGTCAAAGGCTTCTTGACATTCATTCGTCCAGGGTAGGGGTTCATGCACATCTTTGGTAGTCAAGTACAGCAAGGGTTTAGAGATGAGGGAATAGTTAGGGATCCACTGGCGACAGTAAGAGGTTATGCCAAGAAAAGCACGAACATCACGTTGAGTACGAGGTACAGACATATTAGTAATCACAGATATTCGTTCTGGTGTTAGTCGTCTCCCCGCTTTCGACAGTAAGTGACCAAGGTAGGTCACTTCCTGTCGACAATATTGGAATTTAGAAAGGGAGACCTTATTTCCTTTTTTAGCCAAATGGTGTAACAATGTCACGGTAGCCTTTCTGCACCCATCCTCCGTATCAGAGGCCACCAAAATGTCGTCTACATATTGAATGATTGCATTGCCGGTGGGTAAAATTAATTCATCCAATACTGCTTTCAAGGCCTGGCTATATATACTCGGACTTTCTGTATAGCCCTGGGGTGCGCGCGTAAATCTAAAACTTCGACCTCCTAATGAGAATCTGAAGATATGTCTGCTATCAGGATGAATAGGAATGCTAAAGAAGGCATTCTTCAAATCGATAACAGAAAAATATCGGGCAGTAGGAGGAATCATGGTAAGGATCGTAGTGATATCTGGTACCACTGGATATTGTGGGACCACTATTTTATTGACCGCTCTAAGGTAAATCACAAAATGATACGCGGACTTATAATCCGGGGTACCATCAATTGGAGTCTTTTTCAAAATCGGCAGAATAGGACTGTCACAGATATTTGCCGCAGTTTCTTCCACTACTCCTTTGTCAACTAGGTCACGAATGATCTGGAGCAATGCTTGTTCACCCTCCGGTGATATCTTATACTGCGGAATGCGGGGCATCTTTGCGTTTGGTTTTATGGTGATTGACACAGGGTCTATTCTTAACAGACCCACGTCGGTATCCCCTTTCGCCCACAAGGTCGGAGGGATAGTAGCAAATTCAGGAGGCAAGGGTTCGTTTTTAGCAAAATACTGAGTCATTCCTTTAAGGGGCTTTTGCATGGTCAGAAAAACACCATCGGGTGAGCAATAAATTCGTGCATGGAGCTTCTTTAAAATATCCAAACCTAACAAATTCTCTCCACAGTTAGAAGTAAGAAGGAAAAGGGTGTGCATAGAAATGGGACCAATCGTAAAAGGCAGAGGTTTTGAAACGGGGCTGACTACCGGTATTCCAGAGAATCCGACTGATACATTATTTTGGCCAGACAGAGCTGCCCCTGGGACCAGAACCTGGGTGACTGAACTACTCATCGCCCCAGTATCTACTAAAACCTTCCCTGATGTGCCCAATTGTTCTCCTTTCACATAAGGTCCCTCTTGGTCCACTGGTACTGTAATACGGCCCCCGCTCTGTCCTTGGCTGTCTCATGCATACTCCTGGTCTTCGTATCTGTCATCCTGATAGCTTTCATTGTAATATTGTCTATTCTGGGGGTTGTCAAAATGATTTTTACAAGAACCCTCATGCTGTGCTTCCTCTCTCCTCATGCTATTTCGATCTATATTTCCCCGGCCTCTTCCTCGACCCCCACCGGGTCCATGTCGACCTTGTAACAGAGGGCAATCCATTCTCCAATGTCCCTCCTCTTTGCAATAGGAACATTGGTTTATCCCAATATTTGGCGGGCCCCCTCTGCCTCTCCCCGCTGACTGGCCCCTTTGATACGAGCCTCGCACTCCCCTTCCTGTAGTTTGACCTCTACTAACTTGTTGCAATAACACCCTTGTTTTTAAATCTTTAGTTTTCTTTTCCAATCTGTCCTTGCTCTCGTTCTCTCGGTGTTCATAATATTGGGCCATACTAAGAATGGCAGACGGTGCAGCTGTAGTCCATGTACTTTCAGACGACTGAAGGCGAGACATTACCTCTGGGAGTAGATTAGTAACAAACCTATTGACAAATAGTCGGATTCCCCCTTCCGTAGAAAGGTCCTGTCCACTGAAATCTATAAACACCTTCTCGAATCGAGTAAAGAAGTCGGATACACTTTCATCCTTCTTCTGTCTACATGCTGTTAATTTATCCCAATCTACCTTCCTAGGGGGCAAAAGCGTTTTCATGAACGTAACAATTTTTTCGGGCACGGCTAATACTTCGTCCCGGGGCTTCTCTCCTGGTTTTCGTTCCTTGTCCCAATCCTTTAATTGATTCCATGTCCCTCCTAACTCGGGGATATGTTTAGTATCATGAATCTGCCTCCTAATATCGACTGGAATTAGAAGACCAAAAAATAGCTCGATATCAGCTATAGTCATGATAGCAGAATTGGCAGCTTCGGTCAATTCTTTGTAATAAGCTGTTGAATTTTTACGAGGATCTGGTAACTGGGCTTTTAATGTAAGCAATTCACTCCGTTTCCAAGGGGTATAAACCCATTGTTCCTGAAGCTTGGCGTCCTCCCTGGCCCTAGTTATCACATTGTTGGCATCTTTTATTTCAGGTACTTCAGGGAAAAAGAGGGGATGCACCTCTCTCATGGGGTGCTGCGACCCCCATTCAGCGCTTTTTCGGTGCACCCTGTCCCTATAACTCAAAAGAGTATTAACATTCTGATATACCTCCTCAATTTGAAGATGGAATTTATGAGCATGGTCCCTGATGTCACGCAGTATCTGAGGAGGCAATCCTTCCTCAAAACACTGTTCCCATAGTGAGATCAATCGGATCGCCATGCTCTCTAGAGCCAGTTGTTGTGCAACCGGTTCAAAATCTTTCATAGTACTCCAGATGTCTTTTAAAGTATAAATAGAATTTCGCATCCACTGGGAAGCTTGAAGTATAATAACCCTTCTCATTTCTGCTCCTAACAGCGACCGAGTGAAAGCTCGTTAATCACTCGAATCAGACATCGGCCGCTTAAGTGTGGCACCGGGGCCAACCATTTTTCGAAGATCTAACGAGGTCTGAGTGGGAGGAGAAAGAAATACAGGATGCAAATGAGAAGGGACAGCCGCGTCCGGCCGAAGGGATACTAAGGGTGAGATAGTTAATCGAAGAGAAGGAGGGGAAACCGGAATGTCCGATCCAGCCCCGCTGACGGGAGCCGTGGCAATCATACCCAGTAATGGCCGGGCAGCTGCACCGGCACTCGCCTGGTCACCTCGTACCACAGGCACGGCTGGATACAGACCTTGCGGAGCATAAGGGGGAGGCGGTCGGGTTTCCAATAATTCTTCCCATTCATCTCCTGTCTCTGGTCTAGCTACATAGCTTTTATCAGTCTCTAGCCTAAACTGCCTATCCATTCGTTCGATATTCTTCTCTACTTTATCTTTATCATATGCTAACGCTTTCTGTGTAACAGTTTGACCTGACTTCATCTTCCCCAACTTCTCTTCCCTGATTCGTCGTCTCTTTGCCTCCTTTAACCATAAGTTCAAGGAGTCAAACATTGACTGTCGACTCTTTTTCATAAACAATTTATTATGTATATAATTTATCTTTTTCTCATCAAAAGACCCCGTAAGAGGCCATTGCAAATCCGAATTGTCCCTAGTATACTTATTCCACAAAGTATTAAACAAAATTGGCTGTAATCCATGTTTTGTATACATATCGAAACTTGGGCTGCCTTCGGGAGGGGCAGGCTGTCTTTCTTCGAGCCGTGTACCTCTCCGACAACAGCACCCAAAACACATTTTACTGAAACACGGCATCATTTTAATCAACTCGCTCTTTTCACATATAATCACACGCACTCATTCGGACGCGTCCTTTCATAATACTTCACTCATTCATTCATTACAATAAAGTGCTGCAAAGCAGTGCAAGGCAATTAATTCTCAAAACCTATTCAAATGCAAATGACGTCTACAAATACGAACAGAGCCCGTCGACTCCTGTTCGGGGAATCGATTCAAAAGAATTCTAGACCAACAGATTCACAAAGAGCCAATCGCTTAGAGTGCTCCAAGACCCTCAGATAGGTAAACCTCGAATTCTCTCACAGGGCACCCCATGGTCCTGTTCTGGTTGGGCCGGGTATCTGGACACGTCTCCAGACCCCTAGCTTACCCAGTTGCTCCCAGAGCTGACCCAGAGAGAATCCAGCCGAGCGAGCAACGCCGTACTCCGCTAAGGCATCAGAGATGGTCTCAATTAATCAAAAACAAGTCCATGAGGTCTCTACTCGTGCAGCCCCTTCGCCACCACGATAGATTACCCGATTCCCTCGTGGTCCGGCTTCCCCGGCCACCTTCAAACAAAACGGTTAACCGTAAATCCAAAAAGAAACACTTCCTCGAAGTGAGTCTTATCCTATTTCGATTTCAAAGATCACTCACCTGGTGCACTCAGGTCGATTGCGAATTCTCCACTGCCAACACCTAAACAGACCGACACAGTCTGCTCTTCTCTCGGGTTAAGCCCGTAGGACTCCGGCGTAGGGTCTTCAACAGCTGGGAGGGGTGCTGGGCTCGAGAGGGGAACGGCTTGTATTCATGCCACAAACGGGTATCTCAAATCAGGATCCTTTTTCTGTCCACCCACTCGGCCAGAACTCCTCCTTGTCCCGTTACTCCTGTTTACAGGAGGGGACGACCCTATCGCGGAGTCCCGGCGAAGTCGCCAGCTGAAGGAATCAAAATTTATCTTAATGGGTCACACTTACCAATGACCCATATATTCATAAAATACTAATAGTAATTCAGTCGGCAATGGAGAAGGTTCAATCGTTGTATTAATCAAATGCAAAACCCTGACAGGGGAGCCCCGGTCTACACAACCTCGGAGGTGCGCAGAGGAGACTGGTTACATGTTCAAAGTACAAAGCATATATAAGTTTCACACATCACGAATTAAACCCTACAAGGAAAAACACAGTTTGTCAACAGGCCAAGAGGAATACCCATATAAGGCACAATTGAGTGCTAGTATTCTAGGCTTCAGCTATTCCGGGGGCAGGTCAGCCGGGTGCCTCCCAGTCTATCCAGAGACAGGGAGTACAAGAACGGGCTTTGTGAGAAAGTACGCATCCCGCAAGGAAGGCAGGTGCGACCTTGAGTTTCCCTTGAGCCACCGCTTAGAAGGCATCGACCATAGTTTGGCTGACGCCAAGAAACAGGGAAGAAAGATAGTCACGTGCTTTCAGAGAAACTGCTTTGCACATCAGAGAAACTAAACAAAATGGCTTTAGCCGTGTCAATAGTACTACCCTAGTATAAGTGAATAGAAGAACAAGATGTATGCGCTTTATTCTAATTAATCGAGTATATGTTCACATGATAGATATTGGATATATTAGGCCAATAATATGTTTATTGTAAATTCGATCCCTGCAGTTCTGAATCCCTTTACTTGGCATTTATGGACCTCACATCGGCCTTCGACAGGGTCAGTCGGGACAAACTTTGGGGTATTCTGTTGGAGATGGAGGCTGACCCTAATACAGTATACTATTTGTGGGATTTTCACACCCACACTACTGCGTCAGTCAGGTACTCTATTCTGGCAGCTCGCACAGATTGTTTTGAAACTGAAAGAGGCATTAGGCAAGAGTGCATTTTGGCCTCTTTTTTTATTTGCACTTTTTATCAACAGCCTTGAGCAGGCTCTGTTGGAGTCACAAGCTGATTGTCGCAGTATTGGTATAGTCCACTCCCTGTTTTCTTATCCTCGAACAACACGGTTCTAATGGTTTGATCTGCGAGGGAATTGCATTTTATTTTTAATTCCTTTGTTACTTTTATGGAAAAGTAAGACGTGGCAGTTAATCTTTCAAAATCTTTTGTGATGGTGGTGGGCCCCGGTTCAGCCAGAATGCAATCTTTTTTAATCCGTTACCCTGCAATTGTTAAAGTAAAGGCTTTTTCATATTTAGGAGTTTTGTTCAATTATAAGATGCCATGGAAACCTCTGGAGGGTGCCAAGACTGATGAGCTTTCTAGATCTATGGCTGAGGTTCTCCAGTTTGCCTCTAGGCTGGGCAGTAGACCCCTTAAGGCCCCTATGAAGATATACCAGGCTACATGTATTTCAGATGCCTCATATGGAAGTGAGATCTAGTGGTACACAGTTTTTAATAATTTTCAGGGCACAGAGAACACACTTTTGCAACAGTTACTCTGTGTTCCCCAGAGTACACCCTCATTGTTTCTCCATGACGAACTGGAGGCTGGTTTTCTGAGCAACCTTCTCTCACTTTGAGACCTTTGTTGGACTGGATTAGATTATGGACCAGTGAAGCCCTTGGTCTGAGTAGGTCCATCTTAAAGGACTGCTTATCGCTTAATGGGGCCTAAAGAATCCCTTGGATTAAATATATTAAGAACTCTTTTGTGCATTTGGGGAGGGGGTGAGCTATTTTCTAAACCAAAGCATAATTGTAAAGCGTACAGGTCTTGGATGAAAACTAACTTCTTAAAAAGAAGAGCTCTAGAAAGAGAGGAGGTAGGCTTCCAGAAGCCTATGGATCAGAGGTATGTGTTGCTGACAGCAACACAGATGATAGAGCAATATCTTATCTTTGTTAAAGATAACAAGAGATCGTTATTTGCTCACTAAATTCAGATTTAATCTTTTGCATTTACTTTTAACTTCTCCCAAAGGATGATGTGAACTGGGTTCTATGGATGCCTGTGGCTGTGACAATGTATCTCCACAGGACACTCTTCATTTTGTTATGGTTTGTAAATACTTTGTTATCCTGAAATAACTTTTATTATTCCACTTTTGAAGAGGAAGCGTTTCTCTCAAGTTCATATTGTGCTAGTATTTCTGCAGTTGCTGACTGATGAATTTGTGATTTTAATGTTACTTTTTTAAATCTATTATGTACACTAGGAATATGCAGAAAGATTAAAGGGATACCATCTACTGTTGATATTTTAATGCCTGTTACGTGTTTTATGATTCTATGTTTTTATTTCTTTATTGTTTCTATTATGTGTGTACTTTTATGGTTCTCTTGAATCCAAATAAAGTTAATTTGATTGATTGATCGACTTACAGATCATGAGTTTTCCATGAAACATTGAGGAAAGGCCACTCCATAACATATCAAATTAAATAAAGGATTTTGACTCAACTTTTGGAGCTGGTTATCTTTGTGTAACCTCTTCATTATTTTACAGATCATGGTTTAGGATATTTTTCAGTGATACACCCAGCTAACAAAATCAATGAATGTACCACGTCTGAGATATAAAATCTTGCAAGAAAGTCTTCAATATGATCAGAAAGTTATAAAAATGTGTAACATGCTCTCAAGTTAAAAACAGAATGACAGATGTAATACTTTTACGAGTACCTCACCAGTGAGTTCACTTTAGATTTGAAAGATTGTGCTCAAATAAGATTTTAATACTGAAGTGTATTTGAAAAAGGATCAGCTTACAGCCTCTCCCTGAAAGACTCTGAAGAAACCAAATCACTTATTCCATAAGTGTCAGCTACCAAATACTTAGAATTTCTTCAACAATTTGTGCAAAAATGAAACAGCCTCATCTTCTTAACTAAATAAACCTGCACATTTGAAAACGAATAAAACACTTTTCAGGCAACAATAGTGGTATTTAATTGTTAGCAATACAAAACAATATCAAATAACAGCACAATACTATTTAATTCTCGACTGTACACGGACATAATTCTAGTGCCACCATAATCTGTGCATTCAATTTTATATTTTAGTAAGAATACAACATGTCATTTTCCTCGACTTAAATGAGGCTAGTGCATTTATCCAAAATAATTAATAAATTAAAGTTCAAAACATTAAAAGCCTGTAATTTAAGTGAGAGGCTATAACGTGTTGTTCAGTTGCTTACTCTGGCTAATCTCTGTGTATTCACAACAGTGTCTTTTATTAACCCTCTGCAGTAATTTCCTTAGCTGTGTGATTATTTTCTTCCTCAAATACAAAATAAAGGATGATTTTTTTTTACAAGGACCTAACAAATAGAACTTTTTGAAGATTACAACAGGGTTTCAGTAAGAAGCGTTCCTATGAATGACCATCTGCAATACAATGCCTGCATACATTGTGACAACTGAGCATGGGCTACATACTTGTTCTTGCCTTCACCAATGGTGTAAGATCATTGAAAAAGAAGGTGAATTGATCTTTCCTAGATATAGAACTTTTAGTACCAGAATTCTTGAAAATTTGAAAAAAAAAGTGTACGAGATGAAGCCACCACCTAGACCTACACAGTATGAAGCACTGAGTATATTGGAGAAGGTTGCATGGGATAAAGAGAAGGAGAAATACCAGAGGACATAAAGAGCAGTGCTGAATTATGCAAATGCAAAATGGGATGAAGGACTGTGTAGATAGAGAAAGGCGGGAACTAGATTATAACCAGCTAATACTGCAGGAGCAACTAAGAAGGGAAGTGAGAGAGATTCCAAAGAGAACGATTAGGATGTGATGGATACTGACTCTAGAGATGAGATTTTAGAGCAAATGTTAGCTTCAAGACCCCCACCAAATGCAACCCCAATTGATCAAGGTGAACCAAGAACTGGTGGCTACTGCCCCTGTAGATTCAGGTGTAGCATAGATTGAATGATCCATACAAATACTCCAAATTAATCCACCAGTTCTGTCTCGACCAGTTTGCAGCTCCTATCGTGACACAAACAACTGCACTTTGTAGCACAGCCTCGATAACTTCTGTAAATACCCAGACAGTAGCCAGAGTCATTGAAAGTGCTCCTCCAAATATGGATTTAGGACCAGAAATTCAACAAAACTCTTGAGGTACTCCTTGAACAGGTGTTGTTCCAACTTCACAGAATTCTCAGGTTGCTGTATGGAAACCGACACAAGCAATACAAGCATTAATAAATGGAGGGGCGTTGTTTTTTACAACCATTCATGTAAGGGGGTGGTGATGGACAGAGTATCTGAGTTAAACAGAACACTCATACCCAGTCAAAAGATCAGGGCTTGATCCATCACTGTTTTTTAGCTTACTGCATCACCCCAGTTCAGAACCTGGCTATATGCAAATTAGTCTGGCCCTGGCCCAGTGCATCACGGGAACAGGGCAGATCAAACTACCAAGCCAATTCTTTACTGGAAAGGAAACAAGCTTCCGGGGACCGGTTTCTGGCATTTAAGCCGTCGTCGGCCCGGCTTGCTTGAATCCTAGTGGTGCAGTGAGCAAGGGACTCATGTCTGAGCATACCCTGCCACTCCTATAGTGGCCAAAACGATTCATGTAAGGGGGTGGTGATGGACAGAGTATCTGAGTTAAACAGAACACTCATACCCAGTCAAAAGATCAGGGCTTGATCCATCACCGTTTTTTAGCTCACTGCATCACCCCAGTTCAGAACCTGGCTATATGCAAATTAGTCTGGCCCTGGCCCAGTGCATCATGGGATCAGGGCAGACCAAACTACCAAGCCAATTCTTTACTGGAAAGGAAACAAGCTTCCGGGGACCGGTTTCTGGCATTTAAGCCGTCGTCGGCCCGGCTTGCTTGAATCCTAGTGGTGCAGTGAGCAAGGGACTCATGTCTGAGCATACCCTGCCACTCCTATAGTGGCCAAAACGATTCATGTAAGGGGGTGGTGATGGACAGAGTATCTGAGTTAAACAGAACACTCATACCCAGTCAAAAGATCAGGGCTTGATCCATCACCGTTTTTTAGCTCACTGTATCAACCCAGGCCGAAGACGGCTGCATTGCCAGAAACCGGTCCCCGGAAGCTTGTTTCCTTTCCAGTAAAGAATTGGCTTGGTAGTTTGGTCTGCCCTGTTCCCATGATGCACTGGGCCAGGGCCAGACTAATTTGCATGTAGCCAGGTTCTGAACTGGGATGGTGCAGTGAGCTAAAAAACGGTGATGGATCAAGCCCTGATCTTTTGACTGGGTAGGAGTGTTCTGCTTAATTCAGATACTCTGTCCATCACCACCCCCTTTATGAATCGTTTTGGCCACCACAAGTGTGGAAGGGTATACTCAGATGTGAGTCCCTTGCTCACTGCACCATCAGGATTCAAGTAAGCCGGGCCGAAGACGGCTGCAATGCCAGAAAACCGGTCCCCGGAAGCTTGTTTCCTTTCCAGTAAAGAATTGGCTTGGTAGTTTGGTCTGCCCTGTTCCCATGATGCACTGGGCCAGGGCCAGACTAATTTGCATGTAGCCAGGTTCTGAACTGGGATGGTGCAGTGAGCTAAAAAACGGTGATGGATCAAGCCCTGATCTTTTGACTGGGTAGGAGTGTTCTGCTTAATTCAGATACTCTGTCCATCACCACCCCCTTTATGAATCGTTTTGGCCACCACAAGTGTGGAAGGGTATACTCAGATGTGAGTCCCTTGCTCACTGCACCATCAGGATTCAAGCAAGCCGGGCCGAAGACGGCTGTAATGCCAGAAACCGGTTTCTGGAAGCTTGTTTCCTTTCCAGTAAAGAATTGGCTTGGTAGTTTGGTCTGCCCTGTTCCCATTATGCACTGGGCCAGGGCCAGACTAATTTGCATGTAGCCAGGTTTTGAACTGGGATGGTGCAGTGAGCTAAAAAACGGTGATGGATCAAGCCCTGATCTTTTGACTGGGTAGGAGTGTTTCTGCTTAATTCAGATACTCTGTCCATCACCACCCCCTTTATGAATCGTTTTTTACAACCCTCATTACTACTGGTGACTTAAGCTCTACTGAGGAGGGATATATTTCTGATTGGTTAGAAGAAGCAGCGGGAATTAGAAAGATGGAAGGTGCAGAAATGAAAAAGAGGTCAGATATTGAGAAAGGAAAGCCTTTTAATATTTCTAAATTGATGGTGGAATTGGAGGAAATAATAAGGTGATGTTTAGAATTCTAACATATAGAACAATATCGGAGGAAATAATTAATCTATTTGTGTAAGGCTAGCACAGGAAGAGCAGCTATGCTACACGACAAATTGACTGAGATAGCCCAGAAATATGAAGTTGATCTTTTTAAAAATGTGCACTTGTAGAGAAGCTATAGGGTCCATTTAGATGATCCAGCAATAGAGAACATGTGACTTTCAGGAATGCTTATACATGTTATGGAATTGTCAAATGTATTTGTAAATTAAGTGAGAGGGCTCATTGAAAGCATTGCAGGGGCACTTACTGGAGCAAGCCCACCTTCTCCCTGCCGCCGCTGGTCACCGTGGTTCCCCCTCCCCGCCGCCGCTGCCCATACCAACGCAGCGCGGCCAGCGAGGAGCGGGGGGACTTCGAGCCCAGAAAACCCTTGCGGCGGAAGCCGCCACCATCCCTCAGCACGCCCGGAGGCGCATAAAGCAGAGCCGAGCCCCCGTGTCACGGGATCGCGCGTGGGCGGTGCCGGGCTAAGCTCGGGCAAAGGGCGGGCCATCTGTGGCCGTCTGGGGCAGACCAAGGCAGGGCTGGGCCACCCCTCTAAGCACCGCCGGAGGAAAAGTGAGTGCAACTATTATATTATGGGGAAACGTTCAGCTATAACTGGCGCTAAGCCTTCGACTGTGACTGCTATCGAAAGCATGCTGGTAGAAGCGGTCAACATGGTCTCGAATGAGATTGAAATAACCGAGAGAAGACTCTCTATGAGCCTACCTGCACCCCCCCCCCCCCCCGGCTTTCACTGGGTGGAGTAGAACAGGGTAATTTATCAATCCAGACCCCATTGTCGCCAGAGGTTCTGATCATTACTCCTAGCCAGCGTGATATGTCAACTAAGGGTCTGGAATCAGAGTCTGAATCTGTTGATGCTGATGTCGATAGAGTTAATATAGTGTCACAAATTGATGTCAATAGTGGAAACTTGCCCACAGATATTACGGCTGTCAATATAGTGGGTGGAAAAAGGAAGAGAGGAGTAACCAAACCAACGCTAAGTAAAAGGAAACAGCCGGCTCGTTCAAAAACTCAACCCACTCCACAAAGCATGTGGAAGCGAGGTCCGACCGCCGCCCCGAAGGGTCCCACAGACCCTATACTGACTGATATTGTGGATTTGACGCCAGTTGTAGAAGATATCCACTCCGCCCATACACAAACTGATCATATGATAACATATGGTACACAGGGTAAACTGGGGGACTTTTCAATAGACATTTTAACAGACTCAGTTTATGATCGCTTAAAAACACCAATTTGATAAACAATTTAACGCCCTATTTAAACGATTGGATAGATTAGAAAATTTGGTTAAAAAACCTGAGTCTAAGAAAAATAATGTTGTTGTTGACGAAAATGTTGGTGGTAACAAACATATGGGAGTAACAGTTCAGAGCACGTTGAAAGCTAGTGGCATATGCTCATCCTCAAATATTAATGTTGCTCGCGATGAGCAGGGCACCTCTAAAGACAGCCAACTCCCTAAATCAACCCCCACTACGATACTTTTACCTAACTCAGTAGCAGTTACCAATGGGTCTATTAGCAATAGCCAGCCAAGGTTACCAGCATCAGCCTCCCCTGCATTATCGACGCCAGGGTTCTCAGGCGGAGCAACTGCTCTGAAAGATGGTTTTAATGCTTCTAAAGATGTTCTTAATTTACCCCCTGAAGCCTTCCCATACGTTGTAATCCTAGCCGGCGTCCCCCCCCCTGAAAAAAGACCAATCGGAGTCATGGGATCAACTCAAAAACAAGAGTACCGATTGGCTAATAAAACATAAAGGTTTAGGGATGGAGCCCGCCAATTACATTCTTATGGTGCGACGTGTAGGCTGGGTGGGGTCTTCAGAAAATAATATTCAAGGTGATTGTATAATCATAAATTTTAGTCGCCCCCCTTTGGTTAAATGGCTATTACAAGCACAAGTTAACCATCATCCAACCCCAACTAACATACAATATCTACCATTGGGCTTCTTTTACAAACCCCCATTTGGATATTTTTATTCCCCCTACACCAATTTGGAACACCCAGAACCGCTCTAGAGCTTTGTTTTGTTCAGAGGGCTTGCGTAATCCCTTTATGCTACCATGGAACTTACAGAACCGGTTTTCCGCTCTGTCTTGCTTGGAGAGTCAGGATTGACTACCGAACCCCCAATCCTTTACTGTATCTGAGATAACAGACCTTCCCACAACAAGTACAGGCCCCAGCGAATTAAAAAATGTAGATCCAAATATAAACGTTCTAAGCTGGAACATAGCAGGATTAAGATCTAAGCTGGATTCTGTAGAGTGGGTTGACCTGGTTAGCACCTATGATATCTTAATGTTCCAGGAGACATGGTGTATAAACGAATTGTTCCTTGAGGGATTCGTGTGTCATAACAAAATTGTAAATAGACCAAAAACAGGTCGACCATGCGGGGGGTTATCCATATGGGTAAAAATAGCAGCCGAGGGCAGTATTAAACCCATACCTATGGATAACTTAAACTTTCAAGCCATTATTTATACCCGGGGGGCCTTGATATGTTTAATTAATTTTTATAATAATGATTTTATGTCACTACCAAACAGAAATTTTATTAGATTGTTTGAATTTATTGACGAACTAAATATTGAACACAAGAATGGTAAAATAGATGGTATAATATTAGCAGGGGACTTTAATGCCCGACTATCAAGCACCACCGATAATAATACCATTACCCAATTGGGCGTGACTTCATGCAGAAGAGGGGAGGAACTTTACAACCTTGTATCACCCCGTAATCTGATTAACGTAATGGAAAAGGTTGGTGTACACCAAGCTGAGGGGCCACTGCCCACTTATAGAGGCCGCGGCTGCTCCTCAGTCATAGATTATGTTTTTATATCATCCACTTTGGAGAATTTCCTGGTAAAAGCTGAGGTTTTATGTACAAGCCAAGGTGATCATAATCCCATTTTAACAACTATTAGACTGTATTCTAAATTTAATCTACCTAGGGAAATAGGGGCAAAAAACTTGGAGGCATCTACCGACAAGCTCAGATTGATATGGAGGGGGATAGACAACAAAGCCCTCCTTGCACGTATGATACAAACGTACCCAGAGCTTGTTGATATATGTCTATCAAGCAGCTCTCCAGGCGGGGTGATTATTGAAGCCTTTGGTGGTCTATGTTCTGGTATCAAACATTTAATTTCCAAACCCGCAACCCAAATAAGCAGAAAACCCAGGTGGTTTGATGGCTCCTGTTCACGGGCTAATAGAGATCTGCGTGACGCATTAGCGGCTTCACCCAGAGATATAACTCTAGTTAGATCATTAAGAGCCCATTACAAAAAAGCCACCAAGACATGCTCCGATGAGATAGTAAAACCACATTGGGATGATCTAGACAAGGCTGCTTCTTTAAAAGACACAACCGGATTTTGGAAAGAAGTAAAAAGTATGAGGTCGATGGACACAAATATCACACCCATAAGTTGTAACATTTCTAGTGAACTATGGGAGGAACACTTTGCTGGGATTTATACTGCTTCGTCATCTAACAGTAATGTGATTTGTTCCCAAGTCTTAAAGATAATCATTACAATATCTGAAGTTGAAGAGGCCATACAACAAAGCTTGGAAAATAAAGCACCAGGCCCAGATGGGCTATCCGTTGACCTTATAAAACATGCACCAGATTTTTGGGCCCCCCTCCTATGCAATGTTTTCAATAACTTGACTAATGCAACCATCCCCAGCATCTGGTCAACCAGCATTATCGTCCCCATTTTTAAAAAGGGGACCGATCCAACCCCAGCTGCTACCGCCCCATCTTGTTAATTGATAACACCCTAAAAATTCTGGGCAGGGTGGTTTTTAACAAAATTAGGGACTGGGCGGAAGACAATCATATTTTAAATTGTTGTCAACTGGGTTTTAGGAGCAATGTTGGAACCGTGGAACAATGTTTAAATTTGAATCTTATCCTGGGGAAATACACGGTTGCACAAAAAGCCCCATTGTACCTTGGTTTTATGGATTTATCCTCAGCATTTGATTTCGTTAATAGATCACGGTTATAGGAAAATCTTTTAAATTATGGGTTGGATGAGGCACCGGTTAGTTTTTTGGCGTATTTGCACAGGGACCTGAAGGCACGGGTGAGGATAAGTAATGACGGGGAAGTCTCCAGGGATATCAACATTGGTCGAGGGGTCAGACAAGGTTGTGTTCTGGTCCCTCTGCTTTTTATTATTTATATAAATGAACTACATAATACCCTGGGGAAAATGACTAGTGATATACCCAAAATCAACGGAAAATTACTGCCCGTGCTCCTATACGCAGATGATGCGGTCCTAATGGGCCACACGCCCAATGCACTTTGCACTTTAGTCTCAGGATTTGTGTCCTTTATGGCAGATCTTTATCTCTGCACTAATTTAAAAAAATCTTTTATAATGAGTTGTGGGCCGAAAAAACACTGTATTAAATCAATTTCATCGGGCAGCGAACTTCTGACAAGCACTAGCACTTTCCCCTACCTGGGCTTAGTTTTCTCAGAATCAGGTTCATGGAAAGCCCACACGGCACATGGAAGAAGTAAACTTTCCAAAGCGGTAAATTCCATCATTAGCTTTCGGCAACCCAGGGAATCTGAGGTAGTGGTGCCATTGATACAGATATATAAATCGCTATGTGTACCAACGGCTACCTACGGAGCCGAAGTCTGGGGGTATGCGAATTGTAGTGGGATTCAAACCGAAGAGAACAGATTCTGTAGGAAAATCCTTGGTGCACTAATTTCATCGCCAAATTATTTATGCCATAATGAATTAAATCTTCAATATGTGGAGGATTTCATTAGGTCACACCCAGCGTTATTCTGGATGAAAATATGGCAGAACCCTGCGGCAGCTCTAACCAGAGAAATTATTTTAGACTGCCTTAAATGCGATAAAGGTGGCTGTATACCCTGGCTAGCAGCAGTAAAAAATTGCTTAGCCAGCGTAGATATGGAACACTTTTTTCTATGTCCCACAGGAGCGGAAGGAATAAATATAAGATCAGTAAGGGGGGCACTTTACAACTTGTATTGTAAAGAGAGACAAGATGTTGAGCATCCTAAACCATCTATTGCCAAATACATGTCCCTCTTTGAGACAATAAGTACCCAACATCTTATGCCACAGCAATATCTCAGAAAGAGCACGGGGAGATGGAAAAGGAGTCTACTCTACCGCCTCAGGGACGGAAGTATTAAATACTCACTCTGCTTTCCACTAGGTTTTAACAAAGATCTAGAGCAACTTAATTGCCCCTGTGGCTCTGGGGGCAAACAAACTCTGCTACTTTTTGTAAATTTTATGTAAAATACACTAAATGGTACCTCGCCCCATACTTTAAAGCATGGGCCATCATTGACTTCGAGACCGCATATCTCGAGATATTAAAACTAGGTAACGATGATTTGATCTTTCGAGTTAGCACATTCCTTCAAGCTGCAGTACGTTCTCGTGCTTCAATGGATGAATTCTAATGCTGTACGTACCCACTATTCTTTTAATTATTGTTTTAACTTTGTGCAGGGCATCCCAGTGTACAATATTTTCGGATTCTATCTTAGAAGACTTTTTGGACTGACGGATTATTAACATTGTTATGTAAATTATCGCAGCCCTTGCACAGTCTTAAGTAAAAAAACTTTTTTGCACCTTACAATGTTCGATTGTACAACTTTGCACCTTATTGGAAACTTTGCGAGATTTGCACATTTTGCCCTGACTTATTCTGCATAAATGATACTCAAGCTGCTAGATTGTATAACTTTGCACTTTACCAGAAACTTTGCGAGATTTGCACATGTTGTCTGATCCATTTTGCACAATGACATTTAAGCTGCTAGCCCCCAGACCGATCCAACCTCCCTTTTCGCTATTTTATGATGTTTTGTATTTGTATTTGCATTGGATGGAAATGTATATTTACAACATTTTTTAAATATTTATTGTATTCTGTTTGTTGGTGATGAATTGTACTTTTATGGATATTCTTATCCGAATAAAGATCATTTGAATATGAATTGAATTGAAGTGAGACTGAAAAGTTAGAAATTAAATAGGCAAGGAAGCAAGAAAAGAAAAAGAGAGAAGCTGCAATAACAGGACAGCAATATGGGGAGAATGAGGCAGAGGCAACAGCCTATCCACTTAGAGAAATAGCAGGAAGGAGGAATATATGCACATGTTCCTTGGAGTCAAGGTGATTTGGCAGCATTTACAAACAATTTTACAAAACTGAAAGACAAACCAGTGCAGTAATATGCACAAGTAGAACAGTTTATAAAGATTTCAAAGGTGTTGTGGACGGATTTGAATGGGTTCTTTGTCATGCTGCTGTACCTGCTGATCTATGGGCTGAATGTCTGTGATATAATAAAGACTGAAAGAGGAACCAGTGAGGAATATTAAGACAAATTCTCCATCTCCTGTAGTGATGGAGAAATATGAGGCAGTGATTGCTTTCCTGAAGGGTAGGCGACCTCTAAAAGATATGGATTGGGTTAAAATTAAAAGACATACCCAAGAACCGAAAGAAACACTTCATAAATACTATGAAAGATTGTTACAGGTGTTACAGCAGCACAGTGTGCGAAAATATCCTGTGAAAAAGGATATGGCGTGTTTATGTCATGATTTGTGCTAGGGATGAAACCAGAGATCTGTTCACAAATAACACAAAGCGTGATCTGCTGGCAAAACAAATTGCTTGATGAAATTCTGAGACATTCAAAGTATTGCAGTGATGATCTAGAAATGATTCAGAAGAAGATTAAAGAGAAATTTACGTTGGCACAAACTAAGCTGGCTCAGAAAGGTTTTCAGAATCCTTCTTCTGCTGGGAATCAAGAAGGCATGCAGGCTTTTGCAATTCCACAAACTGGCTTTCACGGAAATCAAGTAGAATTGAATGTGCCTCAAGGTAAATGTAAAGGTGTTCCTGTGGGTACAAGTTCTGGAACGGATATTGCTGCTATGAAGAAGATTACTCCCTATCACATCTGCCATAGAGTTGGACATTGGAGAGGGAGTGTAGATATAATCCTGAAAATTCTAGTGGAAATGTACAAATATCGAGAGAGGTGCAAATGCAAAACGTGTGTGAGCAACAGATGCAAATGCCTATGCAAGGATGGGTCCCTATGATGCCCGTTCCACCAGCTCAAATGAACTCACAGAATGAGGCAAACCTTAGATTACATTTAAATCAAATGGCAAAAATGAACACAAAATCTTTTCAAGATTCCATTTCACACTTCCAAAGTACAAATCAGAATGTCTTGTAACAATACCCTTTTTTTGAAAATGATGGTTTAGGTACAGATGCTTCTCAATGACGGTGTCTGAGAGGGGAAGAAGACTGCGTATTTGATGCAGTCTCAGAGGTAGACCATGGTAGCCCATATGTAGATTCTGAAGTATATGGTCATCCAGTAAAATTTTTGATTGGTGCAGGACCTACCCGACCCACTGTTAGAACAGCAGAAGTCCCAGACTTCCCTCTCTCAGGGAAAAATATCCAAGTTGGAGGGGTTACCAATAAAAAGTTTATAAATCACATTTCAGAAAAAGTGCCCTTTAAAATAGGTTCATTGGAAGAAAAACATCAAGATGTTGTTTATGATTCACGTCCTGTCAATCTACGAGGGAGAGATTTGCTGTGCAAGTTATACTGCACCATTTACTAGACACCAGATGGTGTCACATTTCAAATGCATGATGAGGATGTGGATTTTAAAATGATTAGCCAACAGGCAAACACATAAATATTTTCCTTACTAATGGTTGAAGAATTGCCTGCTGATTTAAAAGACAGTGTAAATGCAGAAATGTGGGATTTCATTGGAAAATATATTGGACTTAATAAAGGTGTAAAACCAGTCTGAGTCACTGTAAAGACGAATGCAGTATTTCCCAGAATACCCCCATATCATGTGACCCCAGAAACTATTCTAGGAATAACACCAATAATTGAAGACATGTTGCAAAAATTGAATTTTAAGAGAATTAATTGGAAGCCCATGTAACTCTCCAATTATGGAACTGTAGAAGCACAATGGAAAATACAGAATAGTGCAAGATTTGAGGATAATGCAGTACTGTCTGAAAGAAGTTCAATATCTGGGACACATCATTGTGAAGTGAGCTAGAAAGTTCGCACCAGAAAGAGTGGAAGAGATTTTACAGAGGAGCCAAACACAAACTCAAAAGAAAGTCAGGATGTTTTTGGGAACGATTGGCTACTAGATGGTGGATACTAAACTTTTCCTGAATGGTAACGTTTTTACTAACATTACTACACAGAGATGTGTCAGATCAAATTCCATGGGACAATGGTTGCACAATTTATGGAATTGAAAGAAAAATGGTGTTGTGCCCTGGCACTAGGCTTGCCAAATTATTCAAAAGAATTCACACTATTTTGTAGTGGAAAGTAAGGGTGCACTTTCTCAGTGCAGACACAGAAGGATGGAGATGCTTGAAAACCTGTTGCTAACTTCTCTCCTTCACTTGATCCTGTAGCCGCAGGTTCTTTCCAGCTGCTTTACAGCAGTTGCCATGGTGAGCACTAGTCCGGAAAGGAGCTTTAAGTTGCTGGATTGATTGCCCTTACCAGAGGATGCAGTTTAACTGCTCACTTGAAAGTCACAATTTTTCGAGACAGCCAGTAAGGGTTTGGTGTTGTCCATGATTTTGGGCAATTGTGGTAACAGAGAGGATTTTTTACTTCCTCAGGTACTCCGATTCAAAATGGAATGTACATCAAGGACCTACGGAAGCTTTATAATTGCCTGGAGAGATGGCAGTGATTAAATTTGCAGTTCATCAGAGCGGTAATGGTTATGGTGCCATGGGTAGCAGATATGTGACTTCAGTCTCAAGGTATTGTGTTTTGTTGGCCTGTACATTTAATGGAAATTTCACATGTGAGTCCAAAGAGAAAAACTTCATTTACCATGTTGATAAATGTCACTGACACTTGGGATGAATTTAAGAGGGTGCAGGAGAATGTTTCAGAAGCAGAACAAAGCAGCTGGCTAAAGGCAGGTTGTGAGAAAAATGCAAACGACATTTGGATGTCAGCTGATGGGAGACCAGTGTTTCCAGAAAGTTTGTAATTTCCAATGACACAGTATTATCATTAATACACACACTTAGGTGGGGTGCCATGGTGAGACTTTTCAGAGAAGGATGGTACAGCCCTATATTTCGAATAACAGCTGAAGAAATTTGGCATAGGTGAGTGATATTCGAACAACTGAATGCAGGAAAGAAAACGTATATTACAATGACACACGTAGGGACGTTAAGTGGGCCTTTGAACAGAATGCAGATGGACTTTATCGAGATGCTTGCTTATAATGGGCTGAGATATCTCCAGGTAATAGTGTGTGTCTTCTCGAGATGGGTGGAAGACTACCCAACCTGAAGAAATGACTGCCTCACCGTAGAAAAAATGTTTTTGAGAGAGTTAATCCCATGGTAGGGAATGCCAATTTCTTTTGAGCCAGATAGAAGAATTCACTTCAATAATGAGGTTCTGAAAAGGATCTGTACAGAACTACATATTGAGCAAAGACTATATTGCAGTTACAGACCTGAAGATTCTGGAATTGTGGAACAGGTCAATGGAATCATCAAGTCTCGATTTGCAAAAGTTTTGTGCTTCAACATCTTTGGAATGGGCAGATGCACAGCCTTTGATGCTGATGAGCATTCAAAGTACTACAGGCAGGAAGACTGGGTTGTCACCCCATGAGATATTGATGAGGAGGGTGATGGGATTTTCCAGCTGTGCCTGCAAACACTCTTTTGATGACATTATTTTGGATTATTGAAGGGATTGGTTGATGTAATCCATTCAATCTCTAAACAAGTTTCAGCTGCAATACAAGATACACATCAAGAACAGTGCCACAACCTCAGTCCTGGTGATTTGGTTATGATCAAGAAGCCCGTTCAGAAGACTTGCCTAGAACCCAGATGGAAAGGCCCCTTCCTGATAATCTTGACGACAAATTCTGCTGTTAAGTGTGCTGGAATTCCAAACTGGATTCATGCCTCTCACACAAAGAAAGTGAGAAATCCAGAAGAACCGATTGTGGTCTATGATCCTGAAAGAAAAACGTTGGTGACTGCACCACCACCTGAACAACCACCTAGACCAGTAGTGCCATTCTTGGTACAAAAGCAATACGGAGAGGGGGTGAAGATCAGCCAACTGAAGGACAAATTCAAGTGCCTGAAGTTACACAAAGCGGTATTGAATACTCTAATGAAAGAGAAGCAAAGACTGAACAGCAAAACGGAAGTGCAACCAAAATTGTATCAGCACAGCAAGAAGATCAAGGTGAAGGAACAAGTACTGGATCGAGAAGAATAAATCACAAAGCTGAATGGCCACCGAAGTCTATAAACAAGGAAAATTAAGAAGAAGCTTTTCAATAGCCTTTAGCTGAAGAAATTGAATCCTAAAATTAAGGTAATATAGAACAAAATCTGCAGTCTCTGAGAAGATCAAAAAGAGAAAGAGTACCTTGTTGAAGATACTCAGCACCTGAATAGTCATATTACTTGGACAAAGCACTGAATGTCACCTTGGAGGATTTGTGTGATTTGAATCCTGAACTTTTTGAACCTCCATGAAAATTATCTGAATTGAAAGAGAAAAAAATTAACTGCGCTGTTAGACTGTTATTATATCAGTTCTTTGTTTTACAGAAGATCAACCTAGACGCGAGTGAGTTGTAGAAGAGTAGGCATAACATTTTAGAAGAACACTGAATATATTTAAGGATTGTGTAATTAGTAATTGAACTGCTTAAGAATTAACATTGTCAAGACAACTGCTATAACCGGCAAAAGAGCTTATAAATTCAAATTTCACTGAGTCTGACTCAAGAGAAATGGGTTGCATTACAAATAAGTGTAAATATATTATGTGTTCGATTTTCGTAATAACAGCAAAAGTTATTACAATGGTGTTAATAGGATTTTACTTAACACCAGAGTCAGGAGACCAAAGCAAACAATTTGACTAAACAACATACATACATACATTAGCAAGGAGGATCAATTAAGCTATCCTTTTACAAGTTATGTGAAAGATAATTTCTCTACTAATGTTTACTCAAGGTTAGTCCAAAAATACACTAATGCTATGGACGCAAATGATTGCTATATCTGTGCACAGTTACCAACTTCTCCTACAGAAGAAGTATCATACAACCACATGCTACTTCATGTAGTATCTTACTTCCATTAGTTTACAGAAGAGGCAGGGATGCATGTCATGTGTGGAGGTTTCCACGCATCTACCCATGAATTGTGACATATTCCCAGTCATACCAACACTGGTAGACCTGGGAATGCGTCTGAATTGTACGCCGCCCCAACAGAGGCACAAAGAGGAGAAATATCTTTATTTCTCCTTGTTTTTTCCTCTTTCTGCATGGGCTGCATTCTGCAGACCATGCAGAAAGAGGATGTTTCCTCTGAGGATTATTTTTGTTCAGGAAGGTGTTCCGTCCTGCACAGAAACAATTCTAATTACAATGCAGGCCCCTTTGCACCATGGTGCAAGGGTGCCTACATTGGCGCCAGGCAGTAAATTGTGCGCCAGCGCAGGACGGGAGCAGGATTGCGCCATGTTATGTCAAATACGGTGCATTCCTGCCCTCTCCCTTTCCAGCAGGGCAGCACAGCAAGATGGATTTGAAGTTATATAAATCTGCCCCATATTGAAAAGCAATAATGTTATTGGCTGATGTGGGATCTCTGCCATGCAGACGTAAGGAAAAAGTGAAAGAGATATTTCGAACTTGTTCTCAAGAAATATGAATGCCTCTGGCTTTTACAGGGGGAATGCTGGCATGCGAAAGATTCACATACATAATGATTGCAGAAGAGGGACCCAGGCCGTTTAGTCTGCCCATGTCTCCGTCACCACTTATGCTACTAAGTCTCCAACTTTGTTTTGGCTCACACTGTTGCCTGACTGTTTACAATGATAATATTAAAATATTTATGCATGGCCTTAATCCACACTACTCGCGCTTTACCACCCTTGATCTATACAAAATCATCTGCTCTGGCGAATCTTATTTCCTATTTTTATTCTCTTACGCATAAACAGGCACATGCATCATTATTGCATTTTGCGATTCCTTAATTGCGAAAAATAAGGAATCGCAATTAAGGAATTGCAAAATGCAATGCATCAAGAAATTGCATTAAAATTTGCGATTTCTTATTATTCCTTAATTGCGACTCGCAATTAAGGAATACCTCCCAATTCATTCCTATGGGCCTAGAGGCCCATAGGAATGAATGGGTAGAAATTCTCAATTTGCGATTAGCAATTAGCGAATCGCAAATTGAAAATGCGATTTCAAGGGTGCAGGGGTGTCCAAAGGACACCCTGTTACACCCCTGAAATCAATCTGAGCACATATGTTGTGCCCACACATGCCCTTAGGGCATGTGTGGGCACAACAAGAAACTTTGAAAAATGCACAAAAGTGCATTTTTCAACGTTTTCGCAAATTACCATGAGGTTCAACCTCATGGTAATTTGCTCCCCTTAATTGCGAATTCGCAATTTTTAAATGTTTCATGCATTGCATTTAAGGAATCGCAAAATGCGATTCCTTAAATGCAATCGCAATTTGGGAATTCGCAAATATTTGCGAATTCTTAAATTGCAAGGGCCTTGAACCTTCATGCATTCCAAAAGAGGATTTTGCGATCGCAAACGGCCGATTTTTGCGATTCGCACCGTTTGCGATCGCAAAATCCTTTAATGCATGTGCCTGTATGTGTGCACCATGAACAGAAAATAAGCATGAATTTTGCCCATCGGTATACAAACAGAAGCCCAATGTGAGTGAGTGTTTACTGTACCAATCTTACCCTGGCGAGTCACGGAGGTTAGCTGTGCACATTAAAAAAAACTGATATTTCTGGCTGCCTCTCTATGCCTCACTCTAGCTGCTGTGACCGCTGATGTAGCCGCAGGGAGGGGGAGAGTGAGGGGATGACATGTTTCTGAAGCACCGCCAGACCACCAGGGGAAGATGCCTGGTTGTGTGCCCTGATGAATTCAGCCAGTACCGACCGGTGTTGCCTCTGCAAAGCAGGCCCCTCCTGGAAAGCCTGAGGACACACTCTGAGCTGAGCGCAAATCAAGTTCTTATCAAATGCAAACAATGAGTAGTGGCTTATAAACCTCTCTTTTAATAACCGTTTTATTCATTTTACAAGTGCAAACGATCAGATGAAAATATATGCAATGTGGTAGATTTTTCCTTCCTAATTCATTAATATCATTTCATTTCATCTTTATTTCGGTCAATTACAACCATAAAAGACACATTAAAAATTCAACAATTATTTTTCCAATTACAATTAATCCACAAGTTGGGGTACCAAGAAGGGAAAGTGACAAAAATTGATATACAATTTATCTAATCGGCTACTAAACTCTAAATTCATAAATACACATTAAAAAACATTTAAAAGCTTGGCATATTATCATTATAAAATGTATACACTATATAAAAGAAAAATCCCAGAAGGAGATGAGAAAATAATCACGGGAATTCAGCTCAGTTGGAAAGTGCTAGTGCATTATCTCTTCAGCCTAGTATTCGGATTCAAAGCGAGTAGATTATTTAACTCTAGAGCTTTAACCAAGCTTTCTTTCTTATCAAGGATATATTAAATAGAAACTTTGTGCAATAGACGGTATTGCTTTATATATCTACAGGTAGAAAAAGATTACCTAATACCATGACATCAAAACAAGATGTACAGAAAGATAGAACAAAGAGGAAAAACCAGTCTTGGCCATTTTGTCATGTTCTTTTGTCCATCCTCCAACTCCTCCTCACTGGGCAGCTGAGGCATTTCTTTCTTGGATGTATTTGCTTCACCTGCTGTCAAACCAATGCAGAAAAATGGGAAAGGTCTATTAGACTTTTCCTGCACCCAGTGATAGATCTGTTTAGCCTAAGTACAAACTCAAAATGCATGATCATTGTGGCCTGGATGACGTAAGAGCCTTTTTGTTCATTCTTTCCCTATTCCCTGTGCTCCTCATCTTACAAAATGACCACAAATGTCACATGATGTTGGTTTGATTCTTCGAATATTTGGAGGGGAGACTCTCACCCCAAAAGGGAGGGGTGGGGGGGGTGACGCTCGGACCACAACTGCTGAATTGAAATCAATTTGTATAACACTAAGGTAAGGCCAGTTAGCTGATTCTCAAAACATCACTGTTAGGGTGGTCAGGGGAGTATCAACTTGGTCACAATACTTAGCCTTTTGGGGTATTTAGGGTGAGATCCTGGAGTTCCTGGATGGCATAAAATGACATCCAAATAGTATTTGAGATGGAATATTTGTTGTTTCAAAAGTAAGGTTTTTAATCATTTTGATGAGATCCTTTACATGGGCCCACCAGTTAGTTAGTCATATTCAGTTAGGGGTTTAAATGTTGCCTTCATAATTTGTCGTAATGAATTTCAACCAATGGCCTCCGGTGGCAGGAAACCTGTGACAAGGAATATTCGTAGTTTCATCACTTCTGCTGAACATGTAGGTCAGCATCAATCTCTTGCTGCTGTGAGGAGTTTGACCTTTTTCCACAAATAAAGCTTTGCGCTGACACTGACCAAAGTTCCCCCTGTTTTCAACATCAATCAGTAAATTTCCTTCCTCTTTTAATATTATTATGGACCTACTTCAAACCCAAATAAGTTTTACAAATGAACGCCCCTAAGGTTATACTAATATGACACATAATTTTTTTTATTATTTACAGATTGTGTGGATTCTATTTTTACAACTGCTGTCACCAATTAGATGACTGCTTGTATTTCATATTTTGAATTAGTGTTCGCAATAATATCCATTCAAATGCTTTTAGGCATGCAGTTCCTATGGATACAGCCCGTGGGCGTCCCATATGCAGAAGGTAATGAGGTTGGCAATTGACGGTAAGTGTAATGGTCGCTATAGTAAATAATCTGTACATTTTAGCTTTGGGATTTAAGGCTTTGCTACTCATTTCAGAATTGATAAAAGGGATTACATAAAAATGAATGGCTGAAAAGAAATGAAAGGAGGAGTGTGAAGTAATACGGGCATTAAATGGATGAGTGAGTTGGAAAATGTGCTTCTTTCTGAGAACCAGAAAGGCTGGAAGAAATCTAAAAAAAAGCATTATAAAGAGGTTGCTTGGAATATTAATTGTTTGTTTTATATTTTAGAGGCTGGTCATTTAGTGCATGGCCCAAAAATATAGGAATATAAATTGTAATCTGCAAATAATAATGACACTACACATAGCTATATGCACTTAATAGTTATTTTAGATTGTGAAAGAAACAAACTCACCAAACTATGAAGGGATATGCTAAGTTCATACTGAACTGTATATGTGGATCTATACATTTTGAACTCACAAACAAATGTTGTTCGTACAAATATACTTATCAGGCTGGATTTCAAACCGGGGCAGAGTGATGTTAATGCATATAATATGAAATTGGAATTAGAGGAATTAGAATTCCATTTGTCTGCTATTACATAAGGCCCTTCATGTATTTTCAAAATACAGATTTTGTGTAAATTACAATCCAATTTCAATTTTTAAATATTAATCAATTTGAATGAAAGCACATACACTAATTTACTTAAACTCCTAAATTCATCTGAAACCGGGAGTGTGGTTGAATGGCGCACAAGAGGGCTGCAACTTGGTGAGCTCCTTGAAACCACAAAGCCTTCTTGCTGAAATCAGACTTCTTTTTACCAGATGTTGAGATATTCATTCACAGCAGGCTCCTGTGTCTTGTTCCTGCATCACAGCAATGTAATTTTTGGACCATTTAATATCTGCTTTCTTTTGATTTAGAAAACTCTGGATACCTGAGTAGACCACCATTTTATGTTCCTGAAAATAATTATTTATGATCTTCAGTGACACAAGGGGACAATAAATTTGAGTTACTTACAGCTCCAACAATCTTTTGAGGTACTTTGCACTATGTTAAATACATCAATATCCAGGAGTGGACAAGCGACAATAATATTTTAACATCCTATCAAGCTGGTATTAGACAGAGGATGGGGACAATTGACCAGGTGCTTCCTGTTCTTCTTTTATTAATGGAAAAAGTGGTCATTAGCCAGGGAATATATTGCTTTTATTGATTTGAAGACCTAGTCTGAAGAAGTAAGCTATGGAATGTTCTAAATGAAATGGGGATGTCTAATGAGATTTTATCCTTAGACATTCACCTCCCTGAGTCTAACTATACTAGAGTGTGGAGGGGCAACCAAGGCCAACTTACTGACTCAATCAATGTCAGTAGGGGAGATTATCAAGGGTGTGTGCTGGCACCAACTCTTTTTTCTCTTTACCTGAATAGCGTAGTCCACATACCCCTCTCCCCTTCAAAGGGTGTCAAGCCACGAGGAATGAGGTCCCCTGGGCCCAAATTCACCCGGGGGGGGGGGAGCTTGTGTGCCCTAAGGTAACTATAACCCGCACCCTGCCATGCACCGTAAATTCCCTACATATTTCATCACTTATGACATCTTCTATGACACCCTTGATAATGTAAGTCCAACATTTGCTGTAAAATTATTAATGAGAAAATTGCATAACCGGCATCAAGGTATAGATACCTTAGGTCACGGGTTACAGTTACTTAAGATAACTCTAACTTTAACTGCGGAATTTTATGGTTATGTGAAATGTGAATCTAACTATAACGTCCCTGTAACCTTTGTTTGTTTCAGTGAATTTCTAAGGTTTTGTTAATTCTAATTCCTGACTATTCCGTCCCTGTAACATTTGTTTTTTTCAATTAATTTCTACAGTTTTTAAATGTTAATTCCTAACTACAACTTCTTTGTAACCTTTTTTTGTGAATTTCTACATTTTTTTAAATTGTATTTCCTAACTGTAACCTGTAACCTTTGAGAGTGGGTGTGTAAGTGGCTGTATGGGTCTGTGGGTAGATGTGTGAGTGGTTTTGTGGGTGTGTGAGTGGCTGTATGGGTCAGTGAGTGGGTGTATGGGTCTGTGAGTTGGCATGTGAGTGGCTGTATGGGTCTGTGAGTGGATGTGTGAGTGTCTGTATGGGTCTGTGAGTAGCTGGGTGAGAAGATATATGGGTCAGTTACTGGGTGTGAGAGTGGCTGTATGGGTCTGTGATCAGGTGTATGAGTATCTGCATGGGTTTATGAGTGGGTCTGTGAGTACTTTTGAGGGTTTGTGGGTGGTTTTGTGGGTCATTGAATGGGTTGGATGAGCAGCTGTATGAGTCTTTTAGTGGGTGTGTAAGTAACTGTGTGGGTATGTAAGTGGGTTTACGAGTGGCTGTATGAACATGTGAGTGGGTGTGTGAATGGCTGTATGGGTTTGTGAGTGGCTGTATGGGTCATTAAGTGGGTGTGTGAGCGGCTTTATTGGTCTGCAAGCAAGTGTGTAAGTAGCTGTATGGGTCGGTGAGTGGGGGTGTGAGTATTTTTGTGGGTGTGTGAGTGGTTGTATGGGTCTTTGTGTGGGTGTGAGTGGCTATATGGGCCTGTAAGCAGGTGTGTAAGTGGCTGTATGGGTCTCTGAGTGGGTGTATGAGTGTGTTTATGGGTGTGTGAGTGGATATGAGAGTGGCTGTATGGGTATGTGACTGGGTGCCTGAGTGGCTGTGTCAGTGTGTCAGTATCTGTGTGACTGAGTGGGCCAGAAAATAACCTCACCTGCCCCTGTATCCAATAAGAGTTCCCAGTTTTGCACAACATGTTTACCCAACTAAAGTTATTTCTACTGGTTAATTGGCAAGTGCTAACTCGTTGGATAAATGTCTAATGCATATTCTAGACTACAGCTGTTTCCAAGGACCTTGTGTGCATTTAATTTTGGCGATGTGATTGTCCCTCAAGCACCTTCTTCCAGAAATCTGTGTATCCTCCTATAGAGAAGACAACAAGACTACAAAGAGGTGAATCTCGATCAAACAAAGGTACATCCTCTTAACTATATGAAGTAAGTGCTTCTTTGTTTGTAGGATATGTCCTCATACTCCTCTGCATAGAGAGCGCGTCACCAAAATCAGCGGGAATGCACTCGGGGGCCTTTTGGTATGCTGCTCATCAACATGGGAAAAGGTGGAAAGACCTTTGTCGACTACTAAGCAGGATTGTACGGAGCCAAATGGGCGGAGCTTGCAAGAGATTTTGCACATTTTGATACTTGAAATAATTTAAAGGGAGAACCATGGACTCTGCTCTCACCAGGAAATGACAAGAAAGAACCCAATCGTCATAGTCACTACTGATTACGCTCTGATAGATCAACAATGCTTGTACCTCCATCAAAGATTTCAGATCCTTTTTCAATGTTGAATTGCCAAGAAAACACACTTGCTTTGCTTTTGTCAAGTTTGCCAAGCCAAAGAAGTTAGTATAATTTGATCTTTACAGAAGTGGTGCTTCGACTGGGGCACCTGCTATGTTTATATTTGTAAGTGTTTCCTGTTGAGTTTAATTTTTGTGAAATGAGAATCAGGGCCAGAACAGAACCTCACCTTCCAGTTTATCAAACAGGAGTCCACAGTTTTGCACAAAATGTCTACTCAACTGCCGTACATTCGGCTGATTAATTAGTAAGTGCTATCTCATTGGGGAAATGTCTAGCCCGTATTCTACACTACAGCTGAATAATGGACCATGTAATTAAATGTTTGTATTTAATTACAGAAATGGGATTGCTCCTTGAGCTTCTTCTTCCAGAAATCTGTGCTAATATGAATCCTCATGTAGACAAGATGAAAAGGCTATGAAGAGATGAATCTCCACCAAGCAATGGTACTTCCTCTTAACGATATGAAGTATGCGCTTCATTGTTTGGTGGAGATGACCTCATATTCTTTGGCATCTAAAACGTGCCACCAAAATCAGGGGAAACAAGCTTGGGGCCTTTTTGTAAGCTGTCCATCGACCTGGGTAAAGGCCGGAAGACCTTTGCATACTACAAAGGTGGATGGGGTGGGGCCAAAATAGAGTGGAACCTACAGGTGATTTTGCACATTTACATACTCTGAGCAATTTAAAAAGAGAACCATGGACTCACCAGGAGATGCCAAGAAAGAACTCACTCATCACAGTCACTACAGATTGCGTTCCGATAGATCAACAATGCATTCACCTCCATCAAGTATTTCAGATCATTTTCAGGTCGGAGCTACACAGCGCATGTGCTGTCTCGAAAAGACATGTTGTGTTTAATCTGTGGGCTTCACCCACCCACAGGTTTCCCATTTGCTTGCTCCATCGTGTGTCTCATATCCTTTGTCGCTATTTGTCCCTGGCATGCATGGTCGTGCATATTTTTGTGTTTAGCCCTCCCCAAGAGCATGGACCAAGTACTTGTAAATATCCCTACTTTTTCTTTCTTTTTCAGCACTCTACACAGTGCTCGTGCTTTTATCAGCTCTGTCTCCTCCCACCCGCGATCGTGCCCCATCCACCGATCACCCATACGGTGTCACTGCTTTTCCCTTTGTTGCAGCTTTCCGTTTACCCCACCTCCTCCCTCCCATCTCTGCTTGCTCCCTTGTAACCCCGGGTACTTGCCCCATCCACAAATCACTCCCTACCCTGACCCCGTCACTGATTTAAACCACCACTGTTGTTTGTTTCATTCTAGTGAGTGGTGGTGTTCTGCCTTTTAATGTCCTGTTAGTGTATAGCTGACGTTCTGATTGCGGCATGTGTGCATGGCTGCTATTACTTGGTACACGTGTAGTCTCTGTTTATTTTTCGTGTGTGTGGGTACTAGGTGTGTGTACGTTTACACTATATTGCGTCATTTGGCAATGATGTTTCTAGCTAGAAAATCAGACCTCAGGTGTAACATAACATGGTATTTGTAAAGTGCACAAAGGGTATCTTGGCACTGAATAACCAATGTTTATTGTTACCCAACTCAATAGTACTCATTTTATCTACCTCAGAAGGATGAAAGGCTGAGTGGCCCACTGGGATTTGAACCTGTGAACATGAGGTTAAACGCAGACCCCTTCAGTGGATGCATTAGTCCACTAAGCCACCAGGCCCAGTACTCGTTACTACAGGGGATGTCGGAGTTTCTAAAGTACCTGTGTCTTCTGCTGTAATTGCATAGCCACGTTTCTCTTATGCAAAATGATTGAACTGTTTGTGTCTCACCTTGATGCTTTTCATTTCATTGGGGATTCCTCCCATCGGGACACTTTCTGGCTTTTTCTGCTTTCACCGGTGAAGTGTTTCCGGGCGCCTTTGTTGCTTAACTTTAATTCTTTTCAAAGGAGCAAGGCTGAATCTTGATGTCATCAAGGTCTGCCTGTCCCTCAGTGTCAATGGAAAAAGTTGTGTTTTTAATGTGGTTGCTGAGGCAATGTATTTCCTCATGTTCATGACTGTAAACCAGCCGAACACTGTGAGCCGAAGGTAGTGGAGCGCTTTACATTAGTAGCAATTACTTTTTTTGTTCAGTTTTTTATAGTACCAACACCACCCGAAGGTATTAGAGTTCTTTACATTAACACCAGTTACTTTTCACAAGGACACAGCGAACTTAGGCAAATCACTTCTTTCCCCAGTGGCAGCCCGCATTTGCTGTTGGTTGCCCGTCAACCTCCCGCCCCTCACTGCTTGCCCATGCTGAACTCCCATTTCACAGATGGCCTCTTCTCGCAGATTCCCTCCACCCCCACTCTGCTTTTCACATTTTGTTTGTGCAGTTTTACGTAACGCCTAATACCACCCAATGGTATTAGAGTGCTATAAATTAGCACTAGTTACTTTACACAAGGACACATTCATTTTTGCAGGCACAGTGAGATTAAGTGATAAGGATGTAACACCAACACTGAAACTCAAACCTGGTTTCCCAGCTCCATAGTCAGCCGCTCTGACCCTTACGCCACATTCTCTCCCAAGAGGATGCTACATCGTCTCCCTAGCCTTGGCCTCAGTTCCTCATTTTGTGAGGAGCCTGAGGCCAAAATGATTCAATAAGAGGTTCAAGACCACACAGCCCTTCTCCCCGAGCCATCGCAGGCTCTGGGTAGACCAACGCAGGTGCCAACATTTCTCAAAAAGGGCCTTTATTGGCCCCACGGATTCCACCTCCGGGCCACAACAGTTTCCGTGCCCACTCTGGTGTGGGCATGGAAACTTGTGTTTGCTCCTGCCTGGGGGGAGCATTTTTTAATCTCCCACCATGCAAGAGTAAACACAAGGTCTGCTCCTAGCAGATGGGAGCTTTGAAAATGCTTCCTCCAGCTGGGAGCAGACTTCTGATCTGTTTCCCTTCACCGCACTGATGCAGACAGTGAAACAGATCAAGTGATTGCTCTCACCCGGAGGGAGCAGCAGAAATAGCTGCTCCCTACAGACTGGAGCAATGCCAGATCCTGCTGCATTTGGGGAGCTGTCAAGGGCAAAACAGGCCCTGGGGCTCCCCCTGTGGTCCCCAATGTTGTGGATGGTGGGTGCCCAGGGTAGGCACAGGGGCACCCACCTTTAATTAATGCGGGCTCTCAGGAAATCAGTCCCCAGGGCTAAAAACAGCTTGGGTGGGCCCCCATTCCCTTTACTAAAAAATAGCCCTGGAGTCCCCACGCCCTAAGGAGACTCAAGGAGGCGGCCCTCCTCCCCTTTTTTGTAAGTTTCAGCAGCGTGAGTGGGTTCCCAGAAGTTATAATGGCTTGGGTATGGGGGCCCGGCCCCCTCTGAAACAAGCATTGGCATAGCCAATAGGTCTCGCCTTTGGGACCTTATAAGTGTTTATCCATGCAACAGTTGATGTTGTTGCACCAAGGATATTGTGCTGCACAACTAAATACTTATAAGGTCCCAAAAACGAGACCTATTGGCCATGCCAATGCTTGTTTTTATAGTAAAACTCAAACACTTTGCATAAACATTTCTGAATCTACCCCCACCCGACCAAAATTTTAAAGATAGCATTTGTACGAGTCACTCATTCCTGCTAGATATTCATTCAAGTATCTTTTGGTGTTATTACTTAGGTTTCCACGCAAACAGTCTCAACACCAATTCGAATTCTTTCCTTTAGCAAAACCGATCAAAAGTTGTGGAGAAAAAAATAAGAAACCTCGACATTGCTATTCCTTTTCATAATACCCTTAAATAAATACATTTAAAAAACGTGGCCTGTTCCAACCGTGGACGACGAAATATTTTTCACTTTTTGTTTTATATAGCGTAGAGTCGACCCGAATGTATCAGCGCGCTTTACATGGGCACCAGCTGCTTTGTAGACGGGCACATTCAATTTTTTAGGCACGGGAAGGAGAGATTAAGTGATCTTCCCAGAATCACGGGAGAGTTGAACCTCTCGCCAGTCTTGAACCTGGTTCTGCTTCAGCTGTGCTACAACCTATCCAGCAAACATTCGGACACAGCGAGCAAATACGTAACAAAAGGTACTTTAAAAAGTGAAAAATAAATACATGTGTTCTAAAACGCCCGTTTCCTTTCTTTAAAAAAACATATGCACAGCAGAAGCACTAGCTGATTTGTTTTCAAATCATCCCTTACAAAACACAACTCCTTTTCCGGCTTGTGCCAAAACAAAATTGAAATAAAGAAGTGCTACAAGCATTTTTGTTACCATATATATGATCAAGAAATCATTATGAACAACTGAACATCCATATTAAAAAAAGTATTCACAATGGGCTCTCAAGAGCGGCGTTGAATTAGAGCTCATGGCAGCAAAGCAGCTTCCCAGCGCTTTTCGGAACGATTGAGCCTTTCTCAAGGTAACAATCTCAATAGAAAGTACATGCCCAGCAAGGTATAGAAGACATAGAAAACATAGTTCTTCTCGTGTCCATCCGTTTTAAGTATAAATCCAAAAATAAAACAAACACTCGAAACACAAGTCTCGTGAGTATTTACCGCATGCAGAGAGGCGTCGCATGCTTTATTTACCCGCACCGAATTTGAAAGTTTTGCCTCCGAAGAATTTTTCGTCGACACATTTCCGAAGATTTGATAGAGAACCCAGTACCAGCTTAGATTGGTTCTTAAGTGCCTGAACACATATTTGCCATAAAGAACATTCTACTTAAACGCTCTATATAGCTATATATTTATTAACCCCTTCGCTGCTAGGCCTTTTCCCCTCCTGTGCTAAGCCTTTTTTGGCGTTTTGGAGTAGTGTGCGCTTAGGCCCTTGTAACTTTTTGACCAGATAAGGTATCCGCGCCAAATTTGCGTCCTTTTCTTCCAACATCATGGGGATTCTAAAGGCGCCCAGGGTTTGTGGATTCCCTTGGAGGGGTCCCAGAAATTAACCAAAATATAGTGATTTTTTTGTTTTTTTCAGAAAAATGGGAAAAACGGGCTGCAAATGAAAGCCTCTGGGTTTTTCCCTGAAAATTGTATCACAAAAGGGTTTGTGGGGCTGAAATCTCCATTTTCTCAGCTTTCAGGGAATGAAAGTCTTTTGTCAGAGAACCGACATTTTTCACTCAGTTTTGGCATTTTTCTGGGACATAGCCTATTTTTGCTATTTTTAGAGCTTTCCACCTCCTTCCAGTTAATGGTAGAAATGAGTTTGAAAGCAATAATGGATCCTGGAATGCTTTACATTTTCGAAAAGTAGACAAAATTCTGAATTCAGTAAGGGGTAATTTGTCTAAATCTATGAAGTTTTCGTTATAGAAACTAACAGTTAGATATTGGAATATTTGAAGTTTTGTTGAAAAAAACAGCCTTTTGTCTCAACGTTTTCACCTATAACTTTTTCTACTTTTGACAGCTCTTGGAAAGCAATATACCGTTACATTTGTTAGACCTTCCTGGTTGTGGGGATATATGGGACTTGTAGTTTCACCAAGAACCCGACGAACCCAGATCCAAAAACTGAGCAGCAACTTGCAATGGTATTTTTTCATTTACTGGGTATAGTGCACTTTGTCTTGGAAAATGTATACATGGAATAATCTGCATGAAAGACACCTATGTATTTCTGAATTGGGTACAAACTATAGAGTTCATAAACAGTAATTAATTGCACATTTTCAAAGTTGGGAATACTCATACTAGCATGAGAATTATTGGTCATTTTTCATAAAGATTTTTTTTTTACACAATGTCTTTCATTGAAAGGGAGAAATGCATGAAAGCTCAATTGGTAATAACAGTTGATTTACAAATCTGAATTACCCCAAGTGTCCCGATAAAAACGGTACCTCACTTGTGTGGGTCGGCATTGTGCCTGCGACAGGAAACGGCGCAAAATGCAACGTGGTCACACCTAAATTTTGCAGTTACAAATTGACCCTTTTTTGGCAAAGTGCCTACCTGTAGTTTTTGCATCCTAGCTCTGCCGGCACCTAGGGAAACCTAGCAAACCTATACATTTTTGAAAAGTAGACACCCAGGGGAATTCAGGATGGGGTGACTCGACTGCCTACCACCAGGTTTTGTTACCCAGAATCCCTTGCAAAGCTAAGATTTTGACAAAATAAACACATTTTCCTCACATTTCTGTGGTGGAAAGTTCTGGAATCTGCGTGGATCAACAAATTTCCACCCACCCAGCGTTCCCCCAGGTCTCTCGATAAAAACAGTACCTCACTTGTATGGGTCGGCCTTGTGCCTACGACAGGAAACGGCACAAAATGCAACGTGGTCGCACCTCAATTTCCCAGTGAAATTTTACGTTCTTTGGACAAAGAGACTACCTTTTGTTTTTGAGCCGTAGCTCAGCCAGCACCTAGGGAAACCTAGCAAACCTATACATTTTTGAAAGCTAGACACCCAGGGCAATTCAGGATGGGGTGACTCTTCTGCCTACCCCCAGGTTTTGTTACCCAGAATCCCTTGCAAACATAAATATTTGACCAAAAAAACACATTTTCCTCACATTTCTGTGGTGGAAAGTTCTGGAATCTGCGTGGATCAACAAATTTCCACCTACCCAGCGTGCCCCCAGGTCTCCCAAAAAAAATGGTACCTCACCTGCGTGGGTAGGCATAGTGGCTGCGACATGAAACAGCGCAAAACGCAGCATGGTCGCACCTCAATTTCCCAGTGAAATTTAGCACGATTCGGACAAAAAGACTACCTTTTGTTTTTGCGCCGTAGCTCTGCCAGCACCTAGGGAAATCTAGCAACCATATACATTTTAGAAAACTAGACACCCAGGGAAATTCAGGATGGGGTGACTCGTCTGCCTACCCCCAGGTTTTGTTACCCAGAATCCCCTGCAAACATAAAAATTTGACCAAAAAAACACATTTTCCTCACATTTCTGTGGTGGAAAGTTCTGGAATCTGCGTGGATCAACAATTTTCCACCCACCCAGCGTGCCCCCAGGTCTCCCAAAAAAAATGGTACCTCACTTGCGTGGGTACACTGGGTAGGCATAGTGGCTGCGACATGAAACAGCGCAAAACGCAGCATGGTCGCACCTCAATTTCCCAGTGAAATTTAGCACGTTTTGGACAAAAAGACTACCTTTTGTTTTTGCGCCATAGCTCTGCCAGCACCTAGGGAAACCTAGCAAACCTATACATATTTGAAAACTAGACACCTAGGGCAATTCAGGATGGGGTGACTCGTCTGCCTACCCCCAGGTTTTGTTACCCAGAATCCCTTGCAAACATAAACATTTGACCAAAAAAACACATTTTCCTCACATTTCTGTGGTGGAAAGTTCTGGAATCTGCGTGGATCAACAAATTTCCACCCACCCAGCGTGCCCCCAGGTCTCCCGAAAAATTTTTTACCTCACTTGCGTGGGTAGGCATAGTGGCTGCGACATGAAACAGCGCAAAACGCAGCATGGTCGCACCTCAATTTCCCAGTGAAATTTAGCACGTTTTGGACAAAAAGACTACCTTTTGTTTTTGCGCCATAGCTCTGCCAGCACCTAGGGAAACCTAGCAAACCTATACATATTTGAAAACTAGACACCTAGGGCAATTCAGGATGGGGTGACTCGTCTGCCTACCCCCAGGTTTTGTTACCCAGAATCCCTTGCAAACATAAACATTTGACCAAAAAAACACATTTTCCTCACATTTCTGTGGTGGAAAGTTCTGGAATCTGCGTGGATCAACAAATTTCCACCCACCCAGCGTGCCCCCAGGTCTCCCGAAAAAAATGGTACCTCACTTGCGTGGGTAGGCATAGTGGCTGCGACATGAAACAGCGCAAAACGCAGCATGGTCGCACCTCAATTTCACAGTGAAATTTAGCACGATTCAGACAAAAATACTAACTTTTGTTTTTGCGCCGTAGCTCTGCCAGCACCCAGGGAAATCTAGCAACCCTATACATTTTAGAAAACTAGACACCCAGGGCAATTCAGGATGGGGTAACTCGTCTGCCTACCCCCAGGTTTTGTTACCCAGAATCCCTTGCAAACATAAAAATGTGACCAAAAAAACACATTTTCCTCACATTTCTGTGGTGGAAAGTTCTGGAATCTGCGTGGATCAACAAATTTCCACCCACCCAGCGTGCCCCCAGGTCTCCCAAAAAAAATGGTACCTCACTTGCGTGGGTAGGCATAGTGGCTGCGACATGAAACAGCGCAAAACGCAGCATGGTCGCACCTCAATTTCCCAGTGAAATTTAGCACGATTCGGACAAAAAGACTAACTTTTGATTTTACGCCGTAGCTCTGCCAGCACCTAGGGAAACCTAGCAAACCTATACATTTTTGAAAACTAGACACCCAGGGCAAATCAGGATGGGGTGACTCGTCTTTCTACCCCCAGGTTTTGTTACCCAGAATCCCTTGCAAACATAACAATTTGACCAAAAAAACACATTTTCCTCACATTTCTGTGGTGGAAAGTTCTGGAATCTGCGTAGATCAACAAATTTCCACCCACCCAGCGTGCCCCCAGGTCTCCCGAAAAAAATGGTACCTCACTTGCGTGGGTAGGCATAGTGGCTGCGACATGAAACAGCGCAAAACGCAGCATGGTCGCACCTCAATTTCCCAGTGAAATTTAGCACGATTCGGACAAAAAGACTACCTTTTGTTTTTGCGCCGTAGCTCTGCCAGCACCTAGGGAAACCTAGCAAACCTATACATTTTTGAAAACTAGACACCCAGGGCAATTCAGGATGGGTTGACTCGTCTGCCTACCCCCAGGTTTTGTTACCCAGAATCCCTTGCAAACATAAAAATATGACCAAAAAAACACATTTTCCTCACATTTCTGTGGTGGAAAGTTCTGGAATCAGCGTGGATCAACACATTTCCACCCACCCAGCGTGCCCCCAGGTCTCCCGAAAAAAATGGTACCTCACTTGCGTGGGTAGGCATAGTGGCTGCGACATGAAACAGCGCAAAACGCAGCATGGTCGCACCTCAATTTCACAGTGAAATTTAGCACGATTCAGACAAAAATACTAACTTTTGTTTTTGCGCCGTAGCTCTGCCAGCACCCAGGGAAATCTAGCAACCCTATACATTTTAGAAAACTAGACACCCAGGGCAATTCAGGATGGGGTAACTCGTCTGCCTACCCCCAGGTTTTGTTACCCAGAATCCCTTGCAAACATAAAAATGTGACCAAAAAAACACATTTTCCTCACATTTCTGTGGTGGAAAGTTCTGGAATCTGCGTGGATCAACAAATTTCCACCCACCCAGCGTGCCCCCAGGTCTCCCAAAAAAAATGGTACCTCACTTGCGTGGGTAGGCATAGTGGCTGCGACATGAAACAGCGCAAAACGCAGCATGGTCGCACCTCAATTTCCCAGTGAAATTTAGCACGATTCGGACAAAAAGACTAACTTTTGATTTTACGCCGTAGCTCTGCCAGCACCTAGGGAAACCTAGCAAACCTATACATTTTTGAAAACTAGACACCCAGGGCAAATCAGGATGGGGTGACTCGTCTTTCTACCCCCAGGTTTTGTTACCCAGAATCCCTTGCAAACATAACAATTTGACCAAAAAAACACATTTTCCTCACATTTCTGTGGTGGAAAGTTCTGGAATCTGCGTAGATCAACAAATTTCCACCCACCCAGCGTGCCCCCAGGTCTCCCGAAAAAAATGGTACCTCACTTGCGTGGGTAGGCATAGTGGCTGCGACATGAAACAGCGCAAAACGCAGCATGGTCGCACCTCAATTTCCCAGTGAAATTTAGCACGATTCGGACAAAAAGACTACCTTTTGTTTTTGCGCCGTAGCTCTGCCAGCACCTAGGGAAACCTAGCAAACCTATACATTTTTGAAAACTAGACACCCAGGGCAATTCAGGATGGGTTGACTCGTCTGCCTACCCCCAGGTTTTGTTACCCAGAATCCCTTGCAAACATAAAAATATGACCAAAAAAACACATTTTCCTCACATTTCTGTGGTGGAAAGTTCTGGAATCAGCGTGGATCAACAAATTTCCACCCACCCAGCGTGCCCCCAGGTCTCCCGAAAAAAATGGTACCTCACTTGCGTGGGTAGGCATAGTGGCTGCGACATGAAACAGCGCAAAACGCAGCATGGTCGCACCTCAATTTCCCAGTGAAATTTAGCACGATTCGGACAAAAAGACTACCTTTTGTTTTTGCGCCGTAGCTCTGCCAGCACCTAGGGAAACCTAGCAAACCTATACATTTTTGAAAACTAGACACCCAGGGAAATTTAGGATGGGGTGACTCGTCTGCCTACCCCCAGGTTTTGTTACCCAGAATCCCTTGCAAACATAAAAATTTGACCAAACAAACACATTTTCCTCACATTTCTGTAGTGGAAAGTTCTGGAATCTGCGTGGATCAACAAATTTCCACCCACCCAGCGTGCCCCCAGGTCTCCTGAAAAAAATGGTACCTCACTTGCGTGGGTAGGCATAGTGGCTGCGACATGAAACAGCGCAAAACGCAGCATGGTCGCACCTCAATTTCCCAGTGAAATTTAGCACGATTCGGACAAAAAGACTACCTTTTGTTTTTGCGCCGTAGCTCTGCCAGCACCTAGGGAAACCTAGCAAACCTATACCTTTTTGAAAACTAGACACCCAGGGCAATTCAGGATGGGGTGACTCATCTGCCTACCCCCAGGTTTTGTTACCCAGAATCCCTTGCAAACATAAAAATTGTAACAAATAAACAAATTTTCCTCACATTTCTGTGGTGGAAAGTTCTGGAATCTGCGTGGATCAACAAATTTCCACCCACCCAGCGTGCCCCCAGGTCTCCCGAAAAAAATGGTACCTCACTTGCGTGGGTAGGCATAGTGGCTGCGACATGAAACAGCGCAAAACGCAGCATGGTCGCACCTCAATTTCCCAGTGAAATTTAGCACGATTCGGACAAAAAGACTACCTTTTGTTTTTGCGCCGTAGCTCTGCCAGCACCTAGGGAAATCTAGCAACCCTATACATTTTAGAGAACTAGACACCCAGGGCAATTCAGGATGGCGTGACTCGTCTGCCTACCCCCAGGTGTTGTTACCCAGAATCCCTTGCAAACATAAAAATTTGACCAAATAAACACATTTTCCTCACATTTCTGTGGTGGAAAGTTCTGGAATCTGCGTGGATCAACAAATTTCCACCCACCCAACGTGCCCCCAGGTCTCCTGAAAAAAATGGTACCTCACTTGCGTGGATAGACATAGTGGCTGCAACAGGAAACGGTTCAAATCGTACAGTGGTGAATTTACATTACCTTATTGCAAAACTACCTTGATTTTGGGGGGGGGGATCTGAGTTTGTGGCCCGGGGCTCGGTGGTATTCTTTGCAAAGTAGCAAACCCAAACAGTTCTGAAAACTAGACACCCGGGGGAGTCCAGGGAGGTATGGCATGCGTGGGTCCCCCAATGTTTTCCTACCCAGAACTCCTTGCAAACCTTAAAAATAGGTAAAAATAGCACTTTTCCAAACATTTTGGCGTGGGATCGCCGTGCCGGCAAAAAAGTCCTACCACCCTGCGTTCCCCTTGTTCTCCAGAGTAAAAGGATACCTCACTTGTGTGGGTGCCCCAAAGCAGAACACGCCAAAAATGAATTTTGAAAAAAGTAGTTTTTAGTCATATTTAAGTTTTACAAATTAAGCACCCCAGCCTGAGTCACATGCCTTTGGCCCACCCACACAAGTGAGGTATCATTTTCCTCGGGAGAACAAGGGAAACGCTGGGTGGTAGGACATTTGTTCCGGCAGCGAGATCCCACCCAAAAAAGTATGGAAAAGTGGGTTTTTTGACCAAAATTTCAGGTTTGCAGGGGTTTCTGGGTAGGAAAACATTGGGGGACCCACGCATGCCATACCTCCCTGGACTCCCCCGGGTGTCTAGTTCTCAGAACTGTTTGGGTTTGGTAGTTTCCAAAGATGCCTGCCAAGCCCCGGGCCAAAAGCTCAGGTGACCCCCTCAAAAAATAAGATTATTTGGCTAAAGGTAATGTTTTGGTCTCCACAGTATGAATTGGGCCTTTTCCTAAAGCAGCCGCTATGCCTACCCACGCAAGTGAGGTACCATTTTTATCGGGAGACCTTGGGAAACGCTCGGTGGGAGGTAATTTGTGTGAGCCCAGTGATGCCACGCTTTCCCACACTAAAACGTGTGAAAAAACTGATTTTTTCCAAGCAAAAAATGAGGTTTGCAAGGGATTCTGGGTAAAGGAACGTTGGAGGATCCACGCAAGCCATACCTCCTTGGAAGCCCCCGGGTGTCTACTTTTCAGAAATGTGTGGGATTGGTAGGTTTCCCTAGATGGCTGTCTCGCACGGGGCCAAAAACCCAGGTAACCCCTCTTGCAAAAGCTGGTGGACTTAACATTTTCACCATTGTTAAATTTACCAGCTTTTGCAAGAGCGGTTACCTGGGTTTCTGGCCCCGTGCGAGACAGCCATCTATGGAAACCTACCAAACCCACACATTTCTGAAAAGTAGACACCCGGGGGCTTCCAAGGAGGTATGGCTTGCGTGGATCCTCCAACGTTCCTTTACCCAGAATCCCTTGCAAACCTCAATTTTAGCAGAAACATTTTTTTTTTCACACGTTGTAGTCTGGGAAAGCTTGCCATCACTGGTCTCACACAAATTAACTCCCACCCAGCTTTCCCCCAGGTCTCCCGATAAAAACGGTACCTCACTTGCGTGGGTAGCCATAGTGGCTGCAACAGGAAAAGGTCCAAATCTAACGGTGGTGAATATAAAATACCCTGAAGCAATATAACTTTGATTTTGGGGGGGGGGGCACCTGAGTTTTTGGCCCGGGGCTGAGTGGTATTCTTTGGAAAGTAGCAAACCCAAACAGTTCTGAAAACTAGACACCCGGGAGAGTCCAGGGAGGTATGGCATGTGTGGGTCCCTCAATGTTTCCTACCCAGAACTCCTTGCAAACCTTAAAAATAGGTAAAAATAGCACTTTTCCAAACATTTTGGCGTGGGATCGCCGTGCCGGCAAAAAAGTCCTACCACCCTGCGTTCCCCTTGTTCTCCCGAGTAAAAGGATACCTCACTTGTGTGGGTGCCCCAAAGCAGAACACGCCAAAAATGAATTTTGAAAAAAGTAGTTTTTAGTCATATTTAAGTTTTACAAATTAAGCACCCCAGCCTGAGTCACATGCCTTTGGCCTACCCACACAAGTGAGGTATCATTTTACTCGGGAGAACAAGGGAAACGCTGGGTGGTAGGACATTTGTTCCGGCAGCGAGATCCCACCCAGAAAAGTATGGAAAAGTGGGTTTTTTGACCAAAATTTCAGGTTTCAGGGGTTTCTGGGTAGGAAAACATTGGGGGACCCACGCATGCCATACCTCCCTGGACTCCCCCGGGTGTCTAGTTCTCAGAACTGTTTGGGTTTGGTAGTTTCCAAAGATGCCTGCCAAGCCCCGGGCCAAAAGCTCAGGTGACCCCCTCAAAAAATAAGATTATTTGGCTAAAGGTAATGTTTTGGTCTCCACAGTATGAATTGGGCCTTTTCCTAAAGCAGCCGCTATGCCTACCCACGCAAGTGAGGTACCATTTTTATCGGGAGACCTTGGGGAACGCTGGGTGGGAGGTAATTTGTGTGAGCCCAGTGATTCCACGCTTTCCCACACTAAAACGTGTGAAAAAACTGATTTTTTCCAAGCAAAAAATGAGGTTTGCAAGGGATTCTGGGTAAAGGAACGTTGGAGGATCCACGCAAGCCATACCTCCTTGGAAGCCCCCGGGTGTCTACTTTTCAGAAATGTGTGGGATTGGTAGGTTTCCCTAGATGGCTGTCTCGCACGGGCCAAAAACCCAGGTAACCCCTCTTGCAAAAGCTGGTGGACTTAACATTTTCACCATTGTTAAATTCACCAGCTTTTGCAAGAGCGGTTACCTGGGTTTCTGGCCCCGTACGAGACAGCCATCTATGGAAACCTACCAAACCCACACATTTCTGAAAAGTAGACACCCGGGGGCTTCCAAGGAGGTATGGCTTGCGTGGATCCTCCAACGTTCCTTTACCCAGAATCCCTTGCAAACCTTAAAAATAGGTAAAAATAGCAGTTTTCCAAACTTTTTGGCGTGGGATCGCCGTGCCGGCAAAAAAGTCCTACCACCCTGCGTTCCCCTTGTTCTCCCAAGTAAAAAGATACCACACCTTAACAGAGTTACTCAAAAGTCAAACATTCAAGCACGGCTATCTATTCCTCAAAGACACACACATACAGGTTGGATTTGGCACGAGGGCGAGTGATGGTTCAGTACATAAAATTTTATTAACAAGATATTTCAAAAAAATGAAATGCTCTGTCAATAAATAAATGCATAAAAACTGAACCAGTGACTCGCAACTCGTGAGCTGTAAAGCCACGACAAGGCACCAACCGTTTTACAGGCCATTCACGCACCTTTCATACCTGATACAAACCAGACCATTGACACCATCCGAATGGAAAAGCAACACATAACAACAATCACAATAAGGGGCAAGGTACACCCTACTGCAGAAAGAGAAAAAAAACAATTATTACTGCACACCCATCTAATCCGCAAGCACACACACATACTGGTTGGATTTGGCATGAGGGTGAGTGATGATTCAGTACATACAATTGTATACGCAAGTAATTTCACAAAAATTAAATACACTGTGTATAATTGAAAGTATGATAAACTGAACCACTGACTCTCAGCTCGTGAGCTGTAAAGCCACGTCAAGGCACCAACCTCTTTACAGGCCATTCATACACCTTTCGTACGTGTGACACATACAAAACATTCACACCGCCAGCCGCGGACCCATCACATTCCAACACTCACACCAGCAAACAGCGCCATTCAAGGGCCCATCACTTTCACACGCCCACATTTCGGACACTGCAACTACACAAAATGATGGACTGTGTGGAGTGTCACTCAACTAGCAGTGTGTGTAGTGACCAACAGAAAGTAACTACTCACACACCGCCTGCCGAGCGCCAGTCCACCCACACCACCATCCAAGCACCAGACCATGCACACCGCCAGCCAAACACCACTCAGCGCACACCGACAGCCAAGTACCACTCCACACACACCACCAGCCAAGCATCACTCCACGCACACCACCAGCCAAGCGCCACTCCACACACACCGCCAGCCAAGCACCACTCCGTGCAGAGACAGCCAAGTACCACTCCACGCACACTGTCCAGCCAAGCGCCACTCCACACACACCGCCAGCCAAGCACCACTCCACACACACCGCCAGCCAAGCACCACTCCATGCACAGACAGCCAAGTACCACTCCACGCACACCGTCCAGCCAAGCGCCACTCCACACACACCGCCAGCCAAGCACCACTCCACACACACCGCCAGCCAAGCACCACTCCGTGCACAGACAGCCAAGTACCACTCCATGCACACCACCAGCCAAGCGCCCCTCCACACACACCACCAGTCAAGCACCACTCCACGAACACCACCAGCCAAAGACAAATCCAAACACAACACCAGGCAAGCGCAAGAGCACGCACACCGCCAACCAAACACCAGACCACGCACAGCGCCAGTCAAGCACCAGTCCGCAGACACCGCCAGACAAGCACCAGTCCACAGACACCGGCAGTCAAGCGCCAAACCATGCACACAGTCAGACAATGGACACTACACGCAAACCAACATCATACTTTTGGTTTTTTTGAAAATAAAAGAGAAACAAAAACAAATTGCAAATTGATACAAATCTACTAACTCGACAACTAAATCTAAAAAGACTACACAAATACAAACTTTGAAACTGAACAATAACTATTACAGAATAAAGACCAACCAGTTCACTTTACCACTCATTGATACTCCCAAAAATTATTTTGCGTGTGGTACAATCTAAAACAAGCAGGTACACACAGCCCGGGGTTTGAAGGGCAGTCGGGGCAGTACATGCAAACCTCCTTCCGCAAACCTCTTCGCCAACAGACTCTACATCTCCGACTGGGAAAGTCTTTTGAGGTTGTAGGAGGAATTGTATCAGGAAAGTGGCGATCTTTCAATCTGGCAACATCCTCCACCACTCCAACTCTAGGAACACTTGCCTGTTCCACTAAAACAAGGCTGCCTCTTACAGACTCCTGAAACTTTACAAAAGTCAACTTTGACTGGGGACAAGATTTCTGGAACACAATAAAAGCATTAAAGGTTGCCAAGTGGAAAAGATGGATAGCCAACTTCTTGTACCAAATGTAAGCCTTACGAAGAGCAGCATACGGTTCCAAGCTCTGATCAACTCTGTCAACACCACCCATGTACTTATTGTAGTCCAGTATGCACACAGGTTTGCGCACTTCTGCAACCTGACCCCAAACATTCCGCGGTTCAGTGCTTTCATCATGTATTTTAGTCAACATGTAGACATCTCTCCTGTCTGTAAACTTCACAGCTAGAAGCTCCTCACAACGCAAAGCACTGCACTGTCCCCGAGCAAGCTTTCGACAAACAAGTTCTTTTGGGAAACCTTTACGGTTTGTGCGGATTGTGCCACAAGCAACAGTGTCCACTTTGGCCAATTCCCTGAACAACCGCACACCAGTGTAGAAGTTATCGACATACAAATGATGGCCTTTGTTAAAAAATCCACGACCAAGTTCCCACACAATTTTCTCAGTCACTCCAAAAGTCGACGGACAACCAGGGGGGTTAATCCTGGATTCCTTACCAGTGTACACCCTGAAATTAGAGACATATCCAGTCTCACTGTCACACAGCATATACAGTTTGATTCCATAGCGTGCCCTCTTACTAGGAATGTATTGCCGAAATACCAAGCGGCCCTTGAACAACAGCAAAGACTCATCCACTGCAATTTCTTTCCCAGGATAAAAGATATCAGAAAATCGATCAACCAAATGATCAATGACAGGCCGAATCTTGAAAAGACGGTCACAATCAGGGTGATCTCGTGGCAAAGCAAGACTATTGTCAACAAAATGCATCATCCGCAGCAGAAGCAAATACCTATCACGAGTCATGACTGCCGGAAATATAGCTGTTGCCATCAAGGGACTAGTAGACCAATATGAAGCCATTGATGGTTTCCTAAGCAAGCCCATCAAAAGAGTTAAACCCAAAAACTTTTTCATCTCCTCCAAATTGGTGGGAGTCCACCGGGTAGCTCTAGCGTGGGGCTTAAGGCTGGCACTGTTCACCCTCAAAAAAATTTCAGCATACAAATTAGTCTGCTCTACAATCTCTGCCAAAAACACATCATCCATAAACAACTTGAAAAAATCAATAGGCAAAAAGTTTTCAGTGTTCACCCTACACCCTGGAACACCAGTAAATTCAGGCAATGCCGGCTGCACCATGCCTGGTGCAACCCAGAGGTCAGAACTTTCATCGTCAAGTCTTGCAGCCGCAGGCCGCCGCCCAGCTAACTCTTGTCTCACAACACCAACTGGAAGTCTAGCAGCCCCAGGCTGCAGCCCAGATGTCTCTTGCCGCACAATTGGCACATCACTGTCCTCCGCAACCACAGGCACAACCATGTCCTCCAAAACCGTAAACACAGCAATGTCCTCCCAAACCACAGGCACATCATCCACACCAAAAGTAGCTTCATCAGCACTCAAAGTGTCTTCATCATCAGATGAAGCCATGTGTAGAGAAAACTCACTACCTGAATCTTCACCTCCCACCTCTGGCTCAGAATCAGAGTCAGACTCTGGACCATGGTCAGAGGAAGAATCAAAAAGCATTCCAACAACTTGCTGAGCAGTAATCCGGCGGCTAGCCATTATCCTTACAAATAAAGGAGTCTGCACAAACAACTCAACAACCCCAACACTGCGCAAAGTAAGATAAAAATGTAAGACTTTTTCACCCAAAAATAGATTTAGAAAAAATATACAATTCACTTACAAGACACAACTACACTCACCAGCACCTACTCTGCAAAGACACAGCAAATAGGCAACGATATCCCACTAGAAAGAAGAAAAAAAAAAACTTACATCTACAGAAGGACACATCAAAAACAAATGCAAAACATGTTTTACAATCACAACAAACAGCAACAACACATACTCGTATTACTACACACTTTGCAAAATAAACAATTACATTACAATTGAACAAAAAAAGGTCTCTTACCAAACCCATGCAACTACAGAAACAGCAGAACAACAGAACCACCAGTAACAGAACTGCACACTGCAACAATCTAAAGAGAAAAAAAAACAATACACATTAGAAGAAACAAAAACAACACACATTACAACAGGCTATGTCACAGGGTATGTCACAAATGGGGTGTCTGTCCCCAACGGGGGAAGATTATAAATCATTATAAACGTGGGCCCCCTGGAAGCAACCCTACGGAGGGCAGAGAGGCCAAATAAAGACACGGCAGAACATACTGAAAACAAATGGGCCCAAGGAAGCAACCCTTGGCCAAGGGGTCGCTCCCTATAAAAAAAATAAAACTGGAGTCTAGTGGGCTTTTCTATTCCCCCCCTCCCCCCCCTGGGGCAGAAAAGTCTAAAAAAATATTAGGGCCACTAGGAAGTGACCCTTCCCCAAGGGGTCGCTTCCTTTTCAAATAAAAAACAAATCCCTGGTGACTAGTGGGCTTTTCTGCTCCCCCTGGGTGCAGATCGGCTGAAAAAACGGCCGATCTGCCCCAGGGGGTGCAGAAAAGTCTGAAAAATATTTTATCCCCCTAAGGAAGCGACCCTTGCCCAAGGGGTCGCTTCCTTTATAAATAAAAAACAATCCCTGGTGTCTAGTGATTTTTTCTGATCCCCCTGGGTGCAGACTGGCCGAAAAAACGGCCGATCTGCCCCAGGGGGGGCAGAAAAGTCTGAAAAATATTTTATCCCCCTAAGGAAGCGACCCTTGCCCAAGGGGTCGCTTCCTTTATAAATAAAAAACAATCCCTGGTGTCTAGTGGGCTTTTCTGCCCCCCCTGGGTGCAGATCGGCCAAACAAAACGGCCGATCTGCCCCAGGGGGGGCAGAAAATTCTAAAACATTATTTGACCCCCTAAGGAAGCGACCCTTGCCCAAGGGGTCGCTTCCTGCACACAAAAAAAACAAACACAAGCAATCCCTGGTGTCTAGTGGGCTTTTCTGCCCCCCCTGGGTGCAGATCGGCCAAACAAAACGGCCGATCTGCCCCAGGGGGGGCAGAAAAGTCTAAAACATTATTAGGCCCCCTAAGGAAGCGACCCTTGCCCAAGGGGTCGCTTCCTTTACACAAAAAACAAACACAAGCAATCCCTGGTGTCTAGTGGGCTTTTCTGCCCCCCCTGGGTGCAGATCGGCCCAACAAAACGGCCGATCTGCCCCAGGGGGGGCAGAAAAGTCTAAAAAATAATCTGGGCCAAAAAGGAAGCGACCCTTGCCCAAGGGGTCGCTTCCTGCACAACGTTATTGCCCCCAAACACATCCCTGGTGTCTAGTGGGGCACTCCTGGTGCACGATCGCGACGCTGTGCGCGATCGTGCACCAGGAATGCCGTGCATTGGGACATCAGGGGAGAGGAAACACAGTTTCCTCCCCCCCGATGCCTCAAGGCACCGAAAAACGCCCCCCCCCCGCCCCACCGCAGCAGCAAACACCAACCTTGTTCCTGGACGCGCTGGAAGCAAATGGCTTCCAGCGCGTCCAGCGCTTCCTGATGACGTCGGCGCGCGCTGTGCGCGCTGACGTCACCAGGAAGCGTGGGGGGGCCAGGGGGTGGCAGCGGAAAGTCTTCCGCTGCCACCCCTGCAAAAAAAAAAAGATCGCCGCACAGGGGGGGGAGCGCCAGCGCTCTCCCCCAGGGCTGTACTGATGACGGAGCGGTTCCGTCATAAGCACAGCCCAACCGATGCTGATGACAGAACCGCTCCGTCATCAGCATCGAAGGGGTTAATAGAATAGAATGAGCCTTTCTCCTGAACGATTAATACTCACCAAAGGGGTTTTGGCATGTGGTTGAATACCGAAATCAAAGGGTGTTGGCAGGTAGTACGTCAAGAACTCAAAAAGCCCCCTCCACGTGCCTGAACTTTGCCATAGATTTATTAGGAGCATAGGTGGTTGGGTTTACAAACAGTGCAAGAAAGTAGGGGGAACCCGTCGGATCCCGGTTCCAACACCTATTTCCCCAGAGAAACATGCCGAGTTTGTCCTTATGTAATTTTCTGACACCAGGACATATTCATAAGCAAAAATGCTGGATTGCTCCAATACAAACAATCATGCGGAGCTTTAGGAGCAAGAAGTTAACAGCCAATTGGACAGCTACGCTCAATGACCAATGGGAAGCTTCGACGCATCACCGCATCGGGAAGTAAGTTTCACTTCTGCAACGGGGAGACGTTTGTTATTCATGGAGCCAGAATTACAAAATGATGGTTTCAAATTAGACAAAGCAGCTCCGCATCACATGAATAATTCTGAAGGTAAGCTTGGGCAATCCTGGCGCCCCTGTAGCTGTAGAAATAATTGCATGTTCCGGTTTTTAGTGCTTCCTTTACCGTGTTGTGAGTGCTTACGCTTCTACCGGTGAGTTTGGGGGGGGTGGATGTGTGTGCGTGCGTCTGTCTGTGTGTGTGTGTGTTGTGTGTGCCTGCGTGTGTGCCTGCCTGTGCCTGCATGTGTGGCTGCCTGTGCCTGCGTGTGCCTGCCTGCGTGTGCATGTGTTGTGAACAGCCGCCCGGGATCGGAGCGCGTGACCTGATCCGATTCCGGCCGGCTGCGTGCGCGTGACAGTCTGTTGTCTCCTCTGCCTAGTCCTTGAAAGGGAAAAGGACTGAAATGATTACAAAAGATCGCTTTGCGACAGCAGGGGCTTTCGCCCCTGCAATCGCAGGCTCGGCCTAAAAAGGGGTGCTGTGTGGGCTTCCTCCCTGAGCCTTATTAATCCCGGGGGACCCAGTCAAATGGAGGATGTATATTATTTTTAAAGTAGAGAGTGGGCATATGGCCCCCCTCCCCAGGCCTCAGTAGACCATGGGCACCTCCTCCCCTGGGGCTGTATTTATTTTAAAAATCCTCATATAGCCCTGAGGATCCCATTCCTCAAGGACCATCATTTCTTTAGGGGAAAGGGGTCGCGTGGCTCCCCTCCCTGAGCCTCATTTGGCCCTGGGACCCATCCCCCAGGGCCGTATCTATAGTAAATGGGGAGTGGGGCCCCCTCCCTGAGCCTCATTAGGCTCTGAGGACATCACCGGTGCGGGTAGGAAAACCTCTATATCCCGGGGGCTTCTGGAACACAGCAAGTGAGTTGGTCCCAGGGGGTGGGATCCCAGGGAGCTTTAAAGGCACAGGCAGGGGGGCCAGATGGCTTTCCTCCCCTTAATTAAAGAAACTGGCATGGTTTTTTTTTTAGTACCTCTGTGTACTTACAGTTGGGTCAGAGTTTCCATAGAATGAGAATTCCTGTTTCTCTAATAAAGTTGGTGCCATTTGACAAATCTTCACAAAAAATTCCCCAAATATTTTTCATCCACATCAGCTCCTTTCTGGAGAGTTTGGGGTTGATCTGTCAAGCAGGGGGCAAGAAAAAGGGAGGGAGGTCACAAAACACGAACAATGCAGTTTTAGATAACTACACGGAGAAACAACTGAACAGAATTAAATCAGATTTGCCAGAAAGCTAGATCTCAGAAAGTGGGCTTCTTTGATTTGGTGTAGATCCATTCAATTGTTTTGAAAAAGCAGTCCAGCGGGACCACAACTTAAAAAAAAAAATGCAGTCTGATGGCACAAGAAGGCGTTTTTCCTGTTGGCCATCCAGGTACCACTGGACCAGGAAGGCGAAAAGGGATTGAGCAAACTGATTAGCTGACTATAACCCAAACAAAGATGTTGCTGCTGCCCTTACAGGTCATGGGGACTCAGTCATTGTAACCTGAAATTCTAAAAAACAATATGTAAAGGGACAGGGTAGGTGTACCCTGACCCCCTTACAGTTATTGGGACATCACAGAGGGAACCCCTAGAGTGAAAAAATAAAGTTTTGGCCTGCCACTTTTGCAATACTCTCACAGGAGCCAGCACGAACCCCGGCGTGGACTCCTGCAAGAACACAAGGGGTTCCACGCTGGCTCTAATGGGAGTACTCCAGAATCGATGTAAATAAATGAAAAACAAAAAAAATCCTTAGATGGCCAAGCCACCACTGCGCACATTCTTCACTTGTACATAAGTGCTAATGGAGTGCCCACACACTCCTGACTTCCATGCCCGCTTAAGTGGCCATGCCTCTACTCTGCACACCCTTCACCCTGTCCCAGACCATGGTAGGAGATCTCTTTGGCACAGTAAATGCTAGTCTCAAGCCCATTCTATGCACACTCTTCAGCTTGCACAGAATTCTTCACAGAGAGCCCATTCTCTAATGACACTCTATCCCAAGTAGGTGGCCAAGCCCCTACTACGCAGCCCATCACTTTGTACACAAGTCTTTGCAGAGTGCCCACACCCTCCACACATCCAGGCACAATTAGTTGCACAGATGTCATCACAGAGAGCCATCTTTCTCCATACCCCCCTTCCCCTTCAATGGCCAAGCCCTAACTATGCACACCCTTTGGATGTAACAGACCCTTTGAGAGAGTGCAACCTCTCAGAGGCAATCAACAGACGCCACTGGGCAAGCCACTGCAATGCCCACCTATTGCCTTCTAGTGAAGTCTTCACAGAGAGCTCACTCCCTGCAGATACCCGAACCTTCTTAGGTGGCCAAGCCCCTATTGGGCACAGGTTTTGCATTCTGCCACAGCCTTTATTGAGAGCCCTCTCTCTCCAGACACCCAAGTCCCGTTAGGTGGCCAAACTCCTAGTATACAGATCCTTCACCTTCTACGGAAGTCTTTACAGAGATTCCACTCCCTCAAAACACCTGAACCCCATTAAGTGGCCAAGCTCCTACTACATACACCTTTTGCAGAAGCCCTGAATGAGAGCCCACTCCTCCCAAACACCAAAGGATATTTAGGTGGCCAAGCCTCCACTTAAAAAACAAAAACAGGGCATGTCAACTTGGAGTGAGAAAAAATCAAGTACTTCTTTGGACACTTAGGGGCCCATTATGATGTCGGGCGGATTGCCACCGCCAGGCAGGCGGTAGCCACCGTCGGCCTGGCGGAGGCAACCCGCCCGACACCTATGCCCAGATTCCTCCCCGCCGCATCAGGATGGGGGGAGCGCGGCAGACGGAAAGACCGTCCGCCGCTTTACCGCCGCGGTCGCCTTGCGACCGCGGCGGTAATGGAATAATATGGTGGCGGTGTCCAATGGACACCGCCAGCCATATTACGATGGCGACTGACAGGGGCCTTTCCGCGGCAGCAATGCCGCCACGGAAAGGCAGTACAAAAGGGGGTGGTGATGGACGGAGCATCTGAACCAATCAAACACTCACACCCAGTCAAAAGATCTGGGTTTGATTCATCACCGTTCTTTAGCCCACTCTGCCACCCCAGTTCAGACATGGCTATATGCAAATCAGTCTGACCCTGTGCCTCATGGGAACAGTGCAGCCCGAACTGCCAAGCCATGCCTTCCCTGGACCGGAAACAAGCTTCCGAGGACCGGTTTCTGGCATTCCTGCCGTCTTCAGCCCGTCTTTAGGCCCAGATCCTTGTACTGGGGTGAATGTATGTCATTATTCTACATTCTGTCCATCAACTGTGTTTTTTGCAATTTTCACCCCGAGTGGGCTGGGTATGCTCAGACGTGAGTCCCAGGCTCTCCACACCACTGGAGTCAAGCTATCCAGGCTGATGAAGGCTGATAGCCAGAAACCGGTCCTTGGATGCTTGATTCCGGTCTGGGAAAGACATGGCTTGGTAGTTCGGACTGTACTGTTCCCATGAGGCACAGGGTCAGAGCTGATTTGCATATAGCCAGTGTCTAACCCAGGGTGGTGTGGAGTGCAAAAAAACGATGGATTTAGGCCCAGATCCTTGTACTGGGGTGAATGTATGACATTGTTCTACATTCTGTCCATCAACTGTGTTTTTTGCCACGGAAAGGCAGGCGGTGTTTGCTGCGGGGGCACCCTGCGGGGCCCCCAGGTGAGGCCAGCTCAGGGGGAGGACGGGGGGGTACCTATGGTACCCCCCCACATTTGCATATGCAAAGCGGCAGGCACAATGCAAAACATGTAGGATGTGCCCGCCACTGTGGCGGGCACATCCTAATTCCCCCTACGGGACCCCCGCCCTTATGGCGGGCGGTCCCGTTCTCCGTTAGGGTGGTGGGCGGACAAAGTCTGCCATCCATCCTAATGTGCCCCTTAGGCTCCAACACTAACTTGTCCCTCAATTAAGTGCTTTACTCTCCACTATAAACAAGTTCACTGCACCTCCTGAAGTGTTTTATCATGTCCTGATATGCAGGATTGAGGTCTGAGTGGCCCTGCCACACTTCAGTAGGCACTGTATCTCCTGGCCCGATGTAAGCTCCAGATCTTGAGATGCACGCCTCCTCCACATCCTGTTGTTGTTCTGCATGCATAGGGCGTATGGGATAGATGGTGCGCATGTGCTTCCAAATGACAGAGGTCCTACAACTATACTTTTTTCAGTCCTCCTACAGAACTGGTAACTGTGGATGTTACGGGCAACAAACCTAGAGGACATTTTTTTGGCACCTGCAGAATGACAAACAAATTGTCACACCAAGGACTTCTTAGTGGGTCAGTGGGTGTTCTACTGCTCCTCCTCTTTATCTTGCTCCCTCGTATCTCAAGATGCCATAATGAACCCACCAAAAAGTTCAAAATACACTAGAAAGTGAAGGACACACCACAAAATGCTATAACACCAAAGTGCTAATCCCAAATGGGGTTTAAAGGATGAAAACTTCCTGAAAATGAAATAGACATGGATTTCAACCAATCAATTTCTTTTAGTGTGTGTCTCATAAGCCTTGCAGTACTCTCGCTCTACTCCAACAGGACCATGATACCCAAAAATGTAATACTTTCACTAAACTCATTAACTGACCCAATTAGTTTTTTAACTCCAGGTTTAAGATTAAATAGGAATCACTCTTTCATTCCAAACATATCTTTTAAAAAACAAATTCCGGTCTCAATGTCCTCCTACCAGTACCAGTGCCAGTACCAGGAAGTAAAACCACTACGGAACTCAAGCGGGACCCTCCCATTGGTTCGACAGTCCTGCAGGAGTATTGAGTGACCTGTGAATAATGATAGGCATTAAGATGTAAAATGAAATCATGGAACTGAAATTTAAAGGAAAACCCGAAGATAACATTGAGGGTATACCTAACTATGCTAATACCATATTACTTTACATTAAACAAAAGTCCCAGAAAATCACTGAAAAAACAAAGGTTAAATTGTAGTTATAGTTACATCTGGTAATAACATCTTACTTTATGTTAAAACAAATTGCAAATTCACTGACATAAACAAAGGATAATGTGAGGTTATAATTAGGTATATAAAAAAGACCTTAACTTATGTTTAAAAAAACAACCCTAGAAATGCATTTAAAAAGCAAAGGTTAAAGGGACATTACAGTTAGGTAAAATTGGCTCTCAAAATGTGATGTTTTAAACCCGAAAAACCATCTAGTTAAGTTTATTGAGCTAACTATAACGTGCGCCCCTGCCATGCACTGCTTATGACCTCACATATTACATCACTAATTAAATCTTCAATTACATTACTGATGACATCACTGATTACAATGTCATCATCCAATGAGTGTAGGAGTTTGTTATACACTTATCAGACTATTAGGCATTTAGTAAACTACATCTTCAGCACATTTTCTATATCTATAGTCCTGCTAATAAGTGTACATTTTTGCAACATGAGTGTGCACTTGGAGAGTCTTGAGTGTCCAGAGGGTGTTGACTGTCATTGAAGAGCTGTACACAGGGTGAATGTTGTGCTTAGCCCCCTAAACTGGGGTGGCATGGTGAGCAAAAGATTGATTGATTTAACCCAGATCCCTTGACTGGGGGGGAATGTATGATTTATTCAGCATTCCGTCCATAATTTGTTTGCGTAGCACTTTTCACCCTAAGTGGGATGGGTATGCCCAGACGTGGCTCCCTTGCTCACTGTGCCACTGGATTCAAGCTAGCCTGGCTGATGAAGGGTAATACCCAGAAACCGGTCCCAGAATGCTTGTTCTGGTCCAGGGAGGACCTGGCTTGGCAGTTCGGTCTGGACTGTTCCCATAGGCACAGGGTCAAGACTGGTTTGCATATGGCTGAGTCTAAACTAGGGTGGCATGGTGAGCAAAAGAACAATGGATTTAACTCAGATCTCTTTATGGGGGGTGAATGTATGATTTATTCAGCATTCCGTCCATCATTTGTTTGCTTAGCACTAGCCACCTTATGGTGCTTGTGTGTCTGGAGGGACAGGCCTATTGAAGAATTTCCATAGCAGGAGTATCACAAGCTAGGGGGATTTATGTGTTTAGTGGGAATAAGTTACCTGTGAAGAGATATGTACAAGACAAAGCCTATGCATTTTGGGGCTTTGCCACCAAGTGTGGTTTGGGTGGCTAGAGTGAGTGGGCTTTCTGTGAAGAGCTATGTACAGGAAGAAAGGTATATGTATTTGGGTGCTGGCCATGTAATGTGGCTTGGGTGTCTGGAGGGAGTGGCCTCTATGTGAACAGTTCTGCACCGGGCAAAAAGGGTGTGCATAGTAGGAGATTGACCTTCTAATTCGGCTTGGTTGGGCAAAGAGAGTGAACTATCTGCGAAGAAATGTGCATAAAGTGAAGCCTGTGTGGAGCAGGGGCTTGGATATCAGGAAGGAGTGACCTCTTCTTGAAGTGCTGTGTGTAGAGAGAAGACTGTGCATAGCTGTGTCTTTGCCACCTTATAGGGCTTGGATAAGTAGAAAAGGTGGGCTCTCTGTGAACAGCTGTGAGCAAGGTGGAAGCTATGCATAGTAGGGGCTTGCTACATAATGGGGCTTGATTAATTATTTTATAGTATGTTAAACTTTGATAACATACCAAAAAATAAAATACACTTTTAAACTGGTATTTAAAATTTTTAAATAATGAAACTTATTTAACTAATAACTTTAAATAAAATGTACTACACATTAAAAATATCAATGTAACTGAGGGTGGATTTTTTAATTATTGTTTAAAGAAATTGTTTGTTTATTAATATATTTAACCCCTTCGATGCTCATGACGAGCTCAGCTCGTCATGAGGTATACCTCTAGGGTGCTCATGACGAGCTGAGCTCGTCATGACCACACCCATTTACATTAAGGTCCAGCACAGGGGAAAAATCTGGCAAGCACACAAGGTGTTAATTAATGAATTATTTAATATACAATTAATTTGAAGTGTTACTGTGATGTATCATTTTTATTTTATAAATTCTAATTTAATATAAAATATTTGAAATTAATTTATATTTAGATTAAATGAGAATATATTTGTTATATTTCTTTAATGACATAGCCTATAGTTTCTTATAAGGAGACCTCTATCACAGTGATAAAGATCGCCACTTATGTGCGCAAGGCTATTGGTAGTATCATTCAACTAGTAAGTAAAATGCTCCACGCCTGATAGGGAGGTGTGGAGAAATGTAAATCAACAACTAGGTGTAAATCAACTCTTGGAAACGGTGAACAGCAAAGAACTGTTGAGTTACACGTAGGTGTAGCAGTACACCTGTATGTGAGTAAACTTGTGCCTATTTACTTTTGTGAAATGGGCCTCCAAAATGTGCTTACAAACATCCCCCAAAACAATGCCCAATCAAAATGCATTCCTAAAATGAATTCTCAAATAAAGTTGGAGTAAGTACTCATTTTTAGCCATATCATAGTTTTAGCATATACGCGAAAGTATACAGCCACAAGGAAAATGTTTTCATTTTGAAAAAATCAAGGGAACTGTGGAACGGTGAAATATGCAAATATATATTTCTGCTCACTATATGCATTTTTTTTTACCTGTGAAAAAGCCATCATTTTTGTTGATTTTTGGAAATAAACAACTGTAGAAAGGAGAAATCCTAGAATATTATTAGGCAGTGTTGACTGCGAGATAGGGTTTTCGATATGCCAGGAAGTGAGGCACCTTTTTCTGTTTGCGTTGTGTGTGTAACTAAGTATGTAGCACAGTGCAGCCAGGATAGGGGAGATACCCTATAACCCCTATGTCTGTGTTAGCGAAACCCGCACAAAATGAGAGAAACAAATCCCTGGGCACACGTTATTGGGTAGGTATGCTATTACGCAAAGTCTTTGCTATTACAATTATTCTCATAAATGGTCCATTCAGGATTCTTGGGAATTCTTCAATTCATTTAATATTTAACATTGGCAGACACAACCAGCCAACACGTGTTTCGTCACAAAGGGAGGTATCCCGTGACTTCTTCAGGGCTGTTAACAGAACACGTGAGTTGTTGTCATGAAGTCGCCTCGCCGGTGATTATTCAGACCCGGCTGGTCTGGGTAAGGTAATCGAAGAAAGGATATCAGTTGTATGGGTTGAAGCTGACGAACATCCCGTGTGGAGATCCTGTGGTGAAAGTTCCAGTGGAGTGTTAATTGGTGAGTGTGCCATCAGAAGTTACCGGCAATTCGGATTTCTTAACGTGCAGCTGGGCGAGCGATTATGCGGCGGGTGCGCCGTCACTCACAATCTTCAGCGTGTAAGCTGATGTTGAACACAGGCACTGGTCCTCCTCTGTTTCGGAAGTAAACCTACCCAATAATGTGTGCCCGGGAATATGTTTCTCTTCATATTAATAGGCAGTGGTTTAAGGCTCTGTAATTTTGGGCCTGATTCACAAACTACAAAGCTTGCACTTTTGTAATAATTTACACTTTTGTAGTAATGTACACTTTTGCGGTAAGTCCAGTTCTACATATGACTAGCAACACCCTCCCTTAGAAAATAATGGAAGTAGGGTCTTAAAATAAAACCCCATAGGAAACAATGTTAAATTAAATGAAATTACTTAAAATAGTTAAACATAAAAAAATTATAAAAATATTTTTATGTTAAAGATTAATGTCAATTTATTTATTTTAAATGTATAAAAAATAAATTAAGAAAAAATTGGTACAGTAGTATTTAAATTCTAACTAAGTTAATAAAATATTTCCAAATATATTCTATTTTTGTATATATTTGTAAAAATTATTTTACATTTATATATATTTGTATCTATTTTAAATAATTTAACTTAACATTATTTCCTATGGGGTTTTATTTTAAGCCCCCATCTCCATTATTTTCTAAGGGAGTGTGTTACAGTACCAGCAGTTGGCTATGTGTAGTGCTGGACTTACTACTGTTTATTTTTTTTGTAGGAACTTACATTCAGAGTTTGTGACAACCGAAAAGTAAACTTACTCCAAAGTGTCCTCTTCCTCATAGGTGTAAGCTACTCTTGCGAATCAAGCGCATTAATTTTTTTGTGATTCATGCATGGCTGTAGATGATTTAAAACGTGCAGCATAAAAGGGCTTTGCAGTTGCATAGCCGTTAATGCAACGCCCAATGCCCATATGCATTGGATGTGAAGTCATCACTTAAGATAAAGGCTTTCAATAAATGTTGTCTTCTACCTTCAAAGTGAACTTTCAAGATTGCTGCTTGCTTTGCTCTTACCATAATATTCTTGTTACAAGCATAATCAGAGAATGTATACTTACATATTTATAAATATATAAAGACTTTCACTCTGACTAGTCTGTTATCTTGGTGCTTTAACGTCCGGCAGGTAACAGACAGGTAACAGGTACCGACAGGTAACAGAGGAATTGTTTTCCCAGTTGCATTGTTACTCCTTATTCCTAGTAAAGCAGGTCATGGTTTCCCAGGCAACCTGCTTCCGCTGCCCCTTACCAGATGCAGACTTCTTTCATGTGGTGCGGTCTTCCCCTACGATAGCCCACCACTGGCGAAGGATAGGGCGAGAACTCTCCTCCATCCTGAACCAACATCAGGTTCATACAGCCAAGGTAGCCCTACTGGATCTGCTGGAGGACTTGGGTGGGCCAAGGGTGGTATGCTTGTTTATTGGGATCGCAACATTGGTCACTAAGAGGGACATTGCAAGAAAGTGGAACCCCGTGGCACCCTCTATGATGGCCAAATGCCAGGTGCGTGTGGAATTGTGCTTCCAACAGGAAAAGCCTGTCTAAGAGGCCCAAGGATGCCCACAAAAGCATGGGAGGATATGGTGAAAATGTTGGGACTACCATGGTTTCGGTGGGTGGAATCAATAATTTTTTGATTATGACACGCGGAGGCTGTGGGATGATTACAAAAGCTGTAGCTCTGTATGTTTGTTGTGTCTTGTTACCTGTCGAAATATCAATAAAACTGGTTTATCAAAAATAAAAACTTGCCTTAGGCCTTTGGAAGGGGCAATGGCTTCCAGGGTGTCTTAATCACTGTTGTTATGTTCACTTTATGTTAGACATGCACTGCCTTTTTCTCTCCACATCTCGTCTATTTGCATATCTTAAACCTCATTTCCTTCCTTTTCAGAACCCTCTTTTTACTCTCTCCTGAACGCACTTCCTCTGTTCACCTTCACTTCACTAGTTCAAGCATATAACACACCCATTCCCCTTCAAGCACTGCACTTTATTTTACTTTTGCCTTATACACAGATATCTTCTAATTGTATTTCTTGTTAAAAAACTGGAACCATTCCAAAATCCTGGACTGTAAATGTAATCCCCCTGCTCCACAAAAAAGGGTCAAGAAAGGGCTCACAGGGGGGAGGAGCTTGGCGGGCATCCGAGATGGCCGCTTGAGCACAGCGCTCTCCGGACCCTCGCCGCTCCCGGCATTTTATCCTGGCTGAATCCTGATTTCTTGCAAGAATTCGTGTGGGGGACGTTTGGCTGATTACCCTGGCACTTTTCAGAAATTGATTTGGATCTCGTATTCCTGAGATATGGTGCTCTGAACTTTTGGGCTCCGCCCTTGAGGTGCGCCCGGGACGGGGTGCGGTTCTGTAGCCGTCCTGCAATTGAACAACAACGGCAGGAGATCTGGCCTTGTGGGTCCCCCCTTCCTAAGTTTCGGTTTCGATTCCGTTCCGACTTGGGCCACGGGTGTGGATGTCGTGTTGCGACTGAGACTTGGAGGCAGATCGGCTGTTGGGCTTTCATGTGACCTATTTGCTGGCTTGGCGACCTCTACCCGAGTTGTGCCCCCTTTTTAGTGTACTTTTGATCCTGTACTTTGGGTGTCGGGCCCGTCGAACCTGGTGGCTTGTCCTGTGACGCATCTCCAAAATGGCGGGCAGAGGGGACAGAGAGACGCGCAAGACGAAAACACCTCTGCGCGGAGCTCCAGTTCAATCAAATGTCATGGACCGTTATACCCATTCTAAGGGGTCCCCCGGAGCTGCCCTGCCTGGTTCCAGTATAGCGTCCGAACGAGTTTTGGAAGAGTCGGCGGAGCCCTCCCTACAGGATATCATGGGCGCCATCTCGGGTGTGAGGGAATCCATCGGCCTACAGTACGAGGCCTTGGCCCATAAACTTGACACCGTGGCTATTGAGGTGAATCTGATTCGTGCTGATCTCGGCAAGACGAATGAGAGGGTACAATCATTGGATATTAAATCGTCTAGCCTTACGAAGGACGTCTCGGAGCTCCAGACAGAGATCGGAAATCTCCGTCGGGGGAACGACTTCATGACCCGTCGCCTGGAGGATTTTGAAAATAGGGCGCGTCGCTGCAATGTTCGCCTGGTTGGTGTACCGGAGAACCCTGAACCCCACTCGGTGGATCTCCTGGTTGAGGATCTGGTCTTGAACCATCTGGCCCCTTCTGGTCTCACAAAATTTTTCACGGTGGAACGCGCACATCGTGTTCCAGGGGGCAAAGTCAAGCCGGGAGCCCCGCCGAGACCCATTGTAGCGAAGCTTTTTCATTATAGAGACCGGGACGCTATCCTGCAGGCCTCGCGGTTGAAGGGCCCGGTGGCCTTTGAGAATGCTACGGTGAACTTTTACCCGGACTTTTCCCAACAGGTTCAGAGACAACGTATGGAGTTTCGTGGTGCCAAGAAACGTCTTCGGGATCGGGGCCTACGTTACGCCATGCTCTTTCCCACCAGACTTCGGGTCGAATACAATGAGCGTACCCTTTTCTTTGATCGGCCAGATGCTGTTAATGACTGGCTGGACTCATTGCCTGACCGTCCTCCTGAGACTGACTCCGCCGCTCACCCTGGTGGTGCCGAAGGTGGTGTGGAGATCTAACTGTTCGGCTCTTATGTCTTATTTTGAATACGTTATCAGGAGTGTTGGCCGGCGTCCCTCTACATTGTGATCATTCTGTCTTTCGTTTGTTATTTTTGTTCTTGCTGAGGTCGGGGGGAGGGTGGAACGGAGACCTTTCCTCCTCCGGGGTCTTTGTGTAGAATAGGGGTTCTTGGGCGACAGGCACACTGCAGGTTGGGGTGGCTCTTTAGCTTTTTGCAGGGGTGCAGGGTGGGGGGTGTTTCTCTTCAGTTTGGGGGAGGGGGGTTGGGAAGTTTTTTCTTTTCTGTGTGTTGTTTTCAAGGCGAGTTGCTCCTGTGTTTGCTGCTGTTTCTGATGTCTAGCTCATGGACGAGGGGTCTTGGCTCGGGCGGCTGGGATGGGGGGTAGAGGGTTGAAATTTCTTTCCTGGAACGTTAATGGCCTGGGAGATCGTATTAAGCGCAGTGTGGTCTTAAAATGTATACGACGTTTGTCACCGGACATTGTTTTCATGCAAGAAACCCATTTGATTGGTAATGTTTGTTATGCAATGAATAGATGGGGCTACCGCCTTGTGGCGCACTCGGGGTTTACCTCCGGATCTAGGGGTGTGGGTATTCTTGTTCGAACCTCCCTCCCCCTGGCGATCGATGAGGTGATTCATGATGACCGTGGGAGATATACTGTCCTGGTGGGTAGGTATGAAGGCCGCACCCTATCTCTCTTCAATGTTTATGTTCCCCCGGGTTTGCAGGCCTCTACTTTTACTGATTTGGGCCGTGTTTTGTTAGATCTCCCTGATAGTACTCTCTTTCTGGCCGGTGATTTTAATTCGGTGCTTTCCGGCCTTCACGATCGCCATCCCCCTAGAGATACCCCGCAGGCTCAGCAGTGGTTGGGTGGGTTTTTAGATACCTTTGGCCTTGTGGACTGCTGGCGACTGTTGCATCCTACTCAGCTCCAATACACCTTCCATTCTGGGGCTCATGGCAGTCTGTCTCGGCTGGATTATTTCCTGATGCCCGCAGCCCAATCGTCGGCGGTTCGTGAGATTTTACATTTGCCAAGGGGTATTTCTGATCACTCGCCGCTCTGGCTTCGTTTCGAGGTTGGGGTAGAGGCGGCGGGCCGAGTGGCTCCCATTAACCCTTGGTATCTTTCCTCCCCTGAGACTCGTACCCTCTTGCTCAAGTCCATGGATGCATATTTCCTGGAAAACGAGGGGTCGGTCTCTTCGGCTGTGTCCCTGTGGGAAGCCTTTAAAACTGTGATTCGTGGACAGGCCCTTTCCTTGATTGTTGAAGCTAAGAGGGCTGGGAGGAGGGAGGTGGTGGACCTTGAGGGGGAGATCTCTGCTTTGGAGGACGAGTTGGAATCTGGTGTCACACCTGAGAAACTCCATGCCCTGGGTCTAAAACAGTTTGCATATAAATCTCTGGTCACTGACGCTGCAAAGGTGATGTTTCGTGAGCAACAGGGCAGATTGTACGATGTGGGTGACAACGCGGGCAAACTCCTAGCGTGGTTGGACAAGAAAGAAAGAGTTAATCGTGTGGTGCCCGTGATTCAGTCTGCGAGTGGTGAGAATGTGATTGATCCGACCGCCATTGTTGATCGTTTTGCGGAATATTTCCGTGTGGTATATGCTCCCGTGTCTGTTAGGGATGTTACCGACTCCCGCCTTCTTCTGCGTGATATCACTTTGCCCTGTGTCACCGACTTGGACCGTATTGCTTTGGACTCCCCTTTTACGAATGATGAGATAGCCAATGCAGTTCGTTCGCTCCGTTCGGGCAAAGCATTGGGCCCGAACGGTTTGCCTATTGAGTTGTACAAGTTACGCCCCGATAAGGTGGCGCCGTATCTTCGCGCCATGTTTCTAGAATCTCGTGAGCGGAACATACTTCCTTATGATCAGCGTCTGGCGACAATCGTCGTCATTCCCAAAGAGGGTAAACCGCGTGACCTCTGTTCCTCGTATAGGCCCATATCCCTATTAAATGTTGAACCTAAGGTATTGGCTAAACTTTTGGCGACCCGTCTCCTTTCGGTTCTCGGGGATTTGGTCCATCCGGATCAATCTGGCTTTATCCCGCATCGCAACACTGCTCTGAATTTACGTCGCCTCCACGGCGCGCTGGCGAGGGCGGGGCTTTTGACTGAACCGGCCATTTTGGCGTCCCTGGATGCCTCCATGGCCTTTGACACTGTCGAGTGGCCCTATTTATGGGCGACTCTTGAGAAATTCGGATTCGGGTGCGAGTTTATTAGCTGGGTTAGACTGTTGTACGCGGAACCTCTGGCGCAAGTTGTAGTGAACGGTAGAGTGTCGGCTCCCTTCTCCTTGGGCAGGGGTACCCGTCAGGGTTGCCCCTTGTCCCCTCTGTTGTTTGCGCTCGCTCTTGAACCGTTGGCGGCCTGGCTCCGTTGGGAACCGTCCCTTAAAGGGATTCGTTGGGCCCCGGATTTCGAAGACTGCGTCTCGCTTTATGCGGACGACATCCTCTTGTATCTTACTTCCCCTCGCAAGTCTTTATCTGTTTTATTTGACGTTCTTGCGTCCTTTGGCGCTAACTCAGGCCTCGTCATCAACTGGTCTAAGTCCTGTGTATACGTTTTATCTGGTATCTTGCCTCCGTTGCCGAGTAGACTTCCTCTTCAGGTGGTCCGGGATGGCTTCAAATACTTGGGGGTTTTTGTTACCTTGGACCCGTCCCTTCGTTTTGATCGTAATCTCCTTCCCCCGTTGCTTAGGCTCCGTTTGGACGTTGCCCGTTGGCGCAAACTTCCCTTGTCTCCACTGGGTCGGGCGGCCCTGTTTAAGATGATGTCACTACCGCGGTTTCTCTACGCTCTCCAGAATTATTATGATCCTATCCCTAAGACCTATTTTCGGGAGATTGAGAGCCTTCAGAGGCAACTTATTTGGGATGGGCGACCACGCATTGCTCTCGCGAAACTTTCCATCCCGTGGTATGATGGGGGCATGGCGCTCCCCGATATTAAGAGATACTACTGGGCTTCCCATCTGTCCGCTATTAATCACGCTATGTTCTCGCCAGGTCGTAATCCGGCGTTTGAGATGGATAAACTTCAGCTTCCGGGAGGTGACTTTAACAGAGTGCTCTATTCTCGCTCCGCTGGGCGCCATCTTGTGGGACCTACTTTGACTGCTTTGACGGTGTGGCGTGCCGCGAATGTGAGCCTGGGCTGGGAGGATCGCTTGACGTTGGCGACGCCGCTTTATGCTTCAGAACGTCTGGGCGGTCTTTGGTCTTCCAAGGGTTTTGACCGTTGGGACTTGATTGGTATCTCTAAAGTGGGGGATGTATACTCTAAGGGTTCTGTGCGCCCGTTTCAGGCCCTCCAGGCTGACTACGGCCTGAGTAGTCGGGAATTCTTTCGTTATTTACAGGTCAGGCACGCTTTGGTTTCGGTATTTGCTCCTGGTGAGATTCCGCCTGACTCTTCCCCACTTGAAGACCGTATCCTTGACGGACATCTTCCTGATAGCACTATCTCCCTGATCTATAAAAAGTTGATTAACAATCGGACTGACTTATTGGCCCGACTTCGGGAACAGTGGGTGGGAGATGGGTTGGAACTTGATGATGAGGATTGGCAATCGGCCCTCTCCTCTCCGAAGGAGGTGGCTATACCGGCTCGACTCCGTCTGGTCCAATTGAAGATCCTTCATCGGGTGTACGTGACGGGACCGCGACTGATGGTGATGGGCTTCTCCTCCGATGGATTGTGTAAGCGTGGATGTGGTTTGCGTGCTACTTTCCTGCATATTCTTTGGGAGTGCCCGATGGTGGCTGCTTATTGGGTGGCTGTGCTTGATCTGATGACTGTGGTGACAGGGATGTCCTTGCGTCCGGAACCTCGTCGCTGTCTTTTGAATGTTTGGGAGCCCACTGACTATTCGGTGGCACAGACTAGATGGGCCACCCTGGGCTATATGATTGCGAAGCGAGATATTGCGCAACTCTGGGGGGCCTCCAGGCCCCCTGCCCTCTCGCAATGGGAGGATAACATGGATTGGTCCATGTTCCGTGAGAAAACTGTCTATGTGGCCAGGGGCAGACCCAGGGCATGGGTGAAGGTGTGGGGTCAATGGAATGAATACCGTGGCGACATTTGTACTCCTCCCCTTGTGGACACTATCGAGATTACCCTGTCTCCTTAGGCTAGCGTTCTCAGAATCTTCATATAGGGACTGAGCTGGTATTTCCGGCTCTCCCCCCCCCCCTTCTTCCTGATCTCTGCGCCCCTCCCCCCCCCCCCTCCGAACTCCTTAGTGCTTAGAATTTTGCTACTGCACTTCCGTTGCTGTCCCCCCCTTGCGTCCCTTGGGCTGACCTTCAGTGATACACCTTCAGTGATACACTCTCGCCTTTTTGTATGTTTGTTCTTTTATATATATGAAACCTGTTTTAGTCCTGTATATAATGTGGAGTATTGCATTGTTGATTGACTATTACCTCTGCGGGCATATATGATATGTGTCTACTCCTTTTTAGCGGCTGGCCCGTGTGGTTGTAGGCCCATCCTTGTACCTTCTTGCTTGCTCAAATAAAGGTTTTTAAAAAAAAAAAAAAAAAAAAAAAAAAAGAAAGGGCTCACAAAACTAGAAAGATTGCTTTATAAAAATCAGCAGGGATGATCTTTACTGGAAGTATCCTTGAAAAGTACAAGAATTGGTATTGGAAGAAAACCTCATCCCAGGCAAACAAGCTTTAAATCGTCACTATTGAAATAGTGATGAAAAGATAAAGGAAAAATAGTTTTTAAAAAAACAAATAAATTAGCTTCAAGTACAGTAGCACTTGAACGTCTGAGTTTGTACAATACAACGAAGCCTGAACTTGAGACTGGTATAATTTGTACCTGGTACCCCCCTTGGTCCTATGAATACACCAAGCCTACATCAACGGGGCTGGTCTGGTTAGACCTAAGTGAAGGTAGTGGCTGCAGGGCGCACAGTATGGTATGACGACCTCCTCTGCTAATGCTTATTGGTGAGATGAGGACAAAAAATTAATTTTTAATAAAAAAAAATACAACTTTAAATTTCGATATATTATCTTCCTTATACATATATACCCTTTCTTTGTAGTTATGCATATATTTGTTATTTTACACCTACTGTAGAAGAATAGAAAAAATACAATGTTGACTCGCCCCAATACACTACTGTCTCACCCTATACCTCTCTCAATATATCCTCTACCTCCACTCTCTGAATCCTCCCAAACCTCATTCTACTACTATGATCTCCAACATAAACCTTTCTAGACTCTCCCCAGCCCATCCCTCCTTGGCTCACCCGAAACCTCATTTTTCTAAATTCTACCCTCATGTATCCCTCCTTTGACTCATTCCAAACCTTATTGTACTGCTATGATTTCCCTAATCCCTCTTCCATCGTCCATCTCTCCTTTTACTCATCCCAAGCCTCATCTTACTATTATGATCTCGCAAATAATACTTTATTGATTCTTCCCTCTACTATCCCTCCATTATCCTATTCAATCCTACTAACAGACGCATGTGTTGATTGCTCATATTAACACATATCTTCCTATACTAATCCACCACTAATGATTTTTGGGTTCCGGAGTAGCGTGCTACTTGCCGAAAAGCGCTTCAACGTCTCATCTGGGGTAATAAGCGCCATAGACTGTAACATTTACACAGAATCACAATTGCAACTGGAATACATGATCATTGCTCTGTGTGTTCTGCAGAGAGGACATAGATTGGATGACCATGAATTCTGAACACCTTTTTGACCTGCTGACAGGCATGGCGAGAACTTCTTTCTGCATTCCGCCTCAACTCCAGAGTGCTCAGTTGGGGGCGTTACAAACAGGTGTGGGCAACTCCAGAGTGCTCAGTTGGGGGCGTTACTGTCGTAACGTGATCCGCCTGACTCTGTCTGCGACAGGCCAGGCGGCAGAGGAAGGGGCGTGGGGAAGCAGGAAGGGGAAACTAGGCAGTCCGAGAGTGAACACGCAAGAATAAAGACGTGTTTGACCACTCTCCCGGCTCCTGTGTCTAATTGGGCGATCGCGACACTGGCGACGAGGGTGGGATGTCAAAATCCCTTTCCCACACACCGCGTGACGCTCTGCCCCATGTGAGCGGCCGAGACGACAGAGAGCCTGCAGCCTTCGACGGGACAGCGCGAGAGCACGAAGCAAACCGGCGCCCGGCACCCCGTCGCTGCCAGACTCTGCCACCACGCATCAGCAGCTGCTGAGGGACACACACAAGCGCGAGGACAGCGCGAGACCAGCGCGAGGCGCAGCGGGGACAAACAAGCCTGAAATAAATTAATCCCCAAAAGAAAAAAAAAAAAAGAAAAAAAAGAAGAAGCAACATGGCGCGAAAACACGGAGCGCCCAGCAGCTGATCTGCAGCAACCGCCGACGAAAGGGGTGAGTCCCTAGAGCCAATAACGCGCTACTCACCTGTTGGGTACTTGCAATACTAAGAAATACACAGGCCCCCAACCAAGGCCACGTGTCCTGAGCGGCGGCCATCTTGAGGTCAGGCAGCCCTCATAGACTCACCATAACAAAAATCATGTCGGCCATTTTGAGGTCAGGCATTTCTCAAGAATAAGAGACAATTTACAAGTGGAGCCAGTTTGCACCAGCCTACAAGCCAAATTGTCAGTCATCAGCTCAACCAGTGGCACGGGAGATGCGGCAGCACCCCCAGAAAATCCACCTGCTCCAGGAAATCCACCAGTAGCGGCCCTGACACATGCCACAGTTATGGGAGTGCCATATCTGAGACCTCCAGAACCCCTTGATTTGACATCAGGCAGCAGCATGGGGCCCAAATGGAAAAGTTGGTCCGAAGATTTCGAAGACTACATGGCCGGACTGCAAATACAAGACCCCAAACAAAAGCTGATAGCCCTACGCAATCTAGTAGGGAAAGACATTGCGCAAGTCATCAAGGAACTGCCCGATGCGGCCACCGCACCATATGGGGACGTCAAAGGAGCCCTCGACCGGAGATTTCTGCATAAGCACAACCTCGATTACGAGCGCTACACATTCGGCCTAGCCACCCAAGAGAAGGACGAGAAAATGTGTGACTTCATTGTGCGCATCAGACGACTGGCTCGTCACTGCAACTTCGACGACTTCAATACAGAAGACGCACTGCGACTCCGCATAATTGAGGGGTGCCACTCCGAATCGCTATGGCGACAGCTACTGAAGAAACATTACACCCTGGAAGAAATTGAGGAAATGACGCGCATAAATGACCAAGCAGAAGACCATGCGAAGAAAATGGAAGTCAACAGAACCGACAAGAAAGAACAGGCATTCAGGATGCAAACACATCATGAGAAAAGACATCAGACGGATCGCCACAGATCCAACAAGTCCGCACACTCCACCTCCTCACGGCGGAAACCAACAACCTGGTATGACTCGCGTGAATCGCGACACGCCAAGCACGCCAAGGCAGCACCCGCATGCTACAGATGCGGTCAAGACTACCCACACTCAGGACAATGCCCTGCCATCGGACAACGGTGCCATCGCTGTGGCAGGGACAATCATTTTGAGACCGTCTGCCAAACTCAACGTTCGGGACGCAGATCATCCAAAACCCGACCCTCCAAACAGCATCACGCCCGTGCTGTGACAGGGTGTGAGAGACACTCATCCAGCTCATCTAGATCGAGCACTCGATCTTTCAGCTCGCATCGATCAAGAAAATCCACATCCAGCGAATCCCCGTCACGCACACCAGTGTCACAAGATAGTGACGAGTACATTTGCATGGTCTCTGACCCAGACCGTTTAAAGAAATATCCAAAGCGGGACATCCGGATCGGGGAACACCCAGCGAAATTTGTCCTAGACTCTGGAGCCTCCCTAAATTACATTTGTGCATTAGAATACCAGAGCATGAAACCACGCCCTAAACTGGAACCAGCTGCGGTGAGGATATTCACATGGATGTCCAGAAAACCTCTGCCATGCTTAGGCCGGTTCAGCACTACATTGTCGTACAAAGACCGCCAAATTCCTGCATACATTCACGTTGTCGAAGGTCCGGATGTAGCTGACTGTCTCTTGAGCCTACCAACGGCTGAAAGATTGAGGCTTGTAGAACTCATCTACATGACGGAAGACGCCCCAGACATAATTGCAAAATTCCCAAATCTTTTCAAGGGTCTCGGGAAGCTAAACCACTTCAAGGTCAAACTACACATAGACGAGCGTGTCTCCCCGGTGGCGCAACATCATAGGGAGGTACCATTTCACCTGCAGCAAGCTGTTGACGATGAACTCCAAGAGCTGCTCCGCACTGATATCATCGAGCGCACGTCGGGCCCAACCCCATGGGTGTCGCCTGTGGTGGTCGTACCGAAAAAGGGACTAAATAACAAGGTGCGCCTATGTGTCGACATGAGCGCACCCAACGTAGCAATTGAAAGGGAGCGACACCCTGGACCGCACATTAGCGACATGATCGCTCGTCTCAACGGCGCTACAGTCTTCTCGAAACTCGACCTTAACAAAGGTTACCACCAGCTTGAGCTTCATGAAAAATCCCGATATATCACCACCTTCACGACCCACCAAGGACTTTTCCGGTATAAGCGTCTAAACTTCGGCATATCATCTGCAGCTGAAATTTTTCAAGAAGCTATCAGACGGATAATCCAAGGCATCCCGAACGCATTTAATTACAGCGACGACCTGCTGCTGTTCGGGAAAGATCAAACCGAGCACGACACGGCCCTTGACAGAGTCTGCCACGCCCTGATCAACGCCAACCTGACTCTAAATGCAGAAAAATTTGAGTTTCACAGATCGACATTAAAATTCTACGGTCACATCTTCTCGAAGGACGGCATGACACCTGACCCCGACAAAGTCTCTGCCCTCGCTGACACTCCAACGCCGCAAGATGTGAGTGACCTTCGCTCTTTCCTCGGCATGGCGAGTTACTGCGCCCGTTACATTCAAGACTTTGCCACGATCAGTCATCCGCTTCGAGAACTAACTCGTCAAAGTCAACCATTTGTATGGACTGAGGCCTGCAACCGCTCTTTCCGCAAGATCAAACATGCTGTCAGCTCCGCCATCAACCTGTCATACTTTGATGCCAACAAACGCACAGAAATCACTGTTGACGCCAGCCCTGTAGGTCTTGGCGCCATCCTGGCTCAATACCGGGAGGACTAGGATCAGTGCCACATCATCGCGTATGCCAGTCGCAGTCTCACCGATACCGAGTCGCGGTACTCGCAGCCCGAGAAGGAAAGCCTGGCCGTGGTCTAGGCCTGCGAACATTTTCACCTGTTTGTGTACGGGAAACATTTCACCATCACCACCGACCACCAGGCACTCATCACGATCTTTGGCAATCCAAAGGCCAAGATGCCCCCGCGCATTGAACGCTGGGGCCTCCGCCTCCAAGACTATATATACACTATCGTCCACAAATCGGGGAAATCGGACAATCCAGCCGACTATATGTCACGACATCCCAAGACATCCACCAAAGAACTGCACTCGGTGGCTGAAGACTACCTGCACTTTGTCATTGACTCTGCATGTCCTCCCACGGTACCCCTGGACGCCATCCAAGAAGCATCTATGCAAGATCAAGTCCTCCAGAACGTCACAGAACGAATCCGCACCAACTCCTGGCGGCACGTGACAGACGACTCCCACCCGAATTCCCCAGAACTCATGACATTCAAGCATGTTCATGACGAACTGTCCATCAGCAAAGACGGCCTCATCCTGAGAGGGGGAAGGATCGTTATTCCCACAAGGCTGAGACAAGGAGTGATCAACCTCGCTCACGAGGGACATCGAGGCATAAGCGCCACCAAGAAAGCGCTTCGAGAACGTGTGTGGTTCCCGACACTGGACCACATGGTTGAGACCACCCTCAAAGACTGCATCTCCTGCCAACTAGTGAGCCGCGATGAACCACCGGCTCCACTACAGATGTCGGAACTACCTGATGGCGTGTGGCAACAAGTTGCTATCGACTTCTTCGGACCCTTAAAGTCAAGCCAATACATCGTCGTCCTTATGGACGAATACTCCCGTTTCCCGTTTGCTCATCTAATACCATCTACCAAAGCAACTGCGGTGATTCCAATACTTGACGAGATCTTCGCGGCCTGGGGCATCCCGCTACGAGTCAAGTCAGACAACGGACCCCCATTCAATGGCCATGAATTCACAGACTTCGCCAAACATCTTAATTTTAAACACCTAAAGATCACTCCACTATGGCCTCAGGCCAATGGCATGGTGGAACGATTTATGGGGACTCTAAAGAAAGCAGTGCAGCAAGCGGAATTAGCCCGCCGAGACATCCAACAGGCCGGCTACTCTGATGCTAGGAAGAATCCCGCGCACTCGACTGCCTGCTCTGAGCGACACAGTCCAAGCTAGAGCTCCGAACGTCGACCATGAGACACTAGTAAACATAGATCAGGACAAGAAATTGAAGATGAAGACGTACGCTGACCAGAAGAGACACGCAAAGCCCACGGACATCCGAGAAGGAGACTGGGTAATGGTCCGACGCGACCGACGAACGAAAGCGGACAGCCGCTACCTCGCACAACCCCTAAAGGTCAGCCGACGGAAAGGAACCATGATTACAGCACAAGGTGATCACAAACGAATCACCCGAAACATCTCACACTTCAAACGATGCAAACCCCATGGAGAACACGACAGTCAATATCAAGAATCCTCCACCGACTCAGGAGACCGAGATGGGAGCAGTGACCACAGTCAGCACAGTCCAACGAGACAAAATGACCCTGCGCCGTCTCGAAGCGACACGTCAGGCCGAGCTGATCGACCTCGGCGAACAACCCGACGACCTGAGCGTCTCATCGAGATAATCTGAGGCCACGTGCAAGTAAGACTTTATACAAAGGGGGGAGATGTCGTAACGTGATCCGCCTGACTCTGTCTGCGACAGGCCAGGCGGCAGAGGAAGGGGCGTGGGGAAGCAGGAAGGGGAAACTAGGCAGTCCGAGAGTGAACACGCAAGAATAAAGACGTGTTTGACCACTCTCCTGGCTCCTGTGTCTAATTGGGCGATCGCGACAGTTACAAACAGGTGTGGGCAACTCCAGAGCGCTCAGTTGAGGCCATTACAAACATGTGGTAGCAACTCAGTTGAAAATATACGACATACAAGAGTAATATGCTACAGGAAATCAATGCAGACACACAACATCCTGGAAATAGCTAATACTCTTAAGGAATGGAGGATTAACTATTTCATGTGAATAATAACCAAGAACCAAATAGCTGGCATGGATTACCATAAGGTTTTTTCCTTCATTGTTCAGAAACCGATCAGTGTTTGCCTTTACAATAAAGGGCATGAATATGGGGCCTGGTTTGCATAATTACTGCCGGGTCTGGTACCCGGAGGGTCCTGGCCCACTTAAAGTCCGGACAATACCCCTTAATGGTCTTTTATCGGATGCGATAATTCACGTCAAGTACGAGTTCCCTCATTGAAATGGAGAATAACGTCTGGGTTGTGGCGCTTACTGCCCTACAATCTGCACGTTTCAGTATTCTCCTCGCTCTTTTTTTCCCCAGTAAACTTGGGCAGGTATTTACCTGCGGAAAATTCAGAAAAGTCGGAAAAATCGCTTTAGCGACACTGGTGCAAACAGGGTTTTTTGAGGCACTCATAATCAAGGCTTGACAAAGGCCTTTCATGTCGCATTAGTTTGCTCCTGACAGGGCAGTAACGCTCCAGTGGCAAAAAACACACAACCTATTGATAATCTGTGTATCCAGTGGAGCTCCACTAATAATGAATAAAACTAACAATACTTGTCAGCTGGGAAGCAGTCACAGTCTTCCTGTGCTGTCCCTGGAGCCTGATGTCTTCATTCATGGAAACCAAAGAAACACGAACTGAGAGTCCAGCGCGGCAGCCATTAAGTGGGTTGTGGGCAAAAACAGTTAACAGTGAGGAGCAGCTATATCCGGGACATTTTATTTAACCTCATTTACCATCAACCAGCCACTTTATCCCATTAGAGCTCAGTCTATTTAAAGCTGCAATCCAGGAATCCCAGTGGCATTGTAAATCCGTGCATCATTTTCTCTTTAATGAGCACCTTGGCTTCAATGAAACCTAAAATACAGAAAAAAAAACGTTTTGGAAACAGAAGATGTTAGATGTTGTAGACATAAATGCACATGTCCCACTTCACCGAGTTTGGTATGTGCGTTTTGGGCAGGGTCATTTCCAGGCTTGTAAAAGATACTCAAATGAATACAGCTCTGTAATGGCTGAATTATTTATTAATCGTTTTGAGGGACCCAAGGCTTTGGTGTAACGCGGCAAACTTACTTTGCAGCGCGTGCTTTTTTCAGATACTCTAGCACACCAGTGGAGGAAACAAAAAAGTCAGCAAGATAAATATGCGAGTTAGGCACTTGCTGCTGGAGTGGTCTCCGCTTCCTCCGTTTGAATAGTGGCAGGGCCAATTCATCTTATCATCCTCTGGCGTCAATAACTTGAGCATCCTTACATTTGGCTATTGGCGGTGCTGCCAATTTCAGTACATAGAAATGGTAAAAACCTGCGTTATTAAGCACTCAATAAACAGCAAGATATTAATATGAAAGAAGATGGCAGAAGGTAACGTGTAGCTCTTCAATCTACTTGTATCTGTGAGTGGCAGCTTTTACACAGGACCAAATTTGGGGGCATATTATCAAGGACTGTGTTAAAATTATCGCCGGTTTAGCGACAGAAAACTGCCGCTAAAGTAGCGATAATGGGCTTGATAATATGCCCTGGAGAATTCCAATAGAAGCTCATGTTCACACCAGAACATGGACTTCTATTGGAATTCTCAAGGGCATATTATCAAGCCCATTATCGCCGCTTTAGCGGCAGTTTCCTGCCACTAAACCGGTGATAATTTTTAACGCCGTTCTTGATAATATGCCACCTGTTTCTTTCTATTAATTGAGAATGCCATTTTTCTACAGGTGGACATAGCCTTCTAAGCCTCATACGCGACCATATTATATTGCATAAGTGCCATTGCCAATATGAAATTCAGATCATGTTTATTGACTTAGGGTCAGATCTAGATTGTGGCAGACGGTACTCCATCAATCAAGGTGGAGGAGAATATTACTTCCATCACCCAGAGGGACTAACTTCTGCCAAATATAGAGATCACCACTGGCCGGGCGGCGATCTCTGTACCTCGAGAGCAACCTCCATCACAGTGTTTCCTGTCAAGGAACAAAGGTTTGTTTGATGGGTGCCTGTTGTCAGTTTTGACACTTGTCTAACAAACATTTACAAACTTTTTGGTGTTCAAAAACAATCTCCCAGACATGAGAGATTGTAGTTGGAAAACAAGAAACTAATGACCCATCACCTAGGGAGTTTTTTTCCCTGGCAGTGGGGGAGGGGGGGTGTCATTTGTTTTTGTTCTGTCCATCAGCATGAATAGAAAAAATGGACATCATTCCATCCACCCATGTAGGACGGGCAGTGTAATGCCCTTACTCCAATGGTCCCTGCTGCATCGGCCATTGGAGAAAGCTTTCCATGGATGGAACTCCGGTTGGCTCCATTGACGGAAAGCTGACTGTCGTCCCAACTTTAAATATGGACGGGTGGACTTTAATGCACTTGTAATAAGAGGATGGGATATCCATCTTGCTTGTGATGGAGTACCCATCCTCCAAACTCTAAAACAGGCCCTTCTCTTTTCTCAGAAGCTAAGCTGTTCACTGCTCTCCATCGAAACCTCCCAGGGTAAAATAGCAAGTGGTTGAACAATATCCTGGTCATACGGTGCAGTACATAATCAAGCCATCCATCCATCTATACATCCAACTATCCTATATCCAGCCATCCTATATCCAGTCAAACATCCTGATAGCCAACTCACTCACTCACTCACTCTCTCACTCACTCACTCGCTCACATGCAGAACTTGTCAGTTTCAATGAACGCAAACTTCGTGCGATTCACAGGAGAGGCGTGGTTCATTCTTGTTAGTTTCCGAAGGGTACGGTAAAGTCTGGATGCTGTGAATAAAGGATTCTAAAGTAATGCAGCATATTTCACAAACTTCTATCATTGACAAGTGTTCTTCTTAGATCTTGTACAGCTGCAGTATCTTCTCTTCCTCCAAAACTTGGATCCCTTTGCACCACTTATGTAGCATGCTCTCCAGCCAGGGTAATTGCGTCCTTATTCTTCTGCATGTAACCGCAAACTCATCATTCTAAACCTGCATTCACTTCACTATGCAATCGTAGCTCTTCAATGAGCTTTCATGGCGCTTCGATCACTTGTCCCAACCGTGTCTTCGGACACTGGGGACAGGCAGTTGAAGTGTTCGGGATGTAGAAACAGCAGCAGTCAAGGGATCTTCATGTGTCCTTTCAGACCCAGTCTCTACATTGACATCAATGCCTCATGAGTGATGAGCCACATGTTGGAAAAGTGAGTTCATAGAAACTGAGCAGTGGAAATTAATATTAGGTACTAAACTGATACTCCTACATTATGCGGATTATGTGACATTGCCCAAAATTAATAAAGCTTATTAGAGAAAACCAAAATGTCAGAAATATGAGGAATCTCAGCTCATGGACTTCCCAAGATGTTGGGTAGTCACCACGTATCCTTTGCTGGTCACAACACAAAATGGTTCTGCTTCAAAAGGAGCATCAGACATTCGTTTTCTTTGCTGCCGAACAAGCACTTAATCTCCTCTAGAGAATGTTGTCTAATATCTCAATGACTTTCTCTTGAGTGATAATTGAGGGATCTTCCATCAATGAAAAACGGAAGAATTCATCAGCAATCAATATCAGGTGATGTCCGCTGTCAAGAGGGCTAAAGAAATCCCCAGCAATTCTTTCCCATGCATGTGTTGGCAACTCTGACATGTTTAAGGTGTGTTGGGTGGTTTTTAATGACAGGCAGTTGCACAGATGACAGGCCTTCAATTCTCTTTCAACTCTGTTGTTGAGATGTGGAAACCACACTCAGAGAGCACGTTTGGTGGCAAAAATTCCATGATGTCCCTTATGCGCCATTTCAATCATCTGTTGTTACAGACTCTCCAGAATGCCAATTTTTGAACCTCTTAGAATAGTACATTCCTGAGTAACTGACATTTCATCCTTGACATTTAAATATTTCTGGTGTTCACTGTCACTGGTAAGAGGTCGAGGGTGCTGGTACCAAGACTGATGTGCAATATTTGCTTTCAATTTTAGCATGTCACTATCTTGACGCGTGACCGTGACAATTTGTTCCAAAGAAGTGGCAGCTGGGGTGCTTGATTTCACTATGAAATTTATGTAGACTTCAGCCATCTTAAAATTGGTGCCAAGGCACTATAGAGGCACTCGTGAGAAGTAGTCAGCATGGTTCTGTTCTTTCTCTGGAAGATGTACAATGGTGTAGTTGTATTCGTGTAATTGCAGACCCAAATGTTCAATGTGAGGAGGCATTTTTTGTTTTTGGATTTCCAAAGATAGTCACCAATGCTTGATAATATGTCACAAGCGTGAAGGGCTTCCTATACACGAATACGTGGACATGTTCACAAGCCCACACCAATGCTAAGCTTTCTTACTCATATTACGAATAAGCACATTTGTTTAAGGACAAGCTTCGACTTACATATGCCATAAAATGCCTTCCAGCATTTTGCTGTCCATTGTGCTGTGCAAGGATAGTGCCTAAACCAAAAAGGCTAGCATCAACAACAACCTCAGTATGAAGCTTTGGATCACAGTATGCCATTTCATTAGAGTACTCAATAGCTTGTTTGATTTTCTGGAAGCTTTGCTTGCATTCTTGTGACCAAAGAAAGAAACATTCTTTTTCGTCAAGTCTCTTAATGGCGCACTGACAGTGGCAAAGTCTTGTAGGTATCTAGAGCAATAGCTAGTCATGTCAAGGAATGAACGTAACATGGAAACATCTTGTGGGGAACTAGCAGTTGACGACTCTGCTACTTTAGCAGGATTGGGTGTCATGCCCCCATTAGAAAAGATATGGCCAAACAATTTTAACTTTTGATTATGAAACTCACATTTCTCAGCAAAATGAAAATGGCTTTGGTGAACAAATGACACACTTGCATTCAAACTTTGTCATGCTCCTTCTGTGAGGCTCCGAAAACAAATATGTCATCACTATAATTGAAAGCATTCATGACAGGCTGTCTGATATGTTGAATGACATCTTGAAATAGATCTGCAGTGCATAACACACCAGCCTTTTGTAACAGAACAGTCCAGCACGTGTAGAAAAGGTTGTAGTACCTATGATTGTACTGAAGTCAGAACTGATGATATCCTTTATTCAGATCAAGGCATGAGAATACCTTCGCACCATTCAATTGTTTTATCATTTCAGTAATGTGCGGACCTGGATGTCATTCTCTTTCAATTGCTTTGTTTGCTTGACGCATATCCACTCAGATGCATACAGCTCCTTCACTGTCCGTTTTGGGTACTACTACTATAGGAGAAATCCATGGATTGGACCAGAGGAATTCTCAATGATATTGTGTTTGAGTAAGGATTCAAGTTCTTTTTCAACAGCTTCCTGTTAGCGAAAGGCAATTCATTGTGTCTTTAAGGAATAGGACGGTCGTCCTCACTAATGTGTAATTGGACTTTCATAGTCTTGAGTTATCCAAATCCATGAAACAACAAAGGAATTTGACTTACTATTTCACAATGAGTATTCATGTTATAATTAACAGATATCAGTCCGATATCAGCAGCTTTGCCAAAGCTGAATAAACAGACACTTGACACCATACCTTGAAGGATATGACTGGATGCTTGTACTTTTATTTTCTTGTGTTTCATCATTGCTACAAATGAACCTTTACTTTTTCATGGGATTGATGTAGCCCATGTATATACTTTAGTTGTCAATGGCGTGTGTTGGGGCAATGGAGACAGTTCATTATATTTCTCCTCAGGCATAATATTTATTGACGCACCACAATCACTAATGGAAGGTATTGAACAACGGTTGACTTTCAGTGTGACTTTCGGAGAATGTTTGAATGACTTTGGTCCTTTGTTGTGTCGACTTTTCTTGGACCGGTATTTTTCCTCACAGTCCAACATGCGCATGTTTCTCTGAGGTAAACCTTGACATGGCACAACCATTGTCTTCACTTTCACTTGATGTTGACACTGAGTCACTGTTTGACGAAGACTTAAATGGCTATCAATTTTTTTTGCTGTCAGTTTGCCTCAGCTGACGTAGTTGCTGAACCTTATGGGCGTGCATCAAACGTTGCTTCTGGAATGTTCAGGAACACATTTTGTCTTTGCGATGTGACGCACTTCCTTTATCCTTCACCTTGCAAACCATTACAAAATGGTTCTCCTTTCCACATCCTTAGCTGATTTACCCAATGGCTTGAAATGTAACTTCTATGTGGAAACGAAAAGCCACACCTGAAACACAACTTATTTTTTTCTGAGAAATCCCTATCCGTCCCTCTGCCTTGGCTTACATTTTAAATCCATGATTGACTCACTCGGGGCACCTCCGGCCTCCATGTCAGCAGTTTGTTTATCGGCATGCTCTTCAGCTCTGGGAGCCATGAGAACTCGCTCCAGAGTAAAAGTTTCTCTCAGCATTAGTAGTCTGCATTAATCTGACACACATCAGTCAATCACTCTGAGGCATAAAGCTTCCTCATCATTAAATTAATTGAACTTACAGTGTTTGATGCACATATCTAGTCTCTTGACATATTTGTTGATAGTCTCATCGGCTTTTTGTCATTCCTGATTGAAGATATACCTTTCATAAACTACATTTGACCTTGGATTGAACTTGATATTCAAGGCGACTTTGATGTTACTATATGTACTTTCGTCAGCTCGCTGCATTTTCTTTATGACTTCTTTAACACCTTCACCAGCATGATTCTTATGGTACTTGATAATCTTCTTGTTATCTGTTTCTTCTATCACATCAATGGAATCATCAATTGTCTCTATCCAGGCAGTCCATCTATCACCAAAATTCAGCTTTTTAGGGGTATTGAATGGAGGTGATGGTTTCAAGAAGGCAGCTGCATTGTAACCATATACAAGATTAGCTGACACTGAGTGTGGAGTTCTCTCCAACACCAGCTGCTGTTCGCTAGGACATGCTTCATACATACCATCTCTAAGGCCATGTACTGTGCTGCCTCTGGGTAATCCTGGACAGTCTGTGGAACCTTGACCCCCTCTTGGACTCAATGGGAGCCATTTTCCTTCAGGAGACCGTTGGAGTTGTTCTGACTCACCACCCACCAGCCTTGGTGGTGTGCCACTTTGGGTATTGACAGCTCTGCAAACACAACCCCATGTGCTTCCTCTGGGGTCGCTCCGCCTGCGATGTGGCACAATTATTCTCGTTGCTCAGTTCTGGTAAGCAGATGACCTTTTTTCTATTTAATTTTGTTGCTTGTAAGGGTCTCTTTGTATTGTCTGACACCTGGTTGATCTCTATCTTGCAGTGCTTCTGCTCACAATGATATCACTCGATATGATGTATAGCTTTATGTTGTGTAGTAGCGCAGTACCTCTCTTTACTTCCTTCCCAGCAGGTTCTCGGCCAATGATGTGCAGACTTCTCAGTGAAGCTTTCTCTATCTTCAAATGTTTTACAAGGACTGGGGCTGCCCTTTGACTCCACATAGGCCAAATGTCGATTCCGCTCTTTGAAGGAGGCACACGTGGCATGCATGAGCAGTTTGCTTGACCACAGAAAACTCTCTGGGAGAACTTTGTCCATCTCCAGTCTACTTATTCCCTATCTCATTGGCAAAAGGGTTGTGTTTTTACAAACACACCTGACACTACAGCTTAGACAGCAGTTTTGGGAGCTGCACTCGTGTGTCAAATGCTTCCTCCAATGTTACTATGTGAACAAAGGCAGGCTGGTTATAAGCATACTTAAACCATTTCTAAACTGTTAGTATTTAAGTCTTAAAAGTCTGTCTCTGGAATGAATATACATATCATCCAAAGAGAAAATTCCCATGTCATATATCAGGTCCCCTTCTGCCTTAAAATCACGGGCTTGCAAGCATTTAATAGACAAATACTAGAGGCATCTAACATACCGAGGACTCCCAAAGATGTTGCTATTACTCAGAGAAGGAAATACCCAACTTTTTTCTAACATTGCATCACAACAAAAAGCAGCAGCAATCCCATCAACCCTGTTTAAAGTGTACAGGGCGGATGTCCACCAAACTCTAAATAAGGACCTTAGTCACATTTCCTGATATAGTTCTGAATTTCGATATTACTTTCTCTAAAACATGCTATACCATCCTCCGGTTGAAACACAAACACTACAAGATCATAAAGAACCAGCTTCTTTTCACAGCTATCACAGTTGAAGGGTGCAATCCGTTGCGCCTGCCTAAATGTATTAGCTAGTATTTCAATACAAAGGTTAAGCAGTATGGGCAGGCAGCCTTCCCTGACACCTCTGTAGCTATCATAAACTCCTTTTACTATTTATCTTTTTCCAGGGCCGTTTCTAGGTGTTTTGCCACCCTAGGCGAGAATTGAAAAATGCCCCCCTCCCTTTTACTACCATCACTCTGTCCCCCTGTCTTAAGAAGCCACCAGCTGTCTATGCTATAAAACAGTCTAGGCTCCAAAACTGAGAGCGCCCTGCCCAGCTATAAAGTACTATATAGACGCTCATGCACGTATTATTCAGAAGCATCCGAGCAGGCTGAGGTAACAGCGAGCAGACAGACTCCCTCTCTGGCCCCACTAATGCCCTCGTCTCTCCTTCCCTCGTGGCCCATTCTTAAAGAAATGCAGGCCGCCCATATCAATGGACTGCAGGCAAGGAGCGGCCTCCAGGGAAATGTCTTTACTCTGTCCCTCATTTCAATTTCGGGACTGGAGTGTCGTGGGGTCCTCTTGCTGATACAATACCAGTGAAAGACAGGAGGGGTATTGCAACCCTATGGCACCAGAGATGTATACACCCTCTGGAAAGATTCAGCTATACAAGGATCTGTCATGATACTGACACACAACCCCCCCCGCTTCATTTTTCATTTCACTCAGCCCCACCCTCTTCAAAATCTACATGAAACCTCTCACAGCCATCGCACGCCAGCACAACCTCAACATCATCACTTACGCCGACGACACCCAGCTGATCCTCTCCCTCACCAGAGACCCCGACACTGGCAGAACCTGCCTACACGAAGGGATGAAAGACGTCGCCGAGTGGATGAAGGACAGCCGCCTGAAACTGAACTCGGACAAGACGGAAGTCCTCATCCTGGGATCTTCGCCCTCCGCCTGGGACGACTCCTGGTGGCCCCCAGCCCTGGGCACCGCACCCAAGCCAACCGACCACGCACGCAACCTGGGCTTCATCCTGGACCCCTCCCTCTCGATGACCAGACAAGTCAACGCCGTCTCCTCATCGTGCTTCAACACCCTTAGTATGCTTTGCAAGATCTTCCGCTGGATCCCGACCGAGACCAGGAAGACTGTCACCCAGGCACTCGTCACCAGCCGACTGGACTACGGAAACGCCCTCTATGCCGGAACCACAGCCAAGCTACAGAAAAGACTCCAGCGCATCCAGAACACCTCCGCCCGACTCATCCTGGATGTCCCCCGACGCAGCCACATCTCCAGCCACCTGAGGAACCTGCACTGGCTCCCCGTCGACAAGAGGATCACGTTCCCGCTCCTCACCCTGGCACACAAGTCTCTCCACGACCTGGGCCCCAAGTACCTCAACGACCGCCTGACCTTCTACACGCCCACCCGCCAGCTACGGTCCACCAGCCTCGCCCTCGCAGCCGTACCACGCATCCGAAGAGCCACCGCCGGAGGAAGATCCTTCTCTTACCTGGCTGCCAAGACTTGGAACTCCCTCCCCATCCACCTTCGGCTGACCCAGGACCATCTCGCCTTCAGGAAACAACTCAAGACCTGGCTGTTCGAGCAGTAGCATACCCCTCCCCCCAAGCGCCTTGAGACCCTCCCGGGTGAGTAGTGCGCTATACAAATGGCATAATTGATTGATTGATTGATATGCAAATGATACTGCTATCTTTTCAGTAAGCTACTTGGCTCGATGCTTCTTTCTTAAGAAAGTACAATTTGATTCCCAATCACGATCCCTAGTAACAAAACAATAATCGCCTCCTAACATAGCACAAACAAAAACTGTAAATTTTACACGCAGATCTCTGCCGCAGGTACACTAATCCACTGAGCTGTCCAGTCCACACTAGGCGGCCCTTTTTTTTAGCTGTCTAAACATTGGAGGTGTTAAGTTGAAAGGTTTCATACACAGACACTGAGCCAAACATTGCATCAATATCAAAGCCAAGAAGTCCAAGCGCCCGGAAGCAGCCCTGTGCTGAACGCAGTGCTATACAACACTCACAATAACAATATTGGAGTAGGGCATTTCATAGGTTTCTCTTATCTTACTTTAGTGAAAATGTATTAAGCTCAAACCCTTGAAAACCACTTCCTTCTAGACACATTGTCTCACGGAAATATCTTGTCAGTTCAATTCCACGCGATAGGGGGTCTGATACCAAATGGTACAGTTTTCTATTCTGCAGTGTGGGAAACTAGTTTCATACTTTTGCAGGGTGTCTGCCAAGTATGCATAGCTTGGCTATGGATGAGAAGGGGGCATCTAGACTTCAGCATGACACTTGTAAACAAGAGACACCGAGATTCAGAGCTGCCCTCAAAAAAAGTTTGTCACTGTATTCCAACCTGTCCCCTAAACACTCACTTCCTCCCACATACTCTCCTAACCCATCACGGCACTCTCGCACATTACCCAAGTCACACTCAGCACCCCAAGTCCCCTAGAGGACCCTCACCACCACCCCCTATATGCTCACACTTCAGGTTTTCACTCTTCACATCTCCCTTTAGCGCCTTGCTGATCCACCACCCTTCTGGGTTCTCTAAGCGCTCACAGCTAGCCTCCTAGACCCCTCCCTGCACCCCACTTCGGCTCATCCACATCCTGTCAGCACCCCTCACCTGTCCACACACTCTCTCCCACACCCCTCACATTCCCTCCCCCACCACACTCCTGCACCCCTTCTGGACAATCTTTCTGCACCCCTACACCTCCCTGCACCCCCTCGTGGGGAACTTCAGCCCAGCTGCCAACCTGAAACTGGCCCGAGGCCTGTGCTGTGAGTCTTCTGGTGAGATGTAGCACAGCAGGATAATGCACCCAAGGCCTGTCCTGTGAGTCTTCTGGGGAGATGTAATACTGCAGGATAATGTACTCGAGACTTGAGCTGTGTCTTCTGGGGGAGATGTAGCACCGCAGGATAGTGCACCTGAGGCCTGTGCTGTGAGTCTTCTGGGGGCAGATGTAGCACGGCAGGATAATGCACCTGAGACCTGTGCTGTGAGTCTCTGGGGCGATGTAGCACGGCAGGATAATGCACCCGAGGCCTGTGCTGTGAGTCTTCCGGGGGAGGGGCGTGTAGCATGGAAGGATAAGACACCTGAGGCCTGTGCTGGGAGTCTTCTGGGGGAAAGGGGTGTAGCACAGAAGTATAAGGCACCTGAGGCCTGTGCTGTGAGTCTTCTGGGGGAGGGAGGGTGTAGCATGGAAGGCTAAGGCACCTGAGGCCTGTGATGTGTTGCAAGCCTTCTGGGGAAGAGGGGGTGGAGGAGCATGGAAGGCTAATGCACCTGAGGCCTGTGCTGTGAGTCTTCTGGGGAGACGTAGCATGGCAGGATAATGCACCTGAGACCAGTGCTGTGAGTCTTCTGGGGGAGGGAGGGTGTAGCACGAAGGATAAGGCACCCCTGAGGTCAGTGCTAGGGTACCAGGAGAGCGAGAGATTGTAGTGTGGAATAAAGCACCAGTCCTGATGATAGCCTGAAGGCACCCTTGAGGCGAGGGCTAGCACAGCAGGAGAATAACACACGAGGCCTGTGCTGTGAGTCTTCTGGGGAAGATGTAACACGGCAGGATGATGCACATGAACAGAGAGGCTTCTTACCGGAGCAAGGAGTCCTCGGGCAGGCCCGGGGAGTCTCCATAAAGTTCTGAATAAGCTGGAAAGGGTGAAAAAAGCACCGTGTCAGGGAGGGTTTGTCACAAGCTTTTGAGGCAGGAAAGAGCCGCCCCTCCGCCTCCCTTCCCTTCTCTATCCGAGACCTGCCCAGTCCGGCTGCAAAGGCAGGTGCCACCACCTCTGACAAAAATGCCCAAAAGACGCAGGCCTCCGGAAAAGATGCAAGCGGGCTAAACAGTGTAAGGCAAAAGTTTATTCAGGGCATGCTCTTCACCACTACATGTGTGGGCGATGAGCACAGGGAGCTCGTTGTTCCAGGTCAGGTGTGCGATTCCACTAAGGGTATTCCCAAACTAATGTTTTTTGCCGCCCTCCCCCTTTTGCCGCCCTAGGCAGCCGCCTAGTCCTGCCTAACCCATTTTCCTCAACCGACCCATTACGTACCACAAACTCCCATCTCTCCTTAACCTTTCTAACTCTTGACTTGATAACTCCTGTGATCCTTTTACCTATATTCTTGAGGATTGTTTATAGCTAAGCTTGCACCAAGCACCACAACATATGTTGTCTGTAAAACTCGATCTGAATTTCTAAACAGATTACCAAATCACAATAAAACTACTGCTCACTTCATGATTTTCTCCAACAATTCCTCAAAATTCCCCTAAGGGGGACTGAGAAACTAATCTTCACTGAGACACCCTCAGACCTGATGCACTACATCCTATTACTCAGCTCCCACTCTCTATCTTCTGCATGTGTCTGAGCAAATTGAACAGATAAAATGCTCATCTTGGTAAGAATGAACAGAAAACACTTCTGAAAAGGTAGCTGTGAAATAAAGTGAAACATGCGGCCTGTGTCTAAGTCAAGTTAGTGGCTCAGCTGCTCCTTGTGCTGCAAGTTAACACTCATACACTCAAGGCTTAGTGTAATATTCTCATCACACATCCTATTGCATCTTACCACCCACCCCCAGGATTCTTCTAATTTACACCCAGGGAGTGCTCAGCGTCTTTCCCTTTGGGCTGTAGAGTTTGGCTGTGATCACCCTCAGATGTATACAGTGTCTCCTTTAGAGACATTGGCAGCTCCAAAAGTGCCACTGGGATCTAAATCAAAGAGAGATGGTCTGGCAGGCTTGAAAGACCGGAACACTGTGGTTGCTAAATACACTCAGGATGGAGATAAGCCGTTAACTCCACCATCCTACAAGTCTGATGCAATCCCGGAGTGTGAGGGTACTGAAATCCTGCTTTCCCGAAGGGTGGTTGTTTCAAGAGAAGAACTTTATGTGACTGTGTATTAATAAATATACACATAATCGGAGCAGGTATGGTTAAGAGCAGATTTCTAAGGAAGTGTGTGATATAAACGCAATACATTGGAAGATCATTACACTCACCATTATGTTGACATGACCATTACACCAGCTTTAAAAATTTGGAGGAGTGATACTTTTAAGACTGTTAAAAATTACTAAGTATTGGATGAAATTTATGTGGTCGCTATCAAATGTGATTTTTACATTTTGAGAGTTTGCATGAACTTTTTTGTGCACACAGAAGAGATGCTCGATTGTGAGAATTTGGAACTGTTACACATCTCGGAAATGGAATTAAGCAAACATTCCCAACATTCCTGGTGGTGATGGATTTCCATTTATTTCCATACATAAAGGACTTGAAAGACGGTGGAATGAACAGTTCCACAGATGTGCAAACTACCCTATCACGGCTGAGTATACCTTTTCCTCTCCATTGAGGCACACCACAATTCAGTATCCAGATGTGCTGAGTTGATGATGTGTTTTTGTATTTTATAATGTAATAATTCACAAACTGGTAAACTGGTGTATCAGAGCCACCAGGAGCTTAGCTCAGACAATAAAAATATAACATATATTTGTGGCATAGATTGGACTTGATTCTCTTTACCTAGGGGTGAATGGCTTGCAACATGAAGACAATTTGTCTTGAGGCACCAACATTCCATGAATCTATAATGTTATTGCTGGGGATTTAGTACATAAAACGATTATTTTGAGGGGAAAATGGTCTCTACGTATAGTAATACCCTACCCCACAACATTGTATTAAACATAATTGAGAGATGTGCTGTAAAAGCATACCTGGATACTACGATTAAAAAATTTATCTTGGCCAGGGATGCAAATACCCACCCATTACCACACCCTCTGGTAGAAAATGCTTGACTCATTTGCTACACATCCAATGTAAGGTAGCACCCGGATTTTAACAATCCCTTTGATTTTGATGAGGTGTGGGCACTGACCACCACACTGTACTCAAATTTGTTCCAGAACCACTGAGTCACAGTTGTGCAGTGCCAGCGATTCGATGCAGACAAGATAGTTCTTAACCCCTTGCATGCTCGTGACGGAACCATTCCGTCACAAGCCACGGTGGAGCTGTGCTGGTGACGGAATGGTTCCGTCACGGCCCGGCAGCCGCGCCTGCGCTGCAGTGATTTCGCGCCTGCGTGGCGCATTCTATTGAGCGGGCGGGGCCGTGATGGAACCATTCCGTCACAGGCACAGCGCCACCATGGCTCGTGACGGAGTGGATCCGTCACGAGCATGGCGGTGCCGCGCGGCCCCACCTCCCCCCCTAGCACCGAGGCGGAATTACCGCCGCGGCCAAGGGGTTAAAGAAGCAAGAGTCTCTGGAGACTGACTGTGTTTTGTCTCAGCAGGAGGTGTTTTCCTTGAAGTAACCTCCCATTTGGAGGGGTATCCATAAATGTTTTGAGTGGCCTTTATCTCCTTTGCACTTTGGTTCAGATTCTGTACACCAGCTCACCACTCTTTATCAGCAACAACCTTGGTTTCCATGTTTGGTTTATGACTCATCTCTTTAGTATGGCTGTCCAGCCAGGACCTCACTAACTTTCATGCATGCAAAATCAATCCTCTTATCTTTTTTCCTGGTCTGTGCCAGTGCTCACAAACTGTGAACATTGAAGGTACTGCAGGAATTTACAAGACAGGGAAAGGAAGGACCGTGTTTACGTCAACACACACTCTAACTCACCGAGGTCTTCACATACAGTGGCGGCTCGCATAAAGCGTGCTGCAGTGAGGCGGGATAGGGGAGGGGCAGGGTGGGGAGCAGTAAACATGGACATACGACGGAACTGAGGAACGTAACGTTCCTCCGTTCTGTCGTATGTCCGAGTTTACTACCCCCCACCCCTCCCCTGCCCCTCCTCACCGCCCCGTAGTACACCCTATGTGAGCCGCCACTGTTCACATAACAGTTTGCACCACACCTTCCTCCCAAACGTACCATTTGTTAATTTCTCGCAGTGAGATGGAAAAAGAAATCAAATACATTTTCAAAATTAAAAGTAACAATTGAAAATCATAGACATATACTGTGTAGATAGGCATAATCTAAAAACAAAAGCCCACAAAAGGCAAAATGAAGAGAAATGGAAAAATAACAATAATGAAATGCTATACACAATTAAAATTGCAAACACTAAGTAGGAAACAAATGTAATCCAATGCGGGGGGGAGGAAGGAAGGGAGGGAGGGAAGCATATGACAAGTGATCGAGGAGGGATAACATGGATGGAAAGTGTTTCCTCCACATGGAAAAATATTTTCAACATGAAGTTTAAAAGGACCAATGCTGAACTGAAAATGTTGATACTTGAATACATCTTGGAGTACATCCTGGAATCTGTTTCAGCTGTATGTTCACAGCAATATTCCTGGAATTATTTGTGAATTCCAGGATAGTTGAACATATATAAAATTGTAGGTGTACCTGCCGGCGCTGGGTCAATTTCTACTTGACCTCCCAGAGGGTGACATGATCATTGGGGGGGACTTCAATGCCATAACTGACCCGCAGTTGGACACCTTTCCCATACGAGAACGTCCGAGAGGGACAGCCACGCTTCCTGGTTTTCTGACGGCGCTAGGCCTTACTGATGCTTGGCGTCAATTGAACCCCACGGCGACTCAGTACACGCACTACTCAGCTACACACAACAGCCTCTCACGTATTGATTACCTTTTCTTTTTAGGGATGGGGCTGGGATCGGTGGACAAATTAGAGATCCTGCCTAGAGGTGTATCTGATCACTCCCCAATGTCCCTCCACATTACGACTAAAGAGAAGAGGCGCGCCAGGATCTATCCAATCTACCCCAATTACTTACAAATCCCTGGTGTTAGGAAAAAGCTTAAATTGGCCACATCACACTATTTTACAGAAAATATGGGCACAGTTTCCTCACCCTCGGTACTTTGGGAGGCGTACAAAACAGTCTTGCGCGGCGCAGCGATAGCGGCCATCACAGGGCATAAACGAGACTCCAGACGTGACCTCGCACAATTAGAATTGGCACTACATGCCGCAAACGCAGCGCACATGGCCGATCCCACCCCTGCCACTGCACATGCGCTACACCTCAGTCAACAACAGCACTTGTCTCATCTTACAACAGTTACCAAGGGACACTTGGCGAACACAGCTCACAGGATATATGACCTGGGCGATAAAGCCGGGAAGATGCTGGCGTGGTTAGATAAAAAGAGTGGCTGTAACAAAGGTATTCAGAGGCTATACACACAGAATGGCCAGCTGCAGACACACCCTGAGCAGATAGTTCGCACCCTGGCACGACATTATCAAGAAATATACACACCGGTTCGGGAGGTCACGGAACGGGAGGCGTTAGCGTCACTTAATAACATAGCGGTCCCCGAGCTTTCGCAGGACGCACAACGGGAACTGGACACTGACTTAACCAAAGATGAAATCCAATTGGCAATACAGTCGTTACGATCCGGGAAGGTGCTGGGTCCTAACGGGATACCCGTGGAATGGTACAAAGCATCGGCTCCCCTGTTGAGCAAACCCCTGCTAGATATGTATGTAGAGAGTTTAGACAGGGCTGAACTCCCTCTGGACCAAAGCATAGCCACGATAGTAGCCATTCCTAAGCCTGACAGGCCGCAGACGGCCTGCTCGTCGTACCGTCCTATCTCCTTGCTCAACGTGGAAGCGAAGATCCTAGCGAAACTCCTGGCTAGTCGCCTGATTAAGCATCTGCAGACCCTAATACACCCCGATCAATCAGGTTTCCTGCCGCACAGAAGTACGGCACTGAATTTGCGGAGAGTCCATGGAGTCCTGGCGCGAGCACATCTCCTCTCGGACCAGGTAGTCATATTGTCTCTAGACGCCAAAATGGCCTTCGATCTGGTGGAATGGGAGTATCTCTTTGCGGTCCTTGCTCGTATGGGCTTCGGCCCGAAATTTATAGCATGGATACGGCTACTTTATAGGTCACCCATGGCACAGGTGGTGGCGAATGGCCACATTTCGCAGACCTTCCCCCTGGGGCGAGGGACCCGGCAGGGGTGCCCACTGTCCCCCCTACTCTTTGCGCTGGTGCTGGAGCCACTAGCTATTCTGCTCAGAACAACGCCACTGTTTCGGGGCATCACCTGGGAGGACGGGTGGGAGGATAAGGTATCCTTATATGCAGATGACATGCTGATCTACATGACCAATCCCAATGAGGGTATTCCTGCCCTGTTGGCTCTGTGCGATGAGCACGGGAAAGCGTCCGGCTACACCCTAAATTGGTCCAAATCCGTAATATTCGTCCTTAAGGGCCAGGAGCCGTTATTGCGGAATGACTGCCCCCTGCAATTAGCGACCGGCTCATTTAAATACCTAGGTATTTTCATCACCACTAATGCGGCGGACTTCTACACTGCGAACCTGGTGCCACCTCTGACACGTTTACGTGCGGACGTTAAATATTGGGCTACCCTTCCGCTGACCCTCCTTGGGCGGGCAGCGTTATTTAAAATGATGGCTCTCCCTAGGTTTCTCTATGTGTTGGAGAACACCCCACACGTAGTGGCTCCACGTTACTTCCAACAGGTCGCTGCGCAGGTATCTGCTCTGTTATGGGGCAACGGCCCAGCCCGTATAGCACATGCCAAACTCGTTCAAAGCTGGTACGACGGAGGGATCGCACTTCCCAACCTTCAACTGTATTATTGGGCATCCCAACTTAAGGTAATTAATTGCTGGATCCATGTCCCGCGGGATGACCCCGCTTATAAGGCGGACTGGTCGCAGTTGGGGACGGACGGCATGCTATCAGTATTGTACAACCACTCACAAGTTCGTACATTGCTTGGCCCAACGTTGCATACGGCTACCTTATGGCATACAGCGCAAGCTCGACTGGGATGGAAGGGGAAGATCACTAGAATGACGCCGTTGTGGGACGCGAAGTCATTGGGGAACTTGAGGTCCAGTAAGGGCTTCGCACGCTGGGATCAAATTGGGATTTCGGTGGTGGGGGACCTCTGGGATCAGGGCTCAGTAATTGCATTCTCGCAGCTACAGCAGCAGTATGATATGGGCCCCACAGAAACTTTCCGGTATGTGCAAATTCGTCACGCTCTACTACAAGCCATTCCACCTGACACCACACTCCCGGAATCGTCGCCACTGGAAGACAGGTTGTTGACGGAATTTATGGAACAAAAGGCGACCTCTCTTACATACAAGAAATTGGTTAACAACCTGACAATCCCCACGCAGAAACTTAGAGAGAGGTGGGTTGGGGATGTAGGAGACATGGATGACACTGAGTGGAATGAGGCGCTGGCATCACCGAGGGAGGTGGGCATCTCGGCTAGGTTCAGGTTAGTCCAGCTCAAGATCCTACACCGCACCTATTACACCAGGACACTTTTACACAGGATACAGAGGGCACCGCACCCCTTCTGTCTGAGAGGCTGTGGGGAGGAGGGTACTTTGCTCCACACACTCTGGGATTGCCCGTTGATCCAGGAAGTCTGGAGACAAATTATGCGCACAGTATCCCAAGTCCTTGGGGTAACACTTCTCCCTGAACCCCGTAAATGCCTATTGAACATTTGGGACCCTACTGACCTGAACAGGTATGGACAGTTGTGGGTCACGTTGGCTGTGACAGTAGCCAAAAGAGACATTGCACAGAAATGGGGTGCCCCAGAAGTGCCTACGGTGCATGGCTGGATTAGAAATATGGACCTTCTAATGGTAAAAGAGAGGGCAGTGTATGTGCTGCGGGCCTGTCCCCGTAAATGGAATAAAGTATGGTTGCCTTGGAATAAATACAGGGGGGAACCGTGTGCACCCTTGCCGGAGGACGACGATTTGGAGTCGGAAGAAGAAGAAGATTAGGAGGGAGGACCTAGTAAGTGGAACTCTGAGTTGTGGTGGGATGGAGTGGGACCGCGAGGTAACATTTGAACGAATGTACGGACTGTGTGCAGTAGATGAAGAATTGTCTATGTGTAGATACAAAGTTCTATTGTGATGATGACATCAGTTAGGTTTTATTAGTTGTGATTTTTGTTCTCTTAGTTGACCTTGCTAATCATTAATTGCTCTATCCTAAAGTGGGCAAATTGCGAATTGGAACGGGGAGTGAAATGTTGCCAAGTAAGAATGTATGCAACTAGATAGCATTTATTTCCCTCTCGTCTATACTTGTATAATTGTCACTAACGTCGGAGCATGCTGAGACTTATCCAAATCTCCGATTAATCTCAGTAGTGATAAGTAAATGCTGATCAATGATGTTGATGTTAATGTCTTCTTTGCCTTCTTGACAATAAAGTTTAATTAAAAAAAATAAAAAAAATTGTAGGTGTAAATCTACCAGTGTCACTTCTAGATTTTCAGCTGGGACTTTTGTAAATAAGCCCCAGTGAGTGCTCCAAATACGAATAAAAAAGGCCTCTCTCTGCATTTGATAATACCAGTTACATGCTCACACAAGACAATTCAAATATCATTTTGTGGCACATTGTTTGAGCAAAATAAAATGTCTTTTGTATGATTATTAAGTTTGGGGTGACAGATAAAGAAGTGCAACCATCCCGATGTGTGAGTTTGCTTATTTGGTGAGCATCAACTGTGGCAGGGTTTTACAACATACAACACAGATCCAGGAAGTCCTGCTATATGGGAGACTTTTCGGATATGCACCTTGGATACATTTGCATTCAACTAATCTGTATAAAATAATTTACTTATTTAATGATTATACTGCAAATCTTATATGGAGATGGCTCTAATAGTCCTACATTGAAAACAAATGGACTCTGGTGTCATATCGTCCTATATCCCTTATCAACAAAAAAGGTATTTTCAAAGAGCTTAGCGTCTCGCTCCTCTTATGTCTGATCTTGTTTCGCATCAGGAGCATGGTTTTATACCCGGGCTGGATACTACCTGTCATGTCAACACTGCGTCACTGCATTTGATATAGCAGAGAATTCTGGTTTGAGTAGAGGTATAATACTTTTAAACGCTGAGAAAGTGTTTGATCATGTAGTTTGGGAATGTCTTTGGGCAAGGATAGCTGCCTTCGACATTTGTGATTGCTCTGTAAATGGCTAGAGTCATTATAGAGAAATCCTATAGCTCAATTAGCTTATGCGGGTACATCCTCTATAGCTTTTGCGATCTATTGCCACACCTAGCAGTCTCCTTTATCTCCTCTATTGGCTCTATACATAAAGCCATATCTGCACTCCCTGCATTTGAATAGTCATATTCATTTATAATCTCTGACAATTGTGGACTTAAAATCACTGTGTATGCTGACAATGTTGTGATCTACTCTTCAAATCCATCAAAGGGCCCTTGATTCTATTATTAATGAAGCTAACAAATTTGAAACATCCTCTGGCTATAAACGCAATATAGCTAAAACTCAAGTTCTTCTTAACGTCAAACCAGAAGCTCTGATGCCTGGGGTACGTCTGTTGGCCACATATCTAGGCATTTAGCTGCTCTCACAGGTGGCACGAATTGTTCAGGTAAATTATAAGCCCCTTCAACTATCTGTCATAAAGCAACTAAGGCTTTGGAACAAGCTTCCCATCAGCATCATTGGCCAATGCAATATTATTAAAATGAAAGTTCTACCCAAATTCTTATATTTATTTCGGACAATCCCACTTCGGGTCCCAAACTCTTTTTTTTTTTTAAACAGCCTGAAGATGCCATTGGCAGTTTTATTTTGGGGTTCAGGCGGCTAGACGTGTGATATGGTTTATCAAATTTCCTTACAGCCGGGGAGCTTCAGCTCCCTGACTTCAAGTTTTATTTTTGGGTGGCGTATGTCTGACATGTTCGAAATCTTCTGACAGTTGGTAATCAAGACTCTACGTCCTTCTGCTATCGCTTCGCTCTAGGACCTGACTGCAGACTGTTTTCATACAGACGCTGGGATCCCAAGTATTTTAAGCATGTCAGATTCAAGTTCATTAAGTACATAGTAGTTATATGGTGGTAGATCAACATCAAATATACTTTCTCGCTTATGAGCCAAGATACACCTCTATGGGACAATCCAATGTTTACAGCTATATTCCATGACGAAATGGGCAGAGCCTGGTCCCACAATGGGGTTGAGCTTTTAAGAAATCTTTCCGATCTTGAAGGGTTCAGCTCATTTTCTGGGCTTCAGACCTCTATCAATCTCCTCCATTGCTTCTTTTATAAATACTTGCAGATTAGGGACTTTTTTGTGATTGGCTGCCAGTTTACAACACCTGTGGTAGGCTCCAATATACTCACCTGTCTACATATGACACCTAAGAAGTCATTAATTTGCATAACCTATCAAAGCCTTTGCCAAGACAGGTCTAATGGTAGCCCTAATCTTGCTGCTAAGTGGAGCAAGGCTCTGTCTGATGAAATTCTACTCTCAAAAAATCTTGCTGCTTTGGAGATTATTGACTGCTTGGTATATCTGATTAACTTCAAATTGTGCCAATTCAAAACTATATGTTAAATTGACTCAGCCTTACTGGGTCCGAGTCAAGGCCCTTTGGTGTTTTTCTTAATTCAAAACTATATGCATTCTATACTACACGCCTGATAGAATTAAAAACTGGGCCGGGAACTGCATGTTCGAGAAGACCAATTGCCCTAAATGTGGCTGTTTATTGGCAGATATTTGGCATATGTTTGCTGGGTGCCCTATGCTGCGGTAATTTTGGATAGGTGTTACTCAGCTCTCAACATCTTTTATCGGCTATGACATACAGTTTACTTATAAAGAGATCATGTTAGGTTATACAATGGAAGCCGCTCTTGGGGCGAAGGAAATGTAATATAATCATTGTGTCGAACAGGCTTTGTATTTCCAGAGCTTGAATCTCTCCATCGCCTCCTAGAATAGGTTAATGGTAGGCTATTATGCAGCAAATATATGAGCTTGAACTGGCACTGGCTAAACCAAGGGAACCTCGGTCTATTAAACAATTTGACCGTATGTGGCTAGATTCAGCTGGGATACACATATTAATGTTAAATATTGTACTGCAAATCAATCTGATTGATCCATAGGCCAAATAGCGTGGGTTCATCTAAGATCCTGATACAGTCTCAGATTGTTTCTTGATATCTTTGTTACTGTTATTTTTTCACCATCCTGTCCCTTTAGATGTAAAGAATATGTGTTCAAAGTTTGGGTTAACCCATTATATGCACTTGTTGGTTGGTCAAATTCTTTCATGATTGATTATGTCTGACTTTATATAACAAAATAAACAATTTTTTTACAGAGGTGTCCACAACACTAACGGAGGGCAGGAGAACTGAACAGAGGAGTTCAAGAAGGTCAACCATAAACATTGTAATTGATTAGGGTTATTAAACCTTATCTGCCTTCACATTGTTTAGGACCCGGATCCCCCCAGTAAAGCCCCGCTTCCCCCAAGCTGACAAACCCCACTATTGAATCACCAAAGATTTGAGTGGGTATGAAAACGGCCATGTTTAATCACAACATTTCATAAACATGACAAAAAAGCAAATAACATGCATAATTAATATTCACCACACACTTAGTATTGACATTCATAAATGCAAGATATTATCATCGCCCCCAGCACCAAGGGGGCCCTCTGGCTCGCATCTCGCACTGAGCCTCCCACGCAAGGTGCAGCGCACCTGCGCCCAAGATAGGTGGGCCCCAACCTGTGATCCTTGTCCGCCATTTCTAGGGCCCACCCCCCCGACCACCAGGCTGCCCAGGGACCCAGGAGGCTCGTAATCTGACACCCTAGCCTCCCCAGCCGGTGGTCACTTCTTCCCAGCGGAGAGCTTACCGTTTCCCCCCTCAGTGCTGGCCTAGGGAGTACGCAAGGCGGACTCCCGTCCATTGTGTTAGTCAAATGTCACTGATCGCAGGTCTCTTTACCGCCACAAGGGTGGCCAAGGCCCCCAGGTCTGACACCCTCCCCACTTGCGTTCTGCACAAAGGACCACAGTCCCCTGATCCAAGTGTCTGTGCCCAAGTCTGACAAATGTACTCCATCCTGGTGATACATGGCGTCTCCTGAAATTGTCCTGTGCGGGATATGACATAGGCGGCCCTTCACTGAGCACAACTTTTGCCAATTCCCCATTAAGTCGCCTGACAGACACATTCAAGGACCACGCCCGAACTCCCGGGCCCCATGTCCTGCGCGATATCATGGCCGACCATGCAATCCTGGCCAATGGAAAAACTCGCCCTAACCATGCGAATTCCGTAAGCAAAGCTTCCTTCACTGCTAGGCGTCCAAGGTCAACCATGTCGTTGCCTCCCAGGTGCAGGATAATCGAATCCAGCGACTTACGCCCCTCCCGCTCCTTTATCTCCTCCACGAGCCGCCGCAGGTGCCGGATTCGCATGCCCCCGACGCCGGGCCAGAAGAATTCCGTTCCGCTCAAGCCTTCACCACTCGCCGTTGCTGCAAGCGCACCGCAGCGCGACGCACGAACGAGTGCCCCAATACCCACACCACCTTCGCGGGCATACTAGTCAAGAGGAGAGAAATGGAAAAAAGTCAGGCACAATTCACCACAGGTTACCAACAGTTTGTCATAGCAATTCTGGCCTCACGTATCTCTTGTAGCAGTCAGAGGTCCAGCGCCCCACACTTTTCACTGTGCTGCCTCGGAGGCCAGCCTTTGCAGCCAGGGTGGCCGCACCAATTCTAAATGAATGTGAAGAGTACCCTGCCGCCCCTAACCCCAGACCAGCCAGTGCCCACCCAAAGACAGCATTAAACTGGAACAGAGATAGACAGTCCCCATTCTCGTGTATGAACAGGGCCTGCCCGCCCAAGCTGGGCGCAGGTCCAAGTACGCCCGCTTCCGGGTTACCGGGCAGGCCGCCACCCCGGGCGCTGGTCGAAGATGGATAGTGGCCCCTTTACCCCTCTGATCAGTCTTGGACCTCCTTAGCAACACTTCCAGTCCCCCGGGGTTAAGTGTGTGTCCCGGAATTGAATGCCACCCTCATGGTCAGATCTGGAGGCCCCCACCACCTCACCCAGTCGGAAGGCCCCGTAGAAGGTTAGAGCAAAAGCTGCTCCCAGCAAGGCCCCTTCAAAAGGTGAACAACAGACCGAGGGCAAGGACTCTACAATGTTAATTAAGATGGAAATGTCTAACGGCCTCCGTTGGTCCAGCCTAGGTCCTTCTAACTTGGCCCACCCCGCCAGTGCCTTCTTGACCACGAAGGAGGAACCCGGGTCCCGCTCGCCTGCCAGCTTCGCGAAGAAACCTATCGCTGACAAGTGTGCCCTAGCATAGGAAACTGCCCTGCCCTGATCCTTTAATGCCTGTAAGAAACCATATATTGCTTTAGGTGAAAACAACTGAGCTATCCCAGCCTCCTCCACAAAGGACCTGTAGGAATTAAATTGCTGTTGGTATGATCTTCTGGTGCGGTCGCTCAGAGAGGCACCTACCAGCCCGGCTAGCGCGGTGCTCCAATTATCCACAATGATGTAGGGAACACTGTCATCCCCTCCTCTGCCTGCGGGTGGAACCTCCGGAAATCCTGCAACTTGGAACGAGACAAAGCATCAGCAGCGTGGTTATCAACCCTTGGTATATGTGCTGCCTTGAATGTTAAGTTCAGTCTCAAGCATGCCAGCACTAAATGCTTCAACAACCTCAACACCTGCCTGCAAGTGGCTCCCTGCCTGTTAATTGCCTCCACCACCGCCATGTTGTCAGACCAAAAGACCACCGCCCTGTCTTTGAAGCGGTCGGCCCAGACTGTGACCGCCACTACGATGGGAAAGAGTTCCAAGAACGCTATGTTTTTTGTCAAACCAGATTCGTGCCACTCAGCTGGCCATTCTGCCCCACACCAGGACGGGCCCAAGATTGCGCCAAAACCTATGCTGCCCGCCGAATCAGTAAACAGGCCAAGTTCCTTGCTAGACACAGGTGGCGCTGGCCACACCACCCTTCCATTAAAATCGCTCAGGAAGCTGCGCCATATTCTAATGTCATCCTTCACTTCTGCCCTCAAGCGCACGCGGTGGTGCTTGTGGGTCAGGCCCACCATTGCCCTGGCTATGGACCGGGAAAACGGGCGCCCCATGGGGATGATTCTAAGGGCGAAGTTGAGCTGGTCCACTAGCACTTGTAATTGGTGCAGGGTGACCTTAGGCCCAGCCAGTGTCACGTCAATTGCATGAGAAAAAGCCTGCACCTTGTCCTGAGGCAGCCTACACTCCCCGGCCACTGTGTCAATTTCAATGCCCAGAAAAGACATGCATGTATCCGGCCCCACTGTCTTGCCTGGTGCCAGTGGCACTCCAAATTCCTGAAACAAAGCCACCAGGTCACTGAGGGCCTGAGCGCACGCCCCAGAAGCCGCAGGCCCCATCACCATGAAGTCATCCAAATAATGCACCACCTCCTTATATCCAGTCCTGTGTGAAAAAGCCCACTGTAGCATGGAACTAAATGTCTCAAAATACTTGCAAGATACTGCGCATCCCATAGGCATACATTTATCAAAGTAGAACTGGTGATGAAGCTGGAAGCCCAGAAGGTGATAATCATCAGGGTGCACTGGTAACAAACGAAAGGCTGACTCAATATCCGTTCTGGCAATCATGGCTCCCCGCCCCAGGTCCCTCACTATTTGCACTGCATTATCAAAAGAAGAGTACGTCACGGAGCATAATGCCGGATCAATTGAATCGTTAACAGATGCCCCCCTCGGGGCTGAGAGGTTATGTATCATCTTGAACTGCCCAGGTTCCTTCTTTGGGACCACACCCAGCGGGGAACAAACAAAACCTGCCAACGGGGGCGACGGGAAAGGCCCTGCAACTCGACCCAAAACCCGTTCCTTCTCTACCTTAGTCGCCACTACTGCGGGGTGCATCCTGGCTGAAAGGAGGTTGTTGCACACATCAATGGGAGGAACGCCTAGTGCAGGAATGCGAAAACCAACAGAAAAACCCTCACATAGAACTTTGGCCGCCGCTCTGTCAGGATACTGATTGAGCCAAAAAATCAGTCTCCCTATATCTGAACTGGGGTGGCAGAGTGGGCTAAAGAACGGTGATGGATTAAACCCAGATCTTTTGACTGGGTGTGAGTGTTTGATTGGTTCAGATGCTCCGTCCATCACCACCCCCTTTTGTATCCCTATATCTACCGGCGTGGGCAGCTTATGGCTGTGCTGGTTTGTTATCCCTGCCTCCTGGTCCCCCACGCTCTTTGGCTTTCTTATTACATTCGAACTCAGGATGAGAGGTGTGGCCACAGAATGAGCATGCATGCCTGAATCTGCACTGTCCAGTGGGCCAAGTGCATGCCTTTTTATTAAACGCCCAGCATGATCCTTTCTTCTCCCCTGGGCCTCCTTGTGAGGTCCGAAAAGGCTGCTTAGAGTGATGCTCCCTGCTATTAACATTCTCCAACCACACATTTATTTCCACCTGGTCCCACCCAATGTTCGGATTCTCCTCCTTTGCCCATCGGAAATCCCTATCACAGTCTAACCAAGCTGTCCCCCCATGTGTCGCATGAGCCTTCACAATCTTATTCGTGTAGAACAACAATGATATTGCCAACTCTGGCTTCTTTTCCAACAATACCGTAGAGTAAACATGAAAACCAAACTGCCAATTAGTCAAAGATTCCTCAACTCTCGGCTTCCTGTCTCTGAAGGAACCCTCCTTTCCCTCCTTCTCTTTGTATTCCACATCCCTCCTCTTGGGCCTAATGAGCGAAAATATGTCTACATAAGCCCCCTTCCATATTTTTTCCTTTACCTCAAGGGTAACAGGCGTGGCTAACATTCCTGCCTGAGATAACACATTTCCGTGCCCACCACTTGGCGCCAATCCAAGCTCCACCCCCTTGGTTGCTGCATCGCATGCCTTACCTCCTATAGGTACTGTCGCTACTGCCGGCACGGGGAGGTTCGCTCCTGGTGCCCCACTGGGTTTCGCACTCCGGGTTTCTAACAGGAGCGCCAACTGTTTCTGAATCTCAATAAGCGCCCCCTGCTCTACTGTCTGCGCCGGTACCCACGGAGCCGTTGCTAAGGTACTGGGTTTCTCGCCCACCGCTGGGGGGGCCAATTGCCCTATCAGGGTAGCCACTGATGCCAACAAGCCAGTCATAGGATCCCGCGCATCCCCTGCTGCAACCACTGGTTGCGGCGGAGGGGGGGGTGGTATGTCAAGTACTGCGTGCGGCCCATTCGCAGGTGCCAACGCCTTTAGAGCTTCTCTGATCTCTGCCAGTACAGATCCCATTGGATCCGCTGGCGCGGGCGCCTCACTAGCTGATTCTGTCCCTACTGGCGAATCTATGCCTTGCGTGCCTGCCTGTGGTAACCCCGGTAAGAGTGGGGGGGCTACCACATCCTCCCCTGGACGGGGGACGGGACCTACTGATCTCACGTCCTCAACCTCCTGGTCATCTCTCCTTCTCTTCTGCCTTGCCCCCCCTTTTCTTTTCTGTTGCGCTCTGGGCTTCTTGACCAATGGGGGGAAGGCAGCCCTGGGTGGCACCCCTTCTCTACGCGGGCGCTCGCTTATGCCCCCTTGCCCCTGTTCTTCCTGTGAAGCATCACTGTCAGAGCTGCTCTCTGCCTGGTCATTACCTAATTTTGCCAGTACTAATTTCATTAATTGAGCAATTTCGGGGTCTTTCCCCTTCCTTTTGTGGCTGACTTTCTTAGATACCACCCCTTGTTGTAAATTATTTTGTCCACCCTAAGCGTGGAAGGGTATACTCAGACATGAGTCCCTTGCTCATTGCACCATCAGGATTCAAGCAAGCCGGGCCGAAGACGGCTGTAATGCCAGAAACCGGTCCCCGGAAGCTTGTTTCCTTCCCAGTGTAAGAATTGGCTTTTGTAGTTTGGTTTGCCCTGTTCCCATCATGCACTGGGACAGGAACAGACTAATTTGCATACAGCCAGGTTCTGAAACTGGGATGGTGCAATGAGCTAAAAAACGGTGTTGGATCTAGCCCTGATCTCTTGACTGGGTGAGAGTATTCTGCTTAATTCAGAGACTCTGTCCCTCACCACCCCTTGTTGTAAATTATTTTGTCCACCCTAAGCGTGGAAGGGTATACTCAGACATGAGTCCCTTGCTCATTGCACCATCAGGATTCAAGCAAGCCGGGCCGAAGACGGCTGTAATGCCAGAAACCGGTCCCCGGAAGCTTGTTTCCTTCCCAGTGTAAGAATTGGCTTTTGTAGTTTGGTTTGCCCTGTTCCCATCATGCACTGGGACAGGAACAGACTAATTTGCATACAGCCAGGTTCTGAAACTGGGATGGTGCAATGAGCTAAAAAACGGTGTTGGATCTAGCCCTGATCTCTTGACTGGGTGAGAGTATTCTGCTTAATTCAGAGACTCTGTCCCTCACCACCCCTTGTTGTAAATTATTTTGTCCACCCTAAGCGTGGAAGGGTATACTCAGACATGAGTCCCTTGCTCATTGCACCATCAGGATTCAAGCAAGCCGGGCCGAAGACGGCTGTAATGCCAGAAACCGGTCCCCGGAAGCTTGTTTCCTTCCCAGTGTAAGAATTGGCTTTTGTAGTTTGGTTTGCCCTGTTCCCATCATGCACTGGGACAGGAACAGACTAATTTGCATACAGCCAGGTTCTGAAACTGGGATGGTGCAATGAGCTAAAAAACGGTGTTGGATCTAGCCCTGATCTCTTGACTGGGTGAGAGTATTCTGCTTAATTCAGAGACTCTGTCCCTCACCACCCCTTGTTGTAAATGACTTTCTTAGGGGCCATTGCTTATTCTCTCCCCTGTTTGTGCTTTAAAAATCGCCTGCCTCGCTAATCAACTCGCACTTTCGTACTCCCCACGGCTTCTGAATACAGCCAGCCGCGCGTCTATGCCCCTCCGCCTGTCTCTGCGAGTGTTTCCCTGGTTGCCTAGCGACTGCACAATCAGATTCTTCACTGTACGCCCTGTCCTCGGTGCGCCGCGCCGCTCTGCGATGCCTCGATTCACGCGCCAATGTGGACAATAACGTTACCAAGGATCTTCGCGCCTTCCTATCGCGCTAAATATACCGCCCCTGACCGCGCGGTCCAGAAATCCCTACGCCCGCCACCCCAGCAGAACCGCCCACGTCGCCGACAAAGGAGCCTGCACCCCGGAGCCCCACCGGCAGCCGCCGACCACCGAGGCAGACCCGCACCTTAGTATCCCTCAGACCCCCTCCCGCAATCAACGGTTGCAAGTAGGCACCCCCGGGCACCCGACTCCTTACCTGGCTAATGGGCGGCTCTCGCGCAAGTCTTCGCCGTCTCTCCTCCTGGACGCTGTGCCTCACCGCCGGCTCCGGATCCCCGACCTCGAACACCGCTCTCCCTCGACAATCCAACGGGAGATGCGAGTGCAGCCACCACGGGTCCACGAGAAAGCTCACAGGAGTAATGAACTTTAAAAAAGAATCTAGGAGGGGGGAGATAGGCACGGCGAGACGTCCAGCCGGAGTGGCAGAGGGCAAAGAGACAGAGGCCACGGGGACCTGACCCTAAATAGGCCAAAGGTCCCCACCCCCCACCACTCCGGAAACACGTCACGGTGCCCCGGAAGAGATTGGCGGCCGGGCGCCTATTGGGCGAACTGGCTGCCATTGACCACGAGACTGGGGGGCGTGGCCGGGGGGCCCGGGTCCTAAGGGCGCGCTTCGTCCAGCCTTGCGCTTGTCAGTTGTTGTTGTTGTTGCATTCATTAGATATCTAGTCTCACCTTTATCTGTAATGCTTTTGGGTTTTTTTCTGGTTAGAGGTGCAGTGGTTACACGTGGTGGGCAGTGCCATTCTTTTCTGTAGAACAGGATATGTTTTACATCAGCTGGGATACTCACGGGTGACTACGCGCTTTATAAAAATTTAATAATAATAATAATAATAATAACATCAGGAGACTCTGAATCAGAGCAAGAGAGAGAATGGAAGAAATGAGAGAAAGATAGAAAAATTGTGAGAATGGTAGAAAGAGGAGGCGAAAAAGAACATGCAAAAGTGAGCTAAAAAGACAGGAAGTGTAGGGCGGTAAAAGAGATAGGCATGTTGTGGTAATAACTGAAGTACCATGACATGCCACATTTCATCGTTGCATCTGCAAGCACATTTGAGACTAATGTGCACATGCTTGTCCTCTAAGTCCCTTGGCTATTAGAATCCTTAAGGTAATGCCACTGAACTGGAAATGGGAAACACAATTATGCTGTTCTGCTTTTGTATTTGGAGATTAGATGAGAAAATGTCATTAATGTCAACTGAAGTGTACGTAAAGTCTCCACTTTAATTGAAAAATGCACAAAGAGAGGAGATGGCTGGGGCATACCAAATGTGGAAAACAATTAAGACATCCTTATAAAATATAGCAGTGGTGATCAGTTCATTAGTCACACAGAGAGGAAATCAATGACACATGTTGCATTCATTTTATACTGTGTTTCGTGTGCACATTGTATTCAAAATTTATTTTCTCCACTTTCATATTTTTATGTTTTCACTGCTGATACAGTTTGTTTTGCATATGTCTGCTGTTAACCCAAATTTCGGAGGTTTTACACACTCCTTATGAAATAGATACCACTCTTCCTCCCCAGCATGTACTCTTCAATGAAGACACCATTTTCTTCCCCATTCTCCATTCCGTGTGTGGAGCAGAAAGGTGGTGATTGGGTCCATGGTCCCATGCACTGTGGCGGATGCACAAATGATGACATGTACCTTGCAGTTGCTAAGTGGACATGGAGGGATAATTCACTTGCAATCACATCTTCGTTCTGATGCACAGAATAATGCGTATTTGCAAAACCAGTGTAATTCGCAATGCAATGTATTGTGATTCATAATGAACGTTACGAATTACAGTGCAAGCATTGTAAATCATTTACATTTCACATAGGTAAGGGCGGAAAGAGAAGTTCCTTGCCATCTTAGATGTGGCAATAGAATTCACACAGGCTGTTAAACCAATTTTCAATTATCATTCGTGAAAGGGGTATCACATGCCATGGACAGTTGGTAAACATTTATAAAGTGATACTGTTAAAATGCTATGGCTTATTTCATTATACCAACTGTCACATTCAACTGCAGTCTTCTCCTGTGTGCTCCTGCTCCTTCTTTCAAATTTGTTACAGTATGAATTGTGGGTCACAGCTATATTTTTTGGGACAGAGAAGCTGCTAGACAGAGTGGCATTGACAGAAACCTGGGTTTGCCTAATGAGGACATTACTTGGATTAACCAGAGAGGGTTAAAGTTGCAGCAATTGCTACCTTTGATTGACAGTATTGCATATTGGCAGCATCCTGAGTGTCTGAGCGGGACTCTCAGTGGGTGCATGAGTCTTTGAGTGGATCTAGGAGTGGGTCCATGTGTGTCTGACTGGGTCTGAGAGTTAGCGGATGAGTGTCTGGGCGTTTATGTGTGTGTGTGTGCATGAGTGTCTGACTGGGTCTTTGAGTCTATGTGTGAGAGTATGAGTGGGTCTCGTACTGGGAGTATGAGTCTCTTAATAGGTCTGTGAGTGGGTGCATGAGTGTCTTACTCAGTCGGTGACTGGGTTTGTGAGTGTCTGATTTAGTCTGTGACTGGGTTTGTGAGTGTCTGAGTGGGTCTGTGAGCTGGTGCATAAGTGTCTCAGTGCATCTGAGTTGGTGGTTGAGCTTCTGACTGGGTGAATAAATGGTTGCATGAGAGTCTCAGTGGGTCTGTGAGTGGCTGTGAAAGTGTCTCAGTGAGTTTGTGACTGGATGCATGAGTCTCTGAGTGGGTTTGTGACTAGGTGTGTGATTTTCTGAGTGGGTCTGTGCCCAGCTCCATGAGTGTCTGACTCGGTCTGTGATAGGGCATGTATGTGTCTAAGTGAGTCTGTGAGTGGATGCATGAGTCTATGAGTGGGTCTATGGGTGGGTGTATCAGTCTCTGAGTGGGTCTGTGAGTGGTTTCATAAGTGTCTCACTCGGTCCATGACTGGGTGTTTGAGTGGGTATGTGAGTGGGGACATACATGTCTGAGTGGGTCTTGAGTTGGTGCTTGAGCTTCTGAGTGGATGAGTGAGTGGGTGAATGAGTGTCTTCATGGGTCTGTGACTGGGTGCATGGGTTTCTGAGTGGGTCTGTGAATAGGTGCATGAGTATCTGAGTGGGTGTGTGAGTGGATGCATGAGTGTATGAGGGGATTTGTGAGTGGGTGCATGAGTCACTGAGTGGGTGTGTGAGTGGCTCCATGAGTGTCTGACTCAATCTGTGACTGGGTGTTTGAGTGTCTGAGTGGGTCTGTGAATGGGTGCATAAGTGCCTGAGAGGGTCTGTGGCTGGGCACTTGAGCTTCTAAGTAGGTGGGTGCATGGGTGGATGAGTCTGACTGGGTATGTGAATGGGTGCATGAATCTCTGAGTGGGTGCATTAGTGTCTGAGTAGATCTGTGATTGGGTGTGTGTGAGTCTCTGAGTGGGTCTGCGATTTGCTTCATAAGTGTCTGATGGTTCTGTGACTGGGGGCACGAGTCTTTGAGTAGATTTGTAGATGAGTGGGTGAATGTATGAGTGGGTATGTGAGTGGGTGCATGAGCCTCTGAGTGGATCTGTGAGTGGGCATCCGAGTCTCTGAGAAGGTCTGTGAGTGGCTGTGTATGTATCTGAGTAGGTTTGAGTCTGGGTGTGTGAGTCTCTGAATGGGTCTGTGAGTGAGTGGCTAAACTTCTGAGTGGGTCTGTGATTGGGTGCATGAGTCTGTGAAGTGGATCTGTGGATACGTGTGTGAGTGTCTGAATGGATCGGTGACCGGGTGCATGAGTCTTGAGTGGGTCTGGGAGTGGGTGCATGTGTGTCTGAGTGGGTCTGTGACTGTGTGTATAAGTGTACGAGTAGGTCTGTGAGTAGGTGGTTGAGCTTCTGAGTGGGTGAGTGAATGGGTGCATGTGTGTCTCAGTGGGTCTGAGACCGGGTGCATGAGTGTCTCAGTGGGTCTGTGAGTGGCTGTGATTCGATGTGTGAGTGTATGAATGGGTCTATGAGTTGGGGCAAAAGTCTCTGAGTGGCACCGTGAGTGTCTGGCTTGGTCTGTGACTGGGTGTGTGAGTGTCTGAATGGGTCTGTGAGTGAATGCATGAGTGCATGAGTCTGTGAGTGGATCTATGGGTGTCTGACTCAGTCTGTGACTGGGTGTGTGAGGGTCCGAGTGGGACTGTGACTGGGTGCATAAGTGTCTGACTGGGGGCTTAAGCATCTGAGTGGGTTTCTGAGGGGGTGCATGAATATATGATTGGGTCTGTGACTGGGTGCATGAGTCTCTGAGTGGATCTATGAGTGGATGTGTGATTGTATGAATGGGTCTGTGAGTCAGTACATGAGTCTGTGAGTGGCTCTATGACTGTCTGACTTGGTCAGTGACTGAGTGTGTCAGTATCTGAGTGGGTCTGTGAGTAGGTGCATAAGTGTCTGAATGGGTCTGTGACTGGGTACCTGAGTCTTTGAATGTGTCAGTGACTGTGTGCATGAGTTTCTGAGTGAGTTGGTGCATCAGTGTCGGTGAGTCAGTGAGTGAGTTCATGAGTGTCTTAGTGTGAGAGTGAGTGGGTGCATGGGTCTCTGAGTGGATCTGTGAGTGGGTGATACATATCTGAGTAGATCTGTGAGTGGGTGTGTGAGTCAGTCTCTGAGTGGGTCTATGAGAGGCTGCATAAGTGGATGAGTTTGTCTGTTACTGGGTCTGTGAGTGAGGGGGTGAATGTCTGAGTGGGTCTGTGACTGTATGTGTGAGTCTCTGAGTGGGTGCAAGAGTCTCTGAGTGGGTCTGTGGGTGAATACATGAGTGTCTAAGTGGGTCTCTGAATTGCTGCATGAGTGTCTGGGTGGGTCTGTGAGTGGGTGCATGAGTCTCTGAGTGAGTCTGTGAGTGGGTATGTGTGTGTCTGTGACTGGGTGCATGAGTCTCTCAGTGGGTCTGTGAGTGGATGTGTGTCTGAATTGGTCTGTGAGTGGCTGTGAGTGGATGTGTGAGTATATGAGTGGGGCTATGAGTGGGTCTGTGAGTGAGGTGGTGAATGTCTTAGTGGGTCTGTGACTGGATGTGTGAGTCTCTGAGCAGATCTGTGAGTGAGTGCATGAGTGTCTGTGAATTGCTGCATGAGTCTCTGTGTGGGTTTGTGGGTGGGTGTGTGAATGTCTGAGTGGGTCTGTGAGTGGCTGCATGAGTCTCTGAGTGAGTCTGTGAGTGGGTACGTGTGTGTCTGTGACTGGGTGCATGAGTCTCTCAGTGGTACACTATTGGTTGGGAAATGAAGACCACTTTACTCCTTCGGGACCTTGGGGACCAAGAAGCCTTCCTGGTACCTCCGGTAAGTCCTACACAGTTGAATTCATGAGAGCTGATCAGATGCCCCGCCCCCATTCGCCACCATTCTGTAAATGTGACTACTACTTTAAAAACCAGAGAAATTCACTGAAACCCAAATGTTACAGGGAAATTATAGTTAGGAATTAGCATTAAAAAACCTTAGAAATTCACTGATAAACACAAAGGTTACAGGGATGTTATAGTTAGGAAATGTTATAATAAAAAAACATAGAAATTCATTGAAAAATCCAAAGGTTACAGGGATGTTATAGCTAGGCTGACATTTCACTGATAAAAAAACCAGAGGAATTCACCAGTTATAGTTAGATGAGCTAATTATAACTTGTGCCTCACCATACACTGCTCATGACCTCACATATTACATCACTCATGAGATGGTGACTGACATCACTAATGACATCACTGATGACATCTCAAATGACATCACTGATTACATCAACAGAACCTCTGATGCATCCACTTACACCCCAATATAACCTTTCATACACCCACTCCAACTTCCACACTACCATTCTCAAAACCATTGACACAAGCATACCCATACTTATACACCCACTCACTGATTCATAGGATTACACAAATATACACATAGTCACCCATACAGCCACACATACACAAACTCACTCACTATTACAGCCACTGATATATCCGCTCATACACCCATACAGCCACTCACATACTGTCAGTCACCCATAGAGCTACTCACACACCTACTCACTCACCGATAAAGTTGATCACAGAGCCACATACTCACCTATACAGTTATGCACACACCCACTCACTTATCCATACAGATACTAACACATACTCCCCAAAAGAGTCACTGACACAAGCACACACTCACCTATACAGCCACTTATAACCAACTAACTGACCAAAACAGCCACCTGTATACACTCATACACCCACTCACACATTGTCAGTCACCCATAGAGCTATTCACACACCTAGTCACTCACCCATAAAGTCAAATACACAGCTCTTTACTCACCTATACAGTTATACACACACTCACATATTCATACAGATACTAACACATTCACACTTACCTATACAGTCACTGACACAAGCACACACTCACCCATACAGCCACTTTTGCAATCACTCAGGTACACTTGCAGTCACTCATATACTCCGACACTCACCTATAGTGTCTTTCACATATGCAGTGTCTCACTCATATACCCCTGACACATCCATTCACTCACCAACACATGCAAACACACACTCAGTCAACCATAAAGCCCATCACAGCCACACTCACTAACCCATACAGTCACTGACTCACCCACTCACTCATCCATGCAGGCAGTCACACACCCCCTCACCTACCCACACAGACACTCATGAAGGTACTCAGACAACCAATCACCCATACAGCCACCCACGTACCCACGTACCCACTCACTAACCCATGCAGCCACTTAAACACCAACTGAAAGACTGATACAGAAATTTGCACAACCTAGTCACTCACCCATGCATTCACTGAAACACCTAATCACTCTTATTATTCAGTCAGTCACGCACCCACTGAAACATCCTTACAGGCTCTTATACACCCTCTGATTCACAAATACACCTTGGTATCTATATATTTAACACTCATAAATGTTTCAAAAACACTCAGAGTCACTGGAGGATTTCATCATTGATGTCATTTGAGATATCATCAGTGATGTCAATGACCATTTCATGAGTGATGTAATATGTGAGGTCATAAGCAGTTCATTGCGGTGGCATAAGTTATTGTTAGCTCAGCTAACTACAACTACTGAATTTCTCTGAGTTTGTACAAGTGAAATGTCAGCGTAACTGTTTTTTTCAGTGAATTATCTTACCTACTGGCTGTCTGCAGTAGGTAGTTATAGTTAGGACTTAGTTTCCATAAAAAAAGTGTTTTATATTTTGATAATAACTTTGGCATCATCGTTTGACGAATCTTCACAACATTTCATATCTAGTTTACCTCTCACTTCAGCTACTGTTTGGAAATTTCGGGGTGATTTGTCAATCAGGGGCTGAGGAAAAGGGGGAGTCCTAAAATGTATTTTACTAACGTAATTTCCCGTAATTTCCCACAGGGATTTTGAACACGACTACAGCCCGAATATCCGAACGGAATCAAATCAAATTTGGCAGAAAGCTAGATTTTGTCCAGAAAAAGTGTTTCTTGTTTTTGTAGTTTGGTATAAATCTGTAGATTTGGAATTATTAAAGACAAAAAATGTATGTATATCTAGAGAAGTGGAAGGTCTGCAAATCAGACAGATCTCAATAGGGGATCTGATTGGCTGCCACAACTTCATCCAGGAAGTAGTGGCAACCATCTTCGGACTTGGACTCAACTGACTTCCAAGAAAAAACTGAAAAAAAACATAAGAGTCAGAGCAGCAATACCCTGGCCAACATGTTTTTGCTTGGTGGCCAAAAATGTTTTTTTTATTTTCCCACAGATCTGCATGAAAATTAAAAAAAAATAAAACAAGCCTTGTTTCCTGTGCTTGTTTTACTAGCTCTTTGTGTGGTCCGGGTCCAAGAGGGAATGTGTTATTCATTTATATTGGGGAGACGGGCGCATGCGGTCCCCCTACCCTTGTCGCTTTTGGCCGCAGGGACCCCAATCCCCGGAGCAGAGTCAGTTAATTTGGAATAAGCACCCCTTCATAGACCAACTTTGGCCCCGGGGACCCAATTCCCTGGTCCCTGGCTATGTCATAAAAGGGGAGCCAATTTCAGAATCCGGAACTCCATCCCCCGAAACTCTGCCATATTATAAAGGGGGGGGGGGCATGTAACCTTCCTCCCCAGGCCAATTTGGACCTGGTGCCTCCAACCCCGGGGCCCTCTATCTTTTTAAATAGGGAGGGTGGCACCCAGCCTCCCTCCCTGGACCAATATCAGCCAAGGGATGCCATTCCTCGGGCCAATCCAATTAACAATGGGGGAGAAGGACATGCGTGGCAGCGGTTGGATGAATGTAGTGTAATTAAATATTACTTTACATTAAAAAAACACAGACATTCACTGGAAAAGACAGAGGTTACAAGGACATTATAGTTAGGAAGTTGAATTTTAAAGAACCTCATAAATTCACAGAAAAAGACAAAGTCTACAGGGACGTTATGGTTAGGTTCAGTTTTACACACAAAAAAACATAGAAAATCAACAGTTATAGTTACACCAGCCATGGTATCTTCAGTGACATCATTGAAAATATCACTGCAACATTTGCAATAAAATTATTGATGAGAAAACTGTTCATGGTGGGGGCACAAGTTATAGTTACCTTAGGTAAATATAACTGCTGAATTTCTATGGTTTTGTGCGTGTAAAATCTGAACCTAACTATAAAATCCTTGTAATCTTTGTTTTTTTTGTGAATATATTACCTACTGGCAGTCACCAGTAGAAGGTTATAGTTAGGACCTAGATTCCATAGAAAAAGCATTTTTTACTTGGCTATAACTTTGGCATAGTTTGACAAATCTGCATGAAATGTTGCCAAAAACATTTCACGCGGATACTATCGATTGGTAAAGTTTGGGGGTGATCCGTGCAGTGGGCACCGAGAATTTGGGGCACGAAATAAGGTTGCATTTGTAATGTTACTTCCCATAGGAACTTTAGCCACCTCTACTGCCCGAACTGCTGAACGGACTTACACCAAATTTGGCAAGGAGGTAGATGCGGTTCAAGGAAGTGCCTTTTGAATATTTGGTGTAAATCCATTAAGTAGTTTGTGAGAAATGCTAGTTTAAAATTATAGTGATATCTCTAGTTGTGAAGCATTTGTGAACAAAGACAAACTCGTGCAGGGAAAAGCACTGTTCTGATTGGCTGCCAATACTTCAACCATGAAGTGTTGGCAGCCATTATGGGACTCGGTTTGAAGCCAAGTCCCAGACAAAAAGTAAAAAATAAATAAAAGAGGGCAGGGTAGGAATACCCTGACCGCCAGATATGTTGGGGGTGTCCCACAGAGACCCTGCCACGTTTTAAAAGCATTTATTTTGCTGCGGATTCGCTGTGGATCCGCAAATCTGCTGCAAAATAAAAATAAAAACATGTGCAGTCTCCTGAACCTCTCTCTTTAAAACCCCCAGGTGGGCCAAATCCTGGAGGCATGAAGGAGGGGGCTCTTGAGGCCCCCCTCTTGGGCTTATTAGAAGGCCCAGGTACAGTTACCGCCCCGAGGCTGTAGAAATGGAAATGCAAGAGGTCTGCTAGGCGTCCGCAGCCCCCGCGGACCACCACCTCCTCAGGGAACACTGTATTTTATTTTTTAATGTGAGGGAGGCTCTATGGATTCAGGACCCTTGCATGTCCCTGGGGACCACCACCCCCTAGGGATGGTTCCAGCAATGACCAGGGGTGCCCAGTCCCAGGATATTGCAGTTTTCTATGGCATGGCGGGAGCACCACAAACTCTGGTCCGCATTATGGAAGCGAGAGCACTGAAAATGCTCTCTTTTCCATAAAGTGGACAGAGCTGCTTTTGGGCAGAGGGAGCTGCATGTTTTCAGCTCCCTCTGTCCAAAAGCAGTGCTGGCTCCCTCAGTAGGATAATAACTATTTCCAGTGAGCGCCATCGCCCTAATCAGGTCACCCTTAGTAATTGAGCATTAGTTCTGCAGACTGCGAGGGTGATGGGGACCTGCTGTGCTGGGCCCGATCCCTGCAGCAGGGGCAATGCAGTGGTTCTGCGAAGGAAATGCATCGGTTCAGCTAGAGGATGTGCCACTCAGCAGAGAAGATACGTTGGTTCTGCTTGTAAGCACCTTAGGCCCTCTTCCAAGGTTCCAGGGCATGGGTGGCACTACTTTGCAGGGTAGACTCTCATTGGTAGAGTCCAGGTCAGATGCAAGGTTGTTTGAAGCCTGTTTTTTTGCTTAAGGCTACAGATCATGAGGCCAGTCAACTAGCCCTTGGAGTCACTCTCGGTTTTGGGTTCAAGAGATGCAGGTCCAGTACTTTTCACTCAGGCAGGAGGACAGCTGGCAGCAGGTCAGCTCAGCAAAGCAGGAGTCCAGCCAAGTAGCAATCTAGCAAACCAGCAATCATTTCAGCCCTTTCAGCAGCACCACAAAAATATCTACAGGTCCAGAAGTTTACTGGAGTGGTCTGAGGTCCTCCTTTTATACAGAGTTGTCCCTTTGAAGTGGGTAGGCAACCCTTTGTTTGAAGATAGGACACACCCTATTCAGGTGAAAGTGAGGCTGGGCCCAGCTCCTCCCTCCCATCCTGTCACGATAGCCACTCTGTCCTACCTAAGCAACCATTGTGTGTAGCTGTCTAGGTGGAATACAGAAAGTCCAACTGCCAACTTCAACTTGTCATCTGACATGGGGCAGGCTGCAGACGTCAAATAGCGAGGGCAAGAAAATGCCAAATTTGCAAAAGTGGCATTTTCAGAATTGCACTTTATAATCCAACTTCACCATAAATTAGGATGTTAAATTAGGATTCCAGAGACGCAAAATATGAACCAGTTATTTACCCTTACAAAATGTCATAAGATAATTAGAATGTTATTTTATAGGAGATATAAGCCTTGCAGTAGTGAAAAATTAATTTATAGGTTTCTCACTAACAGTACATGTAAAAAGAAAAAATACAGGTGTCTCTTTTTTACTATGTTGCACCCTGCCCTCTGGGCTTGCCATGGTCTACGTTAGGGGTGACATATATGTATTAAAAATGAAGGTTTGGGTCTAGCAAGCGGTTTAACTTGCCAGGTTGACGTAGGAGTTTAAAACTGCACACACTGGCTCTATAATGGGAAGCCTGAGACATGTTCAAAGGGCTACTTAAGTGGGTGGCACAATAAGTGCTGCAGACCCTCTCGTAGCATTTAATTTACAGGCCCTGTGCACAGGTATTGCACATTACTATGGATTTGTATGTACATTAAATTTTCTAATTGTGGATAAGCCAATGTTACCACAATTAGGGAGAGAGCACCAGCAATTTGGCAGAAAGTCAACAAAAACAGGTCTGAAGGCAAAAAGTTAGGGGAAACCTCGCCAAGGATTCCAGGTCTAGCTGTCACGCTGTTTTTTGTTTTTTTTTTAAAGAAAATGAAATTGCAACTTAAATTGATAATTTTCTCTCCTACAATGTCCTGCAAACGCACTAGTACTGTAATTCTAGCATATCTGCTGATACTATATCTCCATACTTAAGAGATAAACAATGCATTTGAATTATAAAAACACATCCGTTTGTTTACCGAGCTGCACTGGTGCCAAATAATCTTGCTCATGCTTACACTGTAGTGGTTTATGGATGCAGGCTAAAATATGGAATCATACTTGGCATATATGCCGATTTCACCAGCCTGGGGGGTCCCGTAGATGCTCGAGAGAGCACTTTACACCGCTTTACAAAGAAAATGCGTTGACACGAAACGTATGGCTGCATAATTGCTCCAGCTGGCGCCGGGAGTGAAATGCACAGCGTGTTACATCATAGGGACGCTCACATCCAACGAGCCTGACTATGGTGATTGAACCTTCAAAAGCAAAATGTCGAACTTATGAAAGACCAGCGAGTTTGCTAGAAGCCAGTGAAGAAGTGCCCACAAGCTTAAACATGGCTACTACATACACCATTCGGAATTGTAAGAACATTGCATTGTTTGAGTTCCGGCAATATATGGTTATTCGCTAAATATTCTGGGTTGGATGGGACAGAAAATAGTCCTGGGCACCAAAATGAAAGTCATCCCCATTTCCGAATTCGATAGCTAAAAGAGTGGCCGACCGTTGCAAATTGGGGCATTTTTGAACTTGTAAACATGCTTTATACGTGTTTTGCAGAGTATGGGAGACTGCATACGTTTAAGCTTGCTGCAGGTAATGTTCGCTTTAATATTAAGCAAACCAACAGTAAAAATTGCCACAGAAGACATAAAGCAGACCACAAACAGACAAAAGACGGTACACACAATGACGTTTCAGACCAGCCTGCCAGGAACTGCATGGTTGCCCTGTAGGTCAGTCCCAAACTGAAAATATTTGAGCCACCTCAACTCATCATAGGTGCACAAAAAAACATTTGCCAATGTAAATTCTCAATCCTGATTCAGTAATCAGGTTTTGAGAAACTTTACATTTTGAAAGTGTAGTTTTGAATAGCTCAGTTCCACCTGTGTGGTAAAATTGTCAGGCCCGGACTGGCCGTTGCGGGCACCGGGCAATCCCCCGGTGCGCCACAAGGGTGGGGGCCGGTTTTGGGCCGATAGAGACCGGCTTTGCTGCAAAAACGGCCCTGTAACAAAATCGGCCGAAAACCGGCCCTGGCAAAGAGCGCGGTCGCATCCCCAACCCCCCCCTGGGGGAGTGGGGACGGCCAAGCACTTTGCCAGGGCCGGTTTTGGTCCCAGTCCGGCCCTGAAAATTGCCACACTCCGAAGTTTAGAGATAGAGGTGGTTTGGAGGAGTTTTTGATGGAGATGCCCTCACCTGCAGGGGCGTATCTTGGTCAGTAAGACTAGGGGGTGTGGGCTTCAGATTTCCCAACAATCACCCTGGCAAATAAGGTTAAAATACTTTATATGCACAGCCAAACTGGGAACTGAAACCAGCCCTGGCAATCAGCTTGATGGGCCCCCTGAGCGGGGAGAGTGAGAACCACCACTCCGGCTGACACTTTTGTTACAGGTGGCCAATATTGCAGAACTGCTGCAAAACCGTCGCCTAGTAACACAACCAGCCCCCACCCTTCCAGCCCACTGGGAAAACGCTCGGTGCCAGCTGCGGCCAGTCACTGCCCTGATTATATGACGAGCAGGGCACACGAGAGGGGCTTAAAGAGCAACAGAAAGGGAGAGGAGTGGGTATTGGTAGACATACAAATTGAGAGAAAGCACTTTATTTTGTGAAGTAACCAACATGTTTTAACTGTTTCCAAACAGAGAGAGAGAGTGTGTTTGTGTTATTCTGTGTGTGTGTGTACAAATTTCTGGTGAAATCCGACAGAAACCTCAACATACCCGAATGAAAGCACCTGTACCCAACTATTAATCATAAAATACATTTATTAGGGGAGGGTCTCAACACCCCAAACACCCTCCCTAAAACTACGCCCCTGCTCACCTGGAGAGCAGCAGAGAGCCGTAATCGCATTGTTCCTGAATTAAGGACACTGCTCTACAACACATCAGAAAGGTGGGCACTTCACGCCCAAGAGTCACGCATTCTTAATTTTTTCAGACTACATGCCAAAAGTCCAATGGCTCTGCCAATGCTTTGGACCCATAAAAGCTTCGAGCATTGAAGGTAACATATATATTGCTCCACCCAGCCAAGTGACATGAAGGCAACTGACATTCTCTATGGACGATTAGGTCAGAGAGTGGGTGGAGCTATATGACAAGGTGAAGGAGCTATGGAATATTACAAGCCAATACAGAATAAGCTAATCTATCCTCACAAAAACACACAAGGGAGGCAACTACCATGCATCAACAAACAAAGTAGTGGCAAATAATGGTGGACGAAGAAGGGACATTGGTAGAACAAGAGCCACAAGCAGAGCAAGAGTGGGAGACTTGTGCTGAGAGTGGTGACATGGCAGGATAAAAAGATGCGAGAGGTAACTAGAAGCAAGTATGGGGCAAGCAGAAGGTAAGTTGCCTCACTGAAAATTGGGTTGGTGTAAGTGTGAAGTAGTGAGTGTAGATAGAGTGGTAGATCCTTATTGGCAGCTTATGAAAATAAAGGGACTGGCTACAGACCTTTCCTTCATTGGGGTGGCATGTAGTTTGGAATACAGCGTACGGAAGAGTGGGCGGGTGATGTGAGAACTTATCAATATATAGTTGTTCAAGTAATTAATGCAATAAGTTTGAAGCACAACAAGCAAAGAAACCTATGATAAAGGTTTTTTTACACACAAAGAAGACCTTGGAAGACACATCTGGAGGATATAATATTTTGAAACGTTAATGGGTTGGGCGACAAAATAGAAAGGGGAGTAGTGGCCCAAAATCTGAAGCACCAATCAATCAATCAATCAAAGACATTTATAGAGCGCACTACCTACCCGTGGGGTCTCAAGGCGCTGGGGGTAGGGGGGTGCCGTTACTGCTCGAACAGCCAGGTCTTCAGCTTCTTCCTGAAGGAGAGGTGGTCTTGGGTCAGGCGCAGATCGGTAGGGAGGGAGTTCCAGGTCTTGGCGGCCAGGTAGGAGAAGGACCTTCCTCCTGTTGTCGCTCTTCGGATGCGGGGGACGGCGGCGAGGGCGTGGTTGGCTGAACGGAAGTGGCGTTTGGGAGCGTAGAAGTTGATTCGGTTGTTGAGGTAGCTCGGGCCTTGGTCGTGTAGGGCTTTGTGTGCGTGGGTGAGGAGGCGGAAGGTGATTCTTTTGTTGACGGGGAGCCAATGCAGGTCTCTGAGATGTCCGGAGATGTGGCTGGTTCGTGGGATGTCGAGGATGAGTCTGGCTGAGGCGTTCTGGATCCGCTGGAGTCTTTTCTGGAGCTTGGCGGTGGTACCGGCGTAGAGGGCGTTGCCGTAGTCCAGTCGACTGGTGACGAGGGCCTGGGTGACGGTCTTCCTGGTCTCGGTGGGGATCCACCAGAAGATCTTCCGTAGCATGCGTAGGATGTTGAAGCACGCCGAGGAGACGGAGTTGACTTGCACCAGTGGCCAGACTTGGTATTTCTGCAAGAGACCCATTTAATAGGCGTGGTGTAAAGGTTACTGGGAAGAGCAAAATATATCCCCAATACTTGAGTGATTTACTTATGGTTCAAGAGGGGTCGGGATAGTGACCAAGAAGACACTGCTTTCTGTGATCAAGACAACATGGACAGACACAAATGGGTGCTATCTGGAAGTTTACAGATGTCGGGGTAGGAAAAATGTCACCATTTTAATTGTCAATTTATATTGCATCTTGCATCATGCCTCATATTGCCCAATTTTGCTTCTCAACGTAGAAATAAAGATACTCACTAAAGCAAAAGCAAACAGGTTTCTGAAAGGTTTATCATACCTGATCCACCTGAATTAAACTGGCTTATACCTGCGATGTCCATGTCAATAACGACTAAACATTTGTAGTCTTTATAGAGCCATTAGCATCCTCCTATTTGATGGTGAAAAAGTATGTGATTCCAGTGACTGCCATACCTGTCCTTAGTCTTAAAACACTTTAGATGTAGTCCAAGCTTGAGATGCTCGGTGAAGCCCTAATACACAACGCCAACAGCAGCAGCGATGGTAAACAGAGTACTCTCCTCCACATTTAAATTGGGGAGAGACACAAGACAAGGGTGCTCTCTCTGCCCACTTCTATTCATGCTATCCATTTAGACCCTGACCTATTAGATTAGGTCTGCTCCTCTTAATCCTGCTTTATACTGATGATAACCTTGCGACACCTCTCAGCAGAGTCGGCTCTAGGGCAGTGCGAACGGTGACACCGCACTGGGCGCTGGCTTGGGGTGGGGGCGCCATGTTTATTGTTTTAAAATCACTAGATGACACATTCCTTGTCTCAGCAATTTCCAAGCCTCAATAAAAATGTCATGGTAACTCCAGTGATCAATGTTCTTCCTGGAGAGAGACTGGAGCTTTGTCTGGTAGAGGAAGTTTTGACTCATCATAGTGCAGAAGGTTAATATGCCTGCTGCAAAGAACGTGTCCAATTCAGATCGATCAAAAAGTGAATACATTATAAATAGGTCAATGGGTTGTCACTTTGTCAGAGAGATCATTTTGTTACTTGCAGTTTAAAAGTTAAAATCCTTATATAGAGCAGTGAGCTATTAGTTGTTGTCAAAGAGCTGCAGGCAAACTGCAAGGAATAAATTACAGTTTCTTTGCCCAGTCTTTCCTTACCCTAATATTGCAAAAAGGGTTCTTTTGGGTAGAAATGAATTCTTATTATTAAAGAAAACCCGTAACAATGGTGTTACATTTTAAATTCTGGATTTGTGCTTTTCCAGACCAAGGACTCTTAAACTATACTGCCTACCAGTATGGATAACATGTAATTCCTACACCTTCTAGGCCTCTGTCTTATGCAAAATGTCCTATATGCTAATTTACACATGTATGATTGTCACTGTGCAACGTATTTGTGATGAAAAGTGTTCTGACACCTTAAACTGGTATGAGTGGCGCTATAAAAGTAAATGAATCTAAGAGACAGTGGGTCATTGAGGGGGCGCCAACAACCATTGTGGCACAGAGCCCCTCCAGAAAAAGTCTGACTTGCATAATATTTTTAGATGTTTGTGAGTACACCGAGCTTGAATGGAACTCTGGAGAGCAGTGCATACAGGCATTAGAGCAGCAAACAGAGACTGACTCAAATGTCTCAGGATAGAGGCGATCACAGACAAAGATACTTTCTCAAGCTGTGGAATTATCTAACATTAAGCTAGACCCGAAACAATGGTGGAACATGCCAATTTCACTTTTACTGAGGGCCGCCATATTTAAAATGCCTACACTACCTAAGGTAGTCAAAGTCAAAAGTGACTTTATTTCAGCCGCTATGGTCATAAAAGTACACTACACACCACGACCTGACTGAGAGAGCAACCCAGCCCTGGCAATTAAGTCAGACCAGCTCCGGGGAGTGTGAAGGGGGTGCTGGTGGGAAACACTGCTTCCGCTTTTGTTGCAGGGGGGCGATATTTCAGCACTGCTGCAAAACTGGCCCCCAGTAACAAAAAAGACCGCTGCCACTCAAAAATTGGCCTCCACCCTTCTGGCCCACCGGTAAAACGCCCGGTTCCTGCTACTGCCAGTCTAGCCCTGCTACACACATTTAAACAGAAGAAATAGATACAATTGTATAGATTCATATAAAAAAGAGGAAAAGCATAAACAATGAAGGTGCCATAAATATAGGAACAGAACAGGATCTAAACATCCATACAATCAGTCAGAGGCCCCTTGAGTCTGCTGAGAAGACAGACACACTCAACAGCCACATATCCCCAAGGAACTTGGCAACTGCACAGGCAAACAGAGATTGGAGGTCTGACCCAAGGATGCGCAGAGAAGTAAAATTGATACGCGTTCCAAGCTGTTTGCATACCGGTGTACACTAAAAAAAACCTACCTAATTTGTTATATGTCTTGCAAAACATTCCCTATATGGTCTTGGATTCCTTCAAAAAAAGTAGATGCAGAAATGTTTTCCCTACTGTGCTAAGGCAGTCCCCTGAGATAGCTAGTACTTGCCACGCTCTATAGAACCGTTTATACAGAAGGCATTGCACTTCCTAATGGAAGGCTGTACTACTATATAAAAGTATATGTGTATGTCTTTTTTATTGATTCCATATTCTTTACATGAGTTAGGTGACACACTACAGCTGTTTCTAGGCCAGATATACACAAATTGTGCCAAAGAACAATAACTAGATATTGCTGTTAACATTTATATTTTAAGTGCTTCAAGTTAGATGGGGTTAAAAAGGAATTTCAGCATTTGAAGGTGATAATTGCATAATTATTTTACCAGTTTTCTAACCACTTATATAAATAAAGCTAGCATTCCGAAATTTTTCTAAAATGGCAATTGTTGGGTAAAGAAATAGCAGTCTTTCCAATGACATTTAGAAAACAATTCGCAGAGGAAGTGCTACGGCTAAATCTTTATGACTGCACTGTAAATTAAATAGGGCTCTTCGGGACTTCAATTTATTTTAATGAGCACTCCAAGCAGGTGCTCACAAAAATGAAAATAGTTATGGGCTTTCCACGTGGATATGGAGGGCTGTCTGGCGTGTTTACCAGAAATAAACTATGCTCGTGGACATTGCAAATTCTTAGCCTTTTCTCCAGATAACAATAAACTTTATTTAGCTCAAAATGAGTCAAGAATTTTGTAATAAAAAAGATCGTATTAAAACACAGCCTGTGGGAATTGGTGCGGTCATGGTTTTTCCAAATGTACAAACCATACTATTTATAGCCAATGATCGGTTACATCTGCAATGGTGACCTTCGATGGTAGACTGATGGGTGATAATGTTAAAGCAGTAAAGTTCACAAACACCCCAAATCTTGGGTAGGCCTGTTATACAACACAAATTACATTTTCAAACTCCTGAGCCATATTAGTGTCACATATTTTGGGTCGGATAACTCACTGGCCAAATACATCCACTTTAGAGCTCTATTAATGGCCTTGTAGTTGTAGGCTCGAACCCCCTCAGTTGGATTCAGCCATTCAGCCATTCATCCTTCTCAGAAAGATATCACGTGTGGCATTGAGTTGGATAACAATAACCTTCAGCAAGTGCAACACATATGCATATAAGAGAAGTGCACTCAGAGCTCCACCTCCTACATAAGCTTCTTTGTTGATGCTTTTTAAATTAGTTATATCACGTGGCAGGAGGTACCACAGTTTATTACATCACGTTTAAAATTAAAGCCCATGTAACTCCCAGTTTATTCTTCCTGTTCAAGAGAAGAGGATACCATTTACCATTTTTTAGTATTTCCATGACCGGTTTCTAAACAACTCTTCTCAAAATGAATCCTTATACTTCATTCATCATTTTTACAGTCACCTTAAGTTATTCCTGGTATCACAGCCGACACGTGTTTCGCAGAAAAGACCAATCTATCAGGGCGGTAAATATTAAATGTAACCACCTATCAGTATCAAATGTATTTCTTATCTGATTACAGCTCAAACAAATGACAATCTGCAGGATTAAAAATCATTTTTCATTCTAATTTATTACCAAATGGTATAATATACAGATAACAATCTCCGGGGAGCATCACCACCTACTCCATTTAAAATTAATATTATAATCCACAATATCAATTCAATGTATAAGTAAACGTGTATTATCAGTTACAATTTATTTCATAATTTAATATAGACTAATTTGTACAAAAACTAACTATTCATGACCTTTAGTTAGAGCTTTTCATGTTTAATTCTTGCATATGTCAACCTTCTTAATGACATCCAATATCTCATTGTATTATTATGTCTATTTCTTCTAGGGATATATATATATATCCTGATTCAAAAACATGCAAAAGACAAGACTGTCCTACCTTTTTAAAGGTGAAGACTCAGCAGCCGTAAAGATACCATTAGTAAAATACCTTTGTGAAAAGCAAACAATTGTAAATTTACACAAAAGGGTATGTTTAGCTTAGTGAATCAGTCCCTCGGTATGTCATTTTTTATTTTTATTGGAGTTACTATCTAATGTTGGTGTTTACCGCCTGAGGTGCAATGTATGTACATGATCAGAGTCTAGAAAGACAGGATCAAAGGGCCAGCCTAGACTCATAGTAATCACCTGGCGAAAAGAAAAACAGTACTAAATGCATGGCCCTTAAAATCAGCCAACCAAACTGAGACATACTCTTTCACCCTCTGGAGTTTATATGTCAGAAAACAAAATATCGCCAAGTAAAATTATTGTGGCCAGTATATCAACAGAACATTGTGAAGAGAAGAATGTATTGGTAACTCCACAACTATGTACGCTGGTGAGATTGTAAAGGAACTTAGATATGGAGTTCGGTATTGTAAACTTACATTTACCTATACATATTTTCATTCATGATGTTACTGTAGTTTATAAAAAAATAGAGTCAATTTTTAGGTCTTAGTCAATGAAACTCGACTGATGAGTCTTAGTAAAGATTTAAATTAACTTTAATTATTCTTAAATATATTAAATAAACCTGAAAGTCCAAACGTGTTTCACGACACACACATTGCTTTTTCAGGCCAGTTCACAGTTACATATTCCTAGTATCATTAATGCAAGAAAAGCACTGATGTCTTTTTCTAAAAACAGGTTTTTCGTAATATTCCAAAAATCATATAGCAAAAAAACCTAATACGGGACCTGAGGGATTGATCCTCCAATACATTTGAGGTCATTTCTAACCCTACACAAGACTCTGTTTCCCTCCAGTTACTGTAGTTTATATTCTGGTCTAGATATTTTTGCATGTAGATATATTAAACTCTGTAATCGGGTACCATACTCCCTTGCATTCCACTCTGACATGCACACTCTCTCCTTGTGTGTAGGCCAGTGCTAAAAACTTGATCTTCAGGAGATATCTGCAGGAGGACCAAGCACCCATGTAATTCGTTAACCGTTTCATGGGGACTTGCATAAAAATGTCTTTATTCTTGGCCAATTAAAAAAACATTCACATCAAATTCCCAAAATGTGGGTTGCTTTCTAGTTGTCTACAATAACTCCTTTCCTCTACAGTGCTCTTTGGTCCTCAAAGTTCGGTCTAGATATCTTCGATACTGTCAGAAACTGGTTTGTTAATTTGGGAGAGGATGACCACATCGACGCACACAGTTAAGCGTAACAGGCTTTCTGTTGAGGAGCATGTTGCATTAAAAGTAATTTGCCTCCGCCCCCAATACATCCATGGAAAGAGGCCATTCTTCACTGGGAGAGGTCTCTTCTTTGAGTTTGCGGCAATCTGCTGGGTTTTTCATACGTCCCTAGATTTTACTCGATGAGGATTTGTGGTCATACCTTTACTTATCTGGTGCAGAAGAGTTGGAATGATATTGCTGTCTTCCTTCAGCATCAGAGCAACTAGGTTTCATTGTGCTTTATTATAAACATCTTCTCACTATTTGTGTTTACTATTTCCAGGTTTCTCTATGTGATGTTCTGCATTCGCAGGGGCAATTTTAAAGAAAAAGAATTTAGAAAATCCTTAGCTCCCATTGCCCATTAAATATGTTATGCCTGCACATTTTTACAGCTCGAATATTGTCCCGTGAATTTTTCTCTTTTGGGTTACTTTCTTTTCTAAACGTTTTATATTTTAATTGTTTTTAACGTGTTTTTTAATATATGCCGTTGGGCTATCAGTTAAAGCTAGAAATTGTATTATGTATTAATTGATTTGAGTTTTATAGATATTAATACAATGTCAATCACGAATAACATGGGATATTGCATCTTCTCTTGTTGAGATGTAGAATACACATCCACCGTTGAATATTGCCTGCACTATATTGGTCCTAGAACTGTCAAGAGGGAGCGCAGTCAATGCTGAGCCGGAAAACCTTGCACAAGTGTACTTGCACTCTTAGATCTAGGATGACATTTTATTCTAACATCTGTTCTTATATTAATGTATAAAATGTATTTGTATTATTTGTATTAGGCTTTTATGGCCATACAGCCGAAATAAAGCTTTCTTTGACTGACTGATAAACATTTTTTAAACATTATCTGTGTTAATTAATGTATTCATTCATGCTTAATGTCACTCATCTCCCAGAGCAGTAATAGTACTGAAGGAAACATGTCTTTATAGCGTGGCTTGAAAACTTTTGGAGGCTTAAATCGTATCCCAAATATCAACACAACAAAGTCACAAAAAAGTACCCAACAAATCCGAACTAAGTGATCGCATAAAGTCACCATGAAGCCATTCCACTGACTTCTAATGAACTAAAGGATTTAATGTAAAGCCGTAAAATAAAGCTGTAAATGATTAAGAAATGTATGCAATATAGAATGCTTACCCACCTTGTTAGACCCCTATTAATAGCTGTCTGATACCTGAATTTCAGAGATATAGGAGGAGGTAGTCTTTATACTATGTCTACAATGGGGGATAGGAAACAGCCACCCAACCATGAAAAGGCGCTCCGTCCATCATCTTCTTGTGTTTCCTCTGTTCGCCCTAAATTGGCAGGATATGCCCAGACTGTGTGTTCCCTTGCTCACTTTGTCACTGGATTCCAGCTATCCTGGCTGATGAGGGGCGTTAGCCCAAAACCGGTCCCAAGATGTTTGTTTCCGGATCAGGGAAGACATGGCTTGGCAGTTCGGGCTGGACTGTTAACATGAGGCACTGGGTCAAGACTGATTTGCATATAGCTAGGCCTGAACTGAGGTGGCGGAGTGAGCTAAAGAACGATGATGGATTCAACCCAGACCTATGACTGGGGGTGAGTGTCTGAAAAGTTTCAGCGCTCCGTCCAATATCTCCTTGTGTTTGCTTTAAAGCAAATAGTAAGCCACTGCCAGATTCCCCTAATGAAGAAGATGCTTTAACTTTCCTGATGAGAGATATACCGGGTGGCGGGTAGGTGCATATACCATGGAATACAGGAGATCTAGTAACATTAACGAGTAATTTTCCTAAGTATGAGAAAATTCCATGCAATGATACACACAAGTTAACAGGTTTGTGAAAATGTCAAAGGTGCTGTGAACGTATTTGAATACCTTCTTTGAAGTTGTGGTACCTAGTGATTTGTGGGTGGATTGTGAAGTAGCTGTATATTGGCCAAATGCTAATCCTCTGAGACATGCACGTACACATGCACCATCTCCTGTAGTGATGAGGTGATTAATTATCTGAAGGGAAAAGTTCCAGCTAAAGTTATCGATTGGTTGAAGGTAAATTGAACTTCTCAAGAAGTAATGAGTCAGTGTATGCTTGTCATGAGCATTTACTATAGGTGTTTAAACAACACAGTGAACAAGAAAATCTTGAGAAAAGTGATATGGGGTCTTTGTGTCAGAACACAAATACCTGATAGACTTGCTGACTCTTGCACAGGAGCAGAGATGCTTGAACCCAAATCCCTCTCAGCAATGCTGGTAGGTCTTTATTCAGATCCTCCCATCATTACTTGAAGGGACGGGGGAATTGGATAAAATAAAAAATAAACAGAGAAGAGACTTGTCCAGCGCTGCTTCCTTCAGTCCGCTGCTCTTGGGTGAACTGGTTTATGGAAACCTAAAACAACAACACAGCATTACAGTTTGCCCTACTGTTAACTATCTTAGTTTATTCTACCATTTTATTCCGTCTACTCTCACCCACCCATGCGCTGCTGGACCTGAGCTCCTCTTCTGGTTTTGGGTTATGACTCTCTTCACCTCTAATTAGTTGTTACTGTATAAAGAGATAACAGAATTATTAATTTCTTTTCTAATGAGCTAAGGGCTGATTTATCTATGGATTCGAAAATGCACTTACTTCACTAATTAGGGTGACTGCTTTTAATTGGGCTTCTGTTATTATCTGTACTTTCAATCAGTTCTTGGGGGGGACATTCAGGCCTTTCCTTGTCTTTTGCAGGCTGATGAACCTTCCACTTTTTAGACGCTTCCGTGGTAAATATTACTCTTGTACTTCGTGTTTATTTATTTCATTGAATGACTGAGAATTTTCCTACTGTAGTCCCTAGACGACCTTTAACCTCTCTATTCTCTGTTACAGGATTCAACACTCAAGATGTTCCCTTCAGGACAGGTAAGTAATTATGAAACTTTCATTCAGTACTGGGAATGTTCAGTTAGCTTTGGTTTTCTTAATGTCTGTGTTCCAGCGCTAGCGAATCTCCTCAGATCTCATCTTTTTGGACTCCTCCTCTTCAACCTCCTCTCTGTGGATTTTTATTGCTCCTCTGCACTGACTCCCACTTCCGACGATAAAGTCTTTAGAATGACGGCAAGGTTAACAGGGTACTCGCGCTTGACTTCGTGCGCCGAGTTTCCGAGATTAATGCCGTCACAGCAAGATTACGAACAAGCGGGAAAAGACGAACACCTCAGGCCAGGGTCTTCAGTGAAGTGCGCAGTTCCCCGGGCTCTCGCGCTCCACATCGCATTCTCAGTGGTGACGGATAGAAAGACTGGAACGTCTACTGCCCTCTGCTCTGGCGTTGACGGCGGCCATCTTAAGTCTCCACGACTGTACCCTACCAGACCTCAAGTGTTCTTAATAGGTGGTAATCCAGAATGCACCGTCGTTGGACAGGAAAGAATGGAACCAAGGATTTGGGTCCTGACACTTTGTGTCACAGTTTATTCTGGTCTTGAGACCAGAGATTAGTAAGCAAATGTGGAAGAATGTGATCTGTTGGCAGACAAAACCCATAGAGGAGATCCTGAGTTATGCAAAGTATTGTAGCGATGAACAAGAAATTATATAGAAAAAGCTCAAAGAAAAGTTCATCCTTGCCCAGACGAGGTGGACTCAGAAAGGGTTTCAGAATCAGTCATTTGCAGGAAGCCAGAGTGGGATGCAAGGTATTGGTTTGCAAACAGGAGCTCAAGGTGTTCAAGGCATTGGCGTTTCATGGGGCAGAGGTGTTCCAATTGATCCAAATTTTGGTATAGATATTGCGACACTGAAGAGGTTGACTCCTTTTCATCTTTGTAACAAAATTGGGAATTGGGAGAGAGAGTGTAGCCTGAACCTAATTAGAGTGTGTGGAGTGGAGATAGCCAAATGCAAGGAGGAAATCAAGTTCAAACGCAGAATGTATCAGTTCAGAAAATGCAAGTGCTATTGCAGACACAGGTTCCAATGATGCAGGTTCCACAAGCCCGATGGTCCAACAGAATATGGGAACGCCTAGATTTAATATTAATCAAATGTCGGGAGCAAATCTAGTTACATTTCAAAATCAGAACCAGAACCTATTTCAACAGTACCCTATGCTAGATAATGACAGTTTTGGCTTCGACAATTCCCAATGATGGTGCTCGAGGGAGGAGGAAGATTGCTTACTTGGCAAAGTCTTGGAGGTACGACAGAGTGCACTATTTGTAGAAGGAGAAGTTAATAGCCACCAAATGTCATTTTAAATCGACACCAGAACTACCCGTTCCACTGTTAGAACTGTGGAAGTCCAAGACCTACCCATCTCAGGAAAGAAGTTCCAGTTAGTAGGAGTTGCTAATAAACAGATAACCATACCAGTTTCAGAAAAGGTCTCTGTAAAAACAGATTCCTTCCAGGAAAACCATCAATTCATTGTCTGTTTCTAGTCCTGTAAATCTGTTGGGAAAAGGGAGAGATTTATTGTGCAAGTTAAAGTGCATTATTTAGTGTACACCAGAAGGTGTCAAATTCCAAACACATGATGAAGATGTTGAATTTAAAATGGCATGACAAAAACAGCTGTAGGATTGTATCCGGTAAGAAAAGTAAATGACTTACCTCCTGATTTAAAAGAAACTGTGAACCTGGAAGAATGGGATTTTACAGGGAAAGATATTGGACTAACTAAAGGAGTAGAACTAGCCTGAATCATAGAAAAACCTAATACTTTATATCCAAGAACACCACCATATAATTTGACCCCAGAGCCAGTTGTAGGAATTATGCCTATAACTGAAAACATGTTGAGAAAAGGGATTCCAAAATAAATTGTTAGAACCCTTGAAAGTCAGGGATCATGGGTTTACAGCAACCTAATGGTAAGTACCAGATTGTGCAAGACCTTCAAAAGATTAACAGCATTGTTGTTCCATGTTGTCCTGTGGAACCAGATCTAGCTACCATACTGTTTCCACTTCTGTGCACTGCAGAATAGTTTTACCTTGGGGATCTCTGTCAGGCCTTTATTTCTATCCGATTGCACGAGGACACTCAGTTCTTGTTCTTATTTGTGTTCCGAGAGAGAGTTTTGGCATGGTGCTGAGTTATATAGTGACACACAGACAGTCCATCTATTTTTAATCAGATCTTGAAAAAGAATCTTGAATCTCTGCAGATGCCTTACAGATCAGTTCATGTACAGTATATTGATAACCTGCTTGTGTCATCACATACACGAGAAGCTTGCATACAGGATAGAATTTCATTGTTAAATCATCTAGCAGAAAGTGCACATAAGTTGTCCCGAGAAAACTGCAATACTGTCAAAAAGATCTTCAGAATTTGGAACATGCAATTAAGAAGGGAACAAGAAAGGTGTCACCAAAAAGAGTGGAAACTATCCTTAAGATGAATCTATCAAGAACAAAGAGAAAAGTCAGGATGTTTTTGAGAATGGGTTGCTACTGTAGATAGTGGATACCAAACTTTACCGCTTGTGGCCAAGCCTTTACTGCGTTAGACACACAAAGATGTATCTAATCCGTTTCCAAGGGACAATGATTGCTTGAAGGCTTTCCTAGAGCTAACAGAAGGTCTCTGTCGTGCCCTATCACAAGGAATGCTGGATTACTGTAAGATGTTCACATTGTTTTGCAGTGAGAGGGAGGGCTGCGCTCTCTCAGTGCTTACTCAATTGCATGGAAATTCACAAAGACCTGTGGCACATTGTTTGACTACTCTAGACCCAATAGCTTCAGGACTGTCCAGCTGCCTTAAAGCAGTTGCCACGGTTGGTGTCAGTATTGAGAGATGTGAAAACATAGTGATGGGACATCCTTTAACTGCTATGGTCCCTCACTCCGTGGAGGTATTGCTCACTAGAGCAAACACTCAGTAGATCACAAACAGCAGACTTACAAAGTACAAGCAACAAATTCTTGTGACTGAGGCGATCACTCTCAGAAGAGGTCAAATTTTAAATCCATCCACGTTATTACTTGTAAAGGAGAGTTTTAGTAATGACGAAATTGAAAATGATTGTCTAGAAGTCACAGATTTATGCACCAAGCTAAGGTCAGATATGAAAGATGAACCTTTGGAAGAGCCTTATTTTGTACGTTTTGTGGATGGCTCATGCCTGAGAAACAATTAAGGTTCCCTGAGAGCAGCTTATATTGTCTGTATGATTCAAGAAGTAGTGGACGCTTCATTACTTTGTGGTGTTACCTCAGTACAAGATGCAGAATTGATTGCCCTGACAAGAGCTTGTAATCTATAAGCACAATTAAGAGTAACTATATTTACAGATAGTCAGTATGGCTTTGGTGTGGTCCATGATGGTGGATAGTTATGGTCATAGGGCCATATGTATCAAGCCTTTTTGGATTCGCAAAGGCCGGAATTCGTCGAACTCCGGCCTTTGCGAATCGCAAAAGGCTGTTTAGCATTTTTTGCTATGTATGTAAAAATCACATCATAAGGAATCGCAAAAATGTGCGATTCCTTATTTTGCTATAGCATTTAAGGAATAGCAATTTCGCGATTCCTTAAATGCTATGTATGATGCAATTTTCAATAGCGATTTTAGCTGAAGAAATCGCAATTGACCACCAACTTTCAATTGGTGGTAAATTGCGATTTCTCATAAAAATGCACAAATTGGCATTTTTAAATGTGGCATGTGACGCACATACATGCCCATAGGGCATGTATGTGCGCCATATGCACACACATGCTGATTTCAGGGGTGCAGCAGGGTGTCCTTGAGAAACCCCTGCACCCTTGAAATCAATCTCATTCTGCGAATTCACAAATTGCGATTTGCAAAATGAAATGCAATTCACATTCATTCCTATGGGCCTCCTGGCCCATAGGAATGAATGGGTACTTATTCCTTATTTGCGAATTCGCAAATTGCGAATTCGCAAATAAGGAATAATTGGAAATTGCTAAAAAAAAGCGATTTTCTAAATACATACCATTTTGCGATTTCTAAATAGCGATTCCTTAAAAATCGCTATTTAGAAATCGCAAATGGTGATGATGATACATATGGCCCATAGAGAGGTTTCCTGACCTCATCTGGTTCATCTATAAGAAATGGCAATCGTGTTAAAAGATTTCTAGATACCATATAAATGCCCACAGAGGTTGCTGTGGTTAAATGTGCTGCTCACTGGAGTGGCAATGATTATGTTACAACAACTGGAAACATATTTGCTCGTGAAGTTGCACAATATTGTGCCATTGATACTTGTACATTTAATGGAACTTACAGCAATAATATGAAGAACACACTTCTTTTTCAATGTTGTTGTCAGTGGCTGATACCTGGGAAGAATTAAAAAGTGTACAAGAAGAAGTTCCAGAGGAAGAACAGCAGGGTTGTATTATAACAGGATGTGGCAATAGTGAAGATGACATTTGGATTTCACCAGATGGAAAACCAGTGTTGCCAGACAGTTTATTGCTCCCCATGAAACAATAATTTCATGGTCCCACAAATTTAGGAAGATTTGCAACCATGAGATTATTCATGCAGAATTGGTTTACTCACAGATTTAGGATGATTGTAGAAGAACGGTGCCATTGAATTTTCAATCTTGAAATGCACTGACTTAAACAGTGGATACTCTTTCCTAAGTAACTGACAGGGATTGGATCTTGGAGGGACTATTTAACCTTATACCTTAAGATTCCCCCAGCAATGTCACATTTCTTCTGTACTTATATGACCTATAATCTGATTGACTTGGAGTACATTAATTGTATTTTCCCGCTGTTTGGGATGGACCAGCCCTGTTTGCACAACTGATGGTTGCTCCTTAAACGGTTGTGTCCTGATGATGACCAGTTAATTGAATATGGTCGAAACGCCGTCAACACCTTTCTTGGCAAAAAATAAGAATAAGCATTGAGTGTTGTTTATTTTTGTAAAGGTTCAAACCTGTTTTTGTACATTTTTCCTTTTTTGCCTTCATTACTATTTATGTTTACACTTTAGTTTGTCCTCTATTATTGCCATATGTTTGTTTAACCTTTTGAGCACCTTCTATATTTTTCTATATAATTTTTATTCATGCAAAATATAATCTTTGATAATAATTGTTTAAGATGCGTAAATGTTTTATTTTTGAATGAGGAACCTGAACCACTGTATCATTCACAGTAACATTAAGTCACATAGGGAGATCTGGTGGTCCCTTCAACAGAATGCATATGGACTTTATTTAGAGGCCTACTTTTAACGGGCTGAGATATGTCCTGGTTATAGTGTGTATTGTGTCTTGATCAGTGGAAGCCTACCCAACACGTAGGAATGTACGCCTCATTGTAGCAAAATTGTTGTCACAAGAGATGATACCCAAGTTCGGATTCCCAGTTTATCTGTAGTCAGATCGCAGGACTCATTTCAATACTGAAGTCCATAGAATGCGTTGTGCAGCTCCACAGATGGAATAGAGATTACACTGTAGTTATCGTCCAGAGTCTTCTGGAATTGTTGAACAGCCTAATGGAACTATAAAGTCGTGATTAGCCAATATTTGTGATTCCACATCACTGAAATGTCCCGATGCTTTGCTTTTGGTGTTGATGAGCATCCAACGTACTGCTGATAGGTGGACAGGTCTGCCTGTCCCCACATGAGATCTTAATGGGGCGTGCAATGAGACTGCCTACTATACCTGAGAATGTACTCTTGAACTTCATAGATTTCAAGATACTCAATTACTACAAAGGAGTGGCTGTTGTGGTGTGTTCTGTTTCTCACCAGGTTGAAGCTGCTGCTTCCAATCAGCATCAGGAACAGTGCCATGACCTTAGTCCTGGTGACTGGTTGTGATAAAGTAGCAGGTGTAAAAGTTCTGCCTGGAACCATGTTGGAGGGACCCATTCTAAGTTATCTTAATTAAGAACACTGTTGTTAAATGAGCAGCAGTGCTGAACTGGGTGCATGCCTAGCATACACAGAAAGAAGTGTCCTTAAGAAGAAATCATGTTCAATTAACCAAAACAAAGGTCACCTGTGACAGCAGCACTGCAAAGAGCACCAGCACATAGAACAGAGAGAGACAAAGAATCTCAAACTGTCGCACCAATCCAAGTTCCTTATGCATCACAAAGTAGAGTGGACGCTCCCAAAGAAGAAGAAGAGACAAGAGCTCAATGCAATGCAGGATTTGAGACAACAAAAGTACAGACCAATGATCTAGGTGAAGGAACAAGTACTGTATCAAGAGGGCTCACACATGATGCTGAATAGCCTCAAAACTATGCTTGAAAGAAATTGAGATCAAGTTTGAATGCGTACCTCCGACTATTGCTGAAGAGAAAGAGTCAAGCAGGGTAAGTGACACAGAACATCAACAGACACTAAGAAGGTCAAAAAGAGCTAGAGTGCCTTGTCAAAGGTATTCTGCACCTGAATGGACTTAGTACACACATCAAGTGTTTAAAGAATCAGTGGAGGATTTGATTGACCTGAGATCAGAAGTGTTTGAGCCTTCGTGACATCACACTAAGAACAAATTTGGATACATTTGTTGGAAGAATATTTCTGAAAAGAAACAAAAGTTTGAGAGATGTTATTAAATGAGAGAGTACAAAAGACTGAAATATTTGATTTTGTTTTAAAATAGTTAAGAAGATTTCCCTAGGCCCAAGGCTAAAGTAGAATAGTAGGGATTAAACCTTTAGAAGATGGAGTAAGGATAGGGATGACTACATGAAGATTACTGTAAATAAAGCTGAAAAGAACGAAATGCATAAGAAAATCAAAGAAGCTGAATTAAGGAAAAAAGGAGCAGAAAACAAACTGCTGACTTTTTGCTGCTATATTCTTTTTTAACGATCTGACTGCAGAAAAACATGTGTTTCCTAAACAAAAATAGATGTAAGACACATTCTTAGTAGTAGTGTTAGTAGTTCTAACAATATTACTAGGGATTTATGTCACACCTGAGACAGAGAAGCCTACACCAACACCTGAAACTACAACATCTGCACACACAATAGATGAAACCAAATTCAATGCTTGATATTAAGATTATTCAAAACAGTAATTTTCAACTAACATTTATTCTAGGTTGGTTCAAAAATATTCTGAGGCACCTATTGCAAAGGATTGTTATGTCTGTGCACACTTACCTTCAACAGCTCCAGAGGAAGTGATATACCATCACATACCCTTAACACATGCAATCACTCACATGTAGTATTTTTCTTAGCTTAGAATATAGGCAAGAACACTTTGAATATACTCAAATTTCGAGATGATTCTTTCAAACGTTCTGTGGCAGAAGAGCATGAACCTTCACCCACAAGCAAAAGGAATGGACACAACTTGGTATTATATTAGACCATACATATAGACATATAGACACTGTCAATGCATATGAAAATAATTTGACTTGTTTAATGAGACCCGTAGAGAAGATATGTATTATGGCATAAGAGGAAAGAAGGGAACACAATATACGTAGCAAAAACAAAGGGGAAGACATTTTGAAAAATGTTTGGAAGAAAGAAGAAGAAGAATTTAGAAAGAAAATGGTCTATCCAAAACCAAAATTAGACAGGAGGCAAAAGGGGAAAACATGTTTTTCCAGAAGAAGAAACCAATTTAGAAAAAGACTCATAGAGATTAGTCATTGTAAACAGACATTGGAAATTATGGGAAATTCGCGCCTGGGACCACCTGGGGGACTGACGAGGCTGAGCTGCTCGTGCTGCCTCGCCATCTAGGAACTCATCCGCAGCAGAGTCAAGTGGACCCAGCCTCTTCTCTACTGACATTTATGTCTATCCAGCAAGGGCTATTATGACTGGGCAAACAAAACCACTCAAGGCAGTTGTTCTACCTCCACCATCCCCTTCAATCAATCCCCCATCTGACATCTTATGGACAACTGAAGAACTACAGCACTATGCCCACGGCTTAAAAGAGATAATGGTTAAGGACACGTCCCAAAGAATTCATTGGCTTAAGAACATCAAGGCGATACTCTCCAAACTAGGAATGACTGACTTATGGGAGGACCCGGAAAACGCTAATTTTCCCTCTAAAAAACTATTAAAAGAAAAATATTGGGAGATGGTGATCTCCGAAGCAAGGTCAGTGGGTCTCTCCGCACATCTAACTAGTCGTTTCATGGATATTAAAGCCCTACAGAAACTGGAACAATATTGGGATATTATTGCAAACAACAGGATCGTAAGCTCTATTTCCAGCTTAGGGTAGGATCACTCCCAGTAAGATCTTTTACGGTTAAATGGGCAGATAAAAGTGGAATCGACAGATGTCCCAATTGCGGGGAGGAACAAGAGACAATTAGCGATTTTTTTTTTTTGTCCTCTGTATAATGCCCCCAGATTGATGTGGATCACGCCTTTATGTAAACTGATAGGGTTACACAGACATGCTGAAGCTCTGAGAATTTTGACTACAGACCCGACACCTACAATTGCAGTTGCCGTGGCTAAATTCTTGAAATGGGCTTGGGTAATCCGCACAAAACAACTAGCGGTAAAAATGTGAAGATTAACTTGTGCTTGTCCTTGCATCTTTGGGCTAACCCATGCGAATCGTTGTGCAATATTCCCCTGGATTAATGTATGTTTATGAAATTGCTTTTATCCCCCTCTTAAACTGTAATTCGCCATAGTCTACTTTAGTTTAATACTTTTTTTAATATTTATTGTATGGCTTTTAACGTCTTTTAATCTACATTTGTGTTATATATGTGTGCATACTTTTATGACTTAATTGTCGAATAAAGTTTGTGAAATGAAAATACATCTTATCAAAATACCTGTACAAATTGGATGCTATCCTTCTGGCGATTGAGGCCTCTCAAGTGCACCTAGGGGCAAAGGGGGATGCGGTAGCAGAGGACATTAACCTCCTGCAGGATGATCACAGGAAACTCTAAGAGTGAGTCAACCAATCCAGGAAAACGCTAGCTGACCTACAACCTTATATGATGGGCCTACAGAAACAAGTATGGGACTTAACAGAGCAGGTCAATTTTCTAGACGTCATGGCAGAGGACGCAGAAGGACAATCCCAGCACAGCAAGATATTCACTGCAGGCTTCCCTGAGGGCAGCAAGGATTCCAACAATATTGACTAGCTAGAGACATGGTTCAAGGAACTCCTGACCCCACTGGACCTTGCACCTTTTTCTCCATCAAGAGGACACATTGAGTCTCCACCATGTGCCCTCCAGCAGGGGCACCTCTGAGATCTATAGTAGCAATAATCCTGCACTCCAAAAACTAAGACACGATGCCCAGGAAAGCGATACTCATCTTTCTTGGCTATACGCTGTCTGCCCAATGCCAAAGAGACTCATCCTCACTGTCAAGTTCAAACTGTGAGATACTGGGATGAGATACACCCTTATTTTTCCCAGATTAACTGATGTTCATTCTGGATAACAAAGCACATTCCTTCCTAGACCCCTCCGAGGCCCACGGATTCTCGGTGCAAGTGGCTGCACCTTTGTAGAGGTCACTCTGGCAGATGACCATCGGCACCATCATTCTGGGACCACTGTTGCTCCATCACAGGAATAGGTCCAGAGTGGACACCGGTCTGTCATGGATGGTGAGGCAGCCTTCTCAGATCCACAGAGGGACCTCTTCAGTACACTCTCAGAGGAATCAGAAGAGGGAGACATTCTATACCCCGAACTTTGATCAAGGGTCCTCTCCCCATGTGACCCCCTCAGACGGCAGACAAAATCTTGTAACTTGTTAACCCACTTCACAGGCTCTCTTCTAGATCCGGTCTGGGGATCCTGGGGGCCCTCCAGTGCTCCAATGGGCGGAAATTGGTTGCTCCCTTGGATCATGTTGATCTGAGATGGGCTCTTGACCTCTTCACCGAGGGCTTTCCCGCCTCTCATGACTGATTGTCCTCGAGCCACAGAAACCAGGCCTTGCCTGACTTTGAGCTCTTTTTCCAGTAGTGGCTTGACAAACGTGGCCCTCCTTGTCCCTCAGCTCCCTGCAGGGTCCCCCAAACCCCTCCTGTACTTATAGGGGTCACCTCCCATACATCCTTCCCCCTACAAGCCCAGCCTCATGCTTCACCACAACATCTCCCCACTAGTCCATTTCCTTCTATGGATAGTTGTTTATCCAGTCTGAACAGTTGGCAGTTGGCCTTCTACCCACAGTATTCATTTTCTTCTTGCTTGTAGTTCAAATGGTCAACTTTCAGTTGTTTCAGTATTATGATCTTGAACCCTATTCCTTTCCGCACCCAGATTCCACAGGAGTCCTCTGATGGCCCTGGGATGTTCATGCACTCACCTCCATCTGGGAACAGGTGAGAGGAGGTAATCTCCTAGAATGATGACTGCAGAGGCCAATTATGTACTATTCTTGAATATCTGGGGAAAGCAAATACCACCCAAGCATTGTCGTATACATACATATCTCAAATGCAAACTTGTACAAATTCCACTGCTTCAGGAATCCCACATCATACAAGCCAAAGAGGCTCAACACCAAAAGAGGTGGAGAGGTTGTGTCTATGTAACCAACTTCTTTGCTTGCAGGAGGGACATTTTAATCTGGGTGAAAGCAGGGATTTCTGTTCCATGAATAAGACCCAGACAGATGATTCATTCTCCTTGAAACTAGACTGAATGACTCAACTTATTTTTGACGGCCTACTGAAGACAGCCCGACGTTGTTAAATCTAACAGGCCACCTTTAGAGGAGAACGTTATTCAGAACTAAACAGCTTCATGACTCTCACACAAGCGAAAGTGAATAACCTTCTTCTAACAACAAAATCTGGATCTCCAAACGATCCCTGTCCCCCCTGCCATTTTACATCTGGTATCAGAAAAGATTAGCTCCCACTTAACTCCTCTCCTAAACAATTTAGGTAAAACAGGAATTTTTCCCTGTGCTTGGAAAAAATCCTGTTTCAGGCCGATTCTGAAAAAGCCCGTACAGGACCCGACTGAGGTCAAAAATTATAGACCAATATCTTTTCTGCCAATAGCAGCCAACATTCTTGGAAAAACAGTAAATAGTGAGCTAGCTCAACATCTGGATTCCAACAACTTGCTAGATTTCAGTCAGCATGGCTTTCAACCACATCATTCGACAGAGTCTAGGGGGGCGTGGTTTCAGCGCCGAACGGGATGGCAGCGTGAGCGAGTTGCTCCGCGCCGAGTTCCGCTTTTATCCTGTCCGACCTGCCCTGGCTACCCGTGGCAGCTTCGAACGTGGTCCGGAAGGGTCACTGACCCAGAGCGGAGGGTCTGGACCCTCGCGGAGCCCCGAGACACACAAGCGAACGGAGTTGAGAGCCCGGTCGGCCGCGCTGTAGAACAAAGGCAAGATGGCGGCGCGGCCGGATCGGGAGCGCTGGAGTCCCGGCTTCGCGGAGCACTAAGCGCGCTGAAGACTGCCGGGCGGCGCTAGTGCTACGGAAGGTATCGGAGAGGAAAGCGACAGTGGATCCTGGGCAGCGCTGCGGTCCACAGCGGAAACCCGGCGAGAGCGGTGCCCCTCCCCCCTCCTGCTCTCCGGTCCCTGGCTGGAGGGGTCGGCCTTCCTTTAGCCTGGAGGCGATGCTGTTGGCCTGAGCAGGTCCCCAGCGGACGAGACAGCTGCTGATGAGCCCAGGTGTACGGGGGCAGCATTGATTGGGGGCCCAGGCGCTCAACTGAAGACAGCGCCGAGGTAGCGGCAAGTAGCGGACTGCCCCTGGGGTTGGGCTGGGACCCGACCCCCAGCGGTTCCTGTGTGCCCGGGGGAGAAGTGGAACCTGGATGCGGCCGGGGGCCTTGCCACCAGAAGAGGGGTCTGCACGCGGAGAGGTGCGGAGCTGTTGGGTCAGTGGCTGGGCACTGGTGCATGTAAGAGCCCGCGTGCTGGGATGCAGATATGAGTGGTGTGCCCAGTCTGCCCGGAACCACGCCCGTCGGATCTTCCTGGAAGGGCGCGCTGGGCTCCCTACCCACCCATTGTGGATACCAAAGGCGCTGAACGTATGGATGGCACTGCGCAGTGCGCACTTCTAATTTGGCGGCTGGCAGCTGCACGTAGAGGGGGGCCCACTTATCCCGACTAATCAGGCTGGTGCTTGGGCAGAGGGTGCTGAACGTTTCATTACCTGCCCTTGAGCGGTGTTGGGGGGGACCGAGCACGGTGCGGCCAGTGGAAGTGCCAAGGTGAGCTGTGATCAGTAGCGGTGGACCGGGTGGCGCGTCTCTTGCAGCCAAGATGGCCGAGCTGGGTGCGGGCCTCGGCGCGCCGCCAATGCAGGAGGACAGGAATGCCTTGCCCCAAGATGGTGGGGCCACGGCCCCGGTGGAGACCTCACAACAGGAACAGAGGCTGAACCAACGCCTGGACGCTATTCTGGACGCGATCACAGCTACAAAGGACGCGCTGCACCAGGATATTGCACAGGTGGCGACGGGGCTGGGCCTACTAAGGGCAGACCACGCCAAGCTCTCTGATAGAGTGAAATCGAACGAACAACTCCTTCAAGAGCTGAAACCGGCGGTGGTCACTGCGGAACATCAACTGACAGACATTGTTAGCCGGCTGGCACTCCTAGAACGACGAGCGGAGGACGCGGAAGGACGTAACCGGAGGAACAACGTGAGGGTAGTGGGGCTTCCGGAGAAAATTGAGAAAGATGATGCGGTGGCATACATGGAGGACTGGTTCCGCACGGTGGTGGCGCCGGAGGGTCTGTCCCCCTTCTTCTCCCTGGAGAGGGCGCATAGGGTGCCTGCCAAACCACCCCTAGAGGGCCGACCCCCTCGGCCGATGGTGGTCAGATTGCTGCACTATAAGGATCGGGACCTGTTAATACAGAGGGCGAGACCCCAGGGCCCCTTCCAGGTGGATAATAGCAAGGTCACGATCTTCCCGGACTACACGCAGGAGGTGCAGCGGAGCCGGGCATCCTTCCTATCAGTGAAAAAGGAGCTGCGAGAGGAGGGGATCCAATACTCCTTGCTTTTTCCCGCCAAGCTTCGAGTGGTCGTTGATGACAGGACTCACTTTTTTCAGACACCCGATGAAGCATGGTCCTGGCTTGAACTGTACCGGACGGGACGGATCGTGGGCACAGACTCAACAAGGAACGGCAACAACCGGTCAAACTCAGGAAATCCCAGCGCATCCGCTCTCGGAACAGCGATCATCACGGGGTCACAGCAGGAGAAACCATCTGAGTGCTCGGCATCGGAGGAGGAAGAAGGGAAAACCGGAGACGACAACTCGGATGTAGGAGGCGCGCGGGGACCAGAGGTTACCCCACAAACTTCGGATGGCATATTTAACGAGTGAGGGCCGTGACTATTGTTTGATTCCGGGGTGCTTATCGGTCTGGACTCTCCTGTCTTATATTGGACTGCCAGGTATGGGGCTGCGTAAGCAGTTTGGGACTGCGGGCGCGGGGTGGTAGCTCTGCCGTTCTGGTTCGGGCTCCATTGTCCTCCTCAGACCCTTAAGGTCTTCTGTGGTGACGACCACAGGTTAGTGTGATGTGTGGGGTGTTTAAGGTTTGGAACGGGGCCGAAGCTGGGTTATTAAGTCCTGTCCTGGGGAGGGGGGTGGAGGGAGTTTTGGGAACTGTTTTGAAGGGGTTTTACTATTGCTGCAATGCGGGACTCATTTATTGGCTAGCGCCACTGTGTGGAACAACACTTTATGGGGACGTTACCTAACTTGAAATGTATCACATGGAATGTCCGTGGTATTCGTACGATGGTAAAACGACATAAGGTGCATGCCTACTTGATAAGAAGGGGAGTTCAGATCGCAATGCTTCAGGAAACTCACCTGACCAAGAAGGAGTGCGGGGCATTACAGAGGAGATGGCGAGGCCAGGTATTTGGCACGACATACTCGGCCTTCGCCAGAGGGGTATTGATATGGATAAGGGCGGGTACGCCATTTCAGGTCACGAGCCAGAGAATAGATCCGGAGGGAAGGTATGTAGTGGTCGAGGGGCGTCTCTGTGGTAGGGAGGTGGTACTGTGTAACATATATGCCCCCAACTCTGATCAAGCTCGTTTTTTCGAGGATTTATCGCGCTCCCTGGCGTATTATTTAGCAGGCCCTATTTTACTGGCGGGGGATTTTAATTCCATCTCTGATGTGCTGTTGGATAGGTCGCACCCACCACTAGTAGACTCCCCGGTTCGCCGGCTAGCGACCCACAGGCGGGATTGGCAAGACAGGTGGGGATTGTTGGATATCTGGAGGGCACACCATCCTGAAACCAGGGATTACTCTTATTTCTCTGTATTTCACGAACTACATGTACGACTGGACTCAGTGCTGTGTAGCAGCTCCTTAGCAAATGTGGTGACTCATTCTGAATATCTGTCCAGGACCATTTCGGACCATAATCCCCTGTTGATCTCAATGCAGTGGCAACTGACGAGATCGGCAGTTCCATCGTGGCGTTTGCGTCCTGATACACTGGAAGATCCGGTGTTCAGCGACTCGATCCGCCAGGGCCTTGATAGCTACTTTACAGACAATGCAGGCACAGCAGCCACGAGGTCGATTGAGTGGGACGCGATGAAGGTGGTGATGAGAGGGGTATGCATGAGTAGGTTTCTGAGTGTGAGAGGTACGGTGCTGAATGACCTTGCGAAAGCGGAGGAGGTGCTGAGAGGGCTAGAACAGCGAAGACCCGAGAGGCCAGAATTGCAGGACCAATTGTTGCAGGCTAAAGAGGCGGTGGCGAAGGAGACGGTAAGACTGCGTAGTTATGACTATAAGTCGTATGTTGTTAAAGTGCATGACGAACGGGACAAAGTGGGCACACTTCTTGCCAAGCTGGCCGATCCGGTGCCTAGGGGGTGTCCGATCTTGAGTATAAGACGCGACAATGGGGAAGTGGTTTATTCTCAATCGGCGGTCTTGGAGCGGTTCACATCCTACTATAGGGGACTGTACTCGAGCCACCTGGTGGCAGGGGCTTCGGAGATAGGTGACTACCTGGCTCCGATCCCTTTACCGTTGTTGGATGCAGAGGAGGCGAAGGACCTGGGGGACCCCATCACTTTAGCGGAGATACGAGGGGCGATTCAACAGATGGCGCGGAATAAAACCCCAGGGGTGGATGGGTTCCCGATTGAATTCTACGCCAGGTTTGTGGATATCTTGGCGCCCAGACTGCTGGATGTTTACGCGGAGGCGAAACGGTTGGGGCGGCTGCCGGACTCCATGAGGGAAGCGCTGGTGGTGCCGTTGTTGAAGCCCGGCAAGGACGCGTTAGACGTGACCTCTTATCGTCCATTGTCTATGTTGACGGTGGACTATAAGGTCCTGAGTCGCATTCTGGCTTCCAGGCTCCTTCCACGGATGGCCACCTTAGTGCATGGGGATCAGGCAGGATTCATCCCGACCAGGAGCACATCGATGAATATTCGTAGACTGGTCAGAGTCATCGACGTTGCCGCAACAGCGGAGTGGGATCCAGTGGTATTAGCGGTTGATATCGAAAAGGCATTCGATAGCTTAGAATGGGAGTACCTGGATGGTGTGTTACAGAAGTTTGGAATAGGGGAGGGGTTTCGGAGTTGGACGAGAGTGCTTTATTCGTCAGCGAAGGCGCGAGTGCGGCTTGGGCCCATAGTTTCTTCAGCTTATTCGGTGTGTAGAGGCACGCGGCAAGGTTGTTCGCTGTCTCCTTTGTTATTCGCCTTGGCGATGGAGCCACTAGCGGCGCAGGCACGATCAGGAACTGTATATGATGGGATAGCGCAGGGGCCTGATTCGCACTACATATCATTATACGCTGATGATCTGTTATTGTACTTGGCGGATCCTGGGAGTGCTCTGGAAGGTGCGGTAGACATGCTGGGCAGGTTCGGGAGGCTATCAGGTCTCAAGGTGAACTGGACCAAGACATGTGTGTTCCCCTTGCGGAAGGCTACGCCCTGCCCGCAGCTCACGAGGCCGGTGGTATGGGAGCCCTCCTGCTTTGTGTACCTGGGGGTGCGCATCTACCACGACGCTGTGGACCTCTTAGAGGGGAACGTGGAGCGCTGTATTCGAGCACTAAAGGGTTGCATGGAGTTCTGGGCGTCTCTCCCATTGTCGGTGTTGGGTCGGGTAGCACTGCTGAAAATGGTGGCACTCCCGAGGCTACTTTATTATTTCCGGACACTGCCAGTGTGGATCCCACAAAGAATTTTTAGAGAATTGAAGATATTGGTGACCGGCTTCCTCTGGGGTCACGGCCGACGGAGGGTAGCACTGACTACTCTGACTCGGCCCAAAAGCGAGGGGGGTATGGACGTTCCTGACTTCAAGTTATATTATCTGGCGGCGCAACTTCAGGTCTTGACGCAGAACGTGGCCAGGGAATTCAGGGGTCCGGATCGTGATAGGGGGACTGGCATTCAGAGGCATGTCTTATCGTCCATAGTCATGCAACAGAAACTGGGCGTGAGGGATCTAGCTATAGAGGAAAAGATGCTCAAACTGTGTTGGAACAGGAGCCTTAAAAGGGCTAAGAAAACCCGGCCATATGCACCGGAGATACCGCTGGGAATGCTGACCGTGCTACCGCATGGGGGTGATTGGTCCAGGTTGTTGACGTGGGAAGAGCTGGGCTTACAGATGGTAGGTGACCTCTATATGGACGGGACACTGGTTCCATATCAGACTTTACAGGAACAATTTGGCTTACCGGACGGAACCTTCTTACTACATGCAGCGGTGGTGACGGCGATGCAGAGATACTGGGGGGAGGGCTGGCGGAGCCGGAGGTGACCATGGCATGCCAATATGTGGTAATGGCGGCGGGCACCGTTAAGGCTGTGACATGCCTCCATACCAGAATGCTGAATGAGGGGCTGGCACCCTTGCTGGCGCTGAAATCGCGATGGGAGGTCAGCATAGGTAAACAAATACCAGAGGCGGTCTGGGGCCAGGTGTTGCATAGGACCTGGAAAGGGACGAGAAATGCGCGGTTTCAGCAGGTGCATTTTTTCATTGTCCATAGGGCATACTTGACTCCGGAGAGATTAAAGCGGCATTTCCAGGTACTTGATGCCATATGTTCACGGTGCTTGGAGCCGGAGGTAGATCTTGATCACATGTTGTGGGGATGCCCGAAATTGGGGGACTACTGGCTGGAAGTCGTGAACTTCTGAATGCTGTTACGGACAGAGAGATAGACTTTGATATGGCTGCGTGCATGCTCCTCTGGTTCCCGCATACCAAGAAGACTAAAGTGACGAGCAAATTCATTGATTTGGGGGTCATACTGGCGCAGCGTGAAATAACCTGGCATTGGAAGTCTAGGGAAGGCCCATCGGTGAGGAGATGGAAGAATGAGCTGTTGAGGTGGTCGGGCTGCGAGAGTGTGCTTCAGATGCGTCAGGCAACTAGAACTGGAAACGAGAAAAGTCTGGAAAGGGCACGGTCCTGGGAGTTGGTGGTACAGGCGTTACGGGACTATGCCACAGATGATGCAGAGGAAGACTAGAGATGGTCGGAGATTCCATGTGAGGTGCATGATTGTCTGAATATCCTGATGGATGACGTGCCTCGGAGCTGTAGTTGATTATGGGAGCCCGCATTAGCAGCAGCTGTGGGGGGAGGGGGGGTGGAGCGGGGGTGTTCTTGGAGTGGGTAGGTTAGTACCGTGCTGCAACACATCAACCTGAAGGGCCCAGAGTAGGGATAGATTAGTCCTGAAGGGAGCGACCGTATGGGCAGCCTGGGGTCTGGCGGTGCGGGGGGGAGGGGTGTTGCGGGAGAAAAGCAGATGTACATGACATAACTGACCTGCAGCCCGGACAGGGCACGCACTGAGGCATTTCCCGAAGAATGAGACTTTGAAGCGCCGCCCAGCCTCCGGGATGTGGGCTAAAGGGCTGTGTACTTAATACTGTGATGTTAACTGTCGGAAGGCCATAAGTGTGTAGGTTGGCCTATTGAATGGTTTTCTTTTTGATTCTGCAATAAAAATATATAAAAAAAAAAAAAATCATTCGACAGAGTCGACAGGCTCTGATAATGGCTACGGAGGAGATTCTTAGACAGGTGGATGGGGGGGCAGGGCCGTCCTTATCCTATTGGACCTATCAAAAGCATTTGACACAGTGAATCAAAAGGTGTGCAGCGGCGGAATAAGATGCCAGTGACTATGAGGTTCAAGTCAAACAGGCAGATTTTTAGGAAAATGCTAAAATCCTGTTTGTTTCCCTTTAACTAGGTGCAGGATCAAACAGAGCAGCTTCCTATCACACGTTCACTAGCGCCAAGACGCAGCGGCAATCGAGGGGTTTACACATATATTTTATCTTTATCTTTTTTTATAGGCAGCCTCAAATTCAGAACAACCCAAGCTCTTCCATCGACTATCATCCCACCTGCCTAAGTGGTCACATATCCACTGGTTACTGGGGAGGGGGATACTTTAATTGTGTACTGGACCCGACTATAGACTGCTCTAATCCCCCACTCTCTAATACCCTTTGGTGTCCAACACTCAGAACCTAGCAATGTGGCTAGTTCTTGAGGGGTGCCTGACAACACCACAACTCTGGAATTAAACTTTCATCCTTCTACTCCCCAGTGCAAAATGTGTATGCATGCTTAGATAGGTTAGGCTGCTCATCCCCACTATCAAGTTTATTTCCACTTCCAATTACCTTAGGAGGGAACATCAATCAATTAATCCGAGGGTTCTTGTAAAGTGTGATTGGTCACCCCAGGTAGTGACCAGGCGCTAGGTCCTAACGTCCTTGATTAAAGAGCCATTTCTTGAGCTTTTTCCCTGAATTCCACAAATGAAGAGCAGGTGCACAGATGAAGGGGGAGGTCATTTCAGGACTTGGCGGCAAGGTAGGAGAAGGAACAGTCTCTGCAGGGGCTCCGGCAGATGTGGGGAATGTGAGCCAGGGCAAGGGAGGAAGAGCAAAGTTCCTTGGTGGTACGATGGAATGTCAGGATGTGGTTTAAGTTGGAGGGGCCAAGGTTGTGGAGGGCCTTGTAGGTGTGAGTAAGGAGCTTGAAGAGGCATCTTTTCTGAATGGGGAGCCAGTGAAGGGCTCTTAAGTGGGAGGTGGTGCTGGTTCTCCTGGGGAGGTTGAGGATTAATCTTGCTTCAGTGTTATTGATGGTCTAGAGGCAGTTGAGTAAATGCTTGGTTGTTCTGGTGTAGAGTCCATTGCTGTAGTTGAGACAGCTGGCAATGAGGGCTTGGGTAACTGTTTTCCTGGTGGAGGTGGGCATTCATGGGAAGATCTTGCAAGAGCATGCGGAGGGTGTGGAAGCAGGAGGAGGAGGCAGCATCGACTTGGTTTGTCATGGTTAGTTGGCTGTCCAGGACAATTCCTAGATTGCGCGAGTGGTTGGAGTGAGCAGGTGCAGAGCTGAGAGTGGTGGGTCACTCAAAGTGGTTCCAGGGGGAGAGGGGGTTTTCCGAAGATGAATACCTCTGTCTTTTCCGAGTTGAGTTTTAGACAGTTGGCCCTAATCCAGTTGGCAACGTCGGACAGGGTGCTCTGGAAGTTGGCTCTGGTGATGTCGGTGTCGACTGTGAGGGAGAGGAGGAGTTGTGCGTTGTCTGCATTATGTTGAGTCCATGGGTGCAGGCAAAGTCTGCGAGAGGTGTCACATAGGTGTTGAAGAGGGAGGGGCTGAGGGAGGAGCACTGGGGAAAGCTGCAGATGATGTACTTGGATTCGGAGGAGAAAGGAGGTAGGAGGATCCTTTGTGTTTGGCCGGAGAGAAAGGAGGCGATCCAGTTGAGGATATTGTGTTGGATGCCTAGGTGGTGGAATCTGGCAATGAGGGTGAGATGGGAGACTGTCGGAAGCTGCAGAGAAGTTTAGGAGGATGAGAGCTGCAATTTCCCCTGGTCGGGGATGCGTCTGCTGTAATCTGGAGCTGCGATTAGGGTGGCCTCTGTGCTGTGGTTGGCCCCGAATCCTGATTGTGAGGTGTCCAGGAGGGGAGGTTGTTCTGCTTGAGGTATTCTGTGAGCTGGCAGTTGATAGCCTTCTCCAAGACCTTGGCAGGGAAGGGGAGTAGCGAGATGGGTCAGTAATTCTTGAGTTTGCCTTGGTCAGCGGAGGGTTTTTTCAGGAGAGGCTTGACCACTGCATGCTTCCATGCAGGGGGATGTGTTGAGGATCTCTGTGAGGATGATGCTGATCTCTTCTCTCCCTAGGCTGTAGATGTGGAGGGGCAGGAGTACGAGTGTGCACCAGAGTGCATTGAGTTCATGATGGTAGTGGTGTCTTGGATTGAGAACTCTTTCCAGTTGGATAGTCAGCGGGTGTTGGTGGCATCGGTGTGTGTGTAGAGGTGGTTGAGGTTGGTGGGTTGGGTATCAAAGTTGCTGTAGATGTCTGGGGTCTTTCGATGTTAGTAGTCAGCGAGGGTGTCGCAGAGATCTTGGGAGGGATGAATCATGTTTTCTGTTGCAGCTTGGCTGGAGATCTCTTATGACGGTGAAGAGCTCTTTGGCGTGGTTGGCGCTTGCCTCGATGCGGTTGGTGAAGGCATCCTTCTTGGCTTCCTTGAGATGGCAGTGGTAGTTGTTGAGGGCTGATCTGAAGGACCTGAGATCAGAGGGGTTCCTTTTGTAGTGGCAATGTCTTTCTAGTTTCTTGCAATTGCATTTGAGGGTCTGTAGTGTGGGGGTAAACCAGCTGGCACATTTTGTATATCTGTTGCCAAAGGGTGCTTTTCATAGGGGGGATATTTTTTTCACAGCTCAGGATATACACTTTCAGAAGTTCTGAACTTTGCATTCGAGGTTGTCGGAGGAGTCGAGCCTGGTTGCTTTGAGGACAGAGGACTGGAAGGGTCAGTGGGTGGTCTGGTGGAGTACTGGAGATCCAGTGAGGGTGAAGTGGACAATGCTGTGGTCCATCCAGGTTAGTTGTGTATGAGAGCTTGATTCTGTTACTGTAGGAGAAGATAGGGTCCAGTATATGCCCTGCGATGTGTGTGGGGGTAAAGACCAGCTGAGAGAGGCTGAGGTTGCTCATATTCTCCAGGAAGGTGGTGGTGTTGGTGTCATTGGGGTCTTCAAGGTGGAAGTTCAGGTCTCCCAGGAAGATGTAGTGTTCGGAGTCGATTGCCACCGGGTGATGAAGTCGGAGATGGTATTGCCGAAGCTTGGACAGGGGCCCGGGGCTCTATAGATGAGTCTTCCTATGATGGTGGTTTTTGCCTCGAGTCTGATATGAAAGTTGAGGTGTTCCATGATCGACGTGATGTCATTGTCTGAGGCGGTGCATTGGAGTGTGTCTTTGTTGACGATCAGCGTGGTGTAGAAGTTTGAAGCCGGGGGTGCCGCGGTGGCTTTGCCAGGCACCAATGAGGGGCTGACCCAGGTTATAGTGATGAACATGACGTCTGGGGCAAGGGTGGTTATGGTGTCCCAAACTTCAGTGGCGTGCTTGCCAAGGGATTGGATGTTGAGTAGAGCACAGCGGAGCTTTGGGTCGAGTTTTGGTGGGAAAGGCGTCGTTGGAGCATTGGTATTGCAGGTGAAGTGGCAGTTCTGGCAGGTGAAGGGGCGTTCTGTTATTCTGGGCAAGGTGATGCAGCAGTTGGTGTCTCTCCTGGGGTTGAGGGACTGAGGTTTGTCAAATATGTACCCGTGAAGGGAGGGAGGGACAGGGATTCTGGAGCTGGACGATGTCCAGACGCAAATGGGCACAGACAGGCTTGCCTTTGCTCACCTTCAGCATGCCAGTGGTTCGCCCACTGCGCATGTCGGCTGTGCGGACATGCTGTGTCCTCCGTTAAGTAGGTCCTGGAGTGGGAGGGGCGCTGGGAAGCAAGGGGGAGGAGGTGGGAAAACTGGAGAAACGGTGGCAAACAAACTCGTAGAACGGTGGCTGACTAGCTGGGCAGGGGGGGCACATCAAAATAATACAAAAAGGAAAGGCTGACTAGTGGGGGAAAGGAACACAACTAAATAATACAAAAAGAGAAAGGTTGACTAGAGGAGAAGGGGGACAACTAAATTATACAAAAAGAATAAGCTGACTAGCGGGGGTTACACCTAAATAACACAGAAAGAAAGGCTGACTGGTGAGGGAATGGGAGGTACAGAACAGAGTGGAATCAGGCAGCAAGGCTGGAGCCGCAAGGACGGTGTAAAGCAGAGCTGGCATCCTCGCAGTATGGGAGCATGCAAATGAATACACCACACACAGAGCTCTGCAATAGACACCTTTATTCCTCACCATATGATCACACACTGCACTCTCATTATGCCATAGCCTTTAATAACACACCTTAACACCTCCCAGCTAATTGCAAAAGTCCTCTGTTTAGTCCACCCAGAACCACAAAGGTCCTAGTGCACAGTCTCACAACACTACATCTCCCCCTTTGTTACATAAAAAGTAAAAACAACAGTCACATTACATTTCCTCAATAAGTCGTCTAGGCGCTATCACTAGTCAGCCAGATCGAGTGGTGAGACGGGTCAGACACACTCTCATTATGCATCAATGGCACAGGTTCTGGTGCTTAATCTGGACAGTTTGGTGGGGTGACTTTATGCATGATTGCAGGAGTTGACAGATGTTGAGATAGGTGCTTAAAGTGGGATGAGTTCTGTGTGACAGACTTTCTGGGACGATGTGCTATCACCGTGAGTCCTTTGCACATTATAAACCTCATAGGATCAACAGCAAATGGAAAGTCTGTTTTCCACTTTCGTTTCTGCTTGAACAGGGCCCAGCGAGCATCACCAAAGACTGTTACCTGAGACCGTCAGCACCTCTCGGATTATTTTTTCATCTTACACTTTGGAGAAGTGTCTGTGACACGAACCTTATCAGCACTCAAGGATCGGTCTACTGTCCACTGTGACAGTTTGGCTCCTATGGCCTTCCCAAACACCAAGGTGGCATGACTGTCACCAGTGGAGGAGTGAGGAGTTGAATGATACACACAGAGGACCTGGTTTAACTCGATTCCCTCCATCGACATCCGTTGAATTACCCTTTTGAGGGTACCCATGAATTGTTCCACAAAACCATTGGCTTGGGGCCACAGATGTGTTCTCTTATGATGCTTGATATTTTGTCTGACTAGAAACTCCTTGTATTCTTTGCCTGGAACGGTGGATCATTGTCAGATTTGAGAATGACAGGGATACCCCACACTTCAAAGATGTCATCCAGCTGCTCGATTACCTTGTCATGGGTTGCTGATGATGACTCCTCTACTAAAGGAAAGCTTGAATACTCACCAATAACTACCATGAGAAGATGTCCGTTTCCTAAAGGCCCAACCAAATCAACTGCAACTCTTTATCAAGCATGTGCAGGAAGCTGCACATTGTCAATAGATATTGCATCACTTTGGGGGAAAGGCAGTTGCAAAGATGCCGCTCCTTTAGTTCCCGCTCCACTCACTCATCTAGGCACGGGAACCACACTCGGTCTTTTAGCGTTCTTTTGGTGGCTACAATGCCACAGTCTCCTTCATGGGCTAGTTCAATGACTTGCTGTCTCAAGCTCTCAGGTATGATGATTCTCAAGCCTCTCAATACAACAGCTTTCCTGCTAACACACAGTTCATTCTGTACATTTTGAAATACGTGAAATTTAACATCGTCAGCAAAAGGTTGAGCATTTTTCTTCCACAATTGAGTTGTAATTATGTCTTTGAGGATAAGCATGTTCTTATCGCATTAGTAGCAGCAATAATCTGTTCAATAGCTAGGACTGTTGGTGTGCTGTACTTCACAATTAAGTTAATATACTCTTCAGCCCTTTTGGATGTTGGACTGTAATGATGTAGTGATAGTCGTAAAAGGTAATCAGCAGGAATCTGATATTTGCCCGACTTGTGTGCAATTGCATAGTCGTACTCCTGTAGTCCTAACTCCCCACTCTCAATGTGAGCGAGCATCTTGGCTTTAGGGTTTCCATACATGGTGAGCAGCGCGTGAAGGTCTGTAATGATTGTGAAATGTATTCCGTATGGAAACACATGAACATTTTTGCAGGTCCATACTACAGCCAGACTCTCCTTTGCTGGCTGAGAATAGGCACTTTCTGTGTCAGATAGGCTCCAACTAGCATAGGTCACAATGTGTCTCTGAGCATTCGAATGAACATTATGTTGAGCAATGATTCCCCCCCAGCATCACCGGTTTCACATCTGCTGTGGCCTCAGTTTGTAACTTTGGGTCAAAATAGGCTATCTTGGTTGCATTCTCAATCAAATGTTTATTCTTTTGTAGCTTTTATCACAATCAGCCAACCATCGCTTTGTCAAGTCTCTTAATGGGGCACTCAAAGTAGCAAAGTCACGAGTGCACCTTGAGCAATAACTGGCCACGCCTAAGAAGGATCGTAGCAAGGTAACCTCTTGTGGGGGTCAAGCAGCTGACAGTGCTTGCACCTTAGCTGGGTCAGGAGTCATTCCCCCATCAGAGAAAATGTGCAAAAAGAATTTGAGTTTGGTCATGTGAAACTCACAACTTGCTGCATTCAGAATAAGACCTGCTTTAGCAAGGAAGTGTAATACTTGTGTAACAGCCTTGTCATTCTCCTTTTGCATTGTCACAAATACCAGTATGCCATCCCTGTAATTAAAAGCATACATGACAGGTTGAATTATTCGATATATAACTTCCTGAAATATTGCTGCAGCTGACAACACTCCAAAACTCTGCCTTTGTTATCTGAACAAACGAACATGAGTTGGAAAAGTAATGATGTACCTACATTTCCTCATCAAACTTGAATTGATGATATCCCTTGTTCAGGTCAAGACAGAAGACTTTGGCACCATTCAATTACATGATCATGTCCGCTATGTGTGGACCAGGATGAATTTCCCTCTCGATTGCTTTGTTGGCTTGGCGCATGTCAACACAAATGTGCACTACACCTCTATTGTTCTTTTTTGGCACCACCACTACTGGCAAACCCCATAGTGTAGGACCGGTGGAGTGCTCAACGATGTCATGCTTCAACAGCATTTCTAGTTCTTTCTCAACAGCTTCTTGAAAGTGAAAAGTGACACTGCAGTGCCATTGGGCAACAGTGCGAATGTTCTAATTAATATGAAATTGCACTTTCATTGTCTTGAGCTTTCCTAGGCCATGAAACATCAACAGGAACTAATGCACAATTTCAGATTGAATGTGGAGGTTGTAATTGAGAGATATCATTCTCATGTCAGCCGCTGTAGCAAAACTAAGTAGGCAGGTGCTGTGTGAAGTACCTTGAAGAACATGGATTGACAATTGCACTGATACTACTTTATGTTACATTGTCGAGGGAATGACCCTTGAATCTGCAACAGTTTAGAAGCAGCCCATGTGTATACCTTTGTGTTTGACAGACTGAGGCATGGCACAGGAGACATGCTATTGAAATTCTAAATTGACATGATGTCAATTGACATAATACTGTCTAAGATAAAGGTTGTGGGGCAACTGTTGAATTCTACTGTAATCTTTGGGCAGTGTCCAAATTAATTCAATTGTTTCGTTTGGTGATTAGCCTTTGTCTTTTGTTCTTCCTTGAAAGCAGCCAAACCTACATGTGTCTATTGTTTCTTGATCCGTATGATCATCTCACATCCATCTTCTTCACTGGCACTTGATAATGATGTTGAAGAATCTTTGTCAGATGAACTTGACAACAATCAATGTTGTCTGGTTGGACTTGTCATAACTGATGTTGCTTTCTGGCCTTGTGGGTGTGATGAGACTGTAATCTTCTGGCGCCCATTTTCTCTTCTCTCTGTGACTCATTTGGTTTCTGTTTTGTTTTTCAGACCGTTACAAAGTTTGTTTCACCAGCTGGCTGTCTCGCTTGATTGAAATGTAACATTCATAGTGGACAATCAGGCATCGGTTTGAACATGGCTTCCAATACTTCCTTAATTTGACAGTACGATATTGCATCAGCTTGTGATAATTTCTTTATCACTTCTTTCACTTCATCACTGGCAGGGTTTATTAAATAATTAATGATTTTCTTATTGTCTGCTTATTCCAGCACGTCTATGAAATCATCGAACATCATCATCCATGCAGTCCGCCTGGCGCCAACATTCTGCCACTTGATGGTGTCAAAAGGCGGTGGCAGTTTTAGGAACACCCCTGCAACATACTTCATGCTACCTTTTGCAGCCATTGAAATATTTCATTATTCCGATCGCTTCTGTTGCCCTCGATTACACACATGCAGCTGTGCACAGATCGGCCTCTCATCTGGGCTTGGTTCATCACACCCAATTTGAGGTCATGTGGAATTTCCCTCGTTCATGCTGGAAAGTATGTTTTTGCTTCCGTACCTGGTTTCACTGTCTTTAGCTTTTGCCTTGAATTGATGATGGCGTTATGGTGCAATGCAGTATTTCTTCTTTCAGCCTTACCAATGGATTCTGGTAGGCTTTTCGAATGTGCTCCTCTATGGGCCTTCAACTTTTTCATCAGCCATGCCTGGACTGGAGTCGAGCTTCGTCTTCACATACCCCAACTTCAGACTACTTTGCATCGACATGGGGAGCACATGGCAAGCAGGGCTACCATACGGTTGCAAACTCTCAGGGAGAGCAGTCTCTTTTCATCGAGGTATGTACTCCACCTTTGTTGTCAGATATAGCGTTCTCCCCCAGCCCGGGAGCATGCAACTGAATATGCCACACACAGAGCTCTGTACTCAAACGCCTTTATTTTTCAGGATACAATCATACACTGCACCATCATAACATCATAACCATTAATACCCACACCTTAACACATCCCAGTAAGATACATGATTCCTCTGTTGAGTCCGCCCAGAATCACCAGGGTCCTAGTGCACAGTCTCACTCCACTACACCCTACTTCTAAGCCTGGGATGGGTCAGAACCCTCTCTCCTATTCCCACTTGACATCTACAAGCCTCCACTCTTGAGGATTCATCATTTAGGGACACCTCTCTTAGAAAACGTTCTTGAATATTGCTAGCACAAGAATGGCTCTGCTTACTCTACCACTATTTAATAGGAGGGTAGCAAGGATGCTATTTTGGGTGTTTGCATCCATACGGACTCTGGGGTATGAATGAAGATCTTACGAGAACTAGATGCCACCAAACAAGAATATACAGCCTCAGAGAGGAGAGCGGTCGAGGACCCTTTGCTCCGACCTTCAGTGGCTCAGCTTCGCAAGGCCGAGGTCCATCTAACTGAGTGAATTTGCAGCTTAGATTTTGCTTCTTACACGATCCAAACACATTTCAAGGATGACAAGTCCTTTTGACATGGATAACCAACAGGGGTGCTAAACAGCCACCAGTAGTCTCTATTCTCAGACTGGATGGCACATTCCTCCACTCAAAACAGGCTATACCTAAAGTTTTTGCCGCCTACTATAGAGTTCTCTACTGCCCCACATGTGCATCCTGCCAGACCTTCCTAGTGGCAGCCCCTCTCCCCAGACTATCTCTGGAGGACAGCGAGGTTCAGCATGTGAAGGCATGGGTGTCCAGAAAACCCAGGAGAAACGGCGTCCCAGCTGAATGTTTGTAGGCTCTCTTGCTCCCAGGTTGCTTAAGCTATTTGTAACAGCATTTGAGGCTGGGTGCCTCTCTGCCACTCTCTGTGAGGCCTTGTTTTTCTCCCTTCTAACATCAGGTAAAGAACCTTTGGACCTCACCACATGCTAACCCACAGCTATACTAGACATGGACTGCAAATTCCTCAGTTAGATTCTGGCCAACCGCATCCAACAAGTACTCCACACTTAGTCCCCAAAACAGGTTCATACCAGGAAGGAACACTTCCCTGAACAGCCACTGTTTCTATTGTATCAAGGAAGCCATCTGGGGGAAATGGGCATATGCTGTCAACCTAGTGCTCTATATACAAAACGCCTTGAAGACCCTTAGTTGAGAGTACTTGTTCAGCCTACTATCAAAATTTGACTTGATGACTATATTATCAAATTAATCTATCTACTTTCTACAGTCCTCATGGTCCACATTTGCTATGGGTAGAGTCTCTCTGAAACCATTCTGGTTGGTAAGCGTATAACGCAGGGTTGCCCCCTCTTGCCACTCATATTCACTCTAGCAATGGAACCACTCACGGTTCATGCCTGACTAGGTGACATGTAGTAGACTGTACTGCTCCCTGATAGCTTCCTCTCAATTTCATTATATGCTGATAAAGTTTTGCTGTACCTGAAGAAATGTCGTCAGATCACCCCCCCATTGCCAACTTTCTTCCAGACTTTAGTCTAGTCTGTGGACTACATGTGAGTTGATATAAAACCTGCATCTTCCCCGACAGCTAGAGCAGAGCCGAAGGAATCTGGACCTCGTGGAGGCCCAGTTCTATGGGAACCAGCCTGTTTACGATATCTGCCATCTGCATATACCCCTTTGTGCCAGACTTGCTCAACAGTAATCTAACAACAGCGCTGTAATCTCTCAGATCACAGATGGCCTTTTGGCGACCAATTCCCCTATTCGTAAAGGGCCACATTTCGGTTGCTCTGGATGAGAAGTCCAAGTTATAGGAATCAGTGATAAACAGATTGTTAATCAGGTCATAGCAGATTTCACTGTTAAAACTGGCCAATGAAAAATAATCATCAGTTCATTCTGTGTCATTCAAGCTCCGGAAATTTGTTGGGCAGAGACGTGTTGTGCAAGATGAACTGCGTGGTTTATTGCACCCCGCATGATGTTGCAATTGAAACTCAAGATGATGATTCTGTGTTTAAAATTTCATCACATGATTCAAGAGTTTAGCTGTTCCCAGTCTTGACTAAGGAGGATTTAACTTTGGATCTAGGGCATTTTGTCAAAGAAGAGGTTTGGGATTTCTCTTGTAATGAGAAAGGATTAATAAAAAGTACCAGGCCCGTAAAGATCAATGTAAAACACAATGCCGTTTTCCGCAGAACTCAATACAAACTTTCAAGAGAAGTACAAGAAGAAATAAAACCGGTCATTGAAAAAATTATTGAGCAGGGAATTCTTTGGGAAGTGCTTGGTAGTCCTTGCAACTTTCCTGTGATTAGAATAAGGAAATTGAGGAACAGCATCTGTTATCACCCATGCCAAAACAACGCCTGGCTTAACAACGCAGTCAATACCACAACTGTGTCATTAGCACGACTTCCATTACAGCGCAAGTCATTACAACAACTTACTTTAGGGAAGCACTTGACTTTGAAATAGTTTAAATTACTATTCCAACTCCAGTCAGTGTATCAGTAGGGAAGGTGTTGGACTTAAAATCCAACACTGCATTCCCTAAAGCAAGTCATTGTAACGACTTGCCTTGTAATGGAACATGTGGCAACGTCACAGTCAAGATACTGACTTTCGTTGTAAAGGCACTACGTTGTAATGCCTGTGTTGTAATAGATGTTTTCCAAAACTGAGTGATAAATGGAGTATAGCTCAAGATTTAAGAAAAATAAATAAAATTGTGATTACATGTTGTCTTATGGTATTGTGCTTTAAATTGAAATATACAACTGCAGGTACTCACTATTTAGAGTGCTTGTTGCCTGCTGAAACGTGATGGTACTCTTCCATTAAATGTACTGCAGCAGTGCTGAGAAGTGCAGGTACTCTCTATTTCAAATTAAAGTGCAGACACTCACTACCAGGAGTAATCCTGTTCCAAAATCCACACGAGCAAGATGGTATACAGTTATTGACTTGTACCTAGCATTCTTCGCCATTCCTCCCATGGGGATAACTAATTTTTTAATTTCAATTTAAAAATAAAGTTCTTGTTTTGTGTAGGATCCCACATGGGTATACTATTTTAGCTGAATCTGAAAGAAAGATCTAGAAGGTTGGAGGTTGCACTGTAATTCAGTCTTGGTGCAGTACATTGATCACGGACTGGTTGAAGCCAAGACAAAAGAAGACTGTAAACTTGAAACCACTGCCTTGTTGAATCATTTGGCTGCCAGTGGCCACAAGGTTCCAAAAATGCAGTACTGTAAAAAAAGGAAAGTGATTCATCTTAGTCATCACATTGAAAAACGAAGAAGAAAAGTCTCTAAAGAATGAGTTTCTGCAATTCTGAAAATGAATACTCCTATCACCCAGAGGGAGGTGAGTGTGATATTGGAAATTGTTGGCTACTGTCATCAGCGGATTCCAAATTGTTCCTTGACTGTAAAACTTTTAGGAAAGTTGACCCAAAGTAACATTTAGGATCCGGTAGTATTTGACGAAGGATGCTTAGAGGTCATCTGGGTATTAAGAGAAAGTTTGTGTAATGTACCTGCTCTTGGAATGTCTGACTATAATTTAGAATTTTATCTTTTCTGTCATTAAGTGAATTGGTGTGTCCTTGCTATTCTGACATAAAACACTGAGGAATCATGAGACCTATGGCTTTTCTATCAGGTATGTTGGAGCCACACTTTTCTGTGCGATTACTGTGTCGGCACAAATATCCTACCACCAGCGCTACCCTTGATCTCCCGAGTAAAATAATACCTCACTTGTGCAGCTATCCAATGCAGAATCAGCTAAAACATTTTTTTTTATGTAGCACTTAGAACATGCGGTGCTATACCTGTAATCCCTATGTTTTTGGCTCTTCCCAATCACAGGCTTCTGGCCCACCCACACAAGTGAGGTATCATTTTACTCGGGAGAACAAGGGGAATGCTTGGTGGTTGGACATTTGTGCTGGCATGGTGATATCACACAAAAATATATGGAAATAGTGAATTGTTTTAGCAAAATTTGAGGTTTGCAGGGGATTCTGGGTAGGGAAACGTTGGGGGATCCATGCAAGCCCTACCACATCGGAATCCCCAGGGTGTCTAGTTTTCAGAAATGTGTGGGGTTGGTAGTTTTCCAAGGAAGGCCGCGAGCCCGGGACTAAAAAAACAGGTGCCCCCTGCAAAACCAGGTAGTTTTGTGACAGGTAAAAGTTTGAAGTCTCCACAGTACGATTTGGGCAACTTCCTTATGCAGCCACTATACCTACCCACACAAGTGAGGTACCATTTTTATGGGGGAACCTGGGGGAACGCTAGCTGGTAGGAAATTTGTCTCAGCCCGGTGATCATACAACTTTCCCACACAGAAATTTGAGAAAAATTTGATTTTTTTCTGCAAAATTTGAGGTTTGCAGGGGATTCTGGGTAGGGAAACAAGGAAGGATCCATGCAAGCCATACCTCCCTTGACTTCCTCAGGTGTCTAGGTTTCAGTAATGTGTGGGTTTGATAGGAGCTAGGACCCAAAATCCACAGGTAGGCACATTCAGAAACAATAGTCAGTGCCTAGTGGGATTTTTACCGCCCTGGGTTGGTGGGAATTGGGGGCTAGTGCCCCGATATGCCCCCAAGCGGGGCAGAAAGACTGTGGCTATTTGTTTGGGAGGTGGTGACATTGGGATGCCCATTCTGGGCAGCCCCCACCCCTACGTATAAAAAAGCCGGAAGAATTGTTAGCACCTAGTGGGCTCTCTGCCCCCCCCCCCCCGGGGGGAATATAAGGGGGCTATTGCCTCTATCTGCCTCCTGGGGGGGTGGAAAGACCAAGGCATTTTTTGGGGGGATGGGGTCATTGGCATACCCATTCTGAGCAGCCTGGACCCCGTACTTTGGGAGAAAAAAGAATCCCTGATGCCTAGTGGGCTTGGCTATTGCCCCATTTGCCACCCAGGGGGGTAGAAAGACTGTAGAATTGTTTGGGGGGTCGGGGCATTGGCATGCTCATTATGGGCCTCCCCACCCTTACATATATATAAAAAAATATATGTGGTGCCTTGTGGGCTTTCTGCCCCTAGGGGACAGATCAGGGGCTACTGCCCCATCTGCCTCCTGGGGAGGGGTGCAGAGAGACTGTGGAATATTTAGGGGGGTATTGGCATGCCCCCACCCTGAACTTTTAAAAAACAAATCCCTGGTGCCTAGTGCGCTATTGCCCCATTTGCCTCGGGGGGGGGGGGGTCAGAAAGACTAACATTTTTTTAGGTGGGGCATTGGCATGCCAATTCTGGGCAGCTCCCATCCCAACATAGATTTTTAAAAAACGAGTGCCTTGTGGGCTTTCTGCCCCCCCCCGGGAGCTGATCAGGGGCTATTGCCCCCATCATGCCTCCTGGGGGGGGGGGGCAGAAAATATTTTCCGTTCTTTGGGGGTAGGGTGAGGGCCCGGGGTTGCCCATTCTGGGCAGCCCCCACCGCCGTCCAATAAAGAAATTATCCCTGGCATCTAGGGTGCTTTCTGCCCCCCAGGGGGGCAGAAAGACTGTCTGTGGCAAAGCCCCTTGCCCAAGTGGCCGCTTCCCCTTACCTGGTGGCTAGTGGGTGGATCCCTGCTTGGGAATCGCCCTCCTGGCACGATCCACAAGCAGGGATCCACTAGGGAAGGGTGCCATTGGAAAGGGGAGATACTCCACTTTGTTATGTTATGTTATAATGGATTTATACCGCGTACAAATACTCATGAGTGTCCTGGCGCGCAAAATGACAGTGACCCTGTGGAATGAGAGCTTTAGCATGACTGCTTGAAAAGGAAGGTTTTCAGTTGCTTTTTAAAAAGTCTTAGGTCCTGAATGTACCGAAGTTCCAGGGGCAGGAAATTCCATGTAATAGCTGCTTTGACGGACAGAGACTGGCACCCCAGCCACATTCTGCGGAAACGTGGGATCGCCATCCGTTGAAGGGTGGCTGAATGCAGCGGTCTGTTGGGAACATAGAAAGCAAAAGGCTACCGAATGTACAGAGGTCCGAGATCGTGCAGAGCTCTATGTGCCAAAGTAAGGACCTTAAATTGCACTCTCTGGGCCACGGGCAGTCAAAGCTGCTCGCATGAATGCTGTTTTACGCTAGATCAGCCAAAGATGTTAAACATTATCAAAAATGGGGTGACCGGATATAGGAGCTTAGCGCGCATCCAAGATGGTCGCGTGAGCACAGGGCTCCCGAGACCCTCGCCGCCTCCCGCATATATCCTGTCACTAATCCTGTTACAGATGACGGGTTATTAAGGACACGACCCTGCTGACATAAAAGCTCTTTTCGGAATTCGATTTGGATGCCGGGAACCGGACTCACTCCGCTCTGAAAGTTGACGGCCTACACCGAGGAGCAACCTGGGACTCAAGTCCCCGAGGTACCCGGGTGGTAATCGAATAACAACGGCCAGTGGAGGTTGTCTTGTGTCCTCGAAGTACTTTCGGTTTCGTTTTTGGACCTTCTCTACTGAAACCAGTTTTCATCTGACTTCGGTGGCCCATGGTCCGCTCCTGGCTCATACGCTTGCCCAGTGCGCCCCGTGTTTAGACTCTCTTGAGACTGACTTGTGAGAAGCCATTCATACCAGGTCTCAGGGGGCCCTCAGGGGCGCGTCGCTCAGTATGGCGGGCAAGCCTGAAAGTGAGAAACTGACGACCAAAGTTACGCACCGTGGAGGCGCCATTCAATCAAATATTATGGACCGTTACACTCGCCCTAAAGGTTCCCCCAGTGGTGCTGGCAAAACACCGTACGAGACCGGCGATGGCTCCGCGACGACGGAGGAGTTGACCTTACGAGACGTCATGAGCGCCATTGCGGGGGTGAAGACTTCCATGGGCCAGCAATATGAGACATTGGCTTTGAAGCTGGACACAGTGGCTATCGATGTTAACTTGATCAGGACCGACCTGGCGAAGACCAATGACCGGGTCAAGTCTTTGGACATCAAAACCGCCAGTCTTACGACTGATATGTCCGATCTCCAAACCGAGGTTCGTAATCTACGCTCCTCTAACGACTTGTTCGCCCGCCGGCTGGAAGACTCCGAGAGTCGGGCAAGGCGCAACAACGTCCGTATCATCGGGGTTCCGGAGAAGTCCTCTGAGATGACTACAGATCTCCTCGTGGAGGACCTGATATTGAATCATCTGGCCCCCAAGGGCCTCAGTAACATTTTTGCGGTCGAACGCGCCCACAGAGTTCCGGGTGGGGAACATAAGCCTGACGCTCCGCCACGACCCATAATAGCCAGAATTTTCAATTTTAGGGAAAGAGACGCTATCCTGCAGGCATCGCGAACTACTGGCCCCACGAAATTTGAGAACGCTACGATTGGCTTTTACCCAGACTTTACTCAAGCCGTGCAGAAGCAGAGGATGGGATTTATGGGGGTCAAGCGGAGAATGCGAGATATTGGAGTGAAATATTCAATGCACTTTCCTGCTCGACTTCGCATCGAATACAACGAACAGACGCTCTTCTTTGACCGACCTGATCGCAGAAGGTGGCCCGCAGGAACAGGAGTGAGGAGTGACGACCGGCACATGCAGTATATGGACTTCGCTGCAGTGGTTTGATGACTTTTTATGTTTGTGCATATATTTGCTATACTCAGAGGCGGCAGGGGAGACGGGACTCTCCCTCCTTCAGGGGTTTTCTTTCTTTTTGTAGACTAGTTTCATGATAGGGCGACGGGCACACTGCAAGTTGGGGTGGCTATTTGGTCTAACGCAGGGGTGCAGGGTGGGGGGATGTGTTCGAAGGGCTTTCCTGGGGGTGGAGAGGGGAACTTTGTTTGCTCTTGTTTGGTTTAGAGGCAATGTTTTACGACATATTCTGATCTTGGTGTCCGGTTCGCTGGGGGGGGGGGGCAGGGAGACCGCCTTCAACTTTCGGGATGGGGGTAGGGGGTTGAGGGTATTAAGTTGGAATGTCAATGGTCTGGGGGACAGGATAAAACGGGGTATAGTGTTGCAGTTTTTGAAACGTCTCTCCCCTGATGTAGTGTTATTGCAGGAAACGCATCTGATAGGGAACACATTCCACGCAATGAATCGACGAGGGTATCGTCTGGTTGCGCACTCTAGATTCACTACTGGGTCGAGGGGGGCGGGGATTCTAGTTAGGAACTCCCTCCCGTTGGAAATAGATGGAACGACTCTGGACGACAGGGGACAGTATGCAGCTATCACGGGCAGATGGGAGGGGAAGACGATTTCCATACTTTCTGTGTATGTCCCGCCCGGCTTACAAACTACGACATTTGCTGACCTGGGGGAGGTAGTACTGGGACTCCCCGAGGGTATTTTAGTTATGGGTGGAGACTTCAACTCGGTGGTCTGTGGTAGAGAGGACCGTAACCCCCCTAGAGACCTTTCGAGATCGCAGTCTTGGCTGGGTAACTTCCTGGAGACACTGGGTCTTGTGGATTGTTGGAGGATGATGCACCCTGGACAGGCACAATACACCTTTCACTCGGGTGCACACGGGAGCCTCGCTAGGCTTGATTATGTTCTTATGCCGGCGGCACAGGCCGTCTCGGTGAGGGAGGTTAAACACCTAGCCAGGGGTATTTCGGATCACTCCCCACTGTGGCTCTCCATTGATATTCAGCTGGGGGCGGAGGGTCGAGTGGCCCCGATTAATCCCTGGCACCTTCGCAATCCTAAAACCCAGGCGGGTGCGGTTAAGTCTATTAATCATTACTTCACGGAGAATGTGGGGTCAGTATCCTCCTCCATTTCGTTATGGGAGGCCTTCAAGACTGTGGTCCGTGGTCAAGCTTTGTCGTTGATTGCTGATGCAAAGAAGCGGAAGACTGAGGAGGTGATACGGCTGGAGGCTGAAATCATTGAATTGGAGAGAGAGTTGGAGTCTGGTGCCACACAGGATAGACGACATGCTCTGAACCTCAAGCAGTCGGATTACCGAGCTTTAGTGACAGACGCTGCCAAGGCTATGATTCGTGAGCAGCAGGGGCGGCTGTATGATGTGGGAGATAAAGCGGGGAAGTTGATTGCCTGGTTAGATAAGAAGGAAAGATCGAATTGTGTTCTGCCTGTGATAGAGAATGCTGATGGAATGCGAGTGGTGGACCCGGTGGAGATAGTGGAGGGTTTCGCGTGTCATTTCCAAAAAGTTTATGCGCCAGTCTCAGACAGACCGGAGGAGGACTCGCATCTGTTGCTTAGAGATATTGCTCTGCCTTGTTTGTCGGATTCGGACAAAGAGCTTATGGAGTCGGAATTTTCCGACGATGAAGTAGCGCTCGCTATCCGCTCCATCCGCTCGGGAAAGGCCGGAGGACCAAATGGTATCCTCATTGAGCTGTATAAGTTACGTCCGGACAAAATGGCGCCATATCTCCGTGAGATGTTCCTGGAGTCGCTTGATGTCGGATCACTTCCCCGAGATCAGCGGCTTGCGTCCATTGTTGTGATCCATAAGGAGGGGAAACCCCGGGATCTATGTACATCTTACAGACCGATATCACTTTTAAACGCCGCGCCCAAAATCTTGGCAAAACTACTGGCGAACCGACTGAAAAAGGTGATCAGCGACCTGATACACCCGGATCAGTCTGAGTTTATTCCTCACCGCAACACCACGCTCAACCTGCGTCGTCTTCATGGCGTCTTGGCGAGGGCGGAGTCCTTACGTGAACCGGCCATCTTGGTGTCCTTGGATGCCACGATGGCTTTCGATACGGTGGAATGGCCATATTTGTGGGCTGCCCTCGTGAAGTTTGGCGTTGGCCCTGGATTCATCGGTTGGGTTAAACTCCTTTATGAGGAGCCGCTGGCCCAAGTGGTGGTTAATGGCAGGGTCTCGAAGTCCTTTGTTCTCGGGAGGGGTACGCGACAGGGATGCCCTTTATCTCCTCTGCTTTTCGCACTTGCTTTAGAACCCCTGGCTGCTTGGCTGCGATGGGAACCATCGCTTAAGGGTATCAGGTGGACCCCCGACTTTGAAGACCGCATATCGTTATATGCAGATGATATCCTGCTGTACCTCACTTCCCCACAGAAGTCGCTGGGAGTGTTATTTGATGTTCTTAGCTCGTTTGTGAAAAACTCCGGTCTAGTAATCAATTGGGCTAAATCCAGTGTCTATGCTCTTACTGGTGACGTACCCACCTTACCGCGCATATGCCCGATACAGATATCGCAGATTGGATTTACCTTCTCAGCGCGCCAGGACGCCCCTTTGCTGGGGCAGCTGTGCGCGGTACAAAAAACAAATAACATAACATAACATAACATAACAAATATCTGGGGATTTTTATATCATTAGACCCCACTGTGCGATATGAACGCAACCTGCTCCCTCCACTTCTTCGACTTAAATCTGACGTAGCGGCCTGGGGTGGCCTGCCGTTGTCCCCGATTGGGAAGGCGGCTCTTTTCAAGATGATGTCCCTACCCCGATTCCTGTACGCCCTTCAGAATACGCTCGATCTCGTACCAGCCAGATACTTTCGTGAGATAGAGAGCCTGCAGAGACAGTTAGTATGGGGCGGGCGTCCTCGCTTCGCATTAGCGAAACTAACTCTGCCCTGGTACGACGGGGGCATCGCGCTGCCGGATATCAAGCGCTACTATTGGGCGTCCCAATTGAGTGCAATTAATCATGCCATGTATGACCCAACGCCAAATCCCGCATTTGAAATGGACAAATGGCAGTTGCCGGGAGGGAACTATAACAGGGCGTTATACTCCAAATCGACTAGCAGGGGTCTACCGGGGCCCACCGGGGTGGCGGTACAGGTATGGGGTAGCGTGAACGCCGCCATGGGGTGGTCGGACAGATTGACCAGAGCGACCCCGCTCTACGCAGCCAAGAGATTGGGAAGCCTATGGACAACGAAAGGCTTCGAGAAGTGGGACCTCATTGGCATCAGTAGGGTAGGGGATCTTTGGGTCAAAGATAGGATAAAGACCTTTGAAGAGCTGCAGTTGGAATATGCGCTTAGTGATAGGGAGCATTTCCATTATATGCAGATCCGTCACGCACTTCACTCGGTCTTCCCGGCCGGACCCGTTATCCCGGAATCCTCTCCCCTTGAAGATAGGGTGCTTGATGGCCATGTTCCGGATAGCACTATATCTTTTATATATAAAAAGCTGATTAACGATCGAACGGATTTACTACTGCAGCTCGGGGAGGCTTGGACCGGTGATGGACTGGAGTTGGATGATGAAGACTGGCAGGCTGCGATATCCTCTCCCAAAGAGGTTGCGATTCCGGCCCGTCTCCGGCTGGTGCAACTAAAGATTTTACATCGTATTTATATAACGGGTCCCCGTCTGATGCGTATGGGTTTTTCTGTAGATGGTTTGTGTAAGCGTGGCTGTGGTTTGCTTGGTACCTTCCTTCATATTATATGGGAGTGTCCTGCGGTGGCTGTGTTCTGGAACCGTGTGCATGTGGTCATGGAAGAGGTCACGGGAGTCTTGTTGCTGCCTGAAGCCAGACGCTGTTTACTGAATGTGTGGGAGCAGAATGACTATTCGGTGGAACAGACGCAATGGGCTACCCTTGGGAACATGGTGGCTAAAAGGGACATAGCACAATTGTGGGGGTCCCAAAGAGCACCTACGATTTCAGCTTGGGGAAAAAACATGGACTGGTGCATGTTCAGGGAAAAAACTCTATATGTTGCACGTGGCAAGCCTAAGAAGTGGGGCAGAATCTGGAACCAATGGAATTCATACCGTGGGGAGATTTGTACCCCTCCGTTTGTAGATGTCCCGGAGATACCGCAGTCCCCATAGCCTGACGTTCCTTGTACGGTACAGATTTTTGCAGAAACATGATAATTTTTCCCTGCCCCCCCCCATCCCACCTTTCCTTCCATTATTGTTACAACACACAGTGGCTGACACGGCTCTCCCCCATGGAACGGACACATACTACATTGCCTCTTTGTTTAGTTAGTTTTGGTTGTTTTATTGTTCGTTTATAGGTCTCTAAATAGTAAAACCTTGACCTTATCCTACACTACAACATATGAACCGTAAGAACAGTATGCTGAATCGCTGCCGGGCCCCCGGGCTGTCGGATGAACAGCTGTGTATATGTGAAATACTAAGTTTCTGTTTCGTTTTAGCGACGGCCGGCCCCTGTGGTTGTAGGCCCGCAAATGTAATACTGCAACTGAAAATAAAGGTTTTAAAAAAAAAAAAATGGGGTGACCCAAAGTAGTCCTGGACCTGGGTATAGTACGGTATCAAAAACAATGGTCCCTGACCAGAGATGGTTATATGATTCAATCAAGCTGAAATTTATGAGTTCCTAGATGTGAGCTAACCTTACTTGCTCAAAGTATTCAATATAAACATTTAAACTAAAAATGCAACAACCCAGATTGTCGTAGTGGAGAATAAACAATGTTATTCAACCCACTTCCAGTATGCTTTTTATCTTTTTTCGAAAATCAATTCTAATAACTTTAGGTACACAGAGAGGAAGCTCAAAGGAACGTGCAAAAGGAAAGGTGCTCAAGAATTCAGCGGTCTGTTGGGAAAATAGAAAGCAAAACGCTACTGAATGTACAGAGGTCCGAGATCGTGCAGAGCTCTATGTGCCAAAGTAAGGACCTTAAATTGCACTCTCTGGGCCACGGGCAGCCAAAGCAGCTTGCATGAGTGCTGTTTTACGCTAGATCTGCTTGAGATGTTAAACAGCAGTCTAGCCGCGGCATTCTGTATGGTCTGAAGTTTATTCTGCAGGTATCCAGGAATTCCTACATACAGAGCATTGGCATAATCGATGCGGGAGAGAATAAGAGCCCGCACGACCATTTCCTTGGCCGACCTTGGAAGCAAAGGGAAGAACCTTCTAGTGACAAGGGTGCCAAAACAGACACCAGTGAGTTTCTTAATTTGCACCGCAAACCACAGGTCCTCTTCGAACAAGACCCCCAAGTTTTTTTCTGGAGCGCCCTCAGAGTTAGGGCAGAGAGAGTCTGAAGGCCATAAAGACTCTCTAAAGGCATCTGGTCATTTTTCCAATCAGTGGAAGCACATGTTTTGGAAGAACATGTTTTAGCCAGTTTGTTTTATAATTGTTCCATCCATTATTTCAACTAGTTCAGAAGTTTAAGGATGATTACTACAATGGAAACTCTGGTCAATTTGGAGAATTTGACAGAATGGTTCCTTCATGAGCACAGGAGCACTGGTGCTCATGACGGAGCCATTCCGTCATGAGTACTAAAAGTGTTAATGAAATTCCTCTAGAAATGGCAGATATGATTTGTTGATGTTTCTTGCCTAACAGACCACCATGGAGCGAGTCTGAAGGCCATAAAGACTCTCTAAAGGCGGGTGGGAACTGACCATATAAAAGGAACTCGGACTTGTCTTCGTTGCATTTCAGTTGGGCGTGAGCCAACAACCGACTTTCCAATGATACCTTTCCCAAGTGTTTCTGTGCTCGGTGGGCTGAGATAGCCCCACGAGCACTAAAACAGTGAAACTGAAACTACGTTTCAGTTTAGTTTTCAATGTAATCATGACAGCGCGCCATGCGCGCTATCGTCATTCCATTGAAATTCCGAAATGGGCCTCGGGAGGTTGGGGAAGCTCTTCCCCACATCCCGGGGCCTCAGAAAAAAAAGGGAATCCCACTGCTGTTTGTAGCAGAGGGATTTAGTGCTCCTGTGCACATGACAGAATGGTTCCGTCATGAGCACAGGAGCACTGGTGCTCATGACGGAACCATTACGTCATGAGTACCGAAAGTGTTAATGAAATTCCCCTAAAAATGGCTGATATGACTCAATTTGTTGATGTTTCTTGCCTAAGAGACCACTATGGAGCACTGAAGGCTGTCAAACAGTTCTTTCCATTAAAAAAATCCTTGAAGCATTATTTCTGCTGGCTGTAACTTCAGACCAAGTGGCAGAGATGGTTGCATTGACAAAAGCTTGCTGCGCATCAGAAAAACTAATGTGACAATCTATACAGGCAGCCAGTATGTTGTTGGAATGGTCCATGATTTTGCGCAACTATGGTCACAGAGAGATTTATTACATATTCTGGAGGAGCTCCTATCAGGAATACTCTCTATAAACTTGATGAGTTGAAAGCAATACAACAGCCAAGGGAGATGACTGTGGTCAAATGTGCTGCCCGCAAGTTTGGAAAAGACATGGTCACCCTTGGAAATAGATATGCTGATCAAGTGGTTAAATACTGTACACCTGAGAATGAGACAGTGATTCAAGGAACAGATGAATATACAGATGATACTAGAGAAAACTTTGAAGTAAACACAGAAGATGTGATCTGTTTCCTATTAAGTTCAGTTTAGACTTCTTTGAGTAAATTAAGAGATCTCCCTGATGAAGCACCAAAAGATGGGAAAGAAAAATGGGAGTAAATGAGGTAAAAAAGAAATTATCAGGATCCGTGTGTTATACCTAAATGTACGTATGTACAGCCCAACACAATCTTACATTCGATTGGCCCATTATTTACATAACCAGTCACACACAGGGAGAGATACTATGGTAAGAACTTTTTTAAAGTTACGGGACATCACAAATTCAAGTAATGATGCAGAAGGTCTGTGCACATGTTGTGTAATATGCCAAAAGAATAATCAAGGTTGAAAGAGAAACATTTTATTGAGAGGTTTTGGCAAATCAGAGTACCCATTCACAAGACTCGAAGAGGATTTTGTTGAAATGCCAGTTTACAATGGCCTTAAATACATTTTTGTGATAGTCAGCTTGTTTTATAAATGAGTTGAGGCCTTTCCCACTCAGAATTCAGACAGACTGAGAGTTGATATACTTTTTTTTCAGGGAGTTAATACCAACAATTGGCCTGCAAACTTCTATAAAGACAGATCGTGGCTCCCATTTTAAAAATATGATTTTGGAAATTAATTTGTAGTGCTCTCCAAATTGACCAGAGTTTCCATTGTAGTAATCATCCTTAAACTTCTGAACTAGTTAAAATAATGGATGGAACAATTAAAAACAAACTGGCTAAAACATGTGCTTCCACTGGTTGGAAATGACCAGATATTCTTCCTCTCTGTTTGGATGAGCATCAGAAGTACCATGGGTAAAACAAACTGGCCTCTCACCCCATGAAGTACTAATGGGTAGAACAATGAGATTGACATTTAATTGTTTAGCTACATTTGTTTCAATTACTGATAGTCAGTGGGGGTCGATGTCCTGTGTTAAACTGGCTACATCCTATCTGCTTGGCCGCTGTCAAGCTGTATCTGTTCCCCCATTTCTATCTAAATTTAGAATGACTTCCAATGGCATCCCCCAGGGCTGTTCCCTTAGCCCAATTTTATTCAACATTTATATCAAACCGCTGATCTCTCTTAAGTCCCACAAGATGACGCTGATTTACTATGCGGACGATACCCATCTGATTTTATCATTGAATAAAGATCAGAATGACACTCAGTGCAACTTTCAGGCATGTATCCTGGACATATCTAATTGGATGAATGCAAATTCACTGAAGATGAATGGAAGTAAAACTGAGCTCCTTTGGTGCCCGTCCTATAAAATTCCTGTATCCTTATTTCCTAACTTCTGGCCTTTGCCTATGGATACCCCGTTGGGCAATTCAACTGCAGTACAAAACCTAGGGGTAGTTATAGATGAAGATCTCTCTATGGAAAAACAAGTTAATGGAATCACTGAGACTTTCTTCGCATTGATTCGCGCCCTCAGGATGTTATACCCACTGCTTGACCTTCCAGCCAGATCACTGACCTCTAGAGGTGTAATATTAAGCAGGCTAGACTACTGCAATACCCTGTTATTAGGAGCTCCCAGTTTTCTGTTAAAGAATTTGGAACGAATCCAGATAATCACAGCAGAGTTAACATTAAACAGACCTCGATACTCCTCTGCCACAAATGCCCTGAGAGATCTTCATTGGCTGCCTATCAAAGAGAGGATTATATTTGAATTGCTCAGTATTGTACACATGGCACTGATGGAGCAAGGGTTCGCACGTAATGCGACTTGCTTGTATTCAGTCCTCTCGACATAATGTTAATATACTAATCAACATGTTTGTCCTATTAATATTGCATTACATGACTTCTAAGTGAAGCTTGCATATGTGCTTTTACTAACGATAATCCGCTTGAATTAAAATGTCTGCTGCTACGCGGGATGTTCTATTGCGCATGCGTCTGTCATACTCACGTGACATGACGTACTCTTTGCTTGGAGGGAAACTTTTGCTTCTGCGCACTAAAAATGGCTGATCTATGTTACAGCATGCATGAAGCTTGCACGGCTGCTTTTGCTAAGCTGTTCGTTCTGCTTAAACTTAACGCAATAGTTAAATATAAAGTAATAAGAATAGAGTAGAGATAGGTGGTATACAGTGCATTCTTTTATTCTGTGTTCTCAAACTGTTTCATTTTTTTATTCTTACATGTAAATCAATTTAGGCCTGATGCCTGTTGCTGAACTCCATATTGGAAGAAACTGCGTCTGTGCAGAAGAAACACAAACCCTGAAGCACTGGCATTGAAACCCGGCCAAGTCATGACTTGCTAGAAGATGTTCCTGGGAAAGTCAACTTCTGACCCCTGTGAAGGAAGCTAAACGACATTGTAATCATTATTGATACATTCACTGCCGGGTGGAATAAAATATACATGGGAAAATAAAATTTGATGGGCGGGAACGTTAATAGAATATTCAAAAGAAAAGTTTCATTTTAGTATGGTGTGATGACCTCTCCTCATTCCTTGTCCAATCAAAATTGGGGATCCTTACACTTGCAACATTGGGGGGGTGGTACACTGACCTGGAAAATAGTATATCTAGGGTAGGTTTAGCTAGTTGATTTGTCCAACTTGTCCAAATAGGTGACCTGTCACTGACCCAACGCACTCAATAGGTGATCGGGAGCAGAGGTGCTGGCAGAGCCCTCTGTCAGAAGGTTCGAAACCCAGATCGGGGTTTGCAAGCTGAAGTGCTCTCGAAGCACTTTGTCGGGGAAATTGATAACCCAATCGGGGTTCTGGCTGTTAGCTTCAGAGAGGGAGTAGCGGGTGCCGGTCTTAACCTTTGGTGGTCCTGTCCTGATCCAATTTGGCTTTACCTGTCTTGATTCTGATCTGCACCTGCTAGCCTACTGGCGACTGCAACTTTTGGGGTTCTATCCTTTAAACTGACCCATGGCCAGGGTTAGTTCTTCACACCATTCTAGGTAAATATAAAATCTATGTGTGATTTTGTCATTGATTTGTTCCTTCTCTTACCCTTTCTAATTGTTACATGTTTTAATTCCTGTATGTTTGCATATCATGATTCTTCTCTTTACCCTTCCTATTGTTAAAGTTTGACATATGTTCCCTTTTTACCCTCCCTTTTGTTAAATACCTAAACATTTTTTGATTGTATTTCATGTTCCTTTTCTTTATCCTCCCTATTGCTAAATGATTGAAATCAGTTTAATACATCTTTTGCATAGTTATATTTTGATTTTGATCTTCATAAATGAAAGTCTTTTGGTGTTTAATCTTTGGATCATGACCATGTGAGAAACTTAGATAACGAGTTTAAACTTTCCCGGGTCTGTGGTTACCTTTTGGTCCCTTATAGCCCTTCCAGAAATTTACGTTCGGCTAAGAAGTCCCTGCTACGAGTACCCCGCATTCGTAGAGCTAAGTGGGGGGCAGAGCTTTCTCGAGTCTTGCGCCAAAATGGTGGAACACTCTACCGGAAGAAATTAAGTCTCTGCCCACTATGCAAGCCTTCAAAAAGGCCTTGAAGACTCGTCTTTTTGCCAAAGCCTACTTGTAGTTTTGTTCTTGCCTTTTTTGGAAGACTTTTGTCTGTTAGGCGCCTTGATGCCTCCGGGTTTTAGTTGCGCAATATAAGTTGTTTTTCATTTCATTTCATTTCATATGAGTGCAATGTTAATTTTCGCTGCCTATATTCAAACTAACCCTGATCCAATAGGTTTACAGGTACCAGCGACAAGGGTTGGTAAGTTAATGGTACAAGTCTTAGTAGAGAAAAATATCTGGTACTAGAGCAAAGGTTACCTGATTAAGTTATATATGTTATTGTATATGGGCCCAGGTGAGAATGGTAAATATATAGTCGGGTGACCTGCGCGCTCTATCAGTATATTCTTTTGGTAGCAGAGTTATGGTTAGGGCTTAGTTAAAATAGGTAGTTAGTTAGTTGGTTAAGGAAAAAATATTTTTTGCATATTTGAAATATATTATTGATTGTATTGATATTATGTATTAACCAAAATTGTTTGTACCTGTTATATGTTTTGTCTGGAATCCCCGGGGGCAGAATAGCGGTTGGTAAATGGAAGCCACACTGCAGTGAGGTCACTTACCTGTAGGAAATAAGTGCATGGTTCGGTAAAACCGGAAGCACTATTTAGGGATTTTCTGTATAAATGTGTGAATAAATGATAGCAAAGAGTTCGCTAGCAAAACTTTTGGTGATATCACCTAGAAAGGGTCACACGGAAGGAGTAGCAGGTTTGTCCGAGCTTGATTGATAGCAAAGGGGTTCGCTGGTGAAACTTTGGCCTTAGTACATCCCAGAAGGGATAAGTCTAAAGGAGTAGCAGGTTCTCTAATGCTTGCGAGAAGGGTAGACGGAAGGGATCTACTCGTAGTATATAAAGAGTAAGCAGAAGGGATTTACTCATAGTGAATGAAATATATCTTTTCTTTAAATTAGTCACTCAGGGAGGGAGGAGCCTAGCGAGCGACCATGAGGGCTGTGTAGGAGATCGGCTCCGCCGGTCCCCCTACCTTGCCACACTATCCTGCCACTCATCCTGTGATTGCGCCCCGCTCCCGCCTCCACGATAGTAAGCGGCGCCTGCAGCGGTTGTTTTGAGCTGTCTCTGTGGCTGGGGACGACGCTGTGTCATCCGAGACTTTGAGGCCAGGAGGTCCGGTGAAGCCGGGACCTCGATTTATATTGGGCCTGACCTGAGTGCGTGAACAACGGGGGCCGGAGACCGGAAGTCCCCGGTCCGGCCCGATCTTCACCCGGAGTGCCCCCAGATCTATTTGGCGCCCCCGCGTGGGAGTGAAGCGGGGGTGGGGTATAGCGGTCTTGCCCGCTCTGGACCCGTGGGTCTTGTGGTGGTAGCCCCGGGGGCTCTGAGGGGCCAAAAAACCAGCGCAGATAAACAGCAAAGGCCATACGCCCCCAAAGACATTGGATATCGGTGCTGCGGCGGAGTGGGTCGAAGACGGGCCCCTTGTCCGACTGCTGGGAACATCGGAGCTGATCGTGGCGGGGTGCGCATTGTGCCTGCCAAACTCACCGGGCTGGAGGCGGCGAGGGGTGAACACTAAAGACGCACAGTATGGCACACCGGATGGAGGCCCATTTGGCAAGTGGCACTCTCCGGACTAACTATAAGCGCTGCGCCTGAGGCCAAGGTGGCTGAACAAGCGGGGTGAGAGCGGCGGAGTAGAGCTGCGGTGTGTACTGCTCACATTTGGACTGGCTGAGCCTCGTTCCTCTGGAGGTGCGACTGACCTCAGTAAACACCCACCTATTGCCCGGGTGAGTTATAACTTTTGTAGTGCTGGAACCCATCTGGCCCGTCGTCCGCGGGAGGATATGAGGTGAACGGGCTGTGGCCCTGGAGGTGCATGTATGGTGTTATGTTGAGGTGGGTCAAGGGTGCAGACGCACGGTGACTCGATTGCCTGGTGTGGCTCCGATACGTGCCTGGCACCGAGACCCAAGGGAGTAAGATGGCGACTAAGACTGACACGGATAGATCTCTGCCCAGATCCTCCAAGGGCTCCCGAGCCGTCCAATCTAACAAGTTGGACCGATATACCCTGCCCAAGGGGTCCCCGATGGAAGTGAAAAAGACCTAGGTGGGAGGAGAAGAAGACGCGCTTAATCCCACTGAGCCAACTTTAACAGATCTAATGGCGGCCATCAATGGGGTTCGTACCTCCCTGGGCCAGAAGATGGAGGCGCTAGATAATAAGCGTGATATAGTAACGGTTGAGGTGGGGCTGATACGGGCAGATCTTACAAAGGCTAGTGAGAAAGTGAAGACACTAGAGGTTAAGACGGCCAGCCTGATCAACGACGTGTCCCTGCTGCAATAAGAGGTACGGGACCTCAAAGCTTCAAGAGCCCTTACAGATCAAAAGCTGGATGACTATGAGGGGAGAGCCAGGCGTAATAATGTCCATATTCTTGGAGTGCCCGAGAAATCAGAAGGCCAGGCTCTGGACCTGTTCATTGAGGATCTTGTTCTTAACCACCTGAAGCCTAAAGGACTAAGCAATTTCTTTACGGTTGAGCGTGCACACAGGGTGCCCGAGGGGAGGCCGCGAGTTGAGGCACCGCCCCGTCCCATGATTGCAAGGGTCCTGAATTTCCGTGATAGGGATGCGATCCTACAGACGGCGCTTGCGGGCCCCCCTGTAATATGAAAATGCGACCCTTTCCTTCTTTCTGGACTTCACTCAAGTGGTACAGAGACAACGGCTGACCTTCTTATCGGTGAAGAAGAAGATGAGAGACAAGGGGCTGAAATACGCCCTGATGTTTCCGGCCCGCCTCCGGGTGGAACTCGGCGGGAAGACCTGTTTTTTTAACAATCCTGGGGTGGCGTCGGACTCGTTGGAGAGAGTACACTCAACAGAGGCGGAGAGTCGAGGTCGGGAGGAAGCAGATGAACAATGAGCAAACTCACAATGAAGACTGCAGGACTTCATTTCTTATATGGTATTAGCGGGAGTTGGGGCGGGTCCAAAATGACTCTCCGGATTTGTTATCTTATATTAGGAATTGTTCTGGGCCAGTCCGGAGTGAAGAAGTAATGGCGAGATTGGGGGGGAGGCGGGCGGGTCTTTTGGGCCTCCCTCCATTTACTACTTTTAGTTAGTTGTAGATTAGTGTTGGGGTGACAGGCACACTGCTAGTTGGGTATGAGCGCAAGCTACATGCAGGGGTGCAGGGTGGAGTGTGGGGGGTCAAGTGTTGAGGGGGGTTGAGACTAAAAATATAATTTGTGTAGTATTATTGGCGGTATGTTTTTTCTTTTTGCATCAGGTGACAGTCTTGGAACTAAATGCTAGTGGTGTGGGGTAAATGTCTCGCGCTAGTCTGGGATTGTGTATAAGGGTGTTGAGCTGGAATGTCAATGGTCTGGGTGACAAGATAAAGAGAGGGATGGTGAATCAACTAATCATAAGACACTCCACAGAAGTTGCATTATTGCAGGAGACGCACCTTGTCGGGAACCGGTGCATGGCCCTCCATAAAGGGGGATATAAACTTGTGGCACATGCTGGGTTTACATCGGGGTCTAGGGGAGTCGGTATCCTAACAAAGAATTCCTTTCCGTTTGAAATACAGGCTACGTGGTCAGACCAGAGGGGCCGATATGTTGGTGTCTCGGGGCAGTTGGGAGGTAGGACGGTTACCTTCTTGTCAATATATGTACCTCCGGGCCTTCAGTCGGATACTTTTAAAGATTTGAGTACCTTTTTTTTACCCTGCCCCTGGGTCTCCTGGTGCTGGGGGGAGATTTCAATGCAGTACTCGATGGGGAAATAGATAGATTCCCGGCACACACGCATACACCATCGCAGATGTGGCTCCCTGGCTTCCTTGAAAAGCTGGGTTTGGTTGATAGTTGGAGGGTACTTAATCTGACCCAGAGACACTTAACTCCTGTATCCGCCGCGCACAATAGTATGTCCAGATTAGATTACATATTAATACCGGCGGTTATGGGGGGCACAATTAGAGAAGCAAGATACCTTGGGAGGTGCAATTCCGATCATTCCCCGATGTGGTTACAGATCGAGATTGGGCAACCAGCAGTTGGCAGGGTAGCTCCGATTAATGCATGGCACTTGAAGGACCCAGCCACTAAAAAGGAGATAGTCCAAGTTTCAGAACGTTATTTTCATGAGAATGTGGGCACTGTCGACTCGGTGCAGTCTCTGTGGGAGGCATATAAGGTAGTGCTGAGGGGCGAGGTTCTCTCCTTGATTGCAGGTAAGAAGAAGGAACACCAGGCGGAGGTTACCAGGGTGGAGGCGGAAGTTGTAGGATTAGAGGAACGGACTGCGGAGACTGCAGCGCAGGGAGACCTGCATCTACTGAAGTTAATACAAGATGAGTACAGGAGCCTCTCCAGGGAAAGAGCAATTTACCATAACAATGTTGTACAAAGTCGAATATATGAGCATGGAGATAGGGCCGGTAAGCTGATCGCTTGGTTAGAGCGTGGAGAGCGGGCCTCTCGGTTAGTGCCTGAGCTGGAAGGGTCGGGACCTGATAGAATTACTGATCCGCAGGCAGTGGCAGACGCATTCTCTGAGTATTATAAAGAAGTATATGCCTCAGTGGGTGGTTTTACAGAGATTGAGAATGGCGAGATGATCAGAGATATCTGCATGCCGAGTCTATCCGAGGACAATAGAAAATATTTAGACTCCTCCATCACAGATGACGAAATCGCACAGGCGATTCGAGGCATAAAATCTGGGAAGGCAACAGGTCCAAACGGGATACCAATAGAATTATATAAATTGAACGCCCATAAAATCGCTCCACATATCAGGGCCATGGTTTTGGAAAGTAGGGATGCGGGACAACTACCATACGATCAGCGGGTGGCAAATATTGTGGTTATCCATAAGACAGGCAAGACCAAGACATTCCCTTCCTCATATAGGCCTATCTCGCTTCTTAATGCTGAGCCCAAGATTTTGGCGAAATTGCTCGCCACCAGATTGGTCAAGGTCATTACAACCCTGATACACCCCGATCAATCTGGCTTCATGCCGCATCGTAACACAGCCCTGAACTTGCGGAGACTTCATGGGATCCTGGGTGGCTCCTATAGGAAACTGAAGCCGGCGCTTTTGGTGTCCTTGGATGCCACAATGGCATTTGATAGGGTCGAATGGGTCTACTTATTTGCGGCTTTGACGAAGATGGGCTTTGGCCCGGAATTTATCAGGTGGGTTCGACTATTGTATGCCACCCCCTGGACAGAGTGATTGTAAATAATTGTAAATCAGCTGATTTCTCCCTCTGGAGGGGCACGAGACAGGGATGCCCACTGTCTCCACTTCTCTTCGCACTTGCGTTGGAGCCTCTGGCGGCATGGGTCAGATGGGACCGGTCGATACGTGGCCTGGGGTGGACAGCGGAGTGGGAGGATAAAATTTCCCTTTACGCGGATGATATTCTTCTATACGTCACAAACCCCAGGGCGTCCTTGAGTAAGTTTTTGGGCTGTCCTGGCCATATTTGGTAGATACTCCGGGTTTGCTATAAACTGGTCAAAGTCGGTATTGTTTGTTATATCGGGTGAGCTGCCAGTGATCCCGCAGTCATGCCCTATAAAGATCGAACAGGCGGGATTTAAGTATTTGGGTATATATATATAACATTGGACCCGAAGATGAGATATGCTAATAATCTCGGAACCCCCTTAAGTCGGTTCAAAAAAGATGTGGAACGCTGGAAAGCTCTCCCCCTATCATTACTTGGGAGGGCGGTGTTATTTAAGATGATGGCCTTGCCTCAGTTATATGCTCCAGAACACAATGGATCCGGTGCCGATTTCTTACTTCAGGGAGATCGAGACACTTCAGCGGTAGCTCCTTTGGGACGTCAGGCCCCGCATAGCTTTTATCAAGCTGACTCTCCCGTGGTATGACGGAGGCATCGGTCTCCCAGATTTGAAGAAATATTACTGGGCCTCCCATCTGGCTGCGGTGAATCACATGATTTATGGGCCCCCTGGTGACCCAGGCTATGCTATGGATCGTGGGCAGACACCAGGGGTAGATATTGTCAAAGCCTTGTATGCCAGGCCCGGGAGGTTCATGTTGGCCGGCCCGACGGCACACGCCGTGCATGTTTGGCATGCGGCCACCAGAAGTTTAGGTGGGGAGGGAAAACTGACTTTAGCCACCCCCCTGTCCAGCTTGGAAAAGCTTGAGAGCTTGTGGAGATCTAAAGGGTTCGATAAGTGGGATCTTATTGGAATGAGTCAGATTGGGGATGTGTGGGAGAGGGGCAGTGTGCAGACTTTCGAATCTCTCAAAAAACAGTACAGTCTGAATGATAATGAACACTTTCGGTACCGACAGATTAGACATGCCCTTCTTGCCCACATACCTAGAGGCGTTGAGCTTCCGGAGGCTTCTCCTCTTGAAGACCGAGTGCTGGAGGGTCACATCTCGGAAAAGATTATCTCCTTAATATAAAGGAAGCTCGTAAATATTATGGATGACCCATTGGGGATTATAAGAGCAGCGTGGGGGGCAGATGGATTGGAGTTAGACGACGAGGACTGGGTAGAGGCTGTCTCCTCCCCTAAAGTAGTTGCAGTTTAGATGAGGCTCAGATTGGTGCAACTTAAGATTTTACATAGATCATATATCACAGGGCCAAGACTAGTAAACATGGGGCGTGCGGTGAGCGGAGACTGTAGGAGAGGTTGTGGAGAACTTGGCACCTTCATACATATCCTTTGGCATTGTGAAGAGATACAAAATTTCTGGGTAAAGGTGCATGATGTAATTAAAAAAGTACTGGGGGAGGAGGTACGACTGGAACCCCGGAGATGTATATGGAATGTATGGGAACCCACGGATTTGAATGGGTATCAGAAACAGTGGGTGACATTGGCATGTATGGTGGCGAAGCGTAATATTGCTCTGCTATGGGAAGCCAGCCAGTCACCCCGGACTAGTAAATGGGCCCAGGATCTAGACTGGTGTATGTTTAGAGAGCGGGCAGTATATGTAGCTAGGGGTTGTCCGGAGAAGTGGGGCAAGATCTGGGGGCTTGGAATAGTCATTGTGGTGAATTGTGTACACCCCTGATTCGAGAAAAGGAAGCAGAAACACAGGAATCTCCGTGATCCCAAGGTCTATGCATTTTGTAATTTATGATTCTGAGTGAATGACAATCAAACCCCTCAACAACGTCAAAGTTGTTCACCTGATGCTAATGTTTCTTTTGTTTCCTTTTAATAAAAATATATTTTTTTTTATTATTTGTCACTCAGGTACAGTGGCGAATGTTTTTACGTTGTTGAATAATAAAATTTGCATTAAAAGTGAAAGGAATTAAGTTTTCGTATTACCTTGCACAGGAGGGAGTCAGTCGCAGAACTGCGCTGACGTCACTCAAAGCCCGCTAGTATTGGATGAGACAGCGGGCGTGTAGCTGAGGTAATAATTGTAAAGGAGGGGTGAGTACAGGAGTGTGAGAACTAGTCTCACGGGAGAAGCCGCGCAACTATTGGTCGGATTATTTTGAATTCTAAATTTCGATTGGTCACTGAAAAATAAAAGACGCACTGGTATTGTAAGTAATTTTTGAAAACACATTTGAGAACATCCTAAAGAGTTGCGTTTAAGATATATGTGGCATATAGGTCCACTCATAGGAAATAGACCTGATAGAAGATACTTAGGATTTTCTAAGGAACAGATGATAAGGGGCAGACCTTATATCATGTACGGAGGTGAAAGAAAAATGTCATTTGTTCAGAGAGTTAAAAATGTATTTAGGAAAGATAAACCGATTAAAACCAGAGAAGGAATTATTATTCCACCACCAAAGACGCCCGCATCATACATGATGCTTGACAGGGGCTACCACACTTGTGTATGGTTAGAAAATTGGGTGGAATACACTAAAGATGACGGAGTTTTGGCATTTCCTGAATATGCTACTTTCAATGGCAGAGTTTTATTTAATTTAAGGACACGTATGAATGACTTAAATCCCAGACCTAGACTAACGCAGTATGAGGCACTAGAAGAGTAGGAGATTGAAGCTTTTGAACGAGACAGACCCAGAAGTGACAAAGGGTTGAGTAAGTTCTACCCTTAGGTTCCACAAGAAACTAGAGATAAACAAATGAAACAATGGAGACAGTCCATGATGGTGGAAGGGTTGTATCCTGTATTTACACAAGAAAATCCGTCAGGAAGTAAAAGCACAGACAAGAAAGGAAATCTAATGATTAGTGATAATCCGGAAGATGATTATTTGGAGGATTTGTTAATGAAAAATCCACCACCGTATAATGAGCCAAGCACGAGTAATCCTAGTGCTCCGTTTCTGAAACCACCTCTGATTCCGCAAGTGGTACATGAGACTTTGTTAGAAAAAGTACTTCAAGACAGGGAAAGAGAAGTATTAAATAAACAAAGAACTGAGTTGATACAGAAAATTTCCCAATTAAATACAAGTCCTGAAGCCCTAACAATTCCGGTAACTATTGGCCCAGTTGTTCCTTTGTACAGAGATAAGCAAGCTAGTCCTAAAACTCCCGTTATGACTACACCTGTAGTTCAGCCAAGAAAAGAACCTTTAATAGTCGATGATCAAGCAAGTGAATGTGAATCAGTGATTTCCCTGATGGATTTACCAATAAGAGAACCAGCTAGTGACTCGATTAGGAAAACCACTCCTACAAATTCTAGAGAATCCAGATTGAGACATCTTCAGGTACAAGAAGTGCCACAGTAGTAACTCCAAAGGAAATAGAGAGATGGTCACGAGAAATAGAGAAACCCAAGTCACAGCCAAAAGTATTAGATATATAAAAATTAAGAGTCGAATTAGAAGAATTGATGGCTGGGAATGTGGGATTGGACAGGTTAAATACACACAGTGAAGATGAATTATTATTCATATGTAAAAGCATTACTAGAAACACCAGAGTGGTGCATGAAAAACGAACAGATATGGCTGCTAATATGGGAGTTGACATTGGCAAGCCTAAAGTGTTGCAGAAACCATATCGAGCTGAATTTTCTGACAAAGATTTGAAAAATATGAATGTGTCAGGAAGAAAAGTACACATTAGGGAGCTTTTGACATTATTGCAAAAATGGGGTGATATAGAAAAATGGAGAACTAGATGGGCAAAGAAAAACGAAGAGGCTCAATCAAAAATTGCATCTGAATATGTTTTAGGGAAACAGAAAAGGTAGAAAGGTTGTGTCCTATGAGAGAAGTACCAGTTGGAGGTTATGTACATGTCCCATGGTCTCGACAGGATATTTTGTCATTTAGAAATGATTTCCCAAAACTTCGAGAAAAACCTGTAGAATGGTACAGACAAGTCGAGATATTTGTGAAAGTTTCAAAATGTCTTTTGAAAGATTTGTATGGATTATTTGACATTGTTGTACCTGTAGATCTGTGGACAGAATGTAAAATAGCTATTGATTGGCCTAGTGATGAGTACCCTAGAGACCCAAGACAGGGGCACCTTCTGACGAAGTAATGAAGAAGTACCATCAGGTAATACTCTACCTCAAGGGGAAGGTGCCTGTAAAGGAGACTGATTGGGCTAGAATAGATAGAACAACTCAGAATAAAGATGAATATGTGCATGCGTATTATGAACGTCTGTTACAGGTCTTTAAACAGTACAGCGGTTTGGACAACATTGATATGAAGGATATGACGCATTTCATTTATCGGTTTGTGTCAGGATTAAGGCCAGAAATCTCGCAATGGATAAAGGACCATAATTTGTTGGCAGGCCAAACCGATTGATGAAATCTTCAAATACGCAAAGTATTGTGAGGACGAACTTGACAATAAACGAAAAGAGTTAAAGGAAAAGGTAATGTGGGCACAAGTGAAATTAGCAGAGCAACAAGAGCTTGAATTGAGTCAAATAAACAATAATCAGAATCAATAATGATGGAAATGGGGGTAAGCCAAGGGGAAAATTCAATAGAGAAGAAGCAAAAAAGAAGTTCCCTTGTCACAGGTGTGGCAAGTTGGGGCACTGAAAGAACGAGGGTAAGGCTATGCAAAATGGTAATATGCAAACTAATGATTTGAATCCACAGATGCAGAATGAGGCACCACGGAAGCAACAGCAGCAGGTAATACAAAACCAGTTAGCCCTAGCACCTATGCCAAATTATAGGAGCGAAGCATAACAGAGTGTGGACACCACAAATTGGGAGGGAAGTGAAAAGAGAAAGACAGCAACATCACAATTTCTTTTGAGTGATACGTTTTTCAGTGAAGACACCTACTGACGGTGCCTGAGAGGGGATGACGAGGAGTGGGTACTTGGCGCCTCCTTACCGGTAGATCTGTCAGGTCCATACATTGAAGAAAAGGCTGAAGGAAATTATATCAACTTTCTATTGGACACTGGTGCTACCCGTTCTACTGTGAGAACAGCAGACATTCCAAACCTACCTCTCTCGGGAGAAGAGATCCAAGTAGTGGGTGTTTCTAATAAACAAATTAGTACACCAGTTACAGAACCAATGGAAGTTAGAATAGGCAATTTTAAAGAAATGCATAGATTTGTTGTATGTGATTCCAGTCCAGTAAATTTGTTAGGCCGAGACTTGTTGTGCAAAATGAATTGCACCATCTTTTGCACTCCAAGTGGTGTCGAAATTCAAACCCCAGACGAAGACGGAGTTTATAAATTAATGTTAGCGAAACAGGAAACTGAAAATACAAAGTTAACTATAGAAGACTTACCAGAAGAATAACGACAGACTGTAGATCCTAAAGTGTGGGATTTTACTGGAAAAGATGTAGGATTAATGGCAGATGTTGATCTGATAAAAGTGACAGTGAAGGAAAGTGTAGTTTACCCAAATACTCAACCGGTCAAAATGAGCCCAGAAATAAAAACAGGTTTTGCAGCAGAAATAAAACGTTTGGTTGAAACAGGCATTTTACAAGAAATAATGAGCAGTCCATGTAATTCGCCCTTAATTGGAATAAAGAAACCAAGTGGCAAGTACAGGGTCGTACAAGACCTCCGCAAGATTAATAATATTGTTGTCCCATGTTGTCCAGTTATGCCAAATCCTGCAGTGATTCTGTATCAGATACCGTGGGAGGCTGGATGGTTCACTGTAATAGATTTGTGTCATGCATTTTCCTCGATTCCATTGCATCCAGATAGAAAATGTCTTTTTTCTTTTGAATTCGACAGTCATGTGTACGTCTGGCACCGCGTCCCTCAGGGGTACACAGAGTCCATCGATTTTTAATCAGATTCTGAAAAAGTGCCTTGAGTCTTTGGTGCTGTCAGAACAGTCAGTCCTAGTCCAGTATATAGACGACCTATTATTGGCGTCTAAAACTCGGAGTGACTGTGTTGTTGATACCATTGCTTTACTGAATCATTTAGGTGAAGGAGGGCATAAAGTGCCACCTGAAAATTTACAGTTTTGTACCACATCAGTGAAATATCTGGGGCACCAGATAGAAAGAGGTGTCAGAAGGGTTACCTTGGAAAGAATCAGAATATTCAAAAACATGAATTTACCTCAAACTCAGAAAGAGATCAGAATGTTTCTTGGAGATGTAGGTTACTGCAGGAGATGGATTGTGGGATTTGCAGTCCTAGCAAAACCATTGATACAAATGACAAAGAAAGGAGCAAAAGACCCGGTGGAATGGGATGATGAAAGCATGACTGCTTTCTTGAAACTACGAGAATGTCTGTGTACAGCTCCAGCATTAGGGATGCCTGACTACTCAAAAGATTTTGCACTATTCTGTGACACACGAGATAATTGTGCACTTTCAGTTTTGACACAAACTCATGGTCTGATGAGACGTCCTGGGCATATTTTTCTTCCACACTAGATCCAGTGGCATCTGCATTGCCCGGATGTCTGAAAGCAGTAGCTGCAACTTGCATGAGTCTCGAACAAAGTGAGTCCATTATTATGGGACATCCTGTAACGGTGTATGTTCCACATGCAGTTGTGATATTACTGACCAGAACAAAAACCCAATACTTGACTCCTAGTCGGCTGACTAAATACGAGCGTATTCTTGTAGGTGCAGGAAATGTAACCATTGCTAGTTGTAATATTTTGAACCCAGCAACATTGCTACCTAATTCACACTTTGCTGAAGTAAAGGAAGAAGTCGAACATGATTGTATCGACTTGACTGAATACAGTACAAAACCACGTCCTGACATAAGAGAAGAGCCACTAACTGATTCTGAATATGAACTATTTGTAGATGGCTCATGCATGAGACATGAGGAAGGAGGTTTAAGTGCTTCCTATGCAGTGTGTACGTTGGGGGGTCCAATTAAAGCATCCTATTTACCGGGAGTCAAGTCTGCACAAGTATCCGAATTGATTGCATTGACAAAAGCTTGCAAATTTGGGAAAAATTGGAAAGTAACCATATACACTGATAGCCAGTATGGTTACAGGGTTGTGCATGACTATGGCCAGCTCTGGATGCGAAGGGAGTTTCTGACTTCTTCAGGTACTCCAATCAAAAATGGTCATTATGTAAAAGATTTGCTTGAAGCAATTCAATTGCCAAAAGAAGTGGCTGTGGTCAAGTGTGCTGCTCACAAATCTGGAAATGACAAAGTGACAGCTGGTAACAGATATGCTGACCAGTTAGCCCAACATTGTGCCAAATTTAAAATGGCTGTAAACAAGAAAATTGAAGTAGGTGAAAACAGCTGCCAACTTATGTTGCTTGAAGGTGTGAGAACGTGGGAAGAAGTGAGAGACTTGCAAAATAAAGCAGAACCAAAGGAAAGGGAAGAGTGGAGAAAGATAGGTTGTCAGAGAAGGGTTGAAGATGATGTCATTGTTTACCTTGATGGTAGGCCTGTGTTACCAGACTGTATGCTTGCTCCTATGGCTAGGATGTTCCACAGAGATTCCCACCTAGGGAGAGATGCCATGATTAGGTTGTTCAGACAGAGTTGGTTCAATGTGAGGTTGAGGAATGTAGCAGGGAGTCTTTGCCAGAGGTGTTTGGTTTGCCCACAGATGAATCCTGGAAAGAAAACTGTAGTGCTACCAGGAAAGAGTGGGAAGGTCCCTTCATACGATTGCAGATTGATTTCATTCAGTTACCCCCTTGCCGAGGACTAAAATACATTCTTGTCATTGTCTGCCTGTTTTCAAAATGGGTGGAAGCTTACCCCAAACGTAGGAATGATAGCATCACTGTAGCCAAACTCCTACTCAGAGAACTCATCCCGAGGTTTGGTTTTCCAGTAACAATTGAATCAGACCGAGGCTGCCATTTTAATAATAAAATAATTGGCCTAATCTGTGAAGCATTCAATGTTAAACAAAAACTGCACTGTTCATACCGCCCAGAGGCTTCTGGAGTGGTAGAACAACTGAATGGCACAATCAAGTCAAGATTGGGAAAGATGTATGACTCTACCCGACTAGAGTGGCCAGATGCTTTACCTCTTGTTCTGAAGGGACTCAGAAGAATTCCAGACCGGAACACAGGCTTACGTCCTCATGAAATACTATGGGAAGAGCAATGAGGCAAGCATGGGTGACAGGACACAAGTTGATAAATATATCTGATGTTTTTTGGTACTGGAGTACTGCAAAGAACTAGCTGACCAAGTGCGTTCTATCTCTCACCAGGTTGGGGAAGACGCTGTCGCCAAACAAGCCACTCCAGCACATGACATGAACCCAGGTGACTGGGTAGTGCTAAAGAAACACACTCGAAAATCTTGCCTTGCACCGAGGTGGGGAAAACCACGACAAGTAATTTTGGTTACCACCACAGCTGTAAAGTGCGAAAGGAGTTCCACACTGGATCCATGCCAGTCATACAAAAAGAGTGACTGAACTTGATGAAACTGAAGCTGAAGGTTGTGAAGCTGAGGGGTCTCGAGATGTCGATCCTGAAGTAGCTGAAGAAGAACAACCAAGTACCAGCCAAGATGATTGGATTCCAGTAGTTGAGATACCTGCAGAATAAGTGAGAACCAGAAGTCAAACTTATCTAGACAGTCAGAGTGATAGTGAGGATGAGATAGGTCTAGAAGAACGTACTCAGATTACAGAAAACCAAGCCAATGGTAATTTTGAGGAAAATCAGATAAGGGAAAATCGATATACTCAGACATTCCAAATACCTGTCACAGCTCCAAAGTCTGAGGAGGGACAGATAGGTAATAGGGCGAGAGCTCAGGCAGAAGGAAATCAAGGTTCGAAGAGCTTGAGCAGGATCAGATAGGAGTAGAAAAATGTGTTCAGGAAGAAGAAGGTGAACCGAATCAAAGTCAAAATCAACAGATACCTGAACAAGGCCAGATTAGTAACAAGGCAGAAGAAACAGAAATAAGACCTGGATCTAGTCAGATAGAGAGGGATACAGAAGACAGCATTGAAATAGATGTGCCACAACTGAATGAAAATAAGAGAGCATTGGCAGAAGGCCAGAGCACAGTGCCAGCTAAAAGACTCAGAAAAGGAGACAAATGGCCTAGGTTTGTCAAAAGACTGAAATTCCGTCTAAAGACCATAAATGAAGAACCTGAGCAAGTAAATGAAATAACAAGTCAAACTGAATAGTGTGAAATACAACCAAGAAGGAGAAGTCCACGACTGAAAAGGCTGAATAATTAATTCAGAGGCCCTGAATGGACTTACGTTGTTCTTGAAGATTTTGAAAATCTAGAAATAAGTGATGAAAGTGATGACGAATTGATTGCTGATCAGAATGACGGAGAAGTGAGACCCACTTGAAAATTTGACAGGGTAAAAGTCTGTGTTGAAGCTACAAAGAGGGGTTAAATCTCCTTAATCAGAAATAGCTGATCGTACTGTTAATGGAAGACCGAAAAGAAACTGCTTGAAAACGTGCTGTAGAATATGCACATGTAGTATAGCAATAGTATGAAGAACAGGGGGAGGGAAAGAGAGTTTCACTGATGGATTCGTACTCCCTCGTCCGATTTTGTTCAAACAACAAGAATCCACCCTAAAGGAGAAGTGTTCACACAGTGGTGTGGAGCACGTAGTGTTCTTTAAAATACCCCTCACACACCAAAAGGACCCTTGGTGTCATGCTTCATCATTGGGGTCTTCGCACCCCTCTACGGGATGCGGCGTGCTACGACCTACGACTACGCGGGAGCACTTATAGTGGTAGACTATGTATGGTGCATGTGAGGGTATTTATACAGTGCAGTGAGTGAGTGGTGGGATGGGTGAGATTTAAAAATTGCCTGGCTCGTGGGACTCTAAAAAACTTTAATTGGGTCCCCGGGCTGGTACTAATAAAAGAAGTGAAGTGCGAGGTATATTGCCTTAATTATGGACAGAACCTCTTGTGTGCGTCGACATGTTTCGGAGGCTGGGCTCCTTCTTCAGGACAGGGTGCACAACTTCCCCACCTTACTCACGTATTTCAAATGTAAAAACAATGGTATGTATTTACAAAAGTGAAAATAATGTCTATATATGTGCCTGCGGAGCCTGCGCCTGGGTAACGAGGGGGAGAACTCCGATTGAGTTCATTGCAGATTTGGCAATTACTACTACCCCAGACGTTCAGAGGGCTCATAAAGCTAGGAACCTAATTAAGACAAACAATGCAAATGGCATTTTTCTGAGACATACCGCTGTAGTTACATTGTAACCTATACATACATATAATCAAATTCAATGTTTATACAAAGGGGTATGCTGTACATTTGTGTTTGAATATGGTGGTTATGTACGAAAGAGCCAAGTAGTCTTCTGAAAATTGGATAGTTATCTGTAGACCTTATGTTTTGGGGTAATACATTCCATAGTATGGCTGCATGGAACATAGAAAGATGTCCTACCTATGTTTTTTCTTTTGTATAGTGGTATTTTGAGGCGAGGTGCCAATCTGGAGTGGAGGTTCCTTTTTTGAATGTATTTGGTGATTTTATTCCTGATGAATTTGAGTACGTTATCTGATTTATTTAATCACTGCAGGGGCCAACTGTTGTGTTGCTAACACCTTACCTTATCAGTGTGCTTAAAGCTTGACCTTAATGGTCATCTAGGCATTTTGTGCAGGGAGATAATCAAGTAAACAATACTACAACAATTGCACAAAGCCATCATGCTGAGCAGATTCTTGCATATCTTCATTTTTAACTTTCTAGTCTGAAATGATCCAGATGAAGAATTAGGCTTTGCAATTCCATGGTAAGTACCTGGCTAGCAACTGTATTTTGAAACAGCAATTTCCAGTCCCAAACACTCTAGGAAACTAAACAGTGAGATAGTCTGAAAACCTTCCAGTTTGATGTAATGCACTGTTGTCCTTCGGCATCTGCACCTTCTCTGCCTTTAAGTTGGAAAGTAACTGGATACAGCTGTTTCGAGCTTTAAGGCATTGACATGTTGCTTGATCTGAGACAATGTCCTTTGACTCTCAGGCTACACATCACACCAACCTGTTTGTGAGGCATTTGTAGTAATGTTCACAGTAGGGATTGCATATGCAAAATGTCTGCCTGCACAAGTTTTGTGGTGTCTATTAGCATTGGCTTTACCTTTTCTGACACGACTGCTAGATTCGCTCAGTTCCTCAAAGCCTAAGATTATTAACTTATGAGAAATTCCTGTAACGACCTTATATGTAGGCATGCATGGGTAACTCGTAATAACCAGATCCTCAATTCTCATTACACAGTCCTGAGAGTCCCAGATGTCTGTTAAAGCGAAACTGTTCAGAAATGCCATAAATCACTTAACTATTAGGGTTGCCAGCATTTAATTATAAACACCAAAAAATGGCTAGTGTTGCTTGGCAGTTGGAAGCAATTTCTTAAAATTGACTGTGAGGCCTAGCAGTACAGTGGTTTGATTTCAATGTTGATGCGTCTCTAGCATTTTTTAATACAAATCTCCTTTTACCAATAAGTCATTCAGGCACACGTGTAGACTTTATGACAAATTGTAAGGTCTGCTACCTACAGCACAGGCATTTGCTGCACTTTGGAAGTACCTGGGTGTGAAAATATACATCCTGTGATTCTACTGTCATCTGAAAGTAACCATACTCCAGTAAAAGTATAACATCTTGGAGAGCAGTCAGTTGAACTTGAAGGGCACAGGTCCAGAACTGGTCTCAATGTGTCATTTTCTAAGGGATTACAAAGAGATCTGTTTGCCCCACATGTCTTTGTTGGGCACTGTCACTTCTGCAATGGCTCCATTTTGAAGCCAGGACTCTACCATTTCAAGCATATCAATGGAATCTTGGCTGAACAATCATACTTTTAGACTTGGTTTCTGGGTATGATGAAGAATTTGAATCAGTAAGCTATCAAGCAACCTTCAGAATAACTGTTGTGATTTAGTAGTTAAAGTTGAGGTTGCAGCATTCTGTTTTTAGAATGTATACTAGGACATATATTGCCTAGTTACTTAACATGTTACCTGTTGACCACATAGAGCCTCGCTTGTCATCATCTGATGCAGTTAGAGTTATTCAATTACTAGTTGCCAGTTTGGTTGGTGGTCTGGAACTCTACTATGAATAAAGAATCTTCAAAATCATCTTAAGTGTGGTAATTACAGAGCAGAACGTAATATTGGTAACGAGCGCCTGCTGAGGACAGGCGTGCGACCACCAACTTCCCCAACCACAGCTCTGTTGGATTAATTTTTATCTAGATATCAGTTGGTGGTCGTTGAGCAGGAAAGAAGTGGCTACCACACTTTTACAAATCAAACTACAGTGGAGCTTACCAGTTTATTGCAGCGACAAGGTAAAGTTGAGCTGGTCATCTGTTGCAGCCAGTGCCTGCAACGTGACTTGGTCTGGGTGTGCGGCAGTTGGAGCAGTGCTCACAGCAAAGCTAACTCCCTACTGGTGACGTAGGACAATGGAGCCATCCTTTTGTTCCCAGAGAATGCTGCACTGGAAATGGAAATTCTACCACGTTGGAATGCGGCTCTGTAGTTCAGCTGCTGAAGCTGTTAGCTGCATGTCACACATGTGCCGCAAGCGCATTGCATCAGAAGGTATCAGGAGCATTTTGGGAGCCGTAGGACATATGTTACCTATGTGGCCGCCATCTTGCATCGGCATCATTTGGCAGTATTGTGACGGCATTTGAGGGAGTTATCAGTAGGTGTCTGGATCGCGCTGAGGAGAGTGATCTAAATTGTGAAATGTGTTTGCAGAAATTAGCAGTGTGTAGGCATTTGTGGGAGTTTCCATCAAGTGCCTGGATCATGCTGAGGTGGGCGGTTAAAATAATGAAGTGCCTGTGCTCTGTAGAGCCGGGTTTAAGCAGTATTTTGTGGTCATTTTTCTCCATGCAACAAAATTAACTGACTGTTCACGTAGACTGAGAATTTATGAAGACGAGTATCCCAGTTTGTGAAAATTACCTGAGTGGAATGATATTTACATTTGGGGATTTGGCAAGAGTGTGTATGACACTTTGGTTAGCTAATTCAAGTATGCAAGCTGATGAACACACCTAATATCATTTCCTTTGCAGATTGACCATGTTGTGGCTGGCTCACAGGAATTTTGTTTGGTATATATTGTTGTGATGTATTTGGTGGCTATCTAAATCATTGTACTAGCTTTGCCACTTTAAACTTTACTGGTGGGACTAATTGGGAGGAGAGCTTTTGGTGTTTACTTTGCAATTCTGTTTGTGCTGAAGTTTATAATCCTGTTGGTACTCCACATCATTCACTTCCCACATCATTAACAGCAGACATGACTGCAGCAAATATGTCCCATACTCCGCAATTTCTGACAGACAAAAGTGAACTGGTTTTACCCTGGAAGAGGTGGAAACAGATTTTTAATTCATACCTGCTTTCGATAGGTGGGTAGAGATTTTCTGCAATGAGAAAACAAGCAATATTTTTACACAATTTGGGAATTGAGGGTAGAAATGTCTATGAGATTTTATCCGAGATCACCATTGAGCATGGTGAGGATGAACTGGACAATTTGTATGGTATGTCAGTAATGATGTTAGAAAATCATTTTGGTTTCCAGATCAACATTGTCCTAGAAAGACATAAGTTCTTTACAAGAACGCAAGGGAAACAAGAGAAGATTGGTAGTTAAAAACATTAGCACATAATTGTGAGTTTGGAGATCCTACTGATTCTCTTGTTAGAAATCAGATTGTCAGATGTATCAATAATGTGAAGGTGCAAGAAAACCTTTCAATAAAAAAAAATATTTGAAAGAGACTGTCGCTACTGTGGAAGGCGTGGAGAACACTAACATGTGGGTGCATGAGATGAGGAATAACAAAGGCAGAGACAACCTTGAAGGGGAGAGCATTGTACATGAGGATAAAGAAGGATGCTGATAAAAGTGTGGGCCTGAAGAAGTCTTTAAGTGGTGAGGCTTACAAAATAAATGATATACAATGAAGGTAGCAATGTTAGTAAGAATGGTGACATGAAATGTCTCAGGTGTGGAAGTGGAGGGCATCTTTCAAACAGTTCAAGATGTTTCTCCAGGTTTGCCACATGCAAAGCAAGTGGAAAGAAGGGCACCATGCCCGTGTGTGTGTAGGGGAACCAATGCACAGGGTGTACATTGTTTTCAAGAGGAGAGGAAGTTTGTGTTGGGTGTGAGGGATGATGAACTGGTGGAAGGAGATCCCCTGGCTAAAGCCAGAGTGTGAAGGTATGGTGGGTAGAAAAGGAGTATCTGTATTAGCTGATTCTGGACCACCATAAACCATGGTTGATGACAGAAATTGGGACAAGATATTTAGCATGGATAAAATTGATCTACTTTGATCTGGCATTAACCCGGTACTGTATGGTGGAGTGAAAATTGATGTTTTGGGTTGTGGTCATGAGGCGTAGAGTAGAAAATGTAGTTGGTTTGAAGAGAGTGAAGCATGGATTTGAACATATAGTATTAGTTACATTAGGAGCCATTATTCCACCTGTAGGTGTGGCTATAAATGATGTAAAAATGTAATGTTTATCTATGCTTGTTAATTGGCTCGCTTCTAACACAGCTGTAGCTTTGTATCAAATTAACTCTGAACTAAGTGCAATGCAGGCTACGATTATCCAAAGATGCTTAGCGCTGGACATCCTCCTTCTTTGCAAGGACATGGATGTGAAGGAGTGCTGCACCTTCCTACCTGATAACAGTAGTTGTATTAATGCATATGTACAGAACATAAATAAAGTTTCTCATGAAGTTCAAGCTTTAGAAGAGCATGGCGTGTGGGAAATAGTATGTTTAGGGGTCAGTTAGCTATGTAAAGGTTTTAGCAAGGCTGGCGAATGGACTGATAATCAGGTAGCTGAAACATTGAGAGTAGTCCTCACCCCTGTAATAAATATGATTTGTGCAATTGTAAAATTTCTTTTGTTTACATTTTCTAGGTGTATGTTTAAAAATTGTTTAAAAATTGTGGGTGTAGGTGTGAAAGAAAATCATTAAAGCAAAAGAGATCAGAAGAAATTGAAATGGAAAATGTTAAATAGTGTGTTTACAACCAGCAGAAGCTGATGGAGGAGTCAATCAGAAGGAAACAGAAAATGATGCAGATTGTTTTGTATTTCCTAAATAGTTTACATTTATTTAATTGTGTTTTCAGTGATGAAAAAACAATCGAGGGGAATTGTAAGAGATTTTTATGAATCTATATTTATGTGCATTATTAACAATGTGCAGAATGTGCCTCCATGCTCCATTTTACATGTATACACTACTGTAGTATTAATACTTTTGAAACAAGTTTTCTATGCTGTGTAGAATTGCGTTTTCTGATGTTAGTTAAATAGGCCACATTTTATTGCACACCCTATCTTGTTCAAGATGAAAGTCATCTCTGTCACTCATCCTGCTTTCCCTCTTCCCATCTACTCTTCTTGCAAACTCTGCAGCGCAAAGAGAAGCTGAGATGTAATGGTTTATTTCCACTGGTATTGTTATTTTGCTCTCAATAAACGTTGCCCTGTTCTGCCATGATTTGAAAGATTTACAAGGTCCTTCCGTTAATTTACTATCCTCCATTCATTCACATAATATATTATTCTTCATGTATTTACATATGTTTTAGCATCTCTAGATGATATTAGCATAAAGGTTGTGATTAATAATTATTGATGTAGTGGGTTAGTGCTTAGGTGTGATGATTATATTTCAAGTGCTCTGATTTGCTGATGAAATGATACATTTGCTCACACCACAGTGAGTTTGTGGTCTCTGTAATTTTATATACGAAAACAATGGATTAAAAAAATCCTTAAATTTGGGGTGAGCTATAGCTTTCCTAAATGCTTCTAGGGATACTTTCCATTTATTTATTTCTTTTGCTGCCCTTTTGGGAGTTAAAATAATTTTCAGATTTTTGAACTCTACATTTAAGAGGCTTCGTGGCATTGACTATGTACCAGTTAGTTTTTAGAACCCTTTATATTTTCATTGATCTAGAACTGAATTATTGAGTGGGTCCAGTTGATCAATCTGAATTCATTAATTAGTTGTATTCCTCATTTTGATGCTTTGGGAGGTGTCTAAAAGCAGGGACACACTGCCTCGTGAAATTAAGGTTTACGACTGTATCTGAACCAGAGAAATGTGGGAAATCTGCTTCAGGTAAATTATGGGGTACTCCATTTTGCTCCCACAGCAGTAAATCCACCCAACTTGTATATCTAAGTTATAAACGCTTTCGGGAGAATTTATATGTTTATCTGGAGTGTCAACCTGTATGAACTAATCAGTTGGACTCACCACCAGAAACCTCTGAGGAGTCTGATGCCCTATTGTTACTTCTGCTGCACTGTCTAATATTGTGTGGTTACAAAGGCCCCAGGCACAGAACACAGCCATTTTACATGCTCATGCTTAAATTTGACATCTTTTTGGATGATGACTTTTAACACAGATTTTTTTGCGCACCCATATGGGATAATGTTCCCAGAAATTGGTTTGCTTACACTTTCACTTTCTCAAAGCCATATTATCAGTCCACTGAGCAAAATGTCATTGTTTGTTCTTATCTGTTCGGTGACAGCTCTGTAAGAGTGGAATAAATGATAGCAGCCAGAATAGAACTCTGGCATAGAGAGTATGGGTGAAGTTTATTATAAAATCTCTCCCATCCCTTTGTTTCGGGAGAGGAACATTTTGCTGGCACTGTCGAGGTTACACCATGCCGCAATTCCAGCCCCGCTGAATTCCGGTACCATCCAGAGAAGGATGGTGGCCTTCTATGCACCAAGAAAGGCTCCCAGATGACACATATCCTCAATAAATGCCTAACATGCCAATTTGACTACTTCTTGTGTCTCCTTTTGGACGTGCCTGAGTTATTAACAAAAGGGTAGAATATGTTTCCAGATTCTCCTTTGGGGAGTCATGGTTATCATGGTCTGAGGATGCAGACACCATCCGGCATCCTATAAGGTTTAGTGGTCCAGATGGCCCACTATGTGCTATCCATGATTCAGGTCAACATATTCTGATGGTATGCACAGACTGAGTCCTGCATAGTTTTGACCCTTATGTTGCTCAAACGCACAGTGTTAGTGAAGTAGTACGAACAGTACGACGCTAGAAGCGCTCTCGCCCAAGTCCTGTTAAACAAAAGGTTTTAAATGCAGTTTAATAGCTAGTGTACTCAAAGTATCACGGTGCATAGAAGTGTAAACTTCTGAAATTATTCTCGGTAATTCCTATTCACAAACTTGAACTTGGAGCTACTGCAAGCCTCAGGCGTATGGCCAGAGCCGACGCTTCTCCTTTAATGTTGCTTAGGAAAATTGAGGAACCGGTAGAGAATTTTCCCATTAACTCCTTACCTAAGTCCAGAGCCACTGCAGCCTGTGCTTATTTTGTACTTGCTTTAATACCTCAAATAGAATGCTAGTGAAGATGTGCCGCGTGTTAGTGTAAATGCATGCAAAATACATCCCCAGTTGTTGCTCTCCTCTGACACCCTTCCAATGGGAAGACACATAATCAGTAATCTATGCTTGCCTTGAGTTATTATATGTGGGTAAACCGCTTTCACCTGGTCGGTCTTAGAAGTAAACGGAAGGCGATTTCATCATGCTTCTTGGGCATTTTTCCCATGAAAGCATTTAGCATCTGTGGACTGATTACTTGTATGACACCCTTCACCTGTACTACTGGTCCTGTTTAGAGCTGGCCTAGTGTTCATGGTTTGTAGCACATATTGAATGAGTTTCCTGTAATAGGAAACTGTATAATTCAAGATCCCTACAAAGTCAGCTTCTGGTAGGTTCTCAAGACGTGGAAAGGATGTAGATTCAGCTAATATTGGCCATGTTATCCTTTCATTACGCAGGAGACCCAATCTAACATTCCTGTGAGTGTGGGGCGCTAGAGAGCGCGCAAGCAGAATGGCCGCACCGATGTGAGGTTCCTGCTGCCTGGAGCACAAATCCTTCAATTATCCTGGAACAAATCAACATACAAATTGCCGAAATTTGGACAAGCTACAGAACTAACCTGCCTCTCCACTCTGTGTGAAAATCGGAAAGTTTGAAGGCTGTCAGCCGGAGCAACAGGCGACGAGAGGAGTGACCGCGCTAGCTGCTGGAGCGGAGAGAGGTCGCGAGGCTGCGGCCGCGTACAGGAAAGACCGAGGCCTCACACGTGGGTGCTGGGCCGCGCGGCCTGTGAGCAGCATAAAGCGAGCGCGCTAGACAAGTGTGAGGCGGACGCCAGCTGGAAACCTGCAATCAGAGAGAGAAGGTGTCGAGCGGAGATTCGAGGCAGTGCGGCGCTCGGGTCTGCTGCTTGGTGTGCTGTGAGACGGAGCGGCTGGTGAAGGAGCGAAGCCATAAAATCGGAGGTGAAGGGCGAGATTGCCACGGACCCGCTGCAGAGGCCCCCCGAAACGAGACGTAGCACACGGGACCAGTAGCATTGACTGCCAGGGGCTGGCGCCCGGCGGCACAACATGAAGGAGGTGAGCAGAGTAAGGGCGAGGCCACAGTTACGGCGGGGAACAGCAAGACCGGAGCGGACCTGGTGTCGGGACCCCCCGCAGTGAAAGGACGGGAAAAGTAGCCCATAACGTTGCTGCGCACAGACCGGGCGGCTGACAGTGGGAGCACAGGCGTTACACACTGGGACACATAGAGTAAGAGACTGGGCACAGTATCCACGGAGGCCCAAGGGAGAAATTTGCATGACATTGGCCTATACGGGAGAAGAGAGGAGAAGACCCCCCCTACAGGCCAGGTGCGGTGAAGTGGGGTTGTTGGTGCGAGGGTGGACTGCTTCTGAGAGTGTACCTCCCTGGGTGGCATCAGTGCCGGCCCGGGGAGCTGGAAACTCTCCCAGTTGTCTGCAGCAGATGCGCCCAGAGGACCCTGAAGAAGGCGCACCCATTCAAAATGCCGGGGGGGTGCGTAAGGCGACCCCACGATACCAAACTCGATCCCCCAGATATCATTAACGCCAATAGTGCGTTTCGATGGCTGAAGAGAGAGGACTCATTCGAGCAGCAAAGGCGGAGGTCCAAGGCAGATGATAGCAGACAGCGCCAGACGGCGGGAAAGAAAGGCAGACAAGGGCTGGGACTCACATTTCCTGAAGGAAGGGATGCGGCTACACTGAAGTGCCCTTACATACTTGCACCCGGCCCCACACTGCTTGATGGGTAAGGCGGTAAGCTACTGAAGAACAACTGCGGCATAGAATTGCACCTGTGCACTGTGGACGACATGGGGAAACCTGACACCAGACAACCTAAATTGACCTTCGAAATGACGAAGAAAGGGAACAGGCCCATGCAAGATGATCGAGAATCGGAAACTACGGATCTCACCATCGGAGGGGCTACATCGCAGACATCGGATATAAACAGTATTTTGCAAGAAGTGTGGCAGGGGTTTGCGACGGTGGTAGACAAAGTGGATCGTATGTCGTCAAGGATGGACGCCATAGCACACAAGCTCGACGGTCATGAAGAACACATCAAAGAGGCGGAAAGACGCATATCTGATAACAACGATATCACCGCCAGCCACACAACACAAATCACAAGAATGGACAAGCTATTACGAATAATTGCGGCCAAGAATGAGGATTTGGATGCCCACAGTAGGCGCAATAACATCCGCGTAATAGGGGGTTCCAGAATCAACCAAAATGGCAGAATGGAAGACTATGTTGAGAAAATGCTGCAGACAGCTATCGGTAAGGAAGCGTTCTCCACGCAGTTTATAGTTGAACTGGCTCACAGATCACTAGGGCCGAGACCGACGCCAGGTAACCCCCCGCGACCCATCATCGCGAGACTGCTGAATTATAGGGACGTGGCTCTTCGAGCAGCACGAAATAAGCAGACGCTCACATATGATGGCAACACTTTCTCGATATACCCGGACTTCACGCCTATTGTACAGGAGGAGAGGTGCAAGTTTATAGACGTTAAAAAGAAGTTGTGTGCGGCACAAATAGATTATGCGCTATTGTACCCAGCGAAACTCAGGGTAACGCATCTGGGGAAACAGAGATTTTTTACCAACCCGCAACAAGTGGAGGACTTCCTTCGGTCAGTGAGGCGTGCGACTTAGGGTGGGGGAAACAAAGAGACCTCCCAACAATCCAACTCCGATGGAAATAACGACGACTCACAATGAACCTCTCCCAAAGACGCCATTGTACACCACAATGTGATGGTAAGCGGATTAATGTGTAATGGCGATCATAATGGCTAAACAGAGGTGAGACATTTCCAATCGACTCTTTTGACCTACTGATACTGAGTTCCAGGCTCCACTCCCCCCACTGAGCCCTGACACTTCATCCCAGGAGGGCTCGAGGGGAGCGGAGTGACTGCGTTGCTGTCTAGACATGTCCCCCAACGGGCATTCCCCTAAGGATAAACATTGCATAATTTGTGCGGGGAACGTGAATAGATGTTTGATTAAGTTGGGAACCAGAGAGGGGGGGTGGGATTTGGATTCTGGCAAAATTGGGTTGCTTCAGTGGGCGGGGGCGGAGGGGGACACAGTTGGGAGGTTTGGTTTGTGAGTACTGTGGTGTTTAAGACCACCCCCTTCAGGGGTGAACCGCCAGAAGGTGATGGCGGAGTACAGCATCAGAAATGCGACACTTTAAATGTATGCGGGCAGATACCAGATTGGGGAAGTACTGCCTGGTTCGCAGCCAAGATGCAGACATTGATTAGAGAATATGGCTGAGGCAACCGTAGGTACACTTAACATTATTACATGGAACGTACGAGGGTTCGGCGATCCCAGGAAGAGGAGGCACATACTTTCAAACCTAGATAGACACAATGTGCATATCGCTATGTTGCAGGAAACTCATTTCGATCGCCAGAAATTACACACTTTCGCCTCCAGATGGGCGGAATATTAAATCTTCTCCACTTACTCCACGTATGCACTAGGAACAGCGATACTGATAAAAAAACAGGTCCCCTTCCGGTTGGAGGGAGCCTCATGGGACTCGGAGGGCAGGTATTGTCTGGCGTGGGGCCGATTGAGCACTATAACCGTCACGCTGGCATGCTGTTATGGGCCGAACACAGACATGCCTGGGTTTTTTGATACACTGTGGGCTAAGATATTTGAGGTAGACTCCACACACGTTGTTTGGGGAGGTGACTTTAATGTGACTTATTGTCCCAGATTAGACAGATCGCACCCCGCACTGCACCATTACACTAAGGCGCAGGCAGTACTGAGAGACATCATCTCTGCCTACCAGTTGGCCGATGCCTGGCGACATATACATCCAAATGCACAGGAGGGCACGCATTTTATGGCACAGGCGCAGACATGGGCACGATTAGACTACTACTTAGTGTCCAGAGGGATGGTGTAATGGCGTGGGTCTGCCGTATACTCCTATTCACGACCCAGAGACAGTTCATCAACTCTCACCTACCCCCTCCCCTTCTTTCTGCTCCCTACAGAACGTCAATGTTGAGTTCCAAGATCAAGAGACCGATACGATAAACTGGCCCTTTAACTGTGAGACGGCTGAAGAGTGGGCGGGCCTACACCAAGACGTAGAAACGTCTTATACGGGCAACCGCCAATCGGAACTGTGCTTGTTCACCCGGAGGGAGAGAGTTGACGAGTGGAGCGGTGAGGAGAGGAAGAGCGTTACGGAGGAAGAGATTTCCGGAAACCACGACGAAGGTGAGACCGGAGGAAGACCAGCGTGTACCTCAGAGGAGAAGCCAGGAGGCCAACGACTTCACGAGTCGCCCAGCCATACACCCAGGGGAGGTGTGTGGCTCACCCAGGTACGGAACAAAATCAGGGGTTGGGACGGGCGTAAGGGCGGTCCCAGTATATGATCTTGGTATCCCCCTATCCCGGTGTTCCCTTACCCTGAGCACTATCCATCACTTGGCCACTGTACATAAGCAAGTGCACGGGTTGCGTTTGTCCTCACTCCTTTTTCCCTGATTACGGTACAACTCACCGAATAGTTCACTCACAAAGTGTTGTCTTGTCCTGTTTGTTTCGAGAGTCAAGACGGAGCCGACCGAAGTACTTCCCGACGGATCCGAGAAAGAACTCGTCGAGCTGAGCCTACGAAGCCCTGCCCTCGAAGGTCCGATAGGAGCCGTTCACCGCGTCGGACTTTACCAAGGAGAAAAACGTGTACTGACATGCTGTATAAATCAATAAACCCTACGTTAACAAAGACCCGCTGGTTGCCCATTCCTCTTGCGCCCGTCACAGATGGCCCCTGCGATAACAGCAGTGAGGCATCTAGCTAGAACATACTCGGACCATGCACTGGTGATATTAGTGCTCTCTTCTGCTGATTTCAATACACCACGCAGCTCATGGCGACTCCATGCCCCTATCTAACTTGACACCGTGTTCCAGGAAGAGCTGCAGGAGGAGATAACTGATTTTTTTAAGCGCAATGAAGACTCGGTGAATAGTGTTGAGATTATTTGGGAAACATTTGAAGTAACAATCAGGGGGTACTGCATAGCTAAAGGGTCCGGGGTCCTTAGGGATATACTTCACACCCTGCAGACGCTAGAAACTAAACTTAAAAAACTGGAAGCGGAACTTGCAAAGGAACTGAAGGGCACCGCACAAGCAGCTTTTAGAGATAGACTTACAGAATATATGGAAGAGGCCCGTAGAGAGGCGCGATTTCGGGGTAAACACTGGGTAGCCTAGCAATACGGAGAAGGGGATAGGCCTGGGAAGGCATTGGTGCAGAAAGTGAAGCAGCCTCGCTGTAATAACTATGTAATGGAAGTTGGACGATATAGATGGGAGGTCATGCCGGGATACAACTAACATACTTAACGCCTTCTTGAGGCATTACAAACAACTCTATACCACAACTAGAGCGAATGCCCTTGCTTTAGATGGATTTCTGGGTAATGTAGCGCTGGGCTGGCTCAGCGACATACAGAGGACCTTTTTATGTGCGCCGTTTAAACTGGATGAGGTGCGGGATGCTATAATGGGACTACAGTCTGGGAAGGCCACTGGGACAGACGGCATCCCAGTAGAATTTTACAAAACGTATGTAGATCTGATGGCCCCTATACTCAGAGAAATGTATGAGGATGCACTGGAAGTGGGATATCTGCCGTCCTCAATGAGGGAAGCGTTCATACTGTCGCTGTTGAAGCCAGGGAAAGCACCAGAACAATGTGACTCATATGGACCGCTATCGCTCCTTAATTGCGATGCGATAATTTTGGCCAAATTGATTGCGACACGCCTGAGCTTGCTTATGGAAAACTTGATCTTGCCCGATCAATTGGGCTTTGTGCCCGGCACGGCTACATCCCATAATTTGAGAACGCTGTTTGCCGTTCTAAATAACGTTTCACCAGATCTCCCAATGGCGGCCATTGTTTTAGACGCCACCAAAGCGTTTGACTCTATAGAATGGGACTATATTTTTGGAGTAATGTTGCGCATGCGTTTCCCCCGCTGTTTTTGTCATGGATTAAGCTGCTATATTGCATGCCAGTAGCCAAGGTCCTCATAAACGGTCATACTTCTCAGACTTTTAGCATCACTAGGGGGACACGGCAGGGGTGTCCCCTTTCCCCATTGCTCTTTGCAATAGCATTAGAGCCGCTTGCAGCGACACTACGACAACGCCACAATGATAAGGCCCTCCGCTGTAATCTGCGCCAGATACTTGTCTCACTAAACGCAGACCACATCACTTTATATGTGCGCGTCCCACAGCAAAACCTAAATCCGATTCAAAGGGAATTCATAGTTTTTGGGCGGCTCTCGGGGGTCCAGATAAACTGGGGGAAATCATGTATTTTTCCGCTGACAGCAGCCACTATGCGCTTCTCGCTGGATTACCCACTGGAGTGGTGTGAGGAGGAACTGAAGTATTTAGGTATCAGAGTCACCAGAAAGAAAGAAGAACTTATGAGAATGAACTATGGAACGGCCATGACTAGAATAGCGGACTGTGTCATGAGCTGGGTGGCGCTACCCCTCTCATGGCGGGTCGCGTGTCCTTGATTAAAATTGTGATACTCCCCCTGCTGCTATATCTTTTTCTAAATATCCCTTTTTATCCAGGAGCGCACTTCTTTAAATCACCTAAAACGGAGATGATACGACTGGTGTGGGGAGGCAAGCAACCCAGAATGCAATGGGAGGTGATGACAAGGCCCTACACGCAGGGAGGGTTTGGTATACCGAATTTTGAGCTTTATTGTTTGAGTGCACAGGCCCACTACACCTGGTTCTGGGTGAAGCAGCTGAAATAGATGCCCCAAATCGCAGTGGAACACTGGCTTTCGCATCCCACGCCACTAGAGGGAGCACTATATGTCACTGTAACAAACGGAGACAGAACATCCAATGCCCTCAAGTGTACGATAGCAGCATGGCAGCGCATAAGACGTATGCTAGATGTCCCTATGCTTTATTCGCCTTTGCTACCCCTCGCCTACCACCCTGCTATGCCGTTGCTACAAGAGGGTTTTTTTTAAAGTTTCCAACAGCAGACTCATGCCCACACCTGGGGGGGACCTATACTACGAAGGCCAATTCCGCAATATTGACCACATGTTCCAAACTGCACAGAAGACGCCACTGGATGTCTTTGTATATATTCGACTGAAACAAAGGATAAGAGCACTTACTCCTGAGTTCCCAGCGGAACCGCAAGTGCTTGCCCCACAGCAGCACATCTTAGAGAGAGATACAGCTAAAAGGCTGATTTCAATAACATATAACATGGTGCATACACAAATGGCATCTCCGCCCCCACGGGCGCGCAAGAAATGGGAAGTGGAAATGGGCCAAGATCTGACAGACAAACAGTGGGAGGACTGCTGTCCGCAGAGTATTGGGCAGCAGCAGGCTTCGGTTAATTCATTAAAAAAATTTAAACAGGATGTATCATACAGCAGCCAAGATGTACAGATTCAAGTTGGGAGACGATGATAGATGTGATAGATGTCGCACGGCGGGGCAGACTTTCTACATCAAGCATGGGGGTGCCCTGCGGTAAAAGAATACTGGGATCAAGTGTTTCATGCATTGCGAGAAATGATAGATACGCCTGTAGAAGCCATGCCATTGATGGCATTATTAGAATATGTCAAACCACTAAGGGCTGAACACCGTAAATTAACTGCGCTGGCTCTCCTCATGGCCAAGAGAAGGGTGGCTTGCCGATGGGGCAGGGGACAGGCGCCCAAGTTCAAGGAATGACTATCTGACTTAATAATGTGCCAGGAGCAGCACTCGGACTATGCGGAACTACTTCCTATAGCCTCCAGGCCAAGGGATGTATGGGAACCACTGCAGTGCTGAACCGCTTGCTTTGGACCCACCGGGAGTTCCTTTTTTGCATCTACTTCTACATCTAGCAGATGCAGATGTACATCTACATCTACATCTGCATCTACTTCTTGCGGAACCCGCTCCGCGGGTCCCGCTGCGCCAGGAGTGCCGCCTGCAGTCTGAACCAGCGGAATCTACGTGGGAGGCTGAACCTTCGGGGCTGCGAGCGTGCGTGTGTGCTCCACTGGGACTGCATATCCCAGGAGCGCCCGCCTGCCTGACTCGCCACACCTGGGCCGCTCTCCCCGACCCCTCCCACCACTTGACCGAGCCCTTAACCACAGAGCTCGCAGTACAGGCGAGCGGGACGCTCTGCTGAACCGCTTGCTTTGGACCCACCGGGAGTTCCTTTTTTGCATCTACTTCTTGCGGAACCCGCTCCGCGGGTCCCGCTGCGCCAGGAGTGCCGCCTGCAGTCTGAACCAGCGGAATCTACGTGGGAGGCTGAACCTTCGGGGCTGCGAGCGTGCGTGTGTGCTCCACTGGGACTGCATATCCCAGGAGCGCCCGCCTGCCTGACTCGCCACACCTGGGCCGCTCTCCCCGACCCCTCCCACCACTTGACCGAGCCCTTAACCACAGAGCTCGCAGTACAGGCGAGCGGGACGCTCTGCTGAACCGCTTGCTTTGGACCCACCGGGAGTTCCTTTTTTGCATCTACTTCTTGCGGAACCCGCTCCGCGGGTCCCGCTGCGCCAGGAGTGCCGCCTGCAGTCTGAACCAGCGGAATCTACGTGGGAGGCTGAACCTTCGGGGCTGCGAGCGTGCGTGTGTGCTCCACTGGGACTGCATATCCCAGGAGCGCCCGCCTGCCTGACTCGCCACACCTGGGCCGCTCTCCCCGACCCCTCCCACCACTTGACCGAGCCCTTAACCACAGAGCTCGCAGTACAGGCGAGCGGGACGCTCTGCTGAACCGCTTGCTTTGGACCCACCGGGAGTTCCTTTTTTGCATCTACTTCTTGCGGAACCCGCTCCGCGGGTCCCGCTGCGCCAGGAGTGCCGCCTGCAGTCTGAACCAGCGGAATCTACGTGGGAGGCTGAACCTTCGGGGCTGCGAGCGTGCGTGTGTGCTCCACTGGGACTGCATATCCCAGGAGCGCCCGCCTGCCTGACTCGCCACACCTGGGCCGCTCTCCCCGACCCCTCCCACCACTTGACCTACGTAGTTGAACTCCATTTAAGGCACCTGGCACCCCCGCTGCGCGGGAGCGCGCGGGAGCGACCGGGAGAAGCCCGGGACAAGGGCGGGACCGTCCAAGGCCGTCACAGGCCGTCACAGGCCGGGCTGGGCCTACCCTCTTGGTGTTCCATATTGTACAGGTACTTACAGGTTATATAATTTTGTTACACTCGTTTTTGGTGTCATTACTGACTGACCCTCCTGGAGTTTAACCATGCCTTCACCAACAAAGGAGAGTACCCCTCAGAAGCCGGGTGGAGTGAAAAATGGGACTCTTGAAAATTACTTTACCCGGGCTGTGGGGGAGGTGGATAAAGAGGGAAATTTGTCAAGGCTAAGGGCGGAACGGAGACGATCAGTGGACAATTTGAAAAACACCCCCATGGGAGATCTATCCATTACTTTAAGGGAGGAGTCAACTCGTATTGAGGATGTTCCACTCTTGTTAAGGGAAGGGACGAACACCTCCCCAATTGAAATCACTAGCAGTGCTCCACCTAATAGTATTAGTCCCGTTAGGGGGGTTACAGTTTTAATGCCACAATCGCCCACAACCCGTAACGACAGACATTCCAAATTGAAAGCAGCCACCACACAAGCAATCCCAGGACCCCCCCCCAAAAAACGTAGGAGAAGGGCTAAGGGAGCACAGGGTGGTAGTAAACCCAAGATTCTACACTCAGACTTCGGGAAATCCTTAAAACATCAGGTACCCACAGTAAAACCATTGGTAGAGTCACATTCTAAACCCAATGCGCAGGAAGTTATAGCTCCCGCCTTGAGTATAGATGTAGGAGCTAGTAGTGATATAGTCCCCCTCTCTGTTGTACCACTGGGAAACTTGGAATTTCTCTTAAGGTCTCTGTTACTCCCGATCAGCGAAAGCGTAAAAAAGATCGAGATTAGATTAACCATACTGGAGGCCACATTGGGAAGCCTGAAAAACCGCAGTGGTCGACAGGATAGTGACTTAACAGCCATCACTAGCCCTGTAGCCTCGCAAGGGTTAAAACACAGGGCGGTTAATCCAACGCCAATTCCATCTCAGGACGCAAACGGGGTAGTCCCCCAAAATCCACTAAACCCAAACCCTGTAACCACCAATGCACTCTATGCCAACACACCTAAACCTCCCCCTGTATTAGTATCTCAGGCACACACGACAGAAAATAACATCCCGGTCAACCAAAAAATGCCCCCGGTAAGACCTCGTCGTCCTAACCTACCACCTGAGACTAACGACTTTACAGTAGTTATGGCAGGGGTCCCTCAACTTGATGAAGGGGAAACAGAGGATTTTTGTACTTTAAAAACTAGGGTCATTAAGTGGTTAAACAGAAACAGACCTCTCCCGAGACATCTTAACAATGAGATTATAATGGTAAGAAGGGTCCCATGGGTGGGGAGAAGGCAGAAATCGATCACGGGGGACTGTATTTTGGTAAGCTTTAGGGACAAGGGCACGGTGTCGCACATTTGTCAAGGGGGAAACATATCAAGGGAATCTACCATCCATACCCTCCGTGTGTCTTTCTTCTTCCCAAGTACCCCAGGCCTACAACATCCACCCCAACGACATGATGGATGGGAGAGAGTGGGAAGTAGAGGGCGCCATCAGGCTTCTCATCCCTGGCCACTTTTGGGTAGAACGGCATCATTCCTCCCAATTCACAACCGGTTTAATTGCTTAAATAGTCTAGAGGGGGTGGATTGACAAATAGATAAGGCCCCTAAGGAGTCCGCAGAAAAGGGCACCCAACCAGAAACATTAGTGGTGCAAAGACACTTGGCCCTGCAAACCCAACCAGGTAGGGCGGAGGATTCTATGTCTGTAATCAACGAAGAACTAATACATACTCAGATACCATCTGTAGCTCCATTAGGGGAGGTGGAACAGACTCCATGTCGGTTTCTTAGCTGGAACGTGGCAGGGACTAGAGCCAAAAGACTAGATCCCACATGGATAGACTTCATAGCCAGTAACCACGTAATTGCCCTACAAGAAACATGGGACACCGCACCAACTTTCTGGCTGGATGGGTTCACAAGTTTTACTATCCCAGCAACTCCAAGTAGCGCAGGAAGAGCTAAGGGTGGACTAGTGCTCCTCTTCTCGCTTAAACTGGCAGGGACGTTTAAACAATTAGAGTCTGGGTCCCCAAATATCTTAATGGTAGAATGGACTATCTCACCAGGGCGGGTCTTAGTGGTTTCAAATTTTTATAATTCCTGGGCTAGACTAACAGATACAGCCCATGTGGATCATCTGGAAAATGTTCTTATTGATTATAGTCACAAATCTTGCACTAATTTCGATTTTTTAATCCTAGGTGATTTTAACATTCAAAAATGTGTTTTAAAATGCAATTTAGGCAACTTAGATGGTCAAACGGAAAATGGCAATTTGCACTTTGCTCACACCAAAGCGGGGGAGGCGCTGGAATTTCTCCTTGCTAGCCTTAATATGTCTGAACCCCTTAGCACTGGTAGTGACGAATCACCTCCCACTTACAAAGGGTCTGAAAGTGGGTCTGTGATAGATTTTATTTTCGTTTCTCAGGGCTTAACCTCTAAGATGGGGATTTACGAGGTAACTGCCTCTCCACATAGTGATCACAACCCAGTCTCTGTACAGGTTCATTGGAGTGACTTATGGAGCAAACACCTGGGTCTTCCCAGGGCTTGCACATCGACGGTGCCCAGTGACCAGGGCAGACGGCTCAAGTGGGGTAAGGTGGTTCAGGAAACCTTTATGGCTTCCCTGTGCCCAAAGATAGAGGAACCCATGCGTATTTGTTTAGACCAAAATGCCTCCAACGAAGAGATTGTTTCAGCTTTTAATTTAATCTGCTCACAAACGGCTGAAGAACTAACAGTTCCCAATTCCAATCTGCCACCCAAGCCATTTAAATGGTTTGACAGAAACTGCTCTAAAGCCCATAAAGAACTGAAAAATGCCCTTAAAATAAAGCCGAGGGATAAAACTTTAATCTCTAAATTAAGGCGAGAGTATAAACTGGTTGTTAAAAATAGAAAAAATATAATTAAAAAGAATGCCTGGAATGATTTGCTTGACGTGGATATACTACGGAATAGTAAAAGATTCTGGGACATCATAAACAACCAATTCTTCTCTGGGGAGATCAACACAATCTCCGACTGTATTATCAGTGATGAGAAATGGGTTGATCACTTTAAAAATATATATGGCGGTAATGACCCTGTGAATGGAAATGAGACAGGACTGACCAGGGGTTTAGTGGCAGTAGAATTTAACGAGGAGGAGGTATATAAAGCTATAATGGACTCCACGAAAAATAAGGCTCCGGGCCCGGATGGAGTCCCGGTAGACTTCTTCATATACGCCCCAACCACCTGGTCTAAAGTCCTTACAAACGTCTTTAGGGCAACAAATGATGGATGTTTTCCAGAAACCTGGAACACATCTGTCATAGTACCAATTTTTAAAAAAGGAGACAGGGAGAACCCGGGATGTTACCGCCCAATTTCTTTGATAGACTCTGCCTTTAAGATCCTGGGCAGAGTACTACTGACGAAGTTGAGAACAAACCTGGAGATTTGTGGGGATCTCGCAGAGATTCAATATGGCTTCAGGGAAAAACGGGGAACCTTAGAGCAATGCTCAAATTTACACCTTCTAATATCGAAGTACACGGTGGCCGGGGAGGGTTCATTATATTTGGCCTTTATGGACCTCTCCTCGGCCTTCGACTTGGTTAATAGGGCCAAGCTCTGGGCTATACTGCGCGAGCTTGGTATTGAGGACCCTTTGGTGGCCCTCATTGCAAGTCTGCACCAAGGACTTACTGCGAAGGTCCGGGTAACCAGGGAAGGGCGATGCTCTGACAGCTTTAGGTCAAATAAGGGTGTCCGTCAAGGCTGTATTTTAGCCCCACTTTTATTCACCATTTACATTAACAATCTAGGGAAGTCCTTGTTAGCAGGCAACGCCGATGTCCCGCGGGTAGGTGGGAAGCAGATTCCGGCTCTTTTATATGCGGACGACGCTGTTCTCATCGCCCGTACGGGCATTGGGCTACAGACCCTTTTGGAACTTTTTGGCTCCTTTATGGCCAAACTGGATCTAAAAATTAATGTGACTAAATCGCACACAATGATTGTGGGTCCACAAAAAAATAAATCACATACTAAAACTTTTTTTTGCAATGGCGAGGTTCTCTCCAGGGTCCCGGTTTTTCCTTACTTAGGGGTCCTGTTTGATGAGAAGGGCTCCTGGGCCCCGCAAATTAAGGCCAAACATATTTCTTTAGCCCGGTCCACAGCAGCTCTGTTGGATTTTACCAAAAGACTAGGGGCTAAACCAATGGATGCTGTGTTAAAAGTTTATAAAAGTAAATGCATTTCGATAGCCTCATACGGTGCAGCATTGTGGGGTTATACTAATCTGGATAGTATGCAGATAGTAGAGAATAAACTTATTAGACGAATTTTGTCGGTTCCAAACTCCACACCTACCTACTCCATACATGAGGAAGCTGGCCTACCCTATATTATAGATGGATTGAAAATGGCACCCTTACTTTTTTGGGCCAATACCTGGATAAATACTGAGTTGTCTTTAAACCACACAATTCTTAAAGACGTGACTGCAAGGGAGGGGGCAATGAAAATAGCCTGGCTAAGATACATAAAGTCATCATTCACTGCCCTCGGGAGACCTGATCTATATACAACTCCGTCAAAAATCAGGAAAGCGGACATTGCATGGATCAAGAAGGAATTCCAGGGGAGGGCACGTTTAGAGAGAGAGGAGTCTGAAGTTAATAAACCGCTAGTAAGAGCACACCTGGTTTTGTCCTCTTCCCCCTCGATGGAACCTTACCTGCAATATGTCTCCAATCCCCTGCATAGATTTTTGTTAACCAGACTCAGAATGAATTTAATCCACTATTCACTAGGCATCTTCCCTGTGTGGGGTAAACCGGAACATGCACCACCCTGTGAGTGTGACCAGTTCTCTGATCAGGACACTCTCCATTTCCTGTTTTTCTGTGCATTTTACAATACTGAGAGGAGAAAATATCTAATTCCCCTCCTGAAAACACTGGGCTTTATACAAGTGAGACCTGCCTTGCTTTATCTCCAAAGATTGCCGGACGCACATGTCACTTTTTGTGTAGCGAGTTTTTTAACAGCCGCATATAGAGGTAGAAACAAAAGGATCCCTAGAACCGTACTGTTTAAAAACTAAAAACCAATATATTAACTGTTACTTTATTGTATGTATTATGGTGACTAATTAAGTGATTCTTTTTTGGACACTATGTAAAAACAAAATGAATTGTGGGTATTTTTAAAATGTCTTTTTTAAATATATGTATGTTTTGCCTTTTATGATTTTAACAAAAATCGAATAAAGTGTATTTTGACTGACTGACACTGCAGTGCTATTTGTTAGCTCACCCGCTGGAAGAGGGTTAATTGAAGAAAGAGTATTGAGGGGAGAAGTGTGATGGGAAGTTGCTCCTAAACATGTAATGTGGTGAAGGAGGAAGAATATACCAATTTGAGGATAGGATGGGAATGAAGGTGGATTGAAAGAAGTACTACTTCAGATAAAATAGGTACAAATAAAAAATCAAACATGTTCTTGATATGTGTGAAGTACTAGGAAAAGACATTAAACAGATGAAGCGATTGGATGCCCACATACCTTACGATGTGCACTGTCCTTTCAATAATGTTGCACCGCCAATGTAAACTGCCTGTAACAAAGAGAAGTGTGTGTAATATCGCAATGAACCTGATCTGTGTCAAGAAAAATTGTAAGATGCTGATATAGAAGTGTTATCTTATCTTGAAAAACAATAAAAAGATGCTTTTAAAAAAAATAACATTCCTGTGAGTGTGTTTGGCAACTCACCAACAAACCAATGTTGGTATTCCTGAAAAGTTAAAGAGTTTTCCAGATACTGGTATGCCCTTTAATGCTGGTGGTGCCGCTGGTTTGTAAACCTGAAACTGCCCTGAGGCAGCATCTATACCCTCGAACTATACCATGAATAAAATGTTTCAACGGCATGTGCTGCATGTGAAGCTATTACAAATGTAAATGCCCGGACATCAGAAAACATCTATTCCTGAGAAATGTTGTGACCACCTATCTGTAATTTACTCCTATCGCTATCATTTTAATTGAATGAATTAAAAAAACATAAGATTCAAAACACACAGAAAACCACAGATGGGGAATAAACTTTTAAGAGTCAAGCTTTGCAAGCCTACAGTAATAGGTGACTCTGTATTCCCTGTAGGAGAAAACCATGATTACTACGAATGTCTCTATGTATCTAAAATGATGGTTCTTTTGTGTGAGTATATTAAACAAATACTCAAGGGACCAAAAAGTCTGAATGACACGCATTGGGCACCATGTTGTATGAGATACGGCTCTGGGCTAGTTCAACAAGGTTTGGCTTTCCCGGCCTCGGGTGCCTAAACTTAGTTCAGTGCACCAACGCTTAGGTGTGAAAATCAAGGTTGTTGTAGCCCCACACAAACCCCCTTATCATTCTTGTTGATGTGGTGTCTGTGTTTTCTGGGTTACTAACAGCCCCAGAAAGGGTTCAGGGATGCGGCGGTAATTCAGACCCAAGTGTGTTCTTTACAATATCACACACAGTACTGCAATAAGAAAAGACACTATATATTTAAAATTGTTTATTTCAATAGTTTAATACAGTTATTTAGTACATGATTAATAACCACAACAAATGTAATCAAAACAACACTAACCCATATCACTAACAGCAAGAATAACATGAACATTTCTAACATGGTTGGAATGTCCTTGGCAACTTAACACCCTAGAGACTACATCTGTGCACTACACTATAAGAGCATGGAGTAGCTAACTTGCCTTTAGAGTTTCTTGGGATTTAGCACACGGCATACTTGTTCACAGCAGAGAGGCTGTGGTTATCATCTCTGGCTGTGAGAGAGTGTTCTCTCTAGTGGACAACACACATCAACTGGGCTCAGTGCCTCTCCTCTCTGTAACAGCTTTCAGCATAGGAATGGATGCTGCAGCAGTGCAACTGTCTGGCATGATCTTGTGAAATAACCTGGGGTGAAGACCTCTCAGAATCTGTGGTCACTTCATGATGTTTTTATAGGATTGATCACTGAACTTTAACCCTACATTCTGGACTTTCTGCCTAGTTCAGGACCTAACCGATATGAACCAGTATGACAGTTCAGGACATAACACGTATTAATCACAATGACAAAAGTATGTCAATTCAGATTACTTGTTTACTTTGTGCATTAACTGTCTGACTTTGAAACATAGATAATCTGGAACTGGCATCAAACTTATGTCGCATTAGGTGTTTATCAAGGTCATTGTTTGGATGATTTGACACTTTCACCAGTTGCATAAAAGATAACGACATGGGACATATCATCAAAGAGAGACGGGCTAACTCAATGGCCTCAAAACGGAGTCCGGCCTTGCGGTCTTTATGACAGCTGGTCCTAACACTGATCTGAATTAAAAATCCCAAACTTGATTCAAAATACATATGTTTGGCGTTCCCAGCAGTTTGTAGATTGTATACAAGATGCAAAGCCATCTGTAGTTAAAAACTGTGAGCTTGGTTCTCATAAGAGGCTGGTTACAGCCCGTTTGACACATTGCAATGTGACCAGTCTCTCCTTTTGCAGTGCCAGGGATGCCCAAAACTCTCTCACCATGAAGGGTCTTATCGCTATGAGTTGCAAACCTTCTGCCTCGTGAATAGTAATGAAGTAGCAATTTTCTAGTGAAGCTGAGAGAAAAGATTTGAATGCTGAAATGCAGGCCTGCAGGTGTACTCAGACCTCCATCCCAGCAATTGAAATAGAAATGCGCCAGCATTGTAATCCCAGAAGGTGCAGGATTCACAATGCTACAAGGTACACACTGTGGTTCGGTCATCAAATTTCACAATGTCGGCTCCTCACGTCCAGGGCCTGCACAATTAGAGTGCACATATTTGTCTACTTACACTTTGCAAAGGCTTAGCTCATGCCCTCAGCAGGTACGGACAATTGCATGCTTTTCGACTGCAAAATGGTTGGAAAGCACTTGTGCATATCTATGTGAATTACAATAAGAGGCCCCTTTTCTTCCACTTTTCCTTTCTGGTTTGCATGCACCAACGGAGCCAGTGTGTCATGAGCCTAACTCAAGGAAAAAAATGCCCTCTTGGCTGCTGTCGGGGCTTTAACTGGGTGAAAAAACTGGAGGGTCTCTCAAAAGGGCATGGCAGATGTAATTAAGGGCATGGCTTATAACCCCCGCACTGTGACCACTCCAATCTGTCATACAAATCATTCAGTACATACATACAATGAAGTTGCCAACACATGTCGTATCTTGTTACATTGTGGTCGATGTTGGCCGCAGTTTTATTTGCATGACATGTAGGAAATAGCTCTTACTGTACAGTGCCATGGTCATACCGCTATGACCAGGACATAAATCAACGCCACGGGCTGTCATTAATCACTGCCATAAATAATTTTGCTCATCTTACAGGTTCATAAATCATCCACATGACAGTTCATTACTCAGTCCCTTTGGTAGTCATAAATGATTTTTGCCCAGTTTTCGGGGTCATAAAGTTTCTTGTTGGTTTTCACGCCAATTGCTCAGGGTGTAGCCTCTCCCTGGAGTTAGGCCCCAACTCGCTATCTTGTTTGTCCATTTTGTAACCCGCCATCCGGCAGGTCTGGGCTGTGAGTGCCGTCTCCGTATGCTACGCCCTTTTCGGCCTACTCACCCTGCCGTAAGGCATCCCCAGGTGATTGACCTTCCTCCTACACACCGCTCTGCTGGTGTGCGTCCATAACCAACAAATGTACCCCTTCTTATTCGCCTAGCGGGCCATCTATCCCTGCGACAATGCTGTTGTTAGGTATGGGTGGGTGGGTCTCCAAATTGTACTGTGCACCGCCCCCCAGCTCCAAAAAGTGAGCTGTCCTTGGGGAGCAGTGCCCTTATTACCCCTCCCCCCAGCTGTCCCTTCCGGTCGGCGGCAGCGTGCCCCATTGGGGGGTCAAAATCTCACCTGGCCCCCCCATTGACCAGATATTATTGCACCGCTTTTGGCACCCATTATCCTTGGGGGTGGGTGTGGGGAGAGCCCCCCTTTTGTCATTGGGCGTGCCGCGTCGGCCAAAACTGTTTTTTCTGGGTCTCCGGCGATCGTTATGGCGCTGGCCCATGAGGTCCCCTGAAGGGGCGGCCTCTGCGAAAAACACAAAAGCTGAAGATCTATGCTTACCATAGTTGCTTCCGTCATTGCACCCAGATACATAATACAACCAGTAATTTTACACCTACAACAGGTCAAGACTATTGGCTTTGTCAATGGCTGTTAGATAGATAAATAATTACATAATGTTTATGTAGACATATATAGAGCAATGAGAGATAGCTCTTAGGGTCATTTGAATCAATTTCTTCTGTTACTTTGTGTTCTTAGATCCCTTACCCCCCACTTGTATTAAGTTACGACTCATTGGTCCTGAAGAAGATGGAGATTATCAGTGATTTCCATTGAAACGTACGTCGACCGGATGGTGTGACATTCCAGTTATAAATGCAAAAAGAACAATTGATGGACTTTAACCCAGATCTCTTGACTGGGGGTGAATGTATGATTTATTCAGCATTCCGTCCATCATTTGTTTACTTAACACTTTTCATCCCAGTTATCAGCACAGCCACTGAGGGTTGATGATTCACCCCTTTGATTCCATCAGTGCATGTAGTATTGTACTGGGGTGTATGACTGGATGTAGTGTGTGTCAGTGATACGATTGATGAGTATGTAAATGTACTGTGAGTATGGGGTTGTATTATGATGAGAGTGGATTTCAGTCCTATAGGGCACAATTTGAATTGTGTTCAGGAGCTACATAAAGTGCACTCATGGCCTTTGCCAAATGAGAGAATTATGCTAATTCTTTGTATATAATGTTGTGTAAATAATGATTATTGTCTAAACTATGTATTGCAATGAAAAAATGCTGACTTGTTTAATACCAAATGGATAAAGAAAATTAATTCAGTTTAAAAAATAATCAAGGTTTGGAAATGTTGGTGTAACAGAAGATGACCCAGTAAAGCTGACATCAGCTACTAACGAAGAAATAGAGGTCTAGTGGGAGTCTTTCTATTATGTAATTGTTGTTTTCCCCTTACTCCCAGACCTGTAGACTTATTCTTAGAGGGGGGCGCCTTTCTCAATTAGCATAAGATAAATAAGCAACAACTAATGGCTTTGTTGTATAGCATATTGAAAATGCTTCGGTTCTAAAACGCTGAAACTGTAAAAGAACTATAACGAGTCTCTTTGAGTAACATTTAAAGCAGTGAAGAGTGGTACTGATGCAGAGTTACGATTTATTCTTGTCAACCTGAGGGTGAGGGTAAAAATGAAGAGCCCGATTGGGTATCAGCACCTGCTTTAGAACTGCTGGTGCTGAGCACAGGCAAGACCCGGCCCACTTAAAGCCTTGGCTGCTATTTGAAATATAAAGCACAGTAATAATCATGGCTCCGTGGGCGCCTCGGCGTCCCGGTGCACTGCACCTGTCGCAACAATGGATGCTACGCCACTTTTCACGCGGGTCGCAATGTGTTTTTTGTAATTCCGACCCACAAAGCACTTTTGAGCATTGAGATGTATGTGTGCAGGTAGACTGGACACAGAAAAGAACCTTGTTTGAGTGTAACTCCATTTAATGTTTACTTTGCCTTATGTCTGGTTCGAATTCTGAACAATTAAAAGTCTGTTTCCAAATGTGTTTTTTTAGCAAACATTTACAGCGCATTTTCGACGTGCACATTGTTTGGCTTTAAAATGCCGTGCCCCTGACTGAATGCCAGGTAGCACTGTAAAGGGGGCTGGAGATTACAGCCCGAAGCCAAAACGTAGGTGTCGCCGCGGCCCCCCACTTTTTCCACCTGCCTTTGGGGAAAAAATCTGGACTGCTCTCGGAAAGCATCATAATTGCCCTTCTGTGCCTGCCTGGGCCTCGAGAAAAGGGCGCCCGGCATCTGTAGAGCTGGCAACTGAGTGGTGTTTCCAGGCAGGCAGTGATCGCAGGCTGAAGAACCAGCCCACAAGTGTGCGAGCGGGTGTGCAGTGCACAGCACTGGGAAGAGGAGAGAGAGAGAGGTGCTGCTTAGCAGGCGAAGGAGACCAGGGTGAAGGCGGGGAACCCTCTGCCATCTCGCTTCCTGCCGCCGGGGATCGACCACCGAAGGGCCGGCGCAGTGGAAGCGACACTCACTGGGAGCTCTGGGTAAGTGACTGAGTGTCGCCTTCTTACGTGGTCTGCGCATGCGTCAGCGCTGGGTGTCTGCAGTGTATAGGCGCTGTGTGGCCAGATGTGTATGTGGATGCAGCGGTGCAACAGGTGGTTGAGGCTGCGGAGAAAAAAAAACCCGAGATCACATGCGTCTGGTATTGCCTTTTTTGTTGTTTGCAGTTTTGCTTTTTTCTTTAAAAAAAAAACGCAGGGAAAGAAGGAGTAAGTGAGGAACACAGGATTGGGTGGGCTGCGGAGCGCGCACCTGACATGGCGTGGGGTACCACAGTCCCCAAGGGAGCAGAGGGGTGTCAAGGGTTCCCTCAGGCTGCTAACGTGTGCACATGAAACATCTCCGCTCCGACGACCTCGAGTTGTAAAAGGCAGCTGGCTGCCGGTGCCACTGCACCTGCTGCACAGTTGGTAGCTCTGCCCAGCCAAGTTTTAGCCCCTACGCGTTGTTCTCTGCTTTTACTCCCCTATCCATCATGAAAGTGAGATATCGTTAAACAATCAGTTCCCAGATAAAAGTCGTAAGTGGCGGGCGCGATAAGGACTGGTGAGTGTTTCTGTCGTGAGTGCCCGGCGTCAGGGAGTTTTGGAGAGTTTTCAGTCTCTCCGATTACACCAGTGAGTAGGTAACCTTCTCCAGCGGGCTGCCTGCAGACACGTTTATTCCATTCAACCTCTTTCAGTCACGCGTTCGCAGGTGCTTTTTGTCCCGGGCGTGACGCGCTTCAGGGGATGCTCAGACCCTGCCCCTTAGGGTGATAGGTGCATGCCTAACTAGCACACTGCACGCTCCTGGGTCACCCTGCCTTGGACAATAATGAGGTCTGGGCATACCACGTCACCACGAGTCTTCGATCCTCCTGTCTGACAACATCGGAGTGCTTAGGCGCTATATAAAGAGCAGGATTCACCTCGCAGCGCCGAGACCTGCAAGTAATAACTATACAATGATCGTAATATTAAGAGTGCAATATCATATATGTAAAGGGGTTGGGTAGTGGTGGGGTGAGGGTCATCTTCCTAAGTAAGCGGTTTTGAGGCAAAATCGGGGGAAAACAAACCCTCCTGGTTTTTTATTCCATTACACTCGAGGTTTTTAAGCCGCGTCCAGTGCGGCTGGTGCTCCAGGCATCATCAGTCTTCTGGGTTTCGGCATATTTCCACCGATGCCGTAATATGAATGTTGGGTTTCAGGGGAGAAGGGGCGATTCTCCTGCAGGCCGCTCCTGGCAGGCTTGACACAAGAAATCTGTCCCTTCAATGTATATTTACCCAGCGTCTCTCAAGAAGATTAATGTATGGCTGCCCCAGCAACAGCACATTTACTAAATGAAATATATCAGTTGACAGGCCTGACATTACTTCTTTTAAGTTAAGAAAATATGGACTTTGGCACTCCACAGAGCTTTTCTTTCTTGCTGCTGCCCACACTGCCTGAGGGTGTCAGGCGCACACACACTGTGCAGTTTCTGTGTGGGTCTGGTAACGACAACTCTGCACTGTGGTGTGCGTTCGGACGGATTATACCTAATCATGTAAGATATTTTTCAGATAAGTGTTAGAAAGTGGCGTGGCTGTAGTTCAGAATGATTTGTGGTGCGTTTTTCTTTGAACACATCATTATTATTTATTTTGGAACAATGTGTTTTCTTATGGTTTACTCGTCAGTTTCTCAGAAACGCCTGTGGGAGGTGCTCGTGCTACCTAACACCCACAAATTAACCTCTCTTCAGTTTGTAGAACTGCTTGAGCCTCGTGTTTATGTTTTTGAAAATGCACCTTTTAGGATCTGGGCTCAGAGTCCTATCACAAAACAGATGGAGCTGAACCCATGCAATCAGTATCACCCTCAACCTTCCACTCCACACTCACATCATACCACACCCGGAGGAACTCCACTAGCCTCATTCTCAAACCAGCATCATTCAGATCCTCACACACACTTTCAAGCAGGCGGGCAACTAGAGCCAAAATTTCGGGGGGGGGGTGAAAAAGATTTTGGGGGGGCTAATTCTTCCAGCCATAGGCAGAGTGGCTCTAATAAGGTGTGAAAACACAACAAAGCCTCGTTAGCAAGTAAATGGTCTTTTAAAGACCTGTGAAGTACTCGGGTGCGGCTGCAATTAGAGGGTCACCAGCCGGCGAAGCTGTCTCAGCCCGGGCTGACACACACGTTAGGGGGAGGGCTGAAGCCCAGTGAGCCCAATGGGTGTTGCGCGCCTGCTTTCAAGGCACTACATAATACTGGCCCAGCACACCTCAACAATCGTATGTGCTTCCGCAAACTGTCCAGACACTGCCGCTCGACTGGCAGGTCCAGACTGGCCGTAGTGGGCACCGGGCAATCCCCCGGCGCGCTGCACGGGTGGGAGCCGATTTTAGGCCCCTGGGGGCCGTTTTTGTTACAGGGCCGTTTTTGCAGCATAGCTGCAAAATCGTCCCTGTAACAAAATCGGCAGAAAACCAGCCACGGCCGGCAGTGGGAGTACCTGCAGGGCGGTGACGTGGGGAGGGGGAGGGTGAGGGGCAGGGTGAGGGGAAGTAATGTATGGATTACGGAGTTTTACAGGTAAGTAAACATTTAAATAAATACAACAAATTTCGTTGCGCTCACTGCATCGCATTTGGGGATGCAGTGCACTCAACAAAATTCGTTTTATTTATTTAAATGTTTACTTACCTAGGAAGCTCCATAATCCATACATTACTACCCCCCACCCTGCCCCTCCCCTTCCCCACATCACCGCCCTGCAGGTACTCCCACTGCCGGCTGCGGCTGCAGAAAACCGCCCCTGGCAAAGAGCCCGGCGGCACCCCCAACCCCCCGCAGGGAGGCCAAGCACTTTGCCAGGGCCGGTTTGGTTCCCAGTCCAGCCCTGATCTTGATACCCGATGGGACAAACACCATTGAGCAGGGCAGGACTGGCCGTTGCGGGCATCAGGCATTTCCCCGGGAGCCTGGAAGGGTAGGGGTCCGTTTTTGCAGCGGCGGGGGCCAGTTTTGTTACTTGTGGTTGGTTTTGCAGCATTGCTGCAGTAGCTGCCCTCGGTAACAAGCAGCAGTGCTGGTGGCAGGTTTAGTTAAGCAGCAGTGCTTCACACTTGCACCCTCGACTATCCCCTACTACCTCCCCCTGAGGCCGGACCAATAAAATTGCCAAGGCTGATTTGTGTTCTCAGTCCGGCCCTGCCGACTGGACTCCTACCTGCACAAATCTCACGCATACGGAAAACCAGATCTGACAGCGGAGCCTTCTCTCACATCGCTCCTAAAGCACGGAACGACCTGCCACTTCACATAAGAGCGCCTCCTCTCTTCTTGAATTACGCAAGAAGCTGAAGACCTTGATTCTCAAGTGGTCTCACTAGGTCCTAGGTGTTCAGTAGACTCACACTTGCGCAGTGCCAGGATAACCTCCCTGGTGACAGGGCACACTAGAAATCTGAATAACATAACATGCATTTTGTAGATTTTTTTTTTTTATATATATCGCGAACTAGACCCGAACCGAATCAGGTATCAGAGCGCTTTACACATTTTCCAGTTACGTTACATGAGGACACACTTTCATTTTAGGCACGGGGAGATTAAGTGATTTGCCCAGAATCACAGGAGGTTTTGGCGTCGTTACCGAGACTCGAACCCAGATCTCCAGGTCCGAGATAGAGCGCCCTAGCCGTTAGGCCACCTCCTCTCCCCAGCGCTGCAGCTGTTTTTTTGCATGCACAGGTCTGCACAAGACACCTCTGCAGATGCACAGTTTCGATAAGAGTGCAGTCATGCGACATAAGCACGCATTGTTGCCCATCACCCTCTCCTCTAGCTGTTCATCTGGAGGTTACTGTTATCGAGTAGGGTGGCATTGTTGCTCCTTTCAGGCAAGCTGGCACCCACTTCCTACAGTCTACCCACATTCACCATAAAGCAACAAAGAACATGTTACATTCTGACCACGCACGCTCCTATGCAGTTATTTCACTTATGGGAAACATTAATTGCTTGAGAAAAGGACCACTGGCATTATGCAGCAATTGAGGACAAAATTATGTGGCAGGGAAGACTAAATTGTGCACCACTAAATTATAAATGAATTAGCGGAATGTCACAATCTGTGGCAGAATTATTTTTCTATATTGTCATTTTAACACGCATTTTAAGCCGATTTGTAACCCTATTTTACATCTAAATACTGTAATAAGCAACTAAAAGGTGACTTTTTGTCTGTATGAGCTAGAAACACTTCTGTGGAAAGCTCTAAATTATGGTGTATTATGTTGCACATGTATAAAACCCATAATTCTGCAGAAAAGGCAGCTGCCACGGACTCCTTTAATTCCGCTGGCACTGCTTGAAAGCTATGCTTTATGCTGCGATTCGTGCTGGCATGAAAGCAGAGTGAACTAACAATGATGGCTAATTGTGTACGTGTCTGCCTACAAAATGACAATACAGCATGGGAGCTGTTTGAAACAGCAGCAAAGGTTTAATGCATATTTTAATAAGCATAAACACTTAAACGTAACAGAGCCGCCTGCTGGAATTTATGACTAACTAAGCGCTATGCCTATGGCTTGTGCGTTAAGCTATTCCCATCTCCCATGTAACTGCAGATGTAATCTGGAATGTTATGGAATGAAATGGACGCGTCTCGAGCACAGTTTAAAGGCTTGGGGTTCGATCACAGCTGGGGGGGATGCATAGGCTATGGTTTGAGGAATTATGCTTTGTGTAGAACGCAACAACAAGTTTGGATGTAAGACAGTAGCAGTTTATTGCAACGATTAACACCGTGTTCCACCAGGCGAATTTTATTTGTATTAAACTGCCACCAATTTAAGAAAGCGGTAAAGGATCAGACTGATTTGCATATGGCCGTGTCTGAACTGGGGTGGCAGAGTGGGCTAAAGAACGGTGATGGATTAAACCCAGATCTGTTGACTGGGTATGAGTGTTTGATTGGTTCAGATGCTCCGTCCATCACCACCCCCTTTTGTACCGCTTTGTTCGCGATAAGTTGGCAGGGTATGCTCAGACGTGAGAACCTTGCTCACTTTGCCACTGGATTCAAGCAAGCCTGGCTGAAGACGGCTGAAATGCCAGAAACCGGTCCTAGGAAGCTTGTTTTCGGTCCAGGGAAGGCATGGCTTGGCAGTTCGGGCTGGACTGTTCCCATGAAGCACAGGGTCTGACTGATTTGCATATGGCCATGTCTGAACTGGGGTGGCAGAGTGGGCTAAAGAACGGTGATGGATTAAACCCAGATCTGTTGACTGGGTATGAGTGTTTGATTGGTTCAGATGCTCCGTCCATCACCACCCCCTTTTGTACCGCTTTGTTCGCGATAAGTTGGCAGGGTATGCTCAGATGTGAGTCCCTTGCTCACTTTGCCACTGGATTCAAGCAAGCCTGGCTGAAGACGGCTGAAATACCAGAAACCGGTCCTAGGAAGCTTGTTTCCGGTCCAGGGAAGGCATGGCTTGGCAGTTCGGGCTGGACTGTTCCCATGAAGCACAGGGTCAGAATGATTTGCATATGGCCATGTCTGAACTGGGGTGGCAGAGTGGGCTAAAGAACAGTGATGGATTAAACCCAGATCTGTTGACTGGGTGTGAGTGTTTGATTGGTTCAGGTGCTCTGTCCATCACCACCCCCTTTTGTACCGCTTTGTTCGCCAATTTAAGAAAGCGGTAAAGTTCTGAATGAATACCTTAACTTGAGTGACATTCAGTTTTAAGGCAGGTAACGCCTTTCTTTACATTCTGGTTCCGTGCTCTCAGGCTGTGGTTCTAAGGACCACATTCTTGGTAGATCCAATGGGGAATATTAAGCTAGTAGTGTCTAATGTAGGACCAGATATATGCTAGATTTCAGAATAACCTAGTAGGGTGAATTTACGCTTAATCGTATTAATTTACAATGCCAGTGGTTATCTTGAAAATCTGGTCTGGATCCGGTCTTCCTGGATCTGCATTGAGCATACCTGTATTAATCAGACTGAGGGTATAGTTGCATACAGTATATCTAGGAGATTTGAACAGGAATAGACCAAACATTGTGTGATTCTTGGCACATTGTTTTACCCCTACGTGCCTCAAATTGTAAATATATACAATCAGAAGCAAATATGGTCTCACTATGGAAAGGAACTCTACAGGGACTGTCTGGTAGTGTCCCACCCACGAGTCTCCACTTCCACGTCACATCCTGCCTCCTGTCATCTAGTTTCAACAAAACCTCCTGCACCACATGGATCTCAGTACATCACATGTGGTGCCTGCAGACTGACTCGCTGCTCAGTGGAACTGGGTTCCTCCTTGTACCATGCTACACTATATACTATTTTTTCCCTTTGACTGAAGCGCCATTCAAGGCAGAATTACAGGTCCACATTGGCAGTAAATCACGTGGATTTTGTTTGGTTAAATAAACCATGCACACTTCACAATTATTTCTTCAGCTTTAGAATTCTACTAACATCGAACACATCTTTATCAGTCTTCAGGCTGTAGGGTGTGTGATGGCTTTGTTATTGGTGTCAAAGGCAGAAACTTACTGATGGTAGCAGTTATAGAGACTGCACTAAGACAACCAAGTCGAACTCCATACTCCCACATTTAGGGAAATACTAGCTTCAATAAACTCTCAGTTTGTGTTTTTCTGTTCTAGCGTTTGGACCCTAAATCTGTTTTTTCAAGTATTTAAGTTTAAATGTTACAAAATGCGTGTTTTTTTGTTATGTACTGTGTTAGACATGCAGATTTTGAGGCAGAATAAGCTCTAATTTAGCCATATAGCAATCTTATTAATTGGTATAAAATGTGATTCTAGGTGGTCTGACTGGATTCACAGGACTTTTCAAATTTAGGGGCATATTTATAAGGTATCTGCGCCACTGGAGCATCACTTTTTAATGCTGCGGTGGCGCACAATGCTGAGCCATATTTACAAAGCCACACAAAGCCAACCTGAATGGTTTTTCATTGCCTTGTAAATATGACCCCCTTTCAGACATTATTCTGTGTGAAAAGGGCGATCTATGGGTGTTGCTGTGGGTATTTCTATGCAATACCCATAGATTCTGACGCATTCCCAGATTTACAAGGTTTCATAAACCTGGGAATGCATCAGATTCTAATGCCTCCCCAGGGGAGGTGTTAAAGTGGTGCAACAATAGCCTTATTTCTCTTTGTTTTTCACTCTTCCCAAGAGGAAAAAGCCATCAATTATTATTTTTGTGCAGGAAGGTGTCCCTTCCGGCAGAAAAAGAATCATCCCTGCAACACAGACAGGGGGCGTGGCTTGGGCGCCGATGGGAATGGCGGCGTGAGCTCGGAGCTCCGCGCCCGATCCCACATTTATCCTGCTAATATTACCGATTAGACCCGACGACTCGACCAAAAAGAGGTCGGAACAGTAGGGTAAATAGGCGGTGGACCTGAGAACGGCCGTGGACCCTCCCAACGCTGTGCAAATGACATAAACGGCACAACGAAACTCCGATGCAGGGGCGAGTTAAAATGGCGACCACCCTTGGCTCTTGGCACAGGCGGAGTCGAGCGTAGCAGACGGAGGCATCGTGAAGGCAGCAGCCAGCCAAACGGAACAGCAGCGGAGGACGGGTGTGGCCAGCCAGGACCGCTGTGGCTGCGGTGGGAAGGGCAGCCCCTGCTGGGCCCGGTATCGCTGAACAGCACCGGGAGCTGCGGCACCAAAATGGCGGCGACCCCAAAGTGAGAGCGGACGGTAGGAGGAGAGAGAAATGGCCTTGTGCGGGGAAGAGTGTTCGTCCGGGAGGGGAATGCGCGTCGTCTACCACTGGGAACCGCAGCCTGAACAGAAGGAGCAAGAGAGCCGTAACCCAGAGTGAACAGAGCAGGGGAACTAGCGGCAAGAGGCAGAGCGCTTTTAATGCTACCGGGAGGCCCCCGGAATCCGGAACACAGCTGAGGCGCTGCGGACGAGGCGGAGGTGGCAGCGACTGCTGAATTACCCGACAGTGGAGACCCAGGTGAGTGGGGCGGGCGCGGCGAGCCTGGGGCCCCGCACTGTGGTGGTGGTAGCGGGGCGCGGGCAGGCCGCGTCCTGCGAGCCAGGGACGGCGAGGCAAGCTAGCCAGTGATGAACCTAACCGGCATCCGGGAGGCGATATAACTATTGCTGGGGCCGCCGGCAGAGTGAGGAACTGCTGGCAGACGCCGTATGAAGGCCTGTAAAAGAGCAACGTGATTGCTGGTAGCTGGGGGTGAGGCACAACTGACGGGAGAAATAGCGGAGCTTAGCACCAGCAGGACACGTCTGGGGCAGCGATTACCGTCATGAGTATACCAGCGGCAGTGCGCACTGGGACGGAGGCCTAATACTGCGAAGCCGGAGGACGCAAAACACCGTGTGTGGCCGGATTGACCCAGAGTTGGAGCAAGCTGCTGAACACGGAGCGGTACATGGTACTAACACTCTAGAGGTGTACTTGCACAGAGGGGGCTTGCGCAATACTGCTGATAGGACCGGGCTGGTGCAGGCGACAGGGAGAGCAGGAAGAGCTGCAACAGGGTTGCTCTGAACTTCCCAGGGCTCTGGGTGTCCACGGAACAGGGGTGTGCCGAACGGAGAAGGCCGGAGTTCACACTACTGAGCAGCGGAGCTGGTCAGCGGCCAAACGGTCAAGCGAATGTAGCTATTAACCGAGGTTAAGGCGACTGCGGTGGGTGAGCCTTACTGGTGACAGTGACTTACTTCCTTGACGCACATTGATATATGATTTGCGGACCTACTGCAGACGACCAGTATAACAGGACGTGCACAGCACGCAACTACCTCTCCGGGAACTTACTACGCTGACCGAGGCCTAGTAGCAGGACCTTGAATATGGTTAAACCCAAGGGGAAAACAGAAGGCGCCATGGACTCGGATGCGCAAGGCCAGACAACGCAAGGTCCTGCAGACCTGCAACAACAGTTGGACCGCATTTTGGAGGCTATTGCGGCAACGCGGGAGACCCTACGGCAAGATATTGCCCAGGTGGCGACGGGGCTGGGACTACTACGTGCAGATCACTCCAAACTGACGGACAGAGTGAAGACAACCGAAGACACACTCCAAGACCTGACTCCGGCCCATGCGGCCCTTGAGGGCAAAATGGCGAATGCTTTGGAACGTATACAAGCCCTGGAAAAGAGAGCCGAGGACTCTGAAGGCAGGAACAGGCGCAATAATATACGCGTCGTGGGTCTGCCAGAAAAAGTTGAAGGGAAAGACATGATTGGATATCTGGAGTCCTGCCTACAAACAACAGTGGCCCCTGAGGGCCTATCCACTTTCTTCACGCTCGAACGAGCGCACCGTGTCCCTGCACGGCCTCCACAACCGGGCCGCCCACCAAGACCTGTGGTTACAAGGTTACTCCATTATAAAGACAGGGATCTGTTGCTCCAAAAAGCACGCAGGGATGGGCCTTTCCCAATAGACAATAGCAAGGTGACTTTATTCCCGGATTACACGTATGAGACACAGAGGCTCCGAGCGTCTTTTCTATCAGTCAAGCGGGAACTCAGGGCCGAAGGAATTCAATACTCCTTGCTTTTTCCAGCAAAGCTGAGGATCATAGTGGACGGCACAACACACTTCTTTAACAGGCTTGAAGAGACATGGACATGGTTGGAAACCTATAAAGCGGGAACAGACCGCATGGAGAGCCGCGAGCAAGTACTTCAGAGGGCCCCAAAGGTGCGCAAATCGCAGAGAATACGTCGGCGACATCAGGGATCACAGAAACCATCGTCATCCCAGACAGGCGAGGAAAGGCAGGCAGCATTGCAGGCAGTGTTGGCACTCTCTGGACCGCAAAAAACTCAATCGACGCAGGGAACTGAATCGGAAGGGCATAAAACATGCTCGGAAACTGAATTATCAGACACGGACAGCATCCAGGGCCCGAAGATAACGCCACGGACGGCTGACGGAGTACTAGATGCATGAGGCGGGGGGGATGCATGGGTCGACGGAACACTGAAGTTTCTCGAATAGAGAGATGAAGGCCTTATGCTTACCGGCGGAAGGGACCTAAGGTCGAGGTCTTCCACCATGGGGTCGTGGCGGCGGGGGCTGTGGGCTGGCGTAGCTGCCTGTTGGGCTGGAGTAGCACCCCACTAGCCCATAAGGCAAATCCACAGCGAGTACTGCGGGATATAGTTGAGTGTTTGGGTTGTTCCTTTGCGTTTGGATGGGGGCTGATAACTTGATATTGGGGGGTGGGAGGGGAAGACAGTTGGGGATGTTGTTTGGAGGACGGGCATGCTTGGTGTGGGCAGATGCATGGACACAATCAGGGGGAGCTGGCGCATCAGCGATGGGGACATTACCTGAATTGATTTGCATTTCCTGGAACGTGCGAGGCTTACACACAATGACAAGACGTCACAAAGTCCATGCGTATTTAGTCAGGAGGGGAGTCCAGATAGCCTTCCTCCAGGAAACTCATCTCACTAAAGCGGAGGGACAAGCATTACAGCGTAGATGGAGGGGTCAGGTTTTCTGGACGTCGTACTCAGCGTTTGCGAGAGGAGCCTTAATTTGGGTGCAAGCTGGGGTTCCTTTTCAAGCTACACGACATGTTGTGGACCCAGGGGGCAGATATGTGGCAGTAGAGGGCCGATTGCATGGGAGAGACATCACACTCTGCAGTATATATGCACCAAACACAGATCAGGCACACTTCTTCGAGCACCTGTCGGGCGCCCTGGCACATTATTTGACCAACCCGATATTGGCAGGAGGGGATTTCAATTCACTTACGGATGTCGAACTAGATAGGTCTCACCCGCCGTTGGCGGACTCACCGGTGCGCCGGCTCACACAGAGTAGATTAAACTGGCAGGAAAGGTGGGGTTTGGTGGATATCTGGCGTAATCAGCACCCAAGGGATAGGGACTACTCCTTTTTTTCAGCCCTACATGAGCTCCACGTTCGCATGGATGCGATTCTGTGCTCAGGACCGATGGCCTCCATGGTGGGACGATCAGAATATCTAGCCAGGACCGTATCCGATCACAACCCTTTGTTGATGTCTCTTAATTGGGAGATGGAGAGGTCGTCCATCCCTACATGGCGCTTACGCCCGGAAACCCTAGAAGATCAGGCATACCAGGCAGCGATAGGGGAAGGCATATGACACTATTTTGCAGAAAATGAGGGAACGGCATCTTCTAGAGCAGTAGAGTGGGACGCCTTCAAGGTGGTGGTTCGAGGGCTATGTATCAGCAAATACGCAGGGAAGAGAAAAGTGTTGCTAAATGATGTAGACAAAGCCAAGGGGAAACTGAGGGCACTGGAACAACAGCGACCAGAGCAGCCACCATTACACCCACAACTGCTCGAAGCAAAGGAACAGGCAGCAGCAGAAGTAGAGAGATTGCGCAGTTTCGACTATAAGAAGTATATATCAAGGGTACATGCGGAGGGGGATAAAGCCGGATCGTTGTTGGCATGGCTGGCTGATCCGACACCGAGGGGGTGCCCAATACTGGCTGTGGAAACAGTAACAGGCACTGTAGTGTACACCCAGCATGATATCATGGCACGGTTCTTGGGCTACTATGAGGTACTGTATAAGAGCAGCTTATGAGTGGAGGGGGAAGCAATAGCTGACTATTTGTAGGAATTCCAGCTCCCACACCTAGAAGAGGAATAGGCTAAGCTACTGGGACAGGATGTCACGTTAGACGAGATCCGCAGTGCGATTAAGCACATGGCTCAGAACAAAACTCCGGGATTGGACGGACTGTCAGTGGAATTCTATGTACAGTATATTGATCTGCTCACCCCTCGTCTCCTAGAAGTATATAAGGAAGCTAGGGAGTTGGGTCAGCTGCCGTCCTCCAATGCGCGAGGCGTTGATTATTCCCCTCTTGAAACCAGGCAGGAACGGGGAGGACGTAACATCATATAGGCCGTTATCTATGTTGACGACGGATTATAAGATACTGAGTAGGATACTAGCAACTAGGCTCTTACCGCACATGACCACTCTCGTGCACCCAGATCAGGCTGGATTTATTCCAACTAGGAACACTTCCATGAATATACGCCGGCTCATGAGGATAATGGGCACTGACCACAGTGATCTGGATACACCGGCGGTGCTTTCGGTGGACATAGAAAAAGCTTTTGATAGCCTAGAATGGACATACCTTCATAAAGTACTGGGACGGTTTTGTCTGGGTGCGTTGTTCGGGACTTGGGTCAAAGTTCTCTATTCTTCGGCAGTGGCAAGGGTGGAGCTGGGAAAACTGATATCTGACCAGTATCCGGTCCTGAGGGGAACACGACAGGGGTGTTAACTATCCCCGCTGATGTTTACTCTGGCAGTAGAGCCCCTAGCAGTGCAGGCGAGACTAGGACTGAGCTTTGACGAACTATGGCAGAATGCGATACCGCATCGTATCTCGTTGTATGCAGATGACCTACTCTTATACCTGGAAAACACGGGGAAGGCGTTACGGGGGCGATCACTATGCTGACTCAGTTTGGAGACTTTACTGGGCTTAAAGTGAACTGGAGTAAGACGAGCCTACTTCCGGTGCGGCCAAGAGCGGTGGTCCCGACCCTTCCCCAGGAGATAAAATGGGAACCAAGATGCCTCACTTATCTCGGGGTCAGGATCTATCACCACGCCGCAGACATCCTGGAGGGGAACATAGGGCGTTGTATACGGGCCTTGAAGGGGAACATGGCATTCTGGTCCACGCTCCCGTTATCAGTAATGGGGAGGATAGCCTTACTTAAAATGGTGGCGTTACCGAGGCTACTTTATTACTTCCGGACGCTCCCCGTTTGGATCCCGCCGGTGATGTTTAGGGAGCTGAGAACAATGGTTATAGATTTTTTATGGGGAACTGGCAGGAAGCGGATAGCACTGGACAAGCTGATGCGCCCGAAGCTGGAGGGGGGTCTGGCAGCCCCGGACTTCGAACTTTACTACTTAGCGGCGCAGCTACAGGGTCTCACACAGGCGATTGCAATGGAGTTCCGGGGCCCTGACCACATGAGAGGTACAGGGATGCAAAGGCATATCCTATCATATATAGTTCTACAACAAGCGCTTCGCCCCAGGGACTTGTCCCTAGAAGAGAGTACACTGAGGTCATGTTGGAATCGTAGCCAGCGTAAAGCGGGAGTCCTCCATCCGTACGCCCCGAAGATCCCGTTGGGGATGCTGACAGCACTTCCTCATGGAAGTGACTGGTCTGCTCTCGAGGACTGGGAGCAATTGGGAATTCAGATGGTAGGGGACCTATACCTACACGAAGAAGGAGAGCTTCTGTCCTTTAAGGCATTACAAGAGAGATATGGCCTTCCAACAGGTGATTTCCTGATCCATGCTGCGGTGGTAGCGGCGATTCGGGGGCATTGGAGGGAGGGGCAAGCAGAACCGAAGACAACAATGGCATACCAATACGTGGTAATGGCATCAGGGACCTTTAAGGCAGTTACGTGCCTCCACTCCAGGATGTTACACGAAGGGATACAACCGCTGGCTGATTTGAAATCGAAATGGGAGGCAGGGATAGGTAGACCAATACCGGACACGACATGGGGGCATATCATCAAAAGGGCGTGGAAGGGCACACGAAATGCGAGGCTTCAACTGATACAGTTCTTCGTGATACACCGAGCCTATCTGATGCCGGGGAAGATTCAGAGATACTTCCAGGTGCAGGATGCAGCATGCCCCAGATGTTTGGAGGGGGGAGTAGAATTAGAACACATGCTCTGGGACTGCCCAAGAATAGGGAACTATTGGATAGAAGTTCGAGCACTTTTAAATGAAGTCACGAGCAGGGATCTGACCCATGACATGGCCACATGTGTGTTGCTTTGGTTCCCCCACACACCCAAGATGAAAATAACGAGTACGTTTATAGATTTGGGGCTCATACTGGCAAAGAGGGAAATCACTCTACATTGGAAGTCAAAGGAAGGACCATCCTATAGGCGCTGGAGGGCGGAATTTAGCAAATGGGCAAGGAGCGAGAGCACTGTCCGGCTGAGGCAGGCCCAGCCCTCCGGTCAGGAAAAGGCCTTGGAGCACGCAAGAGCATGGGAAGCGTTAGTACAGGCCTTGTCAGACCTACAGACAGAGGAGGAGAGCTAGAGCACTAGGAATGCACAAATGACATCTAGAGTTTCCGTTCGGTTGAGTACCCTTCGCTGAGAGCTACACAACACATGATGCATTCTCTTGAAGTCACACGCCCACACCATTTGGGGAAGGGAGGGGGGTCAGTATTTGAATATGTTGGGATATAAATGAAGAGATGTTTAGCGATTGAGGGTGTTGAGTTCGTAATACTGCTGTATGATGATAAACCTTCAATAAAATATGTTTAAAAAAAATTAAAAATCCTTGCAACACAGACACCCTTGCACCAAGGTGGAAGAGTGCCTGCGTTGGCGCTAATTGTGTGCCAGTGCAGAGGAAAGCACAAGGATGCGTGTGTCGTATTACTGTAAATAAGACGCATCCCTGCACTTTCCTAATGATGCAGCTCATCGCAGCAAGATGGCTTGCAGCGCCGCGCTGTGTCATTTTGTAGTAAATATGCCCTCTAAGTGAGCAGGATAACGGAAGCTTTAGACTAATAAAAATACTGGGCCCGATTCACAGAATGAACTTAAGACTAAATCCTAAACTTACTACTATTTGGTATTCACAGAATGCACTTACTACTTTGGGGATTCACATAGTGAACTTACTACTTTCGGGATTCACAGAATAAACTTACTACTTTCGGTATTCACAGAATAGATTTAAGACTACTAACTCTAAGTCCGAAATCGGGGAGTAAATTCCGGCCCGGGGGCGGAGCTTACGGCCCGAAGGCGGAGCTTACAGCCCGAAGGCGGAGCTTACGGCCCGGAGGCGGAGCTTATGGCCCGGAGTCGGAGCTTGCGGCCCAGAGTTGGAGATTTCAGCATGGCAAAAATCCCCACCTCCGAGCCGGAAGCTCCGCCTCCGGGCCGTAAGCTCCGCCTTAGGGCCCAAAGCTCCGCCTCCGGGCCGTAAGCTCCGCCTCCGGGCCGGAATTTACTCCCCGATTTCGGACTTAGAGTTAGTAGTCTTAAATCTATTCTGTGAATACCGAAAGTAGTAAGTTTATTCTGTGAATCCCGAAAGTAGTAAGTTCACTCTGTGAATCCCCAAAGTAGTAAGTGCATTCTGTGAATACCAAATAGTAGTAAGTTTAGGATTTAGTCTTAAGTTCATTCTGTGAATCGGGCCCACTTATACCAGGTTACCTTTCACACACTATTACAAACCTTCCTTCTGGAATGGCCAAGATGGACTGACTCTTTATCCAAACACATCTGACTGAGATATATTAGGAGGGGCAACAAAAAAACCTATATATCCATGCAGAAAATAGTGGAATCAATTAATGAAGCCTTTGCATTTTGCCAAATAATAATTAACTGCAGTGTAAAAGCACAGGTGATACACCTCTATATATACTTTAACAAATTCAATTTCTGGTTGGCCGAAAACAGCTTAAAAATATTCCAAGGGTCTTCCCCAAAATGACGGAGGTACTCCAACGATAGCTCCCCAACCACTCAACACATACATCCAGAAAAAACTATGAGATATTAAGGCTATACTAAATCAGCAAACCAAGGACATATTGATTACATACGTTCTAAAATGCGAATTACGTGTGCAAGTATTGCCATCTTCAATAAGCAACTGTGTGACAACTCTGCATTTATGCCTTTATCACTGCATGACAAATTAGGGATTTACTGTTTTTACGTTTACCTTAGAAGGATATCTTGAAAACCTGGGATGGACCCAGACCTCCTGGACTTATATTGTGGTCTCTTCTGTTAGGCATTGACATTTGATGAATCAGGCCTCAGGTGCTATCTGCACCAGTGATGTGAATTCACCTTTGTACCCAGGGCCATTTTCGTTATGGGTTTTGTAATATTAGTGGTAGTGGTTGGCTGCAGATAAGTGTGATGGAAATTTTCTTTCACATGGGCCTTTTTCATGGTGCAGAATCACTGGCAATATGTGGTGCTGCCTGGATCTTGAACACCAGTTGTCTGGGTCAGTAGTTCAGGGCTTAAAATGTGAGCATTACACAAAGCTCTTGTATCCACCACGGCTCTATATCAGGGGGCAACACAGGGCATCGAAGTGTCTAAGACCAGTGCCAGCCCACCTTGATGTACTTGGGTTACAAAATGGGCCGCGTCAGATGGGCCATGCTGGCACTGTGGAATTTCCTGGCAGGAGGCATGCTGGGAGCTGCTTTCAGTACTGGTTAGGCTGCTGTGGAACCGCTAGAAAAGCCCCCATTGCTTCATTATATTCACGGCCAGATACAGTGTAGGACAGGTTTGACTATTTTTCCCCAAGGCTGGTTTTGGTTTTCGGTCATGCTTATGGATACATCTAGAATTGCTCATATCGAGTGAATTTGGAACAGAGAGACAAGCACCTAGTCAGATGGCAGTCTTGCTTAGTAAAGGCTGGGTTTTAAAGATACGAGGTGAGCTGACATGGTCTGCATTGTATCACCTCCAAACCCTCCTCTGCTCCCCTCAATTGATGGTCCCTCAAAGGTCTTCAGATCCTGACAGTCTAGTGTGGAGATCGCTTTTGCATCATTGCTAAAGCCTTCTGCCTTACTCTGATCTGTAGCCTGATATTGAACTATAGAGCAAAGTTAGTTTATTGTGTATTTTTTAGAAGTATGATGGGCAATTTTTTCTTTTCAAAGAAAGGGATCACATCGTATGTCATGTAAGAACACAATACCTTTACTGGGCTCTGCTTATAATGATTTGTAAGTGTTCAGGTTGTTGTAGACCCCTTCTTCAGGCTGTTGTTACAAAATAGCATTTTTATGCTTTCTCAGGACAGAGTTTAGATGTGTTCGACAATTACCAACACAATTTGCTAATTACAGTCCACAGTGAACAGTCTGTAGCCACTCAAAAAGAACTTTACTTTCAAACTTTAACACACTTTCCATCTGAGGGGACTTTCCATTATAATACGAACTAGAAGAACTCACAAAATGTTGGTCACATTTACGTATTCGAAAGCCATCACTATCACATATAATTGAAAGGTCTGTTTATTTAATATGATACAAACATTGAAAATAAGGTATTTGTGTGTAGCTATGCTCTACCGATAGAAAAGCAGAGATTTTTTTGTAAAAATAAATAAATAAATGCAGAAACAAGGCCACTGGTGCTGCCAAATACCGGGGATGCCAAACACCAAGGCTGCCAAGTTTTGATTCCACCTACTGCTTCTTTCTTCCACCACCTACCACTTCCTGTCTCTTTATCTTACTTTTGCAGGTTCTTTTGATTCCCGATTTCTCCCGTTTTCCTCTCCTTCTTTTTTAGGTTTCGCCTGGCGTCCGCTGCGCAGCAGCGTTCGCGCAGGCGAAATCTTTTGATAAGCAGTATGGGGCTTAGTCCCGCCTCTCTGTTCCATTGGCTAGCTCCATAAATGGAGGCTAGCCATTGGAACAGAGATGCGTCAGTCATTGCCCGAGCAGATTCGTGGGCGTTCCGGCGATTTTTACTCATCCCGCCCCTTTTAGAACGTCATTGCGGTGGTGGGCGGTGGTTTATTTATTTTATTTTTTTAGGTTTGTTTTAATCATTTCTCCTAAGATGGCGGCCGGGCGGTAGCTTACTTCAGAAGCTCCGCAGTGCCGTCTTGAACCAGCGTGTGCCAGTACCCGCCCCCCTCCCGCTGTCCGTGTGCCCATTCCCGCCCCCCTCCCGCTGTCCGTGTGCCCGTTTTGTGCCTTTAGCGCCGACATTTTCCTCGTTTATTGCCAAGTTTTGAATCCCTGGGGAGTGCCCACCCCACCAGGGACCTTGCGGAGATTTCTTCTTTATTGTTTATTGCCCGAGCGAGTGCTTTATATTTAAATTAGAGAGGGTGCCTACCCCTCGTTTAACCGAGATTAACCCCAGCGCCCGAACTGGAAGTCAGGCAGGCCGAGGGCGGGACTGCGGGACCACAGGAAGAGGCCGGGAGCCCACCCCGCCTCCTCTGGAAGCTGCCGTGTCCGGAGAGACACGGCAGCATGGCTCAGCGCACACTGCCTCCGGAAGACAAGCCATCTCCTCAGCGTAGATCCTTCTTCTGAGCGTAGTTCAGAGCACACCGTCTCCGGAAGCGAAGCCGCTTGCCAAGCACCACAGTGAACAAACAGGAGTGTGGAGATCTCCCCTCACCTGTTTTGCTCGTAGCGCGAAGCCTCCAAGGGACAGGAGGATAAGCTGAAAAGATCTGGGGACCAATTTGTCTGCACGTAAAAGGAAGAAAAGCCTCACTAGGAAAGTGCAGGCACAATGTGTGCTTGATATCGTGAAATCACTAAGTTTTCCAGTGTGGAGCCACCACAGACTGTCAAGAGCTCTGGACACCCTCAGGAAGAGGCTTCTGTCGGTACTTTACCATTGGTGAGAATTTGCAGTTTGTCAGTGCTTTGCATGTTTACATTGTCTATGAGGTCCTACTTCCCACCTCTTCCACCTTTACGATATCTCAACATGGGCTTTCCTTCCAGTCATCGGCTTCTTTGGTAACTTGTCACCTCTCACGCTAGCCTAAGGGCAGCAGCTTCTCGCCATCACACCAGTTCTCATGCAGGTCAGCACAGCCAGTGTCAGTGTGATTGTTGAGAAATCTGACACACCCCGCAATCTTACTGACCAAGCCACACCCCTGCCTTTCCCATCCAATTGCTTTCCCCATCCAGTCCTGGTACTTGCCCCCTCCACACATTGTTGCACGATCCCTCCCCCCTGCATTGTTGCTTGCTTGCCCAGTCCGTCCCGTACTCCTCCCACATTGTTGCTTTCTTTGCCCGTCCACCCTCCTCCTGCATAGTTGTTGCTTGCCGATCTGATTTCCTACTGGTGGTTAACCTTTCTGTTTAGGGACAGTGTGGATTCTTCCGGTATCTTTAAGCTTATTCTTTGTTTATTGAGGTAATTTCAACTTTTTATTAAAATTTCTGTCTCATGATATTGCGGCACTGCGACCTGTCCAAGTTGTCTTCAATACTGAAAGTTTAGACTCCTGCCCCCATTCCTACCATGCCCCTCCTGCGTTTTTATTGCTTTCTCCCATCCCTCTCCCTTTCCATTTTGCTATTGTTGCTGCTTTTCCCTACTCCTCCCGCCTCCCTGTTCGTTATTGTTGCTTGCCTTGTAACTTCGACCCCTCCCCTGTTGTTGTGGCTTTCCTGTCCATCTTCCCCACAGACACCCTGTTGCGTTCCCATGCCCATCATTACATTACTCACCTTGTTACTAGCCCTCGTCCCTCATGCTCCCTATAGCATTGTTGCTTGTGCTGCTCTGTTATTTGTCCCCTCCCTTCCCACCAGAAACAAAACAATATGATGCAGCCAGTGCTGGCTGTGTCATAACATTTCTTTCTCCAAATTTTCACACATGCTGCACAGCACCCACACTGCTTCATGTGGCTAAAAATCACTTTCCAAGCCAATAGCAAATTCATTTGTGTCTTTTGTTGTTTATTGGTTGATGATATGTGCATGATTTATTTGTGTGTAACAGGTTCACATCTTCGTCTGATTACTATGACGCTATGACACTGCTGTTGATCTCTGTGGGTAGCTCCACCTGTAGCATTTGGCTGGGGATGGCAGCAGCAGGGAGTTGCTCCAGCAGCAGCAGTCCTTTAGACTGGAGGTAGTAGCGACTGGTGGCGGTGGATGCAACAGGTTGCTCTAGGATCCTCTGACGTGTTTTGAGCCACTGCCATTGGTTAATTAGTGCCAGTGTTTGCCAATGATCGGCACCGTTGCTTGTTTCTAAACACCGACAATTATTTAGAACAGTAAACCACAAGGCGACGCTGTCTCTCTATTTTTTAGCAAACCAATGCAATGTACTATAGTAAATAGAAATAGCACTTTGGGGCCTTTCCTAAAGCTCGGGCGACCTGGAATTGTGCAAAATGTCAGCTTCTGTAAGTAATGCTGCCACAGTAATACAGACACTGGCATTTGGAGGATCTGTGGTTAATGCCAGCTGCAGTGGCAGACCTCTGGCCCAAGGACTTTTATTTGTACAAATGAAACTGGGGTCTCTGCAATATTTGTGATGCAAATTAAAGGCTTCAAAGTATGATGCTCACAATAACCAACGCCCTCACATAAGAACATGCTTAAAACGATCCCTACAAATGAAAAGTGATTGTAAGATAACTGATCGATAATATGCTTTTCGGGCATAATTCCAGCCAGAGGAACACAGTGTGTGGGTGAAAGAGTGGTAATTGCACTGCTTTTAGCAAAATTGAAACATCACCGTTTTTCGATTTTATGCAAACTGCAAGGACTTCCCGTCCATGCTGGCCCTGGAGGGTGCGTCCCAACGGGGGGGGGGCTGTGTGTGTCTGTGGCTCCGTGTAAGTGTGTGTGTGGCTCTGTGTGTGTGTGTGTGGCTCTGCGTGTGGCTCTGCAGGTATGTATGTGTGTGTGACTCTGTGGGTCTGTGTGTTTGTGTGTGGCATTTGCGAGAGATTAAGCTATTGGCATTGTAAATGACAGTGCCATTTATTTATCTGTTTTGAAAACCAACACATAAATAAAAATGTTGTCATTTACAATGCCAATAGCTCTAACTTTTTCAAAGGCGAAACCGTTGCATTGTAAATGCTTGTTCTCCCTTTTCTCCTTTTCTCTTTTTTGCTCTAGGTCGAAATCAAATAGTGAAATATATGTCCCACTCACTAACAAGCATTTACAATGCAATGGTTTCGCCTTTGGAAAAGTTAGACCTATTGGCATTGAAAATGACAAAATTTGTATTTATGTTTTGCTTTTGAAAACAGATAAATAAATGGCATTGTCATTTACTTTGCTATTAGCTTAATCTCTGCAGTCACTCTGCACTCCCTAGCACTCCCTAGTCACTCTGCACTCCCTAGCCCTCCCTAGTCACTCTGCACTCCCTAGCCCTCCCTAGTCACTCTGCACTCCCTAGCACTCTGCACTCCCTAGCACTCTGCACTCCCTTGTACTCCCTAGCACTCTGTACTCTGCACTCCCTAGCACTCTGCACTCCCTTGCACTCCCTAGCACCCTGCACTCCCTAGCACCCTGCACTCCCTAGCACCCTGCACTCCCTAGCACCCTGCACTCCCTAGCACCCTGCACTCCCTAGCACCCTGCACTCCCTTGTACTCCCTAGCACCCTGCACTCCCTAGCACTCTGCACTCCCTAGCACTCTGCACTCCCTAGCACTCCCTAGCACTCTGCACTCCGCACTCACTAGCACTCTGCACTCCCTTGTACTCCCTCTCACTCCCTAGCACTCTGCACTCCCTAGCACTCTGCACTCCCTAGCACTCTGCACTCCCTTGTACTCCCTAGCACTCTGCACTCCCTAGCACTCGGCACTCCCTAGCACTCGGCACTCCCTTGTACTCCTTAGCACTCTGCGCTCCCTAGCGCTCTGCGCTCCCTAGCGCTCTGCACTCCCTAGCGCTCTGCACTCCCTAGCGCTCTGCACTCCCTTGCGCTCTGCACTCCCTTGCACTCCCTAGCACTCTGCACTCCCTAGCACTCTGCACTCCCTAGCACTCTGCACTCCCTAGCACTCTGCACTCCCTAGCACTCTGCACTCCCTAGCACTCTGCACTCCCTAGCACTCTGCACTCACACTCAGCACTCACACTCAGCACTCACACTCAGCACTCACTACTCTGCTCACTCACTCTGCACTCACTACTCTGCACACTCACTTTGCACTCTGCACTGCAATTACAGACTTAGGCAGCTGTATAAATTCATCTGGTCAATCCTGAATTAAGATCCTTTATATTAACAGGCAGAAATCACTTTTCTTCGCCAAACTCCACGGAGTTAAAACACAGCTCAGCAGAATAGGCAATGCGGCTCCAGTGCTTACTCTCATGGAGGAAGTGAAGAAAAACAAACACATTCAGAATTGTTAAAATGCCTGGAATTAGGCCATGTGATCTTTATTATATTAAGTAGTCCAACGGCCACTTACCGAATGGCTATTAAGGGGGCAGGCGAAACCCAATAGGTGGACCTCCTCCGCAGACACGAGGTGCAACGCCTTCACCACGACCACCGGCCCTCTCCTCCCCCTCCTTGTGGGGGCAGCAGCACCAATGTGTGCACAGAAAGATACTAGGCCTTCGCGCTCCGACGTTGCCCTCTCATCCAGCAGGCTTCGGGAGAGCCCCAGCGCGCAATGACCACTCCCTCATCGCAGCAGTGATGGCATTATACCTTTACGTGCCCTTCCTCTGCAAACCCCAAGACTGGTGAAAAGGCCTCAGTAGCGATCTAACGCCCCTTCTCTCACCACAGCTCAGCATAGCCTGTGTAGGTAACACTCCTGCCAGCACAACGCCCGCAACCCTGCAGCCTCCGGGGATAGCGGCCGTGCCAAGGGCGTCCCGTCCTCTGCCCTCCTAAATCAACACTTCATTCAATTATTCAATGCACGCGCTGCTGCTCCCTGGACAGGGGGCAGCAACCGCCGCCCAATCACAGAGGCCATTGGCCAAGGGTGGGATTCACTGTCATTCACGCAAAAGTGTCCTCATATGGACTGGTGTTTCAAAACTGAATGAGATAATTCACCACCCTTGAAAGTCCCCATATATCGTCCACATCGGCCAATGACAATGTCAATTTGGGGGCACACACGCTTGTACAACATCGTGACATTTTTTCATTGCATTTTGTTTTTGAAGGTCACCATGATTTCCCGATTTCTCCCTTTTGTCTTCTTTTTTAATCACTTATGATAGTATTTGTACTTTATACGTTGGTATTTTATCTAATGATTCACATGGAACCGCGGTCTCTACAGAATCGTGTGTACATCCTTTGCATACATATGTTAACCCTTGCATGATTCGAAATGGCCTGGCCCTCTTCGACATGCAATGCAACACATATTCAATGCCAGCACTGCAAGCATACTTCTGGTTCAGCCGCAGTAAATCCTCGCAGAGGGGCACCGCTGCCTGGCAGCGGAACCCATCCTTCAACCTCCGAGCGCCGCGTATCCAAAATGTTATCATTTCTTCTTCATCTGCAGCCGGCCTTTCAAACCGATTGCTCTTGCAGAAGACTTCATTAAAGCATCATTACTGGTGCCGCGGGAATCCATTTAATTACAATTTGTATTAATGCACATGTTCCTAAGTGCCGCGCTGCCAGCCCTGGACTTGATTGGCCTTTGGTTCAGAATAAACACGGCCTCCCCCGTTTCTCCCCGGTGGAGCCGGCTCCAAACCATTTCGACACACAGCGGCCCTTTCAGAGCCGCCGAAAAGGGGAGTTCCGGAACGAAAATTACATCGTCACCAGAAACAAGGGCAAGATAAACAACATTGGTGCATTTCTGAAACGCAACCGAACGAAAATGTCGCTCCCTATAAGAACAAAGGGAAATGTATGCTCAGCTGCAATCCTTTTCATTGTTTCAAAAAGTCAAGATTAATACATGAGAACTGCAGACATGGATGTATTTGTTAACTTGCTGATTCAAACCCACCGGGACTGCCGCAGTTGTTCGTCATCATTCCACGACTGATAACGTTGGTATATTTTTGGTTTGCAGTTACACATCACATGTCTAGCCCAAGAAACAATCCAGTCTCTGCTGAGCGCCACGTGATTGGCCGATACGATTTTGTTAGACGGACTTCTGTGGATACCAAAGGGTTAGCCTGCCTGCCATAGTACTATTTATAACAGTAATTCGGTCATATGCAGAATTCAGAAAGTATCTATTTCTAAGGAAACACAAACGGGGCACTTGTAGCGTCTAACTGGTCTGTGCATGCCATAGCGCCTCGTGAATACAGGGGTGAGGTCAACTGTGCGCTGCAGGGCTTTCAGGGGCTGTGGAGACGCGGAAGGGAAACAGGGCAATTGAAATTATGAGAACTATGATGCAATGCAAATATGTGAAATAGAATGCAGTAGAGATGTGTAGTTCCTCAAGTGATGTACACGATTCTTGACTCTGTTTCTGCACCGCCATCCTGGCCTCCACCTCAGCCCTTAAGTGCTGCGCTGGGTTCCTGCCTTGCCAGTTTCACGCATACACGGACAGGTGTATTTATAAATGGAGTACGCATTGGTGAATAGAAAGAATCAGGCGGGCGTCCACCACTCGTACGTAAAATGTACACGGCCCTCTTAATATTTTAGAAATGGCTCTCCTTTTCACAGGATGGGCAGGGAATGCCCAAACTCACCGCACCCTTCAGACTCCGCCCCTGCCACACACTTTCCTTCAGAACATCAACAGTCCCCCAATTGGCTAATGATAGATAGCTCGTGATAGCGGAAAACAACAAGATATAGTGTATAACACTTTCAGCAATGCGTCAAACGTTCACTCAGGGGAAGCGCCATGACGCACGAGCTCGATGCGCATGGGGAGACATTAGTAATTGTGTGCATGATAGCGAATCACGAGGAGGCACATTTAGGAGGCACATGTTGCCATCAGATTCCAATGGCAACATCTTCACACAGTACTAACGAAAGAACTGGAGAGCTGTAATGTTTACCATGTGGGGAGGGGGCAGGCGGCAGGTGACGTCACACATTAAAAAAGCGGGAGGGGGGCGGGAGAGGACACGAACGGCGGGAGGGGGGCGGGAGAGGACACGGACGGCGGGAGGGGGGCGGGAGAGGACACGGACGGCGGGAGGGGGCGGGAGAGGACACGGACGGCGGGAGGGGGCGGGAGAGGACGGAAAGCGAGGGTAGGGCGGAAAGGCACACGGAGGGGGCGGGAATGGACAGCGCATCAGTGAAAGGGGAGGGAACGGTAAAAAACGTAACTCCGCCCAGGGAAAAAATCTCCGGAACGCCCCCGAATCTGGTCCGGCCTTGACGGACAGATCCGGCACCCAATGGCTAGCCTCCATTTATGGAGCTAGCCAATGAGAGCCGGGGGACGTTCCAGAAGTGCTTAGTGTCGACATAGGATTTCACCTGCGCTGAAAAGCTGCGCAGAGCGCAGCCTTTCGGCAGGCGAAACCCAAAAATGATTATGAGTGACCACCTCCTTCAGCCACCTGCACAAATCAGGTCCTGATAAGAAGACATTTTCTTAGAAAAACTATTTCTAGTATTGACATCCACAATTCCCCTCTCTTACAACATGTGATACTATTGCTCTTTATTTCTGACATAAACCAGAGCCTTCATCTCAGTGTCGCAGTAACCATTCATTGTTCCAAACACAGTGTTATTTTAACACTTTATGGAAGTACCGCCACTCTAATGTTTTGTTCCATCAAATGCATGTGTCATGGGGCAGCGCCCCTCGGGAGATTGTTGTCTCTTAGTGCCCACGGTCCACCTGCTCCACAAACCATTACTTATTTCTGTGTGGGATGGTGTGAGAGCAGATCATAGTCTAATGTAAAACAATTTATAAACTCTAGTTATGTCCTTTTCATTTATTGATTGATTCCAACCCAAATTTTAAATGAACTTCTTAGACAGCGAGACAGTATGGAGACTATATGGCGTTAAAAAGGAGATGCAAGCAGCTAGAAAAGTCTGATAGGCCCATGTTACCAACTGACATCCTGTTTCATTTTCACCCATGTCATCTCTAATGCCTCCAGCCTACTCCTGTTTAGCAGCATTAGCAGGGTCAGCTCCATAATAAGGCAAGGCTCGGCTGCCACTGGCTATGGAGCCTTCAGCAGCGAATGCCAATTTGACACTAGACCCAAAATGAGTCCCTGTGAAGAGTAGTAGGGCTAGGGAAAAATATCTCTTGTCATAGGGTTCCAAAAACTCTTACACTGATTATGAAAACTAGATTTAGAAGCCAATTGGCCAAGCACTACCTCATATATATACAGGTTATGTCAAAGGAGAATTTAGTCTCATTTGAGAGTCTGCATGGAGGCATAAGGCTCTGCATACCTAGCTTAATCCAATAGTGCACTTTTGCTTCCACTTATAGACATTTTATATTGATGTACTTGTAGGAGAGTAGGGTCTGCAATCCTATGATCACCCAGATTTTTGCTTTTTGCTTCACTGGTTTACAACTTTCCCTGGCTGTGGGCCTGCTAATCAGACCCACAGCCTAGCTGTTCTCTCTTCCAAATTGTACCCAGGTACTGAATTGGCACTGGGCCCTCTCCAAGTCCCTGTACCCAGGGCAGAGGTGTACCCAGAAGTCTCCCAGGGGCTGCAGCATGTATTATGCCACCCCTGGGTTGACTAACTAAATCTGACACAACTGGCTGCACGACAGCTGGGGCAAGGTGGTGTAATCACCCTTTGCTTTAGATATAGTATTCCTATATCTAAACCTACAATGGACACCTATATTCCTATCAGTCACTCCTATGGCAGGCCGTTTGCAGCTTGCGGAACCAAGTCCTAATAGCTGTTCCATGATAACGCATACCATATACTCTTAAGTGCATTATAATCCTCGCGGTTATATGCCAACTCTGGTATCGCTTTATCAAAACATGTCGAGTAAGGTGTCATACGAATTGGAATACTAACCCCTCGCCAATTCTGGCGACGGGGTTAGCATTCCACCCTTCTAGAGGGACACGACATGTATGTAACCTGTAACCCCGGTTAAAGTCAGACATAGCCTCAGCTCCACAAGATGGATGCTGCCACCGAGACACAAGTCTGCCCTCCTGCTGCTGGGAGTCCTCCCAGCACAGGAGGCAAGGACAAAGGGTTTCCTGCCAGGGGCGGTGCCAGCACCGTCCCAGACAGGGTTTTGTGTATTCTAGGTAGGCAGGGCTTTAGAGGAAGGTGACTGCAAGTGGCACCCCGGTGCTCACTGTGCATAGGCCGGCTTGAACCAGTTCCAGGGGCACTCCAGCCCCTGATCTGGGGAAAGCCCGCCAAAGGAGAGGGGTGTAACCACCCCCTCCTAGTCCCACCCATAGGGCAGGACTTAGTCGCGTGCCAGCCCCCTTTTGCAGTATAAAGGTAGGAGCAGGCCCCCTTCCAAATTAGATCAATCTTTGAATCCTGAACCGACTTTCTACGAGAGGAACTCAAGACTCTTCCTAAGATTTCTCCCTTGTGACTAAGGAGTAGTCACCCTGCAGCAGCAGGCACCAACCAAGCATCGCGGTCTGCTGTAAGTCTCTCCTCCGGATCAAGACTGCCCAGCATGACGAGAACCGGCTTCCCTGGCACCTCTGACCTCAACCTACATCATCAGCCCAGCTGTGATCCGTGGGTGTGACGAGACCTCGAGGGACCGGCCATCTTTGAAGACTGCACGACGCTTGTCCAGCACGACCACCGAGTGACCCTCAACTGAGTGCTTTGGGGTAAGAGAAGCCCCGACCCTGAGCAGCTCCAGCACCGAAGTTCAGCCCCCCTGCATCCACGAGATCTGCGTGGGGCCCTTCTGCTCTTTGCTGCTCACCGCGTCGTCCAGGTCACTTGCCCGTTGGCTAGTGACCCTCTTACGACGCTCCACGACGACAAACCCCGCTGGTCTGGTTGCTCCAGACTGGCCCTTGCTTCCCTCCATCAGAGAAGCACCCTGGACCCTCCTGGTCCACTCCAGACGCCATTTTAGGTCCACCGCGTGGGCCTTGCATTTGCCAAGACTTGTTGCCCCAATCCTGGGTCCAAAGACGTCGACAGCAGAAACCTTCGTGGGACAGCTCGCACCTCCATCCTGGTCGCCGACAACGCCTCCTGGTCCGAGAGACTGCAGAGCCCAGCAGCGCCCACTCACCTGGTCGAGGTGACTTCGTCCGGTGCCACCCTGGTGCCCACCTAAATCACTGGCTAGTGATTCAGAACTTGGTCCCCTCTGCTTTCAGGTCTTCTTCTTCCCTGATCCAGGCTTGGATCACCACGAACTCCTTCACTGGCCGCCTGCCAGCAACTTCTTTCTTCAGGCTCCTGGTTCTTCAACGAGGGTTTCCGACGCAACTTGAACCCTATGCAGCCGCAGCCCCTGGGCTAGGTAAACCGAGTACTCCGGTGCTCCAGCATAGTCCAACACCCTAAGTGTTCAGATCCACTCTTGTTTTCGACCCACCTAGTCGGGTTCGCCCGAGAACAGTAACTTTGTCTTTGCTAGCCTCCATAGACTTTTTCCCGCCTTACGCGTGAGAGTTCCCACTCTGCACACGACGTCCACAGGCCTCCTGCTCCTAATCTAAGTGTTTAGCATTGTAGGCCTAGCGTTTCTGAAGTCTATGAGAATAGTTACTTACCTGCTAGTAATTCGCATTCCACTTTTTGTGTATATGGTTTTTCGTGCCCCTCGGGCACTTGTGTAAATTGTGCGACTTTTAGTATTTTCTTAAGAGTTTTGTTTTGTGCTTAGCTCCCTGTCTCATAAAGAGCCAGGGTAGACTTGTTATAAATAAATATACTTTATTTTTGATAACAACTTGTGTGGTGTCCTTTCACTTGGTGTTCAAGGGGTAATGTGATGGTAAAACAGCTGGCTTAACACGCCCTCTAGAGTCTTAGCCTTAGACTGCTCGTATCCATGCTACTAGGATAGCTGGTCTATAAGGTTGACTTACAACCAATCATCAATAAGGGTTGTTTGGACTGATACAAAGTGCTCACTAGAATAGTGAACATTATATATCAGGCCAACTTCTCACAGTACTAATTTGTTTTGGAGTCACAAAGCATACCATTCACAAAATCACAGGCTTTGCAACCATAAAACCACAAAATCGCAGGGCACCAAATAAAATCCGAAATAGCTTTCTGGCTCACAATCTCAACTTTGTGACCCTTTAAGTTTTGGAAAAAGATGGGGGCATAAAAGGGGCTTACTCCGCCCTTACAAATCACTGTGACGTACTGTGGCTTTGTAACTGTAAGTCCAGTCACACAATATTGATGCCATTTCACCTCCACAATAAAGGAGGTGGGCCGATACACAAAGGTAAACTGAGACAAAAGTCTAAGTTTACGACTTTCGGTATTCACAAACGGCCTTTATGAGTAGTAAAGTGGACTTTTGTCTCAGTTTAACTAAAGCTTTGGTCTCAGTTTGACTTAAGACTCAAACTTAAGTTAAACTGAGACAAAAGTCTAACTTTACGACTTTCGGTATACACAAAGGGCATCTACGTACCAAAATTAGACTTTTGTCGCAGTTTAACTTAAGTTTTGGTCTATATTAGACTTAAGAACAAAACTTAAGTTAAACGAAGACAAAAGTGTAACTTTACTACTCGTAAATGCTCTTTTTGAATTCCGAAAGTCGTAAAGTTAGACGTCCATCTCAGTTTACCTTTGTGAATCGGGCACAGTGTTCGCAAAGTGGAAGCAGTCGAGACAACTTCTACTTTGTGAATGTGGTTCAGGCTTTGGGGGAGCATATACCACTCAAGGAGACCTCTGCATTCTTCTACTAATGCCATTCACAGAATGCCAATTTTATCAAAACATTATGTAAATGCTAACTCAGGTTAAGATAGCTGTCTCATTTAGGCATCGAAGCAAACGTCACAAGTTGATTCCCTCTCTATTACTGTTAAGGAGATGAAGCGGCATGTTTCAGTCATTTGAGGCGTCACGGGGTTTCTAGAGTGAAGAACGATCGTCTCTGTGCGCACAGAGACAGTCGTTCTTCACTCCAGAATCCCAGCGACAGGCTTTCGGTGGATTAAAAACACGAAGTCTGGCCCCCACGCGGATCGAGCAAATAAAGTGGGAGGACACCAATAGATACAACGCATTGGCAGGCTACAAAGGAAGGAGGCCACTGGGTTAAAGCTGTGACAAGCTTCTTGAATATCGGTCTGGTTACCAATAGAACAGAAAATATTTGATGAAAGGCTTACTTATCAGAAAGTGAGGTTGGTCCTGATGAGAACCTGGAGTCAAAGGGTTCGAAACTCGTAGACTGTGGAATACCAAACAAATTGCTCACAACAACTGGTTTTGAAAGAACTAAATTGACGTTATTGAAAAAAAGCAAATGTGTTAAATAGGATAGACAAAAAAAGAAATGTATATAGAATGCAATTATGTGTTTTAAGTGCAATTTTGTTTGGTATGATGAGGATGTGTGTGAATGAAAGGTGTTCAAGTTTTTCTTTTTCTTTGTAAAGTTGTTGATTCGAATGTTGTGTGGCGTGTAAATCCAGTGTGTTTCATAAAAATTGTATATATGCATGGTGTATAGAGATACAAATTTGTACTAGTCATTTGTTCTAATGTATTAAAAATGTTCTTTTCAAATCAATTCAAATAAAAGAAATTAATAAGCTTAAAATGGTTCGACGGTACATCCGCACATTTTTCATACAGGACTAAGTCACAAACAAAAAGCAGTATTGGCAATTGTTTTGGTTGTTCATGGATGGGGTCAAGGCAGACAATTAATCTCTCGACCCTTTTTGACAAAAGGACTGATATGTTTTTAAAGTGTGTGAACCTCTAGTGTTTGTGTGTAATCTGTACCAGATAGAGAATCTTTGGGCCATCTTTCAAGCAGCATTCAGACAGGACCCAACACCTAGATATTATTGTGTCATATAATAGTTGCGTTTAAGAATCTAGACCAGCATAGAGTAACAGCCTTGTTTAGAATGGTGCATGATAATTATTTATTTCCTTTTTTATCATATTTATATTTAGTGAAGTGCTTCCTGCCATCTGTCAGTTTCTTTGTATGTGCTTTGGGTGAGGCCAATCATTGGATTTGAATCTGGAGCCTTCTTCTGTTGGCCTGAGATGTCCACTGTGTGTATGATAGACCGATGTGAAAATCTTAGAGTGAGAGATCCATCTTGGAGCTGGGACCAGTAGTAAGCAACTATCCTGTCGCCAAAGTTTTCTGAGATTTGGGCATTCACTTTCTAGTGTTTGATGGAAGTGGAAGTATTTAAGAGAAGGTGGTACAACACGAAACCTCCCAATGAGGTGTTATTTGCCCTGGTTAATTAGCCAGTTAGCATTGCACTGTAGTGTAGATTCGCCACAGACATGGAGGCAGACAAGTCAAGAATCCACTCTTAGGAGGAGCTACGCGGGCATCCAAGATGGACGCGTGAGCACAGGGCTCCCCGGACCTGTGCCACCTCCTACGATTATCCTGGCAACATCCTGATTTCATCGACGGGCTTTTGTTCGCATATCCTTGCTGATCATCCGACACTTTGAAACATCGAAATTGGACGTCGGGGTCCACTTTTACGCTGTTTCTACATTCTGAGGCCCACCCTGAGGCGGACCGGGGGTTCGGTTTTGGAGCGAGCCGAGGAGCAGTTGATCAACAACGGCTGCGAGGGTCCCCGCCGGGTCGACCCCTCCTGACTTTCAGTTTCGATTCCCCAACTCCACTGGTAGGGGTGCAGCCTTTCGCTGGCTTCACTCGTCCCGTTGCCTTCTCTCCTGTGTGGGGCTCCCTGGCTACCTGCCCACGGCTTAATTTACTTTGGTCCGCAAAGTCTTGGACTTGGTCTTATTGATTGTTTGGACGCTTGCTCCCGGCCATTTTCACCAGGTCGCAGGGACCCCTCCGGGGTCCCTTTTCCAAGATGGCTACCGGTCAGCCTCTCGAGAAGCGGAAGACCAAGGCGCCTCTGCGTGGCGGCCAACATCAGACCAACACCATGGACCACTATGCACAGGCCAAGGGTTCGCCCGGCGCCGTGAGCCGTGTTTCGGACGCCTCTAAGACCCTCTTTCCGGAGACTTCTGAGCCGTCCTTGAAGGACGTTATGGGAGCCATTGCCGCCATGCAGGCCTCTATGGGGCAACAATATGAGGCCTTGGCGACCAAGATCGACACAGTGGCCATCGATATCACGCTGATCAGAGTGGATCTTTCGAAAACCAACGAGAGAGTGGAATCGTTGGGCTTGAAGACCTCCAGTTTGGTCACTGATGTCTCGGACGCCCAAGCGGAACTTGGTAATCTCCGATCCTCCCATGACCAACTGGCCCGCCGTCTTGAGGATTACGAAAATAGGGCCCGCCGCAACAACGTACGTCTTATTGGCGTTCCGGAGGATTCTGAGACCGAGGGGGCTGATCTCCTGGTTGAAGACCTGATTTCCAACCATTTGGCTCCTGCGGGACTTAGTAAATTTTTTGCGGTGGAACGGGCCCATCGTGTTCCCGGCGGGAAGGCCAAGCTGGGTGCTCCTCCGAGACCCATCATTGCCAGGCTGTTCCATTTTCGAGATCGGGACGCTGTGCTGCAGGCTTCGCGAGACAAAGGACCGGTGAAATTTGAAAATGCCTCTATTTCCTTTTATCCTGACTATTCGCCGCTTGTTCAGAAGCAGAGACTTGGATTTCAGGGGGTCAAGAGGCGCCTGCGAGACTTGGGTTTGAAATACTCCTTATTGTTCCCCACCAGACTGAGGATTGAGTATCGGGAACGTACATTCTTTTTTGACCGCCCTGATAATGTCAGTGACTGGCTTGATACACTCCCTGAGGGACAGGATCGTTCCGGACACCCTGGCGGCGCCGACGGGGGTGTGGCCGAGTGAGGACTTTGCCGGTGGATCCCGACATCTGGACTTATTGTCAGCTGAGTTTGTCCTTGGGACCTTTTAGACCCTGTTTAGCCCGGGGGTGGCGGGGGGTAAACGGGGACTCTTCCTCCTCCTGGGTTCTTAGCGTAGTTAGTTTAGATATGGGGCGACAGGCACACTGCAAGTTGGGGTGGCTTTTTAGTCTTACGCAGGGGTGCAGGGTGGGGGAGTGCCATGGGTAAGTTTGTGTGTTTTTGTTTCTTCACGAGGCATCGTATTGATTGTGGTGTTCTATGTGGGTTCTGCTTCTCTCATGCATTGGGGATGGAGGCGGTGAGTTGAGACTCTTATCCTGGAACGTCAATGGTTTGGGAGACAGGATTAAGCGGGGTATTGTCTTGAGATACCTTAAGCGGCACTCCCCCGATATTGTCCTTTTGCAAGAGACTCATTTAATGGGGAACGCTTGTCAGGCTCTTAATCGACGTGGTTACCACCTAGTGGCCCACGCGGGGTTTACCTCTGGGTCTAGGGGAACTGGCATCCTTCTTCGGTCCTCCCTTCCCTTTGCAGTTGATGACGTCACACTTGATGACAGGGGGCGCTATGCTGTGCTCACTGGTAGATGGGAGGGGAGGACCTTGTCCATTCTCTCGGTTTATGTTCCCCCGGGCTTGCAGACCTTAACCTTCGCGGACTTGTGTGGTGTCCTTTTGGGTTTACCGGAAGGGCTTCTGATCCTAGGTGGGGACTTTAACTCTGTTTTATCTGGCGCTTCTGACCGACATCCACCCAGGGACCTGCCTAGGGCGCACAGGTGGCTTACCGACTTCCTGGAGACTTTTGGGCTTGTCGATGCTTGGAGGCTGCTACACCCTACACAGTTGCAGTACACGTTCCACTCTGGGGCCCATGGCAGTTTGTCCGGACTGGACTACTTTTTATTGCCCGCCGTTCAGTCTACTTCTATCAGGGAAATTCGTCAGCTCCCCAGGGGTATCTCGGACCATTCCCCATTATGGCTCCGTTGCGAGGTTGGTGTGGGAGTCGAGGGTAGAGTGGCCCCGATTAACCCGTGGTACTTTCATGATCCCCGGACCCGCTCCAGCCTTGTTAAAGCCATCGAGAACTATTTTGATGAAAATGTGGGGTCGGTCTCTTCATCTGTTTCGTTGTGGGAAGCGTTTAAAACTGTGATACGTGGTCAGTCCTTGTCCATGATTACCGCAGCGAAAAAGGCCGCCACTGTTGAGGTTGTTCGGATAGAATCTGAGATTGCTGCTTTGGAGGAGGATCTTAGTCGTGATGTATCTAGCGTAAAGCTTCACACTCTTGCTTTGAAACAGGCGGACTATAAGGCTCTGGTTACGGATGCAGCGAAAGTGATGTACAGGGAGCAGCAGGGACGATTGTATGACGTGGGTGATAAAGCGGGCAAGTTGTTGGCGTGGTTGGATAAGAAGGAGCGAGTGAATCGCGTGGTCCCAGTGGTTGAGAAGCTTGACGGTGAGTGTGTCACAGACCCCGTTGGGATCGTTCAGTGCTTCGCGGATCACTTTGAGACTGTGTACACCTCAGTCTGTGCTCGAGACGAGGAAGACTCTCGTTTACTGCTGCGGGACTTAGCTCTGCCTTGCCTTTCTGACTCAGATAGGGATCTTTTGGATGCTCCGCTAACGGTGGATGAAATCGCGGAGGCGATCCGATCGCTCCGCTCGGGTAAGGCGTTGGGCCCCAATGGTTTACCTATTGAGCTTTATAAACTGCGGCCCGACAACATGGCGCCTTATTTACGAGACATGTTTCTCGAGGCCCTGGAGTCGGGCTCCCTCCCCGTGGACCAGCGACTTGCCACTATTGTCGTTATTCCTAAAGAGGGTAAGCCTCGAGACCGTTGTACCTCCTACAGGCCTATCTCTTTGCTCAACGCCGAACCCAAGATATTGGCGAAAACTCTGGCTAATCGATTGGTCACTGTGATCGGAGACCTGATCCATCTGGATCAGTCCGGTTTTATCCCGCACCGCAACACTGTCTTGAACCTGCGTAGACTCCATGGGGTTCTCGCGAGAGCTGGGACGCTTACGGAACCGGCATTTTGGTCTCTCTCGACGCTACCATGGCCTTCGACACAATCGAATGGCCCTACCTATGGGCGGCCCTCCTGAAATTCGGGTTTGGGCCAGGCTTTATAGCCTGGGTGAAACTTCTTTACGAACGTCCCCTGGCCCAGGTGGTTGTTAACGGACGAGTTTCTGGCATCTTTGAGCTAGGACGGGGTACCCGGCAGGGCTGTCCGTTGTCTCCACTGCTCTTTGCTCTCGCTCTTGAACCGCTGGCGGAATGGCTCCGTTGGGTACCGTCCATGCGGGGCATTCGATGGTCCCCTGATTTCGAGGATCGAGTCTCTCTATATGCAGACGATATCCTCCTATATCTTACCTCGCCTCGGAAATCCCTTAATGTACTTTTCGATGCGCTTGTTTCCTTTGGCAAGAACTCCGGTCTCGTTATCAATTGGGCTAAATCCTGCGTCTACGTTTTGGCAGGAGATCTCCCTCCTTTGCCCCGTAGATTTCCAATCCAGGTGGCGAGGACCGGTTTTAAGTACTTGGGGATCTATATTTCCCTAGATCCCATTCTGCGCTATGACCTCAATCTGTTGCCCCCCCTCCAGCGGCTCAAACTTGATGTAGCTCGCTGGCGTAAGTTGCCACTGTCGCCCCTCGGCAGAGCGGCGCTCTTTAAAATGATGTCTTTGCCCCGTTTCTTGTACGCGCTACAGAACTCCTTTGACCCGATTGCCTCCAGCTACTTTCGTGAAGTGGAAAATCTGCAGAGGCAACTTCTCTGGTACGGACGTGCCCGTATCGCCCTATCCAAGCTCACACTTCTGTGGTACGATGGCGGTATAGCCCTCCCGGACATTAGACGTTATTACTGGGCGTCCCAACTCAGCGCAATTAACCACGCAACTTACGCTCCGGGCCCATCTCCGGCTTTTTCAATGGATAGGCTTCTCCTCCCGGGAGGGTCTTTTAGTAGAACGCTGTACTCCGGTGGTCGCCGTGGAGCGCTGACCGGTCCCACTAAGATTGCTGTGAGAGTGTGGCGTGATGCGACTGCGGCCCTGGGCTGGAGTGGTAGATTCACTCGGGCCACCCCCCTGTGTGACTCGGAATGTTTGGGTTCTTTGTGGCGGACGAAAGGCTTTGACAAATGGGACATGATTGGCATCTGTAGAGTAGGTGACTTGTGGTCGAAGGGGACGGTCAAGTCCTTTGATGCACTGCGTCTGGAGTATGACCTGGGCGGCACTGAATTCTTTCGATACGCTCAGGTCCGTCACGCTTTGTTGTCTGTGTTCCCTGTGGGTACTGATATTCCTGAATCGTCCCCTTTGGAGGACTGCATTCTGGATGGACATGTGCCTTATAGTACGATCTCCTTAATTTACAAAAAGCTCATTAACAACAGAGCGGATTTACTGATTCGCCTTAGAGAAGTATGGTGCTCTGACGGCCTGGAGTTAGACGACGAGGATTGGCAATCGGCTTTGTCTTTGCCTAAGGAGGCCGCTATCACTGCCCGTTTGAGGTTTGTCAAATTGAAGATACTACACAGGGTGTATGTCACTGGGCCTTGTTTGGTTCGGATGGGGTTTTCCATGGATGGGTCATGCAAGCGTGGCTGTGGTATGACTGGTACCTTTCTTCACATATTGTGGGAGTGCTCGGAGATGGTACGATTCTGGGCCCGAGTGCACGATGTTATGAGGATTGTTACGGGTGTTTCTCTGCTGCCCGAAGCCAGGCGTTGCCTGCTTAATGTTTGGGAGCCTAATGATTACAACTCCGCACAAATGATCTGGGCGACCCTTGGTAATATGGTTGCTAAAAGGGACATTGCCCAGCTTTGGGGTTCGCATAGGCCACCTACCCTGTCCGCCTGGAAAGACAACATGGATTGGTGCATGTTCCGAGAAAAGACTGTGTACCTTTCCCGGGGACGTCCCAAGCAATGGGGTCATGTCTGGTCCCAATGGAACACATATCGGGGTAATGTATGCACCCCCCCCCCACGATTTGTCTGCTGATGTGTCCCTGTCCCCCTAATTGGCGTTCATTCGTTATCACTTATGCATTTGTTGCTTGTCTCCTCGCTTGCCCCTACCCCTATTTTAACTGATTGCCATGTGTTGATTTTATCTTGAGCTCTGCCCACATGAATCCATGATATTGCTCTGTATATATTTTCTGCCTTGTGAAGTATTGTTTGTTGTTTGTTACTGTTCAATAAAAGTTTATAAAAAAAAAAATAAGTCACAATTCAAATAAAAGACCTGTTGCGGAAAAAAAAAAAAGAATCCACTCTTGCTGTACTGCAACAACTATGCAGCATAAAATGCAGCCACAAAACAAATTGGGTAGTACGGCATCAGGGGGTCTCGCACTTCATGCTAGCTATCCTTCACCTATCTTTACCGCCACAAAATTAAAGACCTATTTAGGCAGCTTCAGAATTTCACCTCTTGAATGTGTGCTCTCAGCTGGTAGTATTCTGACTCTTTGATGTCAAAAGTGAGAAAAAATTGAGAACAAGTTTTAGGGATAGCATTAGGATTTAGGGAAAGTGAATGGATTAGGTACAGTGGTTGCCAACCAGATGTCAAGGAAGAGTGCATGGGAAAAACTTGAGGTTAGGGTTAGAGGTAGTTTTAGTTATAGCTATAGCACTTTTGAAAGAGGAAACGAATGCCTGCAAACTAGGATTAGGGGCTCAGATCGCTTGTAGCTTATCAGTTAGGGTAAAATTAGTGTTAGGGTCTTACTTAGTAGTTGCATTTAGTTGGTAGGTGAAAACACTGTGATTACAGTTAATATTTTTTCACATTTTGTTTCTAGCTGTTATGTTTCTTAATGTTTTAGGTCTGTTGTTAACCAAGACCCTTGATGTTACTAAAATTGTATATATAATATACTTGCTAATAGGGGCTTTACCAAGCCCAATTCATCCATCGGCCTATTGGTGCCGCATCAACTTACAGCATCGGAAGAGTCAGGTGAGTGGAGTTTGAGCTCCAGAGCTTCTTCCGCTGTTGGATGGGGCAGAGACAGCACTGGCAGCAACAATGGTCCTGATGGCAGCAAGACTCCAGCAAAGAGTGGGCATGTCTCTAAATGGGAAAAGGCTCACCACAACGTTGCACAAAGGGAAATGCAAGAGGAGGCTCAGGAGATAAACAGTGCTACTATCTGTATCTCTGATATAAGAAAATGGACATGAGGTCCACAGACAAATGTTCATAATAATGATGATGATATTAATGCTGATAACTTACTTGTATCAATGGCTAAATCTACATTTAATATTGATAATGAGGTGGCAAATATAGAGAGGGATGCCACAGGGGAGAAAATAACTAATCCAAACACATGGGCAGCAACAAACACAATTCTGAATGTGGGACATTTTGAAACTAATAATGGGAATGACTCTTGTGGTTCTCTCTGCCCCCTGAAAGATTCCAAAGGTAATACAAGCAGTGGTATACGTGGATACTGGAAGTCTCTGCTAATACTCTCATGACCATTACTGGTTCATTACAGGAAGAATGGTCTCTGTGTAGTTATAATGGCTCAAAAAAGCTATTTCAAATAAAATCTACAATGCAGTCTAATTACTTACTTCTTGCTATTTTCAAGGCTCAGCAGCATAATCAGAAACAAAAAGATAACTTTATAAAGTCAGGAATAGTGGAGTAAATTATACTATGGAGACACAACACAGTTGCAAAATGACTACATTGGTGGGTGTAAATCCGCACAAGCCGACCTTGACTGAAATATTTTTGCTGAGTCAGAGACATTGTGAAGAGACTTAGACTAAATACATAGAAGTCAAACAAGAACAACTCAAGATGCAGATATGCGAACAAGGTATATGTGAGAAGATTGGGGGTGTATTTGTATTTGTATAGCGCTAATCACCGACAGGTCTCTAAGCGTTTTTGGAGGCGAGGCCAGGAGTCATGGACAGATCAAGAAGGTACATGGGCTTATTACACAGTTAGAACAGTGCACTGTGGAAACAGAAGAGAAGAAAAGGATACCCAAACACAGGATGTGGTCATGGAACTGGGGACAATGTTGCAAGAATTTAAAGGCAAGACTGAAGATTTAGTGAATCAACATAGAAGCAACAGTTTGTGGATCCTTGGTGTACAAGAACGTATAAAGGGAAAAGATGGCGGAGCTTTGCCATTCAACAATTTAGAAAAGCATACCTTGAGCTAAAAGATTTGGACTTTGACTCATAAATACAGCAGGGATGTAGGTATCCCCTACAGAAAAGAGCCAAGAGGCAAAAGGATTTTGAACCCAGGGCAATATTAATTTGGTGTCAGGAATTTCGTCTTGAGACAAGATATTTACTTGAAAGCTAAACCCAACTCCCTTGTTACAGTTGATAGCATCTTTCTTTGTGAGATCCGATTTTTTTAATCAAACCATTGAAAGACAGCAACTCCAGAAATATATAAATACTTTACTAGAACTTGGTGCTACAGTGTATATGCAGGAACCTTATTGGCTTAAAATCATTATCAATAGACATACATATTTTGCTAGCAATGAGAGTAAAGAGAAAGACGTGATGGACAGAAGAAAAGGAGTACAAAGAAGAGTGAAGAATGAGAGAACTGAAGTCCAGCTGTGGACTTTTTGGTGCCAATCCCTGCCTGCCTGCCTGCACCTGTCCCGACAGTCGCGACAACCCAACTCATCCTGCAGCTGTACATCTGCCAAGAACCCTGGTGTGCTGAGAGCCCATTGCAATTTGCCAGCAATCGCCCTTAGAGTAGAGGAGCTACTCCCCTGAAGCTTGCAGGCATGAAACAGCAAAGTCTGATCCACCATCCTTCCAGGAAAACAGATCCATCGCCCCACCAAGTAAGAAGACACCAGGACCAACCAAAACCGCACATCACCAATACCCGGGGTAACGTACCCCTTGCAGCAACCAAAGACTGTTTGAGGCCAATCCAGCCTCCAACAACTCCAAGACCGAGCTGCTATTGAGGGACGTCAGCACCACAGAGACCGACTTCAAGAGTGGCCCAGTTGCCGTGCTTTTGTCCCCTCAAGACCGACAACCATGAGTGCCTGTGATGCACAAGTGCAGCTGACCTAACCACTCAGCACCCAAGCTCCCCAGCCCAGGTTTTCAAGAACCGATGTTGCTTCCTTGCTCCCAGGGCCCTCACGAACTGAGACCGGTGCTGGGAGCTCTCGGACTTGTCCCCAAGTCCCCCTCAGATAGCTTTCTATGGCATGGGCCCACGCTATCTTTCTTTTGAGACTACGGCACTACCAACCAATTCGAATTCTTCGTTCACCAGATGTCAGTCTACTACAGGCCCCTCGGATCAGACGCAAGGGGAGCGGCGTCATTCTCTTACCTTGCGACCCAAGCTTGGTATCAGCTACTGTTACATTGTCGCAGGATTAGGTCTGAGAAACTTTTCAGAAAATCTGTGAAGACCTGGCTATTCGATCTAGCTTTCTGAGTAGGACCTCTCTGTGGTGGAGTGAGGTGTTGCGATTTTCAGTGCTGGGACATTCTTCGAGAGTAGCTGTCACATTTTATAATGATTGATTGATAATGATTTTATTACTATTTCTGCCATTATCACTACTAGAGTTATGTTATGTTATATGATATTTATTAAGCGCACTGTCACCGTGAGTTTCCTGGCGCTCCAAGGATCCTAAAACTATAACAGAGGAATTTAATGACAATGGGAGAAAAGCAGGGTTTTTAAAGATTTCCTGAAGGCAAGAAGGGAACCAGAGGTCTTGAGGGGGAGAGGAAGAGAGTTCCATAGCTTAGGGGCCAAGTAAGAAAAAGTGCGGCCACCGGATCTGGTGAGTTTGACATGGGGGACAACTAAGAGATGAAGATTGGTGGACCTGAGGGCGCGGGAGGGACAGTAAGGAGTGATCAGGGACGTGAGGAAGACAGGAGATGGACCAGTAAGTGCTTTAAAGACCAGGCAGTGGACCTTGAAAGCTATTCTTTCACTGACTGGGAGCCAGTGAAGTTGATACAGTAAAGGTCGAGCCGACTGCCATCTGGAGAGGTTGAGCGCAAGTCTGGCAGCCTGGTTCTGGATGAGTTGTAACCTAGATAACAAGGAGTTGGGGAGGCCATGATAGATCGAGTTTGAAAAGTCCAGGCGGGACATCACCAAGGCTATGATGACTTGTAGCAGTGCTTCAGGGGTTAGGAAGTGGGCGACCTTCCGAATCCTGTATAGCTGGAACATACAGGAAGATGTTACTGCACTCACCTGGGCCTTAAGAGTGAGGCCGGAGTCAATAATGACCCCGAGGCTCTTCACACGGTCAGCGGGAGAGGGAGGAGTACCAAGCTCACTAGGCCAGAACTGAGGGCCCCAATAGGTAGCACTACTCCCGGGAAGGAGGAGCTCAGTCTTGCCCGGATTGATCTTTAGTTGGTTTTGGCACATCCAATGCTGAATGTGTGTCATAGCCGACTGGAAGTTGGACACAGCGTCAGGGGAGGTGAGGGGAAAGATGATCTGCAGGTCGTCCACGTAATTGAACACGGTAACGTCCCACCTGCTTAGAGAGTGAAGGAGGGGTAGAAGATATAAATTAAAGAGGAGGGGGGACAGGGAGGAGCCCTGAGGGACCCCGCAAGATGACGCAGCACTGGTGGCGCTGAAAGGGCCCAGCCTGACTGCCTGAGATCTCCCCTCTAAGAAGGACTTGACCCAGGACAAAGCAGGCCCACGGACTCCGGCGGACTCGACACGGTGGAGTAAGATGTTATGGTCCACCGTGTCGAATGCCGCCGATAAGTCAAGAAGGACTAATGCCTGGGGTAGTCCTCTACCCGCCTTACTTCTAAGGTTGTCCAGTACGGCGAGGATCACAGCCTCTGTGGAATGGGCTGGTCGAAAGCCGGCCTGGTTGAAAGCCAGGAAGTTGGACTCCTTGATGAAATGTGATAGGCAAGTAGTGACATGTGCCTCCAAAACCTTAGACAGAAAAGGCAAGAGGGAGATGGGCCGATAGTTCACAAAGACCGCTGGGTCCGCGCCAGGTTTCTTTAGCAGGGGCACCAATACGGCCTCCTTGAATGACCTGGGGACTATGCCAGTACTGAGGGAAGAGTTAAGTAAGGGAAGGATACAATGGGGGAGGGAGTGACAGATGTCACGAAGCACGGACGGGGGACAGCAGTCCTTCGGGGAGCCAGATTTTACTCGCGAGGACAGCTTGGCAAGGGAATCAGAATCGAGTGTAGGAAATCGATCCAGAGTGAATGGATTGATAGGGGGAGGTGTTGCTGTAGTTAACGGGGGGAATGGGATATGGAATTTTTAATTGTGGTGATCTTTTCGATGAAGAAAGAGTTTAGTGCGTTGCATGACTCAGCGGAGGGAGGCAGGTTGGGAAGTGTCCTGACGTCGGATGTTAGTTCGCCAAGGACTTTGAAAATCTCTTTAGATTTGTTAGAAGCTGTTAGGATTCTCTCAGAGATAAAAGCAGACTTGGTGGATATGATGGTTTGTTTGTAGATTTTCCGTGCGACCACGTACGCTTCCCTATCGGCACTAAGATAGTTGCGCCTCCATCTACGCTCCAATTGGCGTAGCTCTAGATGTTGTTGTTTTAAGGTCGAGTTAAACCAGTTGTGAGACTTATTGAGGCGTGTTCGTGGGGAAGCAAGACAGAGGTGCAAATAAGTCACTGGCCGTCATGAGCCAATGAGAGATGTTAGCATCAAGAGTGTTAACGTCTGAGATGTCAATGATTGATGGCTGAGTATCAGCGAGAGAGGAAAGGAAGGCAGGTGAATCAAGAAGCTTCCATTTCCGGGCAGTTCCTCCTGCTAAGGGAGGAGATCTGACTGATCCTTTTACAACGATGGAGGACTCGATCAGTAGATGGTCCGACCAGACACAGGGGGAGACGGTCGGACAGGAGAGCGTCACCCCCTGTGTCCAGATGTGATCGAGAATATGGCCTCCGATGTGGGTGGGGGAGGTGACATGCTGAGTCAGGTTTAGACTGAGGAGTGTATCGAACAGTTCAGTGGCATGGGGGCCCGCGTTAACATCGTTGTACCAGTAATTAAAGTCTCCGAACATAACGATGCGGCCGGAGGGCAGCGGAAAACAGGGGCATAGGGGTAGGGGGGCGGTACAGGACGATAAGGGACAAAGCGCCGACCTCAGTTGCAAGGCTGATGACGAGATTCTCGGCCTCAGGAAGGCATAGAGAGGAGGACGTAATAACAGGCAGGTCTTTACGTATGACTGCCGCCACCCCACCGCCGCGCCTGCCGTTGGGCCGGTTGGCGTTCAGCATGTAATAATTGGGGGGTAGGGCAGCCAGAATATCGGGGAGGGAAGAGTCAGATAGCCAGGTCTCCGTGAGCAGCAGGATATCTGGGCTCTCTGCTGTTAGTAAGAGAAAAATGTCGGCATGGTGCTGTGGGAGGGACCGCGTATTAAGATACAGGATGCGAATGCAGGACTCAGGCAGAATAGGGGCCGGCGTTGGCGCCTGGATAAGTGTAGGAAAAGGCAGGTCGGCCGAGATACCAAGAAAGACCAAACGGTCCTAAGTCGTCGATGGGAGAGCGCACGAGGGACACTGGAGGCTTCTAAGTAAGGCAGGGGTGTAGGTGATCAGAGGGGCAGCATCTCTGGGCCCTGGTCCCGGCCCGTCGCGGACGGGCGCAGACGGGCTTGCCTTAGGCGCGCCTTCGGCGCGCAAATGGCGCGCCCGCTGCACCCGTCCGCTGCGCGTACGAGGAACGCACATGATTTATGGGGCATTCGGGGCGTGGCCAGATGTGAGTGGGCGTGGCTCGTGTGGGCGGGACGCCGATGACGGCGAACAGCAGAGCCTCAACCCGCTGCAGCGACTACCTCGACTGCGCGGAGGGGACTAGGCAGGCAAAGTGCTTGCAAGCTGAAGGAGGTAGGTCTTGTGATTAAAAAGCAAACACAAATTGAGCAAAAAAGGTTTTTAAAATCAAAGCGCTACAACTAGGGCTCCCGCGGAAGGCAGGGGAGGATCCAGGGACGAGCTAGCAGTCAGCTCCTACTTTTATGCCCGGAGGGGGCGTGGCCAGATGTGAGTGGGCGTGGCTCGTGTGGGCGGGACGCCGATGACGGCGAACAGCAGAGCCTCAACCCGCTGCAGCGACTACCTCGACTGCGCGGAGGGGACTAGGCAGGCAAAGTGCTTGCAAGCTGAAGGAGGTAGGTCTTGTGATTAAAAAGCAAACACAAATTGAGCAAAAAAGGTTTTTAAGATCAAAGCGCTACAACTAGGGCTCCCGCGGAAGGCAGGGGAGGATCCAGGGACGAGCTAGCAGTCAGCTCCTACTTTTATGCCCGGAGGGGGCGTGGCCAGATGTGAGTGGGCTTGGCTCGTGTGGGCGGGACGCCGATGACGGCGAACAGCAGAGCCTCAACCCGCTGCAGCGACTACCTCGACTGCGCGGAGGGGACTAGGCAGGCAAAGTGCTTGCAAGCTGAAGGAGGTAGGTCTTGTGATTAAAAAGCAAACACAAATTGAGCAAAAAAGGTTTTTAAAATCAAAGCGCTACAACTAGGGCTCCCGCGGAAGGCAGGGGAGGATCCAGGGACGAGCTAGCAGTCAGCTCCTACTTTTATGCCCGGAGGGGGCGTGGCCAGATGTGAGTGGGCGTGGCTCGTGTGGGCGGGACGCCGATGACGGCGAACAGCAGAGCCTCAACCCGCTGCAGCGACTACCTCGACTGCGCGGAGGGGACTAGGCAGGAAAAGTGCTTGCAAGCTGAAGGAGGTAGGTCTTGTGATTAAAAAGCAAACACAAATTGAGCAAAAAAGGTTTTTAAGATCAAAGCGCTACAACTAGGGCTCCCGCGGAAGGCAGGGGAGGATCCAGGGACGAGCTAGCAGTCAGCTCCTACTTGTATGCCCGGAGGGGGCGTGGCCAGATGTGAGTGGGCGTGGCTCGTGTGGGCGGGACGCCGATGACGGCGAACAGCAGAGCCTCAACCCGCTGCAGCGACTACCTCGACTGCGCGGAGGGGACTAGGCAGGCAAAGTGCTTGCAAGCTGAAGGAGGTAGGTCTTGTGATTAAAAAGCAAACACAAATTGAGCAAAAAAGGTTTTTAAAATCAAAGCGCTACAACTAGGGCTCCCGCGGAAGGCAGGGGAGGATCCAGGGGTTAGTGTGGACGTTTTGTTGTGTTATTGTTATTAATATTGTCGTTCCAATTCTTATCAGTCTTATTACCATACATTACTCTGAGCAATAATGAGAATTATTTTAGCTACCAGTTCTACTAATAATAACCATTTTATTTATCATAAAACATTAAGAGGGGTATATTGGCCATTATTTTGTAGGTACCAATCCCTCAGTATTTTAATCTTACTCTTGTCAAAAATGTATAGACTTGTCGGTGCACAAAGGCCTCCCAGGGCACATCGGCATAAGATCACACTGAGTAACTATGCATTTTTGCTTCGATGCCAAGGTTTAATGTCCAGTTAGAAGAGGTTTGGCACCGTGAGGGCCTGGTGGCCTGGGTGAGCTGGCAGCAGTGCTGCCGGTCCAGGTTGATAAATCACCTCTCCTGGTAACACACTGTGCCAGTGTGTCTTGAAATTTAACTGTGTGTTCACTGAGAAGGTGCTGCTAAATTAAGCTTGACAATAAGAAAGAAGGCACCGTGACCGGGGACACCGAGTCCTGCTGAAGGCTACTGCTATTCCAGCCTTCGAATATCTCAAACATCACTGTTTATTCTTTTGTGATTTAAATCATAATTTCCCCCAACAAATCGAGGCGAGGTCGGAGACCTCTTCTAGAAGAGAAAGTATTTAAAATAAAGTGCTTGGCAGCCGGAAAACAAGGTGCACTATATTTATGGTGAATTAATTACACCTATATGTGTGAATGAGAGGGCTCTACGAGTAACATCTAGTTTCCGAGTATTTCTTTCGTTTTTTTATAAATGTAACACTGAATTCTTTTTATAGAAAATGTACAATTGTAGAGTGTAGTTTTTTTTTGTTTTTTGTTTTTTTAAAGCGGTTTGGAACTTTATTTTTCTTTCTCTTTTTTTTTAAAAAAAAAAAGGGTTTGGAAACGATAAAGGAATTGATCAAAATAGGTATAAAAATGTAGACAGTGTGTTTATATTATTGTATCTCCCCACTAGTTTTAGCGGTAATCTGTGTAACTGTTCCTGCAGGATTCATTCATAATTCTAACCAATTATTGCCTCACTCATGGAACTTATTTTAACACCAAGGTGAGTGAGCTGCTTTCTGGACAGTGCGAGGATTTTTTTTCTACATTCTTTTAAATATGAAGGAAAATATACCAAATGATGTCCATTATGCCACAAATCTAGGTGCTTAAACTTCTAGGCCCCGGGCATAATTCAGGGAGCATACACCCTTGAAGCTATTTTCAGGACATTTCAGGAATTTGTGAAAAGGTACTGCGTGCTCCCTCTAGCGGCCACGTGTGATACAGCCACAGCATCCTGTCCCCGCTTGGATGATTATTAGGGCTCCCGGTTGCATGGTATTTATTTTTTTGACCTTTCCGTCTGTATTTATCCATATTTATTTTGGGATTTATGGAACAATGTACCTAAAACTAGTATAGTTCCATATTTATTTAACCCGTAAATATGCATTAAAGCTTGAATACCTACCAGGTTTCAGTGCTGTAAACACCCACAGAAGATAAAGCAATACACTTATAAGAAAATAAGCACATTTGAGTACCAACTTTGTGCATATCTAAAGCCTTGTTCTAAAATTCAATCCGCACAGCTATTTGCATTGCCGTTGTAACAGACAGTATTTAGATTTACTCAAATAGCAGCCCAATTTCCGTTTTAATCCACATTTAAAAGTAAATACAGACAAGAAAATAAAAGTTTTCTTTCTGTATTTATCTGTAAAAATCTGTAAAAACGGAAAACAGGGAACCTTAATGATTATGCACGGCGCACAGCGCGAGAGTAAGTAGCCCTCTCAGATTTGTTTTAAATTAAGCTTTTGATATGGCTCCGAACTAGCTGAAATGGAAGATCTGGCCATGGACCCTTAATGCAGGCAGTTACAGAGATAGTGACGTAGACATAGCATGCATCCCTGCGCACTCAATGAAGTCTGTTAAAAAAAAGACGCATTTTTGTTATTATTGGGTTTGAAGTGTGTTTTTAACACTATTGAAGGACAGGGAGTGCGAGAAGGGAGTTGTTTGTGGTCATCTTTAGGGATAATATGCAAACGTACGGAATTTGCTCAGTGAATCATATCTTATTCCTATTTTTATTGCAGCCTACGCTATAGAAGAAAAAAGTTAATTTCCTTCCTAAATATATTTCTGGTGGATACTTAGGGGTCCATTAGGATGTCCGCCCGCCATCCCATCGGTAATCGGGACCACCCGCCATAAGGGCGGGAGTCCCGCGGGGGTATTAGGATGCGCCCGCCACTGTGGCGGGCACATCCTGTATTTTTAGCTTTGTGGCGGGCGGTGCTCTCAGCACCGCCCGCCACAATGCTAAAAATGCACTTTTACATTTGCATAAACAAAGCGGCAGGCACCGCGCGGTGCCTGCCGCTTTGTTTATGCAAATGCAGGGGGGGTACCACAGGTACCCCCGTGTGCACCCCCCACCTCTCCTTCACTCTGGGGGCCCGCAGGGGGCCACCAGAGTGAAGACCGCATGCCTTTCCGTGGCAGCATCGCCGCCACGGAAAGGCATCTCCCTAAGCCCATTGTAATATGGCTGGCGGTCTAATAGACACCGCCACCATATTAATCCTTTTCGCCCCGGCCGCAAGGCGACCAGGGTGGAAAAGTGGCGGACGGTCTTTCCAGGGGCAATCCGCCCGACATCCTAATGGGCCCCATAGTCTTCCTGTAGATTGCTTGCCTTATAACTATCCTACAGGTGTCAGACTGAGGCCATTAAAATATTTCCGCAACAATAACTCTCTCAGCTTGAGCCGTGATTCTGCCCGCCCAGTGGGACAATATAGACGTATATTAAGTGCCAACCAGTGCTTTTGTGTCCACTCCTGTTTTCCATGATTCATTGATGCAGGTCAGGTGCTCACTCGATACGTCACTGATGAAACTCCTCGGCTTGTCGATTATCTCCTCCTAAGAGCTCAGGTTTGAAATCCTGTTGGAAATGTGGCAAGATTTTTGTGCCAGACCCACATATCTCAATGCACATAAACCATTGAAAATATTAGTAGGAAAACCAGGCGCAGGGGGCTCAAGGGTGGGCTGGCCTCCAGCCACAAATTGCTGTACACATTCAAGCCACCGGAGTGAATCTTTTGAGATTTTTATTTAATCTCACACATTATGCAATATGCTCATTTTACATCAGCCTGCTCCTCGTTATACACAAAATCCCAATGTGGTACACCAACCTGACATTTGTACTAAGTGGGGTACCACTTCATATTCAAAATACAGCGTGGGGAACTAGTACTCCATCACCACTCAAACCGTCAACATGTTTCTGCCTGTGGGCTCAAAAACATTTGTCAGACAGAACATGGTTCCCTTTTGTGGCACATGAACAATGTACATGCCACTGTTTTGGTGGTCTGACCTTTGTCGCCAACTTATGTTCTTAGGTCCCTTGGTAGCCTAATTACGGGTCATCTGGGCCCAATGGAGGAAGGCCTTAGGAACCCTTGTATTCTCACATACACAAGGTGTGTTCCTTGTTTGTCACCTACTGGTACAGGCTCCTTTATCCTGATGGGCCACCACTGCGGGTCCGCCTGCCATATTACGAGTGAGATGGTTGGATCGCCACAGGACCGCAGCCTCCACCAGGATCCAGGATCCCGCGGACGAGGCGCAGAAGAAAGGGGCAGGAATGTGCTGGTGGTGTCGCTGCGGCACCGCAGAGCATATTCAGAGTTGCATTCCACTGCCCCTTCATGGCTGTTTAGCCCGCCATGAAAAGAGTGGTGGAGATGCAACTAACAGGGCCCCTGCCACTTCTGGGCCTTGGGGTGCCTGCGGGGGGCACATGTTTTGTCTCCCTGGAATTGCACCCCATTCCTGCACGGTGCGGCATGCATGGCAGGGTGCATGCCACAAACTGCAGGAACGTGCTGCAGGTGCTGTTATGGCGGCAGTCTGATGTTAAGGCTATCCTATGAGCATAACACAGCTGTCTCAGTGAGACCACCGCAGCACCACCCCTCCACCCTGGATTCAACGCAAGATCTGACCATTGGGCTCACCATGGGATTGGCAGTCCTCTTGCCAACCCAGAGGTGGCAGTGCTGCAGGAGGACCACCAGACTTTTAATAAGGCCCTCAGACAATGTTTCATAAAAAATTTATTCTTCATTTTAAATTTCTCCCATTTAAAGGAAATTGACTGTATTTTTCAGTTACAACTTGCCACTGTGTCTACCAGCCAAAAGGAGCAAGATGGCTGATGTTTGTAAATGTGATACTTTGAAAAGGGAGAAATCTTAAGTTAGCTCTTCATTTTAATGTTCTCTCCTTTAAAAGCATTAGGAAATATAATTTTGTTCTTGTGCTCCAATATTATGTTTAGAAGCACTTTTATTTAAGAGTTAAATACCTCAGTGCTTCAGTTCTGAACGGTTTGGAGCCATTTTCCCGCATTTTTTATCCCGCGGACTTTCAGTCCGCATACTATTATCCCGCAAGGTCATTGACCTCGCATACCATTATCCCGCATTTTTTCAAAACGCATGTGCATTTATCACGCATGCCTTTACAACGAATTACGTTTTAAAGGCATGTATGGTAAATGCATTTGCGTTGTGAAAACCACGATGACGAGAGAGGTAAGTGGGTTTGTGTTCATTTTTTCGTGGGTTACTGATTGTGTAGTGTAGTGTTGTGTAGTGTTGTGTTAGTGTAGTGTAGAGTTGTGGTGGTTGTTTAGTGTAGGGTCATGCTGGGGGTAGTGTTTTAGGGTTTAGGGTTGTGTTGTAGTGTTTGTGTAGTGTAGGGTCATGCTGGGGGTAGTGTTTTAGGGTAGTGTTGTAGTGCTTGCATAGTGTAGGGTCATGCTGGGGGTAGTGTTTTAGGGTTTAGGGTAGTGTTGTAGTGCTTGCGTAGTGTAGGGTCATGCTGGGGGTAGTGTTTTAGGGTTTAGGGTAGTGTTGTAGTGTTTGCGTAGTGTAGGGACATGCTGGGGGTAGTGTTTTAGGGTTTAGGGTTGTGTTGTAGTGTTTGTGTAGTGTAGGGTCATGCTGGGGGTAGTGTTTTAGGGTTTAGGGTAGTGTTGTAGTGTTTGCGTAGTGTAGGGTCATGCTGGGGGTAGTGTTTTAGGGTTTTGGGTAGTGTTGTAGTGTTTGCGTAGTGTAGGGTCATGCTCGGGTGTAGTGTTTTAGGGTTTTGGGTAGTGTTGTAGTGTTTGCGTAGTGTAGGGTCATGCTGGGGGTAATGTTTTAGGGTTTAGGGTAGTGTTGTAGTGTTTGCGTAGTGTAGGGTCATGCTGGGGGTAGTGTTTTAGGGTTTAGGGTAGTGTTGTAGTGTTAGCGTAGTGTAGGGTCATGCTGGGGTGTAGTGTTTTAGGGTTTTGTGTAGTGTAGTAGTGTTTGCGTAGTGTAGGGTCATGCTGGGGGTAGTGTTTTAGGGTTTAGGGTAGTGTGTAGTGTTTGCGTAGTGTAGGGTCATGCTGGGGTGTAGTGTTTTAGGGTTTTAGGTAGTGTTGTAGTGTAGGGTCATGCAGGGGTAGTGTTTTAGGGTTTAGGGTAGTGTTGTAGTGGTTGTGTAGTGTAGGGTCATGCTGGGGTGTAGTGGTTTAGGGTTTAGGGTAGTGTTGTAGTGTTTGTGTAGTGTAGGGTCATGCTGGGATGTAGTGGTTTAGGGTTTGGGTAGTGTTGTAGTGTAGGGTCATGCTGGGGGTAGTGTTTTAGGGTTTAGGGGGTGTAGTGGTTTAGTGTAGTATTGTAGTGTTTGTGTAGGGTCATGCTGGGGGTAGTGTATTAAGGTACTGTTGTAGTGTTTGTGTAGGGTAGTAAAGTGCTTTATGGTAGTGTTGGGGGTCGTGCTGGTATTACATTAGAGTGTAGGGTAGGGTAGTGTACTTTTACTTACCTTTACAACTTTTACAACGAGTATACCTTTAACATGCATGCCTTTACATTGTAAAGGCATGCGTGCTAAAGGCATATTCGTTCTAAAAGTTTTCGTTATTTTAATTTGCGGACTAATAGTACATGCGGGATTTTTTTTGCGGACTGATGGTATGCGGCATTACGTCATATATTCGTTCTGAACCTCTGTGACCCACTTGAGTCATAAATCTGACTAAGCACTGCTCATTATCAGGCTCTGCTATCTGCAGCCTGATAATGTAAAATACAAATAGCCTTTCCTTAACTTAACCTCAACACTTATTTATTACAGTTTTTAGTTAAAAATGAATTCAAGGCTGGGAGCTACTCTGAAGGTTTCTGAGCTACTGGTAGATGCCATTGGCTGGTTGGAAATACCTGCTCTAGGTGATATCATTTGGTGTGTCTTAGCAGATGTTACCCAGAACAAAAGAAGAAGGGTTATTCATAGAGACTAGCTCACAAAGATGTCAGATAAATGTAGACCTGATGCATCATTATCCAAGGGTTAAATACATCTAGGCTGTCCTATTTTCACTGTTTATGTTTTGAGGATTTCAGTGGTGCTTTATCAGTATTTTACAAACGTTTTGAAATCATTGCTTACCAGTGGTTATTTAGCTGCCTGATTCCAAAAACAGACAAAAACTATTTCCCAGTGTTAAAATTGTTTTTTGTAGTATTTGTTCTGTATCACATATTTAATTTAAAGGGTAAGTAATGCAGGGTAGGTTGTGTTTTCCCATTGGCAGTGTGTCCAGTGGAGCATGTTATTCTCTATGTGGAACATCTGTATATTGCACTTTCACTCACACTCACATCTCAATACCCTCTCTAACATCGCATTACGTCTCACATTCACTGTGTCAGGACTCTGTCTTGTTTACAGGACTATCAATGGATTAAAAAAGCAAGAGTGCTATATTCAAATGTTTTAATAAACAAATACCTGGACAAAGTTGGGAGTCATTCAGCTGCTCCTTACCAAATATTGTAGCGATGTAAACCCTGCCAAAATGTTGAATTACACCAGTTTAATTTGTAGCCCTGAATTTAAGGCACCTAAAACTTGATGCTTTAAGCAGGTTTTCCACTGCTTTTCTGCATTCTTTGCCTGACTACATTAAGGTGGTTGTTGTGGGGGCATTTATAGCTCCCAAATGTCCCCATGCCAAATATCTAACTTAAAGTCAGTCCTGACCTTTTAACAGACATCACATTGTGTTATGGGACTTGCAATTGTGCTGTTAACATTGTAACTGTATGCTCAAAACCCCCAGCAGTAATGTGGAGTTGGGTAAAAAGCCTGAATTAGCTGAAGGTATCTCACATAACAATGGGACATCTTGTAGCTAGGAATTTTGTTGCTATCTGGAAAGTCTTGTGTCATGTTTTCACCACTAAAACAAGTGCATGGTGTCGGCACTCATTTCATAGGTATTTGTCACTACACCTTCCATTGAATGTTTATAGCCTGGAGTGTTTGGCAGGTGACCTGCTATTATTACTGACTTGTTAGAAAAGGGGTCTAAAATATCAAAGGGGTTTATCCATTCTGTGCCTGTGGGTAAACATGATAGTACATATTGGCTAAGATTCTTATGAGCCAGCCAGTTCACCAATCATTGAAACAATATGATTTTAATATTCCCATATTATCTACAGTGTATAAAATAATTTGATCAGACCAAAAACATGCTTCTAAGACCTGCATCATTAATCCAAGCACACAAAACCGGAGGAAGCAAATGGAAGAAGAAACAATAGGTTAGTGACATCACAAGAAAACAAAACTCAAGCAGAATTATCTTAGACCACTCTTCCTTGCTTCTACCTTGTATGACAAATTTACATTGTGTTGGTCCTTGTGGTTATGCAAGTGTTTATCAGTGGTTTTATGTTTACACTGATCAGAGCTGTTTCCCTATTGGTGGAGTTTAATCAGTTATTATAAGGTTTAATCCAAAAACAGGATAACCCACATGTTGGAAATTGGGTTACTTGTTGAGGGAGCGGCGGGGGGAATCTCTTCTCAAGTAGCAACCACAATTTCTGTTAGGTTATAGTCACAAGCAGACCGCAAATTAAGTTGTGCTTAACACTCTAGTAGCTTGGCACATGCAGGCAGGCGTACCTTAGAGGCAATGTGTAAAGTAATTATGCAGCACTTCAAACAGTAGTAAAGTGAAAACCAGACCTGCCTACTTACAAAACAATGCCATTATGTGAAGCCTGAGGGGATGGGACCTCATGCCAAGAGCTGTTTAACAGGCACTCTACTCCTATCCCTCACCAACACCCCTTACCCCCCCAAATAAGCACAAAATTGCTGAGGCTGCCGCCGACGTTCTGGGTTGTTTTCAAAACCCTTAATGGACACCAACAGCCTAGGACCTCCAAAAACAAGCTGGGAAACAACTGTGGGTAATGGTTCTCAGCCACTCTTTCCTGCCACTTTGTGATATCGGTTGATATTGTGTAACACATGGTGGCACCTTATGAGTTGGTAGGTCTGGAAAACACAACCCAATAAAAATACCACATAAAATGTAATAACTTATTTGACACCAAACCATTAGAAAAAACAATCAGTAGAACTGGAGATACGTCATTTTAAAGGTTTTTGGTAAGTATAGTGCCTGAAAGCACAATGTGCCACTCGTGGTTATCTGGTTGAAAGTCACAAGTTCAGGCCAACCACGATGGAGCGCAGGCTAGACACAGAGACCAGATTAGTCCAGCTGAAAGAGTAACCTTCAAAATCTGGTGTGCGGAGTTCCGTTTGCGGCAGAAAGGGCCGTGAGGAGCAGAGAGAGCATCATGAATGGCTTTGTGAACAGTCACTGCTGTAGCACGAAGATCCTGTTGGACATCTCATTACTGGAGCTTTGAGTTGGTGGTCACCCAAAGCTGTAGATGCTGTAGCACAAAGTGCTGATCTCGCATTACCAATCATCACTATCAGTTGATGTGGTGTAAATACTTGTGTTCACCGGAGGCTGGCATTGGCAGGTGACAAGATTTTGGTGCGAGCAAGCTCATTCTGTTTGTGAAGAGCCCAAAACTTCAGGATTTCTCCTTTTGTCGAAGAGTAAGCTCAACTGACGTCACACGAAGCGTCCAGCACCTGAGCGGAAGTGCTTGGGATCAGGAATTCACTCCAGCAGAGGCCTGCAGGGCTAAAGCAGGCCCTGTTGCAGATCCAGGCAGCAGGTCAGCTGGACAATTGCAGGGTGCCTCTGGAGCTTGTTATGCCCCTGTAGCTCAAACCAGGAGGTCAACTGGACCCTGACCCTTGGAGTCACTTCATCTTGGGATGAAGAGTACAGGTCCAGTCTTCCTTCTCAGTAAGCAGGTCAGTAGACAGCAGAGCAGCAGAGTAGTAGGGTGGCACAGTGGCAGTCCTCTGGCAGCAAAGCAGTACAGCAGTCCATCCTCTATAGTATCCACAGGTTCAGAAGTGTACTGAAGAGTTGGGTCTGAGGGTTCATTATTTATACCTGGTGCCCATTTTCAAGTAGGAGAAAGTTCTGGAGGTTTTCACCCCCAGAGGTGCTTGGAATTACCTGCTTCACTGCCCTGGCCTCAGCTTGTCTCAGCTTGTCTTGGGTTACAAAAGGCTAGTGTCAAAACCCTTTGTGAGTGTGCTGGGCACAGCCTTTTTGATGTGTAAGTGTAGTAGGTGACCGTTCCCCCCTCATCGAGTCAGAGATGACCCATCCTGCCAGCTACTATTCCTCTTTGTCCCAGTGTCTGGGAACAATACACAAAGACCAACATCCAGCTACACCTAGTCATATGACCCAGGGTACATGCTGCACACACCAAATGGCTTGGAGAAAAAAAATTAACTGGCTAAAAGTGGCATTTTTAGAATTGTGACTTAAAATCCGACTTTAGCATTAAACTACAATCCATTAAGTACCAAATTCGACATTCCAAGCTGCTCTCAAATGAACGTTATCACTTATTAAATGTAATAAGTTAACCCAATGTTTTCCTATTAGAGAGGCAGGCCTTGCAGTAGTGAAAAACGAAGGGTTTTTAACTTCTAGTACATTTAAACCTGAAATGTACAAGTACAACTTTTTTAATACACTGCATCCTGCCCTTTGGGGTGTCTACCGCTTATACCAGGGTTGACTTATATGTATTAAAAAGGGAGGTTTAGGCCTGGCAAACAGTTTATTTTGCCAGATTGAAATGTCATTTTAAACTGTACACACAGGCTGCAATGGCAGGCCTGAGACATGTTTCTCAAATTGGTGGCACAATGAGTGTTGCAGGACCACTAGTAGCATTTAATTTACAGGCCCTGTAGTGCAACTTTTCTTGGGACTTATAAGTAAATTAATTGTGCCAGTTAGGTGTAAGGCTATGTTGCCATGTTTAAAGGAGAAGGCACAAGCACTTTAGCACTGCTTGGCTGTGGTTAAGTGTGCAGAGTTCTCTATGGCAACAAAAACCGGGTCAGAAAACAGGAGGGGGAAGGCAAAATGTTTGGGGATGACACTGCAGGGGCTGCGCCTCCACTAGGGTGGAGGAGCGTCACCCCACTACTTTCTCGCAGTGTTAGAAGCAAAAACATAAAATGGTAAAACTACCATTTTATGTTTCTGCTTCTCGCACTGTGAGAAAGCAGAAGTGTTTGGTTGCGGGTGGGCGGGGGGGGGGGGGGTGCTGCTCTACGAGCAGGGCTGGGCAGGGGAGGAGAGGTGTCCTGAGTGAGCATGACTGGTTAGGTCGGACCTCTGAGGACACCCAAACCAGTCATGCACACATGTACAACACTACATAAATCTTATGTATCATAAAGTATTCTAGTTTAGTGACCACATCTTTTGCAACCACATGAATTAATCTGAATATTGCCAAGAAATGTGAACCCCATAACTTTATACTTAGGACCTTTTTACACATGCAATGTAAAATAAAGTATGTCTATCATAATTAAGCAAGTATGGGTTCAAAGGACATGAGTATCAAGTGCCTGCGAAGGACCACCTCATTATTTAATGATGAGGCAAACTTTTTTGTATGAACTAAAGTTAACAATTTGCTAGACAATGCAGAGTCTCACAAGAGAGACTGTCAACGGCTTTCATGCACCGCACTCCTGACAAGTAATACATCATGCTAGTTATCTTGACAGTACTTGAGTGTGCATTACAAGCCCATAAATAGACCAGGTACTTCAAACATGCCACATGGTTTGACATTCAAGTAACAAAAAGAAGGGGAATAGAGGCGCACTCTGATTCAATATCGTACTCGTTAATCCAGTTAACTAAATGTACTCAATGGGTGCTACACTGCAAGTTGTGTTGGCTACACAAATGTGAAAACTCTACAGGTATGCGGACTATGGTCTACATGCAGTGTGCACTTGACATTCAAGTACACATCTTTGCTCAGAATGATGACACACATCTGTGCATCATGTAGAAACTGTGTTCAGTGCATTCGTCTCAATGTGACACAGTCAACCTGATGCGACAGAATACACATCCATCCTCTGCCGACTTGTGGGTTAGAGTCTCTTAAGTGGAACAACTTCCCATCTGGACCATCCAAATATTATCTTGCTAAACAAAGACCAACTCTACTATCAAATTTCTCCAGGTTTGTAGGCCTTCCTGAAATGCAGCAGTAGCCAAGCTAATAAACACTGTACAGACAGAGGCTACTTCGGTTACTGAAGTAGTTTCCATCTGTTCAGCCTAATAATGGCATATTGTTTTGATCAATGGGCAATCCACAGAACAACTAACATTATGACACCATATTTATCGAGGACAAACAACCAAGGCATAATCTATGGATAATACACCAGTCGCGGCTGCTGCCTGGTAGCAGCAGTGGGGCGGGTGGGGGAGAAGGGGCAAGGGTGGTGTTTGGGATCACTTTTAAAAAAATCCTTCACCTGTCGGTCGTCTGACCAGTGGGCCGCCGCCGCCTCACCTGCGTCCTCTTCCTGGCTTCTTGTGAGAAGCAGGAAGCACCAGGGCTCCCACGCTCCCCGCAGCCAATCACAACACTGCGATGCAGCGTTGTGATTGATCGGAGCGCCATGACACAGTGATCAACCTGGAGCTGTAGGGGTGGGCATGTTCTCCATGCAGGCTGTAATGGAGCCTGCACGGAGAACAGGTAAAGTGTGCATGGGCGGTCTGAGAGGGCTGACCAAAGAGTCATTGCGCACCTAGGAGGGTTGCTTGCTCAGACGTAAGCAGGCTGCCTTTAAATAGCACTTCAATCAATAAATATAATTGAAAATTGATCCTGTTAATTTACTAGAGTGTCCTTTTAAGCATGATTGGTGAAAACAAGAACCCCCACAAAACAGCCTGCATTAAGGCACCCTGCTTGAAAATAAACACTGAAACAAAAGGTGAGCAATCCGCTAATGGAGGATGTCTGTGCAGAGACCTCTCCTGTGCAATTTGAAGGATCTAATGGGCACACAGGTATATCACAGGGTGAGAGTAGCCTGTAGGCAATCTGGAGGAGCAAGAAGGCCTGGTCGGACAGATCAGTGTATGGGCTGTTTTTGGGGCTATTTGTCGCCCTGTTTTATAATCTGCTGGACCGTTTTTGTACTTTGAATTCCTTGATATTACCACAAGCCTTGCCTGCATCAAGCACACATGCATGCAGTTTCACATATTTTTGCAAAAGAATTATACAGCGTATGTTTACAAGCTCAAAACTGCCCTGACTTGCAAATGTGAAAACAACAACTGATGGACAGAATGCAGAACGACGTCATACATTTACCCCAGTACAGAGATCTGGGCTTAAATCCGTCGTTTTTCTGCTCACCATGCCATTCCAGTTTAGACCCAGCTATATGCAAATCAGTCTTGACCCTGTGCCCCATGGGAACTCCAGCCCGAACTGCCAAGCCAGGTCCTCCCTGGACTGGGAACAAGCATCCTAGGACCGGTTTCGGGCTTTCAGCCCTCATCAGTCAGGATAGCTTGATTCCAGTGGCATGGAGAGCACGGGACTCACGTCTGAGCATACCCGTCCCACTCGGGGAAACAGATGCAAAACAACAATTGATGGACAGAATGCAGAACAATGTGGGCACATTTTTTTACCAATCTGATTCACTAATGGGGGGCACTTTAAATGTGGTACCCTGGCTTATTTTCTGTCCAAGTTCGACACTGGTATATGATTATAGCAGTAATCCATTCGAAGTAAACCTTGGAAAGGTAGCATTCCCAAGGAGAATAGATGTTTGCTTTCTCTGGACGGACATCCCAGAACATGACGTCATTTACATCTGACTGTACAAATCACCCCTTATGTTTGGGGAAAAAGGGCTTCTCCTGCGTCCACAACAGTTGCCCTGCTCATGGTAAAAAATGACTGGAGTCCATTGACCAGGCATCCCTGTTGGTAAGAGCATTTTCACACGAAACGTGATCTTTTTTCCCCTGGTGAAGAGGTTTGACTGTTGTTTAAAGTAGCAGATGACGTATTTCTGGTGTGGTAGACCTTTGCTGTTGCACAAATTAGATGTAAAAAAAACATTGCAAAGGTTTGTGATTACTCGCAATAATGACTTTTTGGATGTTCAAGACCTTTTAACCTTGAACCCACGACCATGGAACTGCCACGCCTGTAGATTTTCCACAGCCATACTTTACACCTGCCAGACTTACATGGCCGCCATTCTGATTTTGTGGATCAGGAGTTCTCGTTTGCTGTGTGACACGGCACTCTTTGCTCAGGTGCAATGGCGGTGTGCAGAAAGTTGTATCAATCCGCCCGTCTGCCTGTTCCTGGTTACATGAATTTTAAGTCGTTTCTTCTGGGAGTTGAACTTTGCTAGTGACAAAAGTTATACGTGGTTTTTGAAAAAAAACTGCTGCGCTGCACATCTCAGTGACCGCGAAGGTGTGCGTTTCTGTAGTACATTAATAGGAATACGAGGGACCTCGTTTTACGTGGATGAATGGTTTGAGTGGCTTGACCTGCTGGGAGAACAAACAAGTCGATGGCAGTCAGTGGAGAGCGGTAAACACGCAGGGACGACGCGTTCTCACACAGAGTTATTTTCTGGGCGGAACAATGTGTGTGTGGCTACCTGCGAGCTGAAACTACCAGGCGTCAGACTTTCTAAGAAGCGAGCTACAAGTTCCGGGTAAATGGCAAAACGACCAGTGACTATTTTCAAAACTGGGAACAACTTTTCATAATCACCATTTTGTTTACGTTCCATGCGTGATAAATACGTCCCCACCCCCTAATATTTTCCGTGCCTTTGTCTTTCACTAGTCTTAAATAAATAGCTTCCTCTGTATGTGCATAATTTGTATGCAACTGAAATCAAAATTACATAAGAGCGTTGCTGTGTGATCTGGTAGTTTTGTGCTACGTGATCTGGTAGTTCTGTGCTGCATGTTTATTTCGCTCTCTGTCATGCTTCACTTGTATGACAAAATCTCTTGGGATTCAAACCACAAATATTTTTCTTTGAGTAGGTGTGTGTGACTGACTCGTGAATTTCCTATAGTAAGTCACATCTGCTGATAAAGAGCTTTATGGATTGATTGTTCAGTTACTGTCCCTTTAAGGCCTCAATTCTGAGTGGATTGGAATAGGGATTGTTTGGACCCTCTCAGGTCAATATCGTTACCCCCACCCCAGGTAAAACGTTCACATACAGTAAAGACCACCAAGTTTAAGTTTCTCTGGGGAAAACGTGATGTAACACACAGAATCCCTCAAAATTATACACGTTTTGCTTTTTTCCCAGCTCTGTTCCACCAATAAATTTAGGCAGGCTTAACAAGTCGAAATTTGTTATTGAAAACATTTGGGGGTGGAGTGCTTACTGCGAAATTGTGATTTCCAACCCCTGTTAATTCCTGTTTGCACTTGGACTGCATTTTTCCCCATCTGTCAGAAGAGAGAACAAATCAGGGGGAATGACGCCTTACCATTGGATGTAACACTTCTGGGGTTATTTCAAAATCACTAGGAGGGCAGGGCTGCCTGCTTACCGCCTCAGTCGAATTTGGGCCTAAATTGTAGAACGAAGATTAGAAAAGTGTAAGTGCGAAGAAGTGCGAAAATATACCACAAGCTCCAACGTTGACACTATCATTGACAGAATATGGTTCCATGCGTTAATTCCTCTTGCAGTACGATCTGCCGGAAAAAATATCGCAGTTTTATACATTGCATATAAACCACAATAACGAAGTTGACAAATAAAAGACATAAACACCTGCAGGTGGTAGGTCATTTACAGTCAATGCCTGCAGTTTGGCTGCTCTTTTCATCTTGATTTTCTAATAATGTGGACTGTAGGCAGAAAAGGGTTATATATTTCCATAACTTCACCAAAATCAGGGGAAATACTATTCAAACATTTCCACTGACCCCTCTAAGAGAATAAAAGTGTCCCAGCAGTGTCGGAGAGAACATGCTTGAACCGTTGATTATAAAGTTTAATTATACACTATTTTTACTCTACAAAACCCTGACTAAATGTACTGGCGGTGTTATCTACATACAATTGTGATTGCTAACCCTCAAACCCGCCCGACCCGCTCGCTCTTCTCACGGCCCAGCAACAACGTCTCTAGAATGGGCTTTGGGTGCATGCTTTTGAACACCAGGTCTGCCTGCAAACATGCGCAGGACATCTATGAGCTTCTAGATGTAGATAAACCACTATGCCTTATGCTCACCGAGACTTGGTGGGGTGACTTCTCTAATACTGACGTCGCCCTGGCAATCCCGCCCGATTACAACATCTTTAGAAAGGACAGAACCAACGGAAGGGGAGGTGGAGTAGCGCTAGTGGTACGGAAGGGAACCCCTTGTGAGATCCTTCCAGCCTTTGACATCCGAGGCTCAGAAACCCTAGCCTTTTCCATCACTCTGTCGCCCCATCAATCCTTTAAGGGATTGCTTGTATACAGGCCACCTGGTTCTCCCGGCACCTTCTTTGAAGACCTGGATATGGTACTGGTGGAGCTGGCCCTGAAAGCCGAACATTTCATCCTAGCTGGCGATTTTAACTTCCGGATGGATGTTTCATCCGATCCGGCAGCCGCTAAACTTTCGGAGGCGCTGACCCCGCTGGGGCTCACCCCCTATTTTCAGGAGCCTACGCATGAGAAGGGGCATACCCTTGACCAGGTCTTCTCGTCTGTTCCCCTTGAGGATATAGAGATCACTCCTGTCCTGTGGTCGGACCACTTTCTCGCAAAATTTGTCATCAAGGGCATAGTTAAATCTGTGCCTTTCCCGGTACACCAACAGGGTCGTGTCCACAGGGCTTTCCATCGTGTTACCCCGGAGATGTTGGCCCAGGCAGCTGAGGCCCATCCCTGCCTTCTTGTGGGTGATCTAGACAGGGATCTACAGACCATGCAAGACTGGCTATTGGATAGGCTAAACGATCTTGCCCCGGAAGTAACATCTCGCCCGACACCGAAACGGGTCTCTGCACCTTGGTTTACCGCTGCACTGTCGGCTACGCGGCAGCAGTGCAAGGTAGCCGAAAGAGCCTGGCGGGCGCAATATGACACTGGCGCCAAGTTGACATACAAAACGGTGGTTAAGGCTTATCACCGGGATATCCGTTTGGAAAAAAGAGCCTATCTAGCAAGGAGGATTGATGCTGCGTCCAACTCTTGCAAGGAGATTTTCTCCATTGTAAGAGAATTCACCACACCTTGGTCCAACACCTCGAACCAAAAACCATCTAGCTCCTGGGCCACGGACCTTGCTGTTTTTTTTACAAGCAAGATCCAACGCATTCAGGAGTCATTCCTGGCACCAGTGTCTGCGGGCCAGACTGAACCCGACATTACCACACTGCCACAGGCTGGGCCAGGGGCGACGTTGAGTGTGTTTCCTTCTATCTCTGCTCCGGACTCTCTGGCTCTTATGGGCAATTTAAAATCGGGCTCTCCTCTTGACCCATGCCCTGCCAAATTTCTGGCGAAAGTCGCGGAGGTGATCAACCCGTTGGCTAATCCGCTTTTAAATCTTTCGCTGAGGCTCGGCGTGGTTCCGCAGGCCTGGAAGCAGGCGATGGTGATTCCATTGCTTAAAAAATCTGGCCTAGATCCGAAGGCCCCGGTTAATTATAGGCCCATTTCTTTGCTGCCGGCCCTCACGAAGATTCTGGAAAAGCACGTCCAAGGCGTGCTCTCCAACTTTCTTGAATCTCATGAGATTCTGCACGCCACCCAATCGGGCTTTCGTCCCCATCTCAGTACTGAGACAGCGCTCCTGGAGGTCTCGGAAACCATTAAAGGGGTTCTGGACTCGGGGGGCAAAGTCATGCTGGTGATGTTAGATCTGTCGGCGGCGTTCGACACCGTTCCCCATGATGGTCTTCTCGCCAGACTTTTCGAGATTGGCCTACGGGGGACGGTGCTCGACTGGTTTTCTTCTTTCCTAGCCGGCCGCCGGCAGTCGATCTGGGCCCCGCCGGATTCCGCCGCGATGCCGCCTCTGGGAGTCGGGGTCCCTCAGGGTTCTATTTTGAGCCCGACCCTCTTTAACATCATTATGACCCCATTGGCGGCGCTGGTGGAGTCGCATGGTGCCCAGATCGTATCCTATGCGGATGACACCCAGCTCCTCTTCTCTTGTAAGAGAGGAGGCGACTTTGATGGGGAGAGCATTCGGGATTGCCTTGGGGCTGTTTTTCACTGGTTCCATCTAAACAGCCTTAAGTGCAATTCCGACAAGTCCGAAGTTCTTTTCTTTGGGTGCGATACAGAACCAGACTGGCAGACCTGGTGGCCACGGGATATGTTCCCTCCGTCCTGCTCCTCTCAGGTCGCTAAGAATCTGGGGGTGAAGATGGATAACAGGCTTTCCTTAAAATCCCAGATCCTGGGGGTGTCGGGCATGTGCTTTGGCATCCTCAGGATGTTGCGGAGGTTTCTTCCTCTGTTATCCGTGGAACATAGGACGCTGACTGTCCAGGCTCTGATCGGGTCCAGGTTGGATTATTCCAACGTTCTTTACCTGGGCCTCCCAGAGTACTTGTTGCAGCGGCTACAAGTGGCACAGAATGCCGCTGCCAGGGCAGTCTTTGGCCTTAGCAGGCGTTCCAGGGCCTCGGGCTTGTTGGCAACGTTACACTGGCTTCCTATCCGCAAGAGGATTGCCTTTAAGGCGCTGACCTTGGCCTATAAAGCCCTTCACAAGGAGGGAGCCAAGTACCTCCAAAAGAGACTGGTCTTTTATCATCCGACCAGGTCTCTAAGGTCGGAAGCCTTGCACCTTGCAGTTGTTCCCCGGGTAAAGAAAGCGCGCCTTGGAGGCCGCTCTTTCGGACTGCTGGCATCTCAGCTCTGGAACTCTTTACCACTGGCCCTACGGGGAGCGACCAGCCTACTGGCCTTCAGGAAGGGCCTCAAAACGTGGCTGTTTACTCAGTAGCCGGTCTCCCGCTAACTTCAGGCCTATTCTTCTGTTAGTTTTTATCTTGGTGTTATGTTTTTTATGTGGCAGCATTGTTTCTTTCTCCATTAAAGCGCCGGGACACTCTTTTTGAGTAGCCGTGCGCTATAGAAATCAATAAATAACATAACATAACATAACATGATTTTGAATTGGCATGTTCATTGTGCTTTAGAGGATGTATGTAGAAAGTATGGAGCGCGGACTTTGTCAAAAGGCTGCATAGTGCTGCGAAGGGTCAAAGGCAAAGAGTCAGCCTGTGATAAGAGAGGTGGTTGGTGTCTTAGAACGAAAGAGACTGTTAGAAAATCATGATATAGTGTTCTTGAAAAAGGTATTTCTTTGGTTCTTTCCTAAATTGGAGGATGGTTGAGGCCATCCTGATTGATACATGGATAAAATTCCCAGATCCTGGTTCCAAACATGAAGAAGACCTGTTGCCTCATATTTTTCCATTTTGCACCTCTCCTTATCCAGTATGATGGTGTCCTGCTTGCTACTGTCCGAGAGCCACCAGGTAGGTAGGAGTGTCGGTCGTAATGACTTTGTGAATCAGGCAGCTGGTTTTGAAAATGGTGCGGACCGGCAAAGGGGGCCAGTGGATTTCCTCAAGGGGGAGAGCGATGTGATCAGATTCTTGAGGCATGATGCAGCACATATGATGCCCTTAGCTGGGTGGGCGGCAGAGTGGAGTCTCGAAGCCTGTGGAGAAGGGCACTTTCACCAGACAGATGCCTATGGTGGCTTGAACGGCAGTTCTGAAGTAATTTCTAGGTTTTACTGTGTTTAGTGCTGTGTATCTCTAGACACCTGTTTCAGGATAATTTTCCTTCTTCAGTAGAGAACAAAACATTTTTTGGGGGTGCTGGAGATGCTGCCCAAAGTCTTCTCAGGTCTCAGTACCAGTCGCTGGGCGCAGGTGCCTCAACCAGAGCTCGTCAGCTCGTTAGCTCAAGGGAGCCTTTTCAAATAGGAGGGAGGTGGGCGCCCACTGCCTCACACTCCAGCACTCAGTTCGCCCTGATGCATCATAATAAATGCAGTTCATGATAACACTTTCTTCGGTGTCAGACTTTAGTTTTTCACCGTTGTTGGTGCAGCCAGTGCTGTGTATCTCTAGACACGTGTTGCAGGATAATTGTCCTTCTTCAGTAGAGAGCAACACTTTTTTGGGAGGTGCTGGAGATACAGCCCAAAGTCTTCTCAGGTCTCAGTACCACTCGCTGGGCGCAGTTGCATCAACCAGAGCTCGTCAGCTCCTTAGCTCAAGGGAGCCTTTTCAAACAGGTAGGGGGTGGCGCACACTGGCTCACACTCCAGCACTCCGTTAGCCCCTATGCATCATACACAGCACTGGCTGCACCAACAAGGGTGAAAAACTAAAGCCTGACTCTGAAGAATGTGTTATCATGCACTGCATTTATTATGATGCATCGGGCAAACTGAGTGCTGGAGTGTGAGGCAGTGTGCGCCCACCCCCTCCTATTTGAAAAGGCTCCCTTGAGCTAACAAGCTGACAAGCTCTGGTTGATGCACCTGCGCCCAGCGAGTGGTACTGAGACCTGAGAAAACTTTGGGCAGCATCTCCAGCACCCCCAAAAAAGTGTTGCTCTCTACTGAAGAAGGACAATTATCCTGAAACACGTGTCTAGAGATACACAGCACTGGCTGCACCAACAAGTGTGAAAAACTAAAGCCTGACACTGAAGAATGTGTTATCATGCACTGCATTTATTATGATGCATCGGGCTGGAGTGTGAGGCAGTGGGCGCCCACCCCCCTCCTATTTGAAAAGACTCCCTTGAGCTAACAAGCCGACGAGCTCTGGTTGATGCACCTGCGCCCAGCGACTGGTACTGAGACCTGAGAAGACTTGAGTGCTGGAGTGTGAGGCAGTGTGCGGCCACCCCCCTCCCATTCAAACTATATAAAACTGCAATAAATGCATATATATGTTGCGTTGCTGGTGACTGGACCTAACATGTAGATGTGGCTTTAACCACCACCAGTCTTCTAAGGGGACCCTGTCAGTTTAGCTTTTTACCAAAAGGGTGAGTTACTAGAAATAACTCTGAATGCGGACAAGGGAGGAAACGTGGTGATCATGGAGAAATCATAATATGTAAGAGAAGCAAGAAGACAACTGAGTGATACTAAGAACTACAAAAAATTGAAAGGTAATCCGACAAATGAACTCACCATATCGCTCAACGAAAAAATTAAAAGATGGACCGAAGAAGGAATAATAAGAGAAGAAGCTGACTTCTTCAACAATGAAATTCCTACCATATATTTTCTTACCACGATCCAGAAAACCCTTGTAAATCCGCCAGGAAGACCGATAATATCAAGTTGTGGATCACTATATGAAACAAGCATTTACAATGCAACGGTTTCGCCTTTGCAAAAGTTAGAGCTATTGGCATTGTAAATGACAACATTTTTATTTATGTATTGGTTTTGAAAACAGATAAATAAATGGCATTGTCATTTACAATGCCAATAACTTAATCTCTCGCAAATGCCACACACCCACACAGAGCCCCCCCACACAGAGCCCCACCCACACCCACACAGAGCCCCCCCCACACCCACACAGAGCCCCACCCACACACACGCCTCAACGGGGTGCAGCCAGAAAGGTAGACCCCCTGGGAATCTCAGGGCAACCATTCAAGCACACAAGGAATACTTGCCTCAGAACGCCGCTCTGTGATTGGCTCACAGCGGGCGCTGGTTAGCAGCATGCGTCGCCCAGCGGGCATCTCGCTGGCGCAGATATGTTTGTTTTTTAGTCCAATTATTCCGTTTTTTAACCCCCCGTTGCCATTTTAAAGTGACAGGTGATGTGCTTAAATATGGACAGTGAAATTTTAGTCCTATAATCAGTTTATAAATTGCAACTAGAAAACAACACTTTTGCAGTTTTGTTTTTCCCATAGAAGTTTAAAAGCCTGTTTCACATTAGCGATTCTGATAGATAAATAAAAAAGACGAAGGAATTCAACTCGAGTCATGTGAATAGCTAGTTGTAGAAATCACATTGAAGCGCCCAGACACTTGATATATTTTCAGTGCTAAATATATTCGATGAATGCTCCGAGTATCGCAAAAGATTTCGAGATCTAAGCCCGGCGGGGTGACCAATCAAAGAGCTCGGTACATGGCTGAGCTGGGTCGGAGCCCCAGTTTTGTGGTGGTTTATAAAACTAAAGGGGCATGCGAAGTTTGCAACGAAAAAACAACTTAAAAGGCGGTATTTAAACAAAACAACCTTAAAGGCTGTAAGAGTGGTTTTCTTGGTCAGGGACGAGAACACGTTCACATCCGACAATTTATATCACAACGAATAAATAAGGCGGGGCTCGTGTTTGAACAAAACTATTTGTCACACATGGTTTGTCAAACATGAGCAGCAAAAACAACGAACAAACAGGAAACCGCCCATGAAAGAGCGGGGTTCAGACACCCCGAGCACGTTCGCGCCACAAGATACATAAAATCGGAATGGTGTTGCCTGCAAACTGAACAATTAAACAACTTGCGAGGGGGCAAATAAGACATCTTATAAAGGTAAACGAAATGGCGTTTGGGAAATGTATCATTTGCCAGTATTACCTTCTAAAGTTACTGTGCCCCGTATAATGGTTCAGCATATGCAACATTTTGACAGGTATCATTTTTTTAAGTTTAGGAAATAGAAGTTTATTAAAATGATATGCAGATAGGATACAAAGAGAAAAAAACATCAACACAAAATATCCCTACAGATATGATATAGTGATCACTTTAAATATGTTCGTTTATAATCTAGTTTGAATTCGTTTTTAAGCTATTTTAGATTTCAAACTACATTTAAAACTTCTTTTGCAACTGAATTGGTTTATTAATTAGTGACCTCATCGCTGGCATAATTAAACACTAACGGACCTCTGGGGTTAAGTGGCAGTTACTGTTTATTATGGTTCGTCAGGGAAGAGACGGACGTTTACATATAACGTGTGGCATTAACGCTCTCCACTAACGATAAAGGCACCCGTCAATAAGTAGGGTTATTTTAACATCGATTTATAGCGCTCCAGACCACGAAGTGGTTCTTTCGTATTCGAGGCACTATTAGCTCATAACGTCCCACTAGTGTCACGGAAAAGCACTTGCCATGCAGTAGACGCAAACAAACGTACTCTGGTATTAGTCATCCATGGGGGTTTGTCTGCTGGTCATGTAGTTGCTATGTGACACGAGGGCATTAACACGAAATAACGGACTGCTAGCTGTCAACATTTGGAGGCCTTAATGGAGTTATTTTTGTGTACATATCGCTGTTAAGCAATAAAGACCAGCTGGCATACCAGGCAAGAGAGGCCCCGAGAGACCCATGAACATGATAGATTAATAGGTTGTAGAGTACGCGGGTGGGTCATGAAAACCAAATAACGCGGCTACCCGGTGTCACTAAGATGCTCTATCATAGGCAGGTTAATTTTAAAATAAGTGTCAATAACCATCTGCACGTGCGTTAACACATAACGGCCCGCTCGTTTAGTTCAATTGAAGGGTACTTTTAAATGGCTTAAGGCGCAGAACAAAAGTTTGAACACTCATTTTTGACAGCTAAACACCAAATTTAATCCTTGCATTCAAAATTCTGCCCCCCTCAAAATGAGACCGGCTCCTTACCTGCCCTGCTTGGTAACTATCATCTCCGTCTGGTGCCGGTGAAACTTCAGCCAGAGGGGCCGGTTACAGAGGAAGACCTGAGCCCGCAGGCCCTGGCCGGAGCCTCCCAGGCCGCCTGCGCTGCCGCCCATCCCAGGGTAAGGGCTGTAGAGCGCCGCCAGGCCCTGCCCATACTGGTAGCCGGGACTTAACTGCCCCCGGGCGGGGCAGACGGAGGGCGAGATCGCAGCGGGGGGCAGCATACTGCCAAACGGGTCCAAATCTACTTAACTGAAGGGGGGGGCGGGAAAGGCACGGTCAGCGGGAGGGGGGGGCGGGAAGGCAAGGAAAAGGAAAAACAAGCACTCACCCACCTGGACTTCCTCCAACGGTCGGCCGCAGAATGAGAGCAACATGGCGCCGAAAAAAAAAAAAAAACTCCGCCCACCGCCCAATGACGATGCGAAAAGGGTGGAGAGGGAAAAACATTGCCAAAACGCCCACCAGTCGCCTCGGGATTTGACGGACGCCTCTGTTTGCCAATGGCTAGCGTCCATTTATGGAGCTAGCCAATGGCAAACAGAGGCGGTGCCGAACATCCATACTGTTTACAAAAGTTTTCGGCCTGGGAGCAGCACTTCGTGCTCCTTTCGCCAGGTCGAAACCTAAAAACGAGGTGGGGATGATTGTAACGGAGGGCAGAATGGCAAAAATCACGAGGCAGACAGGGCAGAAGGACACAAAAACGAGGGGGGGATGATTGTAACAGAGGGCAGAACGGCACAAAACACCAGGCAGACAGAGGGAAGGAGGACACAAAAACGAGGGGGGGGACGATTGTAACGGAGGGCAGATTGGCAGAAAACACGAGGCCCAGGGAACCACATGGCACTTCAATGTGGCAGCATCTAACGCAGGCCATGGACAAATGAAGCATCGTAAGGAGAGTGTCTTATTTGGTAACAATTTTGCAGCCATTTGACAAATCTGAATGGAGTCTGTCAACCATCGTATAATCCCCGGTCTAGTGTTTTGCATTTCGCACAGATTCATGAAACATTGTCAGAACTATTTGTCAAAGACATCTGGCTGTCATAGTTTACTTTGCCCATCTTTGATATTTTTGCACGAAGCTTAAGATGCACGAAATGCGATTACAGTTGCAAATGTGACCAAATTGCACGCAAATCATCAAAACGCTGCAGCATTACTAACAACCGAAACTTATTTTGCCCTGCTTTTAACAGCTGCGTATGGAATTTTCTTTTTTTTGTATTTCAAAGTATTTATTGGATTATTATTCAAACAAATACAATAGCATTCTTGTCACTGGGTAAGCCAAAATAGTCCGTATACAATGCATACAGTGGTTACATGTACTATTACGGTAAGATATCTGTTTTAGGTAAACCCCTCTTACATCGACTTGCTGGGAAATTAGGCAAAAGGTTGATAGAAAGAAAGGAAAGAGGTGAGCGGAGGATGTGAGAGAGGTTCTATGATCCTGAGTCTGATAAGGGTTTTAGGCATGTTTCAAAGCTGCCACCCCATTAGGTGGTCTTACAGTGGGAGAGGTGGGCAAAACGGAATAGTAGGTATCTGCCAATTTTCAGGGAGAGAAATCTTTTTTTGAACCCCGTACCGAATCTGGCAAACAGTTTTCCTGTGGTGAAATCCCTCTCAAATTAATATAGCCCACACATTTCGTGGGCATTACCACGAATTTCGGACTTTGAAAATGGATTTCCTCCTTTTGTAAAATAATAAGAACATCTCGGACGACGTTAAGGTGGGAAAGCAAATGTTTTGTTTACACCCATAAACTTGCATTTTTGCAGGAGTTCAGCTTCTTATGAGAAAGTAAACCCATTAACAAGTGCAAATGTATATACTGTGGATAACAAAGTTGAATTTGCACTCAATGTGCACAACTATATTTCTTATATGTGGTCAGGTTCTTACGTGAATCAGTGCCTGTATCATTCAAAAGGACCCGCAGGCGAGTGTAGCCGAAACAGGGGCCTAATGTGGTTCCTTTGCACTAGTTAGTACATGTATATCACATAAGCATGTGTCTGACGTACACGCTTGCCATGTTTTCCTACTGGTGTCCCACAACATTAGTGAGCTGGCCAATAAAACATAATTCACGGGAGCGAGATTGCGTCCTTTGATACATTTCAATTTGTCACCAGAATTACGTCACTGACATTTCCAACCAATAGGAAGACGGGCATTGCATTTATCGTTTCATATAAAAAGTACAAAAAGATTGGCCTCTATTTTATAGTCCAAATTGCAATCTTTATGTTCTATTGAAGCCTTCCTTTGATTTTACTTCGTGCCACGGGAACCCTTCCTTGGCATTACTGGACCCGGAGGAAGAACAGTCACATGTTTGTCTCCGAGGCTTAATCTGGACATTTCATTTGCGTGCTTGGTAATGGTTCTGCTAAGCATGTGCATGTTGTGCTGCGCTGCACCTTGCATACTTTGCTCTGCATGGATTAATCTTTGCAGTGCGGAGATATCAGCACATGTTAAACATGTGCGGGCATAACCTGGGCACAGCACGCCCACTTCGTTGGGCACACTAGGTTCCCTCATTCTTTCATTTTGCCCAAGAATGAAAGCTCATAATATTGGTGTTCCGTCCTGGTTTATTTTACCTGCCTGTGCCGGGGGCGTCTGTGTGTTTTTTTTTTTTTGCACTGATTGCCACAAACCCCAGGGAGCTGCGCCCTTCCACCCGTGGGGTCCCGTCAGCGCCCCGTCCACCCACGCCTGCGCAGGGAGGCGCCTGCGACCCTCAGTCAGCAGCTCCGGGGCAGGGATCGCGGCTCCTTGTCGAGTGAGGGCGGCGTAATCCAGGTGGAAACCCTGATACTCACTCACGGAATGAACTCAGGGTAACATGAGGTGATTTTGTGTGTGACATGTGTGTGTAGGGGGGGGGAGGAGGTAGGCATATCCCCGAAACAACACTTCCTTTTGCGTGCCCCCAGTACAGCCGTCAGTTCTGGAGTAGTGATGCCCAGATAGATGTGCTCTATTCTCCACTCCCCAGCAAAGCTGGGCCCCCGAATCTTACTCCTGTGTTGGCCTGGAGAGTAATAGTCAAATATGTCGTTACAACCAGGATCTATTAAAAAAAAAGAAATTTAAAGGATTACTTCCCGTGTGTGGGCTTGTTGTCAAGAAATAGAGTTTCAGAACGAGTAAACGTCACACTAGTGCGGCACAACTGTATCAAACAAGTCAGGTCCCGGGCTGGCAGCCAATCACGGCGCGGCCGGGGAATGACGTCACGGGGGTGTCCCGGGCCGGCAGCCAATCACAGCGCGGCCCGGGAAATGACGTCACGGGGGTGTCCCGGGCCGGTAGCCAATGACAGCGCGGCCCGGGACAAAGGGGTGGGGCTTAAAAAAAGCCCGAGAAACGCCCCCGAATCGCGTTTTCTCGAGAAAGCGCGATTGACAGCCTCTGTCTCCCAATGGCTAGCCTCCATTTATGGAGCTAGCCAATGAGAGACAGAGGCAGTGCCGACATCCATACTCTTGACAAAAGTTTTCGATCTGGGAGGGGCACTTCGTGCCCTCCCCAGGTCGAAACCTAAAAATCGTGCTGTATGTAGCTCAGTTTCTAGCTCCTATAGTTGCTACATTGAACTCTTACCTCAAACATACAAGAGACTTTCTTAGACTTCTTGCTGGTGCAGAATGGCAAACCAGCCTCTTGCTGGTGACCACAGATGTCGTTTCACTGTATACCTCCATATGCCACAAAGTGGGCCTCAGAGCAACTACAATTTTTTTGACACAAAAAAACATCCCGTATTTAAAACATTCAGATTCTTACACAAAAGGATCGAGTTGTGCTTACAGAACAACATCTTTCTCTTTGATCGTCAACTTTACCTGCAGATCTGTGCTACTGCCATGGGAGTTTCCTTCTCTCCAAGCTACGCGATCCTGATGATGGGTTGGTGGGAGAAAACTATAGCTTGGGTAGAAGGCAACGAAGAATACATCGACATCTCTTTTTGTTGAGCACCATCTCTAAGAGACAAACTAATCAGGTGTAATTTTACAAGATCAAGGAAAGATGAAAGATCACCAAAAAGGATTCACAAAATGTGAGAAGTGCAAGGTCTGCAAAATCAGCAAGAATGCTATACATCTCACAGATTTCAAAGGGAAACAATTAAAGTTCACTCATAAGATCACATGTGAAATGACATATGTAGTTTATATGATAACATGTAAATGTGGCCTGCAATACATCGGAAGTACCATCTGCCTGTTCAAGAAGAGAATCTTAGAACACATTAGGGCAGTTCAAAACCATGATACAAATTATGCGATGGCTAAACACCTAGCGACACACACAATGGTTTCACTTGGCAACAGATGAATTACTGTGGTATTGCACATATCCCTCAACGTGAAAGAGGTGGAGACAGGACACTTAAATTGAGACGTCTTGAATCATGAATGATTATACATTATAGAACGAAGCAGCCAACAGGTCTGAACGCTGATGAGGAAATCTTTGTCCACCTGTAATTGACAGATGTAATGATTCATGACATTTTGCTACGTTTGAATGGGTAAGGGATGCTTCATGAATGCAGATGGATATACACTAAAATGCAGATTGACAATGGACGAAATACAATCAGCATCCTTGAATTTAGGGAAACTTAGCCCAAGATGAGGATTTAAACACTCCAGAGCATGCAATTATTTAAGCTCATACAGGCATGCAGCCTTAAGTATATGTACATTTATATAAATTCACAGGAATGTATAAAAACGTATTTATTAACATAAGGATTGCTGATGCCGGTGGCTCAGACATGGTAACCATATTCAACAATATATGGGCCACTGTATGCAAATTGAAGTTTGGGGTGTGTAGGCAATATGCCTCACACATGCAATTTTTTGTTCAACAAACAAACCATGTATTTTGACCTGATTGCTTAAATATGATATGTAAATATTGTAAATATGAACTACAACAACCATAATGTCTCATTATGGGCAACATGGGATATCATTCTAAAATGAAAGTATTGAAGGATTTACCCAACCGTGATCAAGACCTTGTGTCGAAACGCGTTGGTGTTAGTGGTGTGTGAATAAAATCTTGGAAACTGCGATACCTTGGAGTCCAGCATCCTTTTGTTTGTAAAATAATAATACAGATCTGATTCCCTCCGTTGCTGCCTGCACAGCTGTGAGCACGTAGTGAGCTGGAATAAATTTGTTTAAGATATATATATATATATATATATATATATATATATATATATATATATGTATATATATATATATATTACCTACTGGCGGTCGCCAGTAGGTATATATAGTTAGGATTTTTTCCCTATGGGATTTTTGAAAATTCTATGTCTAATAACTTTGGCGTTTGTGGACGGAATTGGCTGAAATTTTCTGGAAAATGGAACATTTTGTTTCTGAGCAGCCCTTGAAAATTTGGGGGGTGTTCGTCAAGGGGGGGCCGAGAAAAAAGGGGGGTCCCAAAACGTGTTTTTAACATTGAGTTTTCCATAGGGCGGTTGGCCTCACTTTTAGCCCGAACGGCTGAATGGATTTGCACGAAACTTGGCAAAATTGTATGGACTGGTAGCCCGATGTGCCTTTTGTAGGTCTCAATGTATGTGCTCCAGTGGATTTTGAGAAATTAACGTTTAAAAAAAGATATATATCTGTAACAGCGGACCGGGCAGCGCTCCGGTTCGCGTACTTTTCGCGCAACGGAGCTTTGTGAAGCGAAGCTGATTGGTTCTCCGGCGTCTGTAAACATTCTAAACAGTCCGGAGCGGCCGCCATCTTGTCTCTCGGTAGGATTGAGAGACAAGAGGAGGCCAAAACAAAGGTGGAAATAACCATAAGGGGGCCTAGTAGATCCTCCCTGACCCCCTAGGTTTAATGTGGAGGCTTTAAAAGGGCCCCGCGGGGCAAAAAAGAAAATATTTTTTTTTAGTTTTTTTGCGTGGGTAGCGCCCGGTCCGCGAACCGGGAAGCGTTCTGGGCAGCGTACTACAATGAAAAAAGAATGAGAGACTTTTCAAATGCAGTATGTTAATTGATTGTTGGTTTTGTTGATTATTTTTTATTTTCTTTATTTTTTAAGCATTTTTTTTTATTGTGATTGTGTTTCATAATTTATTAAACTTTCTAACATTTCATTGTCAGAAATTTCATAATTATCATGGAATATACATTGTAGTCTCTGAGGGTGTAAAATGTCCTCATTTGCAAGGAGGTTATCTACTGCTTGTACACATTGCAGTAGTTCATTGTCCCAAGTTTCATCGAAAAATTCAATGTCAATTTGATCAATTGTATCAATCAATTCTTGGCTGCTCTCTTGCAGGTCCATTTCAAAAGAAACTTGGTTTTCGCCTTCCATTTTGCCTGAAATTTGGATTAAAAAAATATATATTAGTAGAGATAGGGCAATGTTGGGAATAATTTTAGATAGGCATTTTTTATCAGTGAATTTATCTTTGGGCAGTGTATAGTATCAGAGTGGAAGTAGGAATATAAAAAAGTGTATGTGATTTAACGTAAGTAAATTCATAATTATACAAGAGAAGCCTAACTCCATCCATAACTATAACAGAGAAGTCTCTCTAAATCTATAACTACTACAGAGGGATAGTATATATCTATCAGAAAAAGTTTACCATATTAACTTATAGTGCACAATATACTTCAGTTTTAAAAATAAAAACTTACCTTTAGAAAGAAGTTGAAGGAATTAGTGAAAATACTATTGAAATGTACAGCAAGAAGTAGTAGTCAAAATGGCTGTGTTTTCTTCTCTTCCTTTATATATATTCAGGTATATAACCAATCAAATGTCAGGTAAAAAAAGTAGAAAATGAAAGTAACATTTTAATTGGTTGTCAATTCCAACACTTCAGATGTGTTTTGTGAAGTAATTTACCTCACGGTATTTAGAGAGGTCTACAGGCTAAATGGCTAAATGGAATTCCAATCAAATTTGTGAAAATGGTAGGGATTGGTATGTAGTATGAGCTAGTCTATATTTGGTGAAATTGTCTCCAGTGGCTTTTCTGTGAACTACTTTCCCACCTTTTTTGATGGTGCGCTTCCCAGGGAGCGACCCGGTACGCGAACCGCTGAGCGCCCCGGTTCGCGAACCTTAAGCGTTCCGGGAGTCCACCATTTTGTGTTTCGGTCGAATTAAGATACAAGATGGAGGGCAAATAATGTTCAGAATGGGTAGAAGGGGGCACGGTAGAGTTATCTTGACCCCCTAGGTTTTCTGAGGGTGGCTGAGGAGGCTTATATGTGCGAAACAAAAACATTTTTTAAAAAAATTTCGCGAGGTTAGCTCCCGGTTCGCGTACCGGGTAGCGCCCCAGGGAGCGTACTTTGTTGAAAATTAGTGAAAAATGTTAGAGTAAAATAATAATTGTGAGTGATCAGATGTAGGGTAGCTCTGAGAAGAGCTTTTGGGTTTATGGTACATTTAGGTACTTATAAGTAGGTACCAATGCACATTCTTAAATTCAGAGTGAAAATTCTGTTGCCCTCATCTGAGAAGTGAACTCCATCTCCTCTGTAGATATCTTGCATGTAGTAACGCAAGTTATTGTTGTACAGGGAGCCCATTCCATGGTCTCTCATGTAAGCTGAAACAGATTTGTTTACATGCTTCCTCGACTTCTCAATTTGTGGACAAAATTGGTTTGACCACCTCCATTTCTGTCTTTGGCATATATTTGAATATACCAAGGCAGTCTGAGGAAAAAGTGCCATTAATTGCTCAAAGGTGTCCTTTAAAAGCATTTCAAGACCTACACCAGTCAAAGTGCCCAAGTCATTACCTCCACAGTGCACAATTAACAGGTCAGGTTTGGGCAAATGCATAAAGGTTTTCACCAATGGTATCAATTGGTGACATTTTAATCCTCTGTGGCCAAACCACTTAATTTCCACATCTTGTAAATTGAGGTTAGGTAATTTCCTGTTTTCAACGTACCTTTGAGCCCAGTGAATATAACTATGTCCAACAATCCAGACAGAAAACATGGTGAGAGAAGGTTCTCCTGCAGTCAGATGAAGTGTGGCAATGAAATGGCAGTTGAAAAAATGAGAGTTTAAAATGAAAAAAACTGTGGAGTTTCTGTGTTCATGAAGCAGTAACAGTGATTGGTGGATTTTGATTGCTGAAAACAGAAAGTTAGGGTGCACGGATGTGTTCTTTGAAAGATGTATTTTGAATGGTCAATAAAAAATCATTAAATGAAAGAATGCACTGGATATGCAGGTGCACTGAGAGTTCAGAGTTCAATTGCAACAAAGTTGTGTGAACTTGCAAACACCAGAAGTCTTCCAAGAGGTGGTTGCCATGCAGAAAAGGCAGAAAGGGCAGAGGGGGGAAGGGTTTTCATTTGAAAAAAAGTGAGGGAAGAGTTTTGATTGGGTGACATGAGAGATATGTGTGAAGAATTACAGCATTTCTGTGCTTTTGATAGCTGCAGACTCTGGAGTGCATACCTTTTGCTCTGCTGAAGACAAATTGGTGTGTTTCTGAGACTGTTTTCAAACTCAAAGTATTTGCTAAGGTGAGAAAATATTTATTTAATTTAGATAGAGAATAGTGTGCTTTAAGGAGAAAATTATGAATTATGTGGCGCAAATTGCTTGTAAATATGCTCCCACATGTGCATGGAAAATTTAGATTTTGAATGTTTGTGTTACATAGCCATGTTAAAAGTGATACAAACATGCTGCAAAGGCAATCAAAAAACGCTTTTATGTGTCTTAAGGACATTTTAAGTAATTTTCCCATGTGCAGTGTTTTGAAATTATGATTTGAAAATCGTTTTTGGGGAAAAGGAATTGTTTTTAAATTTATGACAAGGACATAATGGTGTATGCTTCTTTATACGGCAATTGACTGTCCCTGATGTTATTTTTCCCATTTTAATGTAAGACCTTTCTCTGTGGCGCAAGTTGCTTGTAAATATGCTCCGACCTGTGCATGGGAAATTTAGATTTTAAATGTTTGTGTTACATAGCCATGTTAAAAGTGACCCAACCATGCTGGAAAGGCAATAAAAAAACACTTTCATGTGTCTTAAGGACATTTTAAGTAATTTCCCTGTGGGCAGTGTTTTCAAATTATGAATTGAAAATCGTTTTTGAGGTAAAGGAATGTTGTTAAAATTTATGTGCGCCATATGCCCACAAATTTCGTTTTCAGGGGTGCAGGAGGGTGTTCTTGAGACACCCCTGCACCTTTGGAAAAATTCCTAATTTGCGATGAGCTAATTGCTAATCGCAAATTGCACCTTCATTCCTATGGGCCTCCTGCTCCATGGAAATGAATGGGTAATTTGCAATTAGCAATTTGCTCATCGCAAATTAGGAATGGTAAAGAATCGTTATTTATTCCTTAAAATTCGCTATTTTGGAAATGCAAAATAGTTATATGATACATATGGCGGTTGATGTCTAACAAGATAAGAAGCTTAGGGATACATTTATGATGACTGGCGCAATGAAGTGGACATCACTTACTTCATTGGTAGAGCTTTACATGTATTATGTCCTCTGTATTCTTCATCAAGTGTAACTTTAATCTGCAATCCTGAGTAGGCCTCACCTTAAACAAACCTCTGGGTAGGCCACACCCTATCGTCATCCTGAATTAATCATTTAAAATGCTAGGGACAGATTTATGATAGGTGTATGCCTCTTTTGCGCCACTTACAAAACACTGTCCACGGGGAAATGAATTAAAATGTCCTTAAGACACATGAATGTGTTTTTTTAAAGCGTTTGCAATTTTTTGGGGTGACTTTTAACATGGCTATGTGATTCAAACAGTCAAAATCTAAATTCACCATGCACAGGTGGGAGCATATTTACAAGGAATGTGCTCTATGGGGAAAGGTCTTATAATGTAATATGGGAAAAATGACATCAGAGACACTGAAATGCCTTATAGAGAAGCATACACCATTATGTCCTTGTCATAAATTTGCAAACCATTACTTTTCCCCAAAAACGATTTTCAAATCATAATTTGAAAACACTGCACATGTGGAAATTACTTAAAATGTCCTTAATTCAAAATTTGCTATTCCTTATTTTGCGATTGCACTGAAGGATTTGCAAATTTTGCGATTCCTTAAATGCAATGTATCAAACAAAAAATATGTAAAAAATGATATTAAGGATTTGGAAACTACCACCAACTTCTAGTTTGTGGTAATTTGCGAATTCTTTTCAAAAAGCATTTTTTTCCAAAAAACAAAAGGTGCCATATGACGCCTATACATGTCCTTAGGGCATGTATGTGTGCCATATGCCCCCAAATTTCTTTTTCAGGGGTGTAGCAGGGTGTTCTTGAGATACCCCTGCACGCTTGAAAAAATTCCTATTTTGTGATGAGCTAATTGCTAATCGCAAATTGCAACCTTCATTCCTATGAGCCTCCTAGCCCATGGAAGTGAATGGGTAACTTGCAATTAGCAATTTGCTCATTGCAAATTAGGAATGGTAAAGAATTGCTATTTATTCCTTAAAATTTGCTATTTAGGAAATGCAAAATAGTTTGATGGTACATATGGTGGTTCATCTGTAACAAGATAAGAAGCTTAGGGATACATTTATGATGACTGGCGCAATAAAGTGGACATTACTTACTTCATTGGTAGGCCTTTACATGTATTATCTCCTCTGTATTCTTCATCAAGCGTAACTTTAATCTGCAATCCTGAGTAGGCCTCACCTTAAACAAACCTTTGGATAGGCCACACCTTATTGTCATCCTGGATTAATCATTTAAAATGCTAGGGACAGATTTATGATAGGTGTATGCCTCTTTTGTGCCACTGTGCGCCACTTTTATGATGCAGCGGCGGTGCTAATTTGCAATTAGCAATTTGCTCATTGCAAATAGGAATGGTAAAGAATTGCTATTTATTCCTTAAAATTTGCTATTTAGGAAATGCAAAATAGTTTGATGGTACATATGGTGGTTCATCTGTAACAAGATAAGAAGCTTAGGGATACATTTATGATGACTGGCGCAATAAAGTGCACATTACTTACTTCATTGGTAGGCCTTTACATGTATTATCTCCTCTGTATTCTTCATCAAGCGTAACTTTAATCTGCAATCCTGAGTAGGCCTCACCTTAAACAAACCTCTGGATAGGCCACACCTTATCGTCATCCTGGATTAATCATTTAAAATGCTAGGGACAGATTTATGATAGGTGTATGCCTCTTTTGTGCCACTGTGCGTCACTTTTATGATGCAGCGGCGGTGCAAAAGATTTGCTATGAGGCGACAACATTACAAATTGATGCATTTAGGCAGATATGTTATGGTGTAAAAAAAATGTACCACATGAAACCGATGCAGCAGTGATGCAAAAGATGCACCATGTCGCAAGACAGGCCTCACTTGGGGCCATATGTATCAAGCTAATTAGCATTCGCAAAGATCAAAATTCTACGAATTTCGGCCTTTGCGAATGTTAATTAGACAAATGGTATGTATCAAACAAGTTTGATGCAAAATAAGGAGTAGCAAAATTTGCTATTCCTTATTTTGCAATTGCACTGAAGGATTTGCAAATTTTGTGACTACTTAAATGCAATGTATCAAACAAAAAATATGTAAAAAACGACATTAAGGATTTGGAAACTATTGTGGTAAATTGGTGGTAATTTGTGAATTCTTTTCAAAAACCTTTTTTTCAAAAAAACAAAAGGTCCCATATGACGCCAACACATGCCCTTAGGGCATGTATGTGTGCCATATGCCCCCAAATTTCTTTTTCAGGGGTGCAGCAGGGTGTTCTTGAGACACCCCTGCACCCTTGGAAAAATTCCTAATTTGTGATGAGCAAATTGCTAATCGCAAATTAAACCTTCATTCCTATGAGCCTCCTAGCCCATGGAAATGAATGGGTAACTTGCAATTAGCAATTTGCTCATTGCAAATTAGGAATGGTAAAGAATTGCTATTTATTCCTTAAAATTCGCTATTTAGGAAATGCAAAATAGTTTGATGGTACATATGGTGGTTCATCTGTAACAAGATAAGAAGCTTAGGGATACATTTATGATGACTGGCGCAATAAAGTGCACATTACTTACTTCATTGGTAGGCCTTTACATGTATTATCTCCTCTGTATTCTTCATCAAGCGTAACTTTAATCTGCAATCCTGAGTAGGCCTCACCTTAAACAAACCTCTGGATAGGCCACACCTTATCGTCATCCTGGATTAAACATTTAAAATGCTAGGGACAGATTTATGATAGGTGTATGCCTCTTTTGTGCCACTGTGCGTCACTTTTATGATGCAGCGGCGGTGCAAAAGATTTGCTATGAGGCGACAACATTACAAATTGATGCATTTAGGCAGATATGTCATGGTGTAAAAAAAACGTACCACATGAAACCGATGCAGCAGTGATGCAAAAGATGCACCATGTCGCAAGACAGGCCTCACTTGGGGCCATATGTATCAAGCTAATTAGCATTCGCAAAGATCAAAATTCTACGAATTTCGGCCTTTGCGAATGTTAATTAGACAAATGGTATGTATCAAACAAGTTTGATGCAAAATAAGGAGTAGCAAAATTTGCTATTCCTTATTTTGCAATTGCACTGAAGGATTTGCAAATTTTGTGACTACTTAAATGCAATGTATCAAACAAAAAATATGTAAAAAACGACATTAAGGATTTGGAAACTATTGTGGTAAATTGGTGGTAATTTGTGAATTCTTTTCAAAAAGCTTTTTTTAAAAAAAACAAAAGGTCCCATATGACGCCAACACATGCCCTTAGGGCATGTATGTGTGCCATATGCCCCCAAATTTCTTTTTCAGGGGTGCAGCAGGGTGTTCTTGAGACACCCCTGCACCCTTGGAAAAATTCCTAATTTGTGATGAGCAAATTGCTAATCGCAAATTAAACCTTCATTCCTATGAGCCTCCTAGCCCATGGAAATGAATGGGTAACTTGCAATTAGCAATGTGCTCATTGCAAATTAGGAATGGTAAAGAATTGCTATTTATTCCTTAAAATTCGCTATTTAGGAAATGCAAAATAGTTTCATGCTACATATGGCGGTTCATCTGTAACAAGATAAGAAGCTTAGGGATAGATTTATGATGACTGGTGCATCACCAGGGATGTGTCAGTCATCCTGCGCCGCTGTTCCGCCACCCATGGTGTGCTGCATTTAGAATGCGGGGCATCATGGGGCAAAAATGGCACAGATGCGTGACGTATCTGTGCTGTAAAGGTAGTGATTGCTGGAGTTGTATCGCAAGTGCGATGCAGCTCAAGCAAGGCTCAGGGGTGCCCCATCTCCACAATGTTGCGTCAAGACCTATGCCTGCTTAAAGCAGGCGCAGGGTTTTGACGAAGCTTTTTTCCTATCTGATTGTAAATACGGCACACCATGGGTGGCAGAGTAGTGGTGCACGTTAACTGGTGCATGCCTGGGGATGTGCCATTTAACATAAATCTGCCCCTTTACATTTAAGTATGTGCAGGACACACAGAGTCGGTGAGGCTTATCCAAGGTTAAGAAGAGATGAGTCCTGTTCACTGAAAATTTAGACATAGTCTTCACCTGCTCAGCATTGCTGGACATGGCTAAATAATAGCTGCAAAATATTACTCTTGTTAAACAATTTTACTATTATAATCTCTGAGATTTGTCTCTTACTCTGCAACATCTCATTGTTGTTATCTTTCTTTAAAGATAAAGACAACCTCAACATGAGCGACAATCTGCAATCAGTTGATTTTGACCTCATCATTGAACTTGTAATTGAAACATCAGTGGATGTTGATCCCTTGGATGATTTAAATCCTGAGGATGAAGAAGAGCGTGATGAGGATGCAGATTTGTCCGAATTATATGACATAGGATGGGAAGCTGACCTGCTTGAGCCTATGGAAATATAAACATTTATTTTTAAAATTTATAATTAATAAAAAGTAAAAAGGTAAACCGTTTAATTTAAAAATAAAGACACCTTCAAAAGCAGGTTATGTGTAGTGTCTTCAATAAAATATTAAAATATGCTCATAAAATTAGATCAGATTCACATATAAAATAGCACAGGTAACATAAATATAAATGTCATTTCTTTTCTGCTATTTCTGTATTGTAAATTTGCAAGGACTAAAAAATCTTCTATTTAAAATGTCAAGTAGTGTGTTAAGTTTTTGATCACTGTTATTGTTTTACTGTTTGGTAATAATGGTTAATAACATTTTTTATTATATTTTACCACAGATTCAACTGCAGATCATTTCAAGATTTCACCATGCCAACAATAGAAAGACAGAGAAAGGCTGCAAAACGTCAAAGACAGCAGGTGAAAGAAAATAAGCAGCAGTCCTCTAACAAAAAGATTTGTCAAGTCACGAAGAAAGCACCGGGTAAGAGCACAAAATATTTCATAAGAAATATGTGTAGTAAAAAAAATATTACTACAGAAAATGTTTCAGTCCATAAAACGAGAAGGAATTCAAATGGAAAGGAAAGGCCAATCAAAAATGTTACTGCTAGAGCAAGAGATAACTCTGTGCATGATAGTAGAAGGAAACAACAGTTTAGGGAGATTCGTAAACGAATGTTCCGCAACAGGATAATTGGCAATTTGTTAAAAAATAAACTGGTTTTTTATAAGAGAAAAAAAAAAGTTGAGAAAGTTATTGATCAGGCATTTGAAATTAAACGTAAGTTATTTATTTTGATAATCAATAGAATTAGGAAGCTAAACAAGGCAATTTATGATTTCAAAAGAAATAGTAGATGGAAGAGAATAGTTAATCGTAGTAATTTTTGTGAAGTTTTTTCTGGAGAATGGATGCATAGTTCAAGCTGTGAGGCATTTTTTAATGAGGAGAGTTATTTCCAGGATAATGATTTGGTGCATGCAGTTGACACCAGTGGTCGTGCTTATGAAGTGAAAGATGGTTGTCCAGTTGAAAAAGAAAAACTTGTGACAACAGAGGCAGAAGAGGTGTTAGGTAATGAGGTTTTAGGAAGACGTGCTAAGGGTCCTGTGTACACCTGGAAGTGTAGTAGTATTTGCAGTGTGCGACAGGATTCCATCAATTTGCTTTGTGATTTTGTACGGTCATTTAATAAGAAAAGTTTGAAGCAGAAAATAAGGTTGTTGCAAGAATTAGATCCTTGCAGAGTAAGAGAAGTGACAGGTTTGCATGGTCATTCACTGGCTTGTCTTTCCAGGAGAGTATGCCAGAGTGTTTTTCATCATTTCAGGATGCTAGCAGTGCATCATAATAAAGTGAGGAAATTAGTTAGAATGTTGTATTATGCTAAGAGTCCAGCAATTATGCTTAAACAATTATGCGCTGCTCTTTTGCATGGTTCTGAAATAGATGTGAAGAATATATGTGAAGAAATTGAGTTTTGTTACTTTGGAAGTAAAGAGGAGAATGTTGAAATTGAGCAAGAAGAAGAGGGTCATGTGGAAGATAGTGTACAGGTTTCCAGTACAGATAATTTCCAGAGGGAAATTGCGACGTTTGAGGTGAAATCAAGTGAGAGGCCTAATTTCACTTGTGTGTGTTGTCGACGCACTTATTATAAGAATCAGACTAAGTTAGTGGATTTATATGCAAAAAGTGAAAGGGAAAATAATAGTGAATGGAAGGATTTCGCAACATACTTGATGGTAGAAAATTGTTTTGATTTGGGATTGGATCAACGTGTGTGTAGTTATTGTTGTTGCAAATTAAATCAAAACCAGATGCCTGCTAGAGCAGTTCATAATAATCTGGAATTGGTTGAGATTCCTTCTGAATTGAAGGATTTAAATACTTATGAATCTATTTTGATTCAAAGTATCCATCCCTTTCAGGCTATTGTAAGAATGGAGCCAAAGACAGGGAAATTGCCTCCATCAGATTTACAGAGAGGATTAAAGGGAAGAGTTGTTTATTTGCCTCTAGATTTGAAGAAAAACATTAACACAATTGGAGTAGAAAAAGTGGAAGAGGAACCTCTGGTTATCTTAGTTAATGGGGTTCCGACAAAGAATAAGAAAATATGGCAAGATTTAGTAGATGTTAGGAAAGTTAAAAAGGCAACATTGTATTTGAAAAAAAATAATAAATACTATAAGAATGTATATGTTGCAGAAGAGGAAGTAAGTGAGGAAGAGGATAGCGATTTGTGTGCTGGTCAAATTGAGAAAGTAGAACCCTCTACTAGTGAAGAAATATATGAACATTATAGTGTTCATCCTTTGCATTCCAAGGAAGTCATGGGGAATGCTATTGAGTTGTTTCAAATGAAACAAGCCAAAGGGAGTCCCATTAGTGTTTGGGAGGAAAGTTTGGAAGCTCGGTGTTTCCCACAGCTTTTTCCAACAGGTCAGGGAGGAAGATATGATGAGCGACCTCATCAAATTCCTGCTTCTGAATACCGGACTTTGCGATTGTATGCAGGAGATGCTAGGTTTCGACAATGCATTCCTTATTTGTTTCATCTCCTGTTTGAAAGCGATCTGTCTGGACTGTCATATGCAGTGAACCACATCTTGAAAAGTGGTATACACATGCAAAACATCTCGGCAAGTGACTTTATGGATAAAGTCAATGTCCAAGACAGTATTTTGGATTCTCACTTGATTAATCTCATGGCGTGTCAGCGTGGTACTAATGAGTACTGGTACCGTCGTCATGGTGATTTAAAATGTATGCTGAGGAACTTAGGTACTCCCACATGGTTCCTCACTCTGAGCTGTGCCGAGTATGGCTGGGAAGACTTACTTGAATTTCTACGAGAGGCAAATGCTAACGTAGATAACATCGAATTCAAGACACCCGGAGAACTGTGCTCTTTGGATCCAGTCAATGTATGTAGGTACTTCAATCATAGATTTGAAGCTATGATGTCTTTCATCATGAATAAGAAGAATCCACCTCTTGGAGAGGTGTTGGATTTCTTCTGGAGAAAGGAGTACCAAGCAAGAGGTGCTCCTCATATACATATGTTGCTGTGGATCAAGGATGCATCTAAATTTGGAACGGATCCAGAAGACTCAGTGATGAGTTTCATCCAACAGTATTCTACGTGTGCTGTTCCAAACGCAAAGGAGAAGAAAAGCCTAAGAGAAAAAGTTCTGCGTTTCCAAAGCCATCGATGTGGAAAGTACTGCCGTCGTAAATTCCGAAACAAGGACAAGTTCTACACTAAATGTCGTTTCGGCTTTCCACGACCGGTGATTTCTAAAGGAAGAGTAAACAGTTTGATGTCTTCGCTGCGACACAATGTCATGAAGAAATCACCTAAAAACACTTACAATTTGAAGAGGAACGAAGAGTCCAAGTACATCAACGACTACAACCCGGTGATTTTGTCCATGTGGAATGCTAACATGGATATACAGTTTGTGGCTGATAACTGTATGGCTGTGGCTCGGTATGTGACGTCTTACATCACCAAAAAAGAGAAGACAGAATTGAAGGATATGTGGGAGGACATTTCCCATGAAAAGAGCCTCAGCAAGAAGTTGTACAGTTTCAGTCTGAAGATGTTGTCGCATCGAGAAATCGGAGCGTACGAATGTTCTGACCGGTTGTCTTCAGCAAGTCTCTATGCCAAGTCCAGGAGTATCGTTTGGGCGAGTCTTGGTCTTGCTGCAACGCGTAATCGAGTTCTCAAACCTGTGCGGGAAATTGAGTATTTGGCGGAAAAGGAGCCAAACAGTACCGACATTTTGAAGACCAACATGTTGGATACATATTATCCAAATCGAAGCATTCACCTCGAGAATGTTTGTCTGTATGAGGTTCTTCAAAATTACATATTCAAGAGGAACATCAAAGAAGATACTGAGAAAGGAGTGTATGCTGTAATAGGAAGTGAGGGATGTCTGGTCAAGCAAAGAAAATGCCACTTGGTAAACCATCGAAAATTGAGTGGCGAATCTCCTGAAAAAAAGGAGTTTTTCTATTTAGCACTTTTGCAACTTTTCAAGCCTTGGCGTGCAGAAGAGGAACTGCTTGGAGATTTCCTCTGTTACGAAGACTCTTTCAATGCCGCCAAGGAGACCATAGAATGTCCTGCTTTTCCCAAATATGTAGAAATGTTAAATGCGGAAATTGAGCAGGAAGCAACGATTGCAGCCGAGATTGCCAGAGACAGTTCTCAGGACAGTCAGAGTTCTGCTTCATTGAGTCAGGATCCACTAGGAGGACCTGTTATTGAAAATGAAGCTGCCACTGCTATGAATGAAGTGGAAAGAGCCATGGCACATGCTCAAGAGGATGCGGTTAACTTAGAAGAGTTGGAAAGACAACTCAACGTTGAGCAGAGGAAAATATATGACGAAGTTACCATGCAAATTGATCATGGATTAAGTCATGATAAGAAAGAGTGCTCATGTACGTCGTTGAAGCCTGTCCGACTGTACGTGAGTGGAGAAGCGGGAACTGGAAAAAGTTTCCTCATTAAAGCAATTTCATGCTATTTGCAGGAAAGGACAGAGTCATCGCTGTCTTGTGTTGTCACTGCTCCAACTGGACTGGCAGCACATAATATTAAAGGTATTACTTTGCATCGTCTACTGATGCTGCCAGTGGAGCATGACAACAAATTACAATATCACAAGCTATCTGGAGATGCTTGTTTTGAAGTTTCAAGAATCTTGAGGAAAATGAAACTTCTTATCATTGACGAAGTAAGCATGGTTTCCAATGTCATGCTTGCCTTTGTGCATTTGAGGATGCAAGAAGTTCTCAAAACAGAGTATGATGTGTTATTTGGTGGCAAACACATCATTGTTTTCGGAGATCTTCTGCAGCTGACACCAGTGAAAGGGCAACCTGTGTTCAAAATGCTCACGCATGAAGATACCAGGAAGTGCCTAGGCAGCATTGGCAACGTCAATATATGGTTAAACTTCAATTATGCTGAACTGCATGAAAATATGCGTCAGGCGAAGGATGAAGTTTACAAGACTATTCTACAAGATGTTAGAATTGGAAAAGTGACCGAGCATGGGAAAGAAGCTTTACATGCACGATTACTGTCAAATTTATATCCAGAACAAGATGTTGTGCCTGAGAATATTTTTCAGAAAATTACTGAGAAGAAATCTGGAATATGTTTGATGCCAACTCTTGCAGAATGTGCCAAATTTAACAACAAAATGTTGCATTTAGAAAAGCAAGAGATTGTGAAACTGGAAGCTATTGATAGAGTAGAGCATATGGGATCAACAATTATTTTGTCTGAGAATCTGAAAACAAAATTGGATTCATTAGAGAAGAGTATATCTAAAACTGCAGGTTTTGAAAAGACTCTGAATGTGTGCTTGAACTGCCGTATAATTTTAAGAAGGAATTTACATGTTGAAAGAGGTCTGGTAAATGGATCAATGGGTAATGTTGTTGATTTTGTGAAATACAGAAATAGAGATGGAATTGAATTTTTAAAAATTAAATTTGATGGCATTGAGGAAGTACAGCTAATTGGTCGTTGTTCTGCTAGATTTTTGCTTGTAAAAGACTTATATGTTCGCCGTAAGCAGTTTCCTGTTTGCTTGGCATATGCGGTGACAATTCATAAATCGCAAGGTTTAAGTGTAGACAGTGCATTGGTGAATATTGGCAGTTCTGTGTTCAAGGAGGGTATGGCATATGTGGCATTGTCACGAGTTAGAACTTTATCGGGATTGTACTTGATTGAGTGTGATGTCACAAACATTTGTGCGGATCTAGATTGTGTTAAGGAATACAATAGGTTAAGAAGAGAGTATGCGCCACATTTGCCTCAGTATCCTTTGTTTGAGAAACGTGTGGTAGGCCGGAAACGAAGAAATGTGACCAATACTGGGGAGGTTGTAGCAAAAAGACAAAAAGTCAATGAACCTAAAATTACAAGCAGAAACAAAAAGGATTCTGTTGAAGATGTTGTTGGTTTTCAGTTTGAAAACAGTTCTGGTGTCAACTGCTATGCTAATGTAGTGGTTAATGTTTTGTTTTCTCTAGAAAATGTAAAAGAAGAGATTGTGGTCAATTCTGATCAAAGATTTTGCAGTTTGTTAAATTCTGTGTTAGAGAAATGTAGCACTGATAGAAGAAACATAGAAAGTGTGTCTGAAATTCGAAATCTGTTAGACAGATGTTCAGGGCAAACACAATTCTCTCAAAATATTCAGCAAGATTGTCAGGAGTTTTTAATGTATATGCTTGATGTATTACATGCTGAAGGTGTAGATGTAGATCAGCTGTTTGGGCTTTCTTATCAATGGCAGCATGACTGCGAGAACTGTATGGTATCAAGTACTACTAGTGTAGACTCAGAAAGATTTATATATTTAACTTTGCCAGACAGTAAATCAGTCTCTTTTAATAAGCTAGTAAAAGCAGCTGATCACAACATGGAGTGTAGCCAATGTAAATCTGAAATGATGTCCACATTATTTATACGAACATATGGCCAGTATGTAATTTTAATGTTCCAACGATGTAGGCCTGATGGAACAAAATTGACAACTTTAATTAAAAATGTTGTAGCTTCGCAGTTGTCAATATCAGGAAGGACTTTTGTAACTGCAGCAATTATATATCATGACGGCCCTTCAATAACATCAGGACATTACACAGCTTATTTAAAGTCTAGAAATGGCTGGTCATTCTGCAATGATTCTGTTTTAATTTTCAAAAAAAAATTGCCGTATGACCTTAAAAACTCTTACCTGGTGTTTTTAAAACCAAAATTTTAGGGAAATAATCTCAGGATGTGCTCTGTGGAATTTCAAGAAGTTCTAATGGCTCCTACACAATTTGGCCTTGAGGATAAGTGTAGTTCAGAGACATAACTTCTAACCATAAGACTGGACGTCATGGAGAAATACGTGCACTTTGAATGAGTTCAGAAAAACTGTTTCTTTTTATAAGCTAATTGAAGCAGCCAATCAAAACATGGAGTAGAGGGAATGTAAGTCTGCAATGCTGTCTACTGTTTTACATTGCTTTGTGATTAAAAGTGATGTAGAGAATTAAATAATTGTAGTAGTCATAGAGGTAGTGTAAGTCTGCTTCATAGTAAGCAGTATCAGTGTCATAGGAAATGTAGAACATGACTGAGCAAGAAGGGGAAGATATTACTATTCCAGGATTGTGAAAATGATCTTCAACATTTTAATTCTGAAAGTTGCGGAAATGCCAAATGACGGGATTGGCTTACAAGAAATCCAAGAGTTATAAATGGCTCTGAAAAGATTTGGCCTTGTGGAAACTTGTGGTAGAGAGCAAGAAGTCATTTATTGCATGTAACGTGTTTTTAAAAACGATGGAGATTTTCTTTCAGAAAGTGGCGGGCTGAAAGTAATAACAGCACAAAAGAGTGTAAGCTGTTCATAGGACATCCTTTGACGTCATGGAAAGTAAGTTAACTTTAAGGAGTTCTGAATTCTGATTTCTTATGTTGTATGGGTTTTTTAAACACAATCATTTTGATTGTGTTTTTTTTTCCCCGCTGTTACATGATGAATACCTTCAAGTCACTGATTTAAGTGAAATTTGATACATTCTGAGAACAGCAAAAATAAACCATTTAACATGTATAATTAATGTTCTACTTTTTGTACTTATGATATACATTTAGAAATGTGAGGTAGATATGGAGAAACTGAGGCTTCTGTAAGTGTCAAAGTTAATGCTTACAGTGCTGCACTTCTGGGTACTGTTTTTTTTTTAAAACTGAATAGGCCTCACCTTAAAGAAACCTCTTGAAAGGACACATCTTATTTGTATCCTGAAAGAATCATTTAAAATGTTAGACACAATTTTATGATGGCTTTACATCTTTTTTGCGCTGCTATTGCATCACTATTGTGAGACATCAGCAGTGCAAAAGATGCACCATGTTCCAAAATAGGCCTCACTTCATCAGCATCAAGATACTGTTTGTTTATAATATATATCTTTAGGATTGTGTAGGGGACGTATAGCAGCAGAGGCTTCTGTAAATCTCAAAGTTTTTGAAAAACTGTTTCTTCTTGAACCTTTTCCCTTGTCTTTTCAAAATTTTAAATACATGTTTTAATATTTTTGAAATGTTTCTTCTCTCTTTTACAGATTGAAAGTATGAAAAAATATTTGAAAAAGTTAACAAGAATTATAAGGTAAATGTTTTCTACTCTTTTAACCCGCAATCCACTGCTGATGATGTCACTGACTATGTCATGAATGATGTAATAAGTGGACATGACTTACTTCATTGGTAGGCCTTCACATGTATTAGTGCATACACTGCTGCACTTCTGCGTACTGTTTCATATGCTGAACTACATCTGCACTATGAGATACCTAAGCAAAGGCAACACAGGTGATGTGATTGTGAAATGAGCAAAAGAAACTCCACGTTTTTCAATTACATTACTTGTGTTTTCTAATTTTACGGATGACATTGTGCAGATGAACTTTAGGTCTGTCTATGGACACAGAAGAGGTCTGGCCGTTGTTCAAGAGTGAAGTGGACATGTTTTACTTCAATGGTAGGCCTTCACATGTATTATCTCCTCTGTATTCTTCAACAAGCATAAATTTGATATGCAACCCTGAGTAGGCCTCATCTTAAACAAACTTTTGGAGAGGACACACCTTATCGTCATCCTGAATCAATCATTTAATCTATCACATTTAACATCTATTAGTTCTACTGCTTCATTTCTTTAATCCTTACTTTGCTGCGTTTGCTACTTCTCTCATTCCTTTCTCTATTACTTAATTATTCTACTCCTTCCAATATTTTTCTCAGTCCCTCTCTTCTCATACTTCTTCATTATTATTCACTCATTCTGTCTCTATTAATGTTACTGTTTCTGAATGATCTCAAAAAAATTTTAAAACAAGAACAGTAAGTATAAGGATAGGAAACAGACATTTATGTTACAAGAAAGACAGCTATAGGAAGTAAACAAAAGATACTGTTACTCGCAATCCACTGCTGATGATGTCACTGACCATGTCAAGAATGATATAATATGTGACATGATCAGAAGTGGATTGCGGGTAACAGTATGTTTTCTTTACTCCCTGTAGCTGTCTTTCTTGTAACATAACTGTCTGTTTCCTTCCCTTATACTTACTGTTCTTTTTTTTTTTTTTTTTTTTTGGTTCGCTCCTGGTTCGCGTACCGGAGTGCGAACTGGAAGCGAACTAAAAGAAATAGAGGTTGGCAGAGTTTCAAAAATTCTACCAATTTTTTTTATAATGGGGAGGTAGTTCTGAAAAGAACTTTTTTTTTTGGTTTTTGTTGTTTTACATTTTTTTAATTATTTTTCTGAACATTTTTTATATTTTTTTTGTTTTTTCTGAACATTTTGTAATTTTTTTGTTTTTTGGGGGGAGGGGGGAAACAAAAATGATTCATTGAAAAGGGCTCAACAGGAGCAACGAAAAAAAGAAGAATTTATTTTTTGGGGCGTTTCGGGCAAACATGATTTTTGATAGCTCTCATTATAAGAGTAATGCTACTTTCTCGGTAGCAAAGTGTTTGGTTGCACCACACGCACACTTGCTTTACTTCCCCCATGTCCATTTGAATGTTCGGGATCACCTCCCTCGCCTCTGGTCCCGATACTTCTTTGACAACAGATCTTCTCGCCATTGCCGGGGGATTTTGCTGTTCATCACGAAGCTGGGCAGCACTATAATTATTTGGGTGCCACCTACTCATATGCCTGTGCATCGTATAATTTCCGAAGCTGTATTTCTTGTCAGTGCCCCTTGAAAGTCGTTCGTCGCAAATACGGCAAAACACATATCTGGCATTGACTTTTTTTTGCCCTGCTGGAAATTTAAAAAATTGCCAGATGTAGTTTTCTTTTCTATTGTATCTTCTGGGCTCCTCTCGCAAAAACTCAGGCTCTTCCTCCTCTTGCTCCTCTTCTTGATCTTCCTCTTCTTCTATGATTGCTTGAGCAGGTGGTCCTTTCTTCCCTTGAGAAGGTGGGGGTGGTGGTGGGGGAACACTAGCTGAAGCAACAATGGAAGCCATTTCTCTAGAATGTAAAAGGGTCTTTCTCTCACCAAGATGAAAGTCAGAGTGAGGAAAGAAGGAGGGGTTTTCATCATTTGGGAAAAGCAAAAGTTCTCAACCAATGAAAAGTGTTATTTTTAGGTCACCTGACCTAGCCTTCCATCATTATGAAACCAAAAGTGAAATGAACCAATGAAAAGTTTTATTACCAAGTCACATGACCTCTCACGCTCATGTTACGCGCTGCGGAACGCGCCCCGGTTAGCTTCCGGGTCGCTAAGCTTTGCGCCCCGGTCCGCGCCCCGAGACACTTCCGGGTGCGCTAACGCAGTACGTCATAAGACGCATTACGCGGCAACGCGATACCGTCACTATGTTGATTTCTTATCGGTTCGCGGACCGGGTCGCGGCATCTATTTGAGCTAACGGAAAGCTTCCCGGTTCGCGGACCGGGAGCGAAACAAAAAAAATATTTTAAAAAAATTATTAGTAAACATATAAAATATATTTTTGTATTTAAAGAAGAATACATTTTACAGCTATAGATATTAGCTTTTAAAAAACCAATGAAATTCATTGAAAAAACCATAGGTTATAGACCATATATAGTTAGGAATTTGCATTTACAAAACCTTGAAAATTCACTGAAAAAACCATAGGTTATACACCATATATAGTTAGGAATTAGCATTTAAAAAACCTTATTTTACTCACACAAAACCAATGAAATTCCATATATAGTTAGTTGTACTAACTATATATCACGCACCCGCAATCCACTGCTGATCATGTCACATATGACATCATTCATGACATGGTCAGTGACATCACTGATGACATCACTGATGACATCTCAAATGACATCACTGATGACATCACTGATGACATCTCAAATGACATCACTGATGACATCACTGATGACAACATCCAGTGACTGTATTTTTCTGTAAAGTTAAAATATGTCTTACATATTTAAGAATGAGTGGATGTATAAGTGTCTGGATGAAGGATTTAGTAGGTGCATGACTGACTGTATGAGTGAGTGGTTAAATGTGTCTCACTGAGTGCATGGGTTAGTGACTAAACTGTCTTAATTTGTGCATCATTATGTCTGTTGTTCTGTAAACTGCTGCATGTGTTGATCAGTAGCTATATGAGTAACTATATGGGTTATTGATTGGTTGCCCAAGCATTTGTATGGGAGACTGAGAGTGTGTGTGGGTGGCTGGGAGGTGTATGACTCTGTGCATAGATGTATGGGTTCAAAAGTGCATGTGGAAACAGCTGTATGGGTGGTTGACTGTGTGCATGACTGTATTGGTGAGTGAATAGATATCTCAGTGCTACATGTCAAAGTAAGTACATATGTAAAATACAGTACATGTGAGAGTTGACATATATAAATAACTGTGCATAAGAGCCAGTGAATGTGTGAGTGGCTGTATGGATCATTGTGCTCTTGTATCCAGGATTGTATAAGTGAGTAAATATGTTTTAGTATATGTTTGAATAAGTAAGGTGTGTATAACTGTATAGTTGTGAAAATGGAGCTGTGATTGATTCTTTGCATGACTGACTAGGTGTGTAAGTAACTCCATGGATGAGTGACAGTCTGTGAGTGTCTGTTTACACTGAGTGTATCTAAGGTTATATTAGAGTCTGAAGAGGTTCATCGTATTATCACATGAATGATGTCATCAGTGATGTGATCATTAATGTCAAATGAGATTTTATCAGTGATGTCATCAGTGATGTCATTTGAGATGTCATCAGTGATGTCATCAGTGATGTCATTTGAGATGTCATCAGTGATGTCATTAGTGATGTCACTGACCATGTCATGAATGATGTCATATGTGACATGATCAGCAGTGGATTGCGGGTGCGTGATATATAGTTAGTACAACTAACTATATATGGAATTTCATTGGTTTTGTGTGAGTAAAATAAGGTTTTTTAAATGCTAATTCCTAACTATATATGGTGTATAACCTATGGTTTTTTCAGTGAATTTTCAAGGTTTTGTAAATGCAAATTCCTAACTATATATGGTCTATAACCTATGGTTTTTTCAATGAATATATATATATATATATATATATATATATATATATATATATATATATATATATATATATATATATATATATACCATCAACATTGATCATGATCGGGTGACGGAAGAATTGAAGAAACTAGAACACAAAACTCAATCCCAATACAATCCACCCAAAAATAAAATGAAACAATACTTTGCCCTAATAAAGAACCTGAAAAGTGATAACACCATTGTGATAAACAAGTCAGATAAAGGGGGCAACGTGGTGCTTTGGGACAAAAAAGATTATATCAAAGAAGCCTACCGTCACCTACATGATACAGAATGTTACTCTAAAACCAACATGGCATCAGTGAGAACTATCCAGAAGAATTATAAAGATGATCTTCACCAATGGAAGAGAGATGGCCTCATTTCTAAGGACGAATTCAATTTTTTAAACAAAGACTTCCCCACGATACCTAACAATTATTTTGTACCTAAAGTACATAAGAATGAAACACCGGGTTCTGGGAGACCCATCGTAGCCTCCATCAACAGTACTTTTGAAAACGCCTCAAAATATATTGACTTTTTTCTTCAGGAGTTTGTTATTCATTTACCGGCTTACATTAAGGACACAACTGATTTTTTGTACCAACTCAGTAATTGTGACTGGTCTAGTGAATATCTCTTGCTTACTATGGACATATCCACTCTTTATACCAGCATCTCCCATTCAGATGGGATAAGAGCAGTCAACTACTATTTGAATAAGAGACCTATAGGGATGTACCGCCACAATGTAATGCTTATCAAAATGATCGAATGGTGCCTTCATAATAATATTTTCATGTTTGAGAACACTGTGTTTAAACAATTGAGGGGAGTGGCTATGGGGGCATGCTTCTCCCCCAGCTATGCGGGGCTCCACGTTGGCTGGTGGGAGGAGCATGTCCTCAAGGTACAGCATGTTAAGATTTGGTCTGAACATATCACCATGTATTGGCACTATACAGATGACATATTCATTATATGGCGAGGCACTAAGGTCCAGGCTGAGAATTTCCTTAAGAACATCAATATGAACAAATTAAACCTAAAATTCACAGCCCATATAGACTGCCAGACTACCAACTTTTTAGATATTCAAGTGCAGATACAAGATGATAAATTTTAAACCTGCTTATATAGAAAGCCTACGTCTGGGAATACTATTCTTCATGCAGACAGCTTCCATCCTAGCCATACCATCGCTAGTATTCCCTATGGTGAATTCTTAAGAATCCATAGAGCATGCAGCACTGTAGAATCCAGCAATATCATCAGTTAGAGGCCTTTAAAAGATTGGAAAGCAGAGGATATGCTCCAATTTGTTAGGATATGCACCTAACAAATTGGATGCAGCTATGAGACAAGCCAATACCCTGGACCGTAGTGATCTTCTAGACCCTAATAGGAAAATTAGGCAAGGAGATGCCATTGATGAACATAAAGACACAGAGAGTAAAGAAGCGATCAGGTTAATACCAGGGTATAGTAAATAGGCCAACCTGATCAAAAACATTATCAAAAACGAATGGCCCATTATTCTCACAGATCCCATTCTAAAAGAGGTTATTCCTGCCATTCCTACTATCACCTTTAGACGCGCATATTCCATGCGCAATGAGTTGGTCAAAAACAGCCCAGAGTCTGCCAAAACCGAAAATTGGCTAGCACCATGCAAAGGTTTTTTTAAGTGCAGTTCCTGCCGGGCGTGGAAATTCGGAATTAATACCACTATGTACACTACCCCTTTTTCTGATAAAACTATTGCTTTGAAAGCCCATTATACCTGCCGTACTGACTTTGCAGTATACATTCTAAAATGCAGCTGCAATCTTTATTAAGTGGGTAGCACCAAATTACAAGCCCACGTACGGGTGCTACAACACCTTAGAGCGATTGTAAATTCTGACCAAGCTTACCCTGTGGCTCGCCACTTTAAAGCTTTCCATGACAATAATCTCAATTGTTTACAATATTTTGTCATTGATGCTGTGGCACCCAACAATAGGGGAGGCAATAGAGAAAAGACCTTATGGCAATTAAGAGTCAAAATATATAATCAAGCTGGATAGTAAGTCCCCAATGGGGCTGAACCTAGGGGAAGATATGTACAACTTTTTATAGACACAACTAGGTACTTTTTTAGTACCCCGTTGTTTTCTGTTCTAATCTGCATTGGATGTTATGTATACTATTTTATGAATTTTCGATTTCTATTTTTTTATCTATATATTCACATATGATAATCTGATGGGTAGCAACAGCATCTTCTCCAGAAGACACAGTATTTTTTACTTGATTATAGTTTATTAGACTATTTGCTTCCGCACAGCATACAGTTAGCATCGTATGATGCCCTGTTGATCCTCAGCCTCACACATTTTTTTGTACTCTGTTATTAAGTTTCACACATGGATTGACCCAGTAATGATCTATTACCCTCTTCCCCATTTATAAGTGAAAATAGTATAACTTATAAGCCAGCGGTCTTAATATTTTTTATTGCTTATAGGCCTTGCTGCTACACTAGTATGATATATCATATTCTATATTCCCGTAAGAAAGATAGTTTTTAACTCTTTTCATTTTTATATATCAGTTTGACACTCGTTAAGCACTTTATTTACACAGTAGAGGAACACAGTAGGGGCGCCTTCTTTTGTATAGACATGGGTACCATATGATGCCTGCCCATATGACAGAAGCTGGCACATAGATATACACATAGACCCTCTAGTTCCACAGTTAGGTGAATCTGAATATGCTTTTCGTAGCCTTTTGGCTACTTTTCTGGGGTTTTCTAAATAACAGGTTAAACTATAGATAGAGCTGTAACATTTACCCGTATTTGGCGGGATTTCAAGGCTTCTAACCCTGGCAAGGATATTATTCGCTCACCTCTTGTATTAGAGCAATTGATGGAGACCATAACGATGTAATAATCTTGTGCATCCGGAATGTTGTATCTCAATCCCACATCAGGGTTAATATCACATATGCAATATTTTTACTGGTTTAACATTAGATACATGTACATGGATGTAATATTGCCATTAGCACGATTTCCATTATCTGATACGAATGTCCGTTAGCTACAGCACTTGGAGAGTTATCATCGAAATTAAAATGCAGTATAAAATATGATTAGTTGAAAGGATTTAACCATAGATTGACTTACATTGAGCACTTTATGTCTAACTGAAACGACATGAATATGGAGATAGATGGATGTTTTTAATATACTAACCTACTATGTATTATGCACAATTTGTATTATCTGTACACATATATAAGAATTTCGTTTTATGTTTAACGTAATAATGCCAGAAAAACGAACTATTTATAAACTTTTTTGTGAAGAGGTACTATATTTATAGGCAATTTGAAGGCAATGAACTACAAAACATTTTTACAAGTATTTCTTCCATGTCTGCTATTTGCACAGTGACGTAACTGTTTGGCGCCCTTTGTGGTTTTAAAAAGTATGCCTTATTGCCCGTTTGTTTGTAGTGAGCAAGGACACAGCCTAGTGTCCGAAACGCGTCTGATGCATGCACGTTTTCCTGCACAGTAAATAAAAAATCTGGCAAGCAACCATTACCGTGTCCGTGGTCCTGTTTGGTGCAGCGAAGCACTTGTGAAGTGGAGTGTGTGTGTGTGTGTGTATATATATATATATATATATATATATATATGTATATATATATATATATATGTATATATGTAGCAGTTTTTGTTTTCTGTTTGGATTTTTAATGAGTCATCCTCAGAGCAATCTTTTTTAATCCGCTGTTGAACAAAGCTCAGCTGTCCTGCAAAGCCCACGATTTTGCAAATAATATTCGGGTCTTTCCAAAAAAACGCATAAGAGGGCAATGTGTTTAGCCAAAGACCCATATCTAATCCGTTTTCACATGAAAGGAATCTGTTCATTAACAACATAACTTTACAAAGTTTACAAAGTTTTCAGATACAACCAGGCTTCTTCAAGTGGTACGCCCCTTTTATTTGCAACCCTTACCTTTTGTGATTTTCTATTAATGTACAGATTGTAAACATTTCTTTAATATTAGGCGAATTCATGCAACGTTTTGGGGAAAAAAGATATTGGCACCATCCCGAGGCCCATTGTGGAAGCATTCACCCAATTAAAGTTTTAACAGCTGCGGAAGGTTCTTTTCAATGGGAAGAAATGTGATGGGCACAGTGTTTTATAATCAGTAGAGCATAAAAAAGTGCACCTAATTAAATATTTGGAACTGTTGACATCACAGAGCTGCTTCTGGAGCAAGCGAAGTGGAAAACGGTCAAAGGTTTTCGGTTGGTGAATTACTTGACAATGCATTCAAAGGCCTGTTTGATAGAATGAGTTCCAGGCTGGTTGGCGGAAAGAACTGTGCCGACCTTTTCACACCCCACAGGTATGTGGAGGTCAGAAAGATTAATCAACTGCTGGAGCACATTAGAAGCACTAGATTGGCTAAGGTTTGAATGTTGCCACACAATTTTGCACCCCATTGTGGTAAATCATCAACGCAGTGCTTTGCACCACATAGGTAGCTGTGCAAACCCTTAGTAAATAACCCCCAAAGTGCATAGCCCAGGCACAATGCCGATGGTTCTTCTGCTTTCTCCTCGTAACTTAGTGCTGCAGATCTTCATAAAGATATTTCAAGCATCTGAGGCTACTTTAAACATTTATTTTTATAATAGACATTTTTATATATAGCGCAAATTAAGCTGGGCGCTTCACCAACAAGGGGAGCTGTGCATGGATTGCGTGCAGGACCATATCACAGAATCGATGATGTGCCAGAGAAGACAGAAATTTGTAACTGGGTCACGAGAATGTCTAACAATATACATATATACGCACACATATACCAGGCACACCTCCTTAAGGTGATTTCAATAGAATCACAAGACATTTTAGCAAGTCCCACAGCCAAAGAGTAGTGCCCAAGCCGGGAACTGCTTGAGAAACTCTTCGCTTTCAGGTGGACTTCAGAGGACCATCTCAGCTTCTGGGGCAGAGGTCTGCCAACAGGAGGGCACGTCCCCCAAGGGGTGGAAAATGTATCTCATGTGTGAGGAGTGTCACATGCTGGCAAGGAGGAGCATCATACTGTAAACAATAATGTTTCGTTAGGCTCCTCACCCACGCACACAACGCACTCCACGACAATGGCCCAGAATACCTCAACAACCGCCTCTTGTTCTACACCCCTACTCGCCAGCTACGCTCTGCCAGCCTCACCCTCGCAACCGTCCCACGGATCCGCAGAACCACCACCGGAAGAAGATCGTTCTCCTACCTGGCTGCCAAAACATGGAACTCCCTCCCCACACACCTACGACTGACCGAGGACCACCTCACCTTCAGGAAACACCTCAAGACCTGGCTTTTCGAGCAGTAGCGACACCCCCCCCCCCCCACCGGCGCCTTGAGACCCTCACGGGTGAGTAGCGCACTCTATAATGGGCCATTAGTAACATCTTTTTTCACTCATGTCCTGGCTGGAGTAGGTGTCAAAGGGGAATAGGCTCAAAGTAACCCTCTAAAGACTCCCTTCCCCCTCCCCCATTCGTGATAAAGGGGCACAATGTGAATATGATTATTGTAGGGAGATTAGGCTCTCTATAACATGGTGGCACTCATGTATTTGATAGCATTTCTAAAAGATATACCTGTTTATAGCTTCTATTTCTGAATTGTTAAGTATGTTTAGAGCTGTCAGTTTTATAGAATACTTGTGAAAAATGCTTGTCATTCTGGAGGGCCCTAATGAAAACTTTTTTTCACAAAGGGGTGGGGGACAGCATAACGTAATTTAAGACCACTGCTCTAACACCTATTATCTCATCCAATGCAAGCCATGCAAACTGTTTCTCTGCAAACATGGACATCCCCTTGCACAGATGACACCGTGTCCTAAGCAGAGACACAGCTGTCCATAATTCAAATATAACATTATTTAAAAATAATATTCTTTATATGCGTTGTCTTGCATTACATCTCACTGGGTTTTTTCATCTGAAGTTTTGAAAGGATGTCTCTGCTTTAGTCGAAATGTTCTGAAAAGGTTGCATACGCTTTTCAGGTATTATTGCTAACCTATTTATTTATTTTTTACTCAGTTCAGTTCAGAAAAACTTTATTTCGGTCGACAAGACCATAAAAGTATATATACAATACGATACATCACATTAAAAAAGATGAGATAATGAGAAGGAAGTCATTCATCTTACACAGAGGGATGTGCATCATCTTAGTATTTCATAAAACAGTCTACAGTGACACATATCTGGAGCTGTTAGCCTCAATAAAGTGCATGTGCAAAAGATGTGCAATTACAGACAAGAGTTACAAAGAGCAGGCAAACATGAAGTACAACTTCTCATTTGTGGCTTTAAAAATACAGTTGGTGTTGGACAACATTAAAAATGCTTTGCTAAAATCATAAAATGTTGAATCCAGGGAAATCGTCTCCCAAGCCACCTTGAGTTTTAGAGAATACACGTACAAAACATAGTAGGGACTTGGTGTATCACAAAGATTGGAGTTTAAAACAAAAATAAAAAGATAAAACCTTAAAATTGGGGTTAAGCCATGAGCAGATTTAGACATTATTGCATTTTGAAGAATGTATGTACACTCACGGCTTTGGTAACAACTTTGAAATGGTCCAACGTCTACGCCACACTGAATTTAAAAATCGGGATACAATGAATACAATGGACGTGTGTGTGTCAGTTTTCAGGACTCTAAATGTCTCATCACAATGCTCAAACCATAGATTCCTGCACAACTGGATGAGCCAACGCTGCCTAATAAACTTATAGCCAGGGCAGAATAAAAAAAACATGGAGCTCTGACTCTTCCTCACAGTTACAGGCAGGGCACCCGCACAAGGCTGTCTTTGACCATTTGCATGAAAAGCGCAAAAGCTGCAGGGTACCATGTCTGAACTGGAGATAACATTTCATTGCCAGGAGAAGTTGGATATTATCCGGAAAGGGCTCTATTAGATATTCCTCTTTCATTAACAGGAAATCGGCAGTCAGCTGTCCTACAGTTGAGCTCCTTCCAATAGTTACAAGTTTGGACATTTGGTAGATTTTTACCACTTCAGAGCGAGAGATTGCAAAACACGCTTTCTCTGGGTTACTCCAAAGACTAGGCTTTCCCAACCTACAACATTCTTCTTTGATATATGTAAACCAAGGAATTTTATCCACGCCCGGGAAACTCAGTAGCTCCTTTCATTCTGATTGATAGGCTGCCAACTCCGGTGTCACCCACAGTCTACGCCAAAAGATTAGGGGTCTGAGGCCAATCTCATCCCCTATAGGCCTGATTCCTAGGTCCAAACGTAGAGGAATTTGGGGGATGCTTAAGGGGAGATTTAGGATCAGCCTCATAAAACTATTCTCTATTTTACTCACGTTGGTACAAGAGCAGTGGCCCCATAATTCCGCCCCATAAATTATTGCACCCCTAGCTTGCACCTTGTAAATCTCTACTATAGGCCCAGCGGGTTTAGTGGAGGAGTTTCTTAGTAATTTTGTAATACCACCTGTAGTCTGGGCTAACTTAAGCTCAGCTTTGGCTATTTGTGACCCCCGCTCCATATTTTCAGTCAGGGTGACACCCAAGTAGTTAAATACTGATACCCTCTCCAACATAGTGCCATCCAGGCAGTGGTTGGGGCGTGATGTCTTGGCTAGGTTGAAGAGCATAAACTTGGTCTTCTGGGTGTTGATCTCCAGCCCCATGTTGTTACAAAAGGTGACAAACTATCCAAAACCCTCTGGATGCCCATAGGCGATTTTGACATTAGGAGGGTGTCATCCGCAAATATCATTGATGGTACCTTAGTTCCTGCTAGTTTGGGGGCATCATTGTCTTTTACCTCGGTGAGTTGGGCAACCAATTCGTTGACAAAGAGGTTAAACAGGGTAGGTGCAAGCACACACCCCGGCCTTACTCCCCTGTGAACTGGGAAACGAGCAGTCAGTTCACCTCCTTTCCCACATCTTACTTGGCAAAATTCCTTTTGTGCAATCTAATAAGCATGCTCAGAAGATGGCAGGGGATCCCCATGTCTCTAAGTACCCCCCATAGTTTAGCTCTGGGCACCAGAATAAAAAGCCGTCTTCAGATCCACAAAAATCAAATAGGAGCTGCCACCATCCAGCCTCACCGTTTTCCAAAATATGAGTTGAAGACTATATATTTGGTCGACGGTGGAAGTGTTCTTTCTGAATCCAGCTTAATATGGGCTGAGTATTTCCACTTCTTCCTTCCACTCCTGGTGGCGGTCTAGAAGTATCCGTGCTAACAGTTTTTGTGTGACATCGATCAAACTGATCGGTCTGTAGTTTGCAGGCAGGAGTGGTGAGCCCTTTTTAAAGACTGGGACAATTTCAGCCCCTTCCCAGGTTTCGGGGATCAGCATGCCTTTTATGATAGCATTGAATAGGGCCTATAGGTAGGATCCCCACATTTTCGGTTCTTCCCTGAAAAGGTCTTCCGGAAGTTTATCTAATCCCGGAGCATTTCCAGAGGGGAGCTTGTTGATTGCATTTAGAACTTCAAGCAGGCTAATCTCTGCAACTTCTTCATGATTGGCTCTTGGTGGAGTCATCAGTACATCATCACAAAGGGCAGGTACTTCCTTCGTGGTATATAGAGCCTGGAAGTGTGCTTCCCAGGATTCTGCTGCTATATTTGGAACTATTGCCAAATTGCCTTCGCTACTGCCCGTGCTTACTATGGGCCAGAATTCCCTCATATCTTTATTAGATAGGGCGGTTTTTAATGCATCCCATCTATTCAGTTCCCAGGTCTGTTTTGCTAATCGGGTGGATTATTTGTACATCCTCTACATGTGTTTAGTTAGTGGTTTGTCTTTGGCTTTAATGACCTCTAACAGAGCCCGTTTTGACTTGCGACATTTGTCACTAAACCACGATCGAGTGATCCGTGTTTTGTGTTTTTGGCTTAAACTGTGTCTTTGGGAAGAATATATCAACCAATTGAGAAACCAGTCCTGCATGCAAATCTGCAACTTTATTGATGGATACTAGGTTGCCCCTCTCTGCGGCCACTTCGCCCATTTCTAGTAAGACTGAGGCAATTGCTGAGTATAGTTCACTCAGCTTTTCGGGTGACTGTTGGATTGCCCCCCATTTTATTCTTCTCCTGTCATTGGCGAGTATTAAATTATTGTCGGGGGGATAATGCTGACCGGGGCAGTTCCAAGGTCCAGCATCTTCAATTCCATGGACAAGGCGTTATGATCTCTATCATGCTGCTGATGAATAGCGAAATCGGAGACCCTGTCGACATCCTAGTCTCCACTAGAATGTAGTCCAGAAGAGAGGCTTGCCCTATTCTGTTAAATGTTGGGTTACCCGATGTATCCAAAGCTGTACGACTCTCAGGGAATGGTTCAATGTAATCACATTAATCTGGAGTTCGAGCAGGGACCAGGCCTTGATAGGTGGGATTTGTGGATCAGGAATTTGCCAACTCGCATCCTCCTCACTAGAAATTGTATCAGTGAAATTGTGGAGGGGCTCGAAATTACAATTATAATCTCCCCCCATGATCAGCAACATGGTCGGACGGAGAGTAAAAATAAAGAGATCTAGTAGATCAAAAATCGGGGATTCCTTATTCAGGCCTGTAGGTCGAGAGTAAATATTAATAAGAGCCAGATTCAGCGTGGTGGAAAACCTAAGTGCTACGCATAGGATATCGTCGGATGAGGAACTTAGCTGGTTAACTTGGCAACCCAGGTGTGAACCAACCCATATACATAGACACCCGGGCGGTCTGCCTCTGCCCCTTGAGATAGGTGGTATACTGAATTACGTGAACACCACCCTTGCATGGTCTTCCTGTGCCCATGTTTCCTGGAACATGCAGATGTCAAATTGGCCCACAAAAAGCCCCCAATCTGAGCAGGACAATTTGCTTTTGAGGCCACCAATGTTCCAGGATAGGACCATCAGCTTGCTCCTTATATTGTGGTTGTTAATAAGAACTTCGGGAGCATTAGTGCCATGGGGAGGGGGGGGGATACCAAGTGAGCTAATATGTAGTTATACCCTCATGTCAGTGGTATTTGGGGGGTCAAGAACTATCGAGGCTGCTGCTCCGAGGAGCTCTTCCCGTGGTCCCACTGGTAAACAGACAAAATATCGATTTCAAAATATCGAATGGACAAAATATCGACTTCAAAATATAGAATGGGCAAAATATCGAATTGACAGAATATAGTCATCAAAAATATCGTTTTTAAGGTAAGTAATGTAATATCGAATTTTAAAAATATAGAAAGTCAAAATATCGAAGTATATAATATAGGTTATTAAAAATATCAAATTTTTTATATTATTGAATTTTTTATAGTGTTTTTTATGTTATTATATGTGTGAAAAGTGTGTATTTATGCTATAATTTTTAATTAATGAATTTTATGTTATTTAATTTTTGCGTAATTTAATTCTGTAGCGGGTTGTGGGTTTATAGGGGAATAGGTTGGGAAGTAATTTAATTATAATTAATTAAATATGTCAATTTATTTGTATTTATTTTGAATTAATTGTTAATTAATTTTTATTTGGTAATTAATTAAATTTTAATTGCCAATTCATTTGATTTAATTGATTAATTGATAATTATGTTAATTTTACTAATTTAGTTTCTGTAGCGGGTTGTGGGTTTATAGGGGAATAAGGTGGGAAGTAATTTAATTATAATTAATTAAATATGTAAATGTATTTATTGGTATTTATTTTGAATTAATTGTTAATTAATTTTTAATTGCTAATTAATTAATTGTTAATTTGTAATTAATTTGTAATAATAGGTAACTAATTGTAATAATTTATTTTAATTTGTATTTTTAATTGATTAATTATTATATTATATTAAATTGGTAATTACTTTTAATTAATTTTTAATAGATATTAATATATCTATTTTTTTAAATAATATATGAAGTATTTACTTTCCCTACTGTTGCACTCACTGGAGTGGGAATAGTCATTTTTACCCCTAGGCTATCCAACGCTTTCCCTACTGTTGCACTCTCTGGAGTGGGAATAGTAATTTTTACCCCTACGCTATCCAACACTTTCCCTACTGTTGCACTCATTGGAGTGGGAATAGTAATTTTTACCCCTACGCTATCCAACCCTTTCCCTACTGTTGCACTCATTGGAGTGGGAATAGTCATTTTTACCCCTACGCTATCCAACCCTTTCCCTACTGTTGCACTCTTTGGAGTGGGAATAGTAATTTTTACCCCTACGCTATCCAACACTTTCCCTACTGTTGCACTCATTGGAGTGGGAATAGTAATTTTGACCCCTACGCTATCCAACGCTTTCCCTACTGTTGCACTCTCTGGAGTGGGAATAGTAATTTTTACCCCTACGCTATCCAACGCTTTCCCTACTGTTGCACTCTCTGGAGTGGAATAGTAATTTTTACCCCTACGCTATCCAACGCTTTCCCTACTGTTGCACTCATTGGAGTGGGAATAGTCATTTTTACCTCTACGCTACCCAACGCCTTCCCTACTGTTGCACTCTCTGGAGTGGGAATAGTAATTTTTACACCTCCGCTATCCTACGGTAATAATATTGCATATTTTTTTTTTATATTATGTTACTATATATATATGTTTTAATAAATATGATTGTAATTTTTTTATAACTTTAATTAATTATTTAATACGTTTAATGTAATTTAAGTATTTTTAAGTGCATTTTAGTTATTAATTTTTAATATTTTTTTTATTTAACATTGTTTTTAAGAAATTTGATATTTTTACAAACTATATTTTTTTACGATATTTTTGACTCGATATTTTAGTACTTACCTGTTTGTAGATAGAAACTCGATATTTGTCTGTCAATATTTTGACGCCGATATTTTTGGTAGTCGATATTATGTCCGTCGATATTATGTCAGTGATCCGGTCCCACTATTTTTTATAGATATTAATATATCTATTTTTTTAAATAATATATGAAGTATTTACTTTCCCTACTGTTGCACTCACTGGAGTGGGAATAGTCATTTTTACCCCTACGCTATCCAACGCTTTCTCTACTGTTGCACTCTCTGGAGTGGGAATAGTAATTTTTACCCCTACGCTATCCAACACTTTCCCTACTGTTGCACTCATTGGAGTGGGAATAGTAATTTTTACCCCTACGCTATCCAACCCTTTCCCTACTGTTGCACTCATTGGAGTGGGAAAAGTCATTTTTACCCCTACGCTATCCAACCCTTTCCCTACTGTTGCACTCTTTGGAGTGGGAATAGTAATTTTTACCCCTACGCTATCCAACACTTTCCCTACTGTTGCACTCATTGGAGTGGGAATAGTAATTTTTACCCCTACGCTATCCAACCCTTTCCCTACTGTTGCACTCTTTGGAGTGGGAATAGTAATTTTTCCCCCTACGCTATCCAACGCTTTCCCTACTGTTGCACTCTCTGGAGTGGGAATAGTAATTTTTCCCCCTACGCTATCCAACGCTTTCCCTACTGTTGCACTCTCTGGAGTGGGAATAGTAATTTTTACCCCTACGCTATCCAACGCTTTCCCTACTGTTGCACTCATTGGAGTGGGAATAGTCATTTTTACCTCTACGCTATCCAACGCTTTCCCTACTGTTGCAGTCTCTGGAGTGGGAATAGTAATTTTTACCCCTACGCTATCCAACGCTTTCCCTACTGTTGCACTCTCTGGAGTGGGAATAGTAATTTTTACCTCTACGCTACCCAACGCCTTCCCTACTGTTGCACTCTCTGGAGTGGGAATAGTAATTTTTACACTTCCGCTATCCTACGGTAATAATATTGCATATTTTATATTTATATTATGTTACTATATATATATGTTTTAATAAATATGATTGTAATTTTTTTATAACTTTAATTAATTATTTAATACGTTTAATGTAATTTAAGTATTTTTAAGTGTATTTTAGTTATTAATTTTTAATATTTTTTTAATTTAACATTGTTTTTAAGAAATTTGATATTTTTACAAACTATATTTTTTTAACGATATTTTTGACTCGATATTTTAGTACTTACCTGTTTGTAGATAGAAACTCGATATTTTGTCTGTCAATATTTTGACGCCGATATTTTTGATAGTCGATATTATGTCCGTCGATATTATGTCAGTGATCCGGTCCCACTACACTACTCATTACCTGTTGTGTTAATATGTCCAGATTCGTTGTGTTTGCCCCAACCCCCGGGATGGTGGATTGGCTTGGTTGGTCGCAACCAAGCTCCTCTAGTGCACCATAGTACCACGAGGTTCTTGTTCCCCCAATCTATTCCTGAGGTCACTGTTAGTCAGTCCACTTCTTCTAGAACACCGAATCTGTTTATTATAGGTATGTTATAAGGCGAAGGTCTGAGAAAGGGATACCTAAAGTCAGTATTCTGGTGTTCCAGTGGCCCCCTACTAGGATCTAGGGTGAGGGCGATCCTGTCTGGACAGAAGGGATAGAAGTTTTCCAGTGGGAGGGCCCTAACCTCGGTATGGGGCTTCGTCAGTGAAAAACAACACCCTCCAGTCCTTGATAGTACCTTTCCCCATTTGCATCCCATCCTAAAAGCGGATCCTGACAGAACTTCTCATACATTGTTACGATTGCAATGCCTTGACTCTTTATTCTAGTAGAATGACCTACCGTGGGCAACCAGATGGCATTCCTCACTTAAGGTGTCCACTAGTTAATCTGATAATGCTTCTGAGAAGTGAAAAACCAAGAATGCGTACCTTGCTGATCAACAAATATGCTGTGCTCTTAAATATTATTGTACTCTTGAAGCCAATTGAACCAGTTTGCCCTAAATCATGGAAGAAACCAACATATTCTCACTAAGTCTCATAATATATCTTATCTGTGCTTCAAAAAATGTAATAACGTATGCAGAACAAAAAGTATTGATTAAACTGATATAACTCATGTAAGTTCATTCTTGATGCAAACAGATTATGTAGCGGGCTCTGTGGAGTAACCATATATCTGTTTACGAATCTACAGGGCCGGTTCTGCTTGCAGTCTACTGCTGTCATTCAACATTCCTTTTTCCATTCTCCTTGTATAATAAGGAATGGCAAAGGCAATACGTTTTGGCTTTAAAAAGGCAAAGCCACTTAAAAGCCAGTGTTTTGGCACTGACGTGAATTCTTGCATTAAGATCCATAGGCAGATGTTGCCTGCAATATTGGAAAAAGGGAACAAAAGGAGGGGAAACATGCACTTTTATGTAGTGCTCAATAACAAATGAAAAAAGAGTCCCATATTGTATGCTATGAACAGATACAAATCATCCAGTCAGGACATTATGAGGCTGAAGATCTCCTATGCAGGATAAACAGCAAATTAGGGAGGAAAGTCATGAAATCAAAAATGTAATAACGTTTGCAGAACAAAAAGTATTGATTAAACTGATATAACTCATGTAAATTAATTCTTGCTGCAAACAGATTATGTAGCGGGCTCTGTGGAGTAACCATATATCTGTTTACAAATCTACAGGGCAGGTTCTGTTTGCAGTCTACTGCTGTCATTCAACACTCCTTTTTCCATTCTCCTTGTATAATAAGCAATGACAAAGGCAATAAGTTTTGGCTTTAAAAAGGCAGAGCCACTTACACAAGCCAGTGTTTTGGCACTGATGTGAATTCTTGCATTAAGATCCATAGGCAGATGTTGCGAGCAATCTTGAAGAAAGGGAACAAAAGGAGGGGAAGCATATGCACATTTATGTAGTGCTCAATAACAAATGAAAAAAGATTCCCATATTGTATGCTATGAACAGATACAAATCATCCAGTCAGGACATTAGGAGGCTGGAGATCTCCTATGCCAGATAAACAGCAAATTAGGGAGGAAAGTCATCAAATCAAAAGCACTCAACTGAGATAGACAACAAAGGCATGGACTGACTGAAGACTAACTGAAGAGATATGTCACACATTGCAGGACAATTTGGAGGAGTTTAATATATTTCCCCCCCTCAGGTCCCAAATATCTATACAATTTAACTGCTTATTTACTTCTCACAAGAACACTCAAATGAGATGATCTCAGATTGGACAACCCAGTGCAGTAACCAGCTAAGTGACTATATCATATGAAATACCATAAAGTGACCTGCAGAATTGTTCAAAGCTACCAGCATACTGAAAAGCATAAAACGGTGTGTTTGTCTATGCAATAACCACACCTCAGTGGACATCACGCACAACATGGAAACATTTCCTCCATTGGACCAAAACAAAGACAATACCCTTTCACTCACACACCCTCCACGATGTAGCATTCTACTCATTTATGTAAGAGCTTCAGCCCCCTCACTTAGAGGTAGTAAGCAATATTTAAATGCTGCAAAACAATATAATGCTAAGTCATCCAATAATGTTCAACGGGCTGACCTAAAGCTCAAAACAGACATGAAATGAAATACCAGTATTTGTAAAGCGCGCAGCTACCTCCGAAGTGGTGTCCCGGCGCTGGGGGCCCTTGGGAAGATTAACCGAGCTATTGCCCAGAGTCACATGATGCTAGGCTGACCTGCCACCGGTGATCGAACCGTGAGCCCCAGATTCACACGTCAGTCGCCCTGGCCGCTGCGCCACAACTCTTCCACATAACGTATTGAAAAAATAGGTCTGTCTATAGACAGCTGAACCTGTCTGTAGCCAAAATCTGAAAATGTAACGTTCCCCACATTATTGTATTAATTAATAGATTGATCCTTTGTGGCAGAGTTAGCTAGGATATATTTATAAAATCGTTCTTATTTGTTTAGATCTAACAAATTATAATCTCAACTCAAGAAAAACTACCTGCTGGTGTTGCAATTTTTTTCTCTAGCAGGTTTTTAAAACTTGATTAATCTTGTGCACTTGGGCTTCAATGTTAGAAATGGGGCTACTTTATAGATACCTGAAGGAAAGTGTCCCTTTTTGACATGGTCACCCCAACAATTTGCCTGGTATTTGATGTGATTTCGACTGGAAGTGCACTGGGTTCCTGCTAACGAGGTCCCCAGTGCCAGACCTCTTTCATAAAACTGCGATTGTACCACAATCGGCAGTACCTCTGGCACTCCCTGAAAGTCCCTAGTATGTGCTACTCCTGGTGCCTAGTGCAAGGAGGATAAAGAGGGTACTTAAGGGCTGCATCACTAATTGTGCCACCCTAATGGACCCCTCAGCAAATACATACAAACTGCCAATACAGGGTGCGTGTCCTGGTGTTGACCAAAGTGCAAAACATGACATTGAACACATTCCTGAGTGCCATGCCCACAAACACTGCATGCAGCATAGGTAAGACCCCTACAGCAGGCCATACATCTCTAAGGCAGGGTGCACTATACTACATGTGAGGACCTATCTGCATGAGCAGATATGCCCCTGTTCTGGTTAACACTATTGCTGCCAGTACAAGTGAACAGGGAAGCCATTTTGAGCACATGTGCTGGACACTGGCGAAAACGAATTCGCCAGCTACATGATGGCTTCACTGAAAATAGGGATTTTTGGTATCAAATATCTTGTAGAAATAAACCCCCACTGATGTCAGTGTTGGATTTATTAATACATGCACACAGAGGGCACCTTAGAGGTGTCCCCAGAAATCCTAACAGCTACTGGTGTACTGACTGACTGGTTTTCACCATCCTGCCACAAGAGACATGTTTCTGGTCCTCAAGGGTGAGGGCCTTTGCTCTCAGGAGTCCAGAAACGAAGCCTGCTCTGGATGATGGTGTTTTACACCACCTCCCACAGGATGACCTGCAGATTAGCTTCCAAGGCAGGGGAGCATCCAAGTGCCCCGACTTTTGTATGCGAATTGGGCTTCGCTCCCAGGAGATGTAGGATTGCATCTTGTTAGAAGAGCCTCACAATTCTTTATTTTTTATAACCCTGCCACAAAGAAATTGGCAACAAGGAGACTCATAGCTAACTGGTGCTATGTAAAGCGCTCTGATAACTGATTCGTTTCGGTTCTAGTTCGCGCTATATAAAACTCTGCAAATAAATAAATAAATAAATAAATAAATAAATGAAGCTGACCCCCTTTGTCCAGAGCCATTTAGCACCTGGTAAGATGGGAAAATTACCTAGTCAGACAGACATGTCCACCATCGTTAAGTTGGGCTACTTGAAGAGCGAGTAGACTTTTCATAGCTAGCCATTTTGGTGATGGTAAACTTAGGAATTCTGGAACAGGGTAATGCCCACTCCCAACAGGAAGTGGTCATATAGGGGGGTGTACTTCCCTAACACCTCTAAATTCAGTCTTTAGGGGAGATCTGGCACCAGAAAATTAGATCCTGATGACCTACGATGGAGAAGGACACTAGAGTCACAAAAGGAGTAGACTGAAGAAGAGGAACTGACTTGGCACCAGCCCTGCTGGCCTGTCTGATGTTCTCCATCGAACCTGCACCAAAGACGTCTCGTCCTGCAACTGTTGTGCCTCCAGAGCCTGGGAGGAAGGCCTGCTTTCAATAAAGACTCAAAAACTCCCATGGAGCATCAGAACCGCTCCCCTGCATCCTGCAGGCACCCCAAAAAGAACCACAAGGACTCTGGAACTGCCAAAACCCAATGCACCAAGCACCACTGCATCCCATTCCACCAACCCGAGTTGAAGTGGGCCATTGGTGTCAGTGTGGTCCCCAAGCCCTCAAGATAGAGAGTCCACTTTGGGTCCACCCCTTTCGAACTCCCAGAGGTCACCTGCAGCCTCTGGTTTCAGGCCCCCTCAACTGCGAGTGCTGACGGACGAAGAAACCCGACCCCTGAAAGTTCCTGTGCACCTGGCCACTGCAGCCTGAGGTGAGATGGACCACCAGCGTCCCCACATCCTCTAACATCGCTAGACTTGAACCCTCCTATTGGTTCAACCTGATTGGACTCGCAGTCAAAACCAGTAGCTTCTTTTCCCACAGACAGATCTCCATTGACTAACACTGGGTACCTGACGCTGTACTGCACCCCTGCACCCAGCCACCCTAGTACCACTAAAGGTGACTGTTGTAAAACAAACGAGGTCCAAATGTAGTCGTAGAGTAGGTTACATGAGTAGGTTTAGTGAGTCTTTTAGTTACAGGATGTTCAGATGGTAAATTGTAGATAGGAAGTACATCCCCACCAGGAGCAGCCTCCCTGCTGGTCAGCCCACACACTCCAGCTGACACTCTCCCAACCACACCAGGCACTCCAGCACTCCACTACCTCACCAAGTATTACACAACATTATATCCATACTGGCTGAGTAGCAGGGAACAGGTAACTAAGGCAAAGGATGCAAAATAACAATTTAAGCCACAACACATCTCCTTCCCTTAGGGAAAACAATTAATAATATAAAACAATATACAATCCCTTGATATTAGATACATTGCAATTACATGAATGGTGTACTATGCAGGACTAGGAGAATAAAGAACAAGTCCTCCAAGATAACAATTACATCAATGTAGTAGAAAACAGGACTAAAAGAATAAAGAGGCAGTCCTATAAGATTACAATTACAATGTAGTACTATGTGATGAAACACTCTCATTCACCCCGTTCTGTACACAACAGAGGCTATTACGTACATATCATCCATGGCACACAACCTTTCAACACAGCACTAGGGTACACAACCCTACAACACAACACTAGGGTACACAACCACTAGGGTACACAACCTACAACCCAGCACTAGGGTACATTACTCAACAACACAGTATGAAGGTGTACACGACCCTACAACACAGCACCGATGCACACAACCCTACAACACAGCACTAGGGTACATGACCCAACAACAGAGTACTAGGGTCAACGACCCTTCAACACAGTACTAGGGTACACAACCCTACAACACGGCATTTGGGTATGCAACCCTATTACAGACAACAGTCATTTAACTTTCACATGCCTTACAAGACCTAGGATAAAAACAGTAGACTCCCACACTAGCATGGCATAATACATTTAGGCAAGAAATCATGTAAGCAACAATAAACAAGCACTCTGCATGCAATAAGACATACAACATATACAATATATTCAACTCTATATTTAACTCCAGCAAAAGCATGTAACACAAGAAATCAAACATAAGAATAAACTGAATATGACACCAATTAAACATGACAGCAGAATAACAAGATAATATGAAGCATATGTACTAGAGAATCACTAGCAAACTTAAGATGGAAAGTGATAAAGATCACAAAATTGTTCCAAGTTCCCCTCGGCGAGCAATCTTTTACCCAAACAGATATTCACCCCTCTGCACAGCCAATCTCACAGCCTATCCCAGCAGTAGCACCTATTGTACAGGACCGTCAATGTTCCCTTCACCCCTGGTCCTTGCTCAAGTCTGTACCTCACCGTATGTTAATCCCTTGTTGAGCTGAAGCGCATGTTTAAGCTTCCAAATCATTATCTCCCATATCGGATGAAATGAAGGCAACAAAACACCAAAAATGTGGTCCCCCTCAAGCTTTCGATGCAGGCCACACACCACTTCATGTTTCCTTAGTAGCAGCAGTGCGTGGACCAATCTGGGATCTAGTTGGCCTCCCAGCGCTCATGCCAAGTGACACTTATTGCTGTCGCCCGCAGGGTGCGTCACAGTGCTCGCAGCAAAGACTCGGGATGGCAGCTAGAGAGAACACAGCCGTGACGCAGGGCAGCCTGTGTGAGCACTATTAAATGCTGCATCACCTCCTGGTAATGGTACAAAGGCACACACTGTGCACCACCAAAAAGGCATGCAAATGTCTTAGTTAAAAAGCTTTAGGTAAGTAGCTGTGCACTGCTGGGTTAATTCAATAATATATAACGTTTTCTCGTGCTCCTAGGATTACTCCCCGCTCGGGAGTATGGACTGAAACAACAAAGATAGCACCAACACAAGCTGTGTGGGTGTCTCTTAGGGCACTGATTGAAGAGCTGGAAGCTCCAGCAAATATTTAGAAATGAAATAGTTCGTTGAAACCACTTAATGTATATATCCAGAGTATTTTATTCATACTTCCATATGGATTAATACTTGTTCATATATTCATAGGTATACATTTCTCCATAGTGAATTGATCACAACACTCCTTTCAATGCATTTCGGCTCTAGGCCTTCATAGGGGAAATCTGTAAAGCAAAGCATATTGCTATAACTCCTCTGTATACCACAACACATTATGTGAACATAAATTCATTACTCCTACTACATTACATAATAACGTTTACTTCTTGATGCCAAACATCTAAAGCTGTTAAAAAGCTGCCATGTTTTGCCAGACAAAACGCCAAGTAAACACAACACTGCTGGTTCCTTTAAAATAAGCGCTGCCGATTTCCTCCAACAACGTTCAGCTGCTTTTCCCAATTACCTCAGTAAGCAGGATCTGTGTACACTTGCAGCAACTTCAAGGCCTTCCACCACGTGTTGAAATCTATTTCAGCATTTTATGGTAAGCAGGCAAGTAGGCTAGTTGACATCAGTGTATAAAGTTTATTGCAAGAAAGTGAAACGCCCTATACTGAAGGCTGTCCAGGTGATGAGGGACACTGTTGGGGCTAACTAGGGTGGGTGTTCCTTTTCCTTCAAGCATAACATTCTTTAGTTCCAGTTTATTCAGTAGGTTAAAATACAGTCTATCTTCCACAGCACGTAGGTTCTTACTTCAAATCGTCTTCATTGTTGTAAAACAAGTGAGGTCCAAATGTAGTCATAGAGTAGGTTATATGAGTAGGTTTATTAAGTTACAGGATATTCAGATGGCAAATAGTAGGTAGGAAGTTCACTCCCACCAGGAGCAGCCTCCCTGCTTGTCAGCCCACACACTCCAACTGACACTCCCTCAACCACACCAGGCACTCCAGCATTCCATTACCTCACCAAGCGGTCCAGCATTACACAACATCACATCCATATAGGCAGGGCAGCAGAGAACAGGTAACTAAGGGAAAGGATGCATAGTAACAATTTAAGCCACAAGAGTGACCTGCAGGTGCTGCCTTGGGCCTTGCCCCATACTCACTTTGAGTCCAGGAAATTGGCCTTGTAAGTTGCTGTACTCTACCTAAATGCTGTACCTGTTTTCCTCCCACAGGATAAAATTGTAGCATCTGGAAAACGCACTAAGTGTTGACTTTTTTTTTCAAAACAGATTTTATTGATTGATCAGGTCAAGGCATAGCACAGCTCTCCACAGTCAGGAGATCACTGCCAAAAAGCAAGACATGGTTCAGCATCTTGTATACCCAATCAAGAAAAAAGAACAACCCCCCAACTACCCCCACCACCCACAGCCACCCAACAACCCATCTACCCACCCCTTATCCCTCCCTAACCCAGTGCACGTGATCACAATAAGCCTCCAGCCACCGTTGATGTCATTCCAGGCGCCATGCGCCTCCCCAGGCCTGTTATTCATTGTCCAAGACCGGATCATCATCAGGCACTGCCGGGGGCTCCAGAACCAAATCCCTATATTCGGCCCACCTTTTCCAAATTTTGTAATGTTTGCGGGGGCATCCCCTGGCTTCAAACCCTGGGCGCTCTAACCCCATGAAATAGTCCAGGCCAGCCTTCCAAGCACACAGTGGGGGGGCTCGCTCATCCTTCCATGCACGTGCCAAGTCCCGCTTGGCCACAACCAGACCCAGTAACAAAAGGTGACGTTTGTAGATATTCCCGCCCACACCCTCCAGCACATGGAGAAGGCCCAAGCGAGGGGTGCGGGGAAGATCCCATCCCAGAACCTCCGACAGGCAGCTCCACACACCATTAAGTGTTGACTTTTTAAACGTAAAAGTATTTTTCTTGCAAAACGTGATTAGCAGATCATATTATTTCTGGTGCCTAGAAATATAAAAATAGAAATTTTTTATGCATTGGTGTGGGTCTCCTTATTGAGTCCTGTGCAAAATGTTTTGACTATTGTGTGTATTTGCAGATGTCTAACACTCCTCTCTGATAAGCCTAAGGCTGCTCAAACGCATTACCCCTAGTAGAGCTCCTTGGGATTGCAAGAGCAAGCCCTGTCCACTAGTAAGGGACCCCATAACCCTTTGCACAATATACCTCATTTTAGTATATCATATAAAGAGGCAGCTTCCTACAGTACCCAAAGAAATGTTGGTTCCCAACACATGGAAATCTGCCTCTAGCTGAAAAACCTATAAACTTCCTTCAACAGGACATTGGGCTAAATCATCCATATTCTTGATACAGGATCCTAGTCAGTGAAACTACTCGTTTGCTGATTTAGAGATGCAGTCCCCACTGTAAATCTAATTTGTTAGAATATTATCTCTGGCTCATACTCTTTATCATAGCTTGGTCATGTTTTCACTTTTCTACATATCAGCATGTCTTGGATGCATTTAACAGATATTCTAATTCCAACACTATAAATATTAGAAAGTTACCTAAATATCTTTTTACATCTTGTTGTTTTTCCATTCTGAAAATATTGTGCAAGTCTTGTCAATGGTGGAAATTGCTCCATTTAATTCCCAACGCTTGGTAGCCTTTCCAAAGGCAGAAAATTGCACTGGAGAAGTTTTAAAAAGTACGTGACACAATGGGTCACACCACAATCTTCAGCTTGTCCCAGGACTGGTTTATTATGTTTGCTTCACCACTCATCCCTCAGTCCAAACAAACAGTGACATCAGGTTGGGCATGCTATAATGTCAGTAAACTTATAAGTGCTTTTATTTTTGACAACAGCCCCCAACCGCTCCAGTCCCGACATGGGGATGCTGACCCCTCACTCAAGCTAGGTACCATTTTTCATCATAGCGGTTTCACTTAACTGACAAACAAGTTGCTTGTCCGGGTCATCCACTGATTATAGATGTATTCTTTTCTTAGCAAAGTTAGATTTGTACGTCCAATCCTGGTCCTCTACACGTTAATAGTGTGTCAGATTGATAATACCACACATGTTTATTGATTTTTTTACTTTACTAAAATATAATTAAGAATTTGTGGGATGGAAATTTGGTAATTATGGAACTGCTCTCATCACTGAGGACATAAAGGGATTGTGCCCTTTTAAAGAATGCCTGAATCAGGAATCCATTACAGTCGTTGCCATATTTCAAGATAGTATTACTACAAAAGAACTGTAGAGGCACACATCTAGGTAAAGTGTATTTTGAAAGGCAGAACTGTATGTTTCCTTTCATTAAAAAAAACAAAAAACCTTCCCAGCTCCCTTTTATTGTGCTACATCAAAGCCACCTATGGTTGTCCTTCCCTTTAGATCTTAGATTCTTAAACTTCACTACTCAACAAACCTCGATGTAAACACATGGCATCAACTGAAACTGGAATTGCTTGAGTCCAAAGTTTAGAAACATTCTTTTCATTGCTTCTCAAGGCATCAACCTGGTATTTACAGGTTACATTGCTACCTAAACTTGCAAAGCTTGGTAGCTGCTTTTGTGGGCAAAGGCGGTGCCTTTCTCTGATGCAGTCTACCGTTAGTTCAAACATATCTGGAATATCTGAGGATCTGAAAGGCCTTGCAAATATGACTAATTATTGAAAGCATTAACATGTGTGGTAGTCACAGACTTTACAAATGCAACTAATATAACGTGACATGACTTTACAAAGCACTTCATAATCCTTACAACAGCAGAGTAATATCTTTTCACTGCTGGCTCTTCGATGCCAAACAGCACGTATTAGCCATGTGAATACTTACAATAAAGGTGGTGCAAATATGTCAATCTATCTATGTACTTATTACCCCTCCGCACTACCTCGCTCTCACCATTTGTTAAAATGGTCTCTTTTGCCTGTGGGAGCGATACAACACTTATGGCCCATCTCGAAGCCTTCCGAGGTAACTAAGCTCTAGACATTTAGGAAAAGAGGTTTGCAAACCAGGAACCTGATTTGGCACCAGGATGGACACAGTGATCCAGGACACGAAGACTTGGGAGCATGAAGAAACAGGCTCATGGGCAGGGAGTCACAGAGACTCGGAGAAGGAAACCTGGGCACTGGGGTGGAGGAACAAAGAATCTGGGTAAGGGAGGGGGACAACATGGATGTGGAAATAGGCGGTGAGATTAAAGACAGAGGTACTGGTGGAGGAAACCTAGGCACTTGACTAGGGAGACACAAACAGATTGGGGGTCTGAGGGTTATATTGAGGCAGTTGGTGTGGTGTTTGCATGAGCTGCAAATCCGTTGGAAAGCAATAAAAATACGTTTGTTTTTAATCAAATGTGGGAACAGTTCTAACGTAGAACAGCTAGCACATGCGCTCCTCGCCCATTCATAATTCCTTGAACTATGATGTATGCACGTGCCTGCGTTTAACTCCGTGAACAGCGTTTACCACGTTATCCCAGGAAGCCCGACAGCCTTTGAAGCGTCGTTCACGCCGATTTGGAGGGTTTCAAGGTTTGTCAGATATTGAGGTGAGTATTAGCAAATTCACAGAATCCGTGCCGCTAGCAGTTGTCGTCAATGCTGCTGCAAATCCGTTTTCCACACATGGCCCGGGTTTAACACGTTGCGTCACTGCCAGGTTTTCCAGGAAATGCCTTTGCTGACCTATGCTGACCTTTGCTGACTTGTCCGTCGTCCCCTTCTCTCTCTCTCTTGTGCGATCTTTCACACTCGCCCTAGATTTGTTGCTCTCTCTCTCCCGCACACACGCACACAAAACACCCCTCTCTTTCTTTCCCCGTCTTTTTACTCTGTTAATTGGCACCTCAGATTCTGCACTAATTAATGGGGTTACAAGGGCAGGTGGCGCCATTCTATGTTGATAGTCTTTGTTAGCAGGCCAGTATAATCTCTTTGTTTAATTATGTGTTATATGGGTGCATGAACTTTCGACAGTTTTGTTCTGGTGGAAGTTCACCGGTCACGGCCAGCCAACTCTGCAATTATAACTCTCAACATAAGTTATTTTGTTTCAAATCGGTGGGTGCCCCCACTTCCTGGCTCATTAATGCACCACAAAATGTAAAACATTTTTTGCTGGCGCGGCGCTCCCTTGGAGCAGACACCCTAAGTGTTGTTCCCTAATGGCAAGTACATTGTTCAAAATTGGATTATTAATTGGACTGCAAAAAAAAAGGGGACCAAAAGCTGGGACGCTTAATTGTCTTCAAGGAAGACTCGTGACAGGCGGCCTCAATAAAGCAAGCCAAATCTCTTGAAGATGTAAATCTGGGTAATGGAAAGAGAAAAATGTGTCAAAGTGCATAAGAAAAGGAAGGGTTGATATCTGTTGAATATAAGAAGAGAGAGTTAAGTTTTCAGCGGAAGTCTTACACAATATTTAGGGACCTAATTGAAAGTAAAGACCTGTTTCTAGGTGTCAAATCCAATGTTGTACTTGTGGAACAACGTGTAATAAAAAAACTGTTTAGTGCAGTGGGATGGGGACAACAAAGTTTGGAAAACTATGTTGGTTTAGAAAGCATTGATTTCACATATAGTAGCACTCTAAAACCTTTTACGACTCTTGTGAAAAGCGAAAAAATACCTGGGCCTTTGTGTTTGTAAACTGTTGTACTTCCATTAAACGCAATTTGTTTCTGGATTAAGGCTCTCTGGTGGCTGTGAAAGGCGACCCACTTTACTGAACGAGCTTAATGACATCAAGTGAGTAATTCATAAGAGAAGGGCGACTATAAAAAGTGTATTTCTTAGCTATTGACATAAGAAGGCAATAAAACCAAGAGACCAAAAATGGAAATGCCTTTTCCTGTTTTTCACGTCTATAAAATATTTCTGCTTTTGCCCAATGAACAAATGGTTATCACCTGAGCTACTTCTCAGAATGGAAAATAAAGGTTCTGGGACTCACCAACGTACTGAGTCACAACTGCGGGTTGTATGTCAAAATATTGGCAACAAAAATATAACCTGACATAAATATCATGTATTCATATCATTTACAAAAATATCAAAGATTCGTTTTTATATTATCGACTCTAGTGGAGGGTGATCATTTTGGAACCGATATTTAGGCTATAATATGTATTTATCAGAAGATATTTAGCCCATGATGTTCTTGTACCACCCTCAACTGGGACTTTCCTACTGATGTCATTGCGCTGATGTTGAAAATTTGCATCACTGATGTTAAATGCCTGTATTTTCCTATTAGAAGTATTATTTCCTTGATACAAGATTCCGATCTTGTGGAAAAGATTGAGCATCTGCTGGGAAAAACCAGTACCCTTCAATAGTATATATATTGTGCAACTGATAAAAAGTGCTGTCGCTCTCTTGTCGAAGTATTGCACCCCTGCTAAGTGCTGGCATTCTACTACCAATTAAGGTATCACCTTGGTGAGAAGTTCCGGTACTCTCTCTTTAAAATAAAAAATGTGCTACTGTAAGAGTCTGACAGTACTTATCTCTTTTAAGAACTACAGTGTACAGTCAATAGGGTTCGAAGTATGAAGTGGTTGGTGGTTGTAATGCAGGTGGGAATCTGAAGAGTGTATTGGTGGGTTAAGATTGTACCATAAATATAGAAAAAAAGATGATGTATTCTACATAAGTAACTTATCCTTTATCTTATTGAAGACAATCCTACTCTCAAAAACAAATTACACTAGCTCTGAGAGATCAATTGCATCCTTTGTTGCCTTGATCAATGAAAGGCAAATACAATTTAATTGTCAAAATCTAACAAGTTTATTCTTACACTGAGGAACTAGGACAAGGGTGTAATTTAACCCCTTCGCCGCGGTGCAAATTCTGCCGTGGTGCGGGGGGTTGGGGGGGCTAGGGGGGGCGGGCACGGCGCTTCGGTGCTTATGACGGCACCACGCCGTCATGAGTCACGGGCAGCGTGTGCTCATGACAGCGTGGTGACCTCATGACTCCGCCCTCTCATTAATTCGCCCGCACAGGTGGGGAATTCGTCATGCGTGGGCGGAGCGACAGAGGCATGATGGCACCATGCCATCATGAGCACACACCGCCCATGACTAATGACGGCGTGGTGTCGTCATGAGCACTCAAAGGGTTAAAACAAGCATTGAAAAATCTGATAGGTCCAATCTGCATTTTCATTTTCAGTAACAAGCCAGACCTATTGACTTTGCTAAATGTTTTTGAGTGCACTTAATTTGAATTTAAGCAGCCACTTAATTTGAATTTAAGCAGCAGCCTTGTAGTAGAAGAGGGGGAGCTGCCAGGCATACTTAGTTTTAATAGCAGCCTTGGGATGAATGTGATTGTTAGGGGTGCTTTTTGTTATGGAGCCGTTAGAGGAATAGCTCTCAGGAATCTCTAGCAATGAAATTGTTTTTGATGCCAAGTGTCTTGCAGTGAAAAAATAACAACAAACACCGACAAATCCTACTGCTATTGTTGTAGCAATACTTGTTGTTTGCTACTATTCGCTTTACAAATGCTTGTAAAATGACACTGGTATTGCTAGGGTATCTTCTATAATTTGAGGAAGGACTTTCTGCTTGAAGAGACCATCTTGGAGCAAAATAACGTTTGGTCATATTCGCAAATAGTTTTCAATGGTTTCAAGACTGCATGTAGACTCAATATTACTTTCTCAAAAAATAGTTTTTTCCCCTGGAGTTTTATATAGCGCAAACTTGTCCCAAAGGTTTCAGGTATCAAAGCGCTTTACATGAGCACCGTTTACGTTACACAAGGACACATTAATTTTTGTTAGTGACGGGGAGATTAAGTGATTTGCCCAGAATCACAGGATGTTGAGCGTCATTGCCGAGACTCAAACCCCCAGTGTTGAGGATGACTGCTCTAGCCGTAAGGCCACATACTCTCCCCTAAATTGCATATTGTGCACTGACAATTTGTGAATGCAATCTTATTTTGTTAACTGACCTATGTACAAATAGGTCTGTCCACAAAATATCAAATTGCATGGGATCATAGAATGACTTGCCTAATATGTATTAGGCAGGTTGCAATTTACGATCCCTGGCGATTGACCTCGATCAAAAGGATGGTGGCCTGAAAGGATCAGCAGACCACCATATCTGTGATTGTGTTTAAATAAGGAAAAAACATGTTTTAAATGCATCTAATTTTCCTTAAAGGAAATATGTCTGCATTTAAAAAAAAAAAAGTTTTGTCTTTTATTTTTATTTCACAGAGAGTTTGAAGTGGTCCCATGGATAACTACCTACTCTCCCTGAAACTTTCTTTTAACATTCCCCAAGGGGAAGGGGTCCGAAGAGGATCCTATCCCATTTGCCAATCTGTTAAAACCCTAACTGGGAACTCTGTAACAAATCGATGGTCTGCAACTGGAATTATGGTCGCACATGATTGATACATCAGGGTATGAATCACAATTCGGAAGGATTTCCCACAATAAGACCCTTCCAAACAGTAATTTGCAGTGCAATTCAGAAACCCTTTTTCAAATCAGTAAATGTGTTTACAAAATACAAAAATATTTTTAAATGGTTGCAAATCGTCTCAATTAGCGAATTGGAGGGATTGCAACTGTTAACTAATTTTGTACTTCAGGCCAATAGTTTGAAGATCACTGTCATGTTGAGCCTAGGCTCAACATGACAGAATATCTCCAATACATCTTTTCCTGGAAGACCAGGAAACCACAATATCACCTTGCACATGAGTGGTGGTGGCTAGAGTCGATATAATTTCCCGCTTTTCTGTAAAATGATCAGACTCTGCACTCACCCTTAAGATTGTCAGCAAATATCATATTTTCTCCAGACTTCATTATTTCTAGCTGGACGAAACACAAAACCCTGTAAGACTCTTCTGTTTTGAGGAACATTATGGAAATGCTGCTGGGATTCCTATTCAGCTACAAACATGGAAGAAGGAAGTTAAGGGATTAAGGGAAATAGGATGGGCAGCTGTCAGGCCTTCTTCCTTTCAGAGCTTGAACACATCTGGTGAAACAAAAGCCCTTGCAAGCTCCAGTACTCTCTGAACGCACCTAGGTGCTTGCACATTATGGCATCATTCAAAGACATAAACCTGTAAAACCAGGGTTCAAGGCACCAATGCGCCTTCAGTCGCTACCAAAAGTGTATTTTTTTCCATAAAATACTATATAATTTATGGTCCTAAAAGTTGTGTTTCTTCATTGATTCATTTTGATATTTTCTAAAGCGTAGATTTATATTTTGGGATCACTTCAAAGAGCTGAGCTGCACATAGGAAGAACAGAAAAACAAAGCAGTAGCGTGTGACATATTGTGTGTTGTTACAGTTCAACAAGGTAAAGCAAGAACCATCTTCGACCCTTGTTTGATTCAAACATGTAACGAGAGTCATGGTGCAAGTAATTAATTTAAAAGTAGAGTTTTAAGCAATTTCCAAAAATGGAGATAGTTTAGTGAAACTAATTTCTTTTACACTGAATCCGTACCACATGGCTTTTCGTGGAAAATGTGTAGGATTTATTTACCACCATTTTCAGACAGTCTGCATCCTTTTTGATTCTGCATTAATTTAAAAAGAAGGCGGATTTTGTTTTAATTCAGAGGACAAAAACACATGTCAAAGTATAAATGATGAACCTGTCTTGCAAATATTCCAGTATTTACTCTCCAAATAATACACACGCTGTAACTTGCATTTTCAAATATTGGCCATTGACTAAATCTCCATTTTAATGAAATTAACTGAACTGACCCTATATCCAACACAATAACAATGTGCCAAATTCATAAATCATTCTGTGCACCAAAATTCAACTTAGTGGTGCAAAACATCAATTTTGCATTTGGAATGTGTCATTCCTTATTCACCAAATCAGGTCTATAAGAATTTCCATGTGTATTAGTCAACTCAGAAATTTGAGTACGACAAGTTTGTGGGCGAATCTGGGTGCGTCCACTTTTAAAAGGTTGTTGACGACCCGCAAACGTGTAAATCTTTGGATATTCAACAAATGTAGTTTTTTAGAAGCACTCACACGCATAACATTTACACAGAATGAATCTCAACTAAATGGAAAATCTGCTTTTACACATTGTTGTTGTAGATTCTCTTTATTTCGGATACAAAATCCATAAAACAATAATAAAAACAGTGCAATACATTTGCCAGCTATCAGCTGGGATCCATATAAAAAAATGAAAAAGAGCATATAAAATAGATTAAAATAGATACCTGCTGTAAGATGCTGTAAAGTGTGTTTGTGCATTTATCCCCAGAAGATAAAGAAACATTTCACCCAATATAAAAGTACACTTACAGGACTACGAATTTACAGTGTCCAGTAAGAGGAAAACGGACATCGTGCAGTATCTATACAATCACCATACTCAACTGAACTTGAATCTATGCAAAGTCTCTGATGTATTCAAGGCACCATTACAAATGACGCTTGTAAGTGCAAGTTACAACCGAGTCACAATCAAGATACAGTCGCAAAATCCCTCTTCTGACTCAGTAAACGTCCATTACGAATACAAATAAGCCAAGCTGCATGGAGAATTTACGCAACAGCAATAACAACCACTTCACTTGAGTCAGAGCAAAAGACAGTTCCATATTGCCTAAAGCCCAGAAGTTTGCACGCTAGTTTTAACAATTTCCCATGCAGGCGTGAGTAGGTACTACAAATGACTACAAAGTGATGCTGTGCTTTAACCTCTACTTTACATCAAGGACGTATGCTGTTGCTACTGCTCTTCTAGCCCCATTTTATGCGAAAACTGTTTAAGGGTAAAATGCCATACCTACATTTAAGATAAAGTTGCTTGGTTAGTAGACCAGGAATCGTGTATAGAAATGGTTCACATGCAGGAAATCGTTTATAGTCTAAAAAGGTGTCAGTCAAGCTGCCTGACTTAACTCTAGTTAATTCCTCCACCTATAGGTATGCTTTAAGTTGCTCTTCAATTAATGTTCATGAGACTAGGCTAGCTACATCAGAAGATTCCGAAAGGGAGGGCAAGCCAATTTCATAGAGCACAGTTTTGATGAAGGTTTGCCAGGGGATCTTCACATGACCATTGGACCATAGAAGTTCCCCTACGGATAACGTATACGCCTCAAACTCCTCTATAGACCAAAGCTTATGCCAGTATAGTAACAGTCTCAGCATCAGAGTATGATTTGAGGCAGTCATGGTGCGCTCTGTGGGAGATTAAGTAATGTCCTAATTAACCTGTTTTCAGCCCTAACCCGTTCATCAAACTTCCAATATCCCCACAGCTCCGACGCATACAAGGCAGAGCCTTTAAATTTAAAGCTATAGATCTCTAACGATGGGTCTAGTGTTCTCGCCTGGCTTTTCTTCAACACCTTAGTCACAGCTCCTGACTCTTGCTGAAGTATTAAAGTGGTCTTGCTGATTTGCAAGCACCAGTTAAGTTTATTTGACAGACTGACACCCAGATTAATACAATCTTGGACTTGTTCATTGGGTATACCCTGCATCATGATATGCCACCTCACAGCTTTATAGGGATTGAAAGCCATGAGCCTGGTCTGGCTAATATTTAGTTCCGGCCCCCTATCACTACAAAATGTTAAATAGCGATCTGCTATGGCCTTCAGATTGCACAGGCTTTTGGATATTAAGAGCATGTCATCTGCAAAGAGGAAAGTCGGAATTTTGTGAATTCCCAGTTTCAGGACATTGTTACCAAGGAAATATGAGAACTTTACTAAGTCATTTATATACAGCGTAAATAAGGTCGGAGCCAGAACACATCCCTGAAGAACTCCCATCTCAATCCTAAAGCAGTCAGTTAGCTCGGGGAACAGCCTTTACAACGCGGGTATTACCACGCGCTACCATTACAACGCTGCTATTACAACGCAAGTCGTTACAATGACTTGCGCTGGAGGGCGCTGTTGGATAGGGAATAGTTTATTTTTCTATTCCAATACCTTCTCTACTGTAACGTGGGCTGGAGTTGGAATAGAAAATTAAATTATTCCACTATCCAGCGCTTACAGCGCAAGTCGTATTAACGGCTTGCGTTGTAAAAACAGCGTTGTAATGGCACGCGTGGTAAAATCCCGCATTGTAATGCCATACAACCGTTAGCTCGCCTGTATTTACATATCTAACACAGGCATATCTAGATGCATGCAATCTTATTAAAACCAAAAGAACAATGTCTCAGTTTCCCATTTGCCTTAACATGTCCCAAAGAGTTGCCCTGGGAATCGAGTTAAAAGCTAATCTCAAATCATCAAAAACCACAAACATGTAGCCCTTATCCAATACTACATTTTTCCAATAGATAGTCCAAAAATAAAATATTTGGTCCACTGTACTAATCTTTTTTCGGAAACCTGCATGCAGATCTGAAAGTATACGGTTCTCATGAGCCCACTCCGACAATGTCCCCAACACTAGGTGACAGAATAATTTCTGCAAACTATCGATCAAACTGATGGATCTGAAATTACAAGGATCATCCCAACAGCACTTCTTAAATACTGGGACAATCTCAGCATCCTGCCAATATGTGCCTATGGGGCCACCTTCCAGAATGGAACAGAATACCAGGTAAAAGTACTGCCCCCATTTTAGAAGTTCTGCTGCTTACAGATCCTCAGGGACGCATTCAGGACCAGGTGCCTTCCCTGGGACTATCTCCTTCAGTACCTCAAGGATATATTTAAGCGAAAGATCCACAGGATTATCTATTGTAATGGCCGGTATAAGCCCTGAGGTTAAAACTTTGACCTGGGAAACTCTCTTATCTGCAGACAGTCTCTTAATGTGCTCCACCCACAACTCCGGTTGCAAATTAGTCTATGCGGGATACAGCTTGTCGGCTTCCATGTGCAACTATCCCCCAAAATAATTTGTTATCTCCTGCCCTGGCTGCTTCCACCAAATGATTACATACCCCATTTACCAAGTTAATTTTGGCCCTTTTCAGGGTATCATTGTAGTTTTTTCTGTACAAAGACATTTCTACTCGATTTCCAGCTTTAATTAGTTTAATTAGATCTGTCTTAGCGAGTCTATATTGGGTGTTGAACCAGGAATGTTGTGGGCAGATTTGCATGGCTTACTGACACCCTTAGTTAAAATAGCTGTAGCTTGTTAAGCAGCCCTGTAAGTTGATCGAGTATCTGCATGGGGTCTAAGGCATTGGCCTCAGTGAATTTCATATCCTCCGTGGTATCTGCAATCATGCTATAGACACTCACTTCTTTTAGCGGCGGTTCCTGGCTCCAACCTTCGAGGCAGCATTATTTTAATCAGCATTCCAGCGCACCGGCCCACCGGCCCACTCCTCGCCGCACCCGCTCCGCGGGTGCCGCTTCGACCTGTGTAGCGGACATTGGGGCATTGTTTGTGGCGGTAAGGCGGCTGTGGGCGCGAGGCGACAGCGGGGCTGCGAGCGTGCGGGGACTTCAATTCCCAGAAGTCCCTGCAAGACCGAGGAATAGCTTCCGGTCCGCTCTCCCTGCTGGCCCGCCCCCCACACCCCCTATATTACAACTTCCGCCTCCCGCAGCGCGGGACGCAGCCCGGGCAAAGACTGGGCAAAGACTGGGCCGTTTGAGGCCGTTCGAGGTCTGAGAGGACTGAACTGGCCTACTCTCTTTCGCCCATTTCCCACTATTGACTAATTGGGGTTGATGTTGTAATCTCTCACATTCCCTAGGTGGCATTACCCGGGCTCTTGTTCTTGTTTAACTATGTCCACCAGGTTAACTCGTAGCAAGGCCGGTAAGGGAGGCACATCAACTAGTGGTCCAATGGATGATTTTATCACTCGTACTAATCTTGCGATTGACCAGGAAATTTCCAAACTGCAGACTCGCGTCTCTCTTGAATTGGCTGCCGCTAGAAGATTATCGGAGGTAATTGCAGTCTCCAAAAAATCTTCACTGGGGCATATAGCTACTGCTGTTACCCCGGAGCGACCTGCCAATCCTAGTTCCTTAGTCTTGCAGGCAGAAGTCCACCAGGTCCCGATTTTACAACCCCCCTCTCCAGCCCCAGGGCCAGCTGCCGATGCAGGTGACTTGATCCTGCCTGTGTTGTCTCCCACGAAGAATGCCAGTTTTAACTTTTCTACCCCAGTAATTCTAAAATCACTCACTGGTAAGCAGGATCCCAGCTCTAATTTCCCCGCCCCAGTAATTTTTAATTCATCTAGGATTAATACAAATCTGAGTAATTTACCCAAAAGGAAAAAGACTTCCCGGTATACTTATTACCGCAAGAAGGCAAGAGTTGCGGTGGCACAGAAACCGAAATTGTCCAGTGTTCCACCACCCAATATAACAGAAGGGACTATCCCTAGGGATCAGCCATATCGAGAGGGGGTTTCTGAGGGGACAGATCCTGTTTCTACCACCACCATAGTACAGGAGGGGGGCTCACATGTTGAGGGTCGGGAAGGGAAGGATGGGGAATTCATAGGTATAGTTTGGGAAACACTCAAGAAACTTCTTTCCCCCCTTGCTCTAAGACTCTCATGCATTGAAAACAGCTTGCTGGAGATGGAGAAAAGCATTATTGCTTTGGCCACTCTGGGCTTGAGAAGTCTAGAAAACCAGGTCCTTGGGGTAGAGGACCCAATTTCACAAGCATTACATCTTCCTCCCCCTGTACCACCACCTAAACGCCCGGTTCCCAAGCCGCGAACCCTGGGTGTGAACCAAATCACTGCTACCTCTAAATCTGAGGTCCCCACCCGTTCTTTTCCCCTACCTTCTCCAAAGCCTATTACAGGCCCTCCTGTCAAACCTCCCCCCAGTGAATCTCGTCAGCAATACTCCCAGGGCACTTTTGCTAAGAATAACTTTAGAGGGGGTTACATCGATCTTCCCCCAGAGGCCAATGATTATGTGGTTGTTCTAACGGGTGTTTCTCAGATTGAAGACGGCCATTATGAGAACCACTGGTCTTTGAAGAACAAGACAATGCATTGGCTTAATGTGAACCGTCCAATCCCCAATGGTCGGAAAAGCAGAGTCCTGATGGTGCGTCGTGTCCCCTGGGTGGGTCCCACAAAGAAAACCACGGTTGGGGACTGTATAGTGGTGACCTTCGAGGACCCACATACAGCACGTCACATCTGCTCTTGCCCCACCGGTGAAGGCTCTCGTGTCATTCCTAGACTTTTGCCTTTCTTCTATCCGCCACCTCCCAAAAAGCCACGGGAAGACAATTGGTCCCTGGTACAGCGGCATGCATGGAGGACTCATTCCTCCAATTACCAAGATCCTTTTGTGTGCTGGAATGGTCTATCTACCCTGAATAGGTTTGGTAGCCTTGAGGAGGTAGACTGACTTGCAAGGCAACCTATTGTTGACGTAGTGGCAACGGCTACCTTACCCCAGATTGCAGGGCTTACTGATAGTCTCTCCGTAGCGTCTAATTATAGTCTCGGACATATGGAAAGTCATTCAGTTTTGACATTAGTATGTATGGACACAGTTGAGGATTGTACTGGTGGAAAAATCAGTACTTCTACAGGTGCTCTGATAACTGGTGAAGAGATCAAAATAGATGACCCATACCAAGATAGAGTAGTTCCCCCCTTGGCACCAGTGTCGCCTACTGCCGAATGTGATTCTTCTGGTAGTGGGCCAACCCCACAGTTGTTCTTCCTGTCATGGAATATTGCAGGGGTAGGCAAAAATCTGAAAGATCCAGAATGGGCAGATTATGTAGATTCCAGTGATCTCTGCCTACTACAAGAAACCTGGGCAATGGATATTCCACATAGGATGGGATATAAAACTTTCGGCATCGAGGCCATCCAGTCTGATAGGGGAAGGCCATCCGGGGGACTGATCATATGGCTTAAAATTACCCTAGCTATAAAGGTTGAACCCATAGATACAGGAACCCCTGATATTTTGGCTTTAAAAATCGCATCTGCAAAAGGTGGTGAATACTACATTGTTAATGTCTACAACAGACCCACAGGGCATTCCAGGGTCTCGCCCACTTTGGAAATCCTGGACTCTTTTTTGAAAAGGGTGGTGGGCAAAGTCCCTGTGATATTGGGAGGTGACTTGAATTGCAATTTCGAACCGATCCTCGGGATTACTGATGTTTTCCAAGACGAAGATCAAGCTTATAATATTCCTCAGCTTGAAACTTCGAACTATGTCCCGTGTACCACTTTGGCGGTCCAACTATTGAGGTTAACAGTTGACCACGGTCTTAGAGCATGTAATGGTCGTTTCCCTTCAGACCTAACCAAACAACCAACCTTTGGGAAATCAAAAAGTAGGCTAGATTTTATTTTTGTTTCACTAAATATTTGGCATTTCATGATCGATTTTAAAGTATCAACAAGGGCCGAGAGTGATCATTATCCTCTGGAACTTTATATTGACGTACACATGATTAGAGATATCCCCGCCCCTACGTCAAGTGAGATAGTTACTGATGATTTATGCGAACATGCACATATAATTAATAATAACAGACGTGCTCTAAAATGGCCGCATCTTTTAACTGAAGGTAAGACCTTAGCAGCAGTCTACTCACTGTTTGATAAGATTTTTGCACCTTTAGTAGGACAACCTTTGTTAACTGATAGCTGCGATCACTTTGTTGAGCTACACAAGGTTTTTTTTAATGAACTAAGAATCTACATGTCCAAAATGCCAAGGAAGAAACAGCAAAATGTACGAGTGGGATGCCATGGGAAAATTTGGTACGATCATACATGTAAAATGGCCAAGAGGAAGCTCTTAAATGCTATTAAAAACAAATCCCAAGATGACGTTGGACTCGCTAGGGATGAGTATAAGCATGTTCAAAAAGTTTCGAAAAAAACATGGGAAGAGTTAATTTGGGCTGACATGTTGACTGCTGCAAAACAAAATGATAATGTTGGCTTTTGGAGGTTGGTTGCAAATGGGGGGCATGCAGGAAGACCTGTGAAGGACACGTTTATTGATGAAATGACATGGGTGACACATTTTACCAATTTGTATAAACAATATGACAGTGGTGATGAGGAGTTCCCATGTTCACTTCCACTACCTGTATGCCTTGATTTTACCCTGGACGAAACAAATAGGGCAATCAATGAATTAAAAAATAACAAAGCTCCCGGCCCGGATAAAATACCGGGTGATCTCTATAAACATGAACCTGAAGTCTGGGCCCCCTATATTAATCGTCTGTTTAATGCTCTGTCCATAAGTTGCAAATTCCCTGATAGTTGGCGTGCAGCAGAAGTTGTCCCAATTTTCAAAAAGGGGAATAGATCCGTCCCCTCAAACTATAGACCTATTAGTTTAATGGACATTCTGCAAAAACTCTATGCCAAACACTTGCTATTTAGGATAAATGATTGGTTGGAGGAGTCATCTATACTTTCCAAATTTCAGGCAGGCTTTAGGTCTAAGATTAGCACCATAGACCAGGTCTTCAGATTTTGTTGTCTGTATTGGAAGTATGTTCACATTAGGAAAGGTCATTTGTATGTAGCCTTCATTGATTTGAGAGCGGCATTTGACCTTGTTCCTCGCAACTTGCTTTGGAGATCCTTAAATAAAGCCGGCCTGCCAGGAAGCCTCTTGGTCCACATAATTGAGCTACACGCTAGAAATCATGCTAACATCAGATGGGGTCCGAATGGCGAACTGACGCGTGACATCCCGATTAAGCGTGGTGTCCGACAGGGATGCGTCCTGGCCCCCACCTTGTTCTCTATTTTTGTCAACGATGTCCCTGATTACCTTAATGCTTGTAGCAACGATTCACCCCAGCTCAATGGAGAGAGGGTGCCTGCGTTGCTCTTCGCGGATGATACCATCTTAATATCCCAAACCAAGAAGGGCCTCCAGGCACTCTTAAACTCCTTTAGTAGCTACTGTGTGACCAAAGGGCTAGAAATAAACGTTGATAAAACCAAATGTATGGCTTTGAATCCTAGTAGGCCGGACAGAGGGAACCTGATCTTGAACGGGGAAATTCTAGGTACCGTGGAAAACTTCACCTATTTGGGGGTAGTACTTGACTCTAAGTTAACATGGAAGGCCCAAATCGAGAAAAGTAAGGTGTCATATGCTCATAATACCAAACCAATAATCTGTAGATTGAATGCTAGTACAAGTAAAAGTGTAACACCTGTACTTGAACTTTTTAAATTTAAAATTCAATCTGCTGCCCTATACGGGGCTGAGATATGGGGACCCTGGGCCAGGGAGATTTTTCAAGGCCTAGATAATAAATTTATGAGAACAATTGTAAGGGTCCCAACTAGTACACCACTAATTCCCCTCCAGCTCGATTTGAATTTTAAACGAACCGACCATCTAACTACTTTAAGACCGTTAATGTTCTGGATAAGGATTTGGTCCACCCCAGAATTGATAGACTACAGGAATGGTCTCAGAGAAGTAATGAACTTAGATTCTTTTAATTCCCTACGGTGGTTCGGGCATATTAAAAAATGGTTCGTAATTCTGGGCTTGCATTCGTTCTGGGAAAACCCAGAGAACCTACCTTCCTTTGCTAGACCCATGGTAAAAAGAGCCTACTGGTCCTTTATGAATAATAGGCATGCTCATGAAAGCAGAATTGGCACTCTAACCCAACATTTTTTATTCTTCAAAGACGAACCTTGTTTTGAATCCTTCTTGGACGAAATAGAGCCCCCTGTTGCTAAGACTCTCTTCTTGAAATTTAGGTATGGGAACCTCATGCTGAATTCCAACATAGAGCGTTGGTCAAAGAATAAACCGGATTATCTGAATAGTACAAGTGAGAGATGTCCTATGTGCTCAGACTTATGTAAGGAGAATGAGGTCCACATGTTGTTTATATGTAAAGCGTATCTGAAAGCTCGAAAAAGATGGCTTAAACCCATGTGTGTACTTTTAGGAACCAGATCCTGTTTAACAGCATACAGGATCTTAAAAACTAATACTGCTCAGTCTATTGTATTGAGCATTAGTAGGTTCCTCTACTCTGTGTACATTGTCCGAAGGAGATTGGGACAGATGCTTTAAGTTGGACTAATTCTAAAGACTGAACCTTGCTGCTAAATGAATGATGTTTTAAATTGATTGATGAAACTTAACTCCGCACTTTATTATAGAATTGGCTGTTTTAAATGAATTGATGCATGTATACTGTTACGATTTTCTGTTCTATGTATGTATATACGTGTGTCTTTTATGGCCATTCGGCCGAAATAAATAAATGAAATGAAAGACATAGGTCTCCTGGGAGCATTGAGTCACCACACAAGATATGCTGTGTTTCATGCCTATTTAAAATTAGTTTAAGTGCATTGTGGTCGCTGTCATAATGTTCAATAACCATCATGTCCACCAGGGAAGACCACATTTGAAGAGATCGAAATATATAGACAATACAACTCGATTGAAAATGAGCATTGCAATAACCCTGTGGAGAAGAGGAATCATGGTGAGGTATCCAGCAGTCCGTACACATTGATTGAGAGCTGAAAGAGGCCAGCTGCTGAAGTAATGCAATAATTATTAGATGATGATCTGTTATAATTTAAATGCAATCTTAAATCAATAATTCCTCCTTAAGATCGTCAACTGTCTTTATCAGGTCCTGTATCAGGATGGATTGCTAGCTTTTGTAAAGTTATAAAATAAGCCACTCAAAGAAACAGACTCACAGTAAACAAGTGCAGATTATCGATTTTGACAAGGAATGTTAATTTTTTCAAGGAGACACTTAGACGAGGACTCTAGAACAGGCGTGATTTGTAAAGGTTAAGCCATACACAGCCATTTCTGATTACAGGCTGCTTACAAGGCTGGGCTCCAGTATCTTTTCCCTTTTCCCTGATTACTTGGTAAAGATTTTTGCCACTGGTTTTCCATTCCCCTTAGTACCATATGAAGAAAAGGGGAGGGAGGCGGGCGAGAGTTTATGCTTTAACATTGAATCCACCTCTTTAATCGGAGTATCTATTGCGGTCAAGGTGTTACTGTTGTTTGTTAGGCTAATCATTTTCTTTGATGAGGAAGCCCCCATGGAGGTCTCCAGCACCTTTCCTTCCCCCATACTAGTACACCAAGATACAGTCAGTGAAGGTGAGTAGGCCTCTGAGTTAATGCTTACAATAAATGGTCGGAAACGTGCGGAATGTAAACTAAATGATACTTGTACCTTCCGAGCCCGCAGATGTCAGAGGGATGGCCCAACCCACCCTGTTCTAGGGGATGACAGGTGAAGACCGACCCGCTCTTGGCATGGTCTTCACCCAGGCGCGTCACACTCTGTGGGAGCTGACAATACGCTATACACCTCTGTGGTGCACTGGAGTATGGGGCTGGTGATCCATACTGGGCCCTGTGGCACAGTTCTCCTTCTCAAGCTGCAAGAGATGACAATGCTCTATATAGCTCTCTACGGAAGTGTCTCCCTGGCACACTGGAGAATGGGGCTTCTGTTCCCTCGTGACCCTCCTTTTCTTTTACAAATTGATTTATTTTGTAGTTTCCCAAGAGAGAAAAAGTGTTCCTCCATGGAGAAATCCTTTGCGCTACACTAAAACATGTTTGCGATTACTGCTTACTATTCACAACCTGGAAACACACTTTACTTTTTCATGTGCTTTCAGTGTGGGAAATTACCTGCAAAATATTTTTTAATAGTATAAATTGTGCTACAAACAAGATGCTATCCCATAAGTGCAATTTTCAGATCTTCTTTAGTTACATTTTCAGAATAATGCCCAGGTAATTTGTATTATTATTATTTTTTTAACAACCACATTTTATTAAGGTTAAGTTTAGTACACAACATCATCCACACATAAGTACACGCAATGAATATGGATTCAGGTAATGAGCACTGACAATCTTTGAACCACAATACATCTTCACAGAGGCCATCCAAGATGGCAGCACCACCCCTCCCCTCCCAAATTTTCTCATGTTTCCAAGGGCAGCCATGGGCCATATAAATTGCTTGTTCCTGGTGGGCACACTAGTCAACGTCTTTACGCCACTCCTAAAGGGAGGGAGCCTCCGGGTGCCTCCAGCAGGGAGCAATGTCCCTCCTACTCCACCAAGAATGGTACCTTGATGTATATTCTTTCCCCATGGGATTCACCAATCCCCTTCAATAACGCCAGTAATGCCTCCCGGAGACCCATTTCAATAAGATGACCCAGAACAGCAGAAACCTCTTGGCTTACTCCACATCAGAAGGATGTCAGGTGTGGGCAGGACAATGGTACATCAAAGAAATCGGCATCTGAGGTTTGGCATCATACACAGGTAGTTAGCCCCCTCCCGATGGAGTCACCATGGGGCTAGGTATGTGGCATGAAGATAGTTGACCTGGATTATCTGCAAACTAGAGGAAATAGGAAGTTCCCTAGGGGTCAGAAAGGCATTGCTCCAGTCGTCATCATCCAACTCTCGCACCCAGCTTTTCCATTTACAGTACAGTTGTGGGAAGAGGTCTGGGGCATTGACAATCAGGGAACGATAAATCGCAGAAACCGCACCCATACCCAGGTGGCCCGTTAGGAGTTTCATCTCAAGTGGGCTGCATTTAGGGATTTGCGTGTCTGTCAGGACATGAATTAAGAGGGCATGCCTCAATTGTAGGTTACAAAAGAATTGTGTATGTGATAGTTTTTATTGGTCTTGCAGTTCTTGAAAGGACATTAAAAGCCCCCCTTACGAATGTCAACCAAATACATAATGCCAATGCAGTCCCATTGAGAGAACCCCATAAAGCCAGCCACCTGGTCCAGCCAGGTGCCCCGCCACAGGGGGTCAGGTCTGTGAGGTGGCATGTCCAGCGAATGAGGTACAAGGCCGCTCTCCAACAGAACACTGTCACCTAGGAACAGGATGGAATCATGGAGGGCAAAGGGGCACCTTAAAGTAGATCTAATAGTCTATCGAATCCCAGAAGGTGCCAAGACGGTATGCAGGGTCATCCCATCCACCCGGGACCTGGTGAGCAGTGAGATAATAGGCATAAAGATCAGGAGCGCCACGGCCTCTATCAAATGGCGATTTCCAGGTTGATGCAGATGTCCCAGGGTGATGCCCACCCGCCGAAACGAACGTGATCAATTTCGAAGTAAGGGAGTGGAACCATGTAAGGGGAATTGGATAGGGATAGTGCATTAGGACGTGCAGACATTGAGGTAGGCACATCATTTTAAATAAAGCAATATGCTCCATTGAATTAAGCGGAATACGTCTCCAAGTGCGCAAGTCGCAGTCCAGCGTCGATTGAAGAGGATGGAATTTTTTGAGAGACCAGACATGGTCCGGAAGGCACAGGATATGGACCTAAAGGTGCATGAAGAAACGTTGTCTAACTAAAATATGGGAGCACCAGAGTCGCCCCATTGCATCACCAAGACCAAGACAGATTTGGAAGCGTTTACCCATAGTCCAGGCACCTCAGCATACAGTTGAAGGATCTCAAGGCTCCTAGGGCAGGACATTGTCCGCATATAAAGCAATGCGGTCTTCCACACCTCCCTCCCAGCACCAGCCCTGAACCTGTGCATCACAGCACATCAAGCAGGCCTGAGGCTCTATTGTGAGAAGTTGACCTGGCATATGCTGTCCACTACTCGAGTGGGCACCTTGCCCCAGTCCAAACGACCCTTATTGATGGTAGGTTTAAAGACAACCTATATAGAAAGCTATCCTAGTGGTAGCTGTGGAGAGCAGCCTTCAGGCTAAGTCTTGAAGGAATGTAAAGCAGCTTGTTTTACCAGTCTATAATCTCATGAATGACCAAATGAAAGGAGATGCACACCAGGTATATATATAAAATATATGTATTTATTCTAAACACATCCCTCTACTCTCTTTATGAGGCTAGAGGCAAAAGTACACAAAGTAAACTTATTTAGCACACAGTAAATTAGCACAATATATGATTAGCCCTAGGGGCGTCACAAACCATATACTAAGAAAGTGGTATAAGAATTACGACTGACATAGATACAAGGCCTACAGCCTTTAGAACTGCTGGGGCCACCAGGAACCACCCAAGGTAGTGACACATGGGACCCACGGGGGACGCGTGCTGTGTCTAAACACAACCATCAATCACCATTAACTTCTATGCGGAAAGTCGCAGTTGGAAAATTACAGATAAAGGACACTTAGAAGAGGACTTGGAGCAAACTCCTTTAGAACTAGGCAGTTCTGGAGCCAATACTCACGGGAGCACAGGAGTACTCGAATTACCTCACCCAGGGAAGCCAGGGGCATAGGTGTCCTTTGGTGTCTGGTTTCGTCGTCGTTTTCAATGGCGATCTGCTGCAAGTGCTCCTGGCGACCAAGTCAAACGTGTCCGGGTGAATCCAAGGGTGGATCGAAGATCTGAAGAACCTGAAAGCAGAGGAGGCAGAGTCTGGGTCACTAGCCAGTGACTAGGAAGGCGAGGAGAAGATGCTAACCGATGTCCGGTGATTTCAGGTGAAGAAGGTAAAGGTTGACCATTCAGCCACGAGGACCAGGAGGCGTCGAGGACAAACAGGAGCTGGATTCGAGCTGTCCCATAAAGGATGTCGAGTGCTGCGGTATCGGTTTCCAGATTGGGCCCAACAAGCCTTGGCAACAGCAACCCACGCAGAAAGCAAAGATTGGCTTCGGTGCAGACCAGCAAGGTCTGAGAGACTTACCCTTTGGAGGGAAGTCAGGGCACGCCTGGAGTAACCAGGAAAGCCCAAGAAACAGAATAGTTACCTTCGTGGGAACCCACCAGTTGACGGACCAGGGATCGTGAAGGAGCCTCAAGTGGAAAGGCTAGAAGCGGGCCAACGGAACACTCGTGGAGTGTAGGCCCACAATCTTCGGTGCAAATGGTGCCCGGGGCTTGGACTACAAGTAGCCCAATACACAACTTCTGGAAAGTTCAGAAAGTTGATGCACTTGAAAATTTGCACGGTGTCCAGGAGTTCTGGTCCCATGTCACTCGTGAGGGCAGCGGGTCTCAGCTTTGCTGGGATCTCGTGTCAGCCTCTGCGAAGTCTGGAAGTCCATGTCCTGAGTCGCAAATCCGTTGGGATCCAGCTGGAGCCTTGGAAATGCAGACTGGCAAGATTCTTCTTTGGTGCCTATTTGAACAGGGGAGTCACTCCTTGACCCCAAGGGAGATTCTTCCGTCTTCTAGTCGATACAGAATGTCGAAGTTCCAGGATATATGTTGCAGAGTTTCGTCCAGGGTAATCTGAAGTCCTAAGGACTGGGTTACTATACTTATACTACGTTTAGGGGTTGGACTTACTCTAGGGACCCACCTATGGGTGGATCCAGGGAGGGGGGTGGTTACACCCTTTTCCCTTTGTCCAGTTTCGCGCCAGAGCTGGGGCTGACTGCCCCTGCAACCGGTTTGAACTGGGGTATGCACAGGGATACCAAGTGTGCCCCAGCACTGTCTGAAAAGCATTCTCTTAATGCACCCACCCAGCCTCAATACACTAAAGCCTGTCTGTGAGGTGGTTACATTTCCCTGTGACATAAAACCTATTGTCCAGGCCTCCCCTGATTGAGTTTCGTCCAGCAGCAGGAGGTCAGACTTGCGTCTGTGGCTGCAGCATCCATTTTGGGATGCTGGGGCTCTTTTAAACTATTACCGGTTAGGTAAGTGTGTACATGTCTTCTTCCTCTAGAAGGGTGGAATTCTACCCCCACCACCAGAACTGTTGACACTAAACAGGACATGTTTCCATGCAGCCCTTCCAAAGTTAGCAGTAACAGCGAGGTTATAATGCACTTAAGAGTATATGGTCTGGCTGCATCACAGAACAGCTACAGAGAAGTGATTTCGAAAGCTGCAGAGGGGTCCTGCTCATGCATGGGCACCCTCTCACATAAAACCAAGCACTCTGCCTTCAGGATTGTTAAGGCCTGCCAAAGAGTGACTTATAGGTTTATAGGTGTCAGTGATATAAGGTAGATATTGGTAACCTATATCTCAGTAAGGGGTGCATGCACCACCTTACCCAGGCTGCAGTAGCAGACCTGTGGTGCCATTTTGGAAGTCTTCCCGGGGTGACATAATACATGCTTCATCCCCTGGTAGGCCTCTGGGGTACCTTTGACCTTAGTACCCAAGGTCACAATTTACTAGGGACTCACAAGGGTAACCCAGTAACTAATCTGGAGTGTACCTAATGTACATGCAATCAATTTAAGGAGGAACAGCTAGGCTGGGGTCCTGGTTAGCAGGGCCCCAGCCAGACTAAAGTTGAAAAACAGTGAAATACCAGCAAAAAGTGGGGGTAACCATAGTATGTATGTATGTATGTAGGCATACTTATAGAGCGCATCTGTCACCCAAAGGGCATCCTGGCGCTTTGACCACAGACATTCTTACAGATGACAATTACACTGCCTTAGGAAAAAGGTAGGTTTTAAGATCCTTTCTAAACGACAAAAGATCCTGCTTGCACCTTAGGGCCAGAGGTAGGGAGTTCCAAAGCTTGGCGGCCGCGAAGCTGAATGAACGGCCGCCCATCCTCACCCTTTTTATCTTGGGCACAGTCACCAGGAAGGCCGAGGAGGATCTCAAGAGTCTGGCAGCAGAGTACCAGGAAAAAAGACCTCGCAACACCACTGGACCCAACCCATGCAAGGCTCTAAAGACCAAGCAAGCTGATTTAAAACAGATCCGTTTTTGCACCGGAAGCCAGTGTAGGTCCGAAAGGGCAAGAGAGGACGAGGCAAACCATGGCCGCGAGAGCGCCAATTTAGCCGCCATGTTCTGTACCCGCTGTAACTTCAAAATTAGGGTATTGGGAGCTCCCAGAAGCAGTGCGTTACAGTAGTCTAACCTTCTGAGAATGATACTGCGCACTGCTTCCGTCCTCGCTGAATGAGGGAGAAGCGGAAGAATCTTCCGCAGCATGCGCAGCAGCAGCATACAGGTCGCCGTGGTTTTATTAACGAAGGCATCCAGCTGGAGACCAGGCCCGAGCACGACACCTAGGTTACGGACTGAGTCTGCCGCTGCGACAGGGCCCAAGGTAGAAGAAGGCCAGAGTCCCTCTGGCAGAGGGCGAGGCACGCGATCTGCCGAGCAGTAGAGAACTTCAGTTTTTGCCCCGTTAAACTGTAACGAGTTCTGACGCAACCAACCCGCAGCTGCCGACATGCATTGGTGGAAGGATTCCAGGGGGACCGCATCCCTGCCCTCGATGGAAAAAATAAGCTGAGTGTCATCGGCATAATTGATGCAGTAAGCAGACCCTACTCTCCTACATGTATCACAAGAGTGAAGAGTAACAGGGACAAGGGGCATCCCTGACGCATGCCCTTATGAATCGGGAATCGTGGAGAGAAAACTCCATTAGATTGGACCTGCACCTAGGAGGTACAATACAAAAATTCACCAGCTTACACAAAGCTGGGCCAAATCTTGCACGCTGAAGCACACCTCCAAACAAAGACCAAGAGACCATATCAAAGGCCTTTTGGAAGTCAACAGGAGGAGGGACAGCTTCTCCTCCTATGTGAGATGCTCTAGTCTAGAAAGTGCCTGTTGCACTCTTCAAATACAATGACGAGTGCTCCTGCTGGGCATAAAGCTACATTGGTCTGGATGCACCAGATACAGGAGGGTACAGCTTATCCTGGTAGCCAACACCTTTTCAATGAGCTTGATATAGACATTGATGAGGGAGATTGGGCGGTATGATGAGCAATGGTCCACAGGTTGGCTGGCCTTGGGCAGGGCCAGTATGGTGGCGACAAAAAGATCTGGAGGAAAGGAACCACATTTTAATGCAGCTGGAGGCTGGAGAGATAACACACAGCACTGATGGAGGAGATGACCACAGTGGAGTACGGATTCATATATATTTAGGCAATTCGAGTAAAACTTGCTCTGGTGAACAGATTTCAACATGGCTGCGTATTGAAGTAATTAACCGCTCTAGTACCTGGTTCCAAAGCATTAGGTTGTGAAACTACTGAATGAGGAAATGTAAGCAGAAAAGTGAGTTAATAATTGGGTAGTAAAACAGTCAGAATACTATATATGGAACTTTGTGCTTTTGTAGAGCTTCCAGAATACCCAAGACCTATTCGGGATCATGAGCGAAAAGAGCTATGGCCACTGCAGCCATAGAATTTTCCCATGGCCTCACGAACCTGCATATCCTTCTTTTCTAGATCTACACTGGTTTTCCCATAGCTTGAATAATGTGCTTGTAGCCTCATACTGTTCTTATATTTGACATTTAGTTAATTGGTTGATTAATGTAGCTAATTGGTGAGTGATCTTACAACACCAAGTACCTTCTAAAGGCCACCATTGGATCAAAGTCAGCTTATTTCTTGGAGACTTTAATTTGAACTGTGGTTGTGTCACAATGCTCAAAAAGAGCTGCTGAAATTGCATAACATCAGACGATGCAGAAAATATCGCACCAACAGTTTAGGCAAAAGGCTAGACTTCATTGTCCTAGGAAATATCACCATGAACAACAGATGCCTATTGACATTGATTGGCCTCATTGATTTCTCTTTTCTTCTTTTGAAAGAATATTCTTGCATTTAGTTTGGAATGATTGGGCAAATGAGTCCGTTCTTTTGTTATTGCTGCCTGCCTGCAGCCTTGCCATCACCGCGCAACAAAGGGGGAGGAAGACTACAACCCCAGCCTCTCACGCGGCCCTCGCCGCCTACGAAAGACTTCAGCGCCTGGAGGTGCTTTGAAAGTGTTCCTGGGCTCACACGGCGCGGGATGCCCATTCTTTTGTTATTGCTGCCTGCCTGAAATTAAATGAAATGAAATGAATAAAAACTTATATAGCGCAACTTAGCCCGGAGGCATCAAGGCGCCTATCAAAAAAGAATCATAAAAGGCATATCCCAAAAAGCTAAGGGTAAACTTTGGCAAAAAGCCATGTCTTCAGGGCCCTTCTAAAGGCTTGCATTGATGGCAGGGACTTAATTGCACAGGGCAGGGTACTCCACCATCTCCGAGCAAGACTGGAAAAAGCCCTGCCTCCCCACTTAGCTCTTCGAACGCGGGGGACGGATAACAAGAGCTTTTTGGAGGAACGAAGGTTTCTCGGGGGAGCGTACGGAACCAGCAGGTCTTTTATTCCTCCGATCTCCTTTCTGGTCAAGGCCCCGTAAATCAAACAGAGAACCTTAAAGGAGATCCTGGCTTCAATCAGAAGCCAGTGCAGGGATTTCCTAGCGGCAGTGGCTGACGAGCGCCTAGGCATGTCCAGCACAAACTTAGCCGCAGCGTTCTGCACAATTTGTAGTCGCTGTAAGAGGCCCTTGTTTATTCCTGCGTCTAAAGCATTACAGTAATCGAGCCGAGAAGCTATTAATGCGACCACAATTTGCTTGCGGGCTTGCAGGGACAGATAGTGTTTATTCTGCCTGCTGCCTTGCCATCACCGCGCAACAAAGGGGGAGGAAGACTACAACCCCCAGCCTCTCCCGCGGCCCTCGTCGCCTACGCAAGACTTCAGCACCTGGAGGTGCTTTAAAAGTGCTCCTGGGCTCCCGTGGCTCGGGACACACGTCCTTATGTTATTTCTTCCTGCCTGCTGCCTTGCCATCACCGCACAACAAAGGGGGAGGAAGACTACAACCCCAGACTCTCACGCGGCCCCCGCCGCCTACGCAAGACTTCAGCGCCTGGAGGCGCTTTAAAAGTGCTCCTGGGCTCCTGGGGCGTGGGACGCGTGCAGGCCTGTCCACGCCCGGAGGAGACTGGGCTGCCCCCCCCCACCTCTAACAACAGGCCCTTCATCCTTTTCCACCAATCTCACATCGATTGCCAGGTACTTTCTTCAAATACATTTTTTTTTGCCCCGCGTCCTATGTGTAGTGTGACTGGTACTTACTGTTGTGGGGGAGTGATTAATTTGACGTTAATAAAATGAGTAATCCTGCAGTGATCAAGAGCAAGGGGGTCAAGGGGACTCTGGACGCTTTTATAATGAGGGCAGAATCATTGCTATGCCACGAAATAGAACTAACAGAGAGGAGGCTGTATTTAGATCATCTATCTCTCTTGTGATGATCCTCATTAGGAACAAATAATTCAGCTGGCTCTCCTCAAAATTCAAACCTAATTATTTCTCGCTCATCACCACTTAATCCGCTGGCAGCGTCAGCCGTCCTGGATTCTCCGGCCCTTGCACATGATGACTTGTCATCACTACATAAGGATACCTCTAATGGGCCCGGCATAGCCTTTAGGACACAACTTCCCATTTCCCTATAGAGAGTACAAGGTCTAAGACAAAGGCAAAGGCACCCGCGATCCGTAAGAAGGGTGCGGGCCCTCTAAAACAAAAACATCAAAAAGAGCCCCAGAGCAATACTCAGTCCAACGGTGCTACATCGTTCACGCAACCCTGCCCCTTGGAGGATGACACCGCCACCAATGCTGCCAGTGCGGCCGCTCTGAACACCGCTCTTGAATGGATTAGGGAATCCATAGACAGACATTTTTTCTTATTGGCTGGTCGTTTAGAGCATCTCAATGGTACATTGACTAACTTGTCTGGGCGCTTAGAGTTGTGTTCCACCCCTGTGAACCCCCAGGTGTCGATGGAGGCACAGAGCTCTGGAAATGCTTTAGACCATCAAAACTCTGCTCTGGTTCCACTAGAGAAATTGTTGGCCATGACATCTGTCATTGAGGACCTGCTGAGTAAAGTACAGGGCGTAGGCTTAAATAATACACTGCATAGTTGCCCAGGGAGCACACCAAATGATGGAGGAGTAGCCAATCCTCCTTTGGCAGATACCCTACAACCAGCCCCAGGGGGAAGTGTTGGCCTCAAGAGTCATCCTAATTTAAACCATAATAAAGTGCCACCGCAAATAGCACCCAGCACCTCTCAAAGAATGCTTAATTCAGGTGCTACTCCTAGGGAAAGGGCAAACGAATAGGGGGTGATTTTAAAAATTACCACCAGAAACCACACCTTACACTATAATATTGGCAAATGTACCACAACCTACCTCTAAATCAACTGAATCTTGGGAGTCCTTACGTAATAAGACTCTTTGCTGGCTCGGATCTAAAACCGGCCTAACTGATGTCCTATTTAGGGAATTTAAAATGATAAGGAGAGTAGGATGTGTGGGTAAAAGAGATAAGAGGATCCCAGGTGACTGTATTGTCCTCACATTTAGAACACCAAACCTAACACAAGAAATCCTGCACGACAGGGCTCCACTCGTGACTAATGATGGCATAAATATACTGCCTCTGAGCTATTTCTATCCTCCCACCAACTACCCTCCTTCTGTAGGACAGCAGATACAGGCTTTGGCACATCCCATGAATCACTTGTATTATTCTCAACCTAGCTTACCCCTGCTTAATAGAGTTGAGGTTCTTTCTTCCTTTGAAGACATCGATTGACTCAAGAAAAGTAGCAATAATGCGGTCCAATGTCTAACCATGGGAATATCATTGCCACGTATAGCTCCCACAGTAAATGTAGAGCAAGCCGATACCGAGGCAAGAGATACAGCTAATAATTGCAACATCCAGAATGGAATAACTCAATCTACCATAAGCATCACCCATAGTGAAATACCAAACAGCCGTGATGGCCTCTATGCCGCCCCTGCCCCCACAAATTCCACATCTCAGCCTGGGCTTAGAACTAAAGAAATGGAAATTCTGTTGTGGAACGTGGCATGTCTTGAAGCCAAATTGACTAATCCCGCCTGGCTGGAATTTATTTATAAATTCGACATTATACGCACCCAAGAAACCTGGACTGATAATATTTTACATATTAATGGTTACAAAACAATTTTCAGCCCAGCGGTTCCTTCAAGCCAGGGGAGAAATAAGGGTGGCCTTTGTATTTGTGTCCTACAGGTTAAATGTACGCAAGATAGACCTCTCGGAGTCCGAGATCTATTATCAGGTGCTTAAAATGAACCTAGATAACTTCCATTATTTAGTTTTCATACATTTTTATAATAACATACCCGCTGCGGATACCCAACAAATTTTAACGCACCTGCAGAGAGATCTAGACAAGACCCAAAGAAGTACTGGCAAAGACTATTGCATAATCTGGGAAGGGGATTTCAATTGTGGACTCTGCCCACATACCATAGGAGATGTGGTATAGAACTAGATGATGTTAATGATTCGTCTCACTTTTTACATTCTGCTCCCGGTGATCTATTTAACTTGTTAAATGTACTCTGGATCTAGGATTTCCTAATAATGTGTGCTCGCCCCCAATTGCTTTTAGTAGCACTTTTAATGGAAGTGGCCTGTCTTCAGTTATAGACCACATATTAGTATCAAATAGATACGTAGACAGAATACATTATTTTAAAGTACACCCTGTCGCTTTTAGTGATCACTGTCCCATTAGCGTTCTCCTAGGTCTTCCCGCAAAGGTGTTAACTAGTAAAGCAATGGCAATACACCCGGCGGAAGATATTGTCATTAATGGACAAAATGGCTATAGAGTCAAATGGGAAGGTGTAAATTCACCTGAATTAGGCAGGCACATTCTAACCACTTGTAAAGATGGTGTTATGATCTGCCTTGATGAAACTGCTAACAAATCTGACGTTCTTAGCTCCTTTAAAAATATAATCCAGTCCATACAAAATAGACAAACGGGCTGATAAGAGAAGTGGTTGGTTTGATTCTAAATGCTCACATGCTCATGCAGCCTTGTTAACTGCCCTACACAAGCCTATAAAAGATCGAGGCGCTATAAAAAGGGCTAGATTAGCTTACAAGACGTCCCTTAAGGAACGTAAATCAGCCATAAAGCTTAAATTATGGCAATTCCTAATTCCTAATACGAGCATCAGTTTTGAAAGATACGAAAGGCTTTTGGAAGGCAGGGAGCGCCCCTTTTTTTGCCTCAGGTAATTCGTCCAGCATCGAAATTACAATAGGGGAGGACAAATGGGTGTCTCACTTTTCTGGCCTTTATAACAATCCGGTGGATCCTCAACATGAAGAGGCCTTAAGCATAAATTTCCCAAACTATCTTCCGATTTAAATTGATTTTGATGCACCTGAGGTGATTTTAGCCATAAATGAAAGCGCAGGCGGTAAGGCCCCGGGCCCAGATAGCATACCAGTGGATTTATTTAAATCAAACCCAGCGCTCTGGGGACCCTTGTAAGCCCTGGTCTTAAAGGCCTGCTTTACCCTGGGATTCACAGCTACCTGGACGGAGTCGATACTTGTCCCTATCTATAAGAAAGGTAATCGTAACGACCCTAACTGTTACAGACCAATATCATTATTGGACTCATTTGCAAAGGTGGCCTGGCGCGTTGTCTTAAATCGCCTCCAGCTCTGGGCGGAGGAAAAGGACATCATTTCAGAATTACAGTACGGTTTCCGTCAAGGCGTGGGAACCATCGAACAAAGTTTGAACCTGAATTTGCTGCTAGGAAAATACCAACAGGCCAAAAGGGGAAGTTTATTTTTGTGTTTTGTTGATTTGAGTTCAGCTTTTGACTGTGTCAATCACCAGAAGCTATTCCGCATTTTAGAGGCCATGGGGGTCGATCCACTTATCCTAAATTTTTTAAAACAATCCTACCTAGACGCTATGGCCTGGGTGCGCTATGGAAGAGGTGGCGAGCTCAGTCAGAGCTTACCTGTAAAGAACGGGGTGAGGCAGGGGTGCATGTTAGCGCCCCTCCTGTTCACTCTCTATATTAATAGCCTAGGAGCAAAATTAAGTAGTGACGGCCAGGATTTACCATGTATAAACAGACGACCATTAGGAGCATTGTTATATGCGGACAATGCTGTCCTATTGGCCCATACCCCCTTGGCCTACAAAATCTGATCGCTAGATTTTCTGCCTATGTGTTAGATCTTGACCTCCATGTAAATATAAACAAGACATTTACAATGAAATGCTGAAAGCCCAGCATTAAGTGTTGAGAATTCTTTATTGACAACAGGAAACTCGAATTTACAGCTCACTTCTCATACCTGGGCATTGTATTTGAAAAAAGGGGTCTATGGGCTAAAGCTATAGAATCTAGAAAATTACTATTTTGTAAAGCAACTGGTGCATTGATTGACTTTGCCAGGAGGTTTGGGAGGCGCGCAATTGCTGATCTATTAACAATCTACAAAGCTAAATGCATACCCGTTGCCATGTACGGTGCAGGCATTTGGGGCTATGCTAACATTGAGTGCCTGCAGCTAGTTGAAAATAGGTTTTTAAAATGTCTCCTAGCGGTCCCCAATAGTACATCCGTATCTATATGCCACGCTGAGCTAGGCCTGCCTTATCTTTCGGATCTGATAAAATTGCCGCCTATCCTGCTGTAAAAACAACAATTGATGGACAGAATGCAGAACAATGTCATACATTCACCCCTTCATCAGCCTGGATAGCTTGACTCCAAGCTGATAAAGGCTGATAGCCAGAAACCGGTCCTTGGATGCTTGATTCCGGTCCAGGAAAGACATGGCTTGGCAATTCGGGCTGGACTGTTCCCATGAGGCACAGGGTCAAGGCTGATTTGCATATGGCCATGTCTGACCTGGGGTGGTGTGGAGTGCAAAAAAACGATGGATTTAGGCCCAGATCTCTGTACTGGGGTGAATGTATGACAATGTTCTGCATTCTGTCCATCACCTGTTGTTTTTGCCTTTGTCGCCCCGAGTGGGATGGGTATGCTCAGACGTGAGTCCCATGCTCTCCACACCACTGGAATCAAGCTATCCAGGCTGATGAAGGCTGATAGCCAGAAACTGGTCCTTGGATGCTTGATTCCGGTCCAGGAAAGACATGGCTTGGCAGTTCGGGCTGGACTGTCCCCATGAGGCACAGGGTCAAGGCTGATTTGCATATGGCCATGTCTGACCTGGGGTGGTGTGGAGTGCACAAAAACGATGGATTTAGGCCCAGATCTCTGTACTGGGGTGAATGTATGACAATGTTCTGCATTCTGTCCATCACCTGTTGTTTTTGCATATCCTGCTGTGGCATAAGGCCTGGACTGGCACTTCTACTGGCCTGAATAGGGATTTGATTAATGATTGCCTGTCTCTAGATGGAGCAGACCGCATTCCCTGGTTGACCTAGGTTAAAAACTTCTTAGAGGATTTAGGAAACCCGAGTACTTCTCCAACCCTGACAGTATGAATAATGTTACTAGAAATAATTGAAAATCATCATGTTTTGATTATTTGGAGTCTAGTAACACTGCATAACCGTCAGTGAGAGCACACCAACAACTTTTGACTCAACCAGGAATACAACCATACCTATTAAATATGATAGGAGCTTATGACAGGTTGTTAATGACCCGTTTATGCCTTCATATTTTTCACATCAGGGTCACTTTTCCAAAGGTAAACTGGTCTCGTTCTTTATGTCTATGTCTGTGTGATAACATCTCTGCATAGTCGACAATTCATGTTATATTTTTCTGTAAATTTTACTCCATGCCCAGGAAAAAATGGATTTTACTTCTTTTAAAGAGGTATGGCCTGAGACAATGTCGACCCGCCTTTCTAAAGCTGCTATATTTGAATGATGGACCTGTAACTGATTATATTGCCAAATATTTGAAAGGGGTGGTTAGACACCGGATAACAATGGATAGTCCAACTCTTTTTCAAACTGTCTGAATTTCTTTTTAATTTATCTAAATGATCTTGATGTAATTTACATCTTTTTAACATGTACTGTGCTTTTATGGTTTAATATTTTTTTTTAAATCGAATAAAGCATATTCTGATCTGATCTTTTGAGTCCTTTACTTTTTATATTTTGTAGTATGTTGGAATGTACACAGAGATGTATCAGAAACTTGATATCATAAGTCATAATATGCTACGCAATGAACACGATGACATCGGAAAATACTTTAAAATTGTCGAATGACCTGTAGCTGGAATATGTTTTACAATAGCTAACTCGGAGTATGCCTTTTTAAAAGAGAGACCTAGATTCAAATAGACTCCATGGGCCCTATTACAAGTTCCCCATTATCTCTGAGGAGGGTTAATGAGGTGAGAATTAATTACAACAGGCGGTATGTTCACAGGGATGACAGGTTACTTCGCCCAGGTGGGTTGTAATATGCAGATCCGGTAGTACCAGGTACATTTTTCCCCCCTTCTGTGGAAATAGCGAGCCAAAATTTGCAAATATTTGCCACCCTTTTGGAGCAAATTGTACATGTTTGGGGGCTTTTTCTTTTGCGGCAAGGTGGATATATGGGGACAGGGGTTCATAGGAGGGAAAGATGTATTTTCTTCATCTGGGTATCTTCTTCCGCTCCCCCCAGGTTGAATGAATCAGATGGTTCTGCAGATAGGTCCGGGTCCAGTGTCTCCAGGCCTGTAATGATTGGGTCAAATATTTGAGGACCAACACCTACAGGCCCAGAGAAACTGGAAACATGTATGAATGCAAGTATGAAATGCTCAGATATTAATATTGTTTTAATGTGCTTCTGCTCTAGTTGTTCTCCACATTAAGGGGCCGATTAGGATGGCGGTTTTTCCGCATCCTCCGGGCCGGCGGAAGTGTCCGCCGGCCTGGAGGATGCGGAAAAACCGCGGCGGAGACTCCAAAGACCCACCGCCAAATTAGGATGGCTGGTGGGTCTGGAATTCCGTCCGCCGCTTTTCCGCCGCGGTCGGAGCCGACCGCGGCGGAAAAGCCATAACATGGCAGGCGGTGTCTATGAGACACCGTCCGCCATATTATGATGTGTGTGTAAATATGCTTTTCCACGGCGGCATTGCCGCCATGGAAAAGCATACGGACCTTCACTTCGGGGGCCCGTTGCGGGCCCCCTGGGTGAAGGGGTGGTGGTGAGTGCACATGGGGGGTACCTATGGTACCCCCCTGCATTTGCGTGCACAATGCAGCAGGCACCGCGCGGTGCCTGCCGCTTTGTGCACGGAAATGCTGTGCATGCATTTTTTACATTGGGGCGGGTGCAGCTTGAAGCTGCACCCGCCGCAATGTTAGAGATAGAGGATGTGACCGCCACCCTGGCGGTCACATCCTAATCAGATCGGAGGGAACGCCGCAGCCCATGCGGACGTTCCCTCCTCCTCAGGGGTCGCGGACGGACTCAAGTCCGTCCGCGATCCTAATCGACCCCTAAATGTGTGATTTCTAGAATTGTTGGCCAGTCCTTGCTGGGTTGTGGAATGTTATGAGGAGATTGAAGATCAGCTGGGGTCAGAGCCTGTTGGGTGGCTCGGCTGTCTTTCCCGGACAACTAATAAATAAATACTCTCTTCAACTCTACAAGGCCTCATCTCACGTTTGATGAAGGAACTACAATTGAACAATTATGTAAGAAAAAAATCAACCATTATTTGGGCAAATTCCATAACGGCAAAAAGCCCATAATAGTTATTTGGTTAATTCCTTTAAAATGTGTAATGATCCCAGCGTGACTAATCACAGGGAATAAAGACACTAACTTTCTACTGTGGCAGATACTTAATAATCATGACAAAGTGCATTAACTTCTAAAGTCTTTGACTAGTTAACGATTCACTTATATTCAATGTAAGATTCATCTGAGGTCTCCTACAATACTCTTATGCAAAACGTGTCTTCATTTGTAGAAGAATTACTCACAGAAAGTCAAAGGATAACATATTCTTTCCTTAATATAATTATTTATTTAGAATATCCCTTTGAATAAAGCTGATTATTGTGTCTCACTCACAATGTCTCGTAAATATATGACTATGGTTCTACACAACAGAACATGTCTGTTCAGTGTAAGTATTTTATAGCATAACAAGACACATTTTCAGCATGTGTTATCCTCAGTGTATACATAGGCATTCAGGGGACTAAATGCAGATTTGTAAGGTAATAAACAGGAAAACCATCATGAGTATTAATTAATGTCTGCCCATTGGTTGTCCTTCTGACAATTAACTTGTGTCTGGCTCCATAAGAATGTCCTTCTGAAAATTAACTTGTGTCAAGCTCCATAAGAATTTTCCATTTTCCTCAGTTGATCGGCCGTCTCACTATTAATTTACAATTTAGTAAGCTATGCAGTGATGTTGCACTAGGGAAAGAAAGAGAGAATGTCTTTATGTGTTAGAATTATCTTCTTTTAAAATACCTCAAATTTTCTTTGCACAGCGTCAGAGGGTGGCATAAAGCTATACTTCTGCAGGTGCTATTGGTTTAAAAGAGGCATGCAGTATATCTAACCTAGAAAATATTGGTGCTACTTAAACCAAAAGTTTCAAATGAAAATCTAGAGTCAGGTTAGATTTTTAGGATACTACTGACTAGATGATTACCATTTTGAGTAATGGTATATATATGTACCTCCTATGTATAGTTTAAAATTCCTGTGTGCTTGTGGCCCTCATGGCTGACATTAGACTATATTGTCTATAACTCTAGCATTCTGTGAAATCTCCAGCTTGAATCTCTTTTTTATAACTGTCCTTCTATCGTTCTGTCCCTGTCTCACTTGCCTGTTTGTTGTTCTCTACATTGTATTCCATCTGGTTTAATATGTTCATGCTTAAAGCTCTCAGATTGGATCCTTTAGAAAGTTTTAGTTGTGATTACTAGGTGCCATTGGTTAAGTAAAACTATTAGGAAAAAAAGGATACCATATCACTGTGAAAACATTTGTATTGGGTAAAATGGCCATTAAAAAAGGTACTTCTGCATTTGATTTGATTCAAAAGCTTTACTCAGTATGTATAAAACAACCATAAAAGTGTACATACGTAAAAACTGATTACATTACTTGGCAAATAGTATCACATCAAGATAAAAAAGGAATTTTGCATTCTGTTTTCTACTGCTAATGATTTCTTGGCAGCCTGTGGCGAAATGTTATTATCAAATATGGCTTCTCCTCATCATTATTATACCCCCATAACATGTACTGCACCACATCCAACTACCTTACATTTGCAGACATATTGAAAGGTCCAGCTTTGGTGTTTGAATAATTTATTTTTTGTTTGAATTGCATACATTACTACATTACTTGGGATGTCTGGAACAAATATATCAAAAGGTGCTTATGTTTCTATAGTCCAATCTTATGTAGACAGGGGCACATGCTTGGAATTCTATTTTTTTATAGTGGTTTCCGTTCAGATTGTCAAATTTCACCTTACCTCCTGCTTTCAAAATGTAACTTAATCATAGGACTTCCACCAATTAATTTCTCTCATCCCATTCTTAGCTGACCCAAGCACCTAAACCCCAAAATTTGAATAATCATTAAGCTTGCACACAGTTTTCCTCAAATTTGGGGCTACTTCTGTAGCTCAGTTTAATTTTGCTTGTTTTGCTCTTCTAAGTAGAACCTTGTCTTAAAGGAGTAAAGCTATTTATTGCTCTAGTCTTCCTGGGTCTATCTATGATAAACTTCACTCTGGACTCGGGCTTTCCTGTCAATCTTCAATAATTGATAATTTAACAACAGTAGTGATTCTACATAAATGTAGTTGTAGAATGGCACACACATCATAATAGCTAACCTAATAAGATCATATAGCACGATACCTGGACAGTGTACATACATATGTACTCTAAACCTAATCACTATTAAACTGACTAATAGTGAGGTATACGGCATGGATGCTTGGAGCAACAGACAAAAAGAAGAGTGCTTAAAAGTACATCTCCTCCATTTTAAGTGCTTCACAACCTTATTATAATGTGGGGAAATGGCAGTGCTGTGCCTGACATTTGTAGCTCAGTTATGCAGCTTGTAGTTAAATTTCTTGTACTAAAAATATGTCTAACACCAAATGGCCACAGATAGACTGAAAGATATAGCCAGGGTCTACAATACTCCTGTATATTTTCCCTCATTACACACTATTTCATGCAAGACTTAATACCATTTTTTTTTCTTTTTTAAATAAGGATCCGTACACAACATGGTTCACCGCCGCAAGCTGAGAAGCCCAATAGTATTTCTGCAAATCTGGCAGTCCAATCCCTCCAGCGTACCAGGGAAGAGTACGTTTGGAGAATGCTATGTGGGGTCTCCTGTCCCAGAGAAGCCTCCTCTGGAGGGCCTCTATTTCTTTGAAATAGGATGCCGGTACCGGGTCCGTTGTATTCTGGAGTACATATAAAAATCAAGGAAGGGCCATCATTTTGAATAGAACTGCACTACCCAACAGGGAGAGTGGAAGAGCCTTCCAGCGCTCCACGTCCCTTTTAAACCGAGTTAACGGGGGATTCAAATTGTTGGTGTACCGTAGCTTCGGGTCAAGCGTAACATAAATACCTAGGTATTTAAACCGTACCGGCCCAATTTGTATTGGGCACGACTGCAGGATCACTGGCGGCTCGCCCCTGGGGAAGAAAAGCACCGATTTTGCCCAGTTAATTGCGAATCCGGAAAATGTTCCGAATATAGCTAGTACATCCAGAAAACAGATCAAAGATATCCTAGGGTTGGTAAGGTAAAGCAGAATATCGTTGGCATACAATGAAATTTAATCCTCCCACTCTGAGGTCCACCGCAGGCCCCGTATTGACCGGTCCCACCTAGCCCACGCCGCCAGAGGCTCTAGGGCAAGAGCGAAGAGAAGCAGGGACAAGGGACACCATTGCCTCGTGCCCCTTCCAAGCGGAAAATCGGCAGACTTGTGATTATTTACAATGACTCTGGCCAAGGGATTCATATATAGCAGACGTACACAACCTACAAACTCCGGTCCAAAGCCCATCTTCTCAAACACTACGAACAGGAAAGACCACTCAACCCTATTGAACGCCATAGTGGCGTCAAGGACACTAGTACCGTCGGCTCCTGAATCGTCGGGGATTTACCCAATATCCCGTGCAACCTGAACAAGTTGAGGGCCGTATTCTGGCGCGGCATCAAACCGGACTGATCCGGGTGTATCAAGGTGGTGGTTACTTTGACCAATCTGGTAGCAAGTAGCTTTGCCAGGATTTTAGGCTCCGCATTGAGCAGCGAGATTGGTCTGTAGGAGGAGAAGAGCGTCTTGGGTTTACCTGCCTTATGAATAACCACAATATTTGCCACTCGCTGGTCATATGGGAGCTGGCCTATCTCTCTGCTCTCTATGAACATGGATCGGACATAGGGGGCAAGCTTGTGAGCATTAAATTTATACAGCTCTATAGGGATACCGATTGGGCCTGTAGCCTTCCCGCATCGTACCCCTCTAATCGCCTGTGCCACCTTGTCGTCAGTAAGGAGGGAGTTCAAGTACTCCCTATCTTCCCCCGACAGCGCCGGCATAAGGATGTCCCTAATCATGGCACTGTTATCCTCCTCTGTATATCCTCCGACCGCGGTGTATACCTCTTTCTAATATCCGGAGAATTCATCCGCCACTGCTTGTGGGTCTGTGACTGTGATAGAATCTGCTCCTTGTAATTCTGGCACCAGCCTCGATGCCCATTCCCCCCTCTCAAGCCACGCAATCAATTTGCCAGCCTTGCCTCCATGTTCATAAATTCGACTTTGGGTGTCTTTATTTTGAGCTACGGCCTTGTCTCTGGCGAGACTTTTGTATTCATCTTGTTGCAGTTTTAAAAGGTGCATGCCCTTTGGTGTGGCTGCCCTAGACACCTCCTCTTCCAACCTTGTCACATCTGCTTCCACCCTCTCAATCTCTGCCTGATGCTTCTTTTTCTTCCCCGCCAACAATGACAGGACCTCCCCTTGAATTGCCTTCTTATATCTTCCCACAGGGACTGCGCCGAGTCAACGGTACTAACATTTTCCTGGAAGTACCTATCTGCAATCTTGGTGACCTCTTTCTTCGTAGCAGGGTCTTTCAAGTGCCACGCATTAATAGGAGCTACCCTACCTACTGCCGGCTGACCAATCTACACCCATAACCACATGGGAGAGTGGTCAGATATCCCCCTTCCAAGGTACCGTGCCTCTCTAACCACGCCTGCCAGGGCCGCCGGTATCAATATGTAATCTAGTTTGGACATGCTGTGGTGCGCGGCTGACACATGGGTGTAGTGCATCTGCATCGAATTTCGTAACCGCCAACCATCCACAAGCCCCGTTGTTTCAAGGAAGTCGGGGAGCCATCTATGCGCCGGTCTAAGTATTCTTGCTGGGAGCCTGTCTGTGTCCCCATCCAGTACTGCATTAAAGTCGCCTCCTAACACCAGTAGGCCCAGAGGCAGGGTGAGAAAGACAGTTGCCAAATCGCGGAAATTGTCGGATTGGAGGCCAGGCAGGACATAAATTGACAAAAAGGTAACCGTCCTCCCCTCCCACATCCCCGAAAACACCAATATAACGACCCCTCTGATCAGACCATGTAGCCTGGATTGTCAAGGGAAAGGAGTTCTTCATCAGGATTCTAACCCCCCTGGACCCCATAGTAAACCCAGCATGTGCCACCAATTTATAACCCCCTCTATGATGGAGAGCCATGCAGTGGTTGACAACCTGATGAGTCTCCTGCAATAGTACTACGTCTGGGGAGTGCCGTCTAACCAATTGAGAAACCATTCCTCTCTTGATCCTGTCCCCCAGGCCATTTACATTCCAACTTAGCACCTTTATCCCCGATCCCAGACTAACGCTCGACATTTAACCTATATGAGTACTGTCCAATCGCTACATTGTCACCTGATGCATAAAAAGAAAAAAATAAAGAAAACCACAATGCAAACGATACTGCATAGAATACGGTCACAAAACCAAACCTCTCCATTTCACCCCCCACCCCATACCCCCTCCCTGCACCCCTGCATATGGCTAACGCCCATCCCCATCTCGCAGTGTGCCTGTCGCCCAATACCCCACCTATACAACTAACTAAAGGTAGTAACGTGGAGGTAACCATAGCCCTGCCCCTCCCCCCAGCCCCGAAAGCGTTGTCCTGAGCCCTGGGACAGCTCTCCGCCATATTACAGTCCACTGGTTCTAGAATTAGCTGTAGAACCGCCCCATCCCCCGACTCTCCAAGACAGTGTATAGGTTCCGGCGGCCTGCGTAGTTACTGTTCCAGTCGTTCCTCCCCTCCACCACGCTCTTGCTCTTCCGACTCGATCGGGGTCCTGCTATCTATCCAGTCCGATGCCACTTCCGGGTTATCAAAGAACCAGGCCTTCCCCTCGATTCCACCCGCAGCCGACCAAGGAACATCATAGCATATTTAATTCCCTTCTCCCTGAGTTTCTTCTTCACTGGGAGGAAGCTTTGCCTTTGTTTCTGCATTATCTGAGTGAAGTCCGGGAAGAAAGAGAGCGTAGCATTTTCGAATCGCAGGGGAGCCCCAGCCCGCGCTGCCTGCAGGATCGCATCTCTACCACGGAAATTTAGCACTTTGGCAATCATCGGGCGAGGGGGCGCCCCAGGCCTGGGTCTCCCCCCGGCACTCTGTGGGCCCACTCTATTGTAAGAACGTTACTGAGACCCTTCGGCTTGAGATAATTGAGGACAATATTTTCTACAAACATATCCGGCGCCGGACCCTCTGATCTCTCGGGGACCCCAAGGATATGTATGTTGTTGTGCCTGGCTCTCCCCTCGTATTCACCAAGCTTTCGGTACTTGGCATCCCGGGAAGTCTTGAGGCCATGTACCTCCTGTTGCAATAGCGCCATATCGTCGATCAAACTTGCAGTCTTAATGTCAAGCGATTTAACTTTCTCGTTGGCCTTTGTAAGATCTGCATGTATCAGGTTGACCTCTATCGTGACTGTGTCTAGCTTATTATCCAAGGATTCCATATTTTCCCCCAGTGAAGATAGGACTCCGTTTATCGCTGCCATGACATCTGTTAGCTTTGGTTCTGTGGGGGAGCCTTGCGAGTCTCCTCCCGATGAGAGGGTCTTCCTAGATTCAACTGGGGGCACTTTAGGCATCGTGTAGGGGTCTAATTTGTTAGATTGAACGTGTTTCGATCCTTTCGAGGACCTGGGCAGGGCCTTGTCTGCGTCTGGCTTCGTTGCCATCTCTGCAGTCGCCACTTTACGCTTTGCGTTGCTGATCTCAACAGCCCACCTAAGATCCAGGATCACAAGTGATTCACTGCGACTCGGTGTATAAATGAGGTCCTTGTACTTCTCCGCATCTCAGTCAGCGAGCCGGGTTCTAGATCTTTCCCCCAGGACAGCTGCACCCATGCAGGGCCCCCCACCAGGTGAGGGCCGTCTTGCCCCAACGAGGATGTGTATTAACTGTCCAGTTCTCTTCAGTTTCATGTGGCAGTCCGCTATGTGGGGGGAGGAGGGCATGGGATGTGATCTCCACTGGGTCCCGCACTCAGCATGCAGCAAAGGACAGCCCCACTCTGGTGCCCGTCGACTCTCTCGCCAGAATATGGGGAGTGGTGCATGAAAATCAGATGTTCAGCCCCCCGCTCCAATATGGGACCCTATAAGTTCTCTCCAGCAGCCGCTCCTGTCAGTGAGTGAGTCGTGCCTTCCCGCTTCCCCCGCCGTTATCAGGCGCACCGGGCCTGCCTCCATACTCGGCCCCAACGATGCGCATCTCACCACAGTCTCAATGGGGGCCAGGCGACTATGCCGGTGTCTATTGCTGTGACGACACCTCCCCTCGACGTCCTGCTGGCTGTTCTAGGGGCCCTCGCCCAGGCAGATCTATCCAAACACGACCTCCCGGACTCAAGGGTCTCTGCCCACATCTCCCGGCCCCCTGGGGTCCCAGTAGCTGGCAATCCTTCCGCCACAAATTACCGTGGCGCGGTACACTGGTCCCGCAAGTGCCTCGGGCAGCGTCTCATCTGCGGGCACCTGCGCCAGTTGTGGCCAAACAGTTCCGCCGCTCGATTAGGAATCTCCGTGGGGCCGGGCAGTTCCTCCGATCACCGTATACTCTGGAACAGTCACGAGGCCGGACCAGCGATTTCCGGTTTCCGGCCCCGCTATTGATCAACTTGCGGCCGGGCTGGGCTTTAACTCTAGCTCCCGGCTTGAAAGACAAGAAGGCCACGGGCTTTCAAGCGGCATATCTCAGGGCCCCGACCTCGGAGACGGCCGAGAAACGCCGCAGGGAGCGTCGCTCCAGTTCCGCCATCGGGTGACAAGCTCAGTACACAGGATGAGTTTCAGGATAGTACTGGAGGTGGCCGGGGTCTTAGGAGCCAAGCGTTCACGTGGCCATCTTGGTCCCGCGCGTGGCTCCTCCCGGACTTAATAGGATTTTTATTGCTGCTTTACTTCTCTATTCCAACGTGAAATAAGTACACATGGACATTTACTTCAAACTGCATCAGACCTCAAAACAAATTGAAATTGAATAAATTTTTTAATTAAAGATACCATATCAGTCATTTGAGGTAATTAGGTTTGACACTATCAGTATATTGGAATGAATGTTCAATACAGATTGTTAAAATTCATTTGTGCTGGTGTATAAACCAACATACACATAAATAGTACCTCAACATTGCCATCAAATTTTTGACAATAAAGATTTTTAAGATATTATTTATTGCAAAGTGGTGTGTAATAAACTTTGGATTTAGTAAATCAAATGCACAAAGTAGATTGTGAAATTGGTGTTGGTTAAACAAATAAACATCTTTTTACCATTTGCAACAGAAAATGATTGTACAATAATATTAATATTTCTTATTACCCTTGGGTAAAACATATCACATTGTTTTATTGTACAGAACATGTCTTGCTTCACTGAATGTTCTATGTCATGCTGAGAGGAATTAGACTTTCACTTCCTACTATTTTGTTGTTTTCTTTTTCACTCATCATTTGCTGCATAGTTAATGTAATTAATGTTGTTTTGTATCCAAACATTCTGTTAAACTTATTGAATTTTGTTGCTTATTAATCAATGTTTTCTACACATATAATTTTTTGTATGTGGTTATTAACAGATCTAAGTTAGAAATTCTTAAGAATTAATTGACAACCCAATGTAGTTCTCACAAGAACCATGGTAAGGAATTATTCAGAGGGTAACTAAAATAGACACACAAACAAGAACACACACACATATTTTTTTTGTTATAAATCTTTTTATTAGCATATACAACCAAATAAAATAAAAGGCATCAGGTGACGGACAATCCAGCGCAACAATCCTGCATACGTTTCCATATCTTACAATATTATCAAGGATTTCACTCATGGGTCCGGAGGCTCCATTACCACAGCATCTTCGACGACAGATGGAGGAGTACATATATCTCCCCTATAGGAGTTCCACGCACCCCAGATTTTCCCCCATTTTCTGGGGCGACCCCTGGCTACATACACTGACCTCTCTCTAAACATGCACCAATCTAAATCTTCCATCCATTTCCTCAGCTGAGGCACCTGGTTGGCTCCCCAAAGTTGTGCGATGTTACGTTACACACACACATATTATAACTCATTCATTTTAAACACTATTACAAAATATTGAGCAAGTACAATATTCTGATGAACACATTTTCTAATAATCATAAAAATTGTCCCTAGAATGATTGTTCTGACGGCTTCCTTGTACCTTGCTTTGGGAATATTAGTCAACAGCTAAAGGTTTAGTACTGGAAAACAAAATCCAGTGAAGAAAACACCGTAGGTGGCGTTTGTATATGATGAAAGCTTTTTCCGCTCTCCAATATCCCTGTATCTGGGTTCTTCGATCCAGTTCTGTAACTGGACCCATAAATAATTTGGGGTGTAATAAATGAGCACTTTTTTTTAATACAGTGCTTAGTTGTTCACTGATTTATGGGTTGGAAAACTGATACCGAGTGAAATTAAGTAACTTGTCCGTAATCTCTCAAATAGAGTCAACTGAAGTAGGTAGGAGTAGATCTCTTGTCTCCCAGTTCCAATGCTTACTTCCAAATCACATCTTTGCGCCGCACTTCAGGATCCTGGAACTGTTAATGCCTTTGTACGTTTGGAAGCAGGGGTGATTGGGGTTTGTTCTTCTTTTCTGGGCCTTGCTTCAAAAGCGTATCATGTGCTGTTAGCAAAACATTGTTTTGGAAAAATGTAAAAACTTGGTATGAAGAAAAATCACAAAACAGAGATCCTAGAGAAAATGTAATAAGACTCGTGCTGTGCCTATACATCCATATTCCGTGACATCATCTTCTCAACAGTTAGGGACAAGATTTGTGTATTTTATGATGCGAATGACTATGCAAACACAGTTAATCGTTATTGTAGAAGCACATAGCTCCATTAGTATCTATGGAGCCTGCACACTCCCTTTTGTGTCATATACAATGTGGATTATTTATGAGGTGTCTTTCATGGATATGCTCCCATAGTGAGGTAATCTGAGCTATAGACCACCAAGACAACCGAATGTTGAGTCCTCAATCAAATCGTATGAAGCCATGTAGTCACTGCCATGTACTATAGTGTATGATAAGTGACTGTGCTGTTCAAAATCTTCATGGGAGTTGGTTTCTTTGTAAATACTTGCCGGACCTAACTCGTATAGAGAAAGTGTGCAAATCAACCCCTTGCAAACTGAATCAATTAAGATGAATGATGAATTATCTCCTGCCAAGGCTCATTGGGTAATTCTCTACATATCATACCATGGGAACCTGTCTCACCTTATGGATTGCATCGTTCTCTCTGCATTCACAACACTCTCTTAACTTCCTTTCAATGTCCAAATCGAAACCAGGATTCAAGCAAGCCGGGCCGAAGACGGCTGTAATGCCAGAAACCGGTCCCCGGAAGCTTGTTTCCTTCCCAGTGTAAGAATTGGCTTTTGTAGTTTGGTTTGCCCTGTTCCCATCATGCACTGGGACAGGAACAGACTAATTTGCATACAGCCAGGTTCTGAAACTGGGATGGTGCAATGAGCTAAAAAACGGTGTTGGATCTAGCCCTGATCTCTTGACTGGGTGAGAGTATTCTGCTTAATTCAGAGACTCTGTCCCTCACCACCCCTTGTTGTAAATAATTTTGTCCACCCTAAGCGTGGAAGGGTATACTCAGACATGAGTCCCTTGCTCATTGCACCATCAGGATTCAAGCAAGCCGGGCCGAAGACGGCTGTAATGCCAGAAACCGGTCCCCGGAAGCTTGTTTCCTTCCCAGTGTAAGAATTGGCTTTTGTAGTTTGGTTTGCCCTGTTCCCATCATGCACTGGGACAGGAACAGACTAATTTGCATACAGCCAGGTTCTGAAACTGGGATGGTGCAATGAGCTAAAAAACGGTGTTGGATCTAGCCCTGATCTCTTGACTGGGTGAGAGTATTCTGCTTAATTCAGAGACTCTGTCCCTCACCACCCCTTGTTGTAAACAAATCGAAACCTGGCCACCAAAAGTCAATCCTTATTATTATTTGGTTTTAACTATCCCCAAGTGTCCTTTGTGTGTCAGTGATCCAGCCTCTCTCTTTACTAGGACTGGGCGGTGAACTCTGCTCTGTTCACAGACTTTGCGGAGATTTCTGAACTTCGTGCTCCATGGAGCTTGTGCAGTGCAGAAAACTCTGCTCTGCGTAATGAAGCAGAGTTTTTCCCCACCAGCGAACAGTAAGTTCGCGAGCACGAGCTCCCGCTCGAGGAGAATTTCTGCCCAAGTGGCAGGAAGACCAGCGCGATTGGCTGTTTGCACTATACTCCACCACTTGCGGAACTCCGCCGAGTTTTTTTGTCACTTTGTGGAGCACCGCATAGCGAAACTCCACGAACTACACCCAGGCCTGCTCTTTACTAGGAACTATTAGTCTAGGAGACTAATTAGTCTCCTCTGAAAATCTAATTGTCACAACTTGCTAACTCAACCATCCAAGGAGACTGAACCACCTCATTAAGGCCATTCTTCCCTGGCCAGCCCCTCTGAATGAATGAAGATACTTTTCTAAGGGCTTCGTCAGCTTTTACCTCAGATTTCCACTCTTCTTCTGAGATTGCCCCAAGAAACGAGCAAGTTGTGCAAAGGAGGAGTAGAATTTGTATGGAGTCCTGAATGTAAGCAGGAATTTAAATGTATGCAACAGGATTCAAGACAAGCACCTGCTCTTAAAGCGTTTGCTGCAGACAGACGGACTAAAGTAATTACGGATGCAAGCAGTAAGGGTGTGGGCGCTGTACTATTACAGATAATGGGCGGAACCAGATACATTGTTGCTTGTGCGTCAAGAGCTTTGAGGAGAGCGGAATATAGTTATTCTGTAATTGAAAGGGAAGCCTTAGCAGTGTGTTGGGCTATGAAGAAGTTCAAGCATTTTCTCTGGGGCAGACATTTCATGGTGGAAACTGACCAAAAGTCCTTAATTTTTATGAAAAAAGGTTTGGACAGTGTATCAGTGAGGTTACACAAGTGGGTGGTTGAATTACAAGATTCACGTTTGCTGTGGAATACATTCTTGGGGTACAGAACTATAGTGCTGACTGTCTATCTCGGCTGCTTCCTGTAAGTGAGGAGGTGGAGAAAATCTCAGATGATTTGGAATGGTCAAACGAAGGAGTGTGTGTAGTTACTTAAGGTGCAATCTCAGAAGAAGAGTGGAAATCTTAGATAAATGCTGAAGAAGCCATTAGAAGGGTAACTACATTCATTTAGAGGTGCTGGCTGGGAAAGAATGGCCTGAATGAGGTGGCTTAGCCATTCTTGATGATTAAGGAGGAGTTAACAAGTCATGATAATCTGATTTTCAAAGGAGACCGATTGGTGGTTTCAAGTAAAGTGAGAGGCAGGATCATTGATATGGAATATGAAGGACATTTGGGGATAGATAAAACCAAGGAAAGAATAAGGACTTACTTTTGGTGGCCAGGTTTGTATTTGGACAATGAAAGGAAAATAAGGGAGTGTTGTGAATGCACAGAGAGGGCTAAAATCCATAAGTGAGACAGGTGTACATGGTATGTGAAGAATTAACCAATGGGCCTTGGCAGGAGATGGCAATGGACTTGGTTGGTTCATTAAAAGGGGAAAGACACACCCCTTATCTATTAGTAGTGGTAGACATGCTTTGTCGGTCGCTTGAGGTTTTCGGTGTTTGAGATATAACAATAGGGGCTGCCGTTAGATTCTATGAGCGCCTTTCAGAAGAGAAGGAGTTTCCAGAAGTATATTAATTGACATTGGCATACAGTTTTGTTTGAAGGAATTCAAGGATTCCCTTAAGAAATTGGGTATTGAGCATAAGAAATTGGTCATATACCACCCAGAAACAAATTATATGGTGGAGATATTCAATAGGACTTTCACAGAGGGTATGCTGTTGGCAAAAATAGTTGTTTGGATTGGAAGAAAGAATTGTAAAATGTTCAGTATCCGGGTAGATGGTATGAACAAATTTTGGGTCAATGTGTCTTTTGAGGATGAGTGGAGTAAGAGAGAACAATATAGAATGGTGGAGAGGAAAATAAACTTTGAAGACAGACAGGCTGTGAAAATGATACATATTGAGCTTAGAGATTGTATAAAAATGTGTGCTCCAGTTGGTGCTAGATCAGTGTTGGACATAGCCTTTCTTAGGGGGATATCCCTAAAACGTTTTGCTTTTTGTCCTCCTGGGTTTTCCGACTCTCTTTTCTTAACCTTAGGACTATCAAACATGTATCATATTCAGGTTGGCCTTTCTCAAACATTAGCCAATCCTGAGGGGGCCTTGCACTACCACCAGAGGGGTCCTAGGGTATGTCCTGAGGGCTGAAGCTCGGGGTAGGTGTGTGGATAGGTAGGACACCTGTGTGTTCGCTGCCCAGGTAGGGAAGAACCCCCATGTGGATTTTCACTACATAGGGGGTCAGCTCTCCCCATGGGACACCACCCAGGTGTGGTTGATTCTCTTTTTATGGCCTTAGGGCCTGGGAACATTCTTATATGTTCAAAAGCACAGATCGTCCCCTGGAGATCCAATTTAAGGCAGGCCAGTAATACTGCATCCCATGTCGGCAGGATTGGCCTTCTACGTACCCCTCCATCCTGCTCCCTCCGGATCGCCTCTCTCTCAATGTTCGCCCACTTAATCACTTCCTTCCACCACCTGTACAGATCTGGGCCCACACCGATTTCCAGCTCATCGTCAACTATCTACGAGTGAGGATTAGTGCCAAATCTGCGAACCTATCAGTGACCTTATGAGCAGCGCTGTGTTTGTGGCAAACTAGCAGGCACAACTGCAGGGTGCTTCAAAATTTCTGTCTGTAGCACCACGGACTACCTGCAAAACCTTGTCCAAATCTTGTTGTGAATAAATTTTAGGGATTTGCAGAGAGACATACAATTTCAATTTCATAAGTCTTTATTTCGATTTCAAAATCATAAAAGACAAGAACAACTAGATTTTTACATATTTTAAAATGACCCATTAACATATCAGACACAAAGAAGTATCATATATAGATAAAAACACTATCTATGTCATCCATCCAACCAACAATAAAACAATAAATTAAGTAAATTTGATGAGTTGTAGCATGTAAATTATATCTACTATTCCTGAATCCTATATATACACATAAAATTCATTATACAAATTCCTTTAAAAAAAGTTAATATAACCTGTTGATGTAGAGTGAAAAGAGGGTCGGTGCCAGGAGGCACCCTTGGCGTACTCCCCTAGCGATTGGGAATTTATCAGTTACACTCCCCTGCTGGTTCCAGTGGACTTGGGCAAAAATTGTGCTGGTGAAGTTTAATTAAAAAGGACAAGATATCTAAAGGCATGCCCTGAGCTTCAAAAGCTGCCCACATTTTTCACACATGGCACTAACTCAAACGCAGATTTGAGGTCGACAAAAGCCGCAAAAAGTGTACCCCCCCAAGCAAAACCATCCGCCAATAAATTAAAGCAAATCTAAAAACTTGATCGACCGTACTTGTGTGGCTGCGGAACCCAGCTTGGAGAGGGGAAAGAACTTCTTCCTCCTCGATCCAACCCTGGATTCGCTGCAGTACAAGTCTTGCTACCACCTTCTGTATACAGTCAATCAGACTAATTGGCCTGTAATTCCCTGGGTCCGAGACATACATATATTTGCATCCAAATTGATTCAATGTATCAAAATTAGTTAAGAAAATGAGTACAATATATGCACCTGCAGTCTGTATCTCTTGTCACGTTAAACATTTTCATTGGAAGATGACTTCCCTTTGGTTAAAACAACATACATCTGTAGGTAACATCTTTATGTATAGCACTACTGCTGATTCAATTTAATTAAAAAGTGCCATTGTCCTCCAACGAATATGCTGCCTTATTTTTCAGCAGTGTCATTCCATTTTTCTGTCTGGTAATGTAGCAAATACACATAAGTTGATAAAAGCAAAGACAAAAGAACAGGAGCTGCACTTTAGTGAAATATACTTACCAGCACAAGCATGAATAATAATCTGCATTAAAGGAAAACAACTGTTTATTGTAATTCTCTAATCGCTTATTACTCATTTTAAATTTGTTTCCTAAAAGTACTTTATTTTCTTAATGAAGAATGCTGCTTCCTCTTGATATCTGTAGTGCGTTTACTTCTGATTGTTATTGCTTGTTACACAATTATTAGGTTCATTTTACGAGGCTAATGTCACAGTGGGATGATGTCTGTCTGCAGTAGGAGGACATTTTATATTAATGTGGTTCTTTTTCTTCTGGAGTTCGCATTCGTGTAGTTGAGAATGCATACATATGATTAAACTAACAATGATGAACCACTAGGATGAATTCTTAATCTGAATTAGCCCCTTAGATCTTTTATAAAGAAACATCTTTTCCAATATACGGTTCATATCTGTCTTCAATTATCTTCCTTACTGGCTTCTTCAAGAAACAGAATGTTACATTGGTAAACAGTAATCTTTTAATGAATCATAGGATGCACATAAATTACACAATAAAGGTGTATCCATGATGGCTTTTTAGGTTTTGCCTGCAAGTGCGCACGTAGTGCGCATGCGCTAAAAAACCTCTTGAGTTCCATATCGGATCGATGACCCGCCTCTGTCTCTCATTGGCTAGCTCAATAAATGGAGGCTAGCCATTGGGAGACAGAGGCTGTCAATGACTTTTTCCCGGTCAGAACGCGAATCGTGGGCGTTTCTGACTCTTTTTTTAAGTTCCGCCCTCTCCTCTTCCCATTGGCTGGAATTTTACCTTCCAGCCAATGGGAAGGGGAGAGCACGAAAAACACGCCCCCCAGCTCTTCGACTGCCGCCTCGGGTGAGTGCTTGTTTATTCGGCTCATCACCTGGGTGGGTTAGCAAAACTCTCCATGTTTATAATTATCCCGAGTTTCTGAGTTAGGATGATGGATGTGCATTCCTTGCCTCGAGGCTGTGGTAATAGAGTGGCTCAAACTCAGATGAGTGATCGAGCTGCGCGTTGCTTGAGCAGCCGAGGGCGCTCCGTAGTGCTGGTGACCAGAGTACGCCTCGCATTGCCCATAAAGCGTTAAATCAACTGAGCGCTTTTAGAATTGTACTCCACGTACTGGGCGTTCTGTTTCCTCCCACCTGCAGATTAATTGTAAGGTCCGCTGCGTACTCACCTGAACTGTACGCTTCACATTGGGTGGACTGTGCGCCTTGCAAGATACGCTGCGTACCCCTCTGAACAGTACGCTTCGTTCCTTCAGTACGTCGCGTACCCGTACTCACGCGTGATGCATGAGAGTTGGTAGGGCCGTAGGTACGCGACTCACGCGAGATGCGTGAGATTTGGTAGGGTGCCGCGATTTCTCCCGTTTAGAGCGCACAGAAGCGCTATGAAGCACCCAGAAGGCCTAAGACTGGCCTGAAGTCCTAGAAACCGCCCCACAAGTATTTTTAGTGGACTTCCAACCTTGCCAACAAAGAACTGGGGCATTATCCTGTCTTTTTAAAGTAACTGGAACTGAGGGAACTGTGTAGGAAATAACACGCAAAGAACTATTTACTGAAGTAAAGTAAACAAACTATTTTTGAACTGCAACTAAGAAGAAAAGTGCCTATTTACAACCTGTGGTGCTACAGAAACTTTATTTGGTCTTGTGATAAGTCTGTTGATATATATGTCACATTCTTCACTGTCTGTGATCAAAAGTTAAATGAAAATGCCAGGGCTCAGCCGACTGAAGCCCATCTCCAAACTCCTGTCGGCCCCCAGGGAAGAGGCAACGGGCACTTGGCGGCCGTCTACTTGAATACTGTGAAGTAACACCCCCCTGTGTCATTCGCTGCATTCCAGCGCGAGCCTGGGCACTGCCCACGTCTGGCGCAGGGCGGCCATTCATTTGTCTCCATCTGCCTTCTGTGAAGTTGTCCAGGTCTGCCTGGGAGCTGAGGGCGGCAGAAAAAGGATCCACTGGGCGTGTGTGCGCTGCATGTTGCACTATTGTATTTTCTCACTATCTGTTTTATTCGGCTCCTCACCTGGGTCGGTGGCTCTGTGTGTGTGTGTGTGTGTGTGGTAGTAATTGCTGTCTGCTGAGCTCGTCCAGTAGGGTACAATAGGTCTCACATTTGCGAGAGATTAAGCTATTGGAAATGTAAATGACAATGCATTTATTTATCTGTTTTCAAAACCAACACATAAATAAAAAATTTGTCATTTACAATGCCAATAGCTCTAACTTTTGCAAAGGCGAAACCGTTGCATTGTAAATGCTTGTTTACATTTACTATCCAGTAATCAGCGTGTTACATCTCAAGGCATGAAATTCTGCACTCCATAAAAGGCACCATAGGGATAACATGAATTAAAAAATGCAATTAGATGGAAGGTTCTTTCAATCTGATCCAGTCGCAGTGGGGAGTAAATGGGTTAAATTGTTCTCCATCAAGTGAGCCATAGGTACCATTTGAAAAGAAATTTTACATTTTCCTATGTATTGTTCTACCCGGTTTGCCTTCTGGAGGAAGGGTTTTTAAAGAGTTTAAGGTATGGGGTGTGAAAGACATTAGGAATAGGAATATGGTATAAGGTATGGGGCTCACAGAGCCATTTGCAGCTATGAACCTAGGTTTATGAATATTCACAAACTCCTAACTAACACTAAACCCCCTTCAATCTGGGGCAATCTGTTTATTTCACAGGAAAAATCACGTTGGCCAAATCAAAACCGAAAGAAATCTATCGCATAGTAAAGTGTCTTACCAAGCTTACTCCTTCTTCTGTTTCCAACTGCAATACAGTGGTTCACTGCAATGATTTAGCAGAATTCTTTTATCAAAAAGTACATAAAATTTTGTATCATTCACAGATGCCGATCCAGGTTTCTTTGCCCAAGAACGGCTATTGCCGTTAGAAGCTGTCCATCAGCCCTTATTCACTTTGGATCAGTTTCCTCTATTGGATAAGGAGACCCTTGAATCATTGATGCGTCAAGTAAACTCAGGCTCCCCATGTGACCCAGCTTCCCCGGACATACTGGTTTCGGCCATCCATGTTGTTCTCCCCATCATTCTGAGCCTACTCAATGCCTCCCTGTCTTCTGGTATAGTTCCGTCCATCTGGAAACAAGCCATGGTGCGTGCACTTTTAAAGAAGCCGTACTCAGATCCCAGCAATTTTAACAACTATCGCCCTACCTCTCTGTTACCCTGGGTGAGCAAAATCTCGAAAAACATATTAATATACATCTAACGAACTTTCTCGAGAGTAACCAACTGCTTGATGCCACCCAGACGGGCTTCCGCCCTAAACATGGGACGGAGACCACTCTACTGGCAGTCACCGAGGAAACCAGAGTGATTCTGGATCGATGGGGATCAGTGGCAGTGGTCCTCCTCGATCTGAGCGCAGCATTCGACACGGTTAATCACAATATGCTACTGCGTCGTCTCCTTAGCTTGGGAATTTCAGGGATGGCAATAACTTGGCTCAGATCTTTTCTAAGCAACAGGACCTTTCAGGTCTTTGAGGGAGACATTGTTTCCTCCAGTAAACCTCTGAACTGCGGGGTACGACGACACGCAGCTAGTGGTCTCCCTTGCGCAGGAAAATGGCCAGTTAGCACGGAGCGGTCTGATGAATTGTTTGGAGGAAGTCAAAAGTTGGATGACGACATCCTGCCTTAAGCTCAATGGAGATAAAACTGAGCTGATGCTCCTTGGTCCTCCTGCCCTGTTCACTATTGACTCCCTTTGGCCCTCCAGCTTGGGCATGCCACCTACACCTAAGGATAATATAAAAAGCCTGGGTGTATGGTTGGATAAATCTTTGACTTTTAGCACCCAGGCAACCAAGATATCGGCAATTTGCTTTTGTCTTCTGAGGCTTCTGAAAAAAGTTCTCCCACTTCTTCCTGTGGAAGCTAAACAGATAGTCGTCCAGAGCCTGATTCAGTCTCGATTGGACTTTAGTAATGCCCTGTACCTAGGTGCACCCGACTATAAACTGCAGAAATTGCAGATCATTCTGAACTGCGCCGCACGGACTTTGCTTCAGTTACCCCGCAGGATGTCAGCAAAACCCGGGCTTAGGAGCCTACATTGGCTCCCGGTGAGGGAAAGAATCACTTTTAAAGTGATGTGCATCCCCCACCAAGCCTATTGGCAGACGGGCCCGGCGATTAGCCATGCGTTGATTACGCCATATCACCCCAGTAAACATCTTTGCTCAAGTCACGCCTTTCTGGCCACAGTTACCCGAGTCAGGAGAACCAGAGCAGGTGGTAGGTCGTTTTCTTACAATGCAGCTAAGCTGTGGAACTCGCTTCCACTTCAACTTAGGTCCAACCCCAATCTGCTTTCTTTCCGTAAGCAACTCAAGAGTTTTCTTTTTAATATACATAACTGACTCTCTGTGACGACTGTGCTTGGCAGGTACCACCATTTCTTTTCTGTAGCGCTTGGACGCCCTAGGGCAGCAACCGGGCTCTACAAATCCCCTTTTCATTTCATTTAATTTCATTTCATTCATTTCACTTCCGCCGATAGGGTTGGATATTTCCTTATCAAAGGGTTGAGGTAACTCCCCTGTCAAGTGGGCATAGGAATGGATCATCTTCCAGCTTGGTGTTACAGAAATGGGCACTCCATAGGGAAAACATTTTCTTCATGGAGGGAAAAAAACTAAAGCATGGGCATTTCCCCCTCGAGCTGCAGTTCAATAGTGAGTGACTAATCATTATGCATTAAGGAAATAGTGACCTTTAAAAACATTGCATGACTCTCTCTGAAGGAAGTCCAGCAAGCTGTGCCTGGTGCTGTTGTATTATTGGCACCACTAAGGCTCAGAAACTCTGAGATATTACAGTCCTATGGGGGGGCCAGATGAGGATGTCAAACATCATTAGGGTGATGAACAGGATATTCTGCTTACCAACACCAGCAAACCCCCTTCACCCACATACAAATAGGGTATCAGTGTTCTGACACCAAATTCAGAGATTGCAGATTTTGTGTTGTGTAGGATTGGTAGAGGAAGGGTTTTACAGAGAGGCTGTACTTTATTGCCACAGCTAACATGAGAGGTCTCAGTGTAATGGCAGAAGGATCTTACAACTTCTCCAGCCAGTCTAAATTGATGACTTCATTTGCCTTCATTCTATAATATCCTGATGTTCAGAGCAGCCCAGTTCAAATATTACAATACCGAGAATGTGGGACCTATCCACATTTAGATCTATAAAATATTATCACTGCTTGTCATACATTTAAAATGGGTTTCCCTCAACAATTTAAAACGTATTTATCCCTGACAATCAGAGACCCCGTGTAAACGTACTTTTTATTAGCAGCCTAGGAATTGTCTTTGTCGGGGCAATGGCAGTCCATTATTGCAGGACTACTCACGGATGAATGCAGCCACGAAAATGGTGCCTCTTTTTATTCTCCCATTATCGATATAAAGTAGCAGTGACCAAAATGTCATCTATAATTCTTTGCTCTGTTCATCCTTCTTCTATTTACTATTTGTTTTCTCACTCTTTTTAAGTTATTTTCAATTTGTATACCATAAATTAGAGTTTGATGGACAAGGTACTCTAACATAAAAGCATCACAGGACCCTGTCCACTAAACCGTAGATCCGCCCATCTCATTCAGGGCAGACCTTACGTTTTCTGTCAATGGAACCCCTGTTTACTCAATTGATACAAACGTCCTCTAATGGCTTGGCTGAGTAGGAGTCATCAAAAGAAAACCATTACATTACCCTCCCTATTTATGGTAGACAAGAATGTCTTTTTCCCCCATCCATAACAGGAGAAACATGGCGATGAGAGACGGGAACAAAAAATCTCTTGCACACCCTGAAAGAAAACTTCTGTAGTGAGGGGACCATGAGGTTTTTTTCTGAAACAAACTTGCACTTTGGGAGTTTTTTCTGAAAACCAAACCAAAACAAAATTGAAAAAGTTTGGTGAACTGCTGTCAGAACAAATGGTGGCCATACACCAACTTATTTGTACATTGAAAGAAACTGACATGAGAGTGGTTTCTTTCAATGTACAAATATGAACACTGGGCCGACAGTTATCTCTAAATTTGGCAGATGGTAGTCTGTCACGGTTTCAGCAAACACAAGTCACTGACTTTTTTCAAAAATGCAAAGATCAATTTCATTGACTAGTGGGGTACACCATCATACACGGAAACCATGTGTTTCTCATTAGGGATTGATGTATTTATGTATTTGCTTTCAAACGTGCAGATGAAACTTCAGAGATTCTCTTAATATTACATAGATTGTCAGTAAAACCACAAGAAAGTGTCTTGTTTCGAGTAAAACCAATATGTCTCACCTCTTAAGACAATGTTCGCAATCCAGAAGTGAGAGATAAGTAAGTAAAGTAAAGATACAATAAGGATATCAACAGGTATCACCAGGTCAGTGCTTTGAAAATCCTATGTCTTTCTAGATGTTACTGAAGCTATTGCAAAAATAGCAGTGTTTTAACGTTTAAAAAAACATGTAGATCTAGATTTGGCAAAGCTGAACAAGGGAAGCAGATTGTCTTGAGCAAATTCGGTGTTCCTTTAAATGCAAACAGCTAAAATTGTCTCAATAGGATTTGCCCAATTTTACACAAATCAATAGATCTTGTAATCTAGACCCTAGACTATTTGTCAACACAATATAACTAATAATCTCCAAAACATAAGGCATTCTTTTATGAGAAATATTTGTTATGTTGGGTAGTTGTAAACATGTAAATTACAGATATTGCCAACAAAGGTCAGGAGATGTATCCGATGTCTGAAATTACAAACTTTCAAAATGTTTCTCAATATTGTTGATGCTCAAAGCTCAATCCCTAGTATGCCTGCACAATTGAGCTGTTGCTCTGTCTCCTCTGTGGTAGAATTTGACTAGAAAATGTATTCAGTTTGGGCCCCTATTGAGTGTGCTCGCATGCTCGCTTAAGTCAGGGACACCAAAGAAAAGGTGGGTTCTTCTGTGTGACTTCAGTCATGATCTTTTCAATATTTGTTATCATGGCACCTTCATCAATAGTTCAGACCACATTACTAAGAATTGATCCGTTTTTTTTTAAACTCTTTTTATTTGGTACATAACTTACATTATTATCTTCAGTAGTCATTGAGACCGTTATACATTACACATTTCTATTCTATCATTCCGTTACAATATAAAGAGTGCATTATGAGTACATGAGGTCATTTACAGTCAGAATCATTCTCCGCTTCATGGTCATTAACTGTCCTCCACTAATGACTCCCCAGCCGGTATAGCACATATGCCACCTCTGAAAGTATTCCACTTACCCCACAGTCGTTCCCATTTTTGGGGCATTCCCTATGCATGTACACCACCCTTTCGGCCACCATAGCCATATCCATGTCATTGCTACAGTCCCTTACAGCGGGACTGTTTCGTGCCCCAATTGTCTGGCAATGTTTCTTTTAGCTATGGTCATACCCAATGTTGCCAAGGTCTGTGCTGTGATATTATAGTCTGTGGCTTCCCATATATTCAATAGACATCGCCTAGGTTCTGGTGGTACAGGGGCCTCACTTACTCTTGTTATTGTGGACTTAACTGCCTCCCAGTATGTCGCTATTTATGGACACTCCCACAATGTAAGATGAAATATGTCTATTGCTCCACACTGCTGCAGGCAAAGTTGATTGTCAGTCTTTCCTATTTTGCATAGTGTCCCCCTAGTATAGTAGATCCGATGTAGCACTTTAATTTGGACTAGAAGCAGTTACGAGGAGATTGCCACCTCCCTCTGTGATTCTAGTGCCTCTTGCCAGTCAGTTTCATCTAGTTCTCCCACATCTTTCTGTCATTTATCCCAGAGAGACTGTGTGAGGTCAGGATGTTTATTGACAAGTTTGCGTTATGTTAAAGATGTGGCTTTTTTGTTCATGTGTTCTGTCAGTAGTCTGTCTACTAAGGGGGAAGCCTCAGGGAGGTCGGTGTCAGGTAGGATGACCGCCTCTAGTGCGTGCTTAATTTGATAACGAAACCTTTCTGTAGGTGCCATCTCGTATTGGTCTTGGAGTTGAGTGAACGGAATTACTTTTCCCTATGCCCAAAGATCTCCCACCCGCGATATTCCTATGGTGTCCCACTGCCTGAACCCTTTGCTATTATGTAATGTGCCTAGCTTGCCGGTATCCCAGAGGAGTGTTGCCTGCGTGATCTTCTTATTCCATCCTAGGTTTTTGAGCACTGTAGGCCAAAGATGAATCGTATGTTTTGTCGGTCCTAATAAAGCCATCTTATGGTTAGTGTTATACAGTGCTTGGTTTAGCCCTCCTGTAACTAGAACAAGTCTCTTGAGGCGGTAGGCCGGGTCAGTATGGAAGACATGGATCCATGGATTTATTACGGTCAGTTGGGACGGCCAATATGACTTTTGTATATTTGAAAGCGCAATGCCACCGTCGTACCAGGTTCTAACCAGTTTGATCATTGCTATCCAAGCTGGTTTTCCATTCCACAGAAGTTTGGTCACTTCTGCCTCTATTGCTTGGAAGTAGGACGGGTGGACCAAGAATGGGGTATTCTGTAAAGCATAAAGAAATCAGGGGACTGCCATAATATTGAAGAGCACCGCTCTTCCTAGTAGTGTTAATGGTAGGGATTGCCAATGTTTAGTGTCTCTACGTAATCTCTTTAGGGGTTCCAGCAGATTGAGGGTCATTAAATCCTCTGAATCTGAAGTGATATGAATCCCCAAATATTTGAAACTATCCTCCACTATCTTTACTGCGCACCCTTTAGGTAGCTTCAGCGGCGGACCCAGCAGAACGTACAATATTGATTTGCTCCAATTGATCGTGTACCCTGAGCGTTTCCCATAAGCGTCACATATATTCAGGATTCTAAGCAATGAGCGGTTGGGGGAGCCCATATATAGCATCATCTGCATACAGAGATATGCGATTCTCCCAGCCCTCTGTCCAACGGAGCCCGCGAATAATCAGATCCTGTCTTATCCATGCCGCTAGGGGTTCTAGCACTTGGGCAAAAAGCAGCGGTGATAGTGGACAGCCTTGTCTTGTGCCTCGTCCTAGCAGGAATTCTTTGGATTTATGCCCATTCGCCACTATGTGTGTAAGGGGTTTCATGTACAGCAGTCTTACCCATGAGCAAAACTTAGGTCCGAATCCCAGCCATGCGAGAAAAGCAAAGAGGAATGGCCACTTGACTGTATCAATGGCCATACGGGCATCAAGAGACAGTGTTATTGCCTCTTCCTGTATTGTGTATTTAAGTCCTAGTACATTCTGTTGTCGCCTTAGATTTAGGGCTGTGTTTCTGCCTGGCATGAACCCAGACTGGTCCGGGTATATTAATTTAGCTAGGTGAGATGTCATTCTATTTGCCAGCACTTTGGCCAGGACCTTGGCTTCGGTGTTAATTAGGGAGATGGGCTTGTAGGAGGCGCATTCTCGGGGTGGCTTCCCTGGTTTGTGTATGGCAACCACCGTTGCTATCCTCTGGTTTTTAGGGAGCTCTCCTATTTCTATGCTTGCGTTGTACATTTTCAATAGGTGTGGGGTGATTACGGGTACACTTTTTTACATAATTCATTAGGGATGCCATTCGGCCCCAGTGCTTTCCCCGACTGTATATGTCCTATCGCTATTGTTAATTCTTCTGCAGTAATTCCTGACTCCTGTAATATTGTGTCCTCTTCTGTAACTCTAGAGAGCTGGTTATCTCGGAGGAATGCTTCTGCTTTGTCCTGCTGTACTGTGGCCGCTGGGGTATATACCTTGGCGTAGTGAAGCGTCAGTGTGTCTGCTATGGTTTGGTGGTCTGTTACTATTTCACCTGTGGTGCGTTGAAGTTCTGCCACCCAGCGACTTGCTCGCTCCCGTTTATCAAACCATACCAGAAGCCTGACGGCTTTATCTCCTACTTCGTATATGGTATGGAGCGTAGCTGTCAGTCGGGTTTTTGCTTCTTCCCATGAATATTCTTTATATTCTTGTTTTTTAAGATGAAATTGATCGGTTTATTGACTTTTATTTTAGGAGCATACAATTTGCTGTAACTATTCAAAACATTTTTCTGGGATATAGCTGCACTGCACTAGAATAAAGACAACATTTTTTTAATTATTTATATATTCATTATCTTCTTTCCTGTACAAATGCAAGGTGTTTAATGTTCTGCGGAACTGGTTATACTATGTTACACAAATGCCACACACTATCAATATATTGGCATCTATTTTATTCTTGCTTTATTTCCATTCTGTCTTGTGTGTAACTATTTTTATTGACAAGTGTCACTTTCTAATCATAACACTCATTCCATTGAAGGTTCCTTCAGAATAATTTCCGTTTTCCTCCCTCACCATTTCAGCATTGGATATGAACAGAGTGAACATGGACATTTCTTAGGTGTGCAAATATTCAGAATTAATGGCGGAATCTCTCATTGTAGCATACAATTCTTTGGATAACGAAAAGCACAGTTTCTTACATCAGACTACCCTAATCTTTTTGAGATTCGTCATTTGTATGGTTCACTAGTCTTGTTGAGTTTTGATTATTAATTGCATAGCTATAGATTAAAACTGTGTAAATGTCTTCAATAATCATATTCCTTGTGGCTTTGAAGGGCAGGGTTGCTCACCACAAGTCAAGAAGGCCAGAGGCATGGAGATTTCGAAACAAAAGTTTGGTAGAAGATTCCCATCTAGATTATTTGCATGTAAATTTATCTCTTCGGAAAAACTTGAAAATCTGACACGGATAGAACACTTGTAGGCCTAAGAAGAAAAATACTGGTGTATAGTAACTTGTGGAGCATCTTTTTGGGCATAACAAAGAGATAGGTTGTGTAGACCTCTGCAATATGTAGTATAATTTTTCTGGGAAGATTTCTTTTGTGTGAGATTTTCCCTTGGAGAGTGGCCTGAATTCCCCTATATACTTATGGAATATGTCTTTCTCTTTCGTGATGCTACTGTTTCTAAATGCTGAACCAGCAAATCCACCAGCTGTCACAATGGCCTTCTCCAAAATTCTTCTGTTTTTGGAACTATTTGTTTTTGATACCTCTGAAAGTGTATCAGTTGTATAGCTTGACAGCACACCACTGAAAACAGTATATTCTCAGACTTTTGCACACGGGTGATAGCTTGTTAAATCTTGGACGCTGCCTTGAAATATTTGCCTTTTTTTGTAAATGCAAGAGCTGGCAAGTCACCTCTAACTTGTTTGGCCACATTGCTGATCACCTCAAATCTACATTCCATTATAAGTTATGTATATATAAAGAGAGCTTTACCACTCAAACTGCCTATACTTACTTTTTATCTATGCATCCCCGGTATTTATGTAGCACAACCCTTGTCGCAGAAACACGTTGCTGGCAAGCTTCCTTGGCAACGATGTCCAACTGAGATACCCTTTGGTAAAATTCCTTGTAGCCACAGAAGTCCACCTCAACAAACAGAAAGAAAGTACACCAGTTAATAGCATTCTGGGTGCAGTGCGGAACATAGCACCATGATCCTCTCTGAGAAGTCTTACGCTCGCACCATTGTCGCAACAAGAAGCACAGCGACAGCAACCTGCGCACTTCCTGCTCTTTAAGAGGACAAAGTAATTTGGAGGGAATGAGGGTCCAGTCTGGAAGTCGGTCCCCACTGTTAATCACTGGTCCAAAGTCTCAAAGCCTTGCGACAGCGATTTCACAAACAATCTGGCATGGTTTAGCTGCTGCTCCGAAACTCCCGCATCCTGAAGAATTGGCTATGCGATTCCTCTAAAGGCTCTTTTTTGGAATTTTTCTGGTCTACTGCGTGTCCTTTTGTATTACAGGTTTTAATCATTTGTTGAACTGAAATGGAGAACAAGTTAGCTTAAGACCATGAGGCAGGCCAATTCCAAATGTCCTGCATCTACCCTTGATGCCGCTCTTGCACTAAGCACTTTCCCGGCACATCTGCACACAGCAACCAGGCACTCTCAATGCTTCTCTTGCACCAAGCACTTATTCTGGTATGCCTGTACACTGTTACCGGCTGTCAGAACAAGACCGTGGCTAAGCATACGATCAAGAGGCTGATTGGCCAAGCCATGTCGCAAATCACAGGCCTGCAATAGCTGCCAGTCATTACCTTTAACTTATATTAGGCCTAACTTGCCACAAACATTATCCTCGACAAATATTTGCACACTAAGTACACCATGCACTTCACGGTAATTGCCAAATCCAAATTTTAATGGCTCCATTGGCTCTATTGACTATTGTCCTTGAGGCAACTCTGTGCATACAGATCCGGTTACTTGTTCCTAAGGACAGCACAACACTACATGCGCTCTTCATAAAAAAACTGTTCACCTTGCTTTCCCTGGTTGCCTTTCCCTGGCTTCAAGCCACTAGTGCATATGGCACTTTACTTTCTTGCTTTCTGCCGGCCTAAGATACCCTGATGCGATTTTCGCTCTCACAAAAGGGGACTGGGTCAGTGTTAGGCTAATTTTATTCCCATGAACCATTAACCATATTTTATTAGTTTGTATCTTTCATATCCTCATGTGTTTTCTTTTATTCTTGAACTGCCACATTGGTAATGTATCCTGACATGTTTTTTATTATGAAACTGTGCAAATTGACGAATGCTTGTAATGGTTTTAATTTACTGTACTATAAATATACTTACTTACTTGTCGCAGAAACACCAACGTAATTTTTCGTTGTAATAATGTAGGACTTGACATCAATTCAGAAGATCATAAACAGTGAATAGTCCCCTGCCAGAACAAGAAATAAGAATAGGTGGTAGTGCATATCAGGACTGACAGGCAGGGATACATTGTTCATAAAATGGGTGCTGAAGAGATGATTTATTACATTTTTCCAAAGGGATATTAGGTTGACTAATACATGGATTGTCTTTTGGTAGATAGTTTGAGGATCAAATGAAAAGGTATATTTAAGAAACGTGTTTTACTCTGTGTGAGGAGTATCAAAGGTGTGGTGTGGCTGGATCTTTGAGATTCAAGACCAGCCAGCAATTCAGATTTGTTTTCTTTCAGTTAAGAGCTTTTGGCAAGGTGGATAGCTTTAAAGAGGATGCATCATAGCCTTTATGTAGGATGTACCCCAAAAGGAACACTGGAAGTCTGTGGAAATGTGATGCCTGTCCAGGAATTGATCAGCAACATTCATTATGCTGATTTTCACCTTTCATCATATCATCACAGTCCTCCTGCTCATGAGGTGTGGCATTACTTCCTATACTAACTGCACACAACCACACACCAACAAACAAGTGACATAATCATCTAATGGCATTTACAGGTATGCATAAAGACATTTTCATCCAGAGAATGTGCTATCATACGATTAGGTAGCAAAGTGCTACACAAATGCCAATAGAAAAATAGCATAAAGGTGAAGACTGTGGTGAGAAAGGGGGGTGAGGCATAGTGCAGCTGTTTATTTGCTCCTGCAACGGAACAGGACAGTGAAGTGCCAATATGAAGGGCATCAACATTAATAAAGTGTAGTTCAAAAGCAAGATGATTTATTAAAATCTGTGGTCAGTTCGTTTCCTGTCCTATATTGAAAGGATATTTCAAGTCACAGCAGAGTTCCATCCCTTTATAAAGGAACTCAAGTCGTCATGTACAAAGATTCCATTTAGTGAATCATACATTGCGACAAATAGTAATAGGAAAGTACAAAAACTGGATTTGTTAGAAGTGGTTGCAATTTGCGCACTGACTTCTAAAGAATCCATTGGTATTTTGCGAACTGACCTAGTATTAATAGGTTGGTTTTCAAAATACCAATTCGTAGTGGGTCACAATTCGGCCTACCTCTTCAATATGCAAGTAGGCACTTTTGACCCACTTTGATTGGCTGCAAGACAAGAATGGTGACCTGCTGGGATCAGCAGACCATCTTGTCTGTGTTTGCTTTTGACTAAAGCAATCTTTTTTTTTTACAAATTAAAGGAAAACAGGATGCATTTAAAAAAGAAAATGAAAAATTACTCAAACCTTTTTTATGAGGAGGCAGTGATCTCATGGACCACTGCCTGCTCACAAAACCGTTTATGTGAACATTCACAAAGGGGTCCCATTGGGACCCTGTCCCATTTGCGGATGGCTTACTACCTACCTCCTTTGAGGAAGTGGTAAAATATTAATGTTTTGAGATCGGATTTTGTTAACAGAACATTAATACATAGTTTAAAGATTCTGTATCATTAAGGGGCGCCCTTAACATGCCCCTTCCAAATTCCAAACCCGTGTCTATTCCCACACCCAATTAGCGATTCAGCAAGATTTGGTAACATGTTACTGAATCTCTTTTTGGGTTTGATGAATTGAAAAAAGATATTTTGCGGTCTGCAAGGCTCTGATTTTACAAATTCAGAGCCTAGCTGACCGTAAAATTGTTTAATACATGAGGATGTTTGCCTTTTGCCTTTTTAGGTCCTGCGAAAAAGACCTTTAGCCATCGGCACAGCTTTGCTGGCAAAAACGTGCACGAGTTGCATTACTTCCAATGGCAACGCGTGCAAGTCTGGCGATTCCCTTGCGTGAGCGAGCGGTGCCATAATGTAGCAATCATTGTGCCTTGCTGCTCGCTCCCGCAAGGGAATCGTGTACGCACCCTCCTCTCTCCCCCCTCCCGCTGCGGCCACGCGCGCTTGTGCTTGTTCTACATTCTCTTCAATTATCTCTGCATCGCTGAATAATTGTTCAGCTGCAGTTTCCCTTTCTTTAAGCCACTCCATATTTCCGTATTGTGGCTCTTCACCAATTCCTTCTTAATTAAGCGTTCCGCTACGCAAACAAATGTTGCTTTTTTCTCTTCCTGGTGTCAGTTTCACTATCCCGGCCACCGTCTTACCGCTTGTTCCTGACACAGTCCTGCGAACGCGGCTCTCAGGTGGCCTCCAACAGCTGCTCCGCAATAGCCTGTCGACACCAGGGGGTCTCTGCGCTGTGTATCCTTGTACAGCGTTTCACAATTTCTCCATTCCTCGGGTGCTCCTGGAATTCGGCACAGGATGACAAACTCAAAATGATCAACACGACTGTTCCCAAAACTCCTGATCACAGGGACTGCATTGGAGAGTTGGAACTGCATGCTATCGGCAGGGGGGGGAGGAGTATGTATAACATGTACCAATGACTTCCTGATTGCTGAAGTAAAATTCACTAAAATATGTTTAAAAAACCAAAACACGACTGTTCCCAAATCTGGAACAAACTCCAGCGCGCTCGGGATTGCTTCAACAGGATTTTATTGTCGAGCCACGGTGTTTCAGGTAACGCGTTTCGACTGCACAAGCAGTCTTTGTCAAACCTGTTGCATTGCCATTTTTTCACTTATTTATACCTTTCTTAAATTTAAAGTGACAGTGCATGAGTGAGTAAGGTTCCAACAACACAAAAAAAATGTGACAATGCATCTTTTACACACAGTGGCATTCACGAGGTAGAGCCAATATATCATTTCATTAACTCAATGTACATATTGCAGTGGTAAAATCCAACAAAAGTGTACAAATTAGTTAAAAAATATATTTTCAGAGTGGTATAGCTTGCTTAGCCTCCACACCGGCCCCAACAGCGCTAAGGATGCCTGGCTTCACTCTGGGGGTGCCCAGGACTGGACACTTCACAGGGAAAGCCAGGAGGGGTTCCACAGCGGTATGAGTATCAGCACCAGGAAACCGAATAGGCGGCTCCGCAAGGTGACCGTCTGGTGACAGTGCGCTCTATAAGTACCATGACATTTACATTTATAACGGTCAACGTCAATTCCCATGGACTTTTCAAAAGGAATAGTATATAACATCACCAAAATGAGAGTATTAAAATCACATCCTTTCATTTTATAACTCTTGCTAAGTGCCTGACTCATCAACATCTGCGCACCCTCTGTCCCCAACTCCACAGACTGTTCCTGACACTCAGATCTATGATGTGTTCAATACACAGTGCAATGCAACCATATAGTCAATGTTCCATCGCTGTTCAAACGACACTGTGTGTGTAACCTTCTCTAGCCTTATGCCCCATAATATTGCTGTGAGTGCACAACTCTCAGTATGAATTATCTCCTACACGGTCTGGACTTAACATCCCAGAATCCTCTGATTCCCTTGTTAATATCTTGTAAGGTATATACATTAAAGTACTTTGTTATAGTGCAATAATTGTCAGATTTCATGATGACCCTCCTACACTCACTAAAATCAATCCTATTCAGGTTACTACTATGCAGTGTTGTTAAAACCAACACAAAGTGATCCGTGCAATACGCATATTCTTCGTCACTATTTTATTCTCATAGTGAATATATTTCATCCCTAACATTTAGGGGAGGGGTCTCACTCTCACTGGACCACTTGAGCAATATTGTACAATGTCACAATTAAGCTCAATTATTTCTTCCACTCCTTGTGATAAACGGCCAGTGCCCGATCCCCATCTAGGGCATCGCACCTTCTAAATAGACTAAAGTGCTAAGTGTCTAAAGTGCTAAGTGATGAAAAAGTGCAAACATTACATGTATTAACAAGCATTGGCATAGCCAATAGGTCTCGCCTTTGGGACCTTATAAGTATTTAATTATGCAGCACAATATCCTTGGTGCAACATCAACTGTTGCATGGCTACACACTTACAATGTCCCAAAGGCGAGACCTATTGGCTATGCCAGTGCTTGTTCCTCTTGTCATGGCACTCCCCAGTGACTTGCAATTTCCTTATAATAAGCAAGGGTACTTTATTTCATATTTAGTCCATTGTTATCTTTCTGGCTATTTTCAGGTATCACTAAGGTGTTATTAACATGCTAATTATTTTTCAACGTGTTTTGACACTTAGGGGCTGATTAGGCTGGCGGACGGACAAACGTTGTAGGAAGGGACCGTCTGCCACAGGGGCAGAGGTCTAGTGCATCAAATTAGGATGCACCCACTACAGTGGCGGGTGCATCCCGCATTTTTAATATTGCGGCGGGCGGTGCTGAAAGCACCGTCCGCCGCAATGCTAAAAATGCATGTTGTGCGTTTCAAAGCACAACATGACAGGCACCACGCGGTGCCTGCCATGTTGTACTTTGAAACGCAGGGGGGTACCATAGGTACCCCCCATGTGCACCCCCAACCCCCCCTTCACCCTGGGGGCCCGCCACGGGTCCCCAAAGCAAAGACCGTATGCCTTTCCACGGTGGCAATGCCGCAGTGGAAAGGCACAGGTCCGCCGGCATCGTAATATGTTTGGCGGTGTCTCACAGACACCACCACCACATGTAAGTACTTTTTTCCGCCGGTCGCGAAGGCGACCGGCGGCAGACGGTCTTGCCGTCCGCCGCGGACTCCCCCGCCATCATTATGTGGCGGGGGGTCATTTCTGTGAGAATGGCGGACGGATTGTCCCCGCCGGGCCGGCGGTGGCTACCGCCAGCCCAGCGGGGGCAATCCGTCCGCCATCCTAATCGGCCCCTTAGTCTTTATTGTCTTGGGGTGAACATGTTATACTGCATCCAGTCTAAACTATCACAACAACTTGCTTAAGATAAGCATTAGGAGCTCATTCAAGTGAACACTGGAAGTCAGTAAGGTTTTGGAGGACCAGCTTTACATTGCAGACTGTGTATCCTGTATCCTGGTCCGTAGGGAACATGTTCAGCCTCAGCTTCGACACTACTAAAAGACCTGCAATGACACCCATAATTTGCTTAATAATTAATGGCACAAAGTGATATGAAAAATAAATCTGCGCATAACCACTCATCAGTTTTGACAGACCAATAATACTCTAGGGGCACTCGCAAACATTTTCTGAGGGGTCTGTCTGTCTGGTCTGTGATGTGATGTGACCAGGGCACAAGTCCTAAATAAAGCAGTGGGGGGACGCTCAAAGACAGGAAGTGACGTCACGACAGGAAGTGACCTCACGAAAGGTAAAAACATTTGACCGGAGACGCTGGACCTCAAAAAGGGAAATATAAGAGTCTCATATCATTAAATGTCACGATTAAAAATCTCTTCATTATATTTATCGATGTCTACATAGAATTCCAAGCCAGTTATCAGTATGATGTTGACATTTCGACCCCATATTAATAATGATGGGGTCAGCATCAGGACAGGAGATACTTTATGGCTTTCGAGTATCCATATGGCAACCACAAGGGAGCCAGCAAATATTAGGACGTCAACCCACCTTGACAGCTCACTGATGCGAGTCAAAAAGGATACAAGGTGCCTCTTGCACCCACCTGTGCTCACACTCGAGAGATTTTATTCTCTGTATTATGTTATCACCGTCTATGTGACACTGCGCCTGAATCATGTATCATGCCATTTCAGTGTGACCATTGTGTACAGCTTTCCCGTTCGAAAGGCAGTCTCTGTTGCAGAGGTAGGAGTAGCGTGCACTCATCTTCTGTGCACCGTCTGCATTCACTTAATGGCAAGAATACGCACGTTATTCCTCAGCAAGCGCATCTTTGCAGGGGGGACGGCGTCCACCCGGTAAAATAAGTGGGGGGACGCCATCCACCCGCGTGGTACCCCAAATCAAGCCGTGGATGTGACCAAGGTCAGGTTGATGGTCAGCACAGGGGTAGGGGGTAATTGGGCGGAGGGGGGTTGTTGGTTAGGTGGTTATAGGAGAAGCAAAGCATACACATCTAGCCGCTGAACTTCACAATGTGAACCCTGAAAACCTGGGGTTATTCCCCAGATTACAAAATTGTGTGATCCTAGACAATTGTTTTATTTCACTTTCCCTCTTTTATCTTCATTATCACACGAAGGAGGATCTCGAAAAGCAAGACTTCTGCATGTGCACTGTGCAAAAACTTCTCCTGTGTTTGATTTAATAAACCATGATGTTGTTCATGTATCATACGAACAGAGGTCACCCAAAGAGTGCACAGAGCAACTGACTTGCCTCACAGTTCACTACTGGCATTGTTGTCGTGGTGGGGGTCAGAGTGGAGTAAATAGCAGCCCCGTACTGCTGTGGACCAGGGGGGGCATGTAAATGTCAGGAGGGACGCATGCGGCCCCCGCACCGTAGTTTGAGTATCACTGCTCCAGGGGGTTGTCACAGTTGTACACACGACATGAGCATTACATTTGGAATCTCTTTAAGCAAAAGATATCAATGAAACTTCACTCCTCAATCTGCTATGAAGTGGAATTCCTAGGCCTGGCAAAGGGTCTGCACTACACATGTTATTTGCTTTTCCAAAAATACACTTACATCAGTGTGAGAGACTGCCATCTGGGTGTTTGCTTTAGTTTCACACTCCAAGCTGAAAGCTGTTTCCTCTGCACCTGTCAATCACTGCTGTGGCTTGTCTGAGAATAGAGGGTCGTGTTTTTAATTCTCTGCAAGAAGATCGTTTGCTCGGCCAATTGAAAGCCCTAACAGACGCTACCCTGCAAGAAACGAAGAGCGTTTGATCAAATAAAGATTACGGACTATTTTGTTTCACGCACGTGCATATCACAAGAACGTGCGCACGGCAGCGCGCGCATGCCCTCTTGCTCTCTGTTAATCCCTTCAGCTGCGTGCCCTGTGAAAGAAGACCTGTGAAGACATTTGAAGGAGGCAGGGCTGTGGTCTAGGTTAAAAAACATTGTCGGTTTGCCTCTGGCGAGGTAATTAAAGAGTTCTTATAAAAGTAATAGGCAATTATTTGTAATACAAACTAATAGTTTAAGTTAACTATATTAAATCAAATCTTAACTAGTGAAAGTTCGAAAACTATCAGTTGCTCAGACGAATTTTCAAGTTGATGTTTGTTATAGGCACTGTTCGCTATCCCAGAGCGATCTAAATGTAAAAGTTCCAGTTATTTGTGGTGAATTTCATAGGCCAACATTCAGTTCCTGGGTGTTCTCGGCATTTAGATATACGAGATATAAGGATGACGAAATTTGCTTGTTAACCACTTAACAGCGTCTCCTTACCAAAGAACAGGAGGCCATTTCGCTTTTCCACGCGCCCTGTACTGGGAGGGTAGGTCTAGAACTAACTGTGTTAATGGAATAATGACATGTTCTTCGAAAGAAATCACATAGAGTTCAGCGTTCAACCAACGAACACAGAAATCTTTTTTCTAAGTATTATAAAACAAAAGTGTCGGTTAGATCCTCCTTATCGTGCACCTTGTCTTGGCCAAAAAAAGAAGGTTTCTCGAAAGCTTTGTTCTCCTTTGTGACTCGTGAAACGGAGCCCTGTGCTTGGCAAAATGCTATCAGATGCAATGTCATGTTTATCTGATGATTGCTGTGCAGAGTAATATGACCCTGCCATTTTGTGGCTTGGGGTTTGCGATGATAATCGTATTGCGGTGTGATGGATTGCCTTTGCAGTTGTCGCAGGGTTTGGCTGCTTGGCATGGCATGTGCGTGTGTTTATGTGGACGACCGACTGTAGTATTAAGCGGCGGGGCAAAACTCTACCAAAAACAGATACTGAATTCAAATTTTTGTTCTGGAGAAACAGAATGACAGTTGTCACCAGTGCTTGAAATGGAAAAACAGAAGTGCAGGTATTCTGTACCGGATTAGCTTGTTTCTTATAAGTGCCAGTACTCTCCAATTAAAAGTATTATGTTTTTCTTGAGAAGTTCCAGTACTCTCCCTCTCAAAATAAAAAAGTGCCGGTACTCAGTACGGACAGTACCGGCCCATTTAAAGCACTGGTTGTCACGCTTTAGGAAGCTGTGTCCGGAACACATGTGAGCATCAAATGCATTTTTTACACTGCATTGAGCCCATGGTTTGTAAAGCCGTATATGGTTGTAGAAAACATTTTGCATTGTACTTTCACAAAATACCAGCACATGACAACCACCACCGTATTGCCACACTCTCTCCGAATCAATCGTGTATGGCATGGGTACTCACAAGCATTTTCTTGAAAACTAGAAAACCTGGACTCAATCCTAGCTGCCCTGCTTGACCAAATTGTGGGATCCCTATGCAATTGTTTTTATTAACATTGCCTGCTTTTTCTTCATTGTAGATTTAGAGAGCACCTTGAAATACATGAGATCAGAATGTGCTCTGTACAAAACCTTCTCATCTGTTTTATTTAATAAACTATAATGTTCTTCCATATATTACAACAACCTAGGCCACCCTGAGGGTATACATGACAAATGACTTGCCTATTGCTTCACTAATGGCATTGCTGTCAGGGCTGGTATAGGTTTGAATGCTTTTAAATTCATGTTTGAGAACTATCACTTAATAAATGCCTCTTAACACAGTGATATAATCTAGTGTACTAAAGGGAAACACTTCTGCATGTTCATGAAAAACGCTTTTTTTGAATTCTGAAGAAGCTTTTACATATATATTTTTACATGTTTGTAGAACAACCTGCTTAAAAATGAAGGTGTTCCTAAAGATAAGTGTTGCAGGACATTTTGTTTCCTTCTTTTCCTTTACTTCAGTTAAATTGTAAATACGTTTTCGCCCGTAGTGCTCAGTGAAGTAAACGGCAGCCCACTGCTGCTGTTCACAATAGGGAGGTATGTAGAGTTCAGGAGTGCTGCAAGCAGTCCTGGCCATACTTTGAGTATCCCTGGTTTATGGTCTACAGTGCAAATACAATTACTATGTTACCACCAAGGAAACAGTATGCAGTGCTATAGATGCGTAAGGCCCATTCTGTTATAAAGAAAGCATCCCGTAGAAATGAACCCATATTTCAAAAATACCGAGAGCATTCCATGGCATTTATATGCCTAGCTTATAAGAGGAAAGCATGTTGCTACTATATGGCCCAGACAGGAGTGGCTCCTCTGTTGAAGCGGAGGAGCGTCGCCACCAATATTATCCCCAAAGCCCCAGAGATGAAAAATAAAATGGTAATTCATTACTATTTTATTTTCCATCCCCGTCCCGAACAGAGTGATAGGATGGGGTCAGGGCTGCTGCAGAGTGACAGCAGCAGGGAGGAGAGTAGGCTGCCTTTTGCACTTGTTTAAAGGGCGCATGTCTTTTTGGCTGGCCATCTTGCGAAGGCCAGCCACACATGTGCACTTTAAAACTCTCAACCCAGCTGTCCTAAGACAGCTGGGTTGAGAGTAAGTGCAGGCCTCCTGAGCCCTGTTGTGCGCCGAGTGTGGCCGCTGCCTCCAAACAGGGTGCTGCTCACATGCTTCATGTGAGCAGTGCCGTGACTGGGCAAGGGAGTTTCCTTGTGACCGGGCTGCTGTGGATGTAAGAAATCATCCGCACTGGAGGACACTGTTGTTTGTCACCAGGTAAGTTTAAAACAAATATATATTATTTTATCGTGCCCACCCCTTCCCCCCATAGATGCCAGACGCCACTGGGCCCATAACAGAGGGAGGCACTACAAATGTCTATGTGTAGAGTAAATCTTGCTTTTTCAGATGTGCATCTTAAACTTGACTTAGCACCAGGTGAGTAGCTACCTTTAGTGCAGCAGGCACTGTGGCACTTGGGCCTAGGGTCCTGAAGGGTCCATCAATCCCTGTTTATTTGCTCTATTTTACTATCCACAACAACAGCCAAAGAGACTATTTTCTTTGCTTGCACAAGGGCCCATGGCATTCTTGCTACACTACTGTGCTACACACCTTTGTTGTGTTATTGTAATGCTCAAACAATCATAGGGCCATATGAATTTATGCATGGGTCACACAAGATACATGAGTGCTAGCAACTGGCAATTCTGTGTCGTGAATATTCTGCAAACCATTCTAAGGTGTTTTGAAATATTAATTAAATCGGATAGCTGGCAGAAGATTGTACTGGGCTATTTTCAAAATGCCACAACATTCTGCATCAACAACTCTAGATGAACTATGCACTTACACTACCTCCAAACTCAATTCTTCCACCAGGGAAGGATGCAAACCAGTGCTCTCTGTTGCCTATAGGGAAAGTTCAGACATATTGAGTGCAATGGCGAAGTAAAGTTAGAAAGGTACGGAGGGCAGAGAAAGTAGCTATTATGAAGAGAGGAGGATCTTGTAATTACAGGACAGAGGAAGAAGAACCATATGAAGAGGGAAAGAGCGGTAGAACACTTAATCTTACAATATTAATGTATGGCTTACAGAATCCACACATTGCAAGGTGAGAGGAGTAATAACAGGAAGAAACAGGAAAGCAGGAGAGCCATTGTGCAATATGACAGAATGTGAACAGGAGAATTAAGGCATTACACAATAGAAAAGGAAGGATTTACAGGGGAAGCTAGGTATTAAAAGTTCGGATGTCTGTAGGACAAATGGATTGCTACTGAATGGGTGGGAAATGGGATCACAGGATTGGACTGGAAGAGCAAAACATGATAAACCAGGTATTGTTGCTCTATGTATTGGGCTAGAGTAAAGTAGGCAAACTTATATTTGACAACAGGTAGTGGGCGTTAAATGAGAGGACATTGTTTATAAAAGTTTCTTCAAAATATTTGACCCATACAGGCTCCATGCCACATTTGCATCGTATTTATCATGTTAATCTTATAAGCTGTAGGAGGTGATTTACTACGTTTATGGTTAGTCATTTACATCGCTTTGAGAGGCAAATCTTTGCCATTTTTTGTTCAGACACAGTTATTTCTGGGTTATATTTAAATCTTTTTGTGGCCAGATTCATATTTTTGGGAAACTGATTTAGTGCAGTATCTTTAGGCAATTTACATCATTTTGGGATTTCCTATGCCATCAATCCCCAGCTTGGTGGATTAATAGTGGTTAAGGAATAAACTATGATAGAAATAACCAACATCTAGGGCACTTAGGGAGAGGACAAACAACAAATTTCGCTAATTTTTTGGGGCGTATAATACAACCTATTAATAACATAGAAATGTTGTTTTTTTAAGAGAAGCTGGCCTGACGAACTTATATAAAATTTGGAGGGATAAAGCATGGAGACTAGCTGAAGCCTCTTCCAGGGTGGAGGAAATCTATACAAGATGCGATGGGGGAAACTGTGTATCCTCTGCGTCTAACAGGCTTCTATACCACAATCCCACCTCTTTTTTCCTGGGATTCGGACTTTGAAGGGCATTCTCAATCTCCCAATTTCCACCTATATTCTCCTTCTCTGCTAAAAACCAGGAACTAAGTTGCAAGTATTTAAATCTGGAAAAGGAATCCCCTATCTTTAATCTCAAAACTTCCCAGGGGAGAACCCCCTCAGATGTTACTAGGTCAGACCATATCTTAATCCCTGCACTCTTAATGGGGGGACTCTAGACCATCTCTGAGGCACTCGGGCGATCCCGGGGAGTCCCAAATTGGGGCAAAATCAGAATAGTATCTTGTACCCCATCACCCTTTAACTCTGTACCAAACTAAAAGTGCTAATTTTAAAACCTTCAGTCGAACCTTCTTGAAAAACTTTGGCGCACCAAACTTATACAAGAACCCAGTATCCCCTCCCTCAAGATTAACCATTGTAGTCATGATCCGGCCCCAGTTGTAATCGTCGGGACTAGAGAGCAGACAGCATATATTTTTTTAACTGGAAAGAGAATTAATACCAGAGCACATCCGACAGCACTAGGCCTCCCTTTAAGAGTTTTCGTTTTAACTTTTTCCAGGACAACCTGGAATTATTATTTGCCCATATTAAGCTGCCTATTTTACCCTGGATTTTCCCCAGAAGCTTATCTGGAAAGACTAGGGGTATAGTGCTGAATAAATACGTCAGTTTGGGGAAGATGACCATCTTGACTAGATTAACACGGCCATATATTGTAAGAGGAAGATTTTGCCATCTAGCAAACAGATGGTCGATCTCCTTGGCCACCTTCTTCAGATTTAACTGGTTGATACTATTTAGGTCCTGTACTATACTTATTCCCAGATATTTAAACTCGCTACTGCGAGTGCCTGGCCAATTGTCAACCCCCCAACACATTACCTCGGTCTTGGTGTTGTTAATCGAGTAGCCAGAGTACAGACCAAATTCAGTCCAGGCAGCCTCCACCTTAGGGAGCCCCCCCGCTGCGTCACTGGTATAAACCAGGAAATCATCAGCATACAGAGCTAATTTACAGCAGTATTCTGAAACTTTAAAGGGGGTGATCATAACGTCCATCCTCAATGCCTGCGCGAGGGGTTCAATATAAATATCGAACAAAAGGGGAGAGATGGGGCACCCCTGTCGTTTTCCCCTTTTTATACTAAAGCTCGTGTCAGGAGACCATTTAAGAGAATAACAGCAGAAGTGCCCTCATAACACCTAATAGGTGTTTGTATAAATGTTGAGCCAAATCCCATCATTTTAAAAACTTCCCATAAAACCCCCCAGTTGACACGGTCAAAAGCCTTGGCTGCGTCATACGCAGCCACTGCCAGGGGCTCCGACCGTGCCAGCGCTAGGTCAATACTGCCTATTAGTTGCAGAGTTTGCTCTTGGATATATCTACCTAGGATGAAACCCTTTTGGTCAGCATTGATCAATTGTGGGGCCATCTTAGCCAATCTCCCTGCCAAAATGCTGGTGAAGATCTTATAATCTGCATTAAGCAGGTAGATAGGCCTATAGGAGTCAGCTTTGAGGGGATCTTTCCCTGGCTTTAAAATAAGTACTATAATGGCCTCCTTCCACGATGGAGGGACCCTCCCCTCTGAACTGTACATGTAGTTAAAAAGTTCACATAGCCTTGGAACTAAAACCTCCTGAAAGACTTTGTATACTTCACCTGGAAGGGCATTGGTACCTGCAGCTTTATTATTCTTTATTTTCTTTATATAAAGCCTGATTTCATCCTCCGTAAAGCCGCTATTCAACATGTCTCGACCCTCGTCTGACAGGCTTGGTAAGGCCTTACTTTTCAGCCATTTTTTAATGTTATTAATGCTTAGAGTAGCCTCTTCCTCATAAAGTTTAGAGAACAAAGTAAGCAGACACCTCTGCATATCCTCCTGATCACAAGAGGTAGTCTCTGAGTCGTCAATTATTAAATTATTAATATTGTTCCTTACGCGGTCCGCTTTTCTTTTCCGGGCTAAGATGGCTCCAGCTTTTCCCCCATATTCATAATTTTCCATGCCATGGACAGCCCATTGTGCCTTGACCTTCTGATCTAACAAGCCCCTATACTCCAGTCGTAAACCTTCCAGATCATCAAGAATTTGTGGCAGATTATCCTTTTGGGATACAGTATCCCAAAAGGTATGATTCAAAAGGCAAATTGTATTGCAGGCACAAGGCATTACACAGGTCAACAAAAAAGGAGACACATTATTCAGATAATTTAACGTAAAAAAAGTTAATTTCTGCATTTATGATATTCAAACAGGGAAGGGAAATTCATATTAGAACAGTTCTATACAGACCAAAGTTTAGACAGTTCAAATGATAACCGATAAGACTTGGTGCACAATATATACAAGTGATGCGTAGCAACGCAAGTGTGAAAGTGAACAGCGATAGACAGCGCAAAGTGAGCAAGGTGAAATATTTACAGTGAGTGGCTTAACATGTGATAAAGAATTAGTGACATTTTTTTCAATTCACAATTTCAATGGAGCCACAACAAAAAGATGCGCCTATAATTGCGCTGTGGAGTCGACGACGTTTCGGTCCTTAATCAATGTGGACCATCTTCAGGACATGGTTATCTCGTTTCCAGTGCTGTAGTTCGGCGAAGTCTCGGACCTGTCCGGATGGTCTGGCGAGGTACGTCTTGCCGCCCGGGGACTCAATCGTCCGGCGGGCCGGAGGGGGTGTCACAGTGAGATCACGAAAATGGAGATCCGGCAGACGGGGACATGGGTTATTCAGGAACTGGAGTAGGAATCAATCGTACTAGGCACATCAGCCGAGGGTCAGATTGCCAGCGCCTAGCGTGTGAATCGCTGTTCACTGTCACACTTGCGTTGCCACGCATCACTTGTATATATTGTGCACCAAGTCTTATCGGTTATCATTTGAACTGTCTAAACTTTGTGCTGTATAGAACTGTTCTAATATGAATTTCCTTTCCCTGTTTGAATATCATAAATGCAGAAATTAACTTTTACATTAAATTATCTGAATAATGTGTCTCCTTTTTTGTTGACCTGTGTAATGCCTTGTGCATACAATACAAATTGCCTTTTGAATCATACCTTTTGGGATACTGTATCCTCCCTATTCTTGGCGCAGATCAGGCTATGCAAAAAAACACGAGTATGGGCCTTAAACGCGTCCCAGACATAATCAGGCGATGTTGAACCTATATTTTCAGAGAAGTAGTTGACAATGGAAGTTCTAACAGCAGTATCTATATCCTGATTATGTAACATTGCCCTTTTCAGGGCCCATCTGGGTGCTGAGTTAAACTTTAGTCTAACCATCATGAGTGAGAAAATGAGATAGGGGCGTGGCCAGATAAGATTCTTGGGAGTATAGTAATATCGTTTAAAATCTCTAAGCCTGTTCTATCCATGAGAATATAATCTATTCTTGAAGCATGCCCATGTTTTTTTACTAAATAATGAAAAATCCGGGACTGCCCCCATCTTAGCCTTCCAGACATCAACTAAGCCAAGCTCATGAATCATATTAATCATGGCCCGTCGAGAACGATGAGCAGCAATATGCTGACTATGGTTTGACCGGTCTTGACGGGGATCGAGAAGGATGTTAAAATCACCCCCTACGACCACCGGGGAGGGGACCTCCACCAACTTAGTCTGTACTCTGAATAAACAGGCAGGATCGTCGATGTTAGGGCCATAATAGGATATAATGGCTAGCTCCCTCCCTCCGAAGTCTGCCTGTACCATAATCCACCTACCCGTGGGGTCCGCAGACATTGACTTTATGGAGCCGCCAGTTCCAGTTTTAATTAAGACTGCGACCCCCTTATTAGGAACTGTCTGATCAGAGCAACAGAACGATCTCACCCATCTGTATTTTCCCAAAACAACCTTACTCTCGATTGAGCTTAGGTGAGTCTCTTGAAGGAGGAAGACTTGGGCTGGAGATTGTTCTAAGTATTTCATTATAAGCCTCTGTCTTCGTGGGCAACGAAACCCGTTTACATTCCATGAGATAAACCTAATCCTAGTAGTCGTCATTGATTAAGGCTCATCTACCACCCTCCCTTTAACTAGGTGCCCCAAAGCCCACTCACTCGACTGAAAACAAAGAGAAAAAAAATGGAAAATGAGGACTCATTTTTATATTTTTACCCAATGCAAACCCACCCGTGCCCCCCTTCCCACCCCCACCTCCCCCCGTGACCCTGAACATCCCTCTCCTCCCCGGGGAACCCTCCCTTCTTCTCTGAGCATATGCTCTTGGACGGCCCCCCCACCCCCCATGTGTGACTGATAGCATGTAAATAATTATATATAGTAAGACCCTATCCTAATGGCTGCAGCAATTTGTGACAGTCAATACTCTCTCCGAGTGATTGTGTATTCTTATTATATGCAGGTTTATAATATATTATCCATCCCTTTTTTTTTTACTTGATATAGTGCTCGTGCTCCATAGTGACCAAACGTCAGATAAATCCCAATTAACTATACCCCAGCCTCACTACCACCTCTGCTTCCTTTTCTGATCTTATCAATTAAGTTATCAACTTCCTCTGGGTGGCGTAATTTGTACATGTGGTTGTCCCACATTACCCGGAGCGAACCAGGAAATATTAACTGGGCCCGGGCCCCTAAGGAATTCAAAGTTGCCAATCTCTTGCCCAGCTCCCATTGTTTCATAGCGGTAATATGGGAGACATCTGAGCGAATAGAGAAAGAGAAGGGGCTAGAAAAGGAAGTACACTTTATGGGCCCTGCTTTTAAACCCAAAGACAGAATTCTCTCCTTGATGGCATACGTAAGGAAGTTCACCAGGATTTTTCTAAAGCGCTATTTCCCGAGGTTTCTCCTGTATGGGTCACGATGTACCCTTTGGATGTCTCCCATTAGATCCAGATCTACATCAGGAGAGTCCTTCAGGATTGTTACTTTTAAGAGCGAAACCACAAAAGACTTTATGTCCCCTCCTTCAAGATCTTCGGGGACATTCAACATTTTTAGATTGTGTTACTTGGAGTGATTTTTGGCCCCGCGATATCATCCTTCATCTCACGGTTCTGCTGGACCAGCTTGTCCATTGCTGCGGATGACAAACTTAAAGCGTCCTTGATCTGAGGAATCTCTGCCTCAAGAGCATCCGTCCTTTGCGAGACCTCCTCAACTTTCTGGGCCAGTATCTCGCAAGATGATTGAATAGCGACCTGGTTCGCATCTGAAATTGACAATCTCCTACCAATGTCCTCCTTCAGGCTCAGCAGGATATCGGCCAAAGTCCCCGGCTCCGACGATAGCTGTGGAGCAGTTACCATAGGCACAGGAGCAGAGGGCGAGGGGGGCTCTTCTTCCGGAGTACTTATGCAGGGATCTCCCCATTCTCCCTGTTCTATACCTTGGTTATCCAACACTGAAAAACTATTAGATAACTACAGGGATGGGTGAACAGTAATTTGTTGGTTATTTTTTGTAGCGCCCCTACCTCCCGAGACTTTATTATGAGGGGTGCACACCACAGGAGAAGGCTGAGAGACGCTAGCTATAGGGGCATTAGGGGGAGCAGTAGAGGAATCAAGGGCCGTAGCAGTAGCGATAGCCGTAGTGGAGGCCATACTGCCAAATGTATCTTTCCCCCGGTGAGAGGTAGTTGAGGAGAGGACACTGTAATAGGACTTCAACTATGGCATAATTTTGGGCCCAGCAGAGGGACCCCCTCTCGCTTTTTTCCTGCCCTTTCCTTTACCTGGGGGTGTGTTTTCGCAATATGTGACTCTACTTCCCTTGTCTGGAGGTAGCCTTGATTTCAATAATTGCAGGTGAAACAGATGATTTTACCGAGGCAGGTGAAATGCTGGCTGTCCTATTGCGTAAGGTATAGCGGCTTACCCCCGCCTCGGACGAAGGTACTATCGTGGGACAGCCCAAAATACTGGGATTGCTACTGGGATGAATGCTGGCGGCACTTTGCCCTCGCCTCTCCATAAAGGACCCTCGAGTTTCGCTTAAAGGGCCCCGGGCAGCATCCAAAGAAAAATTTAAAGACCCTACAAAGTTTATCGGGGCTCTGCTTCCAGCAAATACCGCCAGTTCCTGTGGCCCTAGGGACCTCAAATGGAGGTGACCGCCCAGAACAAAATCAGAACCACATGGAACTGCCTCATCTTGATCGCAATATCAGGGGGGTTAAATTACAGCACATCTCCGCTCATTGAAGTACCAGAACTTACCTCCCTGCCCAGAGGCTCCCACGAGACTTACTTGGCAAGAAACTGATCCTACCGCTCCACCAGAAAAGTGCACTTCAAATACCGGTACCGGGGCGCTGGGGTAATCTCCTCGGATTCTTCCGCCACTCTCTGGCCGCACCCAACTAACGGAACCAAGAAGGCTCCGTCACCGCTCCGCCCCCAGCGCCGTAGACCATCCGGTACGCGCTGGCCACGAACAAGCAGGAGACAACAAAGGACTCCCGCAAAGCAAACAGGGCGGAGATATCAACGCTGGTTAATGTTTTTTAATTATGCCCGGGGATCATATGGGCATTTTCGCGAGGGATAGAGAAGCGGAAAATACAGCCGCCGTCAGCCGCTAGCGATAGCTCAGGCGCCGCACACAGGGGGGGAGCTCCGTCACGACCGTCAGCTTCTGGACGTCATGTTCCCTTGCAGAATTCAATATCTCCGGTGTTGTGGAACCTCTTAGAATCCTTATTGGGTAGGTTGTTTTCAGAAGGTGCTGAAGCAATGATTAAGTGAGGTATTTTTTCACCTGTAAAAAACTGTCGAAAATGGAGGAAAAAACACTTACTCTGAATGAAGGGAGATTTGCTGAATGCGCTTGATGGCAGTCTGAGTTTGCGACTAGGAAAATAGGAATGCCCCTTCTTCTTTAGATATCAGTTTGACCTGACTATGCACAGGTACACCACATGTACCCCCAGGACAGACTCTCTGGCACACTCAGAGTGCACCCACCCAGCCCCAATACACTAAACCCTGTCTGGAAGGTGGTTACACCTCCCTGTGACAGTATGTCTATTGTCATGCCTTCCTCTGCGCAAGCTTGGCTCAGCAGCAGGAGAGCAGAATCGTGTCTGTGGCTGGCAGCGTCCATTTTGTGCTGCCCCGGTTGAGAAAGCTGGTACAGGGTAGACCGGTGACCCACAGTAGTGGTTCTAGAAGGGTGGAATCATCCCTCCTCCACCAGTTCCTGGTGTGGAAGTATGATTCCAAGGTGTTTGACACCAAATACGACGTGTTTCTCAGCAGCTGTTTTAAAGTTAGCATTTACCGCGAGGTTATAATGCACTTAGACCTATATGTCTGGCTGCATCACAGATAACCCCGGAGAATTGTCTCTGAAGGCTGCAGAGGGGCCCTACTCGTGCAGGGACGCCCTCTCATGTAAAACCCAGCACCCTGCATTCAGGATTGATAAGGCCTGCCATAGGTGTGACTGATAGGTTTTTAAGTGTAGTGATTTAGATAGATATAGTATGGCCATATCTAAGTAACTGGTGCAAGCACCATCTTACATAGGCTGCTGTAGCAGACCTGTTGTGTCATTTTAAATGGCCTTGAAACATCAGCAAAAAGTGGGGGTAACCATAAGAAGCGGGATCCTACTTTCCTAGATTATTAAAAAAAAACAAATGTTGATTGTAGAGCAACTACAATACGCAATAAACAAACTCTAATTATAGCTCAGGATTGAAAGCTTTACATTTTGATAATACACTCACACACATGTATTCACATGTGTTATCTGAACTCCTACTACTTTGAGCATAAATTTGAATAACATCCTCATAACAATGATTAAACGACTCTTTATCCAACGCATGTTTCTGCTTTACTCGTGTGCTTAAGTAACATATCTAAATATTTACTCTGAGAGCACCATTGTTTTTTGACTCATTCTAAATATTTCACCCAGGGAACAAAATGCTAGACAGACCTATTGGATTTGCCAGTGATAGTTTAACAAAGTCTTTACAGAGACAAAAATGTATCCTGACAAATAACAGAGCTTAGAGATAGAGACAAGCTGAAAAGGCTTTTGAGCAAATAATGTATGTCTATATGTCCGAGTAGTTGCTGCAGGCAAGAATGGAAGAGATACTTCGATAAACAAATATTGGATCGAAGGAGGAATCAGGTGGGACAAAAGAGTGGCACCGAGGCTTTCAATGGAAAGTGATGTGAATGTTGGGAGATGTCCAGTGCTTAATTTGGAAAAAAAGTCAGCGCCAGGGCCCTCATCAGGCAGCCACTGCAGCCTGCACCATCCATTGCCTCTGTTAGCACTGCCAATGACCATATCAGCACAACTACTAACAATTCCACTCCTACAAGTCTGACAATTCAGACTATTTTAGGCCACCCAAAGCCATAATAATGGCGTGAGTAGAGGGTATTGTTCTTTTTTTTTTTACTGTATTTTGACTTATTAAAGACTGTTGGTCGTGCTCATCTCAAAATTAGACAGACAGCGCCACCATCTGGTGAAGTGTCATTAGAGCAAGTGCTGACAATTAAGTGCTGGTGCCAAGCACCAGAAGCCACTGGCTCAAATTAAGTACGGAGATGCCACATTCACTGTTGAAAACTCACAGACTGGGCTTCAACTTCAATGACAAAAAGGTGTAATATGCCACATGTATCACAAGGAAACTGGAGTAAATTAATGAAATTATGTCCTTTAGAGCACAAAACTAATCTCAATACCCAACAATAACCAATGACCATTGGATTAACCACTAATATTGGGTTCCAGAGCAGAGTTCTACTTGCCGTAAATCAATTCAACACCTTGTATGGGGTAGTACTATATAAACGCGTTTGCAATCCAATCTACCACAGCTAAGGCTATGGAGGTGACATTGAACATTAAATTAGAAGCCCTGCTTGGAACCTGACTGAGACTATGCCATTGACTTATGATGTCTAACTGCTTCTGCATTCAATTATTATCTAGTGAAGACTGCAAACAATGGTTCTTTGTGCGTAAATTGTCTTATGTTGCAATTGTTAATAATTAAAGCAGCAGAAGAAATATTTGGACACCAGTCTTGTCAGAAGTACTGAGCGGGCTATCTGAACAATAAAGTTACACCGTTGCCTTCTAAGTGGACAAGGCATCCACACAAATTCACTCTAAAGAAACAGGGTGTGCTGTGATTCAGAAGATTTCAGTTTTATTCATCGGGAGGTTCACATTGTGTATGGCATCTATAGAGTCTTAAATGTGTAAACATGTATCCGGTGGCTTTTTCAAGTTGCTAACATAGAACACTAGGCCTTATGGAAAGTTGCCGAGAACAACCTAAACCAACTCTACTGCGATGTTTTCGAACATTATGTGCAGATGTGGTAGCTCCTGAGAGAATTGACTTGTACTCTTACAAATCTGGATATTTGATTCTCAGAGCCAAGCCATGAAACATTCCAACTGTACAAATTCCTGAACAGCAGATCAGATTGTACCGATATATAATCATAAAGTTGGGCCAGATAGTTGTAGGGAGGCAGAAAATAAAAAGGGATTACTTTCTCAATGAAGAATAAATCAGCGAAGGGGCCTAAAGTTTTTCTTAGGAGCCTGTTGAAAGCGGGAGTGCCAAATATCAAGGCTACTGAGTTATGATTCCGCCTCATAGATTTTCTTCAATACCCTACACTTCATGTTTGCATATTTCAATCATGCAGTTTCTTTTCATGACTCTTTTATCCCATTGAACTTCTCTTACTATCTTTCTCTTCCTATTTAGTTCTCCCTTTTTTTCCCTTATCTGCATCACTCTGTGTCGAAGTCTGATGATGGAAAATAAATCCAGGTTCCCAAAAATAAGTGTTGGGTCCACCTCCTGCCACCACTGGCACGAATGAAGCCCTGGATGTATATGGTTTGTGTTTTTCTACCAAACAAATAGTCCTTTTTTGTGAACTATGGGTTTGCCAAGATAAGCCCAGGGCACACAGAAAGGTTCCCTCTGAACGCTCATTATGATGCTGAAGCCGCCTTCCCTTTATTATGTTAGGTTGCTCTTCGGTTCACCCCCACTGACAGACAAGCATCTGGAATCACTGCGTTGGGGGAGGGGCGGATGAGCACGACCTTTGTGCCTAAGTCAGGTCTGGTGTTTGACATATGCCCCCTCGTCTGAAAGACCCTATGACCTTTAATAATAATTATAAAAACGGTAATAGTAATGCATAATAACTCCATAAACCGCTATGAACCAGTGTTAATTCAAAGAGTCTGTGGTGTGCTGTGTGGCTGCTCAGTGCCCATGCTTTGCTAGTGTCTGCAGCCAACCACGCATTTTGTAACTCTCCGGGCAGTGATAAAACTTTATTTAAGGAAAAACGAGCAAAGCATTTCTTTCCCAGACTGTTGAACAATTAACTGTACTGTTAGCGAAAAAAATGTTTTATTGTGAAAGGAATATGACTTGCCAACCCCAAGTAGCTGCTCTGAGTGCAAATCACAGCGATGAATAATTCGTACTCCTCAAAAGTGTTACAGCTGCTAAAGGTTAATTTTCGTTCCTTTGATATGTGAATATTCTGTGCATTGGTGACACTGCTGGAAAAAGTGCTAGGCGGCCAGTGACAAATGGCTTGCACTGGACCCGATAGACATAAAAGGAAAGGCTCTCTAGAAAACTCGAGCTGAATCTTAGAAGTGATTTTTTATATAGGATGGCTTAAATATTATTCCATTTACTTGTTCAATTTGACTTATATGGTCCCCCATCTAAACTGTATGCACCTGAAATGTACAAAACATTTGTTATCAGGTCACTTGGGATATCCGTCGGTGACGTTTTCACATGCAGACTGACATTTCCACTCTGTCTTGAAGTTTTTATATGTTACGTATTTTTGTAAAGCGCTTCGTATGCCATGTGCAAGCCGTATGGCAGTGGCGCTAATGCAGTCAAGTGCTTCAGTATATCTCGGCGTCATTTTTTTATCCTCTTTTTTTTTAATCCTCAATTATTCCTCTTTCCATCTTCACCTTGCCGACATGCTAGTAAACGACTTAGTCACGTGACGTCTAAGGGACATTGAGGTCATGACATTATATATTTGATAAGTAAAGAGTTTTTGCTATTGTATGACTGTTGTCTACTGACTAAAATATGAAAATCCCTGACTTCGCTGTATGTATTTGTTGAATAAAATAATAATAATTATTATTTTTTAAATGAAAATCGTTGAGAAAATTATAAAGATCTTGAGTTGCTACAAGTTACCGACAGGAATGCATTGGCGAGCGAGCTTGCAGGAAACAATGGGGCTCTGAATAGATTTCAGGGCTGTTTTAAACCCCAACACTGGCCCGTGCTCCTCTCCCCTCCTTAAATGTCAACGGGAGCCCGGCTTGGCAGCTCCCATGCTGGGCGCGAGATTGATGGCCGAGACATCTGAGGGACTTTTGTGCGCCGCACGCCCGGCAGTGAGTGCAGAAAGTGCGAGCACTCAAAGAGGGGTCAGACCTCATCACGTGTAATCTGGGCCCCGGAGCAGATCAGCGGTGACAGTTATACCCCATAAGTGAGAACGCAAATCACCCTCTGCGGGCACTAGACAAGTTCAGAGGGGTGGGGGGGACTCACCCCCTTCTGTTCCAGGGGAACAACAAGAATAAAGCAGAAAGCCCATGGCTTCGCTGCTGAAGAAAATACGTGCTTTGAATGCTGCACGGCGGCTCAATCGGGTGTTGGTGGTATGGGGGGAGCAGGAGCTGGGGGCAGCGAGGGGAGGGGGCGAACGTGCACTGTTTATTTGTCACAGAGTGATGGTATTTTCATAGACTGCTGAAGTGAGCCGCTCTCTCTCTCTCTTTCGTGGGTTGTTGGCGCTCAGCGATGCGGAATGCTGCAAGTCGGGGATGGAGTGGGAAGGGAGGCACTCGGGCCACTGTTGAGCGGGGCCTGTCAGAGAAATGACATTTCCCGCTGAACTTTCACACGTTCTTAAGCTTTTTTGATACTCTTAGGCACAAAAAGGAGCTTTCAAGGCCTAGTGTGGAGTGACTTGAAAGGAAGGCCCTTCCACACAAAGCGCGGTATACAGTGTTTTGCTTTGTACTGGGTTGCACTTATATAGCGCTTTATCCACCTGACGAGATCCTGAAAGGGCCAATGACCCCTGATAATGGTGTATTTTACTACCACAAAAGCGGTTTTCCTTCTACTGACGCCGATTAGCGGAAGAGGACTGGTAACACAAGTATTTTTGCAGTTTTGTATATCGTGAAGTCGAACGGAAGGTATTGGAGCGCTTTGCACGAGCACCAGTTACATTACACAAGGACACACACATTTTTTGTAGGCACAAGGATGTTGTGCCCTGCGCTGGTAGGGTGAATTGGGCCTTGCTCTGGCCTGTGGCGCAGCGTGGGGGGAGGTTGCCCGCTAGCCAGCAAACCACGCCGACACAGTGTGCTAGTCGGAAGTGACGTCCACGAGCGGACGTCATCCTTTTATTCAACCCCGCAGGCCACGCCTGGCCTGCGGATGTGGGGATGCGTGTGTGCGTGCAGCGACTAGACCGCTGCGGACATTACAAAGGAGATTAAATAATTTGCCCAGAATCACAGGATTTTGAGCCAACGCTCTACTCGAACTCGGTTTAAATCCAAAGTCGACAGTTCTGACCCTTACACCACATCCTCTCTGTTACTGCATGCTACACAGTAGGGTAGACGTGATGAGGAAAGTGTAGCGTTCCAGCGAGGGTTACTGGGGAAGTGTTCTGGTGCCTTGCATGATGAGTAATGGAATAAATACACTGCCTCTGTCACTAGACGTTATAGATGCATTTTATGCTCAGGGCCGGACAGGCCTTTTGTTCCACTGGGCATTTCCCCAGTGGGCTGGAACCCTTAGAGGCCGGTTTTGAAAAGCCAGGGACACTCCTGGTGCCTCTGTCACCTTCCCCAAATGGAGGGATGGAGAAAAAGAGAGGGAAAATACAGAGAAAGCGATCAGAGAGAAAAGAAAGAGGGGAAGAAAGAGAATGGATGGATGGAAAGAGCTATTGCCTGAGGAGATGAAGGGAGAGGGGCTGAGCATTTTTGCCAGGGCTGCTTTTGATTCACCCCTCCGGCCTTGTTTATTCCTAGGGTGAAAGGAGGTACAACTTGAGATAGTTTAGCATCAAGTCATGCAATACTATCCTTCTAGGAGTACTATGCTCTGGTTCAGGCCATTTAGCAGGCTCTCCTGGAAGAGGGAAGGGGCCCAAAGTGTCAATCAAATCCATTTCCTGTGTGAGTATCCTTATCGCCTGCACACCTTTATTTTTTAGTAAATCATCTTTATTGGCATTTATGATATTTAGTACAATACAAACCAGGTATCTCCGCAACATCGACAGTAGGTACATATTCCAGATATTGGAGTCCTTTGACAACCTATGAAATAGTCTCCAGTATTAAATAACAGCAGATCCATCACAGAAGTCATTTCCCAGGTAAGTCTCATTCCCTAGGATGCAGCAACCTCTTATCTGTAGATCCAGACGTTAAGATCTTGATGCGTCAAGATATCTTACGGGGAGTAGTTGTGTCCACTGTCTGTGCTTCATTCTCGCACATTCATGCACTTTATGAGTCGGTATGTATGTTATTATACTGAACCGAGAGACGATAAAAAGGAAACCCCAACTTAAAGGCGTCTGTGAAACAATAGACACCGATCCAAACTTAAATGTGACTAAATCCACCCGGGGTCCTCTACTTATAAAGTAAATCATTGCATTTCCTTTTCTGCTTTTGGGGGTGGGTCCCCCCGGCAAGCCGGGGGATTCCAGAGGGATGAACAGTGAAGGGGAGGTCCCTAGGGGGGAGGGAAGGGCGACGAGAACAGTGGTGCGAAAGAGAGAAGAAACAAAAGAAGCAAAATGGGGAATAGGCCTCCTGTGGCATCCCTACATTGTGAAGCACCTAGGTCTGTCTCCTCAGCGTGACCCCTCAAGCCCATAAACACCAGATAGTCTCTAAGCCTAAACAGTACTAGCCTTGGCCCCTCACACCCCCTCAGAGTCTGAGCTGTCCGTATGTGAATCTCGGTCAGTCTTGTTACGAGTATCCCACACCCCCAGTATTTCTGGCCATGGTTCTGCCAAAGGTTTACGCTGTGTCGTGACCTTGTCTCCCCAGATCAAAGTTCTCTCCTCCACTCCAGCCCAACATTCAACATCTTTCTCCCAGTCAGCTATCAGTGGGCTCTTCGCTGCCCTCCATCATATGGCTATTCTCCGCTTCGCCAGCAGGAAAGCCAGATCCACAAATCTGTGCCCCATCTATTTGGATTTGGGCCTCGGGAAGAGTCCCAGTAAGCAGACTTCAGGACAACATGCCATATCAGGAGCTAGGACCCTATTCACTGTCTCTACTACCGTGGTCCAAAATTGCTGTAGTTCCGGGCAGGCCCACATCATATGATCGAAGTTAGCATCTAACGTTCGACACCTGGCACAGGTCAGGCCATCTCTCTTGTAAACTAAGTTTAATAGATGAGATGTAAGGTATGTTCTATGTAAGGTATTAAATTGTATGAGCTTAAAAGCCGTATTCCTTGACACCTTTTTTAGGCTCCCCAGGAACTTCCTCCATTCTCTCTCCGATAGCTGCCTACCCAGCGAGCTTTCCCAGTTCTCCTGTTTGCGGAGGAGATGATTCTGCGACTTCTCCATTATTGCCAGGAAGAGCCATTTCACCAAGTGTCATGCAGACTCCAGTGCCACCATCACCCGGAGGGCCCCATTGGTGGCAGGCTCTCCTGTGTCATTACCCCATAGTTCAGCTATCGCCCCTCGTATTTTATGGTAGTTTAAAAACTGCCCGGGGGTAAATCATGATACTCTAAAAAATCCTCGAGTGGGAGCAACTCACCATCCCGATAACAATCCCAACCAATCAAACCTCTGCCTCTTCCCAGCCCGCAACTGTTTCTGTGAGAGGGGAGGTCCCATTCCATCTGTGGAATTCCCGTAAGGGATAGGCTTGGTGCATATCACAACACACCCAGAGCCCTTTTGGTGCATCTCTCTCAGCACGCTATTGCCACCCCAGGCAGAACACCCAGGTTTTTAGGTCTCGCCTATTAATCTCGCAAGGGATAATAGACGAGAGTATAGAGGGCAAACCAAGGTCTGAAACCATCGCAGATTTCCTACAGTTCGTGTGGTGCACTCGTGCGGAAAGCGCGTCCACATCAAACCCATCAGCCTCCCTCCCACAGGCATTTGAAGCTTCCCCAGCGGCCTCAGGCATTCACCCCAGCGCGCGCTCGGCCTCACTTCTCCCCCCTCTAATTACATCCCTGCTGTTCCACTTTCACGGCCACGAGGCCGTGCTCTGCCGTGTCGTGTTATTTGCTGTCCTTCGTTTGTTCATATATTTGTTTTTAACTTGTAGCGTGTGTCGATACGATACATTTCAAGTACTAGCGTCTTTGCATGAATTAAATTTGTAGCACGTTTAGATTTCTTTCACTGTGTGCGCTTTGACTGATATTTATTTCCTATCGCGTTTAGATCCATTTTAAGTCGTCGCGCATTTACTTTCTATTGCGTTTATACATACATTTTGACTCGTAACTCTGTTCGAGTCTCGGTAATGTCCGCGCATTTACATGAATTCCCTTTGTAGCGTTTTAAAGATATTTTTCCGTGTTGTGCTTTGCATACATTTTAACTCGTAACTCGGTTCGAGTCTCGGTAATGTCCGCGCATTTACATAAATTCCCTTTGCACTGCTTGCAAAGATATTTTTCCGGGTTGCGCTTTGCATACATTTTAACTTGTAACCCTTTTCGAGTCTTGGTAATGTCCGCGCATTTACATGTATTCCCTTTGTAGTGCTTTCAAAGATGCTTTCCGTGTTGCGCTTTGCATACATTTTAACTCGTAACTCTGTTCGAGTCTCAGTAATGTCCGCGCATTTACATGAATTCCCTTTGTAGTGCTTTTAAATTTTTTTTTCCGTGTTGCGCATTGACATATATTTCCTTTCTCGCGCATTTAGATACATTGTAATTTTAGCGCGTTTACATGTATTACATTTGTTTATCGATTACATGTATTTCACCATGTTGCGCATTGACAGATACTTACTTTCTCTCGTGTTTACATTCATTTAAACTCGTCACCCGGTTCGAGTCTCGGTAATGTCGCTAAACCTCCTTTGATTCTGCAACTTGCCTCCCTCCCACAGGCATCTGAAGCTTCCCCAGCGTGCACTCGGCCTCACTTCTCCTCCCCCCTAATTACATCCCTGCTCCTGCTGTTTCACTTTCACTTTCACGGCCGCGAGGCAGTGCTTCAAAGGGATCCGCTCCCCCGCCCCCTGCTTCACTCTTCAAAGGAATGCTTACACACTTTTGTGCCTCGCTGCGCTCCTCTTTCCTGGGCTCTCTTCCTCTCGCGCTTTTCTCCTCCCCTCGTGCTTTTCTTCACCACCATCAGAGCCTCTCACGTGAGAGTAAACTTACATGTGTAACTTATTCACAATCGTAAGTGACTTTTGTGACTCGTCCTGGTAGTATGTTTGTGTACGAAGATGCTATTGTGCTCATTTACATGTCTGTAAGCGGGGCAGCTTTGCCAGCAAACACCATGTAATCCGATATGTGAATCTGATTTCACTTTTGCAGTTCTCATCCGGCCATTGTTGTTAGGTGTTATTTGTTCGGTGTTCAGTAACTTTATTTGTAAATGTCAACACATGTTTTTGTCGATTTGGTTAAAAGCACGGGGGCAGCATGCCGGCCGCTTTGGGAGGCTTGCAGTATATTTCCTTTGATCAACTGGCCACTCGTCATCTTTTACCATGGTGGGCATGCTTTTTTTTTCATCAGCACAGCTCTTGCCAGCTCCCCCGCCGGGCCTCCCTTCCTTATCCTGTCTCGTCTCTCCGGCCTACAGCTGCTCATCGGCACCAAGGACTCCGCTGTGCGAAGCCACTCCCTTTGGTGTGCGTTTGTTTGTAGTCTATTATTTTTTTTGTCTGTTGGCTGCAAAGCTACGAGAGCTGCTCTCGAGCCAGCCTCGTGTTTCATGGAAGGCTTTGTGATACAAGCTGGGGGAAAATGCGATGTTAACACCAGATTAATTTTATCATAACGAGAGAAGTAATGTTTGTGGCTCCAATAATGTGTGTTGCTCTGTGTCAAATCTCTGCTTTGTAGATGTGTGCTGTGTCGGGGACACCTACGCCTTGTTTTCCCTTCATTACATGGCATGTGTTGATTGCCTCCTTGTCCTTGTTGCGTGTTGATTGCCTTTTTGCACTCAGTGGAACCCACATTGCCCTTTCATTTTTCGCTCGTTTGCATCCAATTTCTCCCTCCCTTCCTTTTCACCTGGGTGGCAGCTCCTCATCTGACCGTCGCTCCATTTGGTAAGTCCTCCCACCCCTACTTCTTTTCCCTGTTGTGCCACATTGTGTTTACCTCTATTGTAATGATCGAGGGTCGATTTTACCTCCAAGGCGTACACTCCCATCCCACATAGCATTTGGCTTTTAGCGCTCAATGGGGGTGACAGCTCTTCGTGTGTCCACATCTGAGTGTATTCTTCCACCACCACCTTTTCACCTGTATGTCAGCTCCTTGTTGCTACCACCTATTCCACCCTCCTGTGGTTGCCTCCCACCCCCTGTCTTTGCCCTATTGTGCATGAGGGGCGATTTTGCCTCTGTGGAATGCAATCATCACGCACAGAATTTGACATTTAGCACTCAGAGGAACTGCACAGCGCTTCCTCCCCCCACTGTGAATTCCTGCGTCGTATCTCCCTCCCACACCTTCTGAGTGCTTGGTCCTCATTGCTCCTGGCAGTACGTCTCTCTTGTTGCTTTTAGTGTCTATAATGAATGTCATCCCTACTATGGACTGAACTGTCAACAAATTCATACCTGCCTACACCAACAGGCATAGGTCACAACATAGCAAACAAAATTCAAATACAGATTTTATATCTGGACGGTTTCGCCACTAACTTCTTTTAAAGCTGAACGTACCACTTTTTTGCAGATTGTAAGGGCTATTACCAGCTTTTAATCATACTTCAAATACCAACCTCGGAAGGATGGAAGACACAGCCCAGCAGGAAAACAAACTACTGGCTGCACATCATGGCAGAGGTGCAAACCAATCTTTTAAGTGACAGAGCTAAATTGGCAACAATTGCTAATCTGCAGCCTTCTCCCTCCCAGCCTGCTGTTCTAACTCCCTGCCCTCTTCTCCTGTGCTGATCTGCTGTTCCCTTTTCACCCGCCTCCTTCTCTAACTCACTGTTCTCTTCTCCCATGCTGATCTGCTGTTCTCTTCCTCCTGCCTCATTCTCTAACTCCCTACAACATACATCCACAAGCAACAGACATCTACAAGCAACAGACATCCACAAGCATCAGACATCCACAAGCATCAGACATCCACAAGCATCAGGCATCAGACATCCAGAAGCATCAGACATCCACAAACATCCAGAAGCATCAGACGTCCACAAGCATCAGACATACACAAGCATCAGGCATCCACAAGCATCAAACATCAGACAACCAGGAGCATCAGACAACCAGGAGCATCAGACATCCACAAGCATCATGCGTCCACAAGCATCAGGCATCCACAAGCATCAGACATCCACAAGCATCAGACATCCACAAGCATCAGACATCCACAAGCATCAGACATCCACAAGCAACAGACATCCACAAGCATCAGGCATCCACAAGCGTCAGGCATCCACAAGCATCAAACATCCACAAGCAACAGAGATCCACAAGCGTCAGGCATCCAAAAGCATCAGACATCCACAAGCATCAGACATCAGACAACCAGGAGCATCAGACAACCAGGAGCATCAGACATCCACAAGCATCATGTGTCCACAAGCATCAGGCATCCACAAGCATCAGACATCCACAAGCATCAGACATCCACAAGCATCAGCCAAGCATCACCCATCAGACATCCACAAGCGTCAGGCATGCACAAGCATCAGGCATGCACAAGCATCAGGCATTCACAAGCTTCATGCATCAACAAGCGTCAGCCATCCACAAGCGTCAGCCATCCACAAGCGTCAGGCATCCACAAGCGGCAGCCATCCACAAGCGTCAGACTTCCACAAACATCAAGCATCAGACATCCACAAGCGTCAGCCATCCACAAGCATCAGACATAACAGCTCTTTTTCCGGGCCTTCCTTCCCTGTCCATTCTCGTCTCTGAGCACACAGCAGAAGGCGTGCTTTATTTATTTTACTGTCCATTTCAAACTGACTTTGTTGGTCAAAAAAGGATAAATGTCTAACTCGCCCCGACTGGAATCAGACCCTTCTTTTTGCACGCAGAAATATGTGGTGTAGTTAACTTGCTGAGGTGCCTTCACTTCATGGCTGGATAGAAAAAAAACTGTAAGGAGGCAGTCAAAACAATGAGCACACTGGTAGTCCGGCTTCTCAGCACTCACTGTGCCCGCCTGCTCAGAAAGCACAAAACTGTCAGATAAGACGCTTTGCCTGTGTGCAGGAACTAAGATCTGAACTCAGGTTTTGTGCCTTTGAAGCCAGAGGCCACATGTCCGCCTCCTTTTGTTTGGTTACAGTGATTAACATCTGCAAATTCATTTATATTAGTAGCATAACACAGGCGCTCGAGGGGGCGCATTGAAACTTTGAATCAAAATTAAAATTGCACACAGTAAATTCCTCGAATACGGGATGTTTACTGTCGCCATCTATCTATCTATCTATCTATCTATCTATCTATCTATCTATCTATCTATCTATCTATCTATCTATCTATCTATCTATCTATCTATCTATCTATCTATCTACCTATCTATCACCCTCACTCTATCTATCTATCTATCGGCCTCCCGCTGTCTATCTATCGCACTCACTCTGTCAATCTATCGCATCACCACAGCATCACTCAGCCCCACCACAGCATCACCACTCAGGGGCACCACAACATCACTATGCGCTACCACAGCATCACTGAACGCCACAGCATCACTCGTCGCAACCACAACATCACTCCGCGCCACCACATCATCAATCTGTGCAACCATTGAACAACAACTGGTTTAAATATGTCCTCTCAATGTGTCAAGCTTTATTACAAATGTCACAAAAAGATGTTAATATTTCACTTCTGTTCTTGGATTTTCGTCACAATAAAATACACTGAACATAATCTTTACAAAAGTTATTTACAAACGTTTAAGCTATTGCCATTATAAATTACAATAACTTTTAAGTATTAATTATTTAAGAAAATTAAAAGCCATTGTTATTTGTAATATCAATACATCTAAGTCACGTAAATACAACACATATTGCATTACAAATGCTACAGGTGTCACATTTGCAAAAGTTGAAACTATTGGCATTGTAAATGACAAAGCTATTAATTTCGCTATTTTTAAAACCAACACATAAATAAAAAATGTGTAATTTACAATACCAATAGCTCAAACTTTCCTAATGCGAGACCTATTGCATTGCAAATGCTTGTTGATCTTGTGGCAGGGGTTGAGCATTCTGGCAAGCAAGGTTCCCCGGGAGGTCCGAGCCGGCAGAGTTAACGTCTCTAGCCCCCTTCCATCTATCCATCTGGCTAGCCACTCAAGCTGCGATGCCAAATAGTAAGCCTCAAGATCTGGGGCTCCCAGCACGCCTCCCGCCAGGGGCATTTGCAGCGTCTGCAAAGAGACCCTGTTGTGCTGACCATCCCACATTAAATCCCTCAATAGTGAATCCAGGGTCATAAACCACCTGCCTGCACACCTTTGATCAGTATTTCGCATTTTGTATAAAGATTGGAAGTAATCCTTGTTGAAATACTTCAATCCAGTTTTCTGTGCATTAGTTCTGCTGTTTGATCTTGTAAAAAAAGTTATTTTATTTTATTGGTAAACATCATAACAATGGAGCAGAGAGGTTTATGCAAAAAATATATAAAACAAAGAGGGAAGCAAAGAAGAGAGGAGATGTAGTTCTGCACCTCTGCCTCTCCAAAGGACATTACTTCATCAAGATGGGAACCAAAAGATCCCAGAAACGTCCTTTCTCCTGCGGAGTACTTCAGAGCTTTACCCTGTCCCCTAGCTACAAGCTTTAAAAGTATCCTCTTGAGGGAGGGATGTAATGCAGGCCCCTGCAGTCGTTGTGGTGCAGGGGGGCACCCTTCAGGGGTTCACATTATGCAGCCTAAAACCTACAATTATCTCTGAGATGCAGAGGAGTTAATGGCCCCTCACCATGTGTTATGTTATGTTACTAACTTATAGAGCGCACAAATACCAGTTGGCATCTTGGCTCCAAATGTCCACACAGGATACTAGAAAAAAAGAATAATGAGACCTAATTATCAGTGAAAGGGAAAAGCCAGGTTTTGAGTTGTTTCCTAAATGCCGAAAAGGTTTGACAAAAATCTGAGATGGTCAGGTAATGAATTCCACCATGTACATGTGGTATAAGAGAAGCTTATTCCTCCCAAGTAAGCCTTCTTTATTCTGGTAATAACTATCCTTCTTTCCGTTGTAGTCCGCAGGTTACGGCTGGGTACGTACCATTTAAAAAATGTTGGTAAATAAAGAGGGCCAACCTTGTGTAGGGCTTTGTAGGCCCAGCACAAGGCTCTAAACTTTACCTTTCCCTGACTGGTAGCTGATGTAAATCAAAGATAGTTTGTGAAACCGAACAAAATTTGGGAAGTTTCATCAACACACGGGCTGCTGCATTTTGAGGAGTCTGCCGTTTGTTTTGAAGGCGCTGCTGTTCGATGCCTACACACAAGATTCCACAGTAATCTAATTTCAGGATTACCAAAGCCAGTATAACTGTTTTCTGCATCGCTGCTGGAAGAAATGGAAGAATCTTCTTCAAGATTATTAGTGTCAAAAAAACAGAAGATATTACCTGATTAATGTGATTGGTAAATATGAGTTTAACATCAACTGTAACCCCTAGATTCTTTGGTTTTTAAACCGGCAATGGAAGTGATCCTAAATTGTGAGGCCACAAATCAACATTCCAGAAAGAGGTGTTCTTGCCAAACAACAGCACCTCAGTCTTTTCGGAGTTTAATTTCAAGCAATATTTCTGCATCTAGACAACAAAGTTCTGCATCAAGATGTTAAATTGTTTGGCCACTTTATCTGGATTAGAGGAGACTGAAACCACTATCTGGGTGTCATCAGCATAGGAAAGTACAGAGAAGCCGCGTGATCGAATAGGTTAAATTAAAAGAGCAATGTACATATTAAAAAGGGTAAGACTAAGGGAGGATCTTTGAGGGACCCCGCAAAGAAATATAAAGGGATTTGAGGTAAAGTTTTCCAAGGCTACAACTTACTTACAATTGGATAAAAAGGCGGTGAGTAGTTCTAGTGCTGGACCACTAATTCAAATACAATCAAGCCGGTGATACAGAAGAGAGACATTGACCATTTCGAAAGCGGCCGAAAGATCATGCAGGGTCAAGGCTGCTTTGCCACTTAATCAACAATAGCTCTGATTTCTTCTGTAGCTTACACATGGGCTTATGCTATACAGTGATTGGGTCTAAACCCATGCTGTGATGAATCAAGCCTGTTGGTGGTTTCTAGAAAGACCATAACGTTTTTTCTAACATCTTAGCCGGAAGTGGGAGGTGGGAGATTGGCCTGTGCTGTAAGCGGATACAGCATTTTGCCTTATGCCACTGCGATGGAATGCTGCTACCAATGCCAGCATCAACACCCCCCAATAAGCTGATGACAAGCAACTATAGGTGAAAATCTCCACTGTTCATCACATTAACATAATACATGCATCAACCACATTCGAACTGGATTACAGTACCTGCATAAAACTGAACCTGGCCAAAATAGAAATCCAATTACCCCCCTCACCCAAAAAATACAAATGTATGCCTCACTCTTCAAAATGAACCTGAATGTTGTCTCTCTCATCTGACATACAGCGCCAAAGTACTTGCATTCTCTGTTAGCTCTGACCTTCTTTTTAAAGACTACATTGCCTAAAAAGCAAGACAGCAGTTTACCAAATCTCAATATTGTAGACGGTAAAACCTTAATTCCAGAAATAGAATTCAGAACAAAAATCAAAGTGGTAATCCTCTCTCACATGGACAGAGGCAGTGCCCTATTTTATGGTCTACGCTGTATCACATTTGCCCCAGAAAAAGATGTCCTCTGTGCTACAGCAGGCCTCATTAATGGCTTGCAAATGTACGACAATATTACCACAACCCTGAAGAAACTACATTGGCTTCATGTAAGCTTGTTTTTCAAAATCAGTTGCATCTCATGCAAGACCACCAGAAATGACACTCCTTCATACTGGGCAATAAAAATAACCATCTCAAGCAGGGGGGCCTTTATTCCATTGGCATTTCCCTGGTGGGCTGGAGTCCTTGGACTTCAGCTCTGAAAGCCAAGGGCCGCTTATGGTGTCTGTGTCGCTTTCCCCAGCTCTCCGAAGTTAATTGAAGACAGCACAGGGAGGCTTCAAATGAGAAAGAAAAGGAGAGATGTGGGCAGGGAGAGAGAAAGCAGTCAGACAGGGAGTAGAGGGAGATGAGAGAAGAAAAGGGATAGAGTGAGAATGGATGGATGGATGGACAGAGAGAGAGAGTGCGAGGTGACAAAGGGAGCAGGGTTGGTTTGAGCATTTTTGCCAGGACTGCTTTTGGTTCCCCAGTCCGACCCTGATCTCAAGCAGGTAGTACTCTATGAAGATCCAAGTCATTGACAGACTGGAAACAAACAAAACTGTGAAAAAAGACAAAACCGAAGACTGGCCTTGTTCATTTGCGTCCACAGGATCTGGAATAACATTCCCATCAGGATTATAACTGTCCAACCTTCCTGCAGTCTGGACAACAAAAATATGCAGGCTCACCTATTCAGAGATCTCTACATTTCAAAATGATGGGATTTGTCATTCACAAACAATCTGCCTCTTTGTAAACAATCCTAAATCGTATCCCTGGGGTCCTGTCAACGTTCAGTTCGTTGTTGTTCTCTAGCTAAGTATATTCTTTATAATTACCCTTCTATACATGTATACATCAGTTGCGGTCGGTGGTGGGTGTAGCTGCTGGGCGGTGACATGGGGAGGGGCAGGGTGGGGGATAGTAATCTATGGATTACTGAGGATTACAGGTAAGTAAACATATAAATAAATAAAACGAGTTTTGTTGCGCGCACTGCATCCCCAAATGCAATGCAGTGCACACAACTAAATTTGTTTTATTTATTCATATGTTTACTTACCTGTAATCCTCCGTAATCCATAGAATACTACCCCTCACACTGCCCCTCCCCCTCCCCACGTCACCGCCCAGCAGCTACTCCCACCACTGACCGCTACTGGTATACATACATACATATCTGGCCAGGAGAAGCTAAAAAGTGTCTAAGTTCAAATAGATATATGGAAATCGATTCACCAAAAGGCAGGGAGAGCGAAAGTGACATCACTCACCCTCAATCACTGAAAACATCACAGGATTGAACCCTTGTACAGCACTAACCAATCAACAGCTTGTTATTTACAGTCCAATCTCTAGGGGGCAAGGCTAGAATTGTTAAATACAAGACCTAAATGTTGTTTAGAAGCTTATACATATTCTGTTTCTGCCACTACCTTCTCTTTCTCTGAGACCAAGGGCAACAAGGGTGGTGTCAGGGTTATCAAAGGGCAGGGCAGTGGAAACAGCAGCTACTCTTGAGTACTCCCAATTGATGTTCATGAAAGGATGTAGCTAGGGAGGTTGGCAGACTGATTGGACGACATCCGATAGAAACATCTGGATAGACTTATTAAGCAGTTGTGTAAGCACAACCCATGTACAGCCCTAGAAAGCAAGTGAAAACGACCTGCTAGTTTCGTGGTCATTAAAAGCAATTTAGATAACGATGTGAACTAACTGATCATTGAAAGCACTGTTAGATAGCTTGGTGAGTTGAGGAAAGTTAAGGAAGTTGTGTAGCTCATTGAGTTAAATAGTTGTGTGCACAAGTAAGATAGGTCAGTCTGTTAAGTAGTTGAACAAAGCATGTAAGATAGCTCAATGAGATAAGCAGTGAGGTAACTAGTTGAAAGAAGCAAATAAGATAGCTCAGCAGTTAAGTAATCATAGAAAGCAAGGCACCTATGTGAGCTAAGTTGCAGCAAAAAGCATGCACTTTATCTCAAGGAGTTAAGCAGTCGCTGCTGTGATCCCTAGGAACGCTCAAGGTCACCGATTCAAATCCTGGTAAGCACACTCTCCCTTCCACCCCTCTCTGGTGGGCAGAATCCAAATAGTTTGGGCAGTAGTATCACTTGAAACTTTTAGTGTTTTGAAATCTGAAAGCCGCCGAATTCATCACTGTATTTTATACATTTATCTTGCTTATAAAGCACTGGGTACACTCACACATATTACCTCTTGCTGTACAAAAGGTGGTAGGCTACCGACAGACGGTAAGGATAGAAAAATGCACTCTACCAAATATGAATACATTAATCTTGTAGTTTTAGCTTGTGCAAATTAATTTGTATTAGACTTCAGCTGAGCATTGTCCACTAGTCAGGGTACATCATTCGCGGTTGCTGAAAAATACCCATCAGTAGCTCTTCCTTGGCGCCCTTTTCATCATGTGGGTTCCTTCTAACCATGAAGGATGGTTTTTTGATATGGTCAAAATTGACAGCATGAGGACCAGTGATGGTATGACTGGGTCTCAAGGGGCTACTGAAAAGCAGTGCGAGGGAGTGTGGTAAAGTGCAAAAAGTGCAGGGTAGTGATGTATAAAATTAGATAACTTTGAGGAAAATATGTTTATTGCAGACCTCAGAGTTTCTAACGTTAAAAAGAGCGAGAATGGTAGTTTTACTTAATAGCTACCAACAGGTTGGTCGACATGTTTCAGCAGAATTTCGGATCCCAGAGGTATCCACTGCATTCCTCAGGACCTGTGTCGCTACTGCTAGTGTGGTGTTAAAAGAGTAAGGAAAAATTTCACCTGGTTTGATAGTGAAGAGTCATTCTCCTAGCTGAGAAGTCCAGTGGAGAACAAACATAGTCGAGAACAAAGAAAAAACATACAATTAGTATATCTACGGTATCCAAAACACTTTCATGGTGTACCATATCTATGAAGAGAACTTATAATGCAATACTCTTAGTAGTACTTTTATTCCTACATATAACCACAGTACCTTAATATGATATGTGGTAGGACTCTCACTTACCATGTTTTGCAGGAGAGTACTGCCTCACCTCACCTGGCTCACAGCGCAGGTAATTGAAGCACCGCTCTAATGTAAAAAGAAAGACAGACAAGGACACGTCAGCGACAGCTGACTTCACACTTAGACACGACTTTTACTGGTGTTTCATGTTATTTGGCTTGTCAATAGAAGGCACAATGCCGTAAGGCTTGGCAACATTTAGAGTGTGACCCTGGCACAGTTCTTCGTTTGCAGGGAATGGTGTATTATACCAGTTGTCATTAGGTAAAATAACAAATATATCTGAATCATTACAATAAGCATAAACGGCATCCGTGTTGACCCCGAACACCGCCTTGTAATTAGACTAGAGCATACCAAATCAAAGTTAAATTGGACCACAGTGAAAATCTCACAGGAAATCACAACTAAAATCACAGAGAGAAAATCCTGGTAAGTGTGCTCTCACGCTTGGACTACCAATCGATTGAACAGTAAGTAGTCACGCAGGATGAGCCACAGAGGGTTTTGACAGCGTGTCTCAATGCCTAATCACGTTCAGACCCTCTGTGGCTCATCCTGCGTGACTACTTACTGTTCAATCGATTGGTAGTCCAAGCGTGAGAGCACACTTACCAGGATTTTCTCTCTGTTTTTTCTCTCTGTGATTTTAGTTGTGATTTCCTGTGAGATTTTCACTGTGGTCCAATTTAACTTTGATTTGGTATGCTCTAGTCTAATTACAAGGCGGTGTTCGGGGTCAACACGGATGCCGTTTATGCTTATTGTAATGATTCAGATATATTTGTTATTTTACCTAATGACAACTGGTATAATACACCATTCCCTGCAAACGAAGAACTGTGCCAGGGTCACACTCTAAATGTTGCCAAGCCTTACGGCATTGTGCCTTCTATTGACAAGCCAAATAACATGAAACACCAGTAAAAGTCGTGTCTAAGTGTGAAGTCAGCTGTCGCTGACGTGTCCTTGTCTGTCTTTCTTTTTACATTAGAGCGGTGCTTCAATTACCTGCGCTGTGAGCCAGGTGAGGTGAGGCAGTACTCTCCTGCAAAACATGGTAAGTGAGAGTCCTACCACATATCATATTAAGGTACTGTGGTTATATGTAGGAATAAAAGTACTACTAAGAGTATTGCATTATAAGTTCTCTTCATAGATATGGTACACCATGAAAGTGTTTTGGATACCGTAGATATACTAATTGTATGTTTTTTCTTTGTTCTCGACTATGTTTGTTCTCCACTGGACTTCTCAGCTAGGAGAATGACTCTTCACTATCAAACCAGGTGAAATTTTTCCTTACTCTTTTAACACCACACTAGCAGTAGCGACACAGGTCCTGAGGAATGCAGTGGATACCTCTGGGATCCGAAATTCTGCTGAAACATGTCGACCAACCTGTTGGTAGCTATTAAGTAAAACTACCATTCTCGCTCTTTTTAACGTTAGAAACTCTGAGGTCTGCAATAAACATATTTTCCTCAAAGTTATCTAATTTTATACATCACTACCCTGCACTTTTTGCACTTTACCACACTCCCTCGCACTGCTTTTCAGTAGCCCCTTGAGACCCAGTCATACCATCACTGGTCCTCATGCTGTCAATTTTGACCATATCAAAAAACCATCCTTCATGGTTAGAAGGAACCCACATGATGAAAAGGGCGCCAAGGAAGAGCTACTGATGGGTATTTTTCAGCAACCGCGAATGATGTACCCTGACTAGTGGACAATGGTCACTAGTTTTCTCACATAGTCGTTCTCTTTGAAATTCGTTGTCTTGACCCTCCACTATTATTTGTATTTTGTTCAGTTTCCTCCGGGGAGTATAGTGTTGAGTGGTCATTAAAAATAATCCCTGAGACCCCAACCTACCTTTGTTTAATTTAGACTTCAGCTGGCCATGTGACTTAGTCTAATGGTAGCTGGCATGCATCATATGTTCAATGCACACAGGATTTATTTCTGATCTGCCTTCTCCATCGCTCTAACCACCAATTTGTGTGGACTGGCTTTTTTCCAAATCTAGGATTTTCTTCTCCTTGTCTTGTATATAGCAGCTCATTTTTTAGAGATGAGACCCTCTCAAAGCATATTGAATTATATTGTGTGCAAGAAGTAACAGCATGGCCTTCAGTCATATGCAGTCGCCTTTTTCTACACGTCTTACCACGCATTGACCTGCCAGTAAATGCATGATAGCTGAAGTTAGGGCTTTTATTTTTTCAATTTACGGATGTCTGCCTGCAGTTGTGTACCCACAAGTGCACTCACATTTACATGCATTTGCATGGCTTAGTAATGGACAGAAGCCAATCAAACGCCAAGCCAACGCATGTCACGTTTATTCATCGGCAAGCTGGTCATATAATACATGAGCATCATAAGCAGCCCACATAAATTGATAGGTCCCCTTAATAAATATGAATTGAGGACTAAAACATTTTGGGAAATATACCCAATATAATTTTCTAGCACATATTTTTTTCTACTGTCAACATCATATAAGTGTTGTCCGATGTATTACCAGGAGGGGCTGGTCAGTGCCATATTTTTATTTACATGTATTAGATTGAGTAGTTGACAATGTATTATATCTGATAGCTGCATTCATTTTTCCAAAGATAATCTTCATGAAATATTTCGAATATATGTACGAAGATATTTATTAAAATCTGATCCAATAGCTCCAGTTTTGTTCGTTGACAGATAGTGAATCGTTTTTCCTGACCTACAACGTCCAAAGATATTAAGCTAGTCCCCTGCAGCCGAAACGTCTGACAAATGACCCAGAATAACTGATAAATGACTAACCCTTGTATCTGAATGTCTATTTGATCCAACCACAGTTACCATTTCCATACCGGACTTAAACACAGCAGGTACCACATTTTTGTGACCCCCGTGATGGAAATATTGATGATAACTTTCCTTAAGAAAGAGAACCAAACAAGTCACTAACTTTCATGTGAGAACTGTCACACTCGAATAACTAATTTGCTTTGCCTTGAAAAAGCCCTAGACCTGCAATCCAATTTATAGGGTGAAACACGCGAGACTGATGTCTAATGTACATTATAAATAGACACCATAACGACTTGATTTTGAGATTTGTTTTCGTCCACAATGTTAATTCTGTATGAATAAATAAAGCATTAAGCATCGCGTAAACATACTCTTGTGACATATGCATCCCCCATGATATCAATTAAAGTTAATGCTGTGCAAATAAACACTGGACACGTTTGCCCAACCTACTCTTGTGCATATTGTTAAAAGGCTGCAAGACAGAACAGAAGGAACTCTTTGGATGTCCAATAAGCATTGACCTTATGGAAAATATAGAAATTGAATCTATTTCAACTAAATACTAGCCAAATATTAATCATTTGCATGATTTTTCCTTATTTTGTTGAGTCGTTGATTTTTCTGCCCATTTGATGACTATTACTTTGACCGGCTTTATCGTGGAGAAACTCAAGGCCTAATTCAAAGTTAGATGGCAATAGACAGTAAAATCGAACAATTTCTGGTAGAATTGCTATCATGAGATGAGATTTTGCTGATGCAATTTCCTCCACCATTGGGACACAGTGGAGTAAATTGTATTGCGGAATTCTACTCAAGATGTAGCACTTCATTAAGAAATAAGAGGATGTTTGCCTACAACTCAACAGGAGAAAAACATGACAGACCACGCTCACTGCAGGTTGGATTAGCTAGCAACTTCTAATTCCTCTTGCTGCTCATAATCAATGCACCCCTGCCTCATACTGAATGTTCCTCTTTCCACAATGCTTGATCCAGTAGTATTGAGTTGTGACAACTATGGGTATAGTAGTCACACTCTTGATGAACTTTCCCACGATGCTGGATGTGGCTTTTCACACTGTAGTGATCTAAAACTTCCTTTTGGAACACTTGTACTTTGGCACAACGTTTGTGTTGTAAGTTTGTTGGATTTTGGGTTTGTCTTCGTTGTTTTATACTACTGAACCATCAGCTAAAACAGTGTACAGGCAGATGCTTTCCCAACTTGGGAAACCCGCACCAATGGCGGGGGAGCCGGGGCCTGAACTGTGGTCACACCGTGGGTCGCCGCTACTTCTGGGCAGTGTCGGGGTGTGATTGGTTGGCCGTGCGCAGCACCCAGAAGCGGATGTATGTCAGTACAACGTGATATTTTTGATCGCTGTACTTTACAACGCGGTTTTCACAGCGCAAGTCGTTACAACAACTTGCGTTGGAGGGCGCTGGATTGAGGATTAATTTAATTTTCTATTCCAACTCCAGCCCACGTAACAGTAGGGAAGGTGTTGGAATAGAAAATCCAACTATTCCTTAACCAAGAGCGCCATCCATCGCAAGTCGTAGTAATGACTTGCGTTGTAATGGCTGCATCGTAAAGGTCGCGCGGTGTAAAGAACACATTGTAAAGGATGTCACACCAGTGCTTCTGGGGTCCTTCCAGCAATATCGTTTGCCCTGCCCCTCTAAAAGGTGCTGTGGGCAGCCAGTGGGTCTCTTTCCCACACGCCGCTTTGAACACAGCTGGAGCAAGCCTCCTCGTAACTCCCCCGCCAGTCTCCAGCAACAGCATGATCCGCTGCTGGAACTCTGCAACCATAGCCCTCGTCATCGATTGGTGTTCCCGAGAGCTGCATGGGTAAGAGAGCCTGTTTTTCTCACCCGGCCAGAATGTGTGCTAGGTTTCCTACACTCAGTGGCAGCTCCAGTGGGTGCATGACGGATATAGAGGTGAGGGAGTCTTTGTGACTGGGCTTGGCCTTCTGCCTTCCCAAATGTTCCCATGATTTGTTTCGCTTGATCTCTAGTTTGGCCAGCAGGGGGAAGGATCTCATAAGGGGGAGGGCCGGAGTGTGTTATAGGAGTTGGTTGTGTGGTAGATCAGTGAGCTAAGCGAATGCTGCAGAACACTGTGTGCAGTCTAGATAACGTAGGTTCGGGTGAGGTCATGATTGGTGGACAGTTTGGGTTCATGTAAGGCATCCTTTTACACCAAAAAAACTGCAGCATCACTGGACACTCCAAGGGGTGCTGGCAGAAAGTCGAAAAAATGTTGCTGTGGCGCAGGGAGTTGGGGCCAGTAATTGACATACTGCCCTTACCTCACACCCACCCGTGCATGCGCAGTGGGCGCAAGCTAGCACACGCCCTTAGGAGGGGGAAGATAGGTGTAGGGGTGCCCGCTGGAGCTATCCTTGCGGGCAGATGGGCCCCCTGCACTGGCACTCCCGGTATGGGAGGTCGGAGGATGGGATCCTCCCAAAAGGAGGGATCCATCTCTGTTCATTTTAGGATTGGACAAGGAGCCTTACGGAAAGGGGCTCGGAGCTGGAAACAGCCATGATCTCACTCGGAGAAGATATTATGTGATGGATGCACAGGAACAAGCTTAGTTATAGCTAGCTAACTCCCATGCATTATTGTCTTTGTTAAGGCTAGGACTTTAACTACATAAGGAAAAATGTACAATTGTAGGTTACTGTGCATACAAATTACAAAATGTTTTTAACCAGTCTATATGTATCAATAAATATGGCCTGGGCTTTACAACCCCTAACCCAACTTGATTTTGCGTTCCTGATCACTGACAGGGGTGTGAGGCAGATGGTCTCTTTGGGGGGTGAGTAGGAGTTTTCTCTAAGGGACATCGGAGACTCCCTCAATCATATGATGTGACGAGCTGGATGTCTCAGGGTTTTTTAGTGTTTTCCAGTAGAACTGTTTGCAATCCCTGAATAGGCCAAGGTACTTTTGCAATACCACTGCTGCTTTGAGCACCAATATGATGGCTTTCAGGGTGCTGTTAAATATGAATTTGTAACACTTTACAACAAATGGTCATATACATCAATAACTTACTAAAGTTTTCACTAAATATGGTCTACTTCTTAGATTAAGATCTGAAGCTTTTTTGGGGGGAGGAGCCAAGATGGCGATCGGAACGGTCGCATAACCGCCTCGCTCCGTGATCTCTTCCTCCCCGCCACCTATCCTGTATTTGATCCTGCTCGGGGTGTTCCGAATTTGGTCACTGAGGAAGAGCCTTCACTTACCATCCTTTTCCGGGGCTCTGGCGTGCAGTGATTCCGGCGTTCTGCCCTGGTCACTTTGTTGGCCTTCCCGGCCCTGACGCCGGGGCCTCGAGTGCTGTGCCTGCCCGGAGATGATCGGAGTGCCGGCGGTCCGGAACCGGTGGAGAGACCCGATGGTGGGAGCCTGAGAGCCGCGGGCCGGGACCCCTGGGGCAGACCCGCCCCCGCTGGTGGGCCACCCCGCATGTCCGTTCGCCTACCGGCCCGAAGAAGAGAAGCCGCGCTGTCCGGCACCCCTCAAGTGAGAAACCCACTCCTGTTGTTAGTCCCGCCCGGGATCCGGTGCTGGGCTCCCCCCGAGTGCTGTGGGGAGCACGCCCGTTCTTCTGGTGACTCTCCTTTCTCCGCCGAGCGCCATCCGCCGCGGTTTGGCGGTGAGCCCTGGGGCCGCCGGTGCTCCTGATGGACTTGGAAGAACCTGCGGCGATGGCGGAGGGTGCTGTACTTAAGATGGCGGATGGCCCCTCGGGGTGTCTTTCTCCTGGAGACAGGGAGGTTGCCGCATTTGCTTTCTCCAGCCCTCGTTTGGTTTGGGCGGCCCCTACTCGGAGTGCTATCTGGTTTGCCCTGTCTGCTCTGCGGATCGACCTGTCCTTGAAGGGTCGAGCCTTGGAGTTGCGGATAGCTGCCATGGTGGCTCCGCCATTTTGTGACGAAGTGTCGTCTCCCCGAATTGTACTGCCTGAAACTTCGCCGGCCGCTGTGCTGGGATCTCCGGCTGGGTGCTCGATTCAATGGGATCTAGCGGACCCGGTGCCGATGCTGCAGTGCTTTCCACATCCTGTTTTCTTTGCTTCGTGCTGGACGGCCCAGATACTGTGCTTGACCACGTGGATCTTTGAGGAACTTTTGCATTCTGACTGTTGCCGAGTTCTCCTGGTTGCTTCTAGTTTGCCGGGACGTTGTTTTGCGGAGATCCCACCGGCTTTTCTTGACTGGTATGGACCCACTGTGTTCTGCTGTTTTTTGGCTGTGGCGGGGTTGGGAAGCTCGACTCTTCATAAAAGTGGACAGGGGTGATCGTGCCCGGATGTCTGTGGGACCCTTTTTACATGGCATCTCCGGGCCTCGTTATTCTGGATGGTTCCTGTTTACATCCTGGTGTAGGCTTTTCTTGACTCTCCTTTTCGACCTCGATTAGTGCATTATTGTTGCGGGGGGGTAGTGTTTTATGTCTCGGTCGCTGGCTCCTCTCCTCTCTCTTTCTTCCTTTTCTTCTCCTTCCTTTTCTTATTCCCCTCTCTTTCTTCGTTATAATTCCCTTTCTCTTTTTCTATATTTCGGGTGACTCTGGGCGACAGGCACGCTGTTTAGTGGGGTAGGCCGTAGCCATTACAGTGATGTAGGGGGGGGGGGTGTTTGTTATTTTAGTTTGTTTTATTCTATGGCCCCTTTTTTGCCTTTTCCAGGGGGTGGGCTATGTCCCTTGGTGTTTACTCCTCTGTTTCGCTAGCGTCTGCACTTTCTCCTTTTTCGGGGCGGGTGGGCTGTACGTGTGGCGTCCACTTTATTTGTATGCTGGTATTCTTCCTCTATTCTGCACCTGGTATGGGCGTGTGAGGTCTTTGGGCTTTGCCCTACTGTGGTCGTCTGCTTGCGTGGGGGGCTATTTCCCTCCCGCCCCCCCCCCTTCTTTTCTGTATATGTTGCATGACGCGCTGGTAGATATGGTTGCTGCCTCCTTTATATAATGTAAAATGAAACCTCTTTTATCCTGGCGCTGGCGATGTAACGACTTTATTTGCATCCATCCTGTATTTACCCTATCGTATACATTGCTTTGTTATTTCGATTCTCCTGACTTTGCGGCCGGCCCCTGTGGTTGTAGGCCAGCGCTTGTACTTATACGTGTCTCTCAATAAAGGTTTTTATAAAAAAAAAAAAAAAAAAAAAAAAATCTGAAGCTTTTAACCAACATTTCCACTATCAGGAATCAGTTTTGTTTACCCGTATACGTCCAAGTTATAAACGTTGCCAAAACCCAATATTGTAAACTTTCTTTCTCTTTAACTCTTTTTCTTCTGGTTCTTCTGTCAAATGATGCGAAATACGTGAATCTGTCATTAAATAGAAAACAAAAAAAATTATATCTGCGTAATTCACTGGGATTTTGGATTCCTCATTGACAATGAATGGGGAGTGGAACATGCCAACACTAATTTTAGAGTGTGGTGCCTCAGGGAGCACGCAAACAGCTGGCCCCTCTCCCAAATGACGCTGGTAATAGTATAAGTCCTATGAGGCTGAGGCTGTGAGAAGTTGTGTTTCGACAGAGCTCTGTGTCGGAGATAAAGTACTATTTTGAAATCCTGAAAAGCAATTTGTGTTCTTGTTGACAAGGTGGTAAAAAAAGGAATCCTTTAATGACATTGCACTTTTAGCATTGCATCGGCCATTTAAGACCACTGTAACGGAAAGGAAAATAGGACAATAAAAGCTCTACTATGCATTGATTTGTTACAGCGTCTTTATACAAGGTATGTTGCAAGCGGGAAAGGTCTAGCGGTGTAATTCAAAATGAAAAATAGGTTTCTACATAGGTCCAACAAGATTGCCCTCAATCTGCTGCAGTTGGCAGATGTCCCTTCAGTAATTTTCTGACGACAGATAGAGAAGAGGGTGAATCGATAGAAATTGGGAGATTGTTCCAGAAATAAGAAGAGACGCATGTGAATGAATCAATCAATCAATCAATCACAGACATTTATATAGCGCACTACTTACCCGGAGGGTCTCAAGGCGCTAGGGGAGGGGGGGAGAGCTGCTACTGCTCGAACAGCCAGGTCTTGAGCTTCTTCCTGAAGGAGAGGTGGTCTTGGGTCAGGCGCAGGTCGGTCGGAAGGGAGTTCCTAGTCTTGGCGGCCAGGTGGGAGAAGGACCTTCCTCCCGCTGTCGTTCTCCGGATGTGGGGGACGGTGGCGAGGGCGTGGCTGGCTGATCGGAGATGTCGTTTGGGAACGTGGAAGTTGATGCGGTTGTTGAGGTAGCTGGGGCCTTGATCGTGTAGGGCTTTGTGTGCGTGGGTAAGGAGGCGGAAGGTGATTCTTTTGTTGACGGGGAGCCAGTGCAGGTCTCTCAGATGTCCGGAGATGTGGCTGTGTCGTGGGATGTCGAGGATGAGTCTGGCTGAGACGTTCTGGATCCGCTGGAGTCTCTTCTGGAGCTTGGCGGTGGTTCCGGCGTAGAGGGCGTTGCCGTAGTCCAGTCGGCTGGTGACGAGTGCCTGGGTGACCGTCTTCCTTGTCTCGGTGGGGATCCACCGGAAGATCTTCCGTAGCATGCGCAGGATGTTGAAGCATGACGAGGAGACAGCGTTGACTTGTCTGGTCATGGTGAGGGAGGAGTCCAGGATGAAGCCCAGGTTGCGTGCGTGGTCTGTCGGTTTGGGTGCGCTGCCCAGGGCGGGGGGCCACCAGGAGTCGTCCCAGGCGGACGGCGAGGAACCCAGGATGAGGACTTCCGTCTTGTCTGAGTTCAGTTTCAGGCGGCTGGTCGTCATCCACTCGGCTACGTCTTTCATCCCTTCGTGAAGGTTGGCTCTGGCGGCGGCGGGGTCGTTGGTCAGGGAGAGGATCAGCTGGGTGTCGTCGGCGTAGGAGATGATGTTGAGGTTGTGTTGGCGTGCGATGGCTGCGAGGGGGCTCATGTAGACGTTGAAGAGGGTGGGGCTCAGCGATGATCCTTGAGGGACGCCGCAGATGACTTCGGTGGCCTCTGACTTGTACGGTGGTAGGCGGACTCTCTGTGTTCTTCCGTCGAGGAAGGAGATGATCCATTCCAGTGCTCTCTCCTGAATTCCGGCGTTGCTGAGGCGCTGCACTAGGGTGCGGTGGCAGACAGTGTCGAAAGCCACGGAGAGGTCTAGGAGGATGAGGGCCGCTGTTTCTCCGTTGTCCATCAGGGTTCTGATGTCATCAGTGGCAGCGATGAGGGCGGTCTCGGTGCTGTGGTTTGCTCGGAAGCCAGACTGTGAAGGGTCCAGAGATCCATTCGTCTCGAGGAGGGTGGCCAGCTGCTTGTTGACGGTCTTCTCGATGACTTTGGCTGGGAACGGGAGGAGCGAGATGGGGCGGTAATTCTTGAGTTCGGTGGGGTCCGCCGTAGGTTTCTTTAGTAGGGCGCTGAGTTCGGCGTGCTTCCAGCTCTCCGGGAAGGTGGCGGTGTCGAAGGAGGTGTTGATGATGTCCCGCAGGTGGGGTGCGATGACTGCGTCGGCCTTGTTGAAGATGTGGTGTGGGCAGGGGTCGGTCGGAGATCCGGAGTGGATGGAGTTCATCATTTGGATGGTGTCTTCGGTGCTGATCGGAGTCCAGGTGCGGAGGGTGGTGGTGGGGGGCGGTGGTTTGGTCGTGGCGTGCGTCGGTTGAGTGCTGAAGCTGTTGTGTATGTCCGCGATCTTGTTGTGGAAGTAGGAGGCGAGGGAGTTGCAGAGGTCTTGTGATGGGGTGATGTCGTTGTTTCCGGCGTTGGGGTTGGAGAGCTCTTTCACGATGTTGAAGAGTTCCTTGCTGTTGTGTGCGTTGTTGTCCAGTCGATCCTTGAATGCAGTTTTCTTAGTGGCGCGGATGAGTTGGTGGTGCATTCGGGTGGCAAGCTTGAGGGCGGTCATGTTGTCCGGTGTTGGTTCCCTTCTCCAGGCTTTCTCGAGGGCTCGGCAGTTCTTTTTGGAGCTCTTGAGTTCGTCGGTGAACCAAGGGGCCTTCTTGCTGCTGGGTCTGCTAGGCGGGGTCCTCAGTGGGGCGAGTTCGTCTGCGCAGTTGATGATCCACTTCGTGAGGTTGTCGGCGGCCTGGCTGGGGTTTGCTGAGCTGGCGGGGGGGGTGCTGGCTCAGGGAAGCGGCGAGCTGGTCGGCTGTGATCTTGTTCCAGCTTCTTCGAGCAACCGGTTGCTGGTGGTGGTGGATCGTCGTTTTTCTGAAGGTGAAGTGGACGCAGCTGTGGTCCGTCCAGTGGAGTCCAGTGGCGTGGCTGAAGGCGATGTGTTTGCTGGAGGAGAAGATGGCGTCGAGTGTGTGTCCGGCGAGGTGGGTGGGGGTGGATACCAGCTGCTTGAGTCCGAGGTTGGCGAGGTTGTCGAGCAGGGTGATGGTGTTGCGGTCGTTGTTGTTCTCCAGGTGGAAGTTGATATCCCCCAAGAGGATGTAGTCGACGGAGGGGAGGGCATGCGGGCTGATGAAGTCGGCAATGTCCTCGCTGAATTGTGTGCGTGGTCCCGGGGGTCGGTAGATCATGGTGCCTCTGAGGGTGGTCCTCGGGTCGGTGTAGATTTGGAAGTGTAGGTGTTCGGCGGTTTTCAGGGTGTCGTCGGTGTTGGTCGTGATGTGGATGGTGTCCCTGTGGATGATGGCGATGCCTCCTCCAGTCTGGTTGACGCGATCTCTCCGGGTGATCTTGTAGCCCTCTGGGATTGCGATGGCGATGTCGGGCGCTGAGGAGTCGTTCATCCAGGTTTCCGTGAGGAAGGCGACGTCAGGAGCTGTGGTGTCGAGGAGGTTCCAGAGTTCGATGGCGTGCCTGTGTACGGAGCGGGTGTTGATCAGGATGCACTTGAGGTGGCTGTTGCTGGTGATTGGCTTGGAGGGTGCTGGTGTAGGGCAGGTCCGGGTGCAGGTGAACTTGCAGGTGTTGCAGCTGAAGGGTCCGTGGGTGTGCTCCGGGGTGGCTTGGTAGCATCCAGGGATTCCGTCGGTGTTGAGTGCGATGAGTGTTGCGGCGTCGTAGGACAGTCGGGTCGTCTTCCGTCGGTGGGGTCCAGGGGTCCTGGCACTGGGAGCGGTCCAGGCGCGGACGGGCGCAGACGGGCTTACCTTTGGCGCGCCTTCGGCGCACAATCGGCGCGCCCGCTGCGCGTTCGCACGGTCGCCATATATGGCGAAGTGCGAGGGAGGGCGGAGCAGCTGGGAGGCGGGAGCGGGGAGGGTACAGAAGGAAAAAAGGGCGGGGTTAGCGGCGGTGGCGGGAAGCGGGGAGCGGGGAGGGATGAGACAGGGGCAACCAAAAAACAGGCAAACAGGCACTAAAGGAAGACAAAATTACAATTCAAAACAATAATACAGGGGTACAAGGCAAGATAGCAGGTCAGGCGAGCACAGACCACGCCGCTCGATGGCAGGGGGCGTGGTCACGCGGCGGCAGCCGGAGCAGCGAGGCAGGCAGGCGGAAAGGCACACGCAGCGGCTGGTGGCCGTGCGGCGCGGGGGGTGTCCTAAACTAGGTCACACTCACCTGCGTCGCACGGTCGCCATATATGGCCAAGTGCGAGGGAGGGCGGAGCAGCTGGGAGGCGGGAGCGGGGAGGGTACAGAAGGAAAAAAGGGGCGGGGTTAGCGGCGGTGGCGGGAAGCGGGGAGCGGGGAGGGATGAGACAGGGGCAACCAAAAAACAGGCAAACAGGCACTAAAGGAAGACAAAATTACAATTCAAAACAATAATACAGGGGTACAAGGCAAGATAGCAGGTCAGGCGAGCACAGACCACGCCGCTCGATGGCAGGGGGCGTGTTCACGCGGCGGCAGCCGGAGCAGCGAGGCAGGCAGGCGGAGAGGCACACGCAGCGGCTGGTGGCCGTGCGGCGCGGGGGGTGTCCTAAACTAGGTGAATGAAAGAGTGAAGAGGCAATACGAGGATGAGGAGTAGAAAATGATTAAAATGTGAGCTAGAATGGATGTAAAGAGTTGAGAGTTGCAAGCCTTTATGAGACAGTGGAAAGAGAAGAGGTTGTCCTTGCAGGGATGTATTTTATTTTGCACATGGGAAGTTTTACATGTGGAGATTATATGAAGGCATGACACAAGGTGGCCCATAGAGGACACAAAGGGAGATTCCGGACCTGAAATACCCGCTCTTGCTAGTAGACAAATGGACCTGGCAAGACATGAAAACAGGAAAGGAGGAAAAGGACACAGGCTAAAGTAACACCATTGAGGGGGGGGGGTATATTCCACAGGCAGTCAGTCATCTTTTGTGGGACATATGTTCTCATTATCAGTGGCGGCCATGTGAAATAATTACCCTATTGTTCTATGGCATAATAGAAGAAACGGGCTAACTATTTAAAAAATACTGCTTGTAACTATAAAAATAAAATACCACCACCTTTCCGGGTGGGTTTACGTCTCAGAATCATGGATTAAAAGCGATCTAAGTAAATTCTGTGTGTGCTCACTGAGTCAGCCTCAATATAAGCGAAGCGCTAGGGTATGCATTCCCAAACAATGGGTGATTTTTTGTATATCCTTTCTGGATCTGCTCTCATATAAAACATAGCCAGGAGGGAACAGGTGCACTTGTAAGTCTCACGTACATGCAGCCTGGCTCCAGGCAGAGGAGAGCTGGAATGAAGTGTGAGAATGTGGCTGCTTTATTGTGCTGTGCTGTGCTGTTTTACGGAAGGAGAACAGGCTCATGAGAGACGAGCTTGGGGGTCTGGCTGGCAAGTATGGTGGGAACACTGCTGATTAGCCCCCAGGCGCTGCAGAACTGCAAAGAAAGCATTACAAATAAAGTTTCAAATTATCTTGTCTTACAATCCTGATTGTCCTGTTAGTGTGTAGGGTTTGGTGACTGAAAAGGCATGCTTCATTTGCAAATTAAAGTACGCATGTTTTGTTTTAGGTGTGCACGGTGTTTATTTCTTTTGTATATCGAACTGAAAAGTAGTGTGCATGCAGTGATTCAGCAGTGCATGCATAGTGTGCCTCCAGTGTGTTGTAGTGGTGGAGTGCACCTTGTGCTGGGTGTAGCACCGAGCCTCGCGCCCTTGCCCGGCCTGTGCGTGCGCCGCTCGCAGCAGTCAGGAAGGGGTTAAAGAGCCGGCGCGAGGGTAAATGCTTCCAAGTGTTTACAAAGCCGCGCGCTGCCTCCAGAGGCGAGCCAGCCCGGGAGCCGAGCGCTGCTCCTCCCCACGAGGTGCGCCGGCGGGGTCCCCTGCCCCGCAGTCACAGCCCTGTGTGTGTGAGTGTTTTGCCTTCTCCTCGCAGGCGCCTCGAGGCCCCGCCGCCGCATGAAGGGCTGAGGCTGAGGGAAGGAGCCGGGAGCAGCAGCAGGCGAGCCCGGGGACGCCGCACTGCACCGCCGCCGCGAGATGGGCTGGCTGGAGGAGCCCAGCTGGCAGCTGCATGTGTCCCTGCTGATGCTACTGTCCCTGCACACCAAGGGTAAGAGGACCGTTACTATCTAACGCCACCGTCGCCGGCTTCTCGTGACAAGTCGCGCTGCCGCCTCCGCGCCTGTCTGTCTTGCTGCCTCTTTGCTCCCAATAACGGCGGCGCACAGTGGACGCGTCCGGCGCGGGGGTGGCCGAAGTCAGAGTCCACTGGGAGTCCGCATGAAACCAGCAGTTTATAAAGTTGCTTTTAATTCGGGTGCAAGCGCCGTCCCCTGCCGAAAAGTTGATACACCCGACTCCTGGCAGTGGTTTGTTTCAGTGATGCGGATTTTAGTTTTTGTCTTTGAACGCAGGCAGCTTTTCAGAGTTTACAGTAGCAACAAATCTGGCGCAACTCTGTAAACTAAGGTGGCATTTGTTAGTGTTAACCAAGCATAAACCTAAATTGTGTGATTGCTGTTTTTTTCTGTTTTTGTACAACTGGTTCACGCATACAGTTTGGTAGATGGTCCGATTTATATTCAGTAGACCCAGTGTTCTCCCAATATACAGCCTGGTATAATTCAATACAGCTCTGTTCCCACCTGACGTTTCTGCTTTAAACCGAGTTCACATATTTGCATATACCTTCGGAGACCATTGGGCTCGTGCAGTCTTCTGGTATACACGGGCAAGTAAGAATAATCGGGGGGAAATGTCAAGGAGGGCAAATACCATGGTGTGAACGAGCAGCACGAGCCGCACTCCGCAGGGGGCGGTCTGCAGGTGACAAAACGTAGGACATCAGTTAACATTGGCAGCCATCAACGGGTTAACAAGCGACTGTTGTAGGCACACCTCGCTATAAACATTTAGATGCCTAGCTACAAGAGAATGACTTGGGCATCAGTCGAGAGATGCAGTAAATAAATGCTTCCGAGTCATATCTCGTGTGGTGCATGGTGGGGTTGGGTCTCCTGTTCTAGGTTTTGCAACCAGCAGCCTCATATACTTAAGAGCATTTTGGGGGATTCAGAATCCGTTTCAGTCCATTTTATTGTCTGCAAGAATTCATGTCCGGGCTACCGCTCTCCGCAAATGTGCAATTCTAAAGAAATAATAATGCAATATTTTGCAAAACCGAGAACACGTGCTGTGTATAACATTGTGTATAGGAATGGTTTCTCAATAATTTGCCCACTTAGGGTCCTATCTGATGAAATGTTAGCTATTTTAAAGTAAGATTAAACGATAAAAACGTTCATCCGAAAAATGCTTATTTTTCCTTTTGTTTAAAAATCAGTGTATTTCACTTCCCTCGTTCCACTACTTCGCCTCTAGGGAAAGCCTTAAATGACATAAAACATGACGTGATTCAGGCAATCAGTGTGTACATTATTTCATTCACACCAAACGTGTTCCTTGAGAGTACGTTTACATATAATTCACTTTTCCCAAATAATATGGAGTAGTATATTTACAGCGTACACTTGGGAATGCGTAGCTGTAGGCTGACTGTGCTCCCCCAAAACTAGTTTTGTGCTTGGATAAGTAGCTGAGCACACCTCAGTGCAATCTTGCCAGCCTGCTCCTTGGAGTGCATATGCCTACTTATGCTTCCCAAGTGTCACCTGGTGGTGGTTTCAGGAAAAGCAATCTCGAAACATGAATTACTTTGATGGCTTGGTTGCCACCGAGTGAAGATGAAGCCACGAATAAACTTACTTCTAAGTGAAACAACCTAGCACAAAACATGGAGAGTTTCCAAGAAATAATACAATTTTAAGTAAATGCATATTAGGATAGAATTGTTCAGTGCGTTTATGTCATACGGAGTACAATTCGGAATTTTATCATTTTTTTTCTGTGACCGGTCACCATCATTTAATCATATTATTGAAGGGCAAGGGCATTATTTATTATTACATAGTATTACATGTACGAAATGTGTATGCATATACGTGTGTGTGTATATATACATATATATATATAATCTTGCAATTATCAAAGTGAAAGTGCGGTTCAAGCTTGTGCTCTCAGAGAGGCTTGAATTTTGGATTCTGACGGTAAATTAAGGAAGAATGTCTTAAAGGTTGTGTGGTGGATTAAAAAAGCAGAGCCGAAATAACATTTACGTTTGGTTTTGGCCCATATGCATAAAAAAATGTTAGAAAGAATACCAAACTCGGATGCTGCCTGTTAATTTGATATGCGTTACAAAGGCTGGAGGGAAGTTCGTTCTCTCTTGGACGTCATATGGAATGAAAATAGATTGGGTGGTCTGGGAAAAGGGATATTTTGAACCAGTAAGTATGTTTCTGTGTGCAAAAACAGAGCGCAGATGTTGTTCAGTGACAGTCTTTGATTGAACAGGTTGAAATCGGGTGAGATCAGGGGAGCTTCCCCTTTGTCCGGTGTAAACGTTTCAATGTATGTCCTGCAATCGCTTCTTGGACTGTGACTTTGCTTTAACTAGGATTGTATACTTTAGAGACAGGTCCTGGGCCGATTTACTTTTTTCACAGGCTACTTGAATGGATACTGTAGGAAAACAAGAAGTCTCTATTAATTAATACTCTATTCTCAAGGGTAATTTTCGCAGTTTTACCCTGCTCTTACAACAAGCGTTGGCAAAGTCAATAGGTTTGGCATTTGGGACCTATTAGCCTTGCCAATGGTTTTTAGCCATGCTGTATAGCATCTACGATACTGCAGCACGTCTAAAGAAGAGTTACATAAAAGCCTGTGTCGCGGCCACTAGCGTCATTTTGTAGGCATGCACACCGTGATGCAGGCAATTATTTTCTTCTTTTTATTTATAGATCTGATTGGTAACTAAAAATAAAAAAGTGTGAAATCATTTTGCCCCCCTTTTTCAAAGTGGGTGCAGAGAAAGCAACAGGGGAGTGTAAGCAACACGAGGAGACGCAAGCAACATGAGGCATGTATGGGAGTAGCACATATTTTAAGAGTTGCAGGTGGCAACATGCGGCGTGTGTAGAGGGGAAAGCAACATGTGGGTAACCCTCAAAGGTGGGCACAATTAGGTGGTATCAATACAAAAGGTGGGGGTGGAGAAAAACATCCTGTCTACAAAAGGAGAGCAACAAGGAGTATGGAGGGGAGGTAAGCAAACTTGTGAGAGAGCAACGTGGATTGGGTGAAAAAGCATATAGACATCGCTGAAAGGGGCAGCAAAAAGCACACAGGAGAGAGAGAGCAACACGGAGAGCAGAAGTGGAAAAGAAGCACGCTAGGGAGACGGCTGCAAAGCACATGCCTTCTCGTGGAGTGCTTAAGAGAAAAGAAAAAACGAGTTCCCTAAAAATGAGCAGTGGAAGAACACAAGCTGGGTAAAGCAGGGTATTGAATAAGAAGCAGGCAAATGAGTTATAGTAAAGCCTGCCTGCCAGTGGTATGCAATAGACCGGCAGCAAGGCCCTCTGAGTTCTTGGTAAGCTCACAATATGTCTTTTTCAAACAAACAGAGGAGATAGCGTGTTAGCTACAATGTATTTAGCCAAAGTCCATGTTCTTCCCAAGTTCATTCAAGTTGATGCTTGAGTTGACTAGGGTTATATTGTTTGCTTGTCACCATGTGCTTTGAACTGAGCTGCTTATACGCAAGGCCCTTAGCTGTGATGCCCGGAACTGAGGGGTGACAAACAAAAGTGAAATTAGGGCAAGCAGTGACATGCAAGTATTCAGAAATTCACAGAAAAACGCAGCCAACATTTTGGTGATGGATATGAAGATGAGAGTGTGGCTTGAGTTTAGGTAGTTCATTCTCTGGTGCTCTACTACTGATCTGGAATTCTTTTGCTTTGTGCGTGGGGTCTTCATGGCAGTATTAGGGTGGACATGTGACTTCATCTCAAATGCACACAGATTCCTTTCCTAGCCTTTCATTTGACAACATAATTACTGGGGCAGGGGCGTTTCCTGCATGGTGCAGTCATGTCCACTATCTCCATGTTTGAACTGCTAGTATCATTTAACCTGTTTTTTTTTTTTTTGGCCCCAAACTCACAATAATTTAGTTTATGTGCGGAGGAATAGACCTTCTTTTGACTTGCGAGAGGTTCTGCCCTTGTCCTGGACATGGAGTGGTGCACCAAGTGAATCCCTCCTAGTGACAGCAAGACTACTGTCACTGTCATTGATTAACATGCGTGTACCATTGTGATTAAAGCACACCTAGTTTTGTAGTGCTTGTAGTCTAAACAGGCCCTTTGCCCTGTGATGTGTGAGTGGGAGCCTAGTGTCCCACTCACCCAAAATTCTGCTGCTCTCGGTGAACCTGGAATCTAAGCGCCAAGATCCTGTGGGTTTAAGCGGAGTGTTGTACAGTAAATGGATCTGCGAGTGAACCAGAGTGACAGAGACATATGGATTTCATTGTAGAACCTCTAGGACACATGCCCAAGGTGAAGATGTTTTCCCAAACAGTGGAAGTGTTTGGCAGACATTCCTGATTAGGTCCTTAGTGATACAGAGGGTTGCCAATTAGCCTTTCTGGGGCTAGCATTTGATGGATGGAAAGAGTAAAAGGTGGGACTACAGCATCCGTTGTGAGGAATTGACTGGTGCTTAGAAGGAAGTAACCCTTTGTTTGTCTTCCTGATCACTGTCAGATGTGGCTGATGATAGTCAAGGTGCAGAGCGTAAGCACATCTTTGTGCTTCTCCTGTAGGTGCTCCAGCATGGAGATAACCCCACTCTGAGGCACCCAACTCAAGGCAAAGGCTGAGTCAGGAGGGAAGTTTCTGTAGGACACATGGCAAGGGAACTAACTAAAATTTGTTCTGAAAAGGCAAAGTCGGAAGCCACATACCCTGGGTGCCAACTCTATATACAGGTGGGAAAAGCTGACCCGCTGGTTGTTCCATTTCCAAGTTCTCTTCAACTGAGGAGGGGGTACTCTGTATAGTACTCAGAGGGCCACTGGGTATCAAGGGCTAGTGTCTGCCAAACAGCCAGTACCCCAGAGGTGAGGAGACATCACCTGGAGTCCGATCTGAGGAAAGAATTGCTGTCTTGTGCTGGGACCCAAGGACTCATGCTTGAGTGAGAGGGAAGGAAAGCACCAGCCTTGCAAGGGGAGCAGACCGCTCGAAGGAGCTGTAGCAACTGAGTTTAGTGCAGGCGTCTGTCCAAAAGAGACTCACAACCTAAGTGAGCAACAAAGTTATGAGCGCCAGTTGATCTAAGCCGCCCCATCTGGGGCACTGTGGCACTACTACAAAATGCCGGGAAGTCTCTGTATAGTATGCTATGCCCCATCATCGCCATTAAGTCACTGGATCTAGTGTGCCAGATTAGGCAGGGGTAGGTCTCTGCCTCTGTGCAGGTGACCGAGCCTATTATGACTGTGGAACCACTAGTTTGTGCAGTACAATGCATACCACCCCACAGAAGTAAATAATGCAATCCAGCTGTGCCGACCCAGGTACCCCAACATATTTACAGAACCTGGCACTGGGCCAGACATGCCCAGGAAACATACCTACTTTGAAGTTCCGAGGCCCTTGCCCCATGGCACTATGTGCCACAGATAGTGTCTGGCAGCCTTGACACCAAAGACCTTAACTCATTATCAGGGTCTTCCATGACCCAGGGCATCACCTTGATGTCGAAATCTCACACCTGGAAAAAAGGACTGCCAACTATCTCCACCAAGGAAAGCCCCAGTGTGACTGACCAAAGTCTTAACTAGAGTGACAGACCTGACTTGCTGAATCCTCTGCGCTGAGTAATAATCACAATCGCGTAGAGGGCCTATGCCAGGAGCTTATGTTCCTACCATTGCGTCTCTGAGACTCTCTGTGGGGCCGGCAACTGCTTGCCGCCAGTGTCAATGCTGCTCGTAGAAGGCCCGCTCACAGCTGGTGAAACCTGCAGCTGCTGGAAGATTCATTGCTACTCTGAGCCACACCACCAAAAATGGGTGAGAGACTGAAAATGGCTTGGATCTCTTTAGACAGTATGATGAGATAAGTTGGGGGAGACTGCTGCACCCGTTCTTGAGACTGCCATATTAACCCTTAAACAAAGAGAGGAAGGTTTGAGTAGAGTGCCTGGGATGGCGGGTCCCACTTTGAATCATAAGATTATCACTCCTGCAACTCTGGTATTCCAGTATTGTTGTGTGTAGCAATTTCCTTGCTGTATAATAAAGTATTTGTTTTTTTTTAAAGAAAATCACTGGGCCTGACAACTATCTTTTTGCTCTGCTGGAGGTGGTGTTGAGCATGAGTCCAAGTAAACGCAAACAAACCTCCCCAAGAAGCCAGTGAATACTCGTCATCACTACCACTGAGAGGCAAATGGTGAAAGGCCTAGTTTGCTGAGCCTTTAGCAGGATAGGCAGAGCAGAGGCAAACAAACCCAGCCGCAACGGCTGTGGCCCAATATCCCCCGCTTGGCCCATGGCCTCCCGAACAGAGTTTACCCCAAATAAATTCTTGCTGTTGTAGTCTTAGTTTGTTTCCATTGAACTAATTAGACTAATACATCTGATAGCAGTGATTGTTGGGTCAAGACGCAGTACTAGAAATAGGGATCCTGACAACATGGAGGGAGGTGGCCACCCTTGGCAGAAGACAGCTGTGGCAGAGATCACGGTAAATGAATGAGCCTTTGTATGGGTTTCCTAGTGTTTGTATTCCTGTGGGGATGAGGGAGATTCAGTGAAGTGAGCATGTATGCAGTATGTGAATCAGGTGGCCAAGTCATGGGGCCAACAGTTTGCGAGTGTAACAAGGAAGGACAGAATGAGGACACTGTGTTTTTCCCAAGAGTAAACAGAGTAGGGTATGGATGTTAAACATGTAGTATTTTGTGTCTCCCTGGGGCTCTAGTTGCCTCAATAGAGAAAGCCTGGAAGATGTGAGATTCCTGATTAGTGTTGAATCCAAGTACATTACTCTTATAGAATGCCACTGAATAACATAGGAATAGGATCAGAGACAGTATTTAGATAATAATACTGCTATAGTTTTATGGCCTCCTCGAGGGCCCATATTGAAATGTGGTTGGCAAAAATAAATGTTGGCTAAAAGTAGACTTGCCCTGCTTCATGATATAAAATTGAAACTCAGTGAGCCCAATCATAACCTTTCAATAATGCGGATTAGCTACAAGGAATGTCTCACTGCCAGCAGTGCCCCTGGTACATGGTATGAGTTATTAACTTGTTACTGAACGAGCATTTGTGAACTGAGTACAGTTGAATTGCATGTTCTTGCTGAGGGACCTGCATCACAGCACAAACATAAAATTGCAAATCTGTGTTTCAAATGGAATCACATGGAGCTGAAGGAGATTTGGCTAATCACAAAAAATATAACATTGTGACAGACCCTTATTCCTTAGTAATATTTGTTTCAGAAGCCAGTACAGGCAACATGTGCCTGGTGATGTCTCCAGTCCTGTCCTGTTTCCCTAAGTGAGTGTATATCATATGGACCAGTTTTCTCTCTCTGTCTGGGAAACATACCCTGGCTGTCAGTAAATGGACTCTTGCTAACCAACAGCGCTTACAATTAAAGCTGAAGATTTCTTAGAACGATGAAAGAAATGTACCATCTCCTAATTCCCCTAGGGAACAAGTGGGCTGATTGTCACGTAGCCCATGTTGCTTCATGTCACAGCAGTAATTGGGTGTTATGCCTGGTGTGGAGTTACTAGCTGACTATATTTGCTGAGCTTGATATGGCTTAAGCTCCTATATACCCAAAATATGCTGCTGTCATTGAGCGGCAGGAAAGCAGATTAAACTGTGATGGGGCCACTATGGTAACCATGGTACCACACACATGATTTGGGATCTTTAAAGTCAAGGTTAAGATAGCAATAATTGTTGAGCTCCTGAGTTTGTGTCCTGTGCGATTAAAGATGTTCCAATCAGTGATTTTTGTATGTTCCTTTCTTTTCTGCTGCTCCACTTTAATTCACTGTGTTAGGCTCACACCTCTAGGCGAGGTATAGAAAACACAACAGTTATAGAACTGAATGAGTTTATGTCTAATGCAAACACAAACAGTTTTATCAACAGAATAGCTACCCTGGGTTTAATGTCTTGCATTTTCTCGATATGCTGTTCCCCAAGACCCTTAACTCAGACAATCCAACATTTTTAGAGTGTCCGGATCAAAACATCTGAGCAATCTTTCTTAAGACCTAAGGTTAGAAACAACGTCATCAACTTTAAGTTGAAGCTTAGACATCACCTCCTTGAGATACAAGCATGAATGACAACAATTTACCACTGAAACTGGACTAAAGACACTTAGGGGCCTTGTCACTAAGGCGTGTTGGGGCACAGAACATGGTGCTCCTGTAGCATTCTTTTATGTACTCTTACATGCCTCTGTGAATTGGCCCCAAAGCATTTACAATAGGATTAGAAAATAGGAATAAAAGTGGAACATTCTGGGAATATTGATATACAATTAGTACAATTGGAAAGGACTGTACCCTTTAGCACTAATACTATTACGGAGTTGGGGCCTGGATGAAAGGCAAGATGGCGGCCGCTAGTGTGGCTGTGTGAAGTGCTCTATCCACAAGCCCTGTGTGACTCTCCTCTACCCCCGGTAGTTACCGACTCTTCCAGGCGCAGCGGTGCAGCGGTGTGGGAAGATACCGACGTGAGCCTGAGTAAAAGTAAAGTGGAATTGTGTTATTTCTGCACTCCGTGCAGTGTGTGGGAGACTTACCGAGTTGCTCCCGCGGCGTCCTGGCGTCTGGACGTTCCTTTTGGCGGACGCTCGCGGTGGAGCTGTTGGGGTTTGTTTGACTTGGTTACGAGCTGCGCTTCGGAGAAGCTTCTGCGTCTAGGATTTGCAGCAGCTGGAGGCACTTTTGCAGGTAGGCGGCTGGCTGCTGTCGGTGTGAGGAACGGACAGAGCGTGATACGGCAAGTGACTGTTCTCCCTTTACTTCTCCCCCCCCCGGTCTCTGACGCTTTCGCAACTTACATCCTAAAGTCAACCGCTAAATCAAAGGCTTATCATTTGAAGCTATTAGAGGCTTGACTACTTTTTTTTTGGCACTCGGGGCAGGGCGGCTGTAGTGAGAGGCAAAAGGGGAAAAAAAAAAAAGACTGATACAGAGTTGCAGAAATGGCGAGGGGGAGAGGAGGATCGAAAAAACGAGTCAGCCGAAACTGCGGTGCCTGTCACTACAATAATCTCCGACATAGATACAGTGCCTAATAATGTGGCAACTGTTGCAAGCGTGAGCAATACCAATACTGTGTCAAGCACTCGTGGAACAGGTTTGAGTAAAGGCAACCAAATAAACAACCAGGCAAAGGATAAAGCTATCAGTAATGGGAACAGCTCTGTTATGGATTTTGAGGCCAGTAACAACCAGCATGGGCCAGCAGCGGTTACAAAGAAGCAAAGTGGCTCTCATGTTCACAAAATGCGTGTAAATCAAGATACTCCTGCTAAATCACGAGCTGTTCACGCAATATTTAACAAAATGCAGGGCGCAAAGGCAAGAGTGAATGCGGACTCTGGGACTATGAGGGACGATCGTCCAGTTCCCAGTACACAGCATGAGCATGAGCTCCGGTCGGCCGTGGGAACCACGAGTACTTCTATTGGAGCTTCACCAATTTTGTTACCAGCAAATCCTGCAAGGAATGACAATGAAACGACAATGTCTGCTACATTAGATACCAGGTCGCTACCTGGCCCTGGCCTAGGTTCAACCATGGAGTTGACCACTGATACTATTACTGATATCACTACTGGACTAATGGATAAAGGCAATGAGTCAGAATATGCAAGTTCGGATGGTAAATTTTACTCTATGTCCGATTTAACGGTAGCATCAGATAAAGAACATGATGTTGATGAAGATAGCTCTAGCAACCCTGGTGAGGGGGGATTTACCAGACGATGAGGAAGGAGAGGAGTATGAGCAATCTTCCCCTCATAAAACCGTAAGAAAGGTGGTGTGTGAAGGGTTGGAGCATGATCGGACTCTTCCTTTAACTCAGCTCAATTTAGAGGAAGATCTGGAAGAGAACTCAATCACCCTCAGCTGTATATATAAAAGTATAATGGCACACCGTAGTGAGACCAAGGCTGAAGGGTTACGTACACAAGGGGCTGTTAGGAAGCTCCAGAATACAGTACGACGATTGGTCAAGACATGCGCTGAAGTTACTACCTGGGTGGTAGAGGTAGAGGAGAGGGTCTCCTCAGCTGAAGACAGTTTGGCTAAGCAACAAACGGCTATCGAAACTTTACAAAAATCTAAATCGGATGTGGAGTGGAATCTTACGGATCTACAAAACCGCGCACGCCGTAATAATCTACGCGTGTTAGGCATAGCTGAGACAAAGGAAGGATCAGACCCACGGAAATTTATTGTTCAGCTATTGAAGGAAGCCTTCCCAGAACTTAGTGCTTGGGATTGGGAAACGGAAGTGATCCGGGCACATAGGTTCCTTTTTGTGCTACGACAACGTGGAAAGGAGAGACAAGCTGATGCATCGCATACCCCAGGGCAATCTTAATTTGTTTGAACAATTACTTACTCCGGGAAGCACTGTATGATTTTGGCACGTCCTGAGAAAAAGCGATCCAGTATGGGGTGTGAGTTTTTTGTGCGCCCTGATTTTTGTCCGGCAACTGTGCATTAACGATGGCAACTCAGGAAATTAATTACCCCTCTCCAAGCTAAGGCGGCTCAAGTCTTTTTGCTCAATCCTGCTAAATTAAAGATTATCTTTAGAGGCCAAACAAGATACTTCATGTCAGCGATGTCTGCGCAAGAATATATGAATGACATGGATAAGAGTCTGAAACGCTAAATGACAATAATACCATTAATATTATTACATCTGTTTAATAAGCTTCTTTTTTTTGTGGTGACAGTAATAGTAGGTATAACAGCTGCATCGAGGAGTGAAATGTGTAACTCTGGTCTATACCGTTATAGGTTATTGTGGTTCTCTATTCATTATCTACAGATACAGATTGATTATGTGTCTCTATGTGTTTTCTTTTTCTCTTTTTTGTCCCTTGCTCCAGTTGATGTTGATTTATTTCTAGGTAGCCCCTTGTAATAGGGGTCAACTTATATATGCTCTTTTGAAAGTTGACTGAAAAAGTTGTAATCAGGACTTTAGTGCAAGGGAGCATAGATACTTACACTAGTTGCCATTAACTGGAGAGTGTCAATTGATATCTAAGTCAAATAGGCTCTATGATTTAATGGGGAGAGAGATAAATAAAGGGTGGGGGCAGGGGAGTCAACTGGGGGGCACGTGGGAAAAAGCACTTCTACATCAACGAGGACATGTTCCTTAAGCCTTGTTTTGGGTGGTGGGGGGACGGGTTGGAATGGGGTGCGGGGTGGGGTGGGAGGTGTGGTAAAAAACAGAAAATAATACATGAGTACAATAGGGAAATTAGTTTTTTTGTGATAAGCTATGTCTTTTTTCAGGTAGATTGTGGAGTTGAACGATTGAGATATGATGCAAGTACATGGCGGGTAGGGGTATTCGGATAGGTACATTGAATGTGAGGGGGCTGAATTCATTGGAAAAAAGACGTAGTGTGGCGCTAGAATTGCGTGCTTTATATTGTGATATAATTTGTCTCCAAGAGACTCCTATGGTTTGGGCGAAGCGTCATCTGCTTACGGAGTTGGGATTTAATCTTTTAGCCTCTACTAAATTTTCAGGCTTGGCTAGAGGAGTTGCAATTTTGGGTAAACAGCATATAGGCAACACAGGTAGAGTTTTAACTGATGTACTGGGCAGGTGGGTAATTATAGAATGCATTGTAGGTCACACAATTTTTACGATCTGCTCAGTATATGGGGCAAATTTAGATGAGGCAGATACTTTAGAGTTTCTAAATTTGGAATTAGCATCTTGGCCCACACCAGTGATCCTATGTGGGGATTTAAATATAAATTTGACACCCAATATTATATGCAATGAGAAGGCGAAATATAACGGTAGGAAACCACGTGTATTTAAGGCGGTACAGGCACTATTGATAGCCCATGGATTGGTGGACGTGTGGGCTTATTTAAGAGGATCGGTACCAGGATATACTTTTTTTTTTCCTTTCCACATCGTAAGTTAGTCCGGCTAGATTATTTTTTTGTGGCAAAGTCCTTATTAAATCAAGCAGGGATCCAGGTGTATCCAAGAATTACATCTGATCATGGGCCGGTAGTCCTATCTATACATGGCATAACACCAGCTATAAAGCCTAGAGGCTTTTCTTTTGACCGCAAACTTTTATTAGGGCAGCAATTTATTGAAAACCTGCTGCAATGGATCACTAATTTTTTTTAATGAAAATCGTGGGACTAGCAGTGTGGGATATGTGTGGGACAGTTTTAAGGCGGCGTTTAGAGGTGAAGTTTTGAGTTTCGGTATATATAACCAAAAAAAACAGGTAGCTAAGTTCCAAGAGCTATACCAAGGATTGATGAAGGCTGAGGAGTTACTCGTTCAGGGAATTCAGACTGGTGAGGATATAACTGAATCAATTACGTTGGTGGCTCAGTGTAAAGCAAGATTAAACCTCTACTGGTCTAAGGAAACAGCAAAAAAGTTTCTTATTAAACAGCAACTACATTATGAATATGGCGAGGCAAGTGGCAGATGCCTCGCCCAAAGGTTAAGAGTCAAGGAAGTATCTTAAAGGATAGATAATATTCTGGATTCTAATGGTAACTCTGTTGAAAATGGTACTGGCATTTTAGAGGTATTCAGGCAATACTATGAGAAATTATACTCTAGGGATGAGTGTGATAGGGAGGCGGACGCCAATCTGATCAATCAGTTTTGCAGGTCTGATCTGTCTATAGAGGAGTCAGCAGCTCTAGAAGCCCCTATTTCTTTAGTAGAGTTGGAATTAGCAGTACATGGATTGGCAAGTGGTAAAGCGGCAGGACCCGATAAACTTCCAGTTGAAATATACAAAATCTTTTTCTCTGTTTTAAAGGAAGATCTCCTCATAACAACGCGTATGGCCCAGAAAGGGCCCCCCCCTAAGAGTTGGAGTGAAGCTTGTATAGTTGTATTTCATAAAAAAGGTAAGCCGGTGAATATGCCTGGTTCTTTTCATCCCATTTCGCCTTTAAATGCGGAGGGGAAGATTTATTCTAAGATCTTAGCCAATAGGTTATCATCTGTTATCACTCCGTTAGTTTCTACTATACAGCACGGGTTTATCCCACATCGAGGTACGGTGAACCATGTTCGACGTGTGATAACTATGTTTGATTATGTTAATGTAACCCGGGATCCATTAAGTTTAATTTTGTTGGACGCAGAGAAGGCTTTTGACCGGGTCTCATGGTGCTTTTTATGGGAGGTTATGAGGCGACGTGGATTTGGTCAAGAATTTATAACATCTTTGCAAACATTGTATCGCCAACCGACCGCCCGTATTATCACCATGGGACTCGTGTCAGAGGTGGTTCAAAAACAAAGGGGAACTAGGCAAGGTTGCCCTTGCTCTCCTCTTTTATTTTCTTTATATATCGAGCCGTTTTTACGAATGTTAACAGTTAGTACTAAGATTCAACCAGTTACGATACAAACCTATCAATTTAAGGTCCTCGCATACGCGGACGATGTTGCCGTCATTACTTCGTCCCCAAGTACAGCGATGCAGGAGATTGAAGATTTAGCCTTAAATTTTGGTTTGGTCTCTGGTTATAAGTTGAATGCTGCCAAGACCCAATTGTTATGTGCTAATATGCCAAAGTACTGAGACCCAAGAGTATGCCAGGAGGTTATCTATTTGGGAATTAAGTTAAGGGTCTCTACAACTGCCTTGGTCAAATCCAATTGGGAGGGGCTTATTTCGGGGGTGAAGAAACGACTAGATCAGGCAGAATGTCTGCATCTCTCCTTGGTGGGGCGATGCAATCTTTTAAAAATGATGATACTCCCGAAAATACTTTATTTTTTTAGATGTGTTCCTCTTGAAATCCCCAAGGTAACTTTGATACAGCTCCAAACTATTTGTATGCGTTTTATGTGGGCTGGTGGCAAGGCCCGCAGGGCGGTACGATACATGATCCTATCAAGAAAATTAGGTGGCTGGTCTGTACCAGACTTCACGTTATATTACTACGCTTGTATGCTACAAGGAATGAATGGTTTGCTAACAGGGGCTCCTCCTTTGGATATCGTTGAATGCCCAGATATATATCAGATGCTTCTAGGGGTGAATGTGAGAAATTGTTTGTTCCTGCATTATGAGTGGAGCTATTACAAACGCACGAGATTTAAGACTTTGGCAGCAGTATATAAAATTTGGCGGGTTGTACGGATTATGTTTGGTTTTGGGAAAATTTCGTGGTACACTCCCTTGGTCTCCTCGATATTTCTGCCTCTGGACTTATGGGATCGGGTGGTTTACCACTGGAGGGGAAAAGGTATAAGGTTGGTGGGGGATTTAAATGGTGATGGATGTTTGAAATCTTTCGAACAATTGAGGGAACAATATCAACTCCCTAGAGACCAGTTTGCTAAGTATTTACAAATCAGAAAATATTTGGAGAAGTGTGGTGGTATTTATCAAGCTAATAATTTGATAGAAGACATTGGGAAAAATGCAAGGATGGGCGTGTTATATGGTCATATGTTAAGTATGAAGGCGAATGACATTGAGCAACAAAATGTTAAATGGGGGACAAAACTTGGCAGACAGGATATTCAGATTGAAACCTCTTTGGAAATGGCCGAAAACTTGTTCCTCTCTGCAAAGTTATCCGCACAGCATTTAAAATCCCTTTTTAATTTATACTACACACCTGACAAAATCTCAAAATGGCCGGGAGATGCGATTGGTAAATGTTTTCGGTGTGGATATCCATCTGCAGATGATTTACATGTTTCTTTTAGCTGTTCAAAGTTAACATCATTATTACTGCAGGTGGAGAAATGCTTATCAGACATTACTGATAGCCCACTTCAATTGACAGCCACGCAAATTCTGTTAGGGGTAGAAATGGGAGCAGTTGAGACTCTTATACCCAGACAACATGTGTATTTAATATTTTTGGCTACTGCTGTATATAGACTGAGTATTGCATCTTTCTGGCTGCAGCAGGAACCCCCCTCCTTTGAAATGTGGAGGGCAAGTTTTTTCACAATATTTAACATGGAATATAGTTTATACGCCCTGAAGGGTCAGCGTAAGAGAAAGCTGGGTGAACAAATATGGGGATGTGTGAGACGGCACTTGGAAGCTTGAAATTTAAATTCTGATTGTCTGTAGCTATGTATTCTAAAATGTTTGCATTTCTTATGGTTTTTTTTTCTTTTTCTTCTTAAGACTATGCTTCTTCTTCTTCAGCTCCACATGACAGTTACAATTATAATTTATAATGTTTTTTTTTCACTTAGTCAGAGCATATAGTTAGCGCTATGTATTATAAAAGTCTTTGTCATTTTTTTTTTTATCTGATGGCTCTGATATTGACTCTGTATATTGAAATGAATGATTGCAATTTTAGATATATATACTTGTATAATGACTCATACCGATTGTCTCATGTATTGGGTAGAAATAAATAACATTTTTAAAAAAATACTATTACGGAGTTGGGGCTGATTCATAAAGGCAAGTTATAGTACACTAAAGAGTACTCCTGTGATACTTCCTTCTATGCAGAAGAATGATTTTGTGAATCGGTCTATAAGTCTTTTTTAAACTCCCTATTACCTCTCTCCTTCGGTGTTGCAGTGGCTAATTTACTTCTCTGTAAATAAGTTTCTTTACTTTAAAATTATGTTTGCTTTCTTACTCACCCCAAATTCACCCCACTGTAGATAATTCATGCAATTGCCAACAAGTATTCCTGCGAGCCATCGTTTTGTTGTTCCATCGGATTATTCATTGTATATTTTGTTGTTTGTTGTGCCTCGAAGCTAGCCCCCTGGCAATGTTTGCAGAGTAATAAACTCAATTAAATGTAATGGGTCCCAAGGTGAGCTGCCGTTTTCGGATCTGTGGAGGGGTAGCAGATGAAGAAAAAATTTTGTTGAATCTCATGTAGTGCCAGAAAGCGTTGACTCAAACATTGGAGGCCAGTATTCGTTTGACATTGCCCAGTCCCTCAGCCTTTAAGCCACTTAACATGAAAATTGAATTTTACACAGAGTACATTAAATGTGATCTAATTCATGAACATAGGGGTGGTTGGATATTTCAGGAAGCAGAGATAAACTACGGTAATTGACTAGAGGGAACATTAAATATAATTAATATGAGTCATACATAGTGAAGTGGAATCACTCACCAGTCATAAAATAGTTAATAGACAAAGGTGTATGTTTGTGTTGATCTTAATAATTCATTTGGCAGTAAATTGCAGAACAAACTGGTCTTGTGGTTTCTGTTATTCCACTTAAGTATGTACGGTTTTGGGAAGATGTGCAAGTCTGTTCTATTGTTTTAATGTTGTAAATATATTCCAGTGATTTTGATTATAGTTATGTTCACTTTTAGCTAAAACACAGCTCTGAGACCTTGAGCCAACTTTAAAGGCATTGAGTATTGAAGGGGCGCATGTTAACATTGGTGTAGTCTGTTTTGATTACTTGAAATTTCAATTTGGTAGTTTACAAGTTTAGGTTAAATCTGTACTCCTATTTTTAAAGTATGAAATAATTTTGTTTTAACTGCCCGCTCTTACTACACATGCCGCATCAAGATATTGTTGCACTGGAGCAATATAGCAGCGAGGAGCACATATATATATATATATATATTTGAGTTACTGACATTTAGGGATCCGGGGGAAAAATCCTTCTAGGATTTTGATTATTGGTAAAGGACACACTTGGGAACTTTTACATTTTAGGAAAATATTTGGGCAAACATGAGGTGAAGTTTAAAAGATGTTTATTTTTAGACTATGATGAGATGTGTTCCGGATCACTGGCACAGTTATTAGTTAGCATTAGTAAATCAACAATTCTGAACTCCAATCTTCTGCTTTAGACAGTGAACCTTTAATTACCTAACCAGTTGCACGTTACTGGTAATTATCAGACTAATGGATACCTTTCTTACATTGATCTACAAACACCAATAACCTGACATTGTGGTGGCATGTATGCAGTACATTGCTACTGTTAGTGTGATGTTGAAACTCTTTTGCCTAGTCTAGGAAGCGTAGCACAACATAGCAGCATAGAAGAGGATAACTTTGCCATTGCTTGAATACAGCGCGTTGCTGCTACTATTGAAACGGCTGTTTCAGTGTTTGGAAAGGAGAACAAAACAGAGCAAAACATAACAGCACATCACAACATGAGGCCAGAATCAGTTACTGTTGTATGATAAGTCAGTTACACTTTGACCACCCACTCAATTCTTTTCATTTTGTTGTAAAGATGCAGTTAAATTGGGTGAAAGTTTTATTGTGCTTGTTCATGGCTTTTTCAACATGCTGTAAAAGTTACAGTAGTATTGTTTTTTTAGGAAAAAGCGTCAAATAACATGAAATTTGTGTTTTTGCCATGGCGTTTTTGCAGGAGAGAAATGAATGTGATGCACTTACTGCCGTGTCTTCTCCAATGAACCACAACCTATGTGTTGTATCAAAATGTGTGAGAAACCGTAATGACATTCATGTAACTAAAGGGGGCTTCAGTGAAAGCCACAAGGGAGACCTATTGCTATAAATTGCATTCTTTATGATGATAATTCTATGTGTCCTACTTCATTAATATTTTCCCTGGACTGTAATTTGCCCCCAGGAAACATCTGAAGGTACCTGGTCTTCTTTCGTTATGCATGCTTTGCAAATGTGCAGTCTAGTCTTGTGCACTAACTAGACCCATCAGGGCATACTGTAGCTAGTGCATGGTGTACAGGATACATTCAAAAGTACATCTACAAATGTCAGAGGGGTGGCAAGGGAGATTGTTGTGTACAGTAAATAAAACTGATATTCTCCTGTCATCCTAATATTACTTTGGCACGGTGTATGCTCAGTATAGTAAGAGCATATGTGGAGATGTCAAAACATGCACTGTACAGATTATATGCATACGTACATTTATGATTAACCCCCTATTTGTTCATTATTATTCCTGGTATAATTTCACAGAAAACAAACGTATACTTAATTTATTGTGTAAGCATACATACCTCTGCTGCACCGACCTGAAATTGGTTATTTGTAATTCTAAGGCTCCAGGTCGTCTATCTCTGGATGTCTCTCCATTGCTTCTCCTTTCATACAGTCCTCTTGAGTTGGGATGTTGTTGTTGCAGGTTTAAGCATCTTTAACCCCTTCACTGCGGCGGCTATTCCGTCGCAGTGCTAAGGGGGCGGGGCGGAAGAGCGGCGGGCGCATGCTTGTGACGGAACCGCTCCGTCACCAGCGTCGGTTGCGCTGTGCTTATGACGGAGCGGTTCCGTCATGGCCCGCCCCGCTCAATATTACGCTCAGTGCCGCGCAGGCCTGCCGAGCGGGCCATGACGGAACCGCTCCGTCATCAGCACAGCGCGACCGCGGCTGATGACGGAGCGGTTCCGTCATCAGCAGGGAGGGGTTTAATTAGTTTCAGAAATATTCCTTCTACAGGTAACAGTTAAGATAGCTCCCTTACAGAAATCAGCAGGATTAGTGGTAATCAACATGCCAGTTAGACAATCAACAATATGGCCAAACTTTAGTGGGCAGTTGGCTAGGCTCAGTGCCACATGTGGCAGTATAAAACATTGAGAAACAGAAAAGGCAATAGAATATACTTATAGGCTGATGCGTGCATCTTATGAGAAGCTATTTCATTGATTAGCGGAAGTGGGACTTTTTGAACATTTGGACTTTTTTGGCTCTTCTCATCGAAGAAAAATGTGTATTATAGGGTGGTTCTTTATACGTACCTCAGGCAAAGTACCTTTCCCTACTTAATACAAATCAGACCATAGAGGAGATTATAAGGAAGGAGGAAAGAAAATTCATAACCATTCATCCACATACATCATCTGCACAGTTTGTTTTATTAGAAACGTAAGTAATAATGCTCATTATTTCTCGGAGGATGAAAAATTGCAATTTTAGAAGCACATAAATCATAGTCTCTATTCTTTGTTTTAATGACAATTGTCAATCAGCATTTGCAATGCAATAGGTCTCGCATTTGTGTGAGTTAGAGCTATTAGGATAAAAAAATTATCATTTGCAATGCTATCTGTTATGTTTGGAGTGCAGTGGATGAATATGGTGTGCAGTAGAATTATGTGGGTTGTATTGCAATTGTTTGTTGTGTAATTGTGTGTTGTGTAGTATATAGCGCAAACTCGACCAAAATGTATTGGAGCACTTTACATGAGCACAATTTACATTACACAAGGACATATCAATTTTTGGTAGGCACCGGGAGATTAAGTGATTTGACCAGAATCGCAGGAAGTTGAGCTGTCGCTGAGACTCGAACCTGGCTCCCCAGTTTCAAAGTCAGCAGCTCTGGCCGTTTTTTCAATGGAGAGGCCACTGTCATTAAGAGCACCACGTTCTCAATCTTCAGCACACTGCACTTTATATTCTCAGGACAAATTATGCTGTTGGATGAAAAGCCAGTGCTGAGTAACGGCTATTTTGAGGACATGATCAGAACTTTGTTAAAAAGTAAACCAGACTAAAAGTGAACTGAACACTAACGTCTACATTCTGCATCGCACCATGAAGGATTTGCCAAACCAGCAGTAACAAAGACAATCGGTTGGGCTTGGGAATAATGAAAACTTTTATATGCTTCACTGACAAACCATGACGGATTGGGAGCTGTAGTGCAAGCTACCGTAAAACAGGCACAGCACATACAGGATGTGCAGGCCTTTAGGTAAATGTTCCAAAGGTGTTGCCCTCCCAATGTAAGGAACAAGTCCAGCAATTTTGCAAGGCACTCATTCTGGGGACAATAAAAAAGTGGCAATGGGTGGAGCTTGGAGGTGGCTGTTTAGAGGGAGCGAGGGGGGCGACGAGGCACAAGGAGTTGGCTAAACGGTTTACTCAGAGTACAGAGGAAGCCCACATGAAACAACTTCTTGCACACACACTTGTGTCACTAACAGTTTGCGTTAAAGAATTTCTCACTCGGGGACCTGCACATAATTTCTTGTTTAATCTCTCCCTCCATTGAAATCACTCCCTACAAACATCTACTCTCCAAGCAAGATCTTTACATTTATTGTCTATTTACATTCATAACTGGTAAAGTTGTTTCAGCTATACAGCCTTCCTGTCTAGAATGCAGAACTACAACATGCCCAACTCTGCTTCTCTTACAGCTATTGGAAGTGAAGACGACTTACTCTGTCATCTAATATAGGCCGCTGATTAACTATACTAAACCTGGAGCTGTTCTGAATGAGTATTGGATTTGAAGACTGAAAGCAATTCAAGATTAATAACCAACCCAACAGGCGCATGAAATCCCTAAACACATTTAAATATGCAAGCGGGGTGTTTTTCATGGATACCGCGTGCTCCTCTGCGGCTGCTCGGACAGCTCGACCTTCCGTCATGCCTACCTTAAGAAGCCCCCTTTCCCTGCCCCGCTGCTGCCATCCTCGGCCCACAAGTGCGCCAAGAAGACACCCACGTAATTACAATTATTTGGATGTCTGGAGCCACCATTATTAGTGCGAATAAAAATCTGCCTGCAGTTGCGCTGGGTCCGTGAAGTGAAAAGAGACAATTAATCACAAGTGAAGCCAGCCCGCGGCATGGTGGGAAATCGGCTGCTGGGGGGCACGCGGGCTGCAGGGCGGAAGAGCAAACAATCTGCGCCCGAGGACGTCCGGGCTCTCTTTGCGCTACTCATGGTGTCTCCACATACAGGGCACACTTCAGATGCTGTGAAAAGCTGTCGAAACGGGCCAGACTTCAGCTTGAACGCTTTGTTCATATGGGAACAATCAAAGCCCAGCAAAGGCACTTATTATTTTGTTTGGACAGAACTACTGTATGGGGAGTCTGGCAGAAAAAACGCTTCATGAGGGTGGTTTGTTTAGTCTCGTTTTTCCCTGTCAAGAATTGGGTGTATTATGGTTTGGCACTGTGAAAATGGAACGCTTTCATTCTAATGGACACAGTGGATCATCGGCATCCTTGCAAATCTACGCTTTTGTTTATATTTATTATTTGTGGTAAGAGTCAACAGCAATGGTAAACAAAAAAAACTCAGTTTAATTTAAATACATGCTTTTGAAACCTACCTAGTCTTTATAGCAGATTGAAACGGGGCAAGTGATCCAAGATTTGTTGTTTAGGTGAAAATACCGCAATAATCGGAGAAGGGGGTAACCTTTAATGGCAAATCAAAGTCTAGTGGCATACAAAGAATTTGTTTCGCGTGGGGATTTTTGCGAGGAGTCAGATTTGTGACCTTTGCAAATTTTGCATTGCTTTTTGGGTTTCCTCTGCTATGCAAAGTTGTGTTATTCTCATAGCAAGATAGTTTTCACATTCGTAGAACCCAGTCATGCCAAATGCGCTTCATTGCCGCATCAGACGTATGGAATTCTGTATAAATGGTGTAATACAATGTAATTTCTGCACTGCAGTTTTTCTTCTGTGTTTACATTTTCCGGTGTTCTTTCTAGACACAATGGCAGTGAGATGGAGAACAAGCGAGAGGGAAAGCGTTCGCTTTCACTTCCGCTTGAAAAACAAAGAAGCCCGCGAGTGGTTTGCGCGTGCATGCCACTACGAGTCATGTGCTTTCAATTATCACACACGTGTCTGGGCACAATAATTGAAACCACATGGCCTATTGGTGTCTATTACGCGCACCAAGCGCGAAATAGACACCAATAGGCCATGGGCGATGCAACCCGCCCGCCTTTGGACAATTGCGTGCAGTCTTTTACAAAAAGACGCACGCAAAGGCCAATCGGGTACAACAAAAGGAAAAGCACATGCACGAGCGTGTGCCATTCCTCGGCCAGCTACCCAAGCCCTGTTTTTCAGGTACTAATTGTCTCGTGTTGCGCGATCAGAGCTGCGCACTGCAAAGCTACGCACGAGACCTAAAAATGCACAAGCAAGTCACAAAGAAGTCAAAATATAATGAACAAATCTTTGCAAATAACAATAAATCACATTTTTTTTAGCATAAATTTACAAAGAAAGGGCAATACCAATACTGTTTTAGCATCCTAAGTTTCATATATATGTATCCTCTCATACCTCTATAGTGTCTCAAAAGGCCTCAACAGAATTGATTAAAGTGATGGATTTTGGGATTATCCACATTAAAAATAAGCTTGTGAGATGCAAGAAAATAAAAAGCATCTACGCTGTTTTGGTGTTAAGACTATTTCTCTGGGTCAATTTTTCAGGATGAAAATTATGTCTATGATATTGTATTATAATTGCATCTCTCCAGTCACTGACTTAAGTGGTTAATTGATGTTTTGCTAGAGAGTAACAATTTACGTGAAGTTATTTCCTTTTTTCTAATATTAATTTTCACAAAAAAAAATATTCTCAACAGTTTTGTTTTCAGAACACAAAAGCAGTGTGCTATACAAAGTGTCTCCCCCTCCAGCACCCAGTGCCAGATAGACTTAAACAGATTAAAATTGCTTACAGTAGCTCCAGTGACACTATGACACAGTTCAAATCTGGAAAAAAAACATTTAGCTAAACTACTTTAACATTCCAGTTACCATTTCTTTGCAGCATCATTTAGTAACATGTGTGGATGCAAGCTGGTATTTCCCCAAAATATTCAAAATGGAAGATCAGCGTAACCAGTTTCAATAAGATGATGGGAAACAAAATTAAACGAGCATTTGCAAAGCTAGTAGATCTGAAATTGGTGGTCAGCTTTTTATTTTTGTCAATGTGTGACTTGTTCTGGCATGGTTTTTGAAAAAACCTTATTGGTGTGGTAGCTGCCGGACCCCTCACTATTATAACAAACTATGGCAAAACCAAAAATAGTTTTTGGTCTCAAAAAGCACACATTGCCACAGTAGTTACTGGCACTGAACAAAACTACTTTGTGTGCCGATATGTTCCTTGTGAAAGAGCAGAATGCTGTCACTCACAGTGAAGCCAGCTGATACAGGGATAAAGAGAGAGAGAGAGAGAGAGAGAGAGGGAGAGAGAGAGGGAATTTTAATAAACACAAAAGGTCATGGTCAATGGTCAACCCCATACCAAATAAGGGGCAAAATTATTCAAAGAAAGTCTTAAAAGTGCACCCATCGTATATGTCGTTGCATTAAGTGCAGTTATACGGCTTTCATGATTTCCCAAGAATTTACAGAAGTTGGACAAGAAATAGTACTCCTAGAAAATATTTGTGAACTGCATTTTAGCATGAGCAAATGCGCATGAGAGATTTGCTCATGCGTAAATCTGAGTGCAAGTTCACTTTCCCTCCAACCACTTTTTTCCCCAACTCTGGAAGAAGGTTTGTGTCTGCTATTGTCAGAAGTATGGGAAAAGATTAGAGAAGAGTTGTTTGAAAACCCTTAAAACATCCAAGTTAGTAGGTTTGCACAGACGCCAATGGGCATTCTAACACTGGAACTCTTGCTTACCACAACCTTCAGCCCTAGTATGTCGATCTGCGGAAACGTGGCAACATAAGGGATTGCAAGTATTTAAACACTACTATGGTATGAGCCCTGACATAATCTGAGAGACTATATCAGAGCTCTCATATAATGAGATTGCTGCCATAATTTGTTGTTGCATGGCACCAAAGGGACACGTGGATTTTGTTATAGGACAAGTAGATTTATGAAGACCCTATGTTCAGGCCCTTTTTGAACATATTGTTTCAATCTGGTCGCTGAGATTTTTGTTATCTATATTCTCCCCCTTGTTCAGATGTAGGTTGTATGAGTTTGAATGTGTTTGAATGAGTTTTGTGAAATTGATATATTTATATGTTTTTTTCCAGGGGTTTCTTTGACAAGGAATACAATGTATGCGTTTTCTTACATTTGTTGGAATAATAGGATTGTTTTTTATTGTAATGTATACATTTCTAGAAAAAGTTTTAAAAATGAAAAAAGAAGGAAAAAATGAAAATTGTATAAAACATATAAAGAAATGACGTAATAAAGAAAATGAGAATCGGATTGTAATTGTCAAATGTTATTGATGTGATCTAATTGATTATTTAGCCCAGTAGTGATTCAGTCCTCAATTAAGAGATAGGCCTTGAGGGAGCATTCTTAGTGTATCTTGTTTTTTCCCCCCCCCTCTTCTCCCTGGCCTGAAAGTAAATTGTTCGGAGGGGGTCCCCATTTATGCAATAGCAACCTGCCCCATGGACAAGTCGTTATTTTATTAAATTCCACACCCCTGCAAATTGTACTGGTTTGTAGTGATGTTTTATGACTGAATAACGGTTGCAAAATATTAATCTTTTACCACCTCCTCAAAGGAGGTGGTAAGCCAGCCATTCATAAAATACAAGGGGTCCTCAGGCTCAGGGGACCCTTTTCCCTGTGTGAATGTTGACTAAAACATTTTTAATAGTAGGCAGTGGTCCATCACTGCCTACTCTACCTACCCCGCCATCAATAATATTTCTGTTGGTCTTCAGACCTTGTACAAATATGTATTTAAATATGTGTCCCCCACGGGGCTGTCAAGCGTTGCGTCTCCACTGCTCGATACCGTCTCCTCTCCTACAACCTCATAATAACTTCTCAATGTACTCCAGATATCACCTCAAATTGTCAGGAATAGCCCCTTCCCTCAAATGCCAGCCTCTCCAGTTCCATACACATAATAAATCCTGCTTGCTTCATGGATTTAGTGGAAACTCGATGCTGTCCCCACAGCTAGGCCATATCCATCAAGCCACCACAAATCCCAGGAAACACAACAACAATGCAGCCATGGAAAGATCAGCATCTCCTGGAATGCCCAGTATCACCAGCTGTCCATTATGGCTTCAAACTCATGTATCACTTCGTACAATAAAAAGTCACTTTAGGACATTCCCAAATCATGGGGAAGAATGTAATTAGACAATTCAAAGATGTTGGGGACCGCTCTTTCCATTTTATGCAGTCTACTACGCTTGTGATATATGCCAAGTAGTATTTTTAGCTGAATAAACCGTAGTCTGGCTTTGATGGCCACTTAATGAGGATGCATCAGGGTTGCCTCCCAATCAACATCTTCTAGTGCGTGAGTTATTTATTTTTATAATGTTGAATGTGAGACAGTACATATTCCTTCTGTACTGTCTCAAAAGTTTTCAGTACTTTTCTCTCTAGGACTTCTGAGGTATCTATGCCTATGCAGTCCCATTGTTTAAAACCAGTCATGTTTTTGACTTTCTTGAGGGGCCGTCCCTATATGTTACCATTTTTAACCATTTTATAAATATGTGAATTTCCAGTCCCATTTTCCGCATTCATGTCTCTAAATCCTCTGCCACTTAGTCTATTGCAGTCATTTTGTTCACTGTCCTCGCTAAGTCAGCTCCATTCCCCTCATCCTTTCTCAACATTTTCTACTACCCCGCTGCAATAATGAATGTTCACAATGTCCTTATCTCATTTTACGGTTGTCAATTGAGCTCCATTTTGTCAGTCTCTCTCCCTTACTATTCCCAGCGTGTTTTTCAGGATTGTGCTTTACTGTGGGCATTAATTTCTTCAATTACTACTCCCAAGTGTGCTTCTTCGAGGTCCATTGTCCTAATTGGTCCCAGTACTTGGTTCAGCTTTTTCCTTGTCTCCTCAAACGTCCATCCTATATTAACCTGTTCAGAGCAGGAATATTCCATGCCCTTTTCACACATCCAGCATACTGCACTGTGGTGTAAACCGGCGCTAGTACTACAATGGGCACAATACATTTGTGTATTGCCTTAATGCCAGGTAGTATGACTCCTTGTTAGTCACAATGATTTGGATACCGTACTAATTGAGAGCCTGATAAACAAAACTGTTTCGCAGTCTCAAAGCCCGTGAGTCACGAAGTAACAGGTTTTGTGACAGCAAAACAGGAAGCTGCAATGTACAAAAGATATGTTGTGTGCCAGAAATGTGTTTTTTCGACTTGCAAAGCAGAATTTGTGACCCTCTGCGAATCGGAAAATGAAGTGGGCATGAAAGGGGTGCCCCGTTCTTCCTTCTGAGTCACAGTATTATTGGTTTGTGACCACAATTGCACTCACAAGCATTTGACTAGTTACTGACTTCTCAGAGGAGGTTCTATTGATTCACAAAGTGGAAGTTGTCCATGATGAAGAACCTCAACTCTGTAAATCACAGTTAGGGGCGTCAGCGGAGCAGGCCGTGGTCTAGGGGATCCACCGCAGACTCGCCCAGTGCCTTTCACAGAAAGTCTATTTGACTGTTTTAGTCCAGCCCCTGTTTCTTTAATGGGCGAGGGCTGGAATGGGACTGCAGATGCAAGGATGGGGGCTGCTGTACTTCGCAGGCCTCTGTTCATTCATAGCCATTCGCAAGGAGCCGCAAAAGCAATCCTGCCCCGTGCATTAATGAAGCGGGGTTTTTAATGACTCCCTGCTAGTGGTAATTTTGTACTGCGACTGATAAGTAGATCTATTGCAATGCAGAGTGTAGGTCGTAAAGAAGTTTCTATCCAAAATCATCTCCTGCACTTTGACCCGACCAAAGCATTCTATCAAACGGATAATATTTTCGCATTCTTATTCTGCACCTTGAACTTCAGAACAAAGCTTTGGGGCCCGACACTTATTTTAAGCACTGAATAGAGCTGTGCTGATAGCTCATTGAACTCCCATGTTGTTAACGCATGCTTTTAGTGTCTCTTTAATTTGTCTAACCCATGTTTCTCCAACCAGTAGCTGGTGAGCTACTCATAGCTCTCTAGCTACTTTTAGGTACATTTAGGTAGCTCTCCTTGTGCAGCCTAGTCTCCTAATTTAGAAACTTTTGCTTGGTTGAATTAATATAAATATTTATACTAAAATTGAAAAGCCAGTATTTGAGATTAAAATGTGTGTATTTTCAAAACTCTTGACCTGATATTTGGAGAAAACTTGTTGAATTTCCAAAATATTTAAAGCTGATCTTTGAATAATATATCTAGGAGCTTTTAGGGAGACTTATTACTAGTATTGTTAAGGGTTCTGAAGGTATGGCTGTTATGTATTTCCCACATAGAGTAATTCCAAATTGACACAGCCTTTTTAGATTACTACTGGGAACCCTTGCACCAAGGTGTTCACTGCTGGTAATCTTGCGTATCGTGGCCACTCATGTAACCTTGTCTGATGTGGTTGCTATTAAGACACTAATATTATTAGTAGCTCATGGTGATTTTCAGTGAACATAAGTAGCACTTATCGTAGAAAGGTTGGAGACCTCTGGCTAATCGATCTGTGGTGCCACTGCATCTCTCACAATATTGGCTTCCTTTGTAAGGGTCACCACAGTGAAGAGCCAATAACTCGTTAACAGGGAAGGTGAGATGTAAACCTCTGCAAAGAATGGGTTTTCAAATTGTCTTTGGAGACTCTGAACACCTGCTACCCACTGCTGGTTTTTAAAACCCACCAGATATCAATGGCAGTCTCAACAAACTTTGTTTGTTTTGGGACAGGGGAGATGTTGGTGGGAGAGGGAGCAGAGTGCTTATTATGCATCCGTCTAAGCCCCTGCTTCCTTTTCTCACATGGTGCAATTATTTTTTACGTTGGCAGATCTGTAAGTATGATATACTGGATACGTCTGTCATGTTAATTTGATACGCTTCATCATTTGGCCAATGATTTAATGCATACGTTAGTTTTACATTTTCAGACATTTTTTTTCCATAACCAAGTTTATTACGTTTGAAAATACACCATGACCACACATCATTGCAATGGATTTCTTAAGTTGCTTTTAATGCACCCACCTGCTTTAGCACAGTTACACGGGGCAATTCTGCATCCCCACCCTCTGGTCAGTGGTTGTTTAGTATACCAGAGGTTTGTGCAAGACCTGTCAATATTGTTTCTACGTTGTTCCAATATTTCATGTCTACAGGGCAGGGCCAAACTATATGGAAGAAGTCTGCATCTAGGGAGAGTCATCGGGGGCAAGTCCGATCAGGTGCGTCGGCCAGCCCTCCAGAGTCACTTGGGTGTAGTACACGTTATATGTAAATAATTCCGTTGAATCTGCCATAGACCGGCCGAGATGGCTTTGGTACGAGGGGCCATATGGGCATCTCTCTCCAGTCTACCTCCTCGAGGGTGCCAACCCCTGAGTCCCATTTTAAGCAAGTCAAATGTAGAAGGGGAGTTATGTATAAGTGTTTTGTAGATCGGAGAGATCCCCCTTTCCTTGGAGGAGCCTAGCTTCAAGGTTTTTAATTATCTGGGAGGGTGTCGGTTTCTCCTCGATGTTGGGATAAAGTGTGTGTATCAGTTGTAGATATTTATGAAATTTGGTGGGAGCAAGAGAGAAAAGGAATGGAGCTCTTGAAATGTTTTCATGGCTGAACCCCGCCAGACACCTACCAATAGTGTGATCCCTATCCTGTCCAATTTGTCAAGGCAACATTTTCTTTTTCATATGTTATTGTAGGCGTTAAGTTAATGGCATTTGTATAGCACAAAAACTGCAACACAAATAGCCTTGTAGTTCTTTTGATGTCTGAAGTATCTTTTGTAAGTTTCTATGGTTTCCATTACATACTAGGGTGTCAGTTGTCTTGTGATGCTATATTCAGGTGCAGAGCTCTAGGTTGGCGGTTGTCTTGTGATGCTATTTTCAGGTTTCTGTGCTCTAGGTTGCCAGATGTCTTGTGATGCTATGTTCAGGTGCTGTGCTTTAGGTTGGCGGTTGTCTTGTGATGCTATGTTCAGGAGATGGGCTATAGGTTGGCGGTTGTCTTGTGAAGCTATGTTCAGGTGCTGTGCTCTAGGTTGGCGGTTGTTTTGAAGGCTATGTTCAGGTGCTGAGTTCTAGGTTGGGTGGCAATGTCTAATTCAATTATTTATCAGTGTATGATTTTAGTTTGGTCTGCTTGCTTTATAGGTTAGCAATGCGTATCGCAGGTTGATAAATTGCACATTACTTGAGTGTTAGAAATATTTTGAAGATAGCTGTGTGGATTGATTGCACTGCTTTGCGTGTGTGTGATATTGTAGGAAAAGTGTTCTTACTGTTTGTGAGTGACTGAATATAAGGTAATTGAAAGCTAATTTAACAATTTTAAAATATAAAACGACATGAACTTTTGGTGGACAATGATGAGCCTAACTGTATAGAATCTAAAAAGCATATTAGTATATCACTCTACACTGTTTTAGATTTCTTGCAACATTTGTTACTCCATGGCCTTCTATTATTCAAAGAAGTCAGTAATTCGTGCTGAATCTAAAACGTGGTAGTATATTGGGGCCATATGTATCAACCGAATTTTGATTCGCAAACGCTGTGAATCGCAAAAAAGCAGCGTCTGCGAATCAAAATTAGGAAAACGGTATGTATGAGGATAATCGCAATGCAATTTTAAGGAATTGCAAAATTTGTGATTCCTTAACTTTGCGTAAGCATTTAAGGAATCGCAAATTGCAATTACTTAAATGCTATACAGCAACCACTGAAGTTTTGCGATTTCTCCTTAAGAAATCGCAAATTATCACCAACTTCAAGTTGGTGGTAATTTGCGATTTCTTTCGCAAATGCACTTTTTGCCATTTGGGAAGGTGCCATGTGGCGCACATACATGCCCTTAGGGCATGTATGTGCGCCATATGCGCACACATGTAAATTTCAGGGGTGCATCAGGGTGTCCTTATGACACCCTTGAACTTATTCTCAATTTGCGATTCTCAAATTGCGAATCGCAAATTAAGAATTACTTCCCATTCATTCCTATGGGCCTCCTGGCCCATAGAAATGAATGGGAAAGTATTCCTTAATGGCGATTTCGCAATTTGCTAATCGCAATTAAGGAATATTAAGAAATCGCTAAAAAATTGCAATTTTTTTTACATACATCCCTTTTTGCAATTCTCAAATAGCGACTTCTAAAAAATCGCTATTTGTGAATCGCAAATGAGGGTGTTGATATATATGGCCCTTAGTGTTCACAAACCTGCAAATATATGAAAGAAACTCGGAGAGAATTTTTCTAGGAAAAGCCCCCAGTAAGCGATTTCTATGCATTATATATAAAATGTCTAATAATTTGTCTGTAACTACTTAGTAACGCAACTAAAAAAGTATACAATTCTTGAAATGGATCATGGTTCGGAAATATTGAGGTTTTCTTACTGTTTGTGATTGTGTGTGCTGTTCTGTCAATCTTGTTTTTGTGTTTGGAATCTGCACGTCTACATAATGGTTAGAGATAATATTATGTCCGTGAAATAATGTTCTTGGGTAATTAACAATATACTAGGCCAGCTACCCTAGCAATGCAGGGACTGTTTTTTTAGGGTAACATGATGGCTGTTGCATTGCTTGGTACATCTTGTTTTCAAGACTGTGTATGTCTTTGGTTGGTTGATAAAGGTGAATGCTGGGAGACTGTAGAACTGCAGTGTTCCAGTATGCTGTGTTCCATACTCGCTGGTGAGAACTCTGATATGAACACAGATGTACCCCCATTTTGGTATATTTTAACATGTCACCATCAAAGTGACATTCCCCGAGACATGGATGGATATTTAGCACTCCTTCTAGGTTGCCATCGTCTGTGCAGTATATACTTTTTTCAGATCGAATAAGCAAATTAAATCTATGAGTGAAAATGAACCCCTCCTCACTTGAGGTAGATATTTCCTATTAGAAATCTGTTTGGTTTCAGGGCTTTTTTCGAGTGATAAACAGTACTGACGCCTCCTGGTCCAATGGAAATAAAGGTTCAGTTGGCACTCTTTTCGTTTTCTCGACCTTCAATGACTGGCGAAATTATCAAACGTTCAATATAAATCACTAAGCCTATAGATTTTTGTTATTTCCAGACAATACTCCTTTTTCTATGAAAAGTAGTCTGAAAATCATATACTGTCATGGGTTCACTTTCATTGCATCAGACATCTGGAGGAAATATTTAATGATGGGAAGGGCAAGGGGGGACCATAGCAGCAGGAAGCTGATGTGCCCCCGCTTCGGAGATAAAATTCTTCTACTTTTGCCCAGCTTGTTTCTTTAAATAAAACCCGCATACAAATGTACTTTGAACTGTGGAAATAGCTCAATACATCTCGGTTGGAAATTACTTTTTTTTAATGTCACCCTGTAATTGCGGGGAGTGACCTGACACTCTAGAGTGGAAGGCGCACAACTGGACTCTTTAATGGGCCATCCAACGTAGACAAAGAGTTCGCTTTGCCCAGTCCTGTATTCACGAATGTTCGTTTGTTTTACCCCTTGTGTGATTTGGCTTACATTTCTCTCTCAGTAGGTATCCACAGTCCTAAGTGTAGTGCCCCCCCCCCCCCCCCCCCAGTGGAGTAGCCCTGTACCTCTTTTTAATGTTAAATATTACAACGTTTTATGTATTTCGCGCACATGTTTTTTTCTGCAGTATATCGTCGCTTTTCATTTTCTGTGATAAAATGGAAAATACCTAATGACTAAAACGAAGTAGCAGAGAAATGGGGAAAGGCGATAGTTAGGCCAAGTCGAGCATGCGATTAATCTCAAGAACACCCGAGGAATGAACGGCCTGTAGAAATCGTTTCTTCAAGCACAACTCTAGTTGTTAATAAGAGTGTACAAATTGTACAGCTCTTTTATAGAGAAAGTCTCCACGTTCTGAACACATTGTTCTCTTAAGAGCAAGGGCAGTTTTGTTCAAAAGACCTTGAAATCACAGTAAAATACTGAAACTCACCCGGAATATGCAGCAGTGTTAGACATAAAATTAGAACTCTTAAGTTATTTTGATACATTCAACCATTCAAAATCTGTGATCCTAGTTCTCAAATTGTTAGGACTCCTCCTGAAGTCCTTTAGACCACGTTAAGGAGGGAAATATTTCCACTTAACGTTTGCCCTTCAGCTGAAGCTTGGATAGCAAAGGATGCTGTATGGCCATTCACCAATGGCAGGACTCCATGTGACGTCTTCTTTACCCTTGCCACATCTCTTGAAAATAAGTATTTTTAATGCTTCCTCCTGCATAAAAAAAACAAAGAATCTGTACTGTTCCAATTTTCCTGAAAGGAAAATAAATGTGTTAAAGGCGAATTTAGTGCCAGGGGATTTTTTTAACAAGTACTTGAACTGTTAATTCCTCAATACACCTCAGAGACCATCTCTCTTTGACCAATACACCATTGACACTGTACCGTTCTGAAGCCAAAATGTAGTTCTCATACATAATATCATCCCTCTAGGCCTGATGCCGCTGTGCAGGCACTGGTGCTGACCAGAAGATCCTCCTGTAGCTGACAAGGAGTTCCTGGTTGTCGGCCAGCGCTGCTGCTATGTTTCTGTCCTGTGGAACTGCAAATCTCCATGAAGAATTTTCGCTGTTGGAGTTATGAGTTCCAACAAGTCTCCTTAGGCTAACAACAGGAGTTGTCAGAATCTTGTCAGCCACCCTAAGCCTAGCTTGTTAAGGTGGTTTCGACACCACCCAAATCCTTTCATCCCAAGTGCGGGCAAGAAACTGAGTGCCACATAATTCTCTCCTGCAAAGCATTTAACCATTTCTGTAGTAGGGAGATTTCCATACCGGTCCTCTCTGACCCCTAGAGAATATACAGGGATGGTTAGAGGAACGATGATAGAACCATTGAAAGGATTTGCCAACGGAGGGCGTGTCTCAGATGTCCCTGGTGACCGTCTGGACCTGATCCAAAGCGGTCGCTCCCCCACGCTCCCTGACCACAGATCTCCGGTCTGGTATCGTAGCCTTCCAGAACTAGCGCTTTGAACTGAATATAGCGCCGAGCATCGGAGAGCCTCGCCTTGTGCTCTGACTAGTAGCGCGACATTGCTTAGTATAATTGCGTGCTCTGACTAGTAGCTTTGACTTGATTAGTATAACTGCGTGCTGTTTCATTTGCTGCATTTATTGTGATTATTTGTAACTCTTGTTGCCTCTGCCCCCGTTTCGCTTTCTATTCCGACCTCCATCTTACTTCTTGTTGTGCATTCCCCTGGCCCGCCTCCCCGCTACCGCCTCCCAGCTGTCCCTCCCACGCTCCGCCCCCTCCACTCCCTATATTAGTCAGATGAATCAACGCGCAGCGTCCACGCGCTGCGGCCGCGCCGAAAGTGCGCCAAAGGTAAGCCCGTCTACGCCCGTCCATGCCTGGACCGCGCCCAGCGCCGGTCCCCCTGGTCCCCGCTACTCCCCGCTACTCCCAACCCACTAGAGTCACATATGATGCCGCAACTCTCCTCGCCCTCAACCCCGGACGCACACCACAATGCTGCGAGGCCACCCCTGGACGTACCCACGGCCCATTCGCTTGCCTCTCCTGCAAGTTCAACTGCTTCAGGACCCTCACCAAATCAACTTCCTCCATACACAGCTCCGACTCTAACCACCTGAAGTGCTTCCTGCTGAACACCCGCTCGGTCCACAGACACGCAACTGAACTCTGGAACCTACTCGACACTGCGTCACCCGACATCGCCTTCCATACAGAAACATGGATGAACACATCATCAGCACCCGACATCGCCATAGCCATACCGAACGCTTACAAGATTATCCGAAAAGACCGTACCAATCAAACAGGAGGAGGCATTGCCATCATCCATAGGAACACCATCAAAATAACGACAAGCTCCGACGATAATCTTGCAACCGCCGAACATCTCCACTTCCAGATCCACACCGACCCTAGGACCACACTTAGAGGTACCCTCATCTACAGGCCTCCAGGAACCCGCACTCAATTCAGCGATGACATCACTGACTTCGTCAGCCCACATGCCCTCGCTACCGAGAACTACATTCTCTTAGGAGACCTCAACTACCACCTTGAAAACAAACACAACAGCAACACCACCACCCTTCTGGACAACCTGGCCAATCTCGGACTCAAACAACTTGTTAACACCCCCACCCATTTAGCCGGACACACGCTCGACCCTATCTTCACTTCCAGCAAGCACATTTCCTTCAATCGCACCACAGCTCTCCATTGGACGGACCACAGTTGTGTTCACTTCAGCTACAAAACCACCTTGACCCACAACCACCCACAACCTATTCCTCGGAGAAACTGGAACAAAATCACCTCCGACCAACTCCTCACATCACTCAACCAAAACCCTCCCACCCCCTCATTTGACCCAAATCAAATAATAATAATAATAATAATCCACATTTGTAAAGCGCACAAACACCCGTAAGGGTCTCTAGGCGCTGGGGGCCGTCGGGAAGATTAAGTGAGCTATTGCCCAGAGTCACATGGTGCTGGGCTAACCTGCCGCCGGAGCCGGGGATCGAACCCTGATCCCCAGATTCCAGCGTCAGTCGCCCTGGCCGCGGCGCCACACCTCTCCCCTAAATCAAGCGGCCACCAATCTCAAGCAATGGATCACCCACAGTGCTGACGAATTAGCACCCCTGAAAAAGCACTGGATCAAATCAGGCAGCAAAAAGGCTCCCTGGTTCAATGATGACCTTAAAAAATCCAAGAAGCTATGCCGCACCCTGGAGAAAACATGGAGAAAAAACCCAACCACCGACAACATGGCCACCCTCAAGGCAGCCACCCGCAAACACCACCAACTGATTCGATCCGCCAGGAAATCGGCATTCAAGGATCGTCTAGACAACAACACCCACAACAGCAAGGAACTTTTCAACATCGTCAAGGAATTCACCAACCCCACCGCAGCATCAAACGACATCACTCCCTCCCAAGACCTCTGCGATGCGTTATCCTCCTTCTTCTACAACAAAATTGCCGACATTCACAACAGCTTCAAGAACACTCCCAGCGATCAACCCTCCCCACCCCCCTCAGATCCCACACCGCTAACTAACAACCTCAGCGCCTGGAACCCAATCACTACTGAAGACACCATCCGCCTAATGAACTCAATCCACTCTGGCTCACCAACCGACCCCTGCCCCCACCACATCTTCAACAAAGCTGACTCCATCATCGCACCCCATCTCCGTGATGTCATCAACTGTTCGTTCAACTCTGCCACCTTCCCAGAAAGCTGGAAACACGCCGAACTCAGCGCCCTCCTGAAAAAACCCACAGCAGACCCCTCTGAACTTGAAAACTACCGACCCATATCCCTCCTCCCTTTCCCCTCCAAAGTTATTGAGAAAGCCGTCAACAGCCAGCTCGCCGCCTTCCTTGAATCCAACAACTCCCTCGATCCCTCTCAATCCGGATTTCGAGCCAAACACAGCACCGAAACCGCCCTCATTGCAGCGACAGACGACATCCGAACACTACTGGATAACAGAGAAACAGCAGCCCTCATTCTACTCGACCTCTCCGCCGCTTTCGACACAGTCTGCCACAGCACCCTTATACAACGCCTCAGCAACATCGGCATACAAGGAAAAGCCTTAAGCTGGATCATCTCATTCCTCGCCGGAAGAACTCAAAGAGTCCGACTTCCCCCATTCAACTCAGAGGCCACTGAAGTCATCTGTGGAGTACCACAAGGATCATCACTCAGTCCCACCCTCTTCAACGTTTACATGAGCCCACTCGCATCCATCGCGCGCCAACACAACCTCAACATCATCTCTTACGCAGACGACACCCAGTTAATCCTTTCCCTCACCAAAGACCTTAACACCGCCAAAACCAATCTTCACGAAGGCATAAAAGAAGTAGCCGAATGGATGAAACATAGCTGCCTAAAACTCAACTCAGACAAAACGGAGGTGCTCATTCTAGGATCTTCCCCCTCTGCCTGGGACGACTCTTGGTGGCCTTCCGCCCTGGGCACAGCACCCACACCCACAGACCACGCACGTAACCTTGGCTTCATCCTAGACTCCTCTCTCTCGATGTCCAGACAAGTCAACGCAGTCTCATCCTCCTGCTTCAACGTACTTTGCATTCTCAAAAAGATCTTCCGCTGGATCCCCCTCGAGACTAGAAAAACTGTCACCCACGCACTGGTCACGAGTCGACTGGATTATGGTAACACACTATACGCCGGAATCACAGCAAAATTACAGAAAAAACTCCCAACGCCATCCAAAACTCATCAGCGAGACTCATATTGGACATCCCTCGCCAAGATCACATCACCGGACACCTAAAAGACCTCCACTGGCTTCCCGTCAACAAGAGAATTACGTTCCGTCTTCTCACCCACGCACACAAGGCACTCTACAATCTAGGACCCGAATGCCTCAACACTCGACTGTCCTTCTACACACCCACCCGCCAACTAAGATCGTCAAATCAAGCCCTCGCCGCAGTCCCGCGCATCCGAAAATCCACCATGGGTGGCAGATCCTTCTCCTTCCTAGCTGCCAAGACCTGGAACTCACTCCCCACCCACCTCCGCCTTACTCAAAACCACATCTCCTTCAGAAAAGAACTTAAAACCTGGCTATTCGACAAATAATGAACACCTTCCCCAAGCGCCTTGAGACCCTATGGGTGAGTAGTGCGCTATACAAATGCCCGAACTTGAACTTGAACTGAAATAACTCCTTATTGCAATCTAAAAATACACCTATGTGTTGCTCACTTTCGTTTTCATAGCCATGTTGCCAATTACCCTTTAACACAGACATTGCAAAGTACAGTGCCAATTAATAATAATAATAATAATAAAGCCATTTTTAAAGCGCCTGGCTGCACTAAAAATAGTGTGTTCCCGCGCTAGAATGCTACTACATCTCAGGGACAGAAAACAAGGGAGAGGGAAGCAACGGTTAAAAGGAAGGAGGGGGATTTAGGTGCCAGGGTATAGATAAGTCTTGAGTTTGGCTCGGAATCTCGTTTCTGAATTGGAAAAGAACCAGAGTTACGTAAAAAACATTGAGGTCTAGAGACAATGCATGAACTTCTGTGATGTCAAGGTTTCAGGCTGTGTTGGTGCAGAGTGTTTCCACTGGGAATGACCTCTTTATGCAGTCCTTAGATAATCTATGAATAAAGTTGGGTGACACCCCACACTCTAAAGATGATGCGATGAAATTGGATATATTTGTCAAGAATTATTCTTCCATAAGGTTTTCTTATGGAATAATTTACTTTAGTAAGCCAAAGCTCACGTGTTTTAATCGGCTGCAGATATGCCCCTAAGCTTTTTTAAGATAAACTATATTGTAAAGGTCAAGAACAGAAAACAAAATGTGGTTATCTGAGTAAGTTTGGCAGCCTGCAACAGGCCATCTCCAACTTGCATGTCTTTGCACTGGGACATGGCCCTTACTGTTTAGGTATTGCAAGTCATTAATCGAGGGAATTAACTGACACCAGGGATATTCATCATCATGGATCAATGAAAGTAAAGCAAGTGTGGAAGTAGTTGTATTCTTTGTTTGGGTAGCACTTTCTCAGAAATCGGTTCATCATGCTACCACCATCCAAAAACAATCACACAAACTGGCCAACAGGACATTTAAGTCCACATAAATACATGAAAGTGTCTCCAATGTGTGCAGGAGAGAGCATCTCAAAATATTTGAACACATCTCTTTAATCAGCTTCTGAAAACCCTTTTGAACCGAGGTCCTGGTGCATACTTTGTATCAATTCATCCCAAAGTTATGTAGACCTAGACAAAATGTTTCAAAGAGGCCTCCAGTTTCTCTTCAGTATGATATTACCTCAAAGTTGATTACCAACTAGCCTGATTGCTTAAAAGTTTTTCCACTCCTGTGTTCAAAAAGAGCAGATGAAAAATGCGCGAAGGCGCCCTCTCTATAGCTTTCTTACTGCCTGGTGCTAGTACTGAAGCAGCCTAAGACACACACTCTGAAGTTTTCATACTGCCGGGAGCATTGTACCATGCAGTTTCTCTCAGTTGAGAAACTACACTAGGATTTCATTGACTCGTCGAAAATGGGTGCAGAGCCAAACCACAGAAGTGGGCCAGTTGACACCAATTCAAATACCAGGCCAGTGGATTTACCGATAGAAGCATGGAGCCAGACTCTGAACTCCCATTTCATTCATCACAAAATGCTTTTGATAGTAATTAGCAACTCTAAAGCATTGTCCGCAGTGCAGTTCTCAAGGAGAGAAGATAATCTGTTAATCCGCAGATTCCATATGACTCGTAGTAAGGGTCTGCTCACATAATCCACTTCTCCTAGGGTTCTAGATTATACAATGACTGTATCTTCCAAGTCCAATTCTCTGATCTAATGTCGCTTCAAGAATAGTTGCAGTACCTTTCATCAAGGTGCCAGAAATAGATTTGCCAGCACCCCAGAACATAGGCAGCAGCTGCTGGTGTAGAGCATGCTAGTGGAAAACATCAGGAAACGTGTTCTTTAGCTAGAAATATTACATTATGGAAAGGTTTACCTTCCGTGATCTGAAAATGAGTTCAGTTTCTGCATTGCCAATAGAAGAGATTTCTTACAAACCCAGGAGACATGGTGCTTTTTGCTAATCAAAATGCTTTCCTCTCTCAGGAGTGTGAAGTAGGTGATGTGCAGACAGCAACACTAGACTTCAATATTCAATGGAAAAAAATAGTAGGGCACATCACAGGGTTGTGGAAATTAATAAAATATCTACTTGTCCGTGGGGCAGGTTGCTTCATAAATCTACTTGTCCTGTAACAAAATCCACTTGTCCCTTTTGTGCCATGTAATGTGGCAACAATCTCAATATTTAAGAGCTCTGAAATAGCCTCTCTGATTATGCCAGGGCTCCTTCCATAGTAAGGTTTGAATACTAGCAATTCTCTTATGTTGCCATGTTTCCACAGATCTACATACTGCAGCTGAAGGTAGGAATGCCCTTCCGAGTCTGTGCAAACCTACTAACTTGCATGTTTTAAGGCTTTTCACCAACTTTTCTCTATACTGAAAAAGGTTGGATATTTACTCCTGACAATGGCAGACATAAACTTCTTCCAGGGTTTGGAAAAAAGTGGTTGGAGAGAAAGTGGACTTGCAAACACTCAGATTTTCATATGGGCAAATCTACACCTGCATATTTGTTCGTGCTAAAATGCAGTTCACAAATATTTTCTAGGAGTACTATTCCTTGGCCTACATCTGTAAAGTCTTGTGATTTCACAAAAGTTGTATAATATATCTGCACTTAATGCAAGGACATGAGTGCACTTTATTTAATAATTGATCTTTTGTGTTTATTATAACTCTCTCTCTCTCTCTCTCTCTCTCTCTCTCTCTCTCCCCTCCCCCCTCTCCACCTCTCCCCCCCTCCTCCCCCCCAGCTTCCCTGTGAGTGACCGCATTCTGTTCTTACACATAGAGCATATCAACACAGTCATTTTGTTCAGTGCCAGGAACTACTGTGCAATGTGTGCTTTTTGAGACCAAAATCATTTTTGCTTTTTCCAGTGTTAGTTATCATGGCAAGGGCCCGGCTGCTCCCACACCAAAAAAGTTTTACAAAAACCATCACAAAACAAGTCACACATTGACAAAACCAAGAGGCTGACCCAAAATTGCAGACCTACTTGGTTTACCAACGCTTGCTTTTTTTTCATGTTTCTCATAATCTTACTTAAAGCTGGTGACACTGATTTTCCATTATGAATATTTTTGGGAAATACTAGCACACATCAACACATTTTACTATTCGGCAAAGAAATGTTACCTACATTTGTTAACTAGTTTAGCAAAATGTTTTTGCATGTTTTAAATGAACTTTTTATTTAGAAAGCAAAGAATCATCAATCTTGCTTTCAAGCTTCTGCAAATATTTGCATCCAATCAGAACACATTATGAATTGCTTTCAACAGTCTGCCTGTTTATCCTATCCGTGTATAGCATGTTTCCAGAAATACTATAGTAGCACCCATGTCTGGGCATACCTCTGTCAAATATGATCAAATCTATACCTTACTAATGAGGCCTAATAAGGCTAGATCATGTCTTGGGTTAATTCTGTTTCGTTCTGGAAAGGGCATCGCGGGTTGGGCTGTTTCCACAAGAAGCTGGGTCATTACTGATTTGCATAAGGTAGGGCACCTCTCTTGACTGGCACAGTGGGTGGAAAGCGATGGGTTGGAATGCCACCCAGAGTGATTGCCAGTGGCTTGGACTGTTTTCAAGCATCCCCTATAATCATCTGTTTCTACTGCAGAGTCTGTGTCAGAAGTCTTGTCCTCCTCATAAACATCATTGTTCATTAAGTTCCTTAAGGTCTGGTAACAAGATAACATGGTACCGGAGGAGCTTCCTTCAGGGTTAATCCATACTTGCCTCCTACTTCTTGCATTCCACCATCCATCCCCATATTGTGTTACTCAAATTAGGGGTTGATATGTTATCTATTGTTCTTCCAGTGACCACACTGGTTTCATTCATAGTTGTTCAGCATGCAGACAGCAGCCTGCTCCCAATACAAGAGAACAACATCATCCCTCCTCGCGACTGCTTTAATGGCTCCCTAGAGTGGAGTGCATCAAATTCACTTCCAACTTTGTGATTTGCAACGCTATTTGAGCAAAAGAAGAAAACATGTTTACCGAGTACACAGTGTTGGGAATTGGCCTAAGTAGTGTACTCAACCTGCATAACTAAATTTGTGAATTACAAAGTAGATCCAATCCAGAAATAAATGTTTAACATCCAATGCAGTAAACTGATGTACATCCTCTCACTTCAGGTGTGGAAATAAAAATATAAAGTAAACCATTGGTCTAGAACAATTTGTATAGTAAGGACACTAGCCACACATTAACAAAGGTACTGTTGGTAAGGAACAAGACCCCACATTGTGTTAGTTAAAGGCCTTGATGTTTTATACTTGAATTTTAATCAAGAGGTACTCAATGACAGCCTGATTTAATATTCAGATAGAATTCACAGTATGATGCCCTAATGGACATAGGGTGCTGCAGCAACAAATGATGGATGGAATGCTGAATTAACAAACGTTCACCCCCCAGTCAAGAAATCTTAGTTATATACATCGTTCTTTTGCTCTCCACGCCGCCCAAATTTGGACCCAGCCATATGCAAATCAGTCTTGACCCTCCTCATGGGAACAGTCCAGGCCAACCTGCCAAGCATGGTCCTCTCTAGATCAGAAACAAGTATCCTGGGGCCAGTTTTGTGGAAACACCCCTCATCAGCCAGGCTAGCTTGAATTCAGTGGTACAGTGAGCAAGGGCCCTCGAGTCTGCAAACCCATCCCACTTAGGGCAAAAAGTGCTCCAGCCACAAATGATGTACAAAAAGCTGGATGAATCAAACATTCACCCCCAGTCAAGAGATCTGGTTTAAATCCATAGTTCTTTTGCTCACTACGCCACCCCAGTTTGTGCCCAGCCATAATCAAATCAGTCTTGACCTTGATCCTCGTGGGAACAGTCCAGCCTGAGCTGTCAAGCTGGGCCCTCCCTGGACAGGAAACAAGCATCCTGGGACCTGGGCAGTTCGGGCTGGACTGTTCCCATGAGAATCAGGATCAAGACTGATTTGCATATGGCTGGGTCCAAACTGGGGTGACATAGTGAGCAAAAGAATGATGGATTAAACCTAGATCTCTTGACTGGGGGTGAGCGGTTGAAAGGCTTCAGCCCTCCGTCCATCATCTTGTGTTTGCTAATCGACATAGGGGCATAACGCTGTAAATTATGGAGCACAACATGATTGTGCAAGATAAAATTAATTCAAAGAAATCCATCAATAATTTAAGGTTATTCTCTTATTTGAGAATTTCGCACTAAGGTTCACAAAACAGGGTAAGCACTGAATTATGCATGATAGTTAGTGCAGCAGGAGCCAAAGTCTAGAATTGGCCTGTGCAAATGTGTGGCAGATGTAGTCCCAGCCTGCGGGATTGTTTCCCAATTGCATGCAGAGAAGGATTTGAAATATGTGATTCATACATGAATTAAACAAAGTGCAATTATTAGGATTTCCAATCTCTTCAATATGCAAGTGGGCAAATGGACAACAGCTTTGTTGTTGTACAACTTGTGCCTGTATTGTACAATAAGGAAAAAGCTGACTCTCTTGCTGACCAACCCAAAATACCTGATGTTCTTTGCACTGCAAGACCAGAGATGCAAAAGGTTCAGACGGAAAGAGTAAGGAATCCAGTCTTGTTCTTTTTTTTTTTGTTTGTTATTACCTTTATTTATCTTTTCAACAAAAGCGCAACTGGTGTACAGCATTAACCGGCACATACTGGTGAATAGTACAAATCCACTCCTGTTCTTATACTGAGTCTGTGGAACAAACTTCTCATGCACCTCAGACTCCAACTCTTTTCTTCAACAATTCAAGAAGAGAGTCAAAACCTACCATTTCACTATGCTCCTGCCACCAACTCATTGACTGTTCCCCAGCCACTATGATCAATTTCTGACTTACTCGACCTATGCCCCAGCTCACCTAACTCACCCTCAAAATGTTATTGAATTCCTGGTATGTGTACTCATCTATGTGAACGCCATTGTGCATTCTGGGTACTTCTTGGTTGAATATCAAGTGCTCACTATTCTTCTGGCCTAGATCTGTGCTACAGGGATCCAACCATCGAAATAAATGGAGGCATATAAAAGATGTAGGTGCCAGTAGCATCCCCAATGCATTTTTTTTTCCTCAGAAGGATTCTGCATGTGTTGGAATGCTCTTCTTTCCCATTACGCGTACTGTCACCTTCGTATGTGTGGTGCAGAAATATGCACATTTTTCAATTCTAGAGCCTGCTGATCTGTCTACTTACTATCATCTAAAACACTTTGCTAAATTAACGAATTGCTGACACAGCGTTTTTGTACTATCCGTATATAAATACCATGTATTGGAAAAATTGATTAAGAACGAAATAAATTGACAGTGACTCTGCACAAAAAAAATTAATCCCTGTCCTCGAGGTCTTGCCATATCTTTCAACATAAGAGAAACATTAATATCCCCGTAGCCTTCCTTTCACAGAGCAAGGATTGTACCTTTATTACAGTGCCGGGTACCAGGTGTTGCGAGCATCAGAGACCGGGCGACCATTTTATACAACGACACTGATGCACTTTATCGCCCTGTCTGTATTAAGAGGTTATATTTTGTAAAATAAAGTATGCTAAAGTAGTGGAAAGCAGGCCATTGTGTATTTTCGAGTAAAGAGATGTTTTAGAATTTAGAGAGGCCATGTTTTGTTTAACTGACTTGCTCTTTGCCTATCAAATTATATCAAACCCAGGGCAACTTCAGTGACTGTTCTGACGTACTAATGCACGTGAGATGCGCAGGTGTTTTAACATGGACAAGCATGAACATTGTTCCACGTTAATAGCAGGTAATCCAATTAAACCCATTTTAATAGCAGGACTTCTCAAGTCCATTGAAAATGTTGTATTTGAACTGAAAGTACTCTGTCAAAGCAGAATTTAGTGCGATGGGTGGTTAGAAAATCTAACAAGGCGTTATTTTAAGTCGGCCTGGCCATGATATACTGCAGTGTAAAAAATATAATATAGATGGAATAGCAATGCAAGAATGATGCAGTGCACGTGTTACATTCTTGGCTTTCAGGACGAACGTTTAATCCTGCGTTTCAAAAAGAAGTTGCAGTACTATCTCAAGCTGGAATGTTGTGAAGAATCAGGAAATCCATGATGTGTATTATAGAAACAACGAATATATATATCACGTTATGTCAGTTTTTTTTTAGATCACACATGCAATTTAGGGATTCGAGAAGGGAGAGCTGGGGGAGGGTGGGGGGGGTTGTGACTGAATTGCAGGCATAGCAATCGTTGTCAAAAATCAGTTGGGGAGGTTAGAATAGTTCAGCTGTCACTGGTTTCTGCTTGGACCAGAGCACTGTGTGGATCTCTCTAAAAAATGATTTCTACGTTCCATGTAACTTATCAAAGTCAGTTATGTCTTAATGCAGCACAAAGTTTTTGGAATCATTTGGTTCGATAAGCATTATAATCACCTCCATCTATTCAGAGGTGGATTCGTTTAGGGTCAGCGGAATGTTTGATAAGGGAAATTGGCTGGTAATCCGATAACCTTGCATTTTTTTACTTTACCAAATTTCGAGTGACGAGGTAATAGTGTTGCAGTACGCCTGCATCACTTTATGGAAATACCATGAATGTTTCTCACCTGTATAAGACTGGTGGAATAGAAGAGACAAATACATGTGGATACTGTTGCGCTAGCATTTTACCGCAAATTAACCCGCATGCATTTTGACAAATGTCCAAGTCTGGATATAATACAAAGCAGCAAGGTTATTCTCTTCTGTGTGGTATTACTTCGAGTCTTTGCTCTGCCCTATGAATGTTGCCTTTTAAGAGGCCATGGTATACATAGTTCCGGCAAATACATTTTGATATTTGGAGGTTCTGTTGCTCCTTGGAGCAAGGTCATTTTCGGAGACATTTAGTGCAATCTGGCATCCTCTTGTGACCTTTTGTCACAAGAGGAAGAGCCATAAGGCAGATGGGTACACTGGCATGAATATAGCACCAGTCCTGACTTTAAAAGTGAACAACATCCAGGAAATCTCTCCCTTAATGACCAACCCGTGCATACTTGAATTTGGTATGCACAAATGAGGTTTCAAATTTACTTTTAAAGTGTTTTTTCTGTGGCAGCTGTGCCAACATAAACTTTAAATTAAAAGGCACTTCGTTTCTCTTTCCTTCAACACCACACAGTCTACCTTTTTAGACCAAAGTCACAACAACTTTTGAACCTTTTGAAGTCATAAGTGCAAATTACGACCATAGAAAGTAGGAATTATAGTTGATATCAGGGCCGGCTTTAGCACTGGTGGCGCCCGGTGCAACAATCATATTTGGTGCCCCTACACCCCATGACCACCTCCTCGGATTCTCTCACTACCATCGGGCAAAATTGTCCCTCATCTCTCCAATCATCGCCTATGGCTAAATATAGCGCCCCCCCTTGAGGTCGGCGCCCCCTCCAAAGGTCAGCGCCCAGTGCGGCCGCACCAGTCGCACTGCCCTAAAGCCGGCCCTGGTTGATATTCCCAAATCCCGATTGAATCAGAATTGGCACCGAAAATTATTCTACAATAGGAAAATGTCACTTTGCTGATTTTCTGCAGTCGTGTTAGGTGTGGGAATGGAGGGAGCATGGGTGTTCCCCTACATCAGGGAAGAGCACTGTAAAAATGGGACAGACAAAGTTTTGACTTTGTATGCAGTTGCAAACTGTCCCGTTAACTTTTGAAGCCTATACAGCTGAAAAGCATGGCCTAAATGCGCAAACACGGTTTGGATTAAAAAAAAATCCCTGATATTTTCAGTAAATATTCTTTTTTTTTTTTTTTTTTTTTTTTTTTTTTTTTTTTTTTTTTTAAAAACCTTTATTTGAGTATGCAATAAAATACAAGGATGGGCCTACAACCACACGGGCCAGCCGCTAAAGAGGAGAAAATACACAATATACACTTCCGTAGCGGTAACGATCAATCGTCAATGCAATACTCCATATAATAGACAGAACAAAAACAGATTTTGTTTTATAAAAAGAACAGACACACAAAAAAGGCGAAAGTGTAGTACTGAAGGTCAGCCCAAAGGACGGGAGGGAACAGCAACAAAAATGGAATCAAAGCTATAAGCTCCAAAGAGCCCGGATGGGGGGGGGGGACGGGGCACGAAGGAGAAAAAGAAGGGGGGGGGGAGCCGGAAAACCAGCACAACCCCTATATGCAAGGTTCCAAGAACGCTCGCCTAAGGAGACCGGGAAAGCTCAATATCATCCACAAGGGGAGGAGTGCAGATGGCACCACGATATTCATTCCATTGACCCCACACCCTAGTCCATGCCCTGGGTCTGCCCCTAGCCACGTAGACAGTCTTCTCACGGAACATAGACCAATCCATGTCGTCTTCCCATTTCGATAGTTCAGGGGGCTTGGAGGCCCCCCAAAGTTGAGCAATATCTCGCTTCGCAACCATATAACCCAGGGTGGCCCACCTAGTCTGGGCCACCGAGCAGTCAGTGGGCTCCCAAACATTCAAAAGACAACGACGAGGTTCCGGACACAAGGACACCCCTGTCACCACAGCCATAACCTCAAGCACAGCCGTCCAGTAAGCAACCACCATCGGGCATTCCCAAAGAATATGTAGGAAAGTCGCACTCAAACCACATCCACGCTTACACAACCCATCGGAAGAAAAACCCATCACAAGCAAACGAGGTCCCGTAACATACACCCGATGAAGGATCTTCAATTGGACCAAGCGGAGACGAGCCGGGATAGCCACCTCTTTAGGAGAAGAGAGGGCCGACTGCCAATCCTCGTCATCAAGCTCCAAACCATCACGAACCCATGCCTCCCGGAGTCGAACCAACAGATCAGTCCGATTATAAATCAGTTTCTTGTAAATCAGGGAGATAGTGCTGTCAGGAAGATGTCCGTCAAGGACACGGTCCTCAAGGGGGGAAGAATCAGGCGGAATCTCACCAGGAGCAAAAACCGCGGTCAAGGCGTGCCTAACCTGTAGGTATCGAAAGAATTCCCGACCACTCAAGCCATATTCAGCCTGGAGGGCCTGAAATGTTCGCACAGAGCCCTTGGAATACACATCTCCCACTTTAGAAATTCCAATCATGTCCCAGCGATCGAAACCCTTGGTAGACCAAAGACCGCCCAGACGTTCGGAAGCATAAAGCGGTGTGGCTAACGTCAAGCGATCCTCCCAGCCCAGGCTCCGAGTCGCGGCCCGCCACACCGCCAAAGCAATCGACGTAGGACCCACAAGATGGCGCCCAGCAGGGCGAGAGTAAAGCACTCTGTTAAAGTCACCTCCCGGAAGCTGAAGCCTATCCATCTCAAACGCCGGATTACTACCCGGCGAGAACATGATGTGGTTGATAGCGGACAAGTGTGAGGCCCAATAATACCTCTTAATATCGGGGAGTGCAATGCCACCGTCATACCAAGGAATGGAAAGCTTAGCAAGAGCAACACGCGGGCGTCCATCCCAGACAAGTTGTCTCTGAAGGGTCTCAATCTCCCGAAAATAGGACTGAGGGACAGGATCATAATAATTCTGGAGAGCGTAAAGAAACCTAGGTAACGACATCATCTTAAACAGGGCTGCCCGACCAAGGGGAGACAAGGGAAGCCTGCGCCAACGAGCAACGTCCAAACGCAGTCGAAGCAACGGAGGAAGGAGATTACGATCAAAGCGAAGAGACGAGTCCAGAGTAACGAAAACTCCCAAGTATTTGAAACCATCCCGGGCCACCTGAAGAGGGAGCCTGCTCGGTAATGGAGGCAAGACACCAGACAAAACATACACACAGGACTTGGTCCAATTGATTACGAGGCCCGAGTTAGCACCAAAGGACACAAGAACGTCAAATAAAACAGATAAAGACTTACGAGGGGAGGTAAGATACAAGAGGATATCGTCCGCATAGAGCGAGACTCGGTCCTCGAAGTCCGGGGCCCAGCGGATCCCTTTAAGGGACGGTTCCCAGCGGAGCCAGGCCGCCAACGGCTCAAGGGCGAGCGCAAACAGTAGCGGGGACAAGGGGCAACCTTGGCGGGTGCCCCTGCCCAGGAGGAAGGGAGCAGACACCCTACCATTCACAACAACCTGCGCCAAAGGTTCCGCATACAATAACTTAATCCAGTTAATAAACTCGCACCCGAAACCGAATTTCTCAAGAGTCGCCCATAAATAAGGCCACTCCACAGTATCAAAGGCCATGGAGGCATCCAAGGACGCCAAAATGGCCGGTTCAGTCAGTAGCCCCGCCCTCGCTATCACGCCGTGAAGACGACGTAGATTCAAAGCAGTGTTGCGATGCGGGATAAAACCAGATTGATCCGGATGAACTAAGTCCCCAAGAACCGATAGGAGTCGGGTCGCCAAAAGTTTCGCCAGAACCTTGGGTTCAACATTTAACAGGGAGATGGGTCTACATGAGGAACAGAGGTCGCGAGGTTTACCGTCTTTAGGGATGACGACTATCGTCGCCAAACGCTGATCATAGGGAAGGAGGTTACGCTCACGTGATTCCAAAAACATATCGCGGAGATATGGCGCCATTTTATCGGGTCGCAACTTGTACAACTCAATAGGCAAACCATTAGGACCCAACGCCTTGCCCGAACGGAGCGAACGAATGGCATTAGCTATTTCATCAACCGTAAAGGGGGAGTCCAAAGCGATACGGTCCAAATCAGAGACACAGGGCAATGCAATATCACGCAAAAGGAGGCGAGAGTCAGCCACATCCCTCACAGACACAGGAGCATACACAATACGGAAATGTTCCGCAAAACGATCTACAATAGCGATCGGATCAATCACATTTTCACCACTCGCAGACTGAATCACAGGCACCACACGATTAGCTCTTTCTTTCTTGTCCAACCACGCCAGGAGCTTACCCGCCTTATCACCAACATCATATAATCTGCCTTGTTGCTCACGAAAGATCACTTTTGCAGCGTCAGTAACTAGGGATTTATATGCAAACTGTTTTAGACCCAGGGCATGAAGTTTCTCAGGCGTGACACCAGATCCCAACTCGTCCTCCAAGGCAGAAATTTCCCCCTCGAGGTCCACTACCTCCCTCTTCCCGGCTTTCTTAGCTTCAACAATCAAAGAAAGGGCCTGTCCACGAATCACAGTTTTGAAGGCTTCCCACAGGGACACCGCCGAAGGGACCGACCCCTCGTTTTCCAGGAAATAAGCATCTATGGACTTGAGCAAGAGGGCACGAGTCTCAGGGGAGGAGAGATACCATGGGTTAATGGGAGCCACTCGGCCCACTGCCTCTATCCCAACCTCAAAACGAAGCCAGAGCGGCGAGTGGTCAGAGATGCCCCTTGGCAAATGTAGAATCTCACGGACCGCCGACGACTGGGCAGCGGGCATCAGGAAATAATCTAGCCGAGATAGGCTACCATGGGCACCAGAGTGAAAAGTGTATTGAAGCTGAGTAGGGTGTAACAATCGCCAGCAGTCCACAAGGCCAAAAGTATCCAAAAACCCACCCAACCAACGCTGGGCATGCGGGGTATCCCTGGGGGGATGGCGATCGTGAAGGCCAGAAAGCACTGAATTAAAGTCACCGGTAAGAAAGAGTACACTATCAGGAAGGCCCAACAAGACACGGCCTAAATCAGTGAAAGTAGCAGTTTGCAAGCCTGGGGGGACATAAACATTAAAGAGGGACAGGGTGCGGCCCTCATATCTACCCACCAGAACAGTATATCTCCCACGGTCATCCCGAATCACATCATCTATCGCCAGAGGGAGGGAGTTACGAACAAGGATACCCACACCCCTGGATCCTGAAGTAAACCCCGAGTGTGCCACAAGGCTGTAGCCCCATCTATTCATTGCATTACATACATTCCCAATCAAATGGGTCTCTTGCAGGAAAACAATGTCCGGTGACAAACGTCTTATATATTTCAACACCACACTGCGCTTGATGCGATCTCCCAGGCCATTAACGTTCCAGGAAACAAATTTCAACCCCCTACCCCCCATCCCACCCACCCGAGCCAGGACCCCCCATCCAAGAGCTAGACATCAGAAACATCAGGAAAGACAGAAGCAATTCGCCTTGAAAACAACACATAAAAAAATAAGAACTTCCCATCCCCCCTCCCCCAAGCTGAAAGGAAACACCCCCCACCCTGCACCCCTGCAAAAAGCTAAAGAGCCACCCCAACCTGCAGTGTGCCTGTCGCCCCATAACCCCTAGTCCACACAAAGACCCCGGAGGAGGAAAGGTCTCCGTTCCACCCGCCCCCAGACTACAGTAAGAGCAAGAAACAACACACAAAAAATAAATAATCACATTGCAGAGGTACGCCGGCCACCACTCCTGGGAACGTATTCAAAACGAGACATCAGAGTCAAACAATCAGATCTCCACACCACCTTCGGCACCACCAGGGTGAGCGGCAGATTCAGTCTCAGGAGGACGGTCAGGCAAGGAGTCCAGCCAGTCATTAACAGCATCCGGTCTATCAAAGAACAGAGTACGCTCATTATACTCGACACGAAGTCTGGTGGGGAAAAGCATAGCATAGCGTAGACCCCGATCTCGAAGACGTTTCTTAGCACCACGAAACTCCATCCGTTGTCTTTGAACCTGTTGGGAGAAGTCCGGGTAGAAGTTCACTGTGGCATTCTCGAAGGCCACCGGGCCCTTCACCCGTGAGGCCTGCAGGATAGCGTCCCGATCCCTATAATGAAACAGTTTAGCCACAATAGGCCTTGGCGGAGCACCCGGTTTAACTTTGCCCCCCGGGACACGATGTGCACGTTCAACCGTGAAAAATTTGGTAAGCCCGGAGGGGGCAAGATGGTTTAAAATCAGACCCTCAACCAGGAGATCAACAGAGTGGGGTTCAGGGTTTTCCGGTACACCAACCAGGCGAACATTGCAGCGACGTGCCCTGTTTTCAAAATCCTCCAGGCGTCGGGTCATGAAGTCGTGCACCCGACGAAGATTCCCAACCTCTGTCTGGAGCTCCGAGACGTCCTTCGTGAGGCTAGACGATTTAATATCCAATGACTGCACCCTCTCATTCGTCTTGCCGAGATCAGCACGAATCAGGTTCACCTCGATGGCCACGGTGTCAAGTTTGTGGGCCAAGGCCTCGTACTGAAGGCCGGTGGATTCCCTCACTCCCGAGATGGCACCCATGATATCCTGTAGGGAAGGCTCCGCCGACTCTTCCAAAATTCGTTCAGGTGCCGTACTGTGGCCAGGTAGGGCAGCTCCGGGGGACCCCTTAGATTGAGTATAACGGTCCATGACGTTCGTCTGAACCGGCGCTCCGCGCAGAGGTGTTTTCGTCTTGCGCGTTTCTCTGTCCCCTCTGCCCGCCATTTTAAAGATGCGTCACGGGACAAGCCACCAGGGTCGACGGGCCAAATACCCAAAACTCAGGATCAAAAGTACACCCAAAAGAAGGGCTCAACTCGGGAGGAGGCCACCAAACCAGCAAATAGACAAGAGGAAAGCCCCGTGTCCGAACTGTCTCCAAGTCTCAGCCAAGCGCGATACGCACACTCGTGGCACAGGTCGAGACAGAATCGAAACCGAAACTCAGGAAGGGGGTCTCACAAGGCCAGATCTCCTGCCGTTGTTGTTCAATTCCAGGACGGCCTCAGATCTGCACCCCGTCCCGGGCGCACCTCAGGGGCGGAGCCCAAAAGTTCAGACCACCGTAGCTCAGGAGTACGAGGTCCAAAGCAAATTCCGAAAAGTGCCAGGGTAATCAGCCAAACGTCCTCTACTTGAATTCTTACAAGAAATCAGGATCTAGTCAGGATAAATCGCCGGGAGCGGCGAAGGTCCGGAGAGCGCTGTGCTCAAGCGGCCATCACGGATGCCCGCCAAGCTCCTCCTCTTCAGTAAATATTCGATATTGTTTATAGGTGGGAAACATAGCTCCTTTGTGAACAAAATGATGGGAAAAATAAAATTGACATATGCAATGTTCATGTAGTGTGAAATTCTCAAACTAAGTGTAAGTTAGCATGAATAAACTTGGAAATTTAGTACTTGCAGAGTTTTCCTTGCTTGCTCCTGGGGATTATGTGTATCCCGTAAAATGTGTAAATGTGTGTAAATCGCAGGAATATGTTTGAAATGGAAATTGTATTGCCTTTTTTTCAGTCTCTGAGAGCTGTGCCCCCTGTCACCAGGGATTCAAGAAATTTGACGAAAGGCTAAGTGCTCTCACCAAAACACATTGACCTGCATTGGTAAACAGCAGGGTGAGTGAGGGTGGAATTAAAAGCCCCAATAGGTTGCTAAAAAAGTTTCTGAAATGTTAAATACAAATAAAAAAAAAAATCTTCTTTTAGACATACAGATTAATTTAAATCAGTCATGTTTCACTGCACACGATGGTGTTTGTTAACCTCTTCCCTGCGCCGTGAATTCCGCCGCGGAGCGGGGGGGCTAAGGTCAAATTGGCTTAATTTCGATATAAAAATATCTTAAAAAGCAGTACATACACAATTACAACAAGAATAAAAGGATAAAAGCCTAGCCATAAAATACAATCATACAGAATTCAATACAAATGGCGGCAATAAATTACCTAAGATGGTCAGACAATTTGACCTAAATTAAACAATATGCATAAGCCTTTTTGACCTAATCAGCCATGCCCAGCTTAAGAACTTCGCTAAACCACAAACAAACAGGGGCCGTGTATCAGACTTTAATATTCGCACGGCCACACTGCAATGTCTGGTACCAAGCTCTTTGCACAGGGGTTTTAACCACCTGTTGCGAGGAGCTTTATAGGCAGGGCATTCAAACAAAAAGTGGGGCACCGACTCAGTCCTAGAAGGACAAAAAGGGCAAGAAGATACAGTTTGTACCGGGATCTTCCAGCGTGCAGTCAGTTCTCCCACAGGAAGCATACCTATTCTAACTTTAAAATATAAAGCCCTGTCTCTGGGTATTAAAATGATGTCAAGATAAGGTTCCCGGAGGGCTACATCCTTCACTATTAAAAATTCTCTGGCGGATTTGCATAAATTGGGGTCGGTATTTCTCCTACTCGTTACCCAATTCCAATACACTCTTTTCAGAACTGACTTGGGAGGGGCGGACCTAGAGTGCCAAGCCTCTCCAAGACCCAACTCACCTAACAAATGCTTCACATCCATTAACCACCTTATTTTTGACCAACCAGACATAGATAGTACTTCCTTTAACCCCTCTGCATAACTGCCGAGTTCAGGGACCCTCCATATGCGTGCCCAGAGAAGAAGTGGTCTCAGTCTGGCCTGGTCTTTGATGGAACGACATCCCATGTCCAGGAGCAGTGGAAGGGTGGGGGTACTATTGGGGAGACGCATCAAATCCATTTGTTTTCTGAACAGGATAGCTGGTCTACGTTCTGAGCTCCCCAAAGCTCTGCCCCGTATAGCGCCGCACTAACGCCTCTTGCCATATAGATATCTAACACCGGGGCAATAGGTTTGAGGGTAGATGATCTCTGCTCCTTGAGAAGAGCCCCCACCACCCTTTTGTGACTTAATAACATTTTATAGAGGTGGCTATTCCACCTCATGGTGTCTGAGAGGCGGATACCTAGGTAATCAAACTCCTTGACTCTATCCAGGGTTACCATATTCAAAGCTGGTGGCCGGACAAGTTTTTTAGGAGGGTTCAAGACCAAATATTTTGTTTTTTCAGTATTGATCTTTAGGCCCCTAATTTCACAAAATGATTGAAAACTGTCGAGGAGGCTCTGCAGACCAACCGGGGATTTAGAAATCAAAAGGGTATCGTCTGCAAATAATAGGGTGGGTATTCTCCTCCCTGCCAGGGATGGTGCGTCAGCAGGATTTTTTAAAAGATGCTCCACCACTCCGTTCACATAGAGTGGGGGCAAGAACGCACCCCTGGCGGACTCCTCTGTTTACTGTTATTCGAGCGGTCTTTTGGCCCTGATTGCCCCACCGCACCTGCGCAAAATTCTCGGCGTGGAGCTTCCTTATTAGTGACAGTAAATACGGAGGCATTCCCAAATCAAACAATACCCTCCATAGGCGTCCCCGGGGCACTAGGTCAAAGGCAGTCTGTAAATCGATAAACGCGAGATACAGACTGCCTTCGCCCAGTACAACCACCTTCCAATATAACATCAGCAGTCGAAACGACTGCTCAATGGTCCCCACACCTGACCTAAAACCTGCTTGGAAATCAGACAGGATCCTATTTTCTTCCGCCCACTGGAGCACCCTCCCAAGAACTACCTTCCCAGCTACTTTCTGTGACGAGTCAATTAGGCTTATGGGCCGGTAGTTTGCTGGGTCTTCCGTCCCCCTTTTTAGGTCTCGCCTGTCGATGCGCATGCGCATCGAGCTTGCGAGCCTATTGCGGCTTAAACAACCTTTAACTAAGAAGCAAGGAATCGTGGCGATTCCTTGCAGTGCCCGTGACTTTTAAGCTCAATGCGCATGTGCATTGAGCTTAAAAGCGCGTGCACATCAGTTCCCTCAGCCGCAATCGCCGTCTGTTCGCTCAGCCGCATTCCTCCGACACCTTTTGAAGTGAAGCTTAGCTTCACTTCAAAGGCCCCGGCTTCTTCACACCCACATGCCGCTCTCCCCGCTCCGCCCCCTCCCCTGCCCGCCGTGTGCATTTCTCCTCCACCCCCTCCCCACAGCAATGCCCTCCGTCTTGTTTTTTTTACCCGCGACTCTACTTTAGCTTAAAAACATGTTCCGATAGGAAGTGCATCACATTGGTAATTTACAAAGATTTGCTCTGTTTTCCTGTGGATAAACCATGCACTAGTCGAACACACGATTTGATCAATGTATTGCTGTTTAGAGTACATTCCTTTTGCAGGTCTTTTTGTCATCATCGTGAAAACCGTGACATAGTCAAGTCTGCATACATGCGCGAAGGCAGGCCTTTTTTATAAGCGCTCGTCTCTGTGCTTGGTTGCCGGGCTGTCTGACATTGCCAGCCTCCCAATTACAGCCATTTCGACAGGCTGTAATCAATAACATTTGAAATGACCGTGTGAGTCGCCTGTCTTTTTTTTCCACATGCTGGAAGCTGCTGCGACAGCGCTCAGAAATGGCTTTAATTCACAGCCAATATTGTCTTTTTTTCCACACAGTGTCTCCGCAAACAACCACAGCGATAGCTCGCATGAAATGGGAAAATGGTTGGAAGGGGTTAACAATTCAGTAAATACAGCTGATAAGTTCCCGATGCTTCTACACAGCGCGCACACCACCTTTCCCTGAAGCCTTTTCTCAAATTCACCCGTTTATCAAGCCACAGTAAAAGCATGGTGTGGATCTTTGCGAAACTCCCTTTACAGATTCCGCCGTGTCGCATTTCTCCTCCCCCCTCCCCTTATCTGCCTTTCCCTCCGTCTTGTTTTTTTTTTTTTACCCGCTCCGCCCCCTCCCCTGCCCGCCGTGTCGCCTAATCTAACTAAATCCTTGGCCGATCACAGCAGTGTATGCTAAACCGTGCACTAAATTAATAAATCTTGCATTAGTATTCTGATAACAGTAAGAATGTTCAAATGTGTTTTTCATGATTGGGCGATGAATTTAGACTAAAATGATACATGTAGGGCGTTAGAGGAATGAGTTAAATTCATTTGCGGTCCATTCTTCAAGCAACTTCCATTGCTAAAAACAGTTCAAACCTCGAAGTTGGTTCAAAACCAGATTCATTCTTTATGAACGAAGTGCCTCCTCCTTGCTTTGTGGCAAATAGTCTTGCTCAAGTGAATCGATGTGTGACCAAATGTAGAAAAAAAATGCCCTAAAACGAATCGAGCTTCGAATCTACTTTAGCTTAAAAACATGTTCCGATAGGAAGTGCATCACATTGGTAATTTACAAAGATTTGCTCTGTTTTCCTGTGGATAAACCATGCACTAGTCGAACACACGATTTGATCAATGTATTGCTGTTTAGAGTACACCCTCAACCCCTCACCCTCACTCACCCTCACCCTCACTCACCCTCACTCACCCTCACTCACCCTCACCCTCACTCACCCTCACCCTCACTCACCCTCACTCACCCTCACCCTCACTCACCCTCACCCACACCCACACTCACCCTCACCCTCACTCACCCTCAACGCCTCACCCTCACTCACCCTCAATGCCTCACCCTCACTCACCCTCAACCCCTCAACCCCTCACCCTCACTCACCCTCAACCCCTCACCCTCACCCACCCTCAACCCTTCACCCTCAACCCCTCACTCACCCTCTCACTCACCCACACTCACCCTCACTCACCCTCAACCCCTCAGCCTCACCCTCACCCTCAACCCCTCACCCTCACTCACCCTCACCCTCACTCACCCTCAACCCCTCACACTCACTCACCCTCACTCACCCTCAACCCCTCACCCTCACCCACCCTCACCCACCCACCCTCACCCTCACTCACCCTCAACCCCTCACCCTCACCCTCACTCACCCTCAACCCCTCACCCTCACTCACCCTCAACCCCTCACCCTCACTCACCCTCACTCACCCTCACTCACCCTAAACCCCTCACCCACCCTCACTCACCCTCTCACCCTCACTCACCCTCACTCACTCACCCTCACTCACCCTCACTCACCCTCACCCTCACTCACCCTCACCCACACTCACCCTCACCCTCACTCACCCTCAACCCCTCACCCACCCTCAACCCTTCACCCTCACCCACCCTCAACCCTTCACCCTCAACCCCTCACTCACCCTCACTCTCACTCACCCTCACTCACCCTCACTCACCCTCAACCCCTCAGCCTCACCCTCACTCACCCTCAACCCCTCACCCTCACCCTCACTCACCCTCACCCACCCTCAACCCCTCACCCTCACTCACCCTCAACCCCTCACCCTCTCTCACCCTCAACACCTCACCCTCACTCACCCTCAACCCCTCACCCTCAACCCCTCACCCTCACTCACCCTCAACCCCTCACCCTCAACCCCTCACCCTCACTCACCCTCACAACACATATTGTGTTACAATAGGTGTCACATTTGCGAAAGATAAAACTATCTAGAGATGTAGCATAACAACCAGAGCTGCCATATAAGTCACGTAAATACAAAACATGTTGCATTCCAAATGCTATAGGTGTCACTCATCCATTTGCAAAATGAAAAATGTCAAACTCTTCTATTGCGAGACCTATTGCATTTTCAATGCTTGTTTAAAAATAGGGACGACCTCAGCACCCATCCAGGAATCTGGGAGAGTGGCACCATAATAGGTTGCATTGAGCAATGAGGCAATAAGAATCCCCCATTTCGACAAGTTGAGGCGAAGCAGATCTCCCGGTAGACCATCCGGCCCTGCTGCTTTATTGGGTACAAGAGATTTGATAGCATCCTCCACTTCCTTAGCAGTAAATGCTATACCCTCCCTCAACCCTGGGGGGGCCCCAATGATGATAGTTCAAAGGGGCCCAACCCATCTTCCACAGTAGTAGTATAAAGGCTAGAGAAGTGCTCAAACCATGACCCCTCAGAAATGTTACATGTAATGAGCGAGTCAGTGGGCCTATACTTGGATCAGGGGGCCTACAGTAGGAGCAGTTTGCAGATCTACATTAGACTGCTCACACGAGACACCGGGCGTCTCTCCTCCGAGAAATCCATGGGGCTGCTTAACTCCAGCCCCCGTGCCCTTCATAGTCCCACCCCCCCTGCTACAATTCTTCCTCAACATTTTATAGGGTTTGGAACAACTACCCTTACGGGGAATAACAATACGTTTCCTTTTAGTAGGAACAGCTCCATCTACTACCAGTGATGCTAACGCAGGCTGGGAAATGTGAGACTCGTGGCTAAGGGGGGGAAGGCAAAGCGTCTAAGGGAACAGGAGGCTCAACAAGCCCTGGAGCTGGTAAACTGGTTCTGGCCCCACCCTGAGCTATAGAATAAATCCTCTCCAAGCTAGCTCTAATGGCATTTTCCCGATGGTGATCAGTGCCAGTGCCAGTAGAAACATTAAGCAGGGGATCAGCAGCATGCACAGGGGAGGGGACCAGAGCCAGAGGCCCCAAGGAAGATCGTTTGTAGGCAAGGGATTCACGAGAGAGACAACGTTCCGTCAAGGCAATCTCTTTCTCAACGATCGAGAAAGCGCGGGTGATAAACTGGTCCATAGTTCCACTCGCACATCCACCTCCCCCCCTCAAACTCTTACCAGAGCGTGTTGACATCGACATGTGGAAGAAAACCTACTAAACAATATAGATATATATACTAACTCGACCAGTAGAGCTATACAAAGTAGTAAGAGTCGGCAGTCCACAAACCCGAAGCCACCGGGGTGTAAGTGTTAGGGGGATGGCCCAGCCCAGCCCCTCTCGGCCCCGGACGGCCACAGACGGCACGCCTTTTGCCCGGGCTTCACCCGGCCTGCTCTCGCGCGTCCCGCGACGCGGGAGGAGCACAGTTGTTTTTGTGCGCCTCCGGGCGCGTCCAATGACGTAGGTGGGCGGGACTAGGAGGGATTGTGGGGGCTGTAGTTCCCCCGCTCAGCAGCCACGATTGGTAGGCGGCGGCGGGGGGACCAGGTGCCCAGGTGACAGCGTTCCAAAAGGCCAAGCGCCCAACAAGTCAGCAGGTCCCCGGTAAATAGGCGGCAAGGAAGTTACGAAGTGCACCAACAAAGTTCCGTCATGGAAAGAGGCTAAGGGGTGGGGATGGCGCTCCGGTACTTATGATGGCTCCACGCCGTCATGAGTCACAGGCGGCGTGTGCCCATGATGGCGTGGAGCCGTCATGACCCCACCCACTCACTAATTTGCTCGCACAGGCGGGGAATTAGTGCTGCGTGGGCAGAGCAGCAGCGGCATGACGGCTCCGCGCCACCCGTGACACATGACCGAAAGGGTTAAATGTATTTAGAATAGGTCTAGTAAAAAATATTTCTTCTCTCAGAAAAGTGCATTGACCTTGAACTCCTACGGCCATATAGCATTTACAAGCAGCATCATTGCCCCTTGTAGTTGCATATATAGGAAATGCAGGATATCGCAAACCATGCTTGGGAAGAAGCCCAGCCCTGCGTTAGGCCGTGATACCCGATACCAAAATTTGGATTGTCTGGCATCTACAACCTCTGGAACACTATGGGCCTAATCACGAGTCTGGCGCAGTGGTGGCAGTCTTCTGACCGCCCAATTACAACAGACCGCAATTGCACTTCCGCAACCCCTGGTGGTGGTACGGGGGTATTGATGCCCCAATATGCTTGGCGGGACTGCTGTGGTGCCGCCAAGTATATTACGAATTTCCTTTCCGCCATGGTTTTCATGGCGGTGCCTCCTCCATGAAAACCGTGGCGGCTAGGAAATGAGGCCCTAATGGTTAAAACTTTAGAAATGTCTGTTAGCTACCTCGGTGTTCCTGTTCTGAGATGTGCAGCTGTCCACCTGCTGACTCTCCAGAGATGGTGAACACCGGGGTCGTAAATGATGCCATTTTCTTCGGTGTGCTTGTGCCGAAGGGATCTGCGCACTTCCCTTTGGTGTCATGAACGCGTGTATTAACTCAAAATATCTTGGAGTTAATCATGATTGTTTTTCTGACAGCAGAGCTTGGAAAAATAGAGGAGTAATTGCCTCTTTGTGTTACTGAGCTCCTCCATTAGAAAAAGAAGCATCGAGCCGGAGATATTTTGAAATAAGGTAGGCACCCGCAACGCCATAAACTTCGGCACAGAGCTCTTCTGGGCTGGTGAAGTGCAGAAAGCAGAATCAGGATATTGTCTCAGATTTTTAAAAGAGCGATCCCATTAAAGTTAATGCTGAATTAACATTTTTGGAGGGTGATGGAAATATTTGAAAAGAGGGAGACATCAGTGATTTCTCTGAAGGCTTTTCGTACGCCAGTGGGGTGCATAAGAGTGAATAGGAGTGAACAGCGCGCGACACCATCCAAATAAGGGGGGAGTTCAAAGGTGTTCCTGGTGGCACAACCGACCCCAGCCAAAGCACAGAAGGGCCTGGTTACATCAGCCTCACTGGGACTTACACAGCGTACATACCGGTGATGAAGTACCAAGGTCAGATTGTGTGCTCTACAAATTCCAATAAAATCACATAACATAATTCGGAGTGTGAGCTTTTTTGTGACACTACTCTGTATGAGATTACATTGTAATCCTACAATGTGAGCATACCCGTTGCACTGTTAAAAGGTTGCAAAAACAACTTCTTGTTCGCAGGTGAAACAATGTCACTTTACTATCCGAGAGCAACCACAGTGATATTATGCGCCTGTATTCCCAAGGTCGGTCGTGCTTGGCTACTAAATCTCCTGTAAGTAAAACAATGCATTTACTTATAGGGATCTCCGGAGATATGTCGATAAATTATCGTCCCTATGTCCCTAGCCCATTTGTGGAGAAAAAAAACAGTTTTTGGACTCCTTAGGACGAGATGCACACCAGGGTCCTCATTTATGAGGCCTTGCGTGAGTTTTGCGCTTCCGTTGCGTCACTTTTTGTGACACATCAGCGGCGTAAAACATGCCTCCTGATGCGCACTATTTACAAAGTGATGCATCTAAGCAGATGCGTCACTTTGTAAACCCCTGCGCTACATTATACCTGCGTCAGGTATAATGTATGCAGAGGGGGCGTTTACCCGCAAAAAGCCTCGTAATAGTGACGCAGTGAAATCTATGAGATTTCACTGGGTCACTTTTAGGACGCTGTTGCGTCAAAATCTTGCGCCTGCCTCACAGCAGGCGTAAGACTGACGCAAGCCCTTTCACATGGGGCTTTCCCCATGTGAAAGGAAACATTACTGGAGTTGCGTCACTTTTGTGACACACTCCAGCAATGCGTCACTTTTGCGCCTACAGATACGTCAGAAATACTGACATATCTGTAACTCCTTGCGACATGATGCGTCATATTATAAATAGGACGCATCAATCATGTCGCAGGGCGAGCGCAGTGAAAAGTGACGCATCGCTGTTTTCACGCAGCGATGCGTCACTTTTCATAAATGAGGCCCCAGATAAGTTGTTGTTGAAGCAGTGCGGCATTGCTTGCACCTTGCGTCAGGTGTCCGCGCGCCTGCAATCAGAGTGCGTGACGTCGTACGCAGCCTGCGTCTGTCCGCTCTCCAGACCAGGGATTGCCAGCAAGAATTCAAATGGCTGTCGGAGGGGATTTCAAAATGAGTCGCCGGACTACAGTTTGTCATTTATTCTTTGGGTAATTTGAATTATAAAAAAAACACACACACAGCGTGCCAGAATCAGAGCATCGTTGAGGGTTTTATGAACGTCTCTGTTCTACTGTATTCTCTTTGATAAACGATGGTATATTGCGTGCCAGGATGCTCGCTGGGAGTTTTTTTCTAGCCACGCACGTTTGTCCAAGTGCAGTTCATTTTGCAGATTGCTAGTGCCGAAGGCGCTCCTGCCTTTCCGCCCCCTGACGACAGAAACCTGCTACTGCCCTATAATTATCACGGGTGATTCCACAGCTCCCCCGCCCCCCGTTTTCAATGCTGGCAAATGGCTCGAGGAAGGGAAACGACTTCGGCCTGGAAAAGGCTTCCAAAGCTGCACACACCAAACTTCGCGCAGGCTCAGTGACTGATGCACGCGGCGGCTGGGGGATTGCAAGATGTGATAAACCCCAAATTATTATACAGATTCAGATATCGGTCTCGAAAAGAGAAATAAAGCCATTCACCGCCTCATTCGGACGAACCCCTTCACAAATACTCCCTAGCCTCCCATAAATGTAATTTTCATAAATATTTGATGCCTGTGATGCCGAATTCAATCTATCAGAGCTGCCCTGTGTGAGAGACATCTGGCTTTGTATTTAGGCAGCTGGGCCTCATTTACTGCTTTTAAGCAGTTTTGTGTTCGGATGCCTAATTTTTACACAGCTCCAAACTGCTTGCGATACGATTTAATTTGTCAAGCCATTTGCAACCCAGGCAGCCATATTAAGCAGGGCTGGTGAAGATTAGGCGGGAGAGCCGGTTGCCCAATATGCTGTTTTCGTGCGTACAGTTCTTGTTTCTCAGTAGGGCCAAGGTTAAAATCTGAAAGCACATGAGCCACAGAGAGAGGACTTCAGATAACACTGCCGCCCTGCGTGATTAGGCTACTGCCCAGCAAAACGCAACCCTACATCAGGCTGAATGTTTATGTCTGGATGATCACTTGAGTTTTTAGACACTTGGGGCAGGTTTACAATAACTGGCGCATCCCTGCGTATCAGCAGGGATGCGCCAGTTATTGTGCGTCATGGCAGATACCTCTTGCGCCACCATGGATGCGCCGATGGGGCAAGAATAGACAGATGCGTGACGCATCTGCTGCCGGAAAGGTGACGCATTGCTGGAGTTGCATCGCAAGCGCAATGCAGCTCCAGCAAGGCTCGGGGTGCCCCATGCCTAACATGCTGCGTCAATCCTTACACCTGCTTCAAGCAGGCGCAGGGTTTTGACGCAGCATGGCCCTAAAAGTGACTGAGTGAAATCTTGTAGATTTCACTCAGCCACTTTTAGGAGGCGTTTCTGCGCCGGAACGCCCACATGTGGCGCAGAGCTTTACAACGTGATGCATCTCCCAGACACGTCATGTTATAAATACCCCGCAGCATGGCGCTGGCTTTGCTCCACCGCTGCGTCACAAAAGTGACGCAACGGCGGCGCAAATGTGGCATACAAGGCTTGTAAATCTGCCCCTCGGAGCGGGCTTGGTAGCCAGGAGGAGGAGCTCAGCTGTCATGCTCTCTTTGTACAAGATAAGCCATCACTGTGCATTTCTAATGATTAATATTATCATGCAACACATGGGCCTCTATGTACAACTGGATTTTGCATTTCAAAACGGTTTGAACCGCTATTTTGGGCCGTTCGGAAATGCTAAATGACATTTTCCTATTTATGACATGTATACAATGTGGTGCTAAATTCGATTTCTACTTTTTAGGAATCACATTTAGCGATTCGCAAAATGGCAAATAGGGATTTCCTATTTGCAAATGGGAAACCGCATGTACATAGCTTTTCCTACTTATGACTAGTTACAAAAAAGAGCATTTAGGAACTGCAATTACCATTGAATTAGATCTGATGGTAACCAGGTGCAAAACTAAAAAAGGCATACAAAATGCATGAGGATCCTTCCCAATGATGGCTATGGCTATCACGGCAAGGGGGGATGAGGAATTTAGTGGAGAGGCAGAGAAGGAGGAGGAGAAATATTACCTGCTTCATCTACATACATGTTTTCATAGGGAAACCGCAATTACAACACAGTCTTCACCAGGCATGCCTTTGCCATGCATATTTCTACCATGACCTGTTGACCTGTTTTCACAACGCACGTCATTGCCACAAAAAATATCAGTATTTTGCAGGTAAGTGTAGGACATATATATTGTGTGTGTGCGTGTGTGTGTGTTAGGGTAAGGCTGTGTTTAGGGTTTAGGGTGCGTATGGGTTTCTGAGTGGCAAGGGATTTTTTAGGGTTTAGGCTGGGCTTGGGATTTTAGGTGGTACATACACACACATATATGTGTACACACACATATATATATATTCACTGAAAAAACCATAGGTTATAGACCATATATAGTTAGGAATTTGCATTTACAAAACCTTGAAAATTCACTGAAAAAACCATAGGTTAGAGACCATATATAGTTAGCTGGACATTTTATTGACATAAAACCAATGAAATTCCATATATAGTTAGTTGCACTAACTATATATCGCGCACCCGCAATCCACTGCTGATGATGTCACATATTACATCATTCATGACATGGTCAGTGACATCACTGATGACATCACTGATGACATCTCAAATGATATCACTGATGACATCACTGATGACATCTCAAATGACATCACTGATGACATCATCTAGTGTCTGTGTGTTTTTGTAAAGTTTAAATATGTTTTACATATTGAAGAATGAGTGGATGTATGGAAGACTGAGTGTGTGTGTGGCTGGCTGGGAGGTGTGTGACTCTGTGCATATCAATGTGTACTTGTATCAGTGATTTTATAAGAGAGTAAGTATGTGTTAGTATATGTGTGAAAAGTATGGTGTTCTGTGTTTAACTGTATAGATGAGGAAATCGAAGTGTGATTGATTCTTCACAGGACTGACTAGGTGTATGAGTGCATATGATAGTGTTGTAATAATGAGTGACTGTATGTATGAGTGATTGTATGGGTGAATGAGTGAATGTGTGTGTAGACGTAGGAATCAGTGAGTGCGTATGTAGTAACTGGTATTGGTGTGTCATGATGTCATCAGTGATGTCATTTGAGATGTCATCAGTGATGTCATTTGAGATGTCATCAGTGATGTCATCAGTGATGTCACTGAAGTATGGTGTTCTGTGTTTAACTGTATAGATGAGGAAATGGAAGTGTGATTGATTCTTTACAGGACTGACTAGGTGTGTGAGTAACTCCATGGATGAGTGGCAGTGTGTGAGTGTCTGCATAGGTGTATGAGTGCATATGATAGTGTTGTAATAATGAGTGACTGTATGTATGAGTGATTGTATGGGTGAATGAGTGAATGTGTGTGTAGACGTAGGAATCAGTGAGTGCGTATGTAGTAACTGGTATTGGTGTGTCATGATGTCATCAGTGATGTCATTTGAGATGTCATCAGTGATGTCATCAGTGATGTCATTTGAGATGTCATCAGTGATGTCATCAGTGATGTCACTGACCATGTCATGAATGATGTAATATGTGACATCATCAGCAGTGGATTGCGGGTGCGCGATATATAGTTAGTGCAACTAACTATATATGGAATTTCATTGGTTTTATGTCAATAAAATGTCCAGCTAACTATATATGGTCTATAACCGATGGTTTTTTCAGTGAATTTTCAAGGTTTTGTAAATGCAAATTCCTAACTATATATGGTCTATAACCTATGGTTTTTTCAGTGAATTTCATTGGTTTTTTAAAAGCTAATATCTATAGCTGTAAAATATATTCTTTATTACGTGACGTATCACGTAGCCACATGAGACGCCTCATGACGCGTCGCATAACCGTGACGTATCGGCTCTGCAGCGCAAACAAAACCCGTAACGTAAGCGTGCCGGAGCACGCTTACAGATATATATATTTTTTTTAACCTTAATTAGACAAAATCCACACGTGCACATATCTTGAGGCCTTGCAAAGGCACATCAAACAAACAGTCCCTACAATTTTGCCAAGTTTGCTGGAAATCTATTCCCTTAATTTTTTTTTTACTGTTTCTCTTGGTTTTCCCCTTGTTACGCTTACCGGGACGCTACCCGGTACGCGAACCGGACGCTCCAAAAACACAAGATGGCGGACTCCCGTTACCCTGCCGGTTAGCTGCCCGGATCGCGTACCGGGAAGCGCCTCTACCGCGAAAAATCGCGGGGGACTTTAATATCCCCCTCATCAATCCTAGGGGGTCAGGAGGGGTTTACCTTGCCCCCTTTCCTTCATTTCCCCCTTCTTTTTTCACCACATCTTGTCTCTCGAACCTACCGAGAGACAAGATGGCGGCCGCTCCGGACTGTTTACAATGTTGACAGCTACGCTGCCGGTGAGCTGCCCGGTGAGCTGCCCGGTGAGCTGCCCGGTGAGCTGCCCGGTTCGCGTACCGGGACGCGTCTCTACGGCGTAAAATCGCAAAAAAAATATTTTTTTTATTTTTTGCCCCGCGGGGCACTTTAATATCCCCCTCATCAATCCTAGGGGGTCAGGAGTGGTCTACCTTGCCCCCTTTCCTTCATTTCCCCCTTCGTTTTTCACCACATCTTGTCTCTCGATCGTACCGAGAGACAAGATGGCGGCCGCTCCGGACTGTTTAGAATGTTGACAGACACCGGAGAGCCAATCAGCTTCGCTTCGCGAAGTTCCGTTACGCTTCAGGTACGCGAACCGGGGCGCTAACCGGAGCGCTGTCACAGATATATATATTTTTTTAAACGTTAATTTCTCAAAATCCACTGGAGCACATATATTGAGACATAGCAAAGGCACGTCGGGCAAACCATATCTACAATTTTGCCAAGTTTCATGTAAATCTATTCAGCCGTTCGAGCTAAAAGTGAGTCCAACCGCCCTATGGAAAAATGAATGGGAAAAACGCGTTTTGGGACCCCCCTTTTTTCTCGGCCCCCCCTTGACGAAACCCCCCCAAATTTTTAGGGGCTGCTCAGAAACAAAATGTGCCATTTTCCTGAAAATTTCAGCCAATTCCGTCCACAAACGCCAAAGTTATTAGACATAGAATTTTCAGAAATCCCATAGAGAAAAAATCCTAACTATATATACCCACTGGCTATCGCCAGTAGGTAATATACATATATAAACATATATAATCTGCATATCTATATAAATATAAATGCATGCATACATATACATATATGCATACATATGCATGTTATTTACATGAAAGTTTTAAAAACACTAATAAAAGCAAAGCTAAAAAGCCACTTCATTACAAACAGAATGGCTTTAACTTAAACGAGGGCGAGATCTATTGCATTTTCAATGCTTATTTACTTTGGTTCTATCAAGAAGGCATTCAGATGTGTCACACATTTGCCATAAATTCTGAATGTTAGCACTCTAGTTGCTCATTAGATCACTGTAGTAAAGCTAGTGCTCACCAGGGAAGTCTGCTGCTAATCATGGTTTGCAGCCATTTTCCCGCATTTTTTATCCCGCAGACTTTCAGTCCGCATACCACTATCCCGCAAGGTCATTGACCTCGCATACCATTATCCCGCATTTTTTCAAAACGCATGTGCATTTATCGCGCATGCCTTTACAAAGAATTACGTTTTAAAGGCATGTATGGTAAATGCATTTGCGTTGTGAAAACCACGATGACGAGAGAGGTAAGTGGGTTTGTGTTAATTTTTTCGTGGGTTAGTGATTGTGTAGTGTAGTGTAGTGTTGTGTAGTGTAGTGTTGTGTTAGTGTAGTGTAGAGTTGTGGTGGTTGTTTAGTGTAGGGTCATGCTGGGGGTAGTGTTTTAGGGTTTAGGGTTGTGTTGTAGTGTTTGCGTAGTGTAGGGTCATGCTGGGGGTAGTGTTTTAGGGTTTAGGGTAGTGTTTGCGTAGTGTAGGGTCATGCTGGGGGTAGTGTTTTAGGGTTTAGGGTTGTGTTGTAGTGTTTGCGTAGTGTAGGGTCATGCTGGGGCTAGTGTTTTAGGGTTTAGGGTAGTGTTGTAGTGATTGCGTAGTGTAGGGTCATGCTGGGCGTAGTGTTTTAGGGTTTAGGATAGTGTTGTAGTGTTTGCGTAGTGTAGGGTCATGCTGGGGGTAGTGTTTTAGGGTTTTGGGTAGTGTTGTAGTGTTTGCGTAGTGTAGGGTCATGCTGGGGGTAGTGTTTTAGGGTTTTGGGTAGTGTTGTAGTGTTTGCGTAGTGTAGGGTCATGCTGGGGGTAGTGTTTTAGGGTTTTGGGTAGTGTTGTAGTGTTTGCGTAGTGTAGGGTCATGCTGGGGTGTAGTGTTTTAGGGTTTTGGGTAGTGTTGTAGTGTTTGCGTAGTGTGGGGTCATGCTGGGGTGTAGTGTTTTAGGGTTTTGGGTAGTGTTGTAGTGTTTGCGTAGTGTAGGGTCATGCTGGGGGGAGTGTTTTAGGGTTTTGGGTAGTGTTGTAGTGTTTGCGTAGTGTAGGGTCATGCTGGGGGTAGTGTTTTAGGGTTTTGGGTAGAGTTGTAGTGTTTGCGTAGTGTAGGGTCATGCTGGGGGGTAGTGTTTTAGGGTTTTGGGTAGTGTTGTAGTGTTTGCGTAGTGTAGGGTCATGCTGGGGGTAGTGTTTTAGGGTTTTGGGTAGTGTTGTAGTGTTTGCGTAGTGTAGGGTCATGCTGGGGGTAGTGTTTTAGGGTTTAGGGTAGTGTTGTAGTGTTTGCATAGTGTAGGGTCATGCTGGGGGTAGTGTTTTAGGGTTTAGGGTAGTGTTTGCGTAGTGTAGGGTCATGCTGGGGGTAGTGTTTTAGGGATTAGGGTAGTGTTGTAGTGTTTGCGTAGTGTAGGGTCATGCTGGGGGTAGTGTTTTAGGGTTTAGGGTTGTGTTGTAGTGTTTGCGTAGTGTAGGGTCATGCTGGGGGTAGTGTTTTAGGGTTTAGGGTAGTGTTTGCGTAGTGTAGGGTCATGCTGGGGGTAGTGTTTTAGGGTTTAGGGTTGTGTTGTAGTGTTTGCGTAGTGTAGGGTCATGCTGGGGCTAGTGTTTTAGGGTTTAGGGTAGTGTTGTAGTGATTGCGTAGTGTAGGGTCATGCTGGGCGTAGTGTTTTAGGGTTTAGGATAGTGTTGTAGTGTTTGCGTAGTGTAGGGTCATGCTGGGGGTAGTGTTTTAGGGTTTTGGGTAGTGTTGTAGTGTTTGCGTAGTGTAGGGTCATGCTGGGGTGTAGTATTTTAGAGTTTAGGGTAGTGTTGTAGTGTTTGCGTAGTGTAGGGTCATGCTGGGGGTAGTGTTTTAGGGTTTTGGGTAGTGTTGTAGTGTTTGCGTAGTGTAGGGTCATGCTGGGGGTAGTGTTTTAGGGTTTTGGGTAGTGTTGTAGTGTTTGCGTAGTGTAGGGTCATGCTGGGGTGTAGTGTTTTAGGGTTTTGGGTAGTGTTGTAGTGTTTGCGTAGTGTGGGGTCATGCTGGGGTGTAGTGTTTTAGGGTTTTGGGTAGTGTTGTAGTGTTTGCGTAGTGTAGGGTCATGCTGGGGGGAGTGTTTTAGGGTTTTGGGTAGTGTTGTAGTGTTTGCGTAGTGTAGGGTCATGCTGGGGGTAGTGTTTTAGGGTTTTGGGTAGAGTTGTAGTGTTTGCGTAGTGTAGGGTCATGCTGGGGGGTAGTGTTTTAGGGTTTTGGGTAGTGTTGTAGTGTTTGCGTAGTGTAGGGTCATGCTGGGGGTAGTGTTTTAGGGTTTTGGGTAGTGTTGTAGTGTTTGCGTAGTGTAGGGTCATGCTGGGGGTAGTGTTTTAGGGTTTAGGGTAGTGTTGTAGTGTTTGCATAGTGTAGGGTCATGCTGGGGGTAGTGTTTTAGGGTTTAGGGTAGTGTTGTAGTGTTTGCGTAGTGTAGGGTCATGCTGGGGGTAGTGTTTTAGGGATTAGGGTAGTGTTGTAGTGTTTGCGTAGTGTAGGGTCATGCTGGGGGTAGTGTTTTAGGGTTTAGGGTAGTGTTGTAGTGTTTGCGTAGTGTAGGGTCATGCTGGGGGTAGTGTTTTAGGGTTCAGGGTAGTGTTGTAGTGTTTGTGTAGTGTAGGGTCATGCTGGGGGTAGTGTTTTAGGGTTTAGGGTAGTGTTGTACTGTTTGTGTAGTGTAGGGTCATGCTGGGGGTAGTGTTTTAGGGTTTAGGGTAGTTTAGTTGTTTAGTGTATGCTAAAGGCATATTCGTTCTAAAAGTTTTCGTTATTTTAATTTGCGGCCTAATAGTACATGCGGGATTTTTTTTGCGGACTGATGGTATGCGGGATTTCGTCATATATTCGCTAATCATACTTTCTATGGCAAAATGAACCCCCTCATTTTGTTCCTTTTTAAATTAAATGTTTTAAGAGTTACCACTTTATTCCAATCAAGATGGCTTCAGGTGTGCCATACCTTTGTAATAAGTAGGACTGTCAGCACTCTAGTTGTTCTTTAGAACACTCTGGGACATTCTGCCATTGGGCTATAGTTGGGCTACATCTGGCTGATATTTGGGCTACATTTGTTTTTTTTTGTCTCTGGTGGCCATCTTTGGGCTACATTGGGCTACATTTGGGCTCCAACATATATATAGCCCAATGTAGCCCAATATATATTTTTCAAAGTTAATTTTCGTAAAAACCACTGGAGCCTATATCTTGAGACATAGCAAAGGCACATCGGGCTACCAGTCCCTACAATTTTGCCAAGTTTGGTGTAAATCCATTCAGCCGTTCAGGCTAAAAGTGAGGCCAACCGCCCTATGGAAAATTGCATGGGAAAAACACGTTTTGGGACCCTCCTTTTTTCTCGGCCCCCCCTTGACGAAACCCCCCCAAATTTTCAGGGGCTGTTCAGAAACAAAATGTTCAATTTTCCTGAAAATTTCAGCCAATTCTGTCCTCAAATGCCAAAGTTATTCGACATAGAATTTTCAAAAATCCCATAGGAAAAAAATCCTAACTATATATACCTACTGGCTATCGCCAGTAGGTAATATATATATATATATATATATATATTCACGAAGAACTCCAAAGACGCCACATCCAACCACACAGATCGGCGAAGCGCTAAGCAGGAGACGGACCACCAGATTGAATAACAGTTCTTTAATCCAGGTTAGATGTTAATTTGCAGGAAATGCATAATGCGTTTCGGGCTACAAGCCCTTGTTCACATGCAATATATATATATATATATATACACACTTTGTTCCTTTCTATCTTGGCATGGAAGGCATTGTGGTAATCGTTTGCTTTAAAACTTTCATAGAAAAGCAGACATTTAAAGTGAGCAAATTTTGAGAGTCGCTTATGTTGTAGAATGCTCCATACAAGAGCTGCTCTCCACCTAAACTTGGGAACCACTCAGATGGTCGTTCTGTCGTTGGTGTGGATTTGGAAATTAAAGTGTTCCATGGTTGGTTTGGTGTCGTCCTCGATGCTGGTATATTGTATTGTTTCTTTATGGATGATGTCGATGCCTCATCCGTGTTTGTTGGTGCGATTGGGCATTGCGGTGGTGATGTCGGGGACAAAGGAGGGGTTGAGTCAGGCTTCTGTGTTGAAAGTCGCGTTGGGGCAATGGTGGTGATGGTGTCCCAGACTTCAGTGGCGTGTTTGCAGAGGGATTAGACAATGAGCAGGAGGCTTTCGAGAGGTTCCTGAAGGAAGTGACCCGATTAGGGCCACCCGGGTCACTCAAAACCACCTTTCAGCCTTCCATACAAATGAAGAGTCGGTCAGACAGTAGAGAATACAAACCAAGTATATATTTATTCTGATACACTCGAGTGGAGCCCCATCTGCCCAGTCGCTTAGTAGTTCTGCAGAGAGGACTGATTCAGCAAACTTAACAATACATTATGTATGTTTCAGAACCAAGGAAGACGACCCACCAATAATGGAATTTTCCAAGCAAGTACAGCTAACAGAAAGAAGTACAGTAAGATGTGTTTCGATTCTGAGGCTGGGCACACAGTATCTCTTACCCAAGGCCATTCTGTCTGTGACTGTTGGGCGAAGACCTCTATCTAGTGTGAAAGATATGCGCTAATAAGAACAGTGTATTCATTAGCAGAGCAAGGCCCAACCCTGGAGAAATGAAACTTTCCACAGCCTGCTTCTCGGGGAGGGAATGCGCAATTAAGGGCATGATTCAAAATGGCGGTTAAAGATAAAATGGTGCTGCGAATGGTAACTTACCTGGAACAATGCACAAACAAAATAGCAGAACATATTTATTTCATCATTCTGGGTGGATCTGGGTTGCGGTTGTCTAAGTGGGAGTGGCACTGGTATCTTTAAAGGTGGGAGGTCCTGAGTTGCAGGTGACAAGACAGTTGTGGTAGGTGGAAGCCCTGCCATTGTACAAGTAGAAGCAAGGAAGTAGTTTTTGCGGCATCCAGGATCTGGATTAACCAGTGGGTGGTCTGATGGCGGGGGCGGTTTCTTCATATGGGCGTGGGGGCGTTGCCCCCCTGTTTCTTTTCTATATTTAAAAAAAAATTTGTTTAATCAGTACTATTCCGTCTTTTTTTTTTTTTTACTGCATTGCGTGCTGCGCGGCATCAACCTCACCGTGAAGGAGGGGAAAGCCTCGGCTCCAAACTTACTCCGTGATTGAAAGGTGCGGCCCGGGCCTCCTTGGAATGAAATACACATATTGGGTTGGACACCAGCCTTGCTCCGCCGTGCCAGACATGTACACTTCAGCCCTTGCCAGGGTCTGCAATGTAGGAGCCCGGGTGATTGCTGCCGCAGCCCCCAAGGCTCCAAATGAGCACTGGCAGCCCCTGACCCAGCCAATGGCTGGGTCAGGGGCTGCCAGCGCTTAGCCAATCTTTGCGCTGCTTTAGTTGCGAGGTAGAGGGCGGGGATGGGGGTAGGATTTAGCCTGAGGAAGGCAGCACCTCACGTGACAAGCGAAGGATAATGAAGGAGCGAGGGCCCCCATACCTCGGGATAGGAGGCTGAGCAGAGCAAGAAGAGCGAAGCACGGGGCCAGGGCTGTCGCCTGCTTTGAGGTGAGAACGGCTGTAGACCCCGGGGGTTGTGAAGTGAGCTCGGCAACACCTTACGAGCAATCACAACCCCAGTGGCGTCCAAGATAGCAAATTTATACGTGCCAGTTTAAAAAAAAGTGCCTGGAAATGTTTCAGGTTAGTGTGCACTACAATGACTACTGACATGCTATTAGTTGTTAATCGCTTTCTTTGCAAAGAAGTTTACCTACCCAACTGTGACCCCTTTCCCCCAGTCCATTGCTGTAGGTCGCTGGCCCCTTTACTAGCGAAGCTGCTGTTATTGTTACCCCCAAAATTCATCCAAATAACGTTAAACCCCGAGGGAGCAGCTGCCTGCCATGGTATATGCAGACCTGAGACCAGCCTGCAGTGCTGTACTGGTTTGTTTTATACCGCTGTTGTGCGAGCCTGACCCTTGGCGCTTGGAAGCGGTCAGGCAGCTTGCACACGCAGATGAACGCTGTTCTGCAAGAATGGCCGGAGGCCACATCACTGGAGCATACATTGAAAAATCGGTGGGTTGAGGGCTGGGTGCGGATATGTTCGTAACTTATTTTGCCTTTCATCTTCAGACACATCTATGGAATTAGTGAATAACGACTATTTTGTTGACCCTCAGAGGCACGTTGTGTCTAATTAATAATAGCAATAGCAGAGATATTCATACAAACTGCTCTCCTGTTGTTAGTATTGACCAATGGCATGGCACCCATCGCCTTTTATCTTCTTTACATTGAAGCACTGCTACGATGTGTGCAGCTTTCTGAACGGCCTGCCTTAAACATTCCCAGGACTCAACTTGATTTCGGTTGAGTTTTACTAACACTATTGCCACCTTCTCCTGCTTGTGTCTCCTACGAAATGAAGGCCGTTGCTCTATGTAAACTCGAGGTGATACCACAATGTCAACCTGGAATGTGACTGTCGCAGCAGATAAAAAGCGCCAGTGCACTTCAGTCACACAGCACCAAATTGTCACCAGCTTCATGGTGCTATCTCGTAGTGAGGTGCTAAATGCTAATCTCTCAGGAAGACATTTCCCAATTCCTACTCTGCTAAAGTTACTGCATCACAGCAGGTTACGTGATCAGTTATGTCATCGTGAATGAGTTCATTTGTGTTGTGAACTAAGCCAGCGATTCTGCTGATAATTGTGCATTTGAGGTCATGAGTGAACCGATTACTGATGTTATTGATAAATCAGCAGGTGATGTCATAGTTGGGTCAGTCAACAGAGTTGTTGACAATTTCAATGGTTTGGTGAGAGGATGTGGTGTAATGGCCAGAGCTACAGACTTTGACCTTAGGGACCTTAGGGAACCATGTTCGAGTCTCGCCATTGGCTCAACAACCTGTGATTCTGGGTAAATCACTTAATCTCCCCGGGCCTACCAAAAATGAATGTGTCCTTGTGTAATGAAACTGGTGTTCATGTAAAGCAGTGCAATACCTTCGGGTCGAGTTTGCGCTAAATAAAACGTGCATCCAAAAAATATGATCCAAATATCAATCTCAATCATACAGCGGGAAACGTGCTAACAGTAGACATTCATCTGAGGTATGACTTAACAACGGGCCCTCCTAACTTAACATTAATACTGAAAACATAGATTTATTTACAACCCATGAATGGTAAAAACGTTAAGGCAGTGCATGTCAGCGATTTAGTTCCTCTCTTATTTCACATGCTTTACTTCTTCTTGAATTCCCCAAATTCTAGCTATTTTATAATGTTGTTATGTTGTTTATCTGTATTTTTTTCTGTGCATACTCTGAGCCATGCCAGGTGGTTATGAGGGGCTTTGATTGAGAGCTCTGGTGATGAGGCTGAAGACAAGGCAAAGTGTCTGAAGTGGACTGGCCTTTCTCCAGAGCACACAGAACAATGTTTATGTATACCAGATGAAACTGGAATTCTGTGGAAATGTGTGATTGGGGTACACAGATGTCAAACTTTTACAAGGCAAGAGGAAATACATTGCCTAAATGTAAGTGCGGTGTATGTTTGGAAGCAGTGACGTGTAAGCACGAAATTAATTTGCTTCAAATACGCTATTGGCATTCTTTTTTGTCATTTTTTCTCGGGAGGGTGACACACCCAAGACCCCACATTTGTCCTTTAAACTTGCTTGTGTTGCTCGCTATTTAAAAGTCATACCCAACTTTTACGCTCACCACTTTCACATGTCACCAGCCGCCACTGTCTGATGGCCTGGGTTGGTGGCGCTGGACACGGTCCAGGCGCGGATGGGTGCAGGCAGGCTCGCCTTTAGTGCGCCTTCGGCACCTGTGCACTGATCGTTTAACCTACAGCAGTATTATTGTAGAGTTCTTTGCTTCCACAAAAATACATACTTGTTCCCATGGTATTTATTTATAGTGCTTTACATTGCCATACAACATTCTTGCAAAGCTAGACCTATTGCATTAGCAATCCTTGTTTTTACTGTTGAGTTCCATGATATTGCCACAAGCATTGCCTGCAGCATACACAGAGGAGTGTAATCTCCCACACCTTGCAGGATACCCTTACAGTGTGTCTTTACAAGTTCAAACTGTCCTGATTTGTAAAGGTGGTCACTATTTTAGCTATGTAGTTTGCTAAGGGGGGGGTTCCTTTTTAGGTCTCGCCTGAGGCAGCGCATGCGCTGCTCTGTCAAGACATTTAGAGAGTGGGGGCTTTAGAAATGCGACCACAAGCTTTTGCTTTTGGCCGAAGGCTTGCTGTTACGTACACGCGCACAGCCGCCATCCGGCTTTCCTCGCGATGAGGCGCCATCTGGCTTTCCTCTCACTTGCTCTCCAGGCCAGCGCATGCCCCTCCCCCTCCACAGAGTGTGTCTCGCGGCCGCAGGTCTGTATTTCAACACTGCTTGCTCTTTCACTGTGCCACTTTAACTTTTGTGGCCGTGTCCAATGCTTTTTTTTTTTAGTTGGCAAGTCTGGGGTACTTCACATTAAAAAAATAACCCTCCCTCACAATGATTAAATATCACAGTGAACGCATGAGAGGTTCAGGATTTTAGAAACTCGATGCACATTTAGTTTATTCTACAAAGTTTACCTCTCCTTTTGCTGTCTCAGCATTCAAACTTTTCAAAAGTGATGTCTCCAATCCGCCCCATATAGCTTTTTACCCCCACCCCAATATCACTCCCTGCATTTTATGGCCAAGTTCTTACAAAACCTCTTTAATCAGAGAGGAAATATATCCGCTAGACAAGCCCATAAAACATTAATAAGCTGCCACAAATCATACTCGCCCGCCGATGCCTCTTCCCCCTGACAGTGTAATTGCTGACTGCGAAGGTGTGAACTCCCTGCCGCGGCGGGCTGTGATGTGTGTCTGGAATTTGGGTAGATTTGGCTGATTAGCATACCACACTCATTTACCGCTATGGGCTCTTCACAACTAGCCCCCCAAAGCACAACGTATTTATTTTCCATGTAGCTCACCTGTCAATGACACAATAGTTGATGCAAAGTTGTGACTCACAAGGGGATAATATGATTCGCTGATAGTGGATGCATTAGCGAAAAATCTGGGTTTGTCGGAGCGGTCCGGTGACTGAGTCCAATGTTTTAGACTAGGTTCCAGACCTGGTTTTAAAATGCCCCCCTCAACTTATTATGGGCTTGGTGAACAGCTGACCAATTGCCCTTGTCACTTGTGATGCCGTCAGCCAGCCCTGGCTTTTTAGCCAACATCGCTTTGCATGCTGGGGCCTGTAGTCTCGTAGCTCTAATGGAAAACACAAACATACACTTATCGTTTCACTTATCACTTAACGTTTCAAAACCAAGTCTGTTGGAAGGTGCCACGCAGGAGTTTGGGCCACTGACGAATGTTGTATGAGGGTGCTCACAGTACAATGTTGTGTACTGAGATTATTAGAAAGTAGAAAGCGTTCACTTTCTTCTATAATCCCTTTGGCATCGATGTTGGACATGTATATAGTATTCACTACAAATTGAGATTCCAATTGTGCCTAAATAATGCATGCTGTTGATGCCAAAATCAATAATATTAATTTTCAATTCATCAGTTTATTGTAAGCATAACCGTTAGAGTGCAAAAAAACCACACACATGCAAAAAACCACACACATGCACAAACACCCCCCCCCACACACACTCTCTCTCTCTTTCGCTCTCTTTCTTTATTAATTTTATCTTTGTCCTTTCAAAACCAGAAGAAATTGAAATAAAGTTCACCAATTGAAATAAAAAACTTTTCTACCAAACACGCCAAGGTCCCAGGGGAAAAAAATCATGATCTGCTCCTGCATGTTACCCTGCCAATTCCGTTTTCTAAGACACCAGGATCCGTAAAGGTGGCGGTCTTTGGACATTGATACGTTTCATTTATTTTGAAAGAGATATTCCAGGGGTGCTTCTCGCTGTTCTTATTCATGATTGCTAGATAAATGTTGTTTAACCATAGCTGGGTAGGAAGGGAGGTCACCTCTCCCTCTCATGTCGTGGGGACGTTCTGAAACATGGAACTATCAAATTAAAGCAGATGATTGACACCTGGAGCTAGAAACATACTAGATGCAATAGTTTTCTGTTCACTTAATATTCCCGTGTGAGACAAAGCCTTATTTATGTGCCCATGGGAAGGCTGCCAGTTCATTATGATTTATGAAACATGGCATAACAGTGTGGTTCCAACTTATCATAGCTTATCAGTTTGTTTATAGCTGTTGTACAATATCACAAGCCAATTACAATATGACATAGTTGCAGATCAAAATGTGATTAAAAAAAACACTTTATTTACCACTTTCATCATATTGATACACAACAAGCATTACTTGGTTACCCACTGCAGCAATACAAAGAATATTGTTCTGAGAAGGGATGATCTAAAACACAATGCACTGTGATACTGTAGCGACATATGCATTATATACGGCATTGTCAACATTTAATCAACCTGGCAGCGATCCCATCCATTCAGGCTTACTGCCCGTTCCTCCCGGCAAAGGATATATGTCTATATCAAGCTCGGTAGTGAAGGGTTAACCCACCCTGGTGGGTTCTATCCCTGCAGGCTGCTGTTAAGTAGGGGCAGAACCAATGTCCAGCAAGTAGCACTTCAGAGGACTCCAAATGTCCTTGGGTCTAGATGCCAAGGGTTGAGTTGTTGCACACAGCTCGCAATTCGTGTTACAATATATGAGGCTAATAATCCAAGCTTTTGTTTTAGGGTTGATTCTGCTGCCCCAGTGTAGTGCTATCTCCCTTTTTGCAAGTAATGGGACAATGGAAATACATTTGTGCAGCTGTTTAGGGAATATATACACGTATCCCTGCTGGGCCATCTTGGGTGAGGGGGCTATATCAAGGAGAATCATACGGAATACAATTGTGTAAATTGATCTCCAGTAACCCTCAATCTTTACACAATTCCAGGTCATATGAGCAAAATCAGCTTGTTGCACTCAGCACTTAGGGCACATGTGTGGTCGGTTGCGGTCAGTGAAGTTGATTTTCGCCGGGGTCATGCATGCTCTCCATTATAACTTAAAGTGAATCAGCTAGTGCCTGAACCAACAGCATCTTTGTGCAGGGGATGTTGCCTTTGGGTCCTTACCCAAAGGTAATTAATCCTTTTACCACATTTTGTGGAGTCATTAAATCTCTGCTGTCAAAACCTACCACCACAGTGCAATGTGAACCCAGATGGTTTAACCATGAATGTTCAGAGGCCAATAGGCAGTTACGTAAGGCCCTGTCACATAGCCCGAGGTGTAATTTACTGGTCAAGCTGTCAAGGCAGAAGTATAAGTCAGCTACTGCTAAAAGAAAGGAAGAACTATTCAAAGATCATTTGGATGCACTTATTAATGCTGCCAGCCTAAAAAACCAGCAATATATTTTGGACTAGCATTAAAGACCTAAGAACAATGGGGCAGCCGTTAACCCCTATAAGCTGCAACATAATAGGGGCAACCTGGGAAAGTCATTTTTCTACGAAATACCAAGTACACGCACTAGAACCCAATCCCTTCAAGCATAGGACTCCATCTAGGGTACCAATATTGTTAACAGAGGTTGAGTAAGCCGGGCCACCCATTGATCTCATCAGACACAAACCTGATTTCTGGGCCCCACTACTGTTAAATGTTTTCAATAATTTAACTAACGTTCGATTACCGAACACATGGTCCACCAGTATTATTGTTCCAATTTTTAACAAGCATTGGCATAGCCAATAGGTCTCGCTTTTGGGACCTTATAAGTATTGTTATGCAGCACAATATCCTTGGTGCAACAACATTAACTGTTGAATGGTTAAACACATAAGGTTCCAAAGGCGAGACCTATTGGCTATGCCAATGCTTGTTTATACTGGTTTAAGGCTATTGTTTATCCTAGTCTGACTCTAATTATGTGACATGTTGGCTTCTTGGCTATTCAGAGTAGTCTGTGACCATTATGGCCCATATTTGTGAATTGTGCGATTTCCCATTAGGAAATCACAGTATAGCAATTTCCTAATTTCGATTTCCTAATAGAGTTTGCAATTCTATAGGAATCGCTACTAGGAAATTGCAGATTATATATATTCTGTCTTGTGATTCCAAAATAGCGATTTCTATGGATTCACTATTTCGGAATAGCAAATTCAGAATTTAGTACATGTGCACCTTGGCTCCTGTTTTCAAATTCAAATTTGACTGTAAAGTGTATGTCTCCTTAGGAGGCCTCCTCTGTAAATTAATGTTTTTAGTTGCTGATGATCCTCCACATTATGCACTTTGGGCTCAGAAGCTGGCACTTCCTCTAAAGGGCTTGGCCAAGTCAGGGGGATAGCTGAGAGTAGGTGTACCTATCACACAGCACATTACAAAACCAAGGCACATAATAGTGAGACAAACAAAAATTGTCAGAAAATATGACATCTAAGTCTTCAAAAAGAAGATGCTATCTTAGTGGTAGAGAACTTTAGAAGGCCAATTACAGCAGGATGGAAGAGATTATGAAATATTTTTAGGAATTGTTTCATGGTGGAAGACTGTTTGAATCTGGGGTGTCAAGCTTGAGCAGGGCTTGGATTCTTAAATTTCTGGTTCTGTCATAGACCTGACGTTTTTTAGATAACTTTTCAGGTTTGTTCAAATGTTTGTCTTGCATGTGCTACAAGCAGGCTTACAGTTAGAATGATGGTCAATAGTAAGCCACCGTACTGAGAAAAGGACTGGTGCATACACTGAGAGGTTAATGCACTAGAGACAATTTGGACTGCAGAGCAGAGGAAATCTTTGGGAAACTGAACATTTAGGCAGCCTACTAAGGAATACATGTCTGTAGTCTAAACTCTTCTATTGGGTCAATATAAGGTGCTTTTACCAGAGTAGTTGGCGCTTCTTTGCCTACCAATATAGTCTACACTATTTTCACATGGTTGATCCCCTTTATAATGATACATATTAACTCAAATTTTGGAATGGATTGCTACCAACAGCAGTTTCCACTCATTAGAAATTGCTGATCTAGTCTTTCCATCTTTCCATCCATTGCATTTTTGTAGTTCTTCTAATGAGTAGACGAAGGGACGCAGGAGCAGTTTAGGCTTGTGTGGTCAAGGCGAGTGTGTTTTTCATAAGTGACTGCTTGACACTTGTACAAAGCTTGCCCTCGGTTTTGAAACAATTCTGCACTAGCAGTCTCTAAGCATTGGAACAAGCTAGTCTGAAGGAGGATCCTGATCCAGGTTCTTAAGAGTCGCAGACTATTGTGCTACCTATTGTTTGACAGGCAATGTTACTATGATTGTTGTAAGTCTGACATATGCAGGGCTGGCTGTGCACATCGCAAAACAGACTGCACACTTGACTCCTGGTTCGGAACTTCACTGAGACTTTAGGTTCATACACGTGCAGCTTTTAGTACTAGAAAAGTGTAAATGTCAATCATGGAGGACCAAGATTAGCTGTGAGTTATCAGCCATATACCGATTTTGTCAAGTAACCCAAATAAAAAAGGAGTGCAGAAGGTGAACAGTTTAAGAGGTGGCATGTAAAAGCTGCTGGCGGTTCTTATTTCCCCAAAGTGCAAATTATCCTTTGGCATCCTTAATGATTCCGTTTTTTTTCCTGCAGAGTGAACCCACATGTCTTTCCTTGAAAAAGATAACAAAAAGTATTGTTTTTTATTTACATTCCATGTATAAAATAAGAATTGCATGTGACATAAACTGTGGTAAGTGCATGGTTTTCAGATATAAAATTATCCCTTTTGCATTACATTGGAGCCACTACCTAGGAGATGATATGGTATTGGAAAGACCCAATATCATGAGGGAGATGCACGCTCCTTTTGGCTGGTCCAAGATGTGGTTGATGCTGTTTCAAAGCAGAAGTTGTTGGGATGTGACCTAAAAAAATACAGTGGCTGAATGGTGCCGACTCAAAGCCCACTCTGTGTATATTGTAAGCTATAGGTCTAATATATAGCACTACCAGTGGCATAGTGACCACTGCCTACTCCTAAAAAGGTTAGTGTAATTTTTCTTTTTTTTTTAAACAAATCCCCTTTTTCTTTAAGTAAAATGAGCTGCATTAAAAAAAAATGTTTTATTTAAAAGCAATCACAGACATAGTGGTCTTCTGACTTCAGCAGGCCACAATGCTTAAGAATGTGACCAATCGTAGTAGGTCACAATTGGCGATCTTCCTTTTACCTATTAATGGGGTAGGTAGAAATGCGAACCAGTATGACTGTATTTTGTGAACTGACTAGTACAAAGGTTCGGTTCCCAATTTGCCAATGAATTCAATAGATGTTGTTGTGCACGTTTATACCACGGCTTCCAAAAGCATCTTAGAACATTCCTTCTAAGAAATGGTAAATTGTGATTTATTTTATGTCGCTATTTGAATTTATTAAATTGAATGTTTGTACAAGAGGGCTCAAAACATGTGTCTCTGAATTTCAGAAAACCTTTGAGAAGCTGACTTTAAGGTGCTAAGCAGTTTGCAGGAAAATAAATGTTATTGAGTTTTATATTTTGAAAAACAGTCTTGGCTTTCCTTGAGGAATGTGCAAGAAGGATTCAGTGACTATCTCAAGAATGTGTTTTGAGGTGAACTCATGGTTGTAGTAGAGAAGGGAGAGGGTGATGAGCACCACCAGCACATGAAACACACACAGGTGCTGAGGAGAAACCTCGAACCTGAACAAATGCTACATCTTAACCATACAGATGTTTGGGGCCCTCTGACAAGATGGATGTGACAACAGACCTGGGCTTTGTCTGCACTACTGAACTCTGCATTCCCAGCCCACTGACAGGAAGCTGCCGTGTTTTGCTTATGTTGAAATTCCTGCTGCACTTTCAGGGCTCGGAGGTCAGAAGGAGCCACGCATTCCCCTGCCCCCGCTCATATCCAAGAAAGGATGTGAAAGAAAGAGGGGCTTTTGTCCCTGAGTAATGAAACAGGCATTTGCAAAGTCAATAAGTCTCACCTTTGGGACTTGGTGGCTTTGCATTTGATTTTTAGCCATGCGGTACAGCACAATTAAAAAAAGTTTTTAAAAGGCCGCGCTATATAAAAACGGAGTGCTTAACTCTAAAGCAAAAAGTAGTGCATGAAAAGCAAGCAGTGGAATCATAGAATCCAGCCAATCAAAAGAGATATTAAAGAAACTATGCTCTGGAAGGACAAACAGAAGACTGACAAGCTGGGAGACTAAGAAGTTGTTGACAAATGAGAGTGACCGGCAAGACAACGAATGGTAGGCAATGGGCAGGCTCCAGGCCCCAGGCCCCCATACCGTCTTAGTAAGCTATGTCTCGCAACAGAACGTGCATAAGTGGTCTAGTAGGCAAGACCTACAAATGGCATCTCCTGACAGATCAACATGGCACTTTGCAAGCCACAACATTTCAGGAGCCATTAATTTGAGAAATATAGGCCCATTATTTATTTACTTATTTAATTTTTTACAGAGCTCATTTATTATCCGAGGGAGTGCAAGAGCACTTTCAGGAAGAAGTATGGTAAAAAGATAAAGAATTGTACTTCACATAAGATTCATACAGAAAATGGTACAATTTCACTATGGTACAAGGGTGTCTGTGTTGCAGTTATGATCTTTATGTACAGGATGGGACACCTTTCTGCACATAAACAATCTTTAAAGGCAAATTGCTCCTTCTATGTGTGCTGCAGAATGCAACCACTTTCTGCAGCACACATAGAAAGAGCAAAAAAGTATGTCTCTTCATTGAGCAAATCTAACGCCTGCTATTCATTGAAGTTATTTTTTGGCTCTGCCTCAGATTTGCACGTCCTTGTAAATCTGGGGCAGCATCAAAAAGCAATGGGTGTTGCGTTGGAACACCCACAGCAACACCGATTGCACACCCCTTTCATGAAAATGCCTGCTTGAAAGGGTACAATATTTATAAAGTAGCATTAATCCATGCAAAGTGGCCTAATGTCGCTTTGTAAATAGGGGATTGCGCCACCGGAGCATCTTAAAAAGTGGCACTCCAATGCCCTTGTAAATGTACCCCCATGTTTTGTGTTTTGCGATGCATGGTTTTGATTTCAAACAGCCCATGTTTCGAAACATCTGCGATGCCATACATATTATGATATACATTCTTTATGTCCTAAATGTCTTCAACACTGGCAATCACTACGGCATAGGAGGGGTCAATAATTACACTTTTTAGGTCTCGCCTGTCGATGCGCATGCGCATCGAGCTTGCGAGACTATGGGGGCTTAAACAGTCTTTAACCAACTTGCAAGGAATCGTGGCGATTCCTTGCAGTGCCCGTGAAATTCAAGCTCAATGCGCATGCGCATTGAGCTTAAAAGCGTGTGCACATGCCCCCAGCCGCCTGCCTTGCATGTTTTTTCCCTCAGGCGCACTCCTGCCACACCCCCGCTCCGCCCCCTCCCCTGCCTGCCGTGTCGCATTTCTTCAGTTCCCTCAGCCGCACTCCAGGCCCCTGCTGCTTTCACACCCTCTCCCCGCTCCGCCCCCTCCCCTGCCCGCCGTGTCGCATTTCTCCTCCCCCCTCCCCTTCTCTGCCTTCCCTCCGTCTTGTCTCTTTTGGTCTTATTCTTGTTTTAACTTTTTTTTCATCTTGTTTGCCTTTCTTCACTTTCTACTGCAGTAACACACTCAGTTTGTCCCTTCACGCGACAGCATCTCTCAAATTGCAGTAAGTCTACAGCAGGTTCTTTTTGATGCTCTACTTCGTTGCAGTTTGTATTTTAAATTTGCACACTTTTGATGCGGCCGCTGCTTTCACTTTCGCGTGCACAGGGACGAGTCCTCTTCACATCCACCCCCTACAAGTGGTGCCTCCCGCTCACGTGCTGCTGGGTGGCTCTTGTTTACCCCACACTACTCAACCCCCCATCTTCGGGCCACTGCACTGTCTCGCCCGCCAGATTTGCATTTTGCCTAGCACCCTCGCCTTCAGTTCTCGTTGACAGTAAATAATAAAGCGTTTCCGCTATGCCGGCTCTGCAGTGCAGGGCCATGAACCATGTATGATAACATCACCCAAAGTCGCCATTCACATACCGTCTATACTACCGACTTTCAAAGGCCCTCATGCTTGTCTGGCTCCTCCCTAAGTAAAGCAACCCAGAAGTACAACTCTGAATCAAAGACTCTCTGCCTCATCACCATTTGCCAGCATGCGGAGACTTCAAAGACTTCAAGCTGTGGCCATAAACAGGCCCCCTGCTTGCCATAACCCCTCCCTTTTCCCCCTCCCTCCTGGACAGCCTCGCTCTCCCAAGCACCTCGCTTAGGCACATACATCGTCTATACTACCGACTTTCAAAGGCCCTCATGCTTGTCTGGCTCCTCCCTAAGTAAAGCAATCCAGAAGTACAACTCTGAATCAAAGACTCTCTGCCTCATCACCATTTGCCAGCATGCGGAGACTTCAAAGACTTCAAGCTGTGGCCATAATCAGGCCCCCTGCTTGCCATAACCCCTCCCTTTTCCCCCTCCCTCCTGGACAGCCTCGCTCTCCCAAGCACCTCGCTTAGGCACATACATACACCACTCACGTGCTCCCCACCCCCCTCCTCCCCCGATCACTTTCACGTCCGTCCGTCTCCCTAGATATAACACAATTACACGCAAAACTGAAAATGTACAGCTCAGCTGTTGATCTCCCAACTCAATGCCGTATCTGCGACATCAAAGAGTTTAAATACCTATATTCCAAGTGCTACTGTTAATGCAGGTTAAGTGAAACTACTAGTTGTTTTGAAACTGGCATAATAAAATCATGTTTTAAAAATATTATTTTAATCTGTGCCAATTGATTGTAGTTTGCACTCGCCACAGGCAGCACAGTCACTCACACACCCAATGCCACTCACACACGCAACGCCACTCACACACGCAACTCATCCACGCAACCCCACTCATCCACGCAACCCCACTCACCCACGCAACGCCACTCACACACGCAACGCCACTCACACACGCAACGCCACTCACACACGCCACTCATCCACGCAACGCCACTCATCCACGCAACGCCACTCATCCACGCAACGCCACTCATCCATTTGCAAAACCAAAAGGTCAAACTCTTCTATTGCGAGACCTATTGCATTTTCAATGCTTGTTATTTGTGGAGTGTTTTGAGTAATACATTGGGAGTAGAAATCAAGTTAAGGAGCAGATCCAATGATTGCTTGCCTGTTTGAGGTTTTGCATTCCAACCATAAAGTTGCTTTAGCCAATTTTAGATCCCAGCATTTGACTGCACGTCGGGAATGTGGGAGAGTTGGGAGCAGGCCAAGAGGGGCTAAGAGTCAAGAGCCCTAATAGGCAAAGGCGCCCAGTGCTGCTGAGTAGTAGTGATCTGTCCTCGAGATGTCACCAGAGGTAACTGTGAAAAATCTGAACAAAAAAGTGCTAGGGTCCAAAGATGTTTTGTTAGTATGTCATCACCTGTGCAGTCCACCCCTGGCACTGCTTCCTACAACAGCGATGAAGTTACTGTTCTGTCCCTTTATCTTGCTGTGCTAGTGTGCTAGTTGCTTGCTATGTGCCCCTTTGTGCTCAAAGCACAGTCCATTCATCTCGCGAAAAGATGTGTGCATAGCTATAGAAATCCCATTACATAAATTACATGTTGCTAATTGTCTTAAACAGTGTTCAACATTTGTGCAAAGATGGGTTGATTCTGAGTTGTCCCATGTTTGATGTGAGACTTTTGACCAGTACTGTTTTTCTTTGTTTTCAGTTTTTTGTAGTCCCAGATTTATAATACAAACCAACTACAAGTAACAGAATTCAGTGGAAAAAACATGACTGGATAGGTGTCTTACATGCCATGGTTCACCTTGAAAGCTCCTGTTTGTTTTGGTTTCAATCTAATTTGGTCCTACCAGTGCTAGACCAGCCAGCTGGTCCCACATTGCTGAATGGTTCAGCAAAAGCCACGGCCTGTAACACCGGCCTGACTGCCTTGGCTCAAATGAGCCTGTGATACTTGGGAAAGGGGCTCACCTTAGACGAGGCCTCGTGCTGGTGCTACTACCTTCACCATTTTAGCAGTGCCATTCTTGAAGTAAAAATATGAGCACAATTAGTACTGATGCACATTAATAGTCCCTCTTTCCTGCTAAATCTATCTGGTCACTGCGTAATCATCGCAGTTATGAATGCAAGCACCTTAATTAAGCCCAGGTGCTCTAAAAGTTGTTCTGGAGCTGGAGACAAACAAGCTTTCAAAATTAAATTGGCAAGCTTTAGTGGATCTGTCATTAATTGACAATTTCACTGTGCATGGGGGGGGGGCAGGAAAGGTGAAGGCGTGAATTTAGGACAGAGAGCAGATTATCGGGTACATTAAGCTAATACATTATTCACCTAATACCTATCTGGGCTCTATTTTTCAGTCACCTCGGACTCCAAGGAATCAACAGCCACAACACTTCCAGTGGTTATACCACAAGTTTCCTAGGCTCTTTTCTTTTCTCTCTATCCATCATTGCTATTTGAATGAGACTCCAGATGAAGGGGTAATATCCAGTCTATGCTGGTGACACACACTATTTTTTTCTAATTTCCTGCATTCTCTTCCCAGCTGCAGTCACCTGTTTCAGATTGTCTCACTACTATCACTGGATGGCTCTATTGTCAGTCTCATTATTTACTCCTCAAAAACTTGCCCTCCTCGACAGCACCTGCATCCCTAACCCAATGCACTTTTCCTGTGATACCCTGAATTCCTCCTCCTGAGCCAGAAAAACTAAGGCTATTTTCAGACCTCATATCAAAACCGAATTCTATATAACCAACACTACAACTGCAAAATATGTACTAATGTGCATATTCAAGATCCACCCTTACATCACATTCAACTTAGTCAAAATACTCATTACCTTTTTACTACTCTTTTCTACTCCGCAAATTTTACTGCAATCATTTACTACTAGGCATATTTTATTACTTATTTTCACCCTTTCTCAAGGTCCTAAACCTCCCCACCTGAACTTTGTTCAATATACTAAAGGCATGCTCTCACTTCTTCATGCCATTACCACGTTCAGTACAATAGCTTGTGTGGGCCCTAACTCGTTTTTTCACGTCACATCTCCTACACCCCTACTGCGAACTCAAGCTCAACCTACCATAACCACCCAGCGGTGTTTCAGAGTTCTTGTCCTTCCGCCTCCGAGGAACTTTCTGCTGGAACTTCTAACACACAGCATTCACGTGGCTTCCTCTGTAAGAGCAAAACGTACATTGGAAAGTAACCTTTTCCATATTGAAGAAATCTAGTGAATTATATACCCCATGCGGCGGTAAATTCAGTCTATCACATGGCTGTAAGCTTAAGTGATTGTAAAAGTGTAATTATCCCAGAGAAGTGGAATATGCGGACCTGGCCCATGCAGGTGAGAGCGGTGGGGCCGGGTGAGGGGGGATTTCGACGGACGATGACCAGAGAAAATGAATTATTTATTAATTTTCTCTTGTCATCGTAGTGAGAGGGAATTTTTACAGAGGATGCTGAGGGAAAATATTTATTTATTTAATTTCCCCTCGTCATTGCTTGTGGAATCCAACCCTCACCCAGCCCCACCACTCTTACCTACACGGGCTGCGGCTGGGAATGTGGCCTCCCCAATATTATCCAGCAGTTTATCATACCCTTTATTGCTTTCTTAAAATAGTTCGGATAGAAGTGTTATTGTTTCATATTAAATAAAAAATGAATACATAACTAAATTAACAGATACAACTATTCCTGTTTGTTGGGCTTAATGGCTGTCGGGGAAAGCAGGGAATTGAGACTTATCCTCTGACCAAACTCACTTCAAACAAGTCACTGACCGTCCCGTCGTCCCCCCTCCGACCCCCCCCCCCCACCTATTAAGGAGTCTTGAAGAAAATAAGGCCTTTTAGGATGTAGAGCTTACTCTGTGGTCTTTTTCACAAAAGCATCTAAACAACCACATCTAAAGGGGTTGGGGGGGTCCCATGAACTGTAGGACATTTTTCAATAATTGAGTTGCAGCTTGTTATTTTCTATGCAACTTGGAAGCATATTTAATACTCTCAGGTAATGGAATATCAACGTCTCAGGGCTGAAAAGTTGAGAGTAAAGAGCAAACGAAGCGGGAAAATGCAGCATTCCGTGAGCGTCACCTGAGCAGCATTCGCTGCCCTGCGCATAGGAATGATACGCCCACCCCTCGAACCTCGCTTATAGCCGTGAGTAAGTCCTCTTCAAACAGTGTTTACTACACCGTGATACATATTTCATCTGAGCTAAGCCATGCACTCACGGGTTTCAACGCCGCTGCCATTAAGAGAAATGGCAGCTGGCCAATAAAGCACTGAGTGCATTTTCTATCACCCTGGCGGCTGCGAGTGTACGCTGTTGGCCGTCAGACGTTCAGCTGTGCGTCAAAGAGCAGACCCACATGTCGTATCTGCCCTTTTCTACGTTTATATGATCGGTTGTGTTTAAGTCAGTGAAGCTGTACAAAAGGATGACAATGGTGATACACTTTAATGGATGCTCTTTAAGAATTAATCTCTATATTTTTAAGCTACCTCCACAGATTCTTTCTTCCGGTGTAGACATAGAAGATATTTTATTTCAGTGCATCCCCGTGATTTGAAGGGAGACACCAGTTCCCGTTCCCTCTACACTCGTGGCCTGTCAAGAAAGTCCTAGCTGCTACTTTGAGTATGAAGGAAAAGCAAAACAGAGTTCATTGTGATTGAAGTATAGTGTATACTTAATGACATAAAAGAATTGTGCAAGAAAAGATTTAAGACAGGAGTGGGTGGTGTGGCTGTGTGCTCACTGCAAGCTCCTGGTTGTGAGCGTCATGGGCACTATGCATGGGCAGTGTGGGCAGCTGCCCAGGGCCCCGCTCTCAGCCCACGAACACAGGGCCCCACATCAGTGTGTCATGGCACACTGGTCCTCTCCTGACCCCCTGCTCACCCCCTGCTCATCTAATTTGGGAGAAAGGTAGCTCCTTGCAATTGTGCCCACAGGAGGGGTCCCGCCCATAGGCCTCGCAGCCATGGTATAGTGAGGCTAGATGTAGCGGAGGGGGGCCCTCCTCTTGTCCCAGTTGCAAGGCGAAACCTTTTGCACGTTTGTCCTGTAATCAGGCCTCCTGTCCTGCTGCTCATTCAGAGGCACCATAGGACGCCCATTGTCCTGAAGCAGTTTTAAGCATTTTTGATAAAAAAGCAACTTTCTACATTCAGCTCATTATGAGCTGCTAAGAGGTGCGTGTAGGTGTCTGAGAGGGAGGGGCTGCAACTCAGGACCAGGGTAATCTACAGAAATGCAAACAGCCCTGAATGTGTAAGGTTGTTTGCAAATTAGAGGGGCCACGCACACTGCGTTTCTGCCCAGGGCCCCCAAAATCCTCGAGCCGTCCCTGGTGAGAGCAGTTGATTTTTTTCATCTCCCTGGCCCATTTTCTGTGTAATGTTGTAATGTAATTCTCTCAGTACTCCAGCGCTTATTTTTTCAGAAGATATAAGTAATGGTGCCCAAAGCTGCGCCCAGAACGCGGGCCGGCACCGGCATGGCGAATACCAAGGCCGTGTCATGTAAACCCCCACCCCACAACTCCCCCAAGCTGAAAAAATAAAATGGTAATTTATTACCATTCTATTTTTCATTCCCTGTCCCAGGTCGGGGGTTGGACCGCTGCTGTCTGACAGCAGCCCGGAGGAGGGTGAGCTGGTATTGCAATGTTAAAAGTGTGCATGACTTTTTGGCCGGCCATCTTGCGATGGCCAGCCACACGTGCACTTTAAACCTCTCAACCCAGCTGTCTTAAGACAGCTGGGTTGGGAGTAAGTGCAGGCCTCCAGCGCACTGTGGAGCACCAAATGAGGTTGCTCCCTCCAATAAGGGCACTTCTCACTTGCTGCATGGGCCAGGATCGGCCAGGGAGTTCCAGCATCCGGTTCCAGTTCATGGATGAAGAAGAGGTCCGAAGAAAAGACGTCGCGTTAAGCACAATTTATTTTTTACTCTTGCAGGTTCCTGCTTTCTTCCTTTGTTATGATTTTTCTGCCTTTCTCTTCCTCTGTCTTTCCCCTTCCTGCTTTTTCCACTCATATTCACGTGTGCCTGGCAATGTCTATTACCATTAACAATATTGAACTCTTCAATAAAAAGACTAATGAAATTAGAATTTATTTAATTTCCCTTTAATTAAAAAAATACCGTACCCAGAGAATTTCCCATGAAAAGTTATATTTTTTTGCTATTTTAATGATCTAATTCCTGTGTTAAATTACAAATCTGTTCCAGGGATGCTTATTTTCAGAGAGGCGCTATATAGAACAATGTTACATACTCTTTGTGCTATTTTCTTCTTCTAGTCTTTTTTTGCTGTGATCTCTGCTGAAGAACCGCTGTGACTATCACATAAAAGAAACGATGCAATAGAACTCACCCTACCAGTATCCTGTGCAGTAATAAATGGCACCTCTGAGCAGATCACCAGCAAGTGGGCAAGCTGTATTTTCCAGTTTACTCATTGTGACCTGCCTAGGATTCTTATGAAGGGCCTGTTACTGTTAACATTTCACAGCTAAGTATGACCTCTTATTAGCTGTCTATATCAAATTTGACTAGTTTACTCAAAGATAATAACTTGATTTTATACAGAATAAAGACGTTCTAGCGACTATTTTGCTGCAAGGCATATCAAGAATGAAGATTACATTCTCGACATTTGACTGAAAAATTGTGTAATTCTGGGCAAATCTCTTTGAGCTTCAGGTTACAAATAACATTAACTTCAGTATGTAAACAAAAAAAATCTACCTTATTGTGAACAGTCCTTATTACATGTTTCATTTCTCCTCCTCCATCACATTTTGGTTATCGCAATCACTTCTCAGACTCACCCCGCACGTCATATGAGTCTGTGCACAACACCCCTTTTTCTGGAAGGCCCTACTACAATTAAAACATTCCCAGTAGAGTACGCCGGTGCTTCTAGGAGCTATGTGTGGCATATTACATGCCTCAAAACATTTCTTGTTCTTTCGAATATGAAAAAAAACAACATTTCTTTTCAAACTCTCCCATGATGTTCTTATAGTGGATCCAAAAGTATGTACTGACGCCTGGTGGTGCCAACAACACAAACTCGATTCAGAAAAGGGGGTGGTGATGAACAGAGTGTCTGAATTAAGCAGACCACTCTTACCCAGTCCAAAGATAAGGGCTTGATCCATCACCGTTATTTAGCTCACTGCCCCATCCCAGCTCAGAACCTGGCTATATGCAAATTAGTCTGTCCCTGGCCCAGTGCATCATGGGAACAGGGCAGACCAAACTACCAAGCCAATTCTTCACCAGAAAGGAGACAAGCTACCGGGGACCGGTTTCTGGCATTTCAGCCTCGTCGGCCCGGCTTGCTTGAATCCTGATGGAGCAGTGAGCAAGGGACTCATGTCTGAGTTCTGAGCTGGGATGGTGCAGTGAGCTAAAAAACGGTGATGGATCAAGCCCTGATCTTTGGACTGGGTAAGAGTGGTCTGCTTAATTCAGGCACTCTGTTCATCACCACCCCCTTTTCTGAATCAACAACACAAACTCATCATTAAAGATGATTCTTGGTACATGCCCCCGTCCAAAGTCTCTTTTCTTATACCAAAGACTGCTGTTTAACCACACTTGCTTGTACATGCCATTTAAAAGCAATCACAGAACCATGATTGCTTACTACCACTTTGATTCATTCACAGCCAACTTGCGTTCCCAGAATGCATTGTAGATTACCTTGTAGTGTATAATTATAACTCCTCAGTGCCATGTTCTCTTTACAATACCATCAATGTTGCCAATTCTTTCCTTCCTTTTCTAGGTCGGTTTACATTTGTGCAATGATTGATAACAGCCCTGAATTCAAAAGGTTCATTACTTGCAGTTCTATCTTCGGGCAATTTGGGCTGGACTGTTCCCATGAGGAACCGGGTCAGAAGACTGATTTGCATATGATTGGGTCTAAACTGGGGTGGCATGGTGAGCAAAAGAACGATGGCTTTAACCCAGATCTTTTGAATGGGTGTGAATCTATGATTTATTCACCATTCTGTCCATCATTTGTTTGCGGAGTCAGGCGCATGACAGCAGCGTCGTGATTGGTCTGAGTGCCGTGGTTCGGCGTTAAGACGGAGACTTGGAGCCTTTGCATATATTCTTCACCCAGACTGAGCAATACAGCTGGGTGGAGAACATGCTAAGTATGCATGACAGTTTGGCTGGCCTAAGACAGACGGCCAAACCGTCATGCGCAATTAAGGTGTACATTATACTACCACTCCTTCTGACGCAGTGAGCCCAGCCATGACGAATCCTAACTTGGCTCCAATCTCCACTAAAATAAAATTCTGTCATAATCATATTATTTTTCCTTTGCACTGCTCCAAGATCATCTGGCAGGATGTTCTGCTAATGATAACTTTCAAAACCAGACAGATGTTTAATCAAAATAAAAGCTAGGAAAGATAAAATAGTATAATACATATGGGTTCATGTAGGTCAAGGGACAGGAGACATCAGAGCTGCCACAGTGCTGATTTCCTAATCAAATTTTCAAAATCTTTGTGTTTCAACTGTCTGACAATTTAATCTAAAAACATCTGTTGGAACCCTCTGCTGAGGACTGTCGCATTAAATTTCTGTGGAGCTTGGCATCTTGCTTAAGTGAACTTCTACTGCTCACTTAGTAAAAGAAGTGCAGGACCGCCGCCATATTATGTGCATGTCTGCAGTTTCTTAACAGAATCAGTGGTCTCAGTAAAAACTAAAACACAATGCCTCATTCAGGGTCCCATAGAACTGCTAGGTAAATTCGGTGAGGAAAATACAGACGCCTCACCTTGTTTTTTCTTCTATGTAGTTTTACGTCTCCATTCTAAGTTCCATGGTCAGATTGAAGAGTGACTTGTGGAGCTGGTTTTCCCACAATGAAAAATCCCACGTTTTCACGTCCATGAATTCTTCGACGGGAAGTACCCGGAGGAATTTGTGAAGGGAAAAAGCGTAGTTCAGTGTGCAATTCCTCCACAACTGTGAATTGAATATCTGCCACGTGCATTGTTTGCGCTTCACTTACTATTCACCAAAGCATTCGGAATGTGAGCCAGTATCTTTCTGCAAAATAGATTTTCAGGGAGTTTAAGGGAGTGATCACTTGAGGGAATTAGCTATGGATGTCCACCTTTAGTGTCCCAAGAGAGATCATTATACAACTCTTCATTAATTATTAGAAAACCTCCTGGGCTCAGTTCTTTGAACAATAGTTCAATTGAAGCATCCTCCATTTCTTGGCAACTTTCTGGTGACTTGCATCAAAATATCTAATAATTCATGGGATGGGAAAACAGTAGAACTGCAGCCATGTCAAGGGTAGTACAATGGCTGTTTGTAGAGAGAAGGTGAAAACCAAAGAATGTATTTTTGAGTTATTGGATTCAAAGGGAAAAGATTATATTGAGGTATGAGAAACGATAGCTCAGAATGGCATAACTCTTTCTTAAGTACTTCAATTGCCACCAAATCATTTAGATGTTACCTGGGAACTGTTGGATTTTACATAGCCTTCACAATCTGATTGGACATCTTGCTTCCCTAACTGCACACATATGTCAAATCAGCATTGGAGGTAAAGCCCTTGTTCAGGTTGAAACAGGAGGTGAAAGGGACTCTAAGGAGACATCAAGGCCTTGCTCAGCCAGTACTGGTAATCTCCTGACACGTGTTTCAGGATTCTTCTCATGGGAAAAGAGAGTTCCTTCATGTGGATAAATAAATGTTGCTTTGTAGTGCTGATTTTCAGCCTTGGCTGAGCAAGTACTGCATTATGAATACTATTGAAATGTGAACAAGGTGAACTACATTTACCATAATTAAGTTGCGGGAGGACTGGTGAAACATGATAGGGTTGTATCCTGCCCCGTGAAATGCAGCTGATGTATATATTCATGTAATCGCTGATAGGACCCCACTAGGATTGACAGAAATAAGTTGAGGGATACAACATGGATTTTCAGTCCCACTTAGCTTGTTTGCTATGCCATTTGCACTGTTCATAAGGGCTGCTAAAAAATGTGATGATATGCAAACAATCTGACCACATTTTTAAAAACTTGAAGACAGACAGAATATACATCCCATGTATCATGGGAATCGCCTCATAGATACACTTTATGTTTTGAGGGCAATGAAGTGCATTCAAAAATTAGAATGTTGCCTGACCTGTCAATGGATTTAGCCATCAACTAGTTAAGAAGATAACAAAAGTCTTGAAGAGATTTAATCATTTTGTTCTCAGCAGTGGAAGTGACTCATTCGAACATCAAGGACTCTAGCTCCTTCAATCATGAGTTGACACATCAATGTCTTTCGTGATACGAATAAACCATCCAGTTACGATCTCTTTTGTAATGAGGCTGTTCGGGTGAAGCTTGCTCACATATCATTGATTTTAATACAAGAATTTATTTCCAAAGAGCAGCTTCAGAAAAAAGAACCAGTAACAGGGCCAATCCCACCAGCATTCAGTGGCCACACCGAACTGTCCCCAATGGCTCACATAAGAACAATCCGTTTTTTCATATGTACATTCTGGAACTTTCCCTCCCCATACACTTTCCGGATGATCTCTCCTGCTCAACAGTATTCTTAACATCATAACAAAGACTTGAGGAGTTGAATTCAAAATATAGAGGCGCAAGATATCAATTTTTGTTATGTGTGAAATCAACATTAAAGGAGCACGATGTAAGTCTCTATCAAAATAGAAAGGGGCATTACTCTTCTTACCCTTGGATTATTCTGCGGCTGTATGCTTGGGCATTGCTCAAATCCCTTAGGAATTTTATGAAATGCTGTTTGCTATTCCCTTTCCCACATGTTTGGGATTGCAAATGCATGATGAATAGGTACTGTTTGTGGTTCCTTTGGCATTTCCTGAGTTCAGTATGAAGTATTGATAAAGCCATCTGTTTACAATTTGGAAAGTGTTACGTTGCATATTTTCCAATGCGTTGAGCTGAAAAGACGATTTAAATTCTTTTTTATTCCTTCCTTTCTTGCAAGGCACTAGAGAATTGGTGAGGATGGACATACACATGGCAATATTTAACAAACTGACAAGAGGGGGACACATTTTCCTTTCTGCAGAGAAAATGGGGTGCTATTTGAATGGGTAGTACAGGGGATCTTGCTGTCAGTGAAACACTTTTGAGAAGTGTAGCGGAAGTGAGGGGATCATTAGAAGAGGCAAACCGGTGGGCAATTAACAGATAACTAAAAGCACTGTTTCGTATTTGAAGCGTTTTCCATTGGCATCCAGAATATAATACATGAATGTGCGGCTAGAAAAAGAAGTTTGTTTTCCAGGGACGCTCGCCTGCCTGATTTATTGGGCCATCTAATGGGTTGTCTGACTATTTTGACATGAAACCTAACCCTAGTTTGAAATCTTGAGGCATCTTTCCATACGTTAAAAGATTGCATTTATATGTTTGGTACTAGATAAAGATGAATAAACCTCTATTCCAGTCTGGGAGTTACTGTGTTTTATTTGACACAGAGTGCGAACTGGTCTAGAATTTTTTTTTGGTTCTGGAAAAATGATATTCTCCTCAGGGTAGACTGAGGGGCATATTAACAAAGGCAAACTTACACATGAGTAAATCTACCCAATACTTTTACACTCATGACTAACTTTACTTCTTAGGGCTATTCACCATTTACAAGTGTAAATGTAATCAAAAGTGCAGATTTACATGTCTCTACAACCTGAAAAAGGATGTGAACCCACATTTACAAGGGTAAAGTTAGTACTGCCAAAGGAGCAGTAGTAAGTACAGTACCACACAAGGCCAACTGCTGGTACTGCAATACCCTCCCATACAAACTATTGGAGGTAGGGTAAAGTAAAAGACCATAGCAAAGAATGTTACATTAAATGATTTGAAATAGCTATAAATAGAAATAATTTAAAAGAAAAACAAAACAAAATGATCTAACAATTAAATGTTTTATTTTATTTGTCTTACATTTAATGAACTTTTTAAAAGTTTCCCTTTACTATAAGGGGTTTGAGGTTCCCCATAGTGTAAAACCCTCTAGGTGTCCGAAATCTCTTCACATGGACCCTTTTGAGTAATTAAGTCATCCTCCTTACCCATCTTGTAGCAGCCACTAGGTAGCCTCTATGTGAGGATCACAGCTAATAAGTAAATAAGTCAGTGCAGATACAGGTTTTTGGCTGTAGCCACCCACATGGGCATTTTCATTCCTGGACTATCAACTCCTCCCTTATGTAATCCACAGATAATCTCCTCAGATTACTGATAAGCGAACTGATTTGTGTGGCCCTTTACATAAAGTGGGAAGCAGCAGCATTTTGCCCAGCAGGGCCATTGTCAAATGGCACATTTGTAATGCAAGCACATCCTTCTTTAGACATGGTGGCATGAAACAAGCCTTTATTAAGTCTTTAATAGTGATGGTCAAATACGCTGCTAATACTCTGTAGAATTATCAACGACCACCTCCTTCCGCCCCAAAAATATATCGTTCTGTGCCTGTGCAGTTATCTGTGGATGACAGGTCCTTGGATGGTCTTAATTTTGATCCATGAAGGTACTTCTTATGCTGAGTGTTGCTGTAACAGCAGGGGCAAATTTGACGTTAAAAGTTTGCATGAACCATGTAAATCAACAATACTAGATCTGTGTCTACTGATGGATGTACAATCATTTTACTAGTGCTGGGGCACAAAATATTACACCTCATCCCAGCCAAAATAAGACTCCTCTTTGGGATGGGAGTTGAGAAGTCGGCCCCCCGCTCCGTAAAACACTACTACTCCAAACCAGTGGCAGGCTTTGGATAAAATGTCAATAACTTAAGGCAACACAGCTTCAGTAATAGGTATGCAGCATAAACGGCTAAATCTTTCTCCTCCAAATGGAAAAAAGTGACCCAAGTCCCGTTCAACCTACTTAGGTCTTGTCAATGAGATGTAGCTGTGGAACAGCAATTATGGGCCCAACATCTGGGGCAGTGGCGTAACAAAAGTTTAATGGGCCCCTCTGCAAGGTACTCAGAGGGGCTCTCGCTCTGGATTTAATCCGGAGTTATCAAGCCTGAGTACTGTACTAAGGGAGCCCCCTGCAGCTCGGGGTCCACCCTCCCCGCGGGGGCTGCCGGGGCCTGTGTTACTCCCCTGATCTGGGGCACTACCTCACACTTAGGGCATCTATGACGACAAACAACAAGATGATTGAAGAAATGCTTGAATTAATCTGAGCCACTGGCAAATGCTTAGGCCACATTTCAGATTATCGGTGTTTGTCCCTTATCCCAAACTGAATGGAGACCTGCTCTATGGCAATCTGTCTGGTCTTCTCTTCTAGGAGCAGTTCAATTTACGTCATCGGTATATCCTGAGCACTGCTGGGCGGCTCCTATTGGAGCAGAGCCAAGACTGATTTGCTTATGTCTAGTTCCTGTTTAAGGTGGTATGGGGGGCAAACACAATGGACTAGATTGCGGTCCAAAATAATTACGAGTCATTGAGATTAATTCAAACAATACACCAATCTCCTTTTTCGTCAAAAATTTAACGCAGCGTTTCTCATTTGTTGATAGCTTAGTGTGATTTTTCTTTTTGCATGGTAGCGCGTTTTATGAAGATACATGGACTGGTATGTAAACATATTAACTGCTCAAGCATTTATGTTTTAATCTTTTAGATGTGCTAGGTTAATGGTGGCTGTGTCTCCTGATTATATGCAGATCACAATTTTATGTAGGACAATATCTATTAAGAACAACTTTCCTTATGCGCTTTTTCCTCCGTCAATTGTCCTCGGATCCTTCTTAAAATGTTGTGCGCTGTTCTTTTGGTGCTAGTGTTGATAAATGTAGCTGTAAAAAAAGAAAAAAATCGGTAGCCATCTCGCCTTGACGTTTTAACAAGAAATGACGTAATATGGACACTGACCCAAGGGGAGCTAGCAGGCATTTCTAACGACCCAATTACAGCTGGGTAAACTGAGGCCCGCCGAGAAATAAACTTTACTTGGTGCCTCGGGAGTTCGTCGTACAGTCGGTGAAGCTATGGGTTGACAGATACTCGGCACTGCACACCAGCGCCCCTCTGTGCTGTGGAGCAGGCCCAGTTGCGGCTTATTTGGCTTCCAGTCAGATCTTGTTGGTAGCCTGGTGAGGACCGCTCAGCTTGGGCCAATATACGGGCCTTCTTTCACTGTGCACATCCTTGGTAGTTTCGGTTTCAATGTTGCTTGCTTTTCTTGTGTGGAGTCTCATGTTGCTAACATGTCTTGCCTTTCTTTGATTATTGTGGTAACAGGCCGAAATGTATAGAAATAGATTCTTGATTTCATTTTGCACTTTTTCACTACATTTGATAAATGCACTGTGGAAAACACATATTAAAAATCCCTATTGGTATAGAAAAATAACCGTTCTAATTATTAATATTGATGGGGAATTTAAAACTCAACTTAAATTTGCCATACTTACAATTTGAAGGCGAAATTCAATTGGAAGGTGCAATTCAAACAGCTTTGCCAAAGTACTTTCACATTCCTAAATTACATAAACATGTACTTTGGATTTAAATACAGTGCAGTAAAGAGAATTGGACACCAAATAACATGAATCTATTTTACTATTGTGTGACATCGAACGTTGAAGCTCTGTTCATGTACATCCACTAAGATACGATATAAAGCAAGATTGATGCAAATGTGTAATGTTTTGAGGCAGACTTTGTCGTAGACGTTATCATCCTAAGATACTGTAAAAACAAGCATTTACCAAAATTAATAGGTATCGCCTTTTTGACCTATTGGCTGTGCCTTTGTTTTTTGCTGGTGCTATACTGCATCAGCAAAAAGCAAAATGCTTTTGCTGATGCTGTATAGCAGTGGCCAGAAAGAGGAAAGGAAAAAGGTGCCATTATGTGATATGCACATGAGTACGTAGCTGTCATGATGCTCCTGGCATTTAATTCCTTAAGCATGCGTGATGGCAGCTCACAAGTCCTAAAAAAACGTGAGGGAACAAAGTTAGGCAGTATGCAAGTGACCACATGGCGTGTGATATCACGGCACAGCATCACAAGAAATGGCATCACAACCCTTGACCTCAGAGGAATTGAAAGCAAAAGCAGTGACATTAGATCTTAACACCTCACACATGTTTAATGGGTCTATCATGAGTACATTTGAGCTCATTATAAGATTAACAAACGAGATTGTGCATTGGGGTTGTGAAAAAAATTAATGCAACCCAGACTCAAAATCTGGGCCTCAACTTAAACATTTATTATTTAAAAACTGCCAGAAATTAATAGGCAACAAGGAGAAGTGTGGAAGTAAATCTGGTCTTCTTAATTGGTTGCAAAATCGGCATTTTAAAAATATATTATTGAGTTAAGGCACCTCCTTCTAATATCTTTGTGTGGTTCATAAACCTAAGGGAACAGTAATAATGGTAAGATGACCCTGGAGGATTACGCATTTGCTGGAGAGATCTGTGTTTTGTCTAGTCCCAGTTTTGACACAGAGATCTTTTGTTACCTGCAGTTCATAAAGTGTATTCCTTCTAATATAGCACAGGGAGCTATGAAGGACATGTGACTTGTGTTGCTGCATTTCTTAGTAATTTTTAAACCGTTTGAGCTAGAAACTATTTTTCTTGTAGTTAAAATCTGCAGATTGTGCATCAAATGATGGATTATACTACAGAGGAGATAAATCTGTAATCATGCCAAAAACGTTGTGTCAGCACAATCACATAATGGCAGTGGCACTGGGATAGGTTAGAACGTTATGTTTTCGCCCCCGTACATACATTATCCTAATGTAGCTAAAATGGTTGCATTTGGTTAGAAATATATTATTAGTAAAATTAATAACTGTGGTACATTGAAAATTCTGAGTTTGTGCTTCTCCAAACCAACTCTTAAAGTATACTGCCCACTAGCAGAAGCGACATGTCATATCAGTGGGGCCCAACGTCTGTGAAGATGGTGGATGGATGCCCTCTACACGCGTGTACCCCCAACTTTTGTACTGCAAGATGGCTTACACTCAAGCATGTGTCACTCTGCTTGCACCCGCCTCTGGAATGATGTGGGCCACCATTGTATTTGTGTTTTTTGTTTACCAATCCAAGATGGTGGGCGCCACTTGGAATAATAATTAAGAAAAATTAAATTTCCAAGCATGCAAGCGATTTATTGACAGCAGAGTGACCCAGAAGTTGCAGGGCCCCCAAAAAAACTAAGTTTAAACTTTTTTATTGTGTGGAGCACAAGGGGAGGGGGGGTAAAGGAGTAATACAGAAGTGGGCTAGTGGAGTCGATGAGGGAGGGAGCAACAGGCACTACTATGTCATACTCAGCGATCTCAACTTCCACGTCGACGACCCCAACATCACCATCTCCATTACCCTCCTGGAGAACCTGACTAACCTTTGCCTACCCCAACTGGTCACTGAACCCACACACTAAGCCAGACACATATTTGACTCCATTTTTTACTACAGCGACATATTAAAATTCAGCCACGTCAAAGAACTCACCTGGATCGACCACACCATTGTTCACTTCAATATATCTGATATCCAGCATACCGCCATCAACCACCACAGCTCCTCCCACAGCAGCTAAAGCAAGGTAACCAGGACTCAGTAGACACAGGCCCTCCGCACCACCCAACCCAAATCTTCAGCAGAACTTGACCAGGCCATCCAGAATGTCTCTGCCCGGATCACCGAATGCGCCGACAGAGTCACCCCGCTGAGACCAGCAAAAGCCAACATAAACTCTATACAAGCCAGGTTATACACCCCAGAGCTCAGAACCACCAAGTGTAACTGCTACTGACTCAAGATGAGATGGCGCATCACTAAGACCCCTCCGAAAGAGCCACTTTCAAAGCAGCCCACAGACACGATCGCCTGCCCATCGAGAAAGCCAAGAGAGCAGTCATTACTGCCTACACCGATACCGCGGCAAACCTCACGAAGAAACTCTGCACTGAGTACCCCATACACTCCTCCCAAGACCTCTGTGACACTCTCTTGGATTACTTTCACAGCAAGATTGCCACCACATACAACAATTTCGGCCCCAACCACTCTCAGCATCGACAACCTCAACCGTCCAACAAACACCAGCCAAATGATTACCACAATCACCACAAGGTCTCCACTCACCACTCAGACCACCACAGCCATCATGTCGTCCATCAAATCCGGGGCGCCCACCGACCCATGTCTCAACCATTTCTTCAACCTCTGAACCAACCCAATTGGCATGGTACTCACCAGCCTCCTCAACACCTCCAACTCCAGAGCAACCTTCCCGGGCAAATGGAAATACGCAGACATTAGACTCCTCCTAAGGAAACCTTCGCCAGACCCAATCGATGTCAAGAATTCCAGCCCAATCTCCCTGCTCTCCTCCCTGCCCAAGTACTCGAGAAAGCCATCAATCAATAACTCATGAACACCTGGAACAGAACCACCTACTTGACTCCTCACAATCAGGATTCCATACCAACCAAAGCAATAAGACTATGCTGACTGCTGCCACAGATGACATCATAACTCTAATTGACCACAGAGAAACAGTGGCCTGATCCTCCTTGACCTCTGCTGCGTTCAACACCGTCTCCTACCACACCCTCATCGACAGACTCCATAGCATCGTCATACAGCAAAATGCCCTCTGGTGGGTCGCCTCTTTTCTTACCGGATGCTCACAGAACATCCTACTCCCTCCCTTCGCCTCCCCCCCCCCCCCTCCCAAAGGACATAATTTGAGGTGTACCCCAAGGATCTTTCCTCAGCTCCACCCTGTTCAACGTCTGCATGATCCTCCTCGCTGATATTGTCTGTTCCCACGGACACAACATAATGTCCTATGCAGATGACACTCTGCTAATTCTCTCACTCACAGTAGACCCTTCCAGTGCCAAAACCAACTTCTGCAACGCCATGACCAATGTAGGCAAATGGATGAGAGACCACTGCCTCAGACTCAACTCCGACAAAACGGAAGTACTGATCTTCCGGGAAGAACACCTCCATATGGGACCACAGCTGGTGGCAGCAAAACTTGGTCCAACATCAACATACCACGCACCCAACCTTGCTATCATCCTTGACCGCCAACTGACCATGAAACAAGTCAACTCAGTTGCCTCCACCTGCTTCCACACCCTTTGCATGCTCTGCAGAATCTTCAGATGGATCTCAGTCAACACCAGAAAGAAAGTCATGCAGGCCATTGTCACCAGCCAACTCGATTACGGCAATGCTCTCTACACCAGAATTTCCTCGCAGCTCCTCAGAAGACTCCATACCATACAGAATGCTGCAGCAAGACTCATCCTAGACCCCCCCCAAGTGGACCCACATCACCCCCACCTCAGAAACCTCCACTGGCTCCCCATCCAGAAGTGATGCTAGTTCAAGATCCTCACGCATGTCTACAAAGCTCTACACAATCAAGGATCATCCCACAGAAATCATCGGCTCAACTTTCATCTACCCGCAAGACAACTGCACTCCTTTTCTCTCGCACAAATCCCCTGTATCTGTTGCAGCCACTGGTGGGTATGATCCTTCTCCTACATCACTGCCAAGACCTGGAATTACCTGCCTCTCCACCTCTAATAGGACCCTCCCTGGCGGACTTCAGAAACTCAAGACCTGGCTGTTCGACTGAGACATGGCACCCCAAGCCCCCAGGGTGACAGTGCTGCGCTATAAAAATGCTGATTGATTGATTGATTGATTGATTGAGGGAGTCATTGGGGTGTAAATAAATAAACCAAATGTTTTAAAAACAATGTTGGTGGTGGAGAATGCATCTTGGAGTGTGTGGGGTGGGGATGGGTCTTGAAGAGGATAAGGAGCAGACAATAGAATGAGCAGGTGAGGAGGAGGGAGCAACACAGAACTTGTAGGTGGGTATTTGGGGGATGCCCAAGAAATTGCATGCACTCTGGTTCAGTGTTGAAAAAACAAAGTTGTTTCCTGAATGTGAGCAGTGGAATGATACACGTCATCCAGTTGAAAAGATAAGGAGGCTGTTCCACAGTAGGCACCCGCACAAAAAGAGGAACAAAATCAATCAACTAAGAATCAAGCAAATGAGAGTGACAGCAAAGTCAACCAATCGTCATCAAAGGGTGGGCTCTGTACCCACTGTATTCTTTTGGTATGTTTTTTCAAGCAGCTAACACCTGTTGTAGGTGAGACCTAAACATGGACGGTTTTATATGGATATTTTATAACACCGCACACTGATCCATGGTGTGTATCACTTACAACGCAACTTTTACGTCGTAATGCTGTTACAACGCAGCTATTACAACGCAGGATCCATTACAACGCATGGCATTACAACGCATGGCATTACATCGCAGATACTATTACAACGCATACCATTACATCGTAAGTATTGGTAAGTATATAATTTATTTTAATTTTATTTAATATTATATAAATGATTTAATTAATATTAATTATAAATAAAAATAAATAAAAATATTTATTTATGTTTTTAAATATTATAAAATAATATTTATTATTTTAAGTATTATAAATTAATATTTATTATTTTAAGTAATTTTTTAAATAAATATGAGTATAGGAGTATATGTATAGGTGTTTGGGGGTACAGGGTGTTTTTAGGTTTCAAGGTAGGGTTTGGGTTTTGGGGTACAGGGGTGTTTTTAGGTTTCAGGGTAGGGTTTGGGTTTTGGGATACAGGGGTGTTTTTAGGTTTCAGGGCAGGGTTTGGGTTTTGGGGTACAGGGGTGTTTTTAGGTTTCAGGGCAGGGTTTGGGTTTTGGGGTACAGGGGTGTTTTTAGGTTTCAGGGCAGGGTTTGGGTTTTGGGGTACAGGGGTGTTTTTAGGTTTCAGGGCAGGGTTTGGGTTTTGGGGTACAGGGGTGTTTTTAGGTTTCAGGGCAGGGTTTGGGTTTTGGGGTACAGGGGTGTTTTTAGGTTTCAGGGCAGGGTTTGGGTTTTGGGGTACAGGGGTGTTTTTAGGTTTCAGGGCAGGGTTTGGGTTTTGGGGTACAGGGGTGTTTTTAGGTTTTAGGGCAGGGTTTGGCTTTAGGGATAATTAAATTATATTTACCATTTTTAAATTAAATGAAATATATTTAATAAATTAAATTAATTATTTTACATTAATTACATTTTTTAATTAAATTAAATTAATTACAATTTTTATTATATTTACATTTATTAAATAGATATTATTTTATTAAATTAAATTAATGACAATTTTTAAATGTCTTTTAATTAAATTATTTAAAACAATTTAATTACAATAAACTAAATAACATTTAAAAAAAAAGTCAACTTACCTATATTTACGATGTAATGCCATGCGTTGTAATAGCACCTGCGATGTAATGCCATGCATTGTAATGACATCCGTTGTAATGGATCCCGCGTTGTAAAATCTGCGTTGTAACAGAACGCGTTGTAAAATAACGCGTTGTAACATCATAGATCCCTGATCCATGCCTGGCATGACGCCGCTGAAAGAAGTTGTCTGTGTTTACACTTTAGGCCTCTGAGCCCGCAATTCAAATGCTGCGGATGAAAAAAAAAATCTTGGAGCACAGACACTGCACGATTCAAGCGCAGCCCGTAGGTTTAATGCCAGAAGCGAACTGCTGGCTTGGCTCTGCCAAGAATAAAAACCATTAGGGGTGCGCATCTGGCATTTCCCCCAAGTACTGTCCAATCCTGGTCTGCTTGGCACGGGTCACGGAGAAAGAAAGGAGCCTTTGTTCGGTGACTCATAGGTGTGCGCTGACCCAGGCTCTTGCAAGCACTGTTTATTTTGTGCCGGGTAGTCGCGCTCGCTATAGAATTCTTGCACTTGCGTGCTTTGTACTCCTGCCACGTGTTTCATATGTGAAGCCGTGCTGTGAAACATTTTGGGGAAACCTCGAGCGCTCTGTAAACGCGGCTGGTGTGGCACACCACCATGAGATAATCACCTTGAAATGTACTTTGATAGACGTAGCCAAATATTACGTCATCGTGCCTTTTCTTATAAAACGTCATTCGCATAAAAAAGAAAATGACGTTAAGTTATTTATAGTGATTTAAAAAAATAGGGATCCTATCTCTTGGCTGAGTGGAAGGGGAAAGCGATTAGAAGTGGAGTGGGTTTTCCAGAGACCCACTGCTGTTTTATGATTTAAAGATCATCGCATTGCCTCTGTTCTCATCTGAGATCGCCCACGCACCTGCGTCTGGAGGTCACCTCGAGTGACCCAAGCAAATGGCCGACGCTCACACTGTCACCCATGCTGAATTTATTTCGGGCTTTTTTTTTTGTAATGCTGGCTCCCCACCACCATTGGTACCTTCAGGGCGTTTGCCTGTCGTTTTGTGCCCTGCTAATGACCATATGCAGAAAAAAACAGATATCTTTAATCTAGAGCTGACCTTTCACCAGGTCAAAGTCTAGTATGCATGTGGGCAATTGCTGCTGCTGGACCCATGCACACTCCAGGCCTCACAAAATAAGAGTAAAATCACCCCCTGCCTACAAAGTACTTTGTGTGTAACATGCTGTTGTTTGAAAGCTGCCCCCACTAGTAGTGAGATTTTTGCAGAGCTGAATATAATCAATGGGTTTCTTCTCACAGTACATTGTATTATTACTGAACTAAACTTAATTATTTCCATAAAGAATGTAAGGTCGCAGTGGGGTGGCTGTCTGTGGCTTTTGATGTTGATAAAAGGAGATTGCACTTTGGAAATGAAATAGAATAGGAAAGGAAGTGTGCCAATTAATTAGCAATGTATTTTAGTGGAAGAGGTAGATAATTGACTTGATAGAAGAAAGTGGAATTGTACTCCTGGGATGATCCCTCACACTGGGTTTTCATTGACCATTTTCCATCCTCTTTCCTCAACTCCAATAACAGCAGTAGCGGCTGGTGACATTTGAAAGTGGCGGGGCGTAAAAGTTGTGGACGGCGCACTGTGGCGAGCAAGCTGAAAGAGTTCTAAATCTATGCCTCTTCCATTTCTGGTGCGCAATTGTTGTGGACGGCGCACTGTGGCGAGCAAGCTGAAGGAGTCCTAAATCTATGCCTCTTCCTTTTCTGGTGCGCAATTATACAACGTTTCCCACCTGTAACGGAATGATCCGATGTCTTTATAAATTCACACAAATTGTTTCAAGAACGCATTTAATTTGCTTAATTTTATAGCTAGATAGTGATGCTTTAGAATATAAAATCGGATGTCTTCTAACAAAAGCCTCACACACGACACAAATGCAATACTCCGTTTCGTGTACAAAAAAAAATGTTTTTAGTGAAACAGAAAAGGATTCAGCTGTCAGCAATCGGGGGCGTTACGTAGGCATAGTCCTTTCAAAGGCAGGGGTAAAGTCAATAAACTTAACTTACCTTCCTTCCCGCCTTCAAGTTCCGACTCCAGACTCCAGAGTCCCGCCGCCGTCCTGTTCTTGAATTTCCCATGGTGCTCGTCGTCACGCTCACGCAGGCAGCCTCCCTCCCCTCCACCACCACACACAGCACAGCGCTGTGATTGGTTCGGCCGGATGCCCTACCTACGTCATTTCTCTCTGTATGCTGCAGCATACAGAGAGCAGGGAGAGTGGGAGGGGTTACTCGAGGGCAGGGGGGAGCGGTTTGCCCACTGTTCTTAATACAGTTAATACTGTCTGTTTGGACAGCCTCTCAGGCTGTCCAACCAGACAGTATTAACAACAGTGGGAAAGCCCCTCCCCCTGCCCTCGAGTAACGCCGCCCACTCTCCCAACCAGGAAGGAACTTCTGCTTTCTCGCCGTGCGAGAAAGCAGAAACAAATGGTAGTTCTCTACTATTTGTTTCTGCCTTCTCGCACGGCGAGAAAGCAGTGGGGCGGCGCCCAAACGCCCCCATGGAGGATCCACCACTGAATAAGAGAATGAGAACACGTTTGCCAGTGTTGTCATAGAAGTGAAATGGAGAGTCAACTTCTCAATTCAAGCTAACCGTGCCCCATCCCACATTTTCATTCACTGCGATATACTTATATGAAGGAGAAGTTGTCGCTGGCTCTTAAATATTCACAGATGTGGAACCTGAATAATTAGTAGGGGTTATCGTTATACCTTGGGGGCTTTGCAACTTTACGAATTTGAAATCATGTCAGGTACACCACGCTGACAAGCTCAAGCCAAGGTTTAACATGCCTCTTATTGCAGATGAATTTTGAGACATGTGCCTCAGTTGACAATCGAAGGGACATTGCTTTTGCGTTATGACATTGACATTATTGTGTGTTGTTGACCACCTGACTGACAGAGCATCTTCAACGTATGTAATGGGATGCCTACTGTGCATGGGCCATAGAATGAAGGATGAGGAGCTGTGATTGAGGTATGTGGGGATTCGGTGCTTATGTGACCATGTTGTGACTTTTTGTGTCTGTGCATGCGTGTGTGCCTGTGTCCACATGTGGATGTGTACGCATTTGCACGCCTGTCTGTGTACCTCAGGGTCTCTATGCCAGCCTGTGATTCTGTATATGTGTATGTAATCTTTGTCACAATGTCTCAGTGTTGGTGCTTAGGCTGCTGCTTGAGTGCCTGCTTGCATCTGCAGATTAACAGTGGCCTTTTCCTGGGTATCGTGTAAACCTGACAATATGAGCAATTCTGTGTCATTGTAGACAAATTTGTGCATTGTTGGACAAAAGTACCCAGTCTTTGGAGTGATGTTCATTAATCCGTCAATGTAGGAATTGTGCTAAAATGTAAATTATTGGGAACTGAGCTGAAATATGGATGTTATACTTACTGGTTTAAGTGGGTATGTATTATGTGCTCCTGTGGGTTATTGAAGGGTATTAGCCCTGTTTTGTGGGGTTATTCGAGAACAGGCACATATGTTCATTCGTGGTAGTACTGGTGGGCGCGGGCGTGGTTTATGGGAGCCGCTATAGGAAGAAGGTGCTTTTGTATACCAGTTGCAAATATTATTTGACTCGTAATATTTATACCCCTTTTCAATTGTTTTTTATGTTCATCTTATTGCCTTTGTTGCTTTCTCAAATCTTGTTAGTAAATTTTCCATTAACTTTAATTGTTCTCAAAAATGGTACCCTGTGAAAGGACTAGCCTTTCAACTTTAGAATAAAAACAAATGATATTGGGTTTCCAGAAATGACTTGGAGGAGAACCGCCAACCTCTCTGTAAAGTTGTCTGTAAATCCTGTCCAGCATTGAGCAATTTTAACTGCTATGGGCTTAACATGTTATGTAGGTCATATCTTTACCTAGGTGGACCTGGAAAGAGTAAGCTGGAGATCAGAGGAAACTGATCTTTTCAGACACTCCCAAAACGGCCCAGCCCTGAGTAGCTGCCATCCCACTAGATTTGAATTTTAATGAATACAAACCAGTCCCTGTGCCAGAGGTTGGAACCACCTTCTTATTAAGGACGATCAAGAGCTAATAGAACGTGAAGAGCAGGGCTCTGGCAGACATAAACAACACGCTATTAAAGGTCATATTTGACTAGTTTGTTCGTGATATAAAGGTTGTGAGGAATTCGTATGTACATTTTTTATTAATGCCCCCTCTTGACCTATGCAGGAACGTGATTAAATTGCGCAAGCAAGGTAATCCTTACACACAATATCTAAATTTACATATAGAAATTATTTATTTATTTTATTTAAGGCGATTTTATATAGCGTGTAATTTACCCAAAGTTGTCAGAGGGCTTTACAAAAGGACCAGTTACACTACATTAACCCCTTCTATGCTGATGACGGCCGGGAGCCGTCATGGCACACAGTGCAATGCTCATGTGCTGAACGCACCCGCGATCGAAATGTGCCGCGCAGAATCGCGGCCGCGCCCGCGCCTAAGGGGTTAAGGACTTCGGAGTACATGAGTTACATAAAAGATACAGACAGAACAACTCTAAATTCGCAAAAGAACAGTAGTAAGTACATATGTCTACTACAGATACTAGAGGTTAGAGTTGCATACAAGATGAAGATTCACTCAAGAAGAAACAAACAGAAAAACTCTACATTTACATAAGAAAGGTAGTTAGTAAATACGTCTACAGATACTAGTGGTTAGAATTACATATATACAAGTTGCAAATCACTCAAGGTTACATTTTAAAAAGCGATTAGGGTTGGACAATTATATATTACAAATTTACAGAGCATGGTATTCTTGCCGTCGTTCAGCCAGGGGTTCAGGTGGTGTTGCAATTAGGGGCGGTGGTCTTGGGTCCGTATAGTAGAATTTTGTAGAATGCATATTTAAACTCCACAATGATCCAAAAATGCAATGTTATATTATCTGCTGGAGTAAAAATGCTAACCTATGCAGTCGCAATCGTTACATATTTTAGCCTATTCTTGTCTAATTTCAGAGCATTTTTAAACGGGCGATTTTCTGCAGCCTGGTGGAGAAATTTAAATGAAGTCTGTGGTAGTTTTAGTCAAGCTTTGCACTAGACTGGAGCGACTGCTTCTGGGAACATATTTGAACGTGTACAACTACTGTTCCGACAGCAAAATTCGTGTCAGAAGTTTAAAGATGCTTTGAGACATATCTTTGAAGCCAAGGTTTAATGAGCTCTCGGGGATGTTTCAGGAAATTAGTCGGCATTAGCGTAATATTCCTCCAGGGAGTGTTTGTAATTCCTGCAAGAATGCGCGTGTAAAATGGATCAAGTTCCCGCCTGACCTTTACACATACACACCTGCGCGTTCTTCCGCCTGACCTCTGCTCTCGTGTGTGAAGCCCCGACATCTGCATGTGCGACAAGGGCATGTCTTGATCTGCACGGTGACTCCAAAAGACAAAACACCACTGTGTGTTTTTCACTTCCAAGGTGGCTGTCTTGGCACAATATTTTCTTTTGCCCAACAAGTCAGCCATGATTCCAGCCATGCTAGGAATGTGTCAGCAGCACTGGAATTGTGCACGTGAGGATGGCCGTTGTCTGCGTTGAAGGTCTCCCTAGCAATACATGCAGCCGTATACTTTTTATGTTTTAGGATGGAAGTGGTGTAGACAAGGGGACTTTTAACCAGACGAATTTATACTTCTTTAAAAGTGGGTATTTAAGATTACATCATACACTGATCTCGAATGTTGGGTGCGCGAGATACTTATTATGGTATCCGAAAAAGTGTTTGATGAATTTCCTCAGTAATAACCGAAAATCACTAACCAGATTGATGAACGCATGGGGAGGATTTTCAATCTATATTATGTGGTTTGACCCACGTTTTATAAGATCTAAGCAAAACAACAGCTTGATACAACTTTGAGCCCTGATGAAGTTCCAGGAGTATTTGGAACAAATTACGTTGGCTGGAATTTAACCCTTTTGAAGAAACCAGAATAAAGGATATATTTTGAATATACATTGGAGTTTGAATATTTCCTGGTGCACCTTCCTATGTGCTATAAATCATACATTGTTCACAAAATAGTTGCATACACAAGTGTGATAATATTACCACACAAAGCGTGGAAGGTATGCATACTTTAAAACACTTACATTTCCTCTAGGATTACAAACTTGGGCACACCTAGGGAAGTGTTGGTGTGGCCAGGAACACAAATTTGATGTTAACGCATGTTTTAGATTTTTGGGTATTCGCAAATATATTCACTTTCCACACATGAGGGCTAAAGTTTGTTCCAACTGGATCTGGTGCATTTATGCCTAAAAGAAAGGGGAGTGCACCAGTATTTAAAGTTCTGCAATATCGGTATTGGAAGAAGTGCGCTGTACGTCAGACACACACGCACACAGAGAGTAAGCAGAGTCTTAAATGAAAATAGCAATTTCACAATTTTCCCAACCGTACATACTTACATTTCACATACACACTCTCCAAGAGTAAATCAAATCTGTATGTAAAAATCTTAGATTTGTTCATGCACTTGCTGGTATATATGCATTTATGCACGAGTAACAATGAGAGGTAACCAAAAACCCAAAAGCTGCATTACAAAAGCTGTGCTCAATTTGCATGTTTGAGTCTATCCTGTGCATAGGTAAAGGGTTGTTAGAATTGCATGAAAGTCCCCCGTTGAAAGGGCCGCCCCTATCTACTGAAGGATTGTAGGGATGTCATAGATTAAAATCGACTTTGCTATAAACACCCAAAAAGTTGTGCTATTTATTTCTGTATTTTCACCTAACAGTCTGACTTTAATGTGGGTGCACAACAGTAGCAATCAAGGGTGAAAACATAAATCCCTTCAAAAATAGTTAAACAAGAGAGCCTTTAATACCTTCCTAGAAGTCCCCCCAGAGCCCACTTTCCGCCGGGGAGCTGGGAGCAAGAGATTACAAAAGGTGGGAAAACATGCTTTTTACCTGCATGGCCTACACTGCACTCATCCCTCTATTGTTAATACTAATCCTAAGGACCCTACACCCATTTGGCTTAAAAACCTTTTTACATGTTTAGGTTTCTAATCCTTTCTAGTGTTTCTCTGTTACACATTTTCAGTTAATGCCTCTCACTCTGTCTCCCCCTCTAGTCCCCTCTCTATCTCTTCTTCCTCTTTCTGCTCCACCCTCATATTATCGGCCTCAGGAATCGAGACTGGTGTTCTCTGCTTCAGTTTCTTACAGATTAATATGAAATAGAACTTATTCTACTCAAATGTAAAATGATGGTCCTGATTCTAGTGGTGGCACACCTTGCATCTCATCAACCCATCTTTCTTTCCTCGATGTCCTAATATTCTGTTTCATAAGATTAGTTGCCCTTTTGGAAAATAAGCTTGATTATTAATGCAAAAGAAGTCGTAGTACGTTACACATATCTTCTGCAGTGTACTCCAGTGTCGCAGGCTAGTTTTCATTTGACCATTACCTAATAATAGTAAACAATTGTTTTATGAGCACATGAAACACACAGTGGGCTGTCGGCAACATTTTAAAACACAGGCGAAAGGCCAGCTGTCTTTTAAATGTCAGCAGAACCCAGAGATGTCAATACAGGGCTGTATTGCACGTTACCCATTGTGTATTTTTTATATTACAGGTTTATTTTCATGCAGTTTGCCTAAAAAGGTGCTTTCATTTCAGTGAAATGCTTATTTGGAACAGTAAATAGAAAACGGGATTATAATGTTTTGTTTTTTCAAGTAAAGAGAAGACAAACATATTAGAATATTTAGCTAAAATTGAGTGTTGTAGGAAAAAAACATCCTTTGCTTAGTTAAATTAAAACTCATTCAAAAGAATTCAGAGATTTTTGAAGCTACTGTCTGCAAGGTGCACCTAACAATTGACCACGATTTTATTATTTTTGTACCTTTTACTAAATGGATTATGTTTAAACACATTACAATTGTAAAACTTGGCACAGTGAGTTGGGGCTGTGAATTGAATTGAATTGAATAAAATTTATATCGCGCAAAACAATAACCCGAAGGCATCAAGGCGCCTACCAAACTTGATCAAAACAGTGACTTACTACAGATACGCTTGCACAAAGAGGTATGTTTTTAGAGCCTTTTTAAAAGTTTGGAGAGTAGGCAGGGATCTTATTTCCAAAGGGAGGGCATTCCAACACTTCGGCGCAAGAGTGGAAAAAGCCCTGCCTCCCCATTTCACTTTCATGAAGCGGGGAACAGATAGCAGGAGTTTGCTCGAAGACCGCAGGTCCCTTACAGGGATGTACCTAAACAGGATAGATCCAACACCGGTACGACTATTTCTAGCCAAAGCCCTGTAGGTCATACTCAAAATCTTAAAGTGGATGCGAGACTCAACAGGAAGCCAATGCAACCGCTTTCTAGCCGCTGTGACTGAAGTACATCTCGGAAGATCTAGAACAAATCTGGCAGCGGCATTTTGGACCACCTGTAAGCGCTGCAGCAGGGCCTTATTTATGCCCGCATACAGCGCATTACAGTAGTCCATCCTGGAACCAATAAGGGCAACAGCAAGTTGTTTCCTCGCCTGCAAGGATAAATAGTGCCTAATCTTCCTTAGGACATGAATAATGCCCCAGCAGGAGGAGATGGTACGACTAACCTGTTTGCCCATATCAAGGGAAGGGTCAATCACCACTCCGAGATTTTTTGCGGAGGAGGTAGGGGTGGGACAGACACCTAATGAATCTGGCCACCAACACGATGACCAGATGTCCTCTTTCCCTCCGAACACCATCACCTCAGTCTTCTCTCCGTTTAGTTTAAGCTGTCATTGTTAGAATTCACTACTTACAAGTTAATTTTTTAAAATAGAGTTTTATATAGCGCAAACTTGACCCAAATCGGGTATCAGAGCGCTTTAAAATAGCACCAGTTACATTACATGAGGACACATATTTATTTTTGTTAGGCACGGGGAGATTAAGTGATTTGCCAAGAATCACAGGATGTTCAACGTCAATGCTGAGACTCCTCGAAACCAGTTCCCCAGATTTTAGGTCGACCACTGTAGCATTTAGGCCAACTCCTCTCTCCAAACTACCTCAAGGGTATCAGACTGACAAAATCCTTAATTTAAAGGAATTGTCATTTCTGTGAAATATGCGTCATGTTTATTGGGTGCACAGGACACATGATGGACGGAATGCTGAGCAAATCAAGCCTTCACCCCCAGTCACAGATATGGGTTTATTTGCTCACCACGCCACCCCAGTTTGGACCCAGCCATATGCAAATCAGTCTTGACCCTCCTCCCCGTGGGAAGAGTTCAGCCTGAACTGCCATTCCAGGTCCTCCCTAGACCAGAAAGAAGAATCCTGGGATCAGTTACGGGGTACCATCCCATATCAGCCAGGCTAGCTGAAATTCATTGGCACAGCGAGCAAGGGGCCTAAGTGTGGGCATACCCGTGCCACTTGGGGCAAATATAGCAACACAAAAAGTTGATGGACGGAATCCTGAGCAGATCAAGCATTCACCCCCAGTCACAGATCTGGGTTTAATCCGTCGTTTTTTGCTCACCACGCCACCCCATAGGAACAGTCCAGCCCGAGCTGCAAAGCCAGGTCTTCCCTGGTCCAAAACAAGTATCCTGGGACCCTTTCACCCCTCATCAGCCAGGCTTGCGTGCATCCAGTCGCAGTGTGCACGGGACCCACGTCTGGGCATACCCTTCCCTGTGAAGTGTGGCTTTTCATACCAATGTTTTTGTGCAATTACACGGCCAAAAACAAACGGGGAAGACTTTGGTAACTAATAGCATGTTTCTCTCTGCAAATCTGGATATTTGGGGTATGATGTGCTGTTTATTCATATGTAGATGTTCTACTTAAAGACATTTGCACAGAACAAAATCACATGAAATGGATTTCATCCATGAAGTGAGCTAAAATCTCAATAAGCAGACCTTGTCATTATGGACCCAGGAATGTCCTGTGTGAAGCTCTTGTAATGGAATCTGCAAGGCAGTAAGCCGTGCCTTCAAGTTAGTTATACTATACAATGCTAATAACATGGAATTTGACCTTGCACTTTAGTATTAAATGTGTGAATTATTATATGATAAACTTACAAATATGTTTTATTGGAACACATTTCTTTTTATTGTCATGGCTAACCAGAATATATGCAAGGGTACAGAGTGCAACATGCATACCACTGCTGGGTGTGGGGCCATGACTCACGAGGGGTGGAGCCTTGAAGAGGTCTTGATGCAATGCCTCAAAATGGTAACAATTCTCATATTATTCCTAGCAGATCTGCATTCATGCCTTATGCTGTTCTGTTATTTTATGTTTGAAGTTATAAACATAGGTATTTTTCCTTATCCAGAGCACATGGACATGGGGGGTTGGAGGTTGTGTTTGTGCAGTGAGCCAACATCTCATTAAACAGTCCTTGTTGTCTAGGCCCAGTTCATCCAAATATGGGTGCGTTTTATTTTAGGGGATAGTATTTCTCTTTAACCCCCATCCTTTCTGGGTCAGGGAATACTCTGCCTGCCACCTTATAGCCCTTGTGATTATTTCTTGATACAGGCTTTGGTGCCTTGCACCATTTTATGCCACCACAACAAATATGTATAAGTTCCTGTCAGCCAATCCGAGCAGTCAGTCTGCGGACCAGAGTGGTTCCACAAATCCCTTCTGATCAATGGGAGAAAATACATTCTCAGGACATTTATTTTTCCATTTTTAGGTCTCGCCTGAGCCAGTGCATGTGCTGCACTGGGGAGACATTTAGTGAGTGGGCTATAAAAAGCCGACCACAGCTTTTTGTGTGACCTAGAGCGTGCGGTTACGCGCACAACTACGAGCAGAGGCGCCATCTGGCTTTCCTCTCTCATCATGGTGCGTGCACACCACTCGCCAGACATGCCTCCTTTTTTTTTATTTTTTACTTTCAGCGCAAGGTGCGCACACTTTTTTTTAAACTTTCAGCGTGAGGAGGTGCGCGCTCTTGTTTTTTTAAGCAATCCCGTGCACAAGCGATCACTTTCACCGCCGCGCGGCCAATGCTTGTTTTATTAAGTGCCCTGCAAAGGGTGCAGACTTTCACATTTCCTTACTGGTTGCAACTAATATGATCACAAACATCCTTGAAAGCTGCTTCTTGCGATGACTACACATTTCATTTGTTGTTTTAACAGTGCACCAGCAAACCTCATACTCTTCCACCTCTTTCCTTCCTCCTCCATTCACAGCCTTTTCCTTGCACTCCCCAGTCTCTCTCAATCACATCCCCCGCAGTCCTGCACAAGCGAATTCCCCTAGTGTTGTTCCGACGCCCCAGAACTTTCACCACCGCCTGCACCCGACTCTCCAAACCACAACAGCCGTGGCAAACCATTACCTTTTGCAGCGCAATTCCTTCACTTAAAATTAAAGCGCTACAAACCTTCCAAACCCTTATTAGACAATGGGAGAGTGGGTGGGCCTAGCGAATTTTCCTAAATCGCTGCAGCCGCTCCCTGGATGTGCCTAATGACATCAAGCTGCTGAGCGATAGCTCAACCTGTTAGCTTCGCCCCTCCCTACCCTCACCCTATAGTCACCTGGCTCGGCCTGCCGGAAGTTACCCAGGGCATACCAGCCGGCACTTCGCTCACTCGGGTCCCAACATTCTTATTCCCTCCCTACACGAAACTGTAAAAAAAAAAAAGTATTTTTGTCCCTTTGATAGGGCTTTATTCAGTGTCTTTGGTAGGTTGCAGCGAGTACTAGGCAGTGTTTCCATTTTGTCAGCAGTGAAGTACTCAGCTGGTGTTGTGGGCAGGCCTAGATGGCGATATGGACAGTATTACGCCGGCTATTATACCAGGCTGCTCTGGCTAGGTTTGTTTTTTGTGAAAGGCAAGTACGTAATATGAAACCAGTAAATGGGGGTTGCTTATCAGAGAGCATAATGTCACAAGCATGCTATGTGGTAAGGAGGAGCGACTTACTATTGACTTATACTCATGGTAGATAACACTTTCCTAATGATTTGGGGATTGTGGAAAGACTTCGGGTCAACTTGTTCCTGCTCTCACTGCACAGCACTATCGCTCAAAGCTCTGCAGCCGCCAAGCAGCAGCACCACATGTTTGGCATCATTGTTCTTTCAGCCGGAGAATCTGACAAGGATGAGACCTATACCGCTCATAATGTCAACAGACCCAAAACAGTTGACCATATCTGTATTTGTGTACTGAAGGCAGCTCGGGAAACAGGTAGACTGTCCCCCGCATCCTGTATGCTTCTATGAGATCAATGTTTCACAGTTAAATCCTGTGAGCAGAATTAGGAAGGCCAAAAAAAGCAGGTCAGGTAAACCCCCTCTAGAGGAACCCCTAAGACTTTTGACTGCAATCTGAAGGAGGCATGGATGAAAGGGGCTTCAAGGACCTCCATCACCTCCTCAATCTGCATCTTGAAACGGTGTGACTGAGACCAATCGCAAATAATCGGATATGTAAGTTTATTGCTCTCGCGTCTTCACATGGCTGTCAACTGCTACTGGGTCACCGTCACGGCGGTGATTTACATCCAGTCCTGTTTTTTTCAGCAAAAAGAAGTAAGCATACTCGGACTCGTGAGAAAGGTGAAACTACAAGTCCCATCCTACCTAGTGCTTTCGGCTGAAACCCAGGTTTTCTGTAAGTCCTCACACAGGCGCTAAAGCCCTTGACAGCTTGTTCTCCAGTTCCCCTGTTACTACATTCTGTGCCACAGCTTTGCTGACTGTTAGGCACCATGGCACTTGAACATTGTGTTTTGGTTCTAACTAGTGCTCTCTGTGAGTTGTAGTTTTGGCGGGTTGCTTCTCTTAATTCAGTGGACCAGAGGAGCAGATTCTGCAGTTCTTAAAAGAAATACCCAGTACTGTAAACATTATATACGAGTGGCATCCGGCTCAGTTTACCAGGGGGTCTTCTTACTTAGCAAACCGGAACGGGTCAAAATGGGTCTGATGTTATGTAGTTTTTGTCCTCCAGTAAAATGCATTCAGAACATGAAAAATTGTGCTTTAGAACTGTGCACACATTACAGAAAGCACGATTTGTTTTAGCACAAAAAGGATTAAAGTTTCCTATGTTTTAAAATGCATTTATTTTAGAAGATTTCTACACATCTCTCTCTACACACCTCTCTCTACCCACCTCTCTCTACTCAAGTGTTGCATGGCTAAACACTCATAAGGTCCCAAAGGCGAGACCTATTGGCTCTGCCAATGCTTGTTTTCCAAGTTCTTGACCTGTTCGCAAACGAATGAATGAGCTATGTAAAATACTTTCTCAGATTAATATTTCAAAGCAAGCCCAACACATTTTTACCTCTGATATCTCAAAGATACTTAAGGGATTTATATCACACCAAAATAGTCCATATTCTGGGTAAAGTTCCAGTTTCGTGCGAGGATTGGTGTAAATCTGCATTTTTTTTTCTGGAACAGTGAACAAACGGTCCTATGAGTGGGTAAATAGGGACCACACACGTTATGAACTGCCCTGTGATGACAGTATAGGAACATATTAAATCTGTTACCCGTTTATGTATTTTTTTTAAATACACGTTTATTTCGGGACGGTTAGTTACAAAAAGGTCTCTATGTTCAAACAGATTGTTTATTGAAAACGGTAAAAAAAACTAGCCTATAATGTTTTTTTTCGGAGGAAAAAAGATAAATAAGCAAAGATACATTTATATTTAGTTAATAATGTAAAGTTTTTGAACAAACACACCTTGTTGGTTAAATACCACATTCCGTCTGCAGATGTGAGAATACAATGTTAAATGAACAATGTAGAATGGTCGAGATACGCAGTGTTTTGGGGCTGTTATTATAACGATGAGACCCATGACGTGTAATATTTTCCATATTTTTCTATGACCTCAAAATGCCATTATGGCATCACTGGTGAAATGACATAACATCACTATGAGGATTCCCGACATAGAATGTGCTATACTGCGTTATATAGTGGTGGGTCGAGCCATAAACAACGAGTAGAATAACATAACAAAAACGAGACCTAACGAGGTGAATAACACTTATAGAACTAACATTACTAGTAAGACATTTTAAATTGACTTCAATGCAAAATGTTTGAGATTAATGAAACACAAAAAGAAAATAACCAGCAGATTTTTTTTTTATTAACAGGTGTTCCTAAGTTGACAGTTTAGGAAAACTGCAGCAACAATTTGCAGGTATCAAAAGTGAACACACACACCCTCCTATTTACACGATACCTTACCCCTCAGAATTTATCTACCTCCCAGCAGAAAAATTAAGGGGTTCATGTACTGAGGTCTAGTAATACTCTTAAATCCAACAATGTGTCCCTGACTGATGATCTTGGATGAATCACTGGGTTGCTATACTTCAATTCAATCAGATGTACTTCGTTAAGCTTTGAGAAACTATTTTAGGCACAAGTACAGTATGAAAAGCAAGAGTGACTGTATGATGTACTTTAAGTATTCTCACATGGTAGCCAATATGTTTATGGCAAGACGACTGGAGCTGGCCTGTAGGCATGCCATTGTGTGAAACTTACCAGAGCGGAGCAGTGTTACATGCTGCCGAGTTTGAAGCATTGGTGAATGAAATTGCTTGGTTGCAACGGGCAGGAAAAACACTTTGTCAGCAATGGAACATCCAATGAAAATGTATTCTTCCGCCTTTCACTTCGGCCGCAAATACCACGCTAGAAGTGGAAAAGCACATTCTATTCAGAATAAGACCAACATGTTGCTAGAATCATTTGTTATGGTTTGGGGAGGGAGGGTAACTGCAGGACTTTGGAAGTGGAGGAAGATCCCAATGGGCTCTTCCCTGTTGATGACCATTGACCCAGAGGCACTCTCTGGAGTGCTTAAGAGTATCAGTTCCACACAGCCCCTTCAGTCGTGAGTAAATATTTCTGCCCAGTACCATTTGGAAAGGACATAGATCAATAGCTTTGCCGGTGTTACCAGCAGTGGTGGAAATAAATATTTAATGGCATTGAGCTATGTGTTAATGCAAATTACTGCCTGCCAATTGTTTAGATTTTCTACAGAATCCCACTTTTGCTTCCACATGATTAACAGAATCACACTTGCTGGTGTGTACATCACTGTGACTATGCTTCCGTCATTTGGTCTTCCATGTGTGATAAACACGACAGATTACATTTCTTAGTAAAGCACATTGGTTCATTTATGCATTTTGTCAGTGTCATCTCAAGTGATTTTTGATCAGTACAGATTTAATGTTCTTTCCTTTGCCTTACTTGCAGTCTTTGTTGCTCAGATGGGGTTGAAATTAAATATTTGCATAGAGCTGTTCTGCTTTCAAGTACTTCAGTCTAGACAAAAGCAAAGAATTTGCCAAATTGGTATTCTGAAAGCACAATTATTCCCACTCAGCCTAATCATCCTAAGTATGACTTCTGAAATGGTGGGGAGTTTATTTCTGATGCCATGCAGATTGTAGCCTTACTATTCATAAATAATCAGTGTCGTTAAATTTACAGTTTGACATGGCAGGCCATTGCCGCATTCTTCCAAATCCTGCCACACTCTTTATTCGTAGGTGGTGATGGAGGTACGGTCCTCATTAATCTTTCAGTGGAGGGGGGAGGAGCCTAGCTCGCGACCGAGATGGCCGCGCTTTAGCTCGGCTCCGTTCGCCCGCCTGTGTTTTTCACATTTATCCTGCATTTATCCTGCCCCGGGAAGCCCTCCTTGCTGTGTGGTACTACTACGACGCACTGCAGGCACTTACCACTTGTTCCGGTTGTCCTGGCTGCTGTGGGTCCGGTGCAGTGCCCCCGACCATTCCCGGGACTCGAGAGCGGACTGGCCTGGTTCTTCGTCCCGGCTCCTGGGCCGGATGCAGCCTGCGGGCTTGCCCTTCGGGGCGCGCTGGAGGTGATCGGAGGGCCGCTGTTCGTGTGAGCCGGAGGTTCCTGGCTGAGAGACTCCTGTGTGGCGGCAGCCTTGGATGGTGACGCTGCCCTTCATTATTGGGGTTCCTCGTGTGTTCAGCTTCCTCCCCCTTTGTTCTCCGGTCCGGCCATTTTGTTCTTTGCCGCCCGGACTCGGAGAACGGGACTGGCGACATTGGGGGGCCGGCGAATCCCCTTCTTCTGGTGGCCCCCCTTCCTGTCCGGGGTGTTCTTCTGCCTGTCGGCGGGACTTCATCTGCTTGACTGCCGCCCCGGCGGAGGTTGTTGGCCGCGCGGCCTGTTCGGGCTCTCAAGATGGCGACCAACCCCATTTGTTTGGGCCGGGCCCGGACGAGCACTGGGGGCCCGCCGCAAGGCCCGGGTGTTGGATACTGTGAAGGTTTTCCTGCACTTAAGGGGATCTTAAACATCCTGCTATCCTGGCGGCTCTCGGTGGCCGCGCCACTCCTGGCTCTGGAGACGGTTCCTCACCGCGGGCCTCCCGGGCCCCCACGACCGGATGAGGCCTTGATATCGCGGGGTGTGGCTGGTACTCTCCTGGCGGACTCGGCCCCGGCTGCCGCCCCGGAGGTGCGCAACCTGATGGCGCCTTCTCCTCCTGTGCTGCCTCCTCTGCCTTTGGCCCGGGAGCTGGATTTTGTTTTGCCGGACTTTCATGATTCTCCTGGTCCCTCTCAATCACCACTGCCCGATGACGTCTCCTGTGCCGGCCCGGATGGGTCGGTTTTTATGGATATATCCTTGGAACTGTGCCTGCATCGTTTGCTACATTCTGTGATTTTCCTGGATCTTCCGTGCCTTTCTTCCTGTGACTTTTTTGGACTGCCGTTGGACTCTCCTGCTGCCTGCCTTCTGTTCTTTCTGGCAGGGTCCTCGTTGGATCGGACCCTTACTGCTTTGGATAAAAAGGGTCAGGGCTGATGAAAACTGACTCTTGTATGCAGTAGCTCATGAACGGTTTGGATGATCTCTGTGTCCTGACATGGTTCTGTGTAACTGGTTAGTGCTCCTGGACTTTGGCCTGATACTCTTTGGCTTCCCGAGGACTTGGACCTTTCTCCCGGGCGGGTGGATGGGTGCGTTTCCTCCTATCTTTGGCCCTCCCCCGTGTGTGTGTTTGTATGTCTTTACTCCCTTCTTTCCTTCCCTTCCTTCCCCCCCTTTTTTGTCTTTTAACTCCAACTTTTCTTGCTCCACTATATTTCGGGTTCTACTTAGGGCGACAGGCACGCTGCGGGGGGGGTAGGCCGTAGCCTTCTGCAGGGGTGCAGGGTGGGCTTAGGGGTGGGTGGGGGGGGTCTGTTTGTGTCGGGGGGTCTTTTTCCCCCCTTCTTTTCCCTTTTTTGTTCTAGGGCTCTTGTGTATTCACTTTTTCGGGACTCTGTCACCTCGTATCTCCCCCGGGGGTTTTCTGTTTTTCTTCCGGTGTGTGGCTGATTGTGGTTCGCTGCCTATTCTGGTATCATGTTTCTGTTCCATCGCATGCCGGTTTTATTGTCCTGTTTTTCCCCCTGGGGGTGCATGGTCTGGCGGGTGTTCCTTTTGTTGTCTTTTTCTCCCTCTTTCCCTTCCTCCTTTATGGAGGTCCCCCTTTTCCGTTGGGGTGCGTATTGCGTAGTCTTTGTGATGGGGCTTTTTGACCACGCCTTCTCTGTTCGGGTAGGGGCGGAGGTGAGTGAGCGCGATTGACTGTTGCCACTGTCGATATTTGATGGTCTGATTCTGTTTCTGTCCTTTGCTAGATTTGATTATATGGCTTCATTTTCTTACGTTGTGTTTATAAAATGGCGGCTTGCCGCGGTCCCTCCCTTGTACTCTCATATACGGCCCGTTATTCCTTTGGTCCCCTCCCCGTGCTAGAAAATTAACCTTTATTATCCTGCTCTTGCTGAACGCTCGATGGTTTTTATTGCTTCACCAGTGCTCCTGATGTTATATCCTGTGCAGGTCTTCCTTTTGTATGCTGGTTATTTGACCATTCTGTTCTGGCCGGCCCGTGGGGTTGTAGGCCAGTATTTGTGAGCTTTCATTGTTCAATAAAGGTTTTAAAAAAAAAAAAAAAAAAAAAAAATCTTTCAGTGGAATCTGTTCTTCTGCCCCTACAACCAGACCACCAGGATCTTGCCTTCTTGCTCATGGGCAATTGCCTTCTTCTTGTCAAGAAATCAGGGAAGGCTGATGGCAGTGAGACATCCCAGCACAGATTTGGTGGTAGACCTCGATGTATCACTTACAAGGCCTCCGAGACCTGGTAGTTCCTCCACCTCTTAGGGCCCGATTATGAGTTTAATGTTGCGGTAGCAGGTCTGCCGCACTGCCAAACCTGTGGTTGGACCACCTGCTAGATTACTAGTTAAATCTCATTCCTGACGGGCTTTTTTGGCGTTCCCACGGCAGTGCCTTTAAAAACAGGACCACAATAGGAACACTAAAAACAGTTCCTGCACGGCATGGACTCCAACTCCCATTCCGTGCAGGGACTGGTGTGCATGCACACAGGACATGAGGCACCCCCTTGTTTCCTCTCCACAAGGATTTTAATGGAGGAGGAAACGCCATTAAAACCCTGGCAGAGAGGAAATCGTAATATGCTTGGCGGGACTGAGGCGGTTCCGCCAAGCATATTGCAGCCTCCGGACAGCCACGCCACCTCCGGGGAACGGAGGTTCCCTGGCAGCATCAGCGGTCCCATGGCGGTACCACCGTCCAAGTCATTATTAGGCGGTCGGGAGACCGCCAATGCCGTTCCCCTTCAAGTCTGGTGGTCCGTGGACTGCCAGACTCATAATCTAGCCTGTAGTGTGTTTGCCCCATGGCCTGGAGAAGAAGACCGCTTTCTCCATGAGTTCTGCATTGAGAGGAAATGGGAAGTCTTTTGCATGACCTCAGTTGCAAACAAGATGTAATTCACCTCTTGCTCTACAGTGCATGTGGGAATCCCAGTGTTTTCCCAGGTTGGGTGAGAACCAGGCTCTGCCGTGAAATAAATTCTCCTATGCACAGTAATGCCCTCCTGTCCTTATGTCGCGCAGCTGTTTATTCATGCTGTGAGCAAAATGTTGATAACAGGATTTTAGAACAGTGCTTACAGCTTAGCAGTTCAGCAAAGGAGTCCAGGTTATCTGGTCGGCTTCATTAGCCATAATTAAGGATCCATTTGCCTCCATATAGCAAGGAAGACACTGAACTTTGGATTGAACAAGGAGCATGAACGATTAGAGCATAATCTGTCTGGAAAAGGGCCCACCAGGCCAGAGGTTTGTTAGTTGTTTTTAAAACAAAACTGTCCTCGATCAATGTGGTCAACGAACTGCCGTTCATACACAGAGAGGCATAGAAAGGTCCTCGCAGGGCCATGTCACATGCGTCGAGTATAAATACAATAGAGAAAAGCATTAGAGTTGTACAGCTTCTAAATTATCCTGCCATATGAACATCTAGGAACCAATTATTAAAATGCTGCGGTCCTTCGCGTGACTTGGGGATCCAAAAAGTTATACTTGTGTTAATATAATAAAAATCTGATTCAGAGAGGAATTTAGGATTTTATGAGCCCAAAATCGCTTGCTCATGCAAAAACAGCAGTCTGCCTTCCTAGTAGATTTTATGCATCAATAAGTGTATGACGGGATGGAAAAGAAAAAACAATGTGTGTTATGGAGGAGGGACATAGTGTCTATACAAACTGTTATGGACACTCGGAGACTTAACATTGTGGTATTCACAAACGTTTGATAAGCTGTTCCTTTCCTAGTAATCACATTGAAAACTTTGCATGCAACATGCAGAAGTAAAAGCTCTTTCAGAGTGTTGTTAGGTAGGGAAACACCAACATACACATTTAGGATGTAGACAAAGTGGTTTTACCGGAGAGAAAAAGTATTTTATTTTCCTTGTATAAAAAACAATAGTCATAAAAATGCAAACTAGTAACTCCCGTTCACTTCCCGCTTATTAGATAAACTGCATAGATAAGTATGATGCTGTAGGCATACTCGAGGAAGTCTGACTTTCATACGTTTTCAGGAGTATGAAATTGGATTATTTTGAATTGTATAAATGTGGAAAATGTACTGCATGAGCAGCCCTTGCCATGCACTGCTTCTAGCCTTGCATATTAATTCACTTACGACATATTCACTGACTTCATTGAGAACATCCATAATGACATCTGAAATTATATCATAGATAAGAACATTGTGCAAGGAGAGGGCACAAGTTATAGTCCCTTCAGGGCATAAGTTGTATTTAATTGAGATAACTATAACTTGTGGATTTCAGTGGTTTTGTTAGTTTAAAATGTTATGTTATAACTGACATTTTCCCTCAACTGTAACCCCCTTAAACCTTTGTTTTTTTCAGTGAATTTCAGCGTTTTTTTTTAATGTAAACTAAGGTATTAAAGGTATTATTACAATTCCTAACTGGAACGTTACTTTAACCCCTTCCCCGCTCATGACGAGCTCAGCTCGTCATGAGTTACGACGCTCGTACGCTCAGGACGAGCTGAGCTCGTCATGTAAGGCGGCTTTTTAAAAAACGCTGCGCACAGCGGGAAAACCGCTAGCGCGGATGTGGTGAAAACTTTGTTTTCTACAGTAAAAAAAATAAAAAAATATATATATATCTATATCCCAGGGGTTGCCCCTAGGTAGTTATAGTTTCTGTATTAAATGGGTTTTTTGGTTTGCTAGTAACTTTTGTGCCGTTTCTTCAAATCTTCACAAAACTTTCCAAAAAATTGCTGTTTTCTACTTAGATTCTTTCTTGAAAGTTTTAGGGTGATCCATTAACTGGGCGACAAAAAAAGTGGGGGGAACAAAATGCAAAATCCCCATGCATTTTCCATAGAATTGATTGGAGCGCGACAGTGCCAAAACTGATAAAAATAATTACACCAAATTTGGCAAAAAGCTAGAGTGATTTTAGTATTTTGTTTATTTTGAAAAACGTAAACTATTGATGGCAACAACAACATTTTCATTTATGTGGCCAGCCCATCAGAGCTCTTAGGTTTGTGGACCCAGGTTTGAGTCTGTGGACCCGATTGAACTATGAGGAAAAAGCTCATCTGTCCAGTCACTTTTGTTTATTCTTTGATCACGTGCTTGTATGCACTTTATTACTTATCTTTGAAACTACTAACAGTTATTACATTCGCTCACTATGTTCTTGTAATTCTTGTATTCAAAGCTCATCTGTCCAGTCACTTTTGTTTATTCTTTGATCACGTGCTTGTATGCACTTTATTACTTATCTTTGAAACTACTAACAGTTATTACATTCGCTCACTATGTTCTTGTAATTCTTGTATTCAATTGAATGTGCATTCTTGTGCATACTATTTCTCTTTGGAGTCCGAATGCCGGTAACTGACATTGACAACTCGGACTTCAAGGCGGATAGATGCACTCCAGTGGTGTTCTGCTAAAAGCTTAAAATAAAGCTTCTTCAAATTACCTTTGAGTCTTCACTGCCATTGCATACTTGAGCACTTTTCAGGCCGCTCACTACACTTAGCAGTGATATTACGCAGCATGACCCACTCTGCGCACCTGCCTAAGCACTAAATATTATAAAGCCAAGATCGTGACGCCGCCCTCGTCATTCAGCTGAGCTGCTTCGCTTGCTCAGTTAAAGTTCAGTCATAGCATACATGGTGGGCGCGACCTCCGGCTTCACATTCTGTTCCCATGAGGACAAGTGCCAGGTGTCTGGGTGAAGCAGGCACTGAGGGCAGAACCGTCACTGGTCTGTTTACGCAGTTGCGTCGGGTCTCCGGTACCCTTGAGTTACTGACACACGTGAACAAACGTATTGGTCCAGGTAAAGCAGGCCAATTTCTGTCAGTCTTTGTCCGTGCAGTTTGTTTCGGTTATCCAATGGAGAGGAGAGCTCTGACCTGCGCTTCCCAGGCAGACCTGTGCCCGAGGTGCACGTTTCGAGTCTAAAAACGGCGACGCGACGCCAGCTGTACGCGTGACGTACTATGAGTCCGTTTGTTCTGTCAGGATGGCGCGAGGGCCCGGTACAAGGCCTGGGCCGCACACTGCACTCTCCTAGTGACGTGTGTGGTCTGGTCATTACGCACGTGAGGCCCACCCGCAAGGGGCCTCGCTGAGAATGCATCCATGCCGGCTGCACCTGTCAACTATAAAAACATCTCTTATTGGTGGAGTGGAGTACTTGTGATGCCATTTTGTTAACCTCTTAACGCATATCATGCGTGTTCTCACTGAAGTGGGGGCCCGGGGGCTGTACATTTGTTCACCTTCATACCTTCGTTGAAACGTACTGTTCCATCATTCTTTGTATGGTGGTGCATGTATGACGTTTCAACAGACATTCCGCCATATGATTCCCTAACTTATTTTATTGGAATGAGGTGTAGATGTTTTCTAAATAAAGCTGTGGCTGAGTTTGTTACTTACAGCTCAAAGTTTTTTTCCTTATTGTGGAAATGCACTTCAAAGCAAGTCCAGGTAAACTGTGATGAGTTGCAATACGGCTTTGCGTGGTTCCCTGTGTGTGTGGTGTGTCATTGTATAGTAAGGGACTGTATGGTATATTCATGATATGTCACTGCAGTTATCTGTGGCAATTCACACGTCTCCTGTTATTTTATTGATATTTTGTAGCATACCAAATACGGCTGCTTACAAAGTGACGAAATGTCGCGTAACTTTTGGTGCCGGATTGACTGCATTGCACCAATGACTGAACAAATTTGCACTCGGAACTGGGTAATTTGTCAACAGCGCTACGAGGTCACGGGCATGATAAAAAGCACTGTCGATAAATCACCTTTGCTAATAGTGCCGCACAGAAGGAGCCGTTGGAATGTTTGAGAAGTTACATTTTGGAGAAAATATAATTCCAAAGAGTGGTGAAATTGCTTGCACATAATGGCAACCTGAATTCCGCAGACAAGTAACAGCTTGTTTTATGTATAGTGCTTGCAGCCGTTTCAGCTTTGTAGGGCAGTTAATAACTGGTGTTGCTATTGCCCAATTCATTCATGCTTATTTTCTTTCGTTCTGCGGAAAAGTAGAGGCTTGGACAACCCACCCAGCTTTGAACCTGTGACCTGCAGGCAATGCAGACATTTCCACAGCAGGCATATTAACCTAGTGAACTAGTTCACCGGAAGAGCGATATTAAACAAGCAACCTTTGATAAAAAACATCTGTAAGCGTTTTGTTGTCTGTTCTTTGGGCACTGTGTGCCTCTGGGAAAGTGACCTTACGATTATCTTCTCCAAAACAAGTCTCCCGGCCTTGAGTGGTCTGCTTTGGTTGCACTGTGTTCAAAACACTTTGTTGTGCATTAAAGCCTTTAACTGTGCTGTGCAGCTCTTCCAGAAACCTGCACAAGTAGCAAGTAGGGACAAAGCCAACACATCTTACTTTCATGCGGTACATTATAAAGGCCTGCTCCGGTGAAAAACACAATTGATTCCTTTATAAAATGCATCTGTCTCTCCGATTAAACTATTAAGGAGAGGCTTGTTTCTAAAGGAATTTGGAAGTAGGCAAAAATATTATCCCTGTAGTACTCTTCTATGTATTCTTACGTGCCTTTTTGAGTGTGACCCAAATCATCTACCACCTTCCATCTATACCTCTCACCCAAACCCTATGGCACTCCTTAGGGATCAATCTTTTCTTCTCTCCTATTCTGCATCTACCTAATTTCCTTATCCAAACCTTGAATCTTAGATAGTACGGCTAAGGAGGGAGAAAGCAAAACATTCGAAAAATGAATGGCACAGAAGACCTCTACAAGTCAAAACTGTCTCAGTGGGGTAGATCCATGCATGACGGTAAACCACCCAAAGCTCAACACTGCATAGACAAGGGATCAAGACATGTGGACAATGGCACACACGCCCTACTATGAACGCTGTGCAAATTAACATTACAATGACTAGTATATACATTACGTTCACTTTAAATGTGATTGCAGTGCATACGACAGTTGGGTTCTTAGAAGTATTCTGTTTCCCCAGTCTTTCCTTTGCATAACAAAGAAATTAAAGGGTACTCAAATTGTAAAGCGCTCTGATATCCTTCGGGATCAAGTTCGCGCTATATAAAACTTTATAAATAAATAAATAAATAATAAATCTAAAATTGGAAGATAATGGGAATTTTCAGAGAATATTCAAATATGACTAGTAAAAATCGAAATAACTGTTCCCTGTTTGCAGTTTTACTAAAAGGGAATTGGACATATCAGGGCTGATTCCACTGTAAAGAGTGGACATCAACTTAATATGGTCTGCTCTAGACGAAAACTCAACTAAAAATAAGAGTCAACTGTTGATAAAGTAGGAAGAGTCCAAAAACCAGGGCATGATTGTAAGATTGGGTGAGATGTAGTCTGAATAGGTGAGTTTTCAACAATTTGCTGGAGGTGGGAAGGGTAGTTGTATCCTGAGTAGGGGCGGGGGAAGTTACAGAAGCTGCTCGCAGCGCCAATAAATGATTGTTTTAGTGAAAGAGATATTTTCAGATTTGAGTTTCTATATGAAGAATGTGTTTGCTTGAAGTCCCCTCTGTCCTCCGGAGTTAGCAGTGATGCCAGATGAGGGGTGCCATGGAAAAGACCCAGAAGTGGCTGGTTACATATAATAGTGGTGGGGCGAGCTAAAATGCCCCACCGCATCCCAAAACAGATTTACATAAAACAAGAATACAAAATGAAAGCACTCGCATGCATTACAAATATATTAAAAATAAAATAAATGCACTTACCTGGGCTGCGACCTCTGTGTCCTTGCAATCCGTTGCTTCATCAGGCACCAGTGGAGGAGGTAGCTTCCCTAACCAATTCAGATGCTGCTTCTATTCTGCATGAGAGCGGCAACAGGATTGGGTGAGGTGGGTTGGCTACATGCTCCTCTTGGGCCCTGTAGACCTGTGATTGGTCTAAGACAGCTGAGTGGAGACCTGCAAAGTGCACATGTCAGTTTGGCTGGCTCAAGACAGTCGGCCAAACTGACTTGTGCACTTTTGCAGTGTCTGGCCAGCTACGTCACCAGTCCTCTGTGCAGCAGAGGACACACCTCTCCTTTATCCTGGCTCCTGGGCAGGCTGACAACAGCAGCACACTTTGTGAAAAATAAAATGGCAATTAAATAATCTCATTGCCATTTTATTGTTCACATTGCTTTAGCGCAGCTCGTAGCGGTGGAGGAGGGGGGGGGGTGATGCTCCCCCGCTCTCACAAAGGAACCTCTGCTAAAAAGATCCTAGTAAATAAGACAGCATATTAACTTAAAAGTAAAATGTCCCTCCTACTCTGTTTTTTTTAGGTTGTCCGTGAACTGGTTAAAATGGAGGAATCTAAAGGCACTATATTCATAATTTCTGTTGCATTTATTTCTTCGCTCTTCCTGGCACCTTCCTTTTTGGTGCACTTCAGTATTTTGTTATACCTCAAAATCAAATAATAATTCTTCAAGAACTATTAGTAACCGGCATTTCAAAACATTAGCAACGCCAGTAGCTCTGGCATGCATTGAGTCCTGAATAATATATTTTTAAAGGCCTGCCTCAGTGAAAAACAAAATCAATTGTTTCTGTATATGATGTTTTTTGAGACAATTGAATATGTCCGGATTCACAGCACTTTTGAGATGTAAAATGATCAGCCCTGGAATGCAAGACTTCATAGGGGGCGGAATTAATACACAAAAGAGCCATTAGCATGAGGTGAGCGAGAACATCCTCCTTTGGTCGAAGCTTAACACCACTCGATGTATATTCTAAATTGGTAATAATAGGTCTGCAAACATCTGCGATACTGAGCCAGACCTAAAAATGACAAATGAAAGCCTTGTTGTTATTGTCTTTCGAATAGAGTAGGACAATCACCACCCATTTGGCATTCCATTCCTGAAAATAAATATAGGATCGAATGAGCGAAATACTTTGTATTAGCCAAGGTCTTTTGATTTTACTAAATCTTTCTCTCCTATATTGGCCTGTTGTGTCATTTACAATTTTCGTCTACCCCATACAGTGTACAGCAAGGGGCAATGAGTATGCCCACTCCACCTATATGCAAGCTTAACTGTGAGTGATGAAATTCTGCCCTCTCACAAAGGACACATTCACACACATTGTAGTTCCAATGAGTGCCAGCAACTAGTACAGAATGAATGCTTTTTGAGACTGAAAACTATTTTTGTTTTCATCTACAATATTTATTTATTATAATGTTGGCAAGATCCCGGCAGTTTCCCAACAAACATGCTTTGCAAAAACTTTGACAAAACGAGCATTAAGAAAAGCAAACATGTTGAGTTTGCCAATGCTTGTTACTGTTTGCATTGGGTGTCTCATGCAGTCTGGTCTGGGCCATCCTGTATCAAGAAACAAAAGGTATTATATGGGAAGGAGACCAGAAAATGGCAGATACACTTCCAGTAACTTGTTTCCCCAGTTAAGGTGTTGAGTAATACTCTACTCCTTGCTTGTTCAGGAAGAGTTTGGCAACATTTTGGCAAAATAACACAAAATTATACATAATTATGCAGAATGCAAATCTGTCATTTTGTGCTATATTTGAGCATACAGTGTATTTATTTAAAGAGTTTTATATAGCGTTTTCGAGACCCAAGAACATCAGAGTGATTTATAACATTGTCAAAGGCAGTATCTGTTAACAATAATCACAGTATATAACTGTGTCAAGCATCAAACCATAGATTGACCTTGAAAGAAACATACATACAAATGTAGAGATTCCAGTTTTGGGCTAGGCATTAGTGCCCAGAGAGTTAAGGTGCTGATTGAGGAGGACATCCTTTTTAGGTCTCGCCTGTCAATGCGCATGCGCATTGAGCAGAGCGAGACTATAGGGCTTTAAACAAAGTTTACCTAACTGCGGCGATTTGGTGCTGTGCCCGTGGCTTTTAGGTCAATGCGCTTGCGCATTGACCTAAAATGCGCGTGCACATCACCAAATCGCCGTCTGTTCCCTCAGCCGCATTCCTCCCACACCTTTTGAAGTGAAGCTTAGCTTCACTTCAAAGGCCCCGGCTGCTTCACACCCACATGCCGCTCTCCCCGCTCCGCCCCCTCCCCTGCCCGCCGTGTGCATTTCTCCTCCCCCCCTCCCCACAGCAATGCCCTCCGTCTTGTTTCCTTTCTTGTTTCTCTGGGAACTTTGCACTCCGATGACGCTGAATGGAGTGTGTTTACATGCTCAAGGCAGGCTGGGCTCACCGGTGGTCCTACACACAGCAGCAGCTGGCTTTTGTGTGTGCCTCTAGCAGTCTCTTTTCTTTGCCTATTGCTAACCTTACTTTCTTATCCAGAAAGCCAATCTTTTTGGTTGCAAACGGTTCTGTGCCACAAATAAGGTTACCAGCCGTTCATTTGTGCCGATCACCATCTCTCTTACTCCTGATATTTTCTACTACAGATAGTTATCGGGCATGGAGATTAGCCTATTTTTTTTTACATATTGGCACACGAAAACTACAACTCCCAGAAGACACTCGTTTGTTAAATCAAAGCTCAGTTCTACAAACCTGGTGTTCAGTGCACATACATGCAAAACCTGGCAACTTTGCAGTAAGCCACCAAAATCTCAGAGCCACGGCAATTCAAGCTCCGTGCATGCATGCAGACTGAGGAGGGTGCAGGGCCTGTACTTTGCTCCCACCTGCAGCCCGAGGTATCTTCTCACGTGCTGCTTAAACTCTGTCTTTTCTGCAGTACAAGCAATGTGCCCACCACAGGCTGCGTCCAGTAGCAGAGGTCGTTACCAGTTAGCAAAGGACTTCCTGATCAGTGATTGTCAGCAAAGCCCAAAGCTATAATGCAGGGCCCTGGATGCTTTTTTAAATGGGATTTCTCCGTCGTCAAGATGCGCATTGTCTGCTTCAGCCACCTTACACCTGCTGCCAGGGTGGTGTACTGGAGCTCGAAGCCATCTCCTCTGCGTTCGGCCCCGTTCTGATTACCTCTGAGTCCTCCACATCACCTGTTCTTTCACTTTCGCTTTCTCGTTATATGCCCATATACATCTCCCATCACACTCACCCTCACCCTCACTCACCCTCGCTCACCCTCACCTTCACTCACCCTCACCCACCCTCACCCTCACTCACCCTCAACCCCTCACCCTCACTCACCCTCACCCTCACCCTCACTCACCCTCACCCACTCTCAACCCCTCACCCTCACTCACCCTCATTCACCCTCACCCTCACTCACCCTCACCCTCACTCACCCTCACCCTCACTCACCCTCACCCTCACCCTCACTCACCCTCACCCACCCTCACCCACCCTCAACCCCTCACCCTCACTCACCCTCAACCCCTCACCCTTACTCACCCTCACTCACCCTCACTCACCCTCACTCACCCTCACTCACCCTCACTCACCCTCACTCACCCTCACTCACCCTCACCCTCACCCTCACTCACCCTCACCCTCACTCACCCTCAACCCCTCACCCTCACTCACCCTCACCCTCACTCACCCTCACCCTCACTCACCCTCACTCACCCTCACTCACCCTCACTCACCCTCACTCACCCTCACCCCCTCACCCTCACTCACCCTCACTCACCCTCAACCCCTCACCCTCACTCACCCTCACTCACCCTCACCCTCACTCACCCTCAACCCCTCACCCACCCTCAACCCCTCACCCTCACTCACCCTCAACCCCTCACCCTCACCCTCACTCACCCTCACTCACCCTCAACCCCTCACCCTCTCACTCACCCTCAACCCCTCACCCTCACTCACCCTCAACCCCTCACCCTCTCACTCACCCTCACTCTCACTCACCCGCAACCCCTCACCCTCACCCACCCTCAACCACTCACCCTCACTCACCCTCAACCCCTCACCCTCACCCTCCCTCAACCCCTCACCCTCAACCCCTCACCCTCACTCACCCTCACCCTCACTCACCCTCAACCCCTCACCCTCAACCCCTCACCCTCAACCCCTCACCCTCACTCACCCTCAACCCCTCACCCTCACTCACCCTCACTCACCCTCACCCTCACTCACCCTCAACCCCTCACCCTCACTCACCCTCACCCCCTCACCCTCACTCACCCTCACTCACCCTCAACCCCTCAACCCCTCACCCTCACTCACCCTCACTCACCCTCACCCACCCTCACCCTCACTCACCCTCAACCCCTCACCCTCACTCACCCTCACTCACCCTCACTCACCCTCAACCCCTCACCCTCACTCACCCTCAACCCCTCACCCTCACTCACCCTCAACCCCTCACCCTCACTCACCCTCACTCACCCTCAACCCCTCACCCTCACCCTCACTCACCCTCAACCCCTCACCCTCACCCTCACTCACCCTCAACCCCTCACCCTCAACCCCTCACCCTCACTCACCCTCAACCCCTCACCCTCACTCACCCTCAACCCCTCACCCTCACTCACCCTCACTCACCCTCACTCACCCTCACTCACCCTCACTCCCTCACCCTCACTCCCTCACCCTCACTCACCCTCACTCACCCTCAACCCCTCACCCTCACCCTCAACCCCTCACCCTCACTCACCCTCACTCACCCTCAACCCCTCACCCTCACTCACCCTCACTCACCCTCACTCACCCTCACTCACCCTCACTCACCCTCACTCACCCTCACCCTCACTCACCCTCACTCACCCTCACCCTCAACCCCTCACCCTCACTCACCCTCACCCTCACTCACCCTCAACCCCTCACCCTCACTCACCCTCACCCTCACTCGCCCTCACCCTCACTCACCCTCACTCACCCTCACCCCCTCACCCTCACTCACCCCCACCCTCACTCACCCTCAACCCCTCACCCTCACTCACCCTCACTCACCCTCACCCACCCTCAACCCCTCACCCTCACTCACCCTCAACCCCTCACCCTCACCCTCACTCACCCTCACTCACCCTCAACCCCTCACCCTCTCACTCACCCTCAACCCCTCACCCTCACTCACCCTCAACCCCTCACCCTCTCACTCACCCTCACTCTCACTCACCCGCAACCCCTCACCCTCACCCACCCTCAACCACTCACCCTCACTCACCCTCAACCCCTCACCCTCACCCTCCCTCAACCCCTCACCCACCCTCACCCCCTCACCCTCACTCACCCTCACCCTCACTCACCCTCAACCCCTCACCCTCAACCCCTCACCCTCAACCCCTCACCCTCAACCCCTCACCCTCACTCACCCTCAACCCCTCACCCTCACTCACCCTCACCCTCAACCCCTCACCCTCACTCACCCTCACCCTCAACCCCTCACCCTCACTCACCCTCACTCACCCTCAACCCCTCACCCTCACTCACCCTCACCCACCCTCACCCTCACTCACCCTCAACCCCTCACCCTCACTCACCCTCACCCTCACTCACCCTCACTCACCCTCAACCCCTCACCCTCACTCACCCTCAACCCCTCACCCTCACTCACCCTCAACCCCTCACCCTCACTCACCCTCACCCTCACTCACCCTCAACCCCTCACCCTCACCCACCCTCAACCCCTCACCCTCACTCACCCTCAACCCCTCACCCTCACTCACCCTCAACCCCTCACCCTCACTCACCCTCACTCACCCTCACTCACCCTCACCCTAACTCACCCTCACCCACCCTCACTCACCCACCCTCACTCACCCTCACTCACCCTCACCCTCACTCACCCTCAGTCACCCTCACTCACACTCACCCTCACCCTCACTCACCCTCACCCTCACTCACCCTCACTCACCCTCACTCACCCTCACTCACCCTCACTCACCCTCACTCACCCTCACTCACCCTCACTCACCCTCACTCCCTCACCCTCACTCCCTCACCCTCACTCACCCTCACTCACCCTCACCCTCAACCCCTCACCCTCAACCCCTCACCCTCACCCTCAACCCCTCACCCTCACTCACCCTCACTCACCCTCACTCACCCTCAACCCCTCACCCTCACTCACCCTCACTCACCCTCACTCTCACTCACCCTCACTCTCACTCACCCTCACTCTCACTCACCCTCACTCACCCTCTCACCCTCACCCTCACCCTCACTCACCCTCAACCCCTCACCCTCACTCACCCTCACCCTCACTCACTCTCAACCCCTCACCCTCACTCACCCTCACCCTCACTCACCCTCACCCTCACTCACCCTCACCCTCACTCACCCTCACTCACCCTCACTCACCCTCACTCACCCTCACCCTCACTCACCCTCACTCACCCTCACCCTCACTCACCCTCACTCACCCTCACCCTCACTCACCCTCCCTCACCCTCACTTACTCACCCTCACTCACCCTCACTTACTCACCCTCACTCACCCTCAACCCCTCACCCTCACCCTCACTCACCCTCAACCCCTCACCCTCAACCCCTCACCCTCACTCACCCTCAACCCCTCACCCTCACTCACCCTCAACCCCTCACCCTCACCCTCACTCACCCTCACCCTCACTCACCCTCAACCCCTCACCCTCACTCACCCTCACCCTCACTCACCCTCAACCCCTCACCCTCACTCACCCTCACCCTCACTCACCCTCAACCCCTCACCCTCACTCACCCTCAACCCCTCACCCTCAACCCCTCACCCTCAACCCCTCACCCTCACCCTCACTCACCCTCACTCACCCTCACCCTCACTCACCCTCACCCTCACTCACCCTCACTCACCCTCACCCTCACTCACCCTCACTCACCCTCACCCTCACTCACCCTCACTCACCCTCACTCACCCTCACCCACCCTCACCCACCCTCACCCACCCTCACCCACCCTCACCCTCACTCACCCTCACTCACCCTCACCCACCCTCACCCTCACCCTCACTCACCCTCACCCTCACTCACCCTCAACCCCTCACCCTCACCCTCACTCACCCTCAACCCCTCACCCTCACTCACCCTCACTCACCCTCACTCACCCTCAACCCCTCACCCTCACCCTCACTCACCCTCAACCCCTCACCCTCACTCACCCTCAACCCCCACTCACCCTCAACCCCCACTCACCCTCAACCCCTCACTCACCCTCAACCCCTCACTCACCCTCAACCCCTCACTCACCCTCACTCTCACTCACCCTCACTCACCCTCAACCCCTCACCCTCACTCACCCTCACCCTCACTCACCCTCACCCTCACTCACCCTCAACCCCTCACCCTCACTCACCCTCACCCTCACTCACCCTCAACCCCTCACCCTCACTCACCCTCAACCCCTCACCCTCACTCACCCTCAACCCCTCACCCTCACTCACCCTCACCCTCACTCACCCTCACCCTCACTCACCCTCACCCTCACTCACCCTCAACCCCTCACCCTCAACCCCTCACCCTCAACCCCTCACCCTCACTCACCCTCACCCTCACTCACCCGCAACCCCTCACCCTCACTCACCCTCAACCCCTCACCCTCACTCACCCTCACAACACATATTGTGTTACAATAGGTGTCACATTTGCGAAAGATAAAACTATTGCCATTGTAAATAACAAAGCTATTAATTTCGCTATTTTCAAAACAAGCACATAAATAAAAAATGTGTCCTTTACAATACCAATAGCTCAAACTTTCCTAATGCGAGACCTATTGCATTGCTGTGCTTCTCTCCCCTGCTGCACTCTCCTGCTCTCTAGAGATGTGGCCTAACGACCAGAGCTGCCATCTAAGTGACGTAAATACAAAACATGTTGCATTCCAAATGCTATAGGTGTCACATTCGCGAAAGTTATAACTATTGGCATTGTAAATGACAAAGCCATCAATTTAGCAATTTTAAAAACCAACAAATAAATAAAATATGTCATTTACAAGACCAATAACTACAACTTTTCTAATGCGAGACCTATTGCATTTCCAATGCTTGTTCTCTTAAAGCTCATGAAAGAGGGGTTAGTCCTGATCTATACTGGGAGGGAGTTCCAGATTATGAGCGCATTGCAGAGAAAGAGCATGCCAAGGATTTTTTTTTTTTTAGGGGGAGGGAGGTGAGAAGCAGTGTTGGCGCTTCTTAGATTTCTCGTTTGGCCTACCTTTTGTGAGTTTTGCCATGAGGTAGGCTGGTTTACCGGTTTAAAGGTCTTTGTGAGTGAGACAAGCAGTTTTGAAGCAGCAACAAGCTTCGATTGGGAGCCACTTAAGATTTTTCCGGGAGTGGGAGATGTGATTGTGTCTTTGGACTCCGGTGACTATCCTTGCTGCTGCATTTAGTGTGCCTCTCAAAGGGCTAAGTGAGACTTCAAAATGCCTGTGAGAGTAGCGTTCCCGTAATCTGTTCTGGACAGAACCAGAGCTTGCGTGGCTGTTTTGAGTTCATTCAGTGGGGGCAAGGGCTTGATTTTGTTCAGGAGTTTTAGGTTGTAAAAGACACTCTTGCTGTGTTCTTTATGTGTGACGTAATGTTCAGTCAGCCAGAGACAATTTGCAGTTTAGAGCATCAATTGCATTTAGCCCTTTTTTGAACCTGAGATCAGTCCATTGTAGGACAGAGGAAGAATGTCCTTCTTGTCTTGGTTGAGTTTCAGGTGGTTGGGTGACAGACAGTTTTGGACTTTTATGAGAGTGGCATTTAGCCGGTGTAAGTCCTCTAGTGAGGACATTTCCAGGTGTAGCTGGGTGTCCTCCACCTAAAGGTGGTAGGGGATGTTTGCTTGTTTGACTATGATAGTGAGGGGCTCTGTAGATATTTAAGAGTGTAGATGAGAGGACTGAGCCTTGGGGACACCCTAAGTTATAGCAGAGTATCTGAAGTCAGGTTGTTTATTTTCATTTGGTAGGGAGCAGTTATGTAGAAATCATGTGAACCATGCCTTCTGCTCCAATCCATTGTTAGAGGGAGTTCAGAAGAAGCTTGGGGTTGACCATGTCGAAAGCTGCTGATAAGTCTAGGAGGATGAGCAGGTAGCATCTGTCTGCTTACAGAGATTTTTGTATATCATCTGCTATATTCATTATAGCTGTTTTTGGGCTGCATCCCTTCTTGAAACCCGATTGGTGTGAGTCAAGTAGATTGTTGGTGTCAATGTGTTGGGTAAGTTGGGAGAGAACACATTTCTCAATAATTTTGGCCAGGATGGGAAGGTTGGATATGGGCCTGAAGTTATTATTATTTTTTTTTTATTTGTTTTTATTGCAGAATTATCAATAAGACCTCGGGTTAGGTCAACCAGTACAACCTTGACATTTCGAAGCATAGGAAAGGCAATAGAGACATACACATTCAGCCCACATCCCGGAGGCTGGGCGGCGCATCAGATCGTTCCTGCCACGAAAATGTCACAGCAATCATCCCCCATTGGTTGCCAGTTAACAACACTCTTTGGTATCCGCTTTTTTATACACAACAAACTCACACCCCCCTAGATGGTGCTTAATAACTCCCCACTACCTATCCCTTCCCCCCACAAACTGTTGCTGATGTGGGCATACTCGTGTGGTCTGATGGAATAGTACGCTACTTGTCGGGTACTGCATTAATGTGTTCAAGCCCCATGGAAACCCTGTCTTCAGGTGTTCCTATTCCTCGTCCCCCACCATGTAGTCGCTCAACGCTTGCACTACCGATTCCCAGGCCCTCGCCATCTCCAAGCTCTTTTCATTGTCAGTTCTGACAGCCTGTCGCATTCTAATCACGCTCTCGCACCTTGACCATTTCAACAACTCATACATCCATCTCCTCACCGATGGGCCCTCCTTGGATTTCCAGTGCCAAGTAATCTCTCTCTGAGCCAAGATGAGCCCTAGATCTATAAATTTGCTCGTGATTTTCGTCTTTTTCGTGTGAGGGAACCAAAGCAGCAGGCATGCCGCCATATCATACTCCACCTCCCTGTCAGTGACCGCGTTCAAAAGTTCTCCCACTGCCGGCCAGTACGCCCCCAATTTTTGGCAACTCCATAGCAAGTGGTCCAGCTCCGCGTCCGGTTCCACGCACCTAGGGCACACTGCATCCTGCACTCCAAAATATCGTTTGATTCTCCCCGGGGTCAGATAGGCCCTATGGAGTATGAAGAAGTGCACCTGTTGGAAGCGGGCATTTCTAACACCCTTCCACGTCCGTGTCAATACATGACCCCAGACTGTGTCCGGTATGGGCTTACCTATACTGTCCTCCCACTTCGTCTTCAGTGCAAGAAGCGGCTCCAGTCCTTCATGCAACAATCTAGTGTGGAGGCAGGTCACCGCATTAATGGTGCCCGCAGCCATCACCACATATTGGCAGGCCATATTCGTGTCCGGTTCCGCCAGGCCTCCCTTCCAGTGCTTCTGCATCGCCGCTATCACTGCTGCATGCAAGAGATAACTCCCATCAGGGAGGCCAAATTGCTCCTGCAACGCCCGAAAGGGGGCCAGCCTCCCATCAGTATATAGGTCCCCCACCATCTGTAGACCCAGCTCTTCCCATTCCGACAGCGGAGACCAATCACCCCCGTGTGGCAGCGCCGTCAACATCCCTAGGGGGATCTCCGGCGCGTATGGTTGGGCTATCTTCGCTCTCTTCAAACTTCTAAGCCAGCACATCCGGAGGGTTTTTTCCTCCAAGGTGAGACCCCTCAGGTCCAACTTCTGCTGCATAACGATATATGACAAGACATGTCGCTGTATACCTGCCCCCCGATCCAGGTCCGGGCCCCTAAACTCTCTAGCAATATGTTGCGTCAACATCTGCAGCTGAGCCGCTAGGTAGTACAGTTCAAAATCGGGGACCGCCATCCCCCCCTCCATTTTGGGCCTGAGCAGAGTAGTCCGTGCCACCCTACGTCATCCATGTCCCCAGAGGAAGCCAGTAAGCATCGCCTTCAAGTCTTTGAAGATCCGCTGAGGGATCCATATAGGTAGGGTACGGAAGTAATAGAGTAACCGCGGCAGAGCCACCATTTTCAACAATGCCACTCGGCCCAAAACCGATAGAGGGAGGGAGGCCCAGAAGGACATGCTCCCCCTCAGCGCTCTTATGCAGCGCCCTATATTTCCCTCCTTGGAGCTGATCAGTAGCTTTTGTTATTTTGCTTAAAGTTATCAAAGAACAATTGGTTCAAAATTAAACAGTATTACATGCTAGGTACAAAAAATGTGGGAAGGAAAAATCTATCATTCTATCAGGCATGTCACAAGCTTACAACAATCAATCATACAGGGACAGTAGGGGACATGGAAACTCATATATTACAGTGAACAATATTTACAGTGAACAGACAAGCACAAGAATAGTGCAATAGGCCACAGTCTGCTAAATTTCTAAAAAGTTTAGTTATAGAATTATTTACATAAACTGTACATTCCTAACGCAAGTTTTAAATAATCACAATTTTTGATGCAGTCAACCAAAAAAATGAATAAGGTAATGTACAACTAAGGGTGAAAAAGTGGCAAAACAATTCAGGTCAACTTGTCACCCAGGCAGACTTAAAGGTGGTGGAAGGCCTACGCGTTTCGAATCCTACAGGTGTACGAGGATTCTCATCAGGGCCTTTGGTTCTGGAGAAAAAAAAGAAAAAGAGTGATAGTAAGATCAAAGGGTTTGACCTCAAGTGTATTTAAAACGGATCATCATTAGAATCTACACTCAGTCCACACCCTCTCCTATACAGCTTACCAAAACACGGTGTTATAACATCCGAATGTAGTTTTTCACAGCATATATACTGAAGGGGGTATTTTGTACCTGAAATGTCCGAAGCAGACTTGAATTACATAACGGACTTAGATGCGGTGGCAAAAAAAGAGGTTTAAGGGCTTTTAATATTTTAATATTACCTGCTACCGTGTTTACAGATGATGCTTTACCAGGTGCGGGGTCGCTTTGGAAAGGCTGAAGGGTTCCTAAAAGATGGTGAACATGCGAGATTTTAGGGAGGGTTTGCTACAATTGTCACACCAACAGGTTATCTACAGGTGGCACTTCGCCTTACCTAATATTTTAAAATCTCTATTCTTATTTATAACCGATGTCCCTGTCCTTAGGGTAGCTGTCGCTTTATTTGAGACACTGTCGCCGTGGGAGTAGAAGTGAAGTTGAATCAGAGGCCTGCGAAACAGGAGAGGCAATGTTTCATTATTATAAGCAATTGCTTCAGGGATTAAACAGGGTTGACAGCGGTGCTGAAGCCTAATTCGGCAATTTGAGTTTGTCAACTCAGAAGTTTAATGGACCTGTAAGAAAGCACACGCGGCGCTTGACATTGCGGTTATGAAGTAGAGACAGCCACTAGTTGCGAGCAGGAGGGAAAAGGGAGGACTCAGCAGCTTACCGTGTTTTAAATTACGGCGGGCGTGGTCCGCTAACCGTGGTTGCAAATGTTCAAACCATTCTACGATCCTGCAAAGATATAATAAAACAGCGTATCAGCGGGCTATTTCGCCCGGATTACAACACGCGGTTTATATGGGGAAAGCGGAAAAAAGAATTTACCGTCAACATTACACAGCACGCTGCAGAAAGGTGAATTATTCCTGCCAAGAAAGCAGAAGTTTCTAGATTAGTTAAGCAACATAGGGCTTTAACTGGCTCCTAACGTCAAGAGAGTTACTTCAAATACTCACTTTCAAAGGTTCAGGCTGGCGACCTTAGCGACGGCGAACGCGAACAAAGTGGTAACCTTCAGGCACGGGCGCCTAAGCAGACTGAGCTGCTGGGGAACACCCTTAAATGCAGGTAATTATCAAGGCCACACCCACCAGGTGTGCTGGCCGGTTTAGAAAAAAGAGTGGGGGCAAGAATGAAAACCCGGACCGGAGTGGCCAATCCTTAGTCACTTTCAGACCTTAGTAATATGCATAGAATCTGCAGTATAGAAAGAGGCAGGAGGAGAGAGTTAAAGCTTGAATATCTCACTTAACTCATTTAAACCAGACACCGCAGTGTCGAATTTCAGTATCAAAAGGGCTTCCCGTTTTGACAAGGCAAGGTTCTGGTCACCACCTCGCGGATTTTTTTCCACTTTGGAAATTACAGTCCACTTCAAGTCACTAACAGTATGTTGCATACGTGTCCAGTGGAGCACCAGGGGTGCATTCTCAACCCGCTTTTTGACTCTTGATTTGTGCTGCGAGATCCTTTGCCGGATCTCTTGGTTGGTTTTGCCTATATAAAGTAGGCGGCATGGGCATATGATACCGTAGACAACAAACTTGCTCTTGCAGTTACTGAATGATTCATGTTTCCAAAAAATTCCGTTGTGCTGGAACAATGAGCCCTCAATCGAGGATTCACAACAGAGGCAAGTGCCACACTTATGGTGTCCAAGAATCGGGGGCATCCCCATCATTTGGCGCAATGTAGTTGGTTTGGATGTAGGCATATCGGCCCGAACTACATAGTTGGCAATGTTGTTTTCCTTTTTAAAGGCAAATAAAGGGGTGTCTACTAAGCTGTTATCCAAGTCTTTCACTAAATGCCAGTTTTGTTTTATGACTTTCTTCAATTGGTTGGCATTCGGGCAGTATGTCGTAACACAAACCTGTCTTTTTAATTCAGGTTTGGTCTTGCGTACTAGAGTGGTCTCACGCGGTGTCCATTGTGCTCGCCTCATACAGCTCTTCACGAGTTTTTTGGGGTAACCTCTTTCGCATAATTTAGATGTTAATTTCTCTGAATGTTTTTGAAAATCCTCTTTGAATGTGCAATTCCTACGAACTCGCAGGAACTGCCCATATGGCAGGTTCTCTTTTAGGTTCCTCGGATGGTTACTAGAAAACATGAGTGATTTATTTCTATCCGTGGGCTTGCTGTATAGGGTCGTGGCCAATTTCCCTTCAGAAGGGAAGACTTCCACATCTAGAAACGCAATCCTTTTGGTTGAGCTGGAAATGCTGAATTTTATATCAGCAGTTCTATTATTCAACCACTGGTAGAACTGGTCGAGGGTGTTACTATCACCTGTCCATGTCATGAAGACGTCGTCAATAAACCGGAGCCAAGCTCCGATGTATTGAGTGAAAGGGTTGTTCTGGTAGATATATGCCTCCTCGTACATAGCCATAAATAATACCGCCAATTCGGGCGCAAAGGGGCAGCCCATGGCTACTCCCTTGGTTTGGTAGTAGTACTCGCCATTAAAGCAGAAATAATTCTTCTTTAAGGCGAAAGCTGCCAGGTCGACAATGAATTTGGTGGGCACCTGCATGGGTCTTAGTCTGGAGTCAAGGTAGTGTGTTAGAACTGCTATCGCCTCATCCTGAGGGATCTGGGTGTAAAGAGCAGTTACGTCCAACGTAACAAGTATGTCTCTGTCTTCGCGAAACTCAATGTTTTCGAGTTTGTTAATGAAGTCAGTTGTGTCCTGGAGGTAGGACTTCACGCTGGTCATGAATTCTTTTAAGAAACAGTCTACATATTTGGCTGCCGGTTCTAATAACGAACCGCACCCGGCGACAATAGGTCTGCCGGGGGGTTGATGTGGGTCCTTGTGTACCTTGGGCAGTACATAAAACAACGGCACCTTGGGATGTAAATTTTTAAGGTATTCAAGCTCTTTAGGTCCGACAAAGCCAAGATCGAAACCTTCTTGTATGATGGAAAAAAGTTGGTCTTGTAGTTCAGAGGTAGGATCTTTCTTTATTTTACGATAACAGCTGTTGTCAGCCAGCTGTCTCATAACTTCGGTAGTATAATCGTTGATGTCCCATACTATTCTTGTGCTTGTCTGTTCACTGTAAATATTGTTCACTGTAATATATGAGTTTCCATGTCCCCTACTGTCCCTGTATGATTGATTGTTGTAAGCTTGTGACATGCCTGATAGAATGATAGATTTTTCCTTCCCACATTTTTTGTACCTAGCATGTAATACTGTTTAATTTTGAACCAATTGTTCTTTGATAACTTTAAGCAAAATAACAAAAGCTACTGATCAGCTCCAAGCCTTGAATTTTACTTCAGGTTGAGTGTCTTAAATTGCTAAATGGTTACTTGTATCAGTACTGGCATCCCCTTCTTGTTGTTATAGATACCGGCTCAGCCATACTGATTAGAGCCACCCCTTTGTAGTTTTCTGGTGTTAATAGCGGGCGCTGGCTCGCGAGGCTTAACGGTTCACTGATTCGAAGTCAGGATAGACCTGTGGCTATCCCCTCATCACATTTGTAGAGAAATTGTGTTTCATGTACATGCTACTTTTCAACTTTGTCCTTCTTTAGGTCTTTAAATCCTTTTCTTTTTCACTGTTTTCACAGAGTAATGGCAGAAAAAGACACCTTTGCCTACACGGAGGATCACATTAGAAACTTCCTCAGTGACCCGCCTGTCTTCTCTTCAGTTACCCTAAGCGAAACAGCCACTACATCCAACGAATCGGATAAACTAATCCGTCTTAAGAAAAAGCAGATAAGGACTGATCTTCATGGTCACTTCTTGTTGCAACACCTCCGGGAAGGCACCATTCCAGCCGGTTTGCAAATTAAAAACATACCTGTAATTTTTACAGAAGACCCGATATTCAAGAAAGGCTTCTCTATGATAGAAACTAAATGTAGTAGAGATTTGATGATGTTAACAGTCGAGACAGCAGTCCGTATATCAAAAGAGGAATTGGCTGAAATCTCTAAACTAGAGGCAGACATAAGTATTAATCCTACCATAGCAGATGCTAAGGCTCTCCTGGACAAAGTTAACAAAGAAGTCCAAGAGTTTAAAGATTATACGATAACTCAAAAATCAAACCAATTTGAGAAGGACAAAAAGGGTTTTTCATTAGACAACATATACCCCTACTTGCAGGCCGACTTCTATTCCAAGGTAGAATCGAGACGTTTCCTTCAAGGGAACCAAGGAAGATCACGTAAGCAGTTTATCTCCTTCAGTGATACTTCATCATCAGGAACGGACAGTGATTCAACCAGTAATTACAACCGTCCAAATAGGAATCGCAACTGGAACACCAACCAACAACAATCAAACCAAACTTCTAACCCTCATTTTTTAGGGAGAGGCCAATCCCTACCCAGGGGTCGAGTGAGAATCAACACCCCTTGGGAAATGAAAACCAGACGACAACATTACAAAAATTAGATATGTCGCCTATTTTCAATCTATCTAAGAGAGTTCTAACAGCTGATGAGGAAAACGTGTTGGCCAAAGGCCTATCATTTGTCCCTTCCAAAAAAACTGACTTCGTTAAAATGAAGTCAGAATTTATTGAATTCTGCAGGAAACTAAGACTGACTCTGTTCTTCAAAGATTCCCCCAGTTCACAGTCTTTAGAGGTGACTGGTCTTAGGAATAAATCCTCCTTTTGTCCTCCTGCAAGTAAAGTCCCAAAAAACCTTCTGACATTCGAAAAAAGCGTATTGTCAGCGATATCAGCTATGGAAAAAGAAAGAAAATACGTTAAATTTAACACCCCTAAGGCACAAATGACAGCTCTGAACAACCTTAAAAATGACAGTACAGTCATAATAAAACAAGCCGACAAAGGCGGAGCAATCGTAGTATGGGACATCAACGATTATACTACCGAAGTTATGAGACAGCTGGCTGACAACAGCTGTTATCGTAAAATAAAGAAAGATCCTACCTCTGAACTACAAGACCAACTTTTTTCCATCATACAAGAAGGTTTCGATCTTGGCTTTGTCGGACCTAAAGAGCTTGAATACCTTAAAAATTTACATCCCAAGGTGCCGTTGTTTTATGTACTGCCCAAGGTACACAAGGACCCACATCAACCCCCCGGCAGACCTATTGTCGCCGGGTGCGGTTCGTTATTAGAACCGGCAGCCAAATATGTAGACTGTTTCTTAAAAGAATTCATGACCAGCGTGAAGTCCTACCTCCAGGACACAACTGACTTCATTAACAAACTCGAAAACATTGAGTTTCGCGAAGACAGAGACATACTTGTTACGTTGGACGTAACTGCTCTTTACACCCAGATCCCTCAGGATGAGGCGATAGCAGTTCTAACACACTACCTTGACTCCAGACTAAGACCCATGCAGGTGCCCACCAAATTCATTGTCGACCTGGCAGCTTTCGCCTTAAAGAAGAATTATTTCTGCTTTAATGGCGAGTACTACTACCAAACCAAGGGAGTAGCCATGGGCTGCCCCTTTGCGCCCGAATTGGCGGTATTATTTATGGCTATGTACGAGGAGGCATATATCTACCAGAACAACCCTTTCACTCAATACATCGGAGCTTGGCTCCGGTTTATTGACGACGTCTTCATGACATGGACAGGTGATAGTAACACCCTCGACCAGTTCTACCAGTGGTTGAATAATAGAACTGCTGATATAAAATTCAGCATTTCCAGCTCAACCAAAAGGATTGCGTTTCTAGATGTGGAAGTCTTCCCTTCTGAAGGGAAATTGGCCACGACCCTATACAGCAAGCCCACGGATAGAAATAAATCACTCATGTTTTCTAGTAACCATCCGAGGAACCTAAAAGAGAACCTGCCATATGGGCAGTTCCTGCGAGTTCGTAGGAATTGCACATTCAAAGAGGATTTTCAAAAACATTCAGAGAAATTAACATCTAAATTATGCGAAAGAGGTTACCCCAAAAAACTCGTGAAGAGCTGTATGAGGCGAGCACAATGGACACCGCGTGAGACCACTCTAGTACGCAAGACCAAACCTGAATTAAAAAGACAGGTTTGTGTTACGACATACTGCCCGAATGCCAACCAATTGAAGAAAGTCATAAAACAAAACTGGCATTTAGTGAAAGACTTGGATAACAGCTTAGTAGACACCCCTTTATTTGCCTTTAAAAAGGAAAACAACATTGCCAACTATGTAGTTCGGGCCGATATGCCTACATCCAAACCAACTACATTGCGCCAAATGATGGGGATGCCCCCGATTCTTGGACACCATAAGTGTGGCACTTGCCTCTGTTGTGAATCCTCGATTGAGGGCTCATTGTTCCAGCACAACGGAATTTTTTGGAAACATGAATCATTCAGTAACTGCAAGAGCAAGTTTGTTGTCTACGGTATCATATGCCCATGCCGCCTACTTTATATAGGCAAAACCAACCAAGAGATCCGGCAAAGGATCTCGCAGCACAAATCAAGAGTCAAAAAGCGGGTTGAGAATGCACCCCTGGTGCTCCACTGGACACGTATGCAACATACTGTTAGTGACTTGAAGTGGACTGTAATTTCCAAAGTGGAAAAAAATCCGCGAGGTGGTGACCAGAACCTTGCCTTGTCAAAACGGGAAGCCCTTTTGATACTGAAATTCGACACTGCGGTGTCTGGTTTAAATGAGTTAAGTGAGATATTCAAGCTTTAACTCTCTCCTCCTGCCTCTTTCTATACTGCAGATTCTATGCATATTACTAAGGTCTGAAAGTGACTAAGGATTGGCCACTCCGGTCCGGGTTTTCATTCTTGCCCCCACTCTTTTTTCTAAACCGGCCAGCACACCTGGTGGGTGTGGCCTTGATAATTACCTGCATTTAAGGGTGTTCCCCAGCAGCTCAGTCTGCTTAGGCGCCCGTGCCTGAAGGTTACCACTTTGTTCGCGTTCGCCGTCGCTAAGGTCGCCAGCCTGAACCTTTGAAAGTGAGTATTTGAAGTAACTCTCTTGACGTTAGGAGCCAGTTAAAGCCCTATGTTGCTTAACTAATCTAGAAACTTCTGCTTTCTTGGCAGGAATAATTCACCTTTCTGCAGCGTGCTGTGTAATGTTGACGGTAAATTCTTTTTTCCGCTTTCCCCATATAAACCGCGTGTTGTAATCCGGGCGAAATAGCCCGCTGATACGCTGTTTTATTATATCTTTGCAGGATCGTAGAATGGTTTGAACATTTGCAACCACGGTTAGCGGACCACGCCCGCCGTAATTTAAAACACGGTAAGCTGCTGAGTCCTCCCTTTTCCCTCCTGCTCGCAACTAGTGGCTGTCTCTACTTCATAACCGCAATGTCAAGCGCCGCGTGTGCTTTCTTACAGGTCCATTAAACTTCTGAGTTGACAAACTCAAATTGCCGAATTAGGCTTCAGCACCGCTGTCAACCCTGTTTAATCCCTGAAGCAATTGCTTATAATAATGAAACATTGCCTCTCCTGTTTCGCAGGCCTCTGATTCAACTTCACTTCTACTCCCACGGCGACAGTGTCTCAAATAAAGCGACAGCTACCCTAAGGACAGGGACATCGGTTATAAATAAGAATAGAGATTTTAAAATATTAGGTAAGGCGAAGTGCCACCTGTAGATAACCTGTTGGTGTGACAATTGTAGCAAACCCTCCCTAAAATCTCGCATGTTCACCATCTTTTAGGAACCCTTCAGCCTTTCCAAAGCGACCCCGCACCTGGTAAAGCATCATCTGTAAACACGGTAGCAGGTAATATTAAAATATTAAAAGCCCTTAAACCTCTTTTTTTGCCACCGCATCTAAGTCCGTTATGTAATTCAAGTCTGCTTCGGACATTTCAGGTACAAAATACCCCCTTCAGTATATATGCTGTGAAAAACTACATTCGGATGTTATAACACCGTGTTTTGGTAAGCTGTATAGGAGAGGGTGTGGACTGAGTGTAGATTCTAATGATGATCCGTTTTAAATACACTTGAGGTCAAACCCTTTGATCTTACTATCACTCTTTTTCTTTTTTTTCTCCAGAACCAAAGGCCCTGATGAGAATCCTCGTACACCTGTAGGATTCGAAACGCGTAGGCCTTCCACCACCTTTAAGTCTGCCTGGGTGACAAGTTGACCTGAATTGTTTTGCCACTTTTTCACCCTTAGTTGTACATTACCTTATTCATTTTTTTGGTTGACTGCATCAAAAATTGTGATTATTTAAAACTTGCGTTAGGAATGTACAGTTTATGTAAATAATTCTATAACTAAACTTTTTAGAAATTTAGCAGACTGTGGCCTATTGCACTATTCTTGTGCTTGTCTGTTCACTGTAAATATTGTTCACTGTAATATATGAGTTTCCATGTCCCCTACTGTCCCTGTATGATTGATTGTTGTAAGCTTGTGACATGCCTGATAGAATGATAGATTTTTCCTTCCCACATTTTTTGTACCTAGCATGTAATACTGTTTAATTTTGAACCAATTGTTCTTTGATAACTTTAAGCAAAATAACAAAAGCTACTGATCAGCTCCAAGCCTTGAATTTTACTTCAGGTTGAGTGTCTTAAATTGCTAAATGGTTACTTGTATCAGTACTGGCATCCCCTTCTTGTTGTTATAGATACCGGCTCAGCCATACTGATTAGAGCCACCCCTTTGTAGTTTTCTGGTGTTAATAGCGGGCGCTGGCTCGCGAGGCTTAACGGTTCACTGATTCGAAGTCAGGATAGACCTGTGGCTATCCCCTCATCACATTTGTAGAGAAATTGTGTTTCATGTACATGCTACTTTTCAACTTTGTCCTTCTTTAGGTCTTTAAATCCTTTTCTTTTTCACTGTTTTCACAGAGTAATGGCAGAAAAAGACACCTTTGCCTACACGGAGGATCACATTAGAAACTTCCTCAGTGACCCGCCTGTCTTCTCTTCAGTTACCCTAAGCGAAACAGCCACTACATCCAACGAATCGGATAAACTAATCCGTCTTAAGAAAAAGCAGATAAGGACTGATCTTCATGGTCACTTCTTGTTGCAACACCTCCGGGAAGGCACCATTCCAGCCGGTTTGCAAATTAAAAACATACCTGTAATTTTTACAGAAGACCCGATATTCAAGAAAGGCTTCTCTATGATAGAAACTAAATGTAGTAGAGATTTGATGATGTTAACAGTCGAGACAGCAGTCCGTATATCAAAAGAGGAATTGGCTGAAATCTCTAAACTAGAGGCAGACATAAGTATTAATCCTACCATAGCAGATGCTAAGGCTCTCCTGGACAAAGTTAACAAAGAAGTCCAAGAGTTTAAAGATTATACGATAACTCAAAAATCAAACCAATTTGAGAAGGACAAAAAGGGTTTTTCATTAGACAACATATACCCCTACTTGCAGGCCGACTTCTATTCCAAGGTAGAATCGAGACGTTTCCTTCAAGGGAACCAAGGAAGATCACGTAAGCAGTTTATCTCCTTCAGTGATACTTCATCATCAGGAACGGACAGTGATTCAACCAGTAATTACAACCGTCCAAATAGGAATCGCAACTGGAACACCAACCAACAACAATCAAACCAAACTTCTAACCCTCATTTTTTAGGGAGAGGCCAATCCCTACCCAGGGGTCGAGTGAGAATCAACACCCCTTGGGAAATGAAAACCAGACGACAACATTACAAAAATTAGATATGTCGCCTATTTTCAATCTATCTAAGAGAGTTCTAACAGCTGATGAGGAAAACGTGTTGGCCAAAGGCCTATCATTTGTCCCTTCCAAAAAAACTGACTTCGTTAAAATGAAGTCAGAATTTATTGAATTCTGCAGGAAACTAAGACTGACTCTGTTCTTCAAAGATTCCCCCAGTTCACAGTCTTTAGAGGTGACTGGTCTTAGGAATAAATCCTCCTTTTGTCCTCCTGCAAGTAAAGTCCCAAAAAACCTTCTGACATTCGAAAAAAGCGTATTGTCAGCGATATCAGCTATGGAAAAAGAAAGAAAATACGTTAAATTTAACACCCCTAAGGCACAAATGACAGCTCTGAACAACCTTAAAAATGACAGTACAGTCATAATAAAACAAGCCGACAAAGGCGGAGCAATCGTAGTATGGGACATCAACGATTATACTACCGAAGTTATGAGACAGCTGGCTGACAACAGCTGTTATCGTAAAATAAAGAAAGATCCTACCTCTGAACTACAAGACCAACTTTTTTCCATCATACAAGAAGGTTTCGATCTTGGCTTTGTCGGACCTAAAGAGCTTGAATACCTTAAAAATTTACATCCCAAGGTGCCGTTGTTTTATGTACTGCCCAAGGTACACAAGGACCCACATCAACCCCCCGGCAGACCTATTGTCGCCGGGTGCGGTTCGTTATTAGAACCGGCAGCCAAATATGTAGACTGTTTCTTAAAAGAATTCATGACCAGCGTGAAGTCCTACCTCCAGGACACAACTGACTTCATTAACAAACTCGAAAACATTGAGTTTCGCGAAGACAGAGACATACTTGTTACGTTGGACGTAACTGCTCTTTACACCCAGATCCCTCAGGATGAGGCGATAGCAGTTCTAACACACTACCTTGACTCCAGACTAAGACCCATGCAGGTGCCCACCAAATTCATTGTCGACCTGGCAGCTTTCGCCTTAAAGAAGAATTATTTCTGCTTTAATGGCGAGTACTACTACCAAACCAAGGGAGTAGCCATGGGCTGCCCCTTTGCGCCCGAATTGGCGGTATTATTTATGGCTATGTACGAGGAGGCATATATCTACCAGAACAACCCTTTCACTCAATACATCGGAGCTTGGCTCCGGTTTATTGACGACGTCTTCATGACATGGACAGGTGATAGTAACACCCTCGACCAGTTCTACCAGTGGTTGAATAATAGAACTGCTGATATAAAATTCAGCATTTCCAGCTCAACCAAAAGGATTGCGTTTCTAGATGTGGAAGTCTTCCCTTCTGAAGGGAAATTGGCCACGACCCTATACAGCAAGCCCACGGATAGAAATAAATCACTCATGTTTTCTAGTAACCATCCGAGGAACCTAAAAGAGAACCTGCCATATGGGCAGTTCCTGCGAGTTCGTAGGAATTGCACATTCAAAGAGGATTTTCAAAAACATTCAGAGAAATTAACATCTAAATTATGCGAAAGAGGTTACCCCAAAAAACTCGTGAAGAGCTGTATGAGGCGAGCACAATGGACACCGCGTGAGACCACTCTAGTACGCAAGACCAAACCTGAATTAAAAAGACAGGTTTGTGTTACGACATACTGCCCGAATGCCAACCAATTGAAGAAAGTCATAAAACAAAACTGGCATTTAGTGAAAGACTTGGATAACAGCTTAGTAGACACCCCTTTATTTGCCTTTAAAAAGGAAAACAACATTGCCAACTATGTAGTTCGGGCCGATATGCCTACATCCAAACCAACTACATTGCGCCAAATGATGGGGATGCCCCCGATTCTTGGACACCATAAGTGTGGCACTTGCCTCTGTTGTGAATCCTCGATTGAGGGCTCATTGTTCCAGCACAACGGAATTTTTTGGAAACATGAATCATTCAGTAACTGCAAGAGCAAGTTTGTTGTCTACGGTATCATATGCCCATGCCGCCTACTTTATATAGGCAAAACCAACCAAGAGATCCGGCAAAGGATCTCGCAGCACAAATCAAGAGTCAAAAAGCGGGTTGAGAATGCACCCCTGGTGCTCCACTGGACACGTATGCAACATACTGTTAGTGACTTGAAGTGGACTGTAATTTCCAAAGTGGAAAAAAATCCGCGAGGTGGTGACCAGAACCTTGCCTTGTCAAAACGGGAAGCCCTTTTGATACTGAAATTCGACACTGCGGTGTCTGGTTTAAATGAGTTAAGTGAGATATTCAAGCTTTAACTCTCTCCTCCTGCCTCTTTCTATACTGCAGATTCTATGCATATTACTAAGGTCTGAAAGTGACTAAGGATTGGCCACTCCGGTCCGGGTTTTCATTCTTGCCCCCACTCTTTTTTCTAAACCGGCCAGCACACCTGGTGGGTGTGGCCTTGATAATTACCTGCATTTAAGGGTGTTCCCCAGCAGCTCAGTCTGCTTAGGCGCCCGTGCCTGAAGGTTACCACTTTGTTCGCGTTCGCCGTCGCTAAGGTCGCCAGCCTGAACCTTTGAAAGTGAGTATTTGAAGTAACTCTCTTGACGTTAGGAGCCAGTTAAAGCCCTATGTTGCTTAACTAATCTAGAAACTTCTGCTTTCTTGGCAGGAATAATTCACCTTTCTGCAGCGTGCTGTGTAATGTTGACGGTAAATTCTTTTTTCCGCTTTCCCCATATAAACCGCGTGTTGTAATCCGGGCGAAATAGCCCGCTGATACGCTGTTTTATTATATCTTTGCAGGATCGTAGAATGGTTTGAACATTTGCAACCACGGTTAGCGGACCACGCCCGCCGTAATTTAAAACACGGTAAGCTGCTGAGTCCTCCCTTTTCCCTCCTGCTCGCAACTAGTGGCTGTCTCTACTTCATAACCGCAATGTCAAGCGCCGCGTGTGCTTTCTTACAGGTCCATTAAACTTCTGAGTTGACAAACTCAAATTGCCGAATTAGGCTTCAGCACCGCTGTCAACCCTGTTTAATCCCTGAAGCAATTGCTTATAATAATGAAACATTGCCTCTCCTGTTTCGCAGGCCTCTGATTCAACTTCACTTCTACTCCCACGGCGACAGTGTCTCAAATAAAGCGACAGCTACCCTAAGGACAGGGACATCGGTTATAAATAAGAATAGAGATTTTAAAATATTAGGTAAGGCGAAGTGCCACCTGTAGATAACCTGTTGGTGTGACAATTGTAGCAAACCCTCCCTAAAATCTCGCATGTTCACCATCTTTTAGGAACCCTTCAGCCTTTCCAAAGCGACCCCGCACCTGGTAAAGCATCATCTGTAAACACGGTAGCAGGTAATATTAAAATATTAAAAGCCCTTAAACCTCTTTTTTTGCCACCGCATCTAAGTCCGTTATGTAATTCAAGTCTGCTTCGGACATTTCAGGTACAAAATACCCCCTTCAGTATATATGCTGTGAAAAACTACATTCGGATGTTATAACACCGTGTTTTGGTAAGCTGTATAGGAGAGGGTGTGGACTGAGTGTAGATTCTAATGATGATCCGTTTTAAATACACTTGAGGTCAAACCCTTTGATCTTACTATCACTCTTTTTCTTTTTTTTTTCTCCAGAACCAAAGGCCCTGATGAGAATCCTCGTACACCTGTAGGATTCGAAACGCGTAGGCCTTCCACCACCTTTAAGTCTGCCTGGGTGACAAGTTGACCTGAATTGTTTTGCCACTTTTTCACCCTTAGTTGTACATTACCTTATTCATTTTTTTGGTTGACTGCATCAAAAATTGTGATTATTTAAAACTTGCGTTAGGAATGTACAGTTTATGTAAATAATTCTATAACTAAACTTTTTAGAAATTTAGCAGACTGTGGCCTATTGCACTATTCTTGTGCTTGTCTGTTCACTGTAAATATTGTTCACTGTAATATATGAGTTTCCATGTCCCCTACTGTCCCTGTATGATTGATTGTTGTAAGCTTGTGACATGCCTGATAGAATGATAGATTTTTCCTTCCCACATTTTTTGTACCTAGCATGTAATACTGTTTAATTTTGAACCAATTGTTCTTTGATAACTTTAAGCAAAATAACAAAAGCTACTGATCAGCTCCAAGCCTTGAATTTTACTTCAGGTTGAGTGTCTTAAATTGCTAAATGGTTACTTGTATCAGTACTGGCATCCCCTTCTTGTTGTTATAGATACCGGCTCAGCCATACTGATTAGAGCCACCCCCTTGTAGTTTTCTGCTATATTTCCCTCCAGCAAATTCTCCGCCCCGTGGTAAACCCGGACACCCAGATAGGTGAAACACTTGGGTTCCCACACCACATCCACCTCGAGAGGAGGATACGGCGTGTCCGGTCGCAACGGGAAAACACATGTTTTGTTCCAATTGACCTTAAGGCCAGACAGTCGGCCGAAGCTGGACAACATCCCAACAGCTCCTCTCAGAGCCTTTTCGGTGTCCTCCAGGTACAGCAATAGATCATCTGCATAGAGCGATATGTAATGCAAGTCCCCACCATGTCTGATCCCATTGTACAATGCGCCCAGCCTCGCCTGGGCTGCAAGTGGTTCCATCGCTAAGGCGAATAGCAGGGGAGACAGCGAGCAACCCTGTCTCGTCCCTCTGCGCACCGGATATTCAGAGGATATAACTGGTCCCAGGTGTACCCTTGCGGTAGCAGAGGAGTAGAGAACTTTCGTCCATCTTCCAAACCCGTCCCCAAGGCCGAACTTCACCAACACCTCATCTAAGTATTTCCATTCAAGACTATCGAAAGCTTTTTCGATGTCAACCGACAACACTGCCGATTTCCGGTCCGGGACTACAGCGCTGTCCAATATTCGGACCAAGCGGCGAACGTTCATGGATGTGTTTCTAACAGGGATGAACCCTGCTTGGTCCCTGGGCACCAACATGGTCATGTGCGGTAGCAGTCTAGTGGCCAAGATACGGCTCAAGATCTTATAATCCGTCGTCAGCATTGACAAGGGCCTATACGATGCCACATCTAGGGCTCCCCTTCCTGGTTTCAGTAACTGCACCACTAGCGCTTCCCTCATTGATGCGGGCAGGCGCCCCAGTATCAGCGCCTCCGAGTACACCACCAGCAATCTGGGCGCCAATATATCCATATATTTCGAGTAAAATTCAATCGGCAAGCCATTCACACCCGGCGTCTTATTTCTAGCCATCTGCTTAATGGCCGCCCGGATCTCTGGCAGCGTGATGGGGCCGCCCATATCTTTCGCTGCCTCGCCATCCAGCACCGGGAGAGGCATGGGTTCCAGGTATTCCTCTATCTCAGAAACCTCCACCCCCAACTGACTCTCGTACAGCTCCCCATAATAAGACCGGAAGCGCTCCATGACCGCTGGCTGCGAATAAACTATCAGCCTGATTCATGTACGGGCCGTTTTGCGTGTCCCTAATAGCGATTAATAGCGACTCGCTATTGAGGAAACGCAAAACGGCATTCATGTACTTTTCGGGGAAAAAATAGCGACTCGCACGCGGGCGCTAAAGCCGTTAGCGACCTACAAAAAACGCAGAAAAATCGCTATTTCCTGCTACCTGCGATCGGGATTGCGACTCGCAATCCCGATCGCACGGGATTGCGACTCGCAATCCCGATCGCACGGGAATGCGACTCGCAATCCCGTGCGATCGGGAATGCGAGTCGCATTCTCGCGGGATCTGGAAAACGGGAAGACGCATTCCGAGCACCGTGATGACATCACAACCAGGAAGCAGCCAGTTCCCACCCCCAAACACCACAGTGACGCTATCCTTCGAGTGTGCACGAGGGAAAGCAGACGCTAAACCACCGTTAGCGACTCCCGATACGGCAGAAATAGCGACCGCCATGTCCGAGGAACCTGTCCCTGGCCCCAGCAACAGCGCTGGCCGCAAGCGCAAGCTCAAGTTCTCCGAGCAGGAGCTGGAGAACCTGATTGAAGGGGTGGTGGCCAACCACGACCGGCTCTTTGGTGCCAACTCCAGGAGGGTCCCAGAGCAGGAGAAGCGGAGGATCTGGCTGGGGATAGCCTCCAGCGTCAACTCTGTGGGCGTGGCGGACAGGTCGTTGGAGGAGCTGAAGAAGCGCTGGTACGACCTCCGAGGGCGTGCCAAGGAGAGGGTGGCGGAGCGCCTTGGTGAGGCATCGGGCACTGGAGGTGGCGGACCGACTGTCCCACCCAACACACCCCTGGAGGACCAGGTTGAGGACACCTTGGAGAGGGAGGCGTGTGTTGGCGTGACCCCTCTGGACTCCTCCCGCCCCACCCAAGACACCCAAGGTAAGTGGCATGCGACTGCGACCCTGTCCCCTATGACCGTCCCTGACCAAATAGGCTCACTCATTGGCCCTTAGTCATGCCTATGTTGTGCATCAGGAAATGCCCTGAAGCATTGTGGGAGACGTAGTATGTCCACAATGTAGTAGTACCACAATGCGGCCAGAAAGGTTCCAAAGTGCGCAAATCCACAGCCATCCAGGGAATGACACCCAGCATGCATGTAACATCTGCACGTCTGACAGTCACATGCACCTAATGAGTATCCACTTACCCTCACAGGTGGCGATGATAGCAGTGACAGCGAGAGGCTGCTGATTGATGAGGAGGCCCAGGAGGAGGAATCCCTACCCGATACCCAGCCACCAGCCCCTGCCGCTGCACCAACACCAGCAGCCAGGCCCCCCACCGTACCTGCTCCTGCATCTGCCGCTGCACCAACACCAGCAGCCAGGCCCCCCACCGTACCTGCTGCTACATCTGCCGCTGCACCAACACCAGCAGCCAGGCCCCCCACCGTACCTGCTGCTACATCTGCCGGCCCACCGGCTGCCAAGGCCAGGCCCCCCACCGTACCTGCTGCTACATCTGCCGGCCCACCGGCTGCCAAGGACAGGCCCCCCACCGTACGTGCTCCTACATCTGCCGGCCAACCGGCTGCCAGAGCCAGGCACCCCACCAATGTGCCTCCAGTGCCTGCCGCACCAGCAACACCAGCTGCTACACCACCTGCAGCTCGTGCAACCACATCTGGGCCAGCCACATCCGCAACACAGCGGCCAAACAGCAGGAGGGGCAATGGGCATCTCCATGCCTGCATGAGCGTGGAGCGGCGCATGCTCCGAATCCACCAGCGCCAGTCGCAGCAGCAAGGAGCCATCCAGCTCCAGCTGCATAAAATTGGCCGCAATGTGGCGGGAGTCGGCGAGCGGATGGACCGCATGACGGCGGCCATGGACCGCATGACGGCGGCAATGGAGGACAATACTGCAGCGCTCGTGAAGCACCGCAGTGTTGCAAGCAGGCGCCACCACCAGCTGTTGAGCCGGCTGTCGACCTATAGTAGGTCAAATTATGTGGCAGCAAATGCCACCACCCAGCTGTCGCGGCGCTCTCTGACCCAGCAGCACCAACTGGTCCAGTGCTGCGAGGACATAACCCGGGTGCTGGAGCACTTGACCACCGCCGTGACCGCACTGCATACACCTGTGCTACCGGCCATTGTAGGGGGAGACGATGCGAGTGAGGGTGCCTCCAGCGTGAGCAGCCACTCTGCCACGCAGGTCCCGCCACCTAGGCGCAGCACCAGGGCTACGCCTGGTACAGCTGCCCAGGATGAGGAAGAGCCTCACAGGCGCCTGGGCATTACGCGCCGGAGGCGCCAATGACATTGTGTGAGGGACACTGGCGCAGGCTGACGCTAAGCCTGCCATGAACCTTCACATGCAGTATGCAGGAATACTGTATTTTGTAAATAGTTGATACCATGACCCTTTTTTCTTGTGAATCAAACAAATACATTTATTTTGCTGCACACATTCGCCTTGTGTAATCATTACATTTTGCATGCAATTGTGATATGTGGGGTGGGGGAAGGGGGTGGGCTAGAAATTGTTAGCTGTGATGTGGTTGCGACGTCTGTGGCCTTCAGCTGGGTTCTCCCCGCGTGCATGGTGCGCATGTGCTGGTGGCCGGTCGTCCCCCTCAGATTCACTGCCTGAGATGTCAACTGGTATCCGGCGCTTGGTTGCAATGTTATGAAGCATTGCACAGACAGCCACAATGCGGCAGCACGCTGCAGGACTGTAATACATGGCCCCACCTGTCTTGTGCAGTATACGGAACCTGCTCTTGAGCAGGCCAAATGTCCTTTCAATACAGTTCCTTGTCCGGATGTGCGCAACATTGTAGCGCCGTTGCTGAGGTGTGGCAGGTTTGAGGTAAGGGGTCAGGAGGTATTCCCGTAGGGCGTAGCCACTGTCACCTGAATGAGAGGAGCAGATGTTGATTGCCTGTGCAGCGCAGTTACTTCATAGCAATGTGACATTGTCGACAAAGTGTACTTACCAAGTAGGTGTCCTTCCCCAAACTCTCCCCTGATCAGTCGTGTGTGGAGTCCGCTGTGCCTGAAGATAAAGGAGTCATGGGTACTCCCTGGGTACTGGGCCACAATGTCAGTGATGATGGTCTTGGCATTGCAGACCATCTGTATGTTGAGGGAGTGGTAGGACTTCCTGTTGCGGTACATATACTCCGTGCCAGCTGGTGGGCAGATGGCGACGTGGGTACAGTCTATGCAGCCGAGGACATGGGGAAAATGGGCGACATTATAAAATTGTAGTTTTGTCAGGTCCAATTCCTGTTGGCTCGTGGGAAATGTGATGTGCCGGTGGAGCTGGCTGAGCATGGCGTCAACAAAAGTGTGGAGGCAGCGTGACATGGTGGGCTGGGATATCCCCCCAGCAGCGGCTACTATGCCCTGGAAACTGCCGGAGGCCAGGAGGTGCAGGCTGCACAATACCTGCACATGTGTGGGCACAGAATTGTTTCGCCTTGTTGGGTGCTGCATGATGGGGTCGAGTTCTTGTATCAGCCAGGTGATCATTTCCCCATTCAGCCTGTATTTTGCATAAATCTGTTCTCTGGTTTGGCCCAGCAAGGTGACCCGCTGCCGGTAAATCCTTGCCTGCCTCATGCGTCTCCTCCGTGCTGCTCGCTGTAGCCTTCGCCGCCTCACCACCATGTACATCCCAGGCATTGTGGAACGCCTAATGCTGCTGCTGAATGTCCTTATGTGTGATTGGTCAGGCCAGGACCTGTTGGTGATTGGCCAACAGTTTTTCAAATTTTACTTAATCATGGCTTTTATGGTTACCACCTGCTTTGAGTTGTCCTTAAATTGCGCCGCGCAAACATGCGAATTAGCGCTTTTTCGCTAATGTATTTATTTCATGAATGCCGATTGAGACAATATTGCGTTTCGCTATTCATTTCGCAGATTCCGTGGTTGGTCGCTATTTCCGTATCGCTAATGCTCGACTTCCCGGAGTCTGCGACTATTATAGCGTAATCGCTATTTCAATCGCTATTAATTTTTTGCGAATTCGCTATTTCGTACTTGAATGCCGATTCCGTGTTTTGCACCCGCAATTGCGTTTTCGCAGCCATTGCGGGCGCTATTTCGCTTCATGAATCAGGCTGTATGTCCCCCGCCTCCGTTCTTATGCTCATTATCGAACAACCTCTAGGGTCCGGATTGGCAAGCTTAGCAAGTAGCGTTCCCACCTTATCCCCTTCCGCATGAACCTTGGTGGTGTATAGCTTGTAGTCATAGCATCTCAGCCTCTCCGTTTCAGTCGCTACTACCTCCTTTGCTTCTAGTAACTGCGCCTGCAAATCCGGGCGCTCTGGTCTGCGCCGCTCTAGATCCCTCAACACTCCCTCCGCCTTCTCCAGATCGGCCAACACCGATGTTCTTGCATTCGAAAACCTGCCCATACACTCGCCTCGCACAACCACCTTCATTGCATCCCACTCTATCGATCTCGTGGCAGCCGAACCCTCATTCACCAAAAAGTAGCGCTCTATGCCCTGCAGGACCGTGTCACTGAACACCGGGTCCTCTAACGTATCCGGTCGCAGCCTCCATGTTGGGATCGCAGATCTCGCCTGTTGCCACTGCACTACCACTAGCAAGGGGTTATGATCTGAAATGGTCCTGGCTAGGTACTCCGTATGTGTTACCATTGCTGCCAGGAGGGCACTACAGAGGACGGAGTCTATTCTAACATGCAGTGCATGTAGTGCTGAAAAAAATGAATAATCCCTAGTGTCAGGATGTTGTACCCTCCAAACATCTACCAGTCCCCACCTCTCCTGCCAATCCTTCCTGTGCGCCGCTAGCCTCCGCACTGGGGAGTCGACCAATGGGGGATGCGACCTATCCAGCGCCACATCAATGATCGAGTTGAAGTCCCCGCCCAGGATGATGGGGCCCGCCAGGAAGTGTGCCAACGAACCTGTTAAGCCATTGAAAAAACGGGCCTGGTCCGTATTGGGGGCGTAAACGCTACATAAGACCACCTCCCGGCCATAGAGCCTCCCCTCCACCACCACATATCGACCCTCGGGGTCTACTAGCTGGTTCGTCGCTTGAAATGGGACCCCCGCTCTCACCCATATCAACACCCCCCTGGCAAATGCTGAATACGTGGTTCCAAACACCTGACCCCGCCACCTCCTCTGCAATGCTGAGCATTCCTGCTTGGGTAAGTGTGTTTCCTGCAACAGTGCAATTTGGACCCCTCGCCTCACCAAGTAGGCGTGCACCTTGTGTCTCCTCGACATTGTTCTCAGTCCACGGACATTCCATGTAAGGCATTTCAACTTAGGTAACGTCCCCATAGCAGCCTTTCCCCAACCTTTCCAATAGCAACACCTTGTTACCCACATCATTGCAGTACACCCCCCTTCCCAGAACACCCCAACAAACACCCCAACCCCCTCTCCCCAGGACAGGACCCAATAACACAACATCAGCCCCCATCCAAACCTGTAACACTGCACACATTTCACTAGTCTGTGGTCGCCACCACAGAAAGCCTTAAGGGCAACAAGAGGGTGGGTCAGCGCCGACCCAGGGCAGACAGGGCCCCCCCGCCCCGCGCCCAAGATCCCTTACTGCTTTCGCAACACCATACCTGCTAACTGGCCAAACATCAGGACAGTCCGCTCCAATTTGGGCAACAGGTATAAGCCTCAAAGTAAACGTCACTCATTAAATAGTCCATCCGCTGTCTGTGGGGTGACCGCCGGTCCCGGCGAGCTGTCAGCCTCTGAGACGTCACCTCCAGATTTTCTTCCATCTTCCTCAGATTCCGAGCCCATCGGTGCCTTCTCATGTTGTGACCCTGTGATAATCGCCGTCGCAGCCAGCGCTCCCTTCCTGTCCGCTGCCATCTGGCCGTCCTGCATCGCCTTCTTGAGTCTATCGCGTTTGCGGATGCGTTGCAATTTTCGCACCTGGACCGGCTTTTGTCTCTCCCGTTCGTGCTTGCCCCTGCGGTCCGTACCAGCACGGTATAACTCAAGCCATGCCCAAACTTCGTCCGGGGTCTGAAAGAAGTGGGTCTTCCCATCTAGGATCACTCGTAGCTTGGCTGGAAACAGTAATGAGTATTGTATCCCCTCTTCCCTCAGTTCTTTCTTCACATTCAGATAGGACGCCCTGCTCCTCTGGACCTCCTGAGTGTAGTCCGGGAAGACTGTGACCGAGCTGTTCTCAACCTGAAAGGGGCCTGCCGAGCGTGCCCTCTGTATTAATAGATCCCGGTCCTTGTAGTGCAATAGTCGAACCACCATCGGCCGTGGTGGTCGGCCCTGCATGGGTGGGCGGGCCGGGACCCTGTGCGCCCGCTCCAGGGAGAAGAAGGGAGAGAGACCCTCCGGAGCCACGACCGTTCGAAACCAGTTCTCCATATATGCCACTGCATCATTCTCTTCCACTTTTTCCGGTAGGCCCACCACACGTACGTTGTTCCTTCTATTGCGACTTTCGGAATCATCCGCACGCTTCTCCAGTGTCGCCAGTCGATCCAGGACATTGGTCAGTTTATGTTCAACAGTTACTACCGCTGGCTTGAGCTCCGAGAGCAACACCTCGCTGTCCTTCACTCTATCAGTAAGTTTGGCATGGTCCGCCTTCAGCAAACCCAGTCCCGTCGCGACCTGCGCTATATCCTGATGGAGAGACTCCTTGGTCGCTGTTATCGCCTCCAGTATGCTGTCCAATCGCAAGTTCAGCCTCTGTTCCTGCGCAGAAGTGTCTGGGGCAGTACGGGTTCCATTCTCCGCAACCGGCATGTCGGCCTGTTTGCTGTCCAGCTCCAGGGTCCGAGCCCCGCCAGTGGCGGCCATCTTGGTTGCCTCGTGCGTCGTCGTGAGGTCGCCTCTAGGGGAACTTCCCGTACCAAGTACCAGCCGCTGGGTGAGGGCAATCCTCCTTGGCCTTCCGCCACTCGGTGACCTCAGCGTTCTCCCCCAACCGTGGTCCCTGCCTCCGCGGGCCTGACCGTTGCCGGCTCGGAGGCCTCTCCTCCCAGCTCAAAATGGTCGCCCACAGGTCCTCGTTCCACTCCGCGCGTCCGCGGGCCCTCGACCACCAAGTGGGACCTTCTGCGCACTCTGTCTCCGACCCCAGCTGGGAGCCACCACCGCCCCTGCGCAAAGTCAAGGCCCCCGGGGGAACCCACAGCGCGCACCCAGCGAGGCAGGCGGTCGCTTCTCCCAAGTGGCCTTGTGTATTGGACGCCAGGTCCCTGCTTCCACCTGTCCGCCAGCCACCGCCAGGTCCGATCACCTTATTACACGGTGAGGACCGCCTCCGCCGGCCTGCAGCCTCAGGATTCCCGTGCCAGCCAGGTCTCCACTCAGGGCAGCAAATAGTCCCGGTTCCAAGTGTTCAGGCCGCTCACTGCTGCAGCCGCTCCGGCTCATGGAGTCCTCTGCTCTCTGGGGGGGCCGCTGCCCGATCGCGCCAGATGCCCAGCCGTCACACAGCCAGGCGGGCAGCCGTGGAGCGGGGTCCGCTCCACTCGCCCGTCACGTCAGGTGTTGGGGGATGGGCGCCACAACCGCCGAGCTCCACAATGGCGAGGAGCGCTCCCCACCTCCGTACCGCTCGCGGTGTTCCGCACTGCCTGGCCCCTGCACCTCTCTCTCCCTCCGGTCGCGGCTCCAGCTCCACACCAGCCGCAGGTCGCCTCGTCCCGCAGGTCCGCCGCCGTCGCCTCAGATCGCCGCCATCTTTCGCCCTGCGGCTCGGCTCCTTCCGAGTCCGGAGTCAGTTCTCCGCGCTATGCTGGCCTCGCGCTGGCCCGCAACTGCATTCTTCCGCTCCTCCAGCGCTTCGCACCGGGTGTCTGCACTTCAGGGAGCACCGATGGCGGGTTTTCCAGGATGAATTGCGGGATCAGGCGCGGAGCTGTAGGCTCACGCCGCCATCCCAGTCGGCGTCCAAACCACGCCCCTCATGGGCCTGAAGTTATGGTGGTCATCGGAGTCTGTGCCCGCTTTTTTTTTTTTAGCAATGGGATGACTTGACCTAGTTTGGCAGTCAGGCATAACCCCAGTACTCGGGGAGCTGTTTATTATATTAGTTCAGAGAGGTTAAGACATGATTGAGACTTTTAACCAGGGAAGCTGGTCTGCGAGGTGGGAGGAGGGCTTAGATTTCGCAATCATCTAAGAGATGTCCACCTCCGTGAGTGAGCTGAACACCTTCCTTCTCTTGGGTGTTGTGGAGGACCTGGAATTTGGTTGCATGCGGTGATCTCAGGGTGAGTAACCACTGCTTGGGTGTCCAAATAATGTGTAGGCGGGTCGATCCCTCCGATATAGGGAGTGAGTCAGTAGATGTCTGAGTATGGCAATCTAGGCGGGGTTCGATATTCGTAATGTTATCATTGAAGAATTTATGAAATTCGTCACTGCATTCTTTGGAGACATGGAGGTTTTTTTTGCTGGTTTGCAGGTTTGTTTTTGGATTATATTGTAAAGCTCTTTGGGGCTTTGTTTTCATTATCTACATGCTGCTGAAGAAGGCGGCTTTCTCTATCATGATGTAATTTTGTATTTCCTGCGATCTGCTCTAAGATTGCAAAGGTGGGTTATGGATGGTGTTGTTCTGTGGTAAATAAATAAATAATACCCTATTTTTGACTAGACATATATCATAACAGATAGCTCAATAAATAAGAGTCAAGATTCGAGGTAGTAGGAGTATTGCAGGTTTAATACGGCATAAGGACAGGAACAGGACAACCTGCATAGGAACAGGGGCCCAGCAGCTGCTGGGGCTGGGTCTGGGATGAGCGCGCTAACTTTTGATAACAATACACGAGCATATATACATAGCGCGAACACATAGCATTACATTGCAGTAGGCGTAGCAGTGGGTGGAGCAGAAAGCGTGACGCGTAGCAGTCGCGAAAGATAAGAGTAAAAGTAGGTGTAACTGGGCGTATACATAGACATGTGGTGTAAACGTAACAGAATATGTCATGAAATGGGCGGAAACATTGGAGGGGGCTACCTAAGGAGCCGGGACCTCTAACCTGATGGTGCGCGCAAACTGGCAATGACGTGTTACGAGGAGAAGCTGGGGGCTATGAACTCTGTGCTAGGAGCAGAGACTAAAGTCTGGAGGGTCGGAGCGACATGTACCTAAACCCTATCTAGTATCTGATGTTTAGGGAACATGTTGATATAAACTAGAAGTCAAGAGGGGAAAGGCTAACTTGATTCTAAGACTGGACCATGCATTATTCTACATGTAGTGCGTGATGAAGAATATTAAATGACCATTAAATGCAGTATTTCTTTAACGTGGAGACGAGAAGGCTAGACAATGACGGAAACTATTGATGCAGTTCAGTAGCTTAGGAATGCAGAGAAGGAGGACTAAACTGATAGCTGGAATCATAACATACTCTTGGCAGACTCAGAGGCAGAGCCAAGCTGCACCGGGCACTGCGAGGCAGGAAGTAAGTGAAAGGTCGAGGATACAGGTGGGGGCTGTATCGCTCCTCAGCGAGGCTTCAGGAGACAGGAGCTGAATCTGATGTCCAGGCCCTTTTGAGGCCTGGAAACGGGGACTTTATAATGGAATAACGTGCACACTGAGAAACGTGGCAACATAACTTTACATAGGCCTGATATTCGTAGTATTCACGAGGGCTGGAAACTGGCATACTAGAGGTGGACACAACTATAATTGCGTCATTTAATCGGACATGGGGAATAACATATGCATATTGGTCATGCACACATAACATATGATGGATGACACGTAGGGACACAGAACATGGCAAAATTTACTTTTCCACATTCCCTCCTTGTCACTACGTTTCCATCAGGAAACATCAATTTTCATGATACCATCTATCATTTCATACAGTACCATTTGCTCGTCTCGAATTATCCTGGAACGGGTTTTAGAACGGGGCTTGGGACTAGGAATACAAGAGGTAGCACACATGCCGCAAATCGCAGGGCCACATTGTATACAGAGGCAGCAGCTGAATATGATCGCTACTGCAATACCTAGAAAGGACAGGACTTTCCATCCCCAAGCGGAAATTATATTCCAGAACCAACCGGACCATGTCCAGGTGCCTGGATCTTGGTGTAACAGATGGGCAATTTTATGAAGTCTGGTTATAGCTGAATAAACAGACGGCGCGTTATTTGGAATGAAAATGCAACAACTGGATCCGAGGACTCTACAGGCCCCGCCCCTATCGGCCAGTATGACGTCAAGGACGAGACGATTCTGTAAAACGACAATTCTCATAAAGGATTGCTCTTCGGTTAAGTTACCTAGAGCGGAGGCAGTCTCATCTACTACTGCTTCAAGGGTTCTTGTTAACCTACGAATTAGCTTACTATTTACAACTGTACCTAAATAAAGGAACACACCTTTATCAATATCAATGAATTGCTCTGCAGCAGTTTCAGTATAATCGACAATCGGGAGATTTCTCTTGTGTCTGGTATGTACTAGGAAGGAATTCCTATGGTAGTCAGGTGGGGCTAGAAAAACAGGTGGCAGTAGGAAGGCAATGTAACAGGTTCCCTCCCAATCGAGGGGCAGACGAACATATGCAGTTTGACCACAAACAAAATAAGAATGACGTGAAGCTTTAAAAATAGATTTCCCACTGTCACTATACTTGATAATAGTGATACAATCACTATGTCCTACGTGTACAGAACCATTATTTCGGACACATAATTCGCCTTTGACTGGTAGTACTGAAATAGCAGGTGAGTCTGGAGTAGTATCAGACTGAACATTAAGGACCATAAAATTCGACGAATAATTACCTAAATTGTACACTTCATTTTCTAGATCTAAACCTGTTCTGTGGGGGAGACCTTGCTTGTCTGGGAAACATGTGCTGTTAAGAAAAGACATATCTGTTGAGGATGACGTTAACGTGGACCATGCTCCACATGAACCATTATGTGAAAAAGGATAAGGAAAGAGTGGCAGAACTCCCTTCGACGTCTGGAAAGGGGGGAGTCGACCACACACCCAACAATTAGTGGCATTGCTGGTCTGGTGTGAATAATGTAACATGCGGATAAATGAGTTATTACGCATAGCGAGGCGATATGAATATTCGTGAGGAGGCAGATCACTAAACGTGTGCTCTGCTGTAACATTAGAATGCTTATTTACATGAGGAACTGGGAAATATAGGAAAAAGGCATAACTGGTGCAGGAAATCATTATGCTGATGAATAATATGAAACTTAGAAAAACGATACATTGAATTGAGTTTTTACTAACTCTCTCACTATGGGGGTCTATTTTATACATGTCAGAAACAGTCTAACCGTTTCACCTAGGGGAGGACTTATACAATCAAACTGGCTGACTCAATTTACTAGACCGTAGTTTTTGCTTATACTCCTGCTGCGGAGTTTTCTCTACCAAGGGAGGGGTTGTATCAATGTCTTTTGCGGGACAGTCCTTAAAATCCTGGGAAATGTTCTTAAAGACGGGTTTCAGTCCTTTTAAAAGTTTAACGTGAGAAAGGTGTATCCATCCTTTTCGGCCTTCCAACTTCACGGCTGTACGGGTGGTGAGGAGGACCTGACGGGGCTCTTTCCATCGAGGCTCCAGCGGACTTGATCTGTCAAAGTTACGGACCATCACCATGGAACCTGGAACGATTTCATGCGGTGCCACCTCGGTATTGTCTGGAAATGCGGCAGCAACCTGTGAACGACATGAGTTGAGGGCAGACATCAAGGAAGCTAGGTAATCTGTCAGCATATTACATGAAACATCAGTAATACTTCGGGGTCTAGGAGTACCCCACATGTTAGGGGGGCGGCCGAATACGACCTCATACGGAGACAGACCTGATCTGGAATGTGCGACCATGCGCATATAAAACAAAGCGACTGGCAGAGCTACTAGCCAGTCCACACCCTTATCTTTACATACTTTGGCGATTCGGATTTTCAGAGTCTGATTATGTCTCTCGACTAGACCGGCTGCTTCAGGATGGCGTACACAATGAAACTTCCACTGGTACCCTAACAACAGGGAAACGTGCTTCATCAACTCAGATGAGAATGGCTGACCGTTATCAGAATATACGACTCTAGGGAGTCCATATCGAGGGAAGAATTCACGAACCAACTGCTTGGCAGTGGTCGCGGCTGTATAATCTGGGACTGGATATGCTTCTGTCCATCTGGACAAAGCGCATACAACTACAAGGACATACTTGAAACCTCGACATCGCTCCATCTGAATATAATCCATCTGGAGGACCTCAAAAGGGTGGTCAGGAGGCTGGAAACCACCTTGTTCCACCGGGACACTTTTACCTGGATTAAACTGACAACATATCATACAGGTACGGACTTTCTGCTTAGCTGCAGCTCGTAAATGCTTGTTGAACCAAATGTTCTGGATACTGTCTAACATAGCTTTTTCTCCTAAATGTGCTGGACTATGTGCGGTATTAATAATGACTTGAACCATAGAGTCGGGGAGAAACCATGTGGCTCTACCCTTTGTTAACCATCCTTGATCTGTCTGGACCCCTCCTTGTTCAGACCATTTCTTGATTTCTTCGGGAGTAGCATGTAACTGGATATCTATGACATCTTGTGTAGGGTCCTTAACTGTCATACATGTAGTCGGATCTGGAGTATGTGTCTGTGTCGGATTAACTTGAATGCCTGGAGTCTGTGCTGTAAGCTTGGCTGTGCGATCTGCTAGATCGTTACCTTGAGAAATAGTGTCAGTGACTTTCGTATGTGCTTTGCATTTCATGATAGCGATAGATGTCGGTAAGTGTATGGCATCTAACAGAGCTTGAATAAGGAAACCATGCTGAATCTTGGTTCCATGAGAGGTCATGAAACCTCTCTCCTGCCAGAGCACTCCAAAGTCGTGTACAACTCCAAATGCGTAACGTGAATCTGTGTAAACATTAACTTTCAGGTTCTTGGCGTGTATGCAGGCTTGTGTCAGAGCAACTAGCTCTGCTGCTTGAGCGGACAGAGTATCAATACGGTGTGTTTCAATAACTTCGGTGTCAGTAGTCACTGCATACGCGGCTACTAGTTCTCCTGTACTAGTTCTCATACATGAACCATCCACATAAAGTGTCAGGTCAGGATCTGGTAACGGAATATCTGTCAGGTCTTGTCTTGGCTTTGTCGTAATGTTGACTACTTCCGCACAGTCATGTGGGTCAGGATTTGAATTAACTGGTGGTAACAGTGTAGCAGGATTCAGGATGTTGCAGCGTCTAATATCTATGTGTGGCTGGAACAGTGTCAATTCATAACCTGTTAAACGTGCAATTGTCAAGTGCTGTGTTTGTGTTCGGTTTAAAAGAACTTCCACGGAGTGTGGGACTTGTACTGTCAAGGTATGTCCTAAAACTATGGAATCACTTTGTCTGATAGCTAGTGCTGTGGCTGCAACTGACTTGAGGCACGCAGGCAAAGCCTGGGCGACTGGATCTAGTGTGCTAGAAAAATAAGCACACGGCTTGTATTGTCCTGCTTGGTCTTGTGTGAGAACAGATAATGCTGTACCTTCACGTTCAGTAACGAAAAGTGTAAAAGGCTTACTGTAGTTCGGTGTAGCTAGAACTGGAGCTTGACATAGGGCTTTCTTTAACTCGTTGAAACTAAGTGTATGTTCAGATGTCCAAGGGAGAACAGTCGATACGGCTGCCTCCTGTGTCGTTAACTGTATCAGTGGTTTGGCTAGAAATGCATACGGGGGAATCCATTGTCTACAATAAGAAGTAAGGCCGATAAAGGCACGTACCTCCTTCTGGGTTCTGGGCTGGGGAAGACTCGCTATTAACTGGATACGGTCTGGTGTCAACTGCCTACCCCTCTTGGACAGCAAGTGTCCTAAGTATACCACTTGCTGGACACAGAATTGAAGCTTCGAAGGTGACACCTTGTGCCCCATCTCGGCTAGGAAATACAGAACCGTCAGTGACGCACGCTCGCAATCACGTTCAGAACGGGCTGTAATCAGTAGATCATCGACATACTGGAGCAGGGCAGTGTCAGTTGGCATGTGAATGTTGTCTAGCTGCCTCTTAAGTGCTTGACTGTAAATACTAGGGCTTTCTGTGAAACCTTGAGGAGCGCGTGTGAACATATAGCTCCTTCCATTTAAACAAAATCCGAAAAGAAACTGGCTGTCTGGATGAATAGGAACACTAAAAAATGCATTCTTGAGGTCGATTACAGTGAAGAACGTGGCTTCGGAATCAATAGCAGTTAACAGGGAAGAGATATCTGGGACAACTGGGTACTGAGGAATAATACATTTATTAAGCTCTCGTAAATCAATCACTAATCGATATACTGGGGGTGCATTTGGATCAGTACGTTTCATGACTGGAATGATCGGAGAATTGCATACATTGGAGTCAGTTTCTACAACTACTCCTTGAGCGATGAGCTCGTCAATAATTTTGGATAAGGCTGCTACAGCCTCGGGTGGCAATCTGTACTGCCTGATTCGTGGTAACACTACACCTGGTTTGAGAGTCACACGATGGGGTGTGATTTGCATGTAACCTACATCAGTTGGACCTTGCGCCCATAAATGCTGCGGAACATTAGACAGTCTGGAATCAAAATCTCGTAATACATAGTGACCCTTAAAGTCACGTAGGAACAGACGTATTCCCTCTGGGGAACAACAAATGACTGCACCTAACTCTTTCAGTGTCTTAATACCTAACAGATTTTCTGGACATGACTTAGTAAGTAACAGATCAGTAGTACGGGACAATGGACCTACTTCTAGAGTAACTGGCTTTGAAATCTCATTAACGATAGGCTTTCCTGAAAATCCAAGGGAAACATTTCTTGAGCCTGAGAGCGGAGCCCCTGGAACTTCGGCATGACTAATTGTGGTCCTACTTGCCCCTGTATCAATCAAAAACTTTCTGTCTTTCCCTAATACTTGACTGTGAACATAGGGACCTTCTTGATCTACAGGTATCTCGATGAGAGGCAAGCCTACCTCCCTCTCTAGGCTGTTTCATGAATATGGCTGGTACTCTGGATACTCAGACTGTGCATACTGGTACATCTGCGATGTAACGTGCTGTGTTGCAGCAATGGGCTGCGGTGCTGTAACTGTCTGTGGTGCATTCTGTGACTGAGGAGTCTGTGAAACTTGTTCTTGTCTAGGCGGACGTGGTCTTTCTTTTGTCTTACCAGTAGCTATGTTATGTTTCAGAACTGCACACTCATTTATAAAATGACCTGGCTGTTTACAATAATTGCAGTTCCCTTTAACGGGAGCTGCAGGATGACTGGCTTGGTTCGGACCCCTCTTCTGACTGTCTTGAGGAACAGATTGTGCAACTAGTACTTTCATTTTCGTGTCTTTCATACGTTTTCTCTCGTGTTCTTGCTCTTCCCTGATTCTATTCTGGTGATACTGGAGCATCTGGAGTATCTGGGACGGAGTATTTGCTTGCCAGGTGCTTTCGACTTTCAGAACTCGGTTTTTAATTGGTGGACTTGAATTCTCGACTAATTTGGTAACAAAAAGGTGAGGGTATGACTCACTACTTGTCTTGAGGCCACTGTTGATACTGAAACATTTTTCAAATCTAGAATAAAAATCACTAATATCTTCATCTTGTTTCTGTTTACAGGCTGAGATTGCATCCCAGTCTTCTTTTCTAGTTGTCAATAATCTGGGTAAAACTTGAATCAATAATTCTGGTAATTCTTTACATTTATCTCCAAGACCGGTACCTGGTACTCGTGCCTTGTCTTCAGCTTCTAGAACTGCCCAGTCGATCTTTTTCTCTCCCACCTCCCATTCTTTTTCCTTTAGCTTTTCATACACCCCTGCGGGTAGCAGAACTTTTAACATTTTAATGATATCTGGGTAAGTGTATTCTCCCATACGGAGCATGTCTTTTAATTCTCTATGGAACCCTGCTGGATCTTTGTCATGACAGGGAATTAATTTCTTCATTTCAAGGAGTTCCATCTTTGTGATCGGAGTGTATACAAACACTCGCTGCATTTCGCCACCCGTTCCTCTGACTGGGTGGACTTCTCGTAACGGATTCTGTCTGTCTATGTAGAATGATTTACTTTCTGGGGGTGAGACATGGACAAAATGCGGGTTCAAGAATGTTCTATATTTGTGGCGCTGTTCTAAAATGACACTAATTAAATCGGTACCTAGACCTCTCCATCTGTACTGGAGTAATTCATTCAGGATATCGTGTAACGGACCTGGATCAGAATGTTGACCCTCATACAGCGTAATGAGGTGCTGAATCATATACATACCCACCAGTCGCTGCTCGGCTGGGGGCATTTTCAGAAACATTTGTGCCACTATTTCGTCTGGAAAAGTGGTAGAATCAGTAATCCATCTGACTGCTGATCGCACTAGTTCTTGTTCATGCATAGTACTTAACTCACTGTAACCGATTCGTGATTTCAGAATGTGATCGGTAGCTTGAAATACTTGTTCTAGGGAACCTTGTTCTGGTGCTGGATGATGGAAAGTTGACTTGTGTTCTAGACGTAAATGGCGATCTGGAAATCTAGGCTATTCTGGCAGTATTCTCGTCGTCTTCCTCTTCAGGATCGGAGGTACTTTCTTTCTCGCTTACTTGTGCTGCTTTACGCTGTTCGTGTATCTTTATTATCTCTCTACGGATTTTCTTGTACATACTTTCCATGGCACCAATGGTATTGTGCTTTCCTTCGGCTATATTATCACTCCATTTTGTCAGGATTTTCATTTCTTCTGGATCTTTAGACGGGTAATCTTGTTCTCTTATTAAACAATTAATTAAGAACTTTAATATCATGCGCTGAATCTCGGCTTTCCTTTGAGACATGGCATCACTAATACTTTGTGGGTCATCCCCTGTACGGATGAAACGATATATCCTGTCTAGATCTTCTTTCATATTCGGCAAGGTGACTAGATACTCGGTCACCCTCCTTACGCGTACGGAATATAAAACCATATTAAATTCGCCTGGAACTGGGTCATAGACACATTCGCCAAGGGTTTGCCTGATTTCTGCAACAGACTTATTACTTTTAGGAGTACGCTGTGATGCTTGAGCATGTAATTCGAGTGCTGATAAACGCTTGTATGGCGGCGGGGTTTGAGGAAGACCTCCTCCTGCGGCCCCTAAACTAGAATCATCAACTGATGCTTTTCGTCCTGGCAGGGTCGGTAATTGTAACGTGGGCTGGACTTGTATGGCGGGCTGACCCGGGGGGGCTGTTAAGGGCACCCCGGTGTCTGGAGGAGCAGGAATTACCTGATTTACAGGGACTGGCGGAGCGTGAACAGGATTTGCATATTCGGGGACTGTGTCGTCCAGATAGGATGAAATAAAAATATCAGCTGCGGTCGGTTTGTGACGTAGCTTGGTCGGAACTAATGGTGGCGGGAAATTACTGGATGCCTCTGGGGTCGCTTTTGGCAAGCCCTCAGCAAGAAGAGGATACATACCCTTAATGAGGGCATGCCTCTGTCTGTCTGACTGTTCGGCTTTGACTCGTTCACCTATCTCGATTAATTCTCTTTCTTGGGCTCGTTCTTGGGATTCTCTACTTAATTCTGTCTTTCTGATTTCTTTTTCGGTTCTTTTATGAGCTTCTTTGCGCCATAACTCGATGGCATCTTTCTGTGACTGTCTGGCTTTCTTTTTCCATAATGCTTCTTCTACTCGCATGATGCACTCGGCATCCCATGTACCCGATACGGGCCATCTATACTTTTCTTCTAACTGTTTGGTATAATCTACCCATAAATCTAGATACAATATGGCGCTTATGCCATGTTTCTGATACATAAAATGACCTGGACTGTCCCTGGGCGGGACAGGAACTGCTTCTTCTAACAAACCCTTTCTAGTTTTTAACTGACGTAGTCTCGAAAAGAGAGACATTGTAAACTTGAATCGGAACACAATACAATAGACGAGGAACAATAACAATTGGGAAAACAATTCAGGCATACCACGACATTGGAAATACATTGAACAACATCATAACATTACAGTTCGGACAGAAATATTACCTGGAATACTGAGAACAGAAACACAAGAATTTCTCGAGAACGGAACAGACTAGAATTACTGGATGCGCTGCTGAAACAGTACGGAACATACCGGTCCCATAAAGGGACGCATCAAGACCCGTATCCACCTAGGTGAACACTTCGTTAGTGGGCCTGGGTACCACCAACCCACGGACCAGAGTCAATTTAGATTGACCCTGTCTAGATACTACCCCAGCAATGGTACTCACCGGGCAGCAAGAACGGAAAGGCCTTGGACTGGACTGGACTGCTACGACGACGGACGACGAACTTCGGACTTCAGTTACGGGTGGGCCTCCGGATACCTCGGACCTTGGACTCTTGGCTTGGGCTCTGGTCGGGACTCGCCGCGTTCCTCCACCGTCTCGTTTGGATGCTGGACCGCCTCCTCCGTGGGCCTGAGGGATACTTGAGCAGAAATATCTGCCACTGCGCAGAAGAGTTCCGTCACGACTGCAGAGGGTCAGGGGGTCGGCGTGGCTTCACCGACGCGTGGGGAAAGGGCAAGTCCCTGTTCGGGCGCCATTATGTGGTAAATAAATAAATAATACCCTATTTTTGACTAGACATATATCATAACAGATAGCTCAATAAATAAGAGTCAAGATTCGAGGTAGTAGGAGTATTGCAGGTTTAATACGGCATAAGGACAGGAACAGGACAACCTGCATAGGAACAGGGGCCCAGCAGCTGCTGGGGCTGGGTCTGGGATGAGCGCGCTAACTTTTGATAACAATACACGAGCATATATACATAGCGCGAACACATAGCATTACATTGCAGTAGGCGTAGCAGTGGGTGGAGCAGAAAGCGTGACGCGTAGCAGTCGCGAAAGATAAGAGTAAAAGTAGGTGTAACTGGGCGTATACATAGACATGTGGTGTAAACGTAACAGAATATGTCATGAAATGGGCGGAAACATTGGAGGGGGCTACCTAAGGAGCCGGGACCTCTAACCTGATGGTGCGCGCAAACTGGCAATGACGTGTTACGAGGAGAAGCTGGGGGCTATGAACTCTGTGCTAGGAGCAGAGACTAAAGTCTGGAGGGTCGGAGCGACATGTACCTAAACCCTATCTAGTATCTGATGTTTAGGGAACATGTTGATATAAACTAGAAGTCAAGAGGGGAAAGGCTAACTTGATTCTAAGACTGGACCATGCATTATTCTACATGTAGTGCGTGATGAAGAATATTAAATGACCATTAAATGCAGTATTTCTTTAACGTGGAGACGAGAAGGCTAGACAATGACGGAAACTATTGATGCAGTTCAGTAGCTTAGGAATGCAGAGAAGGAGGACTAAACTGATAGCTGGAATCATAACATACTCTTGGCAGACTCAGAGGCAGAGCCAAGCTGCACCGGGCACTGCGAGGCAGGAAGTAAGTGAAAGGTCGAGGATACAGGTGGGGGCTGTATCGCTCCTCAGCGAGGCTTCAGGAGACAGGAGCTGAATCTGATGTCCAGGCCCTTTTGAGGCCTGGAAACGGGGACTTTATAATGGAATAACGTGCACACTGAGAAACGTGGCAACATAACTTTACATAGGCCTGATATTCGTAGTATTCACGAGGGCTGGAAACTGGCATACTAGAGGTGGACACAACTATAATTGCGTCATTTAATCGGACATGGGGAATAACATATGCATATTGGTCATGCACACATAACATATGATGGATGACACGTAGGGACACAGAACATGGCAAAATTTACTTTTCCACAGTTCTCCAAAGACTTTCTGCAGCTCCGAAGTGCCTTCCTTCAGTGTTGAGGTATTTGTTGAACCAGGATATCGGGGAGTATCTCTAACCCTTCTTAGTTTCAAAGGGGCTAATTGATCTAGGATTGGGAATCTTTGTTGAATGATAGGGAGTTGTAAGTTCATCCGGTGATAGATTATCTATTGTGGTAGAGGGGAGTAGTGACATAATTCTTTCTTCAAGATCGGCTAGGGAAATCTGACTTATGTTTCTAGACCATTGGAGAGTTTTCGGAGTACAGCTTGGGGCTGGTTCCGCTTGGTTAATGTGGCACAGAATGATGTGGTGATCTGTCCAGTCGACTAGGAGGCAGTTATCAATAGTTGGTTGCTGCTTTGCTGTGGTCTATAATAGCATCAAGGGTTGAGCCTCTGTTTCAGCCTTTGAAGTGCTGATTATGGATTTTGCCTAGTAAGATATTGTTTAAGGATTGTATTAGTGTGTCTTTCTCTTCATTCCAATGGAGTTTGACGTCACCTAGGATCAGGTTATTGGTGCTGGAGAGTGAACAGTGCGTTATCACATCCGATAGGTGTTCACCGCTGGACAGCGTGTTGCCTGGTGGGTGGTAAAAAAGGTGGCATTTTATACTTTATCTTTCATTGTTATGGTAGTACTGAGATATTGAAATTTGTTGTAGGGGAAGGTATCTGTTTCTGCCATAGAGATGTTGTTCTTGTGGATGATGGCATTGCCACCACCATGGCCGCCGTCTCGCTCTTTCTTGATGATGGAAAAACCAGGAGGAACTAGTAGATCAAGGATCAGTATGAGAATTAATTTAGCCAGGTTTCTGTGATGAACGCCATATCAATGTTGTGGTTCAGGATGGCCTCAGCCAGTCCTACTGCATGCTTGGTTGCTGAATTGCAGTTTATGAGCATGCAGTTAGTATTTCTGCTGCTGTTTTGCTCCTGAGAGGGAGGTGCCATGGGAATTTTGATGTGGTGCACTGATGTCCTGGCAGTTCTTGGTGGATTGAGAGGTATCTCCCGTTTCCAGGGATTACCTGGATGCTGCAAGTGGGGTTGGCCAGGGTTTGCATCCGGTTATGTGTTTTGGCTTTATCTGTTGCCTCACTCAGGGTTATCTTGGAGCTCGTTCTTTTTGGCCTGTGAGCTTGGTTGTGGAGAGGAGTTGTGAGACAGCTATTTGGCTGTATCTTAGACAGCCATATGGGTTGCCTGGTGATGCATGGAGAGGTGTCATGGTAGTTGGTAAGTTGAGGACTTGGACTGGCGTTGTTGCTAGGAGCTGGTCTTGTTGCTGTATTAGTTCTGACTGAGCATTCCTCAGCAGGAGAGTGAGGGGTTGTGAGGTAGTCAAGTGGGACAGCGATAGCAGGATTGGTTAGAGAGGTTGCGTGGTTGGAATGTGTGATGGAGGCGGAGATAGAGTAAGAACTTCTGGTGTGTCTCATGAGCGTTTCTTCCTGTGTTAGAACGTGTGGGGAGGAGGTTGGGACAGGGAGGGAAAGTTGGGCGAATGGGAGATGGCGTTATTTAGTGGTGGGGAATATGGATTCAAAAGAATGTAGGTTGATGTCATAGGCTTGGATCATGACATTTCCGTATCTGTAGATAATTATGGTGGCATTGGCTTTGAAAGTGAGTGGGTTAGATATCAGTTTTCTGCTGTAAGGGATGTTGGATGTTTTAGTTATATGTAGGTAGTTTGTTAGGATTGTACTCCATTTCGTAGGTCAGGTTGTGTAGATTATGAGATCAGTTTTCTCTTGTCATTTGGAGGGGTTGTGATAAATATAAGCTATGAGTGTGTGTGGGTGTTGCTTGATCAGTTTGTTTGAAGTTATTGGTAGCACTAGCTGGAAGGTTGAGGGGTAAGTGATGAAGAAAGACTTTGGAACATGGGGATTCATGTTTTTGGAGAGTGTTGGGGTGAGGTGTGTTGTGGAAGCACACATATTGTTTTGACTCTAGTTCTTTGGGTGTGTGGAATTAGGTTCACGCTGAATGAGAACTTCCTAATTCTGCCCTATAGAGGAGAGCTCGAGGTTCCTGGTTAAGTGTTACAATGAAATCTCTGTCAGAATAAGGGGTCACCCTAGGTACCTTAAAATCTACAGATGTAGATCTGTGTGATGAGGTATTCAGTGTCTTCTGGGATTTGCGGCCAAGGGCCGGAGGTTGGGCATCCTGAGTCGTGATTCTATAGCTCCAGTTTAACATGGGTGTTACTCTAATTTGAATCTTCTATTTTAGGAGCATGGAAGGCCTTCATTTTGAAATCCCTAGCAAGCGTGGACTAAGATATCTGTCCCCTTGACTGTGGTTGTTAAGTAGTGACTGGCAACAGACCAAGACGGTGCCGTTTTAAGAGTCACAGAGTAGTAAGAAAGGTTATCCAGTAGATCACGTGGTTCTGTTTCTTCAACAGAGGCTGCTCTCATGAATGGGGGGCAGAAATTGTGCCTTCCTAATTGCTACAATCATTAAAAATAAGAAGGTGCCGCTTGAGCTATGCGTAGAATTCAGCGTAAGGATTCATTAAACAAGCCATCACAAATAACATCTGCTTGTGTTCTGTTGTTCATATGTGTTTGCAGTAAATGTTTACCATGCATAGCACATAATTGCGTTAAGTGGAGGAATTTCGCGTAACACGAAATTCCTGAAATTATGCAGGTGTGATTTAAGTTTAATCCAGGCGTATTTGAAGCTTGTACATAGCTCTGTAATCAGTTTCGGCATAACCCACTGACATTTCGTCTACAGCTCCTATATAAAACTTTATAAATAAATATCAATGTTTTTTACATAAAGGTTGGAGTGACTGAGTCAGTGATGTGGCTGCCATGAACCTTTAGCTAGTATTGGAATGGAGTTTAAGCTACCCTAGGTTGGAGCGGTTTGATGGCCCCAAATGGTAAGCCTTAGGCCAATATCTGATCTCTGTTTTGTGCTATTTATTTTCCGTCCAGTGAGAATAATGATCTTTATATCAGTGGAATGTTTATTATTTTGGACGTATTTGAGAGGAAAGAGTCCAGCTGGGCTCTTTTTAAAAATGCGGGACATTCTCAGAAATATGTGTGAATTAAAAAGTGATTACGCTGTTCAGCTCATCTACTGCTTTGATAGTTCTGGTATTTTGTAAAGGAGTCCTAGAAGGGAAGAGGGGAAGGTGTGAGGAAGTGGAATAAATTCTCAAATGTGGCAGGAGCAAGTGCACAAGACACTTTATTTATTATGTGGGGCCAGGAATTCCCGTAGTGGCACACCAGGTCACACTGCAAGTGCTCCTCTTGGTCTTGTGTGCCGGCCTTCCGTACATCGGTCAGCTGTTTTTGGAAGTCCTCTGTACACTTTTAGTAAAGTGGATGAGCCCCAGGGCCATAAGAACATCTTGCCAGCTGGGTGTGTCTGTTCTTATAAGTTATAAACGTGTGGCACATACTCCTAGGCCACCACATTCTCCTGGTTGGCAATATCACTATTTAATTGACATTGTGTAGTGTTAAGATGCAGGTCCTTGTCACAGAGACACTTTCTTCCTGTCATAGACTTTCATTTATCACCAGTTAGTGCTGGGACTTGAAGTCCTGGAGTAGGTCTGTTTAACACATTGGAAAATGGAGGCTAAGAACTTGCACAAGCCAGAGTTATTTGCAGCCTACAAGTGTCATATTACATACAACCTAATCTGGTGCACATTGGAATAAAAACATAAATGAATATATACAGTACAACCTAAATTCTATATATACACCATTTAATAGTAATAGTCATTCATCTTCTGTTTACAGATTCCAGTATACTGATGCATATGTCGCCTTATGAAGGCGCCTAGGGCTTTTTCTAGGAAGTAAATAAAGATGAATAAATGGGCAAACAAGAAACATCAAAAAGGGACAACAATAATGATAAATGATACATTATTCAATGCATGTAATGTAGCGTGAACGGGAATCTGTAAACAGAAGATTAATGATTACTAGTAAATTATATAAATAGAATCCATAGAATCCAACTGGAACTGAGCATATCCGTTTTATGCTTTCATTCAGATATGCACCAAATGAAGATGTATGCACTATAACAATTGTAGTTCCTGAACAACTGGTCTGTGCATCTCTATCTTCAATGCTGTGTTTAACTAGGTTAAAGGTTTTTTTGTTACCTAGATTAGATGCATAACCAAAACCATAAACTTGTATCAGCACCTATTTAATGTAAAATAGTGTTCTTAAGAACACTAGGGTTATAGCAACAGCCCTTCTTTCCTATAGAATGGAGAATTGTGCTAAAAAACAATGATTCATAAAAGGCAATCCTAGAATTTGGAAATGTTGTGTCCTCTTGACACCCGTTAATTTTTTAACATCTGAGGCATGCACACACATTTCAGGGGGTGGGCCATAATGCAAGTTTGGAGGCCTAGCAATGATTTTAGTGGAGATCCGCTTTTGGTTGTACATTCCATGCTATAAGCATCTTTACTGCTCATGCATTTTTGCATATGTATATGTGACCAACCATGGAGCTACAAGACCCTACAAATAGGTGTGCAACCGACACAACACAGTGTAGCGTTTAATGTAATGTAGTTGCCCTGCTTAGTTCCTTTGTCTCACTTTTCTGTCTTTGTATTGAACTTCATATTAGATGTGCTTAAGGTATTATGTAATGCCTTTTTTCTTTGTAGTAATGTTGTGTAAACAAACAGATGCTTCGGAACCATGTATGAAAAAGGCACCTGTATGTGATGGTTACACTGCATCCATACTCAGATTGTTGGTGAGATAAACCATGCATGCCTAGCGAAGTAACAATGATGCCATGTGTCCCAATGCAAGCAAGGAAGATAGGAGTTCCCTTTTCTATACATTGATGGTAAAAAGCATGTATATTTGGCTTGTAGAGGACCCCTCGGACCTGGCGCCAAAGCACTTGCTGCACTAGTGATATCTGCGCCTACCTACCACCATATCAATCAATCAAGTCGTACTTGTATAGTGCGGCTAATAACCACAGAGTGTTTCCAGGCGCTGTGCTGCAGGTATCAGTTGAAGAGCCAGGTCTTGAGTCCCTTCCTGAAGTGGGACAGCGAGGTAGCAGTGCGGAGGTGTAAGGGAAAGGTTTTCCAGCCTTTGGAGGTGGGAAAAAGAACATCCTCCTGAACAGCAAAGGTGGATATGTGGTGCCTGTGCGAGGGTGATGTGTGCGGAGCTGAGTTTTCTTGTAGGTTGGTGGAAGAGCAGGCTGTGGTTCATGTAGGCTGGTCCTTGGTTGGGGAGGGCTTTGTAGGCATGGGTCAGAAGCTTGAAATGGCAACTCTTCTGGGCGGGGAGCCAGTGGAGGTCCTCCGGGTGTTGGGTGATGTGTGTCCTCTTGAGCAAATTGAGGATCTGTTTGGCTGCTGGGTTCTGGATTGCCTGGAGTCTTTGCACAAGTTTGGTGGTGGTGCCAGCATAAAGTGCATTGTCGTAGTCTAGTCAGCAAGTGATGAGTCCTGTCTCACAGTTTTGCTTGTGCTGATGGGGAGCCATCTAAAGTCTTTGCGGGGGATGCGGATCTGTGTAAGCAGGCTGAGGAAACGGGGTTGACCTGACGTTTCATAGAGAGTTTGTTGTCCAGGATAAAGTCGAAGTTAAAGGCGTGGTCTTTTGGCATGGGGATTGGTCCGAACTCTTCTGGCCACTAGGAGTCATTCCAGAGGGCAGTGTGTCGGCCGAAAATCACTTGCATTATTGCCATGTCTTAGCAGTTGTTATGCTTCCATTTGAGCTGGGGCGCCTGTGTAGAGTGCGTGGGTCCACCCCTGTGGTAACAATACCACCCCACAATCTCACAGCATCGGCAGCTCCGACCATCTGGACGCTGTCACGGATACCCCGGGGGTCCGCGCGCGCTTCAGCGCCGGGATTTCCTCCTTCTCTCTCCTTTCCTGCGCCGTGCGGGGCGCTGCGGGACCCCCGTCCGGCTCACCATCAAAGGCCGCGCGCGGGGAAACAGCTGAGCCGCATTAGGCCGCGCGGACTGCCGAATAACGCATCACAGGTGCAGGATTAGCCCGTGCTGGTGCGAGGGGGGGAGGGGAGCGGAGCGAGGGGGCTCCCGGGGCCGCCTCACATGACTCCTCCCGGGGGGAGCGCGCAGCGCAGCCGCGGGGCCGAGGGCGGGCAGGGGGCAGACCGGGGGAGGGGCCGCTTATCGCGCTCGGCACTTAGCGCCTCTTGTTGTGTGGCTTGTAGTAGTTGAACTGCGCGCATTGGGCTCTCGGGGCTGGAGACGAAAGAGGGGAAACATCTGGAGCGGCTGCAGGGACAGAGGGCTGCCCGGGCACCGAGGCGCAGAGTTTCAGCGGGCTGTCCAGGGGCACAGTGTGTGGACCGTCATTTGCAGATTGTGCGCTGCCGTCACTCGGTTGATGCTGTTGTCTGTCTCTGGGGGGGGATCTTGCCCTGAAGTCTGAGAGTAAAGCTTGTCTCCAGCCGAGCCACAGGACGGGTGTGCGCATCTCGCTTTCAGACCTGCCGAGCGAGGGATTTCCACGCGAGAGGAAATAAAGATGGGACTGTTGGCTCGCTCCGTGAGGGAACTTGTATAGCGCTGCGCCGTGAATGGAATCAGATCAGGGCGCTGAACAAAAAAGGTTCGGGGTTTTATACATCGCCACGCGGGGACGTGTTTGTTTCGAAGAAGTTGACTGCTTGGAAATACAAGATAATCGAGCAGGACAGTCTGGAACAGAACCAAGGAAGGTATGCTTTCTGAATCCAAGCTAGTCACGAGAACAAAACCACCTCCTTGGGCACAGATCAGGAAGGGTGGCTGATTATCTGTGTGTGTTGCGTTTTAAAATGACTTTATTTTTAGATACTATCCTCGTGGACTCCGATGTACTTCCATTTTTAAAAGTCCTTTTAAGTGAAATGGCTATTAGAAGCGGATGATTCTCACGTGTACCTGCTTAATTGATTTTCGTGGCGCACTGTACAACCGCTGTGCACTTTAATTTGTGGGTACAACCATTCTGCTTGTTGCTTTTCCACATCTTTTATTTTGAGCTATGGTATCTGTTTAGCATACGTGCACGACTTTTCAAGCCGTGTAGCGCTTTCGTACTTTGTGGGCGACTTAATTGGCTATGGGGTTGTCAGTGGCTGGAATCTAGATGGTGTGTGGTTGTTGTGTTTTGGTTGGCGCATTCATTTTCTAATTCGTAATGAATTGTTCTATAACTGGTAATTTTGTTTCCCTTCTTTCCCTGATTTCGGGTAGTTTTGGGCATTATTGTAGTTAATGTTCCCTTTTACTACAAACTTTTGCTTCTACTTAACTCCCAGGCTTACTTTTCATTGAAAATATTTTAGGCTGAGGCATTACTCAGTTATTTTAATATATTACTCAAAAGCATGAATGCAGTGTTGAAGATGTCACCAAGGGCCCACCTGCAGCTTCATCCTTCGGAGGTCCTGCAACTCCGACCTCAGCACCCAACGCTTACTCTTCTTGCCCATGATCAACGCTGCACCAGGATAACACTTTACACATTGCATAACAAACTGAATTCTGAGTCCCGTCTTAATAATAGGTTTTCCTATTATTCAATTCACTGCTGCGTCTGTTTTCAACCTAAGAAGGATGAAAAGCCGAGTTGACATGACCTGCAAACTAAAACTAAATCGCTGTGGCAGACACCCAATTTACTGAGCTAACGTAATGGGTACATACTAGCGTATTTTTCCTGTGTGAATTTTTTTCCATAGCAAAACACGACTGTTATAATGTTCCTTTTTGTGCCTTTGAAAAAGTCTCAGTTTTCTCTTCATTTTATATCTTTCATTCTATAATATTTAATGTTCAACTGCACACATGTAACGTTAGCGGTCATTGTAAAGCGTGCGTCTTACTGGTGTAGCTTTTTAGCGCTAGGACAGTATTCTTCACATCAGTGGCGTTACGCAAAATGATGTGGCCTCCTGCAGAATGTGACGAGGCCACCCGAGACTTCCCCATCTCACTGATATTCGTTGATCTGGTGCTGAGTGGGGCTCGCCTGGAGGGTTGTACCCCTTCCCACCCTTCTGTGTCTGTGTGTACGTTACACCCCTGCTGCATCAATTGCAATCCGTTGTCAACTGCGCTCTGCAGATCACTGATTTTAAACAGAATTCTGTTTCTATACTTAAGCGAGTATGCACTGTCGGGGGGAGTGCTTTAAATGGGCCGGTACCCAGTATCGCCAGTTCTTTACTTTTAAAGGGAGAGTACCAACACTTCTCAGCAGTGGTGAGATACTTTTGAAGGTGTAGTACCGGCCTGTCTGTATTTCATATTCTAGCGCTTTCCAATGCTACTGTGGTTCTATAGCCTTATTCAGTTTCCGATGACCGGTTAACAGATGGAGGGCATATTCTGCAAACTTCAGTGACAACAAAGGAACACAACAGGACTGTCGAGCAAAGGCAGGGCCAGAGAAATTATACGCTTCTACTGCCGCTGTTTTTGCCACATAACTACGTATTTTCCGCTTAATCCACCATCTGCTACATAATCTGCAGATTTTTAAAAAGAAAAAAGGTTCTTCTAGCTCAATCGGGTCTAAAGTAACTCAAAACATGGCAACACGTGTTCCTGCGTAGTGGAAGCCTCTTTCTTAAGATAGACTTGTCATCTTTCAGTTTATAGCAGTGTTTGGTTGGTAAACTGGTAACATTTTTGCCCAGACTGCGATACCCTTTGTGTGAAGAAAATGATAACATAATGTAGTAATGCCATCACAAAATGAGCCACATTACACCACATATTTTGCCTTTTCTTGCCCCATGATTTGGTCCACACCTGCTGCATAATTCCATGGGCACAGGCCATGCTAATATTTCTGGGTCAGTGGGTAGCTGACCCTCAACGTAATTTTCTCTTGGCCTCTGTGCTGAGACTACAATCCCGGGCATTTGTTTTTCTGGAAACCAGACATAGCTGTGCTGATGAGGTCATGCAATGAACTGAGCACCCACTGCAGAGATGTAGGAGTGTCTCAGGTCAGAGATTCAGTAATGCTAAGGGGCTCTCACCTCGAACGTTACCTTCTTTTAAGGTGCTCATCCCTTTTCCAATTAGTTAAACACTGTTATTTGGGCAATGGTGTTCCTATATAGTATTTTAATTGATATGAAAAATCTTAATATTTCCAATTACGGTCAGGTGCTTGTCTGTAGTGAAAATAGCGTGGCTGTTTTGTTTACATTTCATACATCTCTTCAGTTGACCAGTTGGTGACACGTGTATGAATCGGGTACCAAGCTATTGAATCCTGCGAGTGAAGGTACACAGGTCTGCACCCCTCTTGATAAATGAACGTTTGCGTGAGATGGCTACGGAAAAACAAAACTGCCTGGTCCATGGTGAATGTCCGCTTTTGGCTGATGTCTTCTGCAGCCAGAAAGGTGACAGTCAGAAAACCGGTCACCCTTGCCCAGAGACTGCCAATAAGGCGACACGTGTGGCGCTTTGCAAGTCCTCCAAATAAATGTAAGAAAATTGAATCGTTATATCTGCAAAATGTTAACAAGACGTGCTTAAATATGCAAGTAGCACTGTCTAAATAGTGTACCTTTTTTAAGATAAAAAAAAACCTAGAAAAATGAACCCTAGTTAATTCATTCTCAACAGCATGGGGGTAAACGTTTAAAGTGGCTCTTTTTAACAGTGAGGGAACAAGCCTTTATTAGTTTAGGTGATTTGTAAACTCCCGGTTGTCATTGTAAGGTTATATAAATGTTTTTCCTGCTTCACAGCCATATGAGTGGAATATAAGCATATACATACCAGCATGTATCTGATATGATGTAACATATTTATTTGTGGATAAAAAACAGGGATGAATCAGAATACAACTCGGCGTGCTGCTTTCTTTAGTAGTTCCCTCAGAATTACGTAGATAGTCAAAGTGGCCACTACCCATCCCTCTCTGAGTGATTTTGGACTTTACCATTTTGTTGTATCCGAGGAATGCCATGTGATCGCTTTTCTTGGTAAAGTGTGCATGCATGAGGCTCTGGCGACGTATCCGGGTTGAGTTTTTAAAATGCAGATTTGTAAGCCAGGGATTTGGCTAAAACAGATTTGCACACAAAAATTTGAGAGATCATGAGTACGATCCATTGGCTCAAAAGTACCCAATTGAAACCAAATGTTGATGTTCTGTGGTACACTGAATTCAAGCGGTGCCAATGGAAAATGTCCTCTTGCAAAGAGCCAACTGGTTCTGGAGACAGTTTGTCAATGTGTCAACTGCATGGTTGTGTCCTCCACCCATAGAGGCGTGAGGGAGTTGTACAAGCCTGCCGGCATCTGCAGGCTCTGTCCCGAGAGCACATAAAGTCTACAACACCCGCAGTGTGGTTCGACAGAGTAGCGTATTGTTATTGCGCAATCACAGTTAATATTAGCCAGTAATGAAGTGGTAGGAGGAAGCAAGTGAGGCTTTTTATTATGACTATGATATGAATCACATGTATCCTTGTTACAGCCATGCCCTCATGAACGAGCTGAGACATTATCCTCTTCGCTCAATGTTGGCAGGTTTTGGAAGTTGCTTCATACACAGGGAAGAAGAAAATGAGGCATTTTATTGCACGCCAATACATCTGCTGTTTCCATTGTAGCAGTTATTTGCCTCTGGTTCTAACCATCTCTTGCGGTGGTCCACAGATTACGAGTGTATGAATATGGGAAGGTGAATTTGGTACTGGCTAAGGAGGAGCATGAATATTGTTCTGAAGCATAAACAGCATTCATCTGAAGTGTAAACACTCTGATTTTTGTTTTGTGTACAGGTGGGGAGCCCACTAGGATTGGTTTTTGGAATCTGCCTTACTTTTTGTCATCTGACTTTGACCTAGAACAGGAGACAGAAAGTCAGAAAATAAGAAAGGAGGAGAAAGCAAAAGATAGGGAGACAGTGAAAAAGGGAAACAGAAATTAAAACGAACCTACAGGAGTGTGCTTAAGAGACAGGACGTTCAGGGTGGTGGAAGAAAGAGGCAGAAGAAGGTATCAAGCGAAGGCATCCCTGGCATTCAGCAGCACCAGCGGAGGGCTCTTCCGAAAAACTTTGAACATCTCCACTTCTTCTTCTTCTTATTGTTATTATTATTAATACTACTACTACTACTACAATTACTGTTTTAACAAATTAAGTGCAAGAGTGAGCCACAGAGGCAATGAGTGCCAGAGAATGTTCGACTCCTGGATACCCACTACGGACTTCACACACAGGTGGGTCAAGTATGGGCTTGCAGGAAGAGGTTCAGGGGCAGGCAACATTTCCCTCCTACCATACATGCGGAGAGCATTGCGTCACCTCTTGGCAGCGTCCATTCCTTGAGTATTGACTGCTGATGAGGCAGGTGTGTGGTTCAGTGGAAGCTTGGGTGCAAACTACCAGACAGTTTTTAATCTTGTTGTCTGTGTAGATGTTGAAAGGCATATTTAGCAAATTATTTTTTCGTGCCAAAATTCCACTTCAGCACCACTGTGCCATGGAGGTTTAATTTCAGGCACTCATTCCCTGATTCGGAATTATGCGCTCACTGAATTTTCGATATTCAGAAAGCCAAAACTGATACGGATAGTTGAAGAGATTTTGAGTTGCTTTTCGACAACTTTGTAAAATCCATACTGGACTGTAGGAAGAAGACTCGTTTTTGAACTTCAGATATCATGATCTACAATTAAACGATCTATTATTGTACTCTGAAGCTACTTAACCGATCAGATGGCCTAAATCTTAATTGTCCCGCCCAAGATCCGCCTGTGTAGTTCAAGTTGATGAGATTAAGACACTGCGTTTCCTGCATCGTTTATATAACTGTGCCAGTAGAGCTTCTTCTTTGGCTCTTAAAGCATGCATAGATAAATGCTGTGGAATTTCACTAACTCACTGCTACATACCTATATAAGCATCTATTTTAATTACACGTGAGGATGGGATAAACGGTGGGAGATTGTAAATCCTAGCAACAATGGAAAATCTCAGTATTACACAGTGAACACCATTCTGTTATTGATAGTAGAGAATATAAAGCCATGAGTCGTACTTGGAAGCGGTCCAAAAATAAAGCAGAGATGGAACATGACAATTGCATGGTCACTGACATGGATGGAGGCGAGTTCACTTCGCAAAGTGACCTGGAAGAGTGGCCAGAAGTTCAAGAGAGTCTTATAAAGTTCCTATTCTCTTCTGTTGAAATTTGATTCACACCACTGCATTAACAGAAAGAAGCCCCTGCTTCTGGTGAACGTAGCCTTGAATACATTTGAACATATTGTACCATTTGCAGAGTGCTTTCATTCCACCGAAAAAGCCCTCGGGCGCCTTCATGTGGGTGAAGTAGATTACTACTCCATTTGTTGTGCATGCCCAAAAGAGTTTTTTGGTTGAGGTGTGTCCTTAGACTTATAGGTATGGTCCAGTGTTGGAGCTGTGACACATATGATTATCAAAGCATGAGGAGTGGTGTGTAATGTGTGTGAGGCCTAGATTTAAATATTGCAAATAAAAATGCCTATAACGTACCCTAAGGGAAGTTGAAAATCATGATTTAGGGAGCAAATAACTTTGTCTGATAATGTAGTGGCATGCTGTTGTTAGTGACATCTGATCAAGAAAATGCATAAGAACTCTCAAGACCCATTTATGCTGTCTAGGAACTGGCTTGGAATATTGATGCTCTAGTTGTATCTTACCAAGACTTACTAGAGGCTGGTTGGCAAAAATAAAGTTTGCACTGGTGCAGAATGTGCACATGGACCTTCTTAGGACTGGTTCACGGTGCAGCTGCCTAAAATACATATTTGTGCCGAATATTTAAAGAATAGAGTGGGTTTTAAGGTGGCACAGGGTAGTGTTTGTCACTTTATTCAGTTGGCGGTTCAGTTTATCATTCTACCTCCTATGGACTAGTTGCATTGCAATGTATGAGGAACTATTTTACATCTTAAAAGAACACTAACTCTGGACTCCTTAAGTTCTTCGCCATACGTTCATTGCGCACAGAAAGCAATCCTTGGTTTTTTTCTTTGCAGCAGTAATAATGCTTTGTGATATTTTAGGTTGAACTCATGTTTTGCCCACTGGGGCACTCCATGTACACTAATAAAATAACATTGGCAAAACCAGTAGGTCTGGTTTATTATGCAACAGAGGCATGTACAAATACTGTTTGCATGCTTTCATGCACTAAAGCCAGACCAGTTGGCTTTGCTCCTGCCTGCTTGATGTATAGTTATAACCTGGGCCAATGGTATTATGCAATAGGAGAGGGCCAAATTATGCTGAAGGGTTGAGTAAATTATGCGGCAAGAAAAGGCACATGGAGCGGCAAAATGCGGCACATTCTGTAATAGTAAACTTTATTTCATTATTTTTAAATGTGGTAACTCTCTGGGCATTGGTTGCTCCTCGTTAGTACCAGTTAAACATTCAAATATAGCAATAAGCAACAGAAAGGAGCGCAGTACAGCTTTAATAAGATCCTTACCTGGCGCAGCAACGCGTTTCATCGCATTTTAAGTAACTTTTGAACCGTTTGAGCTAGAAACAATCTTTTTCTTAAAGTCTGCAGATTATGCAGCAGATGATGGATTATGTGGCAAATTTATAATTATGCACACATTGCCACAGCCGCACAATCACATAATTTCAGTGGCCCTGATTATAACTTTATTGGCTTAGACGCCCTACTACTAGCTTTAGTTATTTCTTTGAGTTGATGCCCAGTAGGTTTAATTGACTGATTTAGGGACAGCCACCTGTCAGCATTTTCACAAGAAAGAGTCCTAGTGTGGTGTTCTGTTAGTAGTGTAAAGAGGGATGCAAGTGTGACTCTATGCTGAGTTGTATACAGTAGCACGGTGACGGTTTGTGCAAGCGCTGTGATTTATTTGCATATGCATTAGTCGAGGCAACACTGCACAAGTATAGTCTATGTATGTGCTATGAGTCATCCACACATGCCTAACTCTAGGCTATGCAGTGCACAGTGGCAGTCTGTATAAGTAATAAGCATGACCCACGAATGCATAACAGAAGGGGAGGCTCCATGCAGTGGCAGTCTCTGGAAGTGCTGGCTCCCTGCACTGTTTAGCCGCAGCCTGGAACAGTGCAGTGTGTGGCCCATGTGTTTATAACTTGGCGCTAGACTAAGCTGCATGCATTTCTCAAAGGGAGGCCGGTGTTACTGCTATGGCTGCATGCTTAGTATAGTGGCAGTCGTTAACAGTGCTATGCTTGGCCCGCATATGCATAATAACTCTAGGAGAGGCTGCGGACAGTGCTCGGGGATAGCCTCCTTTCTCCAGTGCAGGGCTCATATAGTCGTTGCTACGCCAAACTGCAACTTATTCTTCTCGCAAGGCACCATGGGAGCATGACATCATCCTTCCTGGTAGTCTCAGACTGTGTATTAATATCTTCCCCGTATGGGTGTTTAAACAAGGAAAACCTTTCTCTCGCACTGATCCGCGGTGTTAATTAAACCCGATATTTTATGTCAGTATTTGTTTCCTCAGATGCCCAGACGTTTACTGCGTTTGAACATCTATTACTGTGTTTTATCTACAAACTATTGAGAAGAAACAGGTGGCCATGTATTAATCATACTTTTAAGTGTATGTATGTGCTGCAGCTAGTGCATTTTGTGGATGATTGTGTGTTGCTCCACGTGCTGCTTCAGCAGCCATTGAGCAAGATTGTCAGGCGTGCCTCCTTCTGTATACTAAACAAGGTAGTGGAACATAATGGTAATATACTGAGGGAGGGGGGTGGGAAGCAAGCGGTGGGACAACAGGGGCAGCACGAGAGAACAGGTCTTTGGCTTAGTTTGGCTTAGTTTGGCGGATGTGAGACATAAAGCAGTGTATGTCCCTGTCAGCCTGTTTAAAATGACATTTATGGATTAAAATAGGGCGGCGGACAGGGCACTACCAGTTTTGTGGGCGATGTCCTGCATTTGCCAGCCTTTAAAACGGGACTAGTTTATTTTTAATTTTTTTATTTGGACTTGAAGGTGGTACAAATAAGAGAAGGTAGGAAAAAAGGGGCCATATCCAACCAGGTGTTTTCCACCATGATTTCAGTTGTACTGTAGCCAACCAGTCAGTGCTTCATTTGTGCCAGTGTTTTTCGGGTTCTCCGCACCAGCACTTATTTTTAAACACCAGCGTTTGTTTATGAGAGGCCACCATATGGTGGCGCTCTCGGCTACTGTTTTTTTTTTCTTCCTTTAGCCCAGCACTAGTGTTTAGCAATTATGTGTATAATACAACCCGCACTTCCAGTCCATCCCTACAGTTTGGGGTGGCCTGCAATAGAATTACAGTATGAAGGTTAGTAGGCAATGCTGGCACTACCATTTGGCAGCAGCTGTGGGTTGTGCTAGCTGCAGTGAAATACTTACTATATTTTTTTCAAAGAAAGCACTGGTTTTGACCCCCGAGATTCTGGGCTATCAGAGCAGGACAAAATTCCCAATGCAGCAGTCGCCTTTTCCGTTATTAATCCTAATCTGAGGCTCATGAAACACAAACGCGCCTTGGCATGCGTAAGCGTGAGGCGACCGATAGGCGCTTTATCTTGACAGGGTGATGTGGTCTCAAGTAGCAGACGTGCCCTGGATGGGTATAAAGTGCGGCTAGCAAGAGGATCTCTCAGTGTTTGTTTGGTCTAGCTGTCTGGAGCGGTGGAGAGGATGTTAATAGTATCTGACAATGCACCATTGATTAAAAGCACCCTGCGGGTCGGTTCATCAAAGCTGTTGTAGTATTGTAGAGGAGAGTGCCCTACAGTGGGCTTTTAGTGCACTGTTTTGAAGCCAGGTAAGAAATAAAACAAGCATTTGCAATGCAGAAGGTCTCGCAACAGCGAGATTTTGAGTTATTGGCATTGTAAATGACAATGCCTTTTATTTATGGGTTCAAAAAAACCTGGAATAAAAGGCATTGCCATTTAGAGTACCAATAGGTCAAAGTTTGGAAAATGCGAGACCTATTACATTACAGGGAGCGCGTTGTCCCTGAAGTAGGCGCGGGGCTCCGCATTAAAGTAAAAAAAAAATAATCTGAAACAGCGATGTGTCCCTGAAGGGAGCACCACACTCCGCATTGAAATAAAAAAAAAAAAAAAAAAAAGCTGAAACGGAGTGCCGTGTCCATGAAGTGGATTATTATTCCAAACACATTTATTTTGTCGTATTTTAAGGGTTTTTTTACAATTCAAAACATAAGCACAAACAAAATGGCCATCAGAATAGTGGGTTCATGTTTTTATTATTTCAGATTCATTATCCCCAGTCCCTGTCCTGAAGAGAACCTACAACATCTAGGTTCGAAACGCGTCGACACTCCCACCCTGTGGTAATCTTAAAGGGTGCCGCTAGGATATAACTATTTTGAGTGTTCCGGACCCTAGCAGTGCAACCCCTAAGAAAGACTTGACCACAGGCTTTGGTAGACAGGCAGGCATCTATCTCCATCTGAATCCCGCCTGTCCCTTGGTCTCATTACTTTAAGGACTGGTTTTTCCTTTTGCTTTATGTTATATTACTGCACTGTATATAATTGCAATTTATTTGAATTAGTACATGTTTATTTGTTTTGGTGTGTCACTATCTGTGTCGTTTGATTCGACTGTTGTAAATATTGTATATTTGAATTTTTGTAGATACTATGTACATGAACCCACTATTCTGATGGCCATTTTGTTTGTGCTTATGTTTTGAATTGTAAAAAAACCCTTAAAATACGACAAAATAAATGTGTTTGGAATAATAATCCATTGGTCACGTGGTACAGTGTGACTGCGTGACTGTAGAATTTCTTTGAGAAGTTTTCCTGTCCAGCCAACTTTTTCTGTTTTTCCTATGGTTGAGATCCGGGCTGGGTAGACGTAGGATCCAAAACCTTCATTGTTTCGTTGTGTCCATGAAGTGGTCGTGGTCGCCACACTCAGCTTAAAAGTAAAAAGAAAATCAAGCCATTGTCCCGCGAGTGCTTTGTTAGGCAGCCACTTTTAAAGTCGAAGCGCGCATAGTGCTCTATACTAGAAGTGGCTGCCATTGTCCCGCAATCGCTGTGTGGGGGTTCGGGGCAGCCACTTAAATTTAAAACACACATAGCGCTCCATACAAGAAGAGGCCCCCATTGTCCCCTTTATTCATTAAACAAAATAGTGCAAACCAACTTGAAAAGCAGACCGTGTAACAAGACAAGTAAAAGGTCCAGTTGTTATGGGAGTTTACAAATGCAGACCAGGCGGGACCAAGAATGGTCTCAAGCCTATTTACAAATGGAAAGCAACAATTTAGCTAGGACAGTAACAGGAGCCAATTAAAAGATGGGTGGGAAAGGGGCAGAGCTTGTGTGCCATACCGCAATACAGCATGTCTCGCAGCAGCGCTTGTGCTACCCAGGCTCGACCTAATAAATAATGAAAGATAAAAATACTGGTGAAGCTGTAATTTTTTTGTTTTTTACTTATTTAAAACACAACTTACCCAATCGAGCAAGGTCAAATACATTGAGTGCAGAGAGGTTCACATACGACTGAGCAAAGAAAGACCACACAAATTGGGAAAATAATCTGATGCAAATATTTCCACAAATAGTGGTCAAACTGGATTTATGCACTTTCACAGGGAGTACAGCCTAAGCAGAGAGGTTAACTAAAGAGAAGGGTTTTTAGGATGGGGGAAATACTGGGCGCTCAGCTCCTATTCTACGCGTAGGTATTGTGTAGTATTGGTTGAGACGGTGGTGCAGTAAGGCAAGGGGATGAGCCCTATAACCCCATAACAAGTGTGTAGTCAAGACCACACGCTAAACAAAGACAACAGAATGCATATTGCACACATCAAATGATGCTTGTGCCACGATGGACACCTTAATGGTTGAATCGTCGCTGTCAGAGAGAACACCAATGTCTTTTATGATTAAATCCTCATTTAATATTCTTAAGAGCCAGCCGACACGTGTTTCGTCACATGGAAATATGATAATTCCGCGACTCCTCAGGGCTGTGAGTTCAGGTTGGCGCACCATAAGTCGCTAGGCCGGTGATCATTCCAACCTGGCCCCGCTCGAGACCAGGTGTGTTGATGTGGGTCCGTAAGAAGTCCGCGCGAATCTTGAAAGTGAATCTTGTTGTTGGTCATCAAAATTAAATCTGTGGCGATAAGGTCGTTGGTGTGTTCTCCAATTGAATAATGCTCCGGTTAGTTTTTAGGAAATCGTTGTCTTGTCTGTAAGACAGTGTAGGTAAGGGAGTCCGTGAGCTCCCAAACGTTCTATTGCCCAGGTGCTGGGAAATGCCTCGAAGCGCGTTGTCTGGCCGAGTTGTGATGAGTCTTGTTCCGGGTTCGGACACGGAGTACAGCCTAAGCAGAGAGGTATCACTGACATTTGGGGCCAGTTCAAGAGCTGCAATTGGTGGAGCCCTTTGGCGTGGCATCTTAAGTTGCGGCAATCGACATAAGGGACATCCCTAGCCTTATACTATACAGTCTTTAATTTAAGGCCTTGACGGCTAGTGTTGAGCATCTGCACCAGTGTCGAGGACTGAGGGATATGTTTAATCATCAGACTGTGACCCTGAGCATTAGAGAGGAAAACAGGAAATGGACAAATAAGGAGAAGAGCAAAATGGTCAAACAGTGATAAAAGGATGAACTCGGAATGAAAAGAACCTGTAAGATTGGCACTAAGAGAAAGTAAGTTCAGGGTGGTGGAAGTAAGAAATCGCAGCATTGGAATTTGTATTTCCCAAGCCCAGAATTAAGCAGCGTGTGGTGCTGACTCCTTAGAAAAACTATGTATGAATGCCAAACTCTTTAGACCGCTAAATTCAAAAGTGCTGTTTAAAAAAAAGACCACGGTATTAATGACTTGAAACACCAATGCACCCATCGTTTAAACAAGGTTTGGCAATCCTGTAATCTACATATTTTGTTTTTGCAAACATATGCAGTAGACATTAAATGTGTGATAGTAATACAAGTAAAAATGCTGATGTCTAAAGGTGGTGTGCATGTTCGAATTAATGTAAATGGAAAAAATATCAGTTACAAAAAACAACTGAATACAGAAATAAAATCCAAGATTGGCTTACCAGGTTTTCAAATGAGTGGATTACTGTCTAGACCGATGTGGACACGTGCAAGAGCAAAATGAAATCACTCCTAGTAGTAGAAAATCAATGGCTGAAGTGGGCTGACCCATTGCCTCATGCTGTAGTTCAAGTGGGCAGAAGCCAAATGTGTACAACACTTGGATAGACCAAAGATTCAAGAGGGCAGACCAAAGCCCCTCTGTTTGTGTATACGTGCATTTATGTTTATTATGATCTTTTTTTTTTTTTTTAAATATAAAATATGACTGACGAGAAAGTCAAAGATGCCCCTAGGCCAGACCTTAAAATATTATGGTTTACAATATAGGGAATAGAGGCCGCCTATTGCTTACAATTTGTTGGCTTCAGTGTCGCTCTTCTTTGCTTCCTAATTGGCCAGCGCAGACAAAGCATCACTTCCGTTCCCTTTTATTGCGCATGGACCAAGCACAGATTGATTCAATGTAATTAATGCCCGTTCGCTGATCACACTGTGATTGAGGTACTATTTTTTTCCTACCCCATTGCACCCCCACCAGTTCCTCTCCCCTGCACTTCCCTCATAACATGGCTTATAACAAAAGTAATTTGACCCAGTCAGTGCTGTCAGTCTCATACCGCTTCTTTTTGTTTTGTTAGCTAGAGGCAGTATCCATGTTGTCATCTCAGTAAACAGTGTGGAATGGCAATGAAGATATTCCTCTTTGTTTCATATGATATAGACTTTAGTGTATCGTAACACTGTATGAGCATGGATTGTTCTTATTGTGGCAGGGTGCAACCAGTTTCCAAGAACAAATTCTCAAGCAGGATTTGGTGGAGACAGAAGTTAGAGAGAGGTCTATGAAACCTAGAAGTTTGTTTTCCCATTCATCCTCCATTTGCAGAATGTCACCCCAGAAACGCAACAAAGTGTTTTCCATGCCCTCTTTAGGCCATACCATGAGAGAGATTATGCAGTACATCTGCTACATTACATAGTGCAATCAGTCTTTTTACAGTGATTTTGAGAGTATACCTGAAGTTTTTATTAACAAAAAAAATGTTTAGATCAGGGAAATTGTGTGACTCTTTTAATAGTGTAGCTGCAATTGCATAATTGCTAAAACAGGAAAGGATCAGTTGGAAAGTTATAGTGCAGCGTGGATTCCTTAGTCTTTAAGGGAATCCATAGATTACGATTAAGGGAACATGGATGTATGGAGACGTATACAGGCATCCATACATTCTAGCATTGATTTTGTCAATAAAAACGGAGATATTTAAAAGACTTCTAGTTGGAAATTGTTAGAAATGGGGGTTCTGATTGGCTGGGGTATGCATCTAAATCAGGCAGAACCCACCACTCTTGTCAAGGTAATGGAGTTGCATATTTTATTTATTTATTTATTTTGAAAGTTTTATAGAGAGCGAACAAGATCCTTACGGATATCAGAGCGCTTTACAGACAGAGTGTGACTAAACATGCAGAAGACTAAAGATTAAGCAAAAAACGGAAACGATTAAATGGTTACAATATAAATAAAAACAATATATGGAGGATAAAGATGCAGATAACCTCTTTTCACCCCCTTGGTAGCTTGGCAGAGCAGTCAGGCTTATCCCAGAAGCAATGTGTAAAGTGTTTACGCAACACACACTTTACACTCACATCAGTGAAACTCACATCAGTGACGCACTAGGCACACCACAGAAAGACTCCACACAAGGCTATGGAAAAATATCCTTTGTATTATACATAAAAACGCATTAGACCACAATCACATAAATCACTTTGCCAACCAGATGATTGTCATGACCTCACTTAGATCATAAAATCACTTTACCTCTAGGCAATGGTTCTAACAGCATAGGGAGTTCATTGAGGTAAATACTCATAGATTGTACATGTTGAAACCATATGATGAAAACATCCCCTTATGCCATCACTGTACAGATCCTGCATTTCTGAAATAATACTCGTTATTTTGGTCAGTAGAAGGCATCAAAAACATCATACATCCATATTCGGGAACAAAATTCTGCAGGTAGGGCAGGAAGAGAAAACACAAGGGTTACCACACATCATGGTACATTAATCACCATACCACACTAGAAACGATCAACAAGTCACAGTAACCCCAGCGTATATATATATATATATATATATATATATATATATATATATATAATCGTAACAATCCTAACCGCTGTCAACGCGGTTTGAAACAGGCGCAGACCTCTTCTCCTCTTCAAATTTGATTAAAGCTTTAAAAATAAAGCGCCATCACACCATGAATCGTCTCAGCAGTGGTGATTATTTATTAAGCAATTACAGAGCAAGTGCTCTCCTCGACGTGTTTAGCTCCACAGGCGGAGCTTGATCACACGCTACATATATATATTACGGTACACAGGGAGAGCCTGGCTGTAAGAGTAGCATGTAGGCTGCAGGAGCAACTGTGCGCCTACCAGTAGGGATACAATAATCCTAGATTCCTAACAGAGTGCAGGAACACCTTCCCTCCTATAAGGGACATACAGTAATCCACAGAAAGTTCCCTACAAGGCGAAGCAGGGGCCTCCATCAAGGATCCCCCTGGGATTAACTTCCAACAAGAAAATGCCCCCAAGGTATGTGCACACCACTGTTTCTTTTGCCTATGTCACCCTAAGTGGGAAGGGTATGCCCAGACGTGAGACCTGTGCTCACTACACCACTGGATTCAAGCTAGCCTGGCTGATGAAGGGTGATGCAGTGAAACCGGTCCCAGGATGCTTGTTTCCGGTCAAGGGAGGACCTGGCTTGGCAGTTCGGGCTGGACTGTTCCCATGAGGAACAGGGTCAAGACTTATTTGCATATGGCGGGGTCCAAACTGGGGTGGCATGGTGAACAAAAGAATGGTGAATTAAACCCAGATCCTTGTGACTGGGGGTGAGTGTTTGCATTGTCCAGCATTCCGTCCATCCGTTGTTTCTTTGCATACACTATAGTGATGGGGCACACCTACTGTACAGCACTGCAAAGATACCTTGCCCCACCCCCATGTATACCACAGCAAAGGCAGGTGCCCGCGATTCTCCGAAGCAGCTGCTGAACAAGGTGGGTTGGCAGGAATACTTACCCCAACATTGCAGTCGGTCCAGAGCCCTTCAAGACTTCCCGGTCTGCTGAGTAAAGAGGTCAGGCACTTTCAACCTGGCCTCCAGATGGCTGCTGTCTCCACGGGCATGTCTGCTGTCCTCTGAGGAGGACGAAAATGCTGGCGGCTCACTGTAGGATGCCAGTGAGGCCTCTCTGGGCCGGGAAGGCATGGAACAAAGTCTTTACCTCTCTACTCTCTTGTGGAATCTCTTCTGGTGATGGGGCCCCGCCTATGGGCGAAGCTGGGCTCCAGAACCGGAGGTTCTTTTGTGCTGCTCCTGACAAGAACCTGCTCTCACTAGACCCTCAAGGTGCAGACAAAGCTCTGGCGTGGTGGTGCCCTAACCTCGCAGCAGTCCCTCGGCCTTGAGGACTTGGGGCACACCTGCACCACCTCTCATCAACAGCCGCTTTAGTAGGAGTGTTCAGGGCAATGTGCTTGCCACGCACTGCCCTTACCCCAGGAACACAACTTGGGCGACCTAAGTGAAGAGTCCAAGCTCTCTCCATGAGCTGTTTTTGTAGGCAAAATGACATTGATTTTCCCAATGTAGCGCTTCTCCATGCGCTATGGTTACAGGGGCAGCAACCAGCACTCCCACATGCTGGGCCCTCTGGGAGACCACTAGTAGGGCGAACACATGGCAGGCAGCAGAAACCAAACTGGCCAGCACCCTAGAGGCATTTAACGATGGTTCCTCCTGGCAGTCCAGCAGTGCCTAGGCAGTCCAGAGTCCATGAGCGGGCTAGCAGCAAGGCAATACTCAGCAAAGCAATCCAGTGAGTCCCTTTACAGCTCAGCAGCACTTCTGCCAGATGTTTAGTCTGTTGAGCCAGCAGCATCCGGTTACAAGTCCCACCCAGTGTCTAAAATCATGGGGGTCACAGCCCCTGTACTTACCCCCCTAAAGTCTTTGTTCAAGGGGCACTTCAAACTTTTGATTGATAGATTGATGAGGACCTACAAGTCTTGATGTATGTCTATTGCTTTTCCATAATCAACTGCATTTTTTGCCTCTTTTTTTGTATAAACAGTTTAATGTATGGTCCATAAGCAGCTGGCCCTTGGAGGCAGGCAGCTTGGGAGCTTTTGAAAAAGTGACTACTCCAGGTAGTGCGGCCTTTTGAGTCCCTGGCTGCTTTTGTTTGTTCGACAGAATACAGTATGTTTACCATGAATGACGCCTGTGCCATACAAGTTGAACCTTCTAAACCAGCCATTAAAGATTGAATTGAACAGTGGCACACAGTCACAGGAACTCTGTAAAGATCTCAAATCAGCAGATGGCAGCTAGAACAATATGTGCTAAAGCACATTGCAGCAAGTATTTAACATGTTCCATGGGATTCCCTTTTAAGGCTAACTTCAAATAGATTATTCCCAAAATAATTAAATGTAGATGCTAGCCACAAATTAAATAAGTAAGCATGGCCGCTAAAGTGAAAGCGGACCGCGCTGATAAATAAAAAATAAATACATTAATAATAACAATATAAAAGTTGGTGGCGTGCTACGACGTCATGTGTGGAATAGGGGAAGCTCATTAAAGAAAATAGTGCTTACTGACTAGATAAAGCAGACAATGTAACACACAAGTAAAAAGCCCAGTCCTTAAGTGAGGTTACAAATGCAGGTAAGGCAGTACGAAGGAGGGACTAGTAAGCATATTCACGAATGAAAAGCAACAATTTTGAAAGGAAGGACTGTAACAGCAGCCAATTGAAAAGATGGGAGGGTAAAGGGCGGGGATTTTATTCCATACCTCAATACAGCATGCCTCGCAGATCAGTGCATGTGCTGCCCTGGCTCGACCTAGAAAGGACACAATTTCCTCTGAGAAGATCAATTGAACACGGATGGAAATTGAATAAGACTAGAGCATATTGGAGATCATTGGCATTGCCACCCGCAAACACCACCAGCTGATCCGCACCACCAAAAGGACAACATTCAAAGAATGACTGGACAACAACACCCACAACAGCAAGGAACTCTTCAGCATCATCAAAGAGTTCTCCAACCCCAATGCCGGAAACAACGACATCACACCTTCGCAAGACCTCTGCGACTCACTCACCACTTTCTTCCACCGCAAGATCGCCGACATACACAACAGCTTCGGCACACAGACCACGCACCCAACCACCGAACCAACGCCCCCCACCACCACCCTATGCAACTGGACCCCGGTCAGCACTGAAGACACCACCCGCACGATGAACACCATCCACTCCGGATCACCAACCGACCCCTGCCCCCACCACATCTTCAACAAAGCCGGCTCCATCATCGCACCCCAACTCCGGGACATCATCAACATCTCCTTCAACACTGCCACCTTCCCGGAGAGCTGGAAGCACGCCGAGTTCAGCGCCCTCCTGAAGAAACCAACAGCGGACCCCACCGACCTCAAGAACTTCCGCCCCATCTCGCTCCTCCCTTTTCCTGTCAAAGTAATTGAGAAGATCGTCAACAGACAGCTCGCCGCCTTCCTCGAGACAAACGGATCCCTCTACCCTTCGCAGTCCGGCTTCCGAGCCAACCACAGCACCGAGACCGCCCTCATCGCAGCCACCGACGACATCAGATCCCTGCTCGACAACGGGGAAACAGCGGCCCTCATCCTCCTGGACCTATCTGCAGCGTTCGACACTGTCTGCCACCGCACCCTAGTACAACGCCTTAGCAACATCGGAATCCAAGGGAAGGCTCTGGAGTGGATCATGTTGTTCCTCGCCGGAAGAACCCAAAGAGTCCGCCTCCCCCCGTTCAGATCCGAGGCCACCGAAGTCATCTGCGGCGTACCACAAGGATCCTCACTCAGCCCCACCCTCTTCAACGTCTACATGAGCCCCCTCGCAGCCATCGCACGCCAACACAACCTCAACATCATCTCCTACGCCGACGACACCCAGCTGATCCTCTGCCTCACCAACGACCCTGCCACCGCCAGAGCCAGCCTTCACGGAGGGATGAAAGACGTCGCCAAGTGGATGAAGAAGAGCCGCCTGAAACTGATCTCAGACAAGACGGAAGTCCTCATCCTGGGATCATGCCCGCCGCCTGGGACGACTCCTGGTGGCCCCCTGCCCTGGGCACCACCCCCAAGCCAACGGACCACGCACGAAACCTGGGCTTCATCCTGGACTCCTCCCTCTCGATGACCAGACAAGTCAACGCCGTATCATCATCGTGCTTCAACACCCTGCGCATGCTCCGTAAGATCTTCTGATGGATCCCCACCGAAACTAGGAAGACAGTCACCCAGGCACTCGTCACCAGCCGACTGGACTACGGCAACACCCTCTACGCGGGAACCACTGCCAAACTACAGAAAAGACTCCAGCGCATACAGAACACCTCCGCACGACTCATCCTGGACATCCCTCGCCACAGCCACATCTCGACCCACCTGAGAGAGCTTCACTGGCTCCACGTCAACAAGAGGATCACGTCAGACTCCTCACCCACACACACAAGGCTCTCCACGACATGGGCCCGAAGTACCTCAACAGCCGCCTCACTCTCTACACACCCACCCGCCAGCTACGATCGGCCAGCCTCGCCCTCGCCGCCGTACCACGCATTCGCAGAGCCACCGCTGGAGGAAGATCCTTCTCCTACCTGGTGGCCAAGACATGGAACTCCCTCCCCATCCACCTACGGCGGACCCAGGACCACTTCTCCTTCAGGAAGCAACTCAAGACCTGGCTTTTCGAGCAGTAACGGACCCCTCCCCCCAGCGCCTTGAGACCCTCTGGGTGACTAGCGCGCTATACAAATCGCTGATTGATTGCCCTGACAACACCAGTGGTTAAGACCCAGTCGAAAAGTCAGCGATACATGTTAGATAGGTTGTAGTGTGATTAACTACATCGGACATCTTTAACTGAACAGATAGGTTTCTATTCAAATATAAACTGCAGGCACAACCTTTGATGCAGTAGTGATTTTATCCGAAGCTCAAAACAATTTGCACTTTCATGAGCACTGCGTCGCCTGCACTTTTTTTTCAGTTTACCTTCAACATTACCCTAGTCCTATTTGGGTATAAAGGCTTATGTCTATGTTTGTAAACACTGGTGCAATAGCAACATTGATGGCATGCGCCCTTATGTCTTTGGAAAAGTGTGCCTAACTACACCCAGCAGATATTTTATAACCTCCGTCTAATTTTTATATTGAAAGGTAGTCATTGTAATTCATTCACTAGCCACGCCGGGGCCTTGAAAATAATGTGTTCGGTAATGCTGTAAGTCAGGAAGACACCCACGTTTTAGAACTGCATATGCCTCTCCAGTGAAAGCCCGGGGCCTAGATAGATAATCTTGACTTTACCACTATAAAATCACTTGCATACCCAGCCTTTACTTTAGGGATTCAAACTTTACGACTTGGCATTCCTTTACAGCCACAGGCAGGGCTTATTCTTGAAATAGTTTAAGGCCTTTAAATGACATCCCAAAAATATCTTGGCAGATGAAAACGGAGCACTGTACTGCTATTTATTATTTTTTTGCTGCTGTCCCATGAACCAGATGTCTGAAAATCTCTCACTGGAACGGATTTACGAGTCCGCCCATAGCCCTTTAATTAACAATCCTCTACAGTCACAGAGCACACACTGTGGCTGCTTGCTGAAAGAGGACCTACTTAAATGCTTGTATCCCTTGACCCTGAACATGCAAATGCTGAATGTTAATGGACAAAAACTGAAAAGGGGGAAAGTTACAGCTCATTCAGTCATTCATTCATTTTTATAGCTTCGAGACCTCCCTCCGCTGTTTTTCTTTTAATTCTGCTTTACAGCTTCTACCATTGCACAGCCACGTGCTGGCCAGTCTCCCTTTTCTCAGAGTATCTGGGAGCTCTGTCCTCCCTTCAGAATTCTTCAATGGCATCTCGTTCAGCTTTTCTCATTGGCATCACGTCCAGTTTTCTTGAATAACACTTCGAGAATTTATCCTCAGTGAAGGTTCTTTTGGGCGTTTTGTCATTGTCGCAATAGACAAACATGTTTTCCTTTTATTATATATTGTACCTTCGCTCTGCTTGCAGAATGACACATTGTGCTTATCCCAGCAAAGCATGTAAGAATGTCTGTCAGCTGCAACACAACAGAGAAGACACTGCACATTGATGGACAGTGATAGTCACCCTAAAGAACTGACACTGATTTACTCTATTACGAAGGCTTCATTAGTGTGCTTTATACATAGAATGACCATTTAGAATATTCAAGTGCATTGGACTTAGAAAGCGGTATATGTTGCTTTGGCATGGCTGTCTGCTGGAAATGCCATTCAGGCTGATCTGCCAAGACTGCATACTGCCATTCTACTGTCTGTCCAGGACATAGAGGTTGAGTCCTGGCTGCAATAATTGTGTCTTCTCGTTGTTTTGCCCCTTTGCGTTGGTTGTCTGATTATCTTCTGCTTCACATGCATTACCATTTTGAGGCAGCGGTGGATGAAAGACTTCAAATGTAATTACTCATTGTCCTCTCTCAGCTCAAGACTTCAGTTTCCTTCTTCTCATCAAAGAGCCTCACAGTGTGCATCTTCCTCTCTCCGATAATAAATCTTCCACTGCCCTTTTGTACTTGGTCAGTCATGGCTCTTCCACTGTCTGCTCTTCTCAGCCTCTTCCCAGAGGAACATGTGCTCTTTATTTATTTTTTGAACATCTGCCGTCACTCTGGTGCATTATTTCTCAACCCATTCCTCTGTAAGCATGGCCATTGTCCAGTTACCGTGCAAGCAAGAATAGGTAGAATGCTGCAGTCCCCTGATCTGCTTTTTCCTCTCTTGGATACAGTACTCAACCTGACCACCAAGGTGCTACTCCGCTCCACAACTACTGCCACCTACAGACACCGTCCCACCACTTCTTTGTCTCCGGCGACTTACAGGCAAGATTCTTGCACAATATGATATTGATTAAGCATGTTATTTTGCTGGTGCAGCAAACATCAGGGGTGTTAGAAAACATTGACCATAGAGTAGCTAAATATACTGAGGGGCTAATTATGTATTGTACCAAGTGACCCATGCTTGCATAGGCTTAATATAGATTTGAAATACATTCTCTACATATGTAATGATGCAGTGTAATGTAAATGTAAATGTATTTGAGCTTGTAAAGCGCACTGCTACCCGTCCGTAGGTTTCCTGGCGCTGTATAACTCTGGGGAACCCGTCCTGGCTTTCCCTGTGGGATGGTCCCTGCTGGGAGCCCCCAAGGTGGAGTCAGGCATCCCCGGAGTTGATGGGGCCGTTGTGGAGATTAAGCAAGATAATGCCCAGAGTTGCCGAGTGGAACCCCTGATTAGAGTAAGCACCGCAGCGAGAATTATCGAGTCCGCTGACCCAAGTCCACGACCCTGCCGCGGCGGGAATTGAACCCTTGTCACGGGCTGACTTCTGCTCCCGGGTCTGCCGCCTCTAACCAGTGAGCCACACTACTCCACTCCATTCATCCTTTTGGCTCAAAATGAATATGTACGTTTACTCCACAGTCTTTCTCCCCGCAGGGAATCACAACGCGTCGGGAATTGAACCCTGGTCCCGGGCCGACTTCTGCTCCTAGGTCTGCCGCCTCTAGCCAGTGAGCCACACTACTCCACTCATCCTTATGGCTCAAAATGAATATGTATGTTTACTCCACAGTCTTTCTCCCCACAGGGAATCGCAACGCGGTCGTTACCGAGACTGCGTTGTGATTCCGCATACCATTCCTCCGCAAGTCGGAACAACGACTTGCGGAGGGGGGGCGATGGATTTTGGAATAGTATAATTTACTATTCCAACTCCAGTCTGTGCGGACAATAGGGAAGGTGTTGGACTTTAAATCCAGCACCCCCTTTCCCCCCCGCAAGTCGTGGTTCTGACTTGCAGAGTAATGGTATGCGGAATCACAACGCGGTCGTGGTAACGACTGCATTGTGATTCCCTGCGTGAAGAAAGTTTCGGGGTAAATGTTCTCCTCTCAAAATACATTTCTCTGTATTACTACCTTGACAACATCTATCTACCCTTTGGAAGGTTCACAGTTAATTCAAAGACCCAAAACCTGGTTACATAACATTTCCAAAAGACTCGGTCTTTTGTGGGGAATAATTCTTTTTTTTACACTGTTCGTAAGCATGTGCTGTTCTCTAAGGCCGTCAAATTAGAGGTTGTCTTTGATCATCTGTGGATCCCTGGGACTTGATCTCTGACAACAATTCTTTTTTAGGTTTGGCGTTTTGCCAAGACCTTTTGAGTCTGCTAAAATTATTTGTATAATATACCTATATGGACTTTCTCTCACTCTTCATCCATTGGTCTGATATTGTGTAATTCACATTTTTCTTCCACCCATGCATGGGGCAGTGAGTCAGCAATATTAACCCATTTTAGAACTTCATCAAGAGTGACATTATCGTGGCGCTGTGCTACCAGAGACTATCAAGACAATGTGTGATTTTTGAGACCAAAACACATTTTTGCTTTTAGTCAGTTATTTAATTGATTTGATTGACTAAGGCCCGGCAGCTTCCTCAACAATAAAGCTCTACCAAACATATTGTCTTTGCCAATGGTTCCTCCTTACTTGAGAGCTTAAACAAAAAGAATGTGTAGTTTAAGAAAAGTCATACTTAGCCTGCGACCTGAAATTTGCCTTTCATGTTACATTGGAGGTGAATTGAGGTGCAGAGACTTCATACAGGAGCCTAACTAACCGTGTTCCTTGCTTGTGTAAAAAATAAAAAAATGTTTTCTTTCAAAACAGCCCATGCACTTTAAGGATATCCTTCATCAATTATGCTAAATCTCAAAAAATGCATCCAATTAATGAGCAAACCATGATGATTAGAGTATATATATCATTGTTCTGTAGTAGGGGATCTCTGTGTATAGTCATAATCTAGTGAATAGTCCCGCCCATGTGCGTGGACCCCGGAGCAATCAAAAATAATCTCTTACAGTGTCAAAAAAAAATGCAGAAATGCATAGACACTTAAGAGAGAATTTAAAGACAGATAATGCAGCCAAAAAGGCTACACTGTCCAGTACTTCAACTAGAAATTCCACCATAAAATCCACAAAACAGCAAAGCCTGTACAGATTTCCCTTTGTTTAACAGCAAAGTCCCTCAGGAATGATAGAGAGAAGAACCTGGACAGACAAGCCCCATAGGCTGCCATTATGTGGCTTAATTAGGATACTGTGCCTTTAAGGAACCTTCCAGAACCTTCTCCCAGTATCACAGAATGCATAGCAGGTCCAACTTAGCCTCAGTTCTTTTTTCCGGCTCCTGTAAGCAGGACCCTGGAGCATTGAGCTCTCCCTTTTCAAGGGTTTTGTTAGTGTTTTACACTAATTTCGATTTTTGGTGCTTTAAAAGTACTTTGGTGACTTTCTTTCTGTGTTTCTGCACTCTTTTTTGTCCATAATGCCTGCATTATTCGACAAATGCCCTGAGTGCTCAAGGAAGAAGGCCAAGTCAGACCCCCATGAGGTCTGTATTCTCTGCCTTCCCTCTTCCCACATTCCTGAGGACTGTGTGATCTGCAGAGGCTTCTCTGGAAGGACCCTGAAGGAGAGGAAGAAGATCAGACTTCAGGGACTTGAAGAGAGAAGATTGAAGGCACGAGGTGGGTCAGGAGGGGCTCCTTCTACCCATGCTGAGGCCTCTGGGGGGCTCCCCAGGGGCAGGAAGACCAGCCCTCGCCCAAGATCTCCGTCTGGGTCAGTTGCACTGACCACGACGTCAAGGGGACGGTCAACGGCCAGTTCCAGGTCTCCCCAGGGCTCTGGGTCGAGAAAACGTCGCCCGTCGACGTCGAGGAACGTGTTCCGGCCGCCGTCGAAGCCGGTGTCGATCTCCTCGTCGTCGGTGTCGGCGTAGAGTGGTCGACATCGGAGGGCCCGGCGTCGGCGCTCGCCGTCGAGGCGACACCGCCGTTCGCCGTCGAGGACATCGTCGTCGAGGGGATCCTCGTCGTCGAGGCCGCCGTCGAGACGGAAGGAGTCTCCGGCGCCAAAGAGGTCGACGTCGAAGCATTCGAAAAGACCGACGTCGAGACGCTCAAGGAGATCGACGTCGAGAAGGTCCGAGAGGTCGACGTCGAGACGATCCAAAGGGTCGACGTCGAGACGATCCAAGAGGTCGACGTCGAGGCAGGCGAAGAGGTCGAGGTCGCCGTCGAGGCACCATCGCCCGTCGAGGTTTCGGGGTTCGTCCATCTGGTCGGGGTCGACGTCGAGACGCAGACGCGGTTCGACGTCGAGAAGTGAGAAAAGGTCGACGCCGAAGGGCCGCTCGACGTCGAGGGACCATCGGTCGGCGTCTGGGCACCGTTCTTCGACGTCTGGAGGCCCTAAGGACAGGCCCAGGACTGTGGGGGGCTCCCCACGCTCTGGACGGGATGGTGGCTCGCCGGGAACGGCGCATTCCGGGGTGGATACTCCGATGAAGCCCTCTGCACCTCCTTCGCGGCCTACTTTGCCGAAGGGTCCGCCTCCGAAGGCCCCGACCCCACCTCCGATGCCGGCTCCGCAGACCCCGCGTCCGGTCACTCCCCCACCCCCGGTCCCACCGAGGGCGGTGTCGATACCCAAGTTTCCGACGCCACCGAAGAAGACTCCTAAGAAACCTAGGACTCCTGACCCTGGGAGGCCGAAGGAACGTCCGAGACCCAAGAGGTAGAGGTCTCGCTCGGGGAGACGGGACAGATCGAGGAGTGGACGTGGATCTTCCTCGAGATCCAGGCATCACCATAAGAGACGTCGGTCCAGGTCGCGTTCTGACTCTGGGACCCGTTCCTACTCGCCCACGTTGTCTGATTCGCCGGAGACTAGGGTGTCTCCTATAGACGATATCGGCACGTTTCAGGAAGTTCTCCTGCGTGGAGCGGCGAAGTTGGGAATCAAGGTTGAAGCGCCAACAGCTTCTACTTCTGTGATTTTTGAGACATTACACAAAAGGCACTTGTCTCGCCCTCTGTTACCTCTGGTGCCAGGGCTTCTTGAGCCCGCTGAACAGCTGTTCCTGACGCCGGCAGTGGTGAAGTCTGCGCCTTCCAGGATCCTAAAAAAGTACAGGGCTCCCGACTCGGACCCAGCCTTCTTGAGGAAGGACCCGGTACCGGATTCCGTGATCGTGACAGCTGCCAGAAAGCTTCATGCCACCTCCCCTGCGTCCACGGTGCCTCCTGACAAGGAGAGCCGCTGGATCGACTCTGCTGGTCGTAAGGCGTGTGGGACGTCCGCCTCTTCGATGAAGGCCGCCAGTGACTCGGCGTTGCTGGGGCGTTACGACCGGGCATTATGGGACTCGATGGAGCAGTTTGCGGACCTTGTCCCTCGAGACCGCAAGGAGGACTTCATGGAGATCGTCCAGGAGGGGATGCTGGTCTCTAACCAGGCCATTGGCGCCGCAGTGGACATCTCCTTGCTGTCAGCGCACGGATACTGCCACGGAATTCACCAGAGACGCCATGCTTGGCTCAGGTTGACGTCACTGAAACCGAAAGCACAGCAACGCGTGGCGAATCTCCCGTTTTCCGGAGATACCCTCTTCAGAAAACACGCTGATGACGAGATGGCCAGGATGAAGGCCGAGGCGGAGACCCTGACGGCGGTGGGCTTGGAGAAGCCCAAGGAGAAGAAACCCTTCCGACAGTTCCAACGTCGGTTTGGGTCGCAGGGTCGTGGAAGGGGACAGTCTGCTGGACAACATCAACAGCAGCAGCAGCAGCAGCAGTACAGGCGTCCCTTCCAGAAACGCCAAGGGGGTAGAGGTAGACAACAGTCCTCTACCGCGACCAAGGGCCCGGCCGGGTCTCGACCCTGAGCGGTTACTTCCCCCTCGTCCGTTACCCGCTCCGGTGGGGGGAAGCGTTCAATTTTTTCTGGCAGAGTGGAGAAAAATTACTCAGGACAAGGGGGTGCTGAATAATATTTGCAATGGATACAGTCTACGTTTCACCAGCCCTCCTCCATCGATTCCTCCCGTCAGCTCGCAGTATCAACTGCGCGAGCTTCAGGCGGAGGCGGACATTCTGCTAAGGAAAAGGGCGATCGAAGACGTACCTCTGTCTCAAAGAGGAAGAGGTCTTTACTCTCGGTTCTTTCTTGTCCGCAAGAAGGACAAAAACGAGTTCAGGCCCATTCTGGATTTGCGACAGGCAAACAAGTGGATTCGCAGAGAAAAGTTTCGCATGCTGTCGTTGCATCAGATCTACCCTCAGCTGCAACGAGGGGATTGGATGTGTGCCATAGATCTACAGGACGCATACTTCCACGTGCCCATTGCATGCAAACACAGGAAGTTTCTGCGTTTTCAAGTCGGCACCAATCACTATCAGTACACGGTGCTACCCTTCGGGCTGAAGTCTGCACCCAGGACGTTCTCGAAATGTATGGCAGTGGTAGCAGCACATCTGCGGAAGAACAAGGTGTTTGTCTACCCGTACCTGGACGATTGGTTGATCAAGGCCTCCTCCTTCTCGGAAGCTCAAGCACACTTCCAGAAGACGTGCGTTCTCTTGAACAAGCTGGGGTTGCACATCAACATGTCCAAGTCGGTCCCGATTCCGGTCCAGTGCATCCAGTACTTGGGAGCCTCCATCAATACGCTGTCAGCAAGCGTGTCTCCTTCGGAAGAGCGACGTTTATCACTCGTTCGGAAGGCTCAGGCTCTCATGAACACTCCATCTACGACTGTGAGGACGGTGTCTTCTCTACTGGGGTCGATGGCCTCTTGCATCTTCCTGACACCACATGCGCGGCTGCACATGAGACCGCTGCAGGAGTGCTTGGAAGATCAGTGGGACCAGAGGAGAGGATCTTGGTACGACAAGATACGACTGTCTCTACATGCTCTTCAGTCTCTGAAGTGGTGGTGCTCGAAGGAGAATCTCCTCAGAGGGATTCCCTTCCACAAGGACATTCCCACACAGACCATTGTGACGGATGCGTCTCTCCAAGGCTGGGGAGCGCACTCCGAAGACCTACAAATTCAAGGGACATGGTCCCCGGCGGAGTCCACGTACCACATCAATTTCCTGGAACTGCGAGCTGTTCACTTGGCCCTGAAGGCCTTTCATCCGTCCTTTCGGACCAACTCTCTGCTTGTTCAGACGGACAACACGACAACGATGTATTACCTCAACAAGCAGGGGGGCTCGAGATCGCGCACTCTGTCGCAGGAGGCGCAGGCGATCTGGCACTGGCTTCTGGCTCGAGGACTCTCGATAACGGCCACTCATCTGCCAGGTGTGCAGAATGTTCAGGCAGACGAGCTGAGCAGACTGATTCAGGAAAACCACGAATGGGTCATAAACGACGAAGTACTGGGAGAAGTCTTCGCAAGGTGGGGAACTCCAGACGTAGATCTGTTCGCCACCGCCGAAAACTGCAAATGCCAAGGCTTCGCCTCCAGGTACTACCAGCCGGGGACGCTGGGGAACGCGTTATGGATCAACTGGTCGAACAGCTTTCTGTACGCTTTTCCACCAATTCCCCTGATTCCGGCGGTTCTCATCAAGCTGTCCCAATCCAGGGCCAGGATGATTCTGATTGCCCCGGAATGGCCCAGGCAGTGGTGGTTCACGGACCTGCTTCACCGATCTCTCCTTCCTCACATGAAGCTGCCGTGCAGGCCGGACCTTCTCACGAAGTTCGGGGGGCGGATGGTGCACCCCAGCCTCTCATCTTTGAGTTTGGCGGCATGGCTCCTGAAATAGTGCAATATGGCCATCTGAATCTCCCAGAGGATTGTATGGACATACTGAAGGAGACTAAGCGACCTTCCACTAGGACTTCTTATGCTTACAAGTGGAAGAGGTTTTGCATCTGGTGTAGGTCTAAGAACTATGACCCTACGGCATGCAAGGAAGATGTCATCCTTCCATATCTGCTACATCTGGCGCAGTCGGGCCTTAATGTTCATTCCATTAAGGTTCATCTGGCTGCTTTGACTGCCTACAGGAAAGGCCCTTCACAGACTTCCTTTTTCCAGATCCCTGTGATCAAAGATTTTTTGGAAGGCTTGAGGAAAGTGTTCCCTCCTGTCAGGCTTCCTTCGCCTTCATGGGACCTGAATGTGGTGCTGTCCAGATTGATGAAGGAGCCTTTTGAACCCATTCATAAGGCTTCATTGCAGCACCTGTCCTGGAAGGCGGCGTTCCTAGTGGCCATTACATCGGCCCGCAGGGTGAGTGAGATTCAGGCATTGTGTTGCCAAGAACCTTATACTGTGTTTCATAATGCTAAGGTTGTTATGCGTACTCACCCTAAGTTTCTTCCCAAGGTTGTTTCTGATTTTCATATCAACCAGACTATCACTTTGCCTACGTTCTTTCAGAACCCCTCATCTCCAGCGGAAAGGTCTTTGCATTCCCTGGATGTGCGGAGGGTGCTGAAGTTTTATCTTGATAAGACTAAAGATATTCGTAGGTCAGACCAATTGTTCATCAATTATGGCTCAGTCAGGACAGGTCTTGCTACCTCTAAACAGTCCATCTCGAGGTGGATTGTGTCCTGCATACAGTTGTGTTACTACAAAGCTAATAAGACCTTAGGGGGTAAACCTAAGGCTCATTCCACCAGGGGCAAAGCTGCTACGACAGCTATGCTCCGTAATGTTCCCATTGCAGAGATCTGCAAGGCGGCCACTTGGAAGTCGGTCCATACCTTTGCTAAGCATTACTGCCTGGACACTGATGCCAGGGCAGACGCTCAGGTTGGGCAGGCTTCGCTGCGGAATCTGTTCGCACAGTAGTGGCGTTATTTTATTCTCCACCGCCGCTTGGTGTGGGGATGGGCTTGCCATTCTATTCACTAGATTATGACTATACACAGAGATCCCCTACTACAGAAGGAGTAGTTTCTGTCCTGTAACTCCAGTTCTGTAGTAGGGGTATCTCTGTTATAGTCATAAGCGCCCTCCCGCCTCCCCGGTGGAGAGTTGTTCATGTTCATAATGCTACAGGTCTGGCGTTTTTACGCCCTCAAAAAGAACTGAGGCTAAGTTGGACCTGCTATGCATTCTGGGATACTGGGAGAAGGTTCCGGAAGGTTCCTTAAAGGCACAGTATCCTAATTAAGCCACACAATGGCAGCCTATGGGGCTTGTCTGTCCAGGTTCTTCTCTCTATCATTCCTGAGGGACTTTGCTGTTAAACAAAGGGAAATCTGTACAGGCTTTGCTGTTTTGTGGATTTTATGGTGGAATTTCTAGTTGAAGTACTGGACAGTGTAGCCTTTTTGGCTGCATTATCTGTCTTTAAATTCTCTCTTAAGTGTCTATGCATTTCTGCATTTTTTTTTTTGACACTGTAAGAGATTATTTTTGATTGCTCTGGGGTCCACGCACATGGGCGGGACTATTCACTAGATTATGACTATAACAGAGATACCCCTACTACAGAACTGGAGTTACAGGACAGAAACTACTCCTTTTTGTCATCTGCTTGAATTTCAAAAGGTAGTGTCCACAGCAATAGGTTGCCAAACTATCCCATGCCTTAACTGCTTGAGACATGGAAACTGCACTCCAGCGCTTTTAACTTGGGAGTGGATCAAAATGTGCTTCTTTAGGTCTGACCTTTGAGATAGTTTTAGTTTTTTGACCAGACTATTGTTTTTTCCGAAAGATTCGAAACGTGTAATATACATACAAAAAGGTATAGTGAGCTGGCTTCCTCCATTGGTCTTTTAAATTGTCATTTACATTTTTGCTTCTGCCCACCACAGCATATAGCTTGGGGCTATAGGTCCGCCCACTTTACCCATTGGGTCCCTTCACTTTGAATGCCTACAACACATTCTGTGCACATGGTTTATATCTTCTGAAAAGTAGCTCGTTTTCAGTAAAAAAGCTGGTTCTAAGTGTTGGTTTTTATTTTATTTATTGTTTAAAGTCATTTTAAAAACTGGCTTTTTATTTTTCCTACACTCCCTCTTAAACTTTGTTATAAAGAGCTTAAGTGACATTGTAGCTTTTGCGATTTGAGTGCTTGGTTAGGTGGTGATATATTCTTGTTTCCTTTGAAACCATGATAAAAAGCATAGCACAGCTGAAGTGCTTGTTATTTCAAAAACCCAATAGTAGAACAGTTGCAATGGTGTTTTTTTAAATTAAAGTTTGTGTTTCAAGCACTTTGTGGCAATGTTTAAGGGATGGACTTTTTAATACCTTTTTCTTTTTGTTAAGTATGTGTGCAATGAAAAAGGGGGAAAAAAACTCCCAGGTCAGGAGTCGTTCAAAGCCAGAGCTATTGGTTTTGACAATAGGTCGTAAATCTCATATAATTGGGTGTTTTTGCGTATATTGTTTTGTATGTTGTCAATTTGATAGTAGCTTGCTACACAGCTATTCAGTATCAGAGAAATTGAAGCATGTTAAGGCATATTACAGAAATCTCTTATTTGACAAAGTTACTTAACTTTTCTCTAGGCATGCAGTGATTTCTCAATCTACATTTACAGGAAGCCTACATGTACTCTAAGGCAAGTAAACAATTCGGATAAACGACGAAATCCCTAGGCACTCTAATAGAGATTATTTTTTTTAAATGTACATTTTGTAGAATGTTCCTACATTCCTCAAATTTGTCAGCCTTATGGCTAATTTAACAGAATACATCAGCCGTGCAAAAACTTGAATAATTGCTGTAACATGGAGGTTCCTCTTATTAAAAAAATTGAGACATTGAGTTAAGATTAAATAAGATAGTCTCTTCTTACCAGCTCCCTGCCCAAGAACAAAGACACATCTTCACAGATGACGCAAAAATTACGTCATTGAAGTTATGCTACTGCAGTTACTTAGTGACTGGGCATTATTTCTTCTTCAGGTGTGGACAAAGTTGCTGTAATTTTGTAATTGTACATATGCATGCCGAGTCACAAAATATGAGAGATTAAACCAGTTTTTAAATGAAAAGGTCTTCGTTTTCGGTTTTAGCAAATTATTTTGTATTTTCATTTTACATGTTTGTTGACTTGCATTTGTAGGGTTTTGGGAACGTAGCAGAACTTGTTTGTTTATCTCATTCCAGCATGTACACACTGAGCTGCCCTTTTTTAATCTGACTTGTAGCAGATCTTTTTATTGCTTTTCTCAGAGGTCGAGTGAGAGTGTCAAATCTACTGCCTTTGCCAATGCTTGTTGAACTGGCTACCTAGCTCTATAAAACCCTTGGGAAAAAAGGTCTAACATTGCGAATTTATGCTTGTTGAACTAGAGCGATGTTGACTGAAGTGAAGCATTGACCTGATGGTGGTTTATTACCTCACTTTCCCAATCCCCCCCCACCTTTCATTTTCTCCTAGACTGGTTATGGTTTTGTGGCATATCCCATTTAAAGCAGTCATTCATTGCTGGAGATCCCTTTCAGACAGTCTACGCAGACAGCTCTGTGCCGGAGCTGCAGGTGTAAACACTGAAACCACAGCCCCAAAGATGCTGTACGCTTTGCTTCCCTCCAGTAGTTGAGAGACTCCTCGCTCTTGTGTTCAAAGTCTCAGAATAGTTTCCAAGGCAAGCTATGAATTGAAACATAGTTCTCTGCTGTTTGGCTCAATTACGGAAGATGCCAGAGGATATGTTAATCTCCAAGTGAAAGCTTTTAAAGTGTTGAATGACCCCCTGGAACCTTTTTGTAATGTTTTGTGGTCGGTTTGCTGTAGTGGGATGGTGAAACCTGCTGCAACGAACTGAAGTCTTCTTTGGCCACTCCAAGTGGCATATAAGTAGGTCTCTGGCACCAGCTCAGGGCTTCACTTGAGAAGTTATGCTGTGTCTGGCCTTCACACGTTCATCGTACATGTTTCAAGTTCTCGGTACACCACGTTTTCTAAGGGCTGTGCTTTCTAATCCAGACTAATGTGCAATTCAGTAAAACCTCCCTTAATACTTAGCTATATTTTACATTTTGTTGTCGTTGTTTTAAAGGAAATTAACCACATTCGTGGATCATCTATTTAGTCTCATAGTTTAGGATCATTTTCTTTCTATATCCCAATAGCGGTCTTCTCAAGCTACTGTCTGGAGGGATGATCTTCCATTGTTTATGATGGGTTATTCGGGTGCTTTCAATAGAGAACTTTCCATCAATTTCCTTTAGGCACCTTTTCTTCTTTTGAGGACGTTGAGGAAAGTCATGGTCATGTATTTGGTCCTTTGTACTTTTACCTTGGCTCTTAACTACAGACTGGCCTCTCTGCAGCATCTTGACTGATGGAGAAGGACAACAGTGCTCAGTAAAATGAGTTCTTCTTTGCAAGGAGTCATGCACCTCCAAAGTATATCTGAACTAGTTGAAATTTGTTACAAATTGTAAAACTTTCAGAGGCACTTTACCTTTTTGCCTAATTTCTTTACCTCCGCTGGCCTTCCTATTCTCAAGGTTTTCATAAAATGCAGTGAACTGACATCTGTACAGATAGTAGAATGGGTGACGCCATTGGCACATGAGCAAAATAGACGATTCTTTCAGATCACGCAGTTAGTGAGGTAGAGAAATGGACTCCTAGACAATGTTTTTCACTGTAACTTTTTCCCTCCAACACCTGGGTCCAGCAATGATGCATTGAAGTGCTACTGTCACAAATCCAGTGGCGGCCTGTACTATTAGCACAGAGGGGGTGATTGGGGCACAAACGCATAGATAAACACTGACACTCCTGCATTTACATATGCACACAAACACACCCATCCATTCACAATACTCACATCCATATATATCCATGCTCGCACCAAACATTAAAAAATAAAATCATACTTCCCTGTGCACCTCTGCCTCGGAGATCCCGCAAGGGTTGGGAATGCTGCCTTCCCTCATTGGCTGACTTTGATCAGCCACTAAGGGAAGACAACTGTCCCTCACTCATCTGAGCTGGATGGAATCAATGAGATTGCTGCCCCGGCCCCACTCTGTGACGAGGTGTTGTGCCCTTCAGTGCTTAGAAATGAAGCGCCCAAGTTCCAGGTAATCCGAGACCAGGGGGAAGGCCTTAATGGGATTTGCCAGGCTGAAGATGTCATGGCTGCTAAAGCTGTGACTTCTTCAGCCTTGCAAAGTTTAGCTCCGGCAGCCAGGAGCCTGAGCATTTGGAGAGGAGTTGCCCTGACGGCTAGGGCGCTCGACCTCGGACCTGGGGATCTGGGTTCGAGTCTCAGTAATGACACCAAAACCTCCTGTGATTCTGGGCAAATCACTTAATCTCCACGTGCCTAAAATGAATGTGTGTCCGTCCTCATGTAACGTAACTGGTGCTATGTAAAGCGCTCTGATACCTGATTCGGTTCGGGTCTAGTTCGCGCTATATAAAACTCTGCAAAAAATAAAAAATAAATATATTTGGTGCATGTCTTGCTCCTGGCTGCCTGATCAGAAAATAGTGTATGTCATGTTGACCTTTGCTCATCCTGACAGGCAATCTTTATAGTGGTCAAAAGGTGAGGGGGCATGGCCCATCTACCCATTAGGATGACCACGGCTTCACAAATCTTTGCCTTAACATATTCATATGAATAATAGGGCAACTGTTCCAATTTCGCGGCTCTTGAAGCACCTCTTAGGTTTGGCCCAGAGAGAGAGAGTAGTTTTGCTATACTCCTTTTATTTCCCCAAAACATTGATAATAAACTATGTTGACCTGGGTCTACATGCAATGGCTTACTGTCACCCCGCTTCATCCATTAGCTAGTACAAGTGTCATTCACATTTTGCTGCCACCCAGCACAATGTGAAGCAATGGGTCTGCCCACTTTAGCCATTGGTACTCTACGCTGTTATTGGTGCTATTTTGCTTGCTCATATGTGCTCAACTGTCTAAAAGGTCATCCATTTCAGTGGCAATGCTGGCGTGCCAATCTCTGCTTTCATTTCTGCTTTCTTCTGATTATTTTTACTTATTTGTTTTGTTTTACAAACCTTCACTCACTCCTTTAGATACCAGCATGTTGAAGTTATAATGCCTATTGCATTTGTTTGCAAAAACAAATACAGAATTTCATGTTTGATGAGGCCAGACTCATTTGCTCTTCTGATGTTTGTTTTTTCAGCATGTAATTTTTATCTTTTGTGGTAACTTTGTGAAGGAAGATTACTTTTTCATTATAAACAGTTGGTTAAAGTTCATGATGTTCCTACCATGACGAGTTTCAGGCATGTGCCCCATTGACACTGCTAAACGGAGGTCTGATGTTCTCATATTTGGTGACACTGGTTCTAGAGAAGGGACCTTGTATACTGAAACCGCGCAGCAGCGCCTCCTTTCCTATAGTTAGTTCTTGAGCCTCTCGGATGGAAGACTGCTCCTTTTCATTGCCAGGTGATAGGATAGTGGGTGATGCTGCTACTGAGAGGAGAGACAATGCCAGGTACTGTGACTGAAGCTTCTGGTCCAACGCCCTGCTGTTAGAAACCTACAGTGGCAGTGCCTCACTTCTGTGGGGCACAGATCCTATTGGATACATCCTGCACAGGACGGAACCCACAGGTACTACCCCAAATGTTAACCCTTTGCGTCCCGGGATGAGAGTAAGCTCCTGTGCCAATGCTCTATTTACAGTGCAATCAATACTTGACAACCTTTTGTGCAAGTTAACCCATTTGTGTCCCCTGGATGGATGGTCTCACTCTGGTGCTCATTTGTACCAGGTATATGTCTGTCCCTTGGGTACCTAGGGGCTTAAGAGACCTAAGACTGCTGAACTCATTCGTGATGGCTCTGCATAGAATATGCATAATATAAGAGATTTCCATTATTCTCTAATATGCATTGCCGAAAGGTAGCACCTGGTCTGAAATGTACGCAAGTCCTACAGTGTCCTCTGTGTGTAGGAACTCCAGCATGAGTGGTGTCAACAGGCGTTACTATCCAATTCCAATTCCAAAAATTCTTTATTTCGGCCGCATGGGCCATAAAAGATGCAGTAAAATACAGTACATAAATACACAGTAAAATGGAATGCATATATTACAGAATATTTCCATATAAAAAGGCTAGAGGGTCTGCATGAGGTAAGGAAACACAGTGGCACCAGTTCAGGGGGACATTTTCTTCCTTATTAACCAAGCTGCCATTAGGAATTTTGATACCGCAAAGACAATGTGACCCAGGGTATTGGTTTTCATAACCCTGTATGCTTGTAGGTATTCCCGAAAACCCAGGTTTCGGCACAGCGGTGCAATCCAACGCTTCCTGGGATTCTGGTATGCGTGGCAAACAAACATTATGTGCAGATCATCTTCGTTCTTGGTTTTACAACAAGGACAGAATTTGTCACCCCCAGTGAGCCATTTGTGGGTAAATACTTTGGTGGGGAGTGTGCCAAACCTCCATTGCAGGAACAATTTCCTCGCCAAAAGAGGAAAAATAAAATCCATAAAAGGTTCAAAGAGGTAAGAATTTTTGGACTCCATAAAACGACTCGTCAGGGTGCCGGTGCTATGAGCATTGTCCATGTCAGCCAAATTTTTGTTTTTGTACAGCTGGGCAAGAGTTTTGCGTGTGATCCTTTGACAACCCTGAACTGGATCATCCCAGAGGTCTGGCAAGTTCAAACTGGACAATTCTGATTTAATAAAAGCCAGCCAGGGGATTTTGTTACTGACATTCAGCCTCAGTACATGGATAAGGTCCTGTCTATAGTGATACAGTTCCTCAGTGGACCATATCCGATGCCAGAACTTCACGGGTTTGGATAAAAGATCTTCAGCGATGGAGTGTAGGCCCAAATCCAATCTTAGGGGGAGGAGTGGCGTTCCCTGCGGGAGAGCAAGTAGGCGTCTCAAGAATGTATTTTCCACCGCTAACAATGCCTTCCCTGCTTTGTAACCCCACAGCTCGCTGCCATACATGGCTGCTGCCTTCGCTTGAGTTCTATAGGTTTCAAGGGCCGGGCTTACAGGCTTAAAGGTGGATTTATTTGCCACCTTCAGGAGTGCGCCCGATAGCTGGGATAGCTTCAGCCTTGATCTCGCTATCTGGCAGTCCCAGGCCAGGTTTTCTTGTAATGTTACCCCCAGATAGACAAAGGTCGAGACCCTCTCAAGACTAACTTCCCCCAGTTTTGGGTTGGGTCTTGTTCTGGCAGGGGGATTGAAGATCATAAACTTAGTTTTTTCTGTGTTGACCTCCAACCCGTGTTGCCGACAGAAAAGGCCAAAACCATTTACAATCCTCTGGATCCCCATGGGGGATTTGGAAAGCAGGAGGGTATCATCAGCAAACATGATTGCCGGAACCCTCCTGCCTGCCAAAACCGGGGCGTCATTGTCCTCGAGAGTGTCAAGATGTTGAATGACACTGTTAATGAAGAGGCAGAAGAGGGTTGGGGCCAGGACACAGCCCTGTCTGACTCCTCTAAGGACAGGGAATTTGCCTGAGAGCTTACCATCCCTCCCACACCTTACTTGGGCATAGTTGTTCTCGTGGAGCCTGATGATAGTACTAAGAAGGTGTGGGGGCACTCCTAGCTTCTGCAAAACCTCCCAAAGTTTCCCTCTAGGGACTAGGTCAAAGGCTGACCTCAGATCCACGAAGACCATGTACAGTCTTCCACCCTCTATGGTGACAGTCTTCCAATATAGGAGAAGAAGGCGGAAGATCTGGTCCATGGTCGACGTGTTCTTTCTGAAGCCAGCCTGAAGGGGGGTCATGATGTCATTTTCCTCCACCCAGTCCAGGAGGTGATTAAGGATGAGGCACGCAAAGAGCTTTTGGGGGACATCTATTAGGCTAATGGGCCTGTAGTTGGCGGGGAGCAGAGTAGATCCCTTCTTGTGGATCGGAACAATCTCTGCCCCCAGCCACGACTTGGGGATTGACATACCTCCTAAGATGGCATTAAAAAGAATAAGGAGGTATGGGCCCCAGATGTCCAGATGGTGCCTAAACAAATCCCCAGGTAGCCTATCTAGGCCCGGCGCCTTCCCCGCTGATAGTTGCTTCAGGGCTGCCTCCACTTCCCCCAGGGATAGTTCCAATTCACGGTCCTGTATGCCACAAGGTGCATCCAGAGCTGTGACAGGACAAGGATTGGTATCTTGATAAAGTTCCCCGAAATGGGCCTCCCAAACCTCGGGGGCAATATTGGGTTCTACTGCATTTTTGAGTTCCCCTGTGCCATTATTAACAAGGGCCCAGAATTTACGGGAGTCCCTAACTTTTAGGGCATCACAAAGATCATGCCAGTGGTTCCAGTCCCACTCGGTCCTGGCAGACGCCATCACTGTTTTATATTGTTTCCTATGGGCACGCACCTTGGCCTTGTTTGACCCCTCTTTTATTGCAGCAATGAGCTCAGACTTTGCTGCCCTACAAGAGGAGGTATACCAGGTGGGAACATGGGTCTTTTTCTTTCTATTTGGCACCAGCGGGTGGAATACCTCAGCCAAATCTCTTACAAGACCCTGGTGGATATCACCCAGTTTCTCATTGTATTCCGGGGTTCTTGGTGCGTTTAGCAGTGCATCCACCTCCATAAACCTTGGGATTGCCAACCCGTATAGTTTGCTAATGGCCTCTTCTGAGCTCACAAGTTTTCCCCACTTAACCCGTCGCCTGCTGGTTGTAAGAACCAAATCCCCCTCCTCTCCCCCTAAGTTTTCTATCACTGTTCCCGCTACATTGGGAGGCCGCTGGATATTTAAACACAGGGCATTATGATCGCTATCTGACCTGTTTATTACCCTGAAATCGTGGACTTTAGGCCAGAGTGAGATATCCACCATGATGTAATCTAGCCTCGACTCATGACCCCTCCTATTAAAAGTGCACACTGAGGGAGTATCGGAGATGGTGCGCCCATTACAAGCCCTCAGTGCGTAGTTCAGGGTAAGGGACATAAGTTGTATTACAAGGGGGGACCAGGCTTTAGGATATGGGGAGGACGAGGGTGGGACTCCCCAGTGGTCATCTTCAGCCGTGAGGGCACCCTCCGACATGCCCTCAAGGGGTTCAAAGTGGCAGTTGAAGTCTCCTCCAAGCACCACCTTGAGGTCTCCCGGCAGCTGCCCCAAGAAGGAGGAGAGGTCGTTTAGGGTGGGGGATTCGTCAGGCGCGGCAACCGGTCGAGAGTAGACATTCACAATGGCCCATGATGGTTTGCCAGGCCATGTGAGCCGAACACACTGGATGTCCTGCGAGGACGTAAGTACCTGTTCCGCCTGACATCCGGTGTGACTCGCAATCCAGATTGCCAGCCCGCCCGACGGCCTCCCCCTCCCCCCCCATTTGGCAGGAATCTCAAATACATCAAACCCATTCCTGATTACAGTGTCCCGCGCCCACGTTTCTTGAAGGAGGAGGATGTCGCTACTGGCCAGTAAATGGTCCCACTCCGGTGTGCCTTCCTTGTTTGCAATACCCGCTACATTCCACGAAACAATTCTCAGGCCCTGATCTATGGGTAGAGCGCCTTGACCTACAGTGAGGGATTGCATAGGGACGGTGGGTGGCTGAATTCCTGGCACGATGGTAGGTGGACCAGCCAGCTCGTCCCCCCCGGGTTGCAGGATGTGGCCAGCCCCGGTGTTGTGAGAAGTCCCCTGTAAGCCCAGACTGTCACCGCTGTTAGGTGGTCGGTCACTAGCGTTAACCTGCGGGGCGTATTCTATTACGGGGGCTACAGTCATTCCCACCCGACTTTGCGCTTTAACTTTAGCATTAACCTGGGAACCAGGTTCAGATACAGGGGCTCTGCTCTCTCCCACCCCCCTGCGAACCTCATCTACCATCTTTCCTGAGCCAGACGAGGTGTCACTGATTTGTAGTCAGTCGACCTGGTCTAGGCAGGAGAATCTATTGTGATGAATAAAGTTTGCCTGGGCATGTGGAAGGTGGTGCCTTGGTCTGTATCGTGAACCATCCACAGCAAAGCCCACTCTAGTCCACCCCTTCTCCCCCCTTGCCTCTGTACTACTTGCATTTGGGTAGAAGTACGAGAGGGGGACTAATTCTATGTTGGACTTGTCAGGCCTAGCAAGCCAATTAGAAATATAGTTGGCTACGTGGGGGCTTTTAAAACTTATGATGATACAATCCCCAGCCCTATTCTTTGGGGTGTGACCAATCCAGGGGATCCTCCTAGCCATCAGGACCTCGCCTTTCAGGTTAGGGGGCAGCGGCCTGTTGATGCTAAGCCAGCTTATCACCTTGTTGCGTAACGAGTCTTGGGGCTCCCTCATATCACCAATTAACTCAGGTACTCCCACCATGATTACCGTGTAAGGGACCGCTTCTGGAGGCAGGTTGACCACCCTACGCCTATCACTTTGGGGAGCGGGACCATCAGTAGAGCCATTTGTAGGGATCACAGCTCCCCCAGTCTGTGGCGCTGGAAGTTGCTTTGATCTCCTTGGGGCCGGAACAGGGGGCCTGGGAGCCGAGGGCAACAAAGGGGGCGACTGAGGAACAGGCGCACCGTCCGTGCCTAGCAGCACCGCATTAGCGCCCTGTGACGGTGTAACGGACCGCAGGCTATTCACCAGGGAGGCCCGGGGGACTGGAGGGGGGTTAGTCACATTTCTGTCTGTCCCAGGGCTTTTCCTTAGATGACTGCTTTCCAGGGCCTTCAATCTGGACTCTATGGCGTCCAGTTTAGCTGCAATGGGGGTTAACAAGTTCCTCATAATATCAGTGAGTGTGTTAACTAATGAGTCAGTGCTAGTAGAAGTGGAAGTTGCCCCACCAAAAATAAAAGGGCCCGTGTGCAAGGGTAGGGAAGCAGGAGCTGGAGAGCCCGTGCGAATCGGCCTGGACCCTGATAGGTTGAGGTCAGGAGAGGCAGAAATGTCTATGCTGTCGGACTGGTTTAGCTCTACTGTGTCCACTTTGGCCCTCTTTGCCTTCTTTGCTTTCCTGGACCTTTTCCTTTTAGGGGGGTGTTCTACTAGGCTGCCTACATCATCTATGGGCAAGTCGGCCTGACCTGCATCTTGCAGGACTGTTCCCCTGCTTTCCGGAATGGTAGTATGGTCAGAGATCCCAGATAGCCGGGAAGAGTTCCTGTCCCTCTGCGTCAAGGGAGTTCTTAACTGCTGAAGGACCGACTCAATCGTCTGGTCAATGCTGTCCAGTAGTGACATGTGGGTGGCATCCAGTGTGATCGGTGTACTCGCGTCTGTAGAAAAGGTATCCCCCTGATCCAGAAACACACTTTCCGGGCCCATCTCGAGGTGGGCCTCAGGGATTGACGAGCATATACTAGCTAGGTTACTCGTCTTTGGGAAAAATGTATCCAAAGTGCTTATACCTTGTTGGGCAGACTTGCTTCTTGAGGTTCTGGTCGCCATGATGGAGTATGTAAGGGGAGCTAAAGAAAGCCCGGGGCGTCAGAGGGGTGGCCCGGTCCGGTCTCTGCCGGCCTCTAACGGCCTAGAACGGCCCGCTCTTTGCCCGGTCTTCGCCCCGGTGACCGCCCCGCGCGCGTCCCGCGATGCGCGTGGGCGAGTTCACCTAAGTATGACAGGGGGGCGTGGCACTGGGAGGGGGCGCGGCGCGGCGGGAAGAGGAACCAGCTGACGATGACCAATGGAATGCTGGTCCTCGCAGTCCCGCTCGCCTGCGCCTCTCACCTCCACTGCGGCCGGACTCTCAGGCGGTATCTCCCCAGGCAAGCAGACGTTGGCTCCCAGCCAGGACAGTGGCGAGCAGGTCAGCAGGGCAAATACTCCACACGAGCGGCACCCGCGGAGCGGGGGCCGCGAGGAGTTAAGTAGTGGCTCAGGCGGGGGGGCGCGGCACTGGGAGGGGGCGCGGCGCGGCGGGAAGAGGAACCAGCTGACGATGACCAATGGAATGCTGGTCCTCGCAGTCCCGCTCGCCTGCGCCTCTCACCTCCACTGCGGCCGGACTCTCAGGCGGTATCTCCCCAGGCAAGCAGACGTTGGCTCCCAGCCAGGACAGTGGCGAGCAGGTCAGCAGGGCAAATACTCCACACGAGCGGCACCCCGTTACTATCCGTATGTCCGCAGCTCAGCAGAATTGATATTTCCTCTTGATAAAGCTATCCTTGCACAGAGTATAAAACTAGATTAGCATTTCTGCAGAACTCGTGCAAAATGATGACCAGAATTCTGATCACGTGTCAAAGTGGAGCATCACTCCTCTGTACAGATTCAATTCAGTTGTGAATGACCATCTATGGTTTTGTATTTCCATTTGGTTTGCCATGTGGTACATCACGTCCTGAAAACAATCATACATGTGTCTGTCCTGAAAACATCATACACGTGTTTCTTTTACTCGATCTCTGTGCGACATTCCAAGCTTTAGCTGGGCACAGCCACCCCTTCCGTCACTACCACCTACTCTTACTTACAAACAGACAGAATGCATAGCTCTGAACTCTTCCAAAAATTGTGCGCCTTGAGGCGTAAGATTGCAACCTTCAAGAGGAAGAATGTCATATTCCAAAGCAAATCAGTAATATCGGATTATTCTCTTTTCTCTAATGAGGTGCTGGTGCTTCGTTCTGCCCACCAACCTGTCCTTGGATGGAATCTCCCGGATACAAACTTGTACTTTGAGACAAGGATCTGCCTATTCTATCCCCGGGTTCAGTTCCAGGCTTCCTGACCGCTCGTTGCTTGCGCAATCATTCTTGCTCTCTCACCAAGGAATACATTCAGTGGATCCATCCACAGGACATCCCTAGGCTCTACATTGTCCGCTGTATTGGCTTCTTCGGTGGTCCCATTATTTTGAGTATCTTGTTAACTGTAGTAGAACCTAGCACCACGATTGCATGGGCAAAACCCCACTCATTTGTTTAATCTTTTCAATGGGCTCTGGGATCCTGCTACTGGAGGCAGTACATTTCGGTGTAGGTCAGAGAGATTCCTGTTAACAAGAAGAATTATAATTATTGAGTAAGCAACGAGTTGATGTGCTTGTATGATGGTGACCAGCTACATAAACTAGTCCGATTTAATTCCAGTCTCTAATTTATGTAATCTCTTTGCTGATGATTGTTTGATTTTGTTCAGTTTTTACAGTTTAGTATTACTATGCAGCTTTTTTTCTCATACTTTAATCAAAGTGGTTCCTTCTTTATGCACAGTTTTGGTTATTCCTGCAGTTATGTAAAACACAACCACAAATTAATGCACAGTATGCTCATCAATGAACAATTGCTGTTTCAATAAAATCCAGCAAGAAAACACATTTAAGAAAAGTAAAGAAATCGGGCACTACATAAGAATAGTGACATGCCGGGCAGTGCTCTTGAAAATTGCATGTTGCTGCTGTTGGCTGTATTTGATTTGTCATTCAGAGACAAACCGGTGATTATGTGAATGTTATGTTTCTGAATTGTGCGTGGTGAACAGTCAAATTATTTTTGTTGTTTCCAACTTACTTAAACAATGTGTTGAGGTCTTCTCTAGGACCATGACAAAGATAGTTGTAGTAGCCTTCTTCTTAGCGGTAGACCTGTAGCACAGACGTGATCTGGTCACAATCCTCAAGGTGCAAAAGTTGGCACATTAGAGTCTCTGTCAAGGGGCAGGCAGCAGGGAAAAGGTGTTTGAGGCAAACTGAAGAGGACTACTGGTTGGAAATGTCCACCCAGTTCTTTAGAGATTAGACAACGCGAGCTTCGGACTGTGTGCAAAGGTCAGAGAGGAGCAGTGTTCCAAGAGGTAGGCGAGTGCCACTGATCTGTGTAATTGTGTTTCATTCAATGACCCAAACTAATTTGTCTTCAACTCTTACTTTATCAGAACATGTAGGACAATTCAACCAGTTAGACGTACAGTCCAGAAATCTTCAGTCCACACTCGATTATATTCAAACATTGTACCCGCACACTAATTGGCTCAATAATTATGCAACTGTCTGGTAGTTTGCCGTGAAAATAACAGTTTGTCATTCTCTCCTAGCCCACTTGCAAGAAAAAATGTACCTCCGGAATGCAGTGCAGAAGACCATAGACAGCAGGAAAGAAGACGGAGAGACTGCCGTGCCCCTTGTGCCTGAACCGACTCTGAACTGTAGCTGTTACCATTCCTGCCCCGAGGGTACAGTCAACAATACCTGCCCGTGAGTACCGCTGCCGTCAACTCCTAGAGTTACCCAGGGAAGGTTACAGACTCCTGACACAGATTTGCAGCAGTTTTCGTTTCCACCTGTTACTTTGATCTGTTCTTTTGAAGAGGAGGCATGATGTAGAGCATGCCAGAAGTTTTGTTCCTTCCGATACGCTTCCAACTCTCACTGTTGTATACTTTTCATTGATGAGGGTAATTCAGTCATGGCGGTCTTTTCTTATTAGTTTTTTGAGCAAAGGGTTACTTATTTAGTTTTGTACAACTCTTGTGCTACTCTGTGGCCAGCTTGTAGTGATGTTCCAAATGCCTGGTGTGCAGGGTTGCCTTGCAAGCGTTGTGGTTCATGAAGTGTGTACTGGAAGAGGGAGCTTAGTTGTGGTCAGTGATAAGAGCGTAAAAGGGGAGTTTTACCCTTTTTTAAAGGTTTTGAAAATCGAGTGTCTTGAAGAGTGCAGGCTTGATGCTACGAACTGGGTGATAGTGCTTATAAAGCCCACACTACCATTAAGCACCACTTAATGCTGGTGTTTTTAAAGGCATCTAGACACATTAGAAAGTCTTCCTGATGATTTTCAGTGAGGTGGAGAATACTAGGACGAATTCCAGGTAACAGGATCTTTCACCGAGCAGAAGCTCCTACCCTGCACGGACAAATTGATTGTTGGTACCTTCAGTAGAGCTTAACACTTGAAAGGTAGGTAGAGTATATGTATTTCAGGAGTGATCATAGCTGATTAAGAAGCAGGAGCTAGTTAGGGTACAAATATTTAGGTCACATGCAGAGGCTTAAATCGTATATTCTCAGCGACTGTAACACTTACAGCGGACTACAGATGTACTGTCGAACAGTTTCGCAGTGAAACTCAAGTGAGATGGGTGAACGTGGACTGTGCATTGTGTGCAGCTCGGTGTAGTATTCATGGTGCATGAAGGCCTGAGCAGTCAAAACCGCTGCATGGATTTCGTGGATGGACAGATGTGACCAGACCTTTTTAGGTTGGAATTGATGTGTGCTGCATTCTTTTTGGAACCCTACAACCCTAGTTCTGTTAGGGCGACATTTGCAGATGTTTTGTCTTAACTACTGTAAGAGGCGCACCCAAGAAGGATCCCCTATTTGGTATACACATGGTGGAAGGCAATGTTTAGGGATGCAGAGATTAGAGGCTCGAGGTTTAAGATAAGAACTAACAATGACAAAAACTAATGATACACTTAAATTGACATTTCATGCAAAAAAGCTACTGATATGCAATTAAGAACTTACTGGCTAGTCTGTAGTTTGCCCTTCTAGACACAATTCTAGACAAAGTGTTCATTGACCTATTCAGTAAACACTGGGAGAATAATTTCCCTTTGAACAAACTCCTATGGGAAGATGGAGCTGGTTTGACAATAGTAATGTAAATGGCTTGCTGAACAACCCCTCTTGAGGTACAATCTTTTTAGGTCTCGCCTTTTCCCATTCCGCAGGAATGGAAAAGGAGAGAGTTCTAGTGGTCAAAATACTCGTCAAACTATGGCTTTTTCTGTGCGTTTTTTTTCGAGTTCACGTGAATCACGTGACCAAACAAGCACGCGCATCAGCCTCCCTCCCTCCCTCCTAATTGCATTTTTTCACGGCCGCCACCACATCAAAGGGCTTCTCCCAGCGTGCGCTCTGCGGCTTCTCCTCCCCTAATTATTCATGGCTGGCCGGCCGTACTTTCAGTTTCCCGGCCGCTCTTGTTTTTTTTTAATGGGGGGGGGGTTGCCTCTTTATCCATCGCCACTCCACCATGCTTCATGTTGCTCCGCCACTCCCTCAGTGTTGTGCTTGCCCTTGTGTGCTTCACCTCCCACGCATTGCTTTTTTTCCCTGTGTGCTTCTACCCGTTCCGCGTTGCTCTCTTTCTCCTGTGTGCTTCTGTTCTCACGTGCTCCATGTTGCTCTCTCTCTCCCTGCTTGCCAGCCGCCATCCTCTATGATCTTTCCCGCACCAGTACTTTCCGTGTTACTTCTGAGCTCAGCTTTCGTTATTTCGCTCCACCCGCCTTAAAAAAAAGCTTTGCCACTGCTTTATTTTTCTTTATTTACGAGTACAACTTGGATCAGTAAATGAAAAAAAAAAAGAAAACTTCACACGCACGCTGTAGGTGCGTTCATGTATTGTGCTTTTACCTACAAAATTACACAGCTGCTGCGACTGCATATTAGCATCTTTATTTTAATGGGGGGGTGCCTCTTTATCCATGCTGCACAACATCGCTAAACAAGCATTGGCATAGCCAATAGTTCTCGCCTTTGGGATCTTATAAGTGTTTAGTTATCCAGCACAATATCCTTGGTGCAACAACATCAACTGTTGCATGGCTAAACACGTATAAGGTACAAGGTTTAGCCATGCAACAGCTGATGTTGCATCAAGGATATTGTGCTGCAAAACTAAATAATTATAAGGTCCCAAAAGCGAGACCTATTGGCTATGCCAATGCTTGTTTCTCATGTCACTTGATTGTCCCATTGAACCATGATACTTTACTGCAAAATGTAAGTTTCACAAAGATTCAGTGAAATGTCCTTAATTGACACACTTTTTAGGGTTAGTTAGGATGTGGTAGTTTCGTCTAAAGACAACTCCACCGTCTCTGCTTGGTTTTGAGGCAGGTGAGGGAAAAAAATGCTGTTTGTAGCTCAGACGGTTCTAGAAACGCAGCAGCATGTTTTGACGCTCAGCAGAAGGTCTTTTTCCAAGGTTGACTCCTCACCTTTCTGCTGCTTATTGCTATATTTAGGTGTTAAATTGTGGTAATGAGGTACAACTTATGCCTAGACCATGGTAACCAGTGTAAAAATGACAAAATAATTAAATAATACTATCACAAAATGTGTTGCATTACGCAGAATCATTTCCTTTTTCTTGACGCATGATTTAGTCAACCCTGTCGGTTAATTCCAGTGGCATGATTTGTAGTTTGGCAAAGGAGGCTGGTTGGTGGCTTTAAGAAAGGTGTCACACGAACAGCACTAATATGCCACCAGCTCCTGCACTGCGGCAATGCAGATCATTGTGGGTTTGACTTGAGGGAGATCAGACTCGGTAGGAAGGTCCGCGCTACTGTGGTTGCAGCAGGCATAGAGCCCAGACAGGAAGCGTGGTAGAGAGGTAGCGTTAACGCTTTCTACCATAGTTTCCTGACGTTTGCGCTGGAGGTCAGCATGCTAGTGCGCTGATTCCTGAAGCTTCAAAATGGCAGCTGTAAAGCGGGCGCGCGCGCAGCGTGCCAAAGGCAAGCCCGTCTGCGCTCAACCGGGCCCAGGGACCCTGCCCGTTTGCCGATAATATACACCAGGGAACAACTCCTCTCACTTGGATGAACTCCGATGCTATGCAGGGAACGAGTGGGGTTACTGGACTGGCAGTTAATGGGACCACAAGTATGCGAGCACTGTAATTGCACAGTAAAGATGTGGGGCCAAATTAATGTAGATGTACCTAAATGCCATTCAGACAAAACCACACTGACCATGGGGCTTATTAATTGTCGCTGACTACCCAAACATAAAATTCAAATTCATCTACTTCTGGAGGAAGGCAGGTTTGATGCTCTGTTTTTTACTGAAACTTGACTCAATAAAAACTCTGCCCTAGACATCCTAGTGGCCCTGCCCCCTAGGTTTCACATTCATAGACTTGACCATATGGGGAAGATTGGAGGAGGTATTGCAGTTGTGGCTAAAGAAGAGTTTAAATGTACTCTCGAACACCTTCCCATCCCAGACTGCGAATGAGGTTAATTCACCATTTCCTTCACCCCTACCCATACCTTTTAAGGGCTGCTAATTTATAGACCCCCTGGGCCTGAGGCAGAGTTCTTAGAAGGTTTTCTGGACTTAGCCTCCAGTCTTTTGTTGAAGAAAACCCACATTACCATCCTAGGAGATAAGAGTATCCCCAACGTCAAGTGGCCAGAGCAAGAATTGGAGAGAGTAGTAGCACTTTCCCAACTTATAACAACTGCTACTCGCATCAAAGGTCATATACCCTGTGATCACCAATAACCATAACATCTCAATACTCCCCCACACCCCAGTACCGTGGTCGGAACACCATTTAATTTTGTTTGTATTAGAGAAGGGGAGGTAGCTAAGACTAGACTACATCCTATGAAGACTGCCCCCCCTCCCCAAGAGAGAAACTGGGCTAAGCTTAATGTAGAAACCTGGGTTGATTCCCTGTTGTCCTCTGGCTTCAGCACCTCTGGTAGCGTTGAGGAAGTATACACTAACTGGAAAAGGTGGATTCATCAGTCTTTGGAGGAATCCGCACCCAAAATTAACCCTAAACCAGTCAACCTTTTCAAAAATGCACCTTGCTTTAACTCTCCGCTAGCAGCATTAAAGAAAGGGCATAAAAAGCTGGAAATGGATTGGAAAAAGACCTGTGACCCCCTACTTAAAGCTAAATATAAGGCAACGATTAGCACCTAAGATACCCAAATGAGAGAGGTTCAGGCAGGGTTTTTTAAGGACAAGATTGCACAGGTTTAGAATTCTTCTGAAGAGTTGTTTAAAGTGGTGAAATCCCTGACCACGATTACACAAATGCCCCTCATCAGCAGGCCTCTAAGGAAAAATTAGATGCACTGGCCACATTATTTCACAAAAAGTTAATTGACATTTATAGCTCCTTCCATGTTGAACCGAACACCTCCAGAGGCCATGAAAGAGATCAAGCGGTTGGAGTAAGTCCTGCATTGATGCAGTTTCCCAAATTAGATAAGGAGACGGCCCAATCTCTCATGAGGGAGATTCGATCAGGCTCCTCTCTGGATCCCGCCCCCTCCCGTCCTTGTAAAGGCCATTGAGGCCCTTTTTCCATCTATTGTCAATCCTCTCTCTGCAGTCAGGCACAGTCCCCTCACTATGGAAACGGGCAATAATAAAACCACTGCTTAAAAAACCTAGTCTGGAGCCTGCCCGGCCAGAGGACTTCCGGCCAATATCACTTCTCCCATTTATTGGTAAAATTGTGGAGCAACATGCTAACAGAACTCTCTCACAATTCCTGGAAGATCATTTTCGGTGACCCCCTACACAGCATGGAATTCGCCCTGTTAGTGGTGTCCGAAGAACTAAAATTGACCCTGGATCAAGGAGGAGCACATGCAATACTGCTCCTGGACCTAAGTGCGGCATTGGCTACTATCGACTATGGCTTGCTGACTAACGGACTCTGGGCAATCGGTATTCAAGGGAATGCCCTGAACTGGTTGGGGTCCTTCCTCTAAGGGAGGTCCTTCAGGTTATGGAAGGTAGCCTCTTCTCTGATAGTAAGCCACTCATGTGCGGGGTGCCACAGGGCTCATCGCTTAGCCCCACGTTGTTTAATATCTATATGTGCCCACTGGCGGACATAATTCAAGGATATTGCATCTCAGTAATCTCATACGCTGATGACACCCAGTTGGTGGTGTCTCTTGACTCCAAGATCAATGGCGAATCAAGCCAGTTGGAGCCCTGTCTTGAACGGGTGGTCAAATGGATGACAGAGAGCTGTCTTAAAGTAAACTGGGAAAAAACCGAACTGATGGTCCTCGGCAATGCAGGGGTACCTTGGCCCCTGGCTAGCTGGCTACGCTGCCTAGGGAGCGCTCCAGTCCCGAGTACTGCTATCAAAAATCTCGGCTTCTAGATGGATAAAGAGCTCACCATAAATATCCAAGCAAGCAAGGTGGCAGGTACTTGCTTTGGGCTGCTAATAATGCTCAGGAAAATTCCCCTACAGCTAAGGAAAAAGGTGATACACTCCCTGGTCACGTCCGCCTTGATGATGGCAACGCGCTCCTTTTGGGCACTCTGAAGTATGTCGTGAATAAGTTACAGCTGGCTCAGAATGCAGCGGCTAGACTTCTTTGTCAGGGCCCAATGAAGGAATTAGTGAAGAAGCATTGCAGACAGCTACATTGTCTCCCCAGTGAGGCGAGAATTAAATTTAAAGTACTTTGTACCACATGTAGAACCATAAACAACACAGGGCCCAGCAAGATTAGAAATGTAGTCGGCCTATAACTCCCTAAGAGAAAACTGAGGTCAGGCTCTTAGAGATTGTTTAAGCGTTACCAAAATAAAAAAGGGCCAGATTGGGGGGGGGGGTCAGAATACACCATCAGGAAGAAACGTTGTTTAATGATTGCAACTAACCTCCTTCTTTCTCGCTTCTGTGTTCGTGCTTAGCGCTGGGAGGCCTCCGGGTAGCCATGCGCTTTATAAATCTGAATAATAATAATTGAGGGATCTTTTCTATCTGGAAACTGGCAACTATGTGTAACTCAGCACTTAAATGTCGTAGTGACTCCACCACTCATCACCTAGTCTTTAGACAAAGGAAGGCTTTTGCAGAAGTGCTTTTGTAACTAAAAACTATTTGGAGGGTGCTTAAGATTTACTCACTTTTGAGCTGTTAAACTTTAAAGAGCAAACACAATTCTGAAGCAGATGAACCCAAGTTGTTCCTTACAACTTGCTCCTTTCCTGAGTTCTGGTCAGCCTTTGTGACACATCTCTGTGTGATCTTCTGAAGTTGTTTAGTGATGACCATACCTATGTTGATGATAGTCTGTACGCGGGGCTTAAAACATAGAAAGGACTGACCAAGTTACTTAAATCATCCATGATGTTGAATGTTTTTAGTCATGGCAAGCAGCACTGTCCTGGATCCCTCAGTATGCTTCCCTGGGTTTGCTCTTTTCCTTTTGTTGCTCTAATTAACCCGAAACTTGTGTCCTTTAGAGGACTGTGCTGTTTACCTCTCGCAGAGTCGCCATTTATTTATTTGTCAAGCAGGTTTATGCACTTTGTTGTATGAGATAGTTTCGTACACTTAGTAGGTTCCTTTCTTATGAATAGACCAGTAGTTTTTAGGTGACTGTGCACAATTAGAGGTGTGCAGTCCTTCAAAATTGAAATTGGGTTTCAAGTTTCTATTTCAGTGGTGCCTTTTTCACATAGGTGGATCTTCTTGTTTGCGTCCTTTTCCCCACTTTTCAAGCAATGACGTGATTGTCTTCCTTCTCTGACTTGTATGTCTGCTGGTTGGTGTTTTGTTAGCCTCTTTATCGAGTGTTCAAAACCTGGAAACTATAGTAACAACTTTCACTGTGGTGAGATCCGTTTTTATGGTTAATATATCTATAACCATTTTTTATGGTTAATATTTCTATAACCATTGCTATCTGTGATGGAGAACACATTTTTAAACTGCTCAAAGCGTAAAACATCCTGCTTACACAATTGCCATAATCTTGAAGCATCCCTTTGTAAAGACAATGTTGTACTTCTGGACATTTGGAACCCTTTGATTTAGTGCTTATTGGCTGGTATATGGCCTTATCACAGTGTGGATAAGAACACGGAAGACGTTGTTGGAGGAGTAAGAGTTACAGAGCTACAACCAGGGCATGGTGAAAGTGTTTTTTGATCCAGCTAAAAACATGGCTGTTCTGAGTTGCTTGTTATGGAGATCCCCATCTGACGCTAGCGTGGATACCACCACAGGGTAGCTGTGCACTCTATAAACTTTTAAAAATAAATGTAAATCTCCTTCAAACAACAGCATGCCTAAATCTCAATCATCTTGTGATAACTTCTAACAATGAAGTCACTCAAGGAGCTCACATATGAAAGAAAATGTCACGGATCCAAATGCATAACTCTAAAGCACAATATTACCAGCCCCTGATAAACTCTGCAGATTTGGGGCATTCTGTGCAGTTATCAGACTCTGTGCTAATCCTTGCTCCTGTATTCAGTGCTCGTCCTTAACTCACGCATTGTGTCTTCAGAGAAAACCCAAAAGTAAAGTGTGGTATCTCCAACAGCTCCCACCAGACCACCTCCTAAACAGGCCTACTCAATCATTCTTGGAGAAAATAAAGCTACACTGAATTACAAAGATACTATCCTGTCTTACATCTTCCTGATAGACCGATGATGCTATCCCAGCCAGTTTAATAAGGAATGCTCTTATCCTGAGGCTCCAAACCCTCCCTGAATTATCAACACCAACTTTGTAGAGTCAACCTTATTGAAACCAATGGATCAATAACCCACTACCCCTCTAATTTAGAAGTGGAATCTGAAGCCATAGTTTTCAAAACTTCATAAGCGCACTGATTGAAAAACGTGTCTTTCTTCACCCTCTCCTCCATATGGACAAACACCCTCCTAGAGGCTTAGAAATTTACATTATGACTCATTGCAGTACTGTGACAGCACCTGTAGGACTTTCACAATTTACATATCCTTGGTGAGTGGTACCCCGCCTGCTACCCTAGCACTTTTGTCAGATGCATTTGATGTAGTAAACTAGGGTACTCCAAGAAACACTGCCGCTATGGGCTGGAGTTTGTGTTAATCTTTTAGACTGATGTTCTACTTTTGGTGCTGGAAGCTCTCACTTTTAGAGTCTGTCATCCAAGTCTCCAATCCTACCTATAACATTGCGCACGGTGTTCGACGTCCCACCAGAGATTCTCAGCTGCAGCCTTTGCTCTCTGTTGAGGTGCCTGCAGATGTACAGTATAAAGGATGCCATCACTGCTTCATTTCTGTTTTAAAGAATAAGCACCGGGGCACAACGTTTTTCTCAGAAGCCTTCCTCAGGTGCTACCCAATGTCAGGAGTGCTGAACATCAAGGCTGTCCAGTCTTGATTGCACGTCATGCCTCTTTCATCCACCGCCCTACACTTCCTGCCCCTTTATCCTACTCTGTCGGGGCTTCTCAGCCATTCTTTCTCCCTTTGTCAGTGTTCTTTATTTCTTGTCCTAGTCCTTCCTGCATTACTCTCTATTGCTTTGTGTCAAAATGTATAAAGGTTAAAAAATAAGTCCTGGTGCCCAACGATTATTGCCTATGGGCCCCATCTGGGCCACTGGCTCAAACTAAGCACTATGTTCAATGCAGCACTGTCAACAGATACAGAAACTAATGTCTGAACAGTGGTACAGAAGTAGTATACATATATTAAGTTTATACTTCAAAGGTATCATGGTGTGTGTTTGCTATCGCATTATACCAGAGTTATGGGTTAGGGGCCTACCTTAAAACAGTTTAATGTAGGAGCCATTTAAACTTTATAGATTTTGCAAAATGTTCACCCCTTATTGGTGTCTCTATGGGACTTTTTCTAGTGGGGCTGGGATTGAGCACAGTCTTCTTCTAGGATACTCTACTGTGGCATGGAGATTTATTGGGTTGAGCTGGTGTTATTTGTTGCATTTGTCACTGTGATGCGGGATAGGAGTCACCAAATCTCCCAACCCTTTTCTTCAGGGATTCAATAGACGTGTGAGCGCTGTTACTAGCTGGTAAGGGGAAAGAAAAAGTTTAGAAGTATGGACAGAAGCTTGGCATTTTATAGGGAAATCTCTAACCTTGATTGATGGAGCTTCTAGCTCTGGAGGGCCAATTGTGAATCTGCCTTAAAGGTACCAAATTCCATATTGCATTATATGGCATTTCTTTGAAGTATCACCTTGCTAGAATTCAAAGTTCACAGCCCTGATTTCTGCTCGCGAAAACATATTGAAAACCATTTGCCTTATGGCTACCCTTCCATCCTTTCCTAGAAAAAAAGCTCTTGACATGTTTGCCAAGGAATGACTCGTATTGGAACAGTCTCGAAGAGGTAACGTGCCACAGGATCAAAGCTTTTTACCACGAATGTTATATAATCCAAGAAAATTAGGAATAAGACAGGAGAACAATAGACGGGCCCCAAGAAAAAGCTTCCTGAATAAAGAAAGACAAAAGTGTCTGTTGGAAGAAGCCTTGTTTAAAAAAAAATGACTCCCATTCTCTCTCTGGGAATTTCACTGAAAAAAACAATTCTGGCCTCCTGTTCTAATTACACCAGCAAATATCAAATACACCCTGCGCATACAATGGTGGCAGACTGCACAGAAATGTAGACGTTTTGAAACATGATTGTATTACAGTTTATGAACTTTCGAAGTACTTCATTACAGTTTTATTTAACTGTCGTGGTATAGTTGCGTAAATGACACCCTGAAATAATTTAAAGGCGAGGTTTTATTTTGTGAGTGGTTTTTCTTACCCTGAAATAATTTAAAGGTGAGGTTTTATTTTGTGAGTGGTTTTTCTTTTTTCAGTAGGACCATTTGCATGTATTTTAAACTGTTAGTTTTGAACTACAGTGACCATCTCTACATCGCCGCTGCCTTGTATCTCGTAGCAGTGTTGGTTCCTAAGCCCCCATGCCATTCGTAGAGGTGCAAAAGACGCTTGCAATATAGTTTGATATTCACAGAATACAAGATGATTCTGGCAGCTTTTCACTGGGCGAGAATCCTTGGTATGGTCAAAATGGGGTTATGGAAAAAGTGAGACTGGTTCAGCGGGTGGATTTTCTACCGTAGCTGTGGAGCTCATGTAAACAAAACTACAACAGCGTGGCATTGATCCTTTTTTAATATTAAGATTGTATTATTGGAAATAAATCTTTTGAACTACCAGGTAGGGGATTCTCCTAATTCTAACCTCCGTTTTGCACTGCTTCCAAATGTAATCAATCCCTCCACTCTCTTAGCCTTCTTCCTCTCCAGCCTCGTGATTTGGAAATTCCCCCAAAGTCCTCCAATTCACGAGTTGGCATTGCTGGATCCTAGGCACAGCAGCCCTGTCTAGCACCCTGTCTGTGTCAATATAATGAGATGCTTCTTAAGGGGAACTTAGAAACATGGTGGCCATGTTTAATCATTGGTGCAAAGCGATTGAGTTAATGTAATCTGGGTTTTACACTTTAAAATATCATAGATTGTTGCAGCCCAGGAACGTGGCTACTACCTACGTGCATGGACAATGGGACTCAGGGGTGTAACGGACCCACTGTTCCCCAGTCATTACTTTCGCTTACTACCCTCCTAGCAACAGGGTTTCTTTACCTTGTTTGATTTCTGGCCCATGATTCTCTTGCTACTCCCGTGTTGTCTTTTGGCAAGGTGGCTTTACCTAAATCCATGTCCATACCTTTTAAGGAATGAAATTATAACTTTAACTCTGTCCTGTGACTTTTTATCAAGCCCCACCACCTGTCGGTGTTGGAGGTAGGGAGGGGGGCGGGGTGTAGGCGTATTGCAAGTAAAGAGACTGGTACCAGAGTTTAACTCAGAAGATCAGGTGCCAACTAGGAACAGCAGTACAAGCGGCACATTTAATTTGCATTAAACTATTAAAAACACCAATTTGGCCCATAGACTTTGTTGAGGGGTAACAATCAGGCAGATATTGTTGTTGAAGTGCAGGCATTGGAAGGCAATGGGAAAGCTTTTACAAAGGTCACTATCTCGACATTATCCATGGTGTACTTTTTTTAAAGTAAATAGTATTTTGTTGTACGTAAGAAAAAATATTTTATTTGTATTGTATATGACTAAGATTTTTTAAGAGTATTACCCAGGCAGGTTCCAATTGTCAATCTAGTGCAATTCAGAAACCATACAGTAGAAAGGGAACTCACTAGCACAAACCTCCAGGTTCACCAGGTTGGGTTTGATGAGATGCCCACAGATAACGCTGATGGTGAGGTAAGTGTCCCTTGTGACTCTGATGTGTAAAATCACAGGCTCCATTTCTTGACTTCCTCCACTCACGACCCAAGCACACATACCATGGTGGCATCTGTGCCTCTCTGGTTGCATCTACTGTCTGAAGTGTCTGTATATGGATTGACAAAGTGCTTCCACCTGCGCATCCCTTATTCTGCCACCGCACAATCTGATTTGCTCTTTCCTATCCTCAGCACGACAGGGTACTGTTTCACCAAAATAGAAGAGGAGGAGTCTGGAGCAATTCTGCTCACCTCTGGATGTCTGGGACTAGAAGGATCCGACTTCCAGTGCCGGGTAAGGAGAGAGGCGTGCAACAAAGACCTATCTGTCTGCTCCAAACTTATTCATTCAAGTAGAAGTTATCAGTAGCAGTGAGTGCGTCCACATGTTGGGGCTCTTTTTTAATTTGGAAAGGTGATCCTTGGTGATGTGCGCAGGAGAGAGAGTGTGTTTGTGTTAATAATGATTACTAATTCTGTTATACAGCTATGCACCGGTTAATTCTTTTCCTATGCAGCTGAGTTCTTCAAACAAAGCAATAGCCTGGATGCTGATGTGTCTCTTCGCTTAAGAGAATTCTGGTGCATATATTTGTATTGCTAAATGGTGCATTTATTGCACATACTCTTTACACTTACATGATACACATTTAAAGGGCACCAGTGTACATGCACGAATGTGCATAAAGATTGGAACTCTGTGAATTTGTAAAGTATACACCATACAGCTGCCAGGGGCCCTTAAAGTGCACATAATGAATGGTATGGTGTGGTACGCAAGTAGGTATGTGGTATTTATATGGAGTGAATACAGCGGAGCACTGTACAATGTCAAGAAAATGATAATGGATTAAGGATGTGGCAGCAGAACTTGATCCATGCACCACATGTTGTTCTCTAGCTTAGCTGTGAATGTTCTGTCTTGAGGGATATGAATGGCTTTACTGAATTCTAGGCAGGCCACATCCTTTGCTCTCCATCATGTGGTGAGACTGTTTCTTGACTTTAATTACTATAATGCTTCTTGATGACGGTCTACAGGCAGTCTGGAGGAGGGTAGGTTGAGTGGCAATGTACTGCATCAAATGAAGTGTCCCGTAGTTTCCCCGGGACCCTCCGCCATGCCTAAGGGGCCATTTCCTGCTCACCTTTGGGTGGAATCATTTGGCTGCAACCATGCAGGTGCAGTATTGTACTTGTTGAGTGGCTACCCTTTATTTGTAAAGGTGTCCCCTGCCCCCCAAAAAAGGGGACAAGAATTAACTGTTAATTTTGGTCCTGATAAAATGCCGACTGATCCTTAGGGCAATTTAGGCAAGAAACATGTCGACCTCACTTTATCTATAGCTGTCCAGGTGCATTGTTACTGAAGGTTTGCACCACTGTTTTTATTTAGTCCTGGTACCCCTTCCCCATGAATACATTGTTGGGGGTACCTGAATCTATTTTAGACACACTTCACCCTTTACTTAGACACACACTTGCTCAGTCCCCTCTCATGCATTCAGCTAACTGGCGCATACAGATCAAAAGATCTCTGATAAAGAGCCCCCCGGCCCGTCTGGCATTGCAGTGCTGGCCAGACGAGGAGCTCCCAATGATGAAGCATGACACCCCATTAAGTGTGTGAGGGCATTAAGATCTGACCTTCTGGTCCTCCTGTGACCAAACTGGACCGTTTTGTGATTTCGCCACCTTGCTTATGAGGAACAACTCTTGCCTTGATGGTTAGTCTATTAATTTCTAGGAGGAGCATAGGTGTAGGACCTCTCTAAATATTGAGCTCCTCATTCCTCTACTTGATACAATAATTATCTTGAGGATTCCTGCCATTCCTGGTACCAGCACTTGAGAACATAGTGCCACCTCAGGGCAGGAAAATGAGCTGTACCGTAATACACTAAAATTGTGAGGCCATGCTTTGCAAAGCACATCAGTCCAGTTTGCATCTGGTCCCTCCCCTCTCGCATCTACAACTTGCTGCTTGTTCACGTTGGAATAAGGCCAGCCTCTCAGAAACATTATTCCAGCTGAGTGGATGGAGAATGTGAAAATCAGAAGAGTTAATCTGCAAACCTGCTGTAAAATTGAAAGAAGGGATGGGAGTTTTATATCAAGCCCTTGGAAATTACTTTGTAACTTATCACACCTTCTTGATCTAGGGGATGCAAATGTCTCGTTTTCAAATTGTGAAATCTGCCTTTTGCTCTAATTTTGAGTACTGTGGAAGAAGACCTGTGCAGTGACCGTAGGTGGAGGTACATGGGATATCTAGTGATCATCTAGTGGACTGAGCCATCTCTCAAAGGAGGGTTACACCAGTGAAGGCCTTCTGTGTAGTGAATCAGTTTCTTATTAGTAGAACTCCAATGGTGCCTCCCAATTATTGGTAAGGACTTAGGCCATTAATAGTAAATTGAGGATGTCAGAGTACAAACCTGCCTACCCTCTTCACTTGCATCTGGGTGCCGTAGAGTTTATAAGTGTTAATAGTTCTTTGGATGGAATTGTCCACATTTGATCCACTTTGTTTCCTTAATGTGTCTTTGTCTGGCCGGTTGATTGGGAGCTCATGTTTGTGGTGGACCATTTGGGTCATTTCGTCTTGATATAAACGAAGATTGTTGAAAGAGCAAATACCCTTGATGGGGAAGGACTGGAACAGTGTGGGTTGTGGCTGCGTTTCTGACCAGAAAGGCTCGCCCAGTAGTCGATCTATCTTCGGTACAGTTGATTCTCCACCATGCCAGTATGACCTCTCTTGGTAAACTTTTGTGACAGCGTCTACTCGGTTGAGGATCATTTCTCAATGACAGCCTTCAATATAAAGTTATTAAGGTGCTGAGATTTTCTGCCAAGACCTAAACACTCCTCCTTTTGATGTTTGGCCATAGAACTGCCTTACACCAAGTCATTCTGTCTAGCACTTATGCCGCATGTACTGTAGAGAAGTGTGAGCAGAAATGAATCCCTCCGTGAAAGAGGACCGGACACAGAATAATCCTAATGGCGATCACATTGGCTGTCATGAAATGAGGAACTGAAGGGTTTGTTTGAAGCAACAGTCCAATTTCTCAATTGTTATGTCTCAGTTTCTGGTCCACCTGAAAGTGGCACAAAGTTTTCTCTTGCTGGAACACTAATTGGGTAACCTTAAGAGCGCCCTTGCAAGTATCAAATAAAGCAATCCTATTTGCCTGAAAGGCATAGTGGTGGATTTTGTAACCACACAGTTACATATAGAAAAAATCCATCATGTGTGTCACCGTGCATTTTAAGTCTGTTATATATGTAGGACTATAGGAACATTAGAACATATTTTTATGCTAAGAGGAAAGTGAATACATGGAAAATTGTTCTTTGCTGAAGCAGCAAATGGACATTTGCAGCCGAGCCAGTGAGGGAGATTCTGAAGACCAGCGGCTCTTGGGCGGTACTAGCATGGAAAGCATCAGTAGGCTGGATCACACTGCCAGTCCTTACGAATTGGGTCACTCAGTTTCTGTGTGCTAACATGACTGCCAAAGAGGAGGAGCAACACAGCAACAATTACTGGATGAGCAGTAATCCTAACTAACATACAAAGACTATAATTACTAATTCAGCAACTTATCCATGACTAACAAGCCAATGTTTAAAACCTCTCTTATAGTGTCTTCTTTATGAAAGGCATTTACTAAGATGTGCTCTCTGCCCACTGGGCGCAGTTTATCTACACCATGTTTTCAGAAACGCACAATGATTCAAATTATTTGTAGAAGGGAGGTGTGAGGAAAAGTGCACCTGGAAAGGATCAATGGAAAAAAGATTGGAAACTTATATTACAATACAGTTGTTTCATCATAGTGCCATTTACAATGCAGTCAGTACCACGACTGTGACGTTACCACGAGTTCCATTACAGCGCAAGTCATTACAATGACTTGCTTTAGGGAATGCAGTGTTGGACTGGTGTTGGATTTAAGTCTTAACACCTTCCCTACGGATCCACTGACTCTCATTGGAATAGTAATTTAAACTATTCCAAAGTCCAGCGCTTCCCTAAAGCAAGTCATTGTTATGACTTGGGTTGGAATGGAACTCATGGTAATGACAGTCGTGGTATTGACTCCGTTGTTAAGCCACGCTTTGTTTTGGTGTGCGTGGTAATGGATGCTATTCAAAAAAGATGAGTGCAGTGTATAGTAACATCATAATTGGGTTTAAAAAATGTACTTGAGCACATCAGTAGTAGATTCATTTTCATCCTTTGTGTGAATGCCAGAGCAGTTTGTTGTATTAACAATAAATGTATATTTTATGTTGTATATAATCTGCTTGTCAGTTGCGTTCTTATTGCCAGTAACCCGCTTGATCCCCTCTGTGAAAATTTGCCAGCCATGGGTACCATCATTACAAGCTGTATTGTGAATGCTTCTATTGCAGGACACCCCAGTCTCCCACCAGAGGAGAGCTATTGAATGCTGCAGAGACAGACACTATTGCAATGATTACCTCAACCCTACGTTGCCCCCACCAAGGCACACAGGTGAGCAAACGTAGAATGTGACTTTACATAAGAATTGTCAGCTGCCAATGAAAATCCTCTCTTGTTTGCATGCTTACCACACTGCAAGGTGGCCGAGGAAAGTCATATTATTCCCTCGCCAAAAGCAGGAGTTGCTTCCCGCCCATAGTCGAAAGTAGGCCAGACACCAGCTTGAATAAGACTTTAGAATTCAGAGGTGGGTGGAGCTGTATCCTCAGGCGGAGCGATTCTCTGGGTTACAGATTCACTCAATATTTTTAGGTCTTGCCTGAGGCAGCGCATGCGCTGCTCTGCAAGACATTTAGTGTGTGGGCTTTTAAAAGTCAAACCACAGCTTTTTGGCAGGCGTAGAGCGTCCGGTTAGGCGCACAATGACGAGCAGGGGCGCCATCTGGCTTTCCTCTCTCTTCATGGTGTGCGCACATCGCACACCACTCGCCAGCCTGCTTTCACTTTTACAGTCGCGCGCTCCACTCGCGTCCGTTTTTTTTTTCTTTTGGCAAGCGCGCACACATCTCCCGCTTGTTGGCATGGTTAACGTTACGAGTGTAGACAGCCTGTTGATGGATGCGTTTTTGCCTTTCCTTCTCTGCTGCCCACTTCACCAAGCTTGGATGCTACAGAAAGAAATTTCTTGGTTTTTCCACCGAGGGAGAAATGTGCTGAAGGTAAGATGCTTCTGCATCGAGCTGTGTAGTTCCTCACGCTGAGCAGTCACATTCCACGGGCTGCAGTCGCCCCGCGCTCCACTCCCTGGCTGTCAGGCCTCCTTGTTAATACAGTCTCTGGGTGCCGCATGGCGCGCAAGTGTAGTCCGTAACCAGCAGGGTGTTTAGGTGGGGAAGTCTCGTCCCTACGTGTGAGGTCTCTTTGTAGTTTGCTGAGGTAACTCGCGTCTACATGCTGCCTGTTGATGACGTATACTGATTTTCTCAGCATCACTCTAATTGTACCAGTGCTGTCTTTACCCCACTCGGTCCACCATATTCCAGCTCCCGAGCTGTGGCCTCACCCTGCATCTTTGGACCACTGAGCGTGTTTATTTGGACACATGATTGACTTTTGACTTCTCACCGTCGCTTCAGCATTTCTTGTGAACAGTCTAACTTCCCTGGTTTAAAGTGGATGAATGTTTGATAATCTTCAGAATAAAGAGTGTGGGGCAAGAATGTTTGAAGGGGACACTGCCTTCCTTGAGTCTTTCTACTGCACTCCTGGAAGTGGTCACCTGGTTCTACTACATTGCCCAAACACTAATGGAATATGCAAGAACCTTCCCTGTTGGAACGTCAGCATCATTTACACGACATCCTCCTGGAAGCCTCCACTATGTACAGCTGAACTGATTGTCTTCGCTCTTTGAGTCTGGTGTAAACATTGGTTACTTTCTAAACTGTTGCAGCGCTTGTCGCAAGAGGCCAAGTTAAAGGCCGGTGTCACGGTGATGGTCGCCAACAGCCAGGCAAAGACCAAGCAGGCACTGCGGACGCTGGACTCCATGACCTGTTCATGCCATGGTGAGCTTGTCCTTTTGAGTCTCACTGGCTATCCACAAATTAAGTAGTCCTAACGCTGTCTATGCTAGGTGCTGGTGTTGAAGAGACAGTCCTCATCTGAATGTGTGCCAGTGTTTCAAGCAGCCGATCAAAATTCCAAAAATAATAAAAAAAGATCTTAAAAAGTTATGTACAGCCTCTGAACATCAACACATATCGCAGACAGAAGCTCCCGTGGATTCATCCTATTTTAATGGGCTCAGATCTAAGATCTGAGATGATCCGCAACTGCCGCAGGAGTTTTAAGTCGAGCAGCGGCTGAGCCCTTGGACTACCCCGGAGTGTCAATGATCAGAATATGAAGCCTGCAAGCGGTGTATTGGTGTCATGTGTGAAGTAAATTGTGGTGTTAGTCGTTCTAATTGTATTGGCATTCACTTTCACTTAATCCATGATCAAGACACGACACAGGCGTTCTCTGCCATTCTCTGCAGAAAGGGCTGGAAACGACTGGGCACAGTTTGGGTCCTCTCTGCTTGGTCCAGGCTTGCTACCAGCACTGATCAGCAGCTCAGTGTGCTCTGCTGAAGAGGACCTCTGTTTAAAGGTCTGTATCAATCTGTCATGATCATCGGACAAGAGGTTTTCCCATTTCTTAGAGTGGGATTCACATCCATACAAGCTCTTGTCTTCTCTTATCCAGATTGCGGTTGAAAATGTAGAAAATTTGGCCATATTTATTTTTGTTCCTAGGTGAGAACATTTCCTCTTAACTACATCCCCCATCAACTTCTTAACACCTTCGCTGCGGCGGCTATTCCGCCGCTGCGCTAAGGGGGCGGGGGGCGCGCGGTGCGCCCATACTGATGACGGAACTGCTCCGTCATCAGCCGCGGTGGCGCTGTGCTCATGACTGAGCGGTTCCGTCATGGCCCCGCCCGCTCAATAGAACGCGCCGCTCAGGCGCGAAATCAGCACCGCGCGTCGGGCGGGCCATGACGGAACCGCTCCGTCATCAGCACAGCGCCACCGCTGCTGATGGCGGAGCGGTTCCGTCATCAGCATGGAAAATGTTAAAAGTCCATCAGTAGAATTTAATTTAATTTCTTAATCTTTTACCAGAACGCTTTGACATTCATCATATAAACAGCTATAATAAAACCTACAGAAATATAAAGCAGAAAAACGTTGTTAGGCACACAGTTGAGGAAGCAGCGAAGAGGTAGACGTTGAAGAGAATGTGTTGTAGGTAAGCATTTTAAGAGACCCAAAGAATGAGACCAGAAAACCACTTGTTTTCTTTAAGCGCGTGTGCACACACAACTCCCGGGCTTGTTTTTTTAACTTTCACTTTTTTGTCATGCAGGCCCATGAAGTGTGGCCCTCTGTTAACATTTTCCCATGCCGGGCACTTGCTTCCTCTGTGCTTGAGCATCTGCCACCCACTAGTGCAACAGTGGCTAGACCTCTGCATCCAAGAGGTGATATTACCCTTCTTGCCTTTCAACATTTTGCTCCACATCATCCACACCAGGTGTTTGCCAGCCAGCAAGGTTTATGGGGTCTAGTTTGACGTCCCCCCTCGGAATTTCACAGCATAAACACAGTCAAACACTGTAAGTCTCACCACGCTTCGTCCCTGAGCCCCCAGAGTTCATATTAGAGCCCCAACATGATGAGAGAGTGACAGCTCCAAGTCTGAGGTTCAGCATCTACTACAAATCAAACCGAGTTGGATCGCTTCTCCTAAAAGACGGCACACCCCACCACTAGGATCGCTTCCGCTAAAAGACAATACACCCCACCACTAGGATCGCTTCCGCTAAAAGACGGCACACAACACCACTTGGATCGCTTCCGCGAAAAGACGGCACACCCCACCACTAAGTGGGCTTTTAGACTGTCTTTTATATTGTCCTGCACTGCACAGTGTTTGATTCATTAAAATGGCAGACCTTATCGGCCACAAATGACATCACCTACATCCAGTCCTATCAGACGCAGTCCTATCAGACGCAGTCCATCCTATCAGCTGCATCCAGTGCTGCTAGCTTCAACCCCAGCTATTAGTTTCATTAAGTGGTATCTGTTTCATTCACTACCATCAACTGCACTTACCACAAGCAGGCCTTACAGTGAAAATATGAGAAAGCAAGCACAGCCGTGTAAATAATGACGTTTAAAAAATGCACACGAGCCTCTGTCTCCAGCAATTGATGATTGTATTGTACTGCTAGTTGTAAAGCTCTTTCTTACCCTTTGAAAGCCCAAACCACTTTTAGGATGGTCCTATTGCACTATTTATATAGCGCTTCATATACCCAGCGAGTTTATGAAGCGCTCCGGTTTGCATTGCGTTCTGGTGCACCATCTGAAAAGGGTAGCTCCCAAAGTCCGTTTGATACACATATGTACTACGGCAAAATGATTATTCCTTCTGTTACGCTTGCCATGTGTGACTGTGAGCACATAGATACTGATGAGGGCGCGCATCATAATTGTGGGATTATGTCTTGATTGCTGAAACCTATGTATCTGGTTTTATACAACTACCAAATTCAAAAGCTTCAAATTATTCTTTTTTTTTTTTTTTAAGTGTGCGCTGAGTATTCCTTGGCTTACCAAGATGGGCACCTATCACCGACCACTTGAATCAATTACATTAGCTTCCTGTTCACAAAGGCATCTAATTGAAAAGCCAATGTATCTGTCATAAAGCAAATGGCAACAGCACCTCGTTTATAAAGAAGATGATGCAGAATCAGGCGCTGTGTTTTTTCCTGTTGCAGCAGCAAGGTTATGGAAATCTCCACCTTTCTCGCTTCACCTCATTGCACATTACTTGTGCTTTGAAAAAACTCTGAAAACGTTTGTTTTTGTTGAGTAATGAATTTGCTGGGCCTGTTTCTCAGTATTGTGTGATAGAGCATCAATCAGCACCACCACTGCATCACTCGGCACCACCACTGCATCACTCGGCACCACCACTGCATCACTCGGCACCACCACTGCCTCACTCAAATCCACCACTGCCTCACTCAAATCCACCACTGCCTCACTCAAATCCACCACTGCCTCACTCACATCCACCACTGCATCACTCAGCACCACCACATCATCACTCAGCACCACCACATCATCACTCAGCACCACCACATCATCACTCAGCACCACCACAGCATCACTCAGGGCTACCACAGCATCACTCACCTTCACCACAGCATAACTCGGCACCACCACATCACTCCAGAACACTACTGCTTCACTCAGTACCACCACAGCATCACTATGCGTTACCACAGCATCACACAGCGCCACCAAAGCATCACTCAGCGCCACCACAACGGATGTATGACGTTATAACGCATACTTTTACTCCGCAGACCATTACAACGCGACTTTTACACCGCATACCGTTACAACGCATAGCGCCTTGGGGCGCTGGATAGTGGTAAGTATAATTTACTATTCTAACTCCAGTCCCCGTGGACCCTAGGGAAGGTGTTGGATAGTAAATTATACTTATTCCCTATCCTAGAGCGCCCCCCAGCGCAATGCGTTGTAATGGTATGCGGAGTAATGATCGCGTTGTAATGGGTCTGCGGAGTAAAAGATCCGTTGTAACGGGTGTATACCCACCACAACATCACTCAGTGCCACCACATCATTCAGCACCTCCACAGCATCACTCAGTGCAACTACTGCAACACTCAGCATCACAACAGCATCAGGCATCACCACCACAGCATCAGGCATCACCACCACAGCATCAGGCATCACCACCACAGCATCAGGCATCACCACCACGGCATCACTCTGAGCCAGCACGGCATCACTCGGAGCCAGCACGGCATCACTCTGGGCCAGCACGGCATCACTCTGGGCCAGCACGGCATCACTCTGGGCCAGCGCGGCATCACTCTGGGCCAGCGCGGCATCACTCTGGGCCAGCGCGGCATCACTCTGGGCCAGCGCGGCATCACTCTGGGCCAGCGCGGCATCACTCGGGGCCAGCTCGGCATCACTCGGGGCCAGCTCGGCATCACTCGGGGCCAGCTCGGCATCACTCGGGGCCAGCTCGGCATCACTCGGGGCCAGCTCGGCATCACTCGGGGCCAGCTCGGCATCACTCGGGGCCAGCTCGGCATCACTCGGGGCCAGCTCGGCATCACTCGGGGCCAGCTCGGCATCACTCGGGGCCAGCTCGGCATCACTCGGGGCCAGCTCGGCATCACTCGGGGCCAGCACGGCATCACTCGGGGCCAGCACGGCATCACTCGGGGCCAGCACGGCATCACTCGGGGCCAGCACGGCATCACTCGGGGCCAGCACGGCATCACTCGGGGCCAGCACGGCATCACTCGGGGCCAGCACGGCATCACTCGGGGCCAGCACGGCATCACTCAACACCACCACAGCATAACTCAGGGACAGCACAGCATTACTCAGTGCTTCTTACACTTTTTAATTACAACTTCTCAGCATGCTCCACAGCAGCCACCCTTCTCTACAGCACAGCTTAGAAACATTGCCAAAGTCAATAGCTCTACCTAAACACTTAATAGGCACCCCAATGCATAGCCAATAGGTCTCGCCTTTGGGACATTATACATTTTTAGTTATCCAGCACAGTATCCTAAATTAGACAACATCAAGTGTTGCATGGCTATTCACTTAAAAGGTCCCAAAAGCGAGACCTATTAGCTATGCCAATGCTTGTTTTTCAGATGTGGGAAGGCATACAGCAAGACCAAAATATTCCTTGCACAATTATTTCCTGATTTTTAGAAGTATGAAAAGGCCCCAGAATTAATTACCATGAGTGGAATTGAGCCCAAAGAACATGGAAGAAAATCACTTTACAGCACAACGATTAATCCAGTTTGATAGATCCAATTTATGTTACATCTTTGGATTATTTAGTCTTTATTCGTGAATGCTAATTATTCAGTCTGATTATCAATACACAATCTGATTTATGTTTAGGTGTGTACACTTCATATATTAATAGACCATTAAGTCCATCTAGCCCTTCATAAATATTCAAGTCTTTACCCTGATTCTCATCCCTCTTATTTCCATTGTCTCTTTTTATCAATTCTCTGATTTTACTACCCACCCCTTTAACAAGAGCCTCACTTTCACCATTTGTATTTGTACTTGTGCCCCGTGCTAACGAGATCCAGTTTCAAGCATGTTCATAGCCTCCGCATTCTCAAATCTAATCTCCACTAGGCCTGGGCGGTGAACTCCGCTTCGTTCGTGGCGTTTTCTGCACTCCACTGCACTACGCTGAGTGCAGAAAACTCCAATCAGTTTAGTGCAGCAGAATTTTATCCTAGAATTTCTACTCAAGCTGCAGGAAGATCAGCACAAATGACGGTACGCACTGAACTCCGCCACTTGCGGAACTCCACAGAGTTTTTTTGTGATGCGGAACTCCGCAAACCCTGCCAGGCCTAATCTCCATCCCCAAATGCGGACACGCTGCTTCTGGCTGAGCGTTGACTGGAGTTGACCCAGTTTCAGTGGGCCTCTGCCAGCGTAACGTTGTGGTTGGAGCAGTTGCTGCTGGTAATATGAAAGTGGTGGGGCAAGTGAAGTTCCCCACTGCTTCCCAAAAGCCAAAAATAAAACAACTCTACTGAGCCAAAAATAAAGCAAAAGCCAAAAATAAAACCAGAAGCTTCATGCAACAAACACAAACTAAGTCACTTCACTGACATGCATTACGCTAAAATGTGAAAATAAATACAGTAAAATGGAATGTTACTTAACCACGGGATGCGTGTCCTGCTTGGTGTTTTTCTGCAGTCTGTGGCTCCAAGTCGAAGAGCTATCTTCCCTAACCAATCCAGACGCTGCTCTCATGCTATTAACCAGCTCGAGAGAAGCACCAGTGTTAGATGGAGTAGACTGGTTAGACACTCCTTTGAAGCCCTGGAGGCCTGTGCTTGCTCTCCACACAGCTATTTAACACAGCACGAGTTGGAGAGCTTCAAAGTACACATGCCAGACTGGCCGTCGCAAGACAGCTGACCAAACTGGCACACGTACTTTGGTGTGTCTGGCCATTACTCCGGCCCTCCATGCTGTCAGTCAGCAGCAGAAGACACGTACTGTGTTTCACTCTGATTGGGGGAAGGCTGTGGCTGTGTACCAGTAAAAAATAAAATGGCAATGAAATAATTTCATTGCCATTTTATTTTTCACATTTTCTACTCCTGACTTGCAGCTGGTGGGGGGTGATGCTCCTCCACCCTAATAAAGAAACTGTAACTGGGTTGGTGGCCGGTAGCCTCTGTTCTTGAGAAAATCCTGACCAGGACTTTACCTGAGCCCCCTGCAGCACCTTCAATTATTTATTTATTTATTTATTTATTTATTTATTGATTTCAAAGGTTTTATATAGCGCTGCTGGACCCGAGAGTATCAGAGCGCTTTACAAGGAAGGTAAAAACAAACATTGAACAGTGAGATCAAACAAGTCAAGTGCGTCAGAGGAGTATGGACATATAAATTGAAATGTATACAAATAAAGAAGGGAGGAGAGAGATGGAAGTGAAGCGAGGGTGAGATAGAGAGGGACGGGGTATAGCGGAGGAGGGAGGGGAGAGCATAGTATGAGAGAGAGAAGTTATCAGGGATGGTGTCATACTACAAGTATCACGATACATTGGGCATGTAAAGTGTCCGTGACATTAGATACCCCAGTATTTGTTGAGAAGCAGTATTTTAAGTTCTTTTTTGAAGAGATGGTAGGAAGGGTTGCAGCGGATATCCTTTGGGAGGGAGTTCCAGATTGTGGGAGCGTTACCAGAGAACGCACACGATTGGGTCTTATGATGTTTAAGTCTGGGTGGGATCAGGATAAGTGAGTTAGTGCTTCTCAGGGATCTGGAACAACCTGCTTTCTGAAGTTTTGTTGCAAGGTAGGAAGGGGTGTTTTGGTGAAGAGCTTTGTGAGTGATGCAGGCAATTTTGTATGTGGATCTTCCTTCTAATGGAAGCCACTTGATCATTTTCCTCAGTCTTCCCATAAGTCTAAAGTCTCTCTGCTACTAAATACACTCCCAGTTCTCTTCGAGAAACGAGGTTCCAGCCACTCCACCTGCCCTTCCCTGTGAGCCTGGCCAGGATCTTGTATGGGCAGAAAATTGTATTTCATGGAGAGTAAAATTCCAGCTTGGCATAGGCTGTGATTCCTCCCAGTTTTCCATTGCTTCTGAGTGGTCCTCTACACAGCACTGAGATGGCGGAATGAGGTAAGCGTGAGTGTTTGTTTCTCAAGATATCTCCTGTTTGATCTCAAGTAGTACAAGTTTTATTATTAGGACACTCCCAGTCGACTTTCATAAAGAACCTGATCTATAGAAATCTCTCTTGCTGTCCCTGCCCAGAGAATCTGATTGGAAAAATTCCAAAACAGACCCCCACCCTAGATGATGACCAAATATATTATAATTGATGTCACACCCACCATTTTCACCGCTTTCTCCTGGGTTTCCTGCCCCGACTTCTACGCAAAAAGCGTGAGACATGGCCAGGCTAAGGGCATCTCACCCTGTATAGAAAAAATAAATAGATGTGTGCTCCGGCGCCCAGGAAGATGAAATGTTTGGCTAATACCAACTTGTATGGATGATCAAAATGTTTTCCTGTAAAGCTGAACTTCACTATCCGCCTGAGCACCAGTCAGTGGGCTGCTTTATATGAACACTTCTTCTCGCCTCTGTGGATTCTAACTCTCCCTTTGATATACCCAGCACAAGTCCTAAAAAAAAGTGGGGGGGATTAACTAGGCTAGGCAGTATGCAAATGAAGCGATACAAAAGGGGATGATGGACGGAGAGTTTGAGCAAATCAAACACTCACCCCCAGTCAACTGATCTGGGTTTAATCCATCACCATTCTTTAGCCCACTCAGCCACCCCATTTCAGACATGGCTATATGCAAATCAGTCTGACCCTGTGCCTCATGGGAACAGTCCAGCCCGAACTGCCAAGCCATGTCTTCCATGGACCGGAAACAAGCATCCTGGGACCGGTTTCGGATTCATAATCCTCATCAGCCAGGCTATCTTGAATCCAGTGGCCAAGTGAGCAAGGGACTCAGGTCTGAGCATACCCTGCCACACTTAGGGCGAACAAAGCGATACAAAAGGGGATGATGGACGGATCAGGCACAGGGTCAGACTGATTTGCATATAGCCATGTCTGAACTGGGGTGGCTGAGTGAACTAAAGAATGGCGATGGATTAAATTCAGATCAGTTGACTGGGGGTGAGTGTTTGATTTGTTCAAACGCTCCGTCCATCATCCCCTTTTGTATCGCTTTGTTCGCCCTAAGTGTGGCAGGGTATACTCAGACGTGAGTCCCTTGTTCACTTGGCCACTGGATTCAAGATAGCCTGGCTGATGAGGATTATGAATACGAAACCGGTCCCAGGATGCTTGTTTCCGGTCCAGGGAAGACATGGCTTGGCAGTTCGGGCTGGACTGTTCCCATAAGGCACAGGGTCAGACTGATTTGCATATAGCCATGTCTGAATTGGGGTGGCTGAGTGAACTAAAGAATGGTGATGGATTAAACCCAGATCAGTTGACTGGGGGTGAGTATTTGATTTGTTCAAACGCTCCGTCCATCATCCCCTTTTGTATCGCTTTGTTCGCCCTAAGTGTGGCAGGGTATACTCAGACGTGAGTCCCTTGTTCACTTGGCCACTGGATTCAAGATAGCCTGGCTGATGAGGATTATGAATCCGAAACCGGTCCCAGGATGCTTGTTTCCGGTCCAGGGAAGACATGGCTTGGCAGTTCGGGCTGGACTGTTCCCATAAGGCACAGGGTCAGACTGATTTGCATATAGCCATGTCTGAACTGGGGTGGCTGAGTGAACTAAAGAATGGTGATGGATTAAACCCAGATCAGTTGACTGGGGGTGAGTGTTTGATTTGTTCAAACGCTCCGTCCATCATCCCCTTTTGTATCGCTCAGTATGCAAATGAAATCATGACGCATGCCATCTCCGCATGATGTCACGACGCGTGACATTGCATGTGACATCACAGGAAGTAACATCACAAGAAGTGACATTAGATATTAAGACCTCACTCATGTGTTTATCCGGTATATCAGTAGTACTTTTAAGTATATTATGAGATTTAACAAATGAGATTTGGCGTCTGGGTTGTGCCAAAAAATTGGCGCAATCCCAATGCAAAATCTGGGTCTTAACTAATACATTTCTTTTTTTAAACCCTGCCACAAAGAAAATGGCAACGCGGAGAAAGAAGCTTGTTATTTGTGTAAATACTGGGACAGACAAACACATCTGACATTCTTACAGTGTAGGCATCTATTATATACCATGACTGAACAAAGGCAAAAAGCGTCTTCTCTTAAGTACTTGGGAAGAGATAGCAAGCTGTGTGCCTTTGTTTACCCTCTTTGGCATTTACATTAGGTTGAGGTTCCAGACGACCTCCAGTCTGGATATTCAACCTAAAGCAAGCCTGATGGCCCCTTAACTTTGGCCCAGCTGGAGGTGAGAAAAAGCTCCCTCGTTTCTGCTGGGAATCAAAGCAGACTATGTGTAGGTGCTGCTGAAAGTGTCTGGTGTCTGAAAATTACACCGGGACACGTTCAGCATTTTTCTGTGGGCCCCAACTTCTTGGCAGGAGAGACGGCGTCCACCCTGTGAAAAGAATGGGTCTCCGCCCTGTACCTGTGTACCCCCGACGCGTGCCCTGGATATGCTGGTAGGGCTGTGGCTCTGTGCTCCATCAGTCACGGTCGACGAGATGAAACCTTGCTCTGCAGCACAAGGGAACTATGGCGCCCTCCTGTGGACAGTACAGGCAATACTCCTCATTTAATTCTTATTTAAGCCACAAACTGCTCTGCATTAAATTCGCCTTCATTTTCCGAAGGCTTATAAGAGGAAATAGCCCTGGTCATCGGTCTACGAGGCAAGTTAATGTTGTAAACTCTTCACTCAGTCAGATTTAATTTTGAATAAATATATGAAACTTAGACATGGGGGTTCTTACGGCTAAAGAAGAGTTCCTGGATTAATCTCAACGCTGTTGGAATGTTTCATTTCGGGAAGTCAAGAGAGGATTTTACTCTGTTCAGGAAAGGGGGAGGAAGGAAGGCCATTCCTCTGGGGAAGCAGAGGTCATCCAGCTGGAGGTCAGAGGTCGCTGGATTACAAATTAACTTGGGCACTGAGGCAAGCAGCTCCTCTCATGAAAAAGTTCTTGCATTTTAGGCCTTTTTGTCTCCCTTCCTTAACAGGATACTATTGAAAATATATTCGCATATACTGAAGTGCCTATCTGCATATTGCATTAAAAATAAATCTTATATTTGAAATGTCGTTTATTTAAGTGTGTGTTTTACTGCTTGGTTACTCGGGCAAAATATTGCAGATTGGTCTACCACATGTTTGCAGCACACTAACTACTGGCGGAGTTAGGCATGCCTTGCCCTTCTTCTGTGTATGAATAATGGATGAAAAGCACAAAATCCACATGATTTAAAACCCAGGCAAAACTCTGTTTCCGCTCTTATCCGTAAAATATGTGGCAGTTTTTGCATATGGGCACAGCTTGTTCACCCCTGTCTGCCTCCGGTCCCGGGTCACGGTACGAAGGAAACAAACAAGGTTGGCTTCCTACCCAGTTCATATCATCTGCTTTGCTTTACTGCTTTGAATAACTTGCTCCTCTCTTTATGAAATGGACAGTGTAGCTCCCTGGAACCACCTTTAAACCACTCCTAGTCAGGAATCTGCAAATCCCGAAATTCTACCACAGTTGTGGAATATCTGTGTTGGGAGATCAAATTTGCATAGATTCAATTCTGCCTGTACTAATATTGTGAATCAGGATTGCGATGTTTGTCCGTGCAAAAGTATTTATGTGCACACCCAAGTTACGGTATGTGCACAGAAAACATTGTGGTGTCTGGTCCAGCAAGAAAAACATCCTTCGGTAATCTATAGAAATGAAACATTTGCGCCAAAACCTGGGGCTTCCTGGTTGCTCTCGACAAGCTCATGGCACCTGCACCATAAGCAAGATACTGACGAGCAAAGTGTCAGAATTAGTGTTGCGCACATTCTTTCATCAATGTGGCCTTCAACAGGACAGCATCATTATGAATTTGGCATTGGGGAAGTAGCTAAAGTGTGGGTTAGACCTCAGTTTATTTAAAGGGAACATGTCAAGTACAGAGGCCCCCAGATGGTGAGGCTAAACCTTGCCCCGCTCTAAACCGGGAGGTACAGAAGTTGAAGTTTGTGGCTTCGCTATGCGTGCAACATACATGTTTAGCTACTCATCCGTGATGATTCACCGAGCACTTGACAATTGCACAGATATAATTTATGCTTGCTTAAAATACAGTTGAGTCAAATGGTTGAAGTACACTCATTGACAAAAAAAATTTGGAGAGCATATCAATTGGTGTTTGGCACATGTCCATAAAGTGAAAGGTTATTTCTATTAGTGACCTGGCTGGGTGTAAATAATGATGAATCGATTACTAAAAACATATTCAATTTCGGTTCCTAAAAATATATGTGTATTCTTTTTTCCTAAAAATTGCTTCCATTGATTCATTCTGCTGCCATCAATCATACCAGTGTCCATCATTTTTATTTTTATTTGGATTGCCAAGCTTGAATCGCTATAGCCACCTCTACCCTAAAGCAAGACACCAACAAGATACAACTGTGATGTGCAGCATCAACGAGCATTGCTAATATTGTAATTGTATTTATATAGTGCTTACTACCCCTGATGAGGCATGGAAGCACTTTTTCTGCGAGTAGCACGCTACTCCGGAACCCATAAAGGATTAGTGGTGAATTAGTATAGTGAATATCAAAGTAATTTGAGTGGTGGATATTGATCAGTTATTTGGATTGAGAAAGATAGCGGAGGAATAGAATAGGGAAAAAAGGTTTGCATTTATATAGTGCTTGTTACCCCCGATGGGGTGTTGAAGCGCTTTTTTGACGGGTAGCCCATTAAAGGATTAGTGTAAAATTAGTATAGTGAAAAATGAAAGTAATTTGAGTGGTATATATTAATCAGTTATTACAATTGTGAAGGATAGCAGAGGGGAAAAAAGGTTTGCATTCATGTAGTGCTTGCTACCCCTGATGAGCTGTTGAAGCGCTTTTTTCGGTGAGTTGCACACTACTCTGGAACCCATAAATGATTAGTGGTGAATTAGTATAGTGAAATATGAAATTTGAGTAGTGGTCATATTAGTCTGTTATTTTGATTGAAAAGGGTAGTGGAGGGATAGAAGAGTGAAGGATTTAAACTACTTTTTTTGGAGGCCATACCAGTAGTAGGAGGCTTGGGATCAGTAAAAAGGGATGTGGAGGGGAAGAGTCAGAGGGAAGAGTTTAGAAAGGCTTGTTTTGAAAGATCAGTATAGTAAAAGAGGTGTCAGATGGTGCAAGGAGAGGTCGAGTAGGGGAGAATCTAGAAAGGGTTATTTTGGGGGTCATAATAGCGGTATGGGGTTTGAGATGAATGAGAGTGGATGTAGAGGATATATTGATAGAGGTATAGGGTGAGAAATAGGGCAGTGCATTGGAAAGAGTAGTAGAAAGAGGTGTGAGATGAGTCAGAGAGTTGAGGTAGAAGATATATTTATAGAGGTATAGGGTGGAAAATAGGTTTGTGCATTGGATATGCTGAATTAGAAGAAAGTAATGAATATATAGATCCATAAGTACATGGAAGGTTTATAGATGCATAAGGGAAGTAAGTATTTGTAGATTAAAGATATTGATAGAGGTATAGGGTGAAAAATAGGTTAGTGCATTAAATATGCTTTTTTGGGGGGAGGAAAGTAATACATATATAGATCCAAGTACATGGAAGGTATATAGATGCATAAAGGAAGTAAGTATAAGTAGATGAAAAGATGCATTCGATAAACTCTGGTTTTCAAGTGTTGTACTTATAGTTAAAAAAAATGTTAACATAAGTTTTTTACATGTTTATGCAAAGCGATACACATATATAGGTTCATATCTATAGTATAATAAATGCTTATATAGAGAGAGCTATGCGAGCTATGCTGTATATTTCTGTTTGCGTATGGTGCTTATATGGGGAAGAGCCAATTCTTGAGTTGTTTTCTGAAGAAAAGGTGGTTGTTGGTGGACTTGTGTTGGGGGTAAAGAGTTCCATATTTTGGCTGCTTGAACAGAGAAGGATGTGCCCCCCCATGGTTTTTTTCATGTGACTTGGGATTTTGAGGCGAGGTGCCGCTCTATAGTGGAGGTTCCTTTGATTAATGTGTTTGGTGATTTTATTCCTGATGAAGAGTGGTCCCATTCCATGTATTTCTTTGTGGGTGATTCAAAGCAGCTTGAACGTGAATCTTCTGACAACCGATAACCAATGCAGGGCTTTCAAGGCAGAGGAGATGTGGTTTCGCGGATTGATATGTAACAGTAGTCTGGCAGCCGAGTTCTGAATCCGTTGTAGTATTTTCATAGTTGTTCAAGGTGATTTGTGGTAGAGGCTATTGGCGTAATCGAGTTTGGACAAAACGAGGGAGATAGTAGCTTTGACCTTGTGCGGAAATCCCAAATGGGGGAAAACATACAAATATACAAATCACTTATGCCTTCCAGGACTAGTAGAATATGAATAACATGTGCATGGATCTGCGCTCCTATTCCCTGCTGAGTTTTCCTATGGGCGCTGTTCCTTGGCCATACTCTTCTGGGATAGTGAGTATTGTCAATTGTAACCGTTTTCTGTAGGGCTTGAGATTAGCAAGATTGGCCTTCGGTGTCTCTCCGCTTGATACCTACCTTTAATCCAGGTTACTCTACAGTAGTGATCAAGAGCTGCTTTTGCAGACCTCTTTATCTTCAGGGCTACTTACAAATGCACGGTTGGGTACAATGAAACATATTGCCCTGTGCATTTAAATTCCAGTTTCCTACTATTGCAGGCCACTTGACTCGCTATCAAGGTGACTCCTTCACCATCCCTCTTTGACCTTTCTTCTGAATCGGCCTCCATGTTTCGGTACAGCATGCCCACTCTGGATCATCAGCACGTCTGTTTCAGGTCCTGCCTTCTGTTGATGGTGTACACTTACAGGATCTTATAGGTCGACCTACCTGTTAACACTGATCTGCCTCCTTGTACAGATGTATCTGCTTCTAATTCTTCCATGATCGAACGGTTGTTGTGTACCATGAATGGTGGCGTTGATGGCTGCTGGTGAGAGTGTATTTAGACCAACCACAGACCGCAAACTGGCGGCTGCTGAGAGGATGCCTTGGTAGCTGTCACAACTCATTCCATGTTTCTCAGGTGGACTTTCCAGCCTTTAGCCTTGGCAGGTGAAACTTGAGCTAATGTTCTGTGACTCGATGCAACAGTTGTGTATACAGGGCGTTTGTGTCAAGAGTTTTTGTTGCTATGGGAATATCATTTTGAAAAGTGAATAATTGCCACAAATATTTGAATGTTTCTCAGTGCTACAATAATTAACAGACTATTTGGATTTAAATAGACGCTAGTTTTATCTGTATTGTGGAAACCAGTTGTTTGTCCATCTCAAGGTAAAATGGACAAAGGTGAATCTGTTGAAGCGTAGGAGCAAGATAAATACCTGTAGTTTGTGTAATGTTTTTTGGGAGTAAGACTTTAGTGGAAACAACGGAGGTGCCAAGATTATGTGCAGAAGGTACAGTGGGCCCAGGAGTGTATGGAGGGCACATCTGTAGGAGGAGAGTGCACGGGGTGCAGAAAAACCAAGTGTGTACAGGTCCACTTATGCCAAGTTTGATTGCAGAGGGCACGGCACGTAAATGGCAGACACACCTTGAGTGCAAGGGTTGCAGGGGTGTCTGAGTAGTGCTCATGGATGCTTGGGTGTGTGCGGACGACACTGGGCAGTCGTGTGGGACGAGCCCAAGTGTGTAGTGTGTATAGTGCTCCGAGCTGCAGTCACTGCGGTAGATTAACATGTGTAATTGATGCTTTGAGAAGACCTAGGTGCCAAGAATGGAAGTAGAGCGATTTTGTGTAGGATGTAATGAGTGATCTAATTGGTGATGTTATTTTGTGTCATCAGTGTTACATTGGTGATGCTGTTTGTGGTGGTTTGTTCATGCTGTGCACGCTCTATGGGGGAGCAGATAAAGTTGTGTTCGAATGAAAGTCTGTCATTTACTTATTTCATAGGTTTGGATTCAGAGCTTAGCTCAGCATCATGAAATAAAACCCACCCTGGGTTTTCGGGAACCCTGTGCCATTACCCTTCCCTCAGAATGTAATGCCACCTTCAGGCCTAAATCTAGAGACTCTGGTCGGGTAGTTGTGAATTCTGCTTTGTGGCATGCTTCTGGTCACCTTGGGGGATATCCAAAGCGCCATTCTTATCCCCAAATACTTTTTGAACAGACAACACATACAATTGTGGTTGTTTAGGAAACTAGAAAAACATTATTTATTTATTTCTGCACGCATTTACTCGACACTGGCCGAAGGGCAATGGGGCGCTTTGCAATGCTAATGAGGAACCTGTGTGTTTCGTTCACCGTTTCAGAGAAAACACGCCGTGGGCGCCCTCGACGCCGCAGGACTTCTCAGAATGTCTGTGGTCCGGGAAATGTTTGCTAGGGCAGGGAAGCCCCTGGAAACAACCACCCCTGTCACTAGAGGACCGGAGGAGGCCAGGGGCGCGCAAGAGGCACTTTGCATGTCTCCCCAAGGAAGTCTCTGAACTACTGGTATGTTTCTCAAGCCAGGCATGCAGAAAGCATACCACACTTTACAGGTAAAATAAACATGTTGTTATAAGGCGTGTGAGATCATTTCTAAGTAATTGCGCACTGCCCGCAGCAGAACCGCACTGGCGCATAATATTCAGCGGCACATTTAAATTAACAGCAGCTCCAGACACACAAACAAATGACGCAAAACTGTATGCGGTCTTCTTCACCTGAGGTATTTCTTATATCCGCCTCCAAAGTGTTCATTCCACACATTTCGTGACCTCCGACCCTCCGTTTGCCAGCGCAAAGTTAAGTTTAATATACACAAATTATATATATATATATATATATATATATATATATATATATATATACACACACACACACACATATTTTTATTAATTTTTTTTCTATAACGCTAACAGCATGAAAATTATGTGAGGATTCCTAACATTATGGGAAAGCGGTACGCAATAAACTATAATAAATTTATACGTAACTATCGAAATAAATGGTTTCCCTCAAAATTCTGAGGCAACAAACTTAACCAATTGAAACCGTTTCTGATATTGCTTTTTTAAAAGTGCCGAGCAATTGGGAGGGAGGGGTGAGGGGGGGTGAGCAGACACCAGACCAAATTGAGAGTGTGCAAAAGGCCGCTTTATTGAAACAGGTGCATATTTACAACAATACAAACCTGGCAAACCGCCTCACAAAACTAGTCCTCACTAAATAAGATGTTACCTTACAACCCCAAACGTCAGGCCCGCCCTTAACACGTCACAAACCCCGCCCCCACCCAGCACAACATAATTACAATTCAAACAATACCATAACCTGATAATCATTTAAATATCATCCCAACCCACCGCATAACATCACATTCCAAAAAATACCCACCAACAATTTACATTACCCAAAACTTTGTAACCACCCCACGAAACAACTATTTAAACTTTTCCAGCCATAGCCCAACTTTAGCAAAAACCCCAACAACCTTCATGTCCCTGCTGACCAATAACGCCCAATTTCCGCCACCCAGAAAAGAGGGGGAAGGAATTACCCTCCTCTCTTTCTGCCCCCCAAAACTAACCAACCCAGGAACCAAAACACCTCAACCCAAAAAATGTTGAATCTGCAAGCACCTTGAGAGTACCTCTCGCAATTCCAGTAAGTATAAATCCATCCCTATACGAGACAAATGAACACCATCGCTGCGAAAAAACTCCATATTGTCATAACGGATGTCCTTGTGGGACACCCGCCCAAAACCCAGATCTCTACAAAAACGGGAAACCTCCAAATTCAACTTCCTGCGCGCCTTATCAACCGCCCTAGGCTTGATCGCGCCCCTCCAGGTTCTTCTAGGGACCAACTCTGTCCATAAGACATGGCAGCCCGCCCATTGTTGACGAATAAGGGAAAGATCTTTCTTCATGGCTCTCAATAAAACCACCCCTTTCACCCCACAAAGGTCATTCTCACCAAGGTGCAAGAGCAGTACATCAGGACAAATACCTCCCACCAACCAAGAATTCAAGGCCGGAATAAGCTCCCTCCAGATCATACCTCCCTTCCCCTTCCATACAACATGAAACAAACGAGAATTAAAACCAAGCGTGGGACCAAAATAGCTTCTTATAGCTTGATCTTCTGCACGCCTAATGAAGGAATGTCCCACTATCCAGATCGTCATGACAGAAGAACGGGGGCCGGCCACCGAACCTGAAAGAGAAAAGCAGCATCAAACTCAAGAAAAATTATCATCCGCAGGCGCCGAAACAGGATCAGTACGCACATAGCGCCTAAAACAGTTGGAAGACCAACGCCCTAGAGACATAATGTCCTGCTGCGACCAACCCCTGTTATGAGCTTCTGTTGCTGCCCCAATCCTGAAAGAATGTGTACCATACTGTGTCTCATCCAGGCCCATGAAGCGCAGCGCTTTACGCAGAACCATGCGCAGCTGATACTCAGTCACCCTGGAACCATCCATATGTCGAAAAACAGGGCCCTCAAAGGCGGCCCCCGAACAGTCCCGCAAACGCCTGGCCCACCTCAAAGGACACGTCTCAGGAGGGGAAGAAGCTTCCAGCCAAATGCCCCTCCCCTTGCTGTGTTGATCAGTTTTCGCCCGAGCCAACCAGACGTGCAACCCTGATTCCAAAAATCGAACATTCCCCCATCCCACCCCAAACGCAACTTTCGACCCCAGTAACTCCGAAACCCGGAAAGCACCGAAAAACATCCAAACCATAAGAGTGGAAAACAGGCAAACCTCAAACTCATTCAAACAAACTGAGGGCAAAACCTGCAAAACTCGGGCCAATGTCTGCCAAGACAAAGGTTGGCGAACCATGTGTTCCCTACCCCTCTCTCTAGCCCAACCTTCAAGCATACGCTTACCCACCTCCCCCGCTGAAGGAGAATAGCCCCACAGTAATTTGCCCATGAAAGCAATACCAGCCAATTTTCCAGTAATCGTCACACGTGTCAAACCCCTGTCCATCAAGTGAAGAATGAACTGTACCACATCTTCAGATCGTCTCCAGCCCGGAGCGCGCCAGCCGGCCCCAGATTCCAAAAACTCTTTCCAGGCCAATTCATACGCTGCCCTAGTGGAAACTGCAAGCGAACCTACCACCAACTGCAAAACCCTGTCTCGCCTACAGTCCACAGATGTTCCGGCATGCGGGTCGGCGTCCTGTCCGCCTCCGAGGCTAGCCCATGGAATCTCTCCCACTGTGAACGAGACAAAGCATCCGCAATGTCATTGTCCACCCCAGGAATGTGTAAGGCCTTAAAACTGATGTCATATGTCAAGCACCCCAACACAAAGACTCGCAAGAGCTTCAAGATGTGAGCATCCCTGGCCGACTGCCGATTGATAATGTCCACCACAGCCTTATTATCAATTCGAAACAGCACTTTTTTGTGAGCAAGCTCCTGCCCCCACAAAGTCAATGCCACCACTACAGGGAAAAGCTCAAGGAAGGCAATACTCCTGCCACCGTTCTTCCACGCAGCAGGCCACTGTTCAGCGCACCATCTGCCCTGCCAGTAAAGACCGAAACCATCACTGCCTGCCGCATCTGAAAAAATTTGAACGTCCCAGATCCAATTCTCTTCTCTGTATAGAGGAATGCCATTGAAAGAGTGTAAAAAGGCTACCCACATCCGCAGATCCTCCTTAACACCTGCTGACAGGCGAACGTGATGGTGAGGTAAAAACTGACCAGACAAAGCTCTACCCAAACGCCTGCAAAAAGTTCTACCTGCCCTGACCACCCTACAAGCAAAGTTAAGATGGCCCAGCAGCACCTGAACTTCCTTCACTGTCACCTTTGCCTTGTTCAACATAACGTGTAAGAGGTCCAACATTTTTTCTTTTTTATCCACTGGTAAACGTGCCTCCATAACATTAGAATCAATCTCGATCCCCAAAAAAGACATGGTCGCGCAGGGGCCCATTGTCTTTTCCGGTGCCAATGGCACACCTAAAAATTCCATCAGAGTTTGGAATGTTCGCAAAGCATTCTGGCATGCTGAGGAATTGGGAGCGCCAACAAAAAAGAAATCATCCAGGTAGTGAGTCACAAGCTGATGTCCTGATGTGTCGGTGAAAAACCATTGGAGAAATGTGCTAAAGGTCTCAAATAACGCACAGGATATGGAACAACCCATTGGTAGAGCCTTATCCACATACCACTTCCCCTGAAATTGAATCCCCAAAAGATCCCAATCTGCAGGATGCACAGGCAATAAACGGAATGCCGATTTGATGTCACATTTTGCCATCGCCGCACCAGTGCCGGCAGATACAACCAGGGCCATGGCCACATCCACTGAAGAATAAGACACTGAAGCAGCCTCACCATCAACGAAATCGTTAACTGATGAGCCCTCCGGCCATGACAAATGTTGAATCAAACGAAATTGCCCAGGCTCTTTCTTAGGCACCACACCAATTGGGGAGACAATAAGATTTTCCAAGGGCCAGTCACCAAAAGGACCCGCCATCCTCCCCTCCCGCACTTCCTTGTCCAATTTGTCTTGCACCACCTCTGGATGTTCATTGGCCGACAATAGATTCTTTGACCACCGCCGCAACCGCGGCCCTGTGTAACCAAGACGAAAACCTTCCTGAAAACCATCCAACAATAACTTAGCAGCCTCGACATTCCCGTAGCCCCTCAGAGCCACGGCCAAGTGAAAAGGATTAACTGGCGTATGAGCCTTTGGGCCCAGTTCCAGAAGTGTTCTTCCCCCCCCTGTAAGGTTGAGGCTGCTGTGCAGGGGCAGGGGCATTGGTTGTCTGTTGTGACCACTGTCTTCCCCCTGTAACCCGAGGCCCCCAACACTTGGACAGTGGGTGCGGTTTACCACATTGGGAGCACTCGTGTCGAAATTTGCAATACTCTCTTGGGCAATATCCTCTGTTAAAATCCCAACATGTCCCATTGGCAGATTGGACTGACGCAGCTGCACCCACCCCTCCCCGAGTGGGCCTACCCTGAAAGGGCCGTGAAGGTAATGGATACCCACTAGCTGTGAAAATTGTCTTACCACCTGCCGAGGCTCCCATAGTGTGTTGCCACAAGTCATTATCCAACTCCCCCCATTTCGCTTCAGGATCCCAAGCCATCCGAGCCCGGAATTCCTCATCGTACTGTGACCAGGCATAACCACTGCCAGTAATCTGCGCTTTCCTGATCACATCCATATACTTAAAAAGTGCCACACAGCGCTCAGGGAATTTCTCACAATACACACTAGCGTATATAAGAAATGCCGCTGTCCAGTTTTCTATGGTCAAAGGAACCTTTGGGCGCTTGGCCAACTCATACTCTGCCTCCTTAGACCCCTCCTTAGACCTAACCTCCCTATGTAAAAGCTTCAACAATTCAACGTACTCCCCTTTCCAAATCCTTTCCTTAGTAGACAGCATTAAATGAGCGCCCAAAGGTTTTGTGACGCCCATGTAAGGCAATTTCTTTATTTTAAGCTCCTTGCTGTGTGGGGGGTCCTTACCTACCTCCATGGGCTCCGTAACAGTCCCGGAATCCACCTTAGAACCCACCCCCCCGTCACTCGTACCCACTCCTTGATCCTTAACATAACGACCCTTGTGGAGCTTAAGATCCACACCCTCTGAAGGAGGATCCCCCCCGTTCCAACAGAAACCATCAATGGCTTGTCCCGCGGCCCAGCAAGCTCACCTGGATTCAATAAAGGCAGTTGGGCCGGCCTCTCTCTCCATGCCATCTGTTCAACATCAACGCCTGACCGAGGAACCCTCACCACGGGGCCGCTCTCTCGAGTTGGTCTGGAAACTGTAGCTCTCGGACGCACCACCACCGGTGCCTGTAAAACATCATCAGAAGCGTGAAAAAGCCCCCCCCCTTGTACCCTCAGCACGTATCTCGCCCTCCTCAGGGCTCTCCTCGTCATAATCTAAAACCAAAGATTCCTCCAACCGAGGAGGATCCAACACCTTAGCCGGACTTCTGAAACCAACCCGGGCCTTACCAGCCCGTACTGACATTGTAGGCGGGGGAGCCGACTTGGCCCGTCTGTACTCCCCCAAACGTTGACCAGATTTGTACAGCTTAACCAACGATGAATCCCTTTGTTGATGAGAAGAAACATGTGGGGCCAGCGAGGACGCGCCGGTCCTGCTTCTGCCAACCCCGCCGATATCCAGAGGACCTGACAATGGGGCCAGCGAGGACGCGCCGGGTCCGCTTCTGCCGACCCCGCCGATACCTGTAGAAAGAGAAGTTGGGGCCAGCGAGGACGCGCCTGACCTGCTTCTGCCGACCGCGCCAAGATCCTGAAAGGAAGACGTTGGGGCCAACGAGGTCGCGCCTGACCTGCTTACGTTGACCGCGCCGGGGTCCCTCGCCGGTACGGGGTATGCCGCGCCAGGTTCCACCCTCCCTTCTCCTCGGTGTAACTGGGCCGCACTCCACCCTACCAAGTCTGCCGCTCCACGACGCTCTCTGACCTGCAAAGAAAAAGGCTGAACTGATGTGCCGGGACCCCTACTACCAGAACGGCCAAAACTATCAACACCACTAGCCATACAAAAACTAGAATCCTTAAACTGCACGGGACCAGCCCCCTGAGAAACAGACCCCGTAGATCGAACCGACAACCCCCGCCGAGGAGGGGAAGGCTCCACGTCCTCACCACCACTACTCCAGTTCAACAACTCCTGAACCATCTGAGACGCAGGTCCCGATGCCAGTCCACCCTGCCCTTTCTGCTGGATATCAGAGCGGGGCTGCTCCCTCATCCCAAGCGATCTGCCCCCAACAGGCAAACCTGGAAAACTCAAAGTGCCCCCAAAACCACTCCGCATATCAGTCCCTTGGATGGGTGTAGCCCTGCCCGCATCACGGACCCCTTCTGCCCATGAGGGAAAAACATCTAGACCCTCCCAAGATCTAGCACCCACTTGCCTGTCACCACCCTCCTGCAGAGGAAAACTAACAGCACCACCCACAGAAGGCTCCATGAACCCCCCACCAGACCCAGAAACACCTTGTGGATCACACAACAGAACACGACCAGACTGCAGGCCCAGCAAACCTGCCCCAGCCCTCCTCTCCACCTGCGCCCACTCACCGTCCCCCACAGAACCACTGTGCACAGAAAGCACCTCCCCCCGGGATGAGGCAGGGGGGGAAAACAACAAGGGGCTATATGGGACAAAAGCAGACTGTACTGTACCACAGGCAACATCACTAGCCTGTAAAACCTTCCCAGAAACACGGGCCGGCGTCGAAAAACTATCACCACCAGCCCCTGCGCATGCCATTTGAGTGACAACCTGTTCAGTTCCCCGAGCCCCCAGGTCCGTTAAATCAATAAATTGTCCATCCGGCCCAACAGCCGGCAACACACCCACACCGCCAGCGCGAGGCTCGAAGCTTCCAACACGCGCATGCGCGCCAACCGCCGTCTCCTCACTCAACCGCTCTACGTCATGAGACACGGAGGCAGAAGCCGAGCGCTTCCTGCCTCCGCGCTTACCGCCCCGCTTGCCTCTGATAGCGGGAACAGAAAGCGACCTCACCGGCAGCCCCACGGACACCAGGGGAAAAGACGCCTCACCCTCCCCCAACCCCGCCTCGCGCGACGGAACAGTTTCCCCTTCCGCATGCGCCACAACACTAGGGGCCGCCCTCCTAGAGCGCGGGCGGCCCCTCTCACTTACCGCCTCCCTCCGTGACTTCTTCGGCGAACCACACGCTGCGACCACCGCCGCAACACGCGCCGAGGCCTGCCGCCGAGGACGCGCCGCTCCAGGCACATCACCTAAAACCAAGTCCAGGCGCACAGCCTCACTGAGAAGGCGGATCGCCTCAAGAACACGATAGTCCTCACCAGACATATCTAAGAATAAAGCACCACAAACTTTCGAAAATTTTTCGAATAATCTAAAGAGCTCCCGGCCACCAGGTCATTCAACCTAAAATGGTGGCCGGGAGGAGGAGCCCAAAGAATATATAACTGGGCTCCCTCAGTAGTAACCGAGGGAGCCCAAAACAAGCCCAAATGCAGCCCAAGGCTGGCCTCTGATGACACCCCCCCCCCACTAACCCCTCCCAATCAGCCCGGGGGTGGGGACCTCCCTACGGTCGGCTGCCCCCCCCCAAGCCCCCCTTGAGTGTACATTCAATCAAAAATCAGCTGTGCTACACCCACATAAAATAAGAGTTCGGTTTTTAGAGCGCCCTCCACTGCATTTTATGTGTTCACTCTTTCCAGTGATTTCTTGACAGAGGCTGGCTTTGCAAACGGCTCCAAACCACACTGTTTACACTGCACAGAGTGCCCTCTTTAAAACACCAGCACCTTTAATTGCCTGCGACAGGTCGCCTGTCACCTCCGCCTGGTGGCCTGCCGCCTCTCGGAGCACTCCCCTGCGGGCTCTCGGTTTCATCCCCGCACGCCCGGAGGGACAGGACAGCCCTGGTCCGTCCCCGGCCCGGGCCGGGATAACGAGCTGCAGTGTTTCTCTGTCCGTGTCACCTTTCAGGGGCCCGCGGGCATTCTTTGAATGTTTACATTATTACGGCTTCAAGGGAGGGGAACAGGAAAACATGCCAGTCTGACCGCCGTGGAGAAAAGGTATATCCTCGGATATCGCTGATTCAAGGTAGAAGGCAGAAAGGGATCACATGGAGGAACCAGTGAGGCGGAGAGGAAGCGGGAAACGGAGTCTTTGTTGGGAAAAAATGCAAGATAGTAAGACAAGAGTCCCCTGGGAACCTTCTTGTCTCATTACCCTCGTAAATCTGAAACCCAGTAGTTCTGTGCCTAGTCCACGTCGATAAAGATAGGGTTCTCACAGTTTGAGAGTGTTCCGCATTAGCATGGCGGGTGTCAGGCTCGCCGGGCCGCAAGGTTTTTTAGAAAGTTCTCTTGATCAGAATGAAGATTGTGTGTTGGGTAACTATTTTTTTACTCTCCTTATCAGGCTAGAATTCCATTTTAACTCTGCAGCAGTACCACCCTTTACTGCCTTCAATGTAACTTCAAAGAGACTCGTTATAGTTCTTTCACATTCTCATCATTTCAGCACTGAAGCATTTTCAGTATTCTATACAACGCATCCATAGTTGTTGCTTATTTAGCTTATGCAACTAACAACCATTGACAAAGCTAATGGCGCTGGATTGTTGTAGGTGTAATGTTACTTGCTGTCTTATATATCTGGATGCAATGACAGAATAAGCTAAATAGCAGTCAGGCGACACACTATGCTAAGCACAGATTTTTCGCTTACTGTTTTTAAATCACGCCCTTAATTACATCGGCCACGCCTCTGAGACCCCCACCCGTTTTTTTTTATCCCAATTAAAGCCCTGACTAGGCATGTGGAATCGTGGTGTGTGCACTATAGTCTACTTACATCATGAAAATGATATATATATATCCTCTGATGATCATTGCATTATTTTGCACGACCTACAGAAAATCATAAGGGAGTTTAAACTGGACTTTGTGAGGCTGGATTAGAATTCAAAGCTTTAAGCGCGTCAGAAGCTTGTATTCCACGGCGAGCATTCCGCTTGGCCTTGTCGCATTAGGCGCCAGATGGATAAGTCAGCATTTTTCCCCCCCATAAAGCCAAATGTATCTATTTCAGACAGCAGGTTGGATTTCACTTTTTTTTTTTACAACTTCAATAACTGTTTAATCTTGCCTGCTGAATGCCTGCAATCCTAGCAACGAGGTCTGCCAAGCGGGGTGTATTGATATCACTAATCTATGCCCACCACAGTTTAACATTTCTGTGAACTCCTTGTCAAATAAATTCAGTGAAAGATCCTGATAAAAAGGGAGATCCAAGATATTCACATCAGTGCAGCAAATGAAGGGGTCAATGAGAGAAACATTTCGTAGTAGAAATGGACGGTATGAAAGAACTGACTCATTATTGTCTTTCCTTGAAGTTTTAATTTGCCTACAGCTTGCGACATTAAACAACTCGCCCTCAGTAGAAACATTGACAAAAGAAATCCAGCCGGTTTGGTGTTGGTGAACTGCACGTTCCGTTTACCGGACCATTAGTGCATGGGCTTGTAACTCCACTTTAGCTTTTCACCCCTGCAGGCCCCAACAGCAAGCATCTTTGCCTTGGAGGAGATTCTCATTTCATCCTTTGTGTAAATTAAGTTCTAAAATCTGCTGTCCAAAGCAATATCACCTGTTAAATGCCCTGAACTTAAATTATATGCAGGGCCACTGGAATTATACGATTTTGCAGCCTCAGCTTTTCTGGAAAAGTTATGGATTTGTCGTATTTGCCGCACTATTTTTTTAGGTCACAAATAATTGTCAGTTACTATTACTATACACTGAATGTACATACCATGGCCAGCTGTGAATCCTTGATGATAGGATGTCACTCCACTCCAACTATAACTTCCTTTACAACCAACCTTGAAGCCTTCATCATCCAACAAATTGTTTCTGGGCTTAGTAACTCAGAAGCACACACTCTAGATGTCATATTTGCACCTTTCGGATAAGCCACAGTTACAGAAACTCCCCTGTAAGCAGTATCTTCATGTTCAAGATAAAGACTCATATCCAGGACACCTAAGGCCTCAAAAACCAACAACAAAAAGCGCTTGTGCAGACAAATGAAGAAACTAGACATCAACAAACTCCACTCCCATCTTGAAAGAACACCAATAAACATGCAAGACTTACACACCTTCTACAACTGTATCTCCACTGGACAAACAGACCAATAAAATTCACATCCAGTGTTGACTCCAAAAAGAGCACCCCATGAATCAATGGCATCAAAAGAATGAAACCACAACTCCACATACTACAACGCAAGTAGAGAAAATCAAGGGATGAAAAGGAGCACGCTATGTCACTATAATGGATCCTGCAGAAGAGCCATCAGAACGACAAAAGACACCTCTACTGCACATTCATAGCTGAAGCTGACTGCACTTCTAAAGAACTTCACAAGATTCTAGCAGAATTCCCCAATCCAAAGTGCCAGAACACAAACACCACAATCAAAAGACTTCTGTAACAAAGTCTCCAATGAATTGACCAAATAATGTAAACAGTTCAGTTACCTTAAGGAGAATGTGGACAATGTCACAACACATGTCCTACTTGGCACGTACAGACAAAAGTAATCGTCCACCAATGAATACTTTTAATATCCCCTCACAGAAAGATTTCCTCAATATTTTCATTACAATTAGACTATCAGGATCACCTTCAGACCCAGCGACCCCCCAAATCTTTAAGGATATCCTTACATAACCTTTGCAGTGGAGCTAGCAAGATGCCCACTCAACAAGTAACTGGAACTAGTTTGTTTCACTGGAGCTGGAAACCTCCCACATTAAACCACTCCTCAATAAGAAAAACCTTGACCCATTCACCCCATCAAACTACAGACCTATATGGATTGTTATTTGTAAAAATATTTTAAAGAGTAGTGTTTATTAAATTGTCAAACTTTTTAGACGATAATGATTAAATGTCAGCCCAACAGCCTGGCTTGAGACCATGCAGAGGCACAGCGTCGTCCGTCATATCCATTTGAGATAATCTAAAACCCACAGTGGACAAGAATGGAGTGGCTGAACTATTGCTTCGGGATTCACCAGCTGCATTTGACACTGTTCACCCCCACACACTACTGTAAAGACATCATTATCTAGAAGTCTGTGAAATTGCTCTGAATAGGATTGCTCCTTACCTCAGGAACAGAAGTTTAATTTACCTGCCAGCTTTCACATCAGCTCATCATACACAATGCTGTGGTGTTTCCATCATATCCCCTCTATTATTCAACACCAAACCTGATAAAATCATTAATTCTCACCTGTTACAATGATGCAGATTCACCCAAATCATTTTCAAAATGGATTGCCCAGAAGTTCTCAACAATTCAAAACGTATTGACTGCCTTCATACCATAAACACATGGAATATGAATAACCATCTATAGCTCATTACCAGAAAGGCAGATCATGACTATGGCAAAAATACCAGCCTACTGCCATTCGGCCTTAGGAACATGAGGACTCTCCAACAACCGCAAGACAAGTCAGAATCCTAATGGATTCACACCTATTTTTTATACAACATGTTATTAATGTCACAAAGAGTGCATTCTACACAGTGAAACCACTAAGTCACATACCAAAAGAAACTGAAAGCCAGAAACTGCAAGCCATCCTCACAGTTGTAATCTGCAAGCTTGACAATGCCAACAGCCTATACCTTGGTGCACTTACATTCAGCATACGCAAAATACAACTCATTCAAATTGCTGCAGCTAGATTTCTCTGCATTCACGAAGGGAATGCATGACTTCTTGCAATCACTGTTGGCTACCTGTAGCTAGATGGGCAATGTTCAAGGCACTTTGTATTGTCCAGGTTAAACTCGAGCAATACAAACAAAATAGGACACTGCTCCAGGCTTGTACCACTTAATATACCACCTTACCATAAGAAATTCATAGAAGGCACTGCTTTCTCAGAACAAGCCACAACGCTCAAGGGCTCACTACTAGCAAGCATTTGAACATTCCAAAATCATCTACATTTAAGAAGGCTGTTGAAACATGGCTATGTCCAAGATAACTACACCACCCCACATACTGCTGACTGAACTTGGAAAGACAGGCACACCTTCAAGTGCAATCTTAAGCTTTAAACTCCACAGATTGGAAACGACCCAACCAGCAAACTACTTCTGATATGTAGGTAACCTAAAAAAGGGTGACACATGGTTTGCTGGGTTATTATATAGTTGAGTAACTTTATTTACAACAATTCCGGCCCACACTAATACTAATAAAACATCATTCAACGGTTTGCAGCCAAACTATAACTTACCCCTCTTACATTCACATAAAACGTACCTGCTACAGAGGTAGTCCATCACTTGAACTGTGCAGCCAATAAACCTGCAGTCACCAAATGAACAGGCAAGGAATAACTGAAGAGACCTGTAACACCTTATTGACCAATTGGAGGACTTTAACCTAGTCACCACTGCGGTCCCAAATATCTATACACCACGACCACTTCGTTACATCTCACAATGACACTCAGATATGGGGTGATAGTAGCAAAGCCCATCCAAGCAGGGCTCTCCCCTACTCTCTCCCTTTAACCTTGCCAGCTCAGGACCATAACAGCAAAAAAACCTTGAGGCTGGACAACCCAGTGCAGGTACAAGTTAAGCACAGTATAACCGCAAGAAATACCACAGTGGGACCTGCAGAGCTGTTCAAAGCTCCCAGCATACCAAAAAACATAAACTGTGTGTCTGTCTCTCATACGTCATCTTCCACATCACTGCAATGCACTGCATTCAGCAACACAATAACCACACAATAACCACACCTCGGCAGTCATCATGCACGTTGTAGAAACACTTTCCACATAGGATCACAATACTAAGACAACACTCGTCCAACCACACCACACCACCCTACATGGCATAGCCTGCTGCCCATGTAGATTAGCGTTTTGGTGCCTCACACATGGGTAATAAGTACTATTTAAATTCTGCAATATAATACATAATTCATCATCTGCTACATAATCTGCAGCTTTTAGCAAAAAATTTAATTTTTGAGCTCCAACAGAACAAAAGTTACTAAAAACAACCAGGGATAAGGCATTATAGACAGGGCAGAAGGGCAATAATACTATTGGAACATTCCACCCACTAAGGTTAGAATGTCTTAAATTAAACATGAAGAAACTGAAAGCTAGATATTGGAATAATGTAGCGGGAAGGCCTATTCCTGCCATTATTGGCCCCTGTGCAACTTCATTGTATTAAATGGACCTCTAAATATACAAGTTTCATAATAAAATCTATGTACATTTTAGAGAATTCACCAAGCAGTTTGCTTCAGGGAAAGGGAAGAAAATGCTGACCTGTCTCATGTTTATGCAGGGACGCAACTAGTCTCAAAGTTTGACAGCAGCGGGTTGGGGTGAGGCTAACGTGGATTAGGTGAGGCGGAGACATAAGATCCAGATTAAAATTCTTTTTTGGGGGCTCCCTTTGCTCTTCTGATGCAGTGCATAAAACACTGTTATTCTTGGAGACTACATATAGCAAATATTGCATTTTAAAGCACACAGAGTCAGTAACATTATTCTCGGCATAACATGATTTTGGGGTTCTCAAGGAATTTTAGCATGGTGAATGACATATGTTCTATTTTAATATACATTAGGCCAGTAAACTTGGTGCAATGGGAAACCCCAGATTCTATTTTACATAACAATCTCTGGCAAATTGTACGCTCCAAACACTCTGGGCCAGTTGTGTCAACCTAACTGATCTTAAAACATCTTTTACAAGATATTTGAGCATCCTTTCACCAAAGGAAGGGTTTGAAAATTGGACCCAAACAAAGCAGTTTAAGCACATTTATTTAGTTATTGCTCTGTTCATGATTCATTTACCTGCACACAATACTTTTATGTTATTTTCCAAATACGATGTTGGGATAGTAAACAGCTTTGATGCGGTTTGCCTTGAACCTTCCGTCTCTCAAACAACATCAGCCCGTTGGACATAGATTTGAATTTGAGTTCCAATAAGGGCATCTTACCCTGTCATCCTTCTGGGATTGATGAAATAGCTAACCCGATCCTGCGCAGCTATAAAATATCCCTTAGCATGTGTGATGCGGAACACAAATGTATTATATCTAACTTTAACAGTTTTCAAGCGATGCTAAGGTTACAATGTGTTGCATACTAGAACCCCTATGAATAAAAGTCTCAATAGTACTGAAGGGCATCCGTTCTGCTGCTTTTAAAAAAAAAAAAATCGCAGTACTTGCAGATATATGAATTATGTTGCGGGCTGTGGAGTAATGGTTTGTCATTTAGAATTAGTTACTGCTTTAAAAGCACCATCAATTATGCTTTTTGAAAAACTTTGAGATATATTTTTTAGGTGTTGTAGTTTGTAGTGCCCACCTTTGTACCATCCTTAAACCTTGGTGTTATGTGAACTTAAGTGGTTAAAACCCCTGATTATGTTTGGCCTAGTTAATTTTGAAATGTATGGCAACTACTGTTACAGCACATATCCAAATCGCAAACCCCACAACATTTCCCCAGGTACATTTCAACAGGTTTCCCTTGCCTTAATGTACCTGGGAAAAACCTTTCTGCGGGATAAGTGCCTTGTAAATAACATAGCATGCAGGCTTTGGTGCAGAGAACTCTAAAATCTGTATCTTGTGTATCATTTTCAAACAAAACTCATGATTGATGCTATTGATCACAGCAAATATATTGAGACCCCCACCCTTAGTATCTAATTTAACGTGTGCAATAGATATCACACACTCCTCCAGGGCATTTGTAATTGGGGCTGATTAGAATTACATAGTGCACAGTACAAAATCGTGCAGTCCTAGTAAGCATAATTTTCAATGTGTTTTTGAGAAATATATGTATGCAATATTGTTAGATGTACTTAAGCTTTGATTGGAGCCAAGAGGAGTGAGAGATTCAAATACCTTCCACCAGTACCTAGGCGATTCACTCAATTGTATGGGGTTGTTAGAATTTGGGACTGCTCTGCAGTAAGGGTGTCACCTTTTACAGAATAGCCAGGTCTTCACTGCATCCCTGAATCTGAGGTGGTTTTGGATGTTTCTTATCTTTACAAGGAGTGAGTTTAGCCAGTTTTGAGGCTTGAGTTCTAGTCTGTGTGGATCAGTGAAGCTTTCTTTAGATTCCCCTGTTGATACAGAAAAGTGGTTTGAAAACGGAACATCTGATCAAGTATTTTGAGAGCAGGGATAGTAGGGCAGGCTAAGAAGACCCCTTTGGAAGCAGGAGCGGCCCACCTTGTTCACAGGGCCTCAATGCACACCTCTTATGATGCACTCCATAACAGTTATGTTGGAACCTAAATATGTCAGGTCACCTAGGGTAGCCTGGCCTAGGGTAAGGCAATATCAACAGAGGCACATGTGTAAAGGTTGCAAACCACCCAGCAGTAATCTAATGCAATATCACTCAAAAATGACACTACACCAATGTTTGTGTAAAAATACGAGCTTGTTTTATAAAAATATTTTATCTACTCTTCAGTCATTTTACATCTCAATATACTGTACAAATTGGTCAGAAGATTCCAGTTGACATATAACCTCAGTAGAATTCAGTTCAAAAGAAGTTGGTCTTCTACAGTGTTAGGTTTCTCACCCCAGTGGAGGCTCTCTAATTATATCACCAGAACGTCCACAACGTTGACACTTCCTCCACTTCAGTTTAACACATTAGAAATGTCCAGGTCTTAGAACCCTGGAAGGTTACCTCCCCTTGACAGAGCAACACCCTCCTCGCAAGAGATCAGTAACCCCAAGATGACAGTTTCAAGTTTCAAATGGAATGTTTCTATAGCTCAATTATCACTTGCACATAGGTAAATAAAATGAGGTCACCGTTTCTTCTTCCCCTCCCCCTCTGTAAAAGAATCTCACACTTCAGCATTCAAGTTTATAACTTTCCGCAATTGCAGGACACTCCCCCAGTACTGTGGAGATTTTTCATAAATGCCTCCCTCTGAGTTTGTTAAACGTAGGCTTGTCTCCGGCTCTCCCGGGCCCTTCCTGACTCAACACGGAGATCCCCAGGAAATAGCGGGTAATGAGGGAGGGTTCTGTCAGGAGATTCCAATAAAGGGCTCAAGAGAACTCCTCCTCCGCTTCTCGTGTGATCCCCTCAGTCAAGCTGTTCTCCTCCCTTAAACCTCCACCTTACTTGATAATGGAGCGGAGGGTGGCGCTGACTCGGTTCCCCTCAGCTCTCCCGCTTCCGCTGCTACTCCGCTCATGAAGCACGCCCTAGACGCCTGGGCTCGCAGGGGGCGGCGTCTGGGCTGAGGCAATCGGGGTTTCCGGCTCCTGGGCAAGACGCACTACTCACTGTCAGGATGCGAGGCAGCGCAGGCGCGGGTGATTAGTGTTCCCGCTTGGCGCCGCCTCACTTGCTTGCTCGCCTGCCCTGACACCGCTTCTGGGTCTGCGCTCTCTCTCCTCACCCTGCCGCACTATTGGAACTGCACAGAGTCGAACGCTCACATCCTCCTGTGCTCAATGCCGCACAAGCTCCGCTGTCACTCGCCTCTCTACTGCAGCTTCCTGGAGGCGCGAGGCGCCACACCTCGCTCCAATCCGCTTCCACCAAAACGCTGGTAGGTGAAGTTTACCAGGGGAATGTAGGAAGAACGTCCCCAGCAGGAGCTAGGACAACAGGGGAAAGAGGGGCCAAGGGCTCAAGGGGGGGGTCTTCCGCCACAGCCGGGCCAATTTCACAGAAAAAGAAGGCGGTTGGGAGGGTTTGGTCAGGGGCCAGAGGGGGAACGTCTCCCTGAAGTGGTTGTCTATCACACGGACAAACTAACTGCTTCCAGTGCGTCCTCCTCCTCACACCACTGCCTCTCTCCTCCAACTCCCTGTACTACACAAAATGGCTCCCTGACCCTTGCCCTATTATAGCCAAACCACACAGGGTCCAGTAGGGTCCAGAAAGTTCTGGAAGGCCTAATGTTAACCTATGGGGCAGTCTAGGATGTGGCAGTTGGGGACAGTTGGTGGCCACCATTTTGTGAAACTCAGTAAATCCCTGACAGGAAAGGCACCTAAACTGAGGTGACTGTTTATGAGGGAAAAAGAGCACCTATCCCCCCAGGCCAACACCATAAAAATCTAGTGGACACAAAAATAAATAAAGGCATGAGGGGCAAAAAGGGGACAAAATAAATAATAAATTGGAGGGACTACGCAAAAAGTCAGACAGGTCTAACACGTGTCCCCCCCAGCTGAAAGTGGGGAGAGCTACCCAACCCCTTGGGAGTCCTCATCACTAAGGCGGAAATACCTAGAGAGACCGTCTGCATTGGCGTGGTCCACCCCAGGCCGATGTTCCACCCGGAAGTCCATTCCCTGTAGGGAGATGGACCACCTCAACAGCTTGGGATTCTCCCCCTTCATCTGCATTAGCCAACGAAGGGGTCGGTGGTCAGTCTGAACCAGGAAGTGCGAGCCAAACAGGTATGGCCGCAGCTTCTTCAGAGCCCACACCACCGCGAAAGCTTCCCTCTCAATTGCACTCCACTTCTGTTCCCGGGGAAGCAGTCTCCTGGATAAGAAGACTACAGGCTGATCCAGGCCCTCTTCATTCAGTTGCGATAACACTGCCCCAATGCCATGTTCTGATGCATCTGTCTGGACAATGAACTCCTTGGAGAAGTCTGGGGCCCTCAGGACCGGTGCTGCACACATTGCCTGCTTCAGTTTTTCAAAAGCTTGCTGACAAGCTTTCGTCCAAACTACCCGTCGAGGTTGTCTCTTGGAGGTGAGCTCTGTGAGGGGCGCTACAATAGTTCCATACCCCTTCACAAAGCGACGGTAGTATCCTGTGAGGCCCAGGAAAGCTCGGACATCAGTCTGTGTCTTGGGGGGTTCCCAGGCCATGATTGCCTCAATCTTTGCCTGCAGGGGCTGCACTGTCCCCCTACCCACCAAGTGTCCAAGGTACACAACCGACCCCTGCCCAATCTGGCATTTGCTGGCCTTGATTGTCAATCCAGCTTGTTTCAGGGCCTGGAGAACTGCTTGCAAATGTTGCAAATGGTCCTCCCAACTGCTACTGAAGACAGCAATGTCATCCAGGTAAGCAGCGGAGAAACCCTCCATTCCAGAGAGGACCTGATTCACCAGCCGCTGAAATGTGGCAGGGGCATTTTTGAGCCCAAAGGGCATCACGCAAAATTGGAAGTGTCCCTCGGGCGTGGAGAAGGCTGACCTTTCCTTCGCTCCATCTGTCAAGGAGATCTGCCAGTACCCTGAAGTGAGGTCAGAGGTACTTAGGTATTGAGCAGCTCCTAGCCGGTCAATTAATTCATCCGCCCTAGGGATCGGATGAGCATCAGTCTTTTTAACTGAGTTCAGTCCCCGGTAATCCACACAGAACCTCCGTTCTGGCGTGGTGCCCGGTGGAGCGGCTTTTGGCACTAGCACCACCGGACTGGACCAAGGGCTGTTGGAAGGTTCTATAACTCCTAGCTCTAGCATCTTGGCAACCTCTCCATGGATGCTAGCCTTCCCCTTGTCGGACAGCCGGTAGGTCTTCGACTTCACTGGTGGGCTGTCCCCTGTGTCCACATCATGGGTACACAGGTGAGTCTCAAGGGAGAACAACGTAGAGTACTGCTCCAGTATCTGGCGGCAGTCCTCCCGCTGTTCAGGAGTTAGAGCGGGAGAGAGAATCACTCCCTCCACTGACCCATCCTTCTCTTGACACGAGAACAAGTCTGGGAGAGGTTCGCTTTCCGCTTCCTCTCCCCCATCAGTCACCATCATTAAGATGACCTCGGGCCTCTCATGGTGGGGTTTGAGTCGGTTGGCATGCAGCACCCGTAGGGGCTGTCGAGGGGTCTTAAGGTCCACCAGGTATGTGGCCTTACCCTTCTTTTCCAACACTTCAAATGGGCCTGTCCAGCGATCCTGAAGGGCACTAAGCTCTCCAGGCTCCATCACCCACACTTTCTGGCCAGGCTCCAATTCCACCTGGTGAGCATTGTGGTCATACACTCTTTCATGACTGCCTGGCTGGCCTCCAAGTTGTCAGAAGCTTGCTTCCACAACTTCGCCATTTGGCTCCTGAAGGCCAGCATGTAGCTCACCACATCCTGGGGTGGGTTCCTGGGAGACTTTTCCCAACCATCCTTCACCAGGCTGAGAGGACCGCGTACAGGGTGCCCATACAGAAGTTCAAAGGGGCTAAAGCCCACTCCCTTCTGTGGCACTTCCCTGTAGGAGTTTAGCAAACAGGGTAGGAGGACGTCCCATTTCCTCCGCAGGCTTTCGGGCAGACTTCTGATTATGCCCTTCAAGGTTTTGTTGAACCTCTCAACCAGTCCATTCGACTGGGGGTGATAAGGAGTGGTGAACCGGTAGGTCACTCCACACTCCTTCCACATTGCCCGCATGTAAGCTGACATAAAGTTGGTCCCCCTGTCAGACACAACTTCTTTGGGGAAACCCACTCGGGTAAAGATCCCCATTAGGGCCCTAGCCACCACAGGTGCAGTGACTGTCCTCAGAGGAATTGCCTCTGGGTACCGTGTGGCATGATCCACCAGAACCAGGATAAACCTGTGACCAGCTGTTGTTGGTGGATCTAAAGGCCCTACAATGTCGATGCCCACCCTTTCAAAGGGGGTGCTAACGACTGGAAGTGGTTCCGGGGGAGCTTTCAGCTTCACCCCTGTTTTCCCACTGGCCTGGCAGGATACACATGTCCGACAGTAGGTGTTGGACGCCACTTTCATCTGAGGCCAGTAAAAGTGGAGGACAAGCCTAGCAAAGGTCTTGTCCTGACCTAAGTGTCCTGCCAAGGGTATGGCATGAGCCAATTCCAGCAGAAAGGCTCGGTATTGTTGCGGGACTACCAAGGCCCTTGATGAACCAGGTAAGGGTACACTGTAGAGGAGTCCATTCTCCCAGTAAATGTGGTAGTGTCCCGTAACATCACCTGCTGCCTGGGCTTCAGTCTGTCGCCTCAGTCCCTCAAGGGTAGGGCACTCCCTTTGCCCCTTACAGAATTCCTCTCTGGTAGGCCCTCCCTCCACATGCCACTCAGCAGGGATGGGTAGGTCCTCCAGCGAGACTACTTCCCCCTCCACGGACTCCTGGTCCACCACCGCAGGTGGCCGATCTGTCACATGGGGTGTGGAAGCCGAAGCAGGCTCTTCCTGTCTTCGGGTCTGTCCCTTTTTGGCAGCGGGTTGGGCCATTGTTCCAGGCTCCAACCCAGGCGAACTCCCTCTCCGGGTAGTCGCAGACCTTGTGCTCACACAGGCCCAGTCAGGTGTACCCAGCATCGCAGAATGCGTCCGGTATTCCACCTCTCTCCAAGCGTTGTGCTCCATATCATTCCCCAGCAGACAATCAACTGGCACGGCAGGGCTTACGGCAACTCGAAGTGAACCTGCAACCCCTTCCCACTCAAAGGGAACCTCAGCCACGGGATAGTGGCCCATTCTGCCGTCAGCCATCGCGGCGGGGTGGAGTACATTGGGAACCACCTGCTCTGGAGACACCAGTTGACTTCTCACCATAGTCATACTGGCTCCTGTATCTCTCAGAGCCTCCCCTCTCTGGCCATTGATGGTGATCCATTGCCCATACTTAACAGTATTTGGGGGCACCTGGATCTTAGGAACCATCTCCCGTTCTCCCAGGGACACTAAGGTGACACCCGCCCACTCACCCCCCTTATCTAAGGGCAACTCCTCCCCGAGCGCTACACTAGCTACTCCCGGTGGTTTTCCTCCGGTGGGAGGGGGTGGTCTCTTTGGGCATCTGACATCTCCCTTATAATGTCCAATACCACCACACTCAAAGCAGTGGAGAACCCTTGGCTGCTGGCTTTGGCCAGGATTAGGGTTTCTGGGCGGGTTTGCCTTAGGGGTGAAACCTGTTCCCTTTCCCTGGAAATTGTTTTGGGGACCTTTAGAGAACTCTCGCTTTTTATCTCCCCCCCCTCCTTCTTCTGGGGGGCGCCCTGTCCGGCCTTTTGGGAATCCCCTCCAGTCCCCTTTGAGGACACCCGGGTACTTGCCCAGATGTCCGCCTCCTCTGCAAGCTTCCGGGGATTGGTCAGCTTGCTGTCCACCAGGTGTTGGCGCAGCTCGGGAAAGCATTTCTCGAGGAGGTGCTCTTTCAAAAATAGATCATACAACCCCTCATAATCCTTCACCTCACTGCCCTTTACCCAGCCCTCTAATGCCTTTCTTGCATAATCAAGGAAGTCCACCCAGTTCTGGGTGCTTAACTTGTGGCTCCCCCTGAACTTCTGGCGATATCTTTCTGGGGTAAGCCCAAACTTCTTTACCAAGGCTAACTTCATGGTGGGGTAGTTGGTTTGCTCCTCTGATTCCAAGGCCAGCAAGGTGTCCCGACCAGTAGGAGGCATGTACTTGTACAACCCACCCCCCCAGTGCTTCTCCTGGATCCCATGGGCTCTTAAGGAGACCTCATAGGCTGCCAGCCACTTGGCTATGTCATCCCCCTGACTATAGCTGGCAATTATATCCTTAGGCAGGTAGGGTCTGGACTCCCGGGTTGGTTCTCTGGTTTCGCTGCCACCATTTGGAGTTGGAAAGGGTCCCCGTTGCAGGGCCTGGAGTTCTAACTCTTTTAGTTTGAATTCATGAGCCATTCTCCGCTCTTCCTTCTCCTGTTCTAACCTCCTCCCCTCCCTCTTTTCTTCCAACTCCATTTTTGCTATTTCCCACCTTAACAGTCTATCCTCTCTCCTGTCAGCTAACTCGGTTTCTGACAACCCTCTCGATGACACACTGCTGCCCTCCCGTGAGGTTGCCTTGGGGCTGATTGACATCTCACCCACCCCCGGGGAACATTCCGCAGTCCTATCAATGACAGTACCTCTGTCCGATTCCTCCTCTTCCACCGTTCCCTCCTCATTGCGCGCTTCCACCCAAGCCCTCAAACTGGTCTGGAGTTCCCCCTTCTTGGCACCACGCTTAAAGAACACTTCCAATTGTTGACAGAAATCTTTTAGCTGGGCCAATGAATGTGTCCAGTTTTTCCAGTGCAAATTCCATTTTGCAAAAGGGCAACACAAGGTTAAGCACACAAAAAGAATAGAGTGGCAAGGGCAACCTGAAGCTACCTCCACCCCACTACCAGGAACAAATTTGGAAAAACAAAAGTAAAAATTAGGAGGGCCGCTAGGAGAAAACTCCAGGTGTAGGCTAGTGGATTACACTAAATTACTACAGAGTAGTTGCAACCACAGTCAAGATCCCACCGCTAGACACCAACTTGTTGGAACCTAAATATGTCAGGTCACCTAGGGTAGCCTGGCCTAGGGTAAGGCAATATCAACAAAGGCACATGTGTAAAGGTTGCAAACCACCCAGCAGTAATCTAATGCAATATCACTCAAAAATGACACTACACCAATGTTTGTGTAAAAATAAGAGCTTGTTTTATAAAAATATTTTATCTACTCTTCAGTCATTTTACATCTCAATATACTGTACAAATTGGTCAGAAGATTCCAGTTGACATATAACCTCAGTAGAATTCAGTTCAAAAGAAGTTGGTCTTCTACAGTGTTAGGTTTCTCACCCCAGTGGAGGCTCTCTAATTATATCACCAGAACGTCCACAACGTTGACACTTCCTCCACTTCAGTTTAACACATTAGAAATGTCCAGGTCTTAGAACCCTGGAAGGTTACCTCCCCTTGACAGAGCAACACCCTCCTCGCAAGAGATCAGTAACCCCAAGATGACAGTTTCAAGTTTCAAATGGAATGTTTCTATCGCTCAATTATCACTTGCACATAGGTAAATAAAATGAGGTCACCGTTTCTTCTTCCCTTCCCCCTCTGTAAAAGAATCTCACACTTCAGCATTCAAGTTTATAACTTTCCACAATTGCAGGACACTCCCCCAGTACTGTGGAGATTTTTCATAAATGCCTCCCTCTGAGTTTGTTAAACGTAGGCTTGTCTCCGGCTCTCCCGGGCCCTTCCTGACTCAACACGGAGATCCCCAGGAAATAGCGGGTAATGAGGGAGGGTTCTGTCAGGTGATTCCAATAAAGGGCTCAAGAGAACTCCTCCTCCGCTTCTCGTGTGATCCCCTCAGTCAAGCTGTTCTCCTCCCTTAAACCTCCACCTTACTTGATAATGGAGCGGAGGGTGGCGCTGACTCGGTTCCCCTCAGCTCTCCCGCCTCCGCTGCTACTCCGCTCACGAAGCACGCCCTAGACGCCTGGGCTCGCAGGGGGCGGCGTCTGGGCTGAGGAAATCGGGGTTTCCGGCTCCCGGGCAAGACGCACTACTCACTGTCAGGATGCGAGGCAGCGCAGGCGCGGGTGATTAGTGTTCCCGCTTGGCGCCGCCTCACTTGCTTGCTCGCCTGCCCTGACACCGCTTCTGGGCCTGCGCTCTCTCTCCTCACCCTGCCGCACTATTGGAACTGCACAGAGTCGAACGCTCACTTCTTCCTGTGCTCAATGCCGCACAAGCTCCGCTGTCACTCGCCTCTCTACTGCAGCTTCCTGGAGGCGCAGGGCGCCACACCTCGCTCCAATCCGCTTCCACCAAAACGCTGGTAGGTGAAGTTTACCAGGGGAATGTAGGAAGAAGGTCCCCAGCAGGAGCTAGGACAACGGGGGAAAGAGGGGCCAAGGGCTCAAGGGGGGGGTCTTCCGCCACAGCCGGGCCAATTTCACAGAAGAAGAAGGCGGTTGGGAGGGTTTGGTCAGGGGCCAGAGGGGGAACGTCTCCCTGAAGTGGTTGTCTATCACACGGACAAACTAACTGCTTCCAGTGCGTCGTCCTCCTCACACCACTGCCTCTCTCCTCCAACTCCCTGTACTACACAAAATGGCTCCCTGACCCTTGCCCTTTTATAGCCAAACCACACAGGGTCCAGTAGGGTCCAGAAAGTTCTGGAAGGCCTAATGTTAACCTATGGGGCAGTCTAGGATGTGGCAGTTGGGGACAGTTGGTGGCCACCATTTTGTGAAACTCAGTAAATCCCTGACAGGAAAGGCACCTAAACTGAGGTGACTGTTTATGAGGGGAAAAGAGCACCTATCCCCCCAGGCCAACACCATAAAAATCTAGTGGACACAAAAATAAATAAAGGCATGAGGGGCAAAAAGGGGACAAAATAAATAATAAATTGGAGGGACTACGCAAAAAGTCAGACAGGTCTAACAAGTTACAATTAGCTGAGGAGACAGCAGGAGATAATGTAGAAGAAAGAGATGACTTCTTTAAGGACTGAGGCCAGCATGGCTAGAGATGTCTTGTCTTCAGCAATAGTTTATAGGGCCAAAGCTATGTTGGCAGGAGGGACAGTGCTTAAAATGGACAATAATAAGTGATGGTATTTTCTGCCCCTGCTGTAATTGCTTCCTGCTCAGATGAGACAATATGTTACCTCAAACGAGGTTGGCATTAGGTTTGCAGGGCCTATCGATTGTGCCTAATTTCCTGCCTACAAAGTGGAGATTAGTTGTCTGCAGCCCAGTTATTTTCGCACACTATGATCATTCCAAAATGCTTTGCATTTGTTCTGATTTTGCCTTATCATCCTTATTAGAAGATAGTCTTATGCATCCAAAGTTCGTTCTGGGATTACTTCATCATGCTGCTACTAAGCTTCCATCCCAAGAACTCTTATTTCATACGTCCTTTGCGTCACACAAGAATTCAATAGAAATATGCAAACATTATCAGTAAACATATTCTCATTCTTCAAATAGTGTTCCAAATTATTTAAAAAAACATTTATTACAATTTAATAATCTGTTCCCATTTGTATTCAGGGGTACTTTGCTGGTTTGGATGTCCGCCCTGACATGGCATTTATTCACTAAAATGGCAGCAGTAGCTGAAGGGGCATCAGAGGTTGATCCCTTGACCCATGCTTAGCTCCACAACAGCTACTTATTTGCTGGCCAGTGACTAGGGAGTGGAATGTAGTTTAAAGAAAATACATTAGTCTTTTAAAGCTCTGTTTGTTTATTTTCTGATCCTTTCACTGAGACAAGGGGTACTGAGTGCAGTACGATGAGTACCAAATGGAAAACTAGGTCAACCTCTCTAACCCTTGGTAATCCCAGATTGACACCCATGTGTGATGTGGGTGGAATCATTGTAAAACAAGCATTGGCATAGCCAATAGGTCTCACCTTTGGGACCTTATAAGTGTTTGGTTATCCAGCACAATATCCTTGGTGCAACATTATGAACTGTTGCATGGTTAAACACTTAAAAGGTCCCAGAGACGAGACCTATTGGCTATGTCAATGCTTGTTCAGTTTACAAATGACAGATACAGCGTCCTGTGAGAGATGCCTTGAGGATGGTGTGGAGATAATGGGGCTTTATTTTTTTTAAAGAGCCATTATTGCACCAGATGCAGTGGCATTTGTGCGTACATTGTGAGGGGCCACCTCATCACAATTTTGTCTGTCTTAATAGCAAAAATGGAGTGGGAGATATTTTCCTTGCTAACTAAAATTTAGGAATAAGGGATGGTCATTCTTGTGCACATGGACAAGCCAAGCAACACGAGGCAAGAAGAGATGGGACTTCAGCACACTGAAGATGGGAATTCGAGCACACTTAAAAAATGAGAACCATCCATTACAGCAGCTGCACACGTATGCTGTCATTACCGGACGGTGGTACGTGATACAGTTTGTAGACTCTAACTTCCCACGCAGGCGAGGAGGTGCGGCGAGTGACAGTGACATATACTGTTAGTGGAGTCTTTGTGGGACCCCACCAGGGATGCTTTTGTGGGTAGAGCAGAGGGTCTTCCTAGTGATTTGGGACATTTACAGGAGGCCAGGATAGTGGTTTGATGATGGTTGGGGCAATAAAGTTTCGGAGCTGTAACAACATTCTTAAGCCCTAATCACACAGCCATTAGTTTGTGCTCATTCACAAACTCCCCCATTCCGTCAACACCCTGGAAATGGTTAAGGAATTACTGCTGACACAGGCAGGATTAAACCTGTTACCATGGTGTGAAGGGGAATGGTGCACCCCAAAAGGATGACAGGGAATGAGTTTCTTCTCCACAAAGAAAAATATTTTGCCTGTAATAAAAAAAAAACACATAAGGCAACAAAAAAAGAAAACCCAGATACAGCCGTCACCTCCACTGGTGCAACCAATAGCACACAATCGCATTACAAAGCATAATCAGGGAACAGCGCTGTGACCCCACCCACAAGATGAAATTAAAGAACTAGACACAAGCACACACAGCCAAACACAAAGAAAAGAACACTCAAACTGAAAAGTAGGGGCAGATTCCCACACTTCCAAACAGCTATAAGTGTTTTATCTAAAACTTTTTAGTCTAGGAGCGTCCTGCAACTATAGTAATATTCGTACTGAAATTCCATAGAGGTTAGTTTGTCAACCTTGGAAGGATGAACGCCTGTGACGCCCCTATAAGGACAGAAACAAATCCGCAGCCAGCACTCAACCCACTGAGTTATCTCATCATTTAAAGTGATACAGTGCCATTCTGCGCGAAGCCTGGTCTCCAGTTAAGTTCCCGGTACTGTGCTCGCCTTACCTGTCTCCAGCGCTTTGTCCAGCTGTAGGTTCCTGTTGCAGTCTTCGTCCATCACCCCATGCGTGCTCCAGCACTCCATGGCCCCCTTACACTCTGGCCCGCCCCCTGCCCAGTTTGGACTCAATGGGGGACGTATTACAGGGGGAGGGTTGTTACCTTTAGTGCCAGATGGTAAGTGTCACATCTACGAGATCTGAAGGAGGAAGGGAGGCAAAGAAGGGCAAACTGAGTGCAAAGGGCCGAGTGGGATGTGAATGAGCTCACAAGAAAACAGAAGGAGAGAGAAACCGAGAATGAAAGGGATGTACAAGAAATCCAAGAGAATGGATGAAGGAACAAGGCAGGAGTGGCGGGGAGGAAAGTAAGTGAGCCATGTGAGAATTGTTGGGGGGGAAACGAGGGTTAGGAAATAAATAAAAGTAGGGGGACGTCTGAGAGGGAAATCGGAAATAATAAAGAGGGAAACTAAGTCAGAGGAGAAAGTACCAAGGAAACATGGATTTGGGAAGGTGGGGCAAGTGCCAAAAATATAACTGGGAAAGAGAAATAAATGAAACAATGGCTGCCGAAGCAAAAGAAATGAGAATGTGAAGGAGCAAGGAAAAATAAATCCGGGATAAAGTTAAATAAGAACGCAAAGACGGGGGCTAGAAAGGAGGAGCTGTAAGAAAGGAAGGGGCAATGAGCAAAATACATTGGGAAGGACTGAAAAGGAGGATATAAGGGCTTAAGACCAGTACGCGCGCTCTTGGGAGGGCAGTCTGCTCTTTTTTGAAGTACATACTCAAGCTTGTGGCGCACCCCTGCTCTCTTCCGCAAGGTGGATGCTGCCACAAGCACGAGTATGTGCTTCCAAAAAGAGCAGAGCAAAGGCTAAAGGTCCTCATATACAGCGCATGCGCGCTGCGTCGGCGAGACCTAAAAACCTGTCTGCTCAGTTTTTATCCTTAATGTATGTTATTAGAGCAAATCTTATCAAAACATGGGTCGTGTTTCTTTCTAAATGGCTGCTCCAGCATTTCAAATAAAAAAATACTTGGTGGGAGTTGTCACCAATAGATAGTCAATAGTCTATGTGCTCTAGAGCTAGGATATATGGCAGCACACATAGAAAGAGGAAAAAGAAATGAGGAGAAATGAACATAGTTCTCCTTGTTAAGCCTCACCTTGGAATGCATACGGATTTGGTGCTTTTACCAGCTTTCTGCTTCCTAGGGCCAACGCAGGCACCCTTGCACCACGGTGCAAGGGTTCGTCTGTTGCATGCAGAATTGTTTTTGTGCAGGAAGGGACACTTTCCTGCACAAAAACAATTCTAAGAGGCGTTTTCCTCTTTCTATGTGTTTTGCAAAATGCAGCACACATAGAAAGTGGAAAAAAGCGAGGCGATTAACATATTTCTCCTTGTTACTTCTCACCTTGGGATGCATAACGATTTGGCGCCTTCCTAGGTCTACATGACTTTGTAATTCTGGGGCAGTGGCAAAATCCATGGGTGTTGGGTGGGAGAACCCACTGTAAAGCCCATGGAAAGCCTCCCGGGTGCAGAGTAAGGCAACACAGTGAGTTACGTTGTGTCACCTTACTAATGAAGAATGAGGCCACTCAAAGCCACGCAAGGTGGCTTAGTGTGGCATTATAAACAGAAATCAGAGCCCTGTGTCACACATGTACCACTTTCTTTGGTGCAAAGGTGATGCAAGGCTCTCGTAAATAAACCCCTTTGTTCACTAACAACATTGCCGGAAGGGTGTAGGGGCATGAATGTTTTCTATGTTAATGATAAAAACTATCTTGTAATGATGTACTAAGGTGAAACACTTCTGCATTTCAAAGTACTGATCTTTTTTTAATTTTGGGCAGCGTTATTGTGCTTTGTTGCACAATTGAAATGCAAAGCATTTTCATTGCTGGACTCATGCACAGGCTCGCCCACCTCTATGTGAAAGGTATCTATAGCGAGATAAATATTTTTCACAATATTTTTTTGCATTTAGATCGCACTCGAAACCGCTTTTACATGATGCTATATGTTTTTTTACTCACGTTGCAATGCACTTTATGATTGGTCTCCAGCCACTAATAAATTAAAAGATGTTGCAGGGCACCTCTGTTTATTTGGGGATGGGCTAGATCTGAGAACAGCAACTTTGATCCCTGCTGCTACTTTCACACCTCCTCCTTGGACCCAATAAGCATCAGTCATGCAGAGCAGTGAGTGAAAAGCAGGCATCTGAAAGGAGAAAGAACGATGGTACATCTGTCTTTACACAGAGGTAACAACGACGTGGTTATGCGTATAGGAATTGAGGCGCCTAAATTAAGATTAGCATTAAATTAAGGTTGATTGAGATTAAGGTTCACGGTGCTTTAAGGTATGAAGAACCACAAACTCCACAGGGTTAGAGAAAATTTCTCAAAATTGCAATTTCTACTCCCAAGCACACGTTTAAGTAAAAACGGTTTCCCTATTAGTGATGAGTATATATACAGTGATTCAATAACACATTACACCATAAACCAAATTCTTTGTTTAGGGGGTTCCTTTTGTCCCGCTTTTAATCAGTTCTTTCCAGCAACAGCCAACGCGTTTCGTCGCATACAGGTGTGAAACCGCGACTTCCTCAAGGCTATGGTGTCTGAACGTATAGCTTTGTATATGCGGTGTTAATTCCGACCCACACAGGGTTTCTGAAGAATCGAGATGTCGCAATATAAGCGCAAATCCTTTGGTATTTCACTCCAAATGAATCACCAATATGTTCACTCCTCTTTGTTTCCCAATCGTAGTGTTCCCATTCATTCTATGTGTCAACGCCGTGTACAGCTTTGTAGTGACTGACTTGAAGGCAGGCACCAACTCCAGCCCGGCCTAGGGTAGCCGGGAGGGCGGGGGGGAGGGGGGAGGAGGGAGGAGAAGTCTTTTGATTTTGGCTGGATGTTGGTTCCTCCGTGTTTTTTTTGATAGAAAAGTCGCCAAGGGTCAAAAGGTGAGCAATTTTGTGAGAAGTGGTCAATTAGCTCCTGGTTGGTTGCGTACATGAGACACTTCCTGTATATTTTATTATATTCTTCCACACAGTCTCAAAATGGATTGATGTGAAGATCTCTGGGCACTGGACCAGGTTTAATGCGGAACACACCTAGGGGTTGTCTCAGGATGGGCAGTAGGACAGAACGCTCTCCTTAATAGGTAATCCAATGTGATTGGGGGAACCCACTAAATGTAAACTAGTGTTTGTCCTATCTATGGCTTTGTTGTAATTGGTTGGACTAGTAAAGTAGATGCCTGTGCTAAGGAAAAACTGAGAGCTCCCCCTAATGAGCCTTTCTGTATAAGTTTTACTCCATTATCGTGAGATGAATGTAGATTCGCCACTAAGGCCACCACTTGATACCCGTGTAGGCCACAGTCTTCTACTACACAAGAGGGTAGGAACTCTTTAACATCAGGTCAGATCAAACGCTAGAGAGAATGGATTTTCGGGTGCCCACGTATAAGGAATGAATATATACTAGTCTGTGGCCAATTAGTGTGGTGCCTGAGGTTGACAAATCAGTACTTTAATTTGCTAGACTCTAGGAAGGAAGCAATTCAGAGGTATGTGCACAGAGTAAAGACCGAGTCGGACTTTTAAAAAATCTGAGACCATCCTCTGTTTCATATAGGGTGGAATCAGACTCCCAACTTCTGTTGCAAGAAAGTCTTGTCCTGAGATCCTCGTTAAAGATCATTACCTCCATTTTGTCAGAGTTTAGTTAGAGCCATTGTCTCATCATCCGGTTGCAAAACCATATGGAAGCACCTCCAAGGCAAACTCTAGCCTGCAGAGGTGAACACCTCCCAAATTGGCCAGCCGGCTGTAGCCCTTGTGAAGGTGTTGGCTCTGCCAAAACGCCACTTTGATAGTCAAGCTGCCAAACCGTAAATGTTCTTGTTAATATTTTAATAACTTCAATGCAAATACAGCCTTTATCTCCATTACACCGTACTAATGAAATTGGGGGTGATTATCTTGTTTATCATGTTAGTTTATGACAGAGCATGACATACAGGTAAATGGCCTCTCGGTGCTAGATTTGAAATTGATGTAACATCTTATTTGATTAATGTTCACATAGAAAGGACCGAGTGTACATTCTGGAAGGTTCGGAAAACATTGCTGTTTCATAAGAACAACAAAAGGTTATTCGATAAGCTCTCTGTCCAGTGAAAAATCATCAATTCTACACAATGTAAAGGCATAGCAGGCAGATGGCATTTGCCAATAAGTTGACTGGCATGGATGGGAGCATACAGGCCAACATATGGATCAATATAGCGTGTCTTGGAGAAAAGGGCAAAAATTAAACCACATCCTCAGCGGAATGTCTGGCTACTATAACGTAGGAGAAATAGCCACCAGCTCGGTGAGCATGGTGAGTACCGCTACACCAAAAATGGTAGATGTAAATAAAGTACTTTTCTTGTGGCATTGGCGGACATCTACACTGGATCACAAAAAAGATCAAAGCAAATTTTCAATTTAGTCCATGCAGGTTTGATTTTTGTCCAACGTGCTTTCACAACTATGCAGACTGTCTTGGCATCCGTTGATGAATGCTGTGTTGGATCTGTACTTTAACAGATTTGTGCCCTTTATGGATGTGCTGCTCCCCAGAGTTTGACAGACAAACTCTGACCTAGTCAGATTAACAACAGTGTTAAATATATATCTATCTTATTTGTTTAAGGGCCTAGTGGCCACTGTCCACATAATTAACATTCTTAAACAAGACATTGGTAGATGGTTCGAACTGTGCATATCCTTGCACATATCAAGGCGATGGCGTTCTCCCCAAAACACTTGCGCTGCGCTACTGTTGTTACATGTGCTTACCAAGCCAAATTGTTTGAGTTGACACTTGCCAAAGATTTCCTCGTAAATGACGAAAACCCTTGCTTAAGCCCTCCGTATATAGAGAAAGCCGTAGAATAAAACAAGCCAGTATATAGCTTTCCCTTACTGCCTTTGAAATTAGACAGTGGCTAGGTTGGCAAATTGTTTCTTCACTAGTGGTACCCCAACATGAGTACTAACTGAACACAAGCTGTTTAGTGATTCATGTCAACTAACTTGTTAACAAGTGATCCTCTGATATTCTCATCCCACGTAAAACAGGAGCCCTGCCTTGGACTCTCTCAAACCGCCCATTCAAGTCCATCCCCCTGCCCCCCCAGGTTGGCTCTGCACATGCTGTGGCCCACTCTGATTGCATTAATTCCCATGTAGAAAAGGTATATCCTCTAAAAGATTCACTCTGCAGAGCTTCATGGGCCAGATGTACAACTCTTCCAATTTGCGAGTCGCAATTTGCATCGTTTTGCATCTCAGACACTGGTTGTAATTCCTACTGGGGTCGTAAATTGCCTGCCTCATTAATATTCAGAGGCAGGTGTAATTTGAGACTCTAATGGGAATGACTAGCACTCCCAGGAAAAGGAAAACTGGATGCATTTTAAAAATTATTATAAAACTTTACAGTTTCATTTTTTTAAGAGTAGGCAGTCGTCCGTGGGACCACTGTCTGCTCTTAAAAAAATATTTTTAATTCCAGTCACAAAGGGGAAGGGGCCCCCTGGTGACCCCTTCCCGTTTGTGAGTGGCTTACCACCCATTTGAAATGGGTGGTAAACTGTAAGTGTTTTGCACCCGCAATTGGGGCAGCAAAACAATCTTGCATTGAAGTGCGAGTCGCTAGTAGGAAGGAACGCCCTTGGCACGCTCCTTCCTAATAGCGAGTCACACACCCTATTTTGTGAGTTGGTAATAGGTTACAGATTCGCAAAATAGGGTTTGTAAATAGGGCAGATCAATTTTGCGGTCGCAAACAGGCTGATTTCACTTTTGCAACTGCAAAAAACGATTGTACATCTGGCCCTAAGTGTCCTTTGGGCCTTCATGGTCAAAAGAGGAAAAGGAAATAAGCTGCTACTCTGTATGCAGTCTATTAATAGATCACAGAGTGTTTAAGTTCTGGGGCAATACGGATAAACTTCAATGGCAATCGTTTTTCGTATACTTTTTAAAAACACAAGCAGATTTCAAAGTTGATTTTTATATGGTATCAATAAAGGAGTGCATAGATCACCGCCTCACCAAGATATTTGCCTTGCACAGTTGCTGACCTCTGTTTTTTTTCATTACAGATTTTGTTGACGAAAGCATTCACAACATGGCCCTGCTGATCTCCGTCACTGTGTGCAGCGCTATCCTGGCTCTGATTCTGATCTTCTGTTATTTTAGGTAAGCAGAAAGCCGTGCCCATGCTTAAGGCTCTCTGCTCAACAAACGCTTGCCTCGTCCCTTAAATGGTAATGAATAAGTTCGCCAAATGATGCATTGTCAACACCTGGTACCAGCCGTTCCTTTTCCTAATTACTGTTTTCATATCTGTTAGTCCAGTTGGTTAAATTGATTAAAACTAAGATTATAACACCCCCCCCCCCCCCCCCAAGGAGGCAATAGGGTGTTAAAGGATTGACTACGACTGGAAATGTTATTTCTTGACATTTGGCTGTTTCTTGCAATCTTTTTTGATCTTGATATAATGAATTAGAATCTTTCTGCCTTTTTTGATTAAACTCCAATGGCAGCCCCCCACCTTAATTAACTCCCCATTTTGCAGGGCTGCTTTGACCTTAATTCCCCTTTTAATCTGAGCGATTTGAAAAAACATCTCAGGGTAGCTGCACTGGGGCAGTTGTAGTATGCAGACGTAATAAACAAAGGGTTAGATCTGAGAAGCAACATTAGTAGTGGTTTCATTTTCCTCCCATTTGGCCATTAGTTGTACTGGATTTCGATGTTCCTTCCTGTTGAATGCTATGCACATTGGCCTAACCAATGTGACCCAAACTGTGAAAATATCATTGCCGCATTCATACTATGTTGACTTTATATGGTAGCAGTGTTGACTGGCCCTGTCCCATAATGATTTTACCACCCGATTCGCAAATGTAGGTTGCGATTTACAGGGCCGGCTTTAGCACGGATGGTGCCAGGTGCGACAGGCCTTTTAGGAACCTCCCTCTCCACGGATTTCCTCGCTACCACCATCCAATAGGATCCCTCATCTCTCCACAGCTCTGGTCTTACATGCATGGTGCTACTCATTCCAGTGTAAAGAGTCTCAGAGCACTTTACTCACACACCCACATTATACAAAAACTGTGCGAATCATCGACATGGGAAATGTTACATAAAACAATGGGGATTACATTGTGTAGGGATCACATGTCATCCCTACCAGTAAGCAGTATAATTTAAGTGTTTGATCTCGAAAAGCACAAACTCAGGATGTAAAATGTACCACAGTGGCTGGGATTGGTTTTACTAATACCACCCAAACTAACCCTTAGCATCATTAGTATAATGAAAGACTAAAGAAAAAAATAACATTCTAACCTATATAATGCATTCTACATGCATCAGATCTCTTGGATTACAGCTCATAGGTCTCTGTGCTATACTAGGAGTGCGATGTATGAGCAGAAGGTAACACAAGGATCTCTCTGTCACATGCAGTTATCCATTAAGCTAGGCAAATACAATACAGTTCTATGCTCTGCAGAGTACCCTTTCTTTTCAGTAGCTGTATTAACCCTCTGAGCTACTTAATGGTAAGAGCGAAAACTCCCATCGTTCCATCATGTACCTTAATGTAATACTAAAATCAGGAAATAATAAGTCTGCTGCTTCAAACTTTGTGTGGCAAGAGCATCTAACATTCATCAGTAATATCTGTGTTTTTTATGAGGGCTATCTGTATTCTACTGTTTGGGGATAGTAAAAGTAAACTTCATGAAGGAAATTGTTTTGGCGTTTGGGAGGTCCCGTTTTATGCAATATTTTCTAAAGCATGAGAGGCCAAAGCTTGACTCGCATAAGGACTAGGAAAGAAAAGCTCCCCACTTAGCCCATTGGGGAAGCATGACTGGTTCCTGGGGTCACATGTACAGCCCAATGCTGGGATGGGCCATCCTCGCATCCTATTCCTTTTTTTTTTTTTTTAACACCATTCCCTGTTTCTATCATGTTTTCTGACCGCACCATAGGTGGGCAGATTGGATGATACCCCAAATCTGCCCCCTCCCACCCAGAGAGGCAGAAACAACCTACTCAAGTCACTCGACTCGGATCAATGCTGCCTTCTCATCCTCCTAGACTTATCGGCTGCATTTGATACAGTGAACCACAATCTGCTCTTAAGAGTTCTTCAAGAAAGGGCTGGTCTACAAGAGACGGTCCTTCACTGGTTCTCTTCCTTTCTTCACAACCGATCACAAAGAGTAAAAATCAAAAACTTCGAATCCGACCTCCACCCTGTCATCAGAGGTGTTCCACAAGGGTCTGTACTCTCCTCCCCAGCTCTTCAACATATACATTGAACCCCTCACTTCTTTACTCAAAAAATCCAACATCTCCTTTCATCTATATGCTGACTACACGCAGCTCTATCTGGAAACCACCTCAATTGATGACATTTAGAGACTAAACAACACGCTCAAGGAGGTCCAACACTGGCTCACAACCAATCACTTTAAACTGAACCATGAAAAAACAGAAATCCTACTCCTTTCCAACAAAGGTGACAACCCCCAAATCGAAGAATGGGTCACAGCCATTGATGCCCTCAATGGTAACCTCTCCTTGAAAGACTCGGTGAAATCTCTAGGGATCACCCTAGACCCAAAACTGGACATGAAGAAACACATTGCAAGATCCGCAAAAAGTGCCTTTCTCAACCTAAAATTACTATACAAAATAAAACCCTTCCTCCCACCCAAGGACCTCCAGCAAGCCACCCAAGCATTGGTCCTCTCCAGAATAGACTACGGGATCGCTACCTTGACGGGGAAAGCAAAAACCTACCTTGCCCCCTTGAAGACTACACTCAATGCAGCAGCAAGAATGGTCACCGGAACTAAGAAATCCGAGCACATTTCTACAGCCCTCCGAGACCTCAGATGGCTCCCAGTGGAGTTAAGAGCCAGCTTTAGAACAGCCTGACTCATGCTCAAACCCCTGCATACAGGTAAACCAGAATATCTGGCTGCCAAACTCAAAAGTATGGTCCTAGACACAATTTATAAACACGGCTAGTGATGTGAGTATTACTTCTTCACAGTCAACAAAAAATCAGACTTAATCTGAACCTACAAATACATGGAGATGTATTATTAGCTTAACTCAGCCAAAAATGCAACAAAAATGCAGTAAATGCAAAAAACCCAACACAATTATCACAATAAATCCTACTGCAGTTTATTTACAATTTCATAAAATTTCAGGTGAAGTAGAAAAGGAAAAGGAAAGAAATTTGGTGCTCAAGTAAAAGAAGGTGCGAGTATAGGTCTTAGAGTGATTCAGTGCAAAAAAAGAGAAATTATTTTGGGGATCCCCCCACCAAAAGCCTACACCTGCCCAAACCACCCCCCCCCCCTTCTGCCCCCCTGTATAATAATTGTATATAGACTGTGAATGGGTAGGCTAAATATGTGCAATGTAAAATAATTTCTCTTTTTTTGCACTGAATCACTCTAAGACCTATACTCGCACCTTCTTTTACTTGAGCACCAAATTTCTTTCCTTTTCCTTTTCTACTTCACCTGAAATTTTATGAAATTGTAAATAAACTGCAGTAGGATTTATTGTGATAATTGTGTTGGGTTTTTTGCATTTACTGCATTTTTGTTGCATTTTTGGCTGAGTTAAGCTAATAATACATCTCCATGTATTTGTAGGTTCAGATTAAGTCTGATTTTTTGTTGACTGTGAAGAAGTAATACTCACATCACTAGCCGTGTTTATAAATTGTGTCTAGGACCATATTTTTTATATATATACAGTTACCCAGGTCCTATTGATTTCTTGGGTTTACCCCATTGTTTTCAATGGCCAAACTCAAAAGGGCAGGCCAGTCCAGGAACCTCAGGAGCTCCAGCTCTGTACTGCTCAACCTGCCAAAAACTCGCAAGCACAGAACCACAGCCAAATCGTTTGCTGGAAACGCACCTAAAATCCGGAACTCCATCCCATCCCACATCAGAACAATCCCCTTGTTAACAAAATTCAAGAGCCTACTCAAAGCCCTCTTCCTCGACCGCCCTCAAAGGAACTGACAGACCCTGGTTAGTCCCCCAACCGACACTCCATCTTTACTAATACTCGAGACTGATAACATGGTCGCAGCTCAAGAAATCCTCCTGTGTATAAACATTTTGATTGCCGATTATGTATGTATGGTTGATTATGAGATCCCACCTTCTGACGCAGTTCAAGACATCTTTTTGGGTATAAACTTTTCGATTACCGATTATGTATGGATGAATATCAGATCCTACCCCCTGCTAGTCTACCCTGTGGCCATATGCCAGTCCCTCGCCTGCCCTGTTCATTATTATATATGCTGTGAAGCACTCTGATACCCTTTGGTCCAGCTAGCGCTATACAAAACTACTAAAATAAAATAAATAAAATAAAAATAATTTGTCTGTTATACATGGGAAAGATAGAGTAGCCCAGTGTCAGTAAGGGTAAATCATCCATACCTTTCTTTTAATTACTTTTCCCCTTGAGGTCCGGAGGGCTTTCTGTCCCCATGAGATTGGCATGTTAGTGGCAAATGTTTAAATCTGCATCCCTCTCCCACTGTATTTCCTCTCTCGTTCTGCCCCCATCGCCCCGGATGGGGCAGAACAAGTTCTGAGTAACTGCAGTGGCTGCCTGTTAACAGAAGGGACCGGCCAACCACCCCATAAATCTATAAAATAAATCCCTGATACTAGTGAGTTTTTTTTTCACCCTAATAGTCCAAAATAGTGGTTGGGCAAACTTTTTGAGAACCACAACCAACTTTTCAGAATGACAAACTTTCGCACCCCACCTAAATTTAATGGACACGAGGAGGGGCGTTTCTTTTTTTTTTTTACGTAACCGAAGCATTGTGTCGTAGCGCCCTGTCATTTACATTTAACACCTTTTCTAATTTAGTGGCCTCTAACTTTGCACAGACCTACAGTTTACTCCTGAAACTGTAAGCGCGCAAATGACAAAGTGTGTAAATCAGGTTCCTGGGAAAATTGATCATTAGTGCATCATCAAATAAAGTGCATTGATTCGTTTTGCTCCTATTTAAATCTGTTTCCAGCACACTTCTGAATCACAAAAAAAGTACTTACATTTTTGCTTTTTCTAACTGCTCAACGAATACAGTTCATTTTAAGGTTTCTACATTTTGTTGTTTGTTGCAACATAAAAAAACACACTACACAACTTCCTGTGCTCCAGGGAGATTGTCACATAATTCAGTTTAAAAACTCCTCTCACTTTGCAGTCCGAGAAAGAAAAGCAAACACTAATCCCATAAGCAGTAGTTTGTCAGAAGACATATAGCCTGTCGTTTGACCTCTGTCTTTGATGCACCAAATTTGAAAGTTAAACCTAGAATTTAAGGCATCTTATTTTTCAGACTTTCACGACCCACCAATAATTGACTGGTGACCCATCAGTGGGTCGCAAACCCACAGTTTGGTTAGCTGTGGTCCAGAAGCAGGAAGATTGCCTCGCTCCTGGGTGGGGAGTGAGGGGGGGCACAGAAAGTCTGTAGCATGGGATGTTAGGGGGTAGCCCAGTGCCAAGACGGGCCAGTGCCTATCTTGGACATTTTACAAATATTTTTCCCATGTGAATGGCCTAGAAGGCTTTTGCACCCCCCCCCCCCCCCCCCCTCCAAGACATCAGATGAAGGTTACATCGTATAATTATCCCCCCGAAGTGGGTCCAGAAAGACTGTGGGTCCTAGGGGCAGGCTGAGTGTAAACCCATGTATGGTAGGTGGGGGCTCTGATCAGGACAGTGGACCTAGTGGTTTATTGTACTTGATTCGTATCCTAATGTTGTTGTCCTAGAGTGTTCTCCAAACAGGATTCCACTAGGATGCAGTGTTCTTGTAAATGGGGGAGTACCCGCCCAGACCACATGTGGCTTTCCTGTTGAGATTGGGGCTACAGATGCTTAGCTGTGCCACTCAGCACAGTCCTGCTTTATGCAGCTGGAGTCTTCACATTCAGTGATGTTCACATGCATGGCATGCTGAGCATATCTAAAAAGTGCATGTTTCAGGTTGCAAGGGGGGCACTTACTTGCAGTCCAAGTTGGGGGTGTAAAAAAGTAATTCCTTTGGTAGGAGCACTAGATGGATTCCCAGCCCCTGCGTCCGAGTACATGACCTCTGCGTCCTACACCCTGTAAAGGTAGTATAAAGGTACAATGAGCCATACATTTGAAGTGTAAAATAATTCCTCATGCGTTGCAGTGAAAGCACTCCATAAAAGACAACAGCATGAGGTGAGTGAGAAATACCCTCTGGCCAAAGCCTACTCTGCACCCATTAAAGACTTGAATAGATCTTGCAGAAATCTGAGCTGTTTATTGAGACTTAATAAAATGTACATGACGGTACAAGTATTTGGTTAAGGAGATCTGAACTCCAATCTCCAACCACTAGGGGCTGCATTGCAGCCAGTGCCCTGGGGGTGAGCACCTATATTTTGTATTCCTGTGGCACTGTAGTTCTTCTGAAGGAGCCACGGATGCCTGTGCGGCCTTTTCTGTAGTAGAGGTAGCGCTAGTGATTATACAGCTCTGGTGCCAGCTTAAGAAGGAGTTCCTTTATTTGAATGGAGAAGTGGTGTCATGCAAATGGGTGGAACGCGTACATCCATATATGGATATGGGTGCAGAGGCCTTCAGGAGTTTTACAGATTGTGCTCCTCAAAAAGGTAAAGCACTTTCAGTGCGCCCCAGAAGGTACCGTCTCGACGAGGCAAAGTGAGTTCCATGGAACACTCCACCCCAGGCACCCTGCTGCCAGTGAGTGTAGTCATTCACTGCATCTGGCTGCAGGGGCAATCACTTTCAGCCCATAGAAGTGCTTCACAGTGTAAGGCAGGGGGGCTGTTTCAAGCTGCCCCGCCCTGCAGGGGCAAGTACAGGTATGCCCGCGGAAGGCTCATGTGTAATAAGGTGTACTGTCCTTGTTTGTGTCTGCCACACTGAGTTAAAGGAATGACACAAACCAGGATAGTCACTTTTTTGTGTGGCACAGAAAGGGACAGTGCATCCTCACTTTGTCGTACGGGTCCAGAAGTGTGAGATCTCATCAAATCACACCAAAATGTTGATGAATTTAATTTCAGTAGATTCCATCTGACCTGCATTAGTCAATGGCCTATAAGACCACCTCTACTACAGGCTGTGCTGTTTTAGCACAGCAAGCCGAATTTACTGACTTCTTTTTTGTCCTCTGCGCTTCCCTGAGCACATGCTATCGCAATTTTCGTAACTCCTATCCTTCATAGCACTCTGAGGCAGCCTAATGGAAAATTACTAATTACCAAAGACATATGAACTAGTGCCAAAGGAAGGGATGGAGTCTCTTATGGCAGACAGTGGCTCATCCCCACTGGATGATATGCATTTTTGTGGTTTAAAGAAATGCCAACCATGGTCCCACAATGCACCAGTGCAGGGTCCAAGAGATAGGGTAACTGCCGCTCGAAGACTGGAGCGTTTGGTTTGTGGAGGTTCAGTCGACAAACTATTGTTTCAAACAGTAAATCAAGAGGAAAGGTTTATTTTATGTTGAGTGACGAAAGCAATGTAGGGGTCACGTTGTGAATTATCATGGGATTGGCTGTGCAGAGGGGAAAACTGGGATGGTTCACCTCATGGTGTAGTGCAGGAGTGAAGGTCTTAACTGTAGTGCGTAGTAGATAGAAGGGTGACTGCATCAGTACTCTCCCAGTGAAATGTGAACTGCTTTACACGCTGGTACGAAATGACGGTGAACGTTTTGTGATCTCTGGGACTAGAATGAGCAAGCAAGGCCATAGATGAAAAGATTTTTTTAAATGATGATAGAAGGGTTTCTGACTTGTTAATCTTACATCAGTCAGTCAGAATTACTTTATTCGATTAATACAAAATTAATCATAAAAGTTCAAAGATACATTACAGATAAAAGCTTTTTTTAAAAAGGAGCAGTTCATTCTTAACAATAAGTGAGTGATTTCCTGGTTTTCATAGACATACATAAACAGGAAGCAACACTGTAATAGGTTAAAGGGTCAGGCATCATACGAAAGAAAAATAGGGCTGGGCGACATTGTCTAAAATTAATCGTACGCAAAAGGGGAGTTAAAAACCTTTTCTGATGATTGCAATAAAATTTACAGAAGAAGAAAATGTGCAAATCCGTTTGGCGTGAGAGATCATCACATGGACAGCACCGGAGTTCATTAGTAGAGTAAATACCAGCAGGATGGCCCAGCATTAAGTAGATGTAATTAGGGCGAAACCTTAGGAGAATAAATCTATGCCGAGGGATTGTTACGAACTCCAAATAGGATGGTATCCCCTCAACCTGCGGTGGGCCTTCAATATATTCCTAAACACTCGGGTTACTACAGTTTACATAATTAGCAATGGTTAAAAAAAGTTTTTTTTTAACTTTTTTGCCACAGTTGTAAATGTTCCTGGGAATTCAAAAAGGCTACCTAGATCTAGGTTATGTTGAGTGTTTTTCACATACTTTAGCCATATCATCTTTATGTTGTAGAGATAAAAATCTAATATTATCTGTTGGGTAATGGAGACTGTATCTCTGCACCATATAGAGTGCCATAGGAGAAAGGGTGCTACGTTTATTGAATCAGGTATAGAGGGGATACTTAACTCTTGATGTAATTTGAAGTTGGAACAACTAATAGGGAGGCTCATCATTGATTTCCCCAAAAAATCCTCTATTGTTTGTATCCCCTTCACAGTTACATGGCCCCACAATCCCGCACCATATGCTGCTACTGCACTGGATTTGCCCCCATAAAGCTTACTTAAAATATCTGGGTTTCTTGTTCCTAACTTTTTGGAAAATGAACGAATGGCATTTATACTCTTTTCAAGCACGGCCCCACGATTCTTTACCATACTCATCCAGGATGCCTAATAATCAAAGGTTACCCCTAGGTACGAGAAGAACTCTGCCTGCACCACTTTGCGATTAGAAATAAAAAAGTACGGGGGATTTTTCAACATTTGACCTGTAATTCAAACTAATTATTTAGGTTAATTTGTATAAAGATCCAGATTTTTAAAAAAATCGACAGTTATTTAACAATTTCTAGAGCGACCTTCCCATTCGCTAAATTAAAACTGCATCATCTGCATATAATAAAATCGGGATGGACAGCTTGTTTATTCTGGGAACGTCTATGGCTGATTCTAGCAGTTTAGACTCCACCCCATTTGTATTTAACAAAAACAGAAAGGGTGCAAGGAAGCACCCTTGGCGAACTCCTCTAGTAACTGGAAACCATCTGGTACACTCATCCTGTAGACCGTACCTTACACATGCTTCAGCTGTTGAGTACAACTGTCTTACAAAGGTAATTATTTCCTCGTCTACCCCCATTTTCCTCATGATCTTCCATAGATGGGAATGGGAGATGCAGACAAAGGCTTCGCCAAGATCAATGAAGGCCAGAAATAAATTTACATTCTTAGCATGGGTGTACATAGCTATATGGAGACTCAGGTTTAAGCATTGATCTTGAGTACATCTACATTTTCTGAAACCATATTGCGCTGGGATCAGGATGTTCTTTATCTGTGCCCATTCCTCCAGTCTATTTAATAATTCTCTGCCCATATGTTTTGCCGTGCTGTCAAGGAGGAAAATTGGTCTATAATTTCTGGGGTCTTGTTTTTCTCCTTTTTTGTAAATCGGTACTAAAACTGCTTAAAGCCAAGAAGCAGGAGGTCCCTCTTTTACTATGGCATTAAATGTGTTTGTAAGTAAGGGGCCCCAGAGTTCAGGGGAATCTGTGAAAGAATCTATTGGGGCATCATCTATACCGGGTGCCTTATTACTGGTGCATTGTGCCAAAGGTTCACCTATCTCTGCATAATTAAAAGTAAGGGTGGTGCTGGAGACTAGAGAAGACTCTTCATCCATTGCCCTGAAAACCTCTCGCAAAACGTTACAAATTTTGCTAAAATGCTCCACCAATGGCTCCTCATCCAAGTGTATATCCAGATTGGGATCAGAGTCCAATTTTAGAAATGGGGCATTAATCGTTGACCAGAAATCCCTTGTGTTATCTGTAATAGATGCTATAAGTAATTTTTCCCAGGCTTTTTTTTTCAATATCTTTAGTCTATTCTTTCTGGCGACAAAGTAATTTAGACTGGCCGGTTTCACAAGTAGAGGATTTTTTGGTACAGACTTGAGAGTTCGGTGTAGGTCAGAAAGTGCTTTAGTGCTGTTATGATCTAACCATTTTGGACCCTTAGGTTTATGTGACCCACCACTCCGAGCGATTCTTTTTTACCTCAAGCAAAATGACTTGGAAGGCCTCAGTTGTAGACTGTGGATCCTGATTTGGATCTAAGCATATTGCGATTTCATTCTTTCTGCTTGTAACTACCTGGGGAATAAGAACATTGTTATCTATACCTTCTCACTTACGAGTTATCCCATTCTTTCTTGCTATAGTGGGTTTTATATGTGAGAAATTAGGGCCATGTATACCCGACCAGTTCATAAGCCAGGTTACGGCTGCATGATCGCTGAAACCCAGAAATTCAGCTTTGCTATTGTTAAGCGTTCCTCTTCATCTAGCTGAAGCTATTATAAAATCAATTGAGGAGCTGTATGGGGAGGAATGAAAGGTTTCTAGCGGGAGGCCAGTGGATTCCGATCGGGGGTTCATAACCTCCAAAACTTTGATAAAAATATGTTTATTTTGGGCTTTCCCATAGTGGTTGTGGATGAAGTGAATATTACTTCCTCCATCCTCCTCTATAAACCCACAGATTGGAGTTAGTGCAAGGGGGCAGGGGTGTGCATTAAAATCGCCTATCCACAGCACTGTCAGATCTACCCTACATAAACCATATATCCTGTTCATATTTTCCTCCACTGTGGCAACAACTTTGTGCATTTCAACCCCAAATAGATTATTATAAAAGTTCATCAGTAATATAGTGTTACCTTCTGGACCTTTAAGATGTAACATATTAAAATATTGGCATTCATTATAAGATGATAAAACTTCAAATCTCAGGGTATTCTTTAGAAATGTCACAACCCCGCCCTTCCAGCAGATGAGGCAATTGCGGTGGTGTAATACGACCTGTATCCATCTATGCTAATAGGACCCACTGCCCAGGTCTCTTGCAGGCATATTAAATCAAAGGTGCCAATGTACTGCCCTATTTCTGATTGTACCTTGGTGATGCATTGACGGTTTATAAAAGAAACCGAAGGGAAGAGCAAATATTTATGTCGATTCTGAGGGGTTATTAGGTAATAGTTGTAATATCTTTTTTTGCCATGACCTTGGATTTCAAGGTTGGGAGCACACGATCCCCTGTTATAGATTTAGTTTGCTTCCCAAGCCAAGAAACTCTGCGCACCATTAAAATGTTGCAATGACCTTCAACCTGTCCATTCCCTGTTTTATAAATCCAGTGGCGTGCTTTATGAATTAACTGGGTAGAGGTTTCTATTTGGTCTTTTTTTAAATTGGGATATTTGCCAAAATAACTACATTGGGACAAGCAGCTGGGAGGAGATCTAACCTAGATCCTTCAACCCAATTTTGTGGGAGATTAGCCCCCACCTCCTTATAGAGAAAGTCTCCTGATCTGTGCTTCTTTGACCCAAATGGGAATGAGGCACTGTGTCTGGTCCTTGACTTTGAGTTACAGATGATACCGGGAGAGGGCAAGCAACATAACCCCATATTTGAGCCCGGGTTACTGGGGTCATACCAAGGGTTTGATGGATCACTTCTGGTAGTTTTGCGCTACTGACGCCTTCTGTGGGATTAAGCAAGTGTCCTGGATGATTTTCCGTAGCCACACCCCCCCCCCCCCCATATTGCGTGTATCTTGATGATGCGGTTTCCCTTGTTGCCTTTTCAATTAATTCTAGGCGTAGAGTTATAGGTGCTAAAAGATCCTTAAATGTATCCAGAAAAACTTCCATGTCCATATTCAGGGTCTTGGGTGGGGCAACTATCAACTGTTGTAGGGGTTTCTCCATACTACCGACTGGTACACTTTCTGGTATACTTGTGCTCTTCTGTGGTCTCTTTGAAATATTTCTAGTGGAGTTTTTTGAGGGACCCCTTTTCCTCTTTTGCACTGGTGCTGCATCCGCTGGTGTTAATGCCTCTATAAAAGGAGTGGAAGTGCTCTACACAGATGTGGGAATAAGAGTGGTGGAAGGGCTTATCACACCTATGTTGGTTTTCCAACAGGTTCAGGGTTTGTCCCTCATGGGAGAAACCAGATGGGACATCCTTATTTGTTGCACTATCTACAACCAGCTTGGTCAATGTCTAGGGCTATTGCAGAAGAGGCTTTTGCTAAAAAGCTATCCAAGCAAGTAAAGTTTACCTCCTGTGTCGGCGTGTGCGTTGCTTTCTTCCTCTCTGTACTTGCGGCTTTTGTACCCTCTTGGAAAATTCACTTATGCCAGATGTCAAGGGGGGGGGGGCGCAGCCCAGGCTACGACGGGTGTGGACGGACCCACCCTTGGTCCGGGCACACCTGCGCGTTTCCCGCAATGCTTGAGCTCTCTGTGATCTTTATACCACCTCCAAGAACTGTGAAATGGCATCGGTCATCAGTACGCCGCAGGAGGTGCTGGGAGTCATGGTCCAGAGCCTTGGGACGGTCACCCAACAAACTGCAAACAGGCTTTATAGTGCCTGCAGGCGTGGTGAAATGGCATCGGCCGTCAGTACGCCGCAGGGGTTGCTGGGACTTGTGGTCCAGAGCCTTGGGTCGGTCCCCCATCCGGTACCAAACAGCAAACTGTCTTCTCGCACTGCGGGAGCCCTCTGTGATCCTTATAGCGCCTCCACGCGCGGTGAAATGACATTGGTCGTCAGCACGCCTTAGGGTGTGCTGGACCTCGTGGTACAGAGCCTTGTGCCGGTCCCCCACCAGGCAACAAACAGGCTTCTGGGAGCAAACCGTATCACTTTCGGCTCCTTACTCTGTCAGCCATCTTCTTTGGTGAGAGGGGCGCACTCCATTGCCTTGCTTGGGGTTTCTTTTGACCACACTAACTGGATTCCGCCTCCCCTATCCGGGAAGGGGTTGGTCCCGTCCGTATGTATTTCCTGTTTCTGGGTGCTAGAGCATGATTTATGCCGATTCCTATACATTGCACTCTGTATTGACTCTTACCTGGAGCCAGTCATTGTTGACTCCTCTGGTCTTTGTGGACAATGCTTTCCCCCTGGCTCTCTCTTTCCCAAGTACGTTTTTACTTGCCATATGCAGGGGTTGCAGTGCTTAATTTGTACAAAAAAAATAAGTACCAGGCGCATTGTCAAGAGGACTTTGCAGCTTGCACCTCCCATTACCCCTGCCAGCACTGCCAATGACAGGACCAACACAGCTACTAATCATCACACTTCGAGAAGTGTGACAGTCTGGACTGTTCCATTCCCCCAATGCTGTAAGAATAACTTGGGCAGCTGGTATCTGCATTTTTTCCTTTTTTATGTATATTGCATTAGTAAACACCTGTGTGTGCTTCTCTCTGAATCAGACAAACCGAGCCACCATGTGACAGAGTGTCATAAGTGCCGGTGTTGACAATTAAGTCCTGCTGCCAGGCACTGGAAACCACTGGCTCAAATTAAGCACTGAGGATTCGGGGTAAGTGAGGGGCTTGCCAAGAAAGGACATGTGGTGGTTTCCTGTCTAGGACTGTTGAATAGCTCATGAACATTGCGCTGATCTCTTTAGCATGGAGTTGAGATGTATGATTATTTCAGGTCCTTAGCAGGGTCGTACTGGGAATAAAGGTAGGCCTGGCACCAAAATAAAATTGTCCGCTGTTGGTGAATAAAATAGCTAACAAAAGTGGCTCACATTCGCAAATTGGAGCAGTTTTGAATGTGTTGATGTGTGGCGTTTTTGTAAGGTGTGGAACATTTGTGCTTGCTGCAGGCAATTTTTGTAGTTCTAGCATGGAAATCGAAGAATGAAAACAAAAAATGGCCCACCAGGCCATAAAACTAGGCTTTGAAATTCTGCATAGTTTTTCCCACTCTGTGCTCCGCGTGAGTATGCGAAGTTCCGTAAAACGAGGTGCGAAGTTATTTCCTCGCTCTGGAGTGAAGAAATGTTACTCCAGACCACCCCCCCCCCCCCCCCCCCCCCCGCAAGATTTCTCAAAGTGGCGTTCGCGGCTGGCACTACTGTTCGCATTGAGAAACTTTCAGTTCCCATTGAAGCTGCTGCTCGAGTAGAACATCTACTCGAGCGGCAGAAAGTTGTGCCCTCTTGCACTTCGCATGGTACCGTTCACGTTGATTTTCCAGTGCGGGACAAACACCTGGCGCTAAAAATCATCGTGAACGGCGCAAACTAACACGATCCGCTGCTTTCGGAATACTGTGTAGCACAGCTGTTATTGGCCACTTCATGGAACGCCACAAAACTGCCCAGGCCTACATAAAATTGGCCCACAAACAGCCAGAAAAGCGGCCCACATGCTATCTTATCACACCAGCCATTTGGCCATTGTCAGATTGCCCAAAAGGCCAGTTCTTACCTGGTTATTGGTTCCTCCCAGCTGTGACGCATAGATAATGTGCTGATTTCTTGTGGTGTCATCGCTTCGCAGAAAAGAATGGTACACATGGCAACCTCCGATATCAAATAAGAACGAAAATAGACAAGGCAATGGAAAACGAGATGCCACACGAACAGCTTTGGCACAATGATTTCCTAAATACATGCGCTGGAACATTTTCTTTATAGCAACGGCTGACAATCTTGTGATGCTTGCATGCGAGACAGATTTACTTAAAGCTGCATTTTCTTCGAAATCGGTCTATTTTTGGCTTCTAACCCATGTTCTTTCCTTTCATCTTTAGGTACAAGAGACAAGAGTCCCGCGCGCGCTACAGCATCGGGCTCGAGCAGGACGAGACCTATATTCCTCCCGGGGAGTCCCTCAACGACCTGATCGAGCAGTCGCAGAGCTCAGGCAGCGGTTCCGGGCTCCCTCTGCTGGTAAGAAACGTGAACTGCGCCTGCATGTAGAAAACATTCTTGCAGTCACTGGCAGTGATAAAAAGAAAAGCCTGGGACAATTGTATTATCATATGAGAATAACATTCGAATGTTTGTAAACTATGGATATCTCTTTGGGTGTGCTTCCTTATAATACTTAAGAGCCTTCATCCCAATATAAAAGCGTCTCTAATTTCCTTGCTACAGGCGACTTGTGATCTTAGTCTCCTGTAATGAAATAATTATGTTGTTGCTCAACTTTAATAACTTATTACAGTTGAGTTCTGAGTTACAACGCCTGCTGCTAGAGCCTGCAGCTGAGGGGAAAGGCGGGTCACAGAGCATTGTTAATGCTGCTTTTTAAACAACAAAAACTAATTGTGGCTTAGCTTCTTCTGCAGTTTTTCTAGATGAATCTATCTGCATGTTTCTACACATTCAAAATCCGTCTGATACTAAACTGATTCTTAAATCTTTTGAAACACATTTCTAGTTGCTTTTTGCACTGCAAACTATAATGTTATTCCTCGTGTGTTTACAGATAGCCAGTCTCTTTTAAATGAAATATCACCACATAAAGGACATATATAAGTGGTTCGTGGGAAGCATTATAATGTGACCATGGATTATAAGCAATAAACCATCACCTGCCATACATTATAAGGCTATTGCAAGTCGCCTTGGATTCCCATGACCGTAAAAAGGGATTTGGCCTTCGACCTTGTTCCTCAATACGGTCACGTTCTTCCTTGGTGACTTAGAAAATCCTTATAATGTATGTCGTTACTTTATCCCTTAATAACCTTGAGTCATAATAAAACACTCAACACTAACTGTGTGGTAAAGGAATAATTATGTACTAGATGTGTAGTTGACCGTGTTTATTTTAACCTCTAATTTCACGTCTCATTTTTTTTTCTCGATAAATGGTGCTCAAATCATAAAAACGTTTAGCTACAGAAAATGTAATTATTCCTCCAGAAAGTTAAACATTTCCGTTACTTAAAGCCAACGAGTTTTGGTGCCCTCGTTCATTGGTAGTGGATTTGTTGCATTAAAATAGCGGTATTTCCCAATGGGGCACTGGCCAACTAGCAGTGATCTTTGTCTTCATTTTTATTGGTGAGTCGAGAGGTGTCATATTTTCAAATTTTCTTGATCTTTTTTTTTTTTACTAGACAGGTGCTTATTTTCTGCAAGGAGCAATGGATTTGGACTCGAAACTCCCCCCGAAATTGAACCAAGCGAAACTTTTAGACACAGTTCAGATTTCAGAAGGCAGTTACATTTCTGCAGCCCTGATTGTTCTCTTGTGCTTCTTGTTATGTTGCCCTGCCATCTGCTGGCCAACTGAAAAACTGCTTTGACTTCTTTTTAAAGAAAATGACAACAAGCACGTCAAGGAGTGTTTAGGCACGGGGACCTGCTGTGATTTGGAATTTCATTCACACTACATCATTTCATCCCTGCTGGGACATACACAAGTACATTTACGGAAAATGGTAGGCTGCGAGCCCCCCCCACTCTTTCTCGGCTAGAAAAACTATGCTTCATTTGTGCTAGCTGCGAAAGCTGTTCATTCTGCCCAGTGGTGCTGAATATGACTGACAGTACCACACATCGTTTCTGCTGCTCCTTTTATGTGGATGACTGAACAGTAAAATACAACTTTTGACGAAATATTGCGTTCCCCAAAACAATTCTTTAAAATATTCAGAATACGAAAATAACACGAGCACAAAGAAATCTGATCCATACTGTGAATTCTTAATAGTTGAACTTGACAGTATTTTCATTAAAAAAGCATAGTTTCTGAGAAACTTTTTCATTGTAGATGAAAATATGATTTTTTTTATAAGTTGATTGCGTGGCATTTTCCAATTTGCTGGCACCAAAACTCACTTTAATTCAGTTCCTCTCCACTGTTAAACTGGGGGTCCCTAACTGACCTGAAGTCTCCTGCACTTAGAGTGGCTATACTACAAACATAAATATATAATTTAAAATAATTCATTATGCATTTTTTTTCCAGCAGACTAATAAATACTGTGCATCTGATACTGAGGTAGCTCGCTTGCATTCTCTGTACAACGTTTTCAAAAACATTTTCTGATGGAAACTTCTAATGTCAGAACCTTTTGCCTGAAACATATCTTGCCGCTTTAGGAATTTTAGTTCTTTAGGTCCTTTTTAGTTACCAAGCCATCCAAAGACAGTTCATTACTTCTATTTGCTGACTAAAATGAGGGAAACTAGGGAGGGAAGGTAGTTGTGGACAATATACATTTGTTTGAAGCCCTGGTGTCCTTTAGGGATGCTCCTTAGGCTTGCTGGAGACGAGTCATTGTTTTGAAAATTACTAATGAGTATTTCTGTCACTGAGTGAGTTCCCAGTATTTGAGAATGACCAGTTACTTACCCGTAATATTCACTACTCCGAGTCATAGACCTACCCTTCACAGTCCTTAAAATATGAGCAATAGCTCCTCCCCAGAATTTCCAAACAAAAACTCTCTAGCCCATCCCTACCCTCCAGGCCGCTCCCACATCCTGTGGCATATAACCGTTGACCCATGAAAGCACTACCTGTGCCCCCAAGCACAAGAATCTGAACAGTGAGGGAGGGATGGGAACCCAGACAGTGACGGGGAGGTCTACAACTCGGAGTAATGAATATTATCAGTAAATATCCGGTCATTACTGCCTCGTCAGACCTCCCCATCACAGTCATTACCATACAAGCATATAATAAAGTAAGACTCTGCATCTACAGAGTAGAGGAAACTGCTTTTATTAACACCAGCAGCAAGTCCCAACACCTCAACAGAACACAACACAGCATCCCCAAAGCCAGCGAACCCGTCCCACCCACCACCAAACGATAATGGGACATAAAGGTGGGAGGAGCACTCCAAGTAGCAACCTGGCAGTTCTCCGCCATAGATGCCCCCTGAAAACATGCCCAGGAAGCAGCCACACCCCAAGTCGATCCCCCTACACTGACCCAGGCGTCAGTACACCACAAACATCATATGCCGCCCCCACAGCCCACCTCATCCAACGACTGAGAGTAGCCCAAGAAGGCTTCAAACCCTTACCCGCCAGGCCAAAGGTCACAAAAAGTGAACCAACCTTACGAAAAGGCTTAGCATGCACCAAGAGCCCACATAACGTGGTTAAACAGTGCAGCCACACTTTATCCTCTGAAAGAGGATCCGGACAGAACACAGACAAAACCAGATCCTCCAAGCAGTGAAACGAGGAAGGGACCATGGGACCAAAGGAAGAATCAGTCCGGAGAGCAACCCAATCTGGAAAAAAACTCAAAATGGGCTCTGTACAAAGCAAGGAGCCCAACTCCCCACCCCTTTGGGCCGAGGTAATAGCGACAAGAAAAACCACCTTGATCGTCTAAAGCAGACACACCTCACCCCAGAGGTTCAAAGAGAATCACCTACAAGGCCTTCAAGACCAATGGAAGATCCCAACTAGGCGCTAAGGATTTATCCATGGGCTTTTGGAGGAAACAACTCCGTAGTAACCGGTACACCAACGGATCCACAGGCTCACAGTCCGAACCCCTAAAGGCCCTCACAGCTGCCCACTGAACCCGCAAGGAGGATACAGCCAGTCCCAAGTCGAAGCCATCTCTCAGGAAATCCAAGATACGCATGGGTTCCTCCTCCAAAGCAGACCAACCCCGAGCTGTACCTCAACCCTGAAAAGACACCCAATGCCTAGCAGAGGACTTGAGAGTCGAAGGGCGCCTGGACTGCTCTATAAACTCAGCCACAGTAGGAGAGCACCACAAAGCCACCAGGTTCAACCTCTCAACCGCCAGCTGCAAGCGGACAAGACCATTCCGGGACAGAAGGGGAAACAAAAGGTTACAAGGAACAACTGGCAAACTGCCAGCAAGGTCCCAATGCCAACCTCCGCAACAGAGGGAACCAAGGCCTCTGGGACTAAGCAGGAGCCACCAGGCCAACTGTGGCCCGATCCAACTTGACTTTGAGCAGGACCCTCGGAATCAGGGCAATCGGGGGGAAAGGCATACATCAGTCCCCCTCCCATCGAAAGGACAGCGTATCCACTCTCCAAACAGAGTCCGACTGAACCAGAGAACAAAACTTCTCCCACCAGGCATTCCCCAGGGCCGCAAACAGGTCCACCACCGGGATCCCAAACCTCTCCATCAAGCCCCCAAATACCTCCTATGTCGGAAAGGGAGGGAAACAACCTGCCCAGGCGATCCACCTCCGAGTGCAAAACCCCTGGCAGATGCAACGCTCTCAGACAACAAGTTCAACTCTGCCCACTAGCAAATCTGTTGCGCCAAGTTGGGGGAAGACTCTTTCGCACACCCCTGGCGGCTGACATAACACACCACCACCGTTTTGTCTGACCGCACCAGCACATCCCTCTGCAGGACCCAAGGAAGAAAATGAGTCAATAACCACTGCACCGCCTTCAACTCCCTCCAATTCGAAGACCGCTCTGCTTCCTGAACTAACCAAATTCCTTGCACAGATTCCTGAAACAACGCTGCCCCCCCCACTCCAGCTCACTGTCATCTGTCGTCAGCACCAACCTATCCTGGGACACAAAGGGAGAGCCCTGCAAGAAGTTCTGATCCTCCAGCCACCAGGATAATTCTCTGGCAATGTCCACATCCCCCGGAATCAACTGTTCGTAATTCTGAGACCCTGAACACGATTCACCAGGGGGTACAAGTGCAAACGGCCCAAGGAACAATCGTTCCCCGAGCAGACATAAACCCCTGAACCCGTAACCACTCTCGAGCCATGGAAGACTGGGCTACCAACACCTTCCTGAGCTTGCACGCCAGAGTCGGTATGCGGGGCACTGACAGGAAAACCTGCGCACCAGAGTCAGAATGCTTGGCACTGACAGGAAAACCTTCCCCATCTTGGTGTTGAAGACCCCCCTCCACACCCCCCAATGAACAGCAGTTGCGGAGTGGGGCACAGATGGGATTTCTCCAAGTTCAGAATCCAACCAAACTGCTGCAGGAGTCGGCAAACCTCCTATGTATGTGCTTGAACCTCCCAACACCCTGGGCGCTTTTAGGTAAAAGCTAAAGACGCAGCAATTCCAGAATTAAGATATGCAGGAGCGGCAGGGTCGGTTCAGTACAGCACCAAGACACCTCTCGTGTGCTATATCAGTTATAATAACATTAAGGAAAGAAGAGGAAGAGATCACCCAGTCATCCAAGTAAGTAAACACCTGGATCCCCCGAGCATTCAACAACCCCACCAAGGGTGCCAACACCTTAGTAAACACCCTAGGAGAGGCAGACAGCCCAAATGGCAATACCTGGAACTGGTAATGATCGATGCCCACACAGAACCGTAGAAATCTCTGGGAAGCCATGTGAACCAACACATGAAAGTAGGAGTCCCTGAGATCCAGAGAAGCCAGGAAATCCCCCATTGACAGGAAGGGCAGAATCCTCTGCAGCGATACCATTTTGAAGGACCAATGAGGGATGCACAAATTCCCCTCCTTCAGATCCAGAACAGGACGGAAGTCCCTATTTGGTTTTTGGATCAGAAACAGGATCGAGTAAACCCCCGACTCTGTTGACTCACAGGCACCCTCACATCAGCTCCTTTGGAAACCAGGTCCTGAACCCCTTCAATCAGAGCCAGACACTTGACCTGAGATCTTGTCACAGGGGTAGCCCTATACGCATCCACTGGCGGAACCCCAATTCGAACCGATATCCCAGCTTGACAATCCCCTAATACCACCAGGCCTGGAGGCCAACCCAGACCAATAGCAATCATGGCCTCCCAAATCAAATAAAACCCCTGGCTCAGCGCAGGCTCTAATGGTCCAAGCCAGAGCACAAGATTCAACCCCTATGCCGAGCAACCTCAGAGGGATCTAACCCCGTAACTCAATAAGTAACCCTTTTGGTATGCCTGATGAAGCACCCATGTACTGGACAAGCGCTTGACAAGTGTATAAATGCTTCATGTCAATTTTGTAACAACTCAGAAAGCACAAACCTACTAGGCTCTGTCTTTAACACCAGGAAATTAACTCATAATCCGCCTTGTCGGAGACCATAACCACTGAGCCCCCCGGGACACCTCCTAAATAAATGCACCCCCGCAGCTGAGGTCAGCAGAAAATGCAGAAATGCTTGAAGAAGTACTCCCTGTGAGTACTAACTGCTTCCCGTGCACCAGCCTCGTGGTCAGGGAGCCGTATGCCCCATGCTGTTGCCGTGCTGTGCAGGCGCCAGCAGTTAGCCATCCTTGACAACACAGAGCCAATGCTAACCCGCTTCTGCTGGGGCCCGTGCTCTGCAATGAAAGCCCGCCCACTCCAGGTGAACGGTGAGCATGCCACCACATGCTCGACTAATCCCTTACACCCCCCAGGTGGTCCCCGCTACAGCAGGGGATCAAACCTAGAAGAGAGGCCAGACTTTGCACCAGCAGTTCTTAAAAACATCAGTCCCCAAAAGAAATATGAGGGCAAGAGGCTGCGAGTCGTAAAAAAACGATCACACAGTGTAGTGTAGCTCCTATTTTCCCAATAGGCTCTGCGCATTGGAATAGTACCTACAGCAGTAAAGACCTAGGCCAGACGTTAACTAGGTCTACTACTGTCGAAACTAGACTTAATTTTTGGGTTTGCCAGCTAAGCTCAGAGTTCGCTAGAAACTTTCTCGAATGTTCAAGGAAGGATGAACTCCCCTGATTAGACAAGAAGGGATTTAGTTTCTGACAACCATAGAACATGACAACTTTGCTCTCCCCTAATCAAGAGTCAATCTCGAGAGTCGTGTGAGCACAAGGCAATTATTTTACTCAGTCAGTACGTGCATTCTTAGTCTCATCAGAATGTAGAGAAAAGGAAGAGACGGGCGTGTTCAATAAAAGATGTTATTTATTGATCAGTCTCTTTTCTCGTACAAGAGAAATGGATCGATATTATTGCGATACTTATAGTTAAGTAAAGTGCATACATTAGAAGCAATAGTATAAAATAATACTGTAAAAACATTGATATGGTTTCTGAGCCATATGATGTTTAAAATGATTAAAATATATTTACATACACATATACATTTGACTAAACGTACTCAACTGGTGTTTCTAAATACGCCTACCCCGTGTACCTGACCTAAGTCTAATGCGTGGGCGGGAATAGAAAGTTACAGTTTAGTTTAAGTTTGTTTTTGCCAAGTGAATAACTAAAGAATTCTCTAGGAGGGGTTATTCAGTTCTGTACCTGGAATTTAGGATGAATGAGGAATGGTATCTCTTTCTCTGCTCTCGATATTCCAGGCTGCCTGCGAGGGCTGCCCAGAAGCGCCGGTGCTGGGTCTCTCGGCTTGAGATAGCAGCGCGTCTCTCAGCGCGTCAGGAAGGCGGGGCTGCTGCCTGCGGGGTCTGCTTCTGCTCTCGGCTTCGGCAAGTATGGCTGCTCCGTCTTGTCACCACGCGTGTGTTTGCATAGGGCAAGGTCGGCAATATTTATACCTTAAAGGTGCCGAGATTGACGTAAGGATGGACATAGGTACGTCAATAAAGATGTCATACGACTTGCTCATTAGCACATTCTTTACTAAAGTTCTCTGTGAAATCAAAACAATGGCCGCACGGATTATCCAGGTTGTCATAGGTTTGATTTGTTATGAGAACGTCGTATGCCTTATCAGGGGCTGGAGGAATATCGCTTGTCTAATTAGATCTCAAGCGTTATGACCTAATCAGATAACACGTTCCTGTGCCGTAGTGTGACTGCGTCAGATAACGGTATCTGCATCATGGGGGATTTCTTGCCTCATGGGCTGACTGTTAGTTAACTAGCTAGTAAGTTTAACCAGAATAGGGTCAGGAATAGGGGGATCGAATCAGAACCTATAGAAATACACGACAACAGTTCCACTAAATGAGGGACTTGACCCATAATACCCACACAACGGTCACTATAGCAGACCGCCACACACTCACTTGTAACCAATCAGAGTCTTGCAAGGAGTAGTTTGCAGAAAAAATACCAGGATGTACTTACATGGGTCAAAGGTTATATGCCACAGGATGTGGGAGTGGCCTGGAGGGTAGGGATGGGCTAGGGAGTTTTTGCTTGGAAATTCTGGGGAGAAGCTATTGCTCATATGGTAATGACTGTGATGGAGAGGTCTGACGAGGAGGTAATGGAACAAAGCAGTAAAGATTGATTAAGTTTGTACTAGGCAGTTACTGTTTCCTCAGAAAGAGAACATGTGTTTGCATTGAACAAGTGATTCACCTTTTGGTTGTTAAATAAATTAAGAAAGTGAACCTTCCTAACTGGCCTCTCCAAAGTCTTTCAGGAAAAACCAAACGAGTTCAGAAGCAAAAAAAAAAAAGATATATTTTTTCGCTTTTCATGGCAAGATGGCGGCCGCTTAGCAGTGGCTGTAAGCAGCAGCAGAGCAATGGGGACGCGTTGAAGCCCTAGAACGGTGAAATCTCGAATCTGGCAGCCGAGATTGGGCCACGCATAAAATAAGGAACAGAATATGACCAAAGGAGAATGATATCCCCGCTTACGTATCGCGGCTCAGCAAGGTATCTGTTTCGGGCTCTGGCGATAGCCGCGGCTGTTCTCTCTCCCTGCGGATGGCAGCCCGTGTTCACGTTCGCTGGTGGGCGGGGCATGCGAGCAAGGCTGCGGAGCAGAGCGGAGCCCCGCAAGAGACCGGAGTTTGGAGACGGAATCAGAATCGGCGGTAGTAGCCAAAGAGAAGACACGTCCTGGGAGCTGAGGAGGGGAAGGAGAAGCGGCTGGAAACGGCATAGAGGAGCAATGGCTCCGAAAATACACAACTCTAAGGCGGCAACACTTAAGAGGAAAGGTGGAGCTGAAGGGGTGCCGGCAGCGATGGTGTTGGAGGAAGGAGAGTCCCGGCTGAAATTTCAATCACCCTCAGCAAGGAAACAGCAGCTGACGGTTAAGACACGACAGGCAACCGCGTCAATTGCCGAAATGTTTTCGAAAAGCGGCAAGGAGAAAGGTGCTGAGGAGGCCGTATGTCAAGGCGGTGATGGGTTACTCCGTGGACCAGGGGCTCAAGTCATCCAACCCCCCCAACATGTGTGTGAAAAAGAGAGCAACGAAAAAGATAGCAGCCCGCACTTGACCAGTGAAGAGCTACCTAGTCTGCAAGCACTTGAAGGTATCCCACCCGCCTCTGGGCAAAGCGATTACGATAATCACCCCGTAACCCCCACAAGCCTGAATCCCGCAATAGTAGGAACAAGAGATGGTCCAGAAATCCAGGACGTCGCGATGGGCGCCTCTATTCAGGTAGGCCAGCCTGTGAGCTGTCCCCCTCAGGGAAAGGGGGGTGAGCAGACTGAGGTGGGTGTGACTCTAGATGCTGATAGCCCGGCTATAGTTATCAGCAATGCCACTTCAGAGACAGCCTCCGGGAGCCTATTGGAGAAAGAGAAAGTCCCTAGCGAATGCTTCTTATCGGTTTCCGAGAACGCAGAGTGGTCTGATGAGGACGAACATAGCTCCTTTCAGGAGGATAGTATTCCAGACTCTGAGAGCGACATAGAACATGAACCCACAGCCACAGCAGTCAGGTCCTTAGCTATATCAAGGGGGCAAGATCATTGTGCGCTAAGCTGGGATCACTCATCGGCTATGCCATTACAGGGAAGCCCCATTATTGAATCCTCCCAGATGTCTCTTCTCGAGGTGATACATCAGGAAATCATTGCCCAAGACAGTAGGAAATCACAAGCCGCGATGAGGAAAATGCAAGGGGTTGTGAGGAAACTGTCTAAGGCTTGCACAAACCTGGGCGACAGAGTCTTAAATTTGGAGGAAAGAATAGTATCAACAGATGCTGAAGCCGCAGCAGCCACGAGTAAAGTTGACGCTCCTTGTTCTCAAGTGGTTGACATCCAATGGAAACTTGAGGACATGGAGAACAGACTCAGGCGGAATAATCTTAGGGTCCTAGGGATACCAGAGGGGGTCGAAGGCTCGGACATTAGAGCATTTACCATCAAGCTGTTCGAACAGGCATTCCCTGAGCTCTCTAGCTGGAACTGGCCGTGCGAAATACAGAGGGTACATCATACCCCGTTCAAAGTTCTAAAAATGCAAGAGAAGGGGGTGTGGTTTGCTTTATTTCAGAATACACCTTGAAGTGTTTGTATGCGGCCTAAGGATTAACAATGGTCAATAGTCTTTGGTAACATAGTTAGTTTTGTTCTGCATGCTAATTTATCAACCTTTTCAAATAATATTCCTACAGCTAAAATAGAATGAATTGTAATAGAAAAACCAGGAAATTTATTATCTACACAGATACTTTAGTTTCCACTCCAAACCAGTCAATTTAGCACGTAGGATGGCTCAGGTAGGTCAAAGCCCACCACAGACATAAACAGTGATTTGCTAGTTTGAATTGCATCAAGGCAGACTCAACACGTCCTTTCGAGGTTTGTAAACTGAATACCTTTAGGGAGTATGATAATGCCTCTTCTTTCCACAGCTTAGAAAAGGCAGACGTGTGGTATGGATTGCTATATGAAAAAGAAAGTTATTATTAAAATGTCACCAGTTGTGCTTTGAGATGCTGGCCGACAACATTCTAATCCTTACTCTGTCTGTTGTTTTAGGTGCAAAGGACGATAGCAAAGCAGATTCAGATGGTGAAGCAGATTGGAAAAGGGCGGTATGGAGAGGTGTGGATGGGGCGGTGGCGCGGAGAGAAAGTAGCCGTCAAGGTTTTCTTCACAACAGAAGAGGCCAGCTGGTTCCGAGAGACCGAAATCTATCAAACAGTGCTCATGAGGCATGAGAACATACTGGGTGAGTGTAAAATTCTGATGACGGTCCAACTTTGCAGATGGGAACCCCATCATAGGCAGGAGCAGTTCAGTGCCAACACCAGCAAAATGATCAAAAGAAAGAAATGTATACTAGAAACCAATGTGCATAACAGTGTCATAACGGCTAGAGTGGTCGACCATGAAGCTGGGGAACTGGGTTTGAGTCTTGGCAGGGACGTTCACCATCCTGTGGTTCTGGGCAAATCACTTAAGCTCCCCCTACTTAAAAAAATTAATGTGTCCATCTGTAACGCAACTAAGCGCTCCGATACCTTTGGGTTGAGTTCCCTCTAAATTAAAAAAATAAACCTCTGTAGGGATCAAGTACATGTGTTGAGAGTCACCCAAGAAAGACCAAATTGAAATCTTATTTTCACAAAGAACAGCAAAAATGAACACAGTCCTATCGTTGCCGCCATCGTGAAGCTCCGCATCCAACAAATACATTGCTCAAACTAATCTGTAGGGCAATTTAGGATTATTGCAATAGAAAATGCTCCACCAGTCGACTACGCTCGGGTCTTACTCCATATGCACACAGGCTCCAGGCCACCACTAGACCTCTGACCCAGGATAACACTGAATGGCAAAGTGGTAGTGGACAAGTTTTCCTCTTTAAAGTATGTACTTAGAGGACAAGAATCACAAACCTGCACTTGTATCAGGCCCAGCAAAGCCTTGCCTATGAGCCAAAAAGAATAGTTTCTGTATGTTTTCTCCAGTGCCTTGGATTGTGTCAAATTTCAGTAATATCTAGTTTGAATTGATTTGAACATCTGATTGATAATGTAAGCAGAACTTGCAATTGCCCTACCCTTCTCAGGAGTTTTCCGGTGCACTACTGAAGGAAGTTATATTACACGCCATACAATTCTTCCACTCCGATTTGGGTTCCGTTCCTACTGAAACGATAGGCTAATCTTAATTGAGGAGGTATGTCCACTGGCTGTACTTATTCTGTTTCTCAGTACCATAAACCCTTATCCATCTCTTAATCGTATGCCATATTTGTCTGGTCTTACTATTGGGTACCTCTCCCTCATCAGACAAAGATTTCCTGGCCAGTCAGTTATATTCTGTGTATATCATGGCAAAATAAGGCATGGACGCTTCAAAGAATTAATTGTGGCAGGTGCTTATCTGAATGGTCAGCCCAGAGCAAAAAATAACCAAGCTGCACCTGATGCTTCCAAAGAGCAAGAAGAGGGTAAATAACTCCCACATCTTCAAGATGATGCTAACACTGCATCACTTACCCTGAGTGAAGTTTGATGCTGATGGTTGTGTTTCAGAGAAGTAAAATGTGCCTTTACACAACTACTTTTCTATGAGTAAGAACAAGCACATGTTCACTGTGGGTGCAGTTCCTCCTAGAAAACAAACTTGCCTCCTGTGTTCCACATTATTACCACCTTCACTTTCTTATCTTGGGTGTTTGTTGTCGGTTGGTCTTTTGTTTGCAGTGAATGGTCATTATTCGGATACTGCAGTTCCTAGGCACTGGCTGCTGAATACAAAATGCCAACATTTATAAAATGCCTCTGTATGGTATTGTGAGTAATCGATATTTAGGGAATTCTGTGAGATGAAACCATGTTTAACTACTCTGCATTAATTTAGTGTGAGAAGCTGGCTTGGTATATGATGCACACTTATGTAAGTGGGCACCCTGCACCAATCCAGACAACCCTTATGGATATTTTAGTGGTCTTAAACTACCTTCGTAAGCTCTCTAAGTGGTAGCTGTGGAGAGCAGCCTTCAGGCTTAGTCCAGAAGGAGTGTAAAGCAGCTTGTTTTACCAGAACATAATCTTATAGGTATAGATTAAGGGAAAAAGAACCACACAGTGTATTTTATAAAAATATGTATTTATTATAAGACCCACACTAACACATACAGATATCTCCTAGCTGGAGATATACACAATGCACACTAAACTTCTCAATAGAAACATATAATTAGCACTTAATACACAGAGGTCACCGGGGAGGGGGGGGACCAAACCATGTAATAAATAGTGGTATGCGAACCACGACTCGAGTCAAGACTGTACCCAGAAAACGTAGAAGTTCCGGGGACCCAAGGAACTATCTGGGGTAAGTAACCAGAAGCCCCACGGAGGCCATGTGCAGAGAGATGGAGCACGACTGTGGGATCAATGTAAGTCAATGTGTAAGTCGCGGTTGCAATTTTGAAGAAGGACTATTCAGAGTAGACCCCGAGGAAACCCCGTGGAAGACAGAAGGCTGGAGAGCCACCCCACCCACTGATACCCTAGGAATCAGAATATCTTCATCAGCGGAGCCAGGTGCATAGGTGTGAAGTGGCATCGGAATCCACCATCAAACTCCATGGGAGTCTTCAGGAAGATGCCACTGCTGGAGAAGGTGAAGGTGTCCTGTGGAACCCAAAGGCGGATTCAGGTTGAGTAGTACCTGCAAGCAGAGGAGACAGAGTCTATGCCACTCACGAGTGACCAGGAGGCACTGTTGCAAGAGAGTTGACAGTGACCTTGGAGCTGCAGCTGTGAGGACCTGGCGACGCTGTGGAAGACCAGGAGCCATTCACAAGCTTTCCCACGTCAAATGTCATGCATTGCGGGGGTCAATGTCCATCGAGAGCACCAACAAGCATTGGAACTGCAAACAACGTGGAAAGTGAAGAAGGTGCAGTGTCTGGACCAGCAAGATTCAGGTGATACACCACAAGCAGGGAAGTCAGGGCAGGCCCGAGCAATCCGAGGAGCCCACAGAAATCAAAGAAGACACTCGAGAGGACCCACAGGCCGGAGGCACTCGAGTCGGTAGAGGACCTTGAGCAGCTCACCCGAGATGCAGGCCCACGGTGCAAGTGATGTGGCGAGGATGAAGATCTTGGTCACAGGAGATGCTTGAGGTGGTGTCTACTTGTAGCCTGAAGATCTTGATGGAAGAAAGCCAACAAGCCTTTGCAACAGCAAGTCAATGTGGTTCACAGGGGTTCAGTTCCTGATCTGATGAGGGATACTGGCCTCAAACTTGGTGAGAGGACAGGGCAGGCCTCGAGGGATGTGAAGAACTACCACCTGTGTTGCTGACGCTTTTGGAGTCTGTCGGAGCCCAGGATCAACAGACAGGTCAGCTTAGTTGCGGTGCCTGAAGATGCAGGTAAGTGACTCCTTCACTTCAAGGGAGATTCCTTGAGGTGTCTTAGATGCCCACAGGCCTTGAAAGGTTCCTCTATGAAGCACAGGCATGGACGTTGCAGCAGATGAGCAGGGCAATGCGATCAGGAGCAGCAGGAGTCTTCCCAGTTGCAGTCTTGATGCCCAGAGTGAAATCCAGCGAAGTCCAGAGTGCCCAAACGAGTAGAAGTGGTGTCTTGAAATACACCTTGTCCCACAACAAATCTAGGGACCCACCCTCAGGTAAACCCTTAAGTACCCTAAGGAAAAGGTTGGGAGGATTCAGGGTTCCCTCGTAGGGGAGGGGTCGGACAGTGGGGAAAAATACTCCCATGTCCTTTGACCAGTTTCGCGCCACAGCGGGAGCCAACAGCTCCCTGAGCTGGTTTGAACTGGACTGTGCAAGAAGGGCACCAAATTTGCCTTTCAAGCAACTGAGTGGCGCCTGCCAGTGCTCCCACCCAGCCCCAATACACTAAACCCTGCCTGGGAGGTGGTCACACCTCCCTGGGATAGGATACCTATTCTTCCTTCCCCTGCTCGAGCTTGGCTCAGCAGCTGGAGGGCAGAATTGTGTCTCTGGTCGGCAGCAACCATGATGTGCTGTCTGTGTCTAGAAGACTGGTACCAGTAGCACTGAGGGCCTACCAGAGGAGCTTTACATTTACGGTGTGGGGGTAGGATTCAAACATGTTTGATACCAAACATGATGGGGTTCGTTACAGCTAGTTTAGCGATGGTCATCGCGTAATGATGCATGGCCACTCTATATATCGTAATGGCTGATGCACTTACAGCCCTGAAGAATGGATTCTGAAGGTTGTCCTGCTCATATAGGGGCACCCTCACTCTTAGAACCGAGCACCCTGCCTTTAGTATTGAAAGGCCTGCTTTAGGGGTGACTTAAAAGTTTTAATTGCCGTGAACTTAGATATAGGGAAACCTATATCTTTCATAAGTGGTGCTAGCACTAGCATACACAGGCTGCAATGGCAGGCCTGCAGTTACAGTTTAAGTGGTCCCTAATGGGTGGCGTAATTCATGCTTCAGCCCATGGGGTCCCATGGTGTACCTATGCCCTGGGTACCTCAGTACCATATACTAGGGACTGACAAGGGTACACCAGTGTCCAATCTGGGAGGTACCCAAGTACTTACCATACCAATTTAGGGGAGAAAGCACAGAGACTGGGGTCCTGATTAGCAGGATCCCAGTCAGACTAGTCCGAAACAGCTTAGCACCAGCAAAAAGTGAAGGTAACCATAAACGCAGATCCTACTTTCCTACAGGTAGTTTAATGTGGCATCTCAGATGGCATCTTATTTTCTTTAAAACAGCAGTTATTTAGACTGATTTTAAGAATTACTTTGGGCTGATGTAACAAACAATATCATTTCTGTATCTAAGATTGGAAGGAATACCCTTCTATCAACTAAAGGATAAGGACCAAGCCGATGACATAGCTACGGCTATGATTTCTTCTGGCTGTATGCAGGGATGTCCATTTCTCATCTGTACCCTGACATGCATGAGAAATGTATTGCCTTACTGTTTGATAGTTAATCTGTTTTGCACAGTGCACACAGGAAGAGTCATTGGAATTCTGGTAAGGAGCTGGTGCTGCAAAGTCTTTGGCTGCCATTTCCTTATCTTCTTCGAAGTCTGCAACTAGCCAGCCTTCAAATGGTGTTACCTCTTACAAATCAGTACTTGATTCTGAGGGAAAAGAAGCTTGCTTCAACAAAAAGTAGAGATTTGTAACATATTTCATTCATGTAGAACCAACTTGAAATTCTTAATCATCGCAGAAAGTTGCTATTTTTGTAAAGGAGCAGGATCCTCAGAAAGAGGAAAGAGCCTCAACCTATTCGCATCAATGGACACTCACCAACCAGGATCCTATCATTTAAAAAATGCACAAGAAGGAAATTCTCTATGCCTTCTACCTGTTCCACAATTGAAGACTCCTAAATTTAAAAAGTGATCACCTAACCGTTTACAGGAGATTCCTAAAATGTCTTCCAGTAATGAGATGGACTTGATTTCAGGAAGCAAAAGATGGCAACGCTTCTAATCGAGGTAATTCATTGTTTAGAACATCAGAGTTATCGGAACACCTTTGGATCAGTGTCCTATGCTCTTGGTTTCTTTTGCGGAGTCCTTCCAAAGGGTGACCCTGAATCCAGTTTTGAATGTGATGCAGATAAACAAATATATGACATAAGAGCACCTTTAGATGCTTAATTTAACGTTCCCATCAAGCGGAAGCATCTGAAATAATAGGAGCCCAATATATCCGTTCCAAAGTCCAAGAGCCTGCTTTTCTTACAGCTATCAAATTTATATTGGTTATGCATTGAAATGATATTAATATGTTAAGGAACAACCCCATATCCTCGGAAATCTGGGTAGATATTTAAGAGACAACAACTGATACTGCAGAAGAACCTTTATTCCTAGGTTTCTATATCAAAACAAGTCTAATAATCAAATGTATGTGGCTTAACAGTATCACTGTATACACATGCAAAGTTACACAAGCATGTTGAAATTAGGGGCTCTAAAGTATGGAGCAGTGAGAATGATTGGTGAAAATGGTGCGATAGTGATACTTAAAATCAACAATCAGTTAACAATGTTGACTAAATAGTCTAACATTTCATATCAAAGAAAGACTCAAGACTGGAGTACAGTTTGGACAATACACCCCGAATGTTAGTCAACACATTATTATGTCCACGTTTTGATGATGGACGTAATGTTGAACATTGTCAAATGTTCACCACCCGTCACAGTTGTGGGTTAAATCCATTGTTTCCTTTTTGCTCACCATGCCACCCCGGTTTTGACCCAGCCATATGCAAACCAGTCTTGACCCTGCACACCATGGGAACAGTCCAGCCCGAACAAGCATCCTGGGACAAGTTTGGGGTATCACCCCATATCAGCCATGCTAGCTTTGAATCCAGTGGCATAGCGAGCACTGGACCCACGTCTGGGCACTTAGGGCGACTATAGCAAAACAAAAAGATGATGGAGGGAATGCTGAACATTGTCAAACATTCACCCCCAGCCACAGATCTGGGGTAAATCCATCATTTTTTGGTTCACTATACCACCATCAGGACAGTTGAGAAACAATCTCTGTTTCACAAAAATATAAAATGGAAGAACTGCAATGCAGACTGCAAAATGCTCATACAAATCCATTTATACGGACCTTCAATGATCCTAAGAATGTTCTTTACTTTGAACTGAGCCTGAATCATACAGACGATGAAGAATATTGAAGTAATTCACCTCATCATGCAGATTGGACAAAAGGGTTCAGGGGAAGAAAAGCCATTTTTATTGGTGGAACACATTGAGAAGGGGATTTTGGAATTTGGTGCTACTGGAAGTGGTGGTGTTGGTGATGACCGCTCAGCCCTCCACAGGGCTTGGTCGCCCCACTCACTGCTGCCGCTCCTGCCTGCCTTTGCCGCCTCCTGCCTGCAGATTCCTTCGCTCGCTGCCTGCTGCTCCTGGGAATTTCCCGCTGCTCCTGGGAATTGCCCGCTGCTTCTTGGAATTTCCCGCCGCTGCCTCCCTGCGGCCCCGCCCCCCTGTGATTCCATTCGCCGCCCCGCTCCCGCCACCCAGCTGCTCCTCCCTTCCGGCTCCTTACTTATGACGCCCCCATAGCGACCACGCAGCGGACGCGCGCAGCGGGAGCACCGATTGAGCGCCGAAGGTGCGCCAAAGGTAAGCCCGTCCGCGCCTGGCCCGCGCCCAGCGCCAGGACCCCTGGCCCTCCCCGCCGAGGCAAGACGACCCGACTGACCTACGACGCCGCCACTCTCAACGCACTCAATGCCGGCCGGACCCACTCCTGCTGCCGAGCCACCCCGAGACGCACCCACGGACCCTTCACCTGCTGCACCTGCAAGTTCACCTGCCTCCGAACCTGCCCCGCACCCGCCAAGACAAACACCAGCAGCAACCACCTCAAGTGCATCCTGATCAACACCCGCTCCGTCCACAGACACGCCGTGGAACTCTGGAACCTCCTCAACGCTACATCACCGGACGTCGCCTTCCTCACGGAAACCTGGATGAACGCCTCCTCTGCATCCGACATCGCCATCGCCATCCCGGACGGGTACAAGATCATCAGGAGGGACCGCATCAACCAGACCGGAGGTGGCATCGCCGTCGTCCACAGGAACACCATCCACATCACGACCAACGCCAACGACTCCTTCGCCGCAGCCGAACATCTCCACTTCCAGATTCACACCGACCCTAAGACGACCCTCAGAGGCACCCTCGTCTACAGACCCCCGGGACCACACACACAATTCAGCGAAGACATCACAGACTTCATCAGCCCGCACGCCCTACCCTCCACTGACTACATCCTCCTCGGGGACCTCAACTTCCACCTGGAGAACAACAAGGACCGCAACACCACCGCCCTGCTGGAAAACCTCGCCAACCTCGGACTCAAGCAACTGGTCAACACCCCCACCCACTACGCCGGCCACACGCTTGCTCCCGTCTTCTCTTCCAGCAAGTACATCACCTTCAGCCACGCCACTGGACCGACCACAGCTGCGTCCACTTCAGCTTCAAAAGATCCACGACCCGCCACCACCCGCAACAGGTACCTCACAGGAATTGGAGCAAGATCACCGCAGACCAGCTCACCACCTCCCTCAGCCAGAGCCCACCCGCCAACACAACGGACCCCAACGAAGCAGCCCGCAACTTCACACAGTGGCTGACCGCCTGCGCCGACGACCTCGCGTCACTAAAGAACCCTCCCAGCAGACCCAGAAGCAAGAAGGCATCCTGGTTCACCGACGACCTCAAGGACTCCAAGAAGACCTGCCGCACCCTCGAGAAAGCCTGGCTCCTCGACCGGACCACCGACAACATGACCGCCCTCAAACACGCTACCCGCAAGCACCACCAGCTCATCCGCACCACCAAGAAGAAATCCCTGAAGGAACGACTGGACAACAACGCCCACGACAGCAAAGAGCTCTTCACTATCGTCAAGGAGTTCTCCAACCCCAGCACCGGCACCAACGACATCACTCCGTCACAAGACCTCTGCGACTCCCTCGCCTCGTTCTTCCACCGCAAGATCGCCGACATCCACAACAGCTTCGGCGCCCCACCCACGCACCCAACCGTTGAACCAATGCCCCCCACCGCCACCCTTCGCACCTGGACCACGGTGACCACCGAAGACACAGCCCGCACGATGAACACCATCCACTCCGGATCACCGACCGACCCCTGCCCACACCACGTCTTCAACAAGGCCGACTCCACCATCGCACCCCAACTCCGGAACATCATCAACGCCTCCTTCAACACCGCCACCTTCCCGGAGAGCTGGAAGCACGCCGAGATCAGCGCCCTCCTGAAGAAACCTACAGCAGACCCCACCGATCTCAAAAACTTCCGCCCCCATCTCACTCCTCCCTTTTCCTGCTAAAGTCATCGAGAAGATCGTCAACAGACAGCTGACCGCCTTCCTCGAGACGAACGGATCCCTCGACCACTCGCAGTCCGGCTTCAGAGCCAACCACAGCACAGAGACCGCCCTCATCGCAGCCACCGACGACATCCGGACCCTGCTCGACAAGGGGGAATCAGTGGCCCGCATCCTCCTGGACCTCTCCGCTGCGTTCGACACGGTCTGCCACCGCACCCTAGTCCAGCGCCTCAGCAACATCGGTATCCAAGAGAAGGCACTGGAGTGGATCATCTCGTTCCTCGCCGGAAGAACACAAAGAGTCCGCCTCCCCAGTTTCGCTCCGAGGCCACCGAAGTCATCTGCGGCGTCCCGCAAGGATCTTCACTCAGCCCCACCCTCTTCAACATCTACATGAAACCTCTCGCAGCCATCGCACGCCAGCACAACCTCAACATCATCTCTTACGCCGACGACACCCAGCTGATCCTCTCCCTCACCAGAGACCCCGACACCGCCAGAACCTGCCTACACGAAGGGATGAAAGACGTCGCCGTGTGGATGAAGGACAGCCGCCTGAAACTGAACTCGGACAAGACGGAAGTCCTCATCCTGGGATCTTCGCCCTCTGCCTGGGACGACTCCTGGTGGCCCCCAGCCCTGGGCACCGCACCCAAGCCAACCGACCACGCACGCAACCTGGGCTTCATCCTGGACCCCTCCCTCTCGATGACAAGACAAGTCAACGCCGTCTCCTCATCGTGCTTCAACACCCTGCGTATGCTTCGCAAGATCTTCCGCTGGATCCCGACCGAGACCAGGAAGACTGTCACCCAGGCACTCGTCACCAGCCGACTGGACTACGGAAACGTCCTCTACGCCGGAACCACAGCCAAGCTACAGAAAAGACTCCAGCGCATCCAGAACGCCTCCGTCCGACTCATCCTGGATGTCCCCCGACGCAGCCACATCTCCAGCCACCTGAGGAACCTGCACTGGCTCCCCGTCGACAAGAGGATCACGTTCCGGCTCCTCACCCACGCACACAAGTCTCTCCACGGCCTGGGCCCCAAGTACCTCAACGACCGCCTGACCTTCCTCACGCCCACCCGCCAGCTACGGTTCACCAGCCTCGCCCTCGCAGCCGTACCACGCATCCGAAGAGCCACCGCCGGAGGAAGATCCTTCTCTTACCTGGCTGCCAAGACTTGGAACTCCCTCCCCATCCACCTTCGGCTGACCCAGGACCATCTCGCCTTCAGGAAACAACTCAAGACCTGGCTGTTCGAGCAGTAGCATACCCCTCCCCTCAAGCGCCTTGAGACCCTCCCGGGTGAGTAGTGCGCTATACAAATGGCATGATTGATTGATTGATGTTGAAGAAGAGAAGGTGATTTATGAGGAAGATTTACTAGGCAAGAGAAGGAATACGTTTTTGACAAGAGGTAGTTTGTTATAAAAAACGGAGGCTTGTACAGTGAATCAAAAGTAATCTATCTCTTGCAGAGTGTCTGAGCCACGGGATGTGCATGAGGTTCTGGCATTCGGCTGTGAAGAGCCTGGACAGAGAGCATCTGAAAAATCATTGGCAGCCACTTATTGGACTGACGACCATTACACACACACATACTTCAGGCAGGAGGTTCTAAAAACGAGGCTTGCCCTGATAGGGCATTAGTGTGGGTCTGAAAGGGCAAGGTAGAATGGTTGATTCGTCTTCAACTTGTGAGTAGCCTCGAAGTTGCATGTCAGGTGCCTAAGTTTGTGAAGTCATTGAGAAGGTCAACATTGGTATAGATCACTTTAAAAGTCTTACCCAGTTATTCACCAAAAGGATCTCCATTGGTGGTGTCTATCTTCGGCTTTAGCGGGTGCAACTTTACACCTATTCAGGTGACTGGCTGATGATGGTTTCAGGATCATCCAATGTTGTAGCAAGCCTTAAAATTCTTTGCAGAACTTGACAGACTAAGGATTCCTATCAATCATTTGCAAATAAATCCCCACTGAGATCATGTCAAAGAATGAATTTCTTGCAACAGTGCTGGACGTTTCCTTCATCCTGTTGTTTCTCACTCTGTAGAGAATTGTGTTCCTTAATGAAACTTTTTTTTCCACGTATGCAGTGTTGACGGCTTGGTGGTGGTAAGGGGCACAAGGTTTGATGGCCTTCCATGTGTATATACAGGGTTTCACAGGCATGGCTGAGTGAGTAGGAGAACTCTGTCGGTGCACTCTGTGCCACAGAAAACAACAATGAACCAGATTTTGCACTCCAATTTAGGAAAATTAAAGAGTTTCTAGGGCATATGTTAGTTTTAAATTGCAAGGTTCAGTTACCCGCCAAATTCGCTCATCGCAACAGAAATACAATGTTTCTAGCCCACTTTAGCCTCTTATTCATTTTTCCTGTAAGACAGAAACCATCTGGGGGTTCCTCAGGTTCCAGATCACCACTCCTGCAGTTGTTGAACCTGAACCCTTGCTAAGGAAAGCTACTTTGAGACAGCCAAAGAGGTGCTACAAAAATATCTATAAGGAAATAGTTTTGAATTAAAAACTTTCAACTGGGTGCTGTACCAGTCATTTACCTCTCTGAATACAGTCACTATTCTGATCGAGCGATCTGAATCAGGATTATATATTCCATGCAGTTTTCCACATTTTCCTGTGTGGAAGCATTGCTTGCCAGGGATATTCCTGCATGCATTCTTATCCTCATCCCAATTTCTTAACTCTAAACAGCAACTGACTTTGAAAGTATCAACTTCGAAAATGTTAGCACCATTACCCTAAAGGAAAAAGTAGATGCTCCTGCATCCTTTGTTTACTATTGTTTAAGGGGCAGATTGGGAGTTTAGAAGATGTGGTACTCTGTTACAATTGTGACTGAGTACCCTGTCCACCAAACCCACTGTCCACCACCTTATTATGGTTGAGTGGAATGCAATAGCTTTCGGTTGATTGGAATCTTCCTCCGACAGCTTGAAGGGTAGGGGGCCATTGAAGGAAGGGTATAACACCACGCACCCTATTTATGGCAGACGGTGTGATGTCTGTGAACAAATAATGACCCCCCCACACACACACACACTCACACTTTCAGGAAAAAAGTTCCCTGGGAATGTGGGTCATTAGTTATGTTTTTCAGTAACAAAATCCAACTTTGGAAGTTTAAAAAAAAAAAATCTTTGGTAAAGTTAGGTGACTGGCCATCAAAACCCATGGCGGCTGTCTGCAAAACTTTTTGTACCTTGACATGACACTTCACAATGGCAGTTCCTATCCAGGTTCCGAAATCAGGGCTGAGCTTGTTGGATCACTACATTTGGTACATCAGGGTGGCGGATATAATGCAACCGTGATTGAATGCTAAACTATAAATCAGGCCCTTTGCTCATGGCTCATCAAAGCAAGACATGTCAGGCTGCTCTTTGATTATTAGATGTGCAAATCACTGGGCGTTTGCAAATTTAGATATGAAATTTATATATTCTTATTGTTTTTTCAACCTTACATTTTCTCTTTGGATGCTGTGTTGTTGTAAATAGCTAGTCTTACTGCAATTTTAAATGTTTTTTCCCTTCGTGGTTCTCTGTATACTTTTGTGGTTTTTGTTATGAACCGAATAAAGTATTTTGACTGACTGACTGACAGTGGGCACCTCCTAACCATTGCACCTGAATTCTCCACAGGGGCACCCAGGAAGAGTTCCACTTGGTCAAAGGTGCCTCTGAAATAGAAAAAAATATGCCTTTATTCCTGAGTCGGTCTGTATCAGTACATAAGTGCAAGGAGAGGGAAGTGTGGGTCTTGGTCGACCATCCATGTGGAAATGTAAACTGGATGTTCAGCAGTAATAAAATATGTAATATGAAGACAGCTACACAAACGTACATAGGCTACGTACCATTAAATTAATTGTAATGCTTTTCTTTCTTAAGGCTTTATTGCAGCAGACATCAAAGGCACCGGATCCTGGACCCAGCTGTACCTAATAACAGACTATCATGAGAATGGCTCACTGTATGATTACCTGAAGTCAACTACGCTGGACACCAAGGGCATGCTGAAGCTGGCGTACTCCTCCATCAGTGGCCTTTGTCATCTCCACACCGAAATCTTTGGCACCAAAGGCAAACCCGCTATTGCCCACCGTGATCTGAAAAGTAAAAACCTCTTGGTGAAGAAGAACGGGACTTGCTGCATAGCAGATCTGGGCTTGGCTGTCAAATTTATCAGGTTAGTGACATTGAAATGAGGATGTAGGACTAAGCCACCAGCTAGAACAGGCATGAAACAAACCTTCAGACATTAGAAATCCAGGGGTCATTCCAATAGGCCTCATCCCCTGCATCATGAATGTAAATTGCATGCCTTACTTATGTTGCTCTCTCTGGTAATTAGGTGCCACAAATAACAAAGTAAAGTTTACCAAAATTGACTCTTAGATGTCTTTTCATTCTACCTCAAGAAATATCTTTGTGCAACTGCTGAACACAAGGAAATATAGGTTATAGTAAACCTGGGAAAAATTGGAATGGTATGTCCACTTCATTCTTTTCAGTATAGCAGAACCTTGCCAAAGGGAAAATCTGGATTAACTATTGTGTCCTTAATCCGATATTTCTGTCACTGTTATTGGAATCAACCGCTGCAAAGGCTTTGGTCGCAAATAGTGTATTGTCACTCATCTTCATTTAAATAAATTATTGAAGCATTGCAGATACTTTTTGGGAAATTTCTAAATCCTATTACCCCCAATAAATAGCAGTACATGTTTGAACCTCCGTAATTCTACTTCTAATCTTTCTTCACGCAAAGCTAGCTATGATGATAGTAAAATACATGTACTGTTCTGCTGTTATTCTAACTGATTTTATATGTGTAATGAACATGTCCTTATGAATATTGTGTCACACATCTTGATCAATATCGTGAATATATATGATTTTGTGAAGACCTAGGCTTCCCTGCCCTCTTGGTATATTGAGAAGTTTGGACTCCTTCCTTCATTAACAAACATTATGGAATACTCTCTCAGCTATTCTGGTTTAAGGGTTGTAAACCTTATTGCATGTGGTAGCTCTTCCCAGATATCTTATTTTCACTATCTTCATGTTATCTGGAATGCTACAGCATGCCACGCCTTGCTACAAGAGGCACAAGAGCACGTTTTGCAAGAATTTATCAGAGTGGGAAAGTACAGCTTGAGAATCTTCTGCTTTTCAATTAATTTGAAACTAAATTTATATTTGTATTTACACGATTAAAGACTAGAGCGCATTGCAGTTTGGTAGCATGCTATTCCAGCGGAGTTATTTCCATTTTGTGCCAGATGATTTGTGATATTCTTCTAATTCAGATTATTATAGGATTTTGACGGATCCATGTGTGATGCTAATTTCATGCCCTTGAGCAAGTGGGTTGTTCCACATTATTAGTAACATTGTCACCTGTACAGATCATAGATTATCAAGTTGTTTCTAGTCTGGATGACATTTTATTGGAACAAAGTTTTCAAGGCATTATTTGTGGGGATCGAGTTTGTCATAAAGATCAACTTGGAGGGTCATTTACACTGAGTAGAGACACTAAAGCTGTAGTATAGACACACGCTTAATTGTGCTGCAAACCAAGATTCTGGAAGCATCATTCATGCAAATGTTTTTAGTGCATTCATATTCCAGCAGACCTCTTTTTCAGCTGACATGCAAGGGACATGCATGGTGTAAAGTTATGCAATAATGATTGCACAATTTCTCAGATGGCTTTGAAAAATCTTAGAATGAAAACGTAATATACCTCGACATTTGAAGAGACATTTTTGTTGTTTCCTTATGCCTAGTGTTGTGTAGCTGGATCTATTTCAACTGATACTTCAATGATTGAATTTGTCATTGAAATTGAGGCTTTTGCAGTCTCTTACATTTTATCCGTATGATGCTAATGCAATGTAATGTGAGCTCTTTTGTTATCAATGGGTATTTTTTGCTTCTCCTCAATATGATCCCTTTATTCCTCACTTGCTCTGGAGTAACAGAGTTATACTGGTTTACTATAGATTCAAGTTGCATAAAGTCATATCTTCACCATGCTCCTAACTTTTAAATGATTATTGATTGTATCCTTCCTGGAAGTGATTTCCATTACTTGGCGTCTTGAACTGGAAAAATGTGTCACCAATTGATGTTGTCTTGTAGAATGCAATCACTAGTTTGAGTGTTAATCTGGAACAAAATGCCCTTTTCTGAGAGGATTTCTCAATCTTCGTTTGCAAGAAAATCGTTATTCTGTTCATTTCTGTTATACCTGGCATCCTTGGCGTGTTCCCCTGACTTTTTGTCTTCTAACCTACTCTTTTGCGGACTTCATTTTGCTGACTTAAGGATTTTGGCCACTTTACCACTGCTTTCCAGTGCTAAAGTGCATGTGCTCTGTACACAAAACAAGGAAACATTGGCTTATTCACAATTGGCATATTTAATTTACATACAAGTCCCTAGCAGAGTACACTATATGTGCCCAGGGCCTGTAAATTAAATGCTACTAATGGACCTGCAGCACCAATTCTGCCACCCATTCATTAGTTCTTTAAACATGGCTCAGGCCTGTCACTGCAGATCCTGGGTGTGCAGTTCAAACTGCCATTTGGACCTGGCAAGCTAACCTACTTGCCAGACCCAACCCGTCCATTTTATTACATATGTCACCCTTAAGGTAAGCCCGAGGCAGCTCTTTGGGTGGGCTGCAATGTATTAAAAATGTAGAACATGTACTTTTTAGTTTTACATGTCCTGGTAATGAAGAACTGCTAAATTTGCTTTTCACTGCTGCAAGGTCTATTTCTCCCACAGGTTAACATTGGGATTGCCTTAAAACATTTTTTAAGTGTAATTTCCAATTTTGAAAAGATAGAGCTTTGGAGTGTGGTGTCTCTGGACTCAAAATTTAAAATCACAACATATGTTGAAGTTGGACTTTAAATTGTAAGTCTGAAAATGCCACTTTTAGAAAGTTACCATTTTCTTACTTTAACAAATCTGTGCCTCTGGCTGTCGCTGAATACCCTTCTGGGGTAGGTGACAGCTGGATTGTGTGCATTCCCTCTGGACATTCCCTCTGGACATTTGAATCCTGATGGCCTATCACCAAGCTGACGGGCCTTCCTGAGGTAGATTGGGAGGGAGGAGCTGACACTTGCTCCTGAAAAGGGCTGTCCAAACACAAAGTGCTCCATAGCCCCCTGTAGTGAGTTTGGAGCCAGGGCAGGAAAGGCAAGGACCTTGTGATCTCCAAAGACCTGTTTGATGTCTCCCCACTGCAAAGGCACATTTGGGTATAAGTACTGGACCCCTGACAACACCAGATCAAAACTTTGCTTAACCAAGGACATTCTGCCTGGAAGAAGGTGCTGTAGTAGGGACTGCCACTTTGCTACCTGCATTGCTGTGTTGGCCTGCTGCCTGCTGCCTCTCGTCTGGGAGTGAGAATGACCGGACCTGTTCTGTACATCCTTGAACCCAAGTTTTTCCTTACCTCCTGTTCTGTGAAGTGTCAGGGTCACAATAGAGGTCACAAAAGACTTCTTGCAACACTACTGGTTCTACCCTTGCCTAAGGTGCCCCCTCCTGTCCTGCACCTCAGAAGTGGGTTCTACAGCAGTTTTCTGCAAACATTGATGCAGTGACCCCTTTGCAGCGATCATAACTGATGCAGTGCCTTCCGACGCAGTGCTGATTTGATGACGACGTGGGTCTCGACTGCAAGGTTTGACGATGACACAGAACCAATCCGAAGATGCCGCTCCCAGGCTCGATCCAACACAGCGCTGGCCATTCAACACCGACTGAGAGGCTCTATTCCGACTCATCGACCTGACTGTGTAAATCGGAACTGACGCACTGAGTCCTCGAAACAAAAATGAACAGTTTGTATGTATTGACTCTAGCATTGATTTTAAATAGCATAGATTCGTAGTATAATCAGCATTGGAGAAAGTTGGAGTGGACTAGATGTGAAAAACGGATGTTTGCAGGATGAAATATGAGGGAAGTGAAACAGGAAAAAGCAGGCGTGTAATTTTTCTTTAATTGCCCGATAATTTAGTCAGCCCTGCCACATAATTTGATCCTCCGTTACCGCGAAGTTGCAGTGGCCCTGCTTACGGATTCACGCCTGCTCCCCACCTTGATATAAAGTTTTAGGCCAATGTTAAAGATTTTTTTTTATGTCTGCATATAGTACTGTAACCCATTTCCCAAACCTCCTTCCTACCCCACTAATGAGACTCCTCATATTTCCCACTTTCAGAGATTTTATGGAAAAGAGCCCTACAATTTGGAACAATTTTGTTAGCAGCGATCACGGGTGCATGTACACAAACGCGGCTACCCTCTCTCCGTCTCGCTCGCACTATAGAGAGAGGGCTTTACGGCTAATTTCCTAGCAATTTGTTCACTCTGTGGTTTTCAAGTCCAAGCACTGAGTGACTCTGGGGAAGAGCGGAAGCTATTTCTACATTTAATGACTATTTCATTATCACTGGCATTATTGCACAGAATCCTGCAAATGAAATAAACCGCAATTGTTAGTGGCCCTTCCCCACTTTCAATCCGATCCTATCTAAATATCTAATCCTAGCCAAGGGTATGACATATTTTCCAGAAAGGCGCTTTTTGTACGAAGATGCTGTCACTGTGGTGTATCTGGGAAAGGTTGCTAGAGAAATAAATGCCAGTTGCTATCTCCGGGGACTAGCCAACTGAATTTATTTACAGTATTCCATTGGAACGTTTAAAAATGCTTGAAGCAGAGCATAGCCTGTGCCCAGAGAGACAAAAAGATACCCCTCAAATGGCACACATAGATGAGATTTTAATTTATTTTTAGACCATGGTACATCATCCGTGCTAACTGTTTCAAACATTTGCTGATCACTTCATTTGCTTTACTTTCTTTCTCCTTTTTTTCAGCGACACAAATGAAGTAGACATACCACCAAACACGAGAGTTGGCACAAAACGCTACATGCCCCCAGAGGTACTGGATGAGAGCTTGAACCGAAACCATTTCCAATCCTACATCATGGCGGACATGTACAGCTTTGGACTCATCCTGTGGGAGATAGCGAGGAGATGTGTATCAGGAGGTAAAGGAAGGGGGAGCTCGGAAAACATATCCGCTCAGCTCAGTGGTTTTATAGGAAGCAGCACAAATCTCATTTCAGATAAGCAAGGGTCACACGCATCTCATACAAAATACTGTGAACAACTCTTATTTTTGGCAGAAATATAGATCTTTACCCGAAAAGCATGCTTTTTGTCATTTGGTGTAAATCCATTCAGTAGCTTTTTTTTTTTTTAGAAATTAAGGTTAAAAAATGTATTTATATCTGGATGGCTGGGTTTGCGGGGCACTTGCGAGAGTTCCTCAAGCACACAGCATTAAATAATAGAGCAGTCTGACCAAGAGGACCTCTCTTCCCGCCAGTTCTGTCCCTCCCATCCTGCGAGTCTTGCAGGAGCTCGCACTCTGATTGGCTGGCTGCAGCATGAGGACAAATATTGTGGTTGCGATTTCAGGACATGGGGACTTATCCCCGTGTCCTGAACCCCGTGTCCTGAAAATGAAAGTGACCAGAGTAGGGGGACCCTGACCCCCTGGAACCTATATTGAGGGGGGCGGGGGAAGGGGGGTAGTGGGTGGGGAGGCAGAGGGACCATCACAGGGCCAAATAAAAAAAATGTTTTTTGGATTGCCTCAATCCTGCACAGGTACTGTGCTTGCTCCTGCAAGATCGGAAAACCATTAAAAAAGGTGCGCGTGTGAGTGTTATGGTGTGTTGGCTCTGTATGTGCGGTTGCCCCTGCATCTAACCCAGACTGCACACAGCCAAAGGCCATGTGCGGCAGGGGTTTGGCTGTCCTCGGCGAAGGGGGCGGGGGGGCCTTGATCCCTGCAGTCAACCTCACACTGGGCACGGCCAATGGCAGTGGCGGGAAGGGATTGGCTGCCTGCGGGGTATTGTATGCCCATGTAGGTTGGGGGCAGGACTTGGCCACTTACGGCCAACCCCACACTGTACACGTCCTTCGACGTAGTGGTGGGGGGGTAGCATAGTTAGATATGGGAATAAAATATTACTTTACATCAAATAAGCCATAGAAATTTCCAGAAATAAACAAAGGTAAAGTGACTTTATAGTTGGTAATTGCAATAATTTCTTACAGGGCATTAAAAAAACTCAGTCACTGTAAGAAACAAAAGTAAAAGTTATAATATCGTTAGCTGAAAAAGAAACTTTAAACCTACCATTTTAAACAAAAAAAAAACACTAAGACTCATACCCTCGCCGTGCACTGCTTATGACATAATTTCCTTTTCACCGTTTGTGCAGATACCTATAAACAATGTTTGGGCTGATCAGTTCATATGTGTATCTAGAGTGTTTCAGTAATCCAAACTTGTTTTGCACGAGTGCTTCTTGTACATAAATTAACTTGCAAGCCTTTCCTTTCAGGTATAGTAGAGGAATATCAGCTGCCATATCATGACATGGTGCCCAGCGACCCCTCCTATGAAGATATGCGAGAAATTGTGTGCATCAGGCGACTCCGACCCTCTTTCCCAAACCGGTGGACTAGTGATGAGGTAAGGCCTTGAGACGCACCAGATTTATATACCAATTATTAAGTCCTTTCGAATGGATAAACCTTAAATAACTTCACTGATGACATCTGAAATGACATTATTGATGACTGCACTGTCAATCTTGAATAACTAAATGTATTAATTGTCTTTAAAATATTTTGAATGAACCCTCTCCCTAGTCAAGGCCACACATCCTTTATGTGAAATCTCGTTATTTGTACATGTCAATGGTGTACAATTGCCTCTTTGAATGTAATTAATTTGGAGCCCTGTATCTTGTTGTGCCTTGACCCTCTCTGTGCAGCATCCACTGTGGGCTTGTTTTTTAGGTCGAGCCTGGTCAGCGCACGCTTTGCTCTGCGAGACATACTGTATTCAGATATGGACTTGAAGCCGTGCCCACACTCCACCCACATTTGTCATTCGCTTGCGTCATTGTCCTTCGTAAATGCTGGTTTCTGATTCGTTAATATGCTCGTTAGTCCCTCCTTAGTACCACCTTGTCTTCATTTGTAACCTCCCCAGAGGACTGGTCTTTGTACTTTGGTTGTTACACAGTACGTTTTATTTGGTTTGTAAGCACTATTTTCTTTAATAAGTTTCTGCTACTGCAGGCACGACATGCCTTCCTACAACATTCAGTGCGCCATGCGTGCTTTCACTTTCAAGTAGCCCCAGACAATGGCGTATGCTTCTTTGAAATGAAATGGGTCTCGCATTTACAAGAGTTGGAACTATTGGTATTGTAAATGACAATGCATTTTATTTTATGTGTTAATTATAAAAACAGATAAATAAAAGGCATTGTCACTTACAATGCCAATAGCTTAAACTCCCGCAAATGCGAGACCTATTGTATTGCAAATGCTTGTTCCTTTTCTCTTTTTTGTCCAAAGACTGCAACAAATTTGAGTGGCAAATGTGACATCGTGTAGACAAATATTTGAGGCCATTTGGCATGACTGTGCTGATCTATTTTGTTGAACCGTGGTTTTTTCCCCCCCTTTTTTATCACACTATTTCTCATGCATTTTTGTTTTTTGTATTTTGCAGTGCCTCAGGCAAATGGGAAAGCTTATGACAGAATGTTGGGCTCAGAACCCGGCCTCTCGCCTTACAGCTTTACGAGTTAAGAAAACTCTTGCCAAAATGTCAGAATCACAAGACATTAAGCTCTGATCCATGCACAACATCTCCAATGGATGCCTAGAGGATTGGACTTGCCTTTCATGGCTGGAGAAAAGAAATGACCATTTTAATAATATATATATTTATATATATTGAAAATCCCTAGTGAGCCGTGGCACGGTTCCTGCAGATCGAGAAGGACAACTGGAGACTCTGCGCCACATAGAAACATTGTCGAGCATGGAATTGCCTCGGTCTGCCTGCTTTGAGTCTAAAGCATGGTTTCAGTGACTTGTTCAGAACTTCCTTTTTTGCTTTCTGTGAAAGCCGATAACGGTTGAGAATAAAAAAAAAATGAAAGGATACTGCTTTAATTTTATAATGAAAAAAATGTTTATTGTAGAAGTTAAACTATTGTTTCATACAGAACCTGAAGGCACTATGTCTAGAGATAAAGCGCTAAAATTATATTTTGTTTTTAGTTTTAATAACAGTTGCACTCTACCAACGCCAGAAGAAGCTCAAGGGGAAAAAACTATCAGCCACCCTGGCCCGGTCCATAAACACTTTTTGGCAGTGGACAGACATATGCTGAATGTACTGTGTTAATTTTCATTTCTCACTCTGAAGAAAAGAATAGACTTAACAGGATACCTATGCTTTTCACAGTAAAGACGAGGGTAAACAATTGGCCAGTCCCCTTTTTTTTTTTTTAAGTGGTGTGAAAATCTTGTCAAATCTATTTCCCCTTTTCTTCTTTCTATTGCAGTATTTGCTAATATGGCAGCCAGCATTCCTAGGAAATCCATACAGCTCTACAGCGACACATATATTTGGTTTCAGTTGTCATCTATGTGACCACTGTGAGCTATTCTTTAAGGTGGTGACCAGTTCTTCTGAAACTGGCACACACATTAAAGGACCATCCATGGTTATGCATTTAATAGAATCGTACTCTATTTCACTATTAAGAAGTTGTTTTTGTATCTGTTTGGTAGTTACTAGGAAGTTGTGAAAGAAAGCAATGCCACAAATTAGGTCTTGTTTCAAATTCCACGAAGGCAAGAGAAAACTGATTTGGTCAATTGTATGCAGCATATTCTGTAAAAGTTCACACAAAGCGCCTACTCAAGAAAATTGAATATGCAAAAGTTTTCTTTTTGTTCATAATTAAATAAAACTTTTCTCTAGTACAAAATATGAGGCAGTAGCCGAAAGCATTTGCACAAGATTTTCATTTTTCTGAAGGCTGAACGGCCCCTTTTACTCTTTTAAATAAGTGTTGCTTTCTCCTTTTCCAACTGCGGTGTTGGCCACTAGGGGTTTGTGCCATTACGTGGCTACCAGAAAGTGATCTTTTATGCTGCAGACTTTAAACTGAAACTCCATAGACAGGTCATTGTGGAGGTGCGGTTATTGGGGAGCATATAGACGTTTGCAGCCTTGCTGCCTGAACTAGGATTTTAGATGTCATTTGAACTGCCATACTTCACCAGCACCAATATTAACATTAGAAAATGTTAGGACTAATGCAAGCTAAGTGCCTTTTCACATATGCACACAATCTGTGTTCAGTGGCAGGAACCCAGGTATTAGCCAATCCGTCTAACTGTGCCTGGATACTGGATCAAGGGATGTATTTGGGCGTTTATCATATCAATAATCGGAGAGAATATTTCTTTCCTACTTCAATCCAGAGAGGTTACAATTTTTGTCTTTGTATTTGCTCATGGTAAGGTGACATTGTAGTTAACCAGAGCTGTGGAGTCGAATAGTATTGTAATGTATTTCACAAAGTAGCCATGCCCTAATCTCCTGACTGATCATCTGTGGGAAGTGTATCCACCACCTCGCTATTTCCTTAGCTAAATCCCTCCATAGCTTGAAATATTTATTCTGTAAACTTTTGTGGTGGCTGTACGTAGTGAAAGATTTTACAATGATTACAATACTTTTTTATTGTGGCGAACTGATTTGGAAAAACTTTAACTTGGAGGGATGTGGGCTTTTCATAGACCTACAATTAGCCAGCACCTTGGATATTCATTTTAATTTCAGTTGTGGTTATGCTTTTTACACACTTCACAAGGAAAAATATTGAAAAAGATTGTTTTGGGATTCGTAAATCAGAAAATCCATATAGTGTAACAGATTAGGAAAATCCAAGCCTGTGCTGTTTAAAAAAGAAAGCTATTTTCTCTGAGTTAAACAGCATGGCTGTTACCTCTCTGCGTCCTTTTAGTGGACAAGGGTGCTCCTCCATGTTGTTTTCTTGCAGGATCTTCTGGGTTCAGTCGTGAGTAGAGGACGAGAGTGGCTAACTTTGCTTCTAGTCAATCAAGGCAGCTGTCAAAACTGTGCCAACTTCAGACATTTTGTGACACTGGTGGAGTTTGAAAAGTGATGAAAAATATTCTAAAATAAGTTCTTTGCTGGAGGAAAGCACTACAAAAACTACTTTAGTTTAGGCTTAACACTGTGAACTTCACAGAAGTATTTGTAGATTTTAATTTTACACTTCCCTCTATATTTTGTGGTACTCTCCCTTTGTTTATGATGCATAGAATTCATTTTAAGATGGATCATATTTGATTTTTCGACATCTGAACAGGAAAATTAAACGGCAAAGAAATGGAACTTAATTATACACAGTTTGAGAGAAAGGATGATTGGAACATTGGAATTATTCCCAAGCGGAATTTAAGTGAAATTACCCACTGAAATATTAGGTTTCGTAAGTTATTGGGTACAAATTCATTTGTGTGCTCTTACTGAAGAATTACCACAAACGGTTTTAATTTACTTAGTGTCCGCAAATGGCAGTAGAACTTTCACTACTTGTGGCTCATTGTCATTTACATTTGCAACAGTGATCTATTTTCATTGCAAACGTTCATCAGAATTCTTATTTTCTTTTGTTGCCATGAGACATCATGCTGCATGAAGTCACCTGCCCCTTTTGCAGCAAGTTTTGCATTCTTCCATATTGTGCTCGTTTGACTTGTCAAATTATGTGGAAAAACACACTTAATGTTATGTGATAGGTACTCTGGTGGCAAAAAATTATGTAGCACCGGTATAGAAACAAAACCTAAACCTTGGTTCAGAGAAAACCAGGCTCCACTTGAGCCTTGAAAGTCTTGTTTTTTTTCTTTTTCTTCTAAAAAAAATATAAAACATTTTGTGTGAAGTTTCCTCTTTGCGACCATGCAACAACCATACAATTTAGAAGAGAATCGTCTGCAGTTAGAAAAAGTCCTATACTACTGTAGTTCCCTCACAGTAACACTGACTGACAAATGTATCTGCATTCCGGTCTCCTTTGGCAGTTGCTTTGAGGAGCCATTCTCATTTAACTGCAAGAATGTTCTACTTTATGAACAAAAAAATGTAGTCCAATCCATGTACTGTACTTTTTCTGAATTTTTTACGAATATTTCTTTCCAGACAACTCAAAAATTGCTTGCTTTTCAACTAAAGCTCTTTCTATTTCAATTATTCCATTATTTTTGAAAGACAACCTATTTTCAATTTTTTTCTCTGAAATGTTCATTTCTCAGAACTGAGGCCATTATTAAAAATAAAGTGGTGCAGATAAAGCCTGAATAGCCTAACACGTGGAAAACATTTGTCATAAGCGATATTGTGTATTTATTCAGTGTTCAAATACATTGCATTTGATTCAATATTTTTAGAATGCAGGTGGGATACTAAGCTAGCAGCCCTTGGCTTGTTTTTAAGAAAATGCTTATTTCGAACCTGTGCCTGTTGAGATTAAGGGAGTAAAGCTGAAATGCTTTGTGCTTCCCGAAAATTTGTTTAGCGCTTTTTATTTTTAAAGAAAATGTGCACAACACCCTTTCCATGGTACCATGTAATGATGGACCACAACAGAAGTGTTGATTTAATTTATTCACACTGTACAAAGCACTGTTTCATACCTTCAACCTCATGTTGAAAACATGTTTAACATTTTAGAATTTGTGCAGGCTTTGAAAATAATGGATGTCAGAGCCACATTTTTCAAATGTTGGGGGCTGGGGGGTATTTGTAAATGTCCCATTATACAGTTGTCTAAAGTTAGAAGAGCTATTGAAATTTGAATGAGATGTTCCAGAAATCCGCGTGAAACCGAACCTGATTTATCTGTTCCTGTAGAGCTTTATAAAAAGTTTTCAAAGTGGGAAGACAGAAGGAATTTTTATTTATGTACATTCTATTTTTTGTTCTTTACTACTGGGGTGCTGAAGTAGGCAGGTGCATCCAGTAATCAAACTAGTAGCATCTCTTTAAACAAATACAGCTTTATTTTTATGACAGAACAATCACTGTGATAAAGAGGTTTTCAAGGTTAGCTTACCAACTGCCCTACCAAATCTGTTGAGGAGTTAAACAGTGATTGTTTTCTGTATATTTGGTAATAATATTGTTAATAAAGTCATGGAAGTTCCATGGTAAGGAGGATCAGTAAAGATGCAGTCTTTTTTAAAACATTATCTACTGCTGACTGAGGGACAAACCCCATTGTAGGATGCCCAGGACATCACCAAGAGATGGAAGTACTTTTTTTGGCACATGTTGGAAGTGTAATTGTACACATCATCTTTTCGCAGTTGTAAATGCTCTAAAAATGTACACTTCATTATCTTTTGGAACACAAGTTGAGGCAGAGAGGATTAACAGAGTGAGTGTTGGTAATGTTTGACAAGAAAGAACTCAGAAGCAGAAATGCTGCATTCACTTTAAGCATTCATAAATATGGTATAACGCGCATGATAGAGAAGGACCTTATGATGTACAAAGAGTTCAAAGTTGAAAGGCAGTCATGTCCTAACACTCCCTCTCCAGCCATATGTACCCTGGCAATTGTGAACAGTGATTTTTGACACTGGCTACCTGCAGTAGTTTGGCAGACGCGAGGCATTCGGAAAATTGTAAGATGTCCTTTGCAGCATATTTAGAATATGTACTCTATATACATTCTAAATATGGTGTATAAGACATTTGCCAATTTTGCCATATGGCCCGTATTCCACCAATTTTGTTTGATGTCCCACATCCGCCAAATTCGAAATAATCTCTCAGTTTTTCAATTGTATGATCTCTATGTTAAGATCACATGAAGGTACTGAGGTGTTTATACCTAGATGTTATTTTTTTGGTTTCTCAGGTGTTTCATATTAAGCAAAACGTCCAGCAATTGGCACTGTAAGCTGCACAGTGCAAGCTTATTACTGTTACAACAGCAAAACTGTACGAAGATCAGCATGAAAGCAGGAATCTTTCAGTAGCGCATAATGTGTTAGACTGTAACTGGGTGGTTACTTTTCCAGGGAGTGAGTTGGTAAAAAAGATTCTTTTTTCTGGAAACCCGTGCCTTAACAAATCTGTAAATACTGTAATTTCAATAAATGACCAGGGAACAAGCTGTTACATTGTATTTGTTGCACACCGTATATGATTGTTGTGTAAAACATTCCCCGAATAAATGGTTCCATTCTCCCCTGAATATTTTGTCATTATTTGTATCGCAGCTGTACACGTGCATTGTGATGGAATACTCTGTTATAATGTGTATACTTAAGAAAAATGCTCACTGTTCCACCACTTTCTTGATGTTGCCATATCATTGAATATTTTCTATGCGTTTAATACCTCTCTGCAGCATGTGCTGTTGCTTCAATGTAATTTCTTTACAATGTAGGATGGAGTAATCTGACTTCCCACTTATTCAGCAATAATACAATTTCCCCCCAAACAAATGATAATAATGGTGAGTATGTTAATAAAAAGTTTGTAAATATTACTGCTATCATTTTCACCTGGGCCACTGGAATTATGTGGCAGGGAAGCATCAAATTATGCTGAAGAAAAGGCAAATTAGTCCGCATATTGCCACCCAATTTTGATGATGTTCATTATTTTGTTATTTTTTGCACATGGTAATACAGCCTGGGCAAATAATTAATTTCACCTCACTCGTGTCAGATTATCAACTCAATATAGAAATAAGCAAATGGAATATGGCCATTTAACCTTTGCCAAGGGATTTCCACATTATGTTGCAAAGTTTTTAGTAACTTTTGATCCGTTTGAGCTAGAAACAGCATTTCTTTTGTTAAAATCTGCTGATAATGCAGCAGATGATGGATTATGTGGCAAATTCACAATTATGCGAAAAAAGCCACTGCCGCAGAATTACATAATTCCAGTGACTCTGGATTGACATATTTAAAAGAGACGCATTGATTAAACAATCCCATTCATTAAGATGTTCTGACTGACTAAAGGGATTCCAATATAGCTTAGCACTGGGTCCCAACCAGCCTATGTTGTTTCTGTCCAAAGTGGCCACCCCTGGCCTCTCTCCATGATAGGCAGATCTGCTAGTGATGGGGTGGTGTTCCCAGCATATTTTTATAAATTCACTACTGAACATCCTCTAACAAGCTTTAGGGCCAGATGTAGGTGGCCGTTTCAGGCCATTTACTGACCGGTAACGGCCGATTTTGGCCGTTACCGATCGGTAAATGGGTGACAGGTATGTAGGGGGCATTTTTTTACCGATTCGGTAAAATTACCGATTCGGTAAATTTACCGAATCTGAGGCACCCAGATGTAGGTGGGACTCTTCTGAGTCCCAGAGGCCTTACAGAATCGGTATTTTACCATCAAATCCAATTTGATGGTAACATACCGATTCCGGTGTGCATGCACATGTGTGCATGCACACCTATGCCATGTGACAGGCAGACCTGCCCTTAGGGCATGTATGCCTGCCACATGGCACCCGAGCCTGTTTTGGGGGGGGGCAGAGGGTGTCAAAGTGACACCCCCTGCACCCTTGTGAAAATCTGTATTTACCGATTCGGTAAATACTGAATCGGTAATGCCCATTCATTCCTATGGGCTCAAAAGCCCATAGGAATGAATGGGCATACCGAATCGGTAAATACCGAATATTTCCGAATCGTTATTCCAGCACATCTGGAATACCTACATATCCACCCCTCAGATTTACCGATTCTTAATTACCGAATCGGTAAAATTCAGTAATTTTCGGTAATTAAGAATCGGTAAATCTATTCTACCTACATCTGGCCCTTAGTGCCTTATGTAACTGGGAAAGAGAGAAGTATTGGTCCTCTATCAAGTCACTTACTTTTTACCTGTAGATTCCTCAGCTTGTGAATCTCCCCGGTGCCTGACTGGATTCTAAGTAATAGTTTTCCTGTGGCAGTAAGGGGCACTATGCTCTGGTTTGATGTTGGGTGAGGATTACTATCAGCAAATGGATGATCTCATTGGCATAGACCACATCCAGATGCTAGACCTCATTGGGCATGAAAGTAATGAGATGGCTAACTTTTTCCCTCCTATTAATACCAGTACTGCAGAGTACCTAGCATTCCAAAACACCAGTTGATTATATACTTTGGCAGGGATGGAATTTGAATGCTCTTTGGGGCCACTATTCGAAGAGATGGTTAATTTAGAGCAGTCCTTAAGAAGGCAGCAGATGTCTTTAAACTACCTTTTTCTATGATTGATGACAAATCCAATCTCAATACAGGGATTCTTCAGTCAGCTTCTTCATCTTTCAAACCTATATGCATCGAGAGGGAAGTTCCCCCGTCAATCTCGTTTTGTAATAGCATCTCGGACTTTTTTGACTCAAAAATTAAGAAAGTGTACGAGTCCTTTGGCCCAGAGAAGACCACGGTAAAATCCGATCTAGCAGGTATAATATCGGACCGTGCTATTCTGACACAATTCGACCTAATAGACCTAAACACAGTCAAGCGCGAACTAAGTCGGTGCAAATCTGGCTCGCCGGACGACCCTTGTCCCCCTAAACTGTGGAGTTGCATAGCAGACTTTGTGGCCCCCACCATTCAGTACATATGGAATCTGTCCATTTCTTCGGGGTGTTCCCGAATATCTGGAAACATGCCACTCTCCTCCCCTTAAAAAAAAACCTAATGGAGACCCTAAGGATCTCAATAATCTCCGTCCGATCTCTCTCCTTGCAGCACCAGGCAAAATGCTTGAGAAAGCCATCCAGCGTCAACTGAATCAATTTATTGAGCACAATAAAATTCTACACGAGACACAATCAGGTTTTAGACCCGGGTTTAGCACTGAGACGGCTTTAATTGAGGTGGCAGAGTCAGTGAGGTGGTCGATGGATTCGGGAGACTCAGCGATGCTGGTGCTCCTGGATCTGTCGGCCGCCTTCGATACAGTCGACCATGCTATACTGCTGGCACGACTGGCGGAGATAGGTATCCAGGACCAGGCATTGGAGTGGCTACAGTCGTATCTGACCCAGAGAACTCAGAAGGTGGCTCTAAGGAACGTCTCCTCTACACCTAAAACCCTGAGCTGTGGCGTTCCACAGGGCTCGGCCCTAAGTCCACTCCTATTTAACGTTTACCTGGCTCCACTCTTCACGCTGATTGCCAACTGGGGGATCAAGGCAATTTCATACGCCGACGACACCCAATTGGTGTTCCCATATTCAGAAGTGTCAGAGGCATCCTTTCTGAGCTTTAAGGGGTGCCTTCAAGACGTGGCCTGCTGGATGAACACTAATAAATTAAAACTGAATGCTAGTAAGACAGAGGTGATCTTCTTCGGCAAAACCCCCCTCCACCACCGGATTTGTGGTGGCCGGCAGAGATGGGACAAGCCCCCTCGCCCAGCCATTCAGCAAAAAATCTAGGGGTGCGGTGGGATGACAAGTTGTCCTTTGTATCACACATCCAGCAAGTTGCCGGCTGCTGTATGAGTAAGCTGAGGAATCTACGCAAGATCCTTCGGCTTCTCCCAGCTAGCTGCCGCAAAACTATAATCCACGCCACAGTTACTTCCAGGCTAGATTACGCTAACGCTCTGTATCTGGGCCTACCAAAGCGCCTTATACAGCAACTACAACTGGTCCAAAATGCGGCTGCGAGACTTTTAATGAGGATTCCTTTTAAACACTCAGTCTCTCCATATCTCCTCTCCCTCCATTGGCTACCAGTTGCAAGCAGAATAAAATTCAAAGCACTTACTTTGGCTTTCAGATCTATTTACGGTAACTGCCCAAACTACCTGAAAGATCGACTACCTAGGTACACTCGGTCTCGCTCCCTCAGATCCAACAACTATGTTAGACTTGTAGTTCCCAGAGCAAAAAGAGCCCGACTGGGAGGACGAACCTTCTCGGCCAACGTGGCGACACTATGGAACTCGCTCCCCCATGCTCTTCAACAGGCCCCATCCGAAGTCTGTTTCAAGCATCTGCTGAAAACCTGGCTGTTCACCCAGCCACGCTAGTTGCCACCCTCCTCCTGCCTCTACGGTCAGGACATCTTGTTCTTACAGCGCCGGGACACCTCCTTGTGAGGTAGCTGATCGCGCTATACAAAACTCAGTATTATTATTATTATTATCTACAGAGCCCTTGCTTGTGTTCAATGAGGCCCTGATTGCACCTATTCTGTCAGTGTGAAGTAAGCCATCTTCATCCTTTATGGTAAGTCACTAGATTGCTTGCTACTGCTGCACAGAAGGGAAGGATCTGCAGCTTTCTCTTGGCTCACCCTGCCTCAGCAAGCCTAGTGGCACAGGTGTCCTCCTGCACTACACAGAGCCAGGAATTATTCCTCAATGCACCTTTTGATTCAAAGTCTAAAAATACTTTTTTAGTCCAGAAGCCTGGTTTTTAGGTCCACCAATGGGACCCGCCTCTTGTCAGCTACTCCTACACACTGTAGGAGATGGCATGTTCCCTCATGGACCATTTTTGTAATAAGTTTGCTGAGGTTGTTTGAGATGGACAGAATGCGGTAAAACAGATCCTGAGGACAGACCTACACACTGTGGACTCGGTGGCAAGGTCATTGGGCTCCATAGTAGCCATCTGACGTCTTGCCTGGCTCCACTCTAAAGGATATCCAGGCAAATATGATGGATTTGCCCTTTGATGGCTCCTGTCTATTTGACAAAATATCTGATTCAGTCCTTGAACATTTTAGGCAGGGGCAGGCCACGATTCTCTGGAATTGGTTTTTCCTGCCCACCAGTTTCACTGTCAGTATTGCAAGTTTTGCAGTTACTCCAAAGGTATATGTTTTCGCTAGCATCAAGCCTCTCAACCAGTTCAACAGCAGGCAAAATAATTTCTCAAGCAGCATGGTGAATTCAAGAACACACAAGGTCAGCATTAACCATTCTCCTTCACCACGTCCTTCCCCTCCTCCGCTCCTGCTCCACCTGCAAAACCGATTTTGTTTTCCCTCAAGGGAGCATAAGCCACCTGTCGGAGGGAGATACTTAAAGGCTTGGCAAGCAATTACAACAAACAAGTGGACCCTGAAAATCACAGACCAAGTTTATGTCATGCCTATCGTTCATCTTGGCGAGAAACTCACAGTAGCCTCTCTAAATGCTGCAAGAACACTAGCCCAAAAACAGCCTAGTTTTCAAATGTCTTTCTGAAATGAAGATGGTTGTCCATAAGGCGAAGTTCCAGGGTTGGGGAGTTTCATAGGGCTGCTGCCAATTGTGTGAAATAATTTTCACCTGTTCTTGTTTTCCTTATTATTGAGGACTTCGCTAGGGCCAAATTGCAAGACCTCAGATTCTATGCCGGCCTATAAAATTCAACTCTGGTCCATAGGATCTCGGGGCCGGTGTTGTACAGAGACTTGTGAGCATGGCACATGAGTTTAAAGCTGGCTCTATTCTGAACTGTAAGCCAGTGTAAGGCTGCTAGACAAGTTGATGCCGAGCCAAATCTATTCATATTGCAAACTAGCTTGGTCGTGGCATTTTGAATTACTTGAAGTCTTGAAAAAAGGTAATCTGTAATGTCCATAAAGAGGGCATTTCCATAGTCTAGCCTACTCGTAAAGCCTGGACTATAGTTTTCTGCCAAGCAACTGGAATCCAAAAAACCTGCCTCAGTAATTTGAGGATGCAGAAGCATTTACCACAGGTGGCCTTAATGTGTTCTAGCATTGAAAGAGAATTGTCCACAATCGCCCAAACTTTTTTGGAGAACTTCTTAAGGTTGGGCATAGCCCCCAACATATCGGGCCACCACAAGGCATCTCAGAATAGATGCTCCTCCACCACCAAATAGCAGGATTTCGGTCTCCACTGCTTTTAACTTTAGACAATGACTGGTCATCCATCCTACTTTTTCGATGAGGCACCCCCACATCTTGCCATGAATTTCCTATAATTTCTTTCCCAGTGATATAATCAGCTGGGTATCATCACCATAGGAGTAGTCATCAAAGTCCCATTTCCGAGTAGTCATCAAAGTCCCATTTCCTCACGATGTTTGCCAGTGGAGCCATGTAAATGTTAACTAAAGCCAGGCTCAAAGATGAGCCCTGTGGGACTCCACAAACCGATTTATGGGAATGTTATGTTATGTTATGTTAAAACTATATTTCTTGAGCGCACGGCTACCCAGAACGGGTGTCCCGGCGCTTTGGCAGAGTCCTAAACACAACCAAGAAAAACCCAGAGGCAGAAACACTGTAGACCCACTGGTTAGGCGGAAAAGAGGAACGTCTTGAGCTCCTTTCTAAAGGCCAGGAGATTGTTAGCCTTACGGAGTGACAGAGGGAGCTCATTCCACAAACTAGCCGCCATGCACTGGAAAGACCGGCCACCCATCCGCACGCGTTTGATCACTGGTACCTCCACTTTAGCCAGGTCAGCAGATCTCAGACTCCTCCGGGGAACGTAAAAAGCAATCCGCTTCCTAAGGTAAGCTGGGCCAATACAGTGGAGGGCTTTAAATGCCAACGTGAGGACCTTGAACCTAATTCTGCAAGCGATAGACAGCCAATGCAGCCTGCCGCGCAATAGAGAGGCACTAGCTCTCCGTGGAAGGCCAAAGATGGCTCTGGCTGCCGAGTTTTGGAGTCTGGATACCAGATATTTAGGCAGACCTGAGAAAAGTGCGTTAGCGTAGTCTAAACGCGAACCCACGAGTGCTTGCACAATGTTCTTGCGATATTGAAGGGAAAGCAGTGGGAGAAATTTCCTCACCATCTTCAAAATGCCGAAACATTTCCCCGCCAAGCCCGTGATGTGGGGACGAATAGAAAGACTGTCGTCGAACACCACACCCAGATTTTTGACTTGGGCAGAGGGTTTCTCAGGGGGGAACATGTCGGAAGGCCACCACGATTTCCAGCCAGGGTCCTCAGCGCAGCCAAAAAAGAGCAACTCGGACTTATCCGAGTTACATTTCAGGTTCTGGTGCTGAAACCATGCAAAAACAGCACTCAGGCAGTCTCTGATTCTGTCGCCATTAAAAACCTCTCCCTTCCTGCAAATAAACAGGAGCTGGGTGTCATCAGCGTACGAGATGACCCGGGCTCCAAATGCCTCCGCGACCTTCGCCAAAAGGGCCATATAAATGTTAAATATGGTGGGGCTCAAGATAGATCCTTGAGGCACCCCCACCTCTAGCGAAGGCATTTCCGCGGAGAACGGTGGAGCCCAGATCACCTGTCGACGGTCGGCTAAGAAGGATTGAGACCAGTCCAACACCGTCCCCCGCAGTCCTACCTCCCTGAGTCTTAGGAGGAGGCCGGCGTGTGGGACGGTGTCGAATGCCGCCGACAGGTCCAGTAGGACCAACATAGCCTTTCCCCCAAGATCAAGCGTTTCCCTGATGGCGTCGGTCACCTCCACAAGAGCTGTCTCCGTACTGTAATTGGCACGGAAACCAGATTGGGAGTCATGCAGCAGTTTGTTATTCTCAATAAAGGTGGTAAGAGTATGCTGAACATGTTTCTCCGCCACCTTCACCAGAGCAGGGAGGAGGGAGATTGGTCTATAGTTGGCCAACTGTAAAGGGTCAAGCAGAGGTTTCTTAATGAGCGGGAGAATAAGAGCATGCTTCCATTCTTTAGGGACCACTCCAGAACTCAGAGACATGTTGAGCAGGGGGTTCAGCAAGTTGTTAATAGCTGGCGCCACCGAGCTCAGGCATTTCGCCGGACACGCATCCAAGGGGGATCCAGATTTCAACCGGGAAAGCAGCTCCAGAGAGGAATCGCAGGATAGCGGGGGGAACGTCGAAAGCGTGGGCGTCAACTCGGCTGCAGCAGGTGGAAGGACCTTCAGATCACTTTCCACAGCTGCAGCCACTTCCGGGGACCCCACCCGATCGAATGAGTCCTGAATCCTACGGATCTTATCCACAAAGAAGTCAGCAAGCTGCTTGATCCACTCCTCTGTATGGGAGTGTACTCTAGCGGCCGCCACCGGCTCCACGAATTCCTTCACAATTCGGAATAGTTCCCGGCTCGTATTATCCGCCTGGTCTATTCTATGCTCGAAGTAGATCTTTTTAGCTTCGGCAATCTGTCTGTGATAAGATTTTATCGCGCCCCTGTACTTCAGTTTCTCCTCAGGCGCATATCTGCGCCGCCAGAGTCTTTGGGATCTGAAAGTGCAGAACTGCAGTGATACAATCTATTTTTTAAGGAGGAACCGAACCATTGGAGAGCCTTTGAATGTAAGCAGATATCATAACGTTTGTTAATTAGCCGGCTATGTGAGACCGTATCGAAGACCGCTGATAGGTAGAGTAAGATCTTCATATTCAGTAATGTCTATCAAAGCATAATTTCTTCATATCCATTGTGATGTCTTCAGCATGTGATTTCCAAGTTGGAATCGCATGCCTAGAAATAGAACTTAGAATGTATTGATGAAGGTAGGGTATTCTGGGTCAGTTGCTCCTACTTGTGTTCTTAGTCAGTTGCTCCTGACTGGTGGATGAGGTATTCTTTATTCAACCTATACTCAAGTTCCACTTAATCTAAGTGCATTAGTTGCTTTATTGAATTTCACAACAACGAGCCCACGATTAGAACACTTCAACATGGAGATCGCCATTGCTGTGGAGGGAGTAGAAACTCTTATTGTCAAAGTCAGTATATATGTCAATGGAACAGCAATGATACTCGGGACACTAACCTGGGGCAAGCAGTGAGCTAGACTGCGCTGAGGTGAGTGGGTTGTCTGGTAATGAAAAGGCAGCATACTTGAAGAACTTGGTCGTCTATTGTGGCCTCACCAAAGTTGCTGGAACGCATCTGCATTTCACCCGCATTTATAAAACAGGCTCAGCCCGCTGTAGAAATGGGGAGGCCGTGCCGATTTGAAAAAACAAAGCGATTGACTGTAGAAAGTACGGAGCGGGTTTAGGAAATAAGCCCCACTGTCCATTGATTGTGCTGTAAGAAGAAACCAGCAAAACTGTCTGTAGAAAAAGACGCTTAGGATGCCGGGAGTGGTCATCTTGAGTGTGACAATACTTGCTGTCCACGTCGAGTTGTGCTATCTTGGAGCAAAGAGCGGTTGAGAGGAAAAAAAGATTGTAAACTATCTTGCCTCTCTTTGGGATTCTCGCTTACAGGCACACCTGTTTGCGATTATTTCATCTGTAGATTTTTGATTGTCAGCCTGTCCTCAGTGCCAGGCACACTACAGGTTGGTAAGTATAGAGGAAAATGGAGGATTGTGCCCTCACGGTTTGTCAACAGTAGTCCAAAAAGGAAATTAAAACGTTCTTTGATAGTTTTACGTGCGTGTTTTTTATTTCATGTTACATATGCGGAAAAAGGACAGCCGACACGTGTTTACCACTAGTGGCCTATTGGCCATGGCTTTTTCAAGGCAAAAATCAGGTGTGGGGGCAGGTAGAATTCCTGATTCTCTAGAAGGCCGGTATTTAGTTTCTGCGGTCCTGGAACGATGCATTATTGGTGCATTGTTTAGGGGGTGAAGGGCTAGAGATTTTGAAAAACTTGCCAGAATTAAGTGCAGAAGAACAAAGAAACTTAAATAAAAACTATTAGAAAATGGCCCTCTGAAGGCTCATCCCAAACCTTTTGCCTTCCTCCTCTTTTTTGTGACCATTTTGTTAGCTTTAGTTATCTGAGCACTATACCACTGACAACCAGTGTTAAGGTGCATGTCTTCTCCCCTCTAAACATGGTAGAATTGGTTTATACCTGTTTGGCATATTTACCATATACCCAGAGCCTGTAATCTAAATTCTATTAGTGGGTCTGCAGCACTAGTTTTGCCAACCACACAAGTAGTCTTTCAAACCGGTCTCAGGCCTGCCATTACAAGGCCTTTGTGTGCAGTTTACTGCCACTTCGACTTGGCATTTAAAAGCACTTGCCAAGCCTTAAACTCCCCTTTTATTACACATAAGTCACCCCTAAGGTAGGCCTGTGTAACTAAAAGGTAAGATGCATTGTTTTGAATTTTACATGTCCTGGTAGTGACAAACCTCTAAATTCGTTTTTCACTACAGTGAGGCCTCATATGCTAGCATTGGGAATTACTTAAAACAATTTTAAGCTGTATTCCTAATTGTAAAGGAGTAGCCGCATCATGTATCATTTCTTTGGAATGGTAATGAAAATCCTCTTTACTGGTAAAGTTGGATTTAACATTACGGTTTTAGAAACGCCACTTTTAGAAAGAGGACATTTCTTTGCTTTGACTGCTCTGTGTGCCTTCCAGCCTGTCTCCAATACACGTCTAGGATGGGTGACAGCTACACGTGCATTCCCTCTAGACAGCCACAAATACAGGAAGGGTGGGTGTGACGGAGAACTCAACTGCAACCATCTACATTCTGATTGTTCTACCTGGGCAGGAAAAGGGAGGGGGAGCAGACAGTTTCTCTTGTAGGGGATTTCCGTGTATAGTCATAATCATGTGAATAGTCCCGCCCATGTGCGTGGACCCTGCAGCACTTCAGTAGATAGATCTTCTTAAGTTGTCATCTTTTGCCTTTCTTCAGGAAGGCCTGTATGGACACTAAAGAGATAAAAAGACAATAATGCAGCCTAAGCAACTAGGCTACACTGGCCATTACTTCATCTTGAAGTGAAAAAAGATAGCCAGTTTAACTTTAAATTTAGTAATTTGCTGAGTTTCACACATGGAAAACTCTCCTTCACAAAACTCAATTTTTCATGATCGAGATGAAAAGGAATGAATAGAGAAGCCCCCATGGCTGACATTATGTGTCTTCCAATGGGTACCCTGCCTTTAAGAGTCTCCAGAGACCCCCCCGTATCCCATGAGGCACAGCCAGAGGCATTTACTTTCATTTCTTTTTTCCGGCTCCTTCTAGCAGGACCCTGGAGCATTGAGCTCACCCTTTTTTGGTATGTCTTCAAAATTAGTGATTATATTTGGATTTTTGCAGTTTCACTCGACATCTTTATCCTTTATCTAACTTCTGCTGCAGTTTTTTGGCAGAATTGCTTCAGTTTTCTTGTCAAAATGCCATCTCTATTTGACAAGTGCCCTGACTGCGGTAGGAAGAAGGCCAAGTCGGATTCTCACTCAGTCTGTATTCTGTGTTTGCCTGCGTCTCATGTGCCTGACACCTGTTCCATCTGCAAGACTTTTTCCAGGCGCATCCTGCATGACAGGGAGAAGATTCGGCTCCAAGGGATGGAGCAAAGGAGACAGAAGGCAGCTTCTTCAGCCTCTTGGAAAGGAGAGGGTAAGTCCTCTACCAAGTCCCATGCTTCGACCTCTGGGGGGCTCCCCAGCAGAAAAACAACGCCGGTCCCGGTCGACTTCGAGGACGGCGATGACGACGTTGAGAGCCGGTATGACCACGATATGCTCTCCATTGACCCAGGGCTCTGGGTCGAAGCAACGTCTACGATCAACGTCGAGGACAAGAATGGGGAGATCGCCGTTGCGGGTTTCCCCGCATTCGACATCGACGCACCAAACATCGCTGTCGAGGCATCATCGGCGTCAATCGGAGTCACTCAAGCTACAGTCGCTCCAGAAGCATTGTTGCCAATCACCATCGACGTCAATGCGAAGATAAGACGTTGAGGAGGAAATCGACGTCTGACGGTCGACGTCGAGGAGAGGATTGAAGAGAAGGTCTACATCAGGGGGTTGATTTCGACGTCGAGGTCCTGTTCCGGACCTCGCTCCGTTGTGAGCCTATAATCATTGACAAGGACTTCGCGTTCCAGATGATGTCTACGTTGAGCAGTGGATTGACATCGAGGGGGACTGATGGGGAGTCCAGGGTCCCTTCCTAACGCCCCACTCCTAAAAGGAGGAGGGTGGTCTCTTCGCCAAGTTTGGAGTATTTGCGTACCTACTCACCATCTAGGTCACCTCCTGCTCCTCCACCAGTGGCCCCACCAGGAATACCTCAGCCGCCACTGATTCCTCCGCCTTCTCCGGCTACTCCTCCTCCTCCGCTTCCTCCACCGATCCCTCCACCAACCCTACCACCTCATCCTCAGCCGGGGCCCGCGGCTCTTCAGCCTACGCACCCTGTGGAATCTCGGCGAGCAAGAACACGGTCTAGCTCGAGATATCGTTCACATAGACACCACCGGTCTTCCACGGGATCACATTGTCACCATTACGAAAGGTCTCGGTCCCGGCATACCAGGGATACATCTTCCATGAGTACGGGGAGGTACACTCTTACTCTCACGGACTCTTCCCCCGCAGAGGGTTTCACCGGTTGATGATATTTCCACCTTCCAGGATGTTCTGGACCAAGGCGCGGTGAAACTGAACATTCCCCTGTCTACTCCTGTGCAGTCGACCTCTGCGATATTTGAAACTCAACAGAAGAGACAAACATCACTTCCGTTGGTACTGGGTTTGGAGGAACCGGCTATGGAACTATTCTTGACGCCATCTTCTATAAAATCTGCACCTTCCAGTTTACAGAAGAAGTATCGTCCGCCGGAGTCGAACCCTGCCTTCCTCTCGCTGGACCCCACTCCGGACTCTGTCATAGTGGTGGCAGCACGAAAACAGCATGCTACGTCTCATATTTCCACGGTGCCACCAGATAAGGAGAGCCGTAAGCTGGATTCGGTGGGTAGAAAGACCTTTAACACTGCTGCGACTTCCATGAAGGCGGCCAGCTCTACTGCCTTTCTGGTCCTTTACGATAAAACATTGTGGGAGTCCCTTCAACAATTTGTGGATCTCCTACCCAGAGACAAGAGGGAAGACTTCCAGGAGATTGTGAATGAGGGCCTGATGGTCTCTAATCAAGTAGTCCGCACAGCAGCGGATACTTCGCTCCTTGCAGCCCACGGGTATTGCCATGGTATTTCTCCACAGCAACATGCTTGGCATCGTCTCACATCTCTGAAGCCTGAGGCGCAACAACAAATTTCTAATCTCCCATTCTCTGGCACAACTCTATTTTGCTCCCATGCGGACGACGAGATGGCCCGTATGAAGACCGAAATGGAGACGTTGAAGGCTGTAGGTTTGGAGAAACCTAAAGAACAACGAAAGACCTTTCGCCCTTTCCAGCGGCGTTATTCCTCTCAGAGGTTCCGAGGGTCTCAAGGTTGCCAGTCCAACCAACAGCAGCAGTTTCAGTGGGCTTTCAGCTGTTTCAGAAATGCCAACAGTGAGGACGATCTAACCAGCAGTCTGGACAGGGGAACAAGGCTCCTGCTGGTTCCAAGCCCTGAAGGGTTTCTTCCCCCTCGTCCGTTGTCCACTCCGGTGGGGGGGGGGGAGTATCCAAGAACATCTGGTAGAGTGGCAGAAAATAACTCTGGACAATTGGGTGCTGAATATTGTTCGCAGTGGATACTTGATACTTTTTACAAGCCCTCCTCCATCAATCCCTCCATCTCGATCACGATACATGCGACGTGAGTTGCAGAACGAGGCCAACACCCTCCTACAGAAAAGGGCGATAGAACCGGTTCCTCTGGGACAGAAAGGAACAGGACTGTATCCACGGTTCTTTCTGGTGTGTTTACCCGTATCTGGATGACTGGTTGATCAAGGAAGCTACGTTTCAGGATGCGCAACTGCATTTCAATCGTACTTCCAATCTCTTACTTCGTTTGGGACTACACATCAACCTCACTAAGTCTGTCTCGACTCCTGTACAATGTGTTAAGTACCTTGGAGCTACTATCGACACATGCACAGCAAACGTGTGTCCTTCGAAGGAGAGACTCTTATCAATCCTTCGGCAGGCTTAAGCTCTCATGATCATGCCCTCACCAACGGTGAGGAAAGTATCGTCTCTCCTGGGCTCGATGACTTCCTGCATCTTCCTCACTCCGAATGCATGCCTCCATATGAGACCCCTGCAGGAATGTCTGGAGGATCAGTGGGACCAGCCACTGGGGGATTGGGAAGACAGGATTCAACTGTCACAACAGGCTCGCCAGTCCTTCCGCTGGTGGTGTTCTCCATGCAATCTCCTCCGTGGGATTCCCTTCCACAAAGAGATACCCATGCAAACAATAGTGACGGATGCTTCTCTCCACAGATGGGGTGCACATTCCGACCACCTTCAAATAGAGGGCACATGGTCCCCAAAAGAGACCACGTATCACATCAACTTCCTGGAGCTTTGAGCAGTCCATTTGGCGCTGAAAGCATTCCAGCCATCATTTCACATCCGCTCCCTGCTTGTCCAGACGGACAATACGACAACAATGTTCTACCTCAACAAGTAGGGGGGCTCCAGATCTCGAGTGTTGTCTCAGGAAGCCCAGGCCATCTGGCACTGGCTGTTAGCCAGGAACCTGACCATCACAGCAACTCACCTTCCCGGCGTTCAGAATGCTCAAGCAGACGCGCTCAGCAGACTCATTCATGAAAACCACAAATGGGTCGTAACGAAGAAGTGGTGCAAGACATCCTCGAAAGATGAGGTACTCCAGAAGTCGATCTGTTCGCTACCGCAGAAAACCGCAAATGCGGCGATTTGCCTCTAGGTTTTACCAACCAGGGACTCTGGGGAATGCCCTATGGAACAATTGGTCATGCGACTTTCTCTATGCTTTTCCGCCAATTCCCCTGATTCCGACAGTGCTGATCAAGCTCTCCCAATCATCATTGCTCCGGAGTGGCCCCGTCAGTTGTGGTTCACAGACTTACTCCACCGGTCTCTCCTGACACATCTCTGTCTGCTGTGCAGGCCGGACCGTCTGACGAAGTTTTTTTTGTTTTTTTTAATAATTTTATTTATTATTTTCAAAAGGAAAAAGCAAGAAAAATAAATCCAAGCGATTGTTACAAGGATGCATCAAAAATACAAATCCTAATAAGTGGACATTAACATAGGTGCGGAGGAGCGGACCGTAGCACGCAACCATAACAGTCGTTCGGGCACTGAATACAATCAAACATAATTATTAATTAGGTATGACACTGCGATGAGAACTATGCAGAACAATACAAAATACTGATGGTGAAAATAAAAAAACACACAATCAATGCCTCAGGTCCTGCATTCTAATACATCATCAAAGTAATTGTTCACAAACTTTCACACATCAGATAAGGTGATCGGATAAAAAATAGTTGAAAGCATTGAAACTGGTGTATACTGACGTTTATCCTACCCCTTCTGGAACAATGGAGCTTATTGACTGAGACTGCTGTTCCTCAGTAATCTTAGCAATGTATGAACGGTATGGGCCCCAAATATCAACTGGGCGGGAAGCCAGAGGAACTTGCGTGGAATATTCCACACAGTTAACATTACAGAACGCCATGCTCCGGAGCCAAGATTGTGCACTTGGAGAACATTTAGCACACCAGAGCAATGCGACTTCGTGTTTTGCTAACAAAAATCCCAGGGCAGCAAGCTTACGGACTGAGCGTGGGAAGTTGGCAACATAGCCCAGCAGCGCTATTTCGGGGGTAGGGATTAATATAATACCGAATATGTCACAGAAAATGCGTTGCACCTGAACCCAATAGTCCTAGAGAAGAGGGCAGGACCATGAAAGGTGGGCGAAGTCAGCCTGGGGAGCTCTACACTTGGGGCAACAGTGAGGCCTGCAGGGGTCAATCTTATATGAGAGGGCTGGGGTGTGATAAAGCCTTCGCAGAAACTTGAAGTGTATGAGTTTGTGTCTGCTGTTGATGGACACATCCCTTGTGGCTCTACAAGATAGTGCCCATTGATCATCTGATATTGGCTTACCCAAATCACTCTCCCATGCAGCGCGTACTTTAGAGTCCAAAGAGGGAAGAAACGCTACACATAATTTATACAACTTAGAAACCATATGCGACCCTGTCTGGATTTGTATGATAAATGTAAGCAGTGTGGTGTCATCAGGGGGAACCGGAAATGTGGGGAACTCCGCTCGCAGCATGGACCACACTCTAGTCAACACAAAGGAATCCATGAATGAGCGGTCAGCAAAACGTTGGTCTTCTGATATTGAAAGGGCATGACCCTCGGGGAAGAGGTCGCCAACGGTATGGATTTGATATTTGGACCGTGTTCACTGGACTACAGGTTCACCGGTAATAGGGAGCCAATGAGCATTGGGCAAACGGAGGGCGGGAGAGTACAATCGGTCCAGACTGAGCAATCTGCGCACTCTGTCCCAAGCCCAACAAATGGACGAGACTGTCTGTATGTCTTGCGGATCACGAGGAATACCCTTGGGGAGGACATTAAGAAGGGGCACCGGAAGCACCAGGTCAGCCTCAGGTTTCAAATACAAAATCCGGGCGTCAGGGTGAAACCAGGAATGCGCATAGGAACATTGTGCAACCAAAAAATAGAGATAAAAGTCCGTGACACCAAAACCGCCCCTTTCATAGGGGAGTTTTAAGACACGCCAGGACACGCGTGGAGCCCTGTCTCCCCAAACCAATCGTAACAATAAGGAGCGCAGTTGGGGGGGAAAAAACTTGGTGAATGGAATCGGGATGTTGTTGAAAAGATACAAAAAATGAGGGAGAACCACCATTTTTATTATGGCGATCCGACCGGCCATGGATAGAGGGAGGCGAATCCAGAGCTCAAGATGGTCTTCCAAAAAATCCAGAGCTCGACCATAATTCAATCTGATTATGGAGACCGTGTCCAGGTGGACATGCACCCCTAAATATTTGACCGATTCAGTATTCCATTCCAGAGGAAAGGTGCAAGTCCACCGCGTAGTGGCGGGGGTGAGTGGAAAGATGACGGACTTGTGTCAATTAATGCAAAGGCCAGAATACTCCCCGAAGCGGATTATTTCAAGCACTAAGGGCTCCAGGTTAACCTGAGGCATTCTAACATATAAAATCGTGTCATCCGCATACAAAGATTTTAAAAGCGGGCCCGTGTGGAACTGGAGACCGTGGTGTAGGTGTCTCTCTTGAAAATAGCGAACCAAAGGGTCCATCGCAAGGATAAACCGCAACTGGGAAAGGGGACATCCTTGGCGCGTACCGCTCGACAGTGAAAATTGCTCGGAAATAGTGCCATTTAAACGCAACCAGGCCTTAGGCTCTGTGTATAACAAGGCCACTGTGGACACAAACACCTCAGGCATACCCATACGTCTCATAATGGACAAAAAGAAAGGCCATTCCAACGAGTCAAATGCCTTTTCAGCGTCTACGAGTACAGCTGGGGTAGAGGGGTCTATTCTATGTAAAACAGCGAACAGCGTCCTCAAATTTAAGGAAGTGGAGCGGTGTGGGACAAATCCCGACTGTGCTGGTGAAATGATGGACTCCATCAACAGCGAGAGTCGGATGGCCAGAACCGTGGCCAGGATCTTGTCATCAAGATTCAGTAGGGAAAGGGGTCTGTACGAGCTACAAGAAGTGGGGTCTTCAGGTTTTGGGAGAAGAACAATAACTGCCTCGCGGAGAGTTGGCGGTAACACGCCAGATTCCAATGCCTCTGCATATACCTCCACCAACCTCGGGACCAGTTCTTCCTTATATGCTTTATAGAAATCAGCGGAAAAGCCATCGAGGCCTGGCGCCGAGGAGCCCCTTAAAGCATCTATGGCTTCGACTATACTATCCTGAGTGATGGAAGTGGCCAGGAATTCTTGCATATGCTTTTCAAGATAAACCATGGCGATCTCATTTAAATAGGACCCGGGGTCTCTCCGGTCTCCCGATAGTGTGGATGCATATAGGGTTTTATAATAAGACAGAAAAGTGTCGCAGATGTCCGGGGTAGAATGGTGCACCGCCCCCCGTGAGTCTACAATTTCCGTGATATATGATGCATGATGTGGAGGTCGGAGCATCTGTGCTAGTAATTTGCCCGGCCTATCACCCTCTCCATACTGTCGCGCTGTATATTGCTTGCTTAGAAACCGCAGCTCTCTATCTGCAGCCTCCAGAAATTCCAGCATTAGCTCTAAGCGTCTGGCCTCTTCAACCTTTGTCGGGTTGTCCAATATTTCTTTATCTATTGTCAAGATATCTCCCTCAACACGAGCCAAGGTGGAACGAATGTCACGTAAGGCTCCCACGTGTTTAGCAATGCATACACCACGAATAGTGGCCTTGAACCCCTCCCATAGTGTCGCCCAGGACCCCACCGTCCCAGTGTTAAGGTCAAAATAGTCATCAATGGCACATCGAATCTCCTTAGTTATACAGGGTCAGTCAAAGCCCTACCAGGGAACCGCCACTGCCTCTCAAAACCTCCCAGTCTGGGTATCTGTAACGTGAGTACAATGGGGGAGTGGTCCGACAGAGTGCGTGGCAAGGTAAGGAGGTCCTCGACCCAACCCGCAACCCCAGGGGAAAGGAGCCAGTAGTCAATTCTAGTCCTTGTATTGTGGTAGCTAGAATGGTGCGTGTAGTCCGGCTAGTGCGGATGGAGTCTAGCTTCAATATCAATGAGGGAGAAATGAGTACATATATCAGACAACACTGAACGGGAACGGGCTTTGATATCAGGGGAGGTTGAGGTGCTATCTCTAGCGGGGTTCATCAATAAATTAAAGTCCCCACCAAGAACCAACAAGTCAACATCAATCTTGAGGAGCTTAACCTGAAGTTCCTGAAAAAAAGAAGGGGTGTCCACATTGGGGCCATAAACCCCCACCAATGTAATCTTGTATCCCATAAGCACGCCAGTGACAATCAAATATCTACCCTCGCTGTCCGTGATGCTACTGGACAACACGAAGGGCACCCTTTTATGAACGAGTATGGCAACTCCCCTAGCATATCTACTAAAATTCGAGAAAACTCGGTGGGCCCCCCCAACTCTTAGCGACAGAAGCTGAATCTGAATGTGCCAAGTGTGTTTCCTGTAAAAAAACAATGTCAATATTATGGCGAGAGACATGGTTAAAAACCTGTCTGCGTTTCCTAGTATTGTTTAAGCCCCGAACGTTCCAGGACATCAGTGATAGTCTGGAAGGTCCAGACTGGAAGCCTACTTTGGCCATAGGGCAAACAAAATCAAAGTTGAGTTGAACTGTGCGCTACTCCACCCCCTCTCAGATGCACCGTAAGTGTCATAACAATCAAATATACACAAAAACAAAATACACCCCGCCCCCACCCAGCCTCCTGACATCCTCATAGAGGCAAACCCCATATGTACGGACTTTAGAGCTTAAGAATGTCCATGCTACTGTCCAATAAACTGACCCATGGACCATCAAAAAAAAAAGAATAAAGGCACAAGGGCATACGCCATGGGGGGTAGCAACGCCACACCGCGCAGACTTCCCAAACATCAAAGGTCCAACAATGCATAGCAGAAGTATCCAAGAGAACTAATATCAAGTCCTACAACACAAGGAGAAATACAAAAGGATATGTTGTGACGAGTTATTATCCGGGTCCCGGGTCCACAAAGAGATCAACACTGTTCTGCGAACCGCCGTGCGATGGGGACTGGGCCTCAGTATCAGTGGCCGATTGGGACCCCTGTCTTCTATAATTCTGGCAGAACTCCTGAGCCTCCGTGGCAGTGTCAAAAATGCGGAATCTACCGGCCACATCCACTCGCAATCTCGCTTGATACATCATGCCGTATTTAAGTCCCAGATTACGAAGGGTCGCCTTAACTCTAGCAAACTTGTGCCGCGCCTCTTGAACAATCAGCGTGAAGTCCGGAAAAAAGGACAAGGTGCTGCACTGCCAATGAATCTCCCGCTTTTCACGCGCTGCACGCAGGGCAGCGTCCCGGTCGCGAAAGTTCATGAGCCTGGCAATGATCGGGCGGGGTGGTTGCCCAGGGCGAGGCCGAGGCCCCAGTGACCTATGGGCGCGTTCCACCACAAAGCCATGCGTGAACACGTCTCTGCCAAACAAGTCGATGAGTAGTTGCTCCACAAAAGTGTCCATGCGATCCGTTGCGGTCGTCTCCGCCACGCCAATGATAAGAATGTTGTTGCGTCGGCTACGCGCTTCTAAATCTTCATTCTTTATGGCCACCTCCTTAAGTATCTTTTCGGCGCGTTCTAATCGTTTTAGTGATTTCATGGCATTGTCCGCAATATCCGAAACTCTGGACTCCACCACGTCAAGGCGGCGATCATGGGCCTGGACTTTGGTCCACCCGGACCCGGTAGCGATGGGTAGGCATAACGTACGCTGACAGAGGCTGAGAGAACCTTAAACCCCTATGGTTCCCCCTTGATGTCAGACCTACCGGGTACTGTTGACACCCAACACCTTGACCATTAGGCAAGAGCAGTACCATACAGGTAGTACAACTGTAAAATTAACTGATACTTTATTAGGTCATGTATGTTTGAGATAGTAGTAACGAATTAGGTCCTGAAGAATAAAGTCGTGAGGGAGATTCAAATGTCCGTACTGTAGTAGTGTGCGTAGGCGAGAAACATGTTGACCTCACGATATGCAATGTAGTCCTGGATCGTGACGTGGAATCCTAATTTCCTGCGATCACAGGCTACCCACTGTTTTTACTTGTGGCAGGGGACCACCAGAATAAATTGATCTCCGGTACCTTGTGCCACATTTGAAACTCACTTACTTACACTATCCCTTCCCTTCTGGCCCCTCACCCCCACGTCACTCATAGGCAGTTGGATAAAAGATCTTCGCTAAAGAGCCCCTCTTTGAGGTGAGCCCGTTGGGCATTGCACCGCCTGCCCGACGAGGAGCATTGCCGATGAGGAAGCATGACACTCGCAAGGGTGTGTGGGGCCATTACATCCAACAAATTGGATACCCAGGGGAGCACTCCACTGAGTACTACCCCTGCCCTTCCCGTGACCACCTTCTCTTCCTTCTTTCTTCTTCAAGGAACAGCCTATTCGCATTGTCAGTTCCTGGACTTTGGTTCCCATATCTGCCAGCTTTTGCTCGAGACTATCGAAGTGACTGTTGAGTGATTTACAACCCGCACGCATTTCGCCTAGCATGGCGGTAACTAAGGAAGTTGTGTCTTCACGCTCAGTAGATCCAGTAGCCCCCGCAGATGAGCCAGGTGGAGCGTCCGATGTGAGGAGGAAGGACTTGTCAAAACTACGTTTGCGCTGGTTAGGATCTTTTTTCCCCATGATCAGAGCGAAGGCGACAGTGAAGTGTGAAGAAATGGTAACACAGCCCGGGCAGTGAGGCAGGAATCCCCAATAAGTGGTTATTCGCAAAGCATGAAGTACTGTGTGCCACAAGCGGGAGCGCGGCAGAGAACAGGTATAATAATGCTGACGTGGGGCGCTTGTGAGAAAGCAAAGCGTGAATTCACCCACTGGGGAATGATCCACCAACTACTCCCATGAGGGGCCGCAATCTGTACAGGCCCGGCGGCCTAATCCAGAACCAGCAAAAAAAGGGTCGCCGCAGGCACCAGCAACCTATTTACTCCAGGTTTGTGCGGCTGACACCACGTCCGCTGCGGCCACAGCCAGCATCCACCCTAGACCGTATTCACACCAGGGAGGGCCAGGCTCGATGACTCCCCCGCAGCAGCGGCGCCGCCGCTGAGATTTTCAACGGGGGGCGAGGCAAAAACCGCTCGGCGCACAGACGGGGCCGCCACACAACCAGCGGGGGGGCGCCACCACCCGAAGCGCCCAAAATCTCCCCCAGATGCCCCCGCCGCCCACAACCCGCCCGCCCCAACCACAAGCCCTACTGGCGGGCCCGCCACCTGAGGCCCCGGCTCGCACCAAAGGCCCGCAGGCCGACAACCCGTCCCGGCAGCCCGACGCCCCCGCGGCACCAACCAGGCAGGCAGCGGGGGAAGCGAGGCAGGCAGAGAGCGAGCTACTGGAGCCCACAAGGCAAGCAGGGGTGCCCCAAGCACAGCACTCACCCAGCGGCCGGGCGCAGTTAGGGATGATGCCTCCGAGGGCAGGGAGGCTCTCGATCCCCTCCGTCAAGCACTCCACAAATGCCGTCCCCACAGAGGTCAGAACCACCAGGAGGTGCGGGAAGGTCACCACTATCCGATGGAGTCGCGTTGCAGGCAGAATGTCGACGTATTACATGTTAATCCGCAATGTTGGGAGCCTGGACGGCGGAGCTTCACTTGGAGGCAGCCATCTCGGTCGCCTCCGTGGCCACGCCCCCCCCGTCTGACGAAGTTCGGCGGCCAGATGGAGCACCTCAGCCTCTCGTCCTTGAATTTGGGGGCTACTACAGTACGGACATTTGAATCTCCCTCACGACTTTATGGAGATATTGAAAGAGGCCAAAAGACCATCTACACGCACGTCCTATGCGTATAAGTGGAAGAGATTTTGCATCTGGTGGGCTTCTAAGGACTTGGATTCTACCTCCTGTAAGGAAGATGTCATCCTTCCTTACTTATTACACTTGGCGCAATCTGGCCTTCAGTTCCATTTGATCAAAGTTCATCTGGCAGTTTTGACTGCTCATAGGAAATGTCCTTCACAAACTTCCTTTTTTTAAATCCCAGTCATCAGAGATTTTCTTGAAGGATTGAAGAAAGTGTTTCTTCTCATTAGGCGTCCTTCGCCTCCATGGGAGCTGAATGTAGTCCTTTCACGACTGATGAAGGAACCGTTTGAACCCATTCATAAGGCTTCTCTTCAGCATCTGTCCTGGAAGACGGCTTTCCTTGTGGCCATTACGTATGCCCGCAGGGTTAGCAAACTTCAGGCTTTATGTTGTAAAGAACCTTATACAGTTTTTCATTTCTATATGAGGACGCAACCGAAGTTCCTTCCTAAAGTTGTTTCGGAGTTTCACGTAAACCAAACAATTACACTGCCTACATTTTTTCAGAATCCATCTTCTCCTGCAGAGAGGTTGCTTCATTCTCTTGATGTTAGGAGGGTCTTGAAATTCTATTCGGACAAGACTAAGGATATCCGTAGATCAGACCACCTATTTGTAAACTATGGCTTGGTCCAAACTGGTCTAGCTACCGCCAAACAATTAATTTCTAGGTGGATTGTTTCATGTATTCAGCTGTTATCAAAATCGCTAACAAGCCTTTGATTAGTAAGCCTAGGGCTCACTCTAACAGAGGTAAAGCAGCTACTGCGGCTTTACTTCATAGAGTACCTATTTCGGAAATCTGTAAGGCTACCACTTGGAAGTCAGTCCACACATTTACTAAGCACTACTGCCTAGACACTGATGCTAGGGCAAATGCTCAGGTTGGGCAGGCTTTAGATCAAAATCTATTTGCACAATAGTGCGGTTGTTCTCTGTTCTGCCTCCGCTGGTGAGTTGTTTTGGGGATGGGCTTGCTAGTCTAGTCACATTATTATGACCATACACGGAAATCCCCTACAAGAGGAGTAGTTTCTTACCTGTAACTCCAGTTCTCTTGTAGGGGTATTTCCGTGATAGTCATAAGCAACCCACCCTCCTCCCCTGTGGCAGACACAGATGTCCCCAAGACGCAGCAGGCTCTGCTTCTTTATGCCTTCAAAAAACTGAAAGTAAATGCCTCTGGCTGTGCCTCATGGGATACCGGGGGTCTCTGGAGACTCTAAAGGCACGGTACCCATTTGCAGACACATACCGGCAGCCTATGGGGGCTTCTCTATTCATTCCTTTTCATCTCTATCATGAAAAAAGGAATTTTGTGAAGGAGTATTTTCCACGTGTAAAACTCTGCAAATTACTAAATTTAAAGTTAAACTGGCTATCTTTTTTCACTTCAAGATGAAGTAATGGCTAGTGTAGCTAAGTTGCTTAGGCTGCGTTATTGTCTTTTTATCTCTTAAGTGTCCTCACAAGCCTTCCTGAAGAAAGGCAGAAGATGACAACTTAAGAAGATCTTTCCAAGCAGTGCTCAGAGTCCACGCACATGGGCAGGATTAGTCGTATGTTTATCACTATCACGGAAATACCCCTACAAGAGAACTGGAGTTACAGGTAAGAAACTACTCCTTCCTGTATCTCACACAAAAGGCTGATTACTCCCTACTGATAGTCTGGAGCCAGGGCTGAGATGAGTGGGGGATGTGTGCACTTCAAATTCTTGCTTTTAAGTCCTCCACACTTCAAAGCACATTTGGGTATAAATACTAGGGCTCGGAATCTTCCAAGAACGTACACTGCCGGACCTGTGAAGAATTGTGCCAGGAGTAAAGACTGCTGTGCCACAAGGCCTGCCCCTTTGTCTGACTGCTGATCTGAAGGAACTGCATTCTGCTTTGCTGAGCTGCCCTGCTGCCTTCTGATCTCTGTCCTGCTGAGAATAAGGGCTGGGCCCATCTCGCTTGACCTCAGAGTGACTCCAAGGGCTTGCTGGCTTGTCCCCTATTCTAAAGTCTCAGTTCCATCAAAGACTTTCTTCAACTCTGCAACAGCACCTGGCCATCTGAGCTCGGCCAAGTGGTGCCAATCTAGTGCTGGGCCCTTGAAAGATGATTACTTCTAGCCAGAGCCATCATAATCAATGCATTGATGACTTTTCACCAATCGGAACGGATGCATTACCCTTCGACGCTGACGCAGGAGTCAACCACCGACATTGCTTTGACAGACTCCGCGACTCAACAAAGGTGCATAGCACGCTCGACGATGACGGAGTGCCTGCATTGTAAAGGGGTTCTTCATCGCCTGCTGGATCTGAACCAATGCATCAAGAATTCAACTTTGACACTTTGCTCCAACCAAGGTACTTTTTCAGCAGGACTTGCATGAGTCCTGTAGCTGGCCTGCCCTTTATTGCAACCGGCCTACATTTTTTATTTAACTCGGTGCAGCATGGCCTCAAGTAACCCTTAAGCGCTATTTGACTTTAAGCACAATAATTTGATTTATTAAAATATTCTTTACTCTGGTTCTACTTATTGGATTTTTGTCATTTTGGTCTTGATTTACTCTATTTTCCCAAATCTGTGTGGAGTATTTTTGTGTCGTTTTTATATGGGTTTTACACAAATAGTTTACACTTTGCCTCTTTAGAGAAGCCTGCCTCCCCTGTGCCAAGCTACCAGAGGGTGAGCATACATTATCTTGTAGTGTGTAACTAGCTTACACTGACTAGGATTGAGGCCCCCACAGGATGCATACCTCTGCCAACTAAAAACCTAATTTCTAGCAAATATGTTTGATGAAAATGGATCGTCATGTTCTTCAGAGGGTGAGCACGATAATGGAGAGATATTTTGGAAAGAGGAAACCAGGTAAAGATGAGATCATAGAGGGGTACATCACTAGTCTCAGGAAGTTGGTTGCGACTTGTAAGTTTGGTGCCACTCTGCAATATAAAATTTGTGATCAATTTGTTCTAAGATGTGCGAGTGATAAGATCAGGGAAGAGTTATGGTTAAAAGATGAGCCACCTTTGGAAGAGGTAATATTGGTGTCTAAAAGAGTGGAACACATGCTCAAGTGTGTCTCAGAACTGAGTTCGGCAAAGGATAAAAAATATACAGTTTCAGTGAAAGTGGAGAAAGTGATATGTGAAGTGATAAAGAAGGAAGTGAATAATATACACATATGAAGTTTACGGGCGAATGTTTTAGGAGTGGAAGAAGTGGCCACAAGGCCAATGCCAATGAATGTCCGGCGTTAGGTGTATATTGCAATGGATGTGGCTAGAAAGGTAATTTTTTTAAATTCTGAAGAAACCGATGTAAAAAAATTTGAAAAGAGGTGAAAAAAGTCTCACAAGAGATAGTATTTCAAGTAGAAAAGTTGAAGGAAAAGGAGGAACACCCCAGTGAATTGGTGAAGGTTGATTGGGTGAATGTCTGATGAGATTTGACTCCTGTTCATATTTGGCGATTATTTATAAGTGCACTTATGATAATTCTTTTTTAGGAAACAGTAAATTACGTGTCATGGACGTAGTCCCAGGAGGTAATGGCGTCAGCCAATTACATTTTGAGAAATTTAGATGCTTGTCTAGAATTGGGGGAAGATATGTATTGGGGAAGATCTATGTATCCAATAAAGGAGATAATTTATTGAGTTGGCCTCATCAAAGACTGTTTGGAGTAGTGTTGAATCTGAATGCTAAACCATAAGTTCAAATATAGGAAGCTCAACCAAGGAAGTATGATTTTGCCTCAGACGTTCCAGAGTTATTCAGTGAAACATTAGGGTGTTTAGAAAATGTAAACAGCACATCAGATTTTTTTTAAAAATACAGTTCCTGTTGTGGCAAAAGTAAGACAAATTCCATTGGGTTTGCACGAACCGGTCAGCTCTGAGTAAGAAGGTTGGAAGATGCAGGCATCACAGAGGCGGTGGAAGCCACGGATTGGTTCGCTCCAATTGTTGTGGTTAAAAAAAAAAATAACGCGATATAAAATTATGTGTAGATCTTAGAGTACTTAATCGGAAGGTGTTATTTGACTATTTTCCTCTTCCTAGCATAGTAGAAATAATATCAACTTTGGGAGGGGTGAAGGTTTTCACTATGCCAAATTTAGCTTCAGCCTACCACCAGGTAGAGTTGGATAGCTCATCACAAGAACTTACAGCATTTTGTAACACCCATTGAAACTTTTAAAGTATGAAAGAATGTCGTTTGGACTTGTGTCCACCGCATCTGTTCTTTAGCAGTCAATGAGCAAGGTGTTAAATGACATGAAGGGGGTAGGGTGTTTACAAAATGATGTCTTCACTTTTGGTAACGCTATTAAAGAGAATGACACTAGGGTGCGTGGGGTTTTGGAGAGGTTAATGGAGGCAGATCTGACATTAAAAAAAAATGTAAATGTCAATTTGGTATGCTTGAGGTTGATTATCTTGGGCATTTGGTATCAGGTGAGGGCGTTAGATCTAAACAAGAACTGGTAGACACCATTGTTAAATTAAAAGTGCTGTAATCCAAGGATGAAATCATTTAATTTCTAGGAATGGGAGAATACTATGGATGTTATATTAGGAAACTTGGCAGATAAGCCATTAAATTTGAGAGCTCTGTTAAAGAAAGGAAACTAATTTGAGTGGAATAATTACTGTCCACGGGAATTCGACTCTATAATAGATGAATTAAAATATGTTCCATGCTTACAAGCTTTTATTTCTTGAAAAGAGACTTCTATCATTACAGATGCCATCTCCAAAGTTTTGGGGACTGTGTTGATTAAAAAAAAAAGAGAGTACAGGCATGATTTTTTGCATGTGTCTCTAGGTCGTTGGATATTTCTGAAAAGTTTTTCTGTCATAAAAAGAGACACGTACGATTTTATGAGCACTTAAAAAAACAAATATTTGGGGCACTGAATTCTGTGTTTACACAGATCCTAAACCTTTAATAGAAGTATTCAGGAAAAAAGGAGTTGGATTTCATATCTTCAAGGATTAGAAGATGGGTAAATTGCTTTACAAGAATTTAATTTCACTGTAGAGTGCATGCCAGGAGTAAACAACGTTACAGCTGACGGTCTCTCTAGGTTGGTGGATGACAGTGTTCAGGATTAGAAACAGGAAGAAGTGGTGAGGGAAGAGGTTGATGTGTGTGAAATTACCCTCAGTGTGATAAATGAGGAAGAATTGAAACAAATAAAGATTTGCTATTGGTGGGAGTGATGAAAGCAATACAGGATGGCAAGTTTGACAATCTGGAGAAAAGATGGTCTCTCTTAAAAGATGAAGTTTCGGTAAATCCCAAGAGGCAGATTAATAAAACCAGGTATGGATGTTATGTTATCATGATTTATAAGCACACAGCTACTCAGCCGAGTCTCCCGGTGCTCAGACTAAGGGCAGGAAACTTTGATACCTAGATTGACGGCGTAAAAAGCCACGTCCTCCATTTCTTCTTGAAGGCAGCGAGATTGCTTACCATGTGGCGGTCTTTGGAGGTTTGATACAAGTGAGCAGCCCTAGTTTGGAGAAGGCTCTCCCGCCCACTCTAAGTCGGTTGATTCGGGCACACTTGCCAGGTGAGTGGAGGAGTATCAGGGTACGCCCTGGGATGTATTTATTAATTCTCTCTCTAAATTATGCCACGCCAGCGTAGTGCAAGGCCTTATGCATTAAACCCATGGCCTTAAAAAAGTATCCTCCCTTTTATAGGAAGCTAATGGAGGGCCTTGAGATGAAGACATGTGGGATCTTGGTGGGAGTTTGAGTAGCAGTCTGGCTGCCAAATTCTGCTATTGAGAAGCAACTCAGGGAGTCCAAGGTAGAGGGAATTGCCATAATCCAGCCTCGTCATAATCGGAGCCTGAGTGACCTTTTTGCCTACTGACTCAGACAGGAGAGGTAGAATTTTTTTAGCATGCGGAGAGTGCTGAAGCAAGAGCCATTTAAGGCCTGAATATGTGGTTGTAAAGAGAGGATGCTGTCCATTTGTATACCTATATTCTTTACAGAGTTTTGAAGGGGGCCAGGCTGAAGCGCATTGTTTGGCCAGCAAGTTCTCAATAGATTATGGGGGACATCTATGAAGACCAAACTCTCAGGCTTGTCCTGGTTGCACTTAAGTTGGTGTAGGGCCAACCACTGAAACACCCTGGCGAGACATTGAAAGATGAGCTCCCCATACAATTCCCTTCCCGTCCCACAGGAGAATAGAAGCTACATATCAACAGCATAAGAAATTACTTTAGCACCCAATGACTCTACAAGTATAGCCAAGGGCATGGGTTGATGTTAGACAGGGTGGGCCTACGGGCAGAACCCTGGGGTACACCCACAGTCCGAGTTCTGGTTTGAGAGGCATACAGGGGCAGCCATACTTCTTGAGTACGATTACTCAGAAATGAACCAAAACAAGGCTGTATTTCTGTTCCCTATCTCTTGAGGCGCTCGAGAAGTTTAGAGTGGGGCACAGTATCGAAAGCTGCAGTTAGGTCCAAGAGGATCAGAATGGCCTTGCCTCCATTGTCAAGAGAAACCTGGAGCGTCAGACCAAGATGGCCACCTAAGACCTCGGCTCCGTCACAACTGTCTCCCCAACCTGACTATCCTGTCTCCTCAGGTTCCTACATGTAGCTGAAGGCAAGCGGTGCCGGTGCTTGCAATTCCGACCTTCGTGCGGCACTAGGAACCGGAGATATGAGCCTTGTCTTGTTGGGCCTTCACAATATCTGTGAGCCGGGGACTAGAGTAGTGCGACTGCCGGTGGGAAGTGAGGGGAAGTCGGCGGGTTGAACCGGAAGTCGCCGGTCAGCGCGGGACCAGCGGCGCCGGTCACTTCGCTCTACATGGTGGCTGCACCTCGACTGCGGCGCTAGCGGTGAGGTGGTGTTTCTCCCTCCCCCATTGAAGATCACGGGTGAAGGTGAGGGCTCCCGCTGCGCCGGGGCGGCGGCCCGAAGTGCGGACTCTATATTAATTTGCCCACGGTGCCGGGGTGGCTGCCTCCTTGCCTCTCCCCGGTGAAACTGCTGTGCCTGGAGATGGGGAGTTCCTAGAGGCTGGGGTGCACATCTCTGCCTGTGAGCAACTGTGGGCCTTCCAGCTGCTGGCCTCGTGGTGCTGCTCCGAGCGCCGATATACAACGGACATTGAGGAACCCTCCGGGTGGTCAGAATCCAGTGGGGTGGTAGCCTAGTACAGAGTACCGCAGATCGTGCTGCCAGGGTGCATTGCGGATTGGGGCAGAGGTGCACAAATAATTGCTTCACTCTACCCACTGATAATCATCTTCTACCTACAGAGACTGCCTCCCTGGGCTCAGGCATCAATTACCCTGCTCATAGAGGTGGACATAGTTGACCAGAGGTCCTCGGTGCTGGGGATGCACAGGATTTGGCCCGCAGACCAGGCTTAGGCGTATGGTGATACGTATCTCCTGTATTCACAGCACTCGATTCTAAAGTCCGCCATCCATAAACGGCATCCACACAGTGGTTCTTCCGCCTTCATTGTTGTTCCTCCTCGCGTCCACTGCCGGTGACGCGTCCCAGTTACGGCCAGAGTGTCCAGGATTCGGGAAAATAATGGCAGGCAGGCTGGAGGTAGATAAAGGGCCCGCCAATGGTCCCAAAGGCACGAGACCGGTCCAGTCCAATAAACTTGACCGGTACACACAACCCAAGGGCTCACCGACAGACTTGCACCAGACCCCCAGGGTGGGAGAAGAATCTGAAATTCCACCCCCGGCCTGACACTGCAGGACGTTATGGCATGTTTATCATTGTTTGTTTTTTCCATCGACATATGATTGCAGGCACAGCTAAGGCACAGAATAATTACTATGGTTTTAATGCACATGCACTGGGGAAAAGCTTTAAACGATTACGCTGGAATGTCAACGGGCTGGGGAAAAAATTAGGCAGAGTGTAGTCCTGCAGTACATAAAAAAGCAGGGCCCTGACATTGTATTACTTCAGGAGACACATCTTATGGGCAATGAACAGATATGGCTACAAACTAGTGGCCCATGCAGGATTCACAACAGGTTCCAGAGGGGTGCGCATAATGATACGAAACACGTTCCCTTTTTGTGTAGATTCCACCTGGACTGATGACAGGGGACGTTATGTTGGAATCTCTGGTTCCTGAGAGGGGCGGATCCTCACACTGTTCGCTATATATGTCCCACCAGGCCTTCAAATGGCCACGTCCCAAGACCTCCGTACTACTCTACTCTTGTTAGCTGAGGGTTTGTTGGTGCTGGTGGGCGACTTTAACTTGGTGTACTCGGGTGATTTGGACCAGTACCCTCCTCGTGAGTTGGGGCCCTCGTCCCGTGGATTACCAGACCTCCTTGAGGCCATGGGACTAACAGATACCTGGCGTATGTTCAACCCCGAGATAAAGCAATACACATTCCATTACGGTGCCCACCACAGTTTTTCCCGTCTTGGTACCTGGCTCTCAAACCTCACACATCCGGGAGGTCAGACACTCAGCTAGAGGTATCTCCAATCACTCCCCGCTTTGGGCACACTTCCTACTTGATCACACGTGGGTGTGTCGTGTCACCCCTATCAACCCCTGGCACCTCTGTATCCCTAAAATACGCAAAGATCTCCTTACCACAACGGATAACTATTTTGCGGAAAATGTGGGAACCGTGAAATCTAATCTGACACTCTGGGAAGCATTTAAAATGGTATTTAGAGGGGAAGCCTTGTCCTTAATCTCAGGCTACAAACGAGAACAGCAGAAAGCGGTGTCCGATATAGAAGCCGATATCCTTCTGCTTGAAGGGGAATTAGTGGATCGAAACTCTCCCGAGGCGCTACACCTATTGCAGTTCAAGCAGACTAAATCTAAAGCTCTGGTTACTGATGCAGCTCGAAATCTTGGTCCGGAATAGCTGGGAAGAGTTTACGACCAGGGAGACAAAGCAGGAAAGCTGATAGCTTGGCTGGATAAGCGAGAATGAGCGAGTAGACTGGTCCCGGTTATCCATGATGCCTCAGGAGCCGAAATAAAAGAACCCCAAGACATAGCCTCCCAATTTGCCACACATTTCAAGGCTGTCTATAGAGCTGGGACGCCCCATACTGAGTTAGATTCCGCTGCGCTGTTGAAAGATATTAACTTACCCACTCTGGCTTCGACCAATAAACAATTATGGATAGTCCTCTGACCGCAGATGAAATCGCCCAGTCTATTAGATCGCTCCAATCCGGGAAGGCCTCTGGTCCTAATGTGATAGTTATAGAATTATTCAAACTCTGTTCCGATAAATTATCAACCCATCTCAAAGCCATGTTTGAGGACAGTACGGAATCAGGGGAATGTATAGCTAACATAGTAGTGATATACAAGGAAGGCACACCGTAATTGGACTGCGCGTCATACCGGCCCATTTCTCTTCTCAATTCCGACCCGAAAATTCTTGCAAAATCCCTCGCCTAGTTAAAGTCATATCCACACTCATACATCCAGATCAATCTGGCTTTATCCCCCACCGGAATACGGCACTAAATCTCTGCTGCGTTCACGGGGTGCTTGGTAGGGCGGATAAGATACGCGAACCAGCGGTCCTGGTTTCCCTTGACGCCACCATGGCGTTTGATATGATTGAATGGCCTTACCTTTTCGCAGTACTCCAGAAATTGGGATTTGGTTCAGAATCCATTAGCTGGGTCCGCCTCCTTTACGTGGCACCACTGGCCAAGGTTGTTATTAATAAGCAATCAGACACCTTCACCCTGACTCGATGTACCTGTCAGGGTTGCTCGCTCTCCCCCTCCCCCCTCTTATTTGCCTTGGCACTAGAGCCACTCGCGGCCTGGATCCGGCATGATCTAATGATCCGAGGTCTCCGTTGGTCAGTGGACTGGCAAGATCGAATATCACTATATGGGGATGATGTCCTATTTTATCTAACAAACCCTCGTAAATCACTAATTGCCATTTTGGACATCTTGGCAGTTTTGGGAGATACTACGGTTTCCGTATTAACTGGACTGTCTCATCTGTACCCACTTTACGGGGAAATACCGACTTTGCCCTCCAATTGCTCAATCCTAATCAGTACATTGGGTTTTAAATACTTGGGCATATTCATATCCCTGAACCCTACACTCTGATATAACAATAATCTCCTTCCCCTCTCCATCGTTTGCAGAGAGACATCGCCAAATGGAGAACTCTCCCATTGTCCCTTCTCGGGAGGGCCGCTCTTTTCAAAATTATGTCCCTCCACCGCTTTCTCTATGCCCTACAAAACTCATTAGATGTAGCCCCCCTGGCTTATTTCAAAGAAATTGAACGACTACAGAGGGAATTACTGTGGGATGGACCGCCGCGTATAGCTCTTACTAAGCTGCCCCTGAAGTGGTACGACAGAGGTATCGCCCTCCCTGACATCAGGAAATATTGCTGGGCCGCCCATTTGGCTGCCATTAACCATGGCACTTAAGGAACACCAGATGACCCTGGGTATCAAATGGACAGATGGCTCCCCCGGGAGGGAACTATAATAGGAAACTATACTCTAAATCTGCTCGACCTGCTCCAACTGGTCCCACCGGACACTCTATAACCATCTAGCATACTGCCACTAGATCTCTGGGATGGGAGGACAAACTGACATTAGCCACCCCCTTATGGGACTCTGAGAAGCTAGGGAACCTATGGAGGATGAAGGGATTTAATAAGTGGGACTTAATAGGCATTTCCTGCGTCCAGGACATGTGGGAAAAAGGTGACATAAAAACATTTGCTTCCCTGCAAGAACAACACAACTTGGCTGATTCAGAACACTTCTGTTACATACAAGTGCGGCATGTCCTGCGTCAGCTTTCCCCGCCGGTCTCTTCCCCCCCCTCCAGTCCCTCCCCCCCCTCCTGTCCTCCCCACTGAAAAATAGGATACTGGATAGACACCTTCTCGAGAAGGCCATCTCCTTGATCTACAATAAGCTGATATATAACATGGAAGACCCTCTCACACAGCTCTGGCAAAAATGGGTAGTAGATGGTATTGAATTAGATGACGAGGACTGGCAGGAGGCCGTATCATCTCCCAGAGTAGTGGCTATTCCTGCACGACTGCGACTGGTCCAACTAAAAATTGTACACAGAATATACATGATAGGGCCTAGATTTGTGTTGTTGTGAAGGGCATCCACACGGACTGTCGTAGGAGGTGTGGCCAACTGGGCACGTTCCTACATATCATCTGGGAATGCTCACATGTTCAGTCCTATTGGAGGGAGATCTGTGATGTGTTGGGGACGGTCTTGGGAATCCCCCTGCTCCCAGAGGTGCGGAGATGTTTGCTCAATATATGGGAGCCTGCTGGCCTGAATGTACACCAAACACAGTAGTCCACGCTGGGCTTTAGAACATTGCCCAGGCCTGGGGGCGGCTGCCCCTCCAACACTGAAAGACTGGAAGACCAGTATGGACTGGTGCATGTTCCGTGAAAAGACTGTATATGTGGCTGTGGCAGCCCTGGGAAATGGTCCCGAGTTTAGTGACCTTGGAATCGATACATTGGTAACAAATGTACCCCGCGTTGCAGCTAGCCCTTGATGACATGAATTCTCCCTGATTTGCCCCTTGCTGTGTACGGTGCTAATGTTGTGAATTATTTTGTTGGTGCCTGACTAAACTGTATACATTACTGTAATGTGCCTGATTTAACAATTGAAGTCGATGATTGTTAATACAAAGAATTGTTAAAAAAAGAGTGCTCCTAACATGCTCAACAACTTCCAGAAGCATGTTATCAGTGCTGAAGTGGGTCGAAAACCTGGTTTGCTGGGGTGTAATATTTTATTATCTTACAAAATTTTGGAGAAGGAAGGAAGAAGGGGCTATAGTTTGCCAATTGCTTAGGGTCAGCCGCCAGTTTTTTAAACAAAGGGATCACTTTCGCCCTTTTCCAGCATGCTGGTACCACACCTGTTGCCAGCGAGGTGTTAAGAATGTTGTTCACTATAGGATTAATGGATTGGGCAGCCATAGTTAGCAAGGTAGAAGGGAAAGAGTCTAAAGGAGAGCTGGACTTCAGGCCTTCCATTGCTGATAGTGACAATTTGGGAGGAAGAGGAGCAAACTTGTCCCGGTAGGAGGGTGTGGAGAGGTGGAAGGGTCCTTTGGAGGGGACACCTGTGCTCGGTTTGTGCATTGTTAAAGAAATTGCTCTGGATGATCATGATCTTTTCATGAAAAACGTGTCTAATTCATTGCACCACTCACCAGTCAGTGTACATACTCTAGATATGACTTCAGGACGCAGAAAGAAATTGTCAATTTTAAAGATGTCCTTGGCTTTGTTGTCTGCCTCCTCGATCCTTATTTCAAAGAATGTCTTTTTAGCTTGAGACAGCTTTTCATGGTAACTTTTTAATGAGAGCTTATAAGTTGCTTCATCTTCTGGATGGAAATTGCATCTCCATACCCTTTCAAGGTGTTTACAAAGTTTCTTGCATGCTCTGAGCTCATCATTAAACCAGGGAGCTGATGTTTTCAACCTTGATTGTGGGCTTTTTATGATAGGGGCTAACACATTAACGGTTCCCCACATCCAGTTGTCCAAGCATGTGGTGTCCTCTTCCACACAGCCAGACAAAGCTGGGGTGTTTAGTGTTAGAGCTTGGCACAGGTCGTCTTGCTGTATTTCGTGGAAGGCATGGTAGGAGGTCTGGCTATTTTCATTAGAGGGTAGCCTATTACCAGTTGTGGCCAAGCGTATGGAATAAGGTAGTAATCTGACCATGTAAGAGGGGAGGGTTGAGGCACCACCTGTTTCCTGTTAGAGAAGTCCTGGTCTAGCGTATGGACTGCTTGGTGAGTGGGACCAGAGACCTGATTGAGTGAGAGTGAGCTCATGGTTTCTAAGAGTGCTGAAGCCTCATTCCTCAAGGGGTTATCGAGGTGTACATTAAAATCTCCCAGCGTTAGAAAATGGGCATATCTCCTAGCCCATGGGACCAGGGCACTTCCTATCGAGTTCAAACAGGGACTGGCAGGGCCAGGGGATGGTAGAAAAGGGCCCCAGCCAGAGACTGGTTGCGGGTCAGGGACATACAGAAGCCAAGTGCCTCCGCTATCTTACGCCCCTCAAGAGAGAAGGCTGAGCATTCATATTCCTTCGTATACAATAGTGCAATCCTGCCTCCTTCCTCAGAATTCTGTATTTAAGAGGGACGGCGTTGGCCAGCATGTAATTGGCTGTGTCCGAGAGCCAAGTTTCTGTGAGAAAAAGGACATCCACTTTCTCATCATTTAGTAGGTCGAGGACCTGAAGCTCATGTTTCTGAAGAGATCTCATGTAGGTCAGGGCCGCCAGAAACAGTTTTTATATTTTTTCTGCCTTATCTGGGAAACACTTTTGCATTCAGACCTAGTGGTAGTCCATGCGCAGCTAGGACAAACAAATTCTTCAGTTTGCTTACATGGAAGCAGTTTAATGAGCATTTCCTTAGGGGGCCTAAGTGAAGCAAAGATGACTTGTCAAAGGTGATCAGAAGGTTGTCTGCTGGAGAATAATTAGCATAGTATCTGGCTCTGGATGCTTCTGGGATGCTGACTGGCACAAACGGGCCTGCCTTTAGTGCACCAGCGGCACACCCGCCCGCACTCTGGCTTCCTTTGTAGGCACAAGGGTTGGACAACTAGAGTGCTCATTTGCCAAGATGGCGCCCGAGAACGGCCCGGAAGAGGAGGGAAGCATATGCCCTCACTTCACTAGTAAAGTTACCGCCCCCCCTTAGCAATGCAAGCCAAATTGTTTGGGGGTAAGGTTTAAAATAGAGTTTAAATTAAAAGGGTCCGCTATGACTCACAGATAAAGTGCGACGTGCAGAGAGTAAATAGCAGATTCAAACAGATTCAAATACAGTTAAAACAGTTTCAGTTCAAATATGGCAAATTCATGCAGTTCAATTGCAGTACAGATGGCCGAGGGTGCTGTAAGCCTTGTGGAAATAGAAAGGGCATTTAGAGAGTGTGTAGAGTGCTTGTGTAGTGGCAAGATTTTAAGAAATTGTCAGATACCTGTGGTGTGCAGAAACTACCAAGTCAACCATTGGAAGGCGTTTCGATAGATGGGTCTGGTGCATGGGAAAAACCAGATACATTATGTAAACGTTTTGTTGGACCCATATTCGAGGTGGGTGGAGCTCACAAATGTGAAAGATATATTGTCTTCCAGTATTATGAAGTTCTTGAAGGGTATATTTAAACGAGAATGTTTTCCAGAATATATTTGTTCGGATAATGGTCCATAATTTTCCTCATAGGAAATCAGTAGTTACTTAGAATTTTGTGGCATTTGTCACAAAAGATGTGCCATTTATCATTCTGAAACCAATGGTGCTATTGAACGCTTCAACAAATACGTGAAAGAGAGCATACGGTTAGCAAAGGTTAGTTATGTAGAGTCAAAGTTAGGGTCACAGCATATTGTATGTCTCCAAATTCTTCAACTGGGAAAACTCCTTTTGAATTATATACAGGAAGAGTAGCTAACACCAGGTTGTGTCCGCGATGAAGGGATTGGGACAATTTAATAGAATTAATTGCAGGAGAATTCAGGAGGAGTAGTTAAGTCAGTGGAAGAAAGAATTTAAAGTGAAGAAGAAAGTAAAAGATGTGAAAATCAAAATAGGTGATTCTGTCAAGCTCAGAGCACCAATGGGGTGTGCGATGTGGTCAAAGTTCAGCAAGGTATACAAAATCATCAAGATATTCCGTAATGCATTAAAAACGTCTGATGGAGGAATTTTGAGCAAGAACAGAGTAGTTCTGATGAATTCTAATGAGAATTAATGGAAGGAATGGACAAAAAAGGCTACTTGGAAAATAAAGAAAGTCTGCAAACGGACAACATTGTCTTGTAAAAGAAGGAAAACAGGAATAGATGTCAGATGTAAAAAAAACATAGTATTAGAGTGAGCTATAGAAGGAGTAGGTGTCCTCGTTATCTTGATGTCCATGTTACTAAACACTGTTGGGATATAATGTATATTAATGTCATGATTTGTGGTTATGCTTTCTTACTAATTTAAGGCTAGAATTTATGCATACTTAGTATTATAGGTTAGGTATATTGCATTCATTTTAGTTTAATTTACAGTATTGTTATCAAGGTAGGGATGAATGTGATGTCGTCAGCATGTGAGTTTCAAGTTGGTATCACATGAGTAGAAGTAGAACTTAGAATGTATTAATGGAGGATGTTCTATGTCAGTTGCTCCTAGCTGTGTTCAAGGTCAGTTGTTCCTGTTTGGTGGATGAAGTGTTCTTTATTACACCTTTACTTAAGTTCCACTTAATCTAAGTGTATGAGTGGATTTATTGAATGTCACCATGTGTTAGAAAACATCAGAATTTGTGGCCCATAGCAAAAGTCATTCCATTCTGCATTCCCATTATTGTGTTAGATATGGTACCCTACATATTGTAGAGAGCATATGGTAGGGGACAGAATGTTGCCAAAACTGTGGTCACATCTTGTCAGTATAGAGTTGAAATGCTCATGATTTTTTCCCACTCTTCTTCCACACACCGGCCCAGATCTACTAAGGGCTTCCATTGCCCTTGTGTCACGCCAGGTGATGCAAGTACAACCCAAGGCCTTAAGTGGTATTTACTATACCACGCAGAGCCACCTTGCATGGCTCTGAGTGCTATAGGAAATCTGGAGTACGACAAGGCAGTGCAACTTGCGGTACTCTGCCTTGGGAAGGCATTCCATGGCTGGAGAGTGGGTGTTTACTGTGTGTGCAAACTTTTGTAAGAATGTGAAACACTACTTCTAAGTCACAGTTTTGAGTGGTAGGCCAGGCCTTCAACAATTTTTGTTTTGCAAACAATTTACTAATTGTACATTTTACAGCATGTTCTCCAACTTCCTTGGGTTAAAAGACTAATATTTTTGAGACCCATTTGTGGGGGGTGGAGGGGGCTTGGAAAATCGTTCAAAATGTTCAATATTCTCAGAAACATGGTACCTGTGCAGCATAAAAGTGCTTACATATAAAGAGTCACATATTTGTCATGACCACTGTATATATAAGCTTTCCTGTTTTCAGTTTCTATTCTTGATAAACTCTGGTGGGGTTTTCAGTGTTTTCCAATGATTTTAATAACTGAAAAACACAGTGGTTATCGGTGGTTACACATTTTGTGCCATTAAAAACAACAGAAATAGTGTTTCTCCGGTGTTTGCTTTTATTATTGCTTGCTTTCTGCATTAATAGTGTATGGTATATAGACAATGTGCATACAATGCAGTTTGTGGTTGTGCAGGTGTTTGTTGGTGTTTATATGTTTACACTGGTGAGGGCTATTTCCCTTTCATTGGGGTTTTATCAGTTATTAAAGGTTTAAACCTAAAACAGGATATCCTAACTATATAACTAGTTTGTGGCACAAGAGAAAATCCATTACTAAAGCTGCACAAATAATATCACAGCATCCATGTTGGCAGTGGCAACTTGTGAAGAAGAAGAGACATACAATAGGAGATACAATATTTAAGATGCTAACACTGTAAATATTTCCTATGATATGATTGAGGCAGTGGTAGGCTCAAACCACGCCGAACAGGAAATGCTGATCACTCCACCGCCATCTTTGTAGGTCAGTGGTCTAAATTCCATGAGAAGGGGTGAAGAAAACAAGGGTGTTCTGCGGCTTCTTTGAATTGCTGCTACTCGTTTTTTGAACTGTGAAACTGACTGTAGCACTAGGCACTTTTTTAATTGACTACTTGAATTGCTAATATTTGTGTATGTTGCACATTCTTTATTGCTGCTACTCCTGATCACCCAGTTATTGGTGAAGCTAAATGTACTTTTTAAACATTGGCACATTTTGAATTGCTTACTAGAGAGCATAGACATAACAGTCGGGGACATTTGTATTTTAAGAATTTGATCCATTTTTAACTGTTTCGAGGCAGTGGTAGGCTCAAACCATGCCGAACAAGGAGTGCTGATCACCCAACCGCCATCTTTGTAAGTCAGCGGTCTAAATTCCATGAGAAGGGGCGAAAAAAACGAGGGTGCTGCGTTGCTTGTTTGAATTGCTGCCTCTCGTTTTTTGAACTGTGAGACTCACTGTAGCACTAGGCACTTTGCAATTGACTAATTAAATTTCCGATATTTGCATATGTCGCACATTCTTTTTTTGCTGCTATTCGTGATCATCCAGTTTTTGGTGAAGCTAAATATGTCGGTGAAGCTAAATTTACTTTTTAAACATTGGCACATTTTGAATTGCTTACTAGGGGGCATATACATAAAAGTTGGGGACATTTGTATTTTAAGAATGTTATCCATTTTTAACTGTTTCGAGGCAGTGGTAGGCTCAAACCATCCGAACGGGCTGTGCTGATCACCCAACTGCCTTTATTGTAAGTCGGCGGTCTGGATTCCATGGGAAGGGGCAAAAAAAAGGAGGGTGCTGTGTGGCTTGTTTGAATTGCTGCCTCTCGTTTTTGAACTGTGAGACTCACTGTAGCACTAGGGACTTTGCAATTGACTAATTGAATTTACGATATTTGCATGTGTTGCACATTCTTTATTGCTGCTATTCATGATCATCTAGTTTTTGGTGAGGCTAAATTGACTTTTCAAACATTGTCACTTTTTGAATTGCTTACTAGGGGGCATAGACATAAAAAAGTTGGGGGCATTTGTATTTTAAGAATTGTATTAATTTTTAACTGTTCGAGGCAGTGGTAGGCTCAAACCACGCCGAACATGAAGTGCTGATCACCCGAATGCCATCTTTGTAGGTCCGCACTCTAGATTCCATGAGAAGGGGTGATTAAAAACAAGGGAGCTCCATGGCCGTGCGACAGGTGCGCCAAAGGGAAGCCCGGCTGTGCCTATTCGCACCTCAACAGGACCAAGGACAGGGACCCTGTTGGTTTTCGCAAAGAAAGGCAGGTAAAAATCACTTATTCTCATGAATCGTTTCTAGCACTAGGCATCCCTCTCAACCATAGCAAAGCCCCTTGCTTGAAAGGCTCTCATGGTCGCCTAGAAGGCCCATTCGCTTGTTTAAACTGTAAATGAGTTGGCTGGCCAGATAAGGAGCCTCTTGTGCATATACCAAATAATGATACAGAGCTAAGACTAAAATGTTTGTATTTTAATGGCAGGCACTTGCCTAAACACACACACGCCGAGGGCTTACCGGCGTTTCCCTGTGGTTGCTGTAGCCACTGCTGTTTTTGCCTACAACTAGCCGCACCCGCTTCGCGGGTGCCGCGTCGCAGTTGGGGGCTTGTGTGGCTGTTGGGAGCACGTTTGCTCACAGCTTTCAGGAAGGACTCGAGGGAGCAGGGACCACGCTCATACCATCAGCGCCGCTGCAGGGACTCACCTAACCAGGAGCCCCTGCTTTCCGGCACACCTGCTGACCTGTTGCCCCTCCCATCCCTCGCTCAGAGGGTGAAAAGCGTTCGAACTCCTCATCTCAGCGGGACACACACACGCCGAGGGCTTACCGGCGTTTCCCTGTGGTTGCTGTAGCCACTGCTGTTTTCGCCTACAACTAGCCGCACCCGCTTCGCGGGTGCCGCGTCGCAGTTGGGGGCTTGTGTGGCTGTTGGGAGCACGTTTGCTCACAGCTTTCAGGAAGGACTCGAGGGAGCAGGGACCACGCTCATACCATCAGCGCCGCTGCAGGGACTCACCTAACCAGGAGCCCCTGCTTTCCGGCACACCTGCTGACCTGTTGCCCCTCCCATCCCTCGCTCAGAGGGTGAAAAGCGTTCGAACTCCTCATCTCAGCGGGACACACACACGCCGAGGGCTTACCGGCGTTTCCCTGTGGTTGCTGTAGCCACTGCTGTTTTTGCCTACAACTAGCCGCACCCGCTTCGCGGGTGCCGCGTCGCAGTTGGGGGCTTGTGTGGCTGTTGGGAGCACGTTTGCTCACAGCTTTCAGGAAGGACTCGAGGGAGCAGGGACCACGCTCATACCATCAGCGCCGCTGCAGGGACTCACCTAACCAGGAGCCCCTGCTTTCCGGCACACCTGCTGACCTGTTGCCCCTCCCATCCCTCGCTCAGAGGGTGAAAAGCGTTCAAACTCCTCATCTCAGCGGGACACACACACGCCGAGGGCTTACCGGCGTTTCCCTGTGGTTGCTGTAGCCACTGCTGTTTTCGCCTACAACTAGCCGCACCCGCTTCGCGGGTGCCGCCTCGCAGTTGGGGGCTTGTGTGGCTGTTGGGAGCACGTTTGCTCACAGCTTTCAGGAAGGACTCGAGGGAGCAGGGACCACGCTCATACCATCAGCGCCGCTGCAGGGACTCACCTAACCAGGAGCCCCTGCTTTCCGGCACACCTGCTGACCTGTTGCCCCTCCCATCCCTCGCTCAGAGGGTGAAAAGCGTTCGAACTCCTCATCTCAGCGGGACACACACACGCCGAGGGCTTACCGGCGTTTCCCTGTGGTTGCTGTAGCCACTGCTGTTTTCGCCTACAACTAGCCGCACCCGCTTCGCGGGTGCCGCGTCGCAGTTGGGGGCTTGTGTGGCTGTTGGGAGCACGTTTGCTCACAGCTTTCAGGAAGGACTCGAGGGAGCAGGGACCACGCTCATACCATCAGCGCCGCTGCAGGGACTCACCTAACCAGGAGCCCCTGCTTTCCGGCACACCTGCTGACCTGTTGCCCCTCCCATCCCTCGCTCAGAGGGTGAAAAGCGTTCGAACTCCTCATCTCAGCGGGACACACACACGCCGAGGGCTTACCGGCGTTTCCCTGTGGTTGCTGTAGCCACTGCTGTTTTCGCCTACAACTAGCCGCACCTGCTTCGCGGGTGCCGCGTCGCAGTTGGGGGCTTGTGTGGCTGTTGGGAGCACGTTTGCTCACAGCTTTCAGGAAGGACTCGAGGGAGCAGGGACCACGCTCATACCATCAGCGCCGCTGCAGGGACTCACCTAACCAGGAGCCCCTGCTTTCCGGCACACCTGCTGACCTGTTGCCCCTCCCACCCCTCGCTTCACGCCCCCATAAAGGGACGCCCCTTCCCCGCTGTGCGGGAGCACGCGGGAGCATCGCGGGAGAAGCCCGGGACAAGGGCGGGACCATCTTTGGCCATCAGGGGCCAGAAGAGGCCGGGCCGGGCCACATTTCTTGGCTCAACTAAACGGTCACGGGAGCAGCGGGAGCATGGCCTCAGGTACCAGAGCAGGAGTGGAAAAACGATGGATTTGGGCCCAGATCTTTGGACTGGGGTGAATGTGTGACATTGATCCACATTCTGTCCATCATTGTTGTGTTTTCAGGTACCAGAGCAAGCAACTCTAGGAAAGCTGCGGGAGACGTAGTTGTAGGTACAATGGATCAATTTGTAACTCGGCCTGTCTTCATTGTAGAAAAGGAGATAATTCTAACCGAACGAAGACTTTCCAGGGACTCTGAGGGCCTATCACACAAGCGCTCATCCCTGGGCGCCCTTGCCCTAGTCCCTAGTCCTGTAAATGCACCAACCACACCATTGGTGGTAACTGACACTCCGGACATTGATGAGAGGGTGAGTCGGATTAGGGCAAGCCTAGAAAGGGTAACTACCACTGCATCAGTCAAGGCTAATGACTCAACACACCCTAATCTACCCGACCTTACCGACCCTTTGCTGGGGACACTTAATTATGATCTTGACTCCGAGATCAACATCGCCCCTAGCCCCTCTGTGGTGCACAACGAAGCCCCAAATCTTTCACTCACAGTCGTACCTATTGAAGTTAGCACACCCCTAGCAGCGGTTTCAAATACTACCCCATTAGGGAAACTAGCTCCAAGACTAGTTGCACACAAGAAGAGAAAGCGTCCTGTCAGTCCTCGCAGGGGGGGCTCCCAAAAGCCGCACAGTAAAGTAAGTAGGCACAATGTGACCAAAGGGGGTACCACTATAAACCATGTCCCACACCCAAAAACCCCTACCATCCAGACTAGAGATATTGTACCAGAGGGCATATCTGGTCCGTTAGCTTCTCTCGGTACCACTATATTCCCCCAGGCTGTGCATACTGATCTAGATGTTGAGAACATAATCAGGTCTGTGGTGATGCCCCTTGTAGACAAGATTGACAGTCTCACACGTAAATTAGCTACTCTCGAGCAGTCAATGCTGGATAATTTTTACGCTGTGAAATCACTGGTTAAATTCCACTCCAAGGCGCAGGGCGAAGAAAATGGTGGGTCAAGGAGTGGTGCTGTCACCTTATTGCCCTCTGAGTCAATGTCTCGTCAAAAAACGCCTGTACCGGGGGAGGCCACTCAGTTACACCAATCCAACACTGAAACCAGCCCTGCCCCACAAACTCATACTCTTGAGCCCAGTTCGAGCTGCCAAAAGAAAAAACCCTGTACCCAAGCTCCTAAGGCCCCTAAGGTTAACTTTGCTCCAAATCCTAAGCCTATAGCGTCTAACTCTAAAGCAGTAGGAAATTTGCCGACCTCGCGGAATGGAAATATAACTCCATCCCCTTCCACTCCTGGCAACCAGGCTGCGCCTAAACCCCTAGCCAAACCCCTAGCTAAATCCCCGGCTAAAACACCAACAGACAGGGCAAAAAGGTACACACCCAATGCTAGCCTCCCCCCTGGTTGTAAACCGTATGTGGTAATTTTAACGGGGGTTCCGGAGCTTGAAGAGGGTTCTTGTGAGTTGTATACTGATCTTAAACACAAGACGCTCTCCTGGCTCAAAGTAAATAGACCCCTCCCAGGGCATATTGATGGCAGAATAGCCTATGTTCGTCGTGTGGGGTGGATCGGCAATAGACGCAAGGACCTAACTGGGGACTGCGTGCTGATAAATTTTAGCGATCCTAGAGCGGCAGGTATGATCTGCAGCCAGCAGTCGCATCATAACTTCTGCGACATTCAAACTAGGGATTTGGGGTACTTTTATCGTCCCCTCCCTTCATCGGGGCACAAGAAGTTTTTGCCGGATGGGGGTAGAGGCACATGGTTCCCACATTTTCCAACTTTGGACGTTAGAGCAAGGGCATGGACACCGACTCAAGCAGCCCCATCCCAGGGGTGGGACTGGTGACTTAGCGATAAAGTGGCAATAATCGCCCCCCCACCTAGGGTTATTACACCATGCATAGCTGGGAGGGCTTTCCCGTTACCAGTTAACCTTCCTGTGCCCCAACCCGCGCCCAACCCTCCCATCCCCTCTTCCACAGGCTATCGGACAGAGTTTACTGAGTCCGTGGATGGAGTACAAATTTTGGGTGTTCAGGGTGGGGAAGCTGGATGTACTGAGTTTTTGAATCGTCCTACCCTGAAAACCATCAGCTGGAATGTGGCAGGCTTAAATAACAAGTTGGATGCCCCGGACTGGGTGGCGCTCACTGAGCCCCACGCAGTCTGTGCATTCCAAGAAACGTGGTGTGTGGAACCAAGGCACAGAGTGGGTTATGCCACCTTCTCTGTCCCGGCAGGTATCCCAGCATCGGGAAGAGGGCGCCCATTTGGAGGCCTCCTAGTCTGGGTCGACATATCTTTAGGTTGGAGAGTACACCATCATCCCCAAAAATCTCCAGACCTGATGCGGCTCACTGTAATATGCCCTAGGAAAGCTGAAAAGCTAGAGATCTTTAATATTTATACACGCGGGGTTTCAGGGAGGGCCTCGTCACCAACCCTTATGGCTTTGGAGGCAGCATTAGGGGAGTGCTGTGGAGACTCCCTAATCCTGGTTATGGGGGATTTTAATTGCACATTCGAGCCCCTGTTGACCGACGAATCCTTGGACCTGCACGACGAAGATTCAAGGAGAGGCGTCCCGTCCCTTGATCTTCCAATTGTCAAAAGTTGGACTCCTAGAATTGTTCAATTAAATTCCCTCACACTAGAGTATGGCCTGAGAGCAGCCAATGGGAGAACACGGTCAGATCTAGCGGGGGCACACACGTACAATAGGGTGGGTCACTCATCCAGGATAGATTACATTCTTTTAAACTTTCCTTTGTGGGCCCACATGAAGGACATGATAGTTTTACCTTCCTTGGATAGTGATCACAATGCACTCTCTTTATCCCTAATTTACTGGTGGAGGGACAGTGGCTCATCTTGTGGAGCCCGTGACGTATCCGAGATAAGGTCACCGGTGGGTGTGGTCCCCTCAAACTGCCTTAGACGTTTAAAATGGGACAAAGTGGCTATCGATGAAGAAAAACTATCCTGCATCAGAGCCGTTACTACTGCTGCTTGTGAATTCCTGGAAAGTCAACCTCCCAGCCCGCACAAGATTGCAACCATGTTTAGTGAGGTTTCATCGACGATTGGGGACTTGTTTATGGTTAAACTAAAAAAGGGAAATAAAAACCATGACAATCGACAGAGGAAATCAGGCTGGTACTCGTCGGAGTGCCGTGCTGGAAAGAGAGCTCTAATACTGGCAGTAAAGAGCGGTGATGCATCATTAATAGCTACCAAACGTAAGTGCTACAAAGCTGTGTTAAAGGCAGCAAGGAGAGATTGGGAAGATGCCTTTTGGCAGGAACTCCGTGTCGCCAGTGCAGAAAAAAATGCCAAAGGTTTTTGGGACCTATTGCGGAAGAAAAATAGACCCATAGACACTGTTATCACATGCAATATCACCGAAGATCTGTGGTATTCCCACTTCTCAAAACTGTATACAGCATCTACAGCAGAAGCGATGGACTTTCCATTACCACAGATTCCTCGAGGTGATGAGAGCTATGAAGAAAGTCTATTCACCAGGAAAGAAGTTGAAACTGCTATAAAATCTCTGGTTCCTTGCAAAGCAGCTGGTCCTGATGGCCTTCCTCGCGACCTCCTTCGCGCAGACACAGGTGATTGGGGCATGCTAATTACATCGCTACTAAACGCTGCTATGGCAGGGGCCCCCCTCCCTGCTTCTTGGATGGCCGCTGAGGTGGTTCCCCTGCACAAAAAAGGCTCAAGAGATGATCCAGCTAATTATAGGCCAATCAGCCTAATAGATTGTTCCCAAAAAGTAGCGGGCAAGGTCCTCTTATCTAGAATTCAGCAGTGGGCAGACGAAAATAAGATACTCTCGGACCTCCAGGCTGGGTTCAGAGCTGGCACAGGAACAATAGAACAATCGCTAAGGCTGCTCATGATCCATTGGAAGGTCGTCACGATTGGGAAGGGTACCTTATACCTGGCCTTCATCGACCTTCGGACGGCTTTTGATTTGGTACCCAGAAACAACCTATGGAAGGTACTGTGTGACCTTGGTATGCCACCCTATTTGCTTTATTTGATCATGAGGTTCCATGAAAATAACTACGCCCAAATACGCTGGGGGCCAAATGGGCAAAAGACTCCAAGAATAGAGGTGAATAGAGGTGTGCGGCAAGGTTGCGTACTTGCCCCAACCCTATTCTCCCTCTATGTTAATGGGGTGGTGGATTTCCTGACCAAGTTACCAGCAGATGCGCCCCGTCTGGCAGGTCGTCTAATCCCTACCCTGCTCTTTGCTGACGACACTTTACTTCTGTCAAAATCTCCAATGGGCCTCCAGAAGCTCCTCTCTGGTTTTGAGGATTTTTGCAAGCAGAGAGGTCTCTGTATTAATACAGATAAAACAAAGTATCTCATTTTGAACCCCCCGCAAAAACTCGGCCCCCCCTCCAACACTGGGGCCTGTTGCACTGGAAAGGACCAAGATGTTCGACTACCTGGGCATCCGGATGGTGGACTCTATGAAATGGGATTGTCACCTGACCAAAATGTTGTTGAGCCTGAAAAGAGTGACTGGGGTCCTGTTGAAAGAGCAGAGAGCAGCTTCTACAAAACCAATAGCAGCGGTAATGGACATTTACTCGGCCAGAGGAGTAAGTGCAGCACTTTATGGGGCAGAGCTCTGGGGGATGTCAAACATGAAAGAGCTAACTCGAGCTGAGAACACCTTCTTGAGAAGCCTAATGTCTCTCGGTCCATCTGTCCCTATTTTACCACTGCAACTGGACATGGGCTGTCGGGCGATTGAAGACCAAGCGAAGTTACGCCCACTGCTACTGTGGGCCCGCATCTGGAGAGTGCCAGAGCTCTCAAGTTATGCGGATGGCCTTCGGGAGATAATCAATTCCACAGGTTGGTCAAAAATAAAATGGCTAAGGGACATCAAGGCCCTTCTTGCCAACCTGGGGCTGGAAGAAGCATGGCATCAACAGTCAGCCCCACCCAAAGCTACGTTAAAACAACTTTATTGGTCATGGGTGGTAAACAAAAGAAACTCTTCCACAACGACCTGCAAATCGACCAGAAACTTTGTGGAGTTCAAAGATGTCCCCATCAGAGAACTGTATTTGGACATAATTTCCGCCCCATGGGAAAGATCCCTGTACTTTAAATTTAGAATAGGTCTTCTCCCTGTAATGGAGCTTACATGTCACTGGAAAATTCCATATCAGACTGCTCCATGGTGCCCCTTCTGCCCTCAGCGCCGTGAATCTGTCCTTCATTTGCTATTCGAGTGCCCTGCCTACAAGGTTCCTCGTATGAAATGGATTAAACCAATGTGTCTCACCTTGGGCACTAGACATTGTATTGTGGCACTAAGAATATTACTTACAGACACTCGCACATTTTTTGCATGCGCCACCTCGAAATATCTTGGGTGGGCATGGCGGATTCGGTCAAAAAGACTTAGGCAAATTGTTTAATCATGATTTTAAATTTATGGTCAGTTTTTTTTTGGCCTATCTCTTTTAGATAATTTATATAAATTCCCCCCCCCAGAAATTGTAGGAAAAAACGTCTATACCTAGTAGTAAGGGTTTTTTTATGCTTTTTTAGCAATGTTTTAAAAATTGAATTTACTATGTATGTATGCTTTTTAAGGTATTTTTTATGTCGAAATAAAGCCTATTTGACTTGACTTGACTATTTAGAGATCTGGGATACTATCTCAGACTCCAATCTGGATCTGGTATTCATCACAACCACCTGGTTAAAAGACTCCACCTAACCCAAAATCTCGGCTTCTATACCATCATGTTACAAGATATTGAAATGTGACAGAATTGGCTATGCAGAAGGCAACATAGCTATAATTTTCAAATATATTTTTACTTGCTCCACTGAACTTAATTCCCCTTTAACAGATTGTGAAATGTTAGCCTTTCAGTTGTGTTGCAAAGAACGGAAGCCATTTGGAGGTGCAATCCTTTTATCACCCCCAAATGACCACTAACATCCTCTCACGGCTAACCCCACTAAGCATTAGGCACGCCCGTTACTTAGTTATTGGAGACTACAACTTACGTTTTGAAAACACTGAAGACCCCCTTTTCAGTCAGTTGCAGAACGATATATGAGAATGCTTCAACTTAAACAATGGATCACTAGCTCTACTGACAGAGCTGGCCACACATTAGACCTCCTTTTTTCAAATATTGAGGCCCCTAAAATCCTCCTCATTGCCCCATAAAACTGGAAAGACCATTCTTTAGTCACCTTTTCTGTTATATTACTAGGTGACAAAAACATACCTCCAGGCCAGTCCTTAGCCCCTAAAAGACCCCAGAGTCATATAAATGATTAAACATTCTCCAAACACTTAATTCCTCTGCCTAACAACCAAGATAAACCCATCATTAGTTACATTGAATACTTTAACACTGTCATTCTAAATCCTTTAAACAGCTGCACTCCCCTGAAAGCAAATAAATCAACCAGGGGCTAGTTTGCAGAAAAATTGTATTCTACTGATTTAAGACTAGCAAAAAGGAAATGAAAAAATCTTGAACACACCTGCAGGCACTCTAAAAAGAAAATAGATCATCAAAACTATAAGGAGGAACAGAGAAGAGCCAAGAAGGACTATTTTATTATGAGAATAAAGAAAATAGCAGTACCTCAAAAGAACTGTTCAAAATTGTGAAAGAGCTTGCCCAGCGAGCCTGCCTTTCCCAAAGAATTTTCACCACAGAAGTGGTAATTGGAAGTTTCTTCAATGACAAATAAAGAAAATGTATATACCATTTCAGATACAAACCTCTGTGGATGATCACATGAGAATTAATGAGCCCCCATCTGGGTGTTGCCACCCACTTAGGTTCTTTCGAAAGAATGACAGAGAACGGGTAGGGAAGTTGATGGTTGAGGTTAAGTCTAGCTATCCTCTTGACCCCTGCCCACACTTCATATTCTCTTGATTAGCTACCATTCTGAGTCCTCACTTTACCCACATTTTTTATTAATTCCTATCAGTAGCAACTTACCTACACACATGGAAACAAGCTTTATTTTAACCCCTAGCCAAAAAATTGGAATTGAGGTCTCCTTTCTTCACAACTACCAGTCTATATCTTTGCTTCTGTATCTGCTCAAAATATTGGAAACATTTGTGACTGGCCAACTAACTTCTTAGAAAATAACTAACTGCTGGACCCATCTCAGATTTGGCTTTCAAGCAAAAATAGCACTGATCCACTCTTTTAGCCCTACTGGGCGATATCAGGTCAGCAGTTGATCAGGGCATGGCCTCTGCCCTAATTCTACTTCACCTGGTGTTGTGTAGTTCCTACAAATCTATATAGGATCTATGCGTTTAGACAAGATAAACTAAGGGATTGGTGTACAGACTGTTTCCAGACAACCCAGAAGGATATGTTAGTCTGAAGACCAGCTAGCTCACAGTGCCACTATGACCCTCTCTTACCAAGAAGCGAATAGTTTCTGGCAACTATCGAACATGATAACCCAGACCCCCTCAATGATTGTGGAAACAGTGCCGTGCTTTTCACTGAGTCACTCATGCTCACTTTATCTCTTAGAGATATACAGAAAAAAACAGTGGGGACGTTTTCAATAACTATTCTTTGAAGCAGCGTACTACTAGTATAGAATACGTGTGCTGCAACATCCATGAGACAGAAACATATGTATACGGTTATAAGCACCAATGGAGTAAAGAAAAGGTAGAATTCTACCAAAGTGCTAAAACAATGAGTATATGGATACATGACAATAATAATGCATACTCCTATGATGCTTACCTTAACTAGATGTACCTAAGTGTACCTAGCATGTATGTAGGTGTATGGCCAATAATCTCCTTAAGATAGAGTCAGCCCCATTACATGATGTGGGAGAGCGAAGGACCCCGTCTTGGTTGGGAGATGGACACCCCTGAGGGATGTCAGACCACTGTGCGCTGGAGTGTCTGCATGCACGGACCTCATCATCTCGCGTCAGCGTGTCAACATGGAAGTCTTTTTTCCTCTGGTTTGCCATAAAGGTACCTTCAGGGTTTCTACCTGGATGTGTACTATGGGCATGTCGGCCAAGGATGACGATAGTGGTGACCCTTACACATAGTTATTAGGAAGAAGATGGTAATCTTGCTGTGATACTGAGAATCTTCATGCGTAGTACATTTTCAGAGAAAACCACACATTTATTAAGTACCTAACTAGGTAAAAGGCAGCGCCAGACCCGTTATGTAGAACATTGGTAGGACAAATGTAGTTTAAGGGTTGTGCAACTACCTAGGCCTATATTGGGGTACATTGGGGTTCATAACACACACTCCTCATCCGACTGCACAACATAGTACTAAATGCTAAAATATGCCTGTTTTAAAAGCAATAAAACATTGCTAAAATATGGGTTTAAAAAACATCTTAAAACATGGTATTTGTTAAAAAAAAATTATGTAGACGTGAAAAACCTCTATAAGTCCTCTGAAAAGTCAATATAATGTTATACCAACTGAGCAACGCGAAAGCCATAGTGTTCAGTGTGTTCAGAAGAGGAAAAATAAAAACAAAAATTATGCTTTCGAATTACAGTGTTAGTTGTTTTTGAAAAAGGCCAAATTACTCCCAGCATACAGAGAGCCAAATGGTTGTGTCCTGTGTGGGAGATGCAACATCACTGTTGCTTGCCTTCGCAGACGACGGTCTCTGTAACACCTCTTGAATCGGGTCAATGGAGCAAAGGTGATCTTCTCTGGTTCACGCAACCATTGCTGAGGAAGCACTTGATGCCTGTAAGCCTGGTACAGAGACGGTGTCCATTCCAACAGGAGCTGAAGCATCCTGTGGTGGCTCTAAGAATACCAATATCAGGATTGGAATATGCTGAGGACACTGCACTACATGGGCTTTAACAGGTCCAGCAGTACATCCATGTCCGTAGGCGCAACCGATGGAAGTGTTAGACAGTTGTCCAACATGCATTTATGTCTGCAGAATAAGCAGCGAAGTACAGGCAAGACACAGTCGACCCAGACTGATCTGAACGACAGAAACCACTGCTCGCTTAGCTCCCGAAGTTAAGATGTGCCCATATGGAGTACCATGTGTTCACGGCAAAGTCGCTCCAAGAGTGCTTTTTCCATCGCCTTGGGATTTGAGATGTCCATTGCATAGCAGGAAAATTAAAACCAGGATACCCACTACAAGTAGCAGGATCAGAGGAAGCAATCCAAAACACTACCCAATACGGAGTGATTCACAGATGTAATACCTTTGAAAACCGTCTGAAAGGTGCTTAACAGCCCAGAACCTATGTTCTTAAGTAGGTGTACTTTCCCACTCATATCAGTCATGTTAAAGATATGATGTACCATTTCCGCGAAATGGAGCAGGAAGTTAGTTCATACTAGGGTCTGTATCTCAGCAGAAGGCCTTGCAACCTGGAGATCAAAAGTCTCTCAAGCTGAGATTTAGGCCACCTCCTTCTGTAAAAGTATGGCTTTCAGTCTACTCAGAGAATCAAACCATATAAGGGAAACATTCAACGAAGGCCATAGCAGCCTCTCCCTGACTCTGTGGGTCAGTGGAAACAATACTTGCATACAACAAGTAACCCTGGAACTGTGACCAGATATGCAATGCCTGGCAGCATCCTGCAACAACCTTGATCATTCAACATCAAATAACTCCTGTTCGAGTGTAGTTTGTACACCGAATGAATCACAGCAGCTGGGCACACTTTCAAGTGACAAGATAGGTTTGCAACCAAAGCGTTGTAAGCTCTGTGAAGCATAATATCTTTGACAAATTAGATATCCACTTAACAAATTCTTGCAGTCTGTACCACTTATAAATTCTTCAGTGTTCCCATTCCTTCATCTAAATATGTATGGCAAGTCCCAAGATTCATAGATGTATTACTTCCACAACGCTTCGTACCTTCCTACTTGGTGGTACTCTAAGCAATATTGATATTGGAATGTTGTTACTGGCAAAGTTATATGGACATGAATTAACCATTCTGTGGACAATGACTCAGCCACGGTGAAAGGTAATTAGTCCAATTTTTAATGTGCAGCATTGTATATTTTGCATCTCTTTGTGCCATGGTGTCTGCCTTCCTGTTAAATTATAAGCAGAGAGCATTGACGTACTGTTAATATATCGCCAGTGCGAGAGGAGTTGGCCTAACGGCTAGGGCGCTCGACCTCGGACCTGGAGGAACTGGGTTCGAGTCTCGGTAACGACGCCAAAACCTCCTGTGATTCTGGGCAAATCACTTAATCTCCCCGTGCCTAAAATGAAAGTAACGTAAAAAAAAAAAAAAAAATGTAACGTGACTGGAAAAATATGTAAAGCGCTCTGATACCTGATTCGGTTCGGGTCTAGTTCGCGCTATATAAAACTCTGCAAATATAAAAAATATAAAAAAGTGCACGTAACCAGAGTGCAATGATTGTAGCGTCTAGCAAAATAATAAAAAGGATCGTAACTGTGATTGGCCATGTTGTAGTATGGGCAGAACCTGTTCTATTATATATGTAGCAGAAGACACAATGAGACATATTTACAGTGAAGTGACGGAGTATGCCGTAAGCCTTCTTGGCTTAATGCCACAGTCTGCCACTTCAGAAACGCAGCCCTGCATTTTCCTCTGTGCTGGCGCTAAACATAGCAGCCTAGCCCCAAATCAGGCACCCTTGCACCATAGTGCAAGGGTGTCTGCATTAAGGCTAATATTGTTTAAGTGCAAAGGTCTTCATTCTTGCACATAAACAATCTTTAAATGACGTTTTGTAACTTTTATGTGTGCTGCTTAATGCAGCGCACATAGAAGTTTCAAAATGTCACTTCTTTTTTTGATTGTTTATGTGCAGGAAGGGGGGCCTCCCTGCACATAAACTATCACAGTCAATTTGCTGTTTCTATGTGTGCTGCAAAAGGCAGCACACGTGGAAACAGCAAAAACGAGGACAAATAAAGCATTTCTCCTCGTTTCAACTGTTTAAGACCAGGTTTCCCCTGGTCTTAATTTTTACACTGCCTCCTGTTTACGCCACCCTTGTAAATAGGGGCAGTGTCAAAATCAATGTGTTGCGGGTGGAATGCCCACCTCAACACCCATTACCCTCCCCTTTCACGCTAAATACAGCGGGGAAAAGGGTAGCTGTTAGACCTGATAACCATGGCGTGGGTCTCCCTTCCATTTTTGCTGTTGCCTCATGTATTTTTGCGGGTGTTAGATGCTTTGGGCACTGTGCCACTGCTATTCAGTGCCACAGTGCAAGTGCTCCCTATGGTAAATTGATGTATTAATCAGTGGTTCCATGTTTGGCTATTTGGTTTACTTGTCAGACCCTAGTCTAGTGCACTGAGTGTGCCCATGGCGTGTAAATCCAAATGCTGCTGGTGGGCCTGCAGCACTGGTCGTGCCACCCACAGGAGCAGCCTGGTAAAATGTGTCTAAGGTCTGCCATTGCAGAGCCTGCGTGCAGTCTGGTACTGTCATGCTGACTGGGCAGGTGCACCCACTTGCCAGTCCCTAAACCTTCCCTTTTCTTCATATCAGTCACCCCTATGGTAGGCCCAAGGGCAGGGTGCATTGTAAGTATAAGGTAGGACAAGCCCTGGTGTGTGTGGCATGTCCTAATAGTGAATTACAGCCCTTTTCGTTTTTCACTATTGCAAGGCTACCTGTTTTCCATAGGCCACAATGGGCTGTTAGATTTATTACATTTTATAATCCTCACTGTCTCAGAGAACATGGAGAAATTCAAGTTTAGTATGCTTGAACTCATAATAATAAAAGACGTCTTTTAGTGAAGTTTTTTTTTTTTCAGAACAAAATTTTTATTGAGCAGATAAGCAAAAAGAAACATGTGGCTCCCCACAGTCAGGAGATCACCACCAAGCATCATGACACATTTTTATCCGTAATGCATACTCCATACAAGAAAAGACTAATAAAAGAACCCCCCCCTCCCCCTCCTCCACCCACCAGCCTCAACCACCCAACCCCCCTGCTACCCACCCCTTATCCCTCCCTAACCCCTTACACGTGAGTATACCAGACAATCCGTATTTGGTCGTTTTGTGGTAGGTATGAGGCACTGCCTAGGCCTGTACCACATCTTCTACCTGTATGTCCTCCTCTTGTTCCCTTGGGGGGTCCAATATCAATCCCCTATACTCTGCCCATCGCTTCCAGATCTTAAAGTGCTTCCTGGGACATCCTCTCGCCTCGAACACCGGGCGTTCCAGTCCCATGAAGTAATCCAATCCTGCCTTCCACGCACACAGGGAGGGGGCTCGCTCTCCCTTCCATGCTCGCGCTAGGTCCCTTTTGGCAACCACAAGCCCCAACAACAATAGGTGGCGTTTATATATATTTCCTCCGACTCCCTCCAATACATGGAGCAGCCCTAATCGAGGAGTGCGGGGAAGATCCCATCCCAACACCTCTAACAAGCAACTCCAAACACCCCTCCAAAATCTGACCAAGCCAGCACACAACCACACTGTATGCAGCAGCGTACCCAGCTCAGCCCCACAGCGCAGACACTCCGGAGACCCAATCAGTCCCGCCTTCCACAGCCTCTCTCGGGTGTAGTATGCCCTGTGTAAGTACTTGAACTGAATGAGCCTGAGCCTTATGGCGATGGCGGCCCCTCTCGGGGACTCCAGGGCCTCCCTCCAATCATCGTCATCTAGGGGACCAACATCGTCTTCCCAGGCCTCCTTGAGTGAAAGTAGGGTGGTCGAGCAGTGAGTAACCAGTGTTTGATAGATTCGGGACACCTTTTTATCTCCCAGGTCTCCCATGAATACCTTCGCTTCAATTGGGCTAAATTCCGGGAGCGACTCCAGGTTCGTGAGACTAGGTGCTAACGCATGGCGCAATTGAAGGTATCGGAAAAATTGGGTCTTGGGCATGTGAAACTCCGCACTGAGCTCCTGGAACGATTTGAGGGTAGTGAAGTTTTTTTTTTTTGCAGAGTTTTGTATAGCGCGAACTAGAACCGAACCGAATCAGTTATCAGAGCGCTTTACATAGCACCAGTTACGTTACATGAGGACACACTTTCATTTTGGGCACGGAGAGATTAAGTGATTTGCCCAGAATCACAGGGGGTTTTTGGCGTCGTTACCGAGACTCGAACCGAGTTCCCCAGGTCCGAGGTCGAGCGCCTTAGCCGTTAGGCCAACCCCTCTCCCCTTTTTAATTTTTAATTTAAAGTTGGTTTTAATATTCTGTTTGCAAATACCACTTTTAGAAAGTAGGCATTTGTTTGTCTAACCATTCAAACCTGCCTCTGCTAGGTTGTGTATTCCTATGTCTGGTTTTGTGAGTGACATGGCTGGGGAATTCCAGGAAACAGGCTGAGTCACCCGGTGTTGAATAGAGAGATCTGCATCTAGATGGGAGGGAGGAGTTGCACCTGAACCTTGAATAGGGCTGTGCCTGCCTTTCACAATGCAGGGTTCACCCCCTGGGGAGCAGCTGATGTCTCTACCCTGCACGCTGAAAATAGAGAAGGAGTCCTGTAAACAAAGTGCTCCAGGACTGTACTTGCCATCCACAATGCTGGCTCCACCTCCTGTGGGGCGTCTGATGTGCATGCCCTGCACTGTGAAAGGAAAGGAGCAGTTTGGTAAACAGAGTGCTTCAGAACTGGTTTGGACTGGGCAAAGGCCCCTCTCCCCTCGGGGAAAAAAGGATTTTGGGGTATAAATATTGGGACCCTGATCCCATGAAATTAGATCACTTTGGACTACAAGAAGAAACCTTTACTGAGGATACGAACCTGAGGAAGCTGAGGAGAGACTATTCCCAAGCTGAAGTGCTGCTTGGGGGATTGGCTTGCAGTGATTGCCTTCAGCGGCGTAGCTAGGGGGGCCGGGGGGGGCGGTCCGATTTTAAGGGCGGCGGCCCTGTGGCACTGGCCTTTATAATTTATTTGGCCATGGGCTGAACTGACTGCGCAGAAGTCATTATGCGCAGCAGAGTGTTAGCTGCGTTCACGTGACATGGCATCAGGACTGCAAGAGTGTGTTTTATTGAGGGGGAGTTGGGTGACAGGAAGTTCTGTTCCTCCAGTGCCAGCGGACTGTAGTTATGATTTGTTTCTGTAGTTAAAGTGGCAGCCTCTCACTGCTCGCAGAGCTGCCGGTGCCAAATTGGTCACGGTGCCTAATCATGCTGCCCTGCGACCGGACCTGTTTGGAGAAGAGAGGTCACAGACTGTCATCAGAGAGGCCGCTGCATTGCTCACTGAGGTATTAATAAATATTTTTCTTTTTTTCTTTATCATCTTTATTTCGACAGTATTGTCATAAAAGAGATCACATTACAATCAACAGTAAAATTAACACAATTCATTTCATTTCAACATATTAAAAAGCGAAAATTACATCATGTCCATTGGGCTATTTCATCACAGTAAAATACAAAAACGCTAAAAGCAATTAAAAACATGATCGACTCAAAGCCCCTCCCTTCTCTGGTTGGTATTCAAGCTCCCTAGAACTATACATGTCTATACTATATCCAATTGAGACGAGCATTCACACATACTTCTAATGTTCCACATGGCTCCTAAAAATGTGGTTACAGCAAAACAATTAGAGGAGAAAGATCAGATTTTTAAAACTAACAGCCTGAGAAACACCGAGCCTGTAGCTCTGCTCACTGCTCTCCAGGCTCGGGGGTGGTGCCACGGTGGGTTAGGCTCCATTCCGATGTCCCTTGATTGATTTATTTACAGATTTAATTTAGATTTTGAATACCATTTTTGCTCTAATTTTACCTTCCAGCAACCTGCTTTTTCCTGAAGTATAACAATCTTTAAACTTCCACCTGCACTTCACATGGTTTGTTTACACTCCTGGTCATTTTACCCAAGAAACTTATGAACAAAAACTTTTTATCACTGGTCTGCTTTCCGTTTTTTTTAAATCCATTCAGGCTATTTTATTTTAAGAAGTGTATCAACTGCTGCTCCTAGCTTTTTGCACATGACTGTTTTTTAACTGCCATTTTTATAGGATTGATTTTGGAATTGTACTTATTGTAAAGATTTTAAAAATCACACAAACAAGGTATGCAGTGTACGTTTCTAGCATATTCATGGCATTTCTCCCAGTTCGTTTTTCGGCTTCTGAAACGCTGATCTCAATTTTTTTCAGTAAACGATTTTCCTCTGTCATCTTGAGACGAAATTCTGGTTTCTCGCTCCGTGATGATGTGTGTGTTCAGGCAAGTTTCAATATGGCTCGTTCGTTGACAGCAGTGGCAGGATATGGTAGGGTGCAGGTAGACTCCCTAGGACCGGACAGTCGCCGAGGATTTTGAGTTCTTCTGACTGATGGCCTCCAATCCATGCGCGACCTCTCAGTGTTTGCGCTGCCAGAGTTCGCGCTCACACTGGCACCAGGCAGAAGTGTTTTGAAGTCCTGCTGTACCGCCTGCTGTCTCACCCGCCCTGGCCCCGAGGCAGAGCTTCCCTCTGGGCGGGCCTTTGATGTAAATAAATAAATCATTCTTCATCTGCCCTGGCTCCTTGTGTGATGCGGGAATGGTGGGGTCCTTGTGTTCATCCAGACGAGCTCTGTGCTGTATGTACTATTTTCAAAAGGCACAAGCCAGAGCCTGTAACTTGTCAATTACCTGAAGTGGCAGCTGCGACTGAGGATTCTGCAGACTGTCAGTGCTGATAGAGTGATGTATGCAGTTGGAGGGGTGACAGACGTATACCTATGACATTTTATAGGCAGTACTTTAAATGGAAACATAGAGAAAGTGCTGCTGCTTATTATCTACAGTACCTATTCGCTCCTCCGAAGTGCTGCTGCTCTCCCATTAAATGTATTACAGCAGTGCTGAGAAGTGCAGAAGCTCTTCTTTGAAATTAAAGTAGTGCAGGTACTCAGTACCAGACACCATCTGCTCAGTTAAAGCAATAGTTTACATGAAGAAGTTTGGATTTAATGATCACTCTGGTAAGGTTTTATATCATGGAATGGCAATTTTACACAGGAGCGAGCGGTGTGAATTATCTGCGGTGCAAGCAGGTGTAAAGTGTAGGATGAGAGGAGATTCCACAAGTGTGAGAGCGTTTTTGAAGAAGTGTTTTGAAGGAGTATGTGCATGGGAGAAAGCAGAAGAAGGGTGTTGTGTTGCTTTTGGCACCTGTTGAGGAGAACTGCATTTCCATTTCTGGTACTCTGCAGCAGTTTTAAGATAATATTAAAGTTTCTCATTGCTCAAATGGGTGTAATTTCTTGTATTATTGTTTCCCTCGTCTTCATTTCTTGATTTTGCTCGCGAGAAAGTGTCACTCATAGTCGTTGAATGTCACTTATAATGACATTGAAATTCTGAAAATGTCACACATAAGTAATCTGAAACCTTGGCAGCTATGTGCAATACGTTTAATTGGAGAGTAATTGGAGAGTACCAGCACTTTTATAGAGTGACTAGTACGTTTAATTACAGAGTACCGGCACTTCTGAAAAATAGGCAGGTACTCTGGTACAGGGTGCCTGCTCTTCAATTTTTACATTTCTAGCTTTGGAAGGTATAGGTAGGTAACATGCCTCAAGCTACTGTACATTTTTCAAGGACGAGCACAGGAAGTGATTTGTTTTTGCTTGTTTCGTCCTACGTAAGTTCTTTCACACCTAATTCCAGAGCTCAGCTTAGCAGCGGGCTGCCTGTGGAGGAGAAGTTGTGAGCTTCACCTGACTATCAGCGGCAATACTATGTGTTTTTCAGACCTCTTTCCGGTGCTCGACGTCCTTTTTCCCCAGCACCCGCCAGGGGGCGGCAATCTGAAGGATAGCCCCGGGCGCTACAATCTCTAGCTACGCCGACGGCAAGGAGCAGGTAAATTAGTCTTCTTTATTGAGATCTTCATATAACAACATCCTATCCACAGGGCAAGCCAGAGATAACTGACTCTCCCAACACTTGGCAACAGAGTCTTTTGTCATAAGCATTCTAGTACACCTAAGAGTTCCATAACAATTAGTCGGCTGACATGCAGGAGAAAATCAGGCAAATACCAAACACCATTTGTGGGACTGTCTAGAGTGAATGCACAAGAGCCCAGCCAGCCCAGATGTGGATTCTGCAGACAGGCAGAGACACAGAATGGTTAAGCAAGAAAATGCCCACTTTCTAAAAGATTTGTTCAGCATTCCATCCATCATCTGTTTTTTTGCATTTGTTGCCCTAAGTGGGAACGGTATGCCCAGACGTGGGTCCCTTGCTCGTTGTGCCACTGGATTCAAGCTAGACTGGCTGATATGGGGTAATGCTATGGAACTTTTCCCAGCATGCTTGCTTCTGGTCCAGGGAGGACCTGGCCTGGCAGATCTGATGGACTGTTCCCATGGGGTGCAGGGTCAAGACTGATTTTCATATGGCTGGGTCTAAAGTGGAAGGGCATGTCATGCAAAATAACGATGGATTCAACCCAGATCTGTGACTGGGGGGGGGAGGGGGTTGTTTGATTTGTTCAGCACTATGTCATCATCTGTTCTTTTTGTACTTTCTAATTGTGGCATTTTCAAACACGTAATTTAAAAAACCAACTTCAACAAAAGATGTATTTGTAAATTGTGCATTCAGAGACCCCAACCCTCTATCTGCTCCCAATGGGAAATTACACGTAAATGATATTTCGAGGCAATCCCCAAAGTACCCTACGGAAGAGATATTCTTTGTAATAGTGAAAAATGAAATTAGCAGTATTCCACTATTAGGACATGTTAAACACACAAGTGCATGCCCTACCTTTTAAAGACACCACACCCTGCCCATGGGTCTACCTTGGGCCTACCTTTGGGGTGTTTTACATGTAATAAAAGCGAAGGTTTGGGCCTGGCAAGTGGGGGCACTTGGCAGGTCAACATGGCAGTTAACAACTTCGCGAGCAGACACTGCAAGGGCAGGTCTGAGACACATTTACAGGGCAACTCTTGTTGCTGGCACAATCAGTGCTGCAAGCTCACAAGTAGCATTTGATTCACAGGGCCTGGGCACACCTGGTGCTCTTTACTAGGGACTTACTAGTAAATCACATATGCCAATCATTGATAAACCAATCACCAATACAATTTACACATGGAGCGCTTGCACTTTAGCACTGGTCCGCAGTGGTAAAGTGCTCAGAGGCCTAAAACCAGCAAAAATGAAGTCAGAAAAAATACAGGAGGAAGGCAAAAAGTTTAGGGATAACCCTGCATAAGGGGCCAGGTCCAACAAAGAGTATGAGTACCCCTTACTCAATAAGTGTAACTAGTAGTAACTCTTTTTTGTCATTCTCATTCAGTGACTTATACCTATGTAGACAGCATAGTGCAAACCTTTTCCATGTTATTGCATATATTTTTTACAGGCCTCATGCTCCCCAGTCCTGTTGAAATATAGGAAAGGTAAAGTTAAATGGGCAGTTCTGTAATGTGAAGAGCCATGCAGGCTAATTCATTGTGTTGAGATTGAGAAGGCTGAATAATACCTTGTGTCTGGTTGGTAATCTGCAACTATTTGCAGTTTCTTTGTACGCATCCTAACATCCCTATGAGGTGCCGATTCACATCTGCCTCCCATTTGAAAGTATTCAGAATCTTTGTCATGGTAGACACTCTTGGCAAACCACCTTGGGATCAGCAGTAGTGTTACATAACAGTTTAGAAAGATTATGGGAAGGTCTTGTACCCAGTGCTTAATTTGAGCCGGTGGTTTCTGTGGCTCCACGCCACCACTTAATTGGTTTCCGGTGCTCAGCACCAGCACTTAGTTGTCAACACTGCACTTATCACAGTCTACCACATGGTGGTGCTGCTCATCTAATTTAGATATGAGCAGAACAACGGGTATTGCTAATACTTCCCTCTACAGCCATTCCTTTAGCTTTGGGGACCTGGAATAATCTGAACTGTCGCACTTGCAGGCGAGAGAGCTGGGTCAAGTCAAGTCAAGTCAATAAATTTATATAGCGCGCTACATACCCAGAGGGTCTCAAGGCGCTTGAAGAAGGGTGGGGAATTATTTGTCAAATATCCACGTTTTAAGTTGCTTTCTGAATGCTAGGTGGTTCTGATTAAGGCGAAGGTGAGTGGGAAGTGAGTTCCAGGTTTTAGCTGCCAGGTAGGAGAAGGATCTACCTCCCATGGTGGTCTTGTTAATGCGAGGTACAGTGGCAAGGGCTTGGTTGGAGGATCGTAGCTGGCGGGAGGGGGTGTAGAAGGACAGTCGTGTGTTAAGGCATTCGGGTCCGATTTCGTAGAGCGCCTTGTGTGCGTGGGTTAGGAGCCGGAAAGTAATCCTCTTATTGACGGGGAGCCAGTGGAGGTCTTTCAGGTGACCAGAGATGTGTTCTCTACGCGGGATGTCTAATATGAGTCTGGCTGAAGCGTTCTGGATGCGTTGGAGTTTTTTCTGGAGTTTTGCGGTGGTACCGGCGTAGAGGGTGTTTCCGTAGTCCAGTCGGCTCGTGACCAGAGCATGGGTGACTGTTTTTCTAGTTTCGGTGGGGATCCAGCGAAATGTTTTTTTGAGCATGCGAAGAATGTTGAAGCAAGATGAAGAAACGGCGTTGACTTGTCTGTTCATCGAGAGTGAGGAATCCAGGATGACGCCCAGGTTCCATGCGTGGTCCGTCGGGATGGGTGCTTTTCCAAGGGCCTCTGGCCACCAAGAGTCATCCCAGGCGGAGGGGGAGGTGCCTAGGATGAGGACTTCTGTTTTGTCTGAGTTCAGTTTCAGACGGCTGAGCTTCATCCATTCGGCTACTTCTTTCATTCCTTCATGCAGGTTGGTTTTGGCAGTGTTAGGGTCTCTGGTGAGTGATAGGATCAGTTGAGTGTCATCCGCGTAGGAGATGATGTTGAGGTTGTGTTGGCGTGCGATGACCGCGAGGGGGCTCATGTATACGTTGAAGAGGGTGGGGCTGAGTGAAGATCCTTGTGGTACGCCGCAGATGACTTCAGTGGCCTCTGACTTGAATGGTGGAAGGCGGACTCTCTGGGTTCTTCCGGAGAGGAACGAGGTGATCCATTCCAGTGCTTTTCCTTGGATTCCGACGTTTCTGAGGCGTTGTAAAAGGGTGCTATGACAGACCGTGTCGAAGGCTGCGGAGAGGTCGAGGAGGATGAGGGCGACTGTGTCTCCATTGTCCAGTAGAGTTCGAATGTCGTCTGTTGCTGCGATGAGGGCGGTTTCGGTGCTGTGCTTGGCTCGGAAGCCGGATTGTGAGGAGTCGAGGGATTTGTTGGTTTCGAGGAATGCGGCGAGCTGATTGTTGACCGCTTTCTCGATGACTTTGGCAGGGAATGGAAGGAGTGAGATAGGGCGGTAGTTTTTGAGTTCGGTGGGGTCAGCTGTGGGTTTCTTAAGGAGGGCGCTGAGTTCGGCATGTTTCCAGCTTTCCGGGAAGGTTGCGGAGTTGAGGGAGCAGTTGATGACGTCTCGGAGGTGCGGTGCTATAATGGAGTCTGCTTTGTTAAAGATGTGGTGAGGGCAAGGGTCAGTGGGGGATCCTGAGTGGATAGAGTTCATCAGACGGATGGTGTCCTCAGTGGAGATTGGCTTCCAGTCATTGAGGATGTTCAGGGGGGGTGGGGGTCCTGTAGGGGGATGGGTGGGTTGGTCTTCAGGTCGGTTGTCGAAGCTGTTGTGGATGTCTGCAATTTTGTTGTGGAAGAAAGAGGCTAGGGAGTCGCAGAGGGCTTGAGAGGGGGTGATGTCGTTGGAGTTGGCTGAGGGGTTGGTAAATTCCTTGACGATGTTGAATAATTCCTTGCTGTTGTGGGCGTTGTTATCTAGTCGGTCCTTGAAAGCGGCTTTCTTGGCCTTCCGGATCAGTTGGTGGTGTATGCGGGTGGCGTTTTTGAAGGCGTCTCTGGTGCTGGTGGTTGGGTCTTTTTTCCAGGCCTTCTCAAGGAAGCGACAGAGTTTCTTGGATTTCTTAAGATCATCGTTGAACCAGGAGGCCTTCTTGCTGTTTAGTTTGATTTGTCGTTTTTTCAGTGGTGCTAGGATGTTGGCGCTGTTGGATAGCCATTGGGTGAGGTTGGTGGCTGCTTGGTCGGGGTTTGAGGAGTGGGCTGGGGGGTTTAGAAGAAGCGATGAGGAGATCTGGTCGATGGTGATTTTGTTCCAGTTTCTTTGCAGGGTGGGTTGGGGGTGGTTGTTGGATGTGGGCTTGTTGTAGGTAAAGTGAACGCAGCTGTGGTCGGTCCAAAGGAGAGCTGTGGTGTGGCTGAAGGATACATGTTTGCTGGAGGTGAAGATAGGGTCGACTGTGTGACCTGCGATGTGGGTGGGGGTAGTGACAAGTTGTTTAAGTCCGAGGTTGGCGAGGTTGTCCAAAAGGGTGGTGGTGTTGCAATCGTTGTTCTTTTCAAGGTGAAAGTTGAGGTCTCCCAAAAGGATGTAATCCTCGGAGGGGAGCGCGTGTGGGGTGATGAAGTCCGTGATGTCTTCACTAAATTGTGCGCGGGGTCCAGGTGGCCTGTAAAGGAGGGTGCCTCTGAGTGTGGTCTTGGGGTCGATGTGGATCTGGAAGTGAAGGTGTTCAGAGTTGGCGAGAATGGCGTCTGAGCTGGTTGAGATGTGGATGGGTTTCTTATGGACGATAGCGATGCCTCCTCCTGTGTGGCCGGTACGGTCCTTGCGAATGATCTTATAGCCTTCCGGGATGGCAATGGTGATGTCTGGGGCTGATGCGGCGTTCATCCATGTTTCTGTTAGGAAGGCGACGTCCGGTGAGATGGTGTCTAGTAGATTCCAGAGGTCGATGGCGTGTCTGTGGACCGAGCGGGTGTTGAGCAGGATGCATTTTAGGTGGTTGGTGTCAGGTCTCTGTTTGGTGGAGGTGGATGAGGAGTTGGTTTTGGTGCCGTCGAACTTGCAGGAGTTGCAGGAAAAGGGTCCATGGGTGTGTCCTGGGGCGGCTTGGACGCAGTTGGGGGAACGGCCGGGGTTAAGGGCTAGGAGGGAGGTGCCAGCGTAAGTAATGCGGGAGGGGAGGGCATTACGAGGACCAGGGGGACTGGCGCTGGGCACGGTCCAGGCGCGGACGGGCGTAGACGGGCTTACCTTTGGCGCACCTTCGGCGCGGCCGCAGCGCGTGGACGCTGCGCGTTGGGACATCTGTCCATAAATGGATGGTGGGAGGGGCGGAGCGTGGGAGGGGCAGCAGGGAGGCGGTAGTGTGGGTGAGGGGCGGGTCAGGGGATACCAACAACAAAATGGAGGGTCAAAGGGAAAGCTAGACAGGGACAACAAATGCACAAATGCGTCGAGTGAGCAGTTCTCTGAAATCAGTACCTAAACACTGGAGAAATGAGCGCAGCAGTCTGAGCGAGGTCGCGCTAATGAAATCAGTCAAAGCAGCGGCGCTATAATTGAAAGCTACCCAGCGCTACGATTGAATGTTACACAGCGCTAACGTTGAAGGCTACCCAGCGCTACAAATGAATGCTAAACAGCGCTACAAATGAAAGTTACACAGCGCTACAATTGAAAGCTGCCCAGCGCTACAAATGAATGCTAAACAGCGCTGCAAATGAAAGTTAAACAGAGCACGAAATAGACGATACCAGGAACGCGATAGCGTGGAGTGATACAGCTGTAGGTGAGGAGGAGCGAGGGTGAGCGACCGTTCTGAAGAGAGTCCAGGTGGTCACAGTTTGGCCGGGGGAATGGAAGGCTCGGTAAACGTGGGTGGGAGGGGCAGCAGGGAGGCGGTAGTGTGGGTGAGGGGCGGGTCAGGGGATACCAACAACAAAATGGAGGGTCAAAGGGAAAGCTAGACAGGGACAACAAATGCACAAATGCGTCGAGTGAGCAGTTCTCTGAAATCAGTACCTAAACACTGGAGAAATGAGCGCAGCAGTCTGAGCGAGGTCGCGCTAATGAAATCAGTCAAAGCAGCGGCGCTATAATTGAAAGCTACCCAGCGCTACGATTGAATGTTACACAGCGCTAACATTGAAGGCTACCCAGCGCTACAAATGAATGCTAAACAGCGCTACAAATGAAAGATACACAGCGCTACAATTGAAAGCTGCCCAGCGCTACAAATGAATGCTAAACAGCGCTACAAATGAAAGTTACACAGCGCTACAATTGAAAGCTGCCCAGCGCTACAAATGAATGCTAAACAGCGCTGCAAATGAAAGTTACACAGAGCACGAAATAGACGATACCAGGAACGCGATAGCGTGGAGTGATACAGCTGTAGGTGAGGAGGAGCGAGGGTGAGCGACCGTTCTGAAGAGAGTCCAGGTGGTAGTTTTGGCAGCGATGACAGGAGCAATGGGTGGTGTTAATTGCCATGGCCTCCTGGTCAGAGCCCAGGCACTTATTATTTTACAAATTAAGCACTGCTAGTGCAAGTCTACCAAAAGTGCATTTGATGGAAATCCACATTGTGGGGTTCTGAGTGCAAATAACTCTATTAGTGATTCTAAGCCCCAAGGGCATACCTTACTTCCTGTGTTAGTGGGTAAGAACAAATAACTTTAAACCTATCACAGGGTACATTTGATATCTTCAGTATGAAATAGGCAAAGGACCTCATTAGTTGGGACCTTTTGTGGACTTTGGCGGTCCCAGGCCACACTTATTTTGGGGGCCCCTTTTCGGGAGAGCTTTGAATTTATCCAGTTTCAGCTCTTTCATGCCCTCGTTCGACAGGTCACTGACAGTGCACAAGCACACTCGTCCAAATACTAAAATGTGTTTACATTTAATTTTTAGGGATAGTGATGTGAACTTTTAATATTGTAATACAGCAGCCGCTCACTAATATTACTGCAAATAATCTCTGTGACATCCTTCTATTTCTCACATGCGAGGTCCTGTTTTGATCTAAGAGAAACTTTTTTTTATGGATGTTGCATGAAACCTAAAAAACACATTTCTCTGCAAAATGTCTGTTACAGACTCTCACACATCACCCACATTAAAAATATATTCAGGAAAATCTGTTTTATAATTATTCAAGACTCTCTGCGGAATTGAGCTGGCTCTATATGGTGCCCCCTTAAAGGCTCAGAACCTGGGCCTGATCCCACTTTGCCCGTAGCTTAAAACTTCTCTGCACATTCGGATGAACAAATTATGTGAAAATGCAATCAGCAGGTGCAGTATTACTCCTCTATTTGGTGGGGAATAAAGTGTGGTTATTACAATCATTGTCAGACTGTCCGTAGCGGGCGTCAGGCGTTTTCCCGGAAGGATGGATGGGTGAGAGCCAGTTTTGAAGAATGGAGGCCGGTTTTTCTACTGGGGCCTGATTTTGCTGTGGTACTGCAATATCGGCTCCCAGTAACAAAAGCATTAGTGCTGGGGGCCTGTTTAGTTACTGAGGGCCAGTTTTGCAGGTGCTGCAATATTGTCCCCCAGTAACAAAAACAGCAGCGCTTCACACTTGCACACATCCCCCACTGGGAGGGCAGTCCAACAAAATTGCCAGGGCTGCTTTGGGTTCCCAGTCCGGCTCTGATTAAACTTTGTGTCTCTTCTTAGTCATGCACAGAGTATTACAACCATGATTTGTTAGAGGTGATCTGTCAGCGTATTACTGTGTTGATGCACCATTATTACACTTGAGTGAATCAATCTTGACAAATTATTCAGTGTCTCAGAAAGTGTTTCATTACATTCAGTAATAACAGTACTTCCCATTTACTGCAAGTCTGTAACAATAAGGCTATTTAATCAGGGTAATATTTATACCAAGAATGCCATTGGTTTTGCAGCACATGTTTTGGCACAGACCATGGCATAACTTGATGTAATGTATCTAAACCAAATATCACGCCCTGTGCTATCTCCTTTGCCATGAGCAGTGACGTGACACCATGCCCCCGCGGTGCGGTGGTCCCCCAACTCCAGGGGCACTGTGCACTGGCAGGGGACCCCTGGCATGCAAGCCCCTGACTGAGTATGGAGTCCCTCCATGTACTTTACAGGGGGAAGGGGCCTTCAAGTTTTTGTTATGCCACTGGCCACACAATACATACCCAAAGACAGCATACTGGTGTATGTGAAGACAGGGTTGGGTACAGTGTCTGGCTTACTGAAGACCAGGTGCAGCTGGCTCGGTGTGCAAGGCGGCTGGATGCAGGGACTGGTTGGAGGCTACATCCAGTGCCCAGTCCTCACTGTGCATGGCCAAATACTGTGCCATCCCCATCTGTGTGCAGAGTGGAGGCTGGGACCAGGGCCTAGTGAAAGGCGGTGTTTAATTTGTAAAAAGAATAAGTGCCAGGGCTCTCGTCAGGAAGCCACAGCAGCTTGCACCACACGTTGCTCCTCCAAGCGCAGCCAATGGCAGTGCCAACACAACTAATAACCATCACACTCATACAAGTCTGATGATTCAGGCAATAGTCATTTTTAATATATATTGATTTTAAAACAATTGTTGCTGTGCCATCTTTAAATTAGACAGACAGCTCCACGATGTGGCAAACTATTACATGCTCCGGTGTTGACAATTAGGTGCCAGTGCTGAGCACCGCTAACCACCGGCTCAAATTAAGCACTGGTAAAGGGCCAAACCCTGCACCTTAAGTCTGCTGTGTCATATTGTGAGATGTGACTAGTTGAGTTAGATGCAGACACGGGGCACATGGCCCTGCACCCAGAATATACTGCACATGGCAGCACTGCTAGATGCATCACTGAGGTGAGATGCTTTTATCAGGCTCAGCTGTACCCAGTCTCAGATATACATAGTCAAATGCTCTGTACAGCGGGTTCTATGGTGACAGGGCCTGGTGTTTCCATAGTCGGCTGCATATGAATGCGCAGCTGATTTAGGGAATATGAAGGGTATGGCTTGGTAGAGCCTTAATCCATGGAAAGTGCCCAGTCCCAACTTTGTACACCCGATGGTGATGGCAGATGTGATATCTTTAATCATATAATTGATTATGTCATTTATCATGTCATACTTATGACATGCAAATGTCACGTGGCCCATAGGGACATTGTCATTTTCACTAGGTTAGCATGAGCATGTTGCAACTTGCCTGCTGCTTTGCGCACGTTACTACACGTCTTTATTTTTGCAATATTTTCGATGGCTGCTTTCACATGAGCACTCATCGCTGCGTTCACTCTCTGCATGTTCATGGGATTTTGACTGAACATATTATGTGCAAGGTCGAACAACAATCCCCCTTGTTATTTTGTTCTGGCCAGGCCTGAGCCCTTTTAACAAAAAACATACAGCAGCTGTTGTTTGGACAACGTATTTTAGTTTTCAGTGGAATACACGAATAGGTAGCACACACTTGAAGAGGGACCTTTCCAGGGAGAAGAGTGAGACAGCGCCTATGGTGTAGATCTACCATCTATAGGCTAAGGTATAGGGTATGCTGACAAAGCCCAGAGATCTTCTATTATATAATAATATTTCTTCTTAGCAAGGGGAGAGAGGTTAGGCACCATAGTCCTTTCTCCATTGTCTTTTTATAATGACATTTCCCTTCATGATATATGGACTAGCTGCTATTCTGACTGTGTTTGTACTCTGCATATTTCTGCTTGTTGTGGCACATATACTGCATGTTAAAATAAATAGTTAAAATAAATATTTTAAACTGTTTTGTGTCTCTGTCAGATCTTATTGTGAACAAGTACAAGGGTGAGAGTGAAAGGGTGTGTCTTGTTACCGCAATTCCTGAGAGATCTGGGGTGCCTAATCACTTGTTTCTCTGTGAGTGAGTAGTAGAACAAGTGAGACACTATAGCTAGTTGGTACTGGGCTTGTGGGTTTTTAGGTGGTAGGAAGATTCAGTCCCCATACACCAGGGTCCCATATTCCTGCTCATAGTTCTGTGTTTGTTCAGAATCCCTGCAACATGGCGCCACCAACGTTTGGTCTGGTACTTATTCACGAGACCCCTTAGTCGCGCTTGTGCTTGTCCATAATACCCCCTCACCTATTTCCCAAGACGTCCGTGGTGTGAGGGCTAAGCTGCCTATTTTTGTGTTTTATAGTTTTTTCAAGCTTGAAGTTTAAAAGATTTAGTTTCTCTCTCTCAACTTGATTTTGTGCTACCGTTCTTCTGATTGATCCTTTTCCATTTATATTATGGCAGTCACTATTTCGGTACCTAAATGTGCTGTTTCTGTGATCTGTGTAGACCCCTTATCAGTTGATGGGGCCACTTGGCCCGTTTTGGCGGATTTTACAAACCCATCCAAATTATATTAATGTTACACATGCAGTGCTACGCCAATTACATACAACGCTGATTCATATACACAGAAGTGTCATATAATTTACGTCACATGCAATACAATTGGCTCCGGCTGGAGCCACTCCCCAGCCACCAGGACATTGTGGTGGTCTTGTTATTAGTCCCGTCATGATTAATTAAGTGATGGGCAAACGTCTTCAAAACCATAATGACTTGCCATTTTGGCTTGCACAAAAATTTGAACAACTTGAAGTTGTCTTTCCGCATACTATCCCTGTGAAAAACACAAGATCCTTACAATGAGTTTACAAAGTCGTTTGATTCCCACATTAGGCGATTGCACCCACTGGGGGACTGTGTTTGCTATGGTATACACACTGTGCTTTGTCACCCCTCCATCAGTGTTCTACTGAACGTTATGAAGAAGGTACAGGATGAACACGGGGCTGGTCCAGCCCTGGATTAGGGGATGAAGCTAGTGGGCATGTTTCCTATTGTCTCCGAAATGATTCTAGCCAACATTAAAGATGAGGCAGTTTGCTTGCAAGTGCGCCAGTGCCTAGCCGCACTGGCAGACGTGGATCGGCAACGGCAGTTGCCATCTATTATTGCAGATGTGTATACATCTTTAAGACGCAATAGCTTGGGAATTCGACCTTTTGCTCATGCGCAAATTATGCTCCCTCCGGAAAAGGAGGGTTGTTCTGTCATTCCTAAAAAGGCTTGGATCAAGTAGCAGCAATAACAGAAGCCTGGTTCACATGCAGGTTCGCCTCCACCTGACACTTCTGAACATCAATATGAATTGCGCGACCACTCTAAAGTTAAGACACCAGAGAGGATCCAGGTCCCTGATCCTTGTTCTCCTCTATCCTTTCAGGAATCATCAGATCAACAGTTTGGTGGAGGGGGACATCAGGATTGCAGACAAGACGAGAGAACACAGTCCGGACGTGACCAGCAGTGCCAGGTTACCGTTAAAGGAGGGACCATCTCTGTATCGTGCCCCACTTCAGAAGAAAAAAGTTGCAGCTTGGACAGCAAAGTATGGCTCAGACGGTGAGAACCCTGCCTCTCGACAGAAGTTGGGTGGTGTCAGGAAGGCTGTTGCCCAAGATGCACAGGGGCAGAGCGACGTCAGTTCCCAATGCCCCCACTACAGTTTCCCAGCCAACCACGTTTAGCCAAGAATGTGAATAATTGCAGAAGCCACAGAGGGGAAAAGGGATGGGACAGAGAAGATGCAGACACATTTCTTTACTCTGGTTCCTCTTCTGAATCTTCACTTCTCTTGCTATCTTCTTTTCTTGCAAGATTGTGTCATCAACATGAAACTGCAACAAATGTTTTATTACCAACTGATCACCTTTATTCACCTAACATTGTCAATCTTCTTATCTTATGTCTTGTTCTTCATTATGCTGTCTTAATTTGACCTACCTGAGTTTCTGGTGAACAAGGCCTCTCTTCTTTCTTTTTTATATATTTTCTACTTTCTCTCTAACTGTAATTGCAATGCATATTTTTTATTAGTATTTCTGCTGTGCTGTTATATATTTAATTATTCCTTTCTCTCTTCCAGACTCTCACCTCTTATTGTACAGATGCTACCTTAAATGAGGATCTATTTTCATCTCAGGTAAGTCTCTCTTCTTATCTTTTCTCTTGATATTGGTAGTAGGCTTTTATGTGTAGTAACCCAACCTTAAAGTTGTGTTCTATATCTGCTACATGAATCTTTTACTTAGTAATGATGAGGTATGAATCCTTCAGGAAAGCTTTTCCCAAATTAACCTTTCTACTGAGGATATCGACAAAGTTAAAGAAACTCTCTGCAGTTGTCTTACACCCAAATTGAAAATCAGCAATACTAGTGCTGACTCCGTCCAATCATAAACTCCATGATTCTTAAAAATAAATCAGCAAACTGTGCCGCATTTACAATTTGTGCTCTCTTATAACCTCAAAACTAAACTCTAGTCATTTCACTCTCAGCTCCGTATTGCTACTGAATTCAATGCACTTGTGCTGACTCTACCTTTCGAAACACTACTCTTTCGAAGTCTCATGTGAAGTGACTCGAGAAATAGCATGCGCAACTCCGTATTTCCTCACTACCTCCTAAAACTCAGAAACCTCCCAAAACAAGCAGAAACCAAAACTAAGAGCTTACTGACTTGCGCGTAACCACAATGCTACTCTTCATGACAGGTACTCTGAAACACAACAGGAGAAACGTCGAGTGCAGGCGCGACGAGTTTTCCCTGCCTGACTTTCGCGCCGCAAACTTCTGTAGCTCCTCCTTCTCGAACTCCTCAAGTGAAGTGCGCACTTCTGTGGGAGCTTCACCTAGACATTCCAAATTGCCACCAAGCACCAGAACACTAGCCTGCTGACCCAATGGTCGCTCCTTGGTGGCCATCTTGGATTTCCTCTGAACTCTCATTTTATGCAAATAATAACCATAAGTCAATCTTGTGGGACCTCTTTACTTCAATCTTGTGGGACCTCTTTACTTATTTACACCAATGGAGTAACCCTTTGTATTAGGAAGCAGAGTGGTTCTGACAGTACACACCGCAAGGTAGGTCCCTCCGGCTTGGGGTAGCCTGGAAATATCTTGTGAAACTCCCTAATTAATCAAGTAGCATGTTCATCTGAACTTAACTCCCACGGTCTTTCTTCTGGACCATAACATTTCTAATCTAGTAAGTAGTAAATCTAACCTTTAGTTTCTTTTGAGTCCAAAACTTTCCTGAGCTCATGTGAGATTTTAGTTGCTAAACTATGTACTTAAGTCATATGTTCAACTAAGTCTTTTACTGCAGGAATTTCTACTTCTTGAAAAATGTATAGATTGGTTTGGATGTCTGCCTGAATTTAAATAAAATGGGGAATACCCAGTGGACACATTTTTTGCATTGTTTTGCTCAAACTCTGCAGCCCAAAGTTATTCTAGCCAGTCTCCCTCTTGATCTAAAATACATAATCTGAGATATTGTTCTAGCTCTTGATTTGTTCTTTCAGTTTGGCCATCTGACTCTGGGTGATACCTAGTTGTGTACCTTGTTTTTATGTTTAATTTCTTTGTGAATGCTCTCCAAAAATGAGAAACAAATTGAGACCCCCTGTCAGACACTAGTACCATGGGACTCCCATGAGCTCGCACTATTGTTTGGCTAAAGGTGTGTGCTAGTTTCCTAGCTGTTGGTACTCCTTTTAAGGGGACACAATGGGCCATCTTTGTAAATGTATCTAAACAAACTAATATTGTGTCAAACCCTTGGTTGGATGGTAACTCTACTATAAGATCCAATGTCACTGTATACCAGGGGTAAGGTGGTGTGGGTAAGGGTTGCAATAAACCCTTTGGAGCTTGTCTCTTCTGTTTTCCCCTCACCCCTCACACAAGTTTTGCACGTGGCTACATACTGGTGAATATCCTTTGTCATATTGGGTTATCAAAAGCGACGTTTCAAGAGATCTCCTGTCTTCTGGATTCCTTTACGACCGGCTAATATGTGATCGTGACACTTGTTTAATGCTTTTTGTTGTAACTGTTGGGTCGGCAAATAGAGCGCTCCGGCATGATAAGGTAAATTTCTGCGAACTTCCAGTCTGGAATTCTCATTTGCCCTTTTCTTCATTTCTTCTAAACCCATCGATTCCTGTGCCGATTCTTTCATGGATTCTTTCAGAACTGCTCCCATGACCCTCCTTTCTACTATTATACTTCGATTTTCAATCTCTTCTTGCATATTCTCTGTGCCCAGTCTGGATAAGGCATCTGCTTTACCATTTTGAGTTCCTGGTCTATATGTGATGACAGTCATTATCAGCAAAATATAATTACCAGCAGAGTTGTCTTGGAGTCAATGTTCTTGCTGACTTCAAAAATTTCAGATTCCGATGGTCTGTGTACACTGTGATAGTATGTCTGGCACCCATCAAGTAATGTATAAACAAAAAGAGAGAGTAAGGGATTTATTCACATTGGTGAATGGAAAGTACTCCCTGTCCCCTGGACTTAATATCGAAATAACACAAGAGGAGTATCACCACGAAGACCTAGACAAAGGTTTTGAGTGGGATGCCTATGAAAAAGAAATATTTTTCTTTTTATAAAAAAACCCTCACTCACCAACCTGGTTGGTGACATGCTTCATCATTGGGGTCCACCCTGACGGCGGAGTGCCATCAGGGTGTGCTGCAACACCTGAACTACAGTGGAGCTGTTTTTTTGTGTAAATGGTGCAAAAAGTGATGTTAAAAACTCTCCTGGTATGACTTATGTGAAAATTATTTTATTCAAAAGCTACTGGACAATAATAAAAAGGTGTGAAGATACGAAAAGGTTTTTATGACCATATGCATCTATGTGATTGGTCTACATGTTTCAACCTGTGAGTGGTGATTTCCAGGTTTTCGTCAGGACCACAAAAAAGGAAAATGGGTGGTCTGCACACACTAACGTGCAGCCAGTCCTAGATTCCTAGAACCTACTGACAAAAAATCTGTAGTAGGTAGTACCTCAGACCTAAATTATTATTATTTTTTTTCGGTGATTTTATTAATTTTATGCAAGGAGCAAGCAAGATACAGAGAAGTAAAAAAAATAAAGAAAAAAAAGACAAAAAAACAGTGCATCACAATACAATACATCACAATTGATCGCAGTTGATTGGGCATAAACAGAGTATATATATATAATACAGTCAATTATTCAGGAAAAAAAGAAAAAACAGAAAAAGAAGAATATATGTGTGATATGAGTCAGACAGATAGACACACCGGAGAAAAGAGTGCTAGTCTGCAAATGAAGAAAGAAAAGAAGGCAGCCAACTTTCATTACTTTAAATCCAATCAGTAATTGGGCCCCAAATTTTTAGCCCTCTAACCCTTTTACGAATAGTCTTTGTTTTAAATATAGCTACTTCAAGATTATACATAGATAACAGCTGTGCCCTCCAGGAAGTAAATAGAGGAGGTTCAGCAGATAGCCATTCTTTAGTGATACAAGCACGGAACACCGCCATACATAAAAATAAAAAGGCGGAGCGTTCATTTGATCTAGACAGACCTTCGGGATCAGTGCCAAATAAAACGACCTCCGCAGACAGGACAATTGAAGGATCAAAAATTTCTTTCAAAAACTCTCGAATAGATGCTAATAAACCTACCAACTGAGGACATGAGAAGAACATGTGTTGCGTGTCTGCTGCAAAACAGCCACATCTGCTACAGCTAGTACCAGTGCCAGTGCTCCATTTAGAAACTTTCCTCGGTGTGTAGTACATATCGTAAAGGACCATGTAATGTTGAGCCCTCATCCTACCCGAAATCAGTACATCGTTGGCTAGTGAAATCAACGACTGCAGATCGATTGTCTGAAGATTGAGTTTTACTCTCCATTTCTCTTGACGTTGCTCCAGATCATCTGGGAGTAGGGAAATCAGTGAGAATAAAAGAAGCCAATTGAAAGCCCCATACCCAACCCTTCAAGCAAGGGAAATATCTTAAACCGAGTGTCATATTGACCCAATTGTCCGTAATAGCTGCGGATTTGTAAGAACTTAAAGAAATCCTTCTTTTGTATGCCAAATTTATGTTGTAATTCTGTAAAAGACAATGGTTGGCAATCATGAAACATGTCTCCCAGGCTAGTGATCCCAAACTGATACTAGTTTCTAGTCACAGCATCACGAAAAATAGTAGCTAAAATTCCAGCTGCCTCAAAAGGAGTATAGCGTTTATTTGTGGTAGGCCTAGAAACCTCTTAATTTGCTTCCAAATTGAAAATGCTGCTAAAAGAACCTTAAACTTAGTTTTTTTTGTAGTAACTTGGTTCAAGTATTTTCAGAAGACACCCATCGGCCTCTTCTCCAATAGCGAATCTGTATATAGAGGGATAATGACACGGTAAGGGCCTACACTTTTTGCCAACAACTAAAGGGAACATAAATTGCAAGGCTGATGCCCAATAATAAAATAGAAAGTATGGGATGCCCCATCCCCTAGAAGATCTAGGGAGTACCATTTTTTTGTAGGCCCTTCTGTTCCTTTTAAAGCCCCACATAAATCTTGAAGAGATGTTTTCAAGTTTTTAAAACAGCCAGTGGGGAACTCTAATGGAATCGCTCTGAATAAGTAAAGAAATTTCGGTAGCACCATCATTTTCAACACATTTGATCTTCCATGTAGTGATAGGTGCAGGTGATTGAGACGCTCTAGAGAAGATTGGACTTTTTGAAGGATTGGATGGAAATTGGTTTCTGGAATATTACTAACTGGAGAGGAGATTTTAATACCGAGATAAGTAGCCTCTCTTGCAAGGACTATACCTGGCGGAGGATGAGCACCCACATACAAAATTTGAGTTTTATTCATATTCAACTTATAGCCGGAAAAATTACCAAATTGCCTTGCAAGCGCTTCCACGGCTGATAAGGCAGACTGTAAATCAGTAGTTGTTACCACAATGTCATCAGCATAAGCTAATGCTCTATATTCAGCCTCAGCAATGGTAATAGGTTTAATTTCTCTGCATTCCGTTAGTTTAACCAAAAAATAATCAATATATAGGGCAAATAAAAGAGGGGAAGATGGGCAACCTTGTCTAGTGCCCCGTAGAATCGGAAAAAAAGCTGACTCGTTCCAAGCAAGGAGTATAGCTGCCATTGGCTCTGAATACATAGTCTGTACTGACTGAAGGAACCGAGGCCCGAACCCCTTCAGACGAAGGACTTCCCAGAGATAAGGCTAGGCAACCCTGTCGAATGCCTTCTCGGCATCCAACAGGGTCACTCCTATAGCTGTTTTAGTAACCTCTGCCCAGTCCATTAGGGCAATGACACGACGCACGTGATCCGTTGTGTCCCGGCCAGGAATAAACCCATGTTGCAACTGGGAAACTAAAGAAGAGATTAAACCGGAAAGCCGAGTAGCTATGATTTTAGAGTATAGCTTGCTGTCAGCGTTTATCAAGGATATTGGTCTATATGAAGAAGGAGAAAGCGTAGACTTATCTTTCTTTAAAAAAATCGTGATTATAGATTTCTGCCACGAGGCGGGAGATATGCCTTCTTGTGCCGTGGTAAAAACTTCCAACATATAGTCCTTCAAGACTGAGAAAAATGTACGAAAAAATTCCAGGGGGATCCCATCGGGACCCACAGCTTTCCCCACGGCCAAAGAAGAAATCGCCTCTACAAGTTCCTGCACTGTAAATTCCCCCTCTAACATTTCCCTCTGGGAATTAGTTAGTTTCGAAAATTCGCAATCCCCAATAAACTCGGCAACCTCCTCTGCAGTATGTAAAGAGTCTTCATTTGAGTATAAGTTACTATAGAATTCTCTGAACGTATCTAAGATTTTTCCCGGTTCAGTATGTGTTACACCACTAAAGTCTTGTATAGCCTCCACCTTCCTAGCCACAGCTTTCTGTCTTAGCCGTTTGGCCAATAGACGTCCTGAATTTTTGCCAACCTCGTAAATATCAGAGCGATGGATTGCTATTTGTGCATCTAATTTCTCGGCTAGAACTTCATACATTTTAATTCTTTGGATTGCCACCTCCTTCAATTTTTGTTCACAAAGTGGGCTTGAATTAAGGATGCAGGCTAGAGCTAGTTCTAAAGAGCGTAATTTGGACAATTCCGTAGCTTGTTTGACCCTGATGCTGCGTTGTTTATTTATAGAGAAGCTTAACGTCTCCCCCCGCACGCCGGCTTTAAAAGCATCCCAGACAATGCCTATCGGAGCTGAATTTAAGTTGAACTAAAAAAAATCCGGTATCCATTTGACCATATGTTGTACGTAAGTCTGGTCAACTAATAGCTGACAATATAAGGTCCATGATCTCTTATTAGAATATGACCCATTATCAATCACTAATTCAAGAATAACCGGGTTATGGTCTGAAATTATCCTAGGATAGATGTTGATTTTGGCATTAGTTAGTAGTTCTGAGGCAGCAAAGAAATAATCAATTCGCACATGTTTTTGGTGGGGAGCTGAATAGAAAGTATACCCAGGCATGCCAGAGTTTTTCAGCGACCAAACATCAACTAAGCCAAGCTCCTTGACCATCCCCCTGGTGGCTTTAAACACCTTATGCTTTCTACCTGAGTAGACACCATTGTGACGAATATCAAAATCTGAAGGTAAATGGAGATTAAAATCTCCACAGACCACGAACGGAGCGGGCCAGGAAGCAAGCTCGATGCTGATCTCATTAAGCATTTCCGGGTCATCAAAATTAGAAGCGTATATTGAACAAATAGTGTAAACAGAAGTGTTGACCTTCAATTCAATAATAGCCCACCTTCCATAAGAGTCTGCCTTAGCCCGTTTACACTCCCCCACCCAACCCCTCTAGTAGTTGAGCCTTGCTTTGTACACTCCAAAACTTCAAGCCCTAAATCCCTCAGACAGTCCCTGTTATTCCACACGATAGTAATTAAAAATGACACGGCTGGTGGGGCTTTATTACTCGTTCTGCTTTACCGACCTCCTCAAACCATGACTACTTTTCCTATATCTCTGGCAGAGCAGATTGCTCATCTTGTAACTAAGTATCCGAAAATACTCCTGGTTGGCGATTTAAACTACTGGTTTGATAATACTACCGGCGATCCCCAGGCAATGGAACTTTCAGAATTACTCTCAGACATCAATTTGACTCAGCATATACATTCTTCTACTCATGTAAAAGGTCATACTCTGGACCAAATATGGTCCCTTAATCTCTCTTTTTCATCACTCTCCATTATGCCCTGTATCTGGTCTGACCACTTTTTAATTCAGTTCACGATAACTATTAGTGGGTACACTAAACCACCGCCCTTGGTGGGTGGAGAAACCAGGAAATGGAAAGCTATCAATACACCTGCCTTTATAAAAACACTGGCATCTACGCTGCCAGCACCCTGTAAGGAGGTACACCTTATGTAGGAGGGGATCTCACAATGGCTTCTAAAGGCTACTGACACACACGCACCTTTAGTAAAATTCACTTGTGCACGTACCATGGATGCTCATAAGTGGTTCACCTCGGATCATAAGAATTTAAAACTTGAGGTGCGCCAGAAAGAAAGAAAGTGGAGAGCAAAATATAAGCCCCAAGACAAGGAGGAATATATTGCGGCTCGCAGAAATTATCTAAAGATTATTTTACAAAGTAAAACTGATAATTTCCCTGGAAAAATTCTAAATTCTTAAAATAAATCTAAAGACATCTTTAATATAGTGAATGATCTGTGCAATAGCGAAAGAACTGTGCTTCCCTTGGCTTCCTCGCAGGAACTTTGTAACTCATTAAATGATTTTTTCATAGATAAAATTGTCACCATAAAAAAGAATATTCAAAGTCTTCCCTGCGGGGATCCCATTGAAGACATCCATTATAATCTAGCTACTCTAGATGCATTCCCATCTATTGATGAAAAGATTTTTCCAGAACTTCTTTCTCGTGTAAAATCTGGCTCGCCCTACGACAGCTGCCCACCCCATATTTTAAAGGAGGTGTGTTCAGCCATTCCATTAGGAATCCTCTCTCTTCTGAATGAATCACTTATACAGGGCAAGGTCCCTGATAAGTTTAAAAATGCCACTGTGATCCCACTACTGAAAAAACCGGGAGCAGACCCCCTGGATCCAGCCAATTATAGGCCTATTTCCCTTCTCCCTTTTTTCTCTAAACTCCTTGAGGCTTATGTATCCAGCTGTATGTCTAACTTTATCGAAAGCTCGGAAGACCTAGAACCGAATCAAGCGGGTTTTCCACCATCTCACTCAACAGAAACTGTCATTTTGGCTGTCCAGGATACGTTAAGATCTAATGCAGATAAGGGCGTCCATCAGGCCCTGGTGCTCCTTGATTTGTCGGCCGCGTTCGACACGGTTGACTATAACAATCTGATCAGCCGTGTCGAGCAGGCCGGCCTCAGGGGCCCCGCGCTGAACTGGATTGCCTCTTTTATTACAAATCGCACACAGTCAGTGAGATTGGGGTCTTTTACAGCCTCCAGGATGACATCTACCTGTGAGGTTCCTCAAGGTTCGTCACTCTCCCCTTTACTATTTAATTTATATCTCCATCCACTGATTTACTCTCTAAAAAACTATAAAATTACCCTTTATAACTATGCTGATGATCTTCAGTTAATTATTCCCCTAAACACCCCGGATTCAGCTGCTGAATGCCTGGCCATTATGTCACACATACAGAGATGGATGACCATAAATCATCTCAAACTTAACCCGGGCAAGACAGAATTGATCTTGCCCGGGGAAAGTGAACTGAGTTGGGGTCGACACTTTTGCCAGCCGATATGGGAATCCCTCCAACAAAGACCCACTCGGTTAAAAGTCATGAGATCACTCTTAACGAGGATCTATCCCTTAAAGGACAGGTAGGAATGGTGGTCTCTTCTAGTTTCTTTCAACTTAGAAAGATTAGGAAAATCGCCCACCTTTTAACACACTCAGCACTCATTCAAGTAGTGATTGCCCTTGTACTCTCCCGTCTGGATTTTTCTAACGGTCTCTATTTGGGCCTTCCAACTGGCCTATTAAAACGTCTCCAGATGGTCCAAAACCAGGCGGCTAGGCTCATTTGGAAACAACCCAAGTGGCAATCAATTAGGGCTGGGCTGGAAAAACTCCACTGGTTGCCAGTGGCCCAGCGAATTGTTTTCAAAGCAGGATGCATCACTTTCAGGGCGCTTCATGACAATGGCCCTATATTCATTAGGAAGTCTATCACTAATTATAAGCCTCAGCGCAATTTACGCTCTTCACATCTAGGCCTTGCAACTGTCTCTTCATTTAAGAAGAAACGCCAGGATGGCAGCTGTTTTTACCATCTGGCTGCCTCTCTTTGGAACTCTCTTCCGCTTCCTATTGGACAGAGCAATGATCTGCTGGCATTTCGAAAGCCTTTAAAAACGTGGCTTTTCCAACAGGCTTACGCTTAGAACTGTGCCTAGTGTCTTGAACAAATAGCGCCATGAAACCCAAGGGTGTACGTGCGCTCTAGAAATAGTTATTAACATAACATAACATAACGTATGTGTTTCCTAGACACATAATAGCTGCACCTCCATATTTTTTAAGATCAATGCCATAACGCCCCCTTTTTTAGATATCTTAGCCATTATCAAAGAAAAGAAGAGAAAAGAAAGCGAATGAAATGTTATTATTGCAACACCCCGCTTGCATTCTCAAATCCTTAAGTATTGTCCATGCCCCCCAAAATAGACTACCTCTGCATCTGCTGTTCCTTGCCCCTCTATCCCCAGCCCCACCCCACCCTCCCAACCCAAAAACCCCCTTGCTACCTCCCCCTCAGAGACCACTGATACATCAGACATAGAATAGAATTTCCCCCCTGAATCACAAGAGTCCAAATCGTTTGTTGTTTCTTTTTCTTTTTCGTGAGAAGGGAGCCCAGTTGGCAACAGAGATAAAGTGACAATTATAGGATCAGTATGGACAGTAGATAAGGCAGGGTCAAGGCTACATGGAGCAGTGACTTATAACACCAAGAGTACCTGAAAGTCAAAATATATCTGTCACTCAACTGTTAGTCCGACACCAACACCCTACATGTGATAGTATAGTGGGCACAAACCTAATGATATAGCTAGGTGAAAGAAAAAGGCCAAGAGCAGAGGGAAATATTCCCATCAGAGGCCACACTGTACCACCCTATTTAGCATCATTTGGGTGCCCCTTTGCTCACGAGGCAGAAAAAGTAGTCTCAGTAGTATCACTGTGACCAAATGTTTCTGGAAACTGGGAGATAATAATAAATTACTGATATCTACTCAGTTTATTCAATTTTAGTTTTTTTCACTTCTCATATACTTTTACACTGCTTTTTCAGTAGGCACACTTATTTTTGATAACTTTCCTTCTTACTGCACCTTGAGCACATTTACATTTGGTCACAGTGATACTACTGAGACTACTTTTTCTGCCTCGTGATCAAAGGGGCACCCAAATGATGCTAAATAGGGCGGTACAGTGTGGCCTCTGATGGGAATATTTCCCTCTGCTCTTGGGCTTTTTCTTTCACCTAGCTATATCATTTTGTTTGAGCCCACTATACTATCACATGTAGGGTGTTGGTGTCGGACTAACAGTTGAGTGACAGATATATTTTGACTTTCAGGTACTCTTGGTGTTATAAGTTACATGGATTGGGGCATGTACCTTGTGGAGGTCGTTAAACTAGCCCTCGGACCCCCCGATCGTTTTGTTTCATACATGGAGCAGTGACCAAGGCAGTGGGGGGGGAGGAGTTCACTTCTGACACTCTAGCGTCCGACAGCTGTTCTGGTATTTGCTGGTCTGTTACTTTATCTTCCTTTGGCTGATTCCGTTTCTTGTTTTTATTAAAGATCGACGGGATTATAAATTTGGGTCCTTGTAAGGACTCATCAGACCCTGCTGAGGAGACGAGAGGAATTGTGGATGTATTCGTCGGATCTGGATTTGCCCCGTCCTCCCCACTAGTAACAGTGCAGGAGTCGCCTTCCTTCGCCCTCTCTGTTCTCCTCTGGACCCTGAGATCAGACTCTGTACTTAGTGTTGACCCCCCAGGGGTATTAGCCGCCGCTGCCGCCCTCGTGGTTGCTCCTTTAACACCTTTAGCACCAGAATTAGGATTAACATTCGTAGCCTTCGGCCTCATCCTGAGGAAATATTATTGGCAGTTGTGCCCCATCGTTTCCCTTCTCCGCCTGTCAGCCATTTTGATTCAGACAGCACCCATTTTACGTGTGTCATCCATTTTGTCTCCAAACCCACGAGCAAGACACCCTGCACCTGGCCCCTCCATTCATTGACCACACATTCTTGTGGCTCAGCCAATTCCGAGAACCAACGAGATAGTTCCTGTTTTAAGAGACAGTTCCTGTTCTTGACTCTAAGCCAGAAATAACCCCCGGTTGAGAAAGGGCCTTCAACTGAAAGGAGCATTTCGACACTAAGGAAGGGCCTTCAACTGAAAGGAGCATTTAGACACTAAGGAAGGACCTTCAACTGAAAGGAGCACTTCGACACACCACATGCACTCTCACGAGACACAAGAGACGCCCATACCTTGACACATATGGTTGGAAATTGTTGTTTGTCACTGCCTTATTTTTCTTCTTCTTCTTTCTGCCTACTGCCTGAACTGTATAAATACCCTGCTGTATGAATAAAACATCAGACCACTCCTGTACCCGCTTGGTGCTGGAGCTCTCCCTTAACTCGAGTTATTGAATAAACCCTTCTTTACTTGAATACCACGGACTCCTCTCTTTACTTAATTTAAAGTATTTACTAATACAGAAATTCTAAGATAAGGTAATATTAAATTATTTACCACATTTCTGGCGCCTGAACAGGGATGTTCCCTCTCCCCCACGCGCCGGCGATGTCGGACCCGGTACTGCCTCCTCCTGACCTTCGACAGACTTCAAAGTGCACAGACGCGGGGAATTCCTGCTAACTCCCTCGAGACGAAGGGGGGGACCGACTGCGGCCCGTCATCCACACGAGGCGGTGGGGAAGATCGCGGAACATCCAGACCCAGAGCCCAACCCGTGAAGAAGACGAGTCCGAGGTCTTGTGAGCCCCGTTTCAGAAGCTGCGCGCATTTCAAGATCAACAGGCCTCCTAGTTTGCTTCTCAGTGAGTACTGCTGAAAGTATAAAGACGGACCCACAACCTTTGTGGGTACGGTAAAGATATATGTTTATTGTTTCTCATTTCTATTTTTAATAGAAAGTCTGCCATCATGCCTATTTTTTCGAAAATACGTAAGATGGGAACTAGAAAAAGTATTCTCGAGAAGGAGATTCCCCTCCCTCCTCGGGATACTCCAGGACATTTTATGTATACAAAACATGGCATTGGTGCAATTGTTTATTGTGATTTATGGGTAGATTACACTAAAGATTTCAAATGTAAATATAGGTGGCTCGAGACAGGGACTTTTGACATGGAATGTGTACTGAAACTAGAAGAACAGTTGGGGAAAAGAAAGGTCCGACAGTCACAAAGTGACGCGGTCGAAGTGTAGAGAAAAGAAGCCCATAGGAGGCAGGAGAAAGCATTGAACAAAGTCGAAAAGAGTAAGAGAATGTCAGAACAGGTCCAGAATGAACGATTACAAGAAATAGGACGAGAACTAGAAAATTAAAGGAATAATAGGGAACAATTAGCCGTTTCCACCGGTCTCTATCCTGAATTACCCAATACTTCCTCACAAATGGAGACCGTCCCACCTAAGACACAACCCACTGCTCCATTTCCAGAGGATACTTTCACCACTTTTCTCTTGGACACCCCGCCCCCATATGACACCCCAATAGTCCAGGCACCTCCACAACAGCCCTTGAATGCCGAACAAATCCAACCACGGCCTGGAAATAACGAAGGTGCAGAGGGACTAGCCAAAGGGGACACGATTCCCGAGTGCCCCTATGATCCGGCCCCAAGTACCACTGGGGAGGCGGGCCGAATAACAAAAATACTTCACGATTCATGGATAGAGATCAAGGGTTTACCTGCTATAAGCCCACTCCTTGAGGCAGCTTCCGAGTTTCTCCGTACCGGAGAAGGCTCTAAGGCTGTTAACAGATTAACCAAAAGCAGACTTTACGCTATCAAGGTACACATGTATAGGTTCCTTATTTGTTGTTTTATTAAACACCTACAAGTGGGAGGAAAAGATGTACCCACGTCATTTTATGAGTTATTGGACTCAACTTCTGACCATACCGATGTAGGTTTGGTAAATGACGCACTTGATAGGTTCACCCGTAAGGTGACACGTACTTGGCAAAATGTACAGGCCGAGGAAGAAGAGAACAGAGGTGAGGAAAACATAACACCACCGGTTGAAAAGGCTCTACAAGTAAGACACTCCATTTCCATGTCACGACCAAAACCTCGCCCATTCCTCCAGGGCCATCCAGAGCGGCCGTCTCCAGATGACCTGTTTCAAGCCACGATAGTAGCATTAGATAACTGGCTAGACCAGGAACCCCCGCTTACATCGGAGGAAGAGGAAATAGCCAGAACTGCGACCCTATCTCAATATAAGATATATGACAATGATCTCATAGCCCAACTTTTTCTAGCATTACCACGCCCACATCAAGGATTAGCGAGTCTCTACATGGTACAGCATCTCATCACTCTCAATGACACTTTATTAAAACATGATCCAAGACTAGAAGATTTTTTGGCTGACTGCGCTGATAACATATTCCTCCACAATGGTTCAGTTTTTCTCAACAGATTATAGACTTTAGACAGGAATATCAGAAAGCGGTTGAATATAGATCTTTCACTGATACTTGTGGACCAGTTAATAGGCTTCCTCAAACACGCCACTTCCCCATGAGGGAGGTTCACCCCAGAGCTGATGCAAATGGCGCGTTACAACGCGTCTTCATTTATGTACCCTTGACAAAACTCGAATTACTAAGAATGAAAGAGATGGTTCCCCCTCACTCAAAAGACCCTGCTGGATTTTTCAAGGAATTAGGAGACGTATTAATGATGGGAACATATACTCTTTCTGATATCACAGCAATTCTGAAATTATTGTTGCCCTCGGGTATATATGACAAACTACGAGAAAAAGATTGGGAGGTGGCGGGCGAGCACATTAGATGGACCGAACTTCAGAATGACGAAAATACTAGGGTAGCAGGTCAAGGTATAGGAGACAAACTCAAGGCACTCCCTGGCACTATTTTGAAGGTGCTACCACAGTTATTGACAGTGAAAAAGGAGGACTGGGATGCCATTTCCTCCTGCAAACAGAAACATGGTGAAGACATAGGAGATTATTATACGAGACTTGAAAAGTGTTTTGCGGTAAATAGCGGTCTTACACCGACAAGCGAAGCTTACCCGCATCTATTTGTTTCCAAATTAGTAGACAACGCCTTGCCAGCTATAAGGGAAAGAGTACTGAAGGTAGAAAGTACCTGGCAAGCCCATACGCCGCCACAGGTGTTACAAATGCTACAATACCATCAAAACCGCATTAGGGATGAAGAAGAAAAGGATACGAAGCGCATGAAAGACACAAAGATGAAAGCATTAGTGGCCCAGACTACACCCCAGCGCCAACAGACACTAGGTAGCCAGACAAACGCGAAGAGTACTTGCAACTATTGCAAAAAGTCGGGACACTTCGTTAAAGACTGTCCTGTCTTAAAACACAATTTGGCCACTGGTAAGACACAGCCCCGTCTATATCAGCCAAAACAAAATGCCCCACAAGGCACTACAGCACCTCCAGTCCCACCGACAACACAAATGACCCAAATGTGCATTGGAGATGATGGCTATACTGAATACTACCCAGATTTTTCATGATGTTGCCCAGGGAGAGAAGATGACAAACTGCCCCTAATCCCCATCCCAGTAGATCAGAAAGGTCCATTTGTAGAGGTCCGACTTCTTGGGAGGATAGAAAGTTTCTACTAGACACTGGGGCCAGTAAAAAACCACAATAAGCCATCAAGAGGTCCCAGAGGCTCCTCTCTCGGGTTCAAAAAGTATTTCTCTGGGTTTCTCCGGACAGCCTGTGACAAACGTCACGTCAAAACCACTATCCTTACAGGTTGGTCCCCTCACGACAACTACAGATCTTATATTGACAAAATCGTGTCCAGAAAATTTGCTTGGTATCAAGACCTTGAAAGAATTGGGAGCTGTTATTGTTTGCTCACCTAAGGATGTTACATTATTCCTACGAGATTTTAAAGGCCACTACACCAGTAGAGAATTAGACGAACGTTTGAAAGATTTGCCACACACCCTTTGGGCCACTGATTCCACCACAGTAGGGTGTATGGAAATAACACCTCACAAGGTCACACTGAAAGAGGGAGCCCAACTGCCACGCATAAGACAATACAAAATTCCCCCTCAAGCTGAACAGGCGTTAATGTTAATTATTCAGGATCTAATATGGTCAGGTGTGGTTAAAGAAACAATTTCTAATACTTGTAATTCCCCAGTTTTAGCAGTTCATAAAAAAGTGGAACTGGGAACACCCCCTGTATATAGACTAGTGGTGGATTTGAGAGAACTTAATAAATGTGTCATTCCCCAACACCCCGTGGTCCCAGACATCTCCATGTTACTCACAGCCATAGATGCAGAAGCGACACACTTTACTGTAATTGACTTAAAAAACGCATTCTTCAGTATACCCATTCACCCAGACAGCCAATACCTTTTCGGCTTCTCCCTACAAGGACGAAGCTTCCAATTTACAAGAGCTCCCCAAGGTTTCACCAAAAGCCCAAGTGTATATAGCCAAGCGTTAAAAAGACAATTGGATACTATTGAAATGCCTCCTGACACTGCATTGTTGCAGTATGTTGATGACATCCTCATTACGGCCAGATCTGACCCAGCCTGCGCTGAAGCATCATTGCTGGTACTAAAATTCTAAGCTGAGAATGGCCATAAAGTTTCCCCTGGTAAGCTCCAATTTGGTTTGCAGCAAGTGGCATACTTAGGGCACTTGCTGTCAAAGGAGGGTAGGCAGCTTACACAGGAATGCATCCAACTTATACAACAAATGCCACAGCCAACAACACAGAAACAAGTCCGAGCTTTTGTTGGTCTTACCTCATATTGTAGACAGTGGATCCCACAATTTGCCCTCATTGCTAAACCATTAGTGCAGCTGACAACACTTGAAGCTGGCGCTACCCCAAAATTACCCTGGACGGATGAACACACACAAGCTTTTCAGTCTCTTAAAAAAGCTATGTGTCAAGCCCCAGTGTTGGCAACACCCGATTACACCAAAGATTTTACCTTATTTGTAACAGAAAGCTCAGGTACAGCCCTGTCGGTCCTGACCCAACTTCAGGCAGACAGGCATAGACCATGTGGTTATTTTTCCAGCACGTTAGATCCGGTGGCCCAAGCACTCCCTGCATGCCTCAAATCAGTGGCTGCCACAGCACAAGCCATTAGACAAAGTGACACTATCGTACTAGGACACCATCTGGTAGTTTAGGTTCCACATGCTGTTGAACTTCTCCTAAACAGAACGCAAACACAACATCTAACAATAGCCAGACTCACAGGATACGAGATGACACTTTTTCAGCCACACACTGAGATCCGACTATGCAACATTTTAAACCCAGCAACACTGTTGCCACTTACCTCTTCTGCTGAACAACTTCACGATTGTATTGATACAATTGATTTAGTGACCAAACCCAGACCAGATTTACAAGATACACCCCTTTCTGAGGCAGAGAGGACACTCTTTGTTGATGGGTCTTGCATGAGACTCCCCACTGGAGAATTGGCAGCAGCTTATGCCGTCACAAATGGTATAAAGACTTTGGAAGTACACAAAATAGAGATACTGTCAGCACAAGCAGCCGAACTAGTAGCACTAACACGAGCATGTCACTTAGCAAAAGGAAAATCAGTTAACATCTACACTGACTCTCAGTACGCTTTCGGGGTTGTACACAATTTCGGCACATTATGGAGGGAGAGGGGATTTCTCACATCACATGGGTCCAAAATACAACATGCTGCCCTCATCACTGCCCTCTTGGAGGCTAGTCAGTTACCAACAAAAATAGCGGTGCTGAAATGTAAGGCACACACAAAAGGAACAGATGAATTATCGAAAGGAAATGATTTAGCAGACAATGCAGACAATGCAGCCAAACTGGCGGCGAACACGGAATTGAATACACTACACCGCCAATACGCAATACGAGACCCCTTTTTTGACATCCAGGATGTCCATAGTCACACCACACCACAGGAACTGCTAGAATGGAAGGAAAAAGGAGGGGTCCTTACAGACCAGGGTTGGATGACACCTGAGAGAGCAGTATGGCTACTACCGGATGCTATGGTTCAAGTTATAATAAACACCATACATGGACCAGCGCATCCGGGAGAAAAAGCAATGTTAGATAGCATACAGAACATATGGCATAATAAACATTTGAGAGCTGCAGCCAAACAAAAAGTAAAAACATGCATGATTTGTAACCAGTTCAACCCAGGTAAAGGCACGAAGGTGGAGCAGGGTGGATTCCAACCCCCTGACCATCCATTTGAAGCTCTCCAGATGGACTATATTCAGATGGAGAGATGTAGAGGTTACAAGTATGTACTGGTGGTGGTGTGTGCATTAACAAGGTAGACTGAAGCCTATCCCGTCCCTGACTATACCGCCACAACGACTGCTAAGGTTCTAGTAAGAGAGTACTTTCCCCGTTGTGGATTGCCAAGAGTCATATATTCAGACAATGGCCAACCTTTCTCTTCCGAGCTAATGAAACATGTCTCCCTTCTATTAGGATACACTTGGAAATTTCCTGGCATGAGACACCCCCAGGCAGCAGGATTGGTAGAAAGACACAATCAAACCCTTAAAACTAAGTTAGCCAAAATTACAGCAGAAAAGGGCGTAGATTGGATGACTGCCTTACCAGTAGCCCTGTTCTATATGCGAATGGTACCACACTCCCGAATAGGATTAGCACCATTCGAGATGGTTTTTGGCAGGCCACCAAACATGTGGGGAGTCCCTAGACCGAAATCTATTACTGATGTAGACAGCAGAATATTAACTGATTATCTGGCTTCCTTGATGTCTGCACTCCACTCTTGTCGTTCACAGGTGGCTGCAGCCTTCCCAGACAAAACCAACCTGGAAGAACATACCATCCGACCCGGGGACTGGGTCTCAGTCCGGAACTTCGACAGGACAAATCCCCTCCAGCCCAGGTGGAAGGAACCGAAGTTGGTCCTTTCGACTACGCGGACTGCCGTCAAGATCGAGGGCCGAAAAGGCTGGCTACATGCCAGCCACTGCAAAAAATACTTTGGAGAAATAGACTCTTTCGCCAGCGATATCGCCAAATCCAGTAACACTGTGACTGAACAATCCTCATTGCCCTTGGAACAGACCGCACAACAAGAATATAAATCAAAACTGAGGTCCGCCACCCGGGTTCTGGCTGATTAAGCCCACGGACACAGGTCTCGTGGTGAAGCGGTTGGAGCATGGGGGCAGACTCAGACACTCTGACTATGTGGGAAAAAGAGAAAATGAGGCGCCTAAAGAAGAATGTTAAGAAGTTGCATAGCGGAGCTATCATATGTTTGATCATACTGTTCTTTTTGATGACAATCATGACGTGTCTCGGTTGGGCCCTCCACATTGCTTTCCCGCCAGCACCACATTCCTCTCCTGCACCTAACAACACTCAAGAACACACGCACCACGACTTACCTCCTCATGAGCAAGCCCATAGGTTAGCTCTCCGAAACAATACCTTCATACATATGCTACACTATACGCATCAGGCCAGCAATATCACAGATTGCTGGATATGTGGCCGCCTCCCACCACATCAGAAGGAGGGAGGGATGCCTCTCTTCCCCTTTCCATTTTCTTATAATGGAACTTGCGAGGCCTGGTTCGCCCTAATAACAGCCGACAGGACTACCCGTACCTCCTGCCCTGATAGCAATAGGTCATGCAAGAATGGGTGGCCTTGGGGGGGACTTAAATAAGGTCCTTAATGCTGTCTGCTACCCGAATGAGGATGGAGATCCTCAGGCAACAGGCACGGTCCTAGAAAGTGAAGAATATAAGCAGGGGAACATGAGCGTGTTCTACAGGATATTAAATACCAAACCTAAAAAGAATGCTGGGCCCCCTTCTATCTCGGTCTCAACAGTAAAAGGGCACCTGTGTGTCCGGAAAAATGGCTCTGTCCCATTAGGACACAGTGATTGCCATACCACTGTGAGTTTTGAAGACAAGGGAAAATCATCATTTCTAGCATCCCGCCAAACTTATTTCATCTGCGGGCAGACAGCCTATGTGCGGCTACCCTTTAACTGGGGGGGAATGTGCTATATAGCATTTCTGCTACCTCCTGTCTTTGTAGCCCCATCCACTTACCACCGAGACCTCCTAGTGCCCCATGTTAGACATAAAAGAATGATCGATATCTCCGGGATTGATCACACGGAAACTACATTGGAACAATATACAGACTTCAACAAAGGATTCTTTTTCTTTATCGGCCCTGTGCAGAACAGTAAGCTCCTACGCAAGTTGACAAGGACCTTGGAGGCTGTGGTAAATCAGACGGTGGCTGCCCTGGGGAACTTGACTCAGGAACAGTCTGCCATAAGATTGGTTGCCCTCCAAAACCGCCTTGTCCTTGACGTCATCCTGGCTGACAGAGGCAGAGCCTGTAAAATTATCGGCTCTATCTGCTGTATTTACATCCCTGATAACTCTCTGTCTGTATATACGGCTATAACAAAATTACACAAGATAGCCGCCAGCCTACATCAAGAACCTGGCACGTGGACATTGTCTGACTGGTTTTGGACAATAATATCATCCTGGGGATGGAAACTGCTGTCAGCAGCAGGCATAATATTCCTGGTTATAACTGGATGCTGCCTTTGCATCCAATGTGGCCCTGCCATGTGCGGGCTATGTGCTACAATCTGCATTCCTAAACCACATATCCAGCAGAAAGAAAACGAAACAATTATGCTACAGGAATGCATAGACAATCTCATGCAAATTGAGATATAGATACAGGTACACTCTGGGGCAAGGAGGGAATGAGGAAATATTATTGGCAATTGTGCCCCATCGTTCCCCTTCTCCGCCTGTCAGCCATTTTGATTCAGACAGCACCCATTTTACGTGTGTCATCCATTTTGTCTCCAAACCCACGAGCAAGACACCCTTCACCTGGCCCCTCCGTTCATTGACCACACATTCTTGTGGCTCAGCCAATTCCGAGAACCAACGAGATAGTTCCTGTTTTAAGAGACAGTTCCTGTTCTTGACTCTAAGCCAGAAATAACCCCCGGATGAGAAAGGGCCTTCAACTGAAAGGAGCCTTTCCACACTAAGGAAGGGCCTTCAACTGAAAGGAGCATTTCGACATTAAGGAAGGACCTTCAACTGAAAGGAGCATTTCGACACACCACATGCACTCTCACGAGACACAAGATACGCCCATACCTTGACACATATGGTTGGAAATTGCTGTTTGTCACTTCCTTATTTTTCTTCTTCTTCTTCTTTCTGCCTACTGCATGAACTGTATAAATACCCTGCTGTATGAATAAAACATCAGACCACTCCTGTACCCGCTTGGTGCTGGAGCTCTCCCTTAACTCGAGTTATTGAATAAACCCTTCTTTACTCGAATACCACGGACTCCTCTCTTTACTTAATTTAAAGTATTCACTAATATAGAAATTCTAAGATAAGGTAATATTAAATTATTTACCACAATCCGTTGCAACTGTTTCACTCCGCTCCGGGTTTTGCAGGGAACAATCCAGGGGCACACTGGTCCCAGGAGCTGCTTCCCTCATGTTGACACACTTATCAAAAACAACGGGTATACCCAGTTTACAGTGCGGGGGTGCCAGTCGATCCTCAGCCAAACCACCTGAATCAACACCCCTTGAAGCGAGACAGGAAAGACAGGACGCTCACCCGCAGCACCTACCGGAGGGTGAAGAGACACCGAAGTGCAGCCGCCGAAATCCAATGATTGAGAGCTGCCGCCGTCTCAGGGCAGCAAAATCGGCCAAGCAGACAAAGTTCAGCATACCAACATCGCGGCAGACAGAGACCCCAAGGAGACAGCTGCTGAAACCTCTTTTTTTTTCCCGCCGGAGCAAGAGCCAGAGTAGAGCGGAGATCGAAGATCAGGAAGGAGGGAGGAGGTGCCCCCTGGAGCAGGCAGATTTTCAAGCAGCACAGCGGCGGCACATACGAACACCTCTGAGGGCGTTACTTCTCTTCTTCTCTTCTCCAATGCAAGTTAAGAAGTCTGCCGTCTAGATCAAAGAAGCAGGTAAGGCTGACAAAGTATTCTCGACAGCCATGCGAGGATCAGGGAGGTGGTAGGTAGAACGAGCGTTGGAGACCTCCCTTACTCAGACACCGGAGTGTCCGCCATCTTGCCCCCCCTCAGACCTAAATTAGGAGAGGAAAAAACAAAAAGACTTGTGGGAGGAAAAGAAGAAAGCAGTAACAAACCAGTTACGTGCCTGTAACGTAGTGTCGACTCTCACGTGTCTACTTACTTCATGTGCATCCCAGTCTGAACATACATAAACCCGCAAAGTGCTGGAACAAATCCATGCTAATATTCCGTAATTGCGGTACTGGTTTATTGTGGAAGGCAGGCTAACATATACTAAGACATAGCCCGTTTTGGCTCACTCAGGCACACAGATCAATAAAGGTGTGCTCGGTGATAAATAATTGTAATTATATCGGTCACTCACAAACCAAGAATTATGGGTGCGTGACTCAACATGACTCACAGACATTAGCGTGAGTTGAACGATGTCAAAGTGACTCAACATGACTCACATACATTAGAGTGAGTTGAACGATGTCCATGCATTTCAAATTATAACACACAAGACAAACACACAAAAAAGGACCACAAACAGAGAGCTTACTCCTGTTGTGGGTCTTAAGGCTTCACGGGGGTAGAGGGAAGGCTTATCTCAGCAAAGGTACATAATCTGTGGAAGAAAAAATGCGTGATCACGGACGTGATAAAGGTGACGCCCAAACACGGCTGTCAGTGGCTAGCGTAGTGGAGCTCGGGGGCCCGCATGAGTTAGAATGACCGGGTGCTGCCGGAGCCGATGCTCGTTATTTACAGTTTTGCTGAGTATCGTGGGCCGATCATCTACGCGCCTCTCAATGCCGTCCCCGCTAGACAGATTGTGAAGCCGGCAAACAGTTAAGGCGTCTGCCGGCTTCCGGGGTGGGAGGAGTTACGTGCGCGTGTGTGATGACACGTTGCTAGGCAACGGCCTGAGACGCCGGTATGGTGGTCTCAGGAGGACAAACAGGGGGATCCGATTGCAGAGCATGCTCGCAAATCGGTGATGGTGACAGACATGGGAGAGAGAAGTTTTTATAGGGAGTGCAGAGCCCGTAAAGGGTTGTCTAAAAACCAATATGTTAAAGGTGAGGTTAAATTGCCAAAGATACTGGGTTAAGGTAAAAAACAAACCAACAAAGAGTTCACTGCTGTGGAATGTATTCAGCGTAGGGGGCTTAAAGTATACGCTCGATTGGTGGGTTAGATCTAAAGGTAGAAGTAGAGGGGTATTTATGTCTACAGGAGAAGGAGCCAGTATTATCCATCAACGTAAATTGGTATAACTCAGGCCAACATGGTGATCGAATTGGTCAGGATAAGGACTCACTGATTACAGGATGCTTGCCCAGGGTATATTGTCATTGAGTCCTGTTACATGCGTGGATAACCTATAAATCCATCGCTGTTCTTTCTCATACAGGCGTTTTTGTAGATTGGGTACTGTTTTAACCTGTTCGAATATTGTCCACATCATATCATTAGGGGTGTGGTGTACTTCAAGGAAATGGTCAGTGAGTCTTGTAGCGCTTTTCTTGCAGCGAATGGTGCTACGGTGTTCGCAAATGCGTTGCTTCACCTTCCTGGTTGTCATTACAACGTACAATTTTGTGCAGGTGCATTTGATTAGGTAGATCACATTGCTACTGTTGCAATTTGTGTGTGACAATTGTTTCCAAGCCTTTCCTTCTTCCAGATCCAGTGTTTTCGTGTTCTTTGTTAAATGGCAGACACTGCAATTTCCACAGCGAAAGTGCCCCGTGATTTCTGGTAGTCCCCATGCTCTTGTGATTGATTGATCTTCATTCTGAATCGTCGTTTTTGGTCTGGTGTTGACCAGCATGTCCTTAAGGCTGTGGCATTTTTCAAAAGAGAATAAAGGTTTTTCCCAATGTAGGTTGCCAGTATTCAGGATCGCCCAGTGTTTATTCACACTCCTACTCACTTGGTTGGAGATGGCGTTAAAGGTTGTAACACATGTCATTGGTATGGTATTCTCAGTGGTCGTTTTGTTTTCCAGGAGTACTTCCCTTGGCTGGTTTCTCGCTCTTTTCTGGCATTTATTGACAATCTTCGTTGGATAGCCTCTAGCCACTAATTTCTCAGTCAGGTCCGCAGCTTGTTTACGGTAGTCACTAACCTTACTGCAGTTGCGTCGTAGTCTCAGGTATTGCCCGTAGGGGAGGTTTTCCCTGAGGGGGCGTGGGTGGAAACTTTCGAATTTTAGTAAATTGTTTTTTGCAGTGGGCTTGTAATGTGTTTCATTACAGCACGAAAATAGGGATCGGCCGGGCGAACGTGGGGAGGGGGCGCTGATCATTGGTCCGACTCGTGCTGCACGCATTGCGCAGCGCGTGAGTTGGACCAATGATCTGCGCCCCCTCCCTAAGTACGCCTGCTGGCGTCTCAGCATACTAGTGTGCACGTCCTGTTAGTTAGGGTTTGAGACTGACACACACGCACCAGAGTAGAAGCAGCCAGCAATGTAGTCTGCAAAGGCCTGTTTAAAGTAAGTGACCCTGAAAAATGTTGCACGATTATATGGGGAAAAAAATATATAAAATATACAGAGGCAGGCAACCGGCCCTATTGTCCCATCCGACCCGTCTAGTAGCAACCCTTGCACTTGCCCTGTGTAGGTTACATGTGCCATCCCGTCTAGCCTTACATAACACACAGCAAACAAGACAATAGCAGGTCATATTGTCAATACGCAGAACTCGAGCGGAGCAGGTCAGCCAGGCCGTGATTCTTCAGTTTAGCCAGTTGGCCTCACCGACGGTTAACATGAACGGAAGGTACACAGAGTACTCATAAACAGAAAGGTATTTCCCTAAAGTCAACAGCCTCCTCTTTGTCCTTTGGAGCCAGTGAGCACCCGGTCTGTGTTCTCTGAGAGGGGGTCCTGTCTTGAGGGAGCTCCAGTCATGTGACTACTGCATCTTTTCATAATCCCAGTCTTACCTAAGTAAGTGGCGGCCTCCTTCCCTCTGCACCACCAGTTCCTCGCAATCTCGCATGAAGTTTCTTTCACAATATGTAGAAACAGGCTGGCAGGTGCCATGATGCTGTTTTCATTTTCTCTGCCGTGTTTGTTCGCTCCTAGTGTGGAGGATTACCAAGAACAAGCTTCGTAGGAGCATGGGACGCGCAAAAGGCAGAGTATTCACCCATTTTCATCCACTTTCAAAATATGCTCAGCGTGCCGCAGGCAGAGTCACCACTTACATCCAGGTTTAACCCCTCCCATGCTCGTGATGGAACCGTTCCGTCACGAGCCTCGGGTGGGCTGTGCTGGTGACGGAATGGTTCCGTCACGGCCCGCTCTCCGCGCCTGCGCGGCGTGAATTCCGCGCCTGCGCTGACGTTCTAATGGGCGGGCGGGTCCGTGACGGAACCGTTCCGTCACAAGCACAGCTCACCTTAGGGCCGTGACGGAGCGGTTCCGTCACGAGCACGGGACCGCCGCACGGCCCCGCCTCCCCCTTAGCGCTGCGGCGGAATAGCCGCCGCAGCGAAGGGGTAATTTCCTTGCCTTCCACAACACAGGCAGCCGAGCAGCTGTGACACATGAACACAGTGTTTCTTTTTTTAAGAAAGTACACGTGAGACTGAATGTCTGCCCTTTATCCTGTCACAGCCGATAATTAAGCTGGTTCTAAAAAATAAAGGCTCCGTCTTCACAGTGCAGCTAAAGATATTTTCATATGGCTACGGTTTAGCAAACATCCTTGACCTCTACAGCTGAAAATCACCCTGAACGGTTCCGGGTTCAAAATGAATTGTCTTTGGGTTTGTTGGACTGTTACCACTGAAACCGACTTGAAAAGTATCCTCATGAGTTGAGTCCCATGGCCGGATGGTAACAGGCCTGCATGCTAACCACGAGCTAAGGGCACGTGTTTATCAATTTGTTTGGCTAAATTGTTTCTGTGACAGAATACAACTCCCAGCAATTTCGCCAGAGAAGACATTCCCTGTGAGCTGGCAGGGATTTGCCTTTTATTTTCTTTCAGTCCGACCTGATGTCTTTTCTGGAGGGGAAAACCAAAGTGAGAGTCATTAGAAAGCATTTTTCTGTTAGGCTGAATTCATGACGCCTGTACATTTCCCCAGCAGATCTCGAAAATTTAAGATGTTGTATAAATGGTAGTACCACAAATATACTTTGCATCAGTTTTTAAAAGTGTATTTTCTCAGAAAGCACCCACACTGCATGGGTTGGATTGTGCCAGTTGGGACGGTGGGCATATGAGAGGTAATTATTTTCATACATATATGATGCAAATATCATGTGTGAAATCGGATTTTTAAGGATTACATTGCTCCAAAATTACATAACTGCATTACAAGTCCAAGATATCGGATAGAGAGACTGGTTTGAGGAGGAAATATTTCCTGCCACTCTCTGGTCTATCGACGAGCTAAGAGTCATAGTTATGATGCTTGTGAGGCAGGGCTTTAAGTGGTATGAAAAAAGGGGTCTATCAATGCAGTGTGGCCGATGTAATTTACGACGTGACTTAAAAACACGAAAGCTAAAAATCTGTGCTTAGCATAGTGTGCCATCCAACTGGTATTTTGCTGTTTCGGTTTTTTATCCAGATATGTATAGTGCAACATGTAACTTTATACCTACAAAAACAAGCCAGGGCTATTGGCTTTGTCAATGATGGATAGTTGCATAAGAAAAAAATGGCAACTGCTGCTTCATTATATTTAATATTGAAAATGCCTCAGTTGTGAAATGATGAGACAGTGAAATAACTATACCAAGTCTCTTTGAAAGTAACATCAAAGTCAGGGAAGCGTGGTACTGCTGCAGAGTTCAGATTTATTTTTCACCTGGCCTGAGGGCAAAAATGAAGAGCCCCATAGGGACCAGACTCAGCAGCTGTTTTTTTAACTGCCAGACACCAGTAGGACCCAGCCCACTTAAAGCTCTGTTGTCAGGTCTTCTAAAGGGTGCTGTTGTAAACTAAAATGAATGATGCGGAAGGCCTGTCTTCTGGTACTCATTCTTGCATTGTCTGTTCCTTAGTCTGACAATGCTAAGACTACATGTGCCGTGCCTGCTATATGAACTCTAAAATTTGACTGTGAGGTACAGTGGCATCTATAGTGTAATTTGATAAATGCTGTGATCTCTCTTTTAGTGGTGTTGAATGGATGTGTGGGAATGCTCAGCTCTGCCAAACAAAGGGTCTTCAGGTTCCCTGAGACCCCTAAAGATGGTGAATCGGTCAAAGTACCTGATCTGTTCTGAAGGGATGTTATGTGCTGAGATGAAATTTTAACCTTTTCCACTCTGAACCCCACCTTTACCACCTCCGCCGAACAGGCAAGGCTCATTTGTTACCCTTGTTCATTGTGAGATTTTTGAATATTTCTCAATCTCATGACTTCAGTGATGTAACATTGATGCAGCAACCACACTCTGAAAAGTGTTCCAGCACCACTGCCCTGGGTACCTTTTTGTGAACTTTTCATGCTTTCTGGCCATGTGTGACGTTTCCATGCTTTCTGGCCTGGGTGCTTATGTATGACATTTCCATGCTTTCTGGCTGCCTAGGTGCTTCTTTGTGACATTTCAATGCTTTCTGGACTGGGTGCTTATGCGTGATATTTCCATAGTTTATGGCCTCAGTGGCCTGGGTGCTTGTTTGACATTTCCACAGTTTCTGGCCTGGGTGCTTATATGTGACATTTCCATGCTTTCTGGACTGGTGTGACATTCCCACAGTTTCTGGCCTCAGTGGCCTGTGTGCTTATGGGTGATATTTCCACAGTTTCTGGCCTCGGTGACTTGGGTGCTGATGTGTGACATTTCCATGCTAACTGGCCTGGGTGCTCATGTGTGACATTTCAGTGCTTAATGTTTGACAATGTGAGTGACAATTGAAAACACAAAAAAGAACAGCAGAATTTAGTTATTATGCTATAAAGTGATGGCATTGAGACAGTCTTTTAAAAAAGCCTAAAACGCATAGCCAATTGTTTGAGGTTAAGTGCGTTTTAAATCTCTTTATACAATTTTATATTAAGAAGAAATCTGTTATATTTTAATTCATGTTTCGTGCTCGACATTTCATTTCTTTGGTGTTATTTGTAGGAATGTCTGTGGCTTATGACTGGGTATCCTAGTACACCATAAGGTCACCATTTACTATGCTTTAAAAGTTAATACAATTACATATGTAATGAAAAATGTGTTGACAAATGCATCGGTTTGGCCTTTCTGACTCCAAAATTTCCTTGGGAGAGAACCCCTCAAACGCCCCCCTAGTAGTTGTCAGGCTCACCCACTGTGTTTGCTCGCTACACACAGTATCGGAGCTGGTCTCACTTATACTTTGTGCTCTCTCATTCACTACTCTTATGTCTATTTTTGGTGCTCTCTGTAAGAATGTGTATGGGTACATATGACCTGGGTAACCTGGTGCTCTTTAAGGTCAATCATCTACTATTTACTGTGCTTTGAAAGTAAATACAATTGAATATGTAATGAAAAATGTGTTCCTTTAACAAAATTTTCTTGGGAGGACTACCCCCCCAAACCCTCTTAGTAGTGGTCGAGCTCACTCGCTCCGCTCGCTCGCTGCGCACCGGACAGGGGCTGGTCCGGCTAAATTTGCCAGGGCTGCTTTCAGTTCCCAGTCCGGCCCTGGTTGTGTCAGATTATCTCTATACTCATTAATCTCTTTGTTTAGTTCAGCAAGTTTCTTTTTGTAGCCTGTGATACTGGTTTTTAAATGGTTTTCCGTTTTCTGAATTTCAATCATAATGGCCTCTGATAGTCGCAATGCTGTCTTCAGGATCAGGACGATCCAGTCATGGGTACAATGCCATGCAATGAGTGCCCAGTCTTTTCTGAAGACATGATCATCAAGAAAAATGCGTGGTGCATTAGTGACCAAAAGTCCTTTTGGGGCCATGTTATTTGTCACATATTCTTTCAATATAGTTCCATGCAGTCTTGTTCTGATTCTGTTTCTCTTCATTTCAGAGAGTTTCTCCCAGTCTGTGGTCTGTGAGAGGGTTTGGGCGATGCTTGCGTCCGCAAACACGGAGAGATCGCCCATAATGGCATCTACTTCCTTCGCTGAGTAGGACAAGCCTAGGTTCTCCCCCATCGTGAGCCTTGAGTGTAGGTGTGTAAATAATGAAAAATGAAGCTCTCAAAAACTCTCGCAGCTGTGCGCTGCCAAGATATGTATAAACAAAAAGAGCGAGTAATGGATTCATTCACATTGGTGAATGGAAAGTACTCCCAGTCCCCTGGACTTAATATCGAAATAACACAAGAGGAGTATCACCACGAAGACCTAGACAAAGGTTCTGAGTGGGATGCCTATGAAAAAGAAATATTTTTCTTTTTATAAAAAACCCCTCTCTCACCAACCTGGTTGATGACATGCTTCATCATTGGGGTCCACCCTGACGGCCGAGTGCCATCAGGGTATTCTGCAACACCTGAACTACAGTGGAGCTGTTTTTATGTGTAAATGGTGCAAAAAGTGATGTTAAAAATTGTCCTGGTATGACTTAGGTACTCAAGTAATGCCTCCACTCCTTGAATGCATCTTTATAGCCAATAACTCTTTCTCAATTATGGTGTAATTTATCTCGGTGGAGGTTAACTTCCGTGACCGAAAGGCCACCGAGTGTAATTGACCCATGGTTTTGTGTCTTTGAGACAAAACTCCTCCCAATGCCAGATTATATGTGTCGGTTTCTACATAAAAGGGTTCGGCGGGATCTCGATGCAACAAGATCGGAGCTGTGGTGAAATCTTTCTTTAGTTTCATAAATGCTACTTCAGCTTCATTAACTCCCTTCCTTAACAATCTTGTTAAGGGAATTAACTTCTTAGAAAAATCTTGGATGAACCTCCTGTAGAAGTTGGCAAAGCCTATAAAACTTTGGACTTCTTTCACAGTCTTTGGAGATTCCCACTCAGTTATTGCCTTGATTTTAATCTCTGAAAAGGAGGGGGGTTATTACTTCTCACATGTGTTTACAATGGCGCTAGACCAAATAGCGTGATCAGTATTCATTTACCACAAAATAAATGCGGTGCTAAAGGTGGGTAAAAATAGCCCCTTAAATCCCCAAACTGGGACCAGGAGGTCCAAAACAATATATATCAACAAATCCTATGCAAGCTTTAAAAAGCTCATGTTTGGTTCGGAAAGCCTTTTCCCATTTGTCTCCTTTCTTGGCTTGGACAAGATGGTACGCTCCTCTCAAGTCTAACATAGTGTAGATTCACGCACTCTTTACTTGATCCAGAAGTACCGAGATTAAGGGCAAAGGATAGTGGTTCTTGATAGTTATACGATTTATTGCCCTATAATCAATGTAAGTTCTTAACTCACCATCCTTTTTGGGAATGAAGAAAAGAGACTGGAGATTCCGAGGGTCTGATGAAACCATTACTGAGGTATTTTATAAGGTACTCTTTCAGATGCTGGTCTTCTTTCTCTGTTAAAGCATAGATTCTGTTGCAAAGGAGATTGGAACCGGGTTCCAATTCAATTTTCAATCAAATTCTCTATGTGGCGGAAGCTTCTCTGCTTCGGTCTCACTAAAAACGTCTTGTAACTCAGCGTATTTGGGAGGCAATTCTATGCTTTGGTTTACGCAAATCATGGCTCCTCCTTCACACAGATGAAACGCAGGTGTCTCCATATGCATCTTCTTGTCATGTTTATACAATTCTCCTTGCAAAACTCAGAGTCCAGCACAATGGATCGTGCACTCCAATCGATAGTTGGATTATGCTCTGTAAGCCATGGCAGCCCCAGTATTTGTTGTAATTGAGAAGCATCTATCAAATTAAATTGTAGCGGTTCACAATGTCCTTCCTCAGATTCCAATTCAACTAATTAGGTGTGGCTTACAATGGGTCCCGAAGAGAGATTCGTCCCATCCACAGCTCATACCAGTTCACTTTTTTCTTTTCTTGTTGCCTTTAACCCAATCTTTTCAGCGAACTTTAGATCGCAAAGGTTGCCCATGGCTCCTGAATCCACCATTACAGTGATTTGTTTCAAGATGATTTATCGGAACCGAAGGGTCTTGAACATGATGAAATCTAGTGAAGACGACTGTAAGGTATTAGCCAGCGAATGGCCTTTCGGAGTTGTTTCTAATTCAGCAACCACCAGTCCAACTCTCTTTACTGATGGTGTGGAGCGTTTTCCAGTGGTGCTTGTTTCACCACTATATACGCACTGTTTATTCGCTCGCCATCTTTCCTTCTCTTCTTTAGATAGTGGCCCACATACCGTTCCTATTTGTATGGGTTCGACACCATCTTGTGAATCATTTTCCTTTGCATTCTCTACCTTTGCTCGATCAAACCTAGGTCTACTTGAGAGAAAATCTCTCTGCTCTCCTCTTCTTTTGTTCTGTCGAAAATTAATTTCAAGAACTAAATCAATTAGAGCTGAGATTACTGTGGGTCTGTTGGGACTTGGGCTAAGGCATCCTTTAATTCATCTTTTAATCCACTACAGAACAATGCTGCTCGTTTATTCTCTGGCCATTCAATTTCCACTACTAGTTTGTTGAACTGAGCCAAGTATGCAATGAGATACCGATTACCCTGTTTATTCTCCAACAGTTCGGTTATCTGTGGCTTGTGAAGCTTTGCACCGATCAAAGATCCTGAGAAATTTGTTTTTTTAATTCATCTATATCATATAGAATTGGATCATTTCTGGTCACTAAAGGCATAAACTAGGACGTTGCATCTCCACTAAGATAAGATAGTATGAATGCCACTCACGACTGCACGTCAGGAAAAACCGCAGAACGGCACATAAAATGTAAGGTGCATTGTGTCAAAAACATTTGTACCCTTTGATGATCTCCATTAAACCACTCAGGAGGGGCCAAAGAAATAACTGGGGATAAGGAATGAATGACCTGGGCTGTAACCTTGGGCGTAGGGACTATTGGGTCACTAGAATATTCCTCATGTGTAGATGAGTTCTTGAAACTTGTCTCAGATACTAACCTATTCATCTTAATCATTAAATCTTTAGTTTCTGTCCGAGATGTTATCAGGTCCTGTCTAAGTTCCCTATTTTCCTCCCTAACTGCTATTAATTATATTGGTATCCCTGCCAAAACTTCTCCTAACTTCTTTAGGTCTATACCTTTGGCCATTCTGTTCAGGTGCAAACTCAGTTTTGGCACTTCACTCTGTCAGGAAGGATGTTGCCCAAGATGCAAAGGAGCAGAGCAACATCAGTTCTCAATGCCCCCACTACAGTTTCCCACCCAACCATGTTTAGCCAAGAACGTGCATAACTGCGGAAGCCACAGTGGGGAAAGGGGATGGGACAGAGAAGAGACAGCCACACTTCTTTACTCTGGTTCCACTTCTGAATCTTCACTTCTCACGCTATCTTCTTTTCTTGCAAGATTGTGTTATCAACATGGAACTGCAACAAATGTTTTATTAACAACTGATCACCTTTATTCCCTTAACATTGTCATTCTTCTTATCTTATTTCTTTTTCTTTATCAAGCTGACTTAATTGCACCTACCCGACTTTCTGGTGACCATTGCCTCTCTTTTTTCTTCTTTATATATTTTCTACTTTCTCTGTAACTGTAATTGCAATGCATCTTTTTTATTAGTATTTCTGCTGTGCTTTTCTATATTTAATTATTCCTTTCTCTCTTCCAGACTCTCACCTCTTATTGTACAGATGCTACCTTAAATGAGGATCTATTTTCATCTCAGGTAGGTCTCTCGTCTTATCTTTTCTCTTGATATTGGTAGTAGTCTTTTATGTGTAGTAACCCTACCTTAATGTTGTGTTCTATGTCTGCTACATGAATCTTTTACTGGGTAATGATGAGGTATGAATCATTCAGGAAAGCTTTTCCCAAATGAACCTTTCTACTGAGGATGATATCGACAAGGTTAAAGAAATTCTCTGCAGTTGCCTTTTACCCAACTTGAAAATCAGCGATACTAATGCTGACTCTACCCAATCATAAACTCCATGCTTCTTAAAAATAAATCCGCAAACTGTGTCGCATTTACAATTTGTGCTCTCTTATAACCTCAAAACTAAACTCTAGTCATTTCACTCTCAGGTCCGTATTGCCACTGAATTCAATGCCCTTGTGCTGACTCTACCTTTCGCAAACACTACTCTTTCCAAGTCCGTGTGAAATTGACTTGAGAAAGAGCATGCACAATTCCGTATTTCCCGACTACCTCCTAAAACTTGGAAACCTCCCAAAACCAGGCTGAAACCAAAACTAAGAGCTTACTGACTTGCGCGTAACCGCAATGCTACTCTTCATGACAGTACTCTGGAACACGACGGGAGAAACGTTGAGTGCAGACGCAACAAGTTTTCCCTGACTGACTTTCGTGCTGAAAGCTTCTGTAGCTTCCTCCTTCTCAAACTCCTCAGGTAAAGTGCGCAATTCTGTGGGAGCTTCACCTGAGCATTCCAAATTGCCACCAAGCACAGGAACACTAGCCTGCTGAGCCAATGGTCGCTCCTTGGCATCTATCTTGGATTTCCTCAGAACTCTCAACTTATGTAAATAATAACCATAGGTCAATTTTGTGGGACCCCTTAACTTAATACACCAATGGAGTAACCCTTAGTATTAGGAGGCAGAGTGGTTCTGACAGGTGGTAACCCTCCTCGACAGCACAGCAAAGGTTACCATAGTGCGGCAGACACTCCACCAGCGTCTGGAGCCGACAGCAACTGATACTTTCATTACAGTAGAAACAGCTGACACTCGTGTTGCCCCCCGATAGGCTTTATGAAATAGACCTCGAAATTGAAGGTGATATTAAATTACCAATTAATGGAGTTTTGGGGAAAATCTCACTTCTTCTAATGATATTTTGTTGGCAGAGGTTGATTAACTTCCCCCTTTTTTCCTAACTTCCTCTAGAGAGAAGATGTTATTCTACTGAGTTTTTCACAATATGTTTCTGATGACGATAAATTGGCTTATGCCTCTTAGTGGCCTTAATCATTGGCCCCGGTGTTCTATCGTGATCAGGCAGGTTGGGACAAGGGTTCCCCGGTTCATGTGATACCTTTGCGTTCCACACCTCAGCCCCAACCACAGTATTCAATCAAATGGGATGCCAAAGCATCCCTAAGTGAAATATCAGGGTGTGATTGAACCCTGTGTTTTATCGATGAATAATCCTCTTTTTCCGATATTGAAACCAGACGGTTCATATTGTATAGTTTTACACTACAGACATTTGAACAGTCTTGTTCGTACCTTTGCGGTTCAGAATGCTCTGCCTTAGTGCATAAAATTGTTCGAAAAAAGTACAAAACCACTTTGGATATTTCCAATAGATTTTCCAGTCAATCCTTGGCTCCAGAGAGCCGTGATTTGACTGTATTCAGTGTGCTAGGCAAGCAGCGCCGATATGCGAGATTGCCTATGGGATATGAGACTAGCCCAGGTGTGCCCCTTTTCATGAGATCGACCCCGATGCCTTCTCGTACGTCGATGACATATACATGATGGATGATGAATTACAGCCGCATCTCCTGCGTGTGGACCGCATATTTTGTAAACGTTGGTTACAAATTAAATTTTGCTAAGACTCACATCGCCTTCTTGGTGGTTCTTTTTGTTAGTTACAAACTCAACATTGAAGGTAGGGGCCTGGCCCTCCACTTTCTGGAGAAATGTGCTTAATTGCAACCTCAATCTACTCTTAAAAAACTGCAATCTTTGCTGGGTTATTTAATTTTGGGAGGACATACGTTCCTGGATATGCCCAATGTATCAAACCTCTTTACTGTTCGATACAACCTTCTTTTTCGACTTGCAGTTGGCTTCCGAAACATACTGCAATTCTTCAATCTCTGCAGTCTGACTGCTTGCGACCAACTTCTTGTTAACACAATAAAATTCTTCAAAGTTGGTAATAAGAATTGTACCTGGAGCGTGAGGCTTTACTTACTTGATGATCAATGACGGGAACACTGTCCCCATTGCTTACAAATCACATTTGTATACTTCATCTGAGTTTCATTTTTCCTCTACTGATTTGTTTTGACTGCTGTTCAAATGTTGATCCTGAAGGAATGCTCTCTGGCACAGGGGAAATGCATTGTCATGGTCTTGCCGGTACCTGCTTTAGAAGCAGTTAGAAAGGCTAGTGTCCTGAATTCTAAAGCCTTTCATCCTTGCTGGATACAATAGGCTAGTACTTTGGCATCGGCTGATGTACATTTTTTCTTTCATCCTTCTTTCCAAACACAGGAGTTTTTACAATATAAACATGTTCATCCTGCTCCATTGTCTCTGCCTCCTCTTAATCAGTACAAATGTATCATTTACACCAACTGTTCAGCTCAACCTGCCGTTGGTTCTAAGCATGCTTATTCAGCAGCCTGTGTAATTGTGGCAGGTACGATTGATGATGGGATTTTACATCCTCCTTGGTGCACACACAATCTCTGGGTGACTGTGTGGCTCATTTGGCTGAGTTACATGCTTTGGGCTTGGCTCTTGAATTTGCTGATCCTGAAGTCCCCACACTCATAGTGTATGATTCATTTTACTGTGTACAATCCTTTAATGACAATTTGTTCTTTTGGACACAGAATGATTTCTGTGATTCTAAAGGTAACGGAATAAAGCATAAAACGCTTTGGGTTTGGGTGGATGCTCTTAAGGAATGTTTGCCACTCACACATGTTATCCATACTTTAGGCCATCAATGTGTGGAAGCACATGCTGTTGGTAATTCAATGGCTGATGAGGCAGCCAAATCTACAGTAGCCACATGTTCAGTAGCAGCATTCACTATGTCTTTGACTAAAATTGATGATGATATTTTGCCAGCTATCACTGCGACAAAAGAGGGGACAGAGTTCCCCCAAGGTTTTCCTTCACATTACACATATCACTTGTCTCTGATCAATTGCCCTTTGCAACAATTCCATCTGTTGGGGGTTGGCTGATTCCCAACGAGGACCGCAGACTTTCTTTGATCATTGGAACTCATGAAGGTGTGGCTTCTGCACATGCCAGAGTAACTGCGACAATTTCACTTTTACAGCAATGTTTTTGGTGGCATGGTTTATATCAACAGGCTTGTACATATGTTCTTTATTGTGACATTTGTCAACAAATTAAACCTTCTACTGTTGCACGTCTGCCATATACTCAACTCTACATTTCAAATCAACCTTTTGGTTGTATTTATCTTGATCACTGTGGTCCTTTGACATCTGATACTGCTTTGAAACACATCTTGGTTGCAGTGGATTCGTGCATGAGATTCCTTTGGGTTTGGCCACAACGCAGTGCAGACTCTTAAACTCTTATAAAAGATTTGTGTGTCTTTGTCGGTTCGTTTGCCTGTGGCACCTTCATTCTGAGCAAGGTCCAGTGTTTGCCTCTACGGCTTACTGGGATGCGAAGAAGTCTCTGGGGGTGCAGGTACAATTGTTGTCTCGATATCAGCCTGAGGGCAATTCTGTTGTGGAGCGGATGAACCGTGACTTAAAGCAATCTTTAACAGCAAGGGTTTTAGGTACTGGCAAGGGCTGGCTGACTCATATTTACAGAGTCCAGCGTAAACTTAATAATCTCCCAAGAAGATCTCTGGGTGGACGGACCCCATAGAAAATGCTCTTTGGCATTAAAATGTTTGTGGAAGACCTTGATGGTCTAGACGTTGTGATGGCTGCCACAACATTTGATGTAGATTACCATTGTACTATGTTACAGGAACTACAAAAAGCTTGTGACTCACAAGCGAAAGCCCATTTGTCCACTTCCACAGATGCAGCGCTGCTGATTCCTGTTTCTGGCTGGCTTCCTAATGTTGGATATCTGGTCCGTGAAAAGGTGGAGAACAAAAAAGTATTTGGTCCTTCCTACCATGCACCGGTCAGAGTCCTTGGTTTGAAAGGCACCCGTACTGTGATTCTGCTTCCACTACCTGGTCGCAAGGAGAATCGTTACATTTCCATCGAACAAGCCACGCTACAATATATGGCCGATACTGAATAGTATGCCTCCAAGCATTGCACGCAGGGATCTCTCTCTCTGAATCGGATGGCTTTTTTTATTTTGTCAACTAATACCCAGCAATTGGTAAGGGAGTTGGAAACTTTAATTGATTTATTGCCTGTTTTACCTACTACATCCACAACTCCGGCGATTGAATATGCTTCTCCTCCTGTTTAGGTTATAATTGACATTCCTGAAAGTAAAGTCCACTCACCTTCTACTGAATCACAACCACCGTTGTTTCTTCCGGGGTCCAGTGGTTTCTACATGGACTGCACTAGTTTTTCATCTGAATCTTCTTTGTCATCATCATCTGTCACAGAACCCCCTACACGAACCAGCCTTTTCATCTCCTGGTTCAAAAAGCCTTACCTAGTCCCTCCATGGACATATGTCTGGATGGTGCTGAAGATGGTGTTCCTTTTCATGTGGATTGGGTTAGTGACTGTGTATTTCCTCTTGATTAATGGCCATTACTTTCCTGAACGCACTGCTGTGAAAATGTGAAATTTTTTGACAGTGTTCTAGCCCCTCACATGTCCTCCCATAAAATGAAAGAAGATCAGGCCCTAGTTAATATTTCAGCATTCCCAGTTGGTGATGGCATTGTTTGGGATAAAGTACCATATGATATCTATGGCCCGGCGTAACTTATAAACATTCCATACCTTTTCTGCGTTACTGTAGGAGATGTGATTTTGCCTGATATTCATTCTTATGACTGGGATATTCATGCTGTTCATTCATTGTTCTCTGACTTGAACAATTATACTGCATTTGACACTGAAGATTTGTATTTAAATTCTGCAAACTTTGCCGATTTGTTCTGTTATCAACATTATGGCCATCATTTTTTACACAAGACCAACACTCTGAGACCATTTTTTATTTTACCCAATGGGAGCATTGACCAACACCCTTACAGGGTAGTTCAAAGACCCAACTGAGTAAATTAATGTATTTTACAGGTTACAATCTTTCTGACCCTCACTCCTATTTTTATGAATTGAAGATGCCCAACCGCACTAAATTTATGCTGACCCACATTAAATTAGTATTCTCCTTGTCCTCCATAAATGATTTGCCCATGAAAGGTTATGAGTATTGGAAGGATGCAATTGATTTAAAATCCATCTGGGGTACCAAAAATTGGCAAGTGCAGGGCACTGAGTCTTTGCATCGTGCATGTCAAATACCGTCTCAGCTCATATTTTTAAATGAGACAGTAAAACAGACTACTTGTTTTGGTTTAGCCACGGGCAAAAATCTAAATATTCCCTCCATTCCGTTATTGGAACCTTATGAAACATGGCAAACACATACCAAATATACAATTGAAGACTTAGCTGTCATGTTTCAGAATGGCACACTTAATTCTTCCACTATTGACTCATTGGGTTGGTTATTGTGGCCAACTAACTCCAAAGCATGTAAATTACGCTTTCTGAATACCACACAGGAGATTACCCAAAGTAAACCTGATCCACTTTTCCCACATTCCCACACAGTTATCACATACTCTGTAGGTAAATTGTGTCAGCAATAGTTGGAACATTCTGCACTGTCATCTGTGAAACAACATCTATCTTTATAATCAGGTGATATTGATCTGACTGATTTTCTTTTGGGTCCAAAGTCCCCTCAAACTAAATGTTTTGTTTATACAGCCTTTAATGAATTTTAGAAGCTGTCGCAGATGGAAGCAGTGTTCCGCCTGTGCCAAACTGACCAAGCTAATTTAGAAAAAGTTCTTGCTGTTGTCGATAATAACATTACTACACTGTCTTCTCGTGTAAATATACTTTGGATAATATTGTATCATCCGACATTGACATTGTTCAACATGAAGTGTCTGTTTTGTATCATGGTCAAAATCAGTTATGTTCCGTGATGCAGTTTGCATGGACCTTACAAACTCTCAAAAGTGGAAAAGTACAGTGGGATTATCTGAGGGGCCTGTGGTCGGTCTGAACCAGGAAGGGAGTCCCAAACAAGTATGGTCTCAACTTCTTTAGTGCCCAGACCACAGCAAATGCCTCACGCTCAATTGCACTACATGTTAACCGCCTGAAGCCCCACTTAGAAAGGTTCGAAGTGGGCATGCTCCTAGCGACAGATGATGGAATGGAGGAGGAGACCGAGCCTCTTCCTGATCTCCTGTCTGCAACAGAGCAAATGGGTCAGTGGATGGAGTCAGCCTCTCTGCCACCCTGACCCCTGATCAGCAGCACAATTGTCGCCAACTGTTGGAACAATTCTCTGATTTGTTTTCCTTGGTTCCTGGTGTCACTGAGTGGTGCGTCCATGATGTGGACACTGGGGACAGTCCTCCTGCGAAGCACAAGGCTTACAGAGTGACTGACAAGGTCGGAGCTTACATTAAGGAGGAAGTCTAAAAAATGTTTGCTTTAGGGGTGATTGAGTCCTCCAACAGTCCTTGGGCCAGCTCAGTGGTTTTGGTCCCAAAGGCTGCCACGCCTGGTGCCACACCGGAACTCCGGTTCTGTGTGGACTGCAGAGGACTCAATTCAGTCACCAGGACTGATGAGCACCCCATCCCCAGAGCTGATGAGCTCATTGATCGGTTAGGGGCTGCACGGTACCTCAGCACGTTTGATTTGACGTCTGGGTACTGGCAGATCGCCTTAACTGATGGGACCAAAGAGAAGTCAGCATTCTCCACACCAGATGGGCACTACCAATTCTGGGTCATGCCCTTTGGGATGAAGAATGCCCCTGCCACCTTTCAGAGGTTGGTAAACTAGGTGTTGGCTGGACTGGAGGATTTCAATGCCGCCTACCTGGATGACATTGCAGTGTTCAGCGCCAGTTGGGAAGAACATCTGCGCCACCTCTGGGAAGTGTTGATGGCACTGCGAAAGGCAGGCCTCACTATCAAAGCAAGTAAGTGCCATATCGGGCAGGGTTCCGTGGTGTACTTGGGTCACCAGGTAGGGAGCGGCCAGGTGGCGCCCCTATAACCCAAGATTGATACCATCCTGGCATGGGAACTCCCTAAGACTCAGACACAGGTGAAAGCCTTTTTAGGACTCACGGGGTACTACAGGAGGTTTGTCAAGGGGTATAGCAACATTGTTGCACCCTTGACTGAGCTGACTTCCAGGAAGCAGCCCACGAAAGTGAACTGGACTGACACCTGTCAGGAGGCTTTTGATGCCCTTAAGAATGCCGTGTGCACAGCACCCATGCTTGAGGCGCACAACTTCTCAAAATAATTCATTGTACAGACAGACGCTTCAGAGCATGGTGTGGGGGCTGTTCTATCACAGAATAAGGAAGAGGGCCTAGACCAGCCTGTAGCCTTCATCAGTAGGAGGTTACTTCCACGGGAACAGAGGTGGAGTGCAATTGAGCGTGAGGCATTTGCTGTGGCCTGGGCGCTGAAGAAGTTGAGACCATACTTGTTTGGGACTCACTTCCGAGTTCAGACCGACCACAGGCCCCTCAGATGGCTGATGCAGATGAGGGGTGAGGACCCAAAGTTGTTGAGGTGGTTCATTTCCCTACAGGGTATGGACTTTATTGTGGAACACCGCCCTGGTACAGAACACGCCAACGCTGATGGTCTGTCCAGATTTTTCCACCTTAGTGAAGAGAACTCCCAAGGGGAAGGGTAGTTCTCCCCACATTTCAGCTGGAGGGGACACGTGTTAGACCTGGCATCATTTGCGTGAGTCTCCCTTCCATTTTTGACGGATTGCCTCCTCTGTTTTCATATGTCTTTGCTGGATTTATGCTTTGGGCACTGTGCCACTGCTAATCATTGCCACAGTGCAAATGCTCCCTATGTTAAATTGATGTACTAATTGGTTACTCCATGATTGGGTTATTTGATTTATCTGTCAGCCCCTAGTACAGTGCACCCTGAGTACCCAGGGCTTGTAAATCAAATACTGCTAGTGGGCTTGCAGCACTGGCTGTGCACCCACAGAAGCAACTTGTAAAGTGTGTCTCAGGCCAGCCATTGCAAGGCCTAAGTGCAGTCTAGCACTGCCATGTCGACTTGGCCAAGTGCACCCACTTACCAGTCCCTAAACGTTCCCTTTGCTTCCTATTAGACACCCCTATGGTAGACCCAAGGTCAGGGTGCATTGTAAGTATAAGATAGGACATGCTCTGATGTGTGTGTAGCATGTTCTAATAGTGAATTACAACCATTTTCGTTTTTCACTTTTGAAGGCTACCTGTTCACATAGGCCAGAATGGGCAGTTAGATTATTACATTCTTATAATTCTAACTGACTCAGGGAACATGGTAGAAATTCGAATTTAGTATGCTTGAACTCAGAATAATAAAATACACCTTTTAGTAAAGTTTATTTTAATATTCTGTGTTTGCAAATACCACTTTTAGAAAGCCGGTATTTGCTTGCCTAACCATATGAGGCTGCCTCTGCTGGGTTGTGTATTCCTTGTCTGAATTTGTGAGTGACAGGGCTGGGGGATTCCAGGAGACAGGCTGGGGCAGCCCGGTGGTGAATAGCGAGATCGGCATCTAGATGGGAGGGAGGAGTGGCACCTGGGACCTGAATAGGGCTGGGCCTTCCCTCTACAATGCTGGCTCCACCCCTGGCTTGTCTTATGTCTCTGCCCTGCACTGTGAAAGGAGAGGAGGAATCATGTCAACAGAGTGCTCCAGAGCTGTATCTTCCCTACCCTGTGCTGGCTCCACCTCCTGTGTTGCGGCTGATGTCTCTGCCCTGCACCGTGAAAGGAAGAAAAGAGTCATGAAAACAAAGTGCTCAGGAACTGGTTTGGACTAGGCAGAGGCCTCTCTGTCTTCAGAGAACAAAGGATTTTGGGGTATAAATATTGGGACCTTGATCCCAAGAAATTAGATCACTTCTGGACAAGAAACCTTTCTGCCAAGGAGAAGAACCAAAGAAGCTGCAGGAATTGTACTGCCCCTCTGCCAGTGTGCTGTTTGCTGGGTTGGCCTGCAGTGGTTGCTTCATTGCCAAGGGAAAGGGGAAAGAACTTTGTAAGGACTTTCATCTACAGAATATTCTCCAAGGGCTTGAACTGTGCTTGCCCCCTGCAGAAGTCTCAGGGACAAAAGACTTCACCTCCAGCTCCCTCCTGAATTTCCTTGCTGGGATTTCCGACTCCAGTCACTTGCGTGCCGCTGGGAGCTGGAAGCACAACGCATTGAGAGGAAGCGTATCGCCGCCGCAGCTGAAATCATTGCAACGCCGAAGAAACGAGCCTTCGCCTCATCTCCCTGGAAGCGTGTGTTCATTGAAGCTGCCTGCCGTCGAATCGCCGGAGAAACGTGACGCCATTGAGAGAGTCGCCATCGCATCACCGTAAAATCACGTCACAGGGACTGTCGCGCCTCCAAAGTACAGAGTCGTCGCAAGGCTGCCAGGGCGTCATCGCATCGTCATCATATCGCCGCATCAAGGGCGCCATCTTCTCACATCGCAACCGGATCATCGCATCAAGGCGCCATCTTGTGCACCGCAACGGGCCCGCAGGCCGAGAATCTACACATCACCTTCGCTCCGGTAAGGCTCACAGCGAGTCCCCTACTCTGCGCACGCATTGAGGCAGGACCCAACCATTCCCCCGGATCACAGAACCGACGCATATGTCCTTTTGCAAGCCTTTTGTTCACTTTGCATTACGCATCCAGGTACTTTGTTGAGAACTTTGTCGCATTTACCAACCACTTGACTAAGTGTCGTATTGTGGATTTTTGTCGTTTGTGGTCTTGTATTAAGTCTATATAAAGAATACTTATTTTTATAAAACCTGTGTTGTGTCCATCTGTAGTGCTTTCACTGTATTACTGTGTATATTCACAAATGCTTAACACACTGCCTCTGAGATAAGCCTGTCTGCTCGTGCCAAGCTACCAAGGGGGTGAGCAGGGGTTATTAAGGAGTATAATCCCCTTATCTTGACTTAGAAGTAAGGGTCCCTATTTGGACAAAGGTGAATACCATTGCCAACTAGAGACCCCCCGATCTAACAACCACTATCCCATATGCTTGGTGACAGCACTCTTTTCACATATACTTGTCACTAAGCCTTGTATTGAATGTTTAAAGCCTGAGGTGTGGGCAATTCACCTACTATCAATACTGACTCACTAGAAACTGGGGGCTGATGTATTAAGGGTTTGTATCCATTTTCTGTGAGTAAATGTGATGACACATATTGAGAAAGATCCTATGAAACTGTTATGTTTACTGTCACTTTAAGAGTCACATTGTTGATTACATCATTAATGGAATGATTACATTCCAATTGCTGTGAGTTCAGTTGCTGTATCTTTTGCTGTTGATGGTTGTACATTAAAGCGAGCTCTTCAACATCTACTTGATTGAGTGCTTTTATCACTGGCGACGAGGGTAAAGGCTTGATTGGGGACAAGCACTTACAACCATCAATTCCCCTACATTTGGAATTCTGAATTGGATTTGTTTTGAACAGTTTTGGACTATTCACTTTGGACAGTTTTGGACTACTCGTTTTGGATTTACTACTGTACTTGGATACTGTACAGTTACCCTGGCAATTTCTATTGGATATATTTCTACGTTTTCCTGAATTTGAAGCCTCTGGAACTTCATAATTTTGATGGCTGTTACATTTTTCGATGGCTTTGGAATTTGCCTGCTATCATTATATCGTTTTTACTTTGGAAGAAGTTCCAGTAATTTCTGCCTGTGTGTAGAAAATCAGGAAAATCGTATGTTTTAATTTCCTAACTTTAGATTCATCTCGAGGTGGATTCACCGATGTGTGCAGTTGTTACTGACCTTGTTTGGATTTGAATTTGCCTCGCGTGGAACATCGCGTGTAACCTGCATGCCCGGGATCTTTATTCGGTGACTTCATTCTTCGCTGTCCGACACTGAGAACTCTGACCTGACGTCCACGTCACCACGCAACGTCCCGCGTCATCGCGTAATCGGCCATTTTGGTATTTCCATGACAACGGTTTCAGCGCTGATGCGCACGGCAGTGCATCGGTGAATTTTGTTATTTAGAAGTTTGTTCGTGATAGTAACACTCATCGCTATCTTCAACGCCGATGCGCACGGCAGTGCATTGGAGGATTTGGGTATTTTAAAGCGGATTTGCGATATCAGCACTCATTGATGTGCACGACAGCACATTTATTCTGACCTGTGTTTTGAGTACCTTTTCAAGGGAAGACATATATTTTTAACATTTTATTGTCTCATTTTTACGTGTTAGCTAGAAACACGTTTGGATTTTGGTATTTATTTATTTATTTATTATTTCAATATGGCTACCACATCTAGCATGTCACAACCACCACCATTTCTTTCAGAGGAGGGTGAACCTATACTCCCTTGGAAGAGATGGAGGAATTTGTTTGATTCTTACTTAGTAGCAATAGGAGTAGAGAAGTTTTCAGCTTTTAGGAAACAAGCTATTTTACTACATAATTTAGGGGTTGAGGGCAGACATACATATGACAGTATGGACACTATACCTGTTGGTGGGGCTGATGGTGAACCTGCAGACATTTTCGAACTGTCTATGACTATGCTAGAACGTTATTTTGGCCCAAGAATTAATGTTGTTTTAGAACGACATAGGGGCAGATTTATGAAGGCCTTGCGCCGCCGGTGCGTCACTTTATTTGACGCAATGGCGGCGCAAACAATGCGCCCTATTTACAACGTGACGCATCTAGGAGATGCGTCACGTTGTGAAGCCCTGCGCCATAAGGAGGCGTTCCTGCGCAGGAACGCCTCCTAAAAGTGGCTGAGTAAAATCTATGAGATTTCACTCAGTCACTTTCAGGACAATGCTGCGTCAAAACCCTGCGCCTGCTTGAAGCAGGCGTAGGTCTTGACGCAGCATTGTGGAGATGGGGCACCCTCGAGCCTTGCTGGAGCTGCGTCGCGCTTGCGATGCAGCTCCAGCAATGCGCCACCTTTACGGCACAGATGCGTCACGCATCTGTGCCGTTTTTGCCCCATGGTGCGCCGCATTATAAATGCGGCGCACCATGGGTGGCGGAGCAGCGGCGCAGGATGACTGGCGCATCCCTGGGGATGCGCCAGTCATCATAAATCTACCCCATAGATTTTTCACTCGTGTACAAGGTCCAGTTGAACGAGTTGGACCATATGTTGCCGCTTTAAAAACTCTTTCACGTACTTGCGATTTTGGAGAGTTATCTGAATCACTTGTGAGCGATTAACTTGTTCGATGTACAAATAGTTCTAGGGTTCAGGAGAAGTTGTTATCAAAGAACCCTACATTAAAGGAGGCTGTAGCCATTGTAGAGGGCATGGAGAATACCTCTACATGGGTTAAAGAAATAAGGAAAAATCAAGAGGATGAAAGTCGCACCATAAGTGATAATAAAAAGAAAACTCTTGACACAGTGCACATGTTGGAAGAAGATGATCTTGTTGGAGAGTGTCACGAAGAGGTTGCTAAAGTGGGTGTGGGTTCAAAGAACAAATCTATACAAAAGACCTCATCTTCTCAGAAGAGCACTCTTGAAAGTCGTCCTTCTTTTAGTAAAGAGTCCCTTTTGTCTAAAGAACGTGATTTTCGCCAACAACGTCCATTTAGCAATCAGAGAATACGTTGTTTTAGGTGTGGAAGTTTCTCTCACACTTATAATTTACCAAATTGTTTTGCAAGAGACAGCATTTGTCTGGTAAGAAAAGAGAAGGAAATGAATCTGCTTCTGACATTGTACGTACGGTTGTTGTATCCAATGTTAAAAGTGATGAAATGGTTGATGCAGAACACATTTTTATGCCATTTTGTGATATAGGAATTGACAAATTTGTATTTAAGCTCATGGCAGACTCAGGGTCTCCCTTCACTTTAATTGGGAACAAGATTTGGGATGAAGTTGTGGGTCTAGAAAATGTTCAACTCTTACCCCCTGACATTGCTCCGGTGAGTTATGCTGGGTCAAAAATAGACATTCTGGGGTACACAGTGGCCAATATCACTTTCAGGAGCAAGAACATTTTTGGCAAGGTTTATGTTGCTGTCAGAGGACACAACCTTCTTGGATGGCGACGTCAGCATGATTTGGGTATAATCCTTAATCCTGGGGCCAAAGATCCTGTGGTATATAAATAAATAATACCGGATCTAGGTTTTACTGGACATAGTAATAACAGATAGCTCAATAAATAAGAGTCAAGATTCGAGGTAGTAGGAGTTTGCAGGTTTAATTCAGCATAAAGGACAGGAACAAGACAACCTGCACAGGAATAGGATGGCAGAGCCCTGCAGGGGGGACAGGGAATGAGCGCGCTAACTTTAATAACAGTACACAAGCATATATACTAAAACAGTTGCATTACAATACATACGATAGGCGGAGCAGTGGGTGTGGTCAATAGCAGTCGCGAAAGATAAGGGTGAAAGTAGGTGTAACAGGAGGCGTATACATAGACATGTGATGTAAACGTAACAGAATATGTCATAAATAGGGCGGAAACATGGAGGGGGCTACCTAAGGAGCCGGGACCTCTAACCTAATGGTGCGCGCAAACTGACAATGACGTGTTACTAGGAGAAGCTGGGGGCTATGAACTCTGTGCTAGGAGTAGAGACTGAAGTCTGGAGAGTCAGGGCGACATGTACCTAAACCCTATCTAGTATCTAATGTTTAGAGGACATGTTGATATAAACTAAGAGTCAGGAGGGGAGAGGCTAACAGACTCTAAGACTGGTGTATGCATTATTCTACATGTAGTGCGTGCTGAGGAATATTAAATGACCATTAAATACAGTATTTCCCTTACATGGAGACGTAAAGGCTAGACAATGACAGAAACTATTGATGCGATTCAGTAGCTTAGGAATGCAGAGAAGGAGGGCTGAACTGATAACTAGAATCATAACATACTCTTGGCAGACTAGCAGGCAGAGCCAGGCCGAGCCGGGCACTGTGAGGCAGGAAGTAAGTGAAGGGTCAAGGATACAGGTGGGGGCTGTATCGCTCCTCAGCGAGGGTTCAGGAGACAGGAGCTGAATCTGGTGTCCGGGCCCTTTTGAGGCCTAGAAACGGGGACTTTTCAATGAAATAACGTGCACACTGGGAAACGTGGCAACGTAACTTTACATAGGCCTGATATTCGTAGTATTCACGAGAACTGGAAACTAGCATACTAGGGATGGACACAACTGTAATTGCGTCTTTAATCGATCATGGGGAATACATATGCATATTAATCATGCACACATAACATAAGATGGGGGACACGTAGGGACACAGAACATGGCAAAATTTACTTTTCCACATTCCCTCCTTGTCACTACGTTTCCATCAGGAAACATCAATATTCATGATACCATCTATCATTTCATACAGTATCATTTGTTCGTCTCGAATTTTCTTGGAACGGGATTTAGAACGGGACTTGGGACTAGGAATACAAGAGGTAGCCCAAATGCCACAAATCGCAGGGCCACATTGTATACATAGGCAGCAACTGAATATGATCGCTACTGCAATACCTAGAAAAGACAATACTTTCCATCCCCAGGCGGAAATTATATTCCAGAACCAACCGGACCATGTCCAGGTGCCTGGATCTTGGTGTAACATATGGGCAATTTTATGGAGTCTGGTTATAGCTGAATAAACAGACGGCGCGTTATTTGGAATGAAAATGCAGCAACTAGATCCGATGACTCTACATGCCCCGCCCCTATCGGCCAGTATGACGTCAAGGACGAGACGATTCTGGAGCACGACAATTCTCATAAAGGATTGCTCTTCGGTCAAGTTACCTAGAGCAGAGGTAGTCTCAATCACTACTGCTTCAAGGGTTCTGGTTAATCTACGTATCAGTTTACTATTCACAACAGTACCTAAATAGGGGAAGACACCTTTATTGATATCTATATATTGTTCTAGAGCAGTTTCAGTATAATCGACAATCGGGAGGTCTCTTTTGTGTCTAGTATGTACTAGGTGGGAATTCCTATGATAGTCAGGTGGGGCTAGAAAAACTGGTGGCAGTAGGAAGGCAATGTAACAGGTTCCCTCCCAATCGAGGGGCAGACGAACATATGCGGTCTGACCACAAACAAAATAAGAATGACGTGAAGCTTTGAAAATAGATTTCCCACTGTCACTATACTTGACAATAGTAGTACAATCACTATGTCCTACATGTACGGAACCATTCTTTCTGACACATAATTCACCTTTAACTGGTAGTACTGACATAGCAGGTAAGTCTGGAGTAGTATCAGACTGAACATTCAGGACCATGAAATTCGAAGAATAATTACCTAAATTATAAACTTCATTTTCTAGATCTAACCCTGTTCTGTGGGGAAGACCTTGCTTGTCTGGAAAACATGTACTGTTAAGAAAAGACATATCTGTTGAGGATGACGTTAACGTGGACCATGCTCCACACGAACCATTATGTGAAAATGGATAAGGAAAGAGTGGCAGAACTCCCTTCAGTGTCTGGAAAGGGGGGAGTCGACCACACACCCAACAATTAGTGGCATTGCTGGTCTGGTGTGAATAATGTAACATGCGGATAAAGGAATTATTACGCATAGCAAGACGATATGAGAGTTCATGAGGAGGCAGATCACTAAACGTGTGCTCTACTGTAGCAATAGAAGACTTATTTACATGAGAAACTGGAAAATACAAATAAAATGCATAACCTGTGCAGGTAATCATGAGGCTGAAAAACAATATGAAACTTAGAAAAACGATACATCGGATTGAGTTTTGACTAACTCTCTCACTATGGGGGTCTATTTTATACATGTCAGAAACCGGTCTAACCGTTTCACCTAGGGGAGGACTTAGACAATCAAACTGGCTGACTTATTTTACTAGACCTTAATTTCTTCTTATACTCCTGTTGCGGAGTTTTCTCTAACAGGGAGGGTTCAGTATCATTGTCTTTTGCGGGACAGTCCTTAAGAATAATACTTTGGCAGTCTTTCAAATCCTGGGAAATGTTCTTTGAAACAGGCTTCAATCCATAAAATTTCTTCACATGTGACAGGTGGACCCAGCCCTTCCTGCCTTCCAGCTTGACGGCAGTACGGGTGGCCAGGAGGACCTGTCGGGGTTCCTTCCAGCGAGGCTCCAGCGGACTTGAACGATCAAAGTTCCTGACAAGAACCAAACATCCGGGAACGATTTCATGCGGTGCCACCTCTGTATTGTCTGGAAATGCGGTGGCAACCTGTGAACGACAAGAGTGTAGGGCAGACATCAAGGAAGCTAGGTAATCTGTCAGCATATTACTTGAAACATCTGTAATACTTCGGGGTCTAGGTGTACCCCACATATTAGGGGGGCGGCCGAATACGACCTCGTACGGGGACAGACCTGATCTGGAATGTGCGACCATGCGCATATAAAACAAAGCGACTGGCAGAGCTACTAGCCAGTCCACACCTTTCTCTTTACATATTTTGGCAATGCGGATTTTCAGGGTCTGGTTATGTCTCTCTACGAGACCGGCTGCTTCTGGATGGCGTACACAATGGAACTTCCACTGGTACCCTAACAACAGGGAAACATGTTTCATAAGCTCAGATGAGAATGGCTGGCCGTTGTCAGAATATACGACCCTAGGGAGTCCATAACGGGGGAAGAATTCACGAACCAACTGCTTGGCAGTGGTCGCGGCAGTGTAATCTGGGACCGGATATGCTTCTGTCCACCTGGACAAAGCGCATACAACTACAAGGACATACTTGAAACCTCGACATCGCTCCATCTGAATATAATCCATCTGGAGGACTTCAAAAGGGTGGTCAGGGGGCTGGAATCCACCTTGTTCCACCGGGACACTTTTACCTGGATTGAACTGGCAACATATCATACAGGTACGGACTTTCTGCTTGGCTGCAGCCCGTAAATGCTTGTTGAACCAAATGTTCTGGATACTGTCTAACATAGCTTTTTCTCCTAAATGTGCTGGACTATGTGCGGTATTGATAATGACTTGAACCATAGAGTCGGGGAGAAACCATGTGGCTCTACCCTTCGTTACCCATCCCTGATCTGTCTGGACCCCTCCTTGTTCGGACCATTTCTTGATTTCATCGGGAGTAGCATGTAACTGGATATCTATGACATCTTGAGTAGGGTCCTTAACTGTCATACAGGTAGTCGGAGCTGGAGTATGTGTCTGTGTCGGATTAACTGGAATGTCTGGAGTCTGTGCTGTAAGCTTGGCTGTGCGATCTGCTAGATCATTACCTTGAGAAATAATGTCAGTAACTTTCGTATGTGCTTTGCACTTCATGATAGCAATAGATGTCGGTAAATGTATGGCATCTAACAGAGCTTGAATAAGGAGACCATGCTGAATCTTGGTTCCATGAGAAGTCATGAAACCTCTCTCCTGCCAGAGCACTCCGAAGTCGTGTACAACTCCGAATGCGTAACGTGAATCTGTGTAAACATTGACTTTCAGGTTCTTGGCGTGTATGCAGGCTTGTGTCAGAGCAACTAGCTCTGCTGCTTGAGCGGACAGAGTGTCAATACGGTGTGTTTCTATAACTTCAGTGTCAGTAGTCACTGCATACGCGGCTACTAGTTCTCCTGTACTTGTTCTCATACATGAACCATCCACATAAAGTGTCAGGTCGGGATCTGGTAATGGGATATCTGTCAGATCTTGTCTTGGCTTAGTCATAGTATTAACTACTTCCACACAGTCGTGTGTGGCAGGATTCGAATTAACTGACGGTAACAGTGTAGCAGGATTTAAAACGTTGCAGCGTCTGATTTCTATGTGTGGCTGGAACAGTGTCAATTCATAACCTGTTAAACGTGCAATTGTCAAGTGCTGAGTCTGTGTACGGTTTAAAAGAACTTCCACGGAGTGTGGAACTTGTACTGTCAGGGAATGTCCTAATACTATGGAATCACTTTGTCTGCAATAAGAAGTAAGGCCGATAAAAGCACGTACCTCCTTCTGTGTCTTGGGCTGAGGAAGACTCGCTATTAACTGGATACGGTCTGGTGTCAACTGCCTACCCCACTTGGACAGTAAGTGGCCTAAATAGATCACTTGCTGGACACAGAATTGAAGCTTCGAAGGGGACACCTTGTGCCCCATCTCGGCAAGGAAATACAAAACTGTAAGTGATGCTCGCTCGCAAGCACGTTCAGAACGGGCTGTGATCAGTAGATCATCGACATACTGGAGCAGGGCAGTGTCAGTTGGCATGTGAATATTGTCTAGTTGTCTCTTAAGTGCTTGACTGTAAATACTAGGACTTTCTGTGAAACCTTGAGGAGCTCGTGTGAACATATAGCTCCTTCCATTTAAACAAAATCCGAAAAGAAACTGGCTGTCTGGATGAATGGGGACACTGAAAAACGCGTTCTTGAGGTCTATGACTGTAAAAAATGAGGCTTCGGAATCAATGGCTGTCAATAGGGAAGAGATATCTGGAACAACTGGATACTGGGGAATAATACATTTATTAAGTTCTCGTAGGTCAATCACTAATCGATATACTGGGGGTGCATTTGGATCAGTACGTTTCATGACTGGAATGATCGGAGAATTACATACATTGGAGTCAGTTTCTACAACTACTCCTTGAGCCATGAGCTCGTCAATAATTTTGGATAAGGCTGCTACAGCCTCAGGTGGCAATCTGTACTGTCTGATTCGTGGTAACACTACACCTGGCTTGAGAGTCACACGATGGGGTGTGATTTGCATATAACCTACATCAGTTGGACCTTGCGCCCATAGATGCTGCGGAACATTAGACAATCTCGGATCAAAATCTCGTAATACATAGTGACCCTTGAAGTCACGTAGAAACAGGCGTATTCCCTCTGGGGAGCAGCAAATAACTGCACCTAATTCTTTCAGTGTTTTAATACCTAACAGATTTTCTGGACATGACTTCGTAAGTAACAGATCAGTAGTTCGGGACAATGGACCTACTTCTAGAGTAACTGGCTTAGATATCTCGTTTACAATAGGCTTTCCTGAAAATCCAAGGGAAACATTTCTAGAGCCTGAGAGCGGAGCCCCTGGAACTTCGGCGTGACTAATGGTGGTCCTACTTGCCCCTGTATCAATCAGAAACTTTCTGTCTTTCCCTAGTACTTGACTATGAACATAGGGACCTTCTTGATCTACAGGAATCTCGATGAGAGGCAAGCCTACCTCCCTCTCTAGGCTGTTTCATGAATATGGCTGATACTCTGGATACTCAGACTGTGCATACTGGTACATCTGCTGTGTAACATGCTGTGTTGCAGCAATAGGCTGCGGTGCTGGAACTGTCTGTTGTGCATTCTGTGGCTGAGAAGTCTATGAAACTTGTTCTTGTCTAGGCGGACGTGGTCTTTCTTTAGTTTTACCAGTGGCTATATTATGTTTCAGAACTGCACACTCGTTTATAAAATGACCTGGCTGTTTACAATAATTGCATTTCCCTTTAACGGGAACTGTAGGATGACTGGCTTGATTCGTACCCCTCTTCTGACTGTCTTGAGGAACAGATTGTGCAACTAGTACTTTCATTTTCGTGTCTTTCATACGTTTTCTCTCGTGATCTTGCTCTTCTCTGATTCTATTCTGATGATACTGGAGCATCTGTAACATCTGGGACGGGGTATTAGCTTGCCAGGTACTTTCGACTTTCAAAACTCGATTCTTAACTTGTGGACTAGAATTCTCGACTAATTTAGTAACAAAAAGATGAGGGTATGACTCGCTACTCGTCTTCAAGCCACTGTTTATAATAAAACATTTCTCAAATCTAGAATAAAAATCACTAGTGTCTTCATCTTGTTTCTGTTTACAGGCTGAGATTGCATCCCAGTCTTCCTTTTTAGTGGCTAATAATCTGGGCAAAACTTGTATTAACAGTTCTGGTAATTCTTTACATTTCTCTCCAAGACCGGTACCTGGTACTCGTATCTTATCTTCAGCTTCTAGAACTGCCCAATCGATCTTTTTCTCTCCCACCTCCCATTCTTTTTCCTTGAGTTTTTCATATATGCCTGCGGGCAATAGGACTTTTAGCATTTTAATAATATCTGGATACGTGTATTCTCCCATACGGAGCATGTCCTTTAATTATCGGTGGAACCCTGCTGGATCTTTGTCGTGACAGGGAATTAATTTCTTCATCTCTAAGAGTTCCATCTTTGTAATCGGAGTGTAAACAAACACTCGTTGCATTTCACCATCTGTTGTCCTGACTGGGTGTACTTCTCGTAACGGGTTCTGTCTGTCTATGTAAAACGGTTTACTTTCTGGGGGTGAGACATGAACAAAATGCGGGTTCAGGAACGTTCTATATTTGTGGCGCTGTTCTAGAATGATACTAATTAAATCGGTACCTAAACCTTTCCATCTATACTGGAGTAACTCGTTCAGGACATCGTGTAACGGACCTGGATCAGAATGTTGACCCTCATACAGAGTAATGAGGTGCTGGATCATATACATACCCACCAGTCGCTGCTCGGCTGGGGGCAATTTCAGAAACATTTGTGCCACTATTTCATCTGGAAAAGTGGTAGAATCAGTAATCCATCGGACTGCTGATCGGACTAGTTCTTGTTCATGCATAGTACTTAACTCACTATAACCGATTCGTGATTTCAGAATGTGATCGGTAGCTTGAAATACTTGTTCTAGAGAACCTTGTTCTGGTGCTGGATGAGGAACAGTTTTCTTGCGTTCTAGGCATAAATGGCGGTCTGGAAATCTAGATTTTCCTACATACGCTATTCTGGCGGGATTCTCGTCGTCTACCTCTTCAGTAGAAGAGTCATTCTCTTTCTCGCTTACTTGTGCTGCTTTACGTTGTTCATGTAACTTTATTATTTCTTTACGGATTCTCTTGTACATACTCTCTATACTACTGATGGTTCTGTGCTTACCCTCGGCTATATTATCACTCCACCTTGTCAGGATTCTCATTTCGGCCGGATCTTTGGTCGGATAATCTTGTTCTCTTATTAAACAATTAATCAGAAACTTTAATAGCATGAGCTGGATCTCAGCTTTCCTTTGAGACATGGCTTCACCAATACTTTCTGGATCATCCCCTGTACGGATGAAACGATATATTCTGTCTAGATCTTCTTTCATATTCGGCAGGGTATCCAAATACCCGGTCACCCGTCTTACACGGATGGAATATATAACTGTACTATCATCACCTGCAACTGGATCATAGCGGCATTCAGTAAGGGCTCGTCGGATATCTGCAACGGACTTATATTTGGGCGTACGCTGTAACGCACATTCATGTAACTCGACTAACGTTAAACGTTGGTGTGGTGGCGGGGTACCAGGAGGACCTCCTCCTGCGGCCCCTAAACTAGAATCGTCGACTGATACTCTTCGTGCTGGCAGAGTGGGAAATTGTAATGTAGGCTGGACCGGGGGTACCGTAACAGGTACTCCGGTGACTGGAGGAGCAGGATTTACATTATTTACAGGAGCTGGCGGAACAGGATTTGTATATTCTGGAACCGTGTCGTCCAAATAGGACGAAATAAAAATATCAGCTGCGGTCGGTTTGTGACGTGGCTTGGTCAGAACTAATGGTGGCGGAAAATTACTGGATGCCTCCGGGGTTGCTTTTGGCAAGCCCTCGGCAAGAAGAGGATACATACCCTTAATGAGGGCATGCCTCTGTCTATCTGACTGTTCGGTTTTAACTCGTTCACCTATCTCGATTAATTCCCTTTCTTGGGCTCGTTCTAAGGATTCTCTACTTAATTCTGACCTTCTGATTTCTTTTTCGGTTCTTTTATGAGATTCTTTGCGCCATAACTCGATGGCATCCTTCTGTGACTGTCTGGCTTTCTTTTTCCATAATGCTTCTTCTACTCGCATGATGCACTCGGCATCCCATGTACCCGATACGGGCCATCTATACTTTTCTTCTAACTCTTTGGTGTACTCTACCCATAAATCTAGATATAATATGGCACTTATGCCATGCTTCTGATACATAAAATGACCTGGACTGTCCCTAGGCGGGACAGGAACTGCTTCTTCTAACAAACCTTTTCTAGTTCTTAACTGACGTAGTCTGGAAAATAACGGCATGACTGAACTGTAATCTGGACACAATACAATACACAATAAACACGATAATTACACCGCTCTCATACCACGACATTAAAATACATGAAGAACATTTAAAATAACAGTTCGGACAGAATACTACCTGGAATACGGAAAACAGAATACATGAATCTTCTTGAGAACTGAACTGACTAGAACAGAGACTAGATGCACTGCTGAAACAGTACGAAACTTACCGGTCTCATAAAGAGACACGTCAGGACCCGCATCCACCGGAGTGGACACTTCGTTTTGGGATCTGTGTACCACCAAACCCCACGGACCAGAGACAATTAGATTGACCCTGTCTAGATACTCCCCAGCAACGGTACTCACCGGGCAGCAAGAACGGAAGGCCTCGGACTGGACGGGACTGCTTCGACGCCGGACGGACGAACTTCGGACTTCAGTTACGGGTGGGCCTCCGGATACCTCGGACCTTGGACTCTCTGCTTGGGCTCTGGTCGGGACTCGCCGCGTTCCTCCACCGCCTCGTCTGGATGCTGGACCGCCACCTCCGTCTCCTCCGTGGGCCTGAGGGATACTTGAAGCAGAAATATCTGCACGTGCACGGTATGGTTCCGTCACGGCTGCAGAGGGTCAGGGGGCCGGCGTGGCTTCACCGGCGCGTGGGGAAAGGGCAAGTGCCTGTTCGGGCGCCATTATGTGGTATATAAATAAATAATACCGGATCTAGGTTTTACTGGACATAGTAATAACAGATAGCTCAATAAATAAGAGTCAAGATTCGAGGTAGTAGGAGTTTGCAGGTTTAATTCAGCATAAAGGACAGGAACAAGACAACCTGCACAGGAATAGGATGGCAGAGCCCTGCAGGGGGGACAGGGAATGAGCGCGCTAACTTTAATAACAGTACACAAGCATATATACTAAAACAGTTGCATTACAATACATACGATAGGCGGAGCAGTGGGTGTGGTCAATAGCAGTCGCGAAAGATAAGGGTGAAAGTAGGTGTAACAGGAGGCGTATACATAGACATGTGATGTAAACGTAACAGAATATGTCATAAATAGGGCGGAAACATGGAGGGGGCTACCTAAGGAGCCGGGACCTCTAACCTAATGGTGCGCGCAAACTGACAATGACGTGTTACTAGGAGAAGCTGGGGGCTATGAACTCTGTGCTAGGAGTAGAGACTGAAGTCTGGAGAGTCAGGGCGACATGTACCTAAACCCTATCTAGTATCTAATGTTTAGAGGACATGTTGATATAAACTAAGAGTCAGGAGGGGAGAGGCTAACAGACTCTAAGACTGGTGTATGCATTATTCTACATGTAGTGCGTGCTGAGGAATATTAAATGACCATTAAATACAGTATTTCCCTTACATGGAGACGTAAAGGCTAGACAATGACAGAAACTATTGATGCGATTCAGTAGCTTAGGAATGCAGAGAAGGAGGGCTGAACTGATAACTAGAATCATAACATACTCTTGGCAGACTAGCAGGCAGAGCCAGGCCGAGCCGGGCACTGTGAGGCAGGAAGTAAGTGAAGGGTCAAGGATACAGGTGGGGGCTGTATCGCTCCTCAGCGAGGGTTCAGGAGACAGGAGCTGAATCTGGTGTCCGGGCCCTTTTGAGGCCTAGAAACGGGGACTTTTCAATTAAATAACGTGCACACTGGGAAACGTGGCAACGTAACTTTACATAGGCCTGATATTCGTAGTATTCACGAGAACTGGAAACTAGCATTCTAGGGATGGACACAACTGTAATTGCGTCTTTAATCGATCATGGGGAATACATATGCATATTAATCATGCACACATAACATAAGATGGGGGACACGTAGGGACACAGAACATGGCAAAATTTACTTTTCCACAATCCTAAGAACCAAGTCATGTTGATGGAGGATTTTCTGTCCAGTTTCCTTCCAGTTAAGGTTGATTTTGTGTGTGGTTCTGACAAATATTTTGCAGATTATCCGAATGTGTTTTCTGATACCTTGGGGTGCTTAAAGGGATTTGAACACAGAATTATTCTTAAAAAATCTGCCAAACCATGTGTGCACAAAGTCAGGAAAGTGCCCAATATGATGCTTGAGCCACTGAGACATGATATTGAGAGGTTATTGAATTTAGGTGTGATTGAAGAGATTGAATCTTCAGAATGGTTGAGCCCAGTGGTTTTAGCACCCAAGGATGGTGGCAAATCGATTAGGATGTGTGTGGATTTGCGCGGATTGAATGAATGGATCTGGGTTGATCGACAGCCATTGCCCAATATAGCTGAGAGTATTAGTATTTTGAAAGGAGCCAAAATTTTCAGTGTGCTCGATCTTTCTTCAGCTTATCACCAAATTGTGTTACATAAGGATTCCAAACATTTAACATCTTTCGTTACACCTTTAGGTGCTTATCAGTTTCTAAGAATGCCATTTGGGCTGGCTTCGGCTGCTGCGTGTTTTCAAAGGGTGATGAAAATGGTCCTTGGCAGTCTTCACAATGTGATGTTTTTTCAGGAAGATATTTTAGTTCATGGTGTGAATGTTTGTGAGCACGACAAGGTGCTGAGATCAGTTCTGGACAAGTTAAATGAAGGTGGACTCACGGTTAAAAAGGAGAAACGTCGGATTGGGTTGGAGTCTGTCACATACTTAGGACATGTTATTTCTGGGAATGGAATACAACCCAAATTGGAATTGGCTGAGAGCATTGTAAAGGCACCGACTCCAGTAGATAAAGACCAAGTCAAGTCATTTTTGGGAATGGCGGAATTTTATTCCAAGTTTGTCAAGGGTTTTGCCAGTCTTGTTGAACCCATAAGGTCTCTTTTAAAAAAGGGTGTACGGTTTACTTGGTCTGATAATTGTGAGAAAGCTTTTGAATCGGTTAAGACGGAGATTGGTAAGATGCCAACCTTGGGTCATTTTGATTCCAAACTTAAGACCATTCTGACAACTGATGCCAGTCTTAAGGGACTTGGTGCTGTGCTTTCTCAAATTGTGAATGGGGAAGAAGTTGTTGTATCATTCGTTTCAAGGGCTTTGTAAGAAGCAGAGTTGAATTATTCTTGTATTGAAAGAGAGGCGTTGGCAGTATTTTGGTCTGTACATCACTTCAAATTTTATTTGTGGGGCATTCCGTTTGTTGTTAAATCTGACCATCGCCCTCTTGTTCAAATTTTCTCGTGCCATCAGAGTGACCATATGACGCCATGGTTGAAAAGGTAGAGTGAAGGGTTGCAAGAATTTAACTTTCTAGTACAATATATTCCAGGACAGAACAATAAGCCTGCTGATTGTTTATCACGTCTTCCAATCGAAAGAGATTGTGTTGCAGATGGAGTTGGAGCATGTATAAATTGGGTATTGGAGTCTACCATATCCAAGGAAGAATGGTTGCAGTGTGTTAAGGATGAAGTCACTTTTCAATTGTTAGGGAATGTCGTTAGAAATGGGTGGCCAAATTATGATGTACTTGAGAGTGAATTGAAGCCTTAGTGGACGGTGAGGGATGATTTAACTTTTTTCCAAGATAATTTGATGAGAGGTGACAGAGTTGTGCCTCCGGGTGATTTAAGGGAGAGAGTCATTAACCTGGCTCATGAAGGGCATTTGGGAAGAAATCTCACGAAGGCTCGGATTAGAGAAAGATATTGGTGGCCTGGAATGGATCGTATGGTGAGAGCAGTTGTGAAAGATTGTCATCTGTGTGCGGTCAACGACAAATCACACACCACTAGTCAGTCTCCACTTTCTCCTGTTGAGGTTCCTGTTGCAGTGTGGACTAAGTTGGGGTTGGATATTGCAGGTCCTTTTGAGCTTATGCCCTCACATGAGAGATTCGATGTATTGTTGGTGGATTACACCTCTAAATGGGTGGTTTCGAAATGTATGGGTGTTGTGAATTCTAGAACTGTGATTGAGTTCTTAAGTGATGTGTTTGTGTCAGAAGGAGTGCCTAAGTACTTGCTCACTGATAATGGAGTGCAATTCACCTCCAATGAGATGGATAGCTTTCTTAGAGGTCTTGGAATTATTCCCCAGAAAACAGCTCTTTATTCTCCAGAAGCGAATGGTCTCACTGAGAGGATGAATAGAGTTGTAAAGAGTTGTGCACCCCGCGGGCGGGGTGCTCAAAACTTTTTCTCGGTGCCGACCTTGGCCCGTAAGCACAGGAAGAACCGGAGCCTTTTTTGTCTTGTGTTGTTGGGCAATGGGGTTTCTGTACTCATGATATGCTGAACAAGTGTAACTTGCTCCTCTTCTTCCATGTTGGGGTCGGCCTCGGACACAGAGATGTATTCTTCTTCCTCGGCTCCTTGAGCTTGTGTATTTTCTCGGTGGGAATCTTCGCCGAAAATGTTTGATAGGGAGCTGTCTTGGTGTTGCATCTTGTGACGTCGAGCCTGACGGTCACAAAGCGTCTTCTTCGATCAAAGCGATCGGCACGCATCATAGTCTTTCTGTTCGTGTCCCGGGGACAAATAGATTTTGCACACTTCATGCAGGTTGGTGCACGGAAACTTAGCGCGACACCCGGAACAGAGCTTGAATGGTGCCCGTTTCATTGACTACAAGCGAGTCCGGTGCGGTTAGGCCCAACGGCCCTCCACGAGTTTTCCGATCTAAGATCTTTGAGTCAAACCGGTACACGGAGAATGGGAAACGCGATCGAGAAGCGATACCGTCGAGAGTAGTGGATTGCGGGTTGAAGGGAAACCGAGAAACGACGCCGAACCGGAGGGCAGCAATTCACATCCGAACCCCATGGCAGAAAAAAACAATCTAACAATGGAGCCGATACCCATGCGCACTATCACCAAAAGGAGTCACCTACCTCGTGACTGGAAAAGACTTCTTTCAACAAAAACAAAGTGCAAACACCCGGACCCAACACTAGATGGCGGGCTATGCAAAGCATGTGATCTACAGCTCACATGCCTCGAACATAAGGATATTTCTCGTTATTATGCCTCCCCTGGGAAGGCATAGCATTTTCATGTATTCTCAGGGCTACCATTCAAGTTAAATCTGGGAATGCACCAAAATTCAGGCGTGGACATGTGGGAACACCCATGCTCCACCCATGGAATGCCTCCCTGCGGCTTGCGCTGCCTTGCTTTACGTGTGTTGTATCAAAAACGGCACTGCCACGCATGCCACGCAAGGTGGTATTGTGTGGCTTGATAATTCTCATCTAGGTTTTGTGTTGCCCTTGCGTTACCTTGCGTGGCACAAGGGCGACACAAAACCTTGATAAATATGCCCCTAGTTGTCAATGTATTGCCATTCAGGCCCTCATTGTATATATTATCATGTGTGTTGTGGTCAAAAATAAAAAATAACCATGGGAAATTCAGGGCAAGTCACTAGTGTTTCCAGTCTTGACCAATGTTATTGGCCTTACACACATTAAAAAGTTTAATTTACCTCACAAAAACTTAGCCCAAGTTGCAATTTGCAAATGTGGGCAACTTTTTTTGGTGTACCTGGGCCTACTTTTCGTCACTCCATGCACATATTTACTATCAAATAGCACCTTGGCTGGCATGAGGCTAAGGAGAGCAATTTGGCTGAAACAATAGCAACAATCAACATTCCTTCACTAAAGGTTTTTAGCGCAGATAGTTGACCCTTTTAAAATGCCAATACAGTTTTGCATCACCTAGGCCAAAATGTAATTTAAGTATAGGGACATGTTTGGCGAGGAAAACAACAAACAGTCCATGGTTTTGACTCAAAGCTCGATCAACTAAGATAGCATGATATGGCTTTGCACCAAAACCTAACACCAAGTGACACCTGGTGAAAACGAGGGGGTAAGCCGTTACTCGTGTAGGACACCTATGGGCTACACGTGTGGTTCACATTTAAATAAACTACTAACAAGACTTGTCTATTTATGACTGCTTAGGAACTGTATTAGAGAGTATCTCTTGGGTGAAAATCCTATGTGCAACACCGCACAGAAGATAGGACGTGTTGGCCCTAATTTCTCCTTTAATTAAGTTTTGACCTATTTCATTGGCCTACTGCGCTTTAAATGTAATTATTTTTTATTAAGGCTGAGGTCTAGCAACCTCTGTCTAATCTAAAGTGGTCTTAATGTCGTAATAGGTGTCAAACAATTTTACGGATCCAATGTTTCCATACAAGTTGGGATCTCTTAATCACATTCCATATCTACTTGCAAAACATTATAACCGATAGAATGTACCGGCTAGGAAAGGAACTTTGCAAATATTAGGGTCCATATTTATGACCAGATTTGTGTCTCTCTTGCACCACGCAATGTGGTGCAAGAGCGGCGCAAATCTTAAGTCCGATTTTTGAAGCCACGCAAAGGAGTGGCTTTGAATGGCTCCAAAAACCTGGAGTAACATAATGCAGCGCAAATTGCTGCGTTACGTTACTCTGTACTCGGAGGGAGTTCCATGGGTGTTAATGGGTGTTTCCGCGCAACTCCCAGGTTTTCGATGCATTCACAGATTTACAAGACCTTGTAAGCCTAAGAATGCGCCAAATAGATATGCCTCCCCAGGAGAGGCGTAACAAGGACAAATATTTTTATTTCTCCTCGTTATTTCCTCTTTTTATGTGTGCTGCATTCTGCAGCACACACAGAAAGAGGATATGCCTCTCCCGATTATTTTTGTACGAGAAAGGTGCCCCTTCCTGCACAAAAACAATCCTGCATGCAACACATTCACCCTTGGACTATGGTACAAGGTAGCCTGCAATGGTGCTAGATTGCAATGTTTGCCTTAAATGCAGTTCATTCCTACCCTAGCCCATTGACGCAGTGCTGCGGGGTGATTTGCTGCACTGCACTGCACCACTATTTAAGAAATATGCCCCTGGATGCGTACCTCTAAGGATGTGTTTGATCTATGCCTACAAAATGGTATCCCCGAAGCTTTGTATTAAACTCTTGCATGTTGAAAAGAAATAATAATTTAAACTCGTCATGAATAGCTATATTTTTAAGAGTGTGGAATTGCAAATTGGTAGTTGCCGGCTTTACTTACTGGATTTTTAGTAACCTTGCTTTAATATCGCAGGGGATTTAATTATCTTTTGCAATGCAATGATCTCCTTTGACTTGACTTCCTTTCCAAATTATTTTCTTTATCTTACAATTAACAAACTATATGTTGGGGAGCACAATAACACTTCTCTGGGTGTAATTTGTGGGTGTGTGTTACATGCTTATGATGTGGCAGCAATATAGTAAGTGGTGTGAATCTCTTGGGGTCCTGCTTATACTTCAGAGAGTCTTCATCATTTTACATTATGCATTTGAGTATGCTATATTTGCCCCATTTGTTGCTGTGCGAGTGCCTTTTTAGGTCTCGCCTATTAATCCCGCAAGGGATAATAGACGAGAGTATAGTGGGCAAACCAAGGTCTGAAACCATCACGGATTTCGGACAGTTCGTGTGGTGCACTCGTGCGGAAAGGGCGTCCACATCAAAGCCATCAGCCTCCCTCCCACAGGCATCTGTTGCTCCCCAGCGTGTGCAGTGCGCGCTCGGCCTCACTTCTCCTCCCCCCTAATTACATCCCGCTTTCACTTTCACGGCCGCGAGGCCGTGAGCTTCACTTCAAAGGGGCCGCCAATGCTTTCAGCACTCCGCTTCCCCGCAACCAGCATTCAACCCCCACCTTTTAGTAAAAAAAAACAATTGCAGCTTTGCCCAGCTCTCTACTATTTCCAATGTTCCAGGTTTCATTTCGCGGCCGCTTTTAATTTCATTTTGCGGCCGCTTTTCTCGTCTGTGTCCTTCATAGAACTTGCGCCATAAAATCGAGGCTGCAGTCAATCACTTTCTTTCCCTGAGCCGCTTGTTTTTACATTCACCTTCTCAACTCACACTACGCTACCTGTCCCAGCTTCCATTTGCTGGTACCGCTCACACTGTCTCTGTCTTTGTCCTATATCTCTCGTCTGTTTTCAATTCTCACTCCCTTCTTAAGCTTCAAACCTCATCTCCATTTCTACTTGCCATATTTCTTCACAACTATGTCGTCAGTTTCCTCTGCCTTTTTCTCTTGTATTTCGTCCCACATTCCTCTCGTCCCAGTCTCTTTTTCAATCACTCACTTCTCCCTTCTTTCCCCATTATCTTTCTCATTTCCCCGCATACACGCACCTACTTCCACCCTACTCTCCCGTTTCCACTTGATCCGACTCTCCCTTGGCTCTCTTCTTTTACTCTCCTATTCCCACTTTTCCTTTCCCCCTTGCGCTTTCAGTGCTCCCCCCGTTTTTTTTTCTCTAATATGTTTCGTATCCATGTCCCTCATGTGATTCCTTTTCGTTTGGTCCTCAACTCCACCCCCCGAAGCCCCCCATCCGTGCCGTGGCACACTGCGCGCTCCGACACCGGAGAGAGAACACGATGTACCTTCTCACATCCTCTCGACGGTTCTCGACAGCAGAGAGCGGCGGGCCGGTGCCAGCTCATGGCAATCAGTCACAGATGTGCAAGGCGGAGGTCCGATTCACGTTCCTTAGCCTCTTAAATTTCCCCCCACATGCTGCAGATCATCCTGATGCACAGCCAGGGCATCCGAGGGCACCAGCGCTGGAGGTCATTACAAGAAGGCAAGAATGTATCTGCAACACGTTTTGAGCTAAGGTTGTTTTTGTAAGGAGTCTCATTATAAGGGCTGGCAGCTCACAATGGAGTTAATTGATTTAATAATGGAATTCCAAGATGACATGCAATATAAATGTAATGTACCTTAGGGGATAGTTTATTTATTCTCTGTCTACTAACAACCTTGTTTTCTTGTTTCAGACTGCTGCGTCTTCAGGCAGTCACTTTTCCAACCAGCCCCCAAGACCTTGCGCTCCTCATTAATATATTCTGTAACAGCAACTTAGCATTTCCTTTTGTTTACACTTAACTTCTAAAGAATCACACTTCCGTTGACTGTCCAAGTATTCTAGCATGATGTGTCCCCAGAATCACGGCGCAAGGAGGCGTGTGGGCGTCACTGGGGATACTGCCCTTTGAGCTTCAATGTTCCCCATAGCAGCAAAGGTCAAAACCAGAATCCACACATGCTATCGCTACAGGCCTAACTTCCAGAGAAGTAAAGCATCTCTCAAACATGTACCATAATCACAGACGTGCCCTGCCCTCTTATTCTGATGCAGCAGAAGCTCCACAGTAATAAATCCAGAGGCACCTGGTGCCAAAAGAAGCACTGGCACAGCAAAATGGCCCTGGCTGCTTCAGGTGAATGTGTTCTTTGCAATGGCTATTCACAAACGGTCCTTAAACTTTTTACAGGTGCAGATTCGTGGCTTTACGCTTGATTCTGCACCCCAATGTTTGAAATCCACTTTCACCCACCACAATTCAACACCCTGAGCTTACAATTACGGCAACAGAAACACCCGGCACGAGGCACACCACTGAGATCTGACCCCAGCAAAAACCAGAAGGGATTCACCCACAGCAAAGCCCCTTGGGAGCATCAAAGGCACCTGCCCCACGCACAGCACCCAGTGTGACATTGGCCAGCCCCAACAAGAGCACCCCGTAATATCAGGATGAGCCCCACCTGCCTCTCAGGGTTGGAACCTGCCTCTCCTTCAACTCTTCATTTGCTGATTTATTTTTGGAATAAACAGAGTAGAAACACAAACCTCGCACGCTAAGAAAGCCATGTCATGATACAAAAGACTCTTTATTCTACACTATTTAGATCACATTCCATGAGTTTGTGTTTTTTTAATCTGGATGCAGGCAGGAGCCCTCCCCAGTGAATCAAGTAAGACTGTTACACTATCTAAGCAAAACTGTCAGTCAGTTCTTGGAAATGCTTACACACAGCCTTCAACAACACAATGGCGGCCACTTAACTTCTGCAAAAGCACTCCGGGTGCAGCGATTTTATTAAATTATGACTATTTTCAATGCAAACAGTTTTCAGTTCAAATGTGCTAATTATTTAGTAGATGGGAGACCAAGCGGCAAATTGATATGGAGAAAGCCAACCCCAGGGCACTGTACTTTGACAGCAGCCCCGTGTATAGAGAACCAGCAGCACAATGCCTGGCCCTGCTTGTAAACAAGTCATCTCTCATGCTGCACATATTAGAAAACAATGAAATTCTGGATTAAAGCCAGGCTTTTCCTCGCTGTGGCTTAAATATAAGACTGCATCAGCTAGCTCGCCACCCACCTCTCCAATCTGGATTCTGTAAATCCAACACATCTTTCTCCCAAGATGCTCCACCCTCCAACTCCAACTCCACCCTCCAACTCCAACTCCACCATCCAACTCCAACTCCACCCTCCAACTCCAACTCCACCCTCCAATCCAACTCCACCCTCCAATCCAACTCCACCCTCCAACTCCAACTCCACCCTCCAACTCCACCCTCCAACTCCAACTCCACCCTCCAACTCCACCCTCCAACTCCACCCTCCAACTCCAACTCCACCCTCCAACTCCACCCTCCAACTCCAACTCCACCCTCCAACTCCAACTCCACCCTCCAACTCCACCCCCCAACTCCACCCTCCAACCCAACTCCACCCTCCAATCCAACTCCACCCTCCAACTCCACCCTCCAACTCCACCCTCCAACTCCACCCTCCAACTCCAACTCCACCCTCCAATCCAACTCCACCCTCCAACTCCAACTCCTCCCTCCAACTCCAACTCCATCCTCCAACTCCACCCTCCAACTCCAACCTCCAACTCAAACTCCACCCTCCAACTCCACCCTCCAACCCAACTCCACCCTCCAATCCAACTCCACCCTCCAACTCCACCCTCCAACTCCACCCTCCAACTCCAACTCCACCCTCCAATCCAACTCCACCCTCCAACTCCAACTCCACCCTCCAACTCCACCCTCCAACTCCACCCTCCAACTCCAACTCCACCCTCCAATCCAACTCCACCCTCCAACTCCAACTCCACCCTCCAACTCCACCCTCCAACTCCACCCTCCAACTCCACCATCCAATCCAACTCCACCCTCAAATCCAACTCCACCCTCCACCCTCATATCCAACTCCACCCTCCAACTCCACTTGGATTCGGCAAAATATCTCTCATTTTGACCTCGAAAATTCTGAATCGGGCAATAATTTAATCTCAGTGTAAAACCGCAAGGTGCCTCATACTGAAGTCTTAAGAGTCCTGTCATACGTGGCTGCTGTGGCAGTTGTACATGAGGTCACACAAACGATGAGCACAGGCTGTGTCATTATGTGTCCTTACCTCTACTTGCTTTGTATATCTTTTTTCTATACCAGTGGGTGATTTTTGTTTGTGTCACAAAATAGTCTTTTCACTAATCTCCCTTATACACAATATAGGCACATTAAGCGCTGGGGTTCGCTATGCTTCATTTTAAATGAGTTGGCCATTTGGTGGCATGAGGAGAACTAATGATGCAGATTCACCGCAATCTATAAGACCCTAACTTGGAGGTCAGCACAAGTGCTGCAGGATGGAAATGATTGTTACAGCAGCACCTTCGTACTACGTGTACATCAGTGAAATGGACTAGAGATGTGATATGCTGTGATGTGCAGATCAAGGGTTTGAATTTCTGCTATGCTGACAGCCTGTCAGACTTTAAAGGTGGATAAACTGAATACTATGACATCATTTAATAGTAATACTGGATTTCTATAGCATGTACAAACGACACAAATGCATTCTGAAGCGGTATTTCTAAACAAGTTATTTATTAGACAAAAAATATATACATTTTACCCACACACAACAACACAGAACCACACACACAACCACACATACACCACACACACACCACACACACAACCACACCCACCACACAGAGCCACACACACTACAACCACACACAACCACACCCACACACACAACAACCACACACAACCACACACACAACCACAACAAGCATTGGCATGCCCAATAGGTCTCGCCTTTGGGACCTTATAAGTGTTTAGCCATGCAACAGTTGATGTGGTTGCACAAAGGATAATATGCTGTATACATGAATACTTAGAAGGTCCCAAAAGCGAGAACTATTGGCTATGCCAATGATTGGTGTGATTCTGTGTGTGGTTGTGTATGTAGTTCGTGCTATATTAAAAACCAAAACAAACAAACAATTGCAATGCAATAGGTCTCACATTACTGAATCTTTGAGCTGCTAGTGTTGCATTATTATTAGCAATGCCAACAACTCAAACTTTTATAATGCGAGACCTATTGCATTGCAAATGCTTGTTATATAGATGTCATATATTGTTGTTCAACCAATGGTTTGAACAACAACATACCCTGGAGCCATCTCTCCTTAAGAATATTTCTGGATCGTCTGAAATTAATCCGTGATCAAACAAACCTTTTCACTGGCTGACCGGCCCTATGGATATAAGCATGTGTTTGTTCTTTATAAATTTTTTGACAAAAATCTTTTGACACCATATTACCAACGAGTAGGGATAAGACATTTCTTGGCCCATGGTTTATGATGATGAAACAATGACTTTTTTAGGCATAATCCCAGTCCTTTCTCACCTTTTTTAAACATTTTCAAGTGTTTATAGTGTCCCATTGTGACACTAGCACGACGGCAACTCCATTTTATGAAACCGCTGGAGAGAAGCTCACTGCATACCCCCACCAAAAAGCTGCAAATTGTTGGCAAAAATAACATTAAACTCTTCATAGTATTGACTAAAAGTGCTCCCGCGTCTCTGTTGGTTGCAGCACGCCCGTTCCACAGCGGGATGGGAAGAACCCGATGATGAAGCATCCCACCGAGGGAAATCTTGGTGGGTGAGGGTTATTTTAAGAAAACTTTTTGTTTTCCTTAATAGAGTGGAAAGATAGTTCAAAAAGCACAGATGGACTCTTTTTGGTTATTACAGTAAACAGGTGGGATAAACGGGCTGGGAGTGTCTGGAAATGGATTAAAGAGGCATGAGGTGGAGTTTGGACTACACAACCTTGGTGTTCAGGCAAGACATTTCATTGCACTAGCCACCGGCGTCTGAGCAGAGCACTGGGTTTCGGCACACATTCTTTTACAAGTTAAGCACTGGATGTGATTGAGCCATACCTGGCACCACCACGTAGGCCCTCATTGCGAGTTGCCAGGTAATTGTTGTGATATTTATTGCACATGATAAACTCCGACTCCGCTCAGTCTGAATTTATTGGTTGCAATAAATACCTTTCAATTCAGTGTGATGCTTTCTGCACCAAAATCAACAAGTTTTGATAAATTCTGAGCATTTTTATCCACAGTAAATATCAGTAGTTTTCATCTGCTTATATTGATCACAAAACTCATAATTGCAAAATGTGTGGTGATTTCAGCTACAGCACAAATCACAATGAAACAAGGCCGCTTGAAATGAGAGCTATAGTCACCCCCAGATTAGCCATTATGAGACCATCTGTCCTACTGTGAACTCTGTTGCAGCTGAAGGCCCAAATTTGTGGTACGGATAAGTGCAAAAAGCATATTTTTGGTATTTGCAACTCCATTTGATTACAATTAGAAGAATTTTGAGCAGGAAGCCCTTGGAGCACCTTTGTCGCTTTATTTTTTTATATTTTGCATTGCAGTTACTTAAATATGGATGTTCCAACAAATGCCATGATGAAAACATGGGCTTGTACCTCAGGTCTGATATTTTTACCAGTACATATCTATGCACATTGAAGCCTGTAGTCATTTGTCTGTGCATATTGAAGCCTGTGACCATTTATCTTCTGGCTGTCTTCTATGCCCAACAGTTCTTTCTAGCAATTTAAAGTATAATTTGTTTGCTTTAGATTAATTTTATTGCCTACTTTCACTTTTTAGGTCTGGCGTTACCCAATACCTTTTGATTTTACTAGCATGTACTTACATGTAGGGGCTTTCAGCCAAGCTCTCTTCATCCATTGGTTTACTTTTACGTCATTCACATTTTATTTCCACCCCTTACAGCTTGCAGCATGGAGTACTAGCCCACTCCTGAAACTGAATAACATTACCGTGAGTGATGGCATAATACTATTTCACAAGGAACACATCCCCACACAGAGCAGTTCCATTCAGTGACAGGGACAGCTCTGGAAATGGATGCTTTTTTAGAACAAAACATATTTTTGCTTCTAGTCAATGTTTTGTTCTTTAGTATATTAGACAGGACCTGGCAACTCTGTCAACAAAAAATGTAATAAAAACTATGAAAAAACAAAACAAGAATGACAAAAACAAAAGCCTGTCAGACAACTCCTGACCTATTGGTTTTGCCAGTGGTTGTTCCTTGAAGGTATTGGATGAAATATTTTAGTTAATTCCATTTGCCTTCAACTTATTAGGCTAATAATGGTATTAAATTGACTGCTTTTAGTGTTATGGATCCAAACGCACACAACCTTAGGGCATATTTACAAGCCCCAATCGCCACAGGAATGTCACTTTTAGTTAAGCTCCTGTGGCGATATGTACTTCACCTTATTTACAAAGCAGAGTTAAGCCACTTAACGTGGCTTCTAGTTAAGCTCCTGTGGCGATATGTACTTCACCTTATTTACAAAGCAGAGTTAAGCCACTTAACGTGGCTTAACGCTGCCTTGTCAATAAGGCCCTCTTTCACGCTGTACTTAGCGTGAAAAGGGTGGGCAATGGGTGTTGCGGGGGTGTTCTGCTGCAACACCCCTTGATTTTGGCGCTGCCCCATATTTACAAGGGTGGCTTACATATGGGGCAGCGCCAAAATTAAGACCAGGGAAAACCTGGTCTAAACAGGTCACAATGAGGAGTAATGCATTCTTTTTTCTGTTTTTATGTGTGCTATATTGTGCAGCACTTATAAAAACAGCAAAAACGCCATGCATGATTGTTTAAGTGCAGGAAGGTGTCCCTTCCTGCACATAAACAATAATTTTAAAAATGTTGAGTTGCAACTTCTATGTGTGCTGCACAAAGCAGCACATATAGAAGTTACAAATCGCCATTTAAGATTGTTCATGTGCAGGAAGGGACACCTTCCTGCACATAAACAATCATTCCCCACAACGCAGGCACCCTTGCACTATGGTGTAAGGTTGTCTGTGTTGGTGCTAGCAGCTAAATTTAGCACCAGCGCAGTGGGAAATGCAGGATTCCTGAGGTGCCGTCATCCCATTCGAACTGGGATCCTGTCTGTTGCTTTTCAGGCGGCAGCGTTAATGAGTACACAGCGGAAGAACCATGTTTGGAGAAAATAACTAGTGGTGCCCCCGTTTTAAACAAATTTAAGGTACGGAATGTGTGCTTTGAAATTGTGGGACCATCTACCTGCACGTCTCTGAGAGGCTTGGTATTAAATCCCTTTCTCATAATCTTTTTAACAGAACCTCTGCATAATAAAAGGCCCCTCTCTATCTGAATGATTGGACCGCGGGATCGCGTTATCCATATGAAAAGGTAAAAAACCTGCGACTTCTGTCCCTGTGTTCTAGGGGGAGGTCCTCAATCTCTGTAAATAGTGGCTAAATCAAGCTTCCTTTATCTTTATAGAATACCACACTGACAGAGCCCTGAAGAGAATCTGTGATTTCATCCAGATTTGAAACGCGTCGGCATAACGGCGAATAGGCACTTTTGATTGAGCAAAGTTAACAGTCATTTGTCAACTGTAACTGATTGTTGAGTACAAAGTGATTTTTCTGTTGCCTCTTCCTGTTGTTTTGACCCTGGTTGGGCTTTCTAACAAGTTGTATTTTTCACAAAGATTGATTATTTGTGCGAACAGAATTGTTGTTTTTCTTATTGTAAAAGAAGCTTGTTTATAACTGTGGATTCATTTGTACATAGTTATTGTTTTGTGTTTAGAATTGTTTGTATGATAGTTGTAAATAGTGTAAATGTTTGTAAGTAGTGTTTTTCTCAACCGTAAAAATGCCTTTCAAAATGATTTAATAAAAATTTCTAAAAGGGTTTGAATAAAATAACCCATACAAACAATAGGTTTTTTTCCCTTGTTTGTAGTCTCAAAGTTGTGAGAGAAAATTATCCTGGGGGACAACATTGTTTTTGTTTTATTATATTACGGTCCAGTTGACCCCCTGTCCCAGGACCAAACTCCGTGTTTTTGCAAATCCTCTTTGGTACAGCACAGCAGGAGGGAAGATTCTGAAGGGTCGGACTGAGACATAAATACGGCCAGTGAACCAAAATAAAAGTAGCTTTCATAAGTGAACCAGATACTTTAAAAAGTGGCCCATATTTGCAAATCAGGCCAGTTTTGAACTTGTAAAGACACAATGTACGGGTATTTTACAAGGTATGTGAGCCTGCATGCATTTGTGTTTGCTGCAGGCAATGTTTGTGTTAAGGGAAATCAACAGTAAAACCTGCCCATTTAACCATAAAACAGAACCACAACTGCTAAAAACCAGTCCACACATTGATCTCAGAGGACCAGGCCATCGGGCACTTCCTGGTTGCACTTTAGGCCAACCTGACACTGAGATTCTGGTGTGCTTGGGGGCCTTTTTGAAGGTAGGAGAATATGCAGATCATTATAAGGGGGGGAATAACTTCAATAGCAACATGAGTGACTTTGATGATGCTTTATCAGGTATACCTCAGACGGCTACTTGAAGCTTGAACTACACAAAGAAACTGGCCAGAGTTTGAGGTAATGCTTAGCTGTGGAAAATAAGGGGCATATGTATTAAAGGATACATTTGCAATTCTCAAATAGCGATTTTTTGAAAATCGCTATTTGAGAATCGCAAAATGCTATGTATGTAGGATTCGCAAATAATTTTGCGAATCCTACACATTCCTTAATTGCGAATCACAAATTGCGATTCGCAATTAAGGAATACCTCCCCATTCATTCCCATAGGAATGAATGGGAAGACATTCTCAATTTGTGATTCTCGTTTAGAGAATCACAAAAAGAGAATGCAATTTCATGGGTGCCAGGGTGTCAAAAGGACACCTTGTTGCACCCCTGAAATGTGCATGTGTGCACATGTGGCACACATACATGCCCTAAGGGCATGTATGTGTGCCACATGGCACTTTGAAAAATCTAAAAAAGTGCATTCTTCAAAGAAAGTGTAAATTACTACCAACTTGATGTTGGTAATAATTTGCGATTTCTTAAGGAGAAATCTCACAACGTGGGTGTTTTTAACATCGCATTTAAGGAATCGCAATTTGCAATTTCTTAAATGCTTTCGCAAAATAAGGAATTACAAATTTTGCGATTCCCTATTTTGGAGAGCCTTTTGGGATGATACGTCCCAAATGGCTTTTTCCTGTTCGCAAACGGGACAATTCTGGGAATCGGCCTCTTTTGCGAACGGGAAATGGGCTTCATCCAGATGCCCCTAAACGGGCAAATTCAAAATATTTTTTATGGGTTGAGGTGTCTGCTAGCCTGGGGGTTCATTTCTGCTACCCCTTCAAGTTTGATTTGTGTTCAGAAGGGGTGTGACGTCTGCACCTGGGAGAGATGGCACATTTAATTTAACAGGAAATGGGAAGCTCTAATCAGAATCCACTTAAGAACAAGAACAATCAGACACAGATTGGATCCAGTTGCTTATAAATATAATTTATTACCTGTTTAAAAATTCTTTATTACAATTTGTACATGTTTGGGGTGACTGAATTGATGCAGGCATTTACAAACGAGAACGGAGGCAAAGAAGAAAAGGCGTAGCCAGAACATGAGACCACATTGCCACTGTACAAGAATACAAATAATGCAACGGCTAACACGGCTCAATTGGTACTTCTTTAGAAAAGGAATTGCATAGTAGATACAGCGATAGGAAAATAAAAAGTAAAAACCATTGTTTTCTACATCTGAATTGCCAAAACCCAAGTAAAAATATTTGTTTGAGCTGTGCCTAAGTGACACAAACACCAGGCATATGAGAACCTGCCCACTGGAGAAGAGCTCATCTAAATGTTATGCCAGTAAATTTAAAGTTGTCGCCAACAATGAAAAAAATAAATGCATTCTAACATCGTGCCATGCAAAATCTCAAGAAATGATTTACATGTTATGTTTCAATTCATTTCCACTTGTTGTACTTCTTATTTCCTTGCTAAAGAACATGCTGGTCATTTTATAGCCCCGCGTGTGGTTCAGCTTTTAATTACAAGAGGGTGTCATCAGATACAGCTGGTGGATTCAGAGGCCTTATTGCTACTGTAAAAATGTATCTTCCTCAATCTGGATGCTGCAACTACAGCTGTAGTGAAGCCACTGCTTAACCTTACATTCTCTGGCTAGTTTTCCAGTTTCAATCAGTCCGCATCTCCACACAGGTGTGTAGGCTAGCATTTCGATGATGTTATGAAGTCCTATTTTTTTTTAAATCAGCCTTCTAATCCTGCTCAGCACCCACAGTCACATTACTGACAGCAAATTGGAAAGTAATCATCAGCTGGGCAGAGAAATGTCATGAAAAGCAACAAATTGCTGCAGTTTTCTAGAGCTATTACTTTATCATAATTAATTCCTACTGGTAGTATTGTTTCAAGTTTGACTCTTACTGACAGTGTTTCTTTGAAATTAAACATACAAAAATGGGATGGAACGAATGCTCACAATTTGTCTAACTGGCTCGGGTAGCATTCCAACCCATTGTCCTGTTTCCTGCCATGCCACCTCAGATTAGACCCAGCCAACCGAGTGACAAGCCCCCATCACGGCGAAACAAGTCCTGGGTTGCTTGTGTTCCAGTTCTGAGAGGACCAGGCTTGGTAATTCAGGTCAGACTGTTCCTATTGGAGCAGGACAAAGACTGATTTGCATATGGCTAAGTATAGCCATTACCCCCACTCCAGATCTGCTGAAATGAAATTGTTTCTGAGTTCTATTTATCCGCTTCGGTGTGTCGAACAGTCCCTGGCCGTCTGACGTCATGGTGGGAGTGTGCGGAGGATGGCTGGGGGCCGTCCGAACCGAGCAGGTGTGGAATTCTCCCGCACAGCGGGAGAATTCCGGCCGCAGCGAAACGGCTAAATGGCTTGCTCCCTCAATTGAGGAGCACCAAGGCCAATGTTTAGAACACAGCAGTGATGGGAGGGGTTAGCAGAATTGCACATTGGTCCCCCTACTTAGGGAGCAGAACTTGATCATGGACTATGCAGCTGAGCAATAATACGGCCGTTTTTCTTTTCCAGGCTATATGTGGCAACATCACCCCTTGCCGTGATTGCAATCACTGTGCCTTCTTCCATCAAATGCATGTATATGCAGAACCCGACGAGTTCATTTACTAATATTTTGCATGGGCAATCGTGTGGCGCCACACGATGCAAAGCATTGAGTCAATTTACTTACCATTAAAAAGACCCACGGGTCCTGTAAAAAAAGTGCACAAGAATGAGTAAAACCAGGCCATGGCCTACAAATTGATTGCACAAAAAACACAACAAAAATATCTGGTCTTGCAACAGTGATTGTTCAGCGTATTCACTGTTAAAAAACATTGAAAAGATCAAAACGTATCTCCTAGATGTATACAGGTAGCCTTCACAAATTATCAAACACGATAAATTAAAAGGAAAGCTGAATACTTTGTAAATACTTTGACATTTGAACGCAGAGATTATTTCTCAGATACTGTATTTATATAAAATATATACACATACAGAAATGTCTATGGTCCCGTATAAAAAGAAAGGTCTTTCGAGCAAAGGAGCTACAGCAGCAAAGTACGAAAGCCAGATCAAACGACTGGATAAGACATTTCCTGCTAATCAAGAAACTTCCATACAGACTTCCGTCGCTCTACGGGTTTAACCGGAATTACGTCATCTCGTACCTGTAAGAAAAGGCACAACATCATAAGCTGCAATTTACACAACTGCTTTGCTTGGTGGTCAAAGCTAAGGTCTCTGGGATTGTGCCTTCTTTCCAGTAGACGGAGTTTGGGGCAATTCCCTTCAGTTGGCACTAGATGGCAGTGTGCAAAAAGAAATCGATTTGTGTCCAGGAAAGGCTGGATCACGTTCTCTTCCACGTTTTTACAATTTCAAGGCCTAGTGTCGGGACGAAGGAATATGGCTATTTTAAGCCTCCATTACCGCCATGAAAACGAAACTGCCCATGGCCACCCTCATCATAACACTGGGCTATTTTGAAATACCAGGTTTCGGGCCTAGAAAATGGTTGTTGGTTAATAGTCGAGCACTGTGCTACCAGGCAAGGGCTTTCTCCGAAAACCAGAAACGTGGTCCCTCTTAATCGTGGGTGAATTTGCGTGGAAATCAGTCCTCATAAACTGAAGAGTCCTGTCGGAAGCCTTTGCGTTGCTAGGGTGAAAAATGTGCTGCGGGGTTCTACCCTGACTTTTACCTTGTAAAAAGAAACCAAAGTTCTTTGGAAAAAGTAAAATATAGTATTTGTTGCCACCTAGTGGTGAAGTGGCTTAACTGTCTCATAACGAATGAGCTAGCCAAGCCTACTTTTTTATTTATTATTTTTATTATATAAATTAACTTTGTAACAGGAACTTAGGGTCTTAAAGATGTGGGGGCCAGGGGAAAGAGCCCCCGCATGGTCACGCAGCTGACATTCCGGTTCTGTTTCCATTTAGCCAACTGAAAATGGGAACGCCATGAAAGTTGGGGCTGAATTCCTAAACAAACTGACATACAATACAAATTGATTGCTCAGGTGGGTGAGCAGCAGAAAGTAAACCGAACTGAGCATAGCATAACCATTCAAGATCTTAGTTTTTCACTACCTTTGAGTATTTGAAAAGACAATCTACCCCAACCAAGAAGTTGGCTAAAATGGAAAGTCATGTTTTTTATAGGAACTGAAATGCATGCTTTTCACTATATGCCATCAATCTTTCCAACTGCATATGAATCCGTTTATCAAGTAGGCTAGGATGAACATTTGAAAAGACACTTGTGTGCCTATACACACTCATTTCAAAAGAAAGGTGTCAAACTATTTTAGACATATGTTCTAGTCAAGCCACTGGAATTATGAAGCAAAGGAGGACCAAAATATGTGCAGGGTTGACAAAATGTTGTGCCAAGAAAAGACAAATTATGGGCTGTAATGCACCACTTTCTGTGGCAGTATTATTTCTCTGTTTTTTCCAATTAACACACATTAAGACTGTCGGGGCAAAAACTGTTAATATTATAAGTATTAGTAAAAGTGTCACCTAATTGGTAACAGCTTAACCACTTAATACAGAAAGCTGCAACTCAATGATGGCCAGTTCACCTTTGCAAGTGATCTGCCACGGGACGGACCTGTGAGTGACATTTTTTTTATTTTTTTACTTTTGATCCCTTTTTAGCTAGAAACAATGTTTTTGTTGAAGTCTGCAAATTACACAAAAAATGGTGGATTACGTGGTAAGTGTGGAAAATCCATAACTATGCAGGAAATGTCAGTGGCTGCAGAATTGCACAATTCCAGTGGCCTTAGTAATCAATAGTTAAGAACTTTGGAAAGTAAATGAGACTCACAGTGAGATGTTTTTGCAAACATCATGGTTTGAGGTGCATTACCCTAAAGTGAGGTATCCACATGTCGCTTGAGCCGCTGGTGCGTCACTTTTAATATGGGAGAACGGGCTGTTCTGGCGGTGCATGGGGCATGTAAATAAGCCCCTTTCTATTCCAACTTTTTGACTTCCAAATGAGGCGTAACATGCAGAATCCGCATTTAACGCGCAGACTTTGCAAGTTTTTTACAGGCCTTTCTCCCGATAAATTTCAACATGTTTGACCTGCCGGTGATTTAAAAAATTTGGGCAAATTGTGTGAGTTTAATAATGATCATACAACTCGTAATTCCGATCAGAATTCATTCCTGAACTGCAATCCGGGTCTAAGTGTCCCTAAATGTTGGTGAACCGGAAGTGGGCGAGCCAATGATGGCTGAGGAGGGTATTGTGGGGGCATAGGTTATATATTTTCCATTCTTCGAACATTTTAAAGTGCTGCCCTCTGCTTGAAATTGCTGGCCTATGCACAAGCTTACATTTCATTTTGACATTTAGCGAAAAGTCAACTACATAGTACTATGTGAAACAGCATACTTTTCATAACTGCTTGTAATTCACAACTGCACCCTCAAAAAATATTGTTGAACCGGACACTATTTCCAATCTGTGGTTAAAATACAACACCCCTTTCTTTCATGTGAAATTCTCTCAACAATCCACATGGCCTTTGCTTTCAACTGTCCATAATTCGCTGTTTCCCTCCCTGTCATGATGAGAAGTATACAGCATTCCATATCAAGCATAAAAGTTAATAAATACATTATTTTTAACAGAAACAATATATAAGCAAATATCAGCTGTATAGGACAAAGGCGTATGCAAAACCACACAGACAAATCATACTGTTGGCAACATATAATTCTGCAGACATAGCATTAAAAAAAATACAGCGTAGCAGGGTGGAATGCTTAGCAGGAATTAGAATGTATTCACCAAGCATGGTCAACAGAGTGAGAAGAGGCTGAGAGCCAACCTCGGTGGGTGTGTGATTTTAAAAATAAATAAAGAAAATATTCCTAAATATACATTTACACCTGTCCCCTGAGATGCATAAGACACCCAGAGTAGATGGTGACACAACATGAAGGAGACAGTTCTATATAAAAAGAAATCCTAATATTAATATAGACTTTCCTAGGCAGAATTTCCCATCCAACCAGGCAGAGAAAAGGAACTGTACCACTAGCGTACATATATAAAAGGACAAATCCAATAAAGTGGGAAATAATGCGCATCTTGGTACGTTCCGGAGGCATGTTTGAAAGGGCAACGCCTAAAAGGCACTTTGTGGCTGACTTTAAATTCTTGCCGGCTTTTCGGCTATGTCTATGCACGGTGGTTGACTTTGTGGCGCCAGCGGAGTCCAAGACCGATTGTGCCAATTGCCAGCCGGCCATCCTCCCCTGACCAGTCAGGCATTTAGCACGTGGTTTGTTTAGTTGGTTCCTTGCAACAGGAGCATGCTGTCCTCTGACATAGACTAAAAGAAGTGGAGGTGGTTAGCAGGTCACTTAATACAAAAAAACCTGAAGCTTGCATTAAGTGCTCACATAACTGGAGCAATTTTCTCTCTGACCTCAGCATAGCCTCCCACAACAGCACACTTACAAGAATGGGAATGTATATGTGGCTAGAGTGACATGAATCTGCTTTGGGGGAGAATTGCTCCTTCAGGAATGGCTTCGTTTGCACTTGGCGGTGGCAGTTGGCTGCGCCAAATATTAACATGCAGTTCTCTTTAACGCGCTTCTTCCAAATATAGTAATACCCGCTCTCACTTTTGGCATAAGAGTGAGCTAGTTTGTTTACATTTCTTTGACAGTTTGTGACATCATAGACAAACACTGCGCATGCTGCATTTTCTGCCTATGACATCACGAACATGTAGAGAAAAAGAAACCACAAACAAAGGCTCTACTTTGAAAGAGATCAGGGGTAGTTGCATGGCATGTAAGTCACTTTCACATATTTTAGCAAACAGTGTGCCATTTGTAGAGGGACACTTTTAATAAGCGCACCCTTTCCTCATTCTGTTACAAATTCAAGCCAAAACCTCTTCAGGGTACACTTGGCACTACAATGAAAGGATGTTTGAAACAAAGTTGGGACCTAAAGCTAGTTTGCGAGGCTGTCAGACACATCATCAAGTGGATAATCTCACTTTGTACCAGACTAGCTCATTCTCACCCCCAATGAGCTTAATTGGCACAAGCATCCGCCATGCCCATCACAAATGGGCACTGAAAGAATGGAATCAGCAGCTCCCACCCAAGTGCACCCCCCTCACAGTTTGTGAAGGAGAGGTCTTCTTAACTCACCAGGCAAAAGGATCTGGGACAGGTCGAGAGAGGATGCGCCGATTATCACCACCAGTTGTGGCTAAGAAAGATTGCACGTGTGAAGAGTCAGATCTTGTGTCGGTGGGTGTGTTTGTTGAAAATGAGGCCCCGGCATTGCTTACGTTCAGATCTGTAAGCACTCTTTAGGCCTCGATGCTTTAAATTGCAGCCTCACATAAGACGCTCCAAGAGAGCCAATCAGAAGCATTTGCAGACATGCCTGACTTCTCAATGGCTGCAGGCAACACCTTCAAAGAACCAAGTGGGCAAAGGTAGAAAAATATGAACATAACTCTAACATGAGTAATTAATAATAACAATTCTGTCAATCATTTTACATTGTATTGTGGGGAGGTTGTCAGCAACTCTTGATGATGCCGGGGCACCGCGCGCTGCCCAAGCCTGACTTTGCTGCGAAATGACATACGTTGCGATAAGCTCGCTGAGCAACTGGAGGGCTCCATCCCTGCAGAGCGCTTGGAGATTGATTGGCTTCCAGATGTTTACAGTGATCTGTGTTCTGACAACAAGTCAAGGAAACAAAAAAAAGCGCAGTGGATTATCTGGCACTCAACGCGCTAATCCACGTGCCCGGCTGTAATACCACTGGAAATTGCTTTCTCGAAATAGCCACAAACTGTCCACAGCTTTGATTCGGCATGGCTTACACAAAAATATAAAGAGCTCTTGGACAGTTCCCTGCTGATACCCCCTGTCTATCATGTGATGTAAACAATGTCCATAGCAACGGGTATTGTTTAGAAAATTCATCCATATATCTGGACAGCAATAAAATCGTTTCCTAGGAAACTGTAAAATCGTGTACTGAGCAGTGTCCTGCCAAGCTGAGAGGAATGTCAGGTTGATTTACGGTCATCAAGGTACCTTTGAATTTTTTCTTCGAATTATTTTTTTTTCTTTGTTCGAAATTGTCTCCGTGAGCCTCATTGGTCGGGAACATTTTCCACAGGGACTTCGACGGGAGTCCCCCCTGGGTATGTCTTCCATCTCCAAGTCTGTTTGCAGAGTTCACGACAAGATCAATATTTGCCCTCCACCAAGGTCACCATGGTCTCGTGCCTCCCCATCTCCTCCAGGACTGCAGCCAGGGTGCTCAGGTTCCCCTCTGGAAAGTTCTGTGCCTCCCATAAATCCAAGATCACTCCGGTGGGGCTGGGCTTTGTCGCAAAGTAATTGAGGTACCTGCAGAAAACAAGAGCAGCTTAGCATTGTGTTGCATTTTATTGTATTGCATTGTATTGTACTGTTAGGGCTACTAGATATATGAGGCCATATGTGATGGAGAAGGACAAAATTATGAATTAGGTTGGGCTTAATCATGCAGCGACAGAGGCGCTCATTTATGAGCTTTTTGCGCAGGACAGCGCCACAAGGAATCTTGCAGCGCTGCCCTGCTTCAAAACAAAAGGGCAGGAATGTGCCATATTTATGTGATACGGTGCATTCCTGTGCTTTTCCCCTGTGCTGGCGCACAAAGCCCCAACACAGGCACCCTTGCACCATGGTGAACAGGTGCCTGTGTTGTGGGGATGATTGATTTTGTACAGGAAGGCACACATTCCTGAACAAAATCAATCAGTACAGGGGATTTCCTCTTTCTATGTTCTGCAGCACACATAGAAAAAGGTCAAAACGATGAGAAATGAAAACATTTCTACTCGTTGAGCCTCCCTAATGCCACCCCAGGGTGGTGTTAGATTCTGACACATTTCCAGGTTTACGATTTCTAATAACTCTGGGAATAGTCCATGTTCCTTGGGTGTTGCATGGGAACACCCACAGCAACACCCATGTAATGCCCCTTTCACTCAGTGTTCTGCGTGAAAGGGGCACATATTTACAGGACCACGAAAAGCCTGGCAAACATGCCGGGGCACATTTTGCCACCGGAACCTCAAAAAAGTGTTGTTTCATCTGTGCAAAAGTTCAGGAAAGGGCCTCATAAATGAGGCCCAGAATGTACATTGCTTGTCCCCCCAATGGCTTGTATGGACAATAGTGACAACACTAGATGGTAGGAGTATGACGAGCATCTGTATCAAAAGCCACACATGCCACACATTTTTTCTTTCTAATCCAGCAAATGGCTGCATCACACAGACATGTATATTCAAATAAAGGACTTAAAAGGTGGCTTGGATATGAGCTGGGGGTCATGAGCCAAGGGAAGAGTCAGCCAGCATATCTGTGAGAAAATGCTTACAATTTGGATAGATGCATGTCAAAATCTTTGATGGGAGATATTTATATCTGATAGATACTTTGACAGTAGTTTGTGTGTCTGTGGTCTTTGCAGTTAATGTTTATGCAGCTTACACCTCCATATGCCACTGAAGGAGATATTCTGTGGGTGTCTATTCATGAAAGAAAGATTGGAAATAGTGGTATATTGCTCATGCAGTGAGCTATTGGTCTGGTAGCTACAATGCTAAAGTGATCATCAAGACATAGATGATTATGTGATGCAATGCTGCGCAAAAGCGATCATCTCTTTACTTACCACTGTAAAGGCCAACATGTGCAGCACTAAACTGAATTGTAAATGTGCCCCTTTGGGTTGACGGGATACCTTTGCCTACCTTGGCATAGTCGTTAATCCGGGAGATGAACGACTGTTGGCAGCATGGCACTTAAACTGCCCATAAGTCTGGGAGTTGCCTAAACCTTAGAATGGCTTGACAGGAGATAAGGGTTGATGAAACGACCTAATGGTAAAACTGAATCCTATTTTTTTGATATGTCAAAAAACACATACTGGATAACAATTTACGTAGAAGGAATTTCAGTGGAGAGTTTTTACATGCTTAGTGGCCAATCTAAATACCTCACTCCATTTATACATCCAGTGGCATGACCACCCTAGCCCTATTTGATACATGCAGATAAAAATTAGGAATAATAGATGTCATTTTGCATCAAAAGTCTGTATTAGGAGAGCTTCCTTGCATGAATGATTTACAGATGGTAAGCTGGTTACTCCAAATTTGGAGGATACTTGTACGAGAAACATTTTGTTTAGGTAGGCAGTTCCATGTGATAACACAGATTACAATGTCCTAGGCCCTATCTATGAGTGCTCACAAAGAATCCTTATCATCTCCCCACAGCTAGAACGACTGTTATCGGAGTCCTGGTGATTACGAATGTGGAGAAATAACAGAGATTTAAAGAAATGGTGGGGCAGATTTACAAGGGCATTGTGCCACCGGAGCGCCACTTTTTAGGACACTCCGATGGTGCAAACCATATTTACAAAGCGCTGTTAATATTGTATCCTTTCGCGCAGGTGTCTGCATAAAAGGAGCATGAAATGAGTGTTGCTGTGGGCGTTCCACCGCAACACCCATTGCTTTTTGAGGCTGCCCCAGATTTACAAGGATCTGTAAATATGAGGCAGCGCCAAAAACTAACACCACTGAAAAGGAGGCGTTAGATTGGCACAACGAGGTGAAATACTTTTATTTCTCCTCGTTTGTGCTCTTTCTATGAATGCGCTCATGAGAGAAGCAAATCGCCTTTAATGATTGTTTATGTGCAGGAAGGTGTCCCTTCCTGCAAACAAACAATCATTCCTGCAACACAGACACCCTTGCACCATGACGCAAGGGTGCCTGCGTTGCAGGGATGATACCCTGCATAGCAGGCACCCTTCCACCGTGGTGCAAGGGTGTCTGTGTTGGCACTAGGTAGCTTTTTTTAGTGCCAGCGCAAGGGAAAACACAGGGGTGCGCCATATTTTTGTGAATACAGCAAATCACTGCATTTTTGAAATGACGCAGCACAGCGCTGCTAAATTGCTTGCAGTACCACACTGCGCCATTTCTTTTCTATTAGGCCCCAGTGTTTCCAGACCGATTTCCGCCTTTTACTGACTTGGCGTTTCTTTCACATGGAGATTTTGGCTTCTTCAGGGACCACAATCTTCGCATGAAGCTCCCCTACTTGTAAGTTCAATGGTGCCACTAACTCCGAGTACCGGCCCCATTGGGATTACCGAGGGGGCTCACCACTTGGCCAAAAATTCAAAAACAGTTTCTCTCAAAATATCAATCATACATATCTTATCAATGTTGACCTCTCTGGAATGTCTACATAATGTCTTGTTAACTCCCCACCTATTAGCGGCCTAGTTTAATCTGCTTGGGTTCATTTGTTATTTTAGCTCCAGCTCTAGCATACTTGTGGGCATATGCTTGATTGTCGGGAAGTATTGATGCTCACTGGGTATTCTGACAGTGGGGTAACAGTTAGTTTTTTGCATTCATTGGTTTTGCAGTTTACGCCTTTACGTGCCATTCATACCACACAATGAACTTGGAGACAAACACGAGTCCACCTTTTCCACCCTGTATGATTGACAAGCGCTGCATCTACCTGTCGAAGTTGAGCTTGTGGGCCAGCATCCTCCAATCATGCCCCCTCGTCTGCGGGGCGTCCAGACTGCTGCACAGCTTCTGTCGAATGGGTAGAGGGATGCTAAAAGCACTGGGGCCTACAATGGTGGTGATGGTACTTCCTGCATCCATGAAGGGAAACTCAATGTTGCCGGAAGGTTCCTGCAAATGAATCAATTAAAGAAATCTAAGAATATTTGAATACAAAGAAGGCGTTGCGTGGTTTCCAGATACCAGGCATAGGTACAAAGAACTTTTTTTATTGTGTTTAATATTTTACATTGAAGAGTTAAAAACACAAAAAATGTCAACAGTAGCAATACACCATCAATATTGAATAATGCCGACTGAATTACAAAATAATTAAATTGCTTAAAATAAGAAAAGTAGCAATATAAGGCAATAAATACATAAGAAGTATGCTTTATATAAATAAAAGGAAGAAAGAAAAAGAAACGGAAGTAAAGAAAAAGAGAATGTAAAAGCGGGTGTCTAAGATATAGGCGAGTGAGCAGAAACAGATGTAGTAAAAGGTAACCAGAATAGGTCAGATTTATTTTTCTGAGACATCGAGAATGCAGAAATAGTAGCTATTCTATGTTCATCACAGGTACAAAGAACCCTACCCTGTTGTTGCAACAACATCTTACAAGGGCACTAGGGAGCTGAGGAGAAATAAACATCTCTAGCTGACTTAGCAGTGGTTGCAGATTTATGGGTCCCTGTAGCGCTCTGGCCCATTAGGCAAACTCGGGCCAAGTTCAATTAGCGCTAGACCAAATTGAACATTTAGGAGGGAGAAGGGAAGGGGTTCTTTCAGAAAGTGGAGGGTAGTGCATTTGTAGGATGCATTAGAGAACGCTGGCTACCACATAAAGCACATTCTGATAGCCCTCCCCTTCTGCAACAGGGAAAGAGTGTAGCGAGCAGCATGGTGCCCAGTGGCGTCCATTTTGTCCTCAACAGTGGTAAACATATTGGTTTGGTAAGTCTATGTATTTAACCCGTTTGCCGTGGCCGCGATTTTGCAAAACGGGCGGGGCCGCGTCGGCCGTTGGACGTGCGCAGCACTACGAAGGTAGTGCTCGCGACGTCCAACGGCCAACAGCAGCACATAAGGTGCTAAATGCCACAACATAATACTATACGGGAACTTCTGAGTACTTCGTGCCAGCGACATATAAAGGCTATAAAAAACAGCATGTGAAACTGACAAAAAAAACAGTTGACTGCGGGCCGAAACAATTTAAAATGCCTTTAATTCATTAAGTAATCGCTTCTAGACATTTTCCAAAGAGGATATGAAAAGCAAAACAACTTTTATTGAGTTGTGGGTGACATGAACATGAGCCTGTTAGGTGGATTTGGCCAAACTGTGGCAAATCCACAAATTTTCAAAAGGTTTCTCTTATTAAGGAGGAATTTGTAAGAGGTGTTTTGCACATCCTCTCTGACAATGTTCAAACAAAAGAAGACATGTGGCGCATTTACATGTTTTAATTCGATTATTTAATTTACTTAGCATGAAATGATAAACAACATACAACACAGTGCCTCATTAGGACGGTGATAGTCTGATTTTGAGATCTGGGCTCTGCAATGTACTGTTTACCCCTCCTAAATCCAATCTATTTAGTGCACTTGAAGATTAGCAGACTTCTGACAATAAGGCTTATGTCAATGTTATTATCCGAAATGTCCCTGTACAAATGTCTGTGACTAGCAAGGCATTCCTGGAAAAATTTCTGAGTCTGAAGTCATATTCATGGACTCATATCACAGTTTGACATTCGGTTCCACAAGTGATTTCATACTATGAGGTAACGTCTGACGTCAACGTTCTAGAGTAATCTAAAGTCGGGTGTGTGCAGTGATGCTGCAGTCTAAACCAGGTTCAGAAATGAAGCCCCAGTCCGAAAATAAATTTCGGAAATAATGTCCCCTTCTGCAGCCACGTGCCTTCAGTGATGTCACAGTCTACGGTCAAGTTCTGGCTTGCAAGTCAAAAAAGCTTGCAAAACAAGTTTCTGAGTAAGCCTACCTTACCCCTGGGAAATTCATGAGAAAGTGGTGAACGTAAGACACAATTACTCACAGAAAATGCTTTGCGAACAAAGCCTAGAAGTTCAGCAATAATTCAGATATAAGACAAATGTAAGACAAAATTACTCATCAAAGAATATGTTGGTGAATAAAAAGATATAGAGAGAATGTACAGTATTTTAGTGGAGTTTTAAAGACATTTTTTGCTGTCTGGCACACTTTCGCAATAATTTGTGATGGTACGTAAAGGTTCATGTCTACATTGGTCTTCGGGGTGCACCACACCCTCATATCTCAGTATGCTTGGCTTTGCGTGGGATATTTTATTTACCATTGAGTCATAACTACTTTGTTTCAGACTACATCACGGGCGGCTTATATTTCTCCTTGGGGTCTTTTCAAATAAAGGGTCTTGAAATATGTGGCCCCTGCATTGGCATCATGGGCACAGCCTACACTATTGCCTGTAGTTTTAAACTTCTGTGTAGGTATATACATTTATTTTGCAAGCAATGAATAAACAAGATTAGGAGGAGGTATTTCAGATGGTGTCTCAACCCTACTAATTGCACCAAATGCATACAATGTGAAAAATTGTAACAGCAGCTGGCAATGTATCTACTTAATGTCCTTCACCATTCCTGCCCAAAATGGAATGCCCCAAGCCGAAGTCCTGCGTTTCCACCAATGCTCACCGACTGGACCAGGATTCCTTGCAGTCACCTATCTAATGCTATTACACCCATCTCCGGCCTCTCTTGAGGCCAGATGTACGACCCTCAGTGTTTGCCACTTGCAATTTGCATTTTTTTTGTGACTCGCAAATTGTGAGTTGCAAAGGCTGATGCACAACAGTGAGTTTGTTATTCCTAAAATGGGTCACAAAGGACCTGCCATGTCTGTGACTGCTTTTTCAATAAAGCAGTTTTTCCCCCTGAAATGTAGCCTGTTTTCCCTAAAACGAAAAATGGGATGCGTGGGACTACTGCCTGCTCTTAAAAAATAATTTTGCCACTAAGTTGGCGATATACCACCAATTTGAAATAGGTTGTAAATGTGAGTGTTTCAAGACCGCATTTGCGGTTGCAAAACAATCTTACATCCGAATGCGACTCTCTATTAGGAAGGGATGCCCTTGGCATTCCCCTTTCAAATAGCAACTCGCAAAACCTGTTACCGACTCGCAAAATAGGTTTTGTACATGCTATAACCCTTTTTAGCAGCCGTATTTGCGAGCGATAAAAATGGTCATACATCTGACCCTTAGTTCTAATACATTTCAAAACCTACTCTATTCTTCCTTTACCCAGACCATACATACAACACTTTTGACTGTCTAAGTGTTTCTACAAAGCACAATTGTTAAATTGAAGATGCATGTTTGATGATAAACGAATGAAAGTGCAGCAGCAAGATCACAGAAGCTTCATTCGTGTGTGTGCTGTGTGTGAGAGAGAAAAATATAGATATAGCTAGAGGGATATTACACACACATACACATGCAGAGACACTCTCTTTTATGGCCTCATTACCTCTGGAAATATTTCCTTAGACATGCGCAGCAGTAACTATTCAAGTGCGTCGGAAAATCAATGACTTTGAAATAGACAACACGCCCGTATAAAAGCGCCTACGATGCTAGGATCGGATACTTCGCTCTCAATGGCTCTCTTTCATTATCTCACTTTCCCACAGAGAGGAAGTGAAAATGAAAAATTCCAGCCAAAGAGGGAAGTGAAACAAGCCCACCGACACCTGTCGTTATCAGAATAATTGCTTGAAATGGTTACTCGACCATCTGCCTGCCGCGTTTTGGGGTCTCAAGATAAAAATTAGATTTTAAAACACCTCATCCGAGGAAGTAGATGTGGAGACATAATGAAGGCAATGAAATACTTGGATGAATAAAAAACTTTGAGAGTCCTCCTTTGCTCTTTTTAAATTCAATAAGACTGCCAGGTCACATTGTCCCTGTCCGTAATCCTGTCGTAGAAACAAACTTTTCTTTCAGCTGCAGCTCTTCCGCAATGGCAAAGGAGCGACGCCCCACTGCCTGCCTCCGAGCCAGCAAAGGTAAAATAAAACGATGTTCTTGCATCATTTTATTTTGCATTTGCTGGCTCTTAGCCAGAGCTGATGGGAGGGGCGGGGCCTAGGCATGGGAGGGGGGAGGAGGAGTGCTACATGCGCTACACTCCCTAAGTGCTCATGTGTGTTTGGCCGGTCGTCTCAGGCCGACCAAAACACACATGTGCACTTTGGTTTTCTCCAGCCTAGATGCATTGAGCAGTCGGGCTGGAGAAAACCCCAAAGACTCCCTGGTCTGAGCACAACGTCTTTTGTGCTCACTCAGGCCAATCCCCGCGATGTTCTGTAGCACGGGGATTTGATGGGAGTTTGTCCCATGGGCTACTGGGACCCAGGAAGAGGAGAGGTGCAACGCCCGAGGCAGCGGCGGCTAAACTGTAAGTTTAAAAACGAAATCTATTATTTCTAACCACCCCAGCTCCCACATGACCTCTCCCCCTACAGCGCTCCCCCTTCCACCCCACCACCCTTTATTTGTGGTGATCCCCACTCTTTCCTTTGATTGCTCGATGGCCATTAAATCAAAGACGACCCTAAATAGCGATAGAGAGAGATGGACCAGTGGCGCAATGGGTTTGCCCATATTTTGAAGGCCATGTAAAGTCATCCTGCGTGACTTTTCATAGCCTTGTAAATATGGGCCTCTTTCACGCATTACTTGTGTGAAAGGGGCGTTCCATGGGTGTTGCTGTGGGTGTTCCCATGCAACATCCATGGACCTGGAAGCATTCCCAGATTTGCAACATTTTGTAAAACAGGGAATGCATCAGAATCCTACGCCTCCCCAGGGGAGGCATAGGAATGGCACAACGAGGAGAGATACTTTTATTTCGCCTCCATTTTTCTTTTTATATGCGTGATAGAAAGAGCAAAATGCCAATAATGATTGTTTTTGTGCAGGAAAGTGTACCTTCCGGCACAAAAAGTAATCATCCCCGTAGCGCTGGCACGCTTGCAAAATGATGCAACGGTGCCGGCACTGTCAAATGGCAGCCGATTATGCGCCAGCTTAAGGGAATGCACAAGGATGGGTCATATTGCTGTTACTACAATGCATCGCTGTACTTTGAAATGTACGCGCCACGGAGCAGTTAAATAGATTGTGGTGCTGCGCTGTGTCATTTTCTTGTAGATGAGACCCTGAAAGTGTTCTGAAATGACCACAAAACGCAGCACTTTATACAACTCTTAAGTAATTAAGAAATTAATTTAGCATGGGCACAAAAAGTAGAGAGAGAGAGGACCATAAAGATGAAGTCAGATAAGGAGAGAGACTGGAAGATCCGACCACCAAGATACTCATATCTGTTAGTTGAAAATCACACCCTTTTCTTTGTGAGTATCTTAACACAATAATGTTTTCAATTGCTTTGCCATGGAATACTTATTTACAATCAGAAATGACCGCCATTGCAATGTAACCCTTTTGACCTCTGTGGGAGTAAGTGCCTTCATAAACAACACACTCTATACACAGGCAGTCTATGGGCAGTGTGTGTGTCTCTGTACTTGTGAGTGTGAGTTAAAGTGAAATGAGAGAAAGTGAAAACAATCAAAGAGTAGAGGACAAAGCATGGGACAGAGTTACAAACTTGAACATAGGAAGAGCATGAGACACACAAAACAAGAGGAAGTGTGAGAGGGAGAGAAAGAGCAAATCGAACCGAGCAAGGGTGAACAGAAGTCAATGTCAAGAATCCTGGGTAAAACAGGCATTGTCAAAGCCAATAAGCCTGGAAAGAATAATGTTGTTGACTAAAACATTATAAAAACTCCAGCAGTGTAAACAAAAACATAAAATGTTTGCTTTTTATGAACAATTCACCAATTCCAGTCACAAAACATTTCTCTTTTACCACAACCTCAAAGGAAGTGGCAAGCCATTCGCAAAGGAGAAGGAACTCCTGGGAAGCCCCTTCCCCTTTGCAAATGTTGTCAAGAATATTTTTTCGATGGACACCTGCCTATTCATATAAAATGTTAGTTTAAGTTTCTTTTTTTTCTTTTTTAAAGTATCCTGTTTTCCTTTTCAGGAAAACGGGTTGCATTTAAAAAAAAAAATGCTTTATTTAAGAGCAATCACAGGCATGGTCATCTGCTGAGCTCAGCAGGCCACCATTGGCATATGAAATATGTAAATTGCAAGTGCGCAGATTTAGCACCGTTGGAAAAGATTTTGAAATAGCAAAAAGTCATGACTAACTCGCTCAAATGCTCTTTTGTAAAGGCAAAAATCAGGTATGTGCCTTATCTGGACGATTTTTCATGCACAAAATCTTGAAATAAAGCATTTTAGTTGAAGGACAGAAAAAAACCTGTTGAACGTTGGGCTGACATTCAAAGTGCTCTTTCCCGCTCACAAAGGAGAGCGCCAGCCATGTACCGCGCGCCACCAGAATGAAAGCCAGTCATCAAAGTCACAGTGGGTTCCCCTCCCGAGCACCGGAGCGCTGATTGCCATTTGAAATTCCGCCTACGCTGAACTTTGCAAACCCACAGGGAACAAAAAGTGAATACCCCGTCCAAAACCAGTAGGGATGGTAATGTGCGGCTGTGAGATAGGAGATGGAGAATGGAAAGATAAGTGGGATTCTGCTCTGTCTTATCCGGGAGCGGCTGCGCTCTTTATGAATCAGCCGTGGTCTGTTGCTGTGGGCTGTATGTCTAAAAATAATACAAATAGGAAGGCAGCCTGGCAACAAAAGGTAAAAAGAAAGCGCTGATGAAAGTGTGTAACTCAAAGGCCAGCTTTGAACTCCTGTGTATCTGTTCTGGGGTCTGGCCTATCCCCAGGTTAGAATGCTGCAAGCTTTAGGAAGCCGAGCCCCTACTGGTAGAGTAGAGCTCCTAAACATCTTCTTCCTGGAGATTTTGTAATTGTCACCCAAAGAACCAATTAATGCAAGGCTACCTCCAGTTAACCAAGTTCCTCCAATGTGCCGCACAACGACCCAATGTGCATTAGTTTCTTCTCCAACCAAATTGTAATCTAGAATGCTGACCAGACCTGACCACTTGGCTAGAATGTAGGATTTTTTACCCTCAGTGTGCACAACCCACTGCAGGGAACGGAGGATGCCCAATGAAAAAGCATTAGGGCCATATTGATGAAAATATAATGCAGCGCGGTGCAGCAAGTCATTTTGCTGTGCTGCGTTACAGGGAAAGAGCAGGAATGCACCGTGTTTATCACAATACAGCACATTCCTGCCTGTTCCCGCTGCTGGCACTCAATGGCTTGCAAGGGTGTCTGCGTTGCATGCAGGATTGTTTTTGTGCAGGTGGGGTCACTTTCCAGGGCAACAACAATCTCTTTAGGGATTTTCCGCTATGTATATGTGCTGCAGAATTCAGCACACATAGAAAGAGGAGGTAATAAGGAGAAATAAAGATATTTCTCCTTGTTATGCCTCCCCAGGGAAAAAGTATCATTTTGGCGCATTCCTAGGTCTCCCAGTAATGGTAAATCTGAGAATACGTCAAAATCCATGTGTGTTGCATGGGAACACCCAAGCAACACCTTCCCAGCACAGAGTAACGCAGCAGTTTGCACTGAGTTGCATTACTCCTGATTTATCAAGCCCCTCAGGGCCATGAAAAGTGTATGTGCGTGGCTTGAAAAATCACATTTTGGGGTTGCGTCATGCATGCACCAAGTTGCGTGGTGGAAAAGCCTCGCAGCCAGTGCATAAATATGGCCCTTAACCCCTTTAAAGCTAGTAAACAAACCTCCCCAGTGCTGCGCTGTCCATTATCCGGTGCTGAACTGGACGTCCAGCGGTCGCACGCAGCACTGGGGAGGTAGTGCCCGTGACGACCGTTGGCCGACGGCAGCACTTAAGGGGTTAATCTTCTTATAGCCACAATGTTTTTCCAATACGAGAAGAGATTTACTAGCAGCAAAAACAATGTACAGCTTCAGACAGTGCAGACCTCAGTAGCCCGATCAAGTCTCGTCTTGAGTTCAGATCATACTCTCTATGGGTGTGGGGTCTCACCTTCAGTTCTGTATTCATCAGAGCAGGCTGCTCCAAAGAGTACCTCTTGAGCTACTGGAAGCTCTCCAGCTAGCTGTAAGTTTCTGTGTGCAGCCCAGCCTACTAAATTGGAAGATTTTGCTTGGCTGAATTCATATGTGTATTTCAAACTACAAAAGCATGTATTTGAGGTAAAAAATGAGGATTTTAAAAACTTACAAATTGAGGTTTAGAATAAAATGGCTTTTTTCCCAAACTGTATTCAAAGCTGATATTTCAGTGATAATTCATGCAACACTAATAAGGCATTACTTATATTATCACCTCGGTGCCAGGGGAAAAGAAGCTATAACTGTTATGTATTTCCTACCCATGGAGAGGCATTCCACATTCTCAAAGCTATTGTTTACATTGCTAATGGCAATTTGCCTCATGAACTGAGGTGATCACAGCTGGTAATCTTGCTAATAGTGGCCACTAATATAATTTTGTCTGATGTGGTCACTATTGCAACACTAATAATATTTGCAACTTGGGATGATTTTTATTGAACATAAGTAACTATTTTTGCAGAAAAGATTGGAGAACTCTGCATTAGAGCACAACACTTAGGCCAGAACGTGTTCTGCATCCAGGGAAAGATTCTTTCCACAGAGGACCAAGGTATCACTTTGGCAGGCTCCCTGTCTTCTTCCCTTAAGAGCAGAATGTCTCTGACACAACTGTCTCACTGGAACATTGTCAATGCTAGTACTTACATATGATTAATGTATTCTTTATTTTTGCTCGGCTGTTGTACACAAAAGCTTGTAACATACTGAAGAGGAGGGCAGAGCCAAAGAAGTATGTGAGGAAAGGTAGTGAAAGAAGACAGGGGGGCTTATTCACAATCCCCTTGTGCCACCCTTACGTCACTTTTCCCATGTTAAAAATGACGAAAAAGTGGCACAAGGGGCTTGTAAATCTGCCCCAGGGTGTTTTTGTTGCCTCCCTGGTTTATTTTGCTTCCAAACAAACACACGTTTGTTTATTTATTTATTTACTTGAAGTTTTTATACAGCGTTTTGGTAGCGGAAAGGTATTGAGGTGCATTACATGCACACAAGCATTCACACATCCCACATATTCATGTGCATACTTCATGTATGTTTAACTTGAGTCTGGCTAGAAAGCAGACACTTGCAAGAGAATGGAATGTGAGATTATATGTGTGAGCAGCTGTTGTAAATAAGGGCGTGGGAATTAATCCGTTTACTGCGGCGATAATTTTGCCGCAGTGCAGGGGGTTCTATTATGTGGGCGGGGCCACGTCGGGCAACGGACGTGCGCATCACTACCAAGGTAGTGCTCGCGACGGCCATTGGCCGACGGCAGCAAGGAAAGGGTTAAAAAGCACCACTAGAATCTAGATTTTCACACCGGAGCTCCCTCTTCTTAAAGACCCCGTGCACTTCATGCAGGCTTCTTTGAAAAGTACGGTACTTCACAAGTGAAAAAACACTACACTACGTTGTTCACCCCCCCCACCCCCACCCCCGAACACTGGCACAAAAGTTTTATACCTGCATTTTCCAGTACTCTTTTATTGTCTCATGTACAAATTATTTTCACTCAGGCTAAATGACCCTCAATATCTAAAACCTCTCAACCGAACTTCTTCTAATGACCTAAGCTAGATACATGCATGCTTCCACTGTCACAGATAGCAGTGCTATTCATACTAAGGAACTCCAGTGGAACCTCAAGACTCATGAATAGGCTTCATAATTCAGTTCTCAATATCAATCCACAAGGCACTTCACTATTGATACACAATGCTGAACAATAGTGGTGTTAGCATGTCTGTCTGCTGGGAGCCACTTTGGCCACTAAGTCTCCCGTATGCCACAACGGATACATATTGAGTAACATATGTCTTGAGATGGTAGGTGAGAAGACTGATGGGCCTATTTATGAGCTCTTTACACCACTGTTGATGCTGTGGAGGAGTAAGAAATGTGGCATGTTGCGCCATATTTACACAGTGACGCATCTAAGGAGATGTGCCACTTTGTAAAGCCTTACGCTACATTATACCTGCATCAGGTATAATGCGGCAGGGTGGGCGTTCCCCCGTAAAAAAGGGTTGTAGAAGTGGCGCAGTGAAATCTATTTCACTATGCCAATTCTAGGATGCCACTGCGTCAAAATCTTAGGCCTGACTCACAGCAGGCGTATGACAGACGCAGGCGCCTTTAACATGGGACTTGCCCCTGTCTACTGACCCATTTCTGGAGTATCATCACTTTTGCGACACACTCCAGAAATGCATCATTACTGCGCCTACAGATACATCAGAAATACTGATGTATCTGTAAATCCTTGCGACATGGAGTGCCATACAGTAAATATGGCGCATCCATGGTGTCTCAAAGAGGGCACACTGAAAAGTGTTGCATCGCTGTTTTCACTCAGCGGTGCAACACTTCCCATAAATGAGGCCCTGAAAGTTTGTCCCCATGGGGGGCTTGCCCAAGTATATGATCTGCATCATTGTATTTTCTTGGCTAAGTTGAATGTATACTTTTTCAACATTCTTTTTAGTGCATAGAAGGTACTTTTGAACCAAACTAATTAATTAAAGAAATTTCTACCATCAATTATGAGGTTGGCTCCAAATAAACAAGAGGAAAAGACATGTTGGGCCTGCCTGAATTGTGTCAGTGCACAAGATAATGGGCAGCCTACCTCTGACACTGTGCAATTGAGCTGAAAGATCTGCCCTTCTCCCTCCACCTGCCGCACACAGAGTTTGCAGATCAGCTCCACCGTGCTCAAGTTTAACCGCTCCAACGTGAAAGTGCAGTGAAGGCTTCTCTGACAACCGCTCCAGATGTGGTAAAATGGAATTTCCTGAATCATGTAAAAGGGGGGGAAAAGCATGGTCTTTGTAAGAATAACACAGAGGGAAAGAGAGCAAAGGAAATTTGCCACCTTGATAACATGCATACATGGACTTGGTCTTGCAGAAGGTGTCAACATATTATTTTACAGCCTGCCCCTGCTGGAAGGTTTAGCATTCACTGCTGGCAAAGACATCATATCTTTCTACATTTACCATCCAGTGCAAATGTAGGGGCGGTGGGATACAGATAGGCATGATCACCACATGTAAGCGGAGCTGGGATGACTTCTGGAGTATTCTCCCCCAAATAAAGAGGAGCAATGGTGACAAACAAAATTCTATAATTATGGTAATGGGTTATTTTAAAGGAGTTGCGGTAACAAAATCTACACTGACTCCAGTCTATTGTCGTATGAGTGCTCCTTTGAGACAGAAGACATAGCAGGAAAATTATTATTCATAATAGCATAATGGACATTTTCGGCATGATTTAGAGTTTGGAGGACTAAGTAACAGGTGATGTTGTAAATTACTCGCCCTGACAAACATCCTATCACCACATTTTCTGCTGGCCATGCGGACATCTCTTAACATAGGCAGGAACCACCATCATGGTGGTTCCAGTCAGTGTTGTAAAAGTTTGATGGACGGCTGCGTCAAATATGACGGCCTTCTGTGGATCTTTTACACAGTTTTACTTATTTTTTCAAAACAAACTCCCAAAGTGGGTGTTTGTTTTTGAAAAAATGTAAAACTAATTATCCCCAATTCTTTGGGGTTTTCTCCCATGGTATTGGAATCATTTTTCTGTTTTTTCTGACCCTCCCCGCTAGGCTTTACCTGGAGATGATGAAGAGGAAGGAAAAACCATACTGACTTCCACTCTAAATTGAGTGAACGGTCAGATGGCTAACTTCCATCGGCCTGGAGTATGTAGGTAACGGGACCAGAGTAGGCTTTATTGTTGACATACTGTTGGTCCGCCCACCTCTGGATTGGGTTTGCTGATCGTGAGTTTGTTGGGTACTGCATTGCTATTAGGGTGGAGAGCCCTCTCCACCGAGCTCTAAAACAACCCCATTTATTTCCCCTATGCTGTCATTATAGTTAGAAAGGTTAGACAAACCTGATATTTTGCCACCAGCTTGCTCTTCCAGAGGGAGTGCGTGATGTCGTGAATGGACAGGCGCAGGTTATGGGTACTGCCTTTGAAATGCAGAGTCTTTGGTTCATCCAATAGCTGTCCTCCTATCTGCCTCTCAGACTGCAATACCTCCTGAAAAGGAGTCACAAAAAATCATTAATACCTTCAAAGATACAGATTATTCACGATGTGACCTTCTCGAAAGGGCTGCGCGGGAACAAAGGTATTTAATGTAGTTCAGACACTCTCAAATATACACACATTAGCCATAAAACCAGGGACAGCTACTCACTATCTTATATGTCATTATCTTCCCCTCATTCATAAATGACAATACTTTCAGGATCCACCCCAGAGCAAAATGATTGGATATTATCCGGTGATCGACTTTCCTCAGATTCACACTAATGACTACATAACTGAGGAAGGCTGCTAACCAATGACAGGCCAGGACAAGGTACTCACCTGTAATAGTGGTAGTCTTTCATGGGTACAGACCACAGATTGCTTGAACCTTCCGCGATGCCTGGCACATATTTATTTATTTTATTTATTTAAAGAGTTTTATATAGCACTGGCTAGACCCGAAGGTATCGGAGCGCTTTACATAAGGTTCCACATAGTTGCAAACTTATATCAGTTACATATTACCAATGATACCAGTAAAAACATTTAAGGAGCATACAAGAGAAGGAAAATCTAAAGATTCGGAATCTGATAAAGTTTATATTGTGAAAAAGGTGTAATATCAACTTATTTTTAAAGATGGGTTCTTTTAAGATGCATGATTTTTATTACACTATGGACTGTATCCTCCCTGATGTTTGGAAAGCATTGTCAAAGGCATAACTCATATGATGATCATGTGAAAAACGTTGTTTATCTGTGACAGTAAATTTGCTGCCTGTATCTGTCATAAATACTCAAAATATCTTGTTTTTCTTATACTTTAAATTGTGGGAATCAACGACGGGTGCATCACAAATGAGTCACTGGGATGCTGACCCACTGCTCACAATGTCCCACACTCTATTGCCATTTGCAGATACCATTTCCCCTATTCAATTAAATTGATAAATGAGTTTATTCAAGTTCAAAACAAACTGTATAAACGTTTTACATGTAGAGTAACGTCTATATAGAGAGCATTTATCACATTATTCCTTTTCCCAGTGCTGGCGCACAATGGGTTGCCTAGCACCAACGCAGGCCCTATTGCACCATGGTGGAAGGGTGCCTGTTATTGCATGAAGGATTGTTTTTTTGTGCAGGAAGGTGCACCTTCCTGCACAAAAACAATATCCTGAGACATTTTCCTCTTTCTATGTGTACTGCAGAATGCAGCCTCCCCTAGGAAGACATAGCATTGTTGTGCGTTCCCAGGTCTACCTGCATTGGTAAATCTGTGAATGCATCAAAATCCATGGGTGTTGTGTGGGAACACCCATGCAACACCCATGGAACGTCTCCCTGGGGTAGAATAACACAATACGGCAATTTGCGATGTGTTGCGTTTTTATAAATAAAATAAATAAATTAATTAAGCCACTCAGGGCCACGCAAAGTGACCTTGCGTGGCTTGATAAATCACATTTTGGAGTTGCGTTGCGCGTGCACTATTTTATGAGGTGCAAAAGCGATGCAGCCACTACATAAATATGGCCCATAGGCAGGAGCGGCCTGTGAAGCTAAGAGTGGTGAGGCAAGGTGGTAGGGGGGATTCGACAGATGCCACAGAGTGAAAATTCAATAAATAATTAATTTTGACTCAACGCCGTCTGTCGAACTCCCCGCACCCTGCCCCACCACTTTTACCTACACTGCTGCGCCTGCCCATAGTGCTTTATTTAGAGTCTGGCAGACGGCATACTTCTTCATAAATGTGAAAAGTTTATTATAATCTATGGCAATTAATGTTATGTTAACAGCATTTATATCGCGCACAGCTACTCCAAGGAGTGTCCCGGCGCGTGCCCAGAAAGGTGGTGAACAGAGAAACAAGCTAAAGAGCAAGGTCTTCAGGCTCTTCCTAAAGATTTTAGGAGCTTGAAGAGTACGTAACTCCAAGGGGAGTTCGTTCCAGGCTACGGCAGCCGTACGTGAAAGGGAGCTGCCACCTATCCTTTGTTGATGGAACCTAGGGGTGCATGTCGTAAGCTTTGTTGAAGAGCGCAGATGCTTGGCGGGGGACTAGAACCTAATCTTGTACTCAGATAAACGGGGCCATGCCAGTAGAGAGCAGCCTGAGAAATGACCAAGGACTTAAATGTCACCCTCTCTTTCACAGGCAACCAGTGCAGGCTGCGCAGGTGTTGCCTATCGGTGACCCTCTTAGGGAGGTTAAGAAGGACTCTGGCCGTGTTTTGTCTATCAGAAAATGAAAATTTCAAAATAGTCTGTATATTAACCCGTTAAGTGCGCCAGTCGGCCAACGGCCGTCGCGAGCACTACCTCGGGAAGTGCTGTGCACGTCCGTTGGCTGGCGCGGCCCCACCAGCGCAATAGAACACCCGCACCGCGGCGGAATTGCCGCCGCTGTAAACGGGTTAACATCTTGGATTCATTCTCTTTAAAAGCTGAAACACAGTATCCTATACTTTCTTCGGCAGAAGCTTTTTGATTCTTGAATGTTGGACTCCTGACTCTGCAGTTTGTCAGAAAAGGTTGTCTGGAAGTGGCGCCAAGGTGTGAGAGCATGTGGTCTTTGTGTCAACTTCAAAGTGCACAAATGTGGGCATGCCATAAGTCAGTGCCCACAAGTGGAAGAAGAACAAGATAACACGTCAAGCCCAACCACGAGATGATGAAATTATCTGAGGCACAAGCCTCTAAAATAAGATTCTCGTTCCAAAAGTATCACATAGATTTATGGAACAGTGCCACACATTCCCAGGGAACCAAAGACTGAACATATCAGCCCACAGCACCAATTAAATATGTACCGCTGCTCACTGCTGCCCATCGACCTACTCAGAATACGCTCATTTCAAGACTGAAGTTCTGATGAATGTCAAGTACAAAAACCTTGTTGTGCATCCGACTGAAAAAACACTCGTTTAATGGGCTTATTTAGGATTTGAGAGCACAAGAAATTCATGCAGAGCTCAAAAGAAGCAGTATGCACCTAGGTGAATGTCTGTCTTTATGCTGCTGCCTTTACGAGATATCACGAGCCATACAGATGCGATTCTCCGATTGAAACTGATGGCTTGATGTTTTTCATGAGTACGGTTTAGTCATTTTTACATGCAATGAGCAAGAATTTACCATGCAAAATCACATTTTCAAATAATCTTGCTCTATCAAAACTCACCACTTCCCATTTAAGCCCCTATAGAACGATTTGATCAACAGCACTTTAGCAGAATTCAAGCAGACCATTCCTTTGCAACCTTCATAATTACCTCTCATTGAACCCCTATCCGCCCCCTTATCCTTCTGAATATAACCAGTGCTTGAAATGGAAAAACAGAGGCACAGGTACTCTATACCAGAGTACCTTCTTGTTCCTGAGAAATGCCAGTACTCTCCAAATACAAGTATTACATTTCTCTTGAGAAGTACTGGTACTCTCCCTCTCAAAATAAAAAAGTGCCGGTACTCCGTACCGGACAGTACCGGCCCATCACAATATATGCATCCTAAAGCCTCCTCCTAAACATCAAAATATGTCTTTGTCAAGATGGAGCATGACAGCTGAGCATTATAAACTGAACCAGAATTTGTGCATTGTGGCCTGAGGAGCACGTGTTTAAATTAAGCACAACCAGTGCCTAATTTGAGGGGGGTGGGGCTTTCCGGTGCTTAGCACCGGCACCTAATCCTTGGCACTGGTGCTTATAGCACACATAGCACTTAGCACACTTATTTATGAGGCACATGATTTTCCCCAGGATTTTGAGCCACGTCGAGAATCAAACTGGGTTCCCCAGCTCCTAAATCGGCAGCTCTACCCATTAGGTCCTCCTAAGGTTAATAAGTGCCGGGGCTCTAGTCAGGAGGCAGTTTGTACCAGCACATTTGTCCTGTTAGCGCTGCCTCCTGAGGAGAGCCCCGGCACTTTTTTTTTTACAAATTAACCACAGCACACAACCACTGCAAAGTGTTTGGCAAGCTAGCCCCGGGATGATCAAATAAGAGGGTCGACAGCTGAAGAGCAGCTCTGATGCAGCATAAAGCAACCAGAATTTAGCGACAAGCGAGCGGCAAATTATATGGCAGGGTTGGCTAAATTATGCGGCAAGAAAAGGCAAATTATGCGCAACGATGCATAACGCATTTTGATAGTATACTTCACTATTTTGTCATTTTTACACACGGATATTCTGTCTGGGCAAAGATTTCTTCTTGTTAGTACCCGTTTAACAACCAAATGCAGAAATATGCAACTGAAAGATGACCATTTAACCTTACCTTTCCTTTCACTGTGCGCGAACACATTTTGCTGTGTTTTTAGTAACTTTTGATCTGCTTGAGCCAGAAGCATTTTTTGTTAAAATCTGTAGATTATGCAGTAGATGAAGTATGTGGCAAATGAGGCAAAGCAATAATTATGTGAAAAAAGCAGCAGCCACTCAATCGCATCATTCCAGTGGCCCTGGCTATAAGTAAGCAAAAAGTTGTGAGTTCCCGAAGTGAGGCTCATGGCATTCTATAAACAGCAATCTTAGCAGCCATTTTGCAATCAAGACACTCTGAGAGAGAGAGAGACATTAAATGGCCATAATAGCCAGGTGGGAAAGAAGAAAACATCTCATTTGAGATAAACGCTCTTTTGCATTAGCACCACATGGTGAAACTGATGCTGGTGCTCCTGCTGAACCCACCGCTTGACAAATTCTAAAGCAAAAGCTGTGTTTGCTTCTGAGCCATTAGCCAAAAGGGCGCATTGTTAGAAACCTTTTAAATGAGGGGTCTCTCAATCAATCAGCTCCAGCTTATTTGTAGTACACTCTAATTACCTCATCAGGACGTGCATGCAAAAATCGATTGCAATTATCTGATTACTATGGATCTTCATTATGTCCAAATTAGCACGCTGGGTCGTCCGCAGAGGGACTTGTGATATTCTGTGAGTTAATTGCGCTGCCCTGGTGGGTCAAAGCCGCACGCCGTACGTACCGCAGTGTTACGTTCAGGACCGCACAAGCTGCGAGACTCTTTGGACCTGCCTGCATGAGCACCGCCATGTTTAATTAGCACAGCTTGAAGGAAGGCCGCTCTCGGACATCCGGATCTTTTTCTGCAACTGTTGCCAGCGGTGTTCGAAGCAAACTTGATTTTAATGGGTTTGTGTGGCAAGCAGGGAATTTAAATGTGCCTGCTGCTGCAAGTTATTTATTCTGCATGTTTGTAAACACAGCACCCTTCCTGCTTCCCTTTTAACAGATTGTTAAACTCCCTGTAACTGACGTTAGAAAGTTGGAAGGCGGGACAATGCAGATGTATTAATTATGTGGAGTAAATCTGATTAATGAAGATTAAAGTTACACACAAGTGATTAAAGTAACAAAGAAAGTAAATTGTGCAATATCATTGAATGAGACCAGGGTACATCTTGACTGAACCTACAGGCAAGATGCAAAAAGTTGTTTAACGGGTGTTAGCACTTCTGCCAAGCGCGAATTTCAAGGAGCGCGCTCTTAGGACCCGGCCCCCGCCCCGCCTTGTAATTTGTGGGCGGCCGGCTAGCCCAATAGGCGACCGGCCGCCAAGTACTTCCGGGCCATGAGTGACGTGTTTCCGGTGTGGGAGAGGGCGGAGACCGGGGCTATTTAGGTTCCTGTTTGCTGTGGCCCCGGTCTCTTTGTCCTCAAAGCCCCAATGTAATGTCGACCATATGTAAATGCTCTCTTGCTCCCCTTGTCTGGTTGTCTTTGAAACTGTAAGTGTTGGTGAATCTGCATGAGTCCTGTTGGGTTTGCAATGGATTTCAATTCAAAGTCACTTAAATGAGATTTTTGCAAACTAATAATCCCTTTCTTAGGAAGTATCCCCATTTGGAAATATGGATACCCAATTTTCAGTTTATTATCACTCTTCCAAAACCACAGTCGGCGATCAAACACCAAGCAGTGATTAGCCCTGTCTGCAGATATTGACTGTTCCTGCCCTGCGGAGCAGTTTCCACCTTTCCCTAAGTCTGGAAGCTCTTCCGCAGAACTGCTGCCTTCCAAATCCTTCTGCTACTCCATTCAGATGATTTTCCCAGCTCTTGCCCCTTTGCTTTCTCTTGCCTGTGAATTCTCGTTTATTCTATCTACCTCTGTTGATTACAAGACTGATTTGGCCCACTCAATTACTGTCAATCTGAACCTTCCAAGATACAGTGAGTAAATGTTCTAGAGGAGTCTGTGGAATCACTAACGGAGAAAGTCCATCTCCAACGAAGAGTGACATTATTAAGTCAGTCACCAAATTCCACATTACTGTCTGCCGCCGGATGTGGCATGAGTTAGCTACAGACAGTAGCAGCCGCTAGTAAGTGCGGGTGGTGGAGTGGGGGGAGGGGCGTGCAAGTGAAGAGTGAATCGGGGAATACAAAAAAATAAAATGAAATGGACTTACCTGGGTGCCGCTGGGTGCTGCCGCCTCTGCTGCGTCTCCTCCGCACAGCAACAGGAAGGTCCCAGCCTCCCAGAATCGCCTGTCCAATCACAATGCTGCCTTAAGCAGCATTGTGATTGGCCTAAGTGCCATGGATTAGTGCTCAGACAGGAGCTTGGAGGCTTTGCATGTTTCTCACCAGGCTGTGTAATGGAGCCTGGTGGGGAAGATGTAAAGTGCCCTCTTGGGCCGGCCAAACAGTCATGCCCACTTTAGCGTGTGCTGCTTTACACTCCTCCACCTGCCCCCTGCACTGGCCAGCCCAAGCAGGAAAGAAAACTAAAACAATAATAATGATAGTTATTATCGTTTTAGTTTTCCTCTTAACACTGCTCGCAGATGAGTGGGGCGACGCTCCTCCACCTTAGCAGAGGAGCCGCCGCTGGCTACAGAAGACCTGCTGAGCTTATGTCTGAGGATTATATGGGAACAATTTGTTTGGCTGCTTCTCCACAGCATTCGTCGTCCCTGTTTTCCCAAAATTCTGTCTTCCATCTGCTGCTATGAATCACAACCCCCCAAGAGGCAGTCTACGGGACTGCACCTTGGTCTAATATACTCCATTTTATTACAGGTACTATTGACCGCTCTCGTAGTTGTGGCAACTGTAAGGTAGGGTGACCAGACGTCCCGGATTTGCCCCGACGGTCCTGGTTTTTCACCAGCTGTCCAGCAGATTTCAGGAAATGTAGCTCCTGTCGGGTTTTTAGAGAGGGTTGACTAAAAACAGCGGCAGGTGCCTTTTTATGTTTTACAAAGCAAGGATAGTTAGCAGTTGTTTCAAGAAAGCAAGTTAATTAACAGGCAAGCTTCTGGGTTTAAAAATTGCAATTTATGTATGTTCTAACTGCCTGTTCTGTAATTCTCTTCTGAGGAGCGCTGTCATTCTGTGCGCTCGCTTCAAGTAAAACTATAGTCCTTCTTCTATTTTTGTGAAATGTCCCGGTTTTTTGGCTTTACAATTCTGTCCACCCTATTGTAAGGCCCTTAGTGGAAATAACTTTAGCAGAGAGGGTGAATTTCCCTGAACACACAAACACGGCTATAAGAATGTGCATTTATTTATAAGCGCATCCAAATCTGACAACTCTTTAACCAGCTGCCTACGACAGATGTTCTAGTTAACTTTTATGTTTCCATCCAGAGATTGAATAATTTTAGAAATATAGGACCTGGTTCACAAAGGTAAACCTTCACTTTTGTGTACGTTTACGATTGTTTGCTATTCAAAAAGCTATTTTACGAGTAGCATCGTTATGACTGCAGAGTCTCTGTACATAAAAGAGTTTATCCTACTACTCATAAAATACCTCTGTGAAGAACAAACAATCGTAAACGTGCAAAAAAGTGTACATTTATCTTTGTGAATAAGGCTCTAAGGGCCAGATGTAGGTAAATCTATTTTACCACTTCTTAAATACCGAATCATACCGATTCGGTATTTAAGAAGTGGTAAAATAGAGGGGGGGATGTAGGTAATACAGACTCGGTAAATACAGAATCGTTAAGATTCGGTATTTACCGATTCTGTAAATACCGATTCGGTAATGCCCATTGATTCCTATGGGCATTGAAGCCCATAGGAATCAATGGGCATTACCGAATCGTTATTTACAGATTCGGTAAATACCGATTTCAGCAAGGGTGCAGGGGGTGTCACTTTGACACCCTCTAGCACCCCAAATACAAGCATGTGTGCCATGTGGCACACAGACATGCCCTAAGGGCATGTCTGTCTGTCACATGGCATAGGTGTGCATGCACACATGTGCATGCACACCTGGATTCGGTATTTTACCACCCAATTGGATTGGGTGGTAAAATACCGATTCTGAAAGGCCTTTGGGGCTCAGAAGAGTCCCACCTACATCTGGAAATTACCGAATCGGTAAAAATACCGATTCGGTATTTTACAGATTCGGTAAATTTACCGATTCGGTAAATTTACCGAATCTGTAAAATGATGCCCCTACATCTCAATCACCAAATACCGGTCGGTAACGGCCGAATTCGGCCGTTACCGACCGGTATTTGGGCTCCTACATCTGGACCCTAGTCATTAAGTATCCCTGGCACTGGAAAGTGCAAAGGTACCGGGTACTATATAACATGTTACTATCTTATTGTATGGGTTGGTTAAAAAAGTTTATTATGCTAAATCCTTATACATGCTAAATATTTTATGAAACAGATTTTGAACTAACAAACATTGTTTAAATACAAAGCACAATATACAGTTACTATCACAGCATAACCTATGTATATCAGCAAAGCATGACCTCCATCTAAACTAAAGTGTTTTCCTAGCAATGTATGAATTCACAGCAGAAACCCACAGTTCCTCCGCAATGTTATTGCTCTGCTAGGATATCTGTCCTTTTTTTTTTTTTTTAGAGTTTTATATAGCGCGAACTAGACCCGAACCGAATCAGGTATCAGAGCGCTTTTACATAGCACAAGTTACGATTTTTTTTTACATGAGGACACACACTTTCATTTTTTTTTAGGCACGGGGAGATTAAGTGATTTGCCCAGAATCACAGGAGGTTTGGCGTCCTTACCGAGACTCGAACCCAGATTCCCAGGTCCGAGGTCGAGCGCCTTAGCCGTTAGACTAACTCCTCTCCCCCTCCTTGTGTTCACTCCACAAAAACAAAGCCTTTTCTATGCTGCCCGAAGCGCCGCCACACAAAACCTCTTAACTTAGAATTCACATGTCGATCTGACTGCTGCACTCAATCTCCTCTGCATTTACAAACACAATAGAGCCACCAGGGTGGGCGCGCAAGCTCTCCTCTTAGAAAGATGCCGTGAGACTTAGCTCCAAACGCCCTGTGCCATGGCCCTCCCCACTTCTATGTCAGAATTAGCCCACTGTTCTCTGCCGGGGACCCACTCGCTTTCATCTCAAGCCAAGGTTTCTCTTTCACATGCTCTGTAGCATATTACAATGGAGAAATAAAATTAATGCAGGCACTGGTTCATTTATTGCCCTGGTCAGGATCAGTCCAGTGGTTAACAAGGAAAATGCTACTTACCGGTATGCATCTGTTCTTGGCATGTAGGGCTGCTGACATTCATATCTTAGCATAGATCGCCGCCTAGTGTTGGGTCCGGTTGATTGCACCTTGTTGAATATATTTGTAGGAGGAACTAAATGGGGCTGCTTAGATCACGTGGGCACCTCAAAGAATGGGTGCATTGGTGGATTACATCTCCCTCATGCCAGCTCACGGTACATTTAAATAAAGCAATGAAAGCCGCAGATACGGTTTCTTGGAGTCTTGGCCAGAGTTGAGGGTCTACAACTCGACAGTGATGCATTCCAACACGAACTCACACAGTCACGGTCTGGACCAGCTCATCGCGCCTTCTGTAATACCATGAGGGGGAAGGCGATGGAGAAGTGATACCTTATTGGTGCTGGTTCAGCTTCATCTCTGCCCACATACAGGCCAGTTTCTGCATGTCAGTCACTGTTCGTGCTAGTGTACAGAGTGATGACTGTGGAAGGTAATCGTGCCATGTCCAGCAGCTTGTCCGAACAAAAATTGGTTGACGCTCTCTCCTTCTGCCCAAGGTAAAGAGCCGATGTGGGACAACTGTGAATGCAGGACTGGGCCCTGAGTGGGCAATGCCCAACATCTGGAGGATTCTTGTGGAAGAAGACGCCTCACATGCTATTGGGCAGGAGAGCTGCATAAATGTTTTACTTTTTAGAAATACGCAAGCTTGACAGGGCAAGGTGTGAACCTGAACAGCACAGGGGCGTAACACAAGCCCCTGTGGCGCAGTGGGGCCCCCGCCCCTTCAGGGCCCGCTCAAATCCATAGGATCCCCCCCATTGAGGCCAAGGTCTATGAATATCTCTGAGATAAAACACAAGTCCTGTGCACACGTTACAATGAGTAGATCATACAGGTTTTTGTAAACGAAACATAAGGAGCGCAAAATCATAAGTAATGAGACAAGGAAGACACATGTGGATAGTTTCTTTCAGATGTATTGGGCCTTCCTGTTCTGGAAGGATGACATCAAGACAAAAAACAACAACCAGCCGACACGTGTTTCGTCAAGCGAGGCAATTGGCTCGTGACTCTTCAGGGCTGTAGGCGGTATGATTGTAAACGGTTTGGGTAGCCGGTGATAATTCCAACCCGGCTTTAATGGGTTAAATATCATGGAATGTCGGTAAGGTTAACAGGAGAGTAAAACAACGGGTGCGTACATCCGTTGTCTATTTGGCAGTCTGGATGAAGATGCCAAAATGGATAAAAGCGTGTTGTTTCTCATCGGTGTGGGAGAACCTCTCTGAGATATGAGAGACTCAGGATCCCCTCATCACATTCTGCAGCGCGGGCTTTCATCTTGTGCTACACCACTGGCCTAGCATGACACCAGAAATGTAATACAATGGTGTAAAGACACCTCAGTTAAACATGCGTCGGGAGCAGATTCATGGATTTTGGACGGTGGATCTGAGAAAGTACACTGAGGAGAGTTCCTGATTTGTGAGAAAATATGTGAAACTATAAGTGTTGATTAAGAGGGCATTTGCAATGGATTGGACGTTATTACAGCCATTCATTGCCACTCCTGTTGTGCACTAAACAAATAAAGCATCATTTCTAACACAGATCGGCATAAAAGCTGCCTCCCAGTCTGAGAAGGTTTGTGCCTGCTAAGAGCTGACATCTGCGCTTGCTGGAGCTGTTTCCTAACGCTTCAGCTAAGACGATAATAAACTTCGATGTTGACAATGGCGCTCCTGAGTGCAGCCCGGATAAAAATGGAATCTGCTCGCAAACTTCTTAAATCAACAGCTTTTCTGCGGACAGAGCTTGCGGTACCTCTTGCTGGGTGCAGGACACATGTGCACCAGCAACGGGTACAGTTGGCAAATGCAGCTGATCGGGTGTCTGCCTCTTGGGAACTCTGCACTTGTATATCCAGGTGACCCAGCAACCTGAAATCTAACAGAGGGGGGAGGGGCGAGGGTGGCAGTGCGACATATGACTCGTGCAAATCATATGACTCTTACAGCATCAAGAAATGCTTGCTCACCAGGAGGTTGGGGGGGCGTGGCCCCACTAACTAAAATGCCCACAGGGAAGCCCAAAAGTTAAAAATGAAATGGTAATAAAGTTAATTTATTACCATTTCATGTTTCACTGTCCAGCACCCTAAACTGAGTGTCAGGACAGGGCAGCGCTATTATTGCTGAGTGGCAGCAGCAGTGAGAAGTGGGGACTAGGCTCTTTAGTTTAAAGTGGCATGTCACTTTGGTTAGCTGTCTTAGGCCAGATGTGCACCTTAAACCTCTCTAATCTGGCTGTTTTTAGGCAGATGATGTGAGAGCAAGATTGATTGATTTGGTATATAGATTTATACAGCGCATAGCTGCCCCAGCAACGGGGCGTACCAGCGCTACCCAAAGAACAGGTGCCGATATACCACTCTAACAAACACAAACAGTTACACCAGAAAGAGCCAGGTCTTTAAAGCCTTTCCAAAGGCCTCCAGTGCCCTTGCGAGCGTTGAGAGAGGCGGCTCCCTCCAATTCTGGTGCTTCTCTCATGCTCCGTTACAGCATGAGAGCAGCGTGAAGATTGGTTAGGGGAGGTGGCTGAGGCTCATGCTGGAGCCTGGAGGAGAGAAGAAGAACACAGCGCCCAGAGGGAGGAGCTAGAGCAACCAAGGTGGTTTATCTGTTTTGACAGTACTGATAATTCAGGCCCTGTGCATGTGGGTTGCAATACACCATTCAACTGACCCCAATCCTAGGACACGGTGATGGGGAAGTATGCTGATATAATAAGGTTATGAGCACAATACCACACAAGAAAGTCACTGGACTTACTTTAGACTTTGAAGGGAGCTTTAATTGTCCAATTTTTGGAGAAAACGTTTAATGCGAAGGAGATCCACATCTGAATTTCTCCACTAACTGATCCCTATGTTGTCCTCTAGACATTGGTGGATTATCAGTTTTCTCCAAGCAAATGGTACATACAAAAATCTTCCTGTAGGCAATGAAGTGCATGAACATGTGTCCGCTGATACACCAAGACTGTTCTTTCAGTAGCAATAAAAAGGCACATTTATATATCATTAAACAACAAATCGCCAACCATGCAAACTGCTCCTGCAATGGTGCTTTAATCTGCACTATAACATGAAGTAGCTGCATCCTTTTTATTTCGATAAGAGTTTATGAATCTAGATATGTTCTGGTATAAATCATGGGTTGAATTCAATGACAAACAAACCACTTCATTACCTTAAGAGCATCCTGAGTGTCATCCAGGCAGTAGACGCGAATGTTATACTCCAGCGACGTGCAGGACGCTGGCCCAAAGATGGCGAGTTTCAGCCGCTTGGCTGCAGACTTGGTTGTGAATTGCCCCACTAGAGCATATGTGCTGAGGGTTTCTGAGAGGATATGGCAGGCTTCGGAGTCCATCTGCACGTAGCATGGGGTTGTGAAGTTCTCCTCCCCAACTACAACCACATCCTGTAAACAACAAGGGAAACCTATTTTCAATTTTTTTTTAAACTTTCAAAAGTTTTAACTGCCAATGATTCCAAGCAGGCAATGTAAGACAGAAGGCAGTAAGCTTATCAGAGAATGCAGAAAATGAAAATAATATGATCTTTCCCCTTCAAAAGGCCACGGTGGCTCAAGGTAGATGCAGCAGGGGAGAGAACGTAGCCTAATGGCTAAAGCAGGTGACCTAAGAGCTGGGGAACTGGGTCCGAGTCTCGTCAGGGACACTTCTACATCTGGTGATTCTGGGCAAATCACTTAATCTCCCCGTGCTTGACAAAAATGAATGTGTCTGTCTGTAACGCAACTGATGCTCATGTAAAGTGCCCTGATATCTTCGGGTCAAGTTCTCGCTATATACAACTCCAAAAATAAATATGTATACTAAACAAGAAGTAACATATGAGGGGGTTGATGCTTTTGGAAGAACATCAGACAGAGTGGGATAGCAGAAACTGCAATACAAGAGAACGCAGCAATCACAAAGCTAAACTAAAGCGATCAAAAGTTTTGGTTGGAATAGAAGCGTTGGCTTCAGGGCCGGACTGTGAACTGAAAACTGCCCTGGCAAACTTCTCGGCCAGGCCCCAGGGGGAGTTTCGGGGAGGTGTGGCTGACCTGTTTGCCAGGGCCAGTTTCAATCGATTTTGTTAGTGTGGCCGATAATGCAGCTATGGTGCAAAACTGCCCCCGGTAACATAACCAGCTCCCTAGGGGCCCAAAACCAGCCCCACCCTGGCGGCTCACTGGGCAAACGCCAGTTGCCCGCTATGGCCAGTCCTGCCCTGGCTGGCTTAGTAGGTGATAATGCAAAAGATGGCGTCACAAGTACGCAGTAGTCAAGTCATATAGCCATTTACTGAAAACTGAAATTGTTTCAACTATATCCTAATCTGAAAATGTGTATAGAGTTTGTTAATGGTTGCAATGTTTTTCACATGCAGCAAAATAGCTGGTGTATTCTGCACCCTATCAGTGGTATATACACGTTTCGATCCTATGACTAAGCCTTATGGACAAAGTGTGTCATGAATGTTTTGAAGTTCAGATGGGAAAGTAGTAAGTCATGCCAGAGAGTGGTGATGTCAGCCCCAGTTGCTCATGCTCATTGTGTTTAAATAGTTATAGTGTTGTGACACTAGAGTCTCAGAAGAGACTATGAGTGATATTGCATGACTTTCAATAATTAAAAGTGGCATTGCATTCTCACAATAACTACAATACACCTTTAAGAGCTAGATGTTTTAGTCTCTTCCATGTATTGAAACAGTCACCTACACCTTCATCTTGCTCAGAGTCATATAGTGAACAGAATTCACCATACATTTCCAGGAAGCAGTGCAAAGTTCTCGCTATCGTCAGAACAGTTGTGGGTCCACCATAAATGATAGGTCCACCAGGATCGGACTGGCCGTAGCAGGTACCAGGTGTTTTCCCGGTGGGCTGGATGGGTGGGGTCAGGTTTTGGAGCGGTGGGGGTCGTTTTTGTTACTGGGGATCGGTTTTGCAGCGGTACTGCAATATCGGTTCCCTGTAACAAAAGCAACAGCAATGATTCCCACCAGTGTGCCCTCTAATGGGGTCGGTTTTGCAGCAGTACTGCAATATCGGCTCCCTGTAACAAAAGCAGCAGCAGTGATTCCCACCAGTGTGCCCTCTAATGGGGTCGGTTTTGCAGCAGTACTGCAATATCGGCTCCCTGTAACAAAAGCAGCAGCAGTGATTCCCACCAGTGTGCCCTCTAATGGGGTCGGTTTTGCAGCAGTACTGCAATATCGGCTCCCTGTAACAAAAGCAGCAGCAGTGATTCCCTCCAGTGTGCCCTCTAATGGGGTCGGTTTTGCAGCAGTACTGCAATATCGGCTCCCTGTAACAAAAGCAGCAGCAGTGATTCCCACCAGTACCCCCACCGCCCAGGGGCCGGTCCGACTTAATTGCCAGGGCTGGTTTGCGTTATCAATCTGGCAGTACTACAAGCGGCAATATCCTCTCTCCGTTGCTAGTGCAGATATATGCTCAGTATCCTCCCAGATTTTTTTGACCAGGATTGTGGGAGAAGTGCATTTATGTGTGGTCAGGAGACTCAGGGCACTAGATAAGAATCTTCTGTAATTATCTGATCTCCCCATTAATTTTGTTTTTCATTCCTCTTACCCTTCTGAAGAGGCAGCGAGTAATGTTTGAAAGGCAGTGAGATAAGAAGGGCATCCCCTCTCGCAGTCAAGACGATCTCATGAATTAAGGCCTGAAGAAGAGATCCAGATCCCCACATCTGGAAACTTAAACTTACCACTGCTCTATAGTATCATAAACTCACAGGCTCCCACCTCTCAAGGAGCACATCTGTCCCTTTCCCTACCATACTGTGGAGCAAGAATGGCGCTTGGCAATCTTATTTCTACATTTTTGAAGATGATTGTAAAAATATGAAAGTGAGGTTGCCTTCAACAGTACCAAATAGCTCAAAGCCTATGGGCATTCACAAAATGGCTGCTGACCGGGCACACTTCCGCACATCGAGGACCGGAAATCTCATCGCATTGAAGGCTACTCGGCCCTTTCCCTGAAAACCCCCATAAAAAAATGGCTGGGTTTCTGTAGGTTTGTAGAAGCATCGACACTTAGGTGACAAAAGCTCACAGTGGAAATTGTTATGATGGCAATAATCTGAGTGGTAAATAAAGCTCGGCTTTGCAGTGTCTAAACTGTTAAATTGTGAAGATCGAAGTCTTAAGCTGAAGTGGAGGAGATCACAACAGACACAACATTACATCACTGCACTAGTCCCATCGCTATTACACTGCTATTTTTTATTTACAGATGTTACTAGATCGACAGCATTTCTGATAGAAGGCTTGTTCGAAATACTTAATACTGTAAAGTCTATCTTAGACTCAAAATAATTAAAATTAGGAGTTCCCTTGGTGGAAACGGGATTTCCACCCACAACGGAATTAAAAGTTGTGCCTTTAAGCCTCTCTACTGTTTTTCTTTACTGAACTATGTGAGGGAAAAAAGGTTGGAATGAGTAAAAAAGCACCGATTTCCACCATGATCACACAATTTCCTGTCAAAAACACTTGTTATCTCTTTGGCCCATAGAAATACCACTCACCACAGTCTACGTTTTTACCTAGTGGTACTGCCCCTGGGTGAACTAAGAAGCTGTTTTTTCCTGGAAAACACCTACTAAGCACCTTTGGGGCTGATTCACAAAGGCATTTATTACTATGAGACAGCACTAAAAGGGTACCCTTGTATATACTAGGGGTGGGCGGAACTCACAGAGTTTCACTCTGCAGAATTCCATAGAGTTACATGAAAGCTTGCGCTGCTCGAACTGATTTTACCGCTGGGAGCTGATACTGTGCTGGAAAATCAGTGCGAATGGCAACAAGCGGCATGCCAGAGGGCCCTGCTTCCTTGAGGCCACTCGAGTAAACTTTCTACTCGAGCAGCAGCTTTCTCACTGCAAACGATCGCGACCTCCCGCATTGACAAAATCTCATAGGGGGTGCTGTCCTGACACCTGAAAATCACGTTAGGAGACACCAATTTTCACTTGCGCTCACCAACTTACCCTAGGCAAACCGCACGCGACAAAAAACGCTGCCACGCAGCAGTTGGCGGAGTTTTGCCCAAACTGCATTACAAATATAACGTGGAGTGGGCAAAACTCAACGAACTCTGGCGGCGGAGCGGAACTTATTGCCCACCCCTATTATATACTCTCACATGACTTTCAATGGGACCTGAAATGTCCAGCTCGCTGTTAGCAAATGTACAAAGAGGGCAGAGTCCTTTGAATTTGTACTAAATGTATGTGAGTATTCCCTCGATAGTCCCATTTCAGATGTTTTAGGGTCAATTCATAAAGGCACTTATGGTAACGTAAAAGAGTACTCCAGAAACACCCTTATAATTATTTCAAAATGCCATTGTGAGTATGTCCCTCTGCATGAATGGCATTTAGGGGACACCAGAGGTCGCATCTGCAACCTGTGCTTGCCCCTTGTGACCCCAGGCACTGCTTTTGTGACCCCTGGCCTCAGAGGTGGTAAAATCAGTGCCAGGAATATAGTGACAGATCGTCCTTACGGACGGACATTGGTTGGGGCTCCGCTTGCTTTGTTTTCAGTCATTTTTATTGCACTAATAGTGAATAATATTACATTTGTCACTGTTAGTGTAATAAAACATGGAGCACAATTAGGTGGAATAAGACCTTCCCTGGGACCTGAGGTGAGTAATAAAATGCTTTCAAATGTCTATTGTGTGTGTGCTCATGAGCGAGAGTGTGTTTACTTGAAAAAGAGTGTATGTAAGTGTGAGTGAAAGTAAAGGTCAAAGGGTGTGTGATTTCACTGCCACTACCCCTGGCATTTTAGTGAATTGATGTCCATAGCCCTCTGTGTTTTAGAGGTAGAAAACTCCTGGCGAACGTTTGTACAAAATTACAGATATATAACTTGAACCATTGTATATGGATAACTTCTTGCAAGGTACGACAAATGCGTCCACTATAATTTGTATTAATGATAATGGTAAATATGAGGTGAACCACAGCCTGCCGCAATATTTACATCTGCACATTTCCATCTAGAGAAACGGTAGCAAGGAGGTAAACAAACTCAAAAAGTGAAATGAAAGAAAGAAGTCGCAATACAGTGACCTGATGACCTGGAGAATGGACCGTCCTTACGGACACAGGAAATATCAGGAGTTTGACACAAGCATAACACTGCGTTTGGGTTCTTGCACGCCGCTGTGTTTTATATGTGCCATCCATTCCCTTAGAATCTTCTAGGAGCAATAAGTAACTGCTTTTTGCGTGTCAGGCATTTAAGGCTGTTCAGTTACGGCATATATAGAGACTTAATAAGTATTCAGTGTTGGGTTCACTCATTTTACCGACTGAAGGGATTTTCTACAAGCTGTGGATTCATTTTGTTACATGCATCAATATTTAGGCGAACTGATTTAGCACACAGGCTGGTGAGGAGAGAGGGGTTCATTATTTCACAGACCTGACACTTTTTGAGGATTTCAGGATCCTACTGCAACATATATTTATAGATTTTAAAGCAAGTCTTCTTTATTTATTAATAACGAGGTAGCTTATACCAGTAAATGGCACCGGATGCAAGAGCTTGTCAACCTTGGCCTTGCAAAAACTTCTGACATTCCTGTTAGTTGGGACCCAAGAAAGGAAAATGTGCTTGATTTGTAAAAGCAACCCATGTGAGAATGGTTGAATATGTAATTACATGATATTTTCAAGATGTTTCAAAAACGACTCCCAGTGTCCCAGGTCTCCATGTCTGCTCCCCCTTGCTGCCGCTGACTGCCCTGCCTGTATAGCCTGTACTTGCTTTTTGCTGATTGTATTTTGACCATGTTTTTCTATTCTTGCTTGAGTTCTTGTTTACTTGTTCCGTGTAGTAAGTATGGGTGAGCAGTAAACTCCACTTCACCAGTGGAGTTTGTGGAGTTTTGCCAATCTGCGTTCTGCTTGGAGCGTAAAGTTTGGCAAAAACTCCGCCAACCGCGGATTTTACCGGCGCTCACCCCTACTTGAGACCTTCAGTATGTGCCTGCAACACTCTGATGCTTTATCACCCTTCACCCTCCTCACTAGCAGAACTCACGGGGACAACAGCGCCCATCAATACATGAAACTTGCAGCTTTACTGTTTGGTCAGCACCTGGGCTCCTATTGGCTGACACAGATGGGAAAGCAAGCGACCCGAGATCCACTATGTGCATCAAAGCAAGTGTCGTTCTATGGAGAGAAATTTACTACGGGTAGGGGGAAAAGGGAGCTTGGCAAGTCCAGAAGAGAAGTATGTGGGAAAAGCTGTTGAAAGCACAAAAGGTCGGGGATCTGAAATGAGGTTACAGACCCAACAGCAGATTTCTTAAATATACATTCATGTGTTTTGCTTTGGATTATTATAATCTATAACAAGAACAGCGATCCATTCCATCCACTACAAAGCACCCACAGATCCGTGCACCCACTGCTTCTTCAATCTCGGAGAGCAGGGAAATCAGCTGCACACTCACCTCCATTCTCAATGCATACATCACCATGGCTGCCTTCTACAACGGGTGGAAATACGCAGAGGTCAGACCACTCCTCAAGAAACCCGGCTCCAGAGAACTAAAAAACTACCACCCCATCTCTCTGAGCACATCCCCGCCAAAGTCCTCAAGAAGGCCATCCACCACCAGTTCACCGAACACCTGGAGAGAAATAACTTGCTGCGCGCCTCTCAATCCGGGTTCTGTGCTAACCACAGCACTGAGAACACTCTGACCCCTGCCATCGATGACATCAGAACCTCCCTGACCAGAGTGAAATAGCGACCCTAATCCCCCTTGGCCTATCAGCAGCATTCTACAATGCATCCCACCACACACTCACAAAGAGACACCACCACATCTGGGTACAGGGAGATGCTCTCAAATGGATCGCATCCATCCTCACAGGATGAACCCAGAGAACTCTTCACCTTGGAACCAAAGAGCACCATCTGCGGAGGCCTGCATGGTTCATCCCTCAGCCCTGTTCAACTCCTACATGATGCCCCTGGCTGACATTGTCAGAACCCATGCATGGCCTCAACATCATATCCTATGAAAACGACACCTCATCCTCTCATTCTCCGAAGACACCTCCACCACGAGGACCAACTTCCACAAATGCAAGATGAGTGTGGCTGAATGGATGAAGACTAACTGCCTGAACCTCAGCAAGGACAAGACGGAAGTGCTGATTTCTGTGAAAAACACCTCACAGTGGAACAACACCTGGGGACCCTCCGAACTCTGACCCACACCAACAGACCACGCCTGCAACCTTGGCATCATCCTGGACAGCAAGCTCACCATGAAACACCAGATCAACACAGTCTCATTCGCCTGTTTCCACACCCTCCGCATGCTCTGAAAAATCTCCAGATGGCTCTCTGTCAGCACCAGGAAAACCATCACTCAAGCCCTAGTGACCTTGAGCTCGACTATGGCAGTGCGTTCTACACAGGAATCACCACCCAACTCCTGAAGAGACTCCATATGATACAGAACTCAGCTGCTAGACTCATCCTCGACCTCCCCAAATGGACCCACATCACCCCCGCCTCAGGAACCTCCACTCATTCCCCATTCAGAAAAGATGCCAATTCAAGATGCTGACACAAGCCTACAAGGCCCTCCATGACCAAGGACCAGTATACAATAACCATCGATTGAACTTCCACCAACCGTGCAGACACCTGAGCTCCGCCTCCCTCGCCCTTGCACACATTCCCTACCAGTGCCGTAGCAAGGAGGGGGGGGGGGTCCGCCCTGTGCGACACGAGTTCTGAGGTGGTACCCCCGACCTCACTCTTGCCTGTGGCTGTTGCAGGGCGGCAGCCGCAGGAATCGCCAGCACCCACCCCGCTCGTACATTCGGAAGGCAAACACCGGGACTGCCATGGGTGGCCAAAGGCCTAGCTACGCCACTGCTCCCCACAGAAGCTACAATTGAGGGTGGTCCTTCTTCTACCTAGCCACCAAGTCCTGATCAACCTTCCCCTTCACCTCCGCACAACATCTTCCTTACCAGAATTCAGAAAGGGATTCAAGACCTGGCTCTTTGACTGATGATCCCAGTTGAGTGATTGATTGATTAAGGGTATGAAGTATGTAGGTGAAAAGCAGGTAAAGACCAATGTGAAATCCAAAACTTGGACATGCGAATCACAACAGCATAGCATTTCTCCACAAACACTTGAGCTAACATTGTGATGATATATACCAGTAAACCTAGCAAAATCTGCCAGCGCTGTCCTCATCTCTCAGTGGAAAAATGTCAGAAATGCTTTCTTTAAACAAGACCTTGTCCACTCTTCCTTAGAAAGGGGCATTATCAAACTAATCCTTGGGAAACAGAAGGCAGAACGGTAATGTAAAGAAAGCTATCGTCCAATCACAGGTCTTCCTTTCCATAGCAAAAAATAAGTCAATACAATTGAAAAGGAAGCACTAAATTAATAAAAATCTGTTTTTAGATAAGCGCACAAAACTGAAATGGTGATGCTTAACCTCAGTGAGGACATCCGTTAGATGATGGACTAAGGTGAAGCAAGTTTCCTGATCCTACATGATCTCACTTCGGCTTTTAACACTATTGACCTCCTACTCAGCGGCCAGTTGACTCATCTTCAGTGCTTAATTGGCAATAGAATAAGTGCCAGGGCCCTTGATAGGAGGCCACCGCAGCTTTCACCACCAGCTAGCGCTGCCAGTGACAGATCCCAACACAACTACTAACCATCACACTCCTACAAGTGTGACAATTCAGTCTATTCCAGGCCTTCAAAGCTATAAGAATGGCTGGAGCTGCATGTATTAATCACTTTTAATATATATTTCATTGTTAAACATCGATAGTTGTGCTTATCTCTAAATTAGCCAAACAGCACCACCATGTGGCAGACTGTCATAAGTGTCATAAGTGTGTTTTTGACAATTAAGTGTCATGCAGAGCACGGGAAAACACTGGCTCAAATTAAGCACGGATCTTGGTGTAAGAGCACTGTTCTAAAACACTTCAACTTATACCTTGAGGAATGCTGCCAAACAGTGTAAAACACACTTGCTGACATCAGATGATTGCCTCATTTAGCGCCCCACATGGGTCATTACTTGTTCTCATTCTCTTTGTCTTATAAACTGAACCACCAATATGCAGAAAATACCCCCAAACCAGACAGGAGGGTATTCTTGTGATTCTTCATGACAAGTATCGGAGTCATACAAAATGTCTTCTCCTTCTGTGTACATAAAAGGTAATACCATATTCATTGACACTTTTCTCATTGTGCTGGAGAAACCCACATGGGTATTTAAGACAGTTGTAAGCCCTTAAGCCTTGCTAGACTTCACTTACTTCTGCTGGCACTTCAGTAATTTAAAATTCAATCTTCCCTTCCTTTAAGTGAACAGAGAGTTGGTTAAATTAATTATGATCCTGCCCAATTCAGATCAAGGGGTAGCTGTACTAACATCTGAATCAATGCAGCTCAGAAACGTTGCTGTGCTGCATTGCGTCAAATGGAGAAAGCAGAACAGCTGTTTATCTCTCCCTCTACACTGGCGCAGTATAGCTAGCCTTGCGCCGTGCACACTCCTGTACACAAAAGCGCATGGCATAGGTTCTATACTGGAAGGGTATCCTCCCAGTACAAAATACTATTGCTAGAGATACTTTGAAACTTTTGCAGGTTCGTATGTGTGCTGTACAGTATAGCACACATGCACATTTGAGAAAATAAAACTTTTCTCAAATGCTACGCCTGCCTCAAAGAGGTGCAAATATTAGTCCCAAAGAAGCACTGTCTACCTTTTCTAATAGATTGGGCACTGCATCCAAAACTGCTGGTCAATTCATGAGAATGGCCACGTACCACCCATGGTAAGCCCATTCTACGAAAAGGGGCATGAAATAGAGCTTAGCTGTACTTTGCTTTCATTTAGTGACACTTTCCCTCTCAAACATATTTTGCTTTTGACAAACACAAAATTGGAAAGGTGCACCCGAACACAATGAGTCTCCGAGTCCATTAGATATATTGCTTGCTGTATTCACATCCAATTCTCAGATTTGAAAAATCCGAAGGTTAAAATAATCCAGACAACGCGTTTTGTTCAAATTCGCTTGAACTTCCTCAGGGCATATACTTGAATAATGTTGAACCTCTATCTCAATGAGTATTAATCCTTCAAATATCCATAATTTCCATTTTCCAGTGTGGGCGGCTTACGTGCGGATACATTTGTTCCATATAGGGATGTCTTTCCCTTATCCAATAACGGAATCTGTATTGTTTCGTGCGTACCCGTGTCCGGTCGTTTGGTTTTGAAGGTAAATCCAATTTCTACACTTTGGGGTACTTTTGTCACACAAACCTGGCACAAAATGTGAGTGAATCTGGTCCCTAATGTTTTAAACAAGCCTGTGCATTGTTCATTCATAGAATATAGGCGCTATTCGTCTCAAAAGAACCTCGCCGTGTCTGTGGCCCTATTGACTTTCTTCAGGGTAGAGCAGTGTAGAGCATTTGTTTCTAACTATACAAAGTCCCTAATTGTAGATATAGTGGAATTAAAAGCTGAGAGCAGCAATGCAAACCTCTAAATCTCGACAAGTGCCTGTGCCAGAATGGAACTACATACGTCATACTTTGGTACACAAAGAACCCGAGAATAATAATGCAAGGCATGAAAAGGGCGTTTTTACTACATATGGGTTGCATATATATTTTACCTGTAGACCTGGGCGAGGTTCCTAATTTTTGCACTTAAAGAAGCTGCAGAGTTATGACATGTTGATGTATTTCAAGGCTAGCAAAGTTTGATTTTCCAATTTTATTTTTGGTAAAAATTGGTACAAAATGTTTAAAGGCTATTTCAATTACTTTGCAAAATAAGATGTCAAATAGTAATTTCTCCCTCAAAAACATTTTGCAGATTATTTCTCACACATTTTTTCAAAATAAACTTAACAAATGTCATGACTTTTAATTTGCACAATATTTTCCAACTTTAAAAAAAAGTGCAAAAAAGGTCTTTGCACACCTATAATTTAAACCTATAATTCTTTTTGCTCATGTGCAAAACAAAATCAGTGGAGTCCCTTTTTTTCACTGCCAAATTTAGTTGGAAAACCATTTCAATTGATACTGTCCTGGCGATATATTAAAGATAGAGGCAAGGGAAAATTAGCCGCTTAGTGGCGCCACAACTATGATGAAAAGTACTTCAAAATTAAAGGGACGAAGTATCATTAAAAAAATCAAAGAAATATTTTTGTTTGCATGAAATTGCCTAAAGACAGTGCCTCCGTTTGTTCTCTGGAATTTTTTATTTCAAAGCAGAATGGATTTGGAACAAAAGAGCTTTTCTTCTAAAATAAATGGCTTGGCTTCGCCTTGCGATTATAAGGTTAGTAATGACGCTCGGTTGTTTTCTGATTAGGTCACTGCTGCCAAGTGCCTTATAATCACTGCTTGCACCTGATTTAAAATTTAAATTGGACTCTGAGGAACTTTTATGAACAGGGAACATAGAGCAAATATTCATACTTTCAAGCGGATAATTTTAACGGGCAAAAATGTCTTAAAATTGCACTTCGTCGAAAATATGTGTTAATGTTTGACGACAAGCTTTCTATCTGGATATCTCTGGTGGTTTCTGGTCCGAGGATCTAAAGTAGGTGTACAATGGCAGACTGCGCATTGGTGGATACGGGCCTACTGCTAGAGCCTCGACCTCAGAGCGGGGGAACGGGTTCGAGTCTCGGCAGTGACGCTCAACGTGCCATGATTCTGCGCAAATCACTTATGGGCAGATTTACAAGCCCCTGGCACCACTTTTGCGTTGCTTTTAACATGGGAAAAGTGACGCAAAAATGGCGCAAGGGGCTTGTCAATCTGCCCCTTAATCTCTACAGGGTTTATTTACAAGCCCCTTGCGCCACTTTTGCATCATTTTTAACATGGGAAAAGTGACGTAGGGATGGCACAAGGTGCTTGTAAATAAGCCCCCACGTGCCTAACAAAATGAATGTGTCCCTCAGTAACGCAACTGGTGTTCATGTAAAGCGCTATGATACATTCGGGTCGAGTTGGCGCTATATAAAACTCAATTTTTTTTTTTTTTAATTGCTTATCCTTTGGAACACATGACTCCTCTGATTTTCCCTGACCAGAAAACACAGTAAGGCAGAGGACGGAGGAGGCTAAGAGAACATTGTGTACTGGGCTCTGGGGAAAATTAGAAAAGACGGAGTCTGGGGATTATATTATTAGCCATAAATCTGTGGAGAAAAAGCTAAAGCGCGCAAGCTCCTTAGTGAGCTGAAAGAATTACCGTAGAGATACTGCTGCTGGCTGCCCGCGTTTGACACCGCAATAAAAGTAGCATGCTCTACAGGTGCCATTAAATGGACTTGAAAAATAACTTTCATTTTGTTAAATAGCCCACAGGCTTTGCGAAATGAATGTGCTTTATCAGGGCTAAAACACGCGTTGAGGAGCATGACACAGGGATAAAGGCAGCGCGAGATACCCATGCAGGGACACTGCTGACAAAAGGCCTCCCCTCATCACAGGAGCCAAATGTCGAAGGTGCTTTTCAGAAGTAGCATGATGAAGAGCAGGGAGGGAAGATGCAGTCAATGTTTGGTACCCGGCCAGCAGAAGCCCCGCGAAGGAAGGAAGGAAGAAAGTGGCCGACACCTTCCTGACTCCGCACCAGCTCCCCTGTGGAGCAGGAATGGCAGCACGGAGAGTGCGCTTATGAATTATATTAAAAAGACAATTCCAGAAGAGACTGGAGGTCAGAGATCTCTTTATAATAGCGAGGTGTTACCGTAAGAAGGGGGCGTCAGGCAGCTGAATCGCATAAGAGGAAATTATGGAGTGGAGCTGGCAATAAGGAACTGGCCAGTGTGCTTGACCCAGCCCTCGCTGTTAATCATAGGTTGCTAGGTGGAAGCATCATCAGTGGTTGAGGAGTGTCGTGGAATAGTCCAGTCTGGCTATTGGGTAGAAATGGATAAACAAATAGAACAAGGAGCCAGTGAATGCAAGTTTAACTTGTGAAAGCTGCCATCGGTGGCTGGCAGGGAACGCAGGTGGTGGAGCATGGGAGGGTGGGTGAAAACAACAGCAACATTAAAAAAAAAAACCTCAACTCTTTTACTATCTCCTGTCTTCTCTCCGCTTCTCTTCCTGACTCCAAGTCCGGAAGCAGGAAGCACATAGGCTCCCCTAAGCCAATCACGACGCTGCTGTCAGCATGATAGCAGCGTCGTGATTGGTCTGAGCACCGTGGTTCGGCACTCAGACAGGGACTATGAGCCAGGTGCATGTTCCCCACCAGACTGTGCATAACAGCCTGGTAGGGAACGTGCAAAGTGCGCATGACTGGCTGGCCCAAGACAGCGGACCAAACCGTCATGCACACCTAAAGTGTGCCCACCACTCCTCCCCCTGTGACCCCAGCCCCGCCCGCCCTAATCTATCCTAGCCCCTTAGCTGCAAAAAATAGAATTAGAACTTTGTTATTATCATTTTATTTTTCCACTGCTCTGAGAGCAGTGGGGCGACGCTCCTCCGCCTTAGTGGAGGAGCCGCTCCTGAAACCTGCAAAAGCTTAAGAGGGAAAATACCACAATGATGCATGGCGTTAGCATTATAGAACTGTAGCATACTGCCAGTCGTTACATGCCATCTCCCCAGTTATTGGCAAGCTAGAAACTAGAAAGAGAGAGAGGGTACTTAGTAGATGGAGTAACCTTGAGCGGGGCAATAATGCTATTGGAACATTCTCCCTATCGAGAATGGTTTGTTCCACAGAAACACAGTAATGTTGGAACACAGAGCCTACATCAGCCACAATCGAGCCTTTGACAGGGCATTTTCTTAACTTGAACTACCAACATTCCAATGTTCTAGTTAAAAGGTACGGCTCATGGCAGGGTGGCCTGTTAATTACTGCATGGATTGTGCAGGCACAAACCGATTCATGAGCATTGCTGGCACATGGTGGTAACAGTCTGGCTAGTCACAGCGAGGCACCGACAGCACAGTTAAGTTCCAAATGACTGCCGCCGAGTTAGTGCTCTCAAGCGGCTTGATAATGGCACTTTGCACTTAAGAAGTCATCAATAAATAAATGGGTCAAATATGTCCCATCCAGTGTTCCTGTACTAACATAAATCAAAGTAATGGAACCAGTGCCTCGCCGCCACTGTTTTATCGCCAGTGCTAGCTCAGCATTGCTGGACAGTGATCACAGCGTGGGAGCAGCGCGCTGCTGCAGCACAGAGCAACAAGGCAGTTCAGATCGGGGAACATCCTTTACAACGTAACTGGTACAACGCGGTACCGTTACAACGCAACTTTAACAACGAAAGTCGTTACAACGACTTTCGCTGGAGGGCGCTCTAGGATAGGGGATAGTTTAATTTACTATCCAACACCTTCCCTACAATCCACTGGGACTGGTGTTGGAATAGTAAATTAAACTATTTACTATCAGCGCCCCCCCAACGCAAGTCGTTGTAACGACTTGCGTTGTTAAAACTGCGTCCTAAAGGGACGCGTTGTAACGGTACGCGTTGTACCGTCATACATCCTTCTGACATATATAACTCAACAAATTGTGATTTTTTTAGGAAATATCCGTGGCTGTCTCTTTCTTTATTTCCTGCTCTGTTCAGCTTAGGAGCACTTAAAAGACAGTAAAGCTTGCAAGCATTTAGAGACTGTCAAACTAGTGAGCACTTAAAGATCATCAAGATTGCAAGTGCTTAGAGACTGCCAAACTTGCAAGCACTTACAGACACCATTATGGATTTTGTTTTAGCAAAGTAATGACAGATAACTGTGATTTTCAATGGATATTGCCTCTGCCTATAATACTTCAAATGGCCTCAGATGCCACAACAGAATGAATAACTGAGGGTTTCCTGCTAACAATATGATTTGCCCAGTTCCTTTCTTAGTCCATTGTTCAAATGTTAGATCCTTCAGTGGCAACTCATAGCAATGGGGTAGGTTGTCCCTGCTGATGACCCTTTGCACCATGCTGAACATGCCCTACTCACCCTGAGATGGATCACACTGAGGAGTGAGTAGTTTCAATATGTGAGAGTAGACACATCCCATTGCCAAGGTGAAAATGGCTCTCTACTTCATGACACCATTTTTGTAGTAATTTATGTAGTGTTAACCTAACTGCAGAGGGTACATAATAGAGGGATGGGTGTTACGTATTGCCATGTGCAAGGTATAGGATCGCCAGCCTTTGTTTAGAAAAGTAGATTCAATTAAAAATCTAGTATGGCGTGGTTTACAAAGCATCTTATAATAAAAATCAAGTAATAAACATAATTTCAGTATATATATATTGTAGGCTGCTTGAGCATGAAGGATCAAATGGGGGATGGTGTATTAAAAAGTTTAGGGAATTGGAGTCTTTTCTGAATGTAAGGAGTGATTATGCTCAGTGCTTAATTAGTAAAAAAAAATAAAAAATGTCTGGGCTCTCATCAGGAGGCCACTGCAGCTTGCATCACACATTGCCATTGTCTAATAACACAACTACTAACTATTACACTCTTACAACGCAGCCAAGACCTCGAATGAACTCCCACTCAGCATCAGACAACCCCCCACACTGCAAGCTTTCAGGAAGAGCCTCAAGACCTGGCTCTCGGATGAGACGAAGCTGCACGAATGCTCCCCCCCACCCCCAGCGCCTTGAGACCCTCGCGGGTGAGTAGTGCGCTTCACAAATCCCTGATTGATTGATTGATTTCAGACAGCACCACATTGTGGCACACTGCCACAAGTGCCGGCACTGGCAGTTAAGTACGGGTGCTGAGCACCGGATACCTTTGGCTCAAATTAAGCACTGATTATGCTAATCTTAGTAGGGTTGTCCTCTTGAAAGAGTGAGAAAAGGAAGAAAAATGTTGTGTTCTTATTTTATACCTTCCTTGTTTTTTGTTCTTTGAGGATGTGCGTGTGTATATACAATTGTATGAGTGTATGTTTTTCTGTGTGTGAGTTGTGTGTGTGGTATCTTTGAGTGGTATGAGTGTGGCATCCGGGAAGCATGGTTAATGAAGGACAGGACGAGGGATAGTAAAGACATGTGAATGGCAGATACCACGAGAAAAGGTACTATTGCGTGGAGGGGGCTGAGTCGATATCTCAGTGTTTGGATTTCCTAATGTATGTGTTCCCTGAAGAAAATATAGAAATAATCCAGAAGTCAAATGATTTGCTGCCTAGTTTTATTCCATTCAACCATCTCTAAATCTGAGGTTGTAGTTTGCCATCACTAATGAGCGTCAGCTCCGTTTTTGTAACATTCAATGTTAGGTAGGTAGTGCCTACCCAAGATCACTACTAGAATGTGGGCAATATTTTAGACATTGAGGGGCATATTTACAATAACTGGCGCATCCCTGCAAATCAGCAGGGATGCGTCAGTTATTGTGCGCCACAGCTCCGCCATCATGGATGCGCCGCATTTACAATGCGGCGCACCATGGTGCAAAAACGGCACAGATGCGTGACGCATCTGTGGCATAAAAGTGACGCATTGCTGGAGTTGCGTCGCAAGCGCGACGCAGCTCCAGCAATGCTCTGGGGGCCCTATCTAGTTAATGCTGCATCAATCCTTACACCTGCTTCAGGCAGGCGCAGGGTTTTGACGCAGCATGTGCCTAAAAGTGACTGAGTGAAATCTTGTAGATTTCACTCAGCCACTTTTAGGAGGCGTTCCTGCGCCGGAACGCCCCCCCCCCCCTTGCACAGGAACGCCTACATGTGGCGCAGGGCATTACAACGTGACGTTACGTTGTAAGTACCACCGCACCATGGAGCAGGATTTGCGCCGCCGCTGCGCGACAAAAGTGACGCAACGGCGGCGTTAATGAGGCGTAAGGGCTTGTAAATCTGCCCCTATGTGTCAATTGCCGATGACACGTTAAGAGAGATTTTCATGTCACTTGCATATTGTAATATTTGTAAACAGCAACATCTTAGTTAGCTAGCAACATTCTTAAGCTTGTCAACAAGAAGCCTGAATATTGTAAGGACTGGGAGGAATCCTTGCTGGACCCCATATTTGTTGGCAACTATTGACAGAGTGAACCATTTGAGGACAATGTCTGGGATGTCCTTAAGAATAGAGACAGTCTTGAGAAGTAAATATTGATCAACAGCATCAAATGCTCCAAGAGGGTGAAGAGACCCAGAAAGCTGTGGTCCCCTTAGTCTGTATTTTGCCAGACATTGTTGCCAACTCGTAGCATTGTGGTTTCAGTACTACAGAAAGATCTGTAGTCAAATTGATTGAATTACAGTAGTTGTGTTGGCCAATGTGAGCATGGAAACTCATTGCCAATGCTTTATCAAGTATTTTGCCCAGCAGTAGGAAGGGTTTCCGATGGGCCAATACTTGCCTGGTCATCAGACTCCACAAGGACAATTTCCAATTGGTAGGAGTATACATCTCTTTTCCGTGCAAAGGGAAGGTTTCAGTGCAAAGGGAGATTACTGAGGAGTGACAGAAAGGGGAAAGAGGGCTGTGAGAGGAGGAGCCGATGAAGAGCGAGGCAAGTATGCTATACCATGTTGCTTTGAGGTACCAAAGTACATCAGTTTCAACATCATTTGTGAGAGACAGAAAGGATTACCAAGGAAAGATATCCTGAGGTGGGATCTAGGACCTGGATGTGTTGTAGGTTACAAAGTTTGAAAATGTTGCATTATTAATTTGGGAGCAAATAAGTAGTTCATGTTTGTTGCCTTCTCAACTGAATGCAGCCTCACGTTGACATGAGTAGCTTTTCATAGTATTTGACTGTTTGTATAGTGATTTGTCTTAGTTTTTTGCCTTTTGATGATTTTGGTGTACTGTTCTTATCTTGTCTGGGTGATGGCATGTTTCCAGGAAGAACATGCAGTTTTGAGGACAAGAGCACCTTTAGAACATTTGCATTAGTGCCAGATCATTTATGGTATCATTTATCATTTATCGATTTAAGGGCGTATTGAGGGACATTGTCTCGCATTTCAATTTTCTGTGTTTAAGGTTCTTGGGTTTCCAGAAAATGATACAGATGTGAAGCTGAGCTCTTCTAGGAGGGTACCCACATGTTCTGGTTCATGGAAGTGTAGGGTAGGTGGATTTTCCACTTCTTCAAAGAAGCCGGTAATTCCGGAATAGCAGATTATCAGCATTACCTCAAGGAAGTCTGTATAATTAGAATTCATATTTTTCCACATAGGATCTGCAACCCTAGTATTGCTTTTATGCAGCATTGTTATATATTCTAACGGCAATAGTTTCCTTAAAAGAATTACCTTCGTTTACTCTAATACAATTACATTTTAATACACTTGCTTTTTTCCCGTTCCTTTGGGTATTGTGCACCCTAATATCCAGAAAAAAATGCTTCTTTGTCTAGTGGATATTAATTCTTGGGTAGAACTTATTTTGGATACCACTCTTGGGCAACAAGTTTTTGATAACCCAAACAACTGCATTTATTCAAAGGTGTGGACTTAATTTAAGAATTCTGACCAATCACTTAATTAGATTGCTGCATGAATCTTTCAATTTGAATAGGAAGCGATCTAGGCCCAGGTTTACTAATATTTTGTGGAAGGCAGCGCAGCAACAGAAGTTGCTGCCCTACCTTGTGACAAAGAGACAGAAAAAATGTGCCCTACCTACTAAGGTCCCCCAGCTCTGGTGTACTTTTGGCTGCCACGCGCCAATGCGCACACCCTTGTGCCATCGTGCAAGGGGGTGTGTTTTCTCTAAAGCATAGGTTTTTTACTGGAACTTTGACTTAAGAATTTTCCTACTTTGTATTTTTGCTGTAAAATGTGACACACAAGAAAAAATGGAAAAATAAGTAGAAATTAAAATGTTTTACCTTGATACCATTGTCTCTAGGTGGCATAAGGTTTAGTTGCACTTCTCAGTCTACTAATGTCGGTAGAAGTGTACGAAAACCGATGGGTGGTTTCACGGGAACTCCCATGTAGCATCGAATGGACTCCTTCTTGACATAAAATAGGACAAAGTAGCATACTGTATTTCCTTGGGAAACTTTTTCGCACAACTCTGGGTTTGCGTATGATAGTAAAGAATATAGCATGTTTAAAAATAAGTGCTTTTATTACACGGTATTTAACAATGCGGTTGTTACAACGACCGCGTTGTTCCAACGTGATGCCATTACTACGCAAGTCATTACATCGACTTGCAGTAGATGGCGCCATAAAATTAGGAATGTATAATTTACTAATCCAAATCCAGCCTACGCAACAGTAGGGAAGGTGTTGGAATGGTAAATTATACTATTCCTTACGTTAGAGCGCCATTTACTGCAAGTCGATGTAATGACTTGCATAGTAATGGCATCGCGCTGTAACAACGCGGTCGTTGTAACAACTGCGTTGTAAAGGCATCGCGGTCTAATGACCACGATGTAAAGGTTGTTTCCCGATAGCAAATCGCATCTCAACACCTTGTTCAGGGTTTGTGTCACAAAACCCAGCGCATAACAACCACATGAGATATTACTGATAACTTGTGATTCAAGGGCACAACCAGGGTGCACTCTATGCACGAGTGTGGGCTTTTCAAGGAATGGGAAATGAAATGGTTTGCAAAGGGTCCAGAATGAGGAGGTTCTTTTATCTAATGAGGCATGCATAAGCATGTCTTATTTTCATAAGCATAAGATTAGATTAATGCGTATTAGCATGAGAATTAACATAATTATAGGTGTCTCTGTTACTGAATAGACCTGAATCTTTTTTTGTTTCATGGAAACATCTGCGGTTTACAAAATTTCACTTCGAAAATCCAAGGCGCTGTGTAAAACAGTCCTAAAGAAAAGACACAACTCATGAGATGTCGTGAATGTTTTATGGTAGTTCACAAATTATGTCAACAACCATTATGTGCCGAAATTTTCACAAAATGCACCACAACAGCGGCACCATGAAATTCTGTGAAATTTTCATGGACAGTTGTTGAAAACCTATGGTGCTCAGTTTTGCACATAAAACACATTAGCAGGAAATTTACACAAGTTCACAATTTTGGTCAAATGTTTTGCCCAGGTTTATTCATGAGCTCACGCTCCATACACTGCTGTGCTTCACAGAGTAAATGAGGGTTCAAATGCACCTCCCCTGCATCGTTGTTTTTAACAGGTTAAAACAGAGTGGTGGAAGCCAGAGATGCACGTGCCACCTCTGGAGCCTAATCCACCTGTTGGGGAGATCTGGTGGGGGCACTTAGCTTAAATGCACTTCGTAAAGATCATGTATGCTGTAGTTACAGATTGTGGGGCTCATTTACAGCAAAATGATGCAACGCGGTGCCGCAAGCCAGCGGGCTGCGCTGCACCATAAAGAATGTGCAGTGATGCTTCGTATTTATGGCAATATGACGCATCCCTGTCCTTTCCGTTGCGCTGCCACCTTTTTGGTAGCCGTGCACCTATACAGACACCCTAGCGCCATGGCACAAGGGTGCATGTGTTGAAATCCAGCTGTTTTTATGTAGGAAGGGACACCGTCCATCACAATAAAAATCGTTGCACCTGCCCTTGGGAGGTGCACAATTCTGACGCTTTCCCAGATTTCCACTATGTTGTAAATCTGGGAATGTGTGAAATACAATGGGCGTTAAGTGGGAACACCCGCCGTAACGCCCATGGCACGCCTCCCCGACACAGTATGAGGCAACGCAACGATGGGCGCTGTGGTGCCTCACACCATATCTACGGTGTGAAACACGGGTTTCCGCGGTCTTGTAGATATAGACCTGCACTGTGCGCCTCCGAAGCATCACAAAAGTGACGTTCCAGTGGTGGAAATGTGCTGCAAGGGGATTGTAGATAAGTGCCTGAGTGGCATACAACACATTTAGCATGCACATCGAGTAACTAACCGCCTTGGGCATTTACATACTAAAAAAATATATTATATACCTTGATATTAAGAAAAGAGAAACTTCTTGGATTTCTCTTAAAGATGGCCTTTAAGTTTCTGGGTTCCTGTAAGGGAACTAAGGATTGAACTACGCAATAAATGCTTCTATGTCTGGGGGTGGTGTGAAAGAGGGATATGTAGAGTTGTATGAAATTGAGCAACTTTTTCTCGTGAAATTTCACGACATTCCATAATGCTTATGTAGCAAAATGTGTTTGCTGCTATCTTACATCCGTTTTTTTTTTTTTTTAAACAAGAGCATGCACCTTGCCTAAAACAAATTCTTGTGAGATAACAAGAGGGACACATTTTCTGTGCAAACCCGTGCCTTGAATTTCGAGCAATATAAAATGTTCAGGAAGTTTACACATGTCCCCATAGTAATTACAATTTTATTCAGGCGTAATCCCAAAGTATTCTTATTCCAAAATATAAACTCCAAGATATCGAAAATAGCAATATTTCTGAATGTAAGTATATATAGGTAAGTACGAAGATGTGGCGTTATGAATATTAAAGCTATACTTCCCTTTATGCAAACCTACCTTTGCCACATTGTGGCGGTTGACATGTTCGCATCGACATTCTGGCAGGGATATATTATAACTCGAGTAAAAGCAAACACGCTTATAAATAAGGCATTCAAGAACTGGAAATTCTGCAGTTCAGCCACTAGGTGGCAGGAGAAGCACAGAGTAAAAAAGACGTGCCGTTTCCCACCGCGAAAGAGAGCCAAAGATAACCTCGTAATAGAGGAAACTAAGCACATACGTGACCATCAAGGCATTTAAATCTGTGATGCGGTCCCCGAGCAGCTCTTCAGAATAGGACTGGAGTTTATGTCCAGAACATGAACATATTTTCGCAATCGTATTTAGGAATTAACAGCCTGATTCATGTACATGCCGTTTTGCGTGTCCCTAATAGCGAATCATAGCGATTCGCTATTGAGGACACGCAAAACGGCATTCATGTAGGAATTGCTACTTAAATAGCGATTCCTACATGTTCTTTATTTGCGAGTAGCAATTTGCTACTCGCAAATACTCCCCATTCATTCCTATGGGCCAAGAGGCCCATAGGAATGAATGGGGATTTGCGAGTAGCAATTTGCTACTCGCAACTAAGATAGCGATTTTAAGGGTGCCAGGGGTGTCCAAAGGACGCCCTGTAGCACCCCTAAAATGCACTTTTGGACAGGTGTTGCGCACACACATGTCCAAAGGACATGTGTGTGTGCTACATGCAACTTTGAAAAATGCTTTTAAAAGCATTTTTCTGAGTTTTTGCTATTTACCGACAGGTCTGACCTGTCGGTAAATAGCGGCCCCAAAAGTCCAAAATCGCTATTTTGTTTTGTGTCATGAATAGCATTTGAGGAATCTCTATTAGAGATTCCTTAAATGCCATTCCACGCAAATATGCGAATTCTTACATAGCGATTTTTGCATTTGGTATCATGAATACCAAATGCAAAAATCGCACTCGCAAAGGGCCAGATTCTCAGAATCTGGCCCTTTGCGAGTGCAATTTACCTACATGAATCAGGCTGATAATACCCAGAGTCGAGAGGATGTTGCATTATGGCCAGAGGGACTATTTTGGAACTGGGGAAGGAACCAGGGGGCATATTTATCATTGAGCTTCCTCGCCTTGGCAAGGCAACAATTAACATGTATCAAGCCACTCAAGGCCACCTTGCATGGCCCTGCGTGTCTTGATACATCTTGAGTAACGCGACACAGTGCAAATCGCGGTGTTGCGTCACTCTGCCACAGGGAGGCGTTCTATGGGTGAAGCGCATCCACCAATGTATTTTGGTGCTTTCCACATTTACCATAACTGGTAGCAGTAGGAATGCATCAAAATGCTACGCCTCCCCAGGTGAGGTGTAAGAAGGGAAAATATCTTTTATTCCTCCTCGTTTTGATCCTCTTTCTGTGTGTGTTGCAGAAAGAGGAAAATGCTTGTGCGAACTGTTTTTGGGCAGGAAGGTGTTACTTCCTGCCCACAACAATCCTGCTTACAATGCAGGCACCCTGGCATCAAGAAGCATGGGTGCCTGCATTTAAACTAGGCAGTATGTTATGCGCCAGTGCAAGGATAGGACAGGAATGTGCCGTATAATGTTAAATGGGGCGCATTCCTGCATTTCATGCAGCACAGCAAGGTGGCTTGCTGCGTTCCGCTATGTGAAAGCTGGATGTATGATGTTACAACGCATGCTATTACAACGCATGCCTTTACGACGCAAGTCTTACAACGCAAGTCATTACAACGACTTGCGTTGGGGGGCGCTGGATAGTGAATAGTTTAATTTACTATTCCAACTCCAGTCCCCGTGGATAGTAGGGAAGGTGTTGGACAGTAAATTAAACTATTACTTATCCTAGAGCGCCCCCCAGTGCAAGTCGTTGTAAAAGTTGCGTTGTAATGGTTGCGTCGTAAAGGTACTTCGTTGTAACAGTTGCGTTGTAAAGGATGTTTCCCGTGAAAGCTTGATAAATGTGCCCCGAAGTTCAAGTCTCAGCGTCAGCTCAGCATCCTGCAATTCTAGGCCAATCATTTTGTCTCCCTATGTCATAATTTTGGGTCGAGTTCTTGCTATATAAAACTGCTAAATAATAACAGTCATTGATGGTTATTTCTCTAGTCTGATGACAGCCATTAGGCAACACCCCAATGAGGAGTTAGTTGGATAATGGACATAATGATTCATCAATGCGTGGGTGAAAATAATGTCTGGGATTGTTTAGAAAATGGTGAATCAGAACTACAGGTTGTTATGACATTTCTGAAGAGAGAGACCGAACGAACGACAGAGAGAGAAATAACGAGAAGCAGAAGGAACGGTGTATCAGAGAGTGCAAGAACAGATAGAGAAAAGAGTGCTTGAGAGAGATGGAAATGAGGTAAGAAAGGAGAGCGATCAAGATCATGCGAGTGAGTGCATCAGCAAGTAACGGGAAAAAGTGAGTGCAGCATGTGAACGACATTTTGAGAGAGTGAGCGAGTATGGATGTGCGAGAGAAAGGGTTTGGAGGCCTCATTTGCAATATTTTGAGGCACGGCAGTGCAACAAGCCTTCCTGCTGAGGTGCTGTGGGTAAAAAATAAAGGGCAGGAATGCACCGTATCTACAAGATATGGAGCATTCTGAACCTTTTCCCCTGGGCTGGCTCACAATGGGCTGTCATGTGTCAACATGGTGCAAGGGTGTCTGCAGTGTAGGGGTGATTGGTTTTGTGCAGGAATGGACACCTTCTGTCACAAAAACAATCCTGAGAGGTGTTTTTCTCTTTCTGTGTGCGCTGCTGAATACAGCGCACATAGAAAAAGGAAAAATGAGGAGAACTAAAGGTATGTCTCCTCGTCGCTCATCCCTTACGTATCTCCTAGGGAGGCGTAGGAATCTGGCGCTTTCCTAGGTTTACAAAACCGTGTAAATCTGGGAATGTGTCAGGTTTCATTGATGTTGCGTGGGAACACCAACAGCAACACCCATGGAACGCCCCTTTCAGAGAGTAATGTGTGAAAGAGGCCCATATTTACAAGCCCATTAAAAGACACACAAGATGGCTTTATGTGGCATTGTAAATATGTGCAGGCATACTGCGCTGCCAGTGCGTAAAAAAAAAGTGACGCACCGGCGGCGCAATGGGCTTGTAAATAAGTCCCTGAGTGTACAAGGAAGGAGGTACATTGTGCCTGCAGCTGTGGTGTTGTCATTTTAGCAGAGTAATTATCAGGTGTTACTGTAGTCATTTTTGAACAGGAGATGGATGAATGGCTTTATTGGGCCTTCCAAGTTCAAATATGTGACCTGGAACTCTTGCTTCTCACTCGCACTAACACAAAAATACAGTTGTCAGAAAGGAACTCTTAACTCACTGAGCCACCGTCGTGCCTGAACAATGAGTGGCACTGCTGTTTGCAGCTTTAGGGTCTTACCAGGAGGTCATCTGGAACACACATGGGTGATGGCAGCCTGTCAGTCGGGCTTAACCGAATGCTGTGGGCCAGCTGATGGCAGCCCTGAAGGCCAGAGCAAGCGGCAATGGCTCCCTCTTCGCAAAGGCACCTAAGCCGTGATTATCTGAACATGGAGGGAATGAGGCACCCACTGTTCAGATAATTCTACGACATCCCTTGGTCAGGATTCACAAAGAATCTCGTTGGCACGTGGGTTGGGAAACACGGGAGATATAGTCTGTGCAGACGAGCCAACTTCTTCACAGAGGAATGCTGTATTCATGCCCACTGCTGATTACACATGCCATCCATGCCCTCTGGAAGGGCCAGCGGCTGGTGTGCAAGGCAAACACAAAACACTGATTTAGGCCCCGATTACGAGTTGCTCATTATATTCCGACCCATGCGTAAACACCTCTTTGCGTATGGCTTGGAATTAAGAGTTTGAAAGTATTTAATGATTATCAGATGTGTTAAATAATTCAACCTTTGTTAAATTTCAGCAGGTCAAACCTACCCAAATGTAACAGGGGGAAAACATACAGTATTTACCATATCATGCAGATTTTGGCATCTTAAACCCCAAAATCTGCATGTTATTCCCCACAGACTTGTAATAGGTGTATTTATCACAACAGATAAAGTACCCCATGGTATCATTATTTATCAGGTGCATTAAATAACACCTAAACTTGTAATCAGGCCTTTACCACTGAAACTGAAGAACAACATGACAAGACATAATGTGGTCACAAAGGACTGACTGGTGACAAATGAAGAAACAAAACAAGGACCGAACCTTTTTGCAACATAAAGCTCAATGCTAATGGAAGGATGTATGACATTACAACGCATGCTTTTACCACGCCTGCCTTTACAACGCGGTTTTTACAACGGAAACCTTTACAACGCATAGCGCTTTGGGGTGCTGGATAGTGAATAGTTTAATTTACTATTCCAACTCTAGTCCCCGTGGACACTAGGGAAGGTGTTGGATAGTAAATTAAACGTATTCCCTATCCTAGAGCGCCCCCCAGCGCAATGCGTTGTAATGGTTTGCGTTGTAAAAGTTGCGTCGTAAAGGCACTGCATGGTAAAAGTTGCGTTGTAAAGGATGTTTCCCCTAATGGAAAGGACAGCAGAACACAACAGCATGCATGATGTCACACAATCCATCCTGGCAGGACAACAGCATTATAAAAAGTGATGCAGCTGGCACCAAATGCATTATCAACATCACAACATGCAAAGCACATACATCATCTGCAAACGTGACAACACAATTATGGATCTAACAGCCAATCAAGCTGAAAACAGGAACGCAAACAAGCAACTCTTAGGTCAAGAAATAGGAAAAGGTGGCAATGTACCCACCATGCAACACCAAGAGGCCCAGCAGTACCACAGCACTGAATTATCACGCCACGGTGACGAAGTAAAACCACACATGGATGGATTGTTTTCCTTCCTACCTGCCAAATCCAAAGTAGTTACTTGTACACAGCGGGCGCACATGCCGCCATCTTTGTGAGTGAAGCCTCTGTTGACATGTTTGTCACTGGGAAGATGGGAGCTCAGGGCGGAGTTAATTCTAGCTATTTGAGGGTGATGACGTGGTTTTGTGACAATTATGTCACCCCACCTGTAGGGAGAGGCTTGCTGAGTAAATAGCTCAGTCTCCTTAGATCAATGACGCAGCTGCACGTTGACAAACACAACGATATTGCTTAATTTGGACCACGGTGCCATTTTATTCTGGAACCGGAAGTGACCACAATATTTTATGACATCTTGTTGTAAGTTTTGTTGCAGCTAATATTGTGTGTCTGATATAATTGCTGACTGTTCGACACTGACCTGTGCATATTGTGGTTATGAATACCAAGCGATAAAGTCAGCAGAAATTGGTGGCTCAAAACCGCCTGGTCTTTTGGCTCAGGTGACCTATGTATCTACTTCAAGAACCTGTTTTCTTAACTCATGGCCATGGGTTCAATTCCTGCCAATGACACTCAACCTTTCATCCTTTAGCGGTCAACAAATTAAATACCACTGACTTGGGCAAAAATAAATAGCAATATTCGGTGCCAAGATCCGCCACTTATTCTTAGCCAAGGCCCCCCACCGTCCCCCTTAGGGGTGAATGCACATTTTTAGAAATAGATGTGTTATGTTGCTTTGGTCGGTAGAATTGCACTCAATTTGTTGAGCCCTCATTATGGGTCCACATACTTATGTCCTTAAAATGTTGAGTATTCTGATTTCAATTCTCTGCAAGACAAAACTCAAAGACACTCTTCTGGGGGGGACAACTTTTTGGCCACATTGATTTCCCCATAACATATTTTGGGGCACCCCCATGGTCACACTGAAACAGGTCTTTCAAAACTTGTGTTGCCACAACAACCTAGTTACTCCCAGCTTGACTCACCTCCCACTGGCCCTGGGCCGTCTGGTTCTTCAGTTGGACCTTCCAGTCCTCGGTGTTGGGTTCCGCGCAGTGGTGCATGGTGAGGATCACAGGGCGCGTCAGCAGCGAACCCTGGGGCCCGCAGCTCACCACAGGGGTCAGAAGAGTCTGGCTGTCTTCAATGGGTGGCCTGTTGGGGTCATAAAAAGTAGAGAATGACAAAAGAGGCCACAAGAAGCTGCTAGCAAAGTAGTTTCGCAACACAGAAAGGAGGACAGAATAGGAGCTGGTTGTTTAGGCTTGAAACTCTCACATGCGGGCTTATTTACAAACCCTTGCGCAGCCGGTGCGCCACTTTTAACATGAGAAAAAGTGACGCCCGGCCGGCGCAAGGGTTTAAAAATAAGCACCATAGCCTTTTCCAGTTTTTTCACATATTACTCTTTGCATACCCAAGGAAAGAATACTCCTAGGGCCAGACCTACTAAAAACAGCGCAGCACAGCAACTAAAGCTGTGCTAAGGAACGAGAACACTCAGAGCCATGTCTGCTGTGATATGGTGCTGCTGCTTTCTTCTTCAGCGCTGCAGCACAAACAGGCTTCCTAATGCGCTGCACATACTTTGCACCAAGGTGCAGGAATTACAAAGTTTCTCCTACGCAGATAGAACTGTGCATCCGAAACCCCTGGGGTATAGTTACAAAGAAATGGTGCAGCGCTGCGCTGCAAGCAATTCGCAGCGCAGGTATGCACCGTATTTACATTATTATGACACACCCCTGTGTTTTCCCTAGTGCTGGCGCTAAAAAATGCTACCTATCCTACACACAGCAGAAAACCACATTAATACATGGAAGGCATTAATCAAGTGTGCAGATGTGTCCCCCTACCATTTCACATATGCTGGCTGGCGGCATTAAAAACGCACTGCCATGTTTATTGCCTCTTTGTGTGCCGTTTTATGTGGTGCAGAGGCCCAATAAACCATACAGCTTCAGCGGTGCTGTGAAGGCCTTGCTGCAGAAAAAGCCACTTGGGACACACAACAGTCACACATCTGGAGAAGAGCCCGCCACAAGAGGGTAACTTGCAATCACAGTTTCCCTCCAAAGGCATTGCACCAGTACAATGAGTTAGAAATCCAGCACAGAAGACCAGAAGTAATCTTTTCAATTTACAAGAAAAAACCTGCTTCCATCTTCGTTTCGTGAATTTAGATCAAAGCAGAACCCTATATAATTGCCGGCAAACTTAAGGTTTTCGCACACTACAAAATGGCTCACAAATGTGACTCCGTGAAGTCCTGCTGTAGCGGAGCAGCATTCGCAATAAACAGCTGGGTACGGGACAGTAAAACCATCCTGGCTAGAAGGTGATACTCAATATTCCTTACCGTGAAGGCTTTGCGGCCTGACAGGACGAGTCGGTGTGTGGTGCCAAGTGGCTCCACCCCCTTCGTGGCACTGTTCATCCCAAGGCCTTTGAGCACCTGTGTGGTGACCTGCCTAAGATAGATTCTGAGGAGCTCTGGCCATGCTCTTTAAAAGAACTTTAGCTTTTCAACCCAGAACACTCCCTTTGCCAATATGGCAGTTCACATTATGTTGAAATGCTGTCTCCTCAGCCCCCTCCCATTCTGTTGCCGCTCCTCTCTGCTTCTTCAGCATATACTTCTGCTGTGAAATATCAGTAGAAGAACCTGGGTGGCCTGTGCTATATCGATAAATGAGCCTAGTAAAAAATAAGACTGTCCTCCTACTAAAGAAATGACCCTGTCCTCGGCTGGATCCACCATCCTCTGTTCTCTCAGAAATTTGGCAGTCTGTCAGAGTAGGGATTTTTTCTGGGTGGCAGGTTACTACACTTCTGAGGCATTTTTATTTGTTTTGTTTTTTTTGTTTTATGTTATGTCGTTGGCATTTGTGTAGCACACAATCTGCTATTTGTTACGCCTGGTAGTGCAGACCAAAGTCTGATTCTTCCTAATACTCTGGCTATTGTGTTCTGGTCCTTCTCTGGTTGGAATGTAACGTCATGCTTGTGATGAGTGTTTTGTGGTATGGACAGGCCTGCTGTAGAGTATTTGCCAATTGCTTATGCACCTCTTAGAAGTAACAAGCTCTTCAAACATCAGCAGTGCTTAATTTGAGCTGGTGGTTTCCGATGCTTGCCACTGGCACTTAATTGTCAGCACCTGCACTTAATTGTCAGCACCGGCACTTATGACAGCTGCCACACGATGGCACTGTTTGTATAATTTAGAGATGAGCAGAACAGCAATTGTTTATTAATTCCGTATGCATTAAAAACAACTAATACCTGCCGGCCAAACTATTTTTTATAGTTTTGTGGTCCTGGAATAGCCTGAATTGTCACACTTGTAGCAGTATGCTGTTAATAGTTGTGTAGGGACTGTCAATGGCAACGCTGACAGTGGCAATGGGTGGTGCAAGCCGCAGAGGCCACCTGACTAGAGCCCTAGCACTTATTTTTTTTTACAAAGTAAGCACTGCACATCAGCAATCCAAGGCCGTCTCAAGAAGGACAAAACTGTGTGAATGCTGGGTTAGCGGTTACAATATCCAAAAGTTAGAATGGTTGTGAAAACTACAACCAAACAGGACAAAAAATACCAGTGCAGGAACACTAGGAATAATGAGGGCGAGTAACAAGCACGTGCACTGATTAAAATATGTCGAGCTCCCACAGGTGTGAATTGTTTGCTTTTCTTTGGTACTAAAAAGGTGTTATCAGCATAATGATTTAGAACAGGTCAGTTACGAGGTAGTAATTCGGAAGAATACAGGGATGTGCCGCCCAACTACTGTGATTTAGGCTCCCCCTCTAAAGCGCGGCACATGGTATGCCCCAGCCATGGTAGACTGTGGCAAAGAAGGCGCTCAGGTGGAGTCGTTCGATTAGGAGCTCACCAAAAAGGAAAGCACAAGTGGGTGGCATACGTCTTACATCATTACTGACTGCACACTACCCCCTCCCGAAGAATATTCAGTTTCTTAATTTTCACTTGAAAACTACCCAACAGGTTGTTTCCATCAAGCCTTCTTAGCATTGACGACGGCTGAGAATTGCCTAATACGTTTTCCCCAGTGTTTCCTCGTTATGTGAATAACAGATGTGTATAAATATCACTGGGATTTGGGGCATTCCAGGAATGCAAATGCAGGAGGAGCACATGTGATTATTTTCAGAATTAAATTTGGCTGGAAAATGCGGTGGTGATTCAAAACTATACTGATCAGATGCAAGCTGCACTACTTTTCGGGAACATACTGTAATTGCCTTTATGTAGCACTTACTACCCATGACGAGGCATCAAAGCGCTTTTTCGGTGAGTAGCACGCTACACCGGAACCCATAAAGCATTAGTGGTGAATTAGTACAACTCCAGTCTATGTCTAGGAGGATCTATATTGTTCAAGAACGTGCAGGTGACACTTGTGAACACGTAAAGTAAAACATTTTTTTCTTATTTTCTTGTTTTTAAGCAGTAACGAGATATGGTCCTGTAGAAAGCAGCGGACACCATTATGGGTCCACTTACTGCAGAAACATGTTGACCTTATATAAATGTATATGGTAGCTATCTGTTAAACCTACCATTACTTCCGCACCAGTTTTAAGTATTGGAAACACGTGAGGGACCTAATAAATAATTTTTCCTCCCGGGTCTCCAATTTTAGAATTTGCACTTAGTCACACATTATTATTTTCACTTATATTTTTTTACGCACTGCTTTGTAGTTATCAGTCCATGGTCACCTTCCTGAAAACAATCCACACACAGGGGCACCCACTTTTGAAATCATAAGTAGCTGCAAGAATACTCTCCTTGGTGTGAGGAGGCCCAGATGATGACAAGGGCGGTATCGGACGTTAACTGATGGGTACTTTTTCAGAACATGGGAGTATCCGATTGTGCCTAATGTATGTTTTGGCAAATTGCACAATATAATTTGGAATAGAGCTACACCACAGGCACTGTGTCATGGTTCATGTTTTTTAGACCCACAGATACTTTTTGTTGTTTAGACTGTCTTTCTTTGGGGGACGTATCTGTGCTTGGTCATTAAATTATTTCCCCTGGGACCCTCCTTCTAAATGGTTGTTGTTATGAATTAGTACAGTGAAACATGAAAGTAATTTAAGCAGTGAATATGTTAGTCAGTTATGTGGATTGCGAAGGATAGTGGAGGGATAGAAGAGGAAAAAAGGTTTGCATTTATATAGCGATTGCTGCCCTTGATGGGGTGTTGAAGCGCTCTTTCGGCGAGTAGCACGCTACATCAGAATCCATAAAGGATTAGTGGTAAATTAGTGTAGTGAAGAAAATATGAAAGTCATTTGAGTGGTGAATATTTTAGTCAGTTATTATATCATACCCTTGGATCAGAATACAGAAATTGCGTACTTGGTGCTAATTTGCTGCAGTCTGTTATAAAAAACATATTAAATACTGCAAGCATATGCTATTTTGTGCCATTGCTGTTCCAAGGAGGTTGTATCCAATATACAAGTAGTGTTATCGACCTTCCAAGGTATCGACTTCACTAAACTTACTAATGATACGTAGATGTGGAATTATGAATATTACGTTTGCAAATCCATATGCATGCTTACTCTGTGGATTTGATATATTTGTAGGCCAATGGTATTGACCATGACATTGTGACTTTCAACCATTCTGATGCATCAAAAATCAAGGTTCATACTTTATGTGGATAAAATATGAATATTCACTTTTACTGGTAGTAATATGCAATTACCCCCAGGGTGAAATATTTACCATGTGTGTTAAATACCTACTGTTTCAAGATGTCGGCAGAAAAACAAAGCATAACATCCGAAATCATTTTTTAACACACCAAATTCTGCATGTTTTGCTTTTTTTCTGTGTCTTTTTATCTGTAGATTAACCTATTAGAATGTATCAGGGGAAAACTAAGTGTGTGGGAATTATCAAACAACTCTTAATTCCAATTGCTATGCAAACATGGGCTTGCACAGAGATCGGAATGTATCCCTGAATCCGAAATGAGGGCTTTAGAGGGTGAAGCAGAAGGAAAAAAGGAAGAAGAGAAAGATGGAAAAACAGTGATGAAGAAAGAAAGCAGCAGTTAAAACCTGAAAGAGTGAGATAAAGGGGCAGGGAGTACCTGGTGGCGGGTGAAAGAGGCATCGGTTGGAATTAAGACTACATAGGCAAAGGCTTTTGAGCATAACTTTGAGCCATGGCACTTATTCTTTTACAAATTACGCATTGCCGGAATCACTCCACTAGATGGCAGTAGCACGCAAAGCATGAGCACCAACAGCTGATTCAGTCTGGAAAGAATGTGCACAAATGGTTTTGAAGGGCTTGATTTCAGAAAGAGGACACAGGTGGGATGTTCTCAATCAGAAAGTGGAAAGGACACACACTTAAGGGGGGAATAGGAATAGAATCTGCCATAGAGTACGCACAGTCATGTGTGGCTCTGGTGATAAGGGGACAGATTTTCAAAACTGACAGAGAAGTAGAACTAAAATAATAGCCCTCTTCAAAGAAGTCTACAATAACACAAAAGCTAGAGACAATGTTAAAAACGATTAATAGCAATATCCATTGCACAACGTTTTGGTGATAATCAGAGAGGATATTAAATGCAAATGTTCTGATCCTTATTATTCTTCCATATACAGCATAAAACATGGCAATGACTAAGTCAGGTCAGGGTTGAGGTTGTGAACCATGGCAATTTGAACTGCTGATATGGTGGTGCCAACAGACCTGAACTGCTCCAGGCAATTGTTTTTATAGTCATGCCTGAATTGCAGGTTACAAATGCAAGTTTTTAAAAAAAAAATTAGGGTGGCATATGATACATACTTAAGGAATGCTCATGTATGCCTTGTGGCATGCTACATGTCAAACTCGGCTGTTACCCCTACTCTCTGAATGAAGTTGAGAGAATGGAGACGTTATTTTCTAAAGGCAAAGAGACGCCTTTAGAGCAGTGATACTCAAAGTACAGCCCAGGGGTCCACTTGCGCCCCTCTTGACCTTTACATGTAGCCCCCTTGATGAACAGCAGCACGAGCTGCTGTTTAGTTGCTGAGCTCTAACATTCAGATTTTTTTTAACTAAACGGGCAAGCATATATTAACCTGCAAATAAATGATTACCCCTATATTTAACATTTTTTAGACCTCCTGGCACAATCCCTGACCCAACCAGATCCCCTACCGTCACCCTGCTGGCATCAGTGCAGCCCTCGAACCCACCACAGCCCATACTTTGTGGCCCCTGGGCAAATGTTTGCGAGTACCCATGCTTTAGAGCGTGCTGTAACAAGCATCATCAGAAGAAAGTGTCAGCTCTATAAGCAGCATTTCAAGGGCTGAACTCTTGATCACTTGCCCCCACTCTCAAAACCGTGAAATGTATACAATTTGGAGAACACTGCCAGGACACTGGGTGATACTTCTAAAACGTGACTGTCCTGGACAAACCAGGAGGTTTGATCACCATATGTGATGGCACCTGTGGAGCCATTAAGGACACTACCTGTCCAATGGCATAGCAAAGATGCAATGTATCACAGTGCCAACAAGGAAAATAGTTCCCATGACTGCTTGTTGAGTAACAAAAAACCTAAGGAGCCTCGGGCCTCTGGACCACGGGGCAACTGCACCTGCATTATCGTTGAGTGCTACAACCCTATACTTGTTGATAGTTGTAACTTCAATCCTAAATGGGATGAGCCCTCAAAACATATGAATCTTCGACTGATTCACTCTGTGATGTAATTTGCATGATGGGTGATTAAGGGGTTCATATAAGCAAGTAGGAGGGCACAAGTTTTCTCTTAAGTTTGGATGCTCCAAGAGTCTGCAGAGTGCCCACTCTTAGATAAGGAATGGAAGTGGAATGTCCCAAAAATTATGCCACGATTAGTAGCATTATTCATTTCTGAAACCTAGCCCTTCTAAATGGCACCCCAGACATCAACCACCATCCCGAAACCTTGAACCACACCATTCTTAAAACCATTATTGGCAGATCTGTGTTGCCTGTCAGTCTTTTGGCATAGTCAGTGCTGGTTTTGGCATGTTTTTGTACCCTTTCATTACTGGGATACTGACATGCTCTTGTCAATCTAAAACAAACATTGGCTAAAAATAAAAAAATATTTTGGGTTTGAAAAACACACATTGCCATAATAGTTCCTGTGACTTATTAGAACTACTTTGCATGCAGTATGCTCCTTGTGAAGGGGAGGAATGCCATCACTCATAGTGAAGTTAGGCAATGGCTGAGGTGGGCCGATCCAGTGCCCCATTCTGTAAGCTGTAGTGGGTAGAACAAAAATGTGAATGACACAATAACAGCCCAATGGATGAAGAAGGTTGGTTGAAATCCCCCTGTAAGTATATTATACATATAATTTTAGTCAGATCAAAAGATCTTGGCTAGCTCCACAACTAAAAAGATTGCCTGCAAGCTAGAGGTGGGCGAGTCACTGCAAGCTCAAGACAGGCTCCGGACAGATGCCTAGCTCTGGCTCAGCTCAAGTTCCTCGTGGAACCTCAAGTCCAAAACAAGCCAAACTTTCACAGGAGGTGATGTGGCCTAGTGACTACATCTGCCGTCCATGTGGCATGGGGAACCAGGGGAAACATCATTTACAACGCAACTTTTACCACGCAGTGCTTTTACATCGCAACTTTTACAACGCAAACCATTACAACGCATTGCGCTGGGGGGCGCTCTAGGATAGGGAATAGATTTAATTTACTATCCAACACCTTCCCTACTATCCACGGGGACTGGAGTTGGAATAGTAAATTAAACTTCACTATCCAGCACCCCTTAGCGCTATGCGTTGTAACAGCATGCGTCGTAAAAACTGCGATGTAAAAGCATGCGTGGTAAAAGCATGCGTTGTAATGTCATACATCCGGAACCAGGTCTGAGTCCTAGCAAATTCCCCAGCGAAACTGCCAAAGATAAAATTTACATTTTGACGGTCACCCATGCTCTAATATCATCCTTCAAGACCTATAGACAATGCATTAACATTTGACGTCAGAAAGTGAAGCCATGCAGTGACTGAATTGCACAGTATGAAACTGGAAAATCTGGTGTCTATCCAGACTTCGTACGCTTGACTGCCAATGTGATCCTAGGCAAATACTTCATTACACTCAGCCTCCTTTTTCTTCATTATTACACATGAGATCATCTTTAAAATATTAGTTCAGGATGAGTGCCGTACAAAAGCTCTCTTGTGTTTCATTTACTAGTACATATCTTGCTTTATTTATATATCTAAGAATCAAGGTGAAATATGGGGTACAAATGACTCCAGACTTATTTCACTAAGGGGTAGATTTACAAACATTCTGCACTGGGTTAGCATCAACCAGTACAACATTTTTTTTCTTAATTTACTTTCTAGTGAGAAACTATCCTAAAAGTAACGCAAAGCAGTGTGAAACAGTGCTTTGCGTTACTTATCGTCAAGGGGTGTTACATGGGTGGTACCTGTGCGTTCCTCTGCAACCACTCATGTCTTCTGATGCAAAACGCTATCTACAAACTATAGTAGACAAGGTTTAGCATCAAAAGTTCATGCCATTTGAAAAGAGGCATTAAAAGGTGAAATGTTTTTATTTTTTCTTTCTTTTTCGACTTTGCATGCATGTTGCACTATCCAGCACGCATGCAAAGTAGGGAAAGTTTTAAAGTGTGCCTAAGCATAGTATTTTGTACAGGAAGGGTACACTACCAGTACAAAACCTACGGTAGTCTCAACCACACATCCAAGCACTATGGCGCTAAGATGTATACCCGGCGCAGGGAAGTTAAAATCTGCACCAGGGCTAGGGCGAGGGGAGGAGAGAGAGACAGATCTCTGTAAATATGGCACGCTCCTGCTCCCTCCTTGTCACGCAACGCATCGCAGCATTTTTGGCTGCTGTGCTGCATTCCGTGACTGTTCTGAAAATCTGGGCTTAAGAGCATTGTCATCAGTTAGGGTCAGGAATGTTTCCTAGTACATGTTAAAAAACTCAATTTAAAGAAATGTTTCTGGAATAACCTGATGTGCAAAGGTGAAAGGTTTCGCTGTGTAAAAGAACTACACTATTTAGAACTTTGACGGCACCTTACACTCTAAAATGATCTTTGTTGCATGATTTACATGAGAAATGTGCAGTGCACGGGCTCCCTTCCCAGCAAAATAACAATCTGTACACTGGGCATTCATGCACTTGCAGAAAAATAAGCATACGAAAAAAATAAAGGAAAACGGCGTCCGCCCACTGAGCGTGACCGATGCGCTGCTGCCTGGACAGAAGAGGCTTCCATCGCCAACACGGCTTGTGGTTACCCCATTTGCATAGCCATGTTTCTTTTCCTTAATCCTGTATTTATCAGAAACCACTGGCAGATCGCTCCCTCCCAGTTCAACAGAAGAGGGCATTGACTGCCTCCGTGATTCACAGGTTTTTGCGTTCAATGCACAAAGGTGACTTTCACAGACGCCCTTGGGTTTTGTAAGAGCAGGACTGTTAAACGGCGCGGCCATTTTGAATCCAGGACCATGCAGGGTGTAGCTACGAAAATGACCATTTGGAAAACCTCCTAGGAGGCCTCCACTTCGCAGCCTAGAATTGCCTGAATGAACAAATGGACCTGAAAATTGGGCGCCTCATTTATGAGGCCTTGCGTCAGTTTTGCGCTTCTGATGCGTCACTTTTTGTGACGCATCGGTGGCGTAAAACATGCCTCCTGTTGCGCACTATTTACAAAGTGACGCATCTAAGCAGATGCGTCACTTTGTAAACCTCTGCGCTACATTATACCTGCGTCAGGTATAATGTATGCAGAGGGGGTGTTCCCCCGCAAAAAGCCTCGAAATAGTGACGCAGTGAAATCAATGAGATTTCACTGCGCCACTTTTAGGACGCTGTTGCGTCAAAATCTTGTGCCTGCCTCACAGCAGGCGTAAGACTGACGCAAACCCTTTCACATGGGGCTTTCCCCATGTGAAAGGACACATTGCTGGAGTTGCGTCACTTTTGTGACACACTCCAGCAATGCGTGACTTTTGCGCTTACAGATACGTCAGAAATACTGACGTATCTAACTCCTTGCGACAGGATGCGTCATACTGTAAATATGACGCATCAATCATGTCGCAAGGAGTGCGCACTGAGAAGTGACGCATCGCTGCTTTCACGCAGTGATGCGTCATTTCTCATAAATGAGGCCCCGGGAGTGGACACTCCAGCGAAAACGTGTCTTTTACATGTGTTTACTTTTGAGTGGAGTGAGCCGGCTGAGTTCACCCGGTACGTCTTTTCTGAGACTCTGAGGGCATGGTATTAAAGCCTGTCTTCCACAAGTACACAGACACTGTTTTGCTGCATACAGACTGTGATATATTGAAAGACACATGCTCTTTTAGTGGAAAGGTGCTGCTTCATCTACTAAGGTCCTAATGTTATGAAAGCCAAGTTGGAAATGTATGTCAAATATATGGAAAGTGGATTTCAGCATTAAAAATTCTTCTTCTAGTTACTGTAAAGTGGTATTATGGAATGAAAAATGAGTCAATACCATTTTACGGCGCACAAGCCATGCCTGTTAACACCACCAGCAAGCTTATGCTAACTGTGCATGCTTCAACGCAGAAAGACACATGGAAACAACATTGCTTCAGTTGTTCCTCCTTTAGTACCAAAGTTGCAGGAGGAAAATCTTATTTACCCTGTAAGCATCAGTTGGTAAAAACTCTAAGTGCCCACCTAAGACACTCCTTGTAACTCAGTGGCGTAGCAAGAAGGGAGAGGGGGCCTGCCGCTGGCGGCACAAGTTTTGGGGGCGGCAGCATCCCGCCTTACCTGCGGCTGTCACGGGGTGCCAAAGGCAGGAATCGCCCTCACCCTCCCTATGCCAATGCAGGAGCTGCCACGGGCGACATAATGTCTAGCTACACCACTAATGTAACTTAAAAGCGAATCAAGAATTAGGTTATTTATGAAGTTTGCGCCTGATCCGCACTGAGTTTTGTGCGAATTGCACACCTTGCAGGTTTTTGCCCTTACGATTTTACCAGGTAAAACATGATGCAAATATTGTGCATAAATAACAAAAAAATAGTTTTTACATACTTCAAAATAGAGGAAAACCATGCAATTAACAGACTACCTCTCATTCAGAGGTTAAAAACTTGGAATGGTGCTTTGATACTGCATGGGTTAATTGTGGCATCCCGTGGAATTATGAATGGTGGGTGCGCAAAATTTGTGCCAGGCTTGGGATTACCCACAAATAATTTGTTTACTTCACACAAGAAGCAACAATCCCAGCATCAAAGTCAAACCTCGCCAGCGTTCATAGGGCAAGCCATATTAAACACATGCCCTATCATGTTGTCAAGGGCAAACATGATTCATACAGTGCTCATTCAAGGAAGCATGATGACTTGATGTATTACACCAACGCCCCTTAATTCCTGCAGCACTCTTCTCCTCTCCCACTGTTTTATCCGCTCATGTTTAAAGCCTTTTCCTGCAGCTTGTTTGATATGCAGTGCCAGCGTCTCAATAGTTATGCTCCAACTTACCTGTGGCATGTGGGGAGTGTAGACAGACTTTTTTTTACTCTATAAAATAAGAATGTATATTTAATGGGGAAATGGAGTTCAGATGGATTCACACCAATATTCAAAAAGACACATCAGGCCCAGGCCTATGATTTGATTCTTAATGCCTCTGGGAAATGCTGCCGCCATGTTTCGGCTGCAATGGATTGAGGCACAATTGTTGGATCTATATTTTAACTCGTCCTTTCAACTTTCATTAGATGTGGGAAAGAAGCTGACACCCCTATCTGGATCGTTTTATGGGGTTACTCAAAGTCAATTTTTTACTTTACCAAAGGTAAATATTGTTAAGCCTTGAGGGGTCAAAGATGGGTACTGGGGCCTTAGTAATTCCAGCAGAGTCTTTCTTTTCTGTCGGAGTTCCCATTTGAGTTAAGCTCCACTCACCCGCCCCCTGGGGGGTCATCACCCTTTAAGCATATGTAGCTACAGTAACTAAGCCTTCTTTTTTACAACGTCAATAAACACTTGATAAGCCCTTATGCATATGCCATGACCCAGGTTTAGGGTTTAAGTAATTTTATTTCCTTTTCTCTGAGCTATTCAAGTTAGCGTGTGTCAACGAAGAGTGCTCCAAGCCTGTAGTTTTAAATGTAACATTACAAAGACCTTCTGCTTCTTTATTTAGTCTATAATTTTCATATTTCATATACTCAGTTTTGCATTGGCTTATTTCTTAGCTGTAGTCAATAATCCCTCGCCCGCACACCCCTCCCATTGCTTTTGTGCTTCGGCGTGGGGGGCTACATTGCTGCAAATTGCATCAAAAAAGCAAAGAATCCACAGCCACGTAGCTCAAGCCTTAGCAACTTTGCCTCTGTTTTGAAATATTACACCTCGGCAATTATAAAATAATTGGCATCATAACACATTATTATTTCTTTACAGTATTTCTATCATTAAAGGCACCCAACTGCAGCATATGCCATGTGTGACTTTCTTGGAAACAGCTACATCTGTTATGTTGTCAAAATATTAACTCAATTTAGTGTTACACTTCATATGGAATTGTGATCTTGGTTTGAAATGTATGAATCTAGTGGTTTTCTTTTTATCTAACATATTGGTACTTATTGTATCAACCTCGGAAGGATGAAACAAGACAGTACTTGCATCAGCAAGCATACTGACCCACTGAATATTCGAAAAGGCGGAACCATTTGCAGTATAGCCACATGTACCAGTATTAACTATCGGATTTTAGCTTCAAAACAAATTTCCGGAGTCGATTTCCCAGGATAATATTTTGGCCAACCTTCCTATAATCTATAAGGTGGAAGGTGGAAGGTAGGACTTGAAACAGTATTACGTCAACAAACTAAGGTCAAAGATGCTCACAAAGGTCAACGGGCAGAGGACCTCTGCTGTAGAGACATGCATCGTTATTAAAATTAAGAGCTAAGAAAATGGGGTGCTCACCCCTAAAATTTTCCAACACAAAGCCGCCTTACTTATCCAATGATCACTACCGTGATCTTACTTTCAGCCAATCCAGGAGTCTTGCTGCATCAGCTAAAGATGACTATGTTAGGGTAAATGTGCAATCTTACAAAAAAATGCCAAGATCTTACCACATGTTCTCCTTCCTGTGGACCGTCACAAACATCTCATACACCCTCCCAGGAGGCACAGCCCCTGCTGGAATCAACAGGCTTACTCCTGCAAAAAAAAGTGGGGGGAGAGCAAGTTACGACAGTAAATTGAATCAAGGCAAGCTTGCTAATGCAAAGCAGGCCCTTTACATCAAAATTATTGAAATACATATGCTTTAATGTTTTACACATCTCACTCTTACTTTGAAGGGACGTTTGCTTAATAAAAAAGACATGTACTTCAAGGTAGTGTTTGCAGAAAAGTAAGACTTCCCCTTTTCTCCTTGTTCTCTGTAAGATGCGTCTTGAAGGGAACCCCATGGAGTGTTAGGCACATAGGTAAATTGCACAACACAGCACATGACACAAAATGTTGCAGAGAAAGCTCTCCCGGACCTTCCATCAGTTTCAGGCCTTGACCTTCCCTCTGCTTCAGGCCTGTATTAAGTCCACACTGCTTTGCCTTTAAATAGTTACAGAGGCAGAGTTTGCAAATAATCCCATAGGATGCATGAGGGAACCACGCAAGGAATTACCACGCATGCCTTTACAAAGCGTCTAGTGCTGCGCAAATGTCTTTACCACGCAATCCTTTACCACACAAATCTTTACCACGCATATGCCTTTACCATACGTGCCCTTAAAATTAATCATATGTTATTATTTTATTGTAAGGGCATACGTGGTAAAGGGATATGCATGGTAAAGATTTGCGAGGTAAAAGCATGCGTGGCAAAGGCATTTGCATGGTAATGGATGCGTGATAAAAATATTGCGTGGTTCTGACCGCGCTATAAATTATGTTTCCCAAGCCCATCACATGCACACAATATGCTTATGGTGGAACTTCGTATGCCAGAGGCATGCTGTTTTTCCCTTATGTTATTTCTTTTTTTGTAATTTGTATTTTTATTGGTATTTATACATTACACAATACGTTGTGACATATAACAGATAAGAAGTTTCGCGGGCAGAGATGTAAAACTTCTACCTTGCTTGTCCAGGGTTTTGTTGCACCATTGTTTAAACTGTCCATTCGAATGGCCCGGCCCCGCTCTTGCACCAAAGGGCCCTTCCTTGTGATTATCTCTCTGCCTCGGTTACTTGACGTAGAACTGGCTGCCCACTAGTGTGCATCTAAGACCGCAGACCTGCTTACTCCAGCCACAGAATTGATTTTATTATTTGATGTAGTCTGCAGCAGGCCCCTGGTGTGCCACAGAGGTTTAAGCTACATTCATTACAACCAGTGCTGTAACAGGAAATGATGGAAATGCCTGAAAATGTGGCGAAGGGCCCTTACAATGTCGCCCAGGAAGGCTCCCTCAGATATGTATGGGAGCCTTGGGTCAGCAGGGGGCCATAAGAGCTGCCTCTCCTCACATTAGAGACACATAGAGGTGTTTAGATTATGGTGATGCATAAAATACAGTATGTGTTGCTAAAACGCTTCTTCCTTCGCACCCCTGAATTAAGTGGCTAATCAGGGACCTCTGGGCAAGCAAAGAGGGGGCTGCTGAACTGTTCCTGTGAAGGGATAGGAAAGTATTAACTGGCGTGACCAACGGTGTTCGTGTGACACCCTGGAGCATCCATTATGTCGGATGAATTTGCCTCACACACCCAGAAGGGTGTCATGCTTCATCATCGGCGTATGCTCCTCGTCGGGGAGGCGGTGCAATCCCCGACGGGCTCACCTCAAAGAGGGGCGCTTTGGCGGAGATCTTTTTATCCGACAGCCTTTTGATGAAGTGGGGGTGTGTGGGCGAGATGGTATCGTGATGTGCTAAGAAGGTTAAAATGTAGCAAGGGGTACCGGAATTCACTTTATTCTGGGGGTCCCCTGGCTGCAGTTAGAAGGTGGGGCTAGCTCGCTAGGTGTCAACAGGTCAATGCAAGTGATCCTAGAGGAGACTAGAAGTGAAGGTGGTCGACATGTTTCTCGCACTGTGTCTAGTTACACGCGATTCATCAGGACCTTTAATAAAAGTGAAGAAGGGGGGAGGAACATTAATACCATGCTAGTATCATGTATGTGGTGTAAGTTACCTCAGTGGATTCTCCTATGCCTAATAGTTAAGGATTAATTGCCACATGAGGGATCGGCGGGGTCGAACAAAAGGAATGAGCCCATTAAGTATAGCTCCAATCTCCAGTGTCCGCGCGGGTAGACCTACCCATGTCCGCCGAGCTCGAGTAGAACAGGGACCTCTATCAGAGGAGAAAGTACTCACTTCCTTAGAATATGGGGGCAAGGGTAAAAGGCTGTGAGTGCTAGTAGTCCTGAATGCATGCTATAGTCAGGTCAAGGGAACTAGGGCTAGAAACAAAATGGAGGCACAAGAAGTCTACCCTTCATGGACGTAGGGGCACGAGGCAAAAACATGACGTGGTGCTCCTCATTCGTCGCCCAGGTCTCTGGCGGACACTGTCTCCTTTCAGAAACTAGCTGAGGAACATTGTCTATCCACAGCCACCGTCCTCGCCTCCCCCCCGTTGTTGTTTGCAAACTTTGGGTGACAGATGAGCAGGGTTAATGCATAAGCCTGGAGCAAACATAGTACGTGCTTTAGAGGGAAGTTTCGGTATCCGAAGAACATAATTTCCCCCACATAATAGAATAATAAACTTACTTGAAAGCTGGTCACAAAAAATAAATAAACAGCCTCTCTCCTGAAAAGGTTTAATTCACTGTGCGTTGGACTCAGAACACCGCACAGTAGCTTCTTGTCTCAAACACTGTGCCTCATTCATGCGCCTTGTGTTTTTGGAAAACATTTTTTACGGGGACATACTTTGAAAAACGCGAGGGTCACGTTTGCTTTCCTCCATCAGATAGGGTAAGTGGTCGCGCTCCCAGTCGAATAAACTGCGCCATATTGCAATCTTCACTGACCTCGGTTTTTTTAATTCACTGTCCACTGCAACTAACCGGTCGGATTTGCTTCCCAATGAATGTTCCCTTTTGTAGCAAAGCATCAGCGGGAGTTTTAAAACATTAACTTGCTTATGGGTTTTTAATACCAGAGGTCAAATCTGGGCATGCGGCTTCCCACAAGGCCCTGCGCTCTGCGGTATTCCAGAGGTTCAGCTTGTTGTTGCTTCAGGAGTGGGGGAAAGAGCACGAAGAGAAGAGGGGGAACAGCCAGGGCTTTCAGAAAAAGTTATATATGAAATAACTGGACAAAGCTTAGAGGGTCACAGCAGTCTGTGTGATATTGTTATAGGGTGCATGGCACTAGCAGCAGCCCACATTGTAGTGGGCAAGGAGATATTGCCTGCTACCAGGGCCCATGGCCGGCCTTGGGCATGAGCGAGCTGGGCCCACGCCTTATCACCAATATCCCAAAGGGCGCAGCAGGGAGCCGCCTCACTTAATGTTAGGCAAATAGCAGCTCGTTCATCCCACTTGGCAGTGCTTAATTTGTAAAAAAAATAATAATAAAAAGTGCCTGGGCTCTCGTCAGGAGGTTACTGCAGCTTGCACCACAGATTGCTCCTGCCAGCACTGCCAATGATAGTCACAACACAACTGCTAATCCTCACACTCCTACAAGTGTGACAACTCAGTCTATTTCAGGCCTCAAAAGCTACAAGATTGGCTTGACCGGCAAGTAATAGTCATATCGTATATCGAATTATTAATTTCCTGTTGTTGTGGTCATCTCTAAATTACTCAGACAGCGCCACCTTGTGGCAGATAGTCACAAACGCTGGTGTTGACAATTAAGTGCCTGGTGCTGAGCACCGGAAACCATCAGCTCAAATTGAGCACTGTCACTTGGTCTCAATCGGGTCCCGTTAAAAATGTTGTAATCACGCCTTAGTGTACCTCAGCATAATTCATAGCACTCCATCAACCCCCTGCCCTCCTCCCATCATCCTCACAACTCCTGCCATCCCACCGCAACGACCCCCCACTACCACAACAAACACCACATTTTCTTTTTACCCAGAGCGCTATTTCAGTCAATCCGATTTAGGACAAGCACTACCAGGGCCGGACTTGAACCAAAAATTGGCCTGGTTAAAGTGTTCGAACCAGCTACACTGTGGGAGACCACAACCAGACTGGGGAAATAGGGTCTTAGTTGAGTCATGGGACTCCATGAAGCTCTGGAAGCAGAACCCTAGCCTGCAGCCAATGAGAGAAAATCTAGAGGGCCATAAGGGGCAGACCGATCCTGCTTGCTACCAATATCTTCGGCCCCTTATATAATGTATTTCCTGTATTAAATTTGGTGATGCTAAAGAAAGTAGAGACAACAAAGGAAACTCAGCAATGTTTTGAGCTGGCACATCATTTTTCAAGGGCCACTGAAATTATGGGGAAGGCAAAAACCAAATTATGCAGCAGAGTTGACTAAATTATGTGGCAATAAATGTCAAATTATGCGGCACAATGAGACACATCTTACAGCATTGCCTAGTAATTTTTACACATTAACACTGCTTGGGCAAAGCACCTGATGGATTATGCAGACAATGCATAATTATAGCAGAAAACAACCAACAATCAGAGACCTTCACCTCGCATATCTTTTCTGTGCAAGAGAGTTCACTGGACACACAAGTAACTGTGAAAGGGACCAGGGTGAGTGGTGAGAAAAGGGAAATAATTACTACTCAATAGCAGGGGTTTATGGAAGTTTAAGTAGGGGTTTGGGATGCAAATGCTAAAACAAAACACACATCCACAAAAAGTAATGCAGTTGCAATTCACAAAATCCACTTTTAAAATTACTACAGCCCTAAAGGAGTCAAAACAAGCTCTAATGTATTTCAGCTCAATCTTGGAGAAAGTTAAGCACTGCTACTGCCATAGTCATATTGAGAAAATGGGGACAGGAAAATTAAAATAACACTCCATGGGAACTAATGTTAGATACATTAAATTGTTTGACAATTCAAATAATATATATATTTTTATCTTTAGGAGCTAAAAAATGTATATATAAATATTGATGTTATTATAAATATTAAATTAAACATTTAAAATGTAAAAAAATACATCAAAAATGTTTTTTAAATCACTGAGATATATACCATTTAACCAGTTTTAATAAATATTAAATTGAAATAAAAATGTTAGTGAAGTTGAGCAATGTTTTTATTATTTAAAAAAATGACTTCTACATAAAATAGTTAAATTATTTTACTATTTAATACACATTTATTTGATGAGATAATGGGGTTCAAAATGGCATTTCATTATTTCCATGTTAGTAATAAATATTTAAAAATAATTTATATTTATAATAAACAGTAAAATACTTGTAATTTGTTTAATTGAATAATAATCTTTAATAATTAGCCCTACCCTTTCCAATAGTGAGCTCTTTACCTTGGTAGCGGTCATTTCCAAGGACAGGTGAAAAGTTACCAGTAGTAAATTCACACTTGTAAAGTCTGTAGTAGGAGGGGGTGAAGGCATGCAAGTCAACACCTAGGTGCAAAGCTCCACTTGGAAATGGTGAATAGCAAAAACATAGAGAGTTACAGCTAAATGTACGAGTAATTGTACATAAGTATATTTGCCTTTCTAAACATGGCCCCAAGTGTTCCCCCTCTACAAATATACAGAGACACTGAGCTGAGCAGTCATTCCCTGAAGGGTGATCACTATAAAGCTTACAGGTGCATGTGTTACGCCGCCGGCCTGGATGTATGTTGATAGCCTTACACTTAGGCCCTCATAGTGTGCGGCTTTGTGATCTCAATGAAACTGGTATTAAAATTAGTAATGCAGGAATACTATGGCTTAAGTGTTTTCTCCTATAGATTTTACCTGCTCAAAGCTGGAAAAATGTCCTGGCATAACAATGGCGGCAAATGGGGACAACATATGTGGATCAGTGCGAAAACAACCGTACCCTGCATAGTATTCCTTATTCCAGCTGCTAATGTCACAACTCCATGGTAGGGGTGCTTTAGTGCTGCATAGTATCATTGAGACTGGACGCAATATTTCCACGCCACTCTCATTCGCAATGAGTTGCTAGGTGCCATGTGTTTCGCACAGCAAGCTCCTTAGCCAAGGGCTGCTTTCCTTTCTTCTCCCTGCTCCAGTCTTGGCAGGACTAGAGACTTTCTCTACATCCCTGTGCCTCGGAGGCAGCTTAAGAGGACAGGAGGGGGGAAACGCGAACAATGAGTCCGATTTTGGAGGCAGCCGATGAAACACTAAGATCAAACAATGAATTTCTGGGGACAAGTAATGACCGTCTGGTACTGATTAGAGAGCTCCTATGATCAAGGATTAGCCCTTTTGGGGCAATTAAAGAACAGGCTCCAACTAATTATCTGGAACCAATTATTGGCTAGCAGCTTATTAATGAGCATGAGCCAATTAATAAAAAGGATCCAATTAATGCAGTGCCACCAATTACTGAGTTAGAACTAGTTAGTAAATTGAATATGTTAATGCATATTTGGTAAGCGTTAATGAGCTTATTGCTAAGCTTCTAAATTAAGTGGGGGCTGGCGGGAAGAATGGCTGATCCATTAGGGGTCAAAGGGCACTATCTGAACTGATAAAGCAGCTGATTGATGAGGGCAAAGAGTTTTTAACTAGGCAAGAAACAGCAACAGAGGGGGTGAGAGCTGGTCTCACAGAGACATAGCATGTCACTCACAGCAATCATATAGGGCTCATCACAGGTCATCAGTGAGGTAGAAATCTTGTTTCTTGTAGGGACAAGATATTATCCATTGGGAGATTAGGAGCTCCTCCCTGTGGAAATGAAGTGGAGGTATGCAGACAGAGATGTGAAGCACAACAGGAAATACTGCAAAGAGATGGCCTTTGTTTCTGAAGCAAAACCAAAGGGGATGATGGACGGAGTGTTGAACATTGCAAGCACTCACCCCTAGTCAACTGATCTGGGTTTAATCGATCATCTTATTTAGCTCACTCCGCCACCCAGTTCAGACATGGCCATATGCAAATCAGTCTGACCCTGTGCCTCATGGGAACAGTCCAGCCCGAACTGCCAAGCCATGTCTTCACTGGACCGGAAACAAGCACCCTGGGACCGGTTTCTGGCTAATCAGCTGTCATCAGCCAGGCTATCTTGAATCCAGTCCCAAAGTGAGCAACGGACCCACGTATGGGCAAACCCTGTCAACTTAGCGCGAACAAAGAAGGACACCAAGCTTAGAATAGGAGAGCGGTGGGCTTAGGCAGTATGTGGCACACGCTTGTTCTTTTAGCACCCGTCCCAACAAAAACAATTTGAGCATCTGATGGGAAGAACCCTTTGGAGGGGAAGTGTAATTATGATTCTACCCCCTATTAAAATACCCATACAATAGGTTTCAATGATCCATGTAGCCTCCTCTCTTCTGAGGAAGACAAAATAAGTACAAACTTGTTAGCCGTGGCTGGTCCATTGGCGCTGAGGGGCCACGCCCCGCACCTTTTTCCCCTCATGAACAGTGTCTATCAGACTGAACAAAGGTCGGCCTGACAGGCATTGTTCATTTTCAGGTCAGCAGCCAGGAGCCAGACATGCGCTAAATGACTGGGCTCCTGGCTGCCTGAGCTGACCTTTGCCTGGCTGAGGAAGTCACAGCTCCTGTGGGCGTGACCTCCTCAGCTCAGCAAAGGCCCCTGAGGCCCTCCCCTCAGTGATGAGGGGTAGCGTCACTGATTGCCTTGCACCTGGGAGCTTCAGTTTTAAGCCCTGGAGTGCCCAGGGTTGAGTATCAATCAGCGACACTTCATCACAGAGTGGGGTGGGGTCAGCTGTTTCACTGACCCCATCCCACTTTGTGATGATGTTGGGACTGCTGCCTTCCCTTAGGTCAGCCAATGAGGGAAGGCAGCAGTCCCAAGCCTCCTATGACCTCCGAGGCAGAGCTGCAGGTAAGTGTTTTTTTTTATTATTAATGTTTGGTGCATGCATGCATGTATGTATGAATATTTGGTAAAGAGTTTTGTGAATGAATGTGTTTGTGTGTGTGTTTGCGTGTGTGTGAGTGCAGGGCTGTGAGTGTATGTGTGCCCTCTGCCCCCCTCCCTCCTAAGCTTACCGGCAGAAGTTATGGAGTTTGTAGTACTTGTGAGGAATATTTGTGGATGGAGAGAAAGAGAGTTGACTTCGACTACTCGCCGGCAAGTATATATGTTTCCTGGGGATAAGTAATGACCATCTGGTAGAATTAAAGCACTCCCAGGACCTCTAGGGATATATATACATACATGCAATTCAAGATTTGTGCAAGTGTAGAAATACAATTTCCGTGATTCAAACTTATTTTTTTTAAAGTGATTCACACAGTGCAATTATGCTCACACAGTGCATTTATGTTCCACTATGCACTAAATGCTATTAGCCTGATTTAGAGTTTGGGGGATGGGTTATTCCATTACAAACGTGACGGATATCCCGTATGCTGTATTACAAGTGCCATAGGATATAATGTACTTGTAATAGGGTGGACAGCATATCCATCATGTCTGAGACACAGTAACCCAGTCCACCCAACTCTAAATCAGGCCCTTTGTGTACAGTCTGGTCTCCATGTTAATTTCACTGTGTGAATCACTTTTACAAATGAAGTTTGGGTTCATCTCCTTGACCAGTGACCAAGAAGACTGTGGTCTCAGAAACGCGTCGGAGTTGGTGTGCTGCCACAATAAAGGAGCCGACTTTGCACAACTTTGGAGAATTGCGGAGTGTTTGTGTATTCCCTTTCACAGACCTTGGATTATAAATTTGCCGGATCTACAACCCGAACCGCAGGTCTCGTAGCCAGCGGCCAGGTGGCTCTTGTGGACACTCCACCTGATTGGCCGAGTTCGTGGAGTGGGTGTCCCGGCAGCCCACGGCCTATATTTTCAACGAGGTTTGATTCTAACATGGACCACACAAGCCACACTTGAACGGCTGATTCATAAGTGGTTTGTTAATTAGTAATATACACTGAGAAGGTTTTGTGTTTCGACTGAACAGACAATTTTGGTCACAGGATATATTTTGAGGTAATTGTTGTGCCTACTCTTTGAGTATACATAAGGGAGTTATTGTTCTATTCATAGACCATGGTGTACTTCAAACTCTTTCCACTAACCACATGCTGTTTGAATGATGAAGCCCTGGTAATGGGTGACCAGAGAAGGACCTCTCACTTCTCATTATTGATAGCCATGATTATTTCAATATTAATTAGCATTTTTAACCATAAGGTAAAACACGAGTGCTGATTCTTCAGGGCAACAATGGAGAGCAAAGATGTACATAGAAAACAGGACTTAACCTCTGAGTCGATTCCAGCCTACATCATCCCTACATGTGTAAGGGTTCTTTCTCTATGTGTTGGCCAACAACCATATGATAACACAGTGACCAAGAGCGACACATAGGTTTCTTATCAAGAGGTTGATCTTACATGTTGCACACAATTCTCCTAGCATCTTTTCATAAGCAGAGAGTTCCAGATGCCAAAGGATCTGCTAAGAAACACTTCTGCGATCCGGTTGGCATTGTGGGATAGGATGCCTGGAAAGCACCACAATCAGGAGGGAGTGATTTTACAATCAAACTTATCTGGATTAGTGCATGCAGAGCTATTTATTATGCAGTTTCCCCCTACATAGTTATCAAAACTATGACGTTTTGTGCAAAAGTTAGCATTTGTTGAGAAATGTTTATGGAAGTAATTGAATATTTATAACATTTAACTTTTCGAGGACGTACCAGAGTTAGGCACAATCAAGTGGCCACCCAGAGAGTTGAAGGTGCCGAAGGCAGTGCATGACGGATCTGTGTGCCGAGCCAGGGTCTGGTTCTTCATGTTGAGTGTCTCGTTCTCCAGTAGGCACTGCGTGATCTGCGGAGACAGCTTCGACGTGTAGTCGGACAGTTCGTCTTGTGGGGTGACCGCACCAGAGGAGCTAAACACCTTGATTTTCAGGTTGGGCAGAGGATCCAGCAGCGGAGAATTTGTCATTGGGATTTTGTCGGAGACATCGTGCAGAGCGTAAACGGGGCCTCGGTACAACGCAGCCGCAGTGGTAAGGTCCGGCGGCACTGCTAATAGGTCTAGAAGTGCAGAAAGCAGAAAATCATAACCACCCGTTAATAGCACTTTTTTTTGCTGTCTTCGGAAGTTCAAACAAGGCTACAGCTAATTTCTCCCATGGATGATCTTTTTCGTATCTCAGGATTACAAGCAAATAACTACTGGAGCAAATGGTAACTATCAGCTCTTTTTCGCATCGCCCCATGATTATCATTTCTTCCGCTTTAACATATTGGTATCATGCACTGATAGAGGACACTCACAATATACGCAAAGCCCAACGTGAATAATAAAGAGACCTGATACCAACGGCCATTTTCTTGAGAGATGCTCTCATCTAGGGAAAGGGGTGTAGATTTTTAATTTGCCCTTGACATGCTTTTTTCATTTGTTAAATGGTGATAAACATGTAATGAGAGGCAAAAGCTTTCACTGCCAGTTAGATTTAATATGTATTTTCATTAGACGGCACTTCCCATAAACATTCCTCACTGAGCTTATTTGCAACAACCAATTCCCTTTGCTCAAGACTGAACATCAAACACCGTTCACTCAAGCTTTTATGACACACTACATGGGTTCGCTTCCTCATCAAGTATGACTCTCCTGCAGATTTGATCGAACTACAGCTTGTCCGAACTACCTGTCCAAGTGTACAATGCAACAACACAATAGTCTCCAGGGAAAGACAGTAAAAACCGAGGAAGCGAAGTGCTGAATTCAAAAGGGGATGTTGCAAGAGTGTTACTTGAGTTTATAGTTGTCTACCCCGATTCCTTTTTTTCAATGGTAGTATTGATGTTTCGGCGTCTCGACGACTACCGATGTCTGCGCGGAACAAAAAGGAATGGGCAACCATTACACTAAGAGCGTGGGCACTCCTGTTCAAGTATCCCGACTCCTCGTCCACTTCGAGTCACACGCATTTGCCCAATTAGAAACTCTCATTCCTTTTCATATGTTAGTGCAGTGCTAGATGTCAAGAACCCCCAAAAATGTCTGGTGACGTGCTCCTCACATTCATATAGAACCTTAAAAGCAACCCTGACACATCCACTGTCATAATGCACCACGAGCTGGGGGGACACCAGGCCCATCAAATCTGCTTTTTTTCCCTGCTCTCTAGGTTTCAGTAGAGTCTATTTAATTGAAAATCCTGTCTTTGCTCTTGAGCTTTGACTGTCCTGCTGTGTCAGTGGTAGTTCATTTTGACTGACCTCACCTCTAAGAAATGTCATCTCAAACTCTCTGATTATAAGTCCATATTTTTTAAAGGAAATGCTCATTTCCACCATTGTGTTTGGATTGCAGGGGCACTTAAGTCCCACCTCTTATAATTTCATTCTGCCTACTTTCTTTAAGGCTAGACAGATTTAAAGCCTCTTGCATCCCCTCATATAGGGTCTGGTTCACAAGGTCATTAAGACTGTGAACAGTAGCACTATGAAAGTACTCTTTTATATATGTGTATATGCCTCTGTAAGTGCCCTCACAAATTTCAGACCCCTATTGGTAAAAGTGCAAAGAGGGTACAGTTCTTTCTATTAGTGGTTATTTTAAGTAATTATTCCTAAATATTTCCATTTTTAATGTTTTGAGGTACATTCACAATGGCTTATAAGGGCACGGAAAAGAGTTATATAGAAATACAAATTCAGGTACTTCAAAATGCTTTTGTGATGAGGCCTCAACATGTCTAATGCTGTCTTCGCCCCATACTGGTAGCCTTCTTCTGCAGATCCTATACTCCAGGAATTCAATTTGTGGACGAGGTCTCCACAACCATAACTCATACACCACAACATTCCAAATGTCTAAGTCTATCTACGATTTCTGATTCAAAGCTAATACATTTATCACAAAATGCAAGAATTAAAGTTTTAGGCGTTTTACCCCCAGATGGCCTCCACTTGAAGAAACTGAAAGCCGAAACACAAGAGCGTGGGCTACTGTGCATTTGCATCCACCGCCCATAATTGGCTGGACGCGCGCTCTGTATTCTGCAAAAGTATGCTTCTCTGCACAACATGTAGAGGATCAAATAAGGTCAGAACATACCTTGCCTTGCCGTCTTGATATTAACAGCTTGAAATCCCCCATTGAGCGCCGAGGAGTCAATAATGTCTGACTCAAAGTCCCTGTGGTTCTTCCGGTAGACGAAGAGAGCCACGATCACAGAAATGGCCACACAGACAATCACAGCGATCACAATGCCAACGTAAAGTGCCACATCATCAGAGTTGGGGGCAGCTGACAAGGTAACAAGGAAACAGGTATGTTAGACAATCATGTACAATGTGTGCAAAGTGTTGCCACACCAGGACCCCCCCCCCCCCGACACCTCCCCCCAAAGAGGACTACTGTCAAACAACGGTCTTAGTTTGTACAATACAGAGTTTAAGAAAGGACACAACACAAAGGACAGAGAGATTAACAAAATCCTTAACAAAACTGGGAATGCAGTATTAACCCATCAATGGCCAATCTCCTGTTTTTCATTGGCAGATAACTTTATTTACTTTATTCAGGCCACACAGTGTGGCGTAAGACCTTGTTCAGCGGGAGACAAAACCTCAGCTGGTTATAAATTTATTTTTCAAGGAGCAACTTTCATTTTATGTGATTCAAGGAGTGCTTAATGTCTATGCACAGATGCTAGTTGTGTGACGTTGGGTTATGAACGACACCCATTGCCTGGCACTCCTCTTTAGTTCAGCCTCTTCTTAACACAAGTCTCGAAAATACGTATAGAGGACCCAAGACCACTTCCAGCTCCAGAAGTACATGATAGGTTTTTTTACACAAATGTGTGATGGTATACCGCTAACCGGAATCATGCTGTGCCTTCACAACAACGTCATTAGAACTAATGCGTCTTTAGTACGCATTCGTTAAGCGCCCAAATTGTTATAACGACTTGCCTTAGGGGGGCGCTGTATTTTGGAATAGGTTAATTTACTATTCCAACTCCAGTATGCCCAACAGTACGGAAGGTGTTGGACTTTAAATACAACATCATTCCATTAATGCTCCCCGATAAAGCAAGCTGTTATAACGACTTGAGAGCTGAACGATGGGTACTAAAGACATGTTCGTTCTTTTGCCAGTGCTGTAAAGGCACCACGGGATTCCGGCTTCGGTCTGAAGGACCTTTCCCTTTTGACACACCTGTCGTTGTTCACACATTGCGCAAAAATGATTGGCCAGCCAGTAGCCTGAGAGCAACACTGTGGAAAGCTTCTGCTTCCAAAGCTGTGACATTGGCAGTGATAGATATATGTCGAAAAGGCCTAACTCACGGCTTAAAAATAGTTTTCTAACTTGAGGGTCCCATTGCAAGCAGTATGGAGTCTACCCTAGCTACTGTTTGAGTGGCAGTTCTGTGGTGTGCATGGGTGCAAACTACACCTCTGTTACCTTCAGAAAGGGATTTAAGTTTCTAAATACAAGATTTGCTAGTCTTTGTGGAGACATTGTTTGTGGAAACCCAACTGTGGTCTAAATACCATCCACCACTAGGTCACTTAGGCACTGTTTGTCAGAAATCACTGTGAATTTCATGATGAACTGATTTTTTGACTACCAAGTTCGACTACTGAATGCACTAACCAGCCCCTGTGAAGTCTTTTTCTGATAAATATTTTACTCTGGCTTAAATACACTGTTTGGATGCTTTTTTTAAATTTGCAAGCATTGCGATCAGGGGGATGGGTATCATAGTACGCATGCTCCCCAATTACGACTGCCTTACCCTTGTATTTGCTAGCTATAAGTTTATCAGGCTCATTTCCCCAATATACATCAAGGCCCAGGGGGCATCACTGCTTGCTACACTTTTTACTCCTGTTGCAGAGACCTTTGCTGAGCTGTGCTGAAAAAAGGTGCCCTTTTCATTTCTTCTCTGAATAGGCCTACACATTATCCACACAGGAAACGTGCCCAAAACGTTAGGTGAAGTTTACGCGTGCACCTGATGAAAGAGGTTTTATTCGTGATGCAGACGCATGCACGCATCATGTGGTAATATAAGGTATGTTTCCTGCCCCTTATTAATTGGTTTACAAGGTTTTCTTTAATAAGGTTCCAAGCCACTGAATTTGTTTTAAAAAAGGCCCTCTTCTCGCCCCTGTGCAAGAAAACATAGATGAAAGAGAAATAATGAAAGAAAACAGCAATTAAACATTTCATAGGCATAGGCCAATGCTAAGTACACAAGTTCAGCCCATGGTGACCCCTCAGGCACTTTAAACAAGAATCTGGCAGGAAGTGAGGGGGGGGAGGAAGAAGGGCGGGCCTGTCCAGCAGGACTGTAAAATCCAGTCTGGGAGCATGTCCTTGGCTATGTAAGACACTGTCATGGTGCCCGATTCACAGAGCATTTTACATTCTTGTGATGAGCAGCCTCCAAGAGCTGTTGCCTTCTGTGCCCTCCCTTATGCCTTCACTTGTTACTTCATAAATGCAAGCCTGACGATAAGTCTGTGGCAGTGTAGTAAGGCACCAGGCATGGTGCTCGGTCATTGGGCTGCATAGTCTTTTAGGATGAATACTTAAAAGAGGCAAGAGTGACTTGTATACTGCATTTTAAGCCTTAGCATGGAAGCAATATCAGAAAAGAGGAGTTGGGCGAGCTGAACCCTAACAGCACAAAAAGATGATGGACAGAATGCTGAACATTGTCAAACATTCAACCCCAGTACAGAGATCTGGGCTGAAATCTATAGTATTTTTGCTCCTCATGACATTCCAGTTGGACACAGCCACATGCAAATTAGCCTTGACCCTACTCCCCATGGGAACAGTCCAGCACGACCTGCCAGGCCAGGTCGTCCTCCCTGGACCCGAAACAAGCATCCTGGGACTGGTTTCGGAGTATAAACTTCAACATCCAGGCTAGCTTGAATCCAATGGCATAGTGAGCATACCCTTCCCACTTGGGGTGACTGTAGCAACACAAAAAGATGATAGACGGAATGCTGAACATTGTCAAACATTCATCCCCAGTACAGAGATCTGGGTCTAAATCCATTGTTCTATTGCTCGCCATTCTATTCCAGTTTGGACCCAGCCATATGCAAATCAATTGACAATTAAGTTAGAATTAAGTGCCGGTGCAGAGCTCAAATTAAACCCTGACCGGGAGCTAAACTAGTAACTAGGAGCAGTGCTTCATGGAAAGAGAACACCAACCTGAAATTAGGAGGAATACATGCCCCGTAATTTTTTTGTATGGTGGAAGCACACCAACAAAGACACAATCCAATTGGTTTATGACAGCTATGACTCTAAAAAGACCTTCTAAAAATGGGGCAGGACCTAAGATTCTTTTCTGCTGATCTTCACCACACCATGGCATACGGGTAATGTATGAGCATGAGCAGTTACACATGTAGCATGTGGGTTTGATCAAGGGATAAATGGATGCTTTTAGATTATAATGACAACATACTACTATCCCCATCACAAACCCCCCACATTTATTAATTGTGAGAATTTCTCAATTTTGAACCAAGCTCAGAAGAGTAAAGGGGCACCACAACAGTGTAAAGCACATGCACAAGAAAAGGATTGGTCCTAATGCACCTGAAAAAATGTTGTCCCTCAAAAGTGGATGGTTTAATGGCTCTTGTTCTTGATTTGGCGAAGGCGTATTATTATTTGGTGACTGTGGAACTGTGGATAATCCAAGATTGCTGGATTAATGGCTTCCCTTCTGTTTGCGTGTTTTTTAATTTGGGGTGTACGTTGGTTCAGAGCTTAAACAAACATGATGTTTACATTCATGGTGAATAATATCCTATGTCAGCAGAAGCATATAGGGAGAAACGAGTGCCTTTTTTCTGTGTCTCTCTTCAGTTTTCCTCCTATCCAGAAGGGCTACCAAATGAACCTTTGAGTTTCTTCACAAGCCTCATCTGCCGGTCTCCACCCCAACTTAAACTGCCTTAAACAGATGAAGTGCCTCACATCAATCAGGGATGGAGGGTGCAAGAGGGTACTGAGCTTGCAGTTGAAGCCAGGTTAGGTTAGGGTGAGGCAGGGCAGGGTTGGGCTGGGCTCGCACTACCCTGAGGGAGAAGGAGTGGGGGCTGCACCTTAAGTGTGCATGATGTCTTGGGCTGGCCAAACCGTCATGCGTACTTTGCACGCTCTCCACAGGCTGCATTGTACCGCCTGGGTTGAGCACATGCACAGCCTCCAGTCCCTCTCTGAGCGCCAAACCACGGCACCCAGACCAATCACAACGCTGCTGTAAGGCAGTGTCGTGATTGGCTAGGGGATTCTGGGCGGCTGGGAGCTTCCTGCTGCCGGACAAGATGTTGGAGGAGAGGCAGCAGCCGGTGGTATGCAGGTGAGTGCTTTTATTTTTTGTATTCCCTCCTTTGCTTCCGCCAACCCACAAGCCTCGCTTAGTAGCAGCCACTACTGTCACAATGACTGGACAAATATGTGTGTGGAGGACGGCTGTAGTACATTCCTAAATGTTTAATCACTGGGAGCCTCATTTATGAGGCCGTGCATCACTTTTACGCCACCGGTGCGTCACTTTTTGTGACGCACCAGCAGCGTAAAAAATTTGCCTTGTTGCACCATATTTACAAAGTGATGCATCTAGGTAGATGCGTCACTTTGTAAACCCCTGCGCTACATTATACCTACGCCAGGTATAATGTATGCAGGGGGGGGCGGTCTGACACAAGAAAGGGTCATAGAAGTGACGCAGTGAAATCTATAAGATTTCACTGCGTCACTTCTAGGACACAAATGCGTCAATTTCTTACGCCTGCCTCACAGCAGGCGTAAGACTGACGCAGGCCCTTTCACATGGGGCTTGCCCCATGTGAAAGGACACATTGCTGGAGTTGTGTCACTTTTGTGACACACTCCAGCAATGCGTCACTTTTGCGCCATACAGATACGTCAGAAATACTGACGTATCTGTAACTCCTTGCGCCATGATGCGTCATACTGTAAATATGACGCATCATTGGTGTCGCAAGGAGGGCGCACTGAGAAGTGACGCATCGCTGTTTTCACGCAGCGATGCTTCACTTTTCATAAATGAGGCCCTGGGTACTTACACAGTTTTATTTTAACTTGCGTTGATGCTCTGAACTGTGCTATAACATTTTACCATGCCTGTGCTCCCCAAAAAACAAAACTCCCTCCCCGATGTGAGTTCTACTGGGTCACTACATAGTAGCTCCTTGAATATACAACGTGTTCTTCGTCACACTTTTTTTAATGCTCAGCATCAAAGGATGGGTCATGTACCATTCGCCACTGATACTTCTCTTGTGGTCAAGATTTAATCAGAGCCATTGTATATTTTGGAAAGATCTATCATATTTTTTTTTTATTCTGCTGTTAGAGTAAGGCATTATGATTTCTTCAACAGGAATATTGACTATCAGATTTCCCCGCTCTTTGCTGTTACACTCTGCCGGACACAACTCCTCGCTTTCTGGATCAGAAGGTGGTGCTATGGAGATGGTGGCGGCAGCATCGCAAGCAGCACCCGCATAGCAGGTGACAGCAATCAGCGCAGAACTGAATTAACTGAGCATGCAGTCCAAAAAGTAACATATTCCCTGCCCAGAAGTGTCAGGATCCCTTCACACAACACTGGTCCCCTCTCATTCGGCATGCATGCGCGGCCGGGCCTAACAGCGTGCATCTGAATGGGGAATAATATTAGCATGTATATATTCGTTCTTTTCAGTGACATGAAAACCGAATGTCAAAACTTACAAGACAATCCATATTCATTCTGGGTTCTCTGCTCGGTTGAAATGGGATAAATCAAACCTTAAAAGGAAAAGAAATTAACAAAAATTGGGAACAAAATCAAAGAAGGGCAACAGAAAGAAAATCATAAAAAAGGGATTACTTAACAGGGGGAAATGACTTATACTGCGACATATCCAGCTTTTACGTGCACAAAAGTTACATTTTTTTTTTTTTTGCATGATGGCGGCCTAACATCATTGGCGACGAGGAATAACTAGACAGATTGACTTTCAGGGCCGGAAATAAGTCTTGAGTCACTAACTTCGGAGTGCTTGAATTCGTTCTTCTACTGCGCATAAACCTTAATGGAGCTATTTCATTGCAGACATCAATGGTCGTTAGCATGCTCCGAGAGCCTCTCCTCGCCATATGCTGAGAATCCCCCGACAACCTGACTGGCTGCTGTTTTCCTCTCTCATTTATTGAATTACAGAGGCGGGCCGAAGATCTCTCAGCCCAAGGGACTTGCCTCCTAGGGGGTCAAAGGTTAACCACTGGCTGCACAGTCCAGCCTGGGTGGGAATCCTCTGCCTTTTTTGCGGATAGGATTGTTTGAAGTGTAATCCCTTTATCCAATAGGAATCACAGAGATGTTTCATAGAGGGGGTGGGGAAGGAAGAAATAGTGGAGGGGAGCAAAGTTAGGGGAAGGAGGCAGGTTCTGATTGGATGGGTATTGATGAACCTCACGTAAATCACTACAAAATTCATAAATGTCCCCAAGGATACAATTGGAACATAAAATAGTGGGGGGAAATGGAAAGTGAAGATAATTCATATATGACAACTGTCTATTTTTTCTCAAAAGGACAAATTACTGTGTAAGTGTTAACTGTGTGTGGTGTCAGAACAGATTAACAGATTAGCACTCACTCAGCTATGAGGCTGTACACATCACCCTACTGAGTGCTCACAGATTATGTAGTAAATTGTGAAGTGTGCCGCAGGTGGCTGGAAACTATTGCAAATATGAATGCCAAATTAGTTGCAATGTGCCATCTCCTCCCCAGCAAGTAATGAAATCTAAGCAAAGCAGTATATAAAACACATTCACATTTTCCATTTTTGAGGAACAGTCCTTGTCCTGCCCCTCCAAAGTCGCCATTAAATTCCATCTATTTGTGAGCAATGTTATTGTCCCCATGTGCTTGTACAGATGCCACTTTCTATCCAAGTCAATGTCATTTATTGGTCAAAACTCTTTGTCATAATATAGCCTTATAGCCCGTCGTAGCAGGCTCTACCAGTGATTAAAGGCCCGCTCCAGCGTTAAAGGACCGAAGGCCTTTAATAAGGGAGCAGGCCTTTAATATAGCCTTATAGCCCGCCGTAGAGGGCTATACCGGCTATTAAAGGCCCTCTCCAGCGTTAAAGGCCCCGAGCCGAAGGCGAGGGCCTTTAACAAGGGAGAGGGACTTTAATAGCGGTATAGCCCATCTACGAAGGGCTATAAGGCTATTAGAACATTCTGTCACTAGAGGACAGAATGTTCTAACAAAAAAGAACAAAACCTTTTGGGAGCGTGAGGGGATTGGAATCCCCTCAGGTTCCTTGAAGCCTTTGTTCACAGCCAGAGCTGTGAACAAAGAAACATTGGAATGTTGGAGCTCCAGGCTTATACCAGCCATTATAAGCCCAGAGCACTCCATTGTTTTCAATGGAGCTACCAACATTCCAATGTTCTAATAGCCGGTACAGCCCACTACGTAGGGCTCTACGGCTATTAGAATATTCCGTCCCTAGAGTGCAGAATGTTCTCATTTGTAAAACAAAGGCCTCACGGTTCCTAAGTGGGCTTAAATCTCCTCGGGTTTCTTGAGGCCTTTGTTCACAGCTTTTGCTGTGAAGAAAAATTAGAATGATGATGCTTCGGGCTTCTAAAGTCCATTAGAAGCCCGGTGACTCCATTGTTTTCAAAGGAGCGCTCGGCTCAACACACCAATGTTCTATTCAAGTGATAAAAAGGTGAGTGTTCATTTAACTTCATAGGAATAAAACTTTAAAAATATGGGCCTAACAACCACCATACTATTAATGCAATTTTTGTATTCGAGGAACAACTTTACAAACCTTCTTACCTTAGCTTGCTTTCTCACCAACATTAATTCTTTAAACTACGAGGACTTTTTACTCTTGCAGATAATTTGCTGCTCCATCACCAGTGACCTTCACAGTCTTGGTGAAGGCCTCTATCGACTTAGGGCCGAAACGTTTAGACACTCTTTCGCCACAGTACCGATTGTCCTCTTTGGCATCGCTTGGTTAAGCCAAGGATTTATATAGCTCTATCTAGGGAGGTACTCGTTATACTCCTGGGCATAGAGACAAGAAGAATTGACTATAAGGCATCAATAAATATGTTACTTTATTTCTTTTTTTTTGTCAGTCGACATATGAGTATACACATTTGCTATGGTGAAGGAGCAATAAATCTCAGTTAAACAAGACCATGGAATATTTGAACGAGTGAAGTCAAAATTCCTTGGGCTTCTGACACAAAATGAAATTGCCTAGCGCTTGTGGCCTTATGTAAACAATACCTCTAGATATTTCATCCTATGGGAGAACAAGGCAACCTAACAATGATGGCGCATGCAAGTGCGCGGGGCTCCAAACGGCTTCCATTAACAAATAAATCACCGCCGCCGGCGTGCGCTTTTATCATTGTTGTACTTAAAAATCTAAACTTACTTTACGAGTGATAAACAGCGCCCAAAGGGGGGAGCAGATTTATGCTCGAGAAATTCTTTTTGCTTTGCCAATTGCTCGAAATGAACAAACTCTAATTAAATCAGTAAAATCAGGCTTGGAGGCTGTGCTGCAAATTGGCTGTAAAGCTAAGACAGATTGCATGGCCATTAGTGAACGCCACTGTGCTGCATCCTGCATAAAGATGAACAGGGAAGAGGGACTTGGAAGTGAAAAGGCGCGTGCGGATCAGAAACTGTTAAGCCAAACGTTGAGAGGATAAACACGCGACAACCAAACCTGCTGGTTTTCTGTCGTCACGAGAGACAGTGGTCTTCTCCCAGTGAAGGCGAGGCTCGCCTGTCCTTTCCATGAATCTACCGGCCCGAAAGCCTGCGGGAGGCTGTAATTAATGTCCCCAAGTGCATAATATTTTATGTTGTCGAAAAATAAAAGTCCCGCAGCCCCTGAAAGTGAGTCATGATGAACATGTCTGGAGTGCGTCTCATTACAAAAAGGTCCTGTCACTCGACAGAAAGGCTTTCATGGCTGCACTAATGATGTCAAAGGTCAGATCTGGCATGAGACATCCAAGAAGCCATTCGCCATCATTTACCTTGCTTCCCTTGCCCAATTACTCACTGCTTCCTAGGCATTTTGACGTCTATGAGCTCCCACAAACGATCTTCTTCTCTCCTGGTGGACAGATGAAATGTGTGCGCCTGAAGATTCAGTCATGTCGGGTTTGGCGGCAGGCTAAGAAAGTCTCGTGACGTCTAGCCCAATCCCTTGGCTGTGACTACAGGTGCCATGTGTGATTCCAGTACGTTCTGAGTCCTTAAAGTAGAACAGTAAAACACCATCTCTAGCTAGACAAACATCACTCCAGAGGCGCCAGGAGGTTTCAGTGAGTTAAACAACCATCGCTAAAAGAAGTGGTAGTTTCCATTCACAAGTGCTTTTTGCATTTTTTTGCAGGTGCATCTAGTGCAAACTTGGCCCAAGGGCATAAGTGCGCTTTACAAGAGCACGAGATTACATTATGCGTTCTTTAGGCTGAGTGATTTGCCCAGAATGGTAAGATGTTCACCTGAGGCTGATTCGAACGTAGTTCCCCAGTTGTTAAGCCCTCATATCTAGGCGCTCGTCCCAAGTTCAAAACTTGCAAGGCCTACTCAGCGTTCCATCATTCTGAGGTCGGTAAACTGCTTAATATTAACATCTGCTACATACAATGCTGAAAAGTGGCTGCCGTGTGACTGGGCCAAATGGTCTAAACATGGCCATGCTTCTACGGTGCTCCTGATCAGATACACATTCACTCACCAAGCATAAACTCACATGCCTTCTGCTGAGGCCAGGGCATTTGCATGGCTAGTGGACAATTGGATGCCCATTTGTTAAGTAAACTTTGGGTCCAACTACTGCGAAGTAACTGAGTGAGACTATCTTTGGCCCGCATGCAAAGCTGCATGTCGATACCGAGTCCAGCGGAGCCGATTGTGGGTAGAACCGAATGGTTGATCTCCATAGTGAGAGGAAGGGAACAGTCCAGGAAGTGTTGAGTGACTTGAGTGATCCAAGGGGAGAGGCAAGAGGAACAAATGGTATTGTGTTTACTGCAGTCTACTGAAGCCACTGCAAAGATTGTTGGTGCCCAGTAAGGTTGGTTGAGGGAGGCAAGCTGGAGGAGTGTAGAGTTTCTTACCAGCTTGTGGTCCGCAGCCTATGTACTGTTGGGACTATCAGCGCTTGTCAGTGGCGACTCACCGGGGAGCACAGGTGTGAATGCAGCCTCCTGGTAGAACGTCTTGGGCTTACTGGCTATGTCCGTATAATACATGCTGTCGAGAGGGCAACCTGCCCAATAATAGGCCTGAATGTTTCTGAACTACTTCACCAGGTCACAACTCTGATTCCAGTTCTCATGAATCTGAGTCTACTTCCCTGTGGTTCATAATATCTAATATGCCCCCCTGCCTAGGTACATCATATAATGGGATCAAAATATATTTTTGCATAGCAACTCAGAGCCTTCTAGGAGTATATGGGATAATGCTGCTTGGCCGGCAGTGCTTGGAAACTTTGAGGTGTTCTATGTGGGATGGGAAGATGTTGCTGTCCTGTATGATGTGGGTTGCGTTTTCTTCTCCTGGCCGAGGTTGGCAGGTCCCAAGAGGGGATTGCTTTGAGCATTGCTTTTACTGTTATCCCACTCTTTCCTTACTCTAAAATGTTCATAAACAGCAGCAGGCACTTTCAAGGAGACATGGCTATTAGCAACATGTGCATTTTACCTCCAGAAGTTTTGAATTCCTCTTCTCTCTGTACATTTCATCCTCGCCAGGTTGAGATGTTGAATTACTACATCTATAGTTGACTGTGAGCCACAGTGTGTCTGCCGATTTCTGAACAAACACTAATAAACCTACAAATTGCTGAAGTCCAGTATGCTGGCTCCATAAAAGCAAGTTGCAAAGATCGATTCAGAACACTTGGACTTCCTAGTCTCAAAATCACAGCGTCAGTGCTTCTTTTTTGGCCTGTTTCCGAACAGATTTATGAGTCGTAAGTGTTATTGACTATCCATTTCCTGCCTATGAATATTTTTCCCCATAAAGGGGGACAGCATTAATTTAGAGTGGATCCAGCACGTGGATAATTTACCCACTTAAAGTAAAATTGTACATTTGCCCGTCTTTGAATTAAAGAGATATAACAAGCATCTTTCATCATTCACATTTTCAGTATGTGGCATCTAAACAGAATTCAATTTTAAGAAATAGAGAAAGAACTAGCTGCCGCGCATATTAATTCTTGTTGTTTTTTCAGCTTGCAGCCTTTTTTAGATAACTACCTGGAGATTAACACATTTTTCACGCAATGCAGGGGGGCAAGCAAAGTAGCTGCACTGTATTGCGTGAAAGGGAAACTGCAGAAATACGCCATATTTCTGAGAGACAGCTGAGCTTTATCTACAGAGCTCAGAGTATTGCTGTATATGGATATTTTTAAATAAAATTATTACCAAATAGCTGATCTTTTGTGGTGGGTCCATCCTCCAGGAAAAAATAGCTCTGTGAGTTTGGGATCCAGTTAAGCAGCAACCCTTAATGCCTTTCTGCAGTAACTGCAGTGTTTGCGTTACTTATCAGCCAAATAACCGGTTGCATCCACCTGGATAGTTACGCTAGATCAATTGTCATGATACCTTTTTTAATAGGCCTAATACTCGCCAGTAATTTATTGTGACAGGCCGAGTAGGCGCTGTCAGTTCCCTTATTCACTTTCTTCTCATGGTTGGTGAAGAAAGTAAGCAACAAGAGAGGTTAAAATATGTTCTGCAACTATAGGTCGTGGGCACTCAGACCTCATTTATTTCCTGTTTATTTTGTCCAGAGGACATCTGATTTTGGCATGAATATTCTTCTAATTATTACTCAATCTGGCAATAATGGATGGTAAAGCAAGGAGGACTCAGGCAATGCCTCCCCTGGCATATCACAGATTTGAAGATGGGAGATGGAAACTTTATTTTCCTTAGGGAATTTTGCCATTCTTTTTATCTATATGTAGGCTTTTTCCTACATCACTCCCAAAGCCTAGAATGACCTGCCATTTTCTACTACAGCCTACTCCCCAGTTCTTCCACTCCCAAGAAGCTGAAGACCTGACTAATAGTTCCTCTTCTACCTTAGGTAAGGCTGGACTCACATCTGCTCAGCACCAGGATAATATCAACATAACATAAAATGAGGCAAAAAACAAGTTACTTACCTGCAACAGTAGTTTTGCAGCTAGACTCTTCAAGATTCACATACTGTGCATATATCCCGCCATCTAGTGACTGGAGTCAGAAAGTGCTACTTGTATTCTTTTATTTTTTTTATTTTTAATGAGTGTTTGGGAAACCAGATCCCCAATTAAATTTCACAATACAAGCGGTATTAGGGCAACCTAGCTCAGTATAATACGTTTAAGTGAAGACTGTGAACATTTCTGACTGAGATCAGCAAGAAAGAGTGAATGGTGGACTTTGAGGGGTCTATACATAACCTCATGATTAAACGCATGTGTTGTCTCTATTACTAGCCAAGCAACATGGTGTGCTGGGCACTGCAGTTTTTTTTTTTACGGATGTTCTTTTATATTGTTATCCTGCCTGCTATGTAATTAAACAGCAAGAAAGACAACCTAACAGGAGCCTCCAGCCTTGACATAAAATTATCTCTCGGCTGGATCACATCCGACCTGACCTTTGACATCATTAGCAGCAGTTGTGAAAGCCTCGCTCTGGAACAATGTGAACCTTTGTGTAGAGACTGGCTTGAGATACCTTCATCATGATTGACCTGAAGAGTGCGGCCGCGGGTCAGCTGCAGACTCGGAGAGATAAACAACCGTGAACGCACGGCAGGTTCATCTTAATACATCTTCTCATTAAAGTCCACAAATGTTGTCTTGGTGCAAGCTCCCTCACGAGGAATGCAAATACTGCATACGATGCCAGCGTGTTCACCCCCTCTTTGAATTTAAACAACCTTTATGGTACAGCTGTCCGAATCAATTTAAATCCAACTTTATGTGACTTCCTATAAAAGGCGGGCGTGGCCGGCACAGGTAAGAGCGGTGAGGCGGGGTGGTGTGGCTGGGAACTTCGACAAATGAGGGGATAGGTCAAATTAAATTAAAAAATAAATAAAACCACTTACCTTGTGCTCTCCGAGTTGGCGATGCGGTGAGCGCAAGGTAAGTGGTCTTATTTATTTTTTATTTAATTTTACCTATAACGTTGTCTGTCGACTCCCCCCCCCAAACCGCCCTGCCGCTGCCCCACCGCACTTACGCGCCTGATAAAAGGGCGTATCCATAATTTCGTTTATAGGAGTCATTGAGAGAACAACTGGGTTACAGTAACAGTCAGTACAGCTCTACATGAGAGCAATACTTCTATATGCTCAGACAGACTCCCAGACGAAGAGGTATTACCTAAAACCCGCAATGCCTACACACGACCTGAAATACCCAATACCTTCTCCAGCGTCTGGCATTACCGCCAAAGGCCAAAGAAAAAGTTCAGATGCTCAAGTACCATCTCAGATTCACAAGGAAAACCACCATATCTTTAAGCATCAATCGAAATACACACGCACAACCCCAAGGGCCGAGTTACACAATCCACTGCCAAGCCACAACCACAAAAGTGCATAAAAAGCCTCGAGTTCTCATACAAAGCATCAGTATCAGATGCCCAGAACAGCAAAGTACGGCTAATTAAAAATGCCAAAGTATAGCCTCAGATGTCCAGACATGCAAATCAAATGCACATACTTGAAATGAAAACGTGTGTATGTGTGCACACACGTGTAACTGTCTGTTCTCGGCTGTGCCCCTGCCAAGTTTCCCAGGTCCTAGAATGATGTGTTGCTGCAGCCCAGTTTTTTTCTTTACATTCTAGGACTAGTAGTCTTGTTTATTCCATTATAAAAGAAGCCTACTAGTCCCACAATTCAAAGGAAAAAAACTGGACTGGCGCAACAGGATACATGATGTGTGGGCCTGGGAAACTAGGCAGCCACTTTCCAGCAGAGGGACATTTGAAGTCACAGGTTGAACACCATTATACAGCCCATCTATAAGCATGATTCATTCAGGCAGCATTTATGAAACCGGCTGCCACTGACCTTTTGCTGAAATCAGACAGATCAGGCAACCTTGTGTGTACTTGAAACAATCAAAACTCCAGGGGCCTCATTTTTGAGGCCTAGCGTGAGTTTTGCGCTACTGATGCGTCACTTTTTGTGACGCATCGGCGGCGTAAAACATGCCTCCTGTTGCGCACTATTTACAAAGTTACGCATCTAAGCAGATGCGTCACTTTGTAAACCCCTGCGCTACATTATACCAGCGTCAGGTATAATGTATGCAGGGGAGGCGTTACACCGCAAAAAGCCTGGTAGAAGTGACGCAGTGAAATCTATGAGATTTCACTGCCTCACTTCTAGGACGCTTTTGCGTCAAAATCTTGCGCCTGCCTCACAGCAGTCGCAAGACTAACCCAGGCCCTTTCACATGGGGCTTGCCCCCATGTGAAAGGATGCATTGCTGGAATTGCGTCACTTTTGTGACACACTCCAGCAATGCGTCACTTTTGCGCTTACAGATACGTCAGAAATACCAGGGGCATAAAACAGGCCCCTGCAGCCCCCGCAGTGCGGGGGGGCCCTCACCCTCCAGGGGGCCCCGTCAGCACCGCACTTCTGCTGGGGAGCTCTAGATTGAGTCCGGAGGGGGCCCCTTTACCTACCCTGCAGGGGGGCCCCCTCAAGGTTTGTTACGCCACTGAGAAATATTGACGTATCTGTAACTCCTTGCGCCATGATGTGTCATTCATTAAATATGACGCATCCGGTATTTCGCAAGGAGTGCGCACTCAGAAGTCACGCATCGCAGCTTTCACGCAGCGATGCGTCATTTCTCATAAATGAGGCCCCAGGGTGGATCCAGGAACTCAAGATTATTTGCATTTTTCAGGCCAGCCATATACAAAAAAATTGCATATGATAGAATGAATCTAAATGCAACTCGTGTACAAAGCAAGTGTTTAACTGGAAACCCTGGCATTGATCCTGTGTTTGCCTTTTATGCCCTCCCAAAGTGTAGGCCTTGAGTAAAAGGAGCATAGGGCATTTCCGGGACGACGTCACACACAGCAGTCTTCTCCTGTCTTCTGACTGGGAGGCCCAGCACGCCTATAAGCCTCTTTGTGCTGCATTGCCTTCAGCCCGGGCTCCCCTCGCTGCTGAAGCCCTTGAAGCTATGACTATTCATTCCCTCCTGCTTTGGAAAAATGATGAACTCTCTGAAAAGCAGTGCGTGCCAGCCAGTGAATCAGTCTGCATAAACTGTGACAGGGGCGCTGCAGCGGGGAGGCTGCGGCGAGCAGCAAGCGGCGAGCAGAACCGACATCCCTGGGTGTAAAACACTGTAATTACAAGGCTGCGAGAGGGCGCCACGGGTTCTCTCCCTGCCGGAATCAATAGCGGGCCAGACTGCCGATCGCTGCTGGAATATGGAACCTGATTAGAGCCCCCATTGATTCTACTGTAGCGGACTGAATAATAGACTTGGGGTTGGGGGAATGCACTGACGCCGGACTAATTCAATCGAACATTTCCTTGGACGTCTTGTTGTTAAGTGAGTTTTCATATAAAGTATATAAAAAAAAATTATGGAAAAAGAAGCTGCATGCTTTGAAGCCAGTGAATCTCTCAGCCAAAGTATTTATTTGAAAATTTGGTATTATGCGCAGGGGCGTAGGAAGGGGAGTGTCGTGCGGGCCACCCCTCGTGTCATCACTGAGGGAGGTGACAAAAAGGCAAAAATATGTGTTTTAAACATATATTTTTGCCATTTCCCAAACAGGGGGTGACAAGAAATTTTCCGCAGCGGGTACCATCTGACCTTGCTACGCCACTGATTATGAGGACTGCATGTCCGGGATGCAGTTTTAGGAGCGCATGGCGTTGGACCGCCCGACTAGAATGTTGGCCTAGTTTGTAGCAACAGCTTACAAACACTAACTACAATGTCACGTTTAGGTACATATGGAATGAGGTGGGAGGTGCATTTCTCACCACGCCCCACCCTGGGTCAGGCACCGACAATCGCACTCACACGTGCATTAAGATACACATGAGACACGTACTGCCTAGAAACAGAAACACACAATGGGGCGGGAAAACACGTGAACAGTGAATTCCCTAGTAAAACAAGCAGGAGAAATGGGCTAGGACACAGTGACATATATACTAGACCAGGGATAGATTGATACTGGGACCAAACGTGCTCTAGCGCCTTTCCCATTTAGCCCATTCCCGTTCTGCCCCATCTTATTGAGACAAGCCCCTTCACAACCAGTCTCTAGTCAGGGCATTTCTCACCACAGCAAGAAGATTCTCCACTAAAGTCACCCCTAGTCAGCTCATTTCACACCCTCACCATCTTCCAACTGAACTGGGTCGGCTTTAGGGGGGTGTGACCGGTGCAGCCGCACTGGGCGCTGACCTGGAAAGGGGGGGGGCTGTGTTTAGCAATAAACTTCTGATTTAAAAGCACCCCGGGCAGAGTACCTTGTGCTTCCAGCTTTCAGGCAGCAATAAAAATGTCAAGATAACTCTTGAGATTAATGTTCCTGCTAGAGTGAGATCTGAGTTTTGTCTAGCGGCAGTTTTGACTCGCCATAAAGTGAGCAGAGAGTTAATACACCTGCTGCAAAGATCAGATCTTTATTTTACGTGAATAGCTGAGTGGATTAGTAAAGACAGCCTTTACCTTCCTTAAAAAAAAATGGAATGTGTTTGAGAGATGGGCCAAAGAGGGATGAGGGGCACTTTTGCCTGGTGCTAGTGAGGAAACCCAAGGAGGAGGTCATCGGAGGGGGCGGGGAGACGGTGCAAAAAAAGAATGTTGCACTGGGCGTCAACAGGGCTAAACTCAGCCCTGAAACTGAATCACTGCTATCAAGACCCAACTGGACCATATGGGAGACTATCATTTTGCCTGTCAGCAAGGCCGGACTGGGAACCACAACCGGCCCTGGCAAAATGCTTGCCTCCCACTCGGGGTGGGGGGGGGGGGTTGGATGTGCCGCCGAGCTCTTTGCCAGGGCCGGTTTTCAGCCGATTTTGGTACAGGGCCGATTTAGCAGCTATGCTGCAAAAACGGCCCTGTAACAAAAACTGCCCCCAGGGGCCCAAAACCAGCCCCCACCTGTGCGGCGCACCGGGAGATTGCTCAGTGCCCTCTATGACCAGTCCGGGACTGCCTGTCAGACCACTCACGTTCACTCCACTCGCATTATAGACTTTTCCATATCCAGACCATTCTCTGCAACCACATTCCTAGCTGGACCATCTTCTTCACACTGACTTCCATTGCATGGGTCACTGCCAATTAGAGGGCGCTTTACGCTACAAAAAATCCTGCATCACATGCACCGCCTCTGCACCTACTGGATCTGTCCCCCAACACTTTGGCATGAATCTTGCTGCTACATCACTGTCCTATGAAAAGCCCCATCCCACAAACCTACACTCCCCTTTAACAGAGTATGCTGCTTAGATGTATGAATACATACAAGTGGCCCTACAGACAACAAGTCCTACACATTCACAAGCACATCACAACCGATATGAGTCAACCCCTTGGGAATGGTTCTTGAGAATCTCACGGCAGTGGGAAGGGCTTTAAATAGGGCAGGGCTCTGTAACTATCAGACCCGGCAGTAAGTAAGAAGTGACTGAAAAGGGTACCTATTGAGCCATATATTGATGTCCTTAACTTCACAGGCAAAAAACACCAATACATTTTGCAACAATAAGTAACTGTAATTAACTTCAAGGTTGGCCACATCAGCTCTACAGTCCATTTTCAAGTCACATGTTGCATTCCATAACAGTATTTGGTTTTTCCAGGATGTTGTGTTTCTGTAGTGTTCATCAAACATATCATTTGTGTCTAGTGTGTACTGTGAGCTGAGTTGCCCTTCTGTGTAACGGAGAGCTCAGGTTGTGAGTGTGTATAAAGGCCTCCATTGAGAGTGCTGGAGTTGATGATGGAGGTGGTGGGAGTTTCTCACAGTGCAGGTTAGCAGCTCAAAAACTTTTCCCAAATACTTGCTCATCCAATCCTTAGCCTCTCTGCAGAGTGCACAGAGGAATGCTCACATGTTCCAATTGTTTTTTGTATTGCTACCTTTTAGTGCAGTAGATACAGATGGCGCCAGGGCCCAGGGAAGTCAACTAAACCAAACTATGGCTGCATTAAACACTTAGTGGACGGCAGGGATACATTTATAGATCTGGCACAATAGTGCAGCTGTTTGCATGATCCACTGTTATGAATGCTTTAAAATATACATAAAGTGGGCTTAAAGCCCACCCACCGGATTATTCCTTTCTTATGTCATACTATTGGCTATTTGGTTGATGTATGATTCTACCATCCAGAAAGTGCTTCGATTGGAATGTCTGGTAGACTAACTTGCGCCTTAAAATGACATTCAACCATCAACATTTTGTTCTATTCAATTCCTTATCCACTATATGATATACATAACGAAAGTATTTTTACAGATTTTTTCCAGCTTTGGCGAAGCCAGTAGGACAGGTGTTAATCCAATAGCATTTGTGCATGTAACGCTGGAAAATATAGTTTGTGAATGCTCATGCGGCCAGACCGTTTAGCCTTGCTAATGCTTGTTCCTTGCCTGCCTTTGGCCCAGTGGCACCCTTGCTACATCATTCTCTGATATCAAAGGACCCATAACAATCTGCCATGCAGAAATCCTCTGTTTCACACAACAGTGACTCCAAGGCAGCACTGCAGTCAATCAAGGGAAGCTTCATATCGGGATCTCCCATGAGGAGAAGGGGAGATGGAAGCGAGGGGCCTGAATCCTAGAGCCGCAGTTGACATGCCAATCAAAACTACTTTTGACAGAGCTTTACTGAGCAATGGAAATGGCTGTTCTAGTTCTGTGTATCCAATACCGCCCGTCCTCACACCTTCAATTCTTCTCCATCAAAGTTGTGTAGATCAGTGGCCATCATTCTGCATAGCCGGTTCATCGCTGTCAAGTATGAAAAGAGCGCCTTCCGCAATAACCATACCGTGAGTGCGTTGGCTCAGCCGGCAATATCAAAATGATACATTTTCTTCAAAACTGTACCACACACAGTGTACCGAAGGATACATCATAGGGGAGGAGAAGTTGTTTAGACAAAGACTGCAAAAACATTGTTTCCAGAAGCGGTCAGCTAAAATAATGATCGTACATTAATATGGCCCAACAAAAATGCTAGCATGTACATAATTCCTATACTCAGCCAAACTCACTTCACCTGTTAGGACTGGATCTGTTGAAGCTACACAAGTGAACTGTTTGCTTTTAGCCAAGGAGAAGGAAATTCTCGATCAAAGTGGTGAAATTTGAGTGGCAGCTGTCGCCAGCAAGGGCTTTAGAGAAAGTGTTACAAGAGGGAAAAGTGCATTTTGCTCATGAATCGAGCCGTGTCAACAAGGCGCGACCCCGTTCTGAAATAGAAGGAGTAATACTCTAGAAGGGACATGAAGCAGATCACTGATCATGAAAAAGAAGCAAAGTATGCACTTCTGAAAAGTGCTGGAATCAGGAAGGGGAAGCCATTTTACTGATCCAGCTGAGGATCTTCGCCACTGAGTTTTTGGGACTATCTGTCGAATAAGAACCAGTACACTGGCTGGCAAGATGAAACCCTCATTCCAGCAAAGCGCCTGGCCAATCCAATAGCTGGCACAATGGAGAAGGAGTGTACGGCCAAACACCCGAGCGCCCCTGGGATCCTCAGTTCGATGTCTGCATTGTTCTGCGCCTACTCCGCTTGTGTGCCACCTGCAAGCAGCTTGGAGACTAACAGTCAACATAATGCAAATCCTTGGATAACACAGTCCTCTGTTTCCAAAACAGTACTACGGTAAATCAACCAGCAGACCATCAAATACACTCTAAATCTGCTCAACCATGATGTGCGTGTTCCGGGCAGAACCTGTTCACTTGAATGCCTTCGGATGTACCAGAAAAAATCATCTACATTTTGAGTTATGGTTGAAGTCGAAATGGTTGCCACCATTCGGCGATGCACTCATACACTCAATGGCTATTCCAATGCACCAACCAACCTATCAACAGTCAATTAACTCATTTTTATGCTCATTGTACTGTGAAATATTGATAAATCCAAGGCTATATATACAATACATTCACTAGGTCATCTATCTGCAGGCAGACACTCCAGAAACATATGCTAACTTCTGGACGCTGCCCTCGCTTTACAAGATGGATGCTCGGGCCTCTACCCCATGACTAGTTCCACCAGATCTTTTTTTTTTAAGGAAGTGACACAGGGAAGTAAATTGGCGGTAGTGTCCATGAACCTGTTTGTCCCCATCAAACATCCATACCAACTCATCCCTTTCTCTGATCCCTTGTTGCCCACACTTACTTTGCATGCACAAGCCATCAGTGCAGTTTTTAGACTGCAGGGCTGGGCCGTCGCAGTCTTTCCCGCCGTTTTTAGGTGAGGGGTTGGTGCAGTCCCTCTTGCGCCAGTGCGTGCACTCAGTCCCACAAGTCGACCACTTGCTCCAGCTGGTCCACTCGCCATCCTCTGTCACAAAAAATAGAACAGAATGCCTCAGACCCACAAAAGGAAGTGCAAAAACAGCTTTAGCAGTCGAAGAGAGAGACACAGACAGCAACAGTCTATTTTCAGTGCTCTGTGCTGACTGACAGCCAGAGGTGGAAGTACTTGTACACGAGCTGCTGCTTCTGTTTTTTCTTTTTTCCTCCATTGGAACTGCAATTTAATATGCGCAGTTACTAAGGTTACAAATATGTTTTGGCCGGGATCATTTTGTGTACTTAAATTCCAGTTTATTTCCGCTGCTTTCAACAGATCAAGGGCTTTAGCTCCTAAGATTTGAAGCTTTGCATGTTTTCTCAAATCCTCCGCATTAGACGGCTCTGAGGTCAGGGCACGGCCTCCGAGCGGCGCTGGGATTTTTCTGCTAAGGCCATTTGATCAGCAGCGGATGGGCCCTCTTTTGCATATTTGTATGGCGCAGTTTAATATTTCCTCATCGCGGTGCTGGCTAAACTGAAGGAGCAGCTGTGGACTATAAGCACTTTGTAAAACCACCTCAGGTTGGAAGACATGCCGGCGCCCAAATCCTGCTGAACATGTAATACCTGCCTGTATTGTCATAGCGTATGTCTAGCAGCTGCTTATCTCGGGTTCTTGGTCTGTCCTGCCACCTGCCTGTCGCTCTCTGCCTATAATATCAATCTCGAGTTTGGCTGCCATCTTTGTGAAGCTTGTTTACTGCTCCTACATTTTGTTCTTCGACCCTCGACTTGAATTTTTTTTGACCTTGTGAGGGCGGGGCGGTACCTAGGAGTGGGCAGGGTTTCATGCCAAGAACTACCTAAAGGGCACTTCTGCCCCTCCCCCCCCCCACAATGTTTTGGGGTGTTTTCACACCTCTTAGGGAACATTGGTTGCTTAAATCCTCAAAGGACGAGCTAGAAACATACTAAGTGCAGGGGTTACAAGCTCATCTTCCCTACCGCCGTGTTCTCGTATTCCCTGCCACCGTGTCACATTGACTCTTTACTGAGTGAACGTATGAACTATGCTTTGAGAGATCTCTCTGTTAAATCAATTAGCGCCGGGACACCCCGTTGGGGTAGCTGCGCGCTTTACAAAAGACACAATAATAATAATAATGAAGGGAGCTGATACCAAGTGACACACTCTGGTACCATGTGAATTGACAGCTATTGTCTTGAGTATTGATTTAACGTCTCCATTTTGTCCATCTCTGTCTTGCTTTTGGTCTGACTGTTATCACGTCATTGTTGGCCTTGGCGGTGGTTGCCCTAAAAAATGGAGTCCACTTCTGTATTGGTTGGGATAGGGACTTGCTCAGCAGCATTCACATCAGAATGAGGTGCAAGTCAATGGGCAATCAAACTGTTGCCCTTTTCGCCTTTCGAAATAAATATGTAGGGTAGATGCTGTTAGTCGATACACGTTAGTAAATGGGAACTGCTAAGTTCTTCCTTACCTCGTCAACCAAAGTGGGTCACAATCCATATTGAGAATTAAGTCCTGATTTTGATCAGGTTAAATTGGAAAATGTTCTGATTGCTAAAGGAAACACAAAATCCACGGGAGAATTTTCCATTTTATGGAAATTCCTCCAGAAGCGGATTCTCCCCTAAATTTAGCACTGCCTGCGGAAAGCGGAGGATTTTCCATTACCGCCCAACTCTAAATCAGGCCCAGTCAGTTGGTGACTAGGTGACCCTTTAAATAATTCTCAAGTGCTTAAAATAGCACCCAGTATTAGAGGTTAGTCCGATTCCAGTTGCTAACATTTTTTGGGGAGGACACAGGTGTAGGGAAATAAAGTGACTTGCCCAAGTGTCCCACAGTGTAAAAAAAACTAGGCTCCTGAATGCTAAGTTGCCAGCTAGTTAAAGAGGGTGTAACAAAATCTGATTTCAACACTGTGCCCTGTCCGGGCCATTCTAATACACACTTTAAAAAATGTACCAACCAGGGTATTACTAGAACGGTACTACTATGTGACTGAGTGCTCAGTCTCTTAGAGAGTCAAATATTCTTTATTCGGTTACTTAAAACCATAAAAGACACAAACAATATTAGAGATACATACTTTCCGAAAAGTGCTAAAACGTGCTTCCAGTGTATCAGTTAAATTACATTTAAAAAACTGACTGGGTACTCCATATCTTTAGAGTAGAGGCAACTGTACGAATATGTGACTGAAGAGCCATTTCTATTTTATGAGAAATACTGGGCGAGGAATTTTATTACATATTTTAAGGCACATCTAGGACACTCACTGTGGGTTTACTTTGTGCGGTCTGTTGCTCTAATTTTATACTTAAGAGAAAGGGTGGTATTTACCCAAAACGTTCATGGGATGCAATGCACTCTATTAAATGACATCACCACACTTACAAGCCCTATTTAACATGACAGTAGTTGAGATGTAAGGGAGATGGGGCAATAATCTCAGCTTACATTTACAAAAAACATTACAGACCTACTTAAGGCTATCATTTTAATCAGAAATACATTTCCTAGAGGAAATAGAGCCCGGTGGCTTAGCCCTTTTTTGTGTTGCATTTTCATCGCTCGCCACCTGCACTTTATATTGCTTCTGTAATGTAATTAAGAGAACTAGATCCTGCTCAAACTATTTAGTTTATTTATATGCAAAAGGTTGTGACATTGGCCAGGATTCCCTCAAAAGTTTAATAACTATGCCCTAGAAACTACATGCAAACGATTTTACAACTTGTCTCAGCCGTGCTCACTAAGCCACTGGAGTCAAGCTATCTTGGCTGAAGACGGCTGATAGCCAGAAACCGGTCCTAGGATGCTTGATTCCGGTCCAGGAAAGACATGGCTTGGCAGTTCGGTCTGGACTGTTCCCATGAGGCACAGGGTCAAGACTGATTTGCCTATGGCATGTCTGAACTGGGGTGGCTTGGTGAGCAAAATAACGTTGGATTAAACCCAGATCTGTTACTGGGGGTGAATGTTTTGCCACTTTGCAACATTCCGTCCATCATCTTCTGTGTTTTGCTATTCTCAGCCTGGGACCCAAACGTTGCATTTGAATTCAACAAAATGACAGAGTTGCCACAGGGGAGCAGAGTGGGCTTGGCCAGGTGTGAGTGGATCTGTTTTTACCAGGACTAAAAAAGAGGCTGTGCACCCCCCCATCCCCAAAGCCCCGGAATCTAGCCTTCCCTGAGGGTGAATCTGCATGTTGGAGCAATGCTTTGCCTGCTACACAGAGCACAGATAGGACCATACCTGCCAACTTGAAGAACAATCTCACTGTGTGAGGAGGGGGCGGGCCCTCATGCTAAGAAGTACATACGAGGCACTTTTGAACCTTACCCCTAAAAACACCCCCACCCCAAAAAGCTTGCTGAGGCTGGTCCCAAAATCCTGGGGTGTTTTCACACCCCTTAATGGACGTCGGCAGTTCTAAGCCTCGGAAACCGAGCTGGAAAACCACGACTTACAGTGGTTTTCAGCTCGTTTTCCCTGCCACCGTGTGATATCGGCTGCTCACTGGGGGACCGTGTGATGGGAACCAATATTGTGTGTCACACAGTGGCACCGTGTGAGTCGGCAGGTATGTAGGACTCAAGTTTTGCAGTATAGGAGGACAGCCATTGACAAGCAGGACAGTGTGTCTAATTTTTCCGTACATTTAGAGCATCATCTGAAATGGACGAGTAATGGATGTGTGGGATGTGGTTCAACAAAGGCCCCAGGCTAAGGGAGGGCAATGAGGACATTGTGGAGATGAGGATCTTTATGATTGTGCAGATGAGCGACTACAACACTTATATCAGAAAAAAACATACCCAGATGGGACCACGGGGTGCTTGAGGCTGAAAGCAGATGTCAAAAATCAAGCAGGTACAATCACATGTAAAAAAGCAAGAAACAGAGGGAAAAGAAGCAGTTACAGAGCTAGAGAATGTTGGCAGCGGGGGCAGCATGAAGAGCGGTGATGTTACTTTTCCTGGATCCCACTCAGTGCCTTTTCAGTGATCCCATTTTAATGTCTCCGAAAGCTTAGCTATCATGTTGGTCAGTGGTGCCCAACCCTCCCCCACACCACTCACCTACTATACCCCCCCCACCCCCACCCCCGGACCTATGGAAATGTAAGGGGATTAAAATAATTAGACAATAAAGCTGTGAAAAAACGGATGCAAAAAATAATAGGTCATTATATAAAAAGTCACTTGCTACTTTATTCATTGCATCCTTCTGTGTCTATATTTGCATGCATTCTCCTGTAGGTTTTTACTTCCGAGCATCCATTATGTGTTGTGCTTGTGGCCACCAGTATACATGTATCCACATTTCCACATGTTTCGGAATAGTTCTACATCATTAAATGTTTTAAGTTACATAACATTCTAAGGGCCTGAGTTAGAGTTGGATAGTAAAAAAAAGCCATGTACTTAAACACTGCATGGACTAAGAAGTTCCTCAGAAGGATTCTCTGCTGGATTTAGAAGAGGAAAGCACATTTGTGGACTGTTATCCAGATTTAGCACTTCCTCCACAAATCACAGGTTCCTGCTCTTTATTTAGACCTTCCTAGAAAGATCACAGGATTATCCCCCAGAGACACTTTCTCCAGAAATTGGATGATCCGATATCGTCCACCTCTAAATCGGGCCCCAAGTGTCTCTACAGCCATGTATCATTCTATGTGTTTCTACAGTCATGCATCATCCTGTGGTGGTGAATCAATCCATGTAGGATTTTATATGGCAGTGGACATTCAATTTGTCTAGATGTCGGTGGATAATCATAAGAATCCATAGAGCAGTTTATGTCTCAGTGTATCTATATGTCCATGTACCATTTGGTATGCATTTGTATATCATTATATGTATCTTCACCTCCAAACATCATCCCAGGAGTCTGTATAAAAATGTATGTGTATGCATTCATGCACGGTTTGGTATGTCTGAGTAGCTATATCTCCATGTTTCATACTATGGCCATCTGTACACCATTGTGTGTGTCTTTACATCCATGCATTGTCTCGTATGTCTCTGTCTCTATATCCATACATTTTTGCAAGGATATGGAGGTCCATGCACACTTCCGTTTGAATGCCTATATATCATTCTGTGCACATCCATACATCATCTGAGTCTTTACATCCACATATCCTCCCATTTACCTCTGTGGGCCAGGTTGTCTATTTATTTAAACAGCAGTTAGTATGTCCATGGTCATTTTTGTTTGTTTGTATGCCTATGTATCATTCTGTATACTTCCAAACATGATGTGTGTTTTTACATTTTTGCTTCCACCCATGTCTCTCTATATGTCTGCAAGGCCCAGTATGGGGGAGAGGTGTGTCGTAGCGGCCAGAGCGGCTGAATCTGGAGAACGGTCTCACAGTTCGATCCCTGGCGGCAGCTCAGCTCTGATTCATGTGGCTATGGGCAATAGCTCACTTAAACTCCCCAATGGCCCCCAGTGCCTTGAAACCTTTAGGGGTGATATGTTTGTGCTCTACAAATAGGAAGTAGGAATAAGTATGTGCATGTACATTTCTGTGTGTCTGTGTGACCACTTCTTATCCTGTGTGTTGTTACAACAATTCACTTCTTGTTGTCTGTGTATGTCCATGCACCCATTCATAGGGCTGTACTTCACTGTCTCTTCCTTTACCTGGGCACATTGTAGTGCATGTTATTTTCTGGACATTCTGGCCCTCGCAGAGAGCTCCCCCGTTGAGAGGGGCAGGGTTGGTGCAGGTCCTGGTACGCTTCTGGTAACCTTTACCACACCGGTTGTTACACACGGACCACTCCGTCCAGGTTGACCATCCTCCATTTACTAGAATGAGAAGTTTAGATGAGGGGGAAAAAAACAAAAGTCTATTTTAAAATGGCAAAAACAACACTTTGCTAAATCAAAAAAAAAATCCCCTTTGTTTTAGAAAAATGCTGTAAGCGTAACTCCATTCTAAAATATTTTAAGGGGAAAATGACAAATGACAAATGAACAATTTCAAAAGCAACCTGAAAATGTCCTGGTACTTGAAGTATGCCGAAGGGCGTTAGCCATCTGCAAGGTTGGCAGCAGCCCATTAACTGGTGTGTTTGTAGGCTTACCACAGGTTGGAACATTGGCCCACTTCACTATACCCTACATGCCACAAACACATTCCTTATTATAACTTACCCGGCTTAAAACCGCTCAAACACACATGAAGTGCTAGAACACGGACGTCTTTTAGATATTTTTGGAGAATATTCCTCTAGAAGCAACTCACTTATGAATAACTTGTTCAGGTATTTTTGAAGCAGGGTTTTCCTACATAGTTCCATACAATGGCTTCTTCAACATATGACCCACAGGCAAATTAAAGTACATAATTATATCTTCGAAAAATATTAATCTAACCGGAATTGGGGTTTTGGCATTTCATTTTTAAAAAGCGAACATGTTTCACATTCAACTGCATTGGTAGAAAGGTGGTCTGTCGAGAAAGATATACAAACGTCTAAAAACTTCAAAAGAAGAACAGATTGCTTCAATTGCATGCACGATTAAAAAAAGACAAAAGTAAAAGGGAAAGAGAGAACTGAGATTGGCCACAAAGATTCCCTCACTTCTAAGAAATTCAAGAGATTGGCAAGTTTTTAAAAACAATCTCTCACCAAAATTAGAAAAAGAAAACGTTTAAATATTGTTGTTGTTGTACACTGAGATTTATTTGGTTTAATTGTAAAGTCACCGAGCACTGCAGAGGAAACTGCTGACCAACAATTTAATCGGCTGTAAGGGACAGTGCATCCCCACGAATTTATAAAGTTGGACCTCTGAGAGCCTTGTCAACATATGGAGAAGCACTGAGCTGGGATTCCTGACCTCTCAGACACCAGTATGTTGTACTGTGCGAGATAACTCTTTAAAAGAAAACATTGGCAAAGCCAGTAGGCGAGACGTTCATACTTGAGTGGTGATATAAAATGTCTGCTTCAGTGTAAAACAATGAAAAAAAAATTGTGTTTTGTATACGTTTCGTGGAGGAGGTAAAACGTTAAATATGTGAAGACAGAATGTACTTCGAGGTGTAAAATATTCGCTCATGCATTATAAGTGAAGTGGGAAGATACTTCCAAAATTCAATAGAAAGCAGGAGAGACTAAAGCACACCTGTGGTCTGATCCAAGAAGTTACTGACAATGTCTGAAGCCAAAGACTGATGGTGCCCCAGAAAAAATAGGCAATAGTTGAAGGATGCTCAACCCAAGCCCCTTGCAGTGTGTATAGAATACAATATATTCACCATGAATGGGGCAAGCTCCATTACACATCAAACCTAAAAAGGCCCGAAGAGAAGCCAATCTTAGGAGAGGATGCTTTTATAATGGGTGCCTATGCCCAGCGTGCTTTCAGCTACAATACGTAGAGAATAGAAACATAAATGTCTTGAAAACATGAAATTCCGTTACTGGATACAAGAATGAATTATGCTTCTTTGATACATACTGTTCAGGTCTCATGCTAAAAATTGATACATAGGATTGCCTTTGTGGTAGAAGTACTGGGGCAGCATGCATCTATGCTATAACAAATTGTTTTGAGGCATGCCTGCTCTCCAGAGATTCTGGGAAGTTTTCTTGAAATTAGAAAGGCTCCCTAAGTCCATCCGACAGCATTCAGTCATTATGCACTCATGTCATGCTCCTTAAGAGCCTATGTTTCTGCCCCAAAAGGGATGTAGAGGGTGTTTGTGCCACCTCCTTTCACTAACTTTGAACCACAGACTTTTACTGACAGTGACACAATTCTCTGCTTCTGGGGTGATGTCAATTTCAGGAGCCCTTTTGAAAACAATTGGCTTCAAGGAGACTATGACATAGAACAGATGGTGTTTCACCAGGTTTCATCTCAGCTTGCGCCTCTTATTAATTTCTGGGAGATTCTGTTACTTTAGCCATCTGAGAACATTTCAGATAGTGCACAATAATTTTGACAACATTCCTGGAAAAGTGAAAAACATATACCTGTTTTAAGAGAATTAGGCCACTACTGGAAGGCAATCAGTAGTCAAAGCTGTAACCAATGGCATTGTTGTTATAGGTCGATTAGTCTACATTCAACACAACACTTTCAGAGCACACTCAGAAGAAGGCCTAACGCATTCTTCTAAAGAGGAAGAAACAGAACAACAAACCCATGCAATCAGTAATATGAGCATAAGTAATTCTAATTAACTCTGATCTGCCGAATTTTTCATATTCTTACTTGTGTTTCCCTTGGTATAAATATATCAGTATTATATTTTGGATGCACTCTGGACCTATTATTTTTGTAATCATTTTTGACAGCAAGACCCTCTTTAACATCCAATCCAGCAAACGAATCCATATGTATGTTAGTACTTATATAATAACCATTCCAAAAAAGAAGAAGAATTGCTGATACCTCATTTAACAATCATTTGAAGTACATATAATGGACACTGTGCTTTAGGCAGTGGACAATGCCATTGTAGAGAAGGTACGGGGACATTCACAACTTTCCACGAGAACTAAAGCTTTATTGGGTTTCGCATTAGAGCGTGGAAGGGGTTTGAGTCCCAGATCACAGGGACAATAGGTGAATGGACTTACCATAGACAATGACCGTGGCAGTCGTGCTCCTTCTTTTCGTGACAATGTTCTTGGCCACGCAGGTGTAGTTGGCCGTATCTGAAAGGCGTGCCTGCTTGATGATGAGGTTGTGGTCAATGGTGATGTAAAAATTCCGATCCTCCACGGGATCAATGACCTCTTCATTTTTCAGCCATTCAACCTGTGGGTAAAGAAGAACATCTTTACAAGGCACATTCATGAGAAGCTGCAGTGCTAGCCTTGCACAGACTGCTCCATGAGCCCTTAGGCATTGTCTATAAAGAAAACAAGCAAACACCTTTGGCCGAGAGTTTAACACTACACTATACTACACTGACACCGGTATTTTGGAGTACGTAAAGTAGTATTCCTGTAGTAATGTACTTTTTTTACAAACTCTCACATGACTTGCAAGTGAATTGTCCCCAAACATCTTAAATGGAGATAAAATGTGAATATTCAGGGAATATTCATATATATTCAGTACAAATAGAAAAGACTGTGGCTTTGCACTTTTAGCAATAAGGAGTTGGACATTTCAGGGCGCCTATTCACAAAGCCATGTAAGATTAAGTAGTAGAATACAACTTCCTTTACTCCTAAAAGCTTTTCTTAATCAGCCCTTATTTGTCAGGTAAAGAAATAGCAATAAAAACAAGCTTAGCCCATTAGAATAACAAGCACCAAAATGCAGTCCTTTCTCAACTAGTACTTTGTCATTTATGGCTCAGAATTCAATATAATGGTTTGTAGATGTTCGTCTATTCCTACGTTGTTCTCTTGTCAATCTCAAAAGGGAATGCTGCCGGTTTTTGGCAGCAGGAGTCTAGGGAGGCCAGAGGCCAGCACTGGATTTTGTGCACAGCATACATAATGCAAAGGCAGACTATAATCCTTTATCTGTCGAGTCATTTGAAGTTCCTCAAAATTAGGCAAAATACATGCTGGTGAAAAGCGAAACATGCAAAATCTACCCACTGAGAAGTTACAATATATACAAGGTTGAGCACTACACGAGAAGTCAGATTTGTAATCAGGTTTGCACAATTAAATTCAACCTTATTCCAAAAAAAGATCCATTTGCGAGGGTAAATTTCAAATAATTGTATCCTTGCAAAATGGCATATTTATCACTAAATCTATTGCTAAATTTATCAACAAGTTTGCAAGCTTTCCCAGCTTGTCAATACCTGCAAAAATATGCGCACACCTACCAATTGCTACACTGACAGGTTTTCACATAGGCCTTGCAAGTAGATTACCTATTTGGAAACATCTACAAATTTACATTTAACAAAGGTAGAGGCAAGTAAGTTTCCCAAGGCACAAATGAAAAGAAAACACACTGTCACACTACACACAAATAGGGGATCTGGGTGTATTGAAAGAGGTTCATTCATGTGGCAAAATATTAACTAGAAGAGCTTGACAAAATTATTTTTTTTGCCTCCTAGTATGTGGTGTGACCCATTTGTGACCTTGGAACCTATGAATTAGCATCAATTTTACTTCATTGCTTAAGCAAAATAATGTGTAAAAAAATATTTTCACTAGTCTGTCCTTTAAGACACAAATGCTGTCTGATCTGCACCCAAAACAAAAATATCATAATTTAACTGGGAAAAAAACATTATCTTATGGTTTACCAGGCTTCTTCGACCAAGCTTGGCACAGTACATGAAGGGACCGGGGCCATGATTGAATTTGGACTCTCCCATCGCTGGACTGTCTGTAGCCAAGCTCAGAACAGGATCACAGCAAGGAAAGCAAAGAACCCAAACTTATAAACATTGGGGCAGAAGTTTGTACCACCCACCTATCTTTCAAGGGGAAGGTTGTGAGAAGGAACTATTATTGTTTGGACAGTGTTGGTCAGTCTTCACTTGTGCTCCTTACGGAAAGAACAAAAATGTGCAATATTGTTAGAAAATCTTACTTTCAGCTCACTACCAAAAAGTGTATTTCTTGGCACTGTGATTTCAACTGCACTCCTACATCTGAACATTCCTATGGAGCCCCAGTGGAACCTTTAACAAAGAAAGGCTGTAGAAGTCCATACAGAGTAGAAGCATGGGTGCCTCTTAGGGATATCCACAGTGGACATGAAATGTCACTAACAGTTGCCCTTGCCATTCTGTTGAGTCGACATTCATAGGAGATAACTATATTGTGCCTGCTGCTAATCTGCACGTGGACGCTCTCTTTGTATTGATGACGCAAGCCATGGCCATGGCCCGTGACCCACTGATGAATGCAATACCAAGCATGCTCAAGTAGTAATTCTAATAATAATACTAATTATATTAATAATAGTTCCAACAACAAAACAAGAACAACAATAATACAAATGATAAATAATAATAATAATTAATAATAACAACAATAATTTTATTCCAACAAAATCACAACAATAATAATAATGATAGTAATATTTCCAAAAACAGCAACAAAAAAACAACAACAGTAAAAACAACAACACTAATAATAACAAGGACCACGGTAGTTAATAGGATTTAGTGGTGAGAGGAGCTAGAGATGTTGTCTTCACCAACAGATATGTTTCCAAGTATTAAATATTATATAAAAGCAACCAAATCTTGGCCAGAGAGTACACATTTTGCCACTCAAAATGAAGGTATTTGTATACTTCATTCGATTAGTAGTTTCACAGATTTTCATTGCTCACTCCCATCCATCATTCTGCAAAAGGGCTTCAGGGCTCTAAATAACAATATACATTTAAGGCTACCTCATTACAGGCTAAATTAAAAAGTGAGAACAGAAGCCATTTCTAATTCAGGAAAATGGCACTGGTAGAAAGAAATTGAAAAACAAGTAATCTAATTGAGAGAGTTCAAGAGAAAAAAACAACAACCTTTCAGTTAAATATCCTGATATTTGCTCACTGAAAAAAGCTGGTGGGAAAGCGATTCAGAATGGAAGGGCGGGCGAGCCCCCACCTTTTTTTAGAAGGAGGGTGCAGAGTGCATAAGCCTGAGTTTGAAAGCAGATGAATAAAGAGCACTGATTTACTCACATTGCTTTAAATGTAAACATAGACGTGCAGGTACTCACTATTTAGAGTACCTGTTTGCTCCTGTGAAGTGCCGGTACTCTCCCATGAAATAATTTGCAGCAGTGATGAAAAGTGCAGGTACTCTCCCTTTCAAATTAAAGACTTACAGGTACTTGGTAACGGACAGTACCTGCCTATTTAAAGCACTGTTTAAACAAAATACCCTTGGATTTGTGTAGGAAATTGTGGAACAGCTTGAATGTTGCAGATGAGCCTGAACTTCAGATTTAGATAGCCACATAAACAAAATGCCTCAGTGGCTTAGCCACAGCCAGAAAAGGGCCCTAAAGGCTCAACCGTGGGAAATAAGTAACAAAGTGAGTGGCAAGAAAGGATCAGGCGCTCTACCATAGTGAAAGGAAGAATCGGCTGTGGGGACGCATGCTGTGGCCTGACATTTGTACCTCTTAAGTACAGTTGTGGGCCAAGGAAGACCTGCTCTGTGGCTAACAACGTTATGAAAGGGTTCAGTAGTTCTACTAGTAGATATCTGTATTTTGCATTCCGTCCACACCGATGGAATATGGTTCTTTGGAATTTGTTGTAAAACAAAAAAATAAATGCAGTCCCATAAATAGGCAATTGTGGTACTCAGAAGTTGAAACGACGTAAAGAAATTCACCTTTTTATTTCAAAACGTATTTTTCAATGCTATCTCCTTTCTTCATCCCATCTCAGATCACTTGGGCTCTAGTTAATGGGTTGGTCTACACTACACTAATGCTCATTGCAACACTTTAATTCAACTCATACCAGAAGATGGAAGAATTTATCTTTAGACTGAGCCTTTGGGAACGATGACAATAAACAAGCACGCGATGCCTGCAAGGACCTTGTGGCAGAGCTGCCAGCTGAGAGGAGGACATGCCACTGAGAACCTCAGGGTGAAAGCAAGAGTGCCTTTCTTAGGGTTGGTTAATTTCAACCATCTACTGATTTATACTGAGTCTTTTAAATGGGAAATCTTTCTCTGTCTGCTTGTGCATAAAGTTCTAGCATCACCTACAGTATCGTTAAATCCTCTCTGGCATTACCCATAATCCTTTCCTTGTTGGAAGACGTGTCAACTACAGTTTTTTTTTTTAAAGTTTAAATGCTTATTTGTTTAGAGTAACACAACTGTAGCCCTAGTGTGTTATATTTTCTTGAGGCGGTCGTGCTACTGACAAAGATTTTAAAATATATACTTTGGTACTCGGGTCATCATCTATCCCTAGTGCATGAAGTAGTGCCGTATTATAAAAAAGTGTGGCTTTCCTCTCATCAGGCCCAAGAGATGCAATGAACGTCTGTGCGGGAAACATCCTTTACAACAAAACTTTTACCACGCAGTGCTGTTACAACGCAAGTATTACAACGAAAACCTTTACAACGTATTACACTGGGGGGCGCTCTAGAATAGGGAATAGTTTTAATTTACTATCCAACACCTTCCCTAGTGTCCACGGGGACTGGAGTTGGAATAGTAAATTAAACTATTCACTATCCAGCACCCCCAAGTGTAATGCGTTGTAAAGGTTTGCGTTGTAATACTTGCGTTGTACCAGCATGCGTCGTAAAAGCATGCGTTGTAACGTCATACATCCGTCTGTGCAACATGACTAGGGCTCCAGGTTTTATGTTTTTTTTTTTTACATTTCCGTCTGTATTCATCCATTTTTTTGTTGCTAATTTTATCTGTATTTATCTATATTTATTTTGGGTTTTGTGAAAAAATGAAACTGAAATAAGTATATATCTACATTTATTTAACCTATAAATATGCACTCATGCCTGAACGCCAGCCCGGCTTCGTGATATAAACACACTTAGATGATAAAATATGCACTTATAAGAAAACATGCAAATATTAGAATCAAGGTTGTGCATATCTACTGCTGTTTAAGGCTCTTTACTCAACTTTCTTTATTTTGTTCACCCCCTTACCTTTCAACCCGCACAGCTATTGGGCTGGCAGTCATGATTGACAGCATTTAGAATCACTCAAAAAACAAACCAATTTCCTTTTTTATCCACATTTAAAAATAAATATAGACAGGAAAATAAATGATTTTCTGTCTGTATTTATCTGTAAAAATCAGTTAAAACGGAAAATAGGGAGTCTTAAATATGACTCACTGGCGCAGTCTCAAAAGTCATTGGGAAAGGCTCTAACTACACTTTTACGGTGTTATATCTCCAACCTCGATAGCATGCAAGACAATGTCATTGGCCAAACCTTATAAGTCACTAGCATCAACCCATAAAAATATCATCCGATATTGCTTTCAGATTCCCAAAGTGGATGATCACTATTGAGGTGATACCTTCAACAGCTTTGATGCACTTTGACCTTTACCTGCTTCAGGCTATTCCCTCCCAGGTAGGGTGACCAGACCTTGAGAGCCAAAAACCGGGACATTTTTGGGAAATAGAAGAAGGACTACCATTTTTCATCAACAGAATGACAGTTTTCATCAACATAAGATCACAGAAAAGGCATTAAGAAAATACATGAAATGTAATTTCTACAACCAACATCATACATACTGATTAAATTGCTTACTTATAATAGCTGCTCACTAGCACAGCTTTATAACACCCAAAAAAACCCTCGCAATATTTTCAGTCGACCCCTCTAAAAACCGGGACATGAGCCAAAATTACTGAATCTGCCGTGACAGCCGGTAGAAAACTGGGACTGTCCGGGCAAATCCGGGACGTCTGGTCACCCTACACCCAGGTAATGTATCGGACCCACCAGCAAAACTACAGAGCTGACGTAATGGACCTAAGCCACGCCAACGTCATCCCTGGCATCAGTAAGGATGGACATATTGCACTAGGGGGATAAGAGAACAGTTTCTCCTCCTCAAACATCACACAACGGAACTGATTAAAAATATGCCTCAGTGGGACACTCGTGGGCACTTATCATTAGGATGCCCTGAAAGTGTGGCACATGTTCTTGGAGTCGGGCGCTTTCCAGTGAGGAGGCCGCAACCGCAGCCCATGCACGTAAGAGCGGTGGGTCCGGGTGGGGGGACTTCGGTGGGCGCTGACGAGGTAGAATTCATTATTTATTTAATTTCCCCTCGTCATCGTCCGTTGAATTAACCCCTACCTGGACCCACCACTCTTACCTGCACGGGCTGCAGCTGGGGGGCCATGAACGCCTGCATTCTTCATCGTTGAGAGTGGCTGATCTCCCACTAATATGCATTGCAGGGCTGCATTAGCAAAAAATAAAAATAAAAAAATAAGGTAAACATCCGGAAAAAAGAAAATAGTAGTTTAACATTGAAGGTGAAATCGAGTGAAAGCATCGTTTCTGATTCATTGAATTTGCACCAAGTAATTTACGTGTCTGGAATGAACATTTTTGCATCCAACCGCACAGCTAAATAGGTAATTATTGTAATTGGATTCAAAAGTACGAGCCTGCCAGTATATTACACGAATGAAAATGGCTTGGAAGGTGTTATCTGAAACTGTGGCTTTTTTTCGAGCCATTATTTTTATTGTCATGCTAATTGAACGTGAAGCGAAGTGGAAAGTTTCCAGCCAGCAATCCATGCGCCCATTCATTGACAATTAGAGGATTGATTAGCAAAGACATAAGAATGAAGAAAAAAATTAATGTATTTATTAAATGCTATTGACGTGTATTGTTGCCCTAAGCGGTCTTCATGAAAGGAGCGATGAATAAACTTTTTAATAAGCAGATTTTTCTGCGTTTTGTGGTTCATACTGCAGCTGAAACATTGCATTGCCAGGATCATGGAGTCAGATATAAAATTCCTAATTTAAATTGATTGGCGGCAGATGTCTCAGTGTGTGTAGATGTTTTCTGGTGCCTGGAATGGTTTTAGCACCATTTCGCGGCATAAGGCACCTCCATGTCAATGCAGACACGCTAATCTGTTGATCTAGCCTTTCACAGGTGGGTTTGTCAGAATCTGGCCCATTTTGATAACTAGAGGAGCTCATGGCCGGCAAGAAACAGATTACTGTCAATTTAAGATCACGAAATAGATCCAACATTATATTTTTGCTCGCTTCGGTACAGGCATGTCGAGGCCAAAGCTGAAGGGCCACATCACCTTGAGACACTTGACCACTATGGGAATGGAAGGCCCATGTGAGACCTATTCTGTCTCTCTTTACCCATCTCCAGCACCCATAACCTGTGGAATCAAGCCGACTCCTCGGGAATGTGTAGCCCTATAAAAACAAGTGTTTTTTTCTTCTGGCAGACCTACTTGCCTGCATTCATATTAAAATGTCAGGGTCTTTATCGAATCTTGAGAAACCTACTTGCTGACTCAGGACCGAACAGATCTATCTATCTCTTTCTTCCTTGGATTTCCTTTGTTTCCTCAAGAATTGGAATGCTGCCCTATGAGAGCTCTGAATGCACCTTCTTTTTTCCCCCTCATCCTCACTTTACGGCACTCAGAGCAGCTTCAACAGCCTATCAAGCATCTCACTAATTGTTTTTTTTAAATGGCCCAAAACCACTACTCTTGCTTCATAGGCTATGCTATGCTACCTCAAACGTGGAACAAGAAAGCCTGCAACCCAGTGGTGGCTGGCAGGGAACGCGGGTGGCGGGAGTGAAAAAAAAAGCAACAAAATAAAAATCACTTACCTATTTATGGGGCTGCCATCTCTCTGTTGTTCTTTCTCTTCCTGGCAGGTCCGGAACCAGGAAGCACCTGGGCTCTCCTAACCTAATCCCAACGCTGCAATGTAGAATTGCGGTTGGTTTCCCTAAGCCAATCACACTGATGCAATGCAGCGTTGTGATTGGTCTGAGTACAGTGGTTTGGTGCTCAGATGGGGACTGGGGCCCTGGGCATGTTCCCCACCAGGCTGTTTAAGGCAGCCAGGTGGGGAACATGCTAGGTGCGCATGACGCTTTGGCCGTGCCAAGGCGGCTGGCCAAGCAGTCATGTGCGCTTTGAAAGTGTGCGCTCACCACTCCTCCCAGGCTCTGACCCCACTCCCCCAGTACAGCCCGGTGGGGGGCTGGGGCGGGGGGGGAGGGGGGGCTGTAACAAAGTCATTATCATTTTATTTTTATTTTTTTCGGCTCTCAGCGATCCTACTCCGCCTTAGTGCTGCAACCACTGAACTGGCAGTTCCAGAAAAGAGAGCTTCTGTTTTTATTTACCTCAATGAATCAAAGACATAGAGTTGTCCAGCTAGTGTTTTAGGTTTACTAGTGAGTATATGGGGCCGTAATATACAATGCGGAACATTTTCCTTGGTAGCGCTGGGCCAACCTTTCAAAAGGTGCGCTCAGTGCTAACAAGTAGAGTGCGCCGTATTAGATTGAATGCGCTTCCCCTAGGGCAGTCGCAAACTAGTGTGACCCGGGGACAGTACATTCAAGTGAAATACAGATCGACGTTCACTGTGCAGGTGGAAACCCAACTGCACATTTAAGAGGAGTGAGAGATCCCCTTGCAGGCGAGTGCAGTGAGTGACTGCACCTGTCTGCTAGGGGATGTTTAAAGGGTCCATAAGACCCCCTTAACCCCTTCCAGAAGGCTGCCATCAGGGGTGCACTGATGGTGTGCCACCTTTTACATGGCGCACTGTCAGTGCGCCTCCTGGCAGCTTCTTTACCTTTGCGTCTATAATAAGGCGTGGGTGCAGAGGCAAAGCGATTCTCTCATTTAAATGGGGCCACACCCCTGTGCAAATGAGGGAATGCCCTCTGATGATAGCACTGGCGCTATATGTGCGCAAGCACTATCTGTATTACAGAAGGGGCTGCACAAGCATCTGCGGCTCGTTCTGTAATACCAAAGTTCCCTGGGGGCACGCAAAGTGGGTGCCAATCCAGGTTGCACTCCCGGGGCACTTTATATAATAAGGCCCATGGTTGGCGAGGGAATGGTGACATATCCTTAGAGGGAGACTTTGGAAAGTCCCTCCTTATTCTGGTCTCAGCTCCAGACCTCAAATCCTAACCAGTTAAACTCAAGCCCTTGCTCATCACTTTCAATGAATGAAACATTTATACATCCACATTAAATATTGGCATCTAGTGGGGCAGAGCCAGAGTCCTCCAAAAACCGGGCTATGAAAAACATGACATGGCTGCACATCCAATGACATTGCTATCACCTACTGGACAAGCAGTCTCCTTAACAAAATGATTAAAATGACCTATATTCTTCTGGACGTGGGTTTGTTAAGCTGAGACCATCATAAAGCTCTTTCCTTCTACAGAACTTTATATATTTAATTGCTTGCCCCCGTAAAGTCTACACCGCATATGACCCTGCTTAGTTCTGACCTGCAGAATCTGTCGCTGTCTGCTTTACTACCTCAGACCAAGCAGTGTTTGTTGTAAGTGCTGATGTATAACACATACCCCGATACCTGCCTAACATGAGTAATGTGGCATTATTTCTTCTACAAATTGAGTTCCCTTCCCACCTTAGTTTGATGCGCCTTGTCCTCAATTGCAGCCAAACCAAGCTATTTATTTCTGTAAACTTGCTGCCACTCATCCCTGCTCCACACATCTACATAATCCTATCACCAAGCATATTAACACTTATACCTTTTGCTGATTACATGATCGGCTGTTAAACTAAGTTAGGAAATACTTGTGCAAAGCTAATATATCAACCCATTTGACATCCACACCTAGCCGCCTCCATGTCATTGCTGAAACAGAAACCCCAAGGACATTCTTGAAAATCAAAAGTGGTCTCTGTTGAGCAGGAAAAGCCTACACATGGCAACCATTAAATACACAGATCTATATCATAACAAGTTGAATTCTGGAGGAAGAACACATCAAGACTTCGCAACTTTCACCTCCTCTGCATCTGTGCTAGGCTTTCAGCAAAGGATGTATACATTGATTATTACAGTGAAGTATTTTCGTGGATATACATATCTATTGTGTGTAAGCAGTAAATCCCTATCAAACGTCCACAGTCCACAGTTCAAATATTTAATGCTAATGCAGGAGTTTGGAATCATTTCTCAACTTTTTTCCCCAACCCCGATTCAAAGTAACGACATGTTCCGCCAAACAAGCAATATCAACTGTGTGTTGGATCCTGCTCTAAACCACCACCGGAGCAGTGATGGGAAAAAATAGACTCCTATCCGCACTTGATGAGTCGCATTCAGCCTCCATCTTCTCGTTTCATCCGCCCATACCCACCCACTTCCCACCTGTTGAGGGACAGATGTGTTGTGTCTAATTATTCTCTTACTGATGCCAGGAGAAGCATCAAAATAATTGGCACATTTGTTCTAATTAACAAGAACATTGCCACATGCCACCCAACAGGAACTGAGAGATAAGGCACCACCAGCAAAGAAGAGGGACAAATGGCAAGTTATCAGAAGAGCTACTGCTAAACACACATGGCCGGTTAACAACTCAAGCTATTCGTGAAGCGGTTATATGAAAAAGAAAATGAACAACCCCAACCTCAACCAAAACAATGACTAAACAAATAAAAGAGGGGAAGTACTATTGCTGTGCTGTCAAATACAATTTCATAGAGAATACCATGTTGCACAGTGCTGGAAATCTTGCCCAAGATTTACTAATCCGGATCCGGAGACAGCAGCATGCACTTTCTTCCACCAGCATCCATGGCATGTTCATTTAAACATCACACTTACAACTCGGATTCTCTTTTAAGTTGGCCAACTTTAGAGTCAACTGCCCTTCAGGTGACCCCTTGCAGTATGGTACAGTAAAGAGCCAAGTTTCTTTGGAGCTACTGGTATACACAAACAGTGCGCAGAATAACATTTCCCACAGAGATATGAATCACAGCGTGTGGACCTGCCAATAACAGCCAACAAAAGCATAAGACAAGTATGTGGAATAAATTATGGGGCGGATGCTGGCCGCAGAACAGCAGCTGAGAAGCTTTAACCGTGCAAGATACTTTCAATGTGTTCTATCTCCTTCCCACTGCTAGGAACTAAATAAATTCCAGTCTTGCAGATAGTAGGCATGTCATTTTATTATAAAGCTATTTTTGGTCTCTCTGCAGCCCAATGGCATGTAAAATAAGGCCGTGCAGACCTGCTACGTGGTTGCCAGTTTTGTGTGCATGGAAGCATAAGTCTGGCCATCTTTCGAACAAGCCACGGGGTGCAATTTTGCACAAAAAAGTGAGAATTTTTCCTTTGCTGCAACATTCCCATACGTGACAACAAATAGAGGGAATCATGGCCAGTCACTCTATTTAACATTGCTGGTTGTTTCTGTGCCTCTCTGCAGGGCTGTGATGCCTTGCATAAGCAGAGCGGGAGTGGGGGAGAGAAGAGACGGGTTGGTTAGTCCTTTCAGCTGACAGAGCAGGCTTTGGACATATGCACACTCTGACTAGTGATATCTCTTTTGTAGAGTTTAGGCAGAAGACAACTACTGTGGGACTCCTTGCAGTGAGTAGCAGCACATACCTGGTCCTACCTTGCCCCTCCCAATGCAACACCTGGGTTATATGCTAGTTGCTTTTCAAGAGTATAAGGATGATGATAGTAAATGTGAGGAAAGTGTGGAACGTGTAAGCCCTCATGATTGGTTGTAGCACACATGTGTGGTGCAGATAATTCAACACTATAACATAAGGTAGCCATACATTTGCAACTCCCACACCCAGTAATTCATGAATTAATATTTCATCCACCGACCCACGCTCACAAAAATACACAGGCACACAGCACCTACACGTCTCAGGAAGCCTTTCTGCAAATCTCTTAGGTCTACCACAGTAGGACCCAGCTAAATTTAGTTGGTACTCCCTGCGATTCAAAGACCCACGGGGAATAAAACTTAAAGCCACTGTGGAAGTGTTTTTAAAAATCTATATTTTTGTGTAATAAAGAATAATAATGCTTGTATGCTAGATTCACTGTGCAAACGGCGTGTTGATAAGATTACAGTCAAAACTAATTTATTATGAGGTATATGAATAGTTAACTACATTTATATAAAAATGGATGCTGTTTCTGTCATTCACTCCTGTTATCAACCCCTTCCATCTTGTTGCCCTATGCATCTTCTTTCCTCACTAGCTCAGCAGTGCAAAGACAGCTGATGTTAAAAAAATCCCTACTGTTATGAATACACAGCTTAAGATGAACTTTCTGGTGTTCCTGATACGCTGAAACTTCTAAGGCCCTTCCGCTGTAGCTCCACTGTGTAGTCGGGTCTTATTCATTTGTATGTAGTGATATTGTAGATATGTTTCATATTCTGTACAGGCATCTCCAGATGGCAATAGCATGGAAAATACTAGATTAATTCTTGAAATGGCATAGTGTGTTAAGGTAATGACGTTTTAACTTCTGATTTGCTGAAGAGTTGTTACTTACTATCAGGCCATGATGATTTAGCGGCTTTTCCCCTTTTCGTATTGCAAGAATTGTGTATAAGAACCTCTTGATTCTGGGTTGATCCAGATATGTTTAGAAGACTTTCCTGTTCTACTAGAGATGCTGCTTATTTTTCTCGTTTTGTAGCTCATTTGGGACTGATTTCTGAATTTGCCTACTCTGTATAACATTGTTTAAGGCCTTCATGTAATTAATTCTGTATCAATTGATTTTGAAATTTTTGTAATAAAACTCTTTAACTTTTCTTTTATCTAGAACACAATTATTGAGTGATCCCAATTACTTGTTTTTGCCACTCTGTGCCGCCTAATGTAAATTTGAGTTTTCTAAAATTTTGGGGTGTCCTGAATAGTGGGGTATGGGTTTAGCTCCCACACCACAAACAACACTTCAGTGTAGATGTATGTATGGTTACCTTAAAGCTAAGTCCATTCTATAACTTCCAAAAACAGATTTAGCCAATTAGAGCTGAAACGGTACAGAAACCTCACCAATGAAGTGTCCTATAGAGTACGCCTTCATGTTTTATGAGGTGGTAATCAAGCTTAAGTCCTTTAGTCATGTGTTTTCAACTTCTTTCTGTACAGCTCTTGCAGCCTGTAGAGGTTAAATAAAAGCAGATGTCCTGCAGAAATGTGCCACATAGTAATGAAATGCACTCCCTCAATCAGTATCTCCCTCCCAGCAGGGAACTTCCTCATCTGTGCAAGGCGTACTCCATGCTGGTAGAAGTCAGTGCTGACCTCATCACTCCTCTCCACTTGTACTGTTTCTCTCCACTGGCTGCTCAAAACATCCTGCGGATGTCTTGAGAGCTCACTCACACTGACATCTTCTTTTCCCAAATTCATCCTTCTGTCAGGTGTTGCTTGACACACCCTGTTTTGGGTGCTTGACCCAACCGTATGTGCATTACTAATAATATGGTGCCTCACTTTTGTTATCCAGGCGGCTTCCACTGGACTACTACAACATGCCCTCATGGGTCTCTACCCTACTATTTGTTACCCTTTGCCTTCACCAGTAATTCTAAACGTAGACTATTCAATGAGATCATGCCTTTTACACTTGAAATTTGGTTGTGCAATACCTTTCAACAGAAATTCATTTTCTGCTATAAGGGAAACCTCCCACATGAAAAAGAATTAAGAAAAATGAACAATTCAATCCTTGGCCCTTTTTCTGGTATTGAAGGTCCCAAAGAGGACAATCATTCCTTAAAATTGCTAAAGAGTTAAAGATGGAGTGTGCCATTGTCAAGGGAGAACTTCTCCGAAGGCTTCGATTCAATTGTACCACACCCAGCACTTACCGCATGATCTTCTTGCTTTCTTTATATGATAACCTAAGCAAGCATCTCCATGGGATTCTAAGTCTTGTATGCTAATGATGTTTAAAGCTAGGAAACACAGCATTACATATCTCCTATTCAAAATGTGGCTGGAGGTCAATAAGCTTCTGTTGAGGGTCTAGGTAGTGCCAGAAACGGCCCGTGCAGGTAAGAGCGGTGGGGCGAATGGGGGTGGGACTCGACAGATGCCGACAAAGGTAAATTATTTATTTATTTAATTTTCTCTCATCATCTGTCGTGACCCCAACCCCTCCCCCCTCACCACCACCACCTCGCTCTTACCTGCATGGCCACTCCTGGGTTGTGCACTGCTTGTGAATCCTAAACCACTTTCAATAAATTATCAAATTTATTTTGCTGTTTATTTATGCTGGACAAAGAGAGGTTAGCACCTTGCATCTATCAAGCTGTATATTAGTCAGAATAGTGTGTAAATTGTTTCTGCGCCCATTGTAGAGATCTGTGCTCATTCTGAAAGCCTCCGAGTGAAAACCAATAGTGTCAGCTTGGCTGAGATGGGTACCCCAATAAACTGGGGCTCGGATATTTAGAGATATACAGCGGCACACTTGTGGCGATAAACACTTTATAAATACCATGCGGTTTTGTTCAATATATAAAATTGAGATTCTTATAAATCACACTGTCTCACTCTTTAAAAAAAATATATTTTGAGGGGCTACTGTTGTTCCGAAGCATGTGTGCATCCAGCATGTCCACTGATGTTGGATCTAGAGTTACTTTTTGGCACTGTCCAATGCGACACACAAATATTTACAAAACGAACATTTGTCACATGAGATTTTCCAGGGTTATGTCAATTACATTTTGTTAATTAAATTTAGTATAGCGCACAACTTGCCTGAGGGCATCTCTGCGCTGCCTACAACAGCAAGCTAGCATACACAGAAAAGAGTCGCTTAAAATAAGGAAGCTTTCAGCAATTTCCTAACTTGACAGTAGTTAGTACAGAGTCGAAGATGGAGAGGTAACTTGTTCCGGGTAATGACGGAGTCCCGGCGGATGTCTTCTTAGATGACACCGATAGGTGGAGTAAATACATCTGCCTTTTATTAAACCATATAGCCAGGGGGGCTGAAATCCCGGTATCCTGGCGGGGTGCAGTCATTATACCGGTATATAAAAAGGGGGATCGTGCCCAACCCTGTAATTATCGCCCAAACAGCTTAATAGACACGGTCCAAAAAGTGGTAGGACGTGTACTCATTAATAATCTGCTTGACTGGGCTGAGGAGCAGAACGTCCTATCCCCTTTTCAGGCTGGTTTTCGCAGAGCAACTAGCACTGTAGACCAGGTCTTCCGCTTCCAACTGATTCAATGGCGGACAGTGGTCCTGGGCGGATGCAGTCTCTATGCAGCTTTCGTTGACCTACGGGCTGCATTCGACCTGGTGCCGAGGGCAAAGTTGTGGGAGGTGTTGGCAGCCCTGGGGGTCCCGATGATTATTTTAACCTTGATCATGAGACTTCATGAGGGCACCTATGCTAAGATCCAATGGGGTGGCTACGGTAACGATACCATTGACTTCCCTGTCGAGCGTGGGGTTCGGCAGGGTTGTTCAATGGCACCAACATTGTTTACTCTTTTTATAAATGGAATTGTCCCCCTCATGCAAGCTGAGCCCGTAGATGCTCCCTCACTTGCTGGTGCAAAAGTTCCTATTTTAATGTTTGCAGACGACACCTTAATTTTATCAAAATCCCCAAGTGGTCTGCAAAAGGCATTGGTAATTTTTGACAAATTTTGTTGTGATCATGGTTTGGAGGTAAACGCAGCAAAAACAAAACTCATGGTTTTTAATCCTTGTAGGAATTTTAAATCCAAAATAACCATGAGTGGGCGCCGCCTTGAAGTTGTGAAATCTTTTAACTACCTAGGGATACAAATCTCAAATGACAACAGATGGAACCACCACTTGAATCTGGCAGTATTAAGACACAAACAACTGGCTGCTACCATTATTAAGGAGCACACGAAATCTTTAACTAAGCCAATTAAACCGCCACTAATCATATATGAGGCTAAAGCAATAGGGTCTGCACTATATGGGGCAGAGCTGTGGGGGCAAGAAAACCTCCAGGAGCTACAGAGGTCAGAGAATAGCTTCCTCCGAAGATTAACTGGTACCCCACAGAGCAGTCCCCTCTTGCCACTCAGATATGATCTTGGCAGGAAGGAAATCTCGGCTATGTGTAAACTTCGACCGATATTATATTGGCGTAGAATTTGGACCACCCCCGAGTTGTCACAATATGCAGAAGGATTTGCTGATGTGATCAAAGCAGATCGATTTCATGAAATTAAATGGTTTAGATCATTGAGAACTGCATTAAGTGAACTAGGGTTAAGTGAATTGTGGTCTGATCCAACCGGGTCACCCTTTCCATCAAAGCTGTTTATAAAAAACCTTTATTGGGAACAGGCTGAAAACAAGAGTCTCCTTAACAACAATAATGGGTCTATGACGACTGCCTTCCTTGAAGCTAAACTGTTTCCAATGTTTGAAATGTACTGGGATATTATAACTAAATCCATGGACAGGAAACTGTTTTTTCAAATGAGGGCTGGCTCTCTACCTCTTGGTAATTTAACATCTAAATGGAGAAATGGAGGTCCAGCAACTTGCCCAGTTTGTGGGGAAGGCAATGAGACGCTGGGTCACTTCTTGTTTGTTTGTCATGCATATTCTGTTCCTAGACGTGTGTGGTTGGCCCCCATGTGTAGAAATTTGGGTACTAAAAGCAGCATGGTTGCTCTACGTATTGTTAAAACTACCTCCTTAAATTGGATTATCATAGCGACCGCAAAGTACTTGGGGTGGGCGTGGGTAACTAGGCAGAGATTGCTAGTAGGGTGACTACTCTCTGCCTAGCTGATCAGAGACTGCTAGTTTATCTATTCTCTGTTCCCATGCCTGGTGTCTATCTGACGTAAAACTTTTATATTAATTTTTAACTATGTAATTGGATTGTTTTTTTTTTTAATATGTTCTTATAATATGAACTTTGCACCTTGATGGTAAATAACTGGATGTAATGTTATTTTAAACCTCTTTTTTAATGTGTATTGTGCTTAAAGTCATGCTGACTTAGAAATTTAATTGTATTTTATTATGTGTTTGTTTGTCTGCTTTTATGAGTAACCACTCGAATAAAGCACTTTTGAATTGAATTGGTAACTTGTTCCAGTAAAGTGGAACCAGGTAGGAAAAGGCTCTGCCACAACATATGGACAAGCGGATACGGGGTACACTCAGCAAGAGTTTGTCCTGAGATCTTAGGCTTCTAGTAGGTACATCGTGTTTGAGTTTCAGTTGGCGATATCCGAGTCGTTGCATTTACTTCTATCCTTGGACAATGGGGTCTGCTTTACGCAACGTAAATAAAAACACCTTTGAAAGCAAAGATGGGCATGAAAATGTATAAAGAAGCATTTATCTTCTCTGCTACGAGATCTTCAACAAAGACTGGTACCCTTCTCTGGCAGTTAGGAGCAGCCACTGCTAGGCCTCCCCGAAGCACCGTACGGTTTCTTCGAATTTGCTTCATTGTAATTCCTGCAGACACCGCCTGCCAATATGGCTTCCCGGTTGTGTCCCGCCTCTATTTTAAGAGTCGTTGGCCAATAGGGAATCCTAAAGACTGTCTCGTTGACACCCGCACCTGCACAGAAGTGTACACACATGAAAGTTCCAATTAGACGAAGCTAACTGCAGCAAAACATAAGCTGCTCCCAGGAAACGGAGCCTGCAGCCGCCATATTAATAATCAATTAAATCACGCAACTACCTGGCGTGGGTTGGAAGGAGCGGTCCCCCAGCTGTCACCAGTATTCTAACCCTGGCAATGTGAGCTGTGGTAAACAAAGCCGGCGCACAGCTCCATGCAGCAGAGCGGCCAATCCCTCTGCCAATTAGCTCCGGCAGATTTCTCTTTACCTTTCAAATTAAAGAAGCAAATGTGGATTAATGTAATGCTGGTTTTTCAGCTCAATTGGGTCACAAACTTGTACACCAGGCGGTGCACTCCAATTAAACCTGTATGAGGAGCAGCTCATTTATAATTAGCAAAGTAATTATCCCCTGGTTAAAGGTGCGGCAAACCATGTATTTTAGCATCAAAGTTGCTTAAGCTACTTATGGCATATTAACTAACCGTGCCCCGCACTGAAACGGTTAGGCCAGCCTCTCACTGATGCAGTGCACGAAAAGAAAGTGAGAGAGAGAGAATGCGTGTGTGTGGGCATGTATACCGCACGCTGTGGGGACCAGCTTGGTCCTCACAGCGTGGGTAAACCTTGTCAGAACCAGACAAACACTATCTTTGTGAGGACCAGTGCGTCAGGAGTACCGATCCGTGTAGCGTGCTTAGGTACTTTTGAGCAAATGTATCAAAACACTAAAAGTGCAGTTATATTTGCCTCGGTCCTCTTTATAACCTACCCTACCATCAAAGCGCACATGGAGTTAGAATAGTAAATACACACTTCATTACAGTCAATGGTCGGTCCTCATAATAGGTATGTTATGGGAGTGTGTGGGGGGGGGTTGTGGTGTGTGTGTGTGTGTCAGTCACAGGTGACAACTAGAGGGAAGACACCATTTGGGTTAAGCTGCTGCCAGCAGGGCAGGTTGAGGTGTCATAAATTGAACATTGTAATTCTAGAAGTGATTAAAGTTTATTTTATAGATAACTAGTCTCCCTGTTCTGCTTTCAGATACGTGTCTCACGAAGATTTGGTGACTTCGAGCACACATTTCCACCTTTTAATATACTTACCAACCTTCCATTACTAAAGTAAACATTAATGCAATAGCTAGTAAAAATACTTAGCTAACGACTTGTCTAAGGAATTAAGGGTCATATGGATGGAAAGAGTGCTCACAAAAGGGCTCGCATTTTGTGCACCAACTTTTTTCGACCAGCCTTTAATTTTAAGATGCGACTTGTGCTTTAAAAGGTTGCATCACAAAATCTCAAGTCACCGGAGTCATAGATTGGCCTGCCTAAAGAATATGACTTATACACGTCATTGTTTGCCAACGCATGTGATTCACTGCATTGAAAGCGAGGGTGATCCGCAAAGAACAGAGGCCCATCATCGGTGTGTTTGCATTCTGAACGCAAATCTTTTTTTTTTCTAAGCATCCCCTGTTCCGTAAACGAATCGGTGCTGCTATAAAAACACACACTTTAGTTTGAGAGCACATAGGGGAATTGCAGGGATTGTGACAGGAAAATTGCTGTTTCCACCTGGGTTTAAGGTGTTTGAAGAAAACATTTGCTACTGAAATCTAATTTGCAATGTGGAGGAATCATGTGAATCTTCTTTGTTCTTCAAATGCCATAAGCATCAATGTTGTCAAATGATTGCACTACCATAAAAGTCAATTGCATAGCCCTTTTATCAGCAAAAAGCCATCCGAATCCAGGTGCAAAATGGCACCTGTGCCTAATCATAGTCAAAACTGACTCTCTATGATGAAGCTGCAGTGTACATAAATTGAAATCCTGACGCAGGATCAGTCTTTTGGAAAATGTAACTATTATTTGAATGCCTGTAGGAAAGTATTCCGCTCTTTTTATACTGGCCAGCCGTCCCAAGCGGAGTCAGCATGTTTAGATGATGTCCCACTGCACACTGCACAGGGGGACTCAAGCGACATCTCACTAATGATGAACGAAGACGCAGAACGGTGTCTTAAGCAGCTATTTATCCATTATGTAGACACATATGAATTACAGAGAAGTCCTTCTGGGACAGTTGGGACATTGTTGTTTATGGTTTTATCTGCGTTTTGTGATGGTCCAGAAATTGATAATGAAAAGGATGGAGTGCACCTCGGGCATGACGGTAATTCCACCAGTAGTTAAGAAGTGTACAATGGTCAATTTGTCTTCAAGCAAATTCTATGACTCAGGAGCCCAACCCCAGCTGCACATGGCCGTTGGGGCACGCGGTCTGCGCACATTTTCTGTTGACATCGGACCCCGGCCTTTGACTGTTTGCTGGATGGGTGGAGAACCAGGGGTAGCATCCTGCCTGGACGTGCTCCCCACTCTCCTCAGGAGGATAACCTCATTGGTGGGTTGTGGACATCTATCTCTGTGGGGAGCCTACGGCCATACTCATCAAGGGTGGGCTGCAGGTCCTGGCCTCCATCAAGGTCCTGTGCACCAACCTCTACATAGGTCCGACCCTAACGGTGCACAGCTTTTGGTTTGGCCTGGCCCTATGCCCTGGCTTCCACAGGCACCAGGTCAACGCTGCACATGCACGAAAATGACCATGAACGACCAAAAGTGATGTACTAATTTTTTTTCAACGTTTTGACCGTATTTGTCAAACAGTGCCCAAGTTATTAAGGAAATAAAAATGCTTTACTTAACAGAACCGCTAACCTAATAATAACTACACTGGCACAATTGCCGCCAGTGTAATATATATATATATATATATATATATATATATATATATATATATATATATTACACTGGCGGCAATTGTTTCACATTTAAATGAAGGAATGGCTCACCCCTGAGTGTCCACCCACACTTGTGATATTTGTCATATTATTACACTTAGACCAGTGATAAACGACTGCAGGTGGATTTTCCCTCACTATCCCAAAGCAACTGTGCGGTTTCCTAAGCGGTAGATTTCTCTAGGAAACAAGCGAGGCTTAAACAAAAGACCACGTTCATTTCTAAATTAAAAAAATCATGTAATCCTTCAACCCACCGAGTTACCTTTCATCTTCTCATTTTTTCTAATTTATCGTACCAGCTCCGGCAAAAGGCATTAATAAAGCGTCACATTAAGGCGTTCATATCCATTACAGTTCTGGTCGATGTGCCTTTAATAGCACTGAAAGGGCTCCACAAAGAAGCGCTATTAGGCTGTTCTCCAATCTGGGTGTTTGATCTCGCTCAAGACATCAAAAGCTAGGAGGGGGGAAAGAAATGAAGGCTGATTCCTTTGAATGTCAAGCGGGCATAAGGTTTTTGAGCTTGCCAAGTGTTAATTGGTGTCTGTCCTGAGCCCTGGTACAAATGCGATTCCTCGCCAATTAGCCCGCAGACACGAGCCTCTGCTCCTTGACAAAGTGAAACAATATGTTAGAGGGGGCGCGGGAGCGCTGACGCCGACAGCTCACGCAGGATCCCCTCACGTCACCTCGCGCGCCGGCTTTTATAACGCACGCTGTGACGTGGCCTGGCTCCGCGCGCCCAACATCTGAGCCCATGGTCCCATGGTGTTATCAATTGGGGCCTGCGTGACTGCAAAACGCGACGCCATCTCAACATGGGAAAAGGGGAAGTTAAAGAGATTCAATTGTTCAATTAATTTAGGGTCAGGGAATAATTTGTAGGGCGCTTGTGTTGAGGGAGTGTTGCCTAAGGGCAAATGAACTGTTGTTGATATAGAGCGGAACAGGGGTTAATTTGTAAAAAAAACAAACAAAAAAAAACTAAGCGCTGTGTCTCTTATCAGGAGGCAGCTTGCACCAGCCTGGTTACCACCGCCTAAAACAGAACCAACTACGAACTGTGAAAGTGGGGGGAGGATGTGGAGTAATGGCCAGAGCTGCCGTCTTCAGAGCTGGGAAACCAGCTCAACATCCTGGGGAAATCTCGTAATCTCCCCGTGCCTACCATAGAGGAATATGTCCTGAACTGGTGCGCATGAAAAGTGCCGATGCTGAGAACCGCTGGCTCGAATCAAGCACTGGAGCGGAATGGGAATCTTTTAACCGCATGCGTGCGGGCGGAATTCCGCCCGTACGCTGGGTTTTGCGAAAGCGCACTTTACGTGATGAGCTGGGCTCGTCATGAGCGTGCGAGGAGGCTACGCCATGACGAGCCCAGCTCGTCATGAGCGTCGAAGGGGTTAATAATCTTCAGAGGGGGAATAGGGGATGTGTTAGGAAGGTTCTGAGTAATGCAAGGAAGGAAGAGGCTGTAGGCCGATGGAGAACACTTGATCATTATTTTAGGGATAACAAGTGTCATCCTTAAGAGACACAACTAGGCATAGGTTTATGGTCAGTCTGAGGCAGTTGGTGTGAAACTGTCATTATTAACATTGTAATAGTAATGAGAGCATAGCTATTGCAAGGCAGCTGGATGGAATGTACGCCTACTTCACATTATGCCAATTCCATCAGAACTATTCCACTCATGCATGTGCTCCACACTGCAAATTGTATCCATATTCCTCATGCCACTATGCATTGTTGAGGCACTCTTTTACTCACCCCCTAGTGCTGCAAAGCCCATCTGCCATGCCTTCTCCACTCTAAGGTCAAAGAGCATTGCAAGGATGCCTAGGGTGAGCAAGGAAAATGGGTTCACTGGTATCTGCTGAGTAATGAAAGACATCCAAAGTTGGACTGAAATATGTCCCTTCGACCCATGGGACCCAGTGCCACTGCTTCTACTGCACTAATGACAGCTACACCGCTATCAGTTTCCCACACCGCTCTCCTGCCGATTTATTAGCACTGTGCTTGAATGATTACCTGCCATCACGGCTGCAACACCCAACTCACCTGCCCTGTCTTTTGGCCGCTTGGTCTAATGGTGTCAGACTGACCAGTGTTGGACCTAAGGTCCTGAGATTTAAATGCGTTAATGAGGTGGATCAATTAATCTTCGGGCTCTGATGGGTTAAAAACCTGCTCTTCACAAGCAGCTTTCAAACAACTTAAAATGATGTAAAGGTAGGCACGTGTATAATATTAATTGAATTCACTCAACTGTAAAGACATATAGGTAAAGAGGTCCAATAAAATCTCTTTCTAAGCCTGTGAGCAGATACTTCATGTCCCTACCACATGTGTCTCGGCACATGTATGCTAGCTAAGCGGCTGAATGATGAGAAGACTGACTTTAACACAGCCTTGTTATGGTCCCACAAATACATAATACCACTATCAGTGATTGTAGGACAGCCTGAGGCAATTTTAGTTATAGATTCCCCTAAGAAAAAAAACAGAAATGGCTCCCCGGAGTTTTCAAGGTTGAGCCGCCCAGATACTGCTGTGTATCTGGGCGAGACTCGAGGACGAAGCAGGTCAGTAAAAAAAAAAACACAATTGGCGAGAGTCCGTTTAAAAACCATAAGGGATGTCTGGGTGGGTTAAAGACATTCTGTATGCCCCCTTAAGGTGTGTTCACTCCCTAATGTGCATTACTCCCTTTGATGCGTTGACGTTAAACATAAGTTGAGTGAACCCACGACTAAGCTTCTGTCTCCTTCCTAGTAATTGAGATGAACAATGAAAAAGTCAAGAGTGTCAGTAAGAACTAGCACAAGCCAAAGTTTTCCAAGAGATGTGGTGAAATGTGGAAAGAGGGTGTGTCGTAAAAGAAAAGCAGGTAAACAGAGAATTTGTGGGAGATTATAATCTCCCTACTATGTGCTATACATAGTTTTTACATGTGCATTGTGATGTGGGAACATGCCTGCCATTTGAAATTGAGAACAAAATACTACAAGCAAACACTGATTTGGTGGTACGTACAGGTGTTGTGCTGCCAATGCTGTGGTGCACTCCTCCCTTTTGTAAACTCACCATGGGAGGATAAAGTCTGTCAAAAGAGGGAAGAGGTGTTGCTAGAGCGGCTGCTCATAACGGTGGTGCATACTTTGAGCAGGCCGAGGAAGAGCACAGCGGCATCATAGGGACTGAGGATGAAGAGATCGCACACAGTAGCCCAACAGTCTATTGTAAAGGACATGCCATGTTTGGCAGGCACACTACCTCTTCCAAGCAGACCTGTCATGCTCCAATGGAACTCTGACAACACCTCATCTGACACCAAATCATGCTATCCATCTTCAGAAAAGCATTGCCTTTTCTGTTGATCAAATCACCCTGTCTCTTCTACCTCCCATCCCCTTCAAGTGAATGGTAGGCCTCTGCTGCACACTCCCCTTTGCAAGAACCAATATTATGAATTTGCTTTTAACACTTCTATTTGCCATGATGCAAGGTTCATTGCTGGGCAGAGTGCTTTGTGGAGGCTTCTGCAAAGTCTTTATATTTTTTCAATATATAAATAAATATTGCCCCACTTCTTGATGATACGGGGGAGGCCTATATCTCATACATGGTCCCCACTACAATATAATTCAGTGGATATTCAAAATCTCCATATCAGCGTTGACTTGTAGATATCTTTATTCATAAGATCAGCATCTATACAAACAGTTTTAAAAGATCTTTCACATTTTCTTCAGGAATCAGCCTCTTGAATGTCCTTCAATTGGTCAGATTTTAATAAACCACTTTGGTAAATCTCCTCAGGGCAGGAGCCCAGTTATATCTGTTTAACTTGGTTCCCCAGATTCATCCCTCAAGATGAAATCCACTTTCAAGTGCACCCCTGAAATATTCATGCACAGTAGTCAATCAACGGGCATCTTTAAGTGCGCACGTTTATCCAGCACTTAAGGCAGCTGCTGAGCTACCCGTTCGGAGATAACAGTGCAGGGCTAGTGCTGGATTGAAATTCCTTTGCCAGCAGCTTATCCACTCTGAAGACAGGGTGTCCCAATGATAAAGGTGCAGACGCCTACTAATTCAAGAGCTTGAAACACAAAGGAAGTCAACAATCTTGTTCTCAGGTAGAAAAGGCTTCTCTACAAACCACTTTGAAATCATAAGTTGATTATTGTCAGGACCATCCATTTGCACTTGAATGTTATTGGTATTCCCACCGAGGTGAGAAAGCCAGCTGTGCCCTTTAGTTGGCAGCCGACACTGGTGAGACCAAAGCCTTGGTTGTGAAAGATATGACAATGAAAACGTTTAGCTACCAATCATTATTAAACACTGCCAGAACCCCCTCACCGCAATATTACAATCAAACAGTAAGCGAACTGTGCAGATTCTGGTACTGCTGTAAAAATTCCCCTACAAAGCAACTCCTCATTGGTCACTTTGGCACACACAGGTGATGTGATAAAAATAATATCATCAGATTGAGGCAAATCAATTTTCCCACCAAGCAGATATCAAGATGGACTCCCGCCGGGCTTTAATTACAAATAAATAACACAGATATGTTGTGTCAGAAGATGGATTAATCTGTCCTGAATTCAAGCTCTGGGAGTTTTTTTTATCAGATTTCCCCAATGCACGCCTTTTCTCAGTCATACATTAATGTGTGTGTGATTACATCCCGGTGGGATTTTTAATACATTTGATGAACCATCCAAGCTGTGCTAGCCACCATTGCTTTATGACTTTTTAAAGATAACGGAATGGACGTCTACACTTCCTAAATCCAAACCAATGTGAAAAACACAACCAACATAAGATCTCTGTGTTCCGATTTGTCGAAAGGCGGGAGAAAAGAAATAGCCAACCAAACCTGGCCGTCGCTCTGCCCTGCAGCACACTCTAATTGACTTTGAAGCCATTAATCAGTTCCCAATCAATCTATCTTGCTATATGGAAGGTCGGCGGTTAGGGCTGCATTACCGCACATCCATCATGCCATAGTCTGATTCACTGCACCATTAGCCGCAGATTAGGCTCTGTTAGGATAAAGAGGAGCCCGTTGCTGCTAGAAGCCAGCTCTTGCCACTCACCTCAGCCACGGGGACTCCTTCCGGCGGCCGACACTGCAGCAGGACTTCCTGTTCCAGAGACACTTCCTTCCCCAGGGGCTCCTGCTCAAAGGTCTTCCGTAAATCTAGAAACAGGTCATTAGAAGCAAGCACGTTTTAGTTTTCTTTAAATCGCTTAGTTGCCCTCTTTTAACTTTTGTCAAGATTTTTTTTTAAAAACATTAATTTGCACACACACACACACACACACACACACAGGCAATACCAGATGCAGCTTCTTATGTACAAACCTCCGGGCACATAGATACTGGTTAGCATCCCAGGGTTTCTTTTGTACTGAAACAGATTTAACCATCTGTCACAGCACAAAATGGAGTTTCAGCAGGATTCACAGAATGCTTTCCTATCAATATGAAAGAGAATCCCATTTGCGAATCCTCCAAAAAGAGCTGGGAATGCTTGCCTGTGAATGCCACCATTTGCCTAGCTCTGCATTCCAAATAGCAGAATATAAACTCATTTTTTTGAAGGAATCACACTTTTTCAAATTCAGAACTCTATAACCGTTCAAACCCGCGTCTGGTTTGCTTTCCGACTACCATGGTAATTCAGAAATCATATTGATGAGCTGAGCCTGCAAACCAACACACCCAGTTACTTGTCTCCAGACATGAATCCCCTTTTGCACACTTCACCTTTTTTTCTTGTTTGACTGTATATGTTCTGAGACCTCTACTGAATGGTATGAAATTAGGTTTGTCTTTTATTGCCTTCAGATTTTGGGTGTTTTTAAGGTAAGTGGCCAGTCCGTGTAGTTTTTGGACCTTACACACCAAATCATTACAAATAGGTCTATTGGAGGAATTTGGCATGCAAAGTAAAACTTCTGATTTAGACATTAACATGGTACATGATCACATTTCTACTACTAGTTTAACATCCACAATTTGGTGAGTGGTGGTAAGACGGAGGGAGGTGCATGATTTTTTGAGGCTCACTTCAAAGATTTTGAAATGCTGCCACTAACAGTCCAGGACTTACGTAAAGATTTACAAGGGTTCCACAACCAGAGTAAGACTCAGCATATCCAACTTGCCTCCTTCCAAGTAACATTTAGTTTCTACTTTTTTGTATTTTATTCCTATTGTGTATTTTTGTCCAATGCCTTCATGGGTCCTTGGATGAGGCTGTCCACACTAATTGAAATGATAAGATGGGTTCTTTATCGAGACCTAGGTTCTATGCAGTCACTAGCGCTGTGCTATAAACATACAGATGATTGGCCAGTGGACCCCCCTAGGCCCGAGAAAGCTCACAAAGCTCACAGTTCACATGGATAACTGACTCCCTTACATTTGAAGAAAGGAGAAAGGCTAGTACATACATTGAAATACCTAGACTAGAGCAATGACACACAAAAGCAAAAAAAATTTTTTTTTAGCAGAAAAGACATTCTAGAAGTGTGCATAACATATCTGACAATATACACTGGCTGATAGAAACATGGGAGAACACCTCCAACGGACCGATAGACAATGTGTGCAGCTGCCGGTCAAAGGGTGGCAGAAACACAGTAAAAGAAATTGTGAAGGGGATCCGGTCAAGTGGGTCTTAGTGATTTACAAGTATGGCTACAGCATATGGCCTGACAGGATGAGTGATTTGCAAAGACAGTATGAATGTTTGGCACGACTCGGCCATCAGCTGCCATACTTCAGTGCTCAATTTGAGCAGGTGGTTTCCGGTGTTTGGCACCGGCACTTAATTGTAAACACCAACGCTAATGACAGTCTGCCACATGGTGGCGCTATCTGATTAATTTAGAGATAAGCCCAAGAACAGTTGTATTTTAATTCAATATACATTAAAAATTGATAATACCTGCAGTCCGAGCCATTCTTATAGCGTTGGGGGCCTGGAATAGCCTGAATTGTCAAACTTGTAGGGTATGATAGTTAGTAGTTGAGTTGGTAGTGCAATTGGCAGCTCTGGAAGGGGCAATGGGTGGTGCAAGCTGAAATGGCCTCCTGACGAGTGCCCTGACACTTATTTGTTTACAAATTAAGCACTGGTTTAAGGTAGCTTTTTGCAAAGACCGCGTGGCATTGATGCATGGTATTTAAACCTGCACCTACAGATTAGCTACTCTGTTATAAATGTACGCAAGAAAGTTCACACAAAACCACTGAGAAGGGGCCACATATACACCTACAAACATTAACAGAAAGATTCTCTGTGGTGCTGTCTCTAAGAGAACCACAAGATATTTACTTTTTAATAAGTATTTATTGAGAAGTATGTGGCCCTTGCTGTCCCGACCAACAAAGGATACGTACAAATGTTAGCAGTAGGGGTGGTTACAAAGAAGTACAGTGATCCGGGAACGTTTGAGGAGCAAGACACCAACAAGGTGAGCAAAATGTCTCTGATGATATGGAGCAACGAGCACAGCTGCTCTCTTAATAATGCTGTGTTACTTTACTGTAAACAGCCTCATTTAGGGATAAAGCATATGCTTCACAGCAACAGTGGCAATCAGCCAGAGTAAGACAAGGGTTTATGCTAATCTCATGGTGTGATATGTTCAGAAAACATTCTGTCTGTTTTCTGAAGGTATTAGCAGCTACCACTAGCAGAGGGACATGCTGCACACTTTCTCAAGTGGGCTTGTCACTCGCAGCAATGCCCGCCTCCCCGTGTCGCTCCAATACATTGAGTATTCTCTTGCCCAGGTCAGCATCCCCTCTCACCCGTGTCCCACTTCACTGGCCACGTCCATGAGACAGCGGCCGCACATATTAGAACTGAGATTAGACCTCCGGGCTGTCGTCATCTGTCACATCTCACTTCTGGTGACCCTTCAAATTTGACGGACACGGCTAATGTCACTGGCACTCCTTCTACAGCGGCAAATTACGAAATGCACTGAACTCTACAGACCCTAAAATTCAATCACCGCCGAACTCGAAAATAAAATGATAACCTCATTTTTTCCCTAAGCTTTAAATGTGGTTTCTGAGCCAAAAGGTGCAATCCCAATACTATGGAATTTGTTGCAGACATTTAGGATCCGAACATTAGTCCAGCCACCCTGCCCCCACCCATAACATATGTTTTGTCTTTGATAGAGCATGACATTTGTCATTTAGGGTGGGCGTCACTTTTCGGATATCCTTTGTCATCGCTGAGCAATGGGCTTTGCGGCAGGCCGCATTGCCGTACAGACAGATCCTAATGTAAGGTTGACTAATGAATAAGTACCTAAAGGGGACACTTGTCAGACAGAAATTAGATGTAAACCTGGAGGAGCGCGGAGAACAATTCTGCATTACTGTCACAGAAAGATGAATTTGTGACCTTGGTGGACCTTAGGGAATCTTCCATGCTCTTAAGCAGTGCTGTCTCCAGGAACTGTGGCAAGAACATTGCTGCAGAAAACCAGCAAATCAAAGCCTTTACAAAATCAAAGCCTGGCCGCTTCCAGCGGCTCAGCTCCAATCAGATGTAGAAAGAACTAAAAACGCAAAGTCAATTTTAATGCGAACGATACCACAGGAGACCCCTTGCTCTACCACGTGTGCTTGAGGGAGGAAAAGGCGTGTGAAACTGTATATATATTCTGTCCACACTTCCAAGAAGCCCACTCCCAACTGCAAGGCGCAAATCAGTTTGATCACCTGTTAATCTGGAGAAACTTCCTACCACAACACCCCCCTGTCACCAGTCTTGTGGTATGAACAATGAAGAGCCCGCCATTTGAAAGCAGGTCTCAGTGGACACAGGCTGGAGAGACATTAGTAGGGTGCTGGAGATCACAGAGCAGCCAATCAAAGGAGGAAACACATGTTTTCGATTGTATTTACATGAGATCAATACACTTGTGTTGTTCTTGCATTCCACAATAGATAGATCTACAGACGGTGGCAGATAAAATGGAAATTATGATTGTGGGGTATGGATATAGGTACATGATGAGCCAGGGAATATGGAATCTCCGCTGTGTAATGGGATTTGAGCGCTTTCTGTGTTCTTTCATCTGAATTTTAATAAGTAGTCCCAGATCTTTCTTGTGCCCCTTTGGTGCTCTTTTTGCCCCCACCCACACAGTACTCAGAGGTATTATCATATTGGAACCTAAAGTCATTGGTCCTCACCAGCTTATTGTTGATTGCATGAACTATGGGGACCAATGCCTTTGGCAGCTTCTCTTTCGAATGTTCAGGACATAGCTCCTTAAATGCTGAGAAATGACACTTATTCCATGCATATGACCCTACGGGGCATATTTACAAGAACTGACGCATCGGCATCCATTTCTTGCACCTGCAGCAAATGCTTTAATGATGGTATGGATGTGCTGCATTTACAATACAGTGCTCCATGTCGCAAGGATTCATGGATCCGTCAGAAATTCTGATGCATCTTTTGACACTAAGGTGATGTATTGCTGGAGTTGGTCATAAGACGGATGCAACTCCAGCAATGCTTCAGAACACGGAGGCGAGTCCCATGTTAAAAGCCCTGCATCAATCCTTTTGCCTGGTTTGAGAAAGCGTAGGCGTTTTGATACAGTCAAGTCGTAGAGTGACAAAGTAAAAAAATGTAAATTTCACTGCATCAGTTTTACGTGGCTTTTAACGTGGGAACGCCTACCTTGTGAACATTATACCTGGTGCAGGTATAATGTGATACAGACTGCTACAAACTGGCGCATTTGGCCCAATGCATCCATTTGTAAATATGGATCAGTGTGGAGCACTGATGGTGCCACCTCTGTGTAAAATATAATTATGCTGCGGCAGTGCTAGCTCCTTGTAAATATGCCCCTATGTGTCTCGCTGCAAATTAAACCTAGGCTAGGCGCTTGATAGTTAGCTTGGTATCTATACGCATGATTGCTCCTGGGAGAAATTTCCATTTTCCAGTGCAGGGCCTTAGTGACCTAACATTTGAGTTTACAATGGGTTGCTGGGTGAGCATGCAAGTAAGAATGTGAAATATTTGTAAGGCTCTGCCAGGAAGAATAGACAACACGTCACAAGGGCATTTCTATCCAAAGGCCACCCATGTGGTTGCATATGGCACCTCTCATCACAACCACAACACCATCTGGTCCAGCAGTGTTTATCAGTAAGTTTGAAGTTTCAAGCATGAAACAAATGTGGATGTGAGGCATATAAAATGTACCTCAATTTATGCGGCAAATATGATCAAGCAGTCTTACGCCAAGCACTCCAAAGTCCATGCAAAACGTATGTCTACTACTTTCAATCAAACAATGTACATTTTATTTTATTTTTTAAATGTTAGCAGGAAAAAAAGTGAAATAAATAAACTATGCTTTTTAATTCCATCTATCTGTCGACAGTGACTGAGGTCATTCAGTTTGCTACAAACTACAACTGCCCTTTCGGTATTATTTTCTGTATTGTGTTTCATATATGTTAAATAATTCTTCAATAAAATATTTTGAACTAAATAAGTTCAGTCATTCTATGTACACTTTTTACCACATGCTTGAGTGAACATCAGTAACATTCTCTTTAAGAAAGGAGTCTCTGTTATTCCTTCCTCCCATCTTGAGCACCCTACTGCCGTACGCCACTTATCACACACCACTTAGATACACATGTAAGGCACTGCATTTCATCAGCTCTCTCGCTGCGGAAGGAAGCTACTACTAAAGGCGTTCCACTGGGACTCATTTATTGCAATCTCACTCAAAGGAGTGGTCACAGGAACAATAAACAAAATAGGCCTTACTTCCTGCACAGGAGTGTTTTTGCCGCCAAAACATTCAGGAGAAGGGTCAAGGCCTAGAGATGCCTTCAGCTATTGGCAGCTGGTCTTGACCTATGTTCAGCTCTATATGTACCCAATGTTTTGTCCTTGGTCGTCCTTGGTGGAATTAATGGGAAACATGTTTTCAGCGTGACCCGAAGGCCTCAATACATCACATGCAACCCACAATACTCGTTTATCACACGCGCTCTCGCGTACAGACAGAGGGGCAGGCACTTGCTGAGGTGAAGCGCGTCTCCAGGCGCTTTGCTGCTGAGGTGGGCTCAGAAAAGGGATCTTGGTGCTGCATAAATAGCTGGTGTTAGACATAAGCCACTGAACAACATGTGATAGTGATAAACTGTTTATTGATCGACTTCCATGTGCTCATTAGAGCCTGCTTGAATACCTCCAAATATGTCATTCTAATGAGGCTACTACAATGATAAAGGTTCATTAAAAAAGCTAAGGCCTCATTTACGAGGCCCTAGTGGTACTTTTGCACCACCGGAGCGTCACTTTTTTGACACTCCGTCGGTGCAATGTGCCGCAGCATAGTTAAAAGGTGACTCAAAGCCACTTAACATGGCTTATCATGGCCTTGTAGATATGTGCTCCTTTCACGCAGAAAACTGCGTGAAAGAGGAGTTCCACGGGTGTTGCTGTGGGTGTTCCCAGCAACACCCATGAAATCTGAAGCATTCCCATATTTACGAGGAATGGTGCAACGAGGATAATTACTTTAATTTCTCCTCGTTTTTTCCTCTTTCTATGCGCGCTACAGAGGAAAATGCCATCTATGATCGTTTATGTGCAAGAAGGTGTCCCTTCATGCACAAAAACAATCATCCCCTCAGCACAGGCAGCCATGCAAATTGACGCAAGGGTGTCTGCGCTGGAGCTCGGCTGCTGTGCTGCAGTGCGCCAAAATATTGTAAATGAGGCCCATACGGGTTTGATGAGTAAACCACAAACATTCTGCACCCATTTTTATAAAATACAAAATGTTTTGCTTTCTTCACTTTTCCTCTCTTTAACACCTCAGGTTAGACTGCTTGTCTCTCTCTTTCTCAGCTCTCATATTTTATTTTCAGTCTGTCGCTCAATCCATATCCTCCGTTTTTATGTTACTCTTTGCCGCTTTGTTGATTCTGTTGATGTCTCAGGAGAAGCACAAGCTCCCTGGGAGAGCAGACTTTCAGGCTCATTACCAGCCCTGTGGTTATAGGGTGGCCTTACTGCATGCACCAAATATCAAGACCGTACGGTTCAGCATTTACAAGGTGCGGTATTAACTTCACGTACAGAGTTCTGCACCTTGGAATAGGGACAAAGTGGGGGTTTTGGAAGAGCCCATCATTTGAATCAGAGATTGGTGTTAAGTTATTTTCCATGGTGTAGTATTTGCCTTTTAATTTGCCTCAAGATGCTTGTGCAAGCTCAGTTGAGTCCTATAAATTGGAAGGAACTTATTTAATTCGAAAGGAATTCCATTATCAATTCTCAGTAGTGGTGTAATACTTTAAATGGAAGACTACGGGCACATTTCAGCATTACAAAGTTGCTATGTGATAGAGAATACCTGCACTATTACATATCCATTTCAATGGAAAACACTGTTAGACAAGTCAAGCAGTACAGGGCTTCTGGAGGAAGAACTATGTTGGATGGTGTTGGGTTCCATTCTTCTGGTGCCAGTGGCCACGCGCACCAGAAGGATGCATGGAATGATTTGGGGTGGAGGATTTGTGAAGAACGGGGAAACGGCACTTGGCAGTTTATCTCTGTGCATTGCATATTGTTACTTAGACACGGTAAAGTACCACCTTTCTGAGTATTATGTATCATTGTTTGGAAATCTGTTCTTTATTCATTGTATGGGGAAGATGTGGTGGGTCGCATCCTTCTGGTGCCAATGGTCATGAACATCAGATGAATGCATGGAATGCAGGGCGGAGGATTAATGAACGGGAAAATGGCGGTTGGCAGTTTATCTCCGCGTGAGGAGTTGGCATTTTCTTGTCCTGCTGAATACCAATAACACGTACCTTCTAATAGCATGTTAGCTTCCTTATAGATGGCTAGGGTGATGGTAGTCCGCAGTTTGTCCCCCCAATATCCGGTTCAAATTCCATCCCTTAAATCCGCCTCTCTACAGGGTACCATGAAGATGTGCACCGCTTCATGGCGCTATTTAATGCTGAAAGCATTTATAATTTGCTGTTAGCTAGCAGAACCTATAGCAATCCAGAAGTGGAGATTAATCTTTCAGTAGCGCCTGGGGAGGAAGGCCGACAGCATGGAGAAGGTCTGACTGCAGTAAAGCGACACAAGTGCGTCTTCACGAGCAATCTCTTAAGGCAAACATGAGCAGCTTCTCTGGCATATGCATCCTTCACACTTTCAAATTACTTTTCAGCTAATTCTATTACACGGTCAATGAGCACAGCTCTTTAATACCATTTTTAGTTTTAATAGACTTTGAGACCGGCCCTCAAGAGACTATGATAATTCCACAAGGCTGCAAAGCAAGAGCATTACTGCCTCTTTTTTTTTTACATCTTTTTTACATTTCTTCCTGATGGGAAGTGCTAATTGTAACATCGCGACCTAGTGCAAATTGTTCTGCCTGGGTTCTGCGTTTACGGTGTACTTGAGAGAACTGTACTCAAGTCTAATGCTGCTGTGTTCTTTGTGGGAGGCCACGCCGCCCAGCTCAGTGTTTGGCCCATTAGGGTTATGGGTGTAAAATCCAGCTCCAGTGCATATCTGTGCAAATTTTGTGTCCCTAATGAACAGAACAAATACACAGTCTAAAGTCGTTTGGGGTGCAGATCAATGTGTGGACACCAGAAGCCTGGGAGGAGACAGGCACTGATTGCTGTCTTTTCACCCTCTTTCAACAGAAGGCCAATTATTTTGTAAAGTTATACCAAAAGTTGTGTTTCACCATATCTGATCTGTAGGTGAACAAAGATTGCCAAGCATCTACAATACCTGTTCTCATAAAACAGATTGTACTCAGTTATCGTCATTGTCCTTGCGTTTTTTCTCACGGGTCATTACTAGTTTTTTCAGTCATTGACTGGTTTTACCACAATTACCAAGACTAGTTTGTGGCTTGGTGTGTTCGTCATCCTTCACCTTCTACCATTCAGCAAGAGGTCTTTAACACAATCCCTAAATCTACAATTATTTTTTGGTTAATAAACTGGTCGCCTCTTACCCTCTCTGCCTTAGTCCACCTGTACTTGCAGGCCTCGTCTGAAACACTTTGACAGCCACGGTGAGGACGAATACTTTTGACTTTGAGTACCGCCGGCTGCGCTTTCGCGACAATGTGGCCCTTCATCTTGAAAACAGCGTCTCGGTAGCTCAGAAACAGAGCCACTGTCAAGTCAGTTTAACAGGCTCACCCGGGCAGTACTGAATGGGACGTGAACACACCCGTGTAATCTCATTACGCAGTAGCAGCAGAAGAACGGGGACAATGTTATTGGTATCCTTAAAGGTCACAGTTTCAATAAAAAATGGCATCTACTATTGTTGTCAATGAATGCATTACAGCTGATTTACCATTGCAGACAGTAAGGTGCAGAATTAAATGGTGTGCAAAGAAAGTTAATTCAGACAGAACATTAATTTCTGAGGTAATATGAACAAATTAGTTAGGTTTACACCAAGGTATATAGGTCTAGACATCAAGCAGCTAACCCGAAGTCTTGAAAGATAAAATAATAATCACTGAAACAAGACTTCTCATGTCTGACTCCATGCCTTCATCTGCCAGAGGATCTTGGACTCAACCATAAACTGTTATTATTCAGAAAAAAAACAGACGGCGCACCTATTCAGAGTCCATCTTTAAGTTTCCATTTACCAATGGGACCCTCTCAACCACTGCGTCCTTTCTCACTTTTTACTGTCTTTATACTTGAAAACCTGCAATAGCTGATTAAAACCGTTCTCTCATGTTCTTACTGCAGTATATATGTGGGACTGGGAATAATTAGTTAAAGGTTCAATGTAAAAAGGCATTACATTTGAGCTGTGATATCACAGAGCCTCATTACTGTGCCAGGGGACAGTGTGAAGGACAGGTCAAAAAGGCAGAATTTCAACTGCTATTTACACAGTTAACAAATAACTGTTCAGATTTTCAGGACTGTTTCCCTGAAAGGAATAGTCATTAGCAAAATGGTAACATTTATGGCAGCTTGTTTGTTTTCAACACAGCTATAGTTTATTGCAGAAAAGCAAAATATTGATGTACATTACGAGACATTATGAACTAGAATTAATTTAGAAAGGGACTTACATTAAACTGTTTAGAATATATTTGCAACAAATTACTATTTGTATATTGATGTGTCTAATTTCTCACTGCATTTATTTTACATATTTTCAACGATACTTGTTTGCTCTAAGGCATAAGATCCCTGGCCAAGGATGTGGGTTTTTGGGGGGAAGGGAAATAGTATGTCAAAGTAATATAAGGAATAAAATAACCCCTGACATATGTTAAAAGGATAGCACAAGCCACCTCAGAGTACCATAACCTAATAAAGGATCTCAGCCTTTAAATTCACAAAGGAAAGCTTGCAATGTGCAAGAAAGGGTACTTCATGTCATATATTGCTGTGCTTTTTCTCTACAAATGTTTTATTGTATTTCCTAATACATGTGAAATACTCTTCCAACCATTTTGCTTCGTTCGCACTACTTAAATAAATGTAATACATAAATAATAATATATCCTTTATATGCTAATAAAAGAACATTGAACCAATCCAGGTAAAAAAATGCTTGATGTGAACTGATGAATGAGGAGGTGGAGTTTCTAGAGCTTGTTTTTTTGCAAAGACCTTAGATAAGGTCAGCCTTTATACAAAAAATATATATCTTTTCATCAAACTCTTGCTATAATCTCTCATTGCAACAAAGTGCAGTGGGATGCTTTGCAAACAGTGTTGCAGGACTGCCTGGGTGATGGTTTAATAGAAGATTGGCACAAAAAATAAGAAACATTGTTTCTTGTGCCAAAAATAAGGTCAGCTCCAGACAGATCTCCTCAAACTGTTATGATGCATGCATAGTGGGGATTGATAGAGAAGGAAAATCAAGCTTGAAACTTAACAGAATTTACAACACATGGGAAAATGTGCCTATATCAAACCTATAAAAGCTTGGGTGCAGCGTTATCACGCAGCTTGTTTTTAAAATGACATGCAGAAAATGAGTGCAAAAAGCAGTAACCTTTCATTTCTATCATATTTCCATTGCTAGGCCCAGACTAGGCCTTACTCTTCTTTTTATATTTTTATATTTCCTTATTTTCTCTTTAATAAATAAATGGCTTTAAAGAATTGCTGAACCATGCACAAATGTGTTTAATATATGACCTAAATGTGGCCTGTTTAAACTTGCAATTGCTGTGGAATGTGTGCACTTTATAAAATATATTTCTATTTTCAGAGCTACATGTTCTCATTGTATTTAGATAGTTTAGCTTTTACATACTCATACAACGCTGAATACTGAACAGTATATTAAAACAATACTGCTTACTTGAAGATGTGAATCTCATGATTTAACCAGGACGTTGCAAATAAAATGTTTCTGTCTTTAGAGTAGTTCCTTGTTACGCAGTCGAACACTGAATAGCCACTTGTTAGATATCGCTGAAGTTTCTCATGGAAACCCAAAGCAAATGTTACAAGCACATGAATGTCTAGCAACTAAATTACAATTTTAAGTAGTACCCTGTTGACATGGTGTATTTCTCCAGGGAAACAAAGGAAGAAGCTGCTGACCATCGGACGATTCCTCTTCATTGGCTCGATATGATCGAACACCGAAATGGATTTATACTTGGGTTTTTATTTTTTGTAATAGTGCATGTTTCCTAGGCAGAGGGAGTCACTCAGGCACTTCTTTTTGAGCGCAGTCTCTTCGACTTGATCTTTCTATGGAGAGAGTTGCAGTAAGCTACTGCTGGTAGCTTTTTGTTACTTCCAACTTTGGCGGGACCTTTTCTGATTGACCTTTTCTCATGCCTTTACGAGTGTAGCTTCCCCAGCACTTATGGTACTCATACGGAGGTTCAGCCGAGTCTTGAACTGCTCTTTATATGGAGTTCGGCTTCTAAAATGCTCCACTGATCTTGCTCTTTTCAAGAACTCTTCAAAGATTCTGCCTAAATTCTGAACTAATCTACATAGAATAGTAACTAAGGGCCATATTATCAAGAAAGGGCGCTACATTATCGCCGCTTTTATCGGCAGGAAACTGCCGTTAAAGCGGCAATAATGGGCTTGATAATATGCCCTTGTGAATTCCCATAGAAGCCCATGTTAACACCAGAACATGGGCTTCTATGGGAATTCACAAGGGCATATTATCAAGCCCATTATCCTTTGCTTTAGCTGCAGTTTCCTGCCGATAAAGGTGGCGATAATGTAGCGCCCTTTCTTGATAATATGGCCCTAAATTCCTTTAATGAAAATGCTTAGCACTCACTACATTATTTTGACTTTAACATGACCCTTTATCTGATATTTCTGTGAACGGATTTATATCATTCACTGAACTAATCAACTGTAATGATGATGTTTGTTATGATATTTTTGATTTATGCTCCATTCTAAAATTGTAGCAGAGATTAATTTGCTTGAAGAATAACATAGCGTGGGGCTGGAGCCCACATTGTAAGTTACGGTTTGAACTGATAAAATTAAATTGACTTCTGCACCATCAGGATGTTATGAATTATGAATACATTGTGATTGTTACCTTGGTAGCTCGGTGAATGCAGTGTCTGTCCACACAACACCACTATTTATTTCAATAGGGTTTATTCTGTCTCTCCCTTCCTTTGGAAAATAATAAAAGGAGTACCATTGAGTTGGATAATAATAACACCCATTATTCATGCTCCTATTGAAAAATCAAATCGTGGCATGTATAAAATACACAGTCGTCGTTGTTATCCTCTTTGGCACTAGTCCACAATATCAATTGCAGAGATGCCAGTGAGCACTGGTTTCTGCTGGGTGATTAGCTGCCATCATCTGATTCTGTATACATTGATGCCAGGCTGTAACTCCCTAAATTTGGGACATTGGAAAAATAGGAAAAAGTAATGAACTCAAAAAGATTTTATTAAGGAGTTCACAGGTCTCTACCCTCTGCTCCCATCTGCACTGTCTGCTAATCTGACATGTTCATACAGTTGACTGACCAACACCCAAATCACTAGTGTTGCTGCCAGATTCTAAGATTTCCTCTGGATAAAAATAAAGATCTTTATTTAGCTGCAAAATAAAGTAATGAAGCAGCTATCTGCATGTAGTGCAAGTCGAATGATACTCACAAGCAATACGGACATAGGCCTTCCGACTTTTAGTGGTGCCCGCAGAGCTCCAGGCAACACACTGGCACCAGAAGTCTTCTGGCCCAAAAAGCTCCTCCACTTGCTGGCGGGAGATCTCGATACTCACCTCCCGGACAATGAGGCCTGAAAGACATAGAAAATAGTGTGAAGTACATCTCTGATCATATAAGATACTCCTACCTAGTAAGCTATGATGCTATACAATGCAAATTTGAAATAAGGAGAGACATATCAACCTTGGTCAACGATCACAGCAAAAGTTGCTGGGCTAACCTTGATCTCATTGTGATCCGCCAACTTTTTTTATGTTGTTATTAGTGTAACAACAAATTTATGTAGTCTACAAAACTGTCAGTTCAAGCGTCCGTAAGTGTGTCTTTTTGTCTGTCTGAATTGCCATCTATAACATATAATACGCAGAGTACTAATGTCTTACTTATGCATTACAGCATGTTACCAAAAGACAATAACGATTGTTAAAGACTCTTCTTATAATGAGGATGAAGGCAGTTAACAAATGTTATAGCTTGAGGCAAAGGTATTAGAACTTCATACACACGTGGGTAGAATGTTCTCAATTAAAAAATGTAAAAAAGTGAAAAATTGGAATGTTCGAACAGAAGGTGTGTACAAACCATTATGAGTCCTGAGCCACTCCATTGTATTCAGAAGAGCTCTCAACATTCCAATGTTATAATTAAGCATTATAGCCCCCTGCCTAGGGCGGTAACGGTTATTAAAGGCCCTGAATCTGGGAGAAGACTTATATGAGGGTGAGACCTGAGGCAGAAGGGTGACAATGATATTGGACCATTCCCTGATGAGGGTAGAATGTTCTAAATTAACAAGCATTTGCAATGCAATAGGTCTCGCATTATGAAAGTTTGAGCTATTGGTCTTGTAAATGACAATTTTTTTTATTTAAGTGTTGATTTTGAAAATAGCTAAATTAATAGCTTTGTCATTTTCAATGCCAATAGTTATAACTTTCGCACATGTGACGACTATAGCATTTGTAATGCAACATGTTTTGTATTTACGTGACTTAGATGTATTGATATTACAAATAGCAACGGCTTTTAATTTTTTAAAATAATTAATGCTTAAATAAAAGTGATTGTAATTTATATTGGCAATAGCTTAAACTTTTGTAAATAACGTTTGTGAAGATTATGTTCAGTGTATTTTATTGTGATGAAAATCCAAGAACAGAAGTGAAATAACATCTTTTTGTGACATTTGTAATAAAGCTTGAAACATTGAGAGAACATAATTGAACCAGTTGTTGTTGAATGGTTGCACAGATTGATGCTGGGATTGCGCTGAGTGATGCTGGGATTGCGCTGAGTGATGCTGGGATTGCGCTGAGTGATGCTGGGATTGCGCTGAGTGGTGCTGTGGTGGTGCTGAGTGGTGCTGCTGAGTGGTGCTGTGGTGGTGCTGAGTGATGCTGTGGTGGTGCTGCTGAGTGGTGCTGTGGTGGTGCTGAGTGATGCTGTGGTGGTGCTGCTGAGTTCTCTCTGCAACTGCACTCTGCACTCTGCACTCTGCACTCTGCACTCTGAATCTGCACTCTGAATCTGCACTCTGCACTCTGAATCTGCACTCTGAATCTGCACTCTGCACTCTGAATCTGCACTCTGCACTCTGCACTCTGCATCTGCACTCTGCACTCTGCACTCTGAATCTGCACTCTGCATCTGCACTCTGAATCTGCACTCTGCACTCTGAATCTGCACTCTGCATCTGCACTCTGAATCTGCACTCTGAATCTGCACTCTGAATCTGCACTCTGCATCTGCACTCTGCATCTGCACTCTGCATCTGCACTCTGCATCTGCACTCTGCATCTGCACTCTGAATCTGCACTCTGAATCTGCACTCTGAATCTGCACTCTGAATCTGCACTCTGCACTCTGAATCTGCACTCTGAATCTGCACTCTGAATCTGCACTCTGCACTCTGCACTCTGCACTCTGAATCTGCACTCTGAATCTGCACTCTGCACTCTGAATCTGCACTCTGCACTCTGAATCTGCACTCTGCACTCTGAATCTGCACTCTGCACTCTGAATCTGCACTCTGAATCTGCACTCTGCACTCTGAATCTGCACTCTGCACTCTGAATCTGCACTCTGCACTCTGAATCTGCACTCTGAATCTGCACTCTGAATCTGCACTCTGCACTCTGACTCTGCACTCTGCACTACTCTGAATCTGCACTCTGAATCTGCACTCTGAATCTGCACTCTGAATCTGCACTCTGCACTCTGAATCTGCACTCTGAATCTGCAATCTGAATCTGCACTCTGCACTCTGCACTCTGAATCTGCACTCTGCACTCTGAATCTGCACTCTGAATCTGCACTCTGAATCTGCACTCTGAATCTGCACTCTGAATCTGCACTCTGCACTCTGAATCTGCACTCTGAATCTGCACTCTGAATCTGCACTCTGAATCTGCACTCTGAATCTGCACTCTGCACTCTGAATCTGCACTCTGAATCTGCAATCTGAATCTGCACTCTGCACTCTGCACTCTGAATCTGCACTCTGCACTCTGAATCTGCACTCTGAATCTGCACTCTGAATCTGCACTCTGAATCTGCACTCTGAATCTGCACTCTGCACTCTGAATCTGCACTCTGAATCTGCACTCTGAATCTGCACTCTGAATCTGCACTCTGAATCTGCACTCTGCACTCTGAATCTGCACTCTGAATCTGCACTCTGAATCTGCACTCTGAATCTGCACTCTGCACTCTGAATCTGCACTCTGAATCTGCACTCTGAATCTGCACTCTGAATCTGCACTCTGCACTCTGAATCTGCACTCTGCACTCTGAATCTGCACTCTGCACTCTGAATCTACACTCTGAATCTGCACTCTGAATCTGCACTCTGCACTCTGAATCTGCACTCTGCACTCTGAATCTGCACTCTGCACTCTGAATCTGCACTCTGAATCTGCACTCTGAATCTGCACTCTGAATCTGCACTCTGCACTCTGAATCTGCACTCTGAATCTGCACTCTGAATCTGCACTCTGCACTCTGCACTCTGAATCTGCACTCTGAATCTGCACTCTGAATCTGCACTCTGAATCTGCACTCTGCACTCTGAATCTGCACTCTGAATCTGCACTCTGCACTCTGAATCTGCACTCTGAATCTGCACTCTGAATCTGCACTCTGAATCTGCACTCTGCACTCTGCACTCTGCACTCTGAATCTGCACTCTGAATCTGCACTCTGCACTCTGAATCTGCACTCTGAATCTGCACTCTGCACTCTGCACTCTGAATCTGCACTCTGCACTCTGAATCTGCACTCTGCACTCTGAATCTGCACTCTGAATCTGCACTCTGAATCTGCACTCTGCACTCTGCACTCTGCACTCTGCACTCTGCACTCTGCACTCTGCACTCTGCACTCTGAATCTGCACTCTGCACTCTGAATCTGCACTCTGCACTCTGAATCTGCACTCTGAATCTGCACTCTGCACTCTGAATCTGCACTCTGAATATGCACTCTGCACTCTGAATCTGCACTCTGAATCTGCACTCTGAATCTGCACTCTGCACTCTGAATCTGCACTCTGAATCTGCACTCTGCACTGTGAATCTGCACTCTGCACTCTGAATCTGCACTCTGCACTCTGAATCTGCACTCTGCACTCTGAATCTGCACTCTGAATCTGCACTCTGAATCTGCACTCTGAATCTACACTCTGCACTCTGAATCTGCACTCTGAATCTGCACTCTGAATCTGCACTCTGCACTCTGCACTCTGCACTCTGAATCTGCACTCTGCACTCTGAATCTGCACTCTGCACTCTGAATCTGCACTCTGAATCTGCACTCTGAATCTGCACTCTGAATCTGCACTCTGCACTCTGAATCTGCACTCTGCACTCTGAATCTGCACTCTGAATCTGCACTCACAATCTGCACTCACAATCTGCACTCACAATCTGCACTCTGCACACTGCACTCTGCACACTGCACACTGCACTCTGCACACTGCACTCTGAATCTGCACTCTGCACTCTACATATGGTATGTTATGCTTACATACGTTCCATATATTATCCATGTATATGCCACATTTAGTTAAGAATATATGTTCTGTTTAGTTACATTACTTTGTTTGTATACTCTTTTATGCTGCTCTAAAGTTATTTCAATGGGTGAAATGCGGAGCCTGGCCGAGAGTAACAAGGCAGTGCTGGGAGGGGGGCTGCGCACCAACTGAAGTGCTCTGGTTGCACGGCCTGCGGCCGTGTGAAGTGATAAGCCTTTGAAGTTATTTCAATGGGTGAAATGCGGAGCCTGGCCGAGAGTAACAAGGCAGTGCTGGGAGGGGGGCTGCGCAGCAACTGAAGTGCTCTGGTTGCACGGCCTGCGGCCGTGTGAAGTGATAAGCCTTTGAAGTATGTAAAGGCTGTGTTTGCGGGGAGAGAGAGGGGAGGTGCTGGTGTGGGAGGAGTGCTGCTGCGGCCTGGGGGAAGCTGGCTGGGGAGGGGGAGGAGAAATGAATGTAAGGCTGTGGGGAACAGAGTTTATGGCCCAAAAGCGCGTGCCTGTTGCCACATGAACTTCAAGAAAACGCCAAGGAACGAAGCCCTTAGTTTGAAGAGGATTTCGAGCACTTGAATTCTCGCTCCTCAATGCGCTTGCGCGCATTTAAGGTCACGAGACCTAAAAAGGGAGAAACACAAAGACAAACATTGGGATTTTTAAGGAACATCTTGGACCACCTTTGGAGGGCTCACCTCAGGCTACTCCCTCCAGGATGGGAAGGTATCTAAGTAAGCCATTAGGGTCGACAAGTTACTGCAATGCAGTTTATTAGATGCCTCCGCCAAAAACCAACATCAATCGTTGCTTGTAGTGGAAATAAAGACAAAGAACATCAATCATGATTCAAGTAGAGCTGTATTCACAAGAGGTAGGGAATAATCTTGAAGGCAGACATGTTAATAATTGTAAATCTTAATGATATTGCTGACAATTTTGCTACTTTTAAGCAAACAAAAACTCAGTGAGGTACTGAGTACAGTTTGTTATCTGTACCTCACAGGAGGATTGCTAGGCATGTCCAGTTTCTTGAAATTGAGCATTGGTGTGTTGCTTTAAATATGCCTCTTCTGTCCAAGAACATGTCATAATCTTATATCTTCAGTTTCGGGTTGGATAATGTGCAGCTAAAGGTTATTACGGAAAATGCATCCTAGGCATTAAGGTTCGAAACAAAAGTGATTGTCTTTCGTTTACAAGCGTCCAACATTCATTGAGCGCATGAGGGGAGATGTCAACATTCCAATGTTCTAATATAATGTATTGACCATGCCCCTTATACAAGGCTTCCTGTAACATAAGAAGCTGCATTGAATTTGTTATTAAAGTGAAGTGTGATGCCGTAGGTATCATGCTATGAGGCATAACAATCGGGTTCTCACATAGCAACACCTACCGCTGAAGGTTTAAATTACATCCTTATAAAAAATGACAATCCTGGCCATTTTTAGATTTCTCTCCTTTCACTTTCATCTGACAGTTCAAGGTCTGGAGCTGATGAAGATACATTCAAAGACCAGCTCTGTTTTTCCACTTCATGACAGCAGCAAAGTGTATATTCCAATAAATTTTGCGAACAGGACTCCATTCGGAAAGTGGCTTGAAATAAACTGCATTAGCCATTGTGTTGCAACAAATTACAGGTTTTAAATTATTTTGTTTAGCATGGATTCCATATGTATCCTGCTTACATGACTATGGGAGATAATATTGCATTACCGAGAGGTTGATACCAAATGAGGGCGCTCTTGTGTTCTAAAATAGAGTACTTCCTTCCCATGATTCAAAGGTTTATTGCCAGTCACTACTGCTTTTCGTTACAAGGGTGGTGCTTTATTTAGTGCATTAGGTTCAGTGGCACAAATACCTTGGGTTGCCAGCAACTCACTACTCCCATATTCTGGCTGCTTTTTAGGTTTTGCCTGGCGAAAAGATGCGCTCTGCGCATCTTTTTCGCGCAGGCGAAAACCTGATGAGAACTGTAGTGTGGGTTTGGGTCGGCCCTCGTCATTTATTGGCTGGCTCCATAAATGGAGCCTAGCCATTGGACGAGGGGCCTGTCCGTCAATGCCGGACCAGATTCGGGGGCGTTCCCGAGATTCTTTGGCTTTTGCCGACGTCACGCGACGTCAGCCAAAAGCCGGGAACGCCCCCGAATCTGTTCCGGCATTGCCGTCACCCGCCTTCCTGCTTGCGTGAGTGCTTTTCCGCCACGTCTCTCCTGCGCTCTCAGCGCTTCCGGTCACCTTCCCCTTGCTCCTCGTTATGCCCCCACAACAGTCGGGGATCTCTGGTGACGAGTTCGCCACACGCGGGGTAGGCAGCAGTCACGCGAGGTCCCAGGGGCTGGCAGGAGGACTTCCCCCGGCAGCAGCGCCTCTTCTCGAGGGGCACAGGCGCGCGTCCAATCCGTGCGCGGCTCTCGGGACGAGCCCCTGATGACGCCGCACGCCTCTCCGGTCCTCGGCCAATAGGAGCGCAGCTCCTTCGTGTAGACCCTGGCGGTGGACCAATGGCAGCGCGTCCTTCTCAGACGAGCCTCCCTGAGCGAGCCAATCCTAGCGCGGCCGCTCCGATGCTGCTCACGGGTCCCGGGCCGCTGGCGGTGTGTTTTCTTAGCTCAGCCTCTTTTACAAAACTATAAGCCGTTGCGGTGTCTAGGTGCTGAAACCAGGATTTTTGTGGCCGGTGTAGGTGAGCCCAGATGTGGGGCTCATGTGGCATTTTTCCCATATCATAGTGCGCTGGGAAAGCACTGAAAAAACCTATGGCCCAAAGATGTGCGCCCCTGCTTAGTACAGCACGGGTAGGGCGCTTCTAACTATAAACTTCTAAGCCTGAGAAGTGGGCTCTTACTTCCTCATGATGAGAGCAGCCGTGACGCCAACTGGAAGTCAGGCTGTGGAAGCCTGGTCCTTGGCGGGGCTCCTGTGAGGAAGAGTGCTCCGTGGGTTTCCTCAGCCTTGTTGGGGGTAGGGCCCAGACACACACAGTAGAGACCGGAGCCTTGCGGGCTCCATTCAGCCGCTTTCGACATGGACCCCCTAGCTGGATAGCAGCCCTGGGTGCGTGCATTGTGAACGATGGCAGGAGCCTCCCAGCCGCACCAGGCGGCCTGCAGCAGAATGTGAGGAGACCGGACCAGCGGACGGCTGCACCCTACACTCGCTCAGCCCCCAGGGAATGGTAAGTGAGACTGAGCTTCAGGCTGATGAGCCCCATGCAATGCGCTCATGGGACCAGTCCTTGGCATGAAGGGAGGTCCCCGGTCAACGTGGGCAGAGCATGGGACACCCCTACCCGTGGTATTTCGCCTACATTGGGGTCTCCAGATTTTTGGCGTTAAGGCAGGGTGTGTTGCACCCCTTACTTGTGGTGTTGTGCTCCAAAACGGGGTGAAACCTCAACGGAGGCCCCCGGGGACGAGGACTGCTGCATTTTCTGGTGTAGTTGGGTGTCTGGCCCGGAAGCCTGTACAAAGGACACCAAGTACCCAAAGGAAAGCGCAGGTGTTGTGCTGATTGGGATGTTCATGTATTGGTGTTTGCACTGCTACAAGTGGGCTGTGGTGCACGACTAAATGTTGGTGCTGGATATCATTAGGGGGCACAAATGTTTCTGGGGGACTTATGGTCCTATGGCCTCCTCTGAGACAAAGTGATGTGCGACTTATGTGATGCTTATGCCTAATGCTTTATACTAAGTACAGTTTCTACAAATAGTTATTGACTATCCCTAACTGTAATGGTCATGACAGTGGCCCGATTGGTCTTGTGATGTATGTAAAGTTATGACAACTGCCCGATTGGCACACTGATTTATGTACTACCTGTGAAGTCATGACAAGAGCCTGGTGGCACAGTATATATATGTGATTGTGTTCTAACGTGTTTTTATGGATAATTCATATTACCTTGTGTGGAGTTTCTTTTGTGGTGTGCCTAGTGTGTCGCTGATGTATGAGTGTGTTGCTCAACTGCTTTACACATTGACTTTAGGAAAAGCCTGACTGCTCTGGTCAAGCTACGAAGGGGGTGAGCAGAGGTTATCTTCAGCTTGTACCTCCTTTGCCCTGACTAGAGTGGTGGTTTCTGCCTGGCTTTGGTGCATGCCCTAGCGAACCAGAAACCCCATTTGTAACAGTGCCTCTCTGTCCTAGACAAGAATTGAAGGAAGAACTTGACAAATTGTGTTCCATGTCTGTTATTGAGCCCATAGAAGAGGGGGAGTTATCTCAAATTATGTTGGCACTTGAAGCAGGTAAATCTTTGCGTCTATGTGTGGATCTACGCAATCTTAATCGCAAAATTTGGAGGATTGTCAACTGCTTCAGCATATCAATGAGATGCTAGCTACATTGAAAGTTATTTCAGTTTTTACAATTTTAGATATGTCTGCAGCATACATTAATTGAGTTACACCAGGATTCGAAACATCTCACTTCATTTGTGACACCGGAGGGGTCATGTTGATATAGTTATTTGCATGATAATTTGGTCAAAATAATTATTAAGAATGGCTTTTGGTGTCAGGGATGGGATGGAAAGGTCGACTCATAAATATTTAGTGATTATCTCTCCAGCTGAAGGTTCTATTATATGCCTTGAAAGTGTGTGGCAGTCAGTGGGTGCTGGTTCTCTTTTTTTTTTACTTTCTACATTTAGGTCTGTCATTGAAACTAGACAGTAGCTATGATCAATCATTTATCACAAGTGAGTGGAAGTGACATTTGTGGATCAAGTGATCACAGAGAATGCTGTTTGGTTCTTTCTAGAGATATTTAACAAAGAAGGTACATCTGGTGTTATTCTGATAGAAAATTAGGTTCATTTACCTTTAATGTCATGAACAATGTTTAACAAAGTTTTAGTGGGATGTGTGCAGAGTGCCTACCAGTGCAGAGCTAAAGTTGTAGATACTGTTAGGGACAATCTGTGGTCATGCAAAACTGTGCAATTATTAGCTACTGTCAGGTCACCATGGGTTTTACTAAGAAGAGGAAGGGTATGCAGTGAGTTGTGTTCTTTGTGGATGACTATAGCAATAAGTAAGGGTATGAGTGGTGAACTGTCGAAAAGGCCAGGGTGCATGCTGATGTCACATCATGTATGGAGGAGTGTGGTAGCAAATGTCATCGTTCTCTTGTTGGTTTTTGGGTGCACCCCTCCTCCCGCTCTCCGTGTGTCCGTTCCTGCCCCGGCACCCCCCTTCCCGCTCTCCGTCTGTCCGTTCCCTCCCGCTGATTCTCCCTCCTTCTCTCTCGCCCCCTCCCCTGGTGGCCCTGTCGTGGAATGGGGTGTATGTCGTCCGCAAACACCATGAGGCAGCGGCAGGGACGAGCACACAGCACCCCTCAAAAGCGTGCATCCGTGTATGACCCTTGCTGCGTGGGGGGCCGGTGAGCCGACCGATGTGCACGGCGGCGCATTCAGGGGGTCCTGGAGAGTCGGGTGTATGTCGCTCTTACAGCTCCCACTACCGCACCTTCCTCTGCCCTCAGTCTTTGTGAGGTAGTGTCGGGCTGGTCACTCGGAGCTCCCTCGCTCCTCACAGTATTCAGCAGGAGGATCCGGGCAACAGCAGGCCCGCCGCACCCTCGTTCGCTGCACGGACAGAATTTGTCCACCTACCCTGTCCCCGCAGAGCAGCACGAGCCGGGGCTCCCAGTTTCCAAGAGAGGGCTGGTACAGTGATGACGCCCACCAGTGGCCGAGTGGTCAGTGCCGAGAGCTCCACACCTTAAGGAGGGGGGTCAGTACTCACAGAATTATGGCGCTATAACATGCCCCATTTTCACGGCGTCCTCAGTCCCAAGGCACAGCCCGGTAGTGTCCTGCCTGCAGTTGCCTCCGTGTGCCCCTGTTGCTTGCTTGTGCCCCTGTTGCTTGCTTGTGCCCCTGTTGCCTGCTTGTGCCCCTGTTGCCTGCTTGTGCCTCTGTGTGCCCCTGTTGCCTGCTTGCCTCCGTTTTTGTGCCCCTGTTGCCTGCTTGTGCCTCCGTGTGCCCCTGTTGCCTGCTTGTGCCTCCGTTTTCGTGCCCTTGTCGCCTGCTTGTGCCTCCTTTTTCGTGCCCCTGTTGCCTGCTTGTGCCTCCGTTTTCGTGCCCCTGTCGCCTGCTTGTGCCTCCGTTTTCGTGACCCTGTCGCCTGCTTGTGCCTCCGTTTTCGTGACCCTGTTGCCTGCTTGTGCCTCCGTGTGCCCCTGTTGCCTGCTTGTGCTGTGTAAGTGTGTGTAGAGTGCTCTGTGTGGGTGTGTGTGGGGGGCTTTGTGTGGCTGTGTGTGTGGGGGGCTTTGTGTGGCTGTGTGTGTGGGGGGCTTTGTGTGGCTGTGTGTGGGGGGGGCTTTGTGTGGCTGTGTGTGTGGGGGGCTGTGTGTGTGGGGGGCTCTGTGTGGCTGTGTGTGTGGAAGGGCATTGTGTGGGTGTTTTTGTCTGTCATTTGCGAGAGATAAAGCTAGTGGCATTGTAAATTACAATGCCATGTATTTATGTTAAAACAAAACATAAATAAAATAAAAATAATGTCAAGAGCAATGCCAATAGCTCTAACTTTAACAAAGGCAAAACCATTGCATTGTAAATGCTTGTTATCATTCTCCTGGGGGGCTGGGGATCCACTTTCCTACTTGCATTAGCACCCATGTTACCCTTGGCAAGCCATTATTTCATGACATTGGCCTCATTCCTTCATATAGATACACAACCACTGGTAACTTGAGGTCTTATAAAATATATATGTGCATGTTATCTGTCTCTGAAGATTATTGGCCAAAAACTTTTCAATCAAATACAATAGCCTTTCAGCCTAGTTCTAAATGATACAAAATGGTCACTAGTAGAGAACAAAATATAATATGCATTTATCCATATATGGCTTCTAGCCATATCACAATACATGGGCACCCAAGGAACTAGCCATATGATATTCAAATTAATAAGCAAATTAGTTGAGGCTTCTATTCAACTAATTAAAACTAAAAATCATTATTGTCAAGAAATTATGCCATTTAGTCCACTTCCCACAGTGTTTTATGAGGCGCGCGTTATCTGCCCGGTTTCGCGATCGATGGAATCAGGGCTTGCTTCACCCACACATAATCACACATGGAGGCGCCATATTTTCATCCTGTTAGGATAACTCTTCAAGCACCATCTGCCACCGCAGTAACTGTGAATTCTGCAGGAAATATGTACACTTTTTGTAGGGATCCCTCACTGAGGTTAAATTAAATGTGAACCATTTTTTAAAGTACTGCTGCAGTGAATGTTGTACAAATCAACCGAATGTTATGTTTTAGTGGTAGAAACTGAAGAACTGTGCATTTTCTGTGGAAAGGGTATGTTAAAAGTAGGGTGTACATTTTGTACAAGAAAGGGCGGGCTTTAGTGCTGGTGGTGCCCAGTGCAACAATCTTTGTTGGCGGACCCCTTACATCCTTCTCCATGGATTACTCCACTACCACTCTCCAACAGTGCCCCTCATCTCTCTATAGTGCCTTTAAAAAAAGAATGCAATTTTTTTTATAGCGCCTCTCATACCAGAGCAGAGTCAGAGCACTTTACATCGCACACACATTACACAGAGACAATAAATCATACATATGTAAACCAGTATGTAGGAAATGTCAAATAGGAGGATGAGGACTAGCAGGTGTAGGAGTCACGTATCATCCATTATGTTGTGCATTGTATTTTAAAAGTGCTTGGTCTGGATAAGTATTAACTCAGGATTTAAAAGATAACACAGTGGTTGGGGTTGGCTTTACTAATAACGTATTTCTACCCTGATGATCCCTTTTAGCAGCATTAGAATAATGAAAGACTGCGGAATAAACATGATGTTCTAACCCACAACTTGCAGTAAGCATGCAGCTCTTTGATGGCGGTTCATAGCTCACTGTGTCAAAAAAGGATTGTGACTTAAGTAACTAAATGCTGTCTCTGAGAAAAGCAGTAACCCACTGAGCTATTTACATCAAATATAATTCTGTTGTCTAAATGGTACATATACTTTTCATATTAACCCTCTGGGCTACTTTATGATGATTCAAAACTGTCACTAGACAAAACTCCGCTCTCTGTCCAGCATGCACATTTAGGGCCAGATGTAGGTCGGTCGGTAACGGCCGAAAATCGGTATTTTTGGCCGTTACCGACCGGTATTTCAGAAATGGTATGTAGGGGCATTAATTTACAGAATCGGTAAATTTACCGATTCGGTAAATTTACCGATTCTGTAAAATACCGAATCGGTGTTTTTACCGATTCGGTAAATCTGAGATGTAGGTGGGACTCTTCTGAGTCCCACAAGCCTTACCGAATCGGTATTTTACCATCAAATCCAATTTGATGGTAAAATACCGATTCCGGTGTGCATGCACATGTGTGCATGCACACCTATGCCATATGACAGGCAGACCTGCCCTTAGGGCATGTAGGCCTGCCACATGGCACCCGAGCCTGTTTTGGGGGGGCCAGAGGGTGTCAAAGTGACACCCCCTGCACCCTTGTGATAATCGGTATTTACCGATTCGGTAAATACCGAATCGGTAATGCCCATTCATTCCTATGGGCTTCAAAGCCCATAGGAATGAATGGGCATTACCGATTCGGTATTTACCGAATCGGTAAATACCGAATTGTTCCGATTCGGTATTCCAGCACATCTGGAATACCTACATCTCCACCCCTCTGATTTACCGATTCTTAATTACCGAATCGGTAAAATTCGGTAATTAAGAATCGGTAAATCAATTCTACCTACATCTGGCCCTTAATCACCAGAGTTACCTTGATATTTTTATTGTTGCCAGAAAATTGCTGGACATACAAGGAACTCCCTTTCAAGCTCAGCTCCCAGTGCTGAGGCACCAGTTGCACCAGCCTAAAGCTGGCCCCGGCACAATGTACATGCCTTGCACTCCTTTTACTGTGAGTGGCAAGTGCAAGGGCGTAATGCAAGCCTCTGCAGCCCCTGTGGAGCAGGTGGGCAATCTTTTAGGGACCCTTGTTCAGTGCCACCTTAACAGCATTATAGGCCCACAGGCAAAGCAGCACACTGGGTCCTACCTACACAACCACTCACAGGAATAAAAATGTTCCATAGATTAGCATGGGGCCCCTATGCTCGTGGAGCTCCCGGGCAACTGCCCAGTGTGCCCATGCCTTAAAACGTCACTGCCCCAATTCAGCCAGCCCACTGAACAAAGTTGCAGCTGCATTTGTAACAAAAAAGGGAGGAGCTTGGCAAAATATACCTTGCCTAGGGTGCCAAAACTCCTGAGAGGCCCAGGCACTATGCTTGAGACTTGTGGCATCGTACTTAAAGTGATATAAAGCTAAATTCCAGGAACTTAAAGACGTGCCGCGTAAAAAGTCACAACTGGAAGAAGGAGTGGGCAAGGGACTGGTTGGTTCTATCCATGCGTGACAAATTTCAACCATGGAAAAGTACCCTTGGATCTTTGGCTTAATCCAGCTGTTTTAGAGGAAGGAACCAGGTTGTTACAAATCTTCCGGCAAAGACCATTCAGAACGCAACCCGGGCTGTTTAGTGTCTGTTGAGGGTAATATATTTTCTAAATGACTCTATTCAACATCACTAACATCCTCCAGCATAGGTTCACGTTAAATTTAAGGCCTTCCAGATGCACATGGTAAATTCAACTGTATGGCTTCATTTAGCACCTGGTAGCAGCCTCTAAACCGAGTCCAGATGTGCACTGCCTTGTACGATGGGAGGAGATGATAGGAAGGGTGAGAGGGAGTCCAGGATCACGTTCTGACCATCCCTCGAGAGTATATCAAAGAGGAGAGAGATGGAGCGATTACAAAAATATAACACAGGTTGCAATTGGTGAGTACAATTATTTCCACCAAGTTTAGTATCTCGCGAGGCATCTACAGAGGTGAATATGGACATGAGTTGCCGCACCACAGGATACCCCTGGTTTGCCCTTTGGTACCCTAGCACTATTTGTTATAGTTTTTGGGGAATGTAGAACAAATCATGACACAAAAATTGCTAGCAGCCAATCAGAGTCCCTATTGTATTGTATTTTAATTGCATTTATATAGCGCTTACTACCCCTGATGAGGCGTCAAAGCGCTTTTTCGGCGAGTAGCACGCTACTCCGGGACCCATAGAGGATTAGTGTTGAATTAGTATAGTGAAACATGCATATACATTTTAAGTGGTGGATAGGTTAGTCAGTTATTTGGATTTGGAATGATAGCAGAAGGATAGAGGAGGACAAATGTTTGTATTTATATAGCGCTTGTTGACGCACGCTATTCAGGAAACCTATAAAGGAATATTGGTGAATTAATATGGTAAAATATGAAGTACTTCCAGATCACCCTTGGATCTTGCTTCATTTTTACTGTTGCATTTTTGCTCCACAGGTGAATTAAAAAAAAGAGGTTGACTTTGCCTGATTTGCTTTCTGGCAGTTTTTTTTTTTGCCCAACCTTATTCATGATGACAGAAGCAGAACTAGAAAGTTAACAGATCTTCAGAAGGACAAACTAATATGCTCCCAATCCTAGCTTTTCTATTAGGCCCTACGCAGCCTGCAGAGGTGGAGGAGGTGCTGGGGTTGAGGCACGTGTTTAATCCTGTGATGTCATCAGGGGCAAAGGGTACATGATGGCACCTCTGTTACCTCTGAAGTTCTGGTGAATCCATGGTCATGGACGAAAAATGGCTTTTGTTTCTGGGCAACTGCAGTGACTGAAACTCAGATTTACCTAGAGAATGTATCATATGAAACCCAAGGTGCTGGAAGAGAAAAGTAAATTCGAGTTGTGCAACAAACGGCGGATGAGCAACCCATGGTCATGAATAGTGCTATAGGTCAGTAGGCTGAGCACCAGCTGTAGAAATACTGTATGCTTTGCGCATTTCACAGCTTCGAACTGTAGTAAAAATGGCTGAACCTTCAATCCATCCTGCTAGATAAATCCTAACACTGGGTTAGATAATAAAAATTGCGCCAGTTACTATCAATCAATGTTCAGCTTGGAGTGCGTGATTTGCCAATTGTCCATGGTTTGGATGGATGAAGGCCGACAGTTTGCTACAAAAGTCAACACTTCCACAAAAAATGCATTCCACCACCTACTGGTTCTATATGGTGTTACACCTTATTTCTCTTACCATGAAAGGCTGCGTTGCTGCTGGCTGTGGTTGCGCCTCTGCTCGACCCGATCCAGAAACTAGCCAAACAGCCAGTGTCCAAAAGTATAAGTTATATCTTAGCCTTGGCATGCACCATTCTGGGCTCAGCAAATCAGTTATGAAGTTTATCAACTGGTCCTCAATCAAAGCAATGGCACAATTCAAACACACGTCGTAAGGTATAGATATCTCATGGCCACGCCACTGGTTTCAAAAAGGTCTCCAAGCACCACCTCCCATCCAAGCGCATATGAATTATCTCACGCTTTATTACTGTCCACTAGCTAGCTTGAAACAAAACTTTGAGGGTCAGTCTCTCTGCTTCCATGCGGACAAAACTGAAACTCCCTCCTCTCCCACTCTCACACAACTTAAAAAAACATAAAAGCAATACTCTGTTATTATGCTGGATAGAATTAATCAAAATGCATACCTCTCAATGTAACTTTTTATTTTTTACTGCTCCTTTTGGAGATTCTATTTTTTCATTTTGTCCTTCTATAGCTCTTATTAGGATTGGCCTATTATTCTGATAGAATCAGTTACAGAAGTTACAGTGCCCATCTGATTTCTGAGTTTAGCTGAAATACTGCAGCTTAGTCGTATTCCGCTCAGAGATGTCAGCATCTGGGTGAAATATTTGAGAAAAATATGAGAAAGTAAGTACAGTAAATCTAATTTGCGTAGGTTCCTCTCCAAATACTCATAATCCCGTTTTAAATGTCCTCCCCTCTGAAATTAACATGAACCTTGGAAAATGTGGTGAGGGAAATAACAGGAATCGTTAGGGCCACTCATAACGATGGTCTAAACCTGCATTCCTTAGCTCTTCCATTTAATATTTCTTCTTAAGTCCTACTGCTGGATAATTCTTGGCATAGCCCGACTGAAGTTTAGCTGTCTTTTGATGCAGAATGTAAGTGAATATAGTAATTCGATATTTAGAAACTCCGGAATTCATTCTATGTTGAATAGAATATTTGAAATGAAATATATAAACATATACCTACGCCTCTACAGGTCGATCTGTCTACATATTACCATGCCCCATTGATCCATATCTTTCAGAAAATGGCAAGGGTAGACTACAAAAATAGGTCCCAAGCCCGGATACTTCTCGCCGTCAGCGGCGGCCGGCACCGATCGGGGGTGTAGGGGCGGCGGCTGGAGAGGGGTGAGTTTACATTAAAAAAATTATTCAATTTACCTGCTTACTTCATCCTCCTTGATGCTCCTCCTGGTCGCGTCTCTCCTCCTACCACTGGTAGGAACAGGAAGCAGCCTGGAAGCACCCAGGCTCCCCTGAGCCAATCACAACGCTGCAACGCAGCGTTATGATTGGCCTGAGCGCCATGGCTCGGTGCTGAGACGGGGCATGGGGGCCTGGGCATGTTCTCCACCCCGGCTGTAATGTAGCCTGGGTGGAAAAAACAGAAAGTGCAGTGCGCATGACTGTTAAGATTAGCCCGAGAGGGCCAGCCAAATAGTCATGGGCACTTAGGAGTGGGGGGGCAAACCACTCCTCGGCTACACTGTCAGCAGACCTCGCAAAGCTTAGCTGCATTGCATGAAAAAGGAAAAAATAAAATGATAATAACTGAGTTATTATGATTTTCTTTTTGCAAATACTGCTAAAAAAACAGTGGGGCAACGCTCCTCCACCTTAGTGAAGGAGCCGCCACTGCTCGCCATCACAGCCTGTTGCATGGAGAAGCCATTGACTGTGTCTTGAAAACTGAATCAGCGTAGAACGAACATAGACAACAGCCTGCATCTAGTACTGAACTTTTCCATAGCAAACACTCAATTCCCTACCACAGAGACAGCTCCTTGCATCTCAAGTTAGCAAGCATGCACCACCTACAAAATCCTAAAAAAAAAATGTATGCAAAGTTCATTATGCTGTGGCTTAAAAAGTTTTCTAAGAAGAGACGAAAGTATTCTGGAACTTTCTTTATTTTGATGGAGTGAAACCTCAGGAGACATTTTCCCCGCTCCTTGATGGACCCTGGGATTTGAAGGATCCCAGTTTACTAAGGGCTGCTTGTTCGTCACAGAGAAGGCCGAGAGCTCGTCAAGCGAACATGGGGCGCGAGGTGATATTCACACCATGAATTATCCTGATTGCGTGGTACCGTGCCCTCTGGCTTGGCATACCCAGGCTGGACCTTTTGATATAAGCCTGGTTGGTTAATTACCGGCTGCGCGCAGTGGCGCGCTGTCATTTTAGCCACGGGCTGTTTGCAGCGATGCTCGCTTAACAATAAGGAAGAAGTGAAGCATGCAACCTCCTCGAGATTGTTGGTGGGAACCTGTTATAATGAGCTGCGGGAGCCCTCTTCGCCATTCACGGTCCTCCTCCTTGTTTAATTAACATTCATATTTCGCCCAGGCCTTTAGCAGGGGTTGCTGCTGGGAAAAGCGTATAAATAGTGCGCCACAATAATGACCATGTTACGGAAAAACCCTCTATCTGGTGGAAAATGTCCCAAGAGGCGATATTTAAATTTGCGCCACCCAGATTAAACCGTCCTCGCAACGGGGCCATTCACACGCAAAGTGGTTTTGCATTTTATGTTCATTAACTTTATTTACAAGATATATACGTATGTTTTGCGAGACGGTTTAATTGATGAGCGAGCTTTCACAGGAGACAGGAAGGCATGTTTTTCAGTACCACATGGTAACCTTTTTCGCAAGCTTTCTTAAAATTTGTTCCTTTAAAGTTCCACATTTGAATGTTGCCTTCACTGTGTAAGAGCATCATTTTCTGGAGCAATTTTGTAGGTGATACCACATTCATACTCAGCCTTTTTTCCACAAAAAAGTGTGCACCACTGTGTTCGATCTAAGCTTATCTTTAAGCAAAGCAATTGGAGGAATGGATGATAAAGCTTTATTTATGCATTCAGCTATAACATTTAGAATATAATATTCAGAATATATATATATATATATTCAATATTATAATAATGTCTAAATATATATATATATATATATATTATTCAGAATATATATTCAATATAATATATATATATATATATATATATATATATATATATATATATATATATATATATATATATATATATATATATATATATATATATATTTATATATATATATATTAGTAGAGTATAATACTCAGAATATAATATTCGGAATACAATATACTGTACATTATAAAAAGCCAGATTAAATCTTTTTGACTGTTTATAGAAAGTACATTTGTGGAATTTCACAGAACTGAGAATATCCAAGTGTCTCGATTTAGGAGCCATTTTGTTTTGTTCCATCTCGAGCAAGAACCAGCTGCCAGAGGTTCTGTCTTACGCAGAGCTGCAGTTGTGGCTTCCCACAGAAAATCTGTGCGCGTTTTATGTCTGGTTCAGGGCACTGACATGCTCCTCTTAGTGCTTTGGACCCTTGGCGCGGGCTAATGCTTCCCAGTACCCAGCTTAGAGCTCATGCAAAATTGAAGCGCTCCCCAGTCAGCCAAGAGGCCTGCAGATGAATTTCAATCAAGACTAGAGAAGAGGAAGAAAATAAGCACTGCTGCTTTTTGGGCACTTTGTGAAAGCAAGCTGAAGAAATCACTCAAACTTAAAAATCAGACTCCAACTGCCTTGCACTGCCCGGGAGAGCAGGGGTGGTGCGTCCGTATTTCTGGTGCAATTTCTGTGTACAAAAATAATATGCGGTAAAATGGTGGTCACGTGACCCCTATCACGGCTGAGAAGCAGCTTGTCCCCTGCTGGTGGAGAGCGCGAGTCCTTCTTCACAGGCCTGAGCAGGCGCCACACTTCACAGGAAAATCGAGGGCATGCGGCGAGCAAGGCCGGTAGTCGTTTCACACATGGAGTCACCAGGGAGGCTTACAGAGCGGCTGAGTGTCTTGTCTCTTTCTGTTTTTCAGTATTCTGTGATGTGTAAAAAATTCAAAGAAGAAACATTTGTTTTTATATAAACCTTTCCTACTGGGGCGTCTCTCGAGTGTTTTCAGGGACATGCGACTACTGTAGGGCCAAGTTACAAAGCTTAACTTGGCTTGCCTTCTGATGAAATTCAGGATGGTCATAGGAGATGCCTGACAACTGTCACTGTGATGGATACAGATTCTTCTATAGTATCTGATGAGTAGGGTATCGGCACAGCATGGATTGTTGCAGCCCATGCCGTGTAGGTACTGGAGTGCATGCACACAGTGGGGTACAACATGTGTCCCCCTGCATGCCGCAATGGCCCAGAGGCAACAGGGGCCCTGTAAGGATCCCTTTGTTTCCATCACGGTTTGCTTGGGGAAGGAACCGCCATGAAAACCGTGGCAGAGAGGAAACTCTTCAAATGCTTGGCGGTTCCGCCAAGCATATTGCGGCCTCAAGACCACCGCACCACTGCCCGGGATATCCGATCACTGGCGGTTGTAGCGGGGCAATGGCGGTTCGACCAATACGCCTCAGCGAGTCTGGCAGTCCATAGTCTCATTATCAGGCCTTTAGTCTTGATTGCCATTCTGTCAATGTAAGAGCTTCAGCATTACCTACAATTCTTCTTAGATGAAAATCACTGCACAGTGCTGGGCGACCTAGTCAACTACTACTTCATCCACTAACACTGCCTGCTCACCTAACAAATAAAGAGATTGCAAAGAGCACAAAATGTTGCATACCTTCTGATTTTTAGCATTCAAAGATGTCAGACCACCACACCACAGAGAAACATCTTTCACCTACTCCTTGTTAACTCCAGAACCAACTTTAAAAGCCTCTGGCTCATCTGAAAATTCCAAGGAAGGCTCAGGGCAAGTACCCTTAAGACGTCGGACAAGATTGCATGATGACACTGCACCCCTGCCTAAGATCTAATCAACTTTCTGGTAACCACTAGAACTTAATACACGAGCAGAGGAGATGCTTCCCAGTCACTGGTCCTGGTTGTTGAATTCCCTGCCATCACCCATTCACAGTGCTTCTGAGCCTCATCCACCTGCCTATATACTGCACCCCCATCCTCTAAGTTTCTTCCTTCCCTCTCGGCGAATCATCAGCCCTCTGCTGGCTTGCCTCGCTCTAGCACCTAAGAGCAATAGAGTCTATCAGTGTGCATGACACAAAATTATATACATAAACAAGTGCAGCTTTCTACCAAGGGTAACCTACCCTTTCCCTCAAAATGGAATACAACAACAGATTCAAAGTCAAGAAACCTGAGCATTTAAATAGAAGTTGGTTTGGACCAGTTATGATCTCATGCACAAGATCACACCACATTGCCCTTCTAGTGCCCACCATAAAAGCATTTCCTCTAAATAAGCCAAACTTAGAAACAATGGGTATGTTCAACTGTAAGAGACAAACAATCACACTGGAAAATGTGGAATATAATGTTACAAGCTAAAATTATTTTGACTTTGACTGTAGCAACTGAGTAAGTGAGAGACACTGCTCCTCTGTCAGTAAGGTGGTGCAGTTGACATACGTCCAGATAAATTATGAAGGAATGGGGTTAAAATCAAACAATTTCAGTGTTCGGAAGAGAGAACAAATTGGGGCAAAACACCCACTGTAAGGCATAACAGAAAAGATACAAACCTATGATAAATTAAAAAAAAAAAGACCCACAGCCCTGGACCCAAGTGTTTCACCCCAGCCGAGGATATGATATTACCATTAAGAATAATTCACTTACAGCACCATGGTGTCTAAACATGCAGCATGTATGGTTGCAGGGTGAAATCCGTATCCTGTTATTAGGAGAGGGCAATTCTATCTGGAGGTTCAGGTAATTCTGAACCATGAATATAGAGCACCTGCTTGCCACGCCTCCTTTCCAAGATTTCTGGTGGCTGCCTAGCCTCATCAGTAACACAAGATCCAAATAAAACACACGTGTAAGCTTTGCCTGTTGAAAATTGTGACAGTACAGGCTGTTCTGTAGTAAACAACTAGAAATAATATGAAATCCACAAGGCTCCCAGAATTAGAAATGTCTTTTTGTTGGCCTGCAAAACCGCTTTTGGTATGGTACATCCTCTAGATGGACCTCTAAAAATCACACTGGCACCTGCCAATGCTTAATTATTGCAGGTGTGGCCATCAACAGTTATTTTTCATGGACGAGGACTTTTTTTCATCATCAGATTTATACCAAGAGCAATAAAGAGATTGGCAAAAAAGGAAGAAAGGCCAGGGGAGGAGAAATATAGGAGACAATCGAAGGCCTACCAGACAGCACAGCTGCCTGGTTTGCAAAAGGCACATTGGGGACTTTTAAAAGCTTTCCTGGGAATGCCTGTCTCCCATTGCTTACCATTGGCTTTGTGGTTTGTAGCTCACATCTGGTTAGTTTATATTTGTTGGCTCTAAATGTTTTAGGCTTTCCAGCTAGAGTTCATCCCTTGCTTACTGTATCATTCCACCAGTAATCGACTTCTGTAAACAGGCCTTTAAATCTTGCTCTTATCTTGTCACATTTGCTGCACATTCAAAGACAAAGGTCAAATTGAAGGCTCTGTCTTCTGAGGGAGCCTGGTATTTACCTTTCTTTCTCTGACTTCAAAGTAAGAGGATTTATGTGACAATCATGTTGGCTACTGGAGGATGGCCATAGGATGTTATTTATTTCTACCACAAAACACAATTTGAGTGTCTGTAAAAGAGCTGGGCAGATATTTAAGAAAATATCAGAATAGGAAAGCACAAATTAAGCACATTTTTGGTGATTCTGAAATGTACAGCAAACAAGTATTTTAATATGATCAAAACAAATCAATGTACTAGGAGATGACATTTCCACACATTACCGTTTGTATGCTGTATACTTTTATCAGTAAAACTGTATGTCCGTTCAAATGTAACGGCTATTTCAATTAAAGATGTGTTATTTGTAACGGCAGCGCACTACCACACCATGCATATTCATCTTTATACCGTTCAACTCTATGCCACTGCACTCTACTCTGCACCACTCCACTCTATGCCACTCCACACCACTCTACTCTTCTCGTCACCAATCTACTCCATGCCAATGCACTCTACACCACTCTATTTTACTCTGCACCACTTCACTCTACACCACTCCAGTCTAGTCAACTCCACTTTACTTTACTCTGAATGACACCACACAACACCACACCACTCCACAACATTGCACTCTATGCCACTACACTCTATGCCAATGCAATCCACTCTGTACCACTACAGTGCACTCTATGCTAATCAACTCCACACCACTTTAATCTACTCTATGCCAATGCACTCTACACCACTCTATTTTACTCTGCACCACTTCACTCTACACCACTCCAGTCTAGTCAACTCCACTTTACTCTACTCTGAATGACACCACACAACACCACACCACTCCACAACATTGCACTCTATGCCACTACACTCTATGCCAATGCAATCCACTCTGTACCACTACAGTGCACTCTATGCTAATCAACTCAACACCACTTTAATCTACTCTATGCCAATGCACTCTACACCACTCTATTTTACTCTGCACCACTTCACTCTACACCACTCCAGTCTAGTCAACTCCACTTTACTTTACTCTGAATGACACCACACAACACCACACCACTCCACAACATTGCACTCTATGCCACTACACTCTATGCCAATGCAATCCACTCTGTACCACTACAGTGCACTCTATGCTAATCAACTCCACACCACTTTAATCTACTCTATGCCAATGCACTCTATACCACTGTACTCTGCACCTCTGAACTCTATGCCACTGCACTTTACTCTGCACCACTCTACTGCGCTCAACGCCAATGCACTCTGCGCCGCTCTACTTTACACCACTGCACTCTATGCCACTGCACTCCACTCCCCTCTATTCTAATCTACACCACGGTACTCTACACCACTCTACTCTGCTCGACTCTACACCACTGCAATCTATGACATTGCAGTCTACGCCCCTCCACTCAACACCACTGCACTTTACACCACTCTACTCTGCTCCATTGCTCTCTACTCTGCACCACTCAACTCTACCCCACTCTACTGCACTCTACACCTATGCCCTCTACAGCACTACACACTACGTCACTCTACTCTGCATCACTCCACTCTATGCCACTCTAATCTACTCTGCACCACTGCACTCTATGCCACAGCACTTTACGCCACCATAATCTATGCCACGGCCCTCTACACCACTCTTCTCTACCCTGCACCACTCCACTCTACCCTACGCCACTGTCCTCTACGCCAGTCATTGCACTCCGTGCCACTGCAATCTATGCTGCACTACTCCATCCAGCACTAGTTTACTCTTTTCTAAACCACTGCACTCTATGTCACTGACCTCTATGCCAATGCACTCTACATCACTTTACTCGATACCAATGCAATCTACACCACTGCATTCTACACCAATCTACTCTGCACCACTGTACTCTCTGCCACTTCACAACAGGCCACTCTTCTCCACTTTACCACACTCCACTCTACAACATTACACTCCATGATACTCTCACTATACTCCATTAAACTCTACACCACTCTACGACCCTCTTCAACACTCTAATGCACTCTGCGATGCTCTATGCAACTCCCTCTATCCCACTTTACTTCACTCTATTCTATGACACACTACTGCATTTCACTCTTTGCCACTCTACCCGACTCCACTCTTTGCCACTTGACTGCATTCTATGCCACTCCACTGTAAGATACTCTACTCCACTGTACGCCACTCCACTCTAAGACAATCTACTCCACACTCTGCCATTCCACTCTACTGCACTTCTCCACTCTATGCCACCCCCCTCCATGACAATCTTCGCTACTCTACGCCACTGTAAGATAATGGACTCCACTCTACACAACTCCCTCTACACCACTCCAAGTTATTTTTCTCCACTCCACTTTGTTTTGTGCCTCACCACTCTATGACACTCGATATCACCCCACTCTATGACACTCTATGCCCTTCCACTGTATGACACTTAACTCCCTCCTTGACACTGCAAGCCACACCTCTCTACACCACTGTATGACACGGCAATCTAAGCCACGCCACTCTACACCACACCACTCCATGCCACACCACTCTCTGTTAAGCAATTAAATGTTCTCCATACTGAACAGTAATCATGCTGTGTACAACACGGCTAAACAAATTGCCAAAGCTAATAGCTCTTGAATAGGTGAGACCTACTGGCTTTGCCAAAGCTGTTTTTTTTAAAGAATCTGCAGCTTGATCACTTCTGGACTGTTGGTGTTACAGCCTAATAGTACAGATTGTCGGAGCACAAATCACCATCATTTACTGGTAAAGTCTAAAGCCCTCATTTATTGGAAGCAAGTAGAGCTCACAAACATAATAAGCATACTTTGGCTTAGGCCACACAATCTACATATCCTTTGGCTTAGGGTACAAAACCTAAATATTCCTACAAAGAGCCCTACTATAAATATCTATTCTGGCCCCTTGCTCCTAATCTACCCCCATTCTATAGCCTTCTAAAGCCCTATCATTTGGACTGTGGCCACTCGTAGATTTAATGAAATGCAGAAATCATAAACCTCCCTCTTTACCTTCAACCCTGCACTGTCTCGTCGGCTTACCCACACCACACCGTCCTTAGAAGCCGCTGAGTCCAGAAAATCTAATATCTCCCTTATTCTTCTAGCAACATCTTCAGAACTAAATTGATCATTTGTAACCTCTCCAACATTGAGCTCTGGACGACATTATTCTCCCACCATAATGTGCGATCATATTATTTGGTCTCAGTCTTAACTCTTTCAGCTCATACAATGCTGACAATTATTGTCACATCTCATGCTACAAACAAATGTACCTCTACCGTCTTGTCACCTGAACCTAGTTGCTGACTGTAAACATGTCTCTCTGCTTTTTGACTGGCTCAGTTCACTATTGAGTGGCCACAAATACAGACCCCCTTCCTGTTCCTCTGCGATCCCATCCACATCAACCAGAGGTGTTTTAAGGCATGGGCATAGTGGGCTCTGCCCAAGGGCCCGGCTAGAGCCAGCTCTGCTCTGTTGAGAATCTTGCCCTGATGACCTTGAATAATTCTTAAACTGATTGTTTTAAATACCTTTTCCCATTAATTTATTTTTAATGTGGGCAATGTGTTAGAGCCTATTACAGACATTTTGCAGAGAAAGTTGTGATTATGTTTCATGCAGCATCCATAAAAAAGTTTCTTTCAGATCAAAACAGGACCTCACATATGAGAAATGGGAGGGGGGACACGGAGATTATTTGCACCAACACTAGTGAGAAACTGCTGTGTTACGGTATTGAAAACACGTCACTTATCCATGAATATTAGATGTAAACACATTTAGAACTTGGACGAGTGCGTCTGCGCGCTGTCAGTGACCGGGCCAAAGAGCATATAGATGAGCTGAAATTAGATCATACATTCAAACATGTTCTGAACATAGGCCCCCAAAATTGGTTGGGTCCCGGCCTCTCAAAATCCTGAAGATGTCTTTGATGCTAACAAAATCAACTGATTACCCACCACTTCAAGTTAACCAATTAGGGCACGCACAGCGCTGCGTACCTTTCATTGTCTACATACAAATGCTTTTCAACATGTGCTCCTTTTATACCCTAAATAGAAGCGTGGCTCAATGGTTAGAGCGGCACACCCTGATGCAGAGGTCTGCCCTGGGACCAGGGTTCAATTTCCGCCTCGGCGGCTCTTGTACTCAATCTCCCCGGACCTGATAATTCTCGCCTCGTGCCTAGTCTAATCATAGGTCCCACTCTGTGACTCTGGGTAATAGCTTGCTTAATCTCCACCACGGCCCCAGCAGCGCTTGGATGCCTGGCTTCATCTTGGGGGTGCCCAGGAGTGGACATTTCACATGGAAAAGCCAGGAAGGGTTCCACAGCGGTATGAGTGCAGCACCGGGACCCCAGTCGCGTGGGCAGCTGTGCGCTTTACAAATACAACACATTTACATTTTATTTACATTTACATAAACCCTGACATGGCTCCACCCATTTGGACTGGAGATGTGCCAAACCGTCTGGCCTGCCAGGCCACAACGTAGTGGTGGTTTTGGCAGAACCCCCTACAACAGTTTGTTTGTAGCTCTTACTACTTTCGTGCACAGATCTATGAACCTCTCAGACCTTTGTACAATGTTCTATTTGGACATTCCTCAAGGTAACCTAGGATCCTAAATCCCACTAGTCTGTCATACTCCTGTTGATCCCTATGTGCACTCTGTCAACCTGTAACATCATGACTCCATCAACACAGTGTTCCTTAACTCATTGCCACCAGTACCAGACACCAAGAATGCTTCAAAGCACATCAAATTAAATATGGACATGAAATGTCTGAACTTCCAGGCGGAAGTACACATGAATCTCACCTGCGTAATAATTCCTTACAATATTACCGCTGTGATGGGTCATCTTCCATCCTTGTTACATGTACATGTACATGTAACCATCGTTCTACAACATGCCTCGCCAATTCGCTCCCATGTAGTTCGTAGTTCTAAAATTACTTCCCACAATTGTATCCATTCCATTTTCCCTGACATCATCAGATGTGCCAAGTTCTTCTAAATTGAGTTAAATGCAGATTTTACCACAACATTCCTTCTGGTCACCATGCCTTCTACATCAACATCCCTCCTCCTTGCACCACTCCTCAACACCTTTTTGCATGTCTTCCAATATAATACTCTTGTGGAGAGAGCCAGTGAGCCTTTTGCCAATATCCATGCTCTGATAACCCTGGTGCCCACTTTCCCATTGGAATTAGGTCCCCACCTTGCCCTATCTCTGGTACCAACCAACGGAATCTTGAACACTGTGAATGAGATAAGACAACAGCTACCATCTTGTCCTAAGCTCGCAAAAAAGCATACTTGAAACAATATGTTCCTCTGAAGGCAAAGCAGTATTAGTTCTCCCAGTAGCCGCTGCACCCACACGCGTGGCAAATATTTTCAGTAGCTCTATTCAAATATTTTTCCGTAATAAGGACCAATAAAATAATTTTGGGGGGCTAGCCTGGCTTTACTATGATGATGACTTCCGGTCAGAAGAGCCTACATTAGTCCAAATCATGGGGTAAAATTAACGGTGTGCTGTGGTTGTGGAAGAAGACCCCAGCTTGACCAGTGCTTCATTCTACCATTGCCATTTGTGCCCTTTCCAGGCCATCTAACCTCTTGGGTAGGAAGACGGGAAATTAGTGGTCCACCTATGTTTCCTAAACTTCTCATTACTGGTGCGGGTTGACCTTTTCTGTCAGTCTCCAGTGCCAGACCTGAAGCCTTATATTATCACCTTCATTTCTCTCACAGCTCTCTATAACTGAGACATCATCATCATCATCATCATCAGACTTCACTATGATGTGTTCAGTAATTACCACACAGCCTGACTGCGGCCCCAGTATCCTATTCACTCAAGTGGGCCACAGGCCTCCGATCCCAGGTCCAAGACCTGCCTGGTGCATATCGACTGATCACATCGACTAATGATTGACATCCGGCACTGTAACGGTATTTGGAGTCCCTCCCGTCCTTCTTGAGGTGGGTGGTGCCCTGCCCACTGCCATCTTCTCTTACCCTCGGCTGGGAGTCTTGCTCCCTGATCCTGGAGGCGTTCACTTAGGCTATTCTGCTCTTCCTTTTCTAGAATCCTAGACTGAAATATGGAACACTCCTTATCTGAGGTGCCTGCCAAGTGCCCCTCATGTCCACTCTGTTATTCTCATGCCCATGTCTGTGGCACCCCGGTCTCTGCCCATCCTCTGTGCTGATGTCCAGACTACTCACTGTATACTCTCCTGTGCCATCACCCAGTGTGTTATGAGTAGACCCAACAACCACGTCCTTTTCCCCTTTCTCTCCAGCAATTTTGCCTCTTTGTGGGGCCAGCTCTTCTAGCCCTCACTTTCTTAGTTGAAAGCCTTGTTGTCATCTGTCTTGGGAAGCGTGCCCGGCAGAAGGGTTTGCTCGACCTACTCTCCATCTGTATAGCTCCCTGTTCCTCCATAGGGCTTATGGTCATCTCAGTGAATGGGCACCAGCCTTTTTCTCAGCTTTTCGTCCTGTCCTTGCACAAGAGGAGCAGGCTCTATCCCAGGAAGAAGGTGGAGGTCCTGCACCCCATGATCCCAGAGTAGACCTGCCTCCCCCCCCATCCTGGACATAGACTCACATGCCAGGCCTGCAGCTGGCACACTCACAGATGGTCCTACCCTGTACCAATGGCACTGTGGGATCCACCTATCTTCTTGTTTGCCACCACAGAGGTGGATTTCCAGGCATCTCCCATAGCTGAGCAGGGGGAAATTATTTTCACCCAGCACATGCACCTGACTCCGTGAGTCCCCCAGAAACCTTAGCCGGAGAGGTCAGTTCCCTATCTGCTGTCCTGGGTCAGTAATGTGAAATACTAAAGCTGGTGCTGATTCTCAAGGAATCACAGGACAGTGCACAGTAGCACCCCCATACTTATCTTCTTTTCAGGGCAATTTCTATGAGTATTAAGTCATAAATATGTTTTACGCAGGTCCAACCTATTCCTTCACAGCATATTTTCTTACATTGTGAGCACCAACTACTTAAAACTGGGAGGTCAGCCATGCTGGGAGATTTATAATTCTTGCAATGAGAATGTGTGGCTAATCACTGCAAATAGGAGGTACAACATGAGTGGGCTCTCTTTTAAAAGGGAAAGTTGCCAAATATAATAAATATAAACACAGTGCACCCGAGGAATGTCTGGAGAGAAAGTCTTCCATGCCCTCAGTGGAGGAAGTAGTCTATATACCTTGAATAGTCAAGGGGCCTTTTTGAGTGACTCCTGTTGTACACAGCCCAGGACAAGGAGTAACTGAATGGCATTAACTACATGTGGCATGGCTAATCCAGCACACTAATAACTGGAATGTTTTAGGAGATGGAATCAGCATTGTTTAATGATATTCTATAGACTGATATTCATGCACCTGTAAATAGAGTTTGCTAATCCTGTCCATGCCTCCCAATTTATTTACTGTATGTTTTTTTTTGTAATGTTCACAGTCCATTTTAAGAGTACAAGGACACAACTGCTGTCAATGAATGGCCAAAAATAAATGTCATATACATGAGAGTGAAAGGCTTTACCTCTCCACAGCATTTCATTTTAGAAGAATGGATTTTATAGGATATTATAAAGAAAAGATTTTGATAAAGGTAAGCATATAAACAGTTATTCTCTGCCATTGTATATAAATGTGTTACTGGAAAGGTGCATCTTAAGGAGTGCTAGGATTTTACTGGGCTTTCTAAAAGAGGTTGTGGTCAGTGAGGGTGTAAATGTTTTTCAGATTGAACTCCCATTAAAGCATGGTTCAGACAGTAGCTAGAAAGGTGACAGTGCTCCACGTAGTTAAGACTGTTGGGCTTTTTATATATGCTGTGGTTTTTCAGAAGATCTGGTCAGGAGTCTTTCTATGCCTTTCCCTAATTTCTGCTACTAGGAAGATGCCAGAATAGGTTTTACGAAATGGTGGCAGTGGTGGGTTTCAATTAAACTGATGCCTAAAACAATTTTCTAAAACTTGTTGCAGAAGTGGTATGGGTCAGTCCCATGCTTAAGTGTAAAGGACTATGGGGCAAATTTACATGCCCCTATCGCCACAGGAACGTCACTTTTTGTGATGTTCCTATGGCGATAAGGACTTCGCCTTATCTCCAAGGCAGTGTTAGGCCACTTAATGTGGCTTAATGCTGCCTTGTAAATAAGGCACCCTTTCACGCTACACTTAGCATGAAAGGGGTGGGCAATGGGTGTTGTGGTGGGCGAACTGCCGCAACACGCATTTAGTTTGATGCTGCCCCCTATTTACAAGGGTGGCGTAAATAGGAGGCAGTACCAAAATTAAGATCAGGGAAAACCTGATCTTAAACTGGCGAAACAAAGAGAAATGCTTGTTTTCTCCTCTTTTTCGCTGTTTGTATGTGTACTGCATTGTGCAGCACACATAGAAAGAGCAAAACACCCTTAATGATTGTTTATGTGCAGGAAGGCTCACCTTCCTGCACATAAACAATCATTAAAAAATTACGATTTACAACTTCTATGTGTGCTGCACAAAGCAGCACACATAGAAGTTTCAAATCGCCATTTGTGCTTGTTTATGCGGAGGAAGGGACACTTTCCTGCACACAAACAGTCATTCCCTCAATGCAGGCACCCTTGCACCACGGTGCAAAGATGCCTGCATTGGCGTTAGGCAGCTGAATTTAACTCCAACTCTAGGGAAAACGGAGAGATGTGCCGTATCTTTGTAAATACGGATCATCACTGTGTTTTCAGCATGGCGGAGAGTGGCGTTAACATTTTGTGCTTAACGCGACACTCTGCCGTTCCCTTGTAAATGTGCCCCTGTTTCTAATAATAGTTATAAAAATATTAGCAGTTAACAGTATGAATAAGAGAAACAATTACGCAGATGCTACAAAAAAGATTACCTTTTACCTTATTGTTTAGGACATGCAATTTCTGTTAGAGCCTGAAACATTGCTGAGATTTTTCATTCTCATACAAGTAGGTCTGATCATTTATGCATTCGAGTCCCATCATGATAGAAACCCGAGAGCATATTTACAAGCCCTGTACACCGCCGCACCATTACTTTTTGTGATGTTCCCATGATGCATAGCTCTTAGCCAAATCTACAAGCCCATGTAAAGCCACCCTACGTGGCTTTTCATGGCCTTGTAAATATGGAGAAAGGCAAGGCAGCGCAAGTTGCTGCCTTGCCTCATTTTGCGTGAAAGAGGTGCTCTATGGGTGTTGCTGTGGGTGTTACCACCCAACACCCATGGAATTTGACACTAACCCAGCTTTACACCATCAGGTAAACCTGGGGCAGTGCCAAAACCATATGCCTTTATAGAGCAGGCGTAAACATTTCTTCTAATTTTTTCCTCATTCTGCAGCACATATAGAAAGAGGAAAATGCCTTTTGTGATTATTGTGGTGCAGGAAGTTGCCTCTTCAAAACAACAGCAGACATGCTTGCACAATGGTGCAAGTGTGCCCGCGTTGATGCACGGCTGCAGAAATGTGCGTCAGCACTGGTTGACAGGACAGGAATGCACTGTATCTTGTAAATACAGAGCATTCCTGTCCTTTCGAATAGGTGTAGGGCAATGCAGCAAAATGATTTGTGAAGCTGTCTATGCCAATTCCTTGTAAATATGTCCCCAGGCGGTATTAAAATCTTAGTGCAAACAAATAAGCAAAAATCTGTAAAGATAGACTCACGTGAAAATTCTGTATTCAGAGAAGTCAGGTGCACTATCTTTCGAAGTAGTAGAAGTACAACATCCCACAAAGAGCTACCAATGTTAAGATGCTTAGAGTCCTTTTGAATTCAACTATCTATAATAAATCCCATATCAAATGTGGATGAAGCTCCAATGATTGCCAATACTTCAAAAAGCCACAGCCTTCACCATCATACAATCTACGTAGCTGCAAGGCAGACTTGCTTAAACTGCTGAGATGAGGAGCCAGTGTGACATTTTAATAATGCAAACATTCGCTTTGTTTAACAGAGTCCTTTACATGGATAGTCCCCTGGTAAAATGAAGCTGAGGCAGTCTCTTTATATACTTATGATGCAAAATAGCCAACACCATTCTACAGAGTTCATTTTATAATCAATAGTGATGCAATGATCATGCATTTGTCATGCCTTGTTTCCTCCAAGGGATGGTCCTTTAGGATGTAAGCAAAAATTTATGTGTATAGGAAGTGAAATGGGCCAAAATTAGGTTGTGTTCAAGTAGGCCTAAGAGGCCCAGCGACTAAGGAGTCAGTGATCTGGACACGGTTCATAGGTTATAATTGAGCATACTGATGAAGAAGGACTACAGCACAATGTTAGGTCTATGAGCACTGAGAGGCCCATGGCGCCTGACTATTTACAGACCCAAACTCTTGGATTCTTCCGGAAATTTTCCTCATGCCTTTGATCTGTTTCCTTTATTGCATATCACTCACAGCCAAAATGAAGCAGATAAACAAAATGGAAGATCTTGAACAATTGACTGGGCTGCACTTAAGAATGTTTTTGCACATTAAAAGATGCTATTTAGACTGTCCAAAGCACTTGATCGTACTTCACTGAGCGCCGTCAATCGCATTCTCACTTGCTTCAGGGGAATGAGTGAGCGTGTGTGTAAAGATTTTTTAAAGCACATCCTCACCAATACAGCATTATGGCACTGCCACTGATCGCGTACTTCAAAGAGGGGGACTCTCCAGATGCAGATATATCTCACCAAAACTGAATAAGACCGCATAAGACTTCAGACATGGATACATAGCAGGGAATCAAACATGGTGCTTTATAAACTTCCTCGGCATGAACCGCAGGCTACTACAATAAACCGATGACTGATTTCGGAGGACTCTCATTCTATACTATATGGATGGGCAGTCAAGTTATATCATTTGAAAAAACTTGCCTGATATGATTTAGAGCCCTGAAGAAGTTCCAGTAACATTTGGAACGAAACACGTTGGCTAGATTTTAACCTTTGTGCATTGAAGAAAGATAACAAAGGAAATATTACGAATTTGTATCGGAACTTGACTTCTTTCAGGTGCACCTTCCTATATGTTAAAGTCTCTGAAAGCAGACCTGATCTCTAATGTTCCAGAGCCTTAGAACCAAGACTGAAAATGTCCTCCCATCACACCAAGTCTACCGTAAATTGGGAAATGAAAGTAGCAGCTATGAGGAAGAGCAAAGAAGTCACACGCAGACATGCCTTGTTAATCTCCCCCCCGCCCCCCGAGCCTGTTGGAACCCAACCCATACAAAGCTATATGAGCATGGTTGTGGGACTTGAACTGCACCTGTTGTTCTGCTGTGCCACTGGGAGCCAGTGCAGTCCCTTTTGGGCCTCAGAAACCTTATCAAAATGCTTGGGTTACAGACCAAATGTACTACCATGTTTGCAATTTCTTGTAGCTTCTGGATGAAGTAGGCTGGTAGACCCACATAACAAGCTTTTGCACAGTCAATTCTGGACAGAATTGATGTGTTGACTGTCACTGCTCTTAAGTGAGGAGGAACAAAAGGAAGCCGTCATTCTGGCCTGATGGAAGCATGACGACACCACCACATTGACCTGGCTCTTGAGATTGAGATCCTTATCCAGACAAAAGCCGAGACGTTTGACTTTTTTACTTCAGATATAGGGATTGGAGGTGCTTTGATTCTTTGCACCAAGAAGCAGGAACCCACCTTATATTGTTCCCCAGGACCGAACCTTCTATTTCTGAAGCATTGCATTTCAAGACCTTCTTACTAATACACCAAAGGGTGACTGAGCAACACATAATGCCTTGAATCTGTGATGGTAGTTGTCAAACTCTAGAATTTGCTGGAATCACCTTGCATGTCACTACATCTAGTCCACAATCCTAGATGGTGTTAAAAAGGGGTTGCATATAGATAGTAAAAAAGAATGGCAGACAGAAAGAAGCCCTGATGGACTTCACAAGAAAAAGTATGAGACTTGAACTGATAAGTTGGCAGATCCACTGACTGACAGTGTGGTATCAGAATATCGTTATCAGAATACCGTCTGAAATAAATCCATGCCCTAAATATTATTTACAAAAATATCGTCCCATTGGAAGTAATACCAAAATATAAGCATTCAAAAGGACAATATTTTTTCAAATCATTGGACACAATATTTAGATGATACTTCTGACAAATGAATTGCTCCCTACTAGACAGAAAAGAAGGAAAATAACCTCTCCCTCTCCCTGTAGACCAACTGCTACCAATCGACAAGCTAAGCCTAGCCTAAAGTCCAGCAAACTTTAATCATTGGCCATCCCTGGTCTAAAGCCCATCCGACTAAGATACAAAAGTTGGTTGTCTTTTCAATAACTGGTAAGCCGGTAAAGTATTTTCCCCAATGTTAGCAATCACAGAATGTAAAGATATGGGTCTATAATCGGACCCAATGCACAAATTCAAATTAGACCTCTTGAGGTGGATTTGACTAGCCCATCGTTCCACAAACTGATCAATACAGGAGTCATTGAAGATGCAAAAGTGTCTTTTAGAGAGAGAGGTGGAACAAGAATTGAGTATATCTTATGAGAGCATAATTTCAGATCTATACCTTGTTTTTGCTTCTGGAAAAATCCGGCAGTTCTATCCAAAACTGTGCTCACATGTGCTGAACAAGGGAACAACATCAGGCTCACTGACCCTTAAAAGATCTTGTATAATGAGAAAAAATGGAATGGGACTAATTTACAGTGACCATTCTGTGACTTTCAAGGCAGGGGTCTTTGGTCAGGTGCTCCCTCTGGTCGCTCCGCATTCAAAAGTTCCAAGATAATTCTGATTGCACTGCTTGAAAGGTACTGAAATCAGTCAGCGTCTATTTCCGAAACCTATCTCACTGATCAAAAATATCCCTGAAGGCTTTCTAAGGAAGTCAGGTGGCTAATAGCTGACCACGTTTTTACGGGATTACATTTTTAGCCCTTGGTGAGGTAACCACAGACTCCCTTAAAAGAGACAACATTAATTAATGCCGGGCTATGCGCTCATATCATAACTGTTCATCGCCATGTAGCTAATGGAATGGTGGCCAGCTGCATGACAGAACCTAAAAGCTGTCTAAAGATCCCTGTGATTAACCAAAAGACATCTCATGGCTGGACAGAGATTCCAATTATCCCCTTCCCCGAGGCTACCCTGACTTCTTTCCATTCAATCTTGTGCTTGTCATCGGAACTAGAGATACGTAAACCCAGGCATATGTTGTAGGTTGTTCGAGACAAGAGAAAGAACTTTCAAACTTCAGAGGTGTACGAAGTTCCATCAGTGCTAAGTATAAATGTGCAAGCTATTGTTATATGATATGTAAGATAACTCCTTATAAATGTGTGTTACAGCTACTTTTATAGACATAGTGAATCTATCGATGATATATCAAATATGAAGAAATACCGAAACGTGTGATTGCATTGAGGTGAAGGACAATCATTGCACTTCCTGATAGCACTTGACACACAGTGGCTGCATCACGGTTGTCCATTGTTGGTCCACGAGAAGTCGATCTGTGCTAAATGGTCAAGATAACATCCTCATGCAATTTATGTCAAATGAATGCACATAGGGATCATTTGCAAGTTAGAGGTTATCCTGAAAATTTGCTGGGGATAGCCCCTCCCTCCAAATGGTGAATGACGGAACACTCTGCTCTCTAGTTTTAGCTGGGGTTTTCAGTACTGCTGTGCCTGTTGCACACATGTACAAGGGAGACGTGCACAGTGGGACACACAAACACTGTAGTCCAACAAAATGTATCCAATCCAAGCCCAAACACGTGCTCAGTAGGTGTATGAGGCACACAGGAAAACAATAACAAAATGATAGGGGCACTTGCATTCCTATAAATCAGAGAGAGAGAAGTGAAGAGTTCTGGTGACATCATGAATCACAAGGCTGAAGGCTGAGTGGCTTGTAAATGTCAAAAGAACCCTGAGATTACAATAATCGTTACTCAAATATGTTTGTGTGCCTGACTGTGTGTGCATCGGGTTATCTATTTGTGTGTACATAATGTCAAGCACAATGAAGTTGGAAAAGGGGGAACAGAAATAGATCATACCTTCTGTTTAGAACAGATAACACAAGAAGGGTATTTACCCATGGAATATTAAAAAAATTGTAGTAATATCTGCACAAAGGTTCAGGCAAAATTGTCCCAAGAACCTGCTTATTAAATACTCCAGGGTTATCAATGATTCCATCACCACTACTTGAGTTATCAATGAGTTCATCGGCACAACAACTTGACAGGGCAGAACACTGTGATGTTTATTTTGGGCACATCCACTCTCTTACCCGAGGTTTCGTCCACTCTTTCATCCACTACGTGGTCCTTCTGGTTGACCCATTCGCTGTTACACTTAAAGTAGATCTGAGTGGTCGGCGTGGCTTTACAATACAGGATCACTGGCTTGTTCTTTACCATGTAGGCTTCTTCAGGCTCAATGAGAAAATGAGGCAGAGGCTCAGGTGGATCCGAAGGGAATGTTTCGGGGAGCTCATGAAAGAAGTCATCATCTGCAAGAGAGACAAAAAAAGGAACAGAATTTAGTTAAGCTGATCTTAGTGGCATATCACAGCTTTTTGACATTGACAGACAAAGAATCATGTGTTCTTTAAAGAATTTTCCTAAGAATGTCACATTACAGCTCTTTTAAGAACATAATCTGGTTAAAACATCTGATGACAAATGGATGAACATGCCCAGTGCATAAATCATGCCAAGGCTTCTATTTGCGAGGAATACAATCAAACTTAATCTAGTGCATGCAGGGGAAGAATTCCTTAAGCAATTCAAGACAAAATACAGAAAAACAATTGCTTACAACCCTGGCTAGATTTGAGATGGTACTCAAAATCTAAGCAGGTGGGTCGGTCTACAAAATCTGTTCAATGTAGGGCCATCTCTAAACTGCCACAGAAGCACAAGAACCAAGAAGGCATGAACGGGCATCAGAAATGATCGTTCCATTGTGTGCGCTCTTAGTCTGTGTTGACAGGAGAATGCCTTTAGTTGCATATTCTGCTGTTTAATGGGAAGATCCCAGAAACCATACTAATAGGTTGTCCTTCACACTGCGCGACAATGCTTGGTAAAAGTTTCATGTGTACAGATCTGGACCTTGACAAAGACAATAGGGAGGTTTGAGCTAGTGGCACCGAGATATATTGAAGTTCATTTTAGACTTTGTTAGACATCAACATACGTGAGGAGCTATGTGTATCTATAAGTATCTAATTGTGCTACTGTTAGACATGCTACAAAGAGTTACCGTGTACAGCAGAGAGGCCCGGAGATACAAAATCTGGCTCAAGGAAAAAGCTATTTTTATCAGCAAATCTCATACAGTGTACCTGCTAACCTTAAAGTGTCCAACAATCCTTCGATTGGACAGCCAGGCTTTGCAGTGTTATGGCGGCAAGTGGCAAGAGAAATCTAGCTGCTTCAACACATTTCTAAATGGTTGAACAGCTAAGCTCTCGCAACCACAAATAAAGTTTCACAATTCAATTGATTGATGATATACAACACAAAAAGTAACATAGAAGCAGATCCTTTGGTGTGAATCCTGTCCCAGCAGGATTGGGTTTTAATGGGTCCAGACTTGAGAAATAACAGTCAGCCGACACGTGTTTCGTCGTGTGCCGTTGAGTCAACACGACTCTTCAGGGCTGAAGGTATAAAACACAAAGTATGTACATTTACTGGTACGTCAATTTACAAGTTTGTACTGCATATGGTGACATAAAGTGCATCATACATGCAGTAGTGATATGTGTACCCACTCGCACAAGGAGTGGATGTGATGAGTGAAGACTTTCAAAACACTGCGAGTGTCACACTCTACGGAAGTGAGTTGGTTGCCGAGAGTGATTGTGCCTTTCGGTATAAAGTGACTGGTATTTCAGTAAAAAATAGTGGCAAGTGTTCTCGTGCACACGGTGGTCCTGTCCTTCTAGGGTTGCAGTGTGGTGAGAATAGGTTCGTGAAAGCAAGCAAAAGTGCAGTGAACGTTTCTTTTGTGACAAGTTCTTGGTATCAAGTGGGAATAATCATGTGTGGTTACACACTACGTGATATTTTTGAGCCAAAATTCAGAGCGATAAGTTAGAAGCATGCTCTCCATATTGCGAGTAGTATATTACCTTAGAGTCAACCCTTACAATGGGGTTGAGTGAGGTCTGGGCCTTATAGCGGTGTACCCTTTAGGTAAATTGGCGAGATGCTGTCTAACCAAACGAAAAGGCAGAACAAAAAAGGGGGTGGGGAGAAAAAAGAGTAAAACACAATCAGGAAGGCATAAAAGGGCGGAGTGTGATACAGTCCGTCCCTGGAGGGTTAGACTGAAAATAAAAAAATAAAAAGAATAACCAGGATACTGGAAAGGAAGTGTCCTTACCACTAGGAGTAGTAGAATTTTAAGAAATTTAGTTGCAAACGGATGGATTATCCTGTGGTTCCGAAAATAAAGTCACGTGCTAATCGACTAGTGACGTCTGTTTCTTAGTGGTATCAGAGATTTCCTGGTGCAGGGCCTCTAGTAGAGAAATATGATTACAAAACACCAAGGTTAGTAAACCATGGGTGAAGAATTGTACAGTTCACATGACGAGTTCAGGAAACATAATGTGTAAGGATGTAGCGTTAGAAAAGTACCTGAGTTAAGTCATGTAAACTACGAAAACCGGGAGGGGATCCATAAAGAAGAAAACCATGGAAGACGGGTGTGCTTCCTGGTTAGTGGTGAGCTGAAACAAGAAAGGTTTGCACCAATTAGAAATTGCCCAGCGCCGCTGTAGCGTGTTGCTCCTGAAGTCAGGAAGCCTTCGTTAGAGGGGGTCTGTTTGGTTCCTAGCGCGTGGGCAGCCACTCACCTATTAATCGGTATCCCTCCTCCGTGTGTTCCCGGTGGCCGTCTGTCATGAACGGACCCTGGGCCGGAGGAGGAAATGACGTTATATGGGCAGAAAATTAAAAACCGACGATGTTCGGGAGTTCGAGGAGAAACGGTATGCGAGCGGCCGCCATCTTGGAATGGTAAAATAGTGCACGGCGAGTGTATCAAGGTCTCCTATCTGGGAATCGTAAAGCGTTAGGTTTAAGCAGGATTACAATATTCCGGTATTGGCATGGAGGGTCCTATTATGGAAACGATAAGTTTTTGAAACGCATATGTTTCACGGGGACACAGGGTGTAGCCCTATTTCTGGGTAGAATCTAGAGATCTCGTCCTACCTGTGAAGTAAAAACGTGAACTTGTCCCATCCCACATTAGGGGTGCAAGCATGCCAATGTGACAAAGTGATAAATTCAACTACACACCCCAATTGCAATTGGGTGCAGAGAAGTAAAACTGTTAAAAATTCGTATATCTTATCCCTTCATGTACGGTATAACATATGCCTCACTATTCATGGTGACACATCAGACAAGTACAAATTGTGTAAAGATAATCTTAGAAGGGTGACATCACAGAAATAATCATTAGGATTATACAACACACATAAACTGCACATTCCAGTCTGTAATCGGAAGTATTGTTGATAAATCCTACAATGGTGGCCCTCTCACTTACCCACGTTAAAATGTGGGCTGTTATCACAAAGGTAAATACGGTTACGAATTATCAGTGTAACAGCATATATTCCAAGCTCTGTCTGCCACAAAAGTCTGTTCTAAATTAGTCCCAGGTGACATGGACTCATTAGAATTGAGACACTTCAGGTAGTGTGTGTCTACTCGGGGTAGAAAGCATTGGTTTTCATAGGTTAGGAGCCCCCTTAGGCTACTGCTTAGTCGCCTAGAAAGTACTGCATCTCAGGGTCGTAGTTAAGCCCATGTTCCACGCTCTGAAGGCGCAGTATCCATGTGGCCTCTCTGCGTCTGAGTGTCAGTTCCCTATTACCCCCTCGGATATTGAGGGGAATCACATCAATGCCAAAAACACGTACTTTGAAATCTTCCTCCGGGGGTTGGCACTCTGCTACATGTAGGGCTACTGGGTACCGTGGGTCCCTTTTCTGTATTGCTCTCATGTGTTCCCCAACTCTATCCTTGAGTGCCCTGATGGTGCTGCCGACATATATTTTGCCACACTTACATTCAATCAAGTAGACCACAAATTTCGTCAGACAAGTAACATGGGCTTAACTACGACCCTGAGATGCAGTACTTTCTAGGCGACTAAGCAGTAGCCTAAGGGGGCTCCTAACCTATGAAAACCAATGCTTTCTACCCCGAGTAGACACACACTACCTGAAGTGTCTCAATTCTAATGAGTCCATGTCACCTGGGACTAATTTAGAACAGACTTTTGTGGCAGACAGAGCTTGGAATATATGCTGTTACACTGATAATTCGTAACCGTATTTACCTTTGTGATAACAGCCCACATTTTAACGTGGGTAAGTGAGAGGGCCACCATTGTAGGATTTATCAACAATACTTCCGATTACAGACTGGAATGTGCAGTTTATGTGTGTTGTATAATCCTAATGATTATTTCTGTGATGTCACCCTTCTAAGATTATCTTTACACAATTTGTACTTGTCTGATGTGTCACCATGAATAGTGAGGCATATGTTATACCGTACATGAAGGGATAAGATATACGAATTTTTAACAGTTTTACTTCTCTGCACCCAATTGCAATTGGGGTGTGTAGTTGAATTTATCACTTTGTCACATTGGCATGCTTGCACCCCTAATGTGGGATGGGACAAGTTCACGTTTTTACTTCACAGGTAGGACGAGATCTCTAGATTCTACCCAGAAATAGGGCTACACCCTGTGTCCCCGTGAAACATATGCGTTTCAAAAACTTATCGTTTCCATAATAGGACCCTCCATGCCAATACCGGAATATTGTAATCCTGCTTAAACCTAACGCTTTACGATTCCCAGATAGGAGACCTTGATACACTCGCCGTGCACTATTTTACCATTCCAAGATGGCGGCCGCTCGCATACCGTTTCTCCTCGAACTCCCGAACATCGTCGGTTTTTAATTTTCTGCCCATATAACGTCATTTCCTCCTCCGGCCCAGGGTCCGTTCATGACAGACGGCCACCGGGAACACACGGAGGAGGGATACCGATTAATAGGTGAGTGGCTGCCCACGCGCTAGGAACCAAACAGACCCCCTCTAACGAAGGCTTCCTGACTTCAGGAGCAACACGCTACAGCGGCGCTGGGCCATTTCTAATTGGTGCAAACCTTTCTTGTTTCAGCTCACCACTAACCAGGAAGCACACCCGTCTTCCATGGTTTTCTTCTTTATGGATCCCCTCCCGGTTTTCGTAGTTTACATGACTTAACTCAGGTACTTTTCTAACGCTACATCCTTACACATTATGTTTCCTGAACTCGTCATGTGAACTGTACAATTCTTCACCCATGGTTTACTAACCTTGGTGTTTTGTAATCATATTTCTCTACTAGAGGCCCTGCACCAGGAAATCTCTGATACCACTAAGAAACAGACGTCACTAGTCGATTAGCACGTGACTTTATTTTCGGAACCACAGGATAATCCATCCGTTTGCAACTAAATTTCTTAAAATTCTACTACTCCTAGTGGTAAGGACACTTCCTTTCCAGTATCCTGGTTATTCTTTTTATTTTTTTATTTTCAGTCTAACCCTCCAGGGACGGACTGTATCACACTCCGCCCTTTTATGCCTTCCTGATTGTGTTTTACTCTTTTTTCTCCCCACCCCCTTTTTTGTTCTGCCTTTTCGTTTGGTTAGACAGCATCTCGCCAATTTACCTAAAGGGTACACCGCTATAAGGCCCAGACCTCACTCAACCCCATTGTAAGGGTTGACTCTAAGGTAATATACTACTCGCAATATGGAGAGCATGCTTCTAACTTATCGCTCTGAATTTTGGCTCAAAAATATCACGTAGTGTGTAACCACACATGATTATTCCCACTTGATACCAAGAACTTGTCACAAAAGAAACGTTCACTGCACTTTTGCTTGCTTTCACGAACCTATTCTCACCACACTGCAACCCTAGAAGGACAGGACCACCGTGTGCACGAGAACACTTGCCACTATTTTTTACTGAAATACCAGTCACTTTATACCGAAAGGCACAATCACTCTCGGCAACCAACTCACTTCCGTAGAGTGTGACACTCGCAGTGTTTTGAAAGTCTTCACTCATCACATCCACTCCTTGTGCGAGTGGGTACACATATCACTACTGCATGTATGATGCACTTTATGTCACCATATGCAGTACAAACTTGTAAATTGACGTACCAGTAAATGTACATACTTTGTGTTTTATACCTTCAGCCCTGAAGAGTCGTGTTGACTCAACGGCACACGACGAAACACGTGTCGGCTGACTGTTATTTCTCAAGTCTGGACCCATTAAAACCCAATCCTGCTGGGACAGGATTCACACCAAAGGATCTGCTTCTATGTTACTTTTTGTGTTGTATATCATCAATCAATTGAATTGTGAAACTTTATTTGTGGTTGCGAGAGCTTAGCTGTTCATATGTGTATGGTCTCTTGACTCCTTAGACGGTTAGGGGTAATTTTCCGTCTGCTCTTAACGCACCACCCATTCACCATCTATGTTCTTCCACACTTGAACGTTTAACCTGAGGTAGTGCGCCCAGATTATCTGAACCCTAAAATTCCCTTCAGTAGTATATCACATTTCTAAATGGTTTCTTTGACTTCCAGGAGAGCCTACCCACATTCAATCCTAGAGCAATTTATGTCCATCAAAATGAGAACTTGTAATTTACTGTGACCGGGAGCAATGCTTGCAGAACCTTAATAGGAGAATGCCACTCTCTGTTAGCAACAATATTCTTCAGTACCATGCTTTTCCCTCTATCCATGCCAAAAGACTTTCTTCTTCTCTTGATTACTGCTACATTAAGTTCCAATCCAATAAGAAAAAAAAATAAGCTGCTTGGACACCATGAATTATCCTCCCCATTAGCATGTAAGAACATTCAGGGCGGCCATGATACGCAGCTCAAGCGATGGACAGGCGCGGCGACCGACAGACGCATCAGGAGGAAACCAGCACGCCTAACGGCCTGCCTCAATTTTCACTTTTCTCTGCTTTCAGCCGCGCGTGCTTTTTTGACTGACAGGTGTATTGATCAATAATGGTCCCAGAAAAGATCAGGTCTGTGAAGTACGCCAAAAGGTTAGCCGTCCTCATCATGTCGGCATTTATGGAGATGAAATGTCAGAGGGTTACCTTCCTGGCACACCACAATAGATGCAGAGGGTGGGCGAGGACCTGTAGAGAGGAGGGGCTTTCATTTATAAGCACAGCACTCTACAGGCCTCTCTTCCCCTTGCCTTTATGAGTAGCCAGCTTGAACAAGTAGACCCAAGACAACAATGAGGAGATAATGGGCATTTAAAATTCGCAGCCAGCTGGCGCTGGAGTAAATAAATAAATGATGCACTTCATTGACAGTAACAGTGTCAGAACGCGGTGTTATAATTTTTGCGCCAGCATTGAGCTCTACCGCGATACCAGGACAACAGCTTCAGAAGCGACAGCGGCGCATTCCCTCTGATGGGAGAATGCACAAATGTTTAGAATTAAACAGCAGCCGCCAGGAATATAATCTGACAGATGGGTATCCAGTCTCAAAGTGATGTGAAAGATGTACACTTAGTGGGTGCTGAGCAGGGATGAAAAACCATGCTAAAAGCCTCGCGCCGACAGCGCCCCATGCCTCAGGGGAGGTGGCGCGATACGGTGAAGCGGTTGAGTGGGTTCCAGTGTCTCTTCTCCCTCTAAGCATCAAAAAACAGAATCAAAACCTCATCTCCTGCTCTATCTGCTCTTACAGGAAGGGAGGATCAATTCTGGTAATTGGCGCAAGTGGAGAGCAAGAGATGTGAGCACCGCAGAATGGGAAAAAAGGTGAGATGCCTGGGTAGCAAAGCTCCTAGTGAGGCAGGCAGTTCAAGGTGGTGTGTAAAGATCAACAACATTAGCCAGCTTTAGAAGATTGGAGGAAAACACTCTAGCTGATTGAAGAGCTGCAACATATCACACAATGAACAGTAACCAGCAGGCACCAAGAAAATTCTGCATGCTGCACCTGTTCACCACATCTCTCTGACCTATGAACTTACAAGTGCCACAGCAAGGCGGAGTCAAATGTGGCACGCTGAAAGGCCATCACCCAGACGAAAAATTCTTCTATTTACAAAATGCAATTTTTTCTTTTAATGATTGATTTTATATAGGCTGTGAAATCTCCAGTGGGATATATGTAAGCAATATATATAGGGGTGCTCTTCTTGAATGGCACTGTATTTATTAAACTCCGAAAAGTAAGCCCGGGTCTAACCCTGACATGACTCGAATATGCGAACTTCAGGTTGGTTACAGAGTTTTTGCAATAGGTGCATTAGTCCACTGAACTACCAAATGGATATATGACGCCTAAGTGGCATCAGTGAGCAATCAAACGTAATATACTGGGAGGGGTTCAGTTGTTTTGCCCTTGGCAGCAATTATGGAGGTTAAGGACTAATGCGAAAATGACATCTCTAGGAGCTTGAGGGGGTGGGATGATGCTGACCAAGGGCCAGTTCCACATAGTTTTAGTCAGTGCTTAATTTGAGCCGGTGGTTGCCTGTTGGGGGCACCCGCACTTATTTGTGGGCAGCGGCAATTATTTACCGCTTAGAAATTTACCGAGTGCAAGAGAGGGAAAAGCACACAGATCGGAATGATAGAGGAAGAGAAAGATGGCAAAACCGTAACAAGGAGAGTAAGCAGGAACCTGCAAGAGCGAGTAAAAGGGTAAGGGAGAAAAAGGGACCGGGGGTGTCTGGTAGTGGATTAAAGACTACGACCATGGTATTCGGTGCACCAACATTATATTGTACTGGCCACCATCTTCTGAGTATAGCTTTGGGAACTGGCAGTCTTTTTTCCCCAAATGAAGCACTTGTTTTATTACTTATCCAGGGTCTGTTGCAGTGGCAGCTTCTCCGTTGGAGGGGAGGAGCTTTGCCCCACTTAAATTACCCCCAAAGATGAAGAATAAAATGGTAATTCATGGCCATTTTATTTTTCATTCTCCTGTCCTGAACCAAGCATCAGGACGGGGTGGGGTCACTGCTGAATGACGGCAGCAGGGAGGAGGTTCGTCTGTTTGTGCACTATCGCCCCTTTTATCGGCAGGAAACTGTCGCTAAAGCGGCGATAATGGCCTTGATAATATGCCCTTGTGAATTTACATAGCAGCCCAGGTTAACACCAGAACCTGGGCTGCTATGGGAATTCACAAGGACATATTATCAAGGCCATTATCGCCGCTTTAGCGGCAGTTTCCTGCCGATAAAAGCAGCGATAATGTATCGCCCTTTCTTGATAATCTGGCCCTCTGTTTTTTGTTTTTCTGAGTCTAGCATATATAGTTATTCAGTTTTAGAATGCATTACTTTTTCTCATCTTTTAGCCAGATTAAGACTGCTCCGGCCGGTGCTTAAGAGATGGACTGCAAAAAATATAAACCTCTTTTAGGATTTGGACAGAGTGTTGAAAATTATTTTCTACAATGGCGTGTGCACGTGAATGAGGATTCTTAGAGCAGAGTGCATGTCCTACCATCTCAGACATGTCCTTGTCAGATCCCCCCCTTTTCAGAAAGATACCTTGTTGCAAGCGGCAATGGAAGGTCTTGAAGCAAACATTCAGTTTCATACCTTTCTCATTTCTGTGCATAAAATAAGTTTTTCGTATGAACTACAGCCATCATAACACATTTCACACCACTGTAATGTGCTGCGGTACTTCACTTGCACCGGGCTTTAGAAAATAGAAACAGGCGGGGGAGGGGGGACATAAAGACTTTCCTTACAGAATATTTCTGTCTGTGTCCAAAAAGGAACGCCTTGGAAAACAATTTCATAAACATGAAAAACACCACCTAGCACCAAGGAACAGAAGAGGTATTTTTTTCTGAACAGGATAAGAGGGCCAAATATAACACTGGCCGGCGCTCAAAATGGCCTGTCCCGTAGCCTGGAGATTCCATCCTGACTGCTGTGGTTGAGATGGAAGAGAGACTTGCAGAGAAGCTCCAAGAATTACAGAAGACATACAGTCAGCTAGACATTAAAATAAACAGGCTGAAACTGTCAATCAAAACCCGCTGCCAAAGACCCGTAGAGGGAAAAAGAAGGGCTGAAGGCTACTAAGTCTGAGGAGAGGCCATTTTGTAGTGGTCTTGGAAGCATACAATAAGAGACCTTGACATTTTTGATAATCTGGAAGAAGGTAGAAAGATGCAGCTACTGGGTTTGGTGTGTTGGCCACAAGAACATGGCCTGCTGTATTTTCGGGAGGGAAAGATTTCGAGATGACTAGATCTTGAGGCCGTTGAATTAGCAGCACTTGTTAACGCCTGTAGCAATGGTGTCTGGCTTTGGCCTATCTGGACTATAGTCAAACCAGATTTTCAGAATATCTATCTGGGATGCATTTACATTTAAATCATTATTTTGGGAATCATTTACAAAGTCAGACGTTATAGTGAAATTCTAGAAGGCTTGTGCCTTCCCAAACCAAAGTTTAATAGAATAGGCCAAAGAGAACAAAACATACTATGGGCCTCACTTAAAGTCTGGTGGGGATTTAACATCCTCTAATTTATGTAGGAAAATTAATTCTACATGTGAAGTGGAATCCACCGGCTGAATTTCCTCCACTATTGGGATAGTATTATAGAGGACATTCGGCCAGTGGATTGGACTCTGGATTTAGAATTTCTTTCAAAAATTAGAGAAATGTAAATTCGATCACAAATCTAAATGAAGCCATATGTTTTTGTCTCATGGGTCCAATGGGGCACATTAGCGTCCAGGGTGACAAAGACTGACTTAACATTTTAGAATTCGACAACCTTAGCTTGTCGAAATTCGAAGGATTTTGGATACTAAATGATGCACTATGATCAGCAAATGTACTTTTGACGGTAAAGGCCCGACTTTTTAAGTATTGCTTGCAAAGATTGTGCCAAAGGCCATTCTTTGCTGATGGCTTAGTAATTTTATCAAATTAAAACTTGTGAATAATAAATAGTGTACTACATTATATATGCTGTTTTAGGTGCAGTGTTAACCTAGATTCATGTTGTGTATTGTATGCCCGCCACCTGTACACCCGTAAGCTGAAACAATATAGTTGACTTGAATTGAATTGAATAAAGGCTGCAGTTCAATTTCTCCTGTACATCTCAAATATGAACCAAGGTAAGTATTTGTGAACATGGCCCATAATAAAGGAGGGTTGTAAAGTGAACTTGAGATACGGTGATGGTAGATTTCATTATTCATATTCATATAAAAAGCAGTTGGATGCGGCATATCTGGAACAAGGCAGGTCCATAATTGAGTAGTGTCCAAATAAAATAAACTTCTTACGGAATGCTGTACCTTTGGTACCTGCTTGCATGAGGATGATGCACATTAGCTTATGACAGTGATGCCTCTGTTTTAGGGGATGAATAGGTCAGGATCATATGTGTCACACGCAATGGAGCTAGTCCAAACTAATTATATTTCATTATCAGAGTGACATAGTACCTACCACTGTATGTCTTCATGAGTCTCAAGGCAGTTCCACCTGGCGCCGTTTAGGGCCATACTAATAACCTTGTCGCTTAACTCCTAATAACTGCTAATCTGAGCACCGCTCTCTTATGAAAGAAGATGGTGTCTCCCGAAACTCAATGCTGGGCACAATTTGTGCACAGCCACATGGTCACTAGACATTAAACAGGCCCATTTATCAGTTTAACTCATATTTCATACCGATTTATGTATCCTATACCAAATAAATGATAGACCGACTACTAACAGAGATTATATTTTTTTAACACTATTTATTGACTTCTCACATGATCCAAAGGGCGCATGTGGGGGACAGAATTCCATTCACAGCGATGCTCTGTGTGCTCCTTATATTCAGAAAGATAAAGGGTTTAGTTGTTTTGGTACTTACTGCTGACTGTAATAGAGTTAGCAAGAGTAATGCCATAATCAGAGTAAAAAAGTAAGTAGAATCCCTTTCTATATGACCTTAAGCCCTACAGAACTTTTTTTTCAGCTACTATAATTAATCTGGTTATGGTCAGCAAACAATAATAGTGACTGTTTCTGGATACAGGCTATTAAAAACCCATGGATCTAAAAAGGCAGCTGCATACCATTATGCTTGTGACATAGATTCTCGGTCATTGATTTATTCCTTTTATGGAAAGTAATGTTCGAGCTTTGAGTCCAAGGGAGTCCCCACAGGGTCCATAATCCCGACTACCCCTTAGGCAGACATTAGTAGCAGTGTATTTGCTGCCCTGGAGGGGCAGGCACCTGGGGCTTTGGTATACATAGTCACATCCATGGCCCGAGGGCATGATTGCTGACGGAAGGAAACTGGAGTGGCACACGTTTTCCATGGTATTCATGCAGAGCGAGTGATTACCAGACAGCCAGCACTGAAGATCCAATCCAATCAGGCGACCTTGACGTAAATTGAACTTTCTGTTTACTTCCTAATCATAATTATTGACTTTCCCTTTTAATCATCAATGTTTTTCTCCCTTTATGTAAATATATGCAGGTCGAACTTTATTAACAGTTTCTCACTAAATGAGGGCGCGTGCACACAGAAGTGACAAGAATGGGTTCCACTATGGGTGAGTGAGTAAAAAACAAAAGACAAGGAGACAAAAGTCACTTCTTGAGGGGGCTTACAATGGAACTAAGTGTTAGTTGTGAACAATGAAGCAGAAGAGAAATGTTGACACTCCTCTGAAGTTTAGATAATGGTTCACCGGTGTAAATTTGGATCATACACAGCTGCTAAAGATTTACACGATTCCATATCAAGTGCAATAATGTCCCTTTTTCTTCTTCAACTGAGTTCATAGTCAGTCAGATTAGATTGTGCATACCAATGCCTGGACACTTCAACTACTTCTGGATTAGCTTGGTGTTAGACGGGGACCCTGAGGGTCGGCCGGGTACTGAGGGAGAGATCCCCGAGGGGGACCGTCTCCGGTGATCGTACAGACAAGTTACCTCCCTCCCCACAAACAGGCACCACACCAAGTCGAGTTCAATGCTTTATATAAGGTTCTTAAGGCAAGGATATCAGCGATACAGGATGTCTCGGACCCGGGGGTCCTCTCACTTCTAGTCTCTGTAGGGAAAGGGGGTAGCGGGACAGTCTTGGTACCGGATCGGTACAGGTAGTGGTAATGGGCGAGCTCACAATCCTCGAGCTGGAGGGTCTGTGGATCGGGCCGCGGCAGCGCCAGCAGGCCAAGATGGTAGTCTCACAAGGCAGAGGGCCGCGGCAGCGCCAGCAGGCCAAGTCGCTGGTTTCACGAGGCAGAGGGCCGCGGCAGCGCCAGCAGGCCAAGATGGTAGTCTCACAAGGCAGAGGGCCGCGGCAGCGCCAGCAGGCCAAGTCGATGGTTTCACGAGGCAGAGGGCCGCGGCAGCGCCAGCAGACCAAGATGGTTTCACTAGGCAGAGGGCCGCGGCAGCGCCAGCAGGCCAAGACGATGGTTTCACGAGGCAGAGGGCCGCGGCAGCGCCAGCAGGCCAAGACGATGGTTTCACGAGGCAGAGGGCCGCGGCAGCGCCAGCAGGCCAAGACGATGGTTTCACGAGGCAGAGGGCCGCGGCAGCGCCAGCAGGCCAGTCACGGATGAGTTCTTCTCGGGTCTCTCGACTCCAGGATACAACTCCTTCCTGGTCTGGCACTGCCCCAGTTATAGGTCTGGTCCCCTTTGATGTCCGGACCCTCGCGCCTGGGGGCCGGGAGGTCCGGGATGAGGGAGTCCAGACACCCAGCAGGGGGGTGGAGCCAGCGCCCAGGGCGGCCGGGGGTGATCGACACCTGGCGGAGGGGAGCCGTTGACGATTCCTTCTCCCATTGATTTGCCAAGTGGTCACTCTGCCTCCTGGGGGGAGGTTGGTGCCCCGATGTCGGGGCCGGCCGGGCCCAGGGTTAGGGTCGAGTTGAGGCCACGCGGCCTCGTGCTGCAGTGCCCCAAGATGGCGGCCGGTTCGATGTCGTGGTGTGGATGGTGACCCGGGCCAGCTGGGTCCGGGGCTGGTGTCTTGTAGTGGAGGGATTGCAGGGTACTTCGGGTGGTCGTTTAGGGACTCTGGCTGGGGATGCAGGGAGAGCCAGGGTCCAGGTCCTACTGCGGGGAGGGGGGGCAGCCCGACCATGCGGCCTGTCCAACATGCGTCCCCCCCAGCTGAAGGCGGGGAGAGTCAGCCATCTTCCTGGGGACTCTCCTCGCTGAGGCGGAAAAAGCGTGACAGGCCGTCGGCGTTGGCGTGGTCCTGGCCTGGACGATGTTCCACCGTGAAGTCCATCCCCTGCAGGGAGATGGACCAGCGCAACAGCTTCGGGTTTTCCCCCCGCATTTGCATCAGCCATTGCAGGGGTCGGTGGTCTGTTTGCACCCGGAAGTGGGTGCCGAAGAGGTATGGCCGGAGCTTCTTGAGTGCCCAGACTACGGCGAAGGCCTCTCTCTCAATGGTGCTCCAGCGCTGTTCTCGGGGCAAGAGGCGTCTGCTGATGAAGACCACCGGATGGTCGACCCCTTCGGCGTTGAGTTGGGAGAGGACGGCCCCCACACCATGATCGGAGGCGTCCGTCTGCACAATGAATTCCCGGCTGTAGTCGGGAGCCTGGAGCACGGGGGCCGTGCACATGGCGGTCTTTAGTTTCTCGAAGGCCGATTGGCAGTCCAGGGTCCAGTTGACGGTTTTGGGGCCCTTTTTGGAGGTGAGCTCTGTGAGGGGCCCCACGATGCTGCCATAGTCCTTCACGAACCGCCGGTAGTATCCGGTGAGCCCCAGGAAGGCCCGGACCTCCGTTTGGGTCGTAGGGGGTTGCCAGGCCTGGATGGCAGCGATCTTGAGTTGGAGAGGAGCCACTAGCCCGCTTCCCACTTGGTGTCCCAGGTAGGTCACGGACCCTTGGCCAACCTGGCACTTGCTGGCCTTGATGGTGAGCCCGGCTTGCTGGAGGGCGTGTAGAACCTCCCGCAGGTGGCGGAGGTGGTCGGTCCACTGGTGGCTGTACACAGCAATGTCGTCCAGGTAGGCGGCGCTGAAGTCTTCCAGGCCCGCCAGTACCTGGTTTACCAGCCGTTGGAACGTGGCCGGGGCGTTTTTCATGCCGAAGGGCATGACTTTAAAGTGGTAGTGCCCGTCTGGGGTAGAGAAGGCGGATCGTTCTTGGGCCCGAGGGGTGAGGCCGATCTGCCAGTAGCCCGCTGTTAGGTCGAAGATGCTCAGGTAGCGGGCGGCCCCCATCCGGTCAATTAGCTCGTCGGCCCGGGGGATGGGATGAGCGTCGGTCCGGGTAACTGCATTCAGCCCCCGATAGTCCACGCAGAACCGGAGCTCCGGGGCAACGCCCGGGGCGGCCGCCTTGGGAACCAGGACGACTGGGCTTGCCCAGGGGCTGTCTGAGGGTTCGATCACTCCCAGGGTCAGCATTTTGGACACCTCGGTCTGGATGCAGGCTCGTACCCGGTCTGGTACGCGGTATGCCCGGTGTCGGATAGGAGGGCTGTCCCCGGTGTCCACATCGTGGAGGCACCAGGGGGTGACTCCGGGGGTGAGGGAGAACAGGGAGGCGAACCGCCTCAGGAGCGTTTGGCAGTCTTGGCGTTGCTCCGGGGACAGGGCCTCGGAGAGCTGGACCCCTTCCACTGAGCCATCCTGCTCGAAGGCCCTCAGTAAGTCCGGAAGGGGTTCGGAGTCTTCTTCTGTCCCATTATCGGTAGCCATCAGGAGGCTGAGCTCGGATCGCACAAAATGGGGTTTTAGCCTGTTGGCATGGAGGACCCGTAGGGGGTTCCGGGCAGTCTCCATGTCGATTAAATAGGTGACGGGCCCTTTGCGTTCGATTACCTTGAAGGGCCCGGACCATCGGTCTTGGAGTGCACAGGGTTCAACCGGGGACATCACCCAGACCTGTTGTCCCGGTTCGAACTCAATGGAGGACGCGTGCTGATCGTACCACCTCTTCATGTCCTCCTGACTGGCCTCGAGGTTGGCTTTGGCGGTGTCTCGGAACTGCCGGGTCTGGTTGCGGAGAGCCAGGAGGTACCTGTAGATGTCCGGGGGAGTTTTCTGGGGAGGCTGCTCCCAACCTTCCTTGACTAGGCTGAGGGGGCCCCGGACGGGGTGCCCGTACAGGAGTTCAAATGGGCTGAAGCCGAGGGACTTCTGCGGGACCTCCCGATAGGCAAACAGGAGGCAGGGAAGTAGCACGTCCCACTGGCGTCGAAGGGGTTCTTCTAGGCCCATAATCATCCCCTTGAGGGTGCGGTTGAACCTCTCGACCAGTCCGTTTCCTTGCGGGTGATAGGGGGTCGTGAATTTGTAGGTGACCCCGCATTGTTGCCAAAGAGACTTCATATATCTGGAGATAAAGTTCGTGCCCCTGTCACTGACGACCTCCCGGGGGAACCCCACCTGGGAGAAGATCCCCATCAGGGCCCGGCCCACCACGGGGGCCGTCACCGTCCGGAGAGGGATGGCCTCGGGATAGCGAGTGGCGTGGTCTACGAGGACCAGGATGAACCGGTGTCCTTGGGCTGTTCGAGGGTCGAGGGGCCCCACAATGTCTATTCCCACTCGTTCAAACGGGGTGGTGACGACAGGAAAGGGTTGCAATGGTGCTTTGATTTTTCGGCCACTTTTTCCGCTGGCCTGGCAGGTGGGGCAGGCCTTGCAGTGGTTGGTGACATCCTTTCGCATGTGGGGCCAGAAAAAATGGGTCACCAGGCGGTCGTAGGTTTTATCCTGCCCCAGGTGTCCGGCAAGGGGGACATCGTGGGCTAAGTTCAGGAGGAAGTCTCGGAAGCGAAGGGGCACCACCAGCACCCGACTGGCCCCTAGTTCCGCCACTTTCTGCTCGCTGTAGAGCAGGTCTTGGTCCCAGTAGATCCAGTGGGCCCCCGAGGTATCCCCGGTGCTCTGGGCCAGGGCTTGCTGCCGGAGTCCTTCGAGAGAGGGACAGGTTTTCTGTTCGGCCCGGAATTGTTCCTGCGTGGGGCCTCCCTCCTGCCGCCATTGTGCCAGGTCAGGGACGTCCCGAAGCTGGTCGGATCCTTCTTCGGTTTGGGTCAATGGACTGGCTCCTGGGGCGGCCTCCTCTGGGATGAGCGCGGGAGGAGGTTCTGGCCACTCGGGCTCTTCTGGGCTGGGGACCGCGCGGGCGGTCATGGACCGGGTCGTGACGCAGACCCATTCGGGGAGGCCAAGCATCCCCAGGTGCTCCCTCCGTTCGACAGCTGCCCATGGAGAGCTTTCAAGGTCGTTTCCTAGGAGGCAGTCCACGGGGGCATCATCGCGGACAGTTACTTTTAACATCCCTGTTACTCCTCCCCACTCGAAGGGGACGCAGGCCATGTGGCATAGGCTTTCGGAGTTGTCGGCTGATCGGACAGGGCAAAGAATGTTCGGCAAGATTTGGTCGGGAGTGACGAGGTGGCGTCGGACCGCCGTTACACTGGCCCCGGTGTCGCGGAGGGCTTCCGCCCGGCGGCCATTAATGTTGACCCATTGACCGTACTTCTGGGTGTTGGCGGGAAGGGGGGCCCGCGGAATCATGTCTCTCTCCCCTAAGCAGACCAGTGCCATGGCGGCGGGCGCCCATTCAGAGGGATCGGTCTCGTACTCTTCTTGGTCTTCCGGGATTAGTTCTTCCCCTAGGGCCGCCGCTGCAACTTGGCGGGGGGTAGTGTTCGGATTCTTTGGGCAGTTGGGATCACTGGCGTAGTGGCCGGGTCGCTGGCACCTGTGGCACGTAATGTTGGCCCGGAAACCGGCCCGGACGGCAGGGCTTCCTCGGCCAACCGGGGTCGAGGGGTTTCTGGGGGGTGACGAGGGGCCGGGGTCTCTCCCCCGACCCTGACTCCCTCCTCCCCCTCGGGGGCGATACGGTCTGGATAATTCGCTGGGTGCGTTCCGGCCAACTCGGGTGCTTTCCCACCGGTCGGCTTCGACGGCGAGTTGTCGAGGGTCGGTTAGCTTACTGTCCAGGAGGTGTTGCCGGAGCTCCACGAAGCAGTTGTTCGACAGGTGTTCCCATACGATAAGGTCAAAGAGTTGTTCGTAGGTGGTTACTTTGTTGCCCTTGATCCACCCCTCGAAGGCTCGGCTAAAAAAGTTCACGTACTCCACCCAAGTTGTACCCGGAATCCGTTTGCATTCGCGGAACCGTTGGCGGTACATCTCAGGTATGAGCCCGTATCGAGTGAGGAGGGCGGCCTTCATGTGGTCGTAGGAGGTCATCAGCTGGTCCGGGAGTTGCAGCAGGGCGTCCCGCCCTTCGTTGACAAACCTCCCCCATAATCCGGCTCCCCAATCGCTTCGGGGAATCCGGTGGGAGGTCATTGCCACCTCATAGGCTTTAAACCACTGCTGTATATCATCGTTCTTGTGGTATTCCCGGATGACATCTTTGGGGATGTGAACCTTGGGTTCGGTCGAGGCAGACGGGGTCGGTCGTTCGGGGAGCCCGAGGTCTTTATTCTGTTTCTGGATCTCCAGTGCTTTGAGATCGCGCTCATGTTCGTACTCTAGTTTCTTTTCCTCTAGCTCTCTCTGTCTTTGCTTGTCTTCTCGCTCTTCCTTGAGCCGTAAGTGTTCCAGGGTTATTTTTTGTTCGGCCAGCTTGAGTTCTCCATCCAAGCGAAGTCGGGGGTAGTTCTAATTCGTGGAGTCTGGTTTTTTCTCTTTCTCGGATCTCTTCCAGGGAGAGACCCGCTCTTTCTTTAGTTGGTGCGGGGCTCGTTTCGGTCGTTTGTGTTCGGGGTACGGCCGTACCCGTTTCCGCCCAGGTTTCTAGGGCTCGTTTGAAGTCTTCCTTCGTACTCAGACCCGTGGTTGGGAGACCAAGTTCCATGCAATATTGCTTCAGTTCTCGGTGGTTGTAGTCTTCCAATTTTTCCATCTGGAATTTCTCCGTTGTTCCGCTCTCTGTTGTCATGGTGGTCGTGTGTCGTGGGTCGGGTGACTTTCTGTACGATTATGCGTAGGTTCGGATCCCGTCGCTGGCCACCAATGTTAGACGGGGACCCTGAGGGTCGGCCGGGTACTGAGGGAGAGATCCCCGAGGGGGACCGTCTCCGGTGATCGTACAGACAAGTTACCTCCCTCCCCACAAACAGGCACCACACCAAGTCGAGTTCAATGCTTTATATAAGGTTCTTAAGGCAAGGATATCAGCGATACAGGATGTCTCGGACCCGGGGGTCCTCTCACTTCTAGTCTCTGTAGGGAAAGGGGGTAGCGGGACAGTCTTGGTACCGGATCGGTACAGGTAGTGGTAATGGGCGAGCTCACAATCCTCGAGCTGGAGGGTCTGTGGATCGGGCCGCGGCAGCGCCAGCAGGCCAAGATGGTAGTCTCACAAGGCAGAGGGCCGCGGCAGCGCCAGCAGGCCAAGTCGCTGGTTTCACGAGGCAGAGGGCCGCGGCAGCGCCAGCAGGCCAAGATGGTAGTCTCACAAGGCAGAGGGCCGCGGCAGCGCCAGCAGGCCAAGTCGATGGTTTCACGAGGCAGAGGGCCGCGGCAGCGCCAGCAGGCCAAGATGGTTTCACTAGGCAGAGGGCCGCGGCAGCGCCAGCAGGCCAAGACGATGGTTTCACGAGGCAGAGGGCCGCGGCAGCGCCAGCAGGCCAAGACGATGGTTTCACGAGGCAGAGGGCCGCGGCAGCGCCAGCAGGCCAAGACGATGGTTTCACGAGGCAGAGGGCCGCGGCAGCGCCAGCAGGCCAGTCACGGATGAGTTCTTCTCGGGTCTCTCGACTCCAGGATACAACTCCTTCCTGGTCTGGCACTGCCCCAGTTATAGGTCTGGTCCCCTTTGATGTCCGGACCCTCGCGCCTGGGGGCCGGGAGGTCCGGGATGAGGGAGTCCAGACACCCAGCAGGGGGGTGGAGCCAGCGCCCAGGGCGGCCGGGGGTGATCGACACCTGGCGGAGGGGAGCCGTTGACGATTCCTTCTCCCATTGATTTGCCAAGTGGTCACTCTGCCTCCTGGGGGGAGGTTGGTGCCCCGATGTCGGGGCCGGCCGGGCCCAGGGTTAGGGTCGAGTTGAGGCCACGCGGCCTCGTGCTGCAGTGCCCCAAGATGGCGGCCGGTTCGATGTCGTGGTGTGGATGGTGACCCGGGCCAGCTGGGTCCGGGGCTGGTGTCTTGTAGTGGAGGGATTGCAGGGTACTTCGGGTGGTCATTTAGGGACTCTGGCTGGGGATGCAGGGAGAGCCAGGGTCCAGGTCCTACTGCGGGGAGGGGGGGCAGCCCGACCATGCGGCCTGTCCAACACTTGGATCCTGGCGTGGATTGTTGAGTGTTTCTATGAACTGATGACTTGTTTCGACATTTCGCGGGGCCAAAGATGTGAGAAACATATTGCTCCTATACATTGGACGTTTTTCTGAATGTATAGGCTAGGAAGAGAGGATATTGGCTTGTTTACTGTTTTTAATACTTTTATGGTAATTGCAACGTGTTAACAGTGTATACAAACTAATAACAGAATATTAAAGAAATGTAATGAAATTAAATAAATAGGTGAAAGGCAAGACAAAATGGAGGCATGAGAACCGGCTCTATCTTGTTGAGAACCAGGCATGTTGGTACAGTGCGAAAGAAATAATGGTGCCTGCATCTACATGCGGGAGCCAGCATGGCTGCCCCCCACCTTGGTAATGACCTTACTACTCCACCATATTGTCTGCAACTTTCAGAGACTAGGAAGTCCCGCTGGTGTCTGAGGATAGGTTCCCACATGAGGCAAGGAAGACCTACACCGTGAAACATTCACTATCCTCAAAAGGAGAACTCTGCTCCAGGCCTTCATTGGAAATCCTCGTAAGACAAGAAGGTCCCATGCACCGACCTATAAATCACCCTATTGTGCATACGAATCCCCTGTGCCCCAAGCGCACATTTAATCAATGCATAATGCTTACCTATTCCTAAAGCAACCCTCTACTCATTACTTAATTTATCTCTTCTTCCTCCTCCTTGTGGTTTTGGCTCCAACCCTGTCAAAGGTAACCTCCAGCTGTGGTTTAACCATATTACTTTGCCATTATGTAAGCCACTCCCTCAATGTATTGATCAAATCCAGTAACAACCCACAAAGCCTAAGCAGAAAGACCCTCTCTTTAGAAAACCTTTAAATAAAATCTATAAAAGACCATCAAACCTCATGCAATGATTTTTTTTAAAATCTAGGATGAAGGCTCTGAACAGGGGCAGAAGGTTTTTTTATTACATATTTAGAGAATATCTGAATAGTGTCATTATCAAGGGATTGACAGCAGCATGTCGACTTTGTAAAGTTTCTAGCATCTTATTAGCAGATCCCATAGCTCTTTATTTTTCAAAATGTTACGTTCCTGCTTTTACATTTTTAATATTTTGTCCTACCATGTACACACGTGTGAGCCCTTACTGCCGCTTTGTTAAAAAATAAGAAAACCTCTAAGTATGTATTGTACCTCCTCGACTGTTTAAACCTTTCCTCTGCAGAATAATTTATATTTTTTAAACTCCACTAATTATGTGAGCTGCACAGCCTTATTTAAGGAAATGCGGGGGTAGGAACTTGAGTTCTTAATTTGCAAAGTTTATGAATCCTTTGGTGCTGCAGAGATAGCAATTAGGAATGCAGTTTTTGTACAGAAATGAAAAAGCAAGACTAATTCTAATGGCTAGGAAAGGAGGCACTGTCAGAAGCTGGCAGAACGAAATTTAATTTCCACAGAGGTGCAGTGGGTTTGAGATGAGGCAGGAGGAGAGCTGAAGTTCATAGAAAATGCACTGCATGAACAGCTGGCAAGGCCTGACTTCCCTCTAATGCCCCCTGTAGCTACCCTGACTATGCCAATACAGACTACATCAAGCTTCTTTTGAGGCAGAGGGTGTCCTTCCACTCACCCACAACATTCTTCTATGGTGTCCTGTTGATATTAGGCAAGGGTGTTCTTTGTTTTCTGCCTAACTATGGTCTCTATTAACATCTTTCTCAAATGTGGTCCCTCTTGTTCCAGCTATTATCACCAGGCAGAAAAAAAAGTACTGTCTATCTAGTTGGAAGGTAGGGTCAGATGTACAAAGAACCGAATTGCAAAAAGTGGTTGGAAATTACACATTGACTTTTTGTGAATTTGTTCTGATTTTGAGAACCGACCTATTTGCTAGTACGTGGATTTGTAAAAATCACCATTCAGAGTTGGTAGCAATTTGAAATACCTCATCAATATTCACGAGAAAGGTCGCAAATTGCAACTTAGTCCTGATTAGATGCTATCACTGGGATGGTACTTTGCAGGGTCAGCAGACGCAGCCCATTTTCCTTACAGGAAACAGATCTGCATTCATGAAAATAATTTACTTTTTTTTTAACGTTTGTTTACCGAGTTGGAAGTTGTCCACCGGACAACAGCCCACTCGCAAACTTCTTTTTTTTATTCACAAAATGTGAATGCATAGGGGCATTTTCCCATTGCGAATGAGTTACTACCTCCTTGGAGGAGTTGGTAACCTATCAATGGATTGCAACATAAACTGTTGTCTCAAACCATTGATCCACAGTGTTCCATAGTGCATTTTGGAAGCAACACTCTAAAACACAGCCCTTCCAAACTGCGACTTCTAAACCTATTTTGGGGTTCAGTACACGCTTACCGAATTGCAAAATGGGTTTAGTACGTTTAAAAAAAAAAAACAATATAGCAGTTGCAAACCCTGTGATTTAACCAATCCTACTCTTCGCAGCCAATAAATGACTTTGTGCATATGGCCCTTATTTCTGGTGTAATGAGGGGGCTTTAAAGGGGGTTTCCTTTAGGCTCTGATGTCCGAACATGCAGCAGCTTGCTGGATGTTGAACCTTATGTGCCCAGGCTTGCCATGTGATAGACTTGAGTCTAATCTAATATTATGTTTGAAGGGATGTAACCCAACGCTAAAGGAATTTATTGTAAATAGAATTAAGTAAGCAGCAGGACACGTCTTCAGGTAGTTAAGATGTGTTTATTAAGTTAGACAAGATAAGGACAGCAGAGCAGTAAAACCCCACAGCTGACCAGACCAACTGCCAGGGCTAGAATCCGCACACACCAGATAGAACACAGCTAGGTAAGAAGATAGAAACACAAAGAAAGGACTTAAGAGACCAAGAAGCCATATACAGCTAAGAATGAATTTACATCAGAATCCAAGCGCCATGTTGAAATGTTAAGCTCGGCCCATTAACTTGGCATCACACCGCGGCAAGGCCTAGCTCATTTGTCTTGACTTCCCACACCCCTGGTCCTTCTTGAACACAGAGGCCCACAGACTTTACACATCTTTAAAACTGTTCCCTGTCCCACTCCCTCCCCCATCCTCACTCAACCACTCTCCCCCCTTGATAATTACACCTCTGAGTGGGAAAGCATATCATGTTTTCGGGGTCAGGCTGTACAGCGCTAAGTGGGTGGCGTGCTTGGCATGTGAGCTGCCCGGTTGCTCGGCGAGCCCCTCTTGAAGGATGCGATGCAGTCACAGAGGCCTAGCCTGGCAGGCCTCCCCAGCCCCCTGCCAGGCCCTGCGCTGCGCACTTTGAAACATTTGCCCAGCGCCGTCCATTAATCGCCTCCACGGCTGACACGGGGTCACGGAATTATTAAAGCTCGGGGGAGCATCAGTTCCCTTCCAGTGTTTACCTTCGCTTTAGCTTTGACACATTAGTCTTGAAGCAGCTGCGGGCCCTTGACCTGCCCTTTGACCCCGATAACTAATTAAAGATTGGACGTAGCTTTTCGTTGCAATAGCTTGCGTTCCGCCTATTCATTTCAGCACCCCTCCGGGCTCCCACACTCGTCAGTGTCTGGTGGCCAACCACGCAAATGGACCTCCCCCGTCCTTTAACATGAAATGGATCTGTCCACCTAGCGCTTCGTGGCAGTCATGAGGTCGGGGCTACCTGTGGCGCTCACACAGCCATTCACCGGACTTCAAGGTTGAGCACAAACACATGCAGAGCAGAACCTTATGCGAAGCAGAGTTGGGTAAGCAGCTGGCGCACTTTAGTTGATATGTTTCACACGCATACATTTTTAGTCCATAGGGGCCGCATGGCTTAACCTCTATGTCATAAGGTCTCTCCTCTGTGTCCAAAAGGCAAGTATATCAGCGGCGCGTTAGCCATTGGTTGCAAGTGTGCCTGAGCAGCAGTCCTCTGAGTGGGCCATACCACTTTCAGGGCGGGGGGCACTGGCACCATCTACATAGGGCAAGTGAAGGGTTTTGCACCGCGTAGGGAGCAAGAAAAAAAGGGTAAAGTGGGGCCAAACGAATAAAGCACAAACCAAGGGAACACATTATATTGAGAGGGCCCTGATGCAGTGTGAATATTACTGGTTGGTTTGTTCTAGAGATGTGGTTCTCACAAAGAGAGCTAACCTTACATCTCAGGGACAAAAATGTGGTTAAGGTCAGAAAAGGAAGAGAAGAGTTTGGATACAAAGTAATGTCTGGATGATGCCTTTAGAACATAATACTGCTAGGAAAGTTTGTACACGCAATTCTGTGGAGCAAACAGACAGTTTTGACTGGACGTCGGTTCCCGGTGGGGGGTAACAGAGTGGAAATACATTGTGGGTGCCTGGTCACAGCACACATGCTGGTGCCATTCTCACAGGTGCCTTTGGCAGAAGTTAAAGCTGGTTAAATAGATAAATGCATCCTCTGCGGGATGGTTATTTCCATAAGTGAAGGCGTGCGTTAGCGCAGTGGGTTAATGCAGGAATCTCTGTGTGCAACCTGGAGGTTGAATCTCAGAACCTCTGATTCCATCCTTCATTTTACTGGAATCGGCAAAAGGAGTGCCATTGTGTTAACTGATAGTAAATCCTGTTATCCCTGTGCTTGAGAATTCAGCAATTCTGCAAAAAATACAATTGTCTTTTTTTCCACACATATAGCTTGTCAAAGATGTCTATTGAAATTATAGCTTCTGTTTTCTTGGCGGCACATACTAAAAACCTAAACAGCAGCCACTTACATAACATGGTTATTTCTGGAAGAAAAAAAAAACAACAGAAAAATCGAGACTACTTAGGGCCCCATTACGATGGCGGGCGGACACCGTTTCAGAAAACGGGACCGACCGCCAGAGGTGCGGCGGTCCAACGATGCCAATTAGGATGCGACCGCCACCCTGGCGGTTGCATCCAGCATCTTTATCATTGCCGCGGGTGGTGCTGTAAGCAGCACCCGCCGCAATGATAAAGTGGCATGTCGTGCATTTTCATACACAACGTGACAGGCACCGCACAGTGCCTGCCACCTTGTAAGTGGCAATTAAGGGGGATATCATAGGTACCCCACCAAGTGCAGCCACCCACCACCCCACCCCCCTGGGTGCCACAACGGGCCCCCAAAGTGATTTACCGTATGCCTTTCCATGACGGAGTCTCCACTATGGAAAGGCATACCCACTGCCAGTATCATAATATGGATGGTGGTGCCTGCAAGGCACCGCCACCATATTGTGGGCCTTTTACGCCCAGCTGGCAATCGTGCGGATTGCCGACTGGCAGAAAAGCAGCGGACGGACTTTCCGTCCGCCGCAGTACCCCCCGCCATTGTAATATGGCAGGGGTAAATGTAATTGTGATGGCGGGCGGATCGCCACCGCGATCCGCCCACCATCATAATAGGCCCCTAAGTCTCTAAAAAAATTCAAAGGATGCTAGCACAAGGCGAGATTCACATACCATCTTAACACCAATCAATTTGCTCAACTTTTCATTATTATTTTTTAATGGTTATTGAGCCTTGGGCTCCGCCGCCCTATTCATAAATGTATTCCTTCCAATGCAGTTGTGTACAGGAGTGATTTGAAAGCCAAAACACTTGTTATTCCACAAAAATAGAAAATAGGATAAAACATAAAGAAATAATAATATATGTCCTCACTCTTTGTGAGTGAACTGAATATTTGGGGAAAAGAGTGATGCTTCAGAATACTCCATCCATTTTTCTTCTAGATAGTCTAAAGACAACAATGAAGAAACAATATATTTTATTTTATACTGTACAAAAGACCTGGTTGCAGCATCTTATGTGCTTCATAGAAATACACCCCTCCCCTCCCCTCCGGCATTATTCCCAGCCTCCATGCCAAGTCAAACTGTGGCATTGGTAATTTGTCTTGAACAAGGGATTCCTCTTAGAGGCAGCAATTATTAATTATGTGATGAACAACAGGGTGTTCAGAAATGCATTAGAAATGCAATTAATCATAAAACTTTAGACTGCGGCAAAAACTCATTCGGAGACACTTGAAAAAAAAAACAGAGGCTGAGTGTGGAACTGAGACTGAATAGACCGACAAAGCCTGCGGTACACAAGAAAGAAATACTGTGGGCGGACCAGTGGATATGGTGGAGATTGTGCTGTTATTAATTTCTGGGTGCCCAACTCTGCCCCTTCAATGCTTTTGTTAGGCAAAATATGAATTTTAGTACTTATGATGTGAGGTTTATACATTTATTTTCAGGAGCTAGAAAATGGAAAAGCATAACGTTGATATGGACAACCCAACTATGACTTATACAAAATTATGTGTAAACATTTTTAATGCTTGTGACTTCACATTTAAACAAAACAATAACAAATAAATGTAAAAAATGAAAAAACATTAGTGATATCCTGTATGTTTGTTTGTGAATACATCCCTGGAAGTGTGCTCAGCTTGCAGTATATCACAGTTTCTATTCCAAAATGATACCATTAGAGTGGGTCATCCCTAGAGTCTCTCCCCTTTGTTTGAAGGATGTGGTTTAGTCCACACCGCCAGTGACATCAGAACATGGCCACAATGAAAGGCACTAACTTTGTTTTCTTCAAGATTAACTGAAGGATCATGTGTGAGGATGCAAAGGGCTTACGTTACATGGAGGGTGTGGTTAAATTACGCCTTTGAGTACCTTCTTCATGGGTGCAGCACTAGGAAATCATGTGAAATCGAAGTTAAATGTCCTGTGAGCATGTTTAATGGAGTTTCCAAACCATTATTCACAGTGTAGCTCTAATGCTAATGGCTTTAAATCAATAAGAATTTTGCCCCCCCCCCCACCACACCATTGTATATGTGGATTAGGGAGGTTGGAAGGGTATTGTTTGTATTGCAGGCTTCACGTCACTTCTTGAAAAGAAAAATGCCCGATCAGTAAGCCTTTATCATCAGTTGAGAGTTCCAGGTGACATGTAGCCTCATCCAATAGGCTAATAAAGTCCCTGTTTGCAGGACTCTGGGTGTTCTGTGACATTCCTGCTAAATTACCCATGTTTCCTTCTGTTCTTACATGGTGAGACATATCCCACTTCTAGTTTGCCGGAGGTTCCCCAATGGCATGGCTCAGAATTTATCTGTGATAGTAGTCAAAATCAGTCTTTCTTTTGTAGGCTGTCAATTGGGTGTCTCTAAGGTCAAAATGAAAAGAACAAGTAGTGTTATATTCTCTGCTTCCAATTTAGGGGCATATCCTATAATTCTATTTGGGATGCTCAGCAAAACAGTGTCTCTTGGACTCGCTGGGGGCCACAGTGAAAGCAAAAGCATTCTGATATTATTGTCTATATGCATTAATGGTACTTGTTCAGAACCAAGCCGATCATTACAAAAAACAGAACCAAAACACATGCCATGCCAGCACCCACATCAGTCTGTGGCAGTGGTGTCCTGGGCTCACTGTGCCACTGGACTCCAGCTATCCTGGCTGAAGAGGGTTGAAACCCCGAAACCGGTCCTAGGATGCTTGTTTTCGGTCCAGGGAGGACCTGGCTTGGCAGTTCGGGCTGGACTGTTCCCATGAGGCACAGGGTCAAGACTGATTTGCATATGGCCAGGTCTAAACTGGGGTGGCATGGAAAACAAAAGAATGATGGATTTAACCCAGATCTCTTGACTGGGGGTGAATGTTTAGATTTGTTCTGCATTCCGTCCATCACTTGTGTGTCTTTAGCTTTCTCGCCCCCAGTGGTGTAACACAAGCACCCACAACCCCCGCAGTGCGGGGGGCCCGACTTGCAGGTGGCCCCTCCCCACAATACTCTGACATGAGAGCTCCTGATTAAATCTGATGGGCCACTCTATGTACATTGTAGGGGGGCCCCCCTCAAGTTTCGTTGCGCCACTGTTCCATAGAATCATAATACATCACTTTTAGAATTTTAGAAATAAAACGCACCATTTTAACATTGAACACCTGCTTCTCCAGCGTTTATGTTTTTTAAGTTGTGCTTGGTAATGTCACAAAATAAATTACAATATCTGTCGACCATGCATGGATTATTTTCTAGGAACAATTTTCATGTCAGCATGACGGGAGAGCAAGCCATGTTCTTTGCCCGAGTCACGAACATAAACTGGCTTCATTCGATTAGCATTAGTTACCTGATCCTGAAGCGGCTACTTCGTGTTCCAGAGTGCCATAAAGTCCATTTAGCGCCTGTGATTTATCCCAGCAGAACCTTAAATCTCATTAGGAAGCCATTAGCTAAATTCTAGGCAAAATAATGACTCCTGTCTGCCAAGTATGGTCTGAAAAAAACATTCTAAAAATGATAACTATCTCAGTATTGAATTAGGGAGCGATCTACTTAGCTGACTGGCCATCCGAATATGACCCACAGCCCGAATGAGGCATTCGCAGCCAAAGCTTTATCTTTCAGTTGCTGCTTTTAAGGCCACATACGGGTCCATAAAAGATGGGCCACTGAAGCCTACCGGTTGCTTCCAGTAATAAGAAGATTATAGGCAGGGGTATAGCTTGGTCAGTAAATTTTTTTGGGGGGGGAGGCGGTAAGATACAGATTTTCAAACAATTACACTGGCATATCTTGTTGAAATACATTATGAGAAGCAGGAAACAAAGGGGGCTCAAGAGGCAGTGGAAAGACAGAGGAGTGCGGATTATTAGGGGTAATTAAAACACTATAGTTTTCAAACTAACCAAGTTTTAAGGCCAAGACGAGAGAGTGTGTGGGTGCGTTTTTGTTTTGTCAGTGTGGGCATGTAATAATCCAGGGCGAAATCCAACAGATACCACACCATACGGGACTGAAAGCACCTGTCCCAAACTATTTATTACAGAATACATTTTTTTTTTAGGGGGGTTAACACCCCAAGTTACCCCCCTGATGCTGGGTCCCTGTATATAGGTGTATGTGCACTGTCTGCGGAACAATTGTCGGTAACAAGTCCTCTCACTAGCCTTGTCTTGTTACAAAGGTCGCGACCAGACCTTCCCTACTGCTACTTACTGCCGGGATAATATGATGTCATGGTTGTTGGAGTTTTAGGTGTGAGACATTAGACTTCAAAGAAAAAATATATTGAATTTAAAATGGGTGTTTTCAAATGAAGGGCATTACACACTAAGCCATTACTTCACACTAACACCTTTTCCAATATGTTTAGTTTAAATGCATAAGAAGATATATATTTACACATCATTTGATGACCAGTCGGCGATACAAGAATTTCTCTATCCAGAGGCAAAATTAAATTGAATGTATTTTATTGGTGCCTTTGGCATAAAAAAAATCTGCTTTTAGCACACAAAATAATTGTCACAAAAAGAGTGGCAAAGTTACATTTTGCCAAAGGACCAGCACTGCTCCTTAAGGGCACTTTCTAGACTTACGTCAGAACACCCCTCTTTTTACCAATGGCGGCTCTTCCGCTCATCCCTACTGGCTGGCCAAACGGTCATGAGCACTTAGCATGCTCCCAACCAGGCTGTAATGAGGCTGTAATGCACAGCCTGGTGGGGAACATACACAGGCTCCCACTGCCTGTCTGAACGCCGAACCACGGCGCTCAGACCAACCACAACGCTGCATTGCAGTGTTGTGATTGGCTTAGGGGAGCCTGTTTGTGCTTCCTTTACCGGCAGGACCAAGCAGACGACTGCGGCGACCTGGAGCAAAATCGGCAGCTTTGTAAGGTAAGTGCTATTTATTTTTAAACCCCCTGCCCCAGCCACCCCCATTTAGTATCAGCCACGACTGCCTTTTACCTTTCATGAATGGGCTAGTGCTACAGCATACATGACTTTAAAGTGTGTACAAGAGCTTGCCATTCATTCTAAACGTATCTGTGTAGCATTATGACAGCACCGGTCTTCTCTGCACTTCTATCTCTGATTTTCCACAGTACAGCAGCCCCACCATCAAAATCCAAAGTGAAAGGCAGTCGAAATGTGCACACAAACACACACACAAACACACACACACACACACACACACACACACACACACACACACACACACACACACACACACACACACACACACACACACACACACACACACACACACACACACACACACACACACACACACACACACACACACACACACACACACACACACACACACACACACACACACACACACACACACACACACACACACACACACACACACACACACACACACACACAAACACACCACGCACACACACACACACACACACATAGTAACCGTAAGGTGTGTAATATCAGTGCATTTAGAACTATGCTCAGAATTAGAAGTGCTTTCTCTTGTATTAATTACATCACTCACAGACCCAGCAGTGTAGGGGGATCCCACCCGTTAGGGGGGCCCTGCCTGGCCAGTGAATATTTGGGAGAGGTCTAGATTAAGCAACATTTTATGGGTCCCTTAGCACATTTTGGCAGGGTCTCATTACTTTGCATTGCCCCCATTGACTTCATATAGGTATTAAACACAATTCCACTTATAGGTCCACCCTTTCTTTTTTAGTCAAATTAGAGACCCCGACGTATCATTGCTGCACACCAAGCATTCTAGCAGCCACTGTTCACCCCCCCCAGAAACAATTACACCCTGTAGCTTAAGCACCAACGCCTTGGAAGTAGTAACAGCTGATCAGTCCTGCCGCATTGATTGGCCATTAAGGCACGCAGTCACTTAGTATTGGCAGGAGCCAAGGCTGATGGTGGAACATACGTAAAATCAGATGCACTTAACAAGTATTGAAAAAGTGATCATGTCACGCAGGGCAATAATTAGCAATTACTGCCCGGAAAACACTTCATCAGAAGTAACATTAGCATACTTCGTGAGCGAAGTGACAGACAGCAGTAAAATAAATGAGCATTCTGAACTGTAAGGTCCTAGTCTGAGGGGGAGGGGGGCGTTGCAGCTCGTGGAAGCGAGCAGGCGGGAGTGTCGTACTTACCTTTTTTGTAAATGTATAAGCGTAGGAAAGGCCTGCACCTTCGCGTGGTGGATACATGCATTTCTGTTACAGCCGAGGGAAGTTGTTTCTCGGCAGTTCTTGTTACCTGTTCTCGCCCCTTTGAAGATGGTACTCGATCGAGCTCAGTAAGACTGGCATCCGGTCATCTTTGTTAGTTAGTCGGGGTGCAAATCCACAGGGTCAAGTAGGCCAGGTTAAATTAGGCAGGGCTCGAGTAGGGGGTACACGCAGGTACACGGTGTTCCCCCCACTCTTTTAGCAGGGTGGACGCTGTCCGCCTTGCCAAAAAGCTGGGCTCCACATAAATATGCTGAACGTGTCCCGGTGTAATTTTCAGACACCGGGGAATGTTCAGCATGTGACGTCATGAGGTCATTTGCATATTGTCCGTCCCCCTCACTTCTTTTTATAGGACTTGCACCCTGAAATTAGGGAACACACATTGTAAAGTACAACTTTACTGGTTCTATGTCACTTTATCATGGTTGAAATCAGGGCCGTACTGGGAACTCAAACCTGCCATGGCAATTACATTGGCCTGGTTTTGGGGGTGTGAGGTGGGGAGGGTGCTGGTGGGAAACACCCGCTGCACCACTTTTCTTACAGGGGATCCCCAGTAACTAAAGGTGCCCCCACCGGTCCAAAACCACCCGACCCTTCTGGCCCACCGGGGAAAATGCCCGGTGCCCGCTACGGCCAGTCCGGCCCTGGTCAAAATATGGGCCTACAAAATATGACATCCACTAGTCCCCATCCTCAAGTGAAGTGCAAATTTACTATCCTTTTCTCCACATCTCCTTACCATGACACTGCAATGGTAGTCGACGTCATGGGTACGATATTTTTGTAGGTCGATATTTCATCTGTGTTATAGTGGCAGAACTCCCAACTGAAGCAATGTGGTCTGAAACAAACTGAGGTTCAAATAGATGCAGATCTTGAAACCCCAGCTGAGTTGTCGTCGCTGCAGGTATGATGGCGTGTCATGACCGTGCTGTGCAACTGTGACACGGGCACAAGCGCTCTGTTCTGAGCTCGGCCGGCCAATAGAGAATCTGGTATTTATTTAATAGCCCTTTTTCCAAGCAGGTGTAGTGCTTCTCGCCCACTGTTTTTTTTTGTAATTTTATATAGTGCGGACTAGACCCGAAGGTATCGGAGCGTTTTACATGAGCACCAGTTCAAATAATAATAATCCACATTTGTAAAGCGCACAATCACCCGTAAGGGTCTCTAGGCGCTGGGGGCCGTCGGGAAGATTAAGCAAGCTATTGCCCAGAGTTACATGGTGCTGGGCTAATCTGCCGCCGGTGCCGGGGATCGAACCGTGATCCTCGGCACCGGAGTCAGTCGCCCTAGCTGCGGCGCCACACCTCTTCAGACGGACACATTAATTTTTTGTTAGGCATGGGGAGATTAAGTAATTTGCCCAGAGTCGCAGGATGTTGAGCATCCCTGCAGAGACTCGAACCCATTTCCCCAGCTCCGAGGTCAACCGCTCTGTTAGGCCACACCCAGCAATGGCTTAGACAGATATAAAATGAAAGATTTTGACCTTTCCATGTTAGAAAGCTAAACTTGTGATGCGAAGGACCTTTTCAGTTCAGTGCCAGACCTAAAGTAATCTAGTTGGAGATTTGTAATGCGGCTTTAAATTGCTGGTGTAGTGCAAAAATAAAGACTTAGGCCCTCATAATAAGTGGTTCAGTAAATGGGCGGGAAAAATCCAGCCCATTACAAGTTGGACCCTAGAGAAATCTGTAACTCCAGGTCTGGTTCCCGTAGTAATTCTTCATTTTGTGTCAGACTTTCACCAGGAGATTTCGGAAGCTTTTATCATCTGAATTTTCCGGGTGAAATTTCAGAGGGTATGTGGTTCAAATTAAGAGGCCACTCCTAATGAGGATCATAGATCTGTAAATCAGTCCTCTATTTTCCACCAGTGCACAGAATATTACCAGGCAGTTTGCAGGAGAAGGGAACGCAATGCACATTATTCATACCTATGAAGGCAAGCGTAGTGAGCCAGATGCTAAACATCTCCACTCCTTCGGTAAGAAAGTGATACATTAATCTACTACTCCTTCTGCAAAGTCTACCAATAGGAAATTTCACTACCAAAGATACCTACAAACATTGCCCGTTAAACTACAGGAATTCTGACTAAAAGCACAAGGCTACACAATGGAAGTCACTTGAGGCTCAGAGTGAAAGTTAAAGACATTGAAATGTATGTGGCTGCAAGTTTGGGTGGCCAATTATGATCATCATATGATGACTTGATTGCAGCCACGGTTATTTTGATTTCGGCATTGAGTGGGTTGTCATAAACATCTGTTTGGGAGATAGACACAGATTTTTTGGCGCAAGGTGTTAAATCTTCCTCTTATTAAAAAATTGAATGCATGGAGGACATGGTTACTCTTTCAGAGATCTTTTGAAACGTTGATCAAGGAGCTTAAATGTAGCAAGCATTATCTTTTTCTGGAAGAAATAACAGAAACATTCCTATACTGAATGTCTCATATACAAGGCCAAAATCGCGGTGATTCCAAAAGTGATCATCGTGACATGAGTCAATTAAGATTGGTCCACTGAAGGGTTTTCCATCGTGAAGTTTGGGAGAATTGAGGACAGATTTTTATCAGATACTTTTACAATTAATCTAAATCAAACTGATTTACATAATTAATGGATATAGGGATAGATGTGGCCCCCAGATCTTATGGATAGTACCCTTTGTTTAGTCAAATTATAAAGTATTGAAGCAAGTGAAATAGAATAGTTACTTCTTCAGAAGTATGATTCTCGATTGGTGGACAAATGAACAGATGCAAGTGAACAAAGATGACAGTAATATTTTTGGAGCTGGCCATTATACAGTACATAAGAGCCCCAATTATTAAATACAAACAATAGCTGCTGAGCGCGCTTGTTGTCTAGTCCAATCCCCTTTAGCTATGACTTCTTTATCCTTCAGAATGGATCCCCAAGGGATACCAAGACGATGTTAGAAGACTGAAGCTTCTCTGCCATGAAAACAATATCATTCTCCCAATTTGGACTTCGGCCTGTGCTAACAGATTTGTTTTCGAGGCAATTAGAGATGTGAGATTTGTCGGAGGCAGTCGCTCCACCATCTTCTGACAAGTGCACTATTAGGCTGTCACCAACGATCAGAAGTCAACGGAGAGTCAAGCCTGTAAGGCTCCGGCGCTGCCAGTCACCATTAGCCGTGCAGTGACACTGTCTGCCGTGTGCCATGTGTTGTTTACCTAAAGAGAGCTCATGTCTATTGCTACTTCCTGTAGGGGGGCTAGAATACAATGGAGAGAAAACACATGCTTGTCTCATCAGATTTGGGGAAAATGACAAGGATCAAATCCTCAAGTCAAATGCTGGATTATGCATGTTTCAGAAGAGTTGGTGTAAGAGCCGCTGATGTCAATGATGATAGAAACTACTCACCAAAGTCTGTGAAAAAAATAGATAAATCTTGTGCACCATGTGCTTGGATAATGCTTCTGTCTGGGGTCTCATATCTAGGAATCATGGTATCTATGGGGTTGGAAAAGGCCATTGATGGAGGCAACTGATCAAATTAAAGTCATAATCCATTATATAATGTTCAAAATGTAGCCAGCGGGATTACCACGATGTTGAGCATGGGTTACGTATGGAACATGGCATCACAACCAAGGACTAGCTTGAGAAAGGTAGCATAGAGGGAGCAAAGAGGAAGTATAGTTTACGCAGAGAGGTGAAATGGAGGAACTCTGGAGGAAGCGCACGCAGGGCATAAAGAAAGTATAAAGCGTGGTAAACCTGAACAAATCAATTTTCATGAATCCTCCCATATGTTTAATTTGAGGGACACACATGTCAGCAGCTCCATTTGGTAACATTATAAGACTGTGCTAGGATGAGGTATCTGTTGAGAAGGGTTTGAGAATGACAGAGAACAAAACAACCCTGAATCATGCATCATATTGCTCACGTGAACAACATTTACTTTTATTTGCACATAATCTTGCGATTTTTTTAGTCAGGCACTGATGCTGGGGATCCTGAGCTACTGGACCACTTCTTTTTTTTTTTTTAGTTTTATATAGCGCGAACTAGAACCGAACTGAATCAGTTATCAGAGCGCTTTACATTGCACAAGTTATGTTTTTTTTTTTTACATGAGGACACACACTTTCATGTTTTTGTTTTTTTTTAGGCACGGGGAGATTAAGGGGCACATGCATCATTGAGACATTTTGCACTTCTTAATTTGCGAAAAATAACGAATCGCAAATTAAGAATTGCAAAATGCTATGCATCATTATTTTCGGTATTCATTTGTGATTCGGTAAAAATCGCAATTTTTACCGAATCCCAAATAAATACCGAATTCTTAAGCTAATTTTCGCAATTCCAATTGATTCCTATGGGCCAAAAGGCCCATAGGAGTCAATTGGAAGGCATTAGCAAATTGCGAGTGGCACTTTGAAAATTTCATGGGTGCAGGGGGGGTCCAAAGGACCCCCCCATGCACCCCTGAAATGTATTTTTCGCATCATGTTTCACACACACATGTCCTAAGGACATGTGTGTCCGTAACATGAATGTTGAAAAAAAAGCATTTTCAGCATTTTAAACACTTTTTCCAAATTTACCGAGTGGTTCAATCACTCGGTAAATTTGACACCCTAATTGCGATTTTGCACTTTTAAAAGTAATGATGCATTGCTTTCAAGAAATCGCACATCTGCGACTTCTTAAAAGCAATCGCAATTTTAGAACTCGCAAAAATGTTACGAATTCTAAAATTGCTTCATGCATCCCAAAAAGCACTTTTGGAATCGCAAACGGCCGATTTTAAGGAATCGCACCGTTTGCGACTCCAAAAATGCTTGATGCATGTGGGCCTAAGTGATTTGCCCAGAATCACAGGAGGTTTTGGCGTCGTTACCGAGACTCGAACCCAGATCCCCAGGTCTGAGGTCGAGGGCCTTAGCCGTTAGGTCAACTCCTCTCCCACTTTACCTTGATATAGATGTAAACATGTTTTTAGAGTAAATATATTTTTTGACAGATAACTATTTATTTAATTTTCCCTCATGGCCGTCTGTCAACCCATCCACCCCCCCCCCCCTTCCCCCCTGGCCATCGTCCGCACCGCTCTTACTGGCACTGGCCGTGGCTTGGAGAAATAAATAATTTATACGTATGCGCATGTCTCTCTTTAAGACCCAGTAATAGGAAACCAGGTACTGAAAGGTTACGGAGAAGGGGAAGGGATGGCTTTAAATATGGAAAATTCTACAGTGGCTCGGTAGTGGACACACGTCGCCTCATTTGGTCATTCTCTCCAGAGTGACCTCATGTCTGCTTGTAAGGTAAACATCCACTATTTACTGCAATTACACTGACCTATTGATTCAAAAACATTTGGTAACCAGCAGCTCGGAGATAATTATTTTGTTCAGTCCTCTCTGGTCACCAGAAGTCTGTTTTTAGACAAATTAATGCTGGTAAATATAGTAAATGACAGGCCTCTGGCCAGGACCCAGTCATGTCAGACTTGGCGAAAGCTACTGGCGTTAGCGTCACAAAAAGCAGAGACATAGCAATGCTTTCAGAGTCACTCAGCAGGGACCTGTTAAGAGGCCGCAAAATAAAAACATTTACAGTCTTGGACTAACAAATTAAGGTACTTCTGGGAAACCACTTGTCCAGGCCTGCTCATAAAGGACTATTTAAAAGGACATGTGGTTCGGCGGTCAGAGTGAAGGTCTGGAGATTAGTTTCCTTAAGATATCTTAGATCATAAACAAGCAGTTCATCTGATACTTTATCTTAAAAGCTAACATATAAGAGAATTGTCTATCCGCCAACGCCCACCCACCGTACATCTGCTTTTGTGTCAGTACTCGCCTCACCCATCTATCCTTATCAACACCGCCACTTCCAGAACTGTTCAGTGGGGCATATACTGTGATGTAATTCTACTCCATGACAAGATGTATAATTGATGAAATATATGTTCAAATCGAAATTGCTACTATTGTACTGTACTTACAAAAATGCCAATAAAAAATGATTAAAAAAAAAAATCTGCTTTTGCGTCGTTTTAAAACAAAGCCCACCACTGAACGTCAATCCATTGAGGATCTTTAAACTCAAAAGTATTTGGTAACACGATTGATATGACACAATGTGTAATAAAATTCTTTAAGGCATAGGAAGGTTAAAAAAGAAGTCTTTAGCAGGCAGAAAAAAAATGTGTATGTGCCATCAAGGAATCTTATAAATGAAAGTAATTTTGTTTTAGTAAGACAATCTTCTAGAAGCCGATATTTCAGGAACCACTAGGTCCATGAAGAAGGAATTTTTGGGTAATGGTTTAAGTGATTTGGTATTTTTCCTCACAAATCAAAAAACTATCATATGTGTAAGACATGACAGTTGTAGTGTTTTAAGGAATATTGCTCTGTAAGAGTTCTCAGTTAACCAATACACACATCGTCTCTCTATTGACCATCCTGTGGACTGTTCTGTAAGTGTCATTGTATCTGTTTGATATAACTGCTTAGGCTTGGGAGGATGTGTCATTGACACTTTCCATTCTTCTACCCTAAACCTTTCACTCTCTTTTGGTTAAATAAATAGCAGTTGTGTGGACGAGGAGTTTGCATGATGATGTATGAATTGATTATAGCTTTGATTATAGCTGTGGGGCTTTCAGCAATGGGTCTTATGATCTGTCTAGCGTGTGCCTGCAATGATGAAGCACTGAGGACAGTCTACCCTAGTTCATGGAATGCAGGTACATTTCTGGGTAAAGCGAGTTCCATGAGTCGAGAGAAGAGAAGCCCAATGAATATAATGTTTAAAGGTCATTTGGCGACAGCACTTGGCGCAAATCAAAGAAAATTTCCTGTAACACCATGTTCTCTTATTTTCACCAACTAATCAAGTTGATTAAATCAAGGATTGTTTGTAAGGTAAAATTTCAATATCCATGCTCAACAACATGCAACTATATAAAGTGGCTGGTTGCAAAATACTCAAAATACATAAATAAATATTAGACAGAGAACAGAGTACAATACTACTCCAACAGCGGGAGGCCACAGACTGCACTAGGTGTTATCAGCATGGAAACAAAATATATGTACCAAGGTGATCCAGTGAAAAGAGATGAATGGAGTGTAGAGCTTAAGGGTTATATATTTTTTTTTTATTACACTTCATATTCAATTGGTTATAAGCAGTAGGGTCTCTGGCTTTGTCCTGTTACCATTATCGTTGCAGTGGCCCGGTGTCTTGAGACATTTCTTGATTTTGAATAAATGTCCCTTTTTTTGGGACTAAGGTCAGGTAAATGCAGCATTGTAAACGTATGCCTGTATATGTATGTGTGTATATATGATATATATATATATATATATATATATATATATATATATATATATATATATATACACACAGAAGCACACATATATATTATGTGTATGCATGTGTTTAAAAGTCTACCGTATATATGGATACATATTTACAAAGCTACGTAAAAACCAGTGCAAGCCAGATATAGAAGAAAGACTAAAGGCTTTGGTCCTACTGGTGTGTCCCAGTTTTTGTTCCTCAAAATCTGATCACCCTACATATACTGTCCTTATTGTAACCAAGCTCTGCGAGTGGTGCCTCTGTTTCGAGACAACATCCAGTTCGCTAGCCCAATAAAGGCTGCACAAATGGAAGACACATGCACAGAGGCTCCCGGGGTGAGACATAGGCTATGTATTCATGGACGGAATCTTGGTGTTGGCATCTTCAGCACCAGAAATCAGGACCTTCCGTATATTTATGATCTCTGATAGCAGAGACGGTCTCCAGTGTGGGTAGCAATGACCCTGTAGACCTGTGAACTTGAGGGAAATGCCGGTCACTTTGAACCTGTACTGGTTAAAACAGCCGACATCTCTAGTTCCTGTAAGTCTTCAAGAATGCTGATAGGTTGCATCTATATTTGACTCAAGCATTGAACTCAACTAGCACAAGAAGACTTACAGACATTTGAAGAACATATCACACATTGTAATTTGTCAATATCTCATTTGGCATCACCCAATGAATCCAGGAGTCATCAAAACAAACAGAAGCTTAGTAGAACTGGAGCTAAGAGTTTGGTCGTTTAAAGGTTGTTGCATGTATTACAGTAGCCGATTGCCAATGTTTCTAGACGTCATGCAATCCTCTGCACCTCTGCTCACTGTCACAGTTGATCCATGTATTCACCTAAAAAGAACTATTCACTGCTATCAAAAGGTGCTTGTATGACAGGGAAACTGTAATAAAAGCTTTCTCCAAGCTGATGCATTTGTTTGGAATTCTGTCTTTGTGGGTCAAGTGCTTCAGCTCTTAGTGGATCATGGCAAGCATGGTTACTCAGGCCACATTATGAGTACCACGTGCAGGCCACAGGTCTACCCTAACATGTGTCTTCTATATACTTATAGGAGTAGCTATCTAGATGGTGTGTGGACAAAATATCGAAAACACAAATATTGTGGGACAGAATATCGTGTCAAAAATATCGAGGACAAGAATATTGTGAAGGTCATTTCTTATGGGTAAGTAAAATTTTACTATATATATATATATATATATATATATATATATATATATATATAAAACTCCACATATATGTACTTTGATGATATATATATCTTCAAGGTACGTAGATCTGGAGTTAAGAATAGTAAATTTAGTATGGGCCAAATGGCGACATTACCATGGGATGGATGGGGGGTTGTGAGTGAGGGGTTCATGCAGAAATGAGCGCTACTATGACAGGTTATGCTTTGAAAGTGCAAAAGGCAGGGAGGGAAAGGGGAATGTTTATGCTGATGGAAATCGACTGCTTTGTTAGTTCATATTACGAGGGATTGTTGGGGGGGACGAGTTTCTTACAAGGGGGGGGGGGACTGTAAAAGCATACACCCTTTGAGGTGATTAGATGCATTCAACTACAATGAAGTCATTCGCCGCTCGGCCTTCGGGATGTGGGCTAAATGGCAATGTGAGACCTTTTGGATTGTATTCAATACCGCAATGATGATCACCTGAACTATTGATTGAATGCCGCAACTCTTTTTTGTGTTTCTGCAATAAAAAAAAATAAAAAAAAGAAGAATAGTAAATTTATACCTATCTCTTTGCACTTACCTACTCGATATTCTTACCCTCGATATTTTTGACACAATATTTTGTCCACACGATATTTCTTTGTTCGATATTCTATCAGTGAACCTCCACATGTATCTTCATTGACAACATGTGTCGTCTATGAAGAAATATCTAAATATTACTTGCTATTAAGCAGAGGGCCACTGCTTTTATGTGATGTTTATAAATTTTATATGGATAGTCGAAAGATTATTGTACATTGACCTGCTTTTTACATATGCTCTAATTTTGCTTTATACTTTTATGGTCTAACTAGACTGAATAAAGATATATGATGATGACGATGACGTGATACAGTTATTTGAAAAACAAAAGTGTTTTCAAAACCTGTAGTTAATGGGAATTATGTCATTCATACCTGTGCATTATGTATTTTCAACCAATGGGCAGTAAGTATGTGCTCTAACAAAAAGATAATATGAACAAGATCTTCTGTGCTGTGGGCATTGCCTTTACTGTTTTCAATATTTCATTGTAGGAACAGATTTCAACATCTCCTGTGTAATTCGAAGTTGAGTTTCTTTGTTGTGGTTGTGTCAAATCTCACTACCAGCAAATTTGGTTAATGTAATGTTTTAACCCTTTGTGTGCGGGGGCCGTCCTACGTCACGGTGGGCGTGTGGTCAGGACGGCCGGGGGCCGTCCGAACGCCGCCGATTCCCGAGCGTGGCGCGAATTCCACACCTGTGCCTAACAATTAATTAGTGGGCGGCGGAGTTCGGACGGCCCCCGGCCGTCCTCCACACACACCTACCTTGATGTAGGACGGCCCCCGGCCGTCCTGAGCACGTAAGGGGTTACGCCCCCTAATTAAGTCCCTGCACCGCGGCGGAATTTGTGTCACAGGGAAGGGGCTAAATGGCCAGTTAAAAACTGATGATGAACTCACAAATGCATGATTCAATTGACAAACCCATCACACAAATTCAATAATTTTCAAAAACAAATGCACAAGCCATTTCACTGTTAAATATCAAAATGTATTTATGGTTCCTCTAATTAGGAGTTAATTAAGTGCACATGTATGCATATGTAGGTGGTATTTATATAATACAAAAGCAGCCGAAAGGCAAGGGAGAGTATGTATTGTTCTGTTTACTTTAGCAATTAGGTGTACTTCTATTTATCTAACAAAAGTATATACTTTTCTCCGGCTTGTCTCCAATCGATTGCCATAAGCCATTAAAAGTCCCAGAACACTTTTCTTGCTTTCTCAACTGAGTTTCAACGGACACTGCCTTTTCTTGTTTTCCTCTGTTTTGTTTGGCTAATGCAGCCTTACATTCAGCTAAATGTTGCACAAACTGTTCCAATTTCCCCTAATGTTATCAGACAACAGGGCTAATCTTTAAACTACTGGAGCAAGAGGTAACACATGTAGCTGGAATTAGCCTCTTGATCCCATACGTCTTGCAGCTCAGCTTCCGATCAATACTCTATGTACCGAGCTGGCCCCTGCCTGATCAATAGAGAGGGCAGGCAGAGTTTGTTCACCTTCTGAGCTGATAGCCGCAACTTTCCTAAGCGAGAAGAATTTAGTGTCGGTGCCTTAGGGCCCAGGGCTTTTTGAGAAGAGCGGCTTTTGGGTAAGAGGAGTGACGTGCGCCGAATTTGGAGCTGGATTTTGGCACAAAGGAAGTCAATATTACAAGCACAGCCTGGAAGTCAGTTCAGTTCTGAGAATTCATAATAACTATAGTTTTCTTCATCATTTATAATTTTCAATTCAAAGTGGGTGGAAGGTATTGCCTGTGGCAGTCCTTCTCAGCTTCCACCAGGCAGGACCGGTGTTGGGCATGGGTGAGCTAGGCCCACACCTGGGCGCCAATATTCAGAGGGGCGCAGCAGGAGCTGTCTGACTTAATGTCATGCACACAGCAGCTCGGCCATCCCATTTGGCCTCATTTGGGTCCCATTAAAGACTTTGTAATCAGCCATTAATGTACCCAACTCCTGCCGCCCCCCCCGCCCCCACAACAAACACCACATTTTCTTTTCACCCAGGGCACTATGCCGGTCAATCCGATTTAGGGTCACCATCCCACTAGGGGTAACTGCACTGGGACAGGTAGAGGGTGTGGCAAATTTACATGAGGCAAATGTCAATACAGTGTGGTCGTAATTGTGACAAGGGCACATTAGCAGAACTTTCAAACGATGACAAGTTCATGCTCCATTTCAAATACCTCTCCACCTTCAGCAATGGGCAGTTTGGACCGCCATTGCGTTGACTCTACTGCTGCCCAGGTTGTCAATCATACATGACAGCAAAAATGCATTTTCCACTAAGAATGTTGCGATAGTCTTGTAACAGATTCTGTGACCATACGTTATCCGTGCACAGTATGTAAACACTTGAGCAAGATTACAACTTTACATACCATGCATTTATGTATGTATTAGTAACAAAGAAAGAGTGTTAAACACCCTGTCACTCAACTTTAGATTTCTGCTTTCAGCAACTGGCCAACAAAAACTGTAAATATGATGCTCACCGCCAGCAGTGTTAGGTGTGCCTTAGTGTGATAATTCTGCAAATTTTAAAGCATGTTATGCTTAAAATGCTCCTATTTTATGCACCGGCTACCTACCTGAGATATCACACTAATTCTGCTGCATAATCCTAGCCGGCGATCTTTGAGATGCTTGTTGTTCAATGCAAATGTATCTGCGCGTACTAAGAGAAATTACTATTGACTGCTCTCATTACGAAGCTATTGACCCGTGGCAACCGGTTCATTCAGAGAAGAAATTCCTTAACTGAGCCCATATTTCATCTTTCTGAACGCCAAGGTGCAGTAAACCCGGTGAAAGACACGGTTTATTTAATCCAAAATTAAAATTTTATAAGCTACATTACCTAAAGTAAATTGCTTAATCCATTTAGGGGAACAGCTGCTTGCCATTTTAGCAAGCCATGGCTCCTGGCTATCTTGAGGGAACTAACCAAGGTTGAATCGAACCAATAACATTAGCGGGAAACCTTCTATTTCTGTCTCTTAACTCTACAGTCAAACTGCTGGCCAGTTTATTAAACAAGTGAGTTTAAACTAATGGATTGTGGAGAATATGTGAAAAGTGTTGATGTGACTAGCATGTGTAAGAAACCATGCAGATAATTAACAGAAGAATCGCTACATGGAAAGTGTTCAGTGCTTAGTGCTTAAATTAAGTTAAGGTGATTGCAGTAAACCTCGGTCAGGATTCATCTTCATAGTATCCTGTATCTTTTTGGTATATATTATATATATATATATATATATATATATATATATATATATATATATATATATATATATATATACACACACACACACACACACACACATGTATATAATTCACTGACAAATCAAAGGTTACAGGGTTGTTATGAAATTCACAAAAAACACAAAGGTTACAGGCACGATACAGTTTGGTTCAGATTTTACACAAACAAAACCATAGCAATTCAGCAGTTATAGTCAGAGTTATCTCAAGTAACTTTAACTCGTGCCCTAAGGTAACAATGCCTCACATTTGAGATGTCATCAGTAATGTCACTGACCATGTCATGATTGATGTGATGTGCGAGGTTATAAGCATTGCATTGTGGGGCCATAAGGTACATGTAGCTCAGCTAACTGTAACTGCTCAATTCCTATGGTTTTGTATGAATACAATCTCAGCCTAACTGTAATGTCCCTAAAACCTTTGTTTTTTTCAGTAAATTTCTATGGTTTTTGTAATTCTATTTCCTAACTATGACGTCCCTGTAACCTTTTTTTCCAGTGAATTTCAAAGTCTTTTTAATTCTATTTCCTAACTATAACATCCCTGTAACCTTTGATTCAGTGAATATAGATAGATAGATAGATAGATAGATAGATAGATAGATAGATAGATAGATAGATAGATAGATAGATAGATAGATAGATAGATAGATTGTCTACATTTTGCTTTACCATAGCCCCAAAAACTTCTGCACTAGGTGGCATATTGTGCAGGAAAATACAATTGATGTTGCCTACTTGAAAAAAGATGATCTGGTCCATGCATTTATGGATGCACTGTAATGGCACCACTTCATTTTAGTGTGAATTGATGCAATAAATACATTTTATATGAGATGAAATACATAATGTAAAAAGGTCAGATCTGAATGCAGGTGGTACTCTTAAGGATGTATTATTGTCTAGACCTAGGCAAATTATTTTTAAAGTGGGACAGAATGAGACCAGGATGTCTTTTGTAAGCCCTGGAAACTGCAGACGCTAGAAGGGATTGGAGGAAGAACAAGAAAGAGAGCGAGAGAGAGAGCCTGGGAGAGTAAGCTAGAGATAAAAAGAGAAAGAGATAAAAAGAGACAACAAAGCAATGAGTGAAAAGAAAAAATAATGAAACAGAGGAAAAACAAGAAGTAATGAGAGGCCGAGGGAGCTTAAGAGAGAGGGCAGAGATACACAGACAAGCAGACAGAGAGACAATGAGAAGCAGGAAAATAAGTGGCTAATCTAAATGTAAAAGTGAGAGATGGAGTGGTAGAGGGTGAGAGATCTTGTCATGTACATATAGTCTCATCGACTTCATGTAAGAAATGCCCACTGAAGTAATTTTAAAACCTCTTGTAAATAGTGAGCACTACATTATGTTTCAAGTCCTTGAGAAAGGATGTGACGTTAGGCCAGAGCTGCCACCTTTAGAATTGGGGAACCAGGTTCGAGTCTCGGCATCGGCTCAACATCCTGTGATTCTGGGCAAATCACTTAATCTCCCTGGCCTAAAAATTTAATGTGACCTTGTGTAGTGTAACTTGTGCTCGTATAAAGGGCCCCAATACCTATTGGTTGAGTTTATGCTATATAAAACTACAAAAAAACCTTTTAAAAATGCATATTAAGAATATTCTCATCAACGGTAATCAGAAAGTCCTGTGTGCGTTCGTATGTGGAATTGAATTCCTTATCAATGTAAGTTCTCCTCATATATGCTATTGTAAGTACCCATCCTATACGAGGGCGCCTGTTTTTTGCAGTATGCATTGAACTAATTTAAAAAATATGAGTGAAATGTCCTATTATGTGAGTTTGAAATGTGCTTGCATCTGAATGACACCAACCAGAACCCTAGGATTATGCAGCTTCTGATGACAAATATGGCTACCCAAAAAAGCAAAATTTGGGGCCTGAAGCCTAAAAAATATATTGCATTTTACTGCAGACAGAAAAGCTGCTTTTCACAGAAACAGTACACAGCCCTGTGCCCTGCCACTGCAGGGGCCTGTGCTATGTCACAGCACCTGGAACTGAAGAATGTCTGATGCCAGGGAGTACAGACTGCAATATGAAAACTCTGCTCTCTCTGGCATGAGACGTCCTGCCTTCTCTGCAGGGTAGCAGGAGTTGTGGGTAGTACAGGAGCGGGGGTGGCTGACAGAAGAGTCTCGAAGCATGGTTGGGGTGGGAGAGGCAGATGAGTCATGGAGGAAGGGGCTCTCTACAGGTGGGGTGGGGGTTAGGGGTGACAGGGGGATGGAGTTGGATGGCCAAGGGCGGGAGAGGTGTAACAAACTGCATTGGCGGGTGGGGGAGCTGGAGTGCGAAGGGCCTACAGAATCCTCAGGGGGTACACTGAAGCGTGTGCGGCGGGCCGCAGCCTAATTGCACAGGTGGCGGCTTTTACAAGGCAGGTGACAGAGGAAGTTAACACCTTTGCTGCCTGTTAGCTGTTGCTCACCTTCATTTTTACTGGCTCAGCAGCACAGAGCCAGAAAAAAGTGTCTTTTAAACAAAAAAACTCCTATTTTTGTGGGATTTTTACAAAAGTGCCCATTCAGGGAATTTTTTGCAAAATGCAAAATGGCAATATTGAGATATGGTGGGGGAGTCTGACTGAGGTGCAGACAAGCCCGACAAGGGCTGGTGCGGGTGGTAATCACATTGACAAACTCATCCAAATGCATTTGCAAATGCGCCGGTGAGCCTCCATTTTGAAGCCTTAATGTGTTTACTACAGCTGCTCGAGACGCCCGGCATGCTAGTTCTCACAGTACTTAACGGCATTTGGTGTTTAGTGGGGAATCACATATTATGCACGTGCTCCCATGCACAGTGAATAATGTACAGAGCATAATAAGTCAGCACAGAGTTTCGATGCAAAAGACTACTGTTTCCTTACATACAGGGCTCGAGTCGGGGTACCACGCGGGCGGACGGTGTCCCCCCACTTATTTTACCAGGAGCTCGATTACTGGAGCAAATGGAGCCACACATTCACTCTTTGACCTCTCTGGGGCGAGATCGCAGCTCATTCAGAACGCTGCTGACGCCTGGCTTCACTGATGCAATCGCATCTAAGGGGTGAGCGAGGGGAGGCAATGAGTGTGATGGTGCAAGCCACCTTTCGTGACGTCACTTCCTGTCGTGACGTCAGCGTCCCCCCACTTCTTTTTTCAGGACTTGTGCCCTGCTTACATATACATGCATAAAGCTTATGAGAATCTCATGGGTTGTGTCGCAGTCCTTAATAGCATGTGGGCCTATGGCCCAGACACAACAGGTTGTATGTCAGGCATGAAACATAGGTAGGTGTTACTGGACCTGTATTGTTTTCTATCCAACCCTTTCCCTACAACCGTAGCCCAAAAATTTTTTTTTTTAAGTGTACTAACCATATTATTATTAGTTACAAGTGCTCTACGACAAGGGTAACTCATTCTTTGCTTTCTTGTCACTCAGTATGAGCTCCCTGTAGCAGAGAATGCCTGGCGATATCAAATGAAATTCAAAATGTATGCTGAAGAACCCAAATACCATTCTTTCGCAATATTCGACAATTCTGTCGGGCCAACATTACTTAAGGCCTGGACCATTGTGTGAAGGAAAGATTTCCCTTCATGAATGTGGCCAAAACAGAGAGCCTGATAGTGGGCGGGGCAAAGGTAACCCACTTCCTTCATCAAGCCGCCTGTCTTTGCAGTGGCGTAACGAAACTTGAGGGGTCCTCCCTGCAGAGTGCAAGGAGGGGCCTCGTTCCGGACTTACTCAGGCGTTCGCAGACCAGTCAGTGTACTTTGCTGAGGGGGCACCCTGGAACTCGGGGTCCCCTCGGACTGCAGGGACCTTTGTTAGGCCACTGTGTCTTTGTAATGCCTATATCACCATATTTGCAGTAAGTAACCTGGAAATTCTCTTCAAATCGGAGATTCTCCAGCATAGTGGCAAAGAGTGTCAAGATGCGGCTCGCTCTCCTCTGTAAAATACTCCCTCTCGTACACTACCGCCGCTGGGTTCAGCTCAGCAGAGTCCTGGTACTTGCATGCTTTGACTACTGATGCATCCCTACACAAAGCCTCCAAAGAAATTCATAAGCAAGCAGCAGATGCTATAAAACCTGGTGGCTAGAATGTGTTGGAGCCATCCCAAACACAAACACATTACACCAGTGCTTAATCTGTAAAACAATAAGTGCCAGGACACTGACTAGGAGGCCACTTCAGTTTGCACAACCCATCGCCCCTGTCATCGCTGCCAAAACAACTGCTAATCATCTCTCTCACCTGCAAGTGCAACAATTCGGATTATTCCAGATCCCCAAATCTAAAGGAATGGCTGGGGAGGCAGGTATTAGCCATTTTTAATGTATTCATAAACAACCGTTGTTCAGCTAATTTATAAATTAGATGAGCAACGCCACCATATGGCAGACTGTCCTAAGTGCAGTGTTGAAAATTAAGTGCCGGTGCTGAGCACCTGAAACCACTGGCTCAAATTAAACACTGCATTACACTATCCCTACAGTTCCTGCACTGGATCCTAATGGATGCAAAGAACTAATTCAAGGTTTTCTGCATGGCCCACAAGACAAAAAGGAGCAGAGAGCCGGAATAGCTTTCCTGTATTCCTAGGTGCTATGCTCCAACAAGAAACCTACCTTCAGTAGCCTAAAAGTGTATAAACAAATAAACCTTTAAGCAGCTGAAACAAGGAAGTAGAATCGTGGTTTATCAGGGTCCCAGGCTTTGGAATGTTCTGAACCAAAACCTGGGAGGCAAATCAGCAGAGCGAGGTCCAGCAACAGTCCATACATATCTACGGGTTTGTGAACCCAAATGAAAAAAAATGTGGGTAAATAAAAGAAGGCAACCCAAACAAAAGGCCCTAAGGCCTTGTGCAGCAGAAGAAGTTGACTGCCCGCAGTGCCAATCCTGTTCCATAATAGCAATGATCTCCAACCATGCTTAGACACCAGCTTTGTGAAGGGAATATGGCCTGACAGACATCCACACTACATAAGCCAAAGGCAATCAGAAAAGTTTGATGTAGTATATCATGAAAAAACAGAAATTCAATAAAAAAAAACTACAGTTAAAGTGAAGTTATAGTTAGAAATGCATACAATACTTTAAATAATGTTCAACAGAAAGCTCTGACATTCATTTTTAAAATACAGTTAATGTGGAATGATGGATACGAAACAAAACATGAAAATTGTTAGATACACAATCTATAACGTGCACAACAGCCCTGCAACCCACAATTCTCTCGCTATCTCAAAAACACACACAACACACGCAAACAAAAACACACACACACACACACACACTACATTAAGTTGCTTTACGGTATGAAAGGAGACCCAGGAAGAGACCAACTAAAAACAGGCAGTAATTGACTAGCAGGAAACAGGAACCTCCATCAGGGACAAGGGGCTTTCAAGTTCATTTAAACCTTAATGAACTTTACATTTCAAATCATATCTGGAAGGACAAGTGATAGGATTACACGGCTAAATCCATAAGCATTGATTTTGTCTCGCTCACAGATGCACACTGTGCACTATTGGAAAATCTGTTAAGAGGATAAGGTTAAAGCATGCCGCGAAATAGCATACAGAAATACATGTTTATGGAGCCTTGACATACATTACAAAAAGAGAAAATATAAATATGGAGGAGAGCAGACTGTAGGCCTGTAAAACAGATCTGAGAGTTAGGCTCTCCCTGCTGAAATATGCTAGTGTGCAGGTTCATGTACAGAGTATATACAAGACTTATTAGGGCATTTTACATTTCACTGGTCTATTCATTCAAATGGACAATACAATTAATCCTTTTTTGTTATTTAATAGCAATGATTGTGATTTATAGTGCCATGAAGCGGCAAATTTACAATTGCAAGCACAACATTAATACCTAGTTAGTTCATCTTCTTTGCAATTGGTTTAGAACAATTCTTGGACTTGTGACTTCTAAAATCAGTTGCCCAATGATGAGGTTATTAGCTCTTTTTGGGCATTCAGTTTTCATTTCATGGAAGGCAATACATAAGGACATGCACATCCTGGTTTTGCATATTCTAGCTGCAGATTCCACTGTATAATTGTCTAATGGTGACGGTCATCGGATACCACAAATGCGAATCTTGAAATTGGAAGTCAACTGAACCCTCTGGAATCAAAACCCCTTGAAGCCATGCCCATTATTTTCACAACTACTGCCTGTACAGATGAGAACCTCAGTGGACTATCAAATGTTCATCTGATTTTTTAGAGTTTTATATAGCGCAAACTAGACCCGAGACATCGGGTCTCAGAGCGCTTTACATGAGCACCAGTTTTGTTACATGAGGACACATTAATTTTTGTTAGGCACAGGGAGATTAAATGATTTTCCCAGCATCGCATGATGTTGAGTGTCGTTGCCGAGACTCGAACCTGGTTCTCTAGCTTCGAGGTCGACCACTCTAGCCGTAAGGCTACATCCTCTCGCCCAGCTTTGAACATCAGTCATGCTGTGAGACAGTTCTTTTTTTAAGTATAGTATATTTATTGATATAAATAAAGATATACTTGGTAGAGTTACCCTGAGGTCCCATAGGAAACATTTTGGCAATACTTCTCAATGGTGTTCCTGGTGTTCGGCGCACACTTCTAAGTGCAGATGATAAGACCTTCTCAGGGACTCTTGTACTCAATACCTGTTACACTGATTGGCTTCTTAAACAACTGACCAACGTCCCTGTGGTTTTGAGCGCAGTGATGGTTCACCAAGCCCACAACTTCTCATCCGGCGTTGGTGGTGGACCAGACATCAGGGCAGTACCCAGAGGTTGAAACTTTTGCCATTTAGAGTCTGGTGGGCCCATCAATTAAGAAAGCTTTGTAACACCCTTTCACTGCCTTTGGCTTTGTTTTGATGCTATTTTATTTCTGTCTCAAGATTCTATTTTATATTCACAGCTTCTTGATAGTGGTATGTTTACCATGTACTAGTGCAGCTGCAAATAAAAACCTGTCAACACAGGAGACAGCAGCTTCTTATTGCAGCGGCTTCAAACGTAAAGCACAGTCATGGTCCGCTAACCCCACCTTACCTTCAAGAAAATCCTCAAACCTAAGTAATTGGGCTGCAGGTTGACTATAAGAAAGACAAACAATTGGCAGCAAGGCACACAAAAAAGATGATTCAGTGTATAGAGTCTGGCTAAGAAACCAATATTGTATAATAGGCTGTAACGATTACAAAAAAACTGGGGTTTTATAAACATTACTTCATGGAAATTATATCACCCTTGTGAGCCATGAATTTCAACCGATGGGAAGTCCACCTCATGTTTTATCATGTGCCCATGACACTCCAGCAAATCCTTTTTAGGGCTTAATAAAGACCACATAAAACCCTTGTCAGCTAATAATTTTGCACTACCTCTGTAGGGACACAGAAAGCTTTTTATAACCGTGAGTGTAAAGGCATTAAACACTCACATTGACCCACTAACAACATAAGTCCTAAGGCAACATCACAGTACAACACACAAGATTGAAACAACCCCACTCTATAACAGCGCAACACCACACAAGACGACACCCCGCAACATGAGAGTGGAACAAAACCTCAACACAACAGAAAGACACAACAACCTACTATAACATACCAAAATAGCACACACTACCACATCACAACAAACAAATCAAAAATGACCAACACAGAACAATAGAAAACAAGACACCAACATAACAGTACAAGATAATAACAAAAAAAAATAGAAAAACAGATCACAAGTAAAGAACGCTGTAAACAGTTGATATATGGTTATAAATGTATATATACACAAATACACAGGAACACACAAATGGTAAATGATCCATAATGGGAAGCTGCTTATTAGGATCAAATAATGTCACTGAGGCATTCTGATCATGCATTAAGATTTGACAATATCACTAAAACCCAGTATTATACTGGACAATAACATGTATGTATGTCACATGTATGCATTTTGTATAACATACAGAATTTGGCTTTTGTATTGGTCGACATGTGTAATGTTTGCTTTGTAAAGTATTAGCATGCCCCAATGATAAGGTGTTGACCTTTCCATGGAAAAGGTGCATCACCCTAATTATTTTTAAGAAAAAAAAAAAATGGCAACACATGAAAGGCAAGTACTAGATGCATATTGTTGCATGTTGAAATTCCGGAAATCATTTATTTTCATACAACATCATGCAAGGAGAGTGTGATCAGTAAGATTAGGCCATGCCGCCTTCAACATTTCAGATGGGAAAGATTCAAGCAAAGCCTCACTGGCTTCTCTCTGCAAAATAAGGCCTGATGCATAAGAGAACACCCAGTTGGGGACCGGTTCTCGCGCGGGTACCCAAAGATGGGGTCGAATGTGGGACGGCCCTTTTGGCAGTGGAATAAATAGGTACTCCATGATTTAATTGGAAAAAGATGCTCCTATTTAGACGCTGCTTTACCAATGCTTTTCTGGATGCAAAACTGGCAGTGAGCTGCCTCCCCAGGGGGCCCTGAGCATGATGGGTAGGCTGTCTAACGCTCCATTGTCCAAATTACATTGCTACTGTAGATTTCCTGCTAGGAAACAATTTACAGCAGCTCTCTGTCATCCATCTTGTAGGGTCTGTTAGAGTTAGTGTGCAGGTATCAAGAACTGATTAACTTGCCAGAAACGGACAGGGATGTTTCACCACAGTTTTTTTGCATGATGGAACCAAATGAAAATTCCGTGCAGACCCTTTGCTGCAACAATATCATACATGCAGCAGGCCACGCAGGCGCAATACTACACAAAAATGGGAAACGTCGTTTACAACGCGGTGTTTACACCGCACAACCTTTTCCACGCAGCTATTACAACGCAAGTCGTTACTACGACTTGCGCTGGATGGCGCTGTGGGATAAGGAATGTTGTAATTTTATATTCCAACACCTTCCCTACTGTTACGGGGACTGGTGTTGGAATATAAAATTATAAAATTCCTAAATCCGCGCCCTCCAACGCAAGTCGTTGTAAAGACTTGCGTTGTAAAATCTGAGATGTAAAGTACCGCGATCTAAAAGATCGCGTTGTACTGACATACATCCCACAAAAATGCAGTCATGGAATTGGTAATGCAGCCACATCTCATCCTGTTGAAGGTTAGTCAGCAGTTGATTTACTGTGTCGGCACGTCATGTCACATATACACATACATTGACTCCGCTGATGTCACTGGATGGGTGGTGGCGGCTCAATGTGAAAGTGACTCGACAAAACCAGAAGGGACAAAATGGTGGCTGGCAGGAGCAGTCAAATGCCAGAGTATGAAGCAAGCCTCGAGTCTCCAGAACCTCGAAGAGGCCAATAAATTGTCCCAGAAGGGGAATAGGAGTGCAGAGTTATTTTTTCTTGCATGTTTCTCCCTCAGTAACTTATTTACAATAGAAAATATACTCCCATGATCATCAAACACAATAAAAATACGTTTCCATTGCCTTTCTCCTTCATCGCAACTATACATGTCTAAACTATGGATATATTTACAAAGTGCCTTCCCCTCAAAACACCTCATGTCGTCCATTCTCGTTTAGCCTTGTTCACACAAGGCCCATGACGTACTGAACAGATGCCTACAGGACATATCAAATGTTACATGTACATTTATTTTTAGCCAATGATAATACCGTTTGTAAACTCGGTGCACCTTTAAACGAATGCACAATATGTGTCAAACTTGATTCATTCTTAAACGTTTAAAGAGTAGGGAATCAATTTTTGTCGTTCCTCAAATCTGTTTGGAATATAGTGTTAATGGGTTTAGCACAAAAGCCTAGAAAATGTACTGCCCTGTCCTTTGCTGGCCTGGCTGTGAACCGAGCGAGCACGTAGAGCGCGAAGGTAATTGCAGACATAGCTCATGATTATCGCATTTCAGGGATCCCAGAATGTATCTCCTAAATCTTAATCTATTTAGATAGACGAAGTGCTAGATATATTCTGTGCTTAATTTGTGCTGGTGGTTGCAGGTGGTGGACAGGAGAAAGAGAAGCAGGAAGAGAAAGATAGGGAACAGTGACAAAGGGGAGGAGGCTGGGATAACAACAGAACTGACAAGTGTGAGGTAAGGTGGAGACGTTTTTAGTGTTAGTAAACTGTTGAGATGCAGTGAGTGAATAGTATGTTTACAGCAGTGAGCTGTGTTTTAATTTTGGAGACATTTTTAGCATTAGTAAACTGCTGAGATACAGTGTGCGAATAGTATGTTTACTGTAGTGAGATGCGTTTTAAGGTGGAGATGTTTTTAGCGCTAGTAAACTGCTGAGATAGAGTGAGCGAATAGTATATTTACAGTAGTGACCTGTGTTTTAATTTTGGAGACGTTTTTAGCGTTAGTAAACTACTGAGATACAGTGTGCGAATAGTATGTTTACTGTAGTGAGCTGCGTTTTAATGTGGAGACGTTTTTAGCGCTAGTAAACTGTTGAGATACAGTGAGTAAAGAGTATGTTTACAGTAGTGAGCTGTGTTTTAATTTTGGAGACATTTTTTTAGCATTAGTAAACTGCTGAGATACAGTGTGCGAATAGTATGTTTACTGTAGTGAGCTGCGATTTAATGTGGAGACGTTTTTAGCGACTGTAAACTGTTGAGATACAGTGGTCAACACGCGGTGAAAGAAACAGCTTTCAAGTCGGATATAAAAGTAAGATGTTAGCAAAAAACGAGGCTGGAAATATTTCAACATTGCTTGCTTTCAAACTCAATGATTTATTGTTCCCAAAAAGTCCTTAATGGTGCTTTAAAACACGCCTGAGAACGTTTAGCGGTGCTCAAAAGCTAAGGTAAACACAAGGCACTTAGAATGTATTGTTGTAGAAGCCTGCTGGCCCTGAACACATCCCAGGCATACCTGCTCACATTCTATCCAGGCGAACAGTTTCCCTGCTCCTTGGCAATTAATTATTACCAGGGCAGCGAAAGGGAAGGAGTTGGTTTCACAGGCACCACGCTATAAAACATTACCTTGAAAGCAACACAATCAGACACTAACTTGGTTCTCTGCCACTCCTGAATCTTTCATTCAAATAAGCAAGTTGTTGGTGCTCAAGAGTGTCCACCATAATTGATCAGTTTCTGAAATAAATAAATAAATATAATAATAATGATAATGATAATAATAATTATAATAATAATGATAATAATAATAATAATAATAATAATAATAATAATAATAATAATAATAATAATAATAATAATAATAATAATAATTGGGGAGGGCAACGTTTTTCTTGGAAGCCAGCCACTGGTGCTGCCGAATTCGGGATATGCCGACTACCGAGGCTACCTAGTCTTGATTCCATGTGATGCCTCTTTCCACAGAGACCTACACTTCCTATCTTTTTATCTCATTCATTCATGGTCTTTTACATTCCTGCTCTCTCTTTGCCACTGCTTTTGCCTTTGTATTTTTTCATTCTCCTTGCTCCCTTTTCTGTCTTTCTCTCTGTTTTGCTGAAGTTCAATGTCTGATGCAAAATGAACATGGGTCCACAAATATAATAGTTGGTGCACACCACCCACAACCATTGGCACAAATGAACTATAGACTGCCGTGCATAGCCGCGCCAGTGCATGGAACGTCCCGTGATAAGTACCTTTATTATCTTTAAACCTAAGAGCTGCAGAGAAAGAAATTGCACTTTTCATTGTACAATCTGCCCCTATTGGCTACCTGTCCAGCTCATTTACAGCATTGTTGTGCTGCGCATAAGTCGTCAAGACTAAGGGCCCAATTCACAAAGATAAACTAAGACTTGAGGTCTAAGGGCCCGATCCGCAAAGGTAAACTTAGACTTAAGACTAAGTTTACTTTTGTGAATTGGGCCCTTAGACTTAAGTCTAAGTTTATCTTTGTGAGTCAGGCCATTAGACTCAAATCAAAGTTTACTTTTGTGAATCAAGCCCTTAGACTTAAGGTCTAAATTTAGGGGCAGATTACGACTTTGGCGGTGCTGTGCCACTTCTCCACTGGTACAGCACTGCCAAAGTCATGCAAGGACTGCTCGATTGATTAAGATATCAAGTTGTGCAGGCGGATGGTCCTTTTGCCTTTCCCACAGTCATGCCCTGAAAAAGGTCACTGCAATTGGAACAGCAAAAATGTTCAAGCACAGCATGGACTGTGAAATTCATGCACTGCTGGAAGTGGGGGTGCAAGCAGACAGGGGGGCACAGGTTGTGCCCCACTGAATGCATTCCATGGCAGGGGGGAATGGGGGCCCTGTAAGGCCCGCTTTGTTTCCATACCACCAGCCTTTTCATGGCGGGCTCACTGCCATGAAAAGGCTAGCGCTGAGAAGAACTCAGAATATACTCGGCGGTACTGCGTCAGTCCTGCTCAGAATATTGCATTGCCCCTCCGCCGAGCCCCTGCCGGTGGTCCACTGTCGAAATGACTTAGAGAGTCATAATACGGCAGATGGAACACTGTCACCATGAGTCTGGCGGTCTATGGACGGCCAGACTCGTAATCAGGCTGTTAGACTTCAGGTCTAAGTTTACCTTTGTGAATTGGCCCTGTGTGTCTTCATCATTTGACTATCAAAAGATATGCTTTCTTCTTATTTAGATTTGCACGCCTTCTTTAAGTGAAGGGAACATGTTTGCATGGGTGTTTCCATTGGAAGCCATGATTTCAAGGATGAGAGCAGATGGTGGAGCCAAGGGGCTTAATTGGGTTTTGATCAGTGAAGAAGTGTTAAGAGTCTATTTAGTTGTCACTTCGTGGTTGTTTTTCTCGTTCTTTTCATTTCTTTTGGTGGAGTGCAATCTCTGCCCTCCAGTCTATCAAGATCTCGAATGTCATTTGCAAGACTTGGCAGTTCTTATATCCGAGAATTTGTCTAATGAATTATTTGAGCATTGAATGGTGAACCTCTCTAGTACAACTAAGGCAAGTAACATACATATTTAACTATTGTTCATAAAATGGATCGAGAATATTTGGTAATCCCCTATAAGATCGTCTCCCCACCATCCCAAAGTCACTGCACGATCACACCTTAGAGTAGCGGTATGAGCTCACCCAGACCCTGGTAAAGACAAGTACCTGTTCTCCAGCTGTCCATGCTGCTCTGGACTCCTCTTCTGTAGGGCGACATGCTCAGCCACAGGAACCTACGGATAATATTTATCCTTATTGGCTCACTGACTTCCATCCAGTTCTTTCAGAGTACTACATTGCTACCTCCTAAATGTCTCTGTCCCCCAAGTGCTCTGAGGCCACCATAGGATCATTGGTAGTACTTTAAAAAAAAAAAAAGATTTAATTACATACATTTTTGGCTTGTAAGTCATGTGGTTAAAAACTACCCTGCCGAAGTTCTGGAAGGTAGAAAAATGTCTTTAAATAACCCTCACACACCAGGGTTACCCCTTGGTGGCATCCTCTGAGCCACGGTCGAGCGGAGGTTCCAGAGTAAGGAAGAAGCCTTGACGGAAGTGGACTACTTGTGTCCCTCCCTCCCATTTTGGACTCATGCTGCCTCATTAGGGTAAACAACATATTTTCAAAAAACCTTCGCCAGCTATGTGCTGTATGTATCCGTATTTCCTATATGATTTCAAATGAGCACGCAGTGAACTACGTGCTAACAGGAGTGGTATCAGGGAGTATATTTTTTTCCTTGGTCCTGAAGAATAGCCTTGGGGTAGGGCTAGAAACATGTCGACCAGTGAGACTCAAGGACATTACACCTTTGAGTCTCCATTTTTTAACCATACCGGATAGAGGTCCAAATAAAGAGTATTTTTTCCAACTAGCCAGGTATTAACTACTACCTTTTTCATCCGTATTAGCCAAAGACTATCAGTGTTCCAGCGTACCTGTAGGTCGCAGCACGGCCGTTCCGCAGCGTGACGGGAAGAACCCAATGATGAAGCATGCCACCAAGGGGTAACCCTGATGAGTGAGGGTTATTTAAATACATTTTTCTACCTTCCAGAACTCCTGAAGAGGAATAAAATTAGGCATCTAAGGATGGAGTGACTCTATGTGTTTTCAAAAACGACTGTTAGGAGGATGAGTGCCTCCTACCTCCTACCTCCTCCACCTCCTTTCTTTGATATTTCAGATAACAACTACCCTGAACAGCCAACCCTTAGAGAGCAATAGATTTTGCATTCTCTGTGTAAAGATAAATGTGGCAAAAAAATGCAAATGGAGGCTTTTAAAAACTACAGCAGATCCGAGTGCACCCAAAAAAATTATCTAGAGTGGATAGACACTCCAATTATACAACGCGGGTAGATTCTGGTTTGTCACAACTGCCGACTCATTCGATTTCAGTTTCCAAAAGATCTTCTGATGTATTGTACAGAACATTAACAGCTGCTTCTCCAAATTACTATGAATTTTATAGACAACCAGAAATGCTTTGTGTGCAATCTGCTTTCATAAAATGCTGCATGTAATGTGGGCTTGTCTTCTAAGCCTTTAGGCTTGAAAAGAGAGTTTTGAATTTAAACAAGGCTGGAGTTATGATAATGGTTCTCGATTACAAGTAAAGAGCTCAGTGGGTTAGAACACGAAGCGGGAGTGCTGCAGCGTGCTGTTTAGCGGCTACAGTGCTTTTCAAACTTTAACTTCCTGCCCAGGCATGTCCCATCACTTAATGTCTTGAGAAACTACCCCTTACATATAACTCCCTGTCTGTCTTTCCAGGCCTTCCCCTGCCAGGCTTTCCTCAGTCAGAGCCTCCCCCAGAGAGACCTTCCGGAATCAGATCTGACCGTCAGATATTTCCATACTCAGACCTTCCCTCAGTTAGCCCTTTCCCAGCCACACCTTCCACCATGCAGACCTTCATACAGTCAGATCTTCTCACATCCACAACTGCCAGGTCATACATTTCCTTAATCAGACTTGGATTCAGATGTTCTTACAGTTGGAACTTTCCCCAGTCAGACCTTCACCAGGGCCGGGCTGGGAACCAAAACCGGCCCTGGCAAAGTGCTTGGCCGGCCCCTGCCCCCCCTCCAGGGGTTGGGGGTGCCAAAGAGCTCTTTGCCAGGGCCGGTTTTCGGCCGATTTTGTTACAGGGCCGATTTTGCTGCTATGCTGCAAAAACGGTCCTGTAACAAAATCGGCCCCCAGGGGCTCAAAACCGGCCCCCACCCGTGCGGCGCACCGGGGGATTGCCCGGTGCCTGCAACGGCCAGTCCGGACCTGACCTTCACACAGCCAGATCTTCGCTCAGTCAGACCTTCACACAGTTAAATATTCCCCCATTAAGAGCTTCCACCAATCAGAGCACCCTTAACTATACATTAGCCTAGACTTGTTATGTTTCTCCAATGCTGGAGGGCCGGATCCATGCCAGATTTTTAAGATAACTACATTTATCTAAATGTGGATATGCTAAAAATCTGGCATGGATCCATCCTCTTGGACCGACATTGGAAAGAGGATGTGGTCTCACGGCTTGAGCTGCTGACTTTGGAACTGAGGAACCAGGTTCGAGCTTTGGCGTCACCTCAACATCCTGTGATTCTGGGCAAATCACGTAATCTCCATGTGCCTACCAAAAAATGAATGTGTCCTTGTGTAACATAACTGGTGCTCATGTAAATCTCTCCAATACCTACGGATCGAGTTCGCGCTATATAAGTCTGCAAAATAAAACAAAATCCCTGCCCTACACAGATGTTTCAGCAGTTAGAGTTTTCCCCAGTCAGACATTCCTCCAGTTCAATTATATATTCCCCCTTTAGAACTTCTTTCAAAAAGAACTTACCCCAGACAGACTTTTACACAGTCAAATATTGCCACTGTCAAGACTTTACATATTTTCTCAACTACCTACTCAGTAGCTGCTCCCATACAACCACAGGGACTGATACGTTTCTCTTATTCTCATTCCTTGATGTTAGAATACGTACAGATGGTAAAAGGATTTCCAGCTTGCCAGGCAAAATGACATTTTGCCATTTGCCGCTCCCTTAGCCGCAGCTTTTTTTTAGGTATCTTCTTGTAATATGGCGCACTCAAATGGCTATTTGTTCTGGAGCTGCCTGCAGTGCCATTAAGCACTGGCCCTCACTGCACGTATACCGTACCATTGTTCATAGGTATAAAGGCAGTGTAGTTCCGCAGTGCCACTAGGGAATTCTTAAGGTGCAATCATTTACCAGAAGCTAAAGCAGGTTGTTTATCAGCAACCATGTCTTCATGAGTGTTCTGGCCCCTATCCAAAACTAAATCCGCCGCACTGCACAGTACAACACAGATCAGGGAGAAACAATTTCATAATTTAAACCTTTAGCCTGTAGATCCTGTCCCATAACTCCCCTCGCGAGGGACTCCTGCCTTCAACTGCAGAGTCACACATCACGCAAAAACATGGCTGCCAGGGTCACACAAATTAAAACAGAAACAGAAGCTGCCGGATTTACATCTGAAGTGAGAAATGCTGTCTCCTGGGAAGAATTAGTCACATTAGCTGACAGAACTCCCAGGCAGACCGTAAAACATGTGAATATTCACACCAGTGGATTCAACTTCAATTACTAAACAGTAATGAAATCTTTGCAATTTCAACATTTAGGGCTCGATTCACAAATCGGTTGTAAAACTCGCGATGCATAGGCGCACGCTGCCGCATTGCGGACATTTTCAACTTTCAGACAGACAGAAATCCTGGTGTAAATTCTCTTTTACAAACCATTGCTAAGCTAGACATTTAACAAATCTCTACTGATCGCACACAACGGAGCACAATCAAACAACCATACACACCTGATTGAGTGCACCTTCTTTGGCCCTCGAAGAGGCACCCGTGTTGAGAAGGAGCTTAAATGCTATATTAAAGGCAAGCAAGCACAATAGCAGCGCTGATAGTATAATACAACACTTTTTAATTTTTTTTTACATATAGCGCCAACACGACCCGAAGTTACCAGAACGCTTTACGTGAGCACCAGCTACATTACAGAGGGACACATTCATTTTGTTGGGTAAGGGGAGATTTAGTGATTTGCCCCGAATCACCGGATGTTGAGCTGTCACAGGATGTTGAGTGTCCCTGCCGAGACTCGAACCCGATTCGCAGCTTCGAGGTCTACCCTCTAAACATTTGGCCACACCCTTTCACGTAAAAGAACATTTGTACCAGCGTAGTGTTATTGGAATCTTTAGTGCTTTTGGAATCTGCGTGCCTTTTATGGTTCTTGGGTACTTGTTTACCAGAGCCAAAGTAGCCTGTTGGCATTGCATTCAGTTGTGATCCAAATTATTCAGGATTTTGAGACATAGCACTAACCATGGACGGTGAACTCCGCTCCGTTCGCAGAGTTTTTAGCACTCGACACAGTTCGCAGAGCAGAGTTTTTTTCCTTGCTTGCGCTCTTCAATGTCAAATTGGGGAGCGCAAGCAAGGAAAATCCACCTCCTGGCAAGATTTTTCCTTGCATACGCTCGCCAAGTTCTAGTTGGTTAGTGGGAGCAAGGAAAACAACCTCCTAGCATGATTTCTCAATGTGGGAAGTCGGATTTCTCAAGGCGAAAGGTCGCAGCAGTTCGCAACCGCTCACGTTTAGAAACCTTCCATTCGCGTTGAGAAAGCTGAAGCTCGAGTAGAAAATCTACTTGGGCAGCAGAAATGAAGCTGCGCCCTCTTGCACTGCGCTTGGTGCTGTTCGCAATGATTTTACGGCACAGGACAAACTCCCAGCGATCAAAATCACTGCAAACAACATGACCCTAATGCACTCCTCTGCTTGCGGAACGCTGAGTCACGCTGCAGTGTTTTTTTGTCACTTTGCGGAGATACATAGCACCTGTATGCCTAAAGTCAAAACCAGTCAGGCCAGCATACGAAAGACCTTGTAACTGCTGAGTAATCTTGTTTACCTACGGGGCGAAACTTAGCTGTGAAAAACGCATCCTACTAGTGTTGGGCTCAAGGTGAAATCCATTTTACTGCAACTTTTGAGTGGTCCTTGCTCAATTTGTATTGCTGAGGAAACCATGGCTTTTTGATGACTGACTTAGAGATTCCATGCCCTCTTGATGTGAAGGTGCAAGGCTGGCACTTTCATAAGGCGAGGTATGGCAGCAGCATCAGTGAGACATCACATGGTAGCCCCAGATTACAAGATAAGGCATGAATAATTGAAAACAAAATTGTTAGCAAAGTAGAACGCAGCAGCTGGGCACTCCAAAAATACAAATATATAAATAATAATTATGATTTAAAATCACAAACGTGGAATAGCGGGTGCAGGTAAGCAACAGGAACTGGGCAGGATGGCGGTAAGCAACAGGGAGTCTGCAGGAGAGGATAAGTAACAGAGAGTGGGTGGGATGGGGAACAAATAGGGAGATGGAGGGGGAAAGTAGTAGGGGTGGGAGGAACTTGCGGTGTTTCACTCTGCGTAATTCTGAGCAGTTAGATAAAAACTCCTTGAGATTCTGCATAATTCCCCAAGCGGGTGGAATTCAGCACCTTATGCTTCCCTCGCTGATTTTTTTGCGTATTGCACCACAAAGTGCACCACAGGGTGCTGCTTCTTTCTGCTGCTCATGTAGATTTTCTACTCGAGTGGCAGCTTTCTCAACGTGAACTATCGCAAATTGCTGTGACTGCCTGCATTAAGAAATCTCGTTGGGAGGCATTCTAGTGCCTGGTAATTGCGCTAGGGGATGCAAATTTTCGCTCGCCAACTTAACGTTAGCAAGCCGTGTGCGAGAAAGAACTCTGCCATGCCGCGGCTGACGGAGTTTTGCCGTAACTGCGCATTCCAAGAGGAGCAGAAATTTTGCCCACCCCCCGGAAGGAGCACATAGGGAAGAGAGCAACAGCGAGTGCCAGGGGAGAAGCACACGAGAGAGAAAGAGAGCAGCACATGAGAGTCAGAGTAACACTGAACAAAGGAGAGAGATGGTAAACACAAACTATCATTGAGTGCTTAACCAAAAAGAAAGAAGCATTGGCAAAGCAGTTGTTGCAATGTGTCCCACAAATATTGAACAAAGCCAAGTACCACTCGCATCCACAAGAGCTATTTGGCTTTTTCAATGTTTTTGTGGGGGGCGGAGGATTGGAGGGGGCAGGGGGAACTGTGGAGGGATAGCAACACAACAGACATGGGGGGATGGTGGGGTCTGACAACACGAGGGAGGTTGGGGAAGGAGGGAGGAAGCAGCAACACCAAGGGAGGTGTGGTGTAGGATGAAGGTATGAGAAATGGAGCAGCAACACAACTGTTTGTGGAGAAATGAGGGGGACAAGCAACACAAGAGAAGTATGTGAAAGGAATGAGTGAACAGCAACATAATGGAGCGGAGGGTGGGGCAGCAGGAGCATGGACGGTGGGGGGAGAGAGGGACTGGAGACACACCAAAAAAGTGCGGATACAAAAAAGTATAGCCCTAAAGAAGATGCCGCAAACAAAACACCAACCACCTAGGTTAAAGTGAGTGCATAGATTTTTCAGATTCCCTGTATGAAAATCCATTTGACACCAGTTAGTAAATTCCTCAACATATTCTTTTTTTCCGTATGATAGGACATTTAAATTAGCTCCACCTACACAGGTTCCTACATGATGAACCAACCAACCTTGCCTAGCATGTCAGCTCCACCTCTACATCCATTGTCAATAGCGGGCCTTCTCACTCTTGGTGCCTATTTGCAATAAACATAAAAGAAAGCAGGAATAATGCGTAGCCTCCGGCTACCTCCGGGACTAAGGGATAAAATTTGGCAGTGCGTAGAGAAAGTAATGGCTGAGACTACGTTGTACTTTGTCTAAACGTAATCTTCAGGGGACATTTAGGGATAGAACCTAGAGCCTCTACGTTTATTGCCTCATTGAGCGATGATTGCCACCAACATTATCCTAAATACACATTAATCTGAAAAGGGCAGTTTTTTTGCTAATTGCAAGTTTTCCCCCCAGTCCTCGTCAGGCAATGTGTCCAAGGCTAGATGCCCTACCATAAACCCAGTATGCTTATTGCACCCCTGGGCGGCAATTTTTCAAAAGGGATCTTCAAGAGGAGTGTTTTTTGCGCTTCTGCCTATCCTGCATAATCTCCATTACCTGCAAAATTTGCTCCCAGAGGACGAGTTGGGACAGCTGCGGAAATCGAAGAGAGATTAAGAGAAACAGAAATCACAAAATATATATGCCTCTGCATATGTTAAAAGAAAAGAAAGGTTAAAAAGAAATAGATCACCTTGTTTAACCTCTTCGACGCTGATGACGACTCCCGGCCATCATGAGTCAAGGTGGGCGTGTGCTGATGACGGCCGGGAGCCGTCATGGCCATGCCCGCGATTGGAATACTCAGCACGGCGGTGGAATTCGCGCGGCAGTGATGAGGTTAAGGTCTTGGAAGTCTCATTCTTAGTGGACCTCTGTACCTGAGCAAGAGCAGTGATTTATATGGGCATGTTCTGTCCAGAACGGAGTACCTGCACTTCTTTAATGTGAAAGGGAGAGCACCTGCACTTTTTAGATCTGCTGCAATGCCTTTAATGGGAGAGTACTGGCACTTTTCAGGGAGCAAACAGGTACTCTGAATATCAGCACTTTTGCATTTCCATTTAAAGTACTGGGCAAGAAAACTGACATGAGAGTGGTATGCAAAAGGTTCATTCCTTTATGAAAAATGTTACATAAATTGCACGAATCGTGCAAAATGGGGAATATTTACAAGAAAAAGCCAAAGCGCAGTGTTAGGCCAAATTTGGCAACACCACGCTCTGGCATTTTCAAAATGCAGGGATGCACCGTATTTACAAAACTACAGCGCACCTCTGCTCTTCCCCTAGCACTGGTGCTAAAAAAGCTGCCTAGCGCAGGCACCCTTGAGCCATGGAGTGATTGTTTATGTGCAGGAAGGGACACCTTCCTGCACATAAACAATCAATAATGGCGATGGGCTCTTCCTATGTGTGCTGCAGAATGCAGCACACATAGAAAGATTCTGCAACACACATAGAAAGAGAAAAAACTAGGAGAAATCTTTAAGTTCTCCTCGTATCACCATTCTAGGACTAGGTATTACCTGGCCTTAGTTTTTGGCACTGCCCCAGCCTTGTAAATCTGGGGTAGCATCAAAAAGCAATGGGTGTTGGCATGGGACGCCCACAGCAACACCCATCACCAGCCCCTTTGCCGTAGCAGGCTGCAGTGGTAAAGGGCACATTTACAAGGTGGCGTTAATCCACTTTAAGTGGTTTAGCACTACCTTGTAAATATATGAGAATGGCGCAACGCTACTGGAGCATCAAAAAAAGTGACGCTCCGTTGGCATTAGGTGCTTGTAAATATGACCCACAGTTTGCTGGTATCATGCATGCAATTTCAAACAAGGACATACCTGACACAAATAGTCACGTGAGACACGGGCAGAAGACTGATTCAAGCAGCAAATGTCTCCGGTAATACATTTTCTGAGCAAGTCGAGGAAAAAATGATTAAAAATTGCCCAATGCATAGTTCTGTGAACTTTGCAAATTTTGCACATGGCGAAATGTGCTACTTTCACAAGCATAATTAACATTTTGCTTATACCTGTTGTTAATCAAACACAGTGAAAATTATTTCCAAAGTCTTTTATATTTTGAGTCTAATGTTTGAATTGCTAAATATATTCTTCATATCCGGAAGTGTTTTTTAGGTCGAGCCTGGGCAGCGCATGCGCTGCTCTACAAGTCATGCTGTATTGGAGTATGTACTTGAAGCCCTACCCACTCTCCGTCCATATTTGTCATTGGCTTGTGTCATTGTCCATCGTAAATGCTGTCTTCTGATTCATTATTAGGCTTGTTAGTCCCTCCTTAGTACAGCCTTGTCTTTATTTGTAACCTCCCATGAGGCCTGCCCATTTGCTTCGGTTGTTACACAGTACGTCTTCTTTAGTCTGTTAGCACTATTTTCTTTCATGAGTTTCTCTTACTGCAGAAGGGTCTCCCGTGCACAGTTGTGACCACATGCTTGTTTATTTAACTTGTAGCAAACTGTGAGCTCGTCAGGGGCCGTGGGCAACAGAAGGGGGCAACTCAGCGATGCCTTCAAGCATTTGGAATGCAATAGGTCTCGCATTCGCGAGAGTTTAAGCTATTGGCATTGTAAATGAAAATGCCTTTTATTTATGTTTTAAAAACCAAAACCTAAATAAAAGGCATTGTCATCTACAATGCCAATATCTCAAACTCACGTAAATGCAAGACCTATTGCATTGCAGATGCTTGTTTTATTCCGGTAACAAGCAGACTGGATATAGCCCGAATAGCATTGTTACTGCCCTCTCAGAGCTCGTACATTTTCTGTTGAATTTAATAAGGCAGCGTTTTAAATTTAGCTTGTGCAGAAAATGTGAGAATGCTACCTCTTTCTAGATGTGCGTGTTGCAGGCACGACATGACGCAGACAACCATTCTTGCACCAGCTCAAAGTCATGTGAAAACACAGCAGGCGAACACACAGCATATGGCCTTCCCCTTTACTCTGCACTTTTGTAGAGCAATGGTTGTTACTACCTAATTGGTGCCAACACATGCAGAAATATGTCCTGTTTCTGCCAGCGGGGCAGTTTAAGTGACTGTAGGGAAAAGCACACAGCGCACAGTGCTTGAGACAGTAGGACACACTGGATGCCATTTGAATACACCAGGGAGCTCAGACACGCCTTACATAACACCTCAACATCAATGTGATACTCTTAAGCAAGGGCTTCACATGATATTTATTTATTTATTTGAGTTTTATATAGCGCTAGCCAGACCCGAGGTATCAGAGCGCTTTACATGTTATACAGCACAAACTAGACTTATAGCACAGCTGACTTTTTTCTATGATGATCAACAACTAGGTTTAATTTCAAGCAGAGCCACTGGAATTATATGATTTTGTGGCTGCAGCGTTTTCTGCATGGTTATGGATTTGCCACATTTGCTACATAATGCATCTTCTGCTGCATGATCTTCAGATGTTAACATAAAAATTGTTTCTAGCTTCAACGGGCCAAAAGTTACTAAAAACATGGCTTCCACTGGGCACGTTGCTACCCAGTGGAAGGCCCTCCGCACAGTTCCTCCAGTCACCTTTCTGTTGCTTATTGTTGTATATGGGTATCAAACTGGTACTACTAATAATCAGCGGCGGCTCCTCTGCTAAGGCAGAGGAGCATCGCCCCACTGCTCTTTGAGCAGTGCAATAAAGGAAAAATAAAATGATGGCAAAATGATGTGATTATCATTTCATCTTTCAGTGCGGACTCAGAGCCAGGTTAGGGTGGGGTGCGGCTGGACCAGGGGGAGTGGGAAATATGTGCACCATAAGTGTGCATGTCAGTTTGATTGGCTGTCTTAGCACCTAGCATTTCTCCAACCTGCTGTAATGCACATCCGGGTGGTGACTGTCCCAGGCGCTGCATGAGCACTCAAACAAGCCGCTCAGACCAATCACAAGGCTGATGTCATGCTGGTGACAGCAGCGTTGTGATTGGCTTAGGCGAGTCTGGGAGCATGTGTACTTCCGTTCCGTGCTTCTGGGAAGAGATGAGGACTGAGGAGAGGTGGCGGACTTTCACAAGTAAGTGTTATATTTTTTTTTATTCCCTGCCTCACCACCCCCATTCCGCAGCGGCCGCCACTGGTACTAATGAGTTGAAATCTTTGCCTAGATAGTGTTAATATGTAAAAAGTACAAATGATAATACACAAAATGTGCCATGTAATGCCGCATATTTAGCCTTTTCTTGATGCATAAATTAGTCAACCCTGCCTCATAATGTGGCCTGAGTGGTGTTTATGTATACGAATATACATTTGTGTAAACCACAATTAGTGAGTCTTCTTATTTCAGATATTTTTTGGTTTTCCTATGCCAAGGACTTCTTGCCTCATTTTTCCCCCGGGAGACTGGTTGAAGTAGAAAATGTCTTGAATCTGTGAAACTGTTGTGTGCCACAACTGTATGTACTGTGTCACCAAAGTTTGTCACATGACGTCAGAAAATGTATGGGAAATAAACAGAACATGTATTTTGTATGCCTTTTGCACATGAGAGTATTAATTGTGCACAGTGTTCATGCAGAATGCCACCCAAACATATGTCAGGTTGTGAACATAATGAATATTTTGCATTAAAACAAATTTGCAATTTGCCAAGTCCAAATCAATACCATATTTCAGAGGAATTGTCCCAGAGAATTCATCCATACGCATATAAAGACACTGCTTAATTTGAGCCTGGGTTTCCGGTGCTCAGCACCGGCAATTAATCATCAACACAGGCACTTTTTATGAGCGCCAGTTAAGGACACATTCATTTATGGCAGGCACTGGGAGATTAAGTGAGTTGCTCAGAATCAGAAGATGTTGAGCTGATGCTGAGACTCAAACATGGTTCCCAGCTCCGAAATCGGCAGCTCTGGGCATTAAGCCACATCTGCCCCCATTTTCTTGGTTAGTAGTTGGTTCTGTTTTAGGCGGTGCTAACTGGAGAAATGGGTGGTGCAAGCTGCCTCCTGTTCTGAGAAATGGTGCTGATAAACATCATAACAAGAAGTCCCTAAAGGGCTCAACTGATATACCTCCGGTTGACTGGAAGGAATTTTCTATACTTGATTTACCTTTAAAATGGGCATAGTGTCTGAAGGTGCTCAAACTCTTAATGGCACTGCAAAACATATAAACTGGCAATCTATTTACAGCTGGCCCTCAATAACAATCCATTTTTAGGTCTGGAATTAGCCAAGACCTTTTGTTCTTAACAAAATAATATGTATAATATACTTATATGGGATTCCAGCCAGCTCGTTTGGCTCATTGGTCGGTTGGTGTGTCAGTCACGTTTCTGTTCTGCACGCCACATCATGGGGCCCCGGGTCAGTCCTCTTCAACCATTGAAACAATGGTGATGGTTGCGCAGAGTTCTGACAAAAATCTATAAACACAATCTGAATAGCTCCAAGGATAAGGTGATGACCACCTACCAACAACCAGAATGGTAGTGAAGAACAATAACATATAAGCTTAACAAACAGATTATATCCCGAGCTAAGGGCACACAAACAGTGGGGTGTCTTCAAATAATCACAAGTAGAGTGATCTTCATTTCTCCATTTTATTCCATTGATAATCTTCTCATGAGGTCTAGCCGCCAACACGTGTTTCGTCTATAGTGGTATAGACCACATACTTCTTCAGGGCAAATGCTAGATTGTTGATAGTCTGTCCACGCGAAAATTATATCATATATATTTGAAAGTGCCGGTTAGCGTTATTCTCGACAGATTACTCTATGTCTGAGATCAGATATAAATTTTGAACTCTTCACGACACCGAAGTACCTATACTGACAGAGTGAATCAATCATATTCACTCTTTTAAATTTTGGCGGCACTTTCAAATATATATGATATAATTTTCACGTGGACAGACTATCAACAATCTAGCATTTGCCCTGAAGAAGTCTATGGTCTATACCACTATAGACGAAACACGTGTTGGCGGCGAGACCTCATGAGAAGATTATCAATGGAATAAAATGGAGAAATGAAGATCACTCTACTTGTGATTATTTGAAGACACCCCACTGTTTGTGTGCCCTTAGCTCAGGATATAATCTGTTTGTTAAGCTCTTCAACCATTGGCTTGCCCCTCTGTGAGTGACAGCGTTCACCTCTTGCACTCCGGCACAAAAATTGTCCACTTGTACGGTTTTATCAAAATAGCATTCAAAATCATTGGCAAAGTCAAAAGTTGGCAGACGATGCTAGAGCTATTGGCTTCACCAATGCTTGTTAAAAAAATTGTTAATACTAGATTAATGCAGGCAGCATAAAACGGCAACTCTCGTTTTTTCCTCCGCAATGAGAGCCATCAGATTACAGCCTCGGTGCTGCGCTTTATCCTCTGGAACAGCTGCCATCCCTTCATAAACACTATTTACAGTGTTAATCAGAAGTGAATTTTATGAAGGGCTGATACTGTTTAATGCGTCCTGTCCTTATGCTTACAGCATAATCCCAATTATACAGTAAACGCATCCTTTCTGAAATGGAGTATATGTGGGCCGGTGGGACTGCCGATTACTCAAATCTAGGCATGGATGCTTATGGAGCTGTAGCCGGCAGGCCTCAGACGTAATTAGTCAGCCATGATATGCAGCTGTAAATAACAGAACAGAGGGGAAAAAAAGGGCAAAATCTATAGGGAAAAAGATGAGCGGCGCATCTACTGGGGTAAATATGGTTCGAGATAATCAGTCCACAAAGTCACACAGAAACCTTTTAAAATATGTATGCTTTCCTTCTTGGTTACCTGGTAGGTTTTGAAGCCTACTTCCCTAGGAGAGGAGCTATGCAAATATTTGTATATCAAGTGTCTCCTCAGCCTTCAGCCTGTTAATTGCTGCACGCTGGCCCGCTTCCACAAGAAGAAGCATTGGCGAAGCCAACAGGTCGCCCAGATACGAGATTTGCTGGCTTTGACAAGGTGTTTTTTAGCCATGTTGTACAGCAGCATGGCTAAAAGTGAAACAAGTTACTATGATGTGGTCAATTCTGATCCCTTCATAGCACTTGTTTTTTTTGTCCCAAAATGGAACAGAGTATCAAAGCGTATAGCATCAAGATGGACAGTGATGTGTGTGTGGAGGTACCTAGGAGTGCACATGCTGTTTCTAGTAGAAGGCAGCAAAGTGAGAAAAAAGAGATGGTGCATTCACTCCAAGCATGCAGATTGACCCCGATCCTTGAGTATTGGTCAGGGGCACAAAAATCATGTCACCGCACTAAGGGCCATATGTAGGTAGGCGTTTGCGATTCGCAAATGCCGAAATTCGCTGAATTTTGGCGTTTGCGAATCGCCCCTTTGGTATGTAGGTGGCACTTAGCAAAATAAGGAATCGCAAAAATTGTGATTCCTTATTTTGCTTATAGCATTTAAGGAATCGCAATTTTGCGATTCCTTAAATGCTATGTAGGCGTGCCTTAAAAATTGCGATTTTGGCATAAGGAATCGCAAAATACCACCTACTTCAAGTAGATGGTATTTTGCGAGTTCCTTTAAAAATGCATTTTTTCTAAAAATTCAAAGTGCCATGTGGCGCACAGACATGCCCTTAGGGCATTTATGTGCGCCACATGTACTTACAGGCACATTCAAGGGGTGCAACAGGTGTCCTTTGAACACCCTGGCACCCTTGGAATTGCGATTCTCAAATTGCGATTTCCTCACAGAAAATCGCAATTTGAGAATGTATCCCCATTCATTCCTATGGACCTTTTGGCAATTCGCAATTTGCTAATCACAAATAAAGAATGTTAGAGATTTGCAAAACAATTGCAAATTATTACCTACATTCCATTTTGCTATTCTCAAATAGCGATTCCTTAAAAATCGCTATTTGAGAATCGCAAAATGGAACTTACCTACTTATGCCCCTAAGTAGCAAGCTTGATTCCCCATGCTGCGCATATTCTCAATTTCAAAACATGAACACACTTGAAAGCACCCAATACAACTGAGCAGCAAGCCACAGTCAAGGATTTCTCATAGCTACGTGGGTGGGATGGGATAACTGAAGTAGTCTTCTGTGAAATTATCTTGGATCGTGCAGATGGCAGGGTTCGGAGAGGCCCCACTCCTGCGAAAAGCACACTTTGGCAATCTGGTGCAAGACTGACTGAGTAAAGCAGCGTTCACGTTGAGCTTGGGGAGATGAGGCAGTGAAGGGACATTGCGTGAGGCAACAACACACAAGCTGGAGAAGGAGAAACAGAATGCAAAAGAGCAGGAAACGGAAAGATACCCACTTACAGGAAGTGGAAATTTGTGCCATATCTGGGCCCAGCCGACACGTATTTCCCAGGATACTTTCCTACTCAGCAGACAGAGGTAGTAGTAGACTGCACACAAAGGAGTTCCCAGCTATTGTTTCTTTTTTTTTTATTCTAACTCGCCCCTTGCGCGTAATCTGTTCCCTCAAAGGAGTCCTGACAGTCCGCTTTCATCTGCCTGCAGCTGTGGAATGCGAGACGAAGCGCTCACGTGCCCCACCTGCCTCCCTGATGTCATGCTCAAGTTCCAAGGTCACCACAGCCATCAGGTTTGTCTGAGGAGGCACGGATGCCCCTGTCACAATGACCACCTAGGCCCAGGTCGGTGCCACGGCAAATACCCCCAGAGCGCAGCCCTGTCTGGAGCAGGTGGGGCAGAAGAAGAAATGACCTTCAGTGTTTTTATTGCCCAGGGGGTGGCTCAAATTCCTACTAAGAAAGATGTGCTATTCCAACAATAAATCCAAATTAGAATTTTTAAACATGGGTGGCGCATGGTGCGCACTAAAGCCACTCTGCTTCCAGCTTTACTGCGCCAATAGAGTGTTTATTGGCTGTAGGACTCTCTACAGATGGTAATAACAAAACATGACAGGAATTAATAGAACAAGAACCCAGCTTGTGTGTTTTTATGTCTCGGTATCAAAGCAAGAACTAGGTCACAGTCAGGATGTCATTTTAGTAGGATCATCCTTTGTAGTGCATGACTGTCTACTGAGAAGAACCGTAGAGAAACAGGGCGAGATGCTATTCAGAGAGCCACCCATCTTACAACGAGGAACAAGCACTGCCAAAGCCCGTAGGTCTGGGTGTAAAGTGTTAATGCATGTACTGTTAGCATATTAGAGAAACACACTGGAGAGGGAGCCAGCAGCTATAGAGAGCTACTGTTGTGGACTCTCATGCAGTTTAATACCAGCACGCCAGTGGGTGCGGAAGAATACACCCGGCATACAACAGCATTTGATGAGAGAAGATTATTACTCCATTAGACAAAGCCAAAACATGATTGAAAAAGTATCCAGCCAATGGCTGCAAGAGGCTTGATGAAGAACGCCTGTGATTGAGAGAGGAGAATCCAATGCCCACTCTATGTATATTGTTGGCAACAGGTCAGTTTAGGCAGTGCTGTCAAAACCCACATCTTAAAACAGGTTGTCAAGGAGGTATGCAAAAATCTAGTTGTCAGGTTGGGATAAGACCTTAGATGGCTGGATCTCAAAGCTAACAATTTAACTACTAGACAATATTTCCACACAGAGCACCTAAAGTGTCTTTTTTTTTAAGCCTAATAAAAAATTTTACCATTTCATGCTATGCACTCGGGGGCTTATTTGCATGCTTATCATTAGTCCTGGGTGGTGAACTCGGCTACGCTGCGGAGTTAGCAGAGTTTTCTGCACTCTGTGCTCCGTGGAGCTCGCACAGTTCAGAAAACTCCGCTCCATGTAATGCAGTGGAGTGTTTTACCCGCTCACGCTCACCAGCGGTAAGTTGGCGAGCGAAAACTGCCACTCGGGTAGAATTTCTGGATCAGGAAGATCAGCATGAACGGCAGTTCGCTCTGCAATTCGCCACTTGTGGAACTCCAAAGAGTTTTTTTGTCACTTTGCGGAACTCTGCGAACTTCGCCCAGGCCTACTTATCACATAAAAAGTGACGCACCGGCAGCGCAAAGTGCTTTTAAATTACCCCTCTGTCTTTTTAGCACACGATAAACATATGGCTCTGCCTTAGTATGTTCAGAGTTTACTCTGCAGTTATATTATGCACACAATTGCTGCGTGCCAAATATCCATTATTTGTGAACTTTCTTCTTCTCTATTCTGCTACAGCACTATGAAGGGCTTTCATTACGAGCCGGCTCTTTAACACCTTGGCCACAGCTGGAATTCCGCGCCGGTGCTGGACATTCCGATCGCGGGCGTGGTCATGACGGCTCCCGTCCGTCATCAGTACAAGCCCATCGTGACTCATGACGGCCGGGAGCCGTCATCAGCACCGAAGGGGTTAAAACACATTTAAATAATTAACCAATGTCGTAATCATTGTCACATGTGAGTTACTCATTTCATCCTGTGCCACTATTGAGCTGTCTGTCACCTTACCAAAACAGCAGAAAAAAATATGATAGGATGCACCAGTTTACATCAATGCTTTGCTACTGTAAGACAGCTCAGTGGGTTGAGAACCGACAGCGGAAACCTGGGCATTGCTTGTTGATCGCAGCTTACAATTCTGCTGTAGTAAATCAGCCTTTCATCCTTCTGGCACACAACAAATATATATATAATGTATAGCTCGGAAGTAATAAGCAGTAAGAAATATCATGGCTATGATGGACACTTCATCTGCCTAATACCACAGCGATACAGAGTACACCAGACAGAGAATAATAAATAGAAAACATTAATTCTACCCATTAGGCATTAAGTACCTCATCCTGATTGGTGTATTTCGGATGGAAACTTAAAAAGAAACATGCCCTTTCCTCCTGAATAAAGCTAACTTTATTTTTTCCGAAATGTCACAAAATAAATAAAGTCAATTAGTACAAAATATGCTAGTTTATCACAAAACTCTGCTCATATAGACAGAATGGAAGCCAGATGGTGGGTGAAGTATGCCATTTATGCTGGCTGCTGGGATATCTTGCGCGTATCCTTAACGTCTTGACAATCTGCCAAGGTAGAAGGCAGAATGCAAATATCTCAGGGGCGGCTTGATTATGCAGAGAGGTGTACTTTCACCTCCAGGATGGGCTGAAACTTTGAAACACATTATGTGAGATGAACCTCGATTAAAGTGTTTGGGAGGCCAGTCACGCAGCATTCTGGGAGAAGGATCCAGGAAATTGAATTTGATGGCACTGTGGTGCGGACACAACACACTCACTGTTGTGGTTGCTTACCATATCAAATGTGTGTTGAAACTAGTGTAAGAACAAATTCTATGGTAGAAGCTTTCTTAGTAACTCATCTATTTCATACCATCACGGAATGATGAGTGAGGAGCACAATTGAGAATTGAGGGGTACGTCTGATAAGAGGGTATAAAAATTGAGGAGGTAAGAAATGGATGCAGATGATGAATAAGCAGGGTGGGGTAGCTGGCACGTATGTGTACCGGTGGGCAGCCGGGCAACTAAATTGGGTGTGTGCATGCAGGTAAGGCGAGTGGCTCTGCGTGCTGCAGACTCCAGGAAGTTTCCCTAACTAATCCTGGCGCTACTCTCACCAGCATAAGAGCAGCACCAGGATTGGATGGAGCATCCTGGTTAGACATTCCTTCAGGCCCTTTAGGCCTGTGCTTTGTCTCCACCCAGCTGTCTAAGACAGCTGAGTGGAGAGCTGCAAAGTGCCCAGTCACTTTGGCTAGCTCAAGATAGCCGGCCAAAGGGACATGCGCACTTTGGAGGGTCCACCTTGCTCCTTCAGTCCTCCTCTGCTGCCAATCGGCAGCATAAGAGGGCACGCCCCCCACTAATCTCGACTGCCGGCTGCTGTGCTGCTAAACATGAAAAATGGCAATGAAATTATTTCCTTGCCATTTCATTTTTTAACGTTTGGCATGGCAGCAGGCCGGGGGAGATGACCCCTCACCCTCAGGAAGAAATTGTTGCTGAAGTACGGGAAGTAAAAGGGCAGACAAGAAGAATGAATGAGAAGTACACTGACTGAAGAGGTAAGAAATTGGGGGAGAGTGATGAATAAGTACGGGTAGTAAAGGGGCCGGACAAGAAGAATGACTGACAAGTATGAGAGTATGTCTATTTTCCACGCACTTCAGAAGGAATCCGCATTTTAACTCCATCTTCTTCCTAAATAGAGTCCGATTTAAGGACAACTGGAAAAATAGGTCACAATCCATGCATGATTTTTTTGAAGGCAGTAGGTCGGGATTCACTGCTTTGAAGATCTGACAAGTGTGGATATAAATATTCTTGCAGCCCTGATCAGAGGAAGCCTATTGACCCTCTTTATTTAGACTCCTAGGTGGCCCTTGACAGGACACAATATAAGCTATGTCAATTTGAGGACCTCTCCGCAATTGAGGAAAAGCCGTAAGTGGGATTAAATTCTTCATACAAAATATTCACCGTAGTCTCCTAACTTTTGCATGTCATTCGTTCATAACTTGGGGATCCATACAGCACTGCGCTGTTCCCCTTATTTTTTTCTGTTTATTTTTGGCTATTATAATAAATTGTCAATATCCGTGATCTGAAGGCATATCCCTGTTTTTATGAGATTGGATCTTTGTTTGCAGGTTCAGTTCATCAATAAGGCATTTACAGGGATCATTAGCCTTCCGGATCACATTCAAAACTGGCATCCAAGGTAAATACTTTCAAACCTATAATGATAAGAAAGCTGAGTCTAAACAACTAAATATGTGGCAGGAAAAACTGAACATCTGCAGTAAGTTAAGTCCCATTATTACCAGCATCAGAATCATACAAAGCTGAAGGTATCATTTGACTATAGTCTTAACATAGGAGGAGGAGTGCAAGAGGTGGTGACGGTCACAGTATGATCTCGGCATGCCTGGAGACTTTAGGTCACTACACTGTAGACATGTCCCAAAATGACTGATTCTTACCTCAGGGACCACTTCTGAGTACAAGAGTCAATGGAACACTTGGTCTGGAATTCTAGTTTCCTACCAATATTCCTGCCTCTCTAGTAGACCATTAAGACTTCTCAGGTCAGGAATAAAGAGTTACAAAAGGCGAGTTATGGAACTAATCGTTTATTTGCTACATGCTTTTCATGAATTCCAAGCTCATCTAATCTGTCCAATTCCAACTGCTCTCTGGAGGTGAAATTTGTGAGCGGGAACAAAGGAGTATTTACTGGGTGCAAGTCCACACCTGGTATATTTTTGATGGTGCGGGATGGTATAACCTCCGGAGGTGCCAGTCCATACAGTTCGGAATTTGATCCCTTAGTTTGGACCAATAGAATGTTTCCCTGTAGAGCATGCACTTGGAACAGAACAGAAGCTTTAGTTATTGCCAAACACAGCAGCTACCATAACAGAAGTGCATTAGTGGCTGCTACTGGACCCGGATGGTTGGGCGAGGCGGGGGGCAGCGAGGTGGGGGAACGATAAAAAGTTGAAAAAAACTAAACAAAAATCACTTATCTATGACGGCTGGACAGCCAGACGCCGCCTCTCCTCTGTTCTCTTCTTTCTGCCTCCGGTCCCGCAGCAGGATGCAGGAAGCAGCAGGAGGCACCCGGCTCCCAACCTCCCGATAGCCAATCACGATGCTGCAATGCAGCGTTGTGATTGGTCTGAGTGTGTGGATCGGAGCTCAGCCAGGGAATGGGGGCCTGTGCATGTTCTCCACAAAAGCTGTAATGCAGTCTGCATGGAGAAGATGTGAAGGGTGCATAACTGTTCAGGCCGGCCAAACAGCCATGTGCACTTAAAAGTGGGCAAACCACTTCTCCCCTGCTCTTCTATCGTCGGTGCAGCCCCGGCCCAAACGCAAAGCTGCAGCAGAAGGAAACGTAAAATGATAACGCAAGTTATTTTCATTTTATGTTTCCTTTACTTCACTGCTGCGAAGGAGTGGGGCGATGCTCCTTGATCTTAGCGGAAGAGCCGCCACTGCAGTAGTGTGGCCCATGTCGTGGAAATACCACCTTCGGCCAGCGACCTCTTGTGTTACTGATGAAGGGGCAGCTCCAACACAGAGTGCTGTAAACTGTCTGCAGCTTGGCTCATAGTGTCCCTCAGACCTGCTGCCACATCCACCGACACCGGCAGAGCTTCGAGGGCCCCCTTAGCCGAAACATCCCACTCTATGTACATCACTTGAGATTCCTTAAGTGTGGCGCGTCGGTGGTTGTCCACCTGCTGCAGAATACGAAATATACCCCCTGTGCAGGGCTCGAGTCGGGGTAACAAGTGGGTGGGCGGCATCCCCCACTTATTTTACCGGGAAGCTCGAAACACATTCACTCTTTGCCCTCTCTGGGACGAGATTGGAGCTCACGCGCTGGCTTCACTGATGCAATCGCATTTTAGGGGTGAGTAAGGGGAGGCAATGAGTCTGATGGTGCAAGCCACCTTTCGTGACGTCACTTCCTGTCGTGATGCCAGCGTCCCCCACTTCTATTTTTAGGACTTGTGCCCTGCCCCTGTGTGTGCAACTCTTTCTTATGCACTTTAGGACTCTGTGCTGAAGCTTGTCCTTTCATTGGAGACACTACTCTTCCGAAATGGTTGCGCATTTTTAATGCACCTGCGATTCACTATAAGACAATGCGTTTTATTAAGCGAATTTCTCTGGAGACAGACATTCGCAACAGAAACAGAGGACGACGGATTATCAGACAAGAAAGAACCGTGATGAATTATTCCCTAAACAGGTGCCGCGTGAAGGCCATTCCCGCGGCACAGCTGTGGGTTCAGTGGTAATGGATAACAATGTAAATAAAGGCACACAAACTTGCCCTATCCCCCACGCTCTCCCCTCCCCATCAAAAGACACATTATGGAAAGAAAACACATTAGAAAGTACTTTCGGGCAGTAGTGTAATGTATTAGAACGTGGGCTTTTGTAGCCCACAGAGGCCTGTCTTCTACTCGCGTAACAGGGCCATCATTTACAAAGCAAACACCAGCTGCCCGCCCGTCTCTGACACCGGGCCACTTAGGCAGCTTCGAGGGCCTCGTCAAACACAGCCAGCTATTAAGGGGGTAGAGAACCGCTTCCACTGCTGGAAAAAAGCAGCAAAAAAAGCCAACGCTTTCTCAGTTGAGATAACAGAGTAGTGTTTTACCAGTTTTGTACCCTCAAGGATGGCTCTCTGCTGGCATGTGGTTGCAAGGAGGCTGCTTCTCCTGTTTCATCTTCACAGCTAAGCTAATAAAGCAGCCATTGCTAGAATAAACACACACACACACACACACACCACACATACACACATGTATTTTCAAAAGTGTGCTTTCTCTCTGGCAGTGCTTAATTTGCACACAATGAAAAAAGAAGTGCCAGGGCGCTCGTCCTGCAGCTTGCACCACACATTACCCCTGCCATGCTGCCAATGATATAGGGGGACCAGATTCTCAAAACAAAAAATGGGGACAGGTCATAGAAGTAGGACTATGGTTTGCAGTAACCGTCGACATAAAAGTAGAACTATTTGACAACTGTCATAGACATAGAAAAGGGACTACGACAGCTCCTTCCACAGACTGAGATGAAGCATTACAGACAAACAAATCTGAGGTCTTTTATTGGCACCCCCCTCCCTTACGCAGCAGCATTAGTACTTTTTTATTACATTTACACATTTTACGGAATATATTTGCCAAAAAAGAGAGCATGTGTGCGCATGCTCAACTGGAACAATGAAAACAGGGACATTCCTGTGTTTAACCCGGACACTGTTTAAAAACAGGGACATTTGAGTCACTTGGAAAAAAGTGTCGGGACACTTCACCAAAAACGGGGACCGTCCTGGGAAAACGGGGACGTCTGGTCACCCTACAATGATAGCAACATTACCCATCACACTCCTACAAGTGTGACAATTCGGACTATTTCAGGCTCCTAAAGCTATAAGGATGGCTTGAGCTGCAAGTAATAGTCATTTGTAATGTTTATCGGATGAATAATGTACCTGTTGTTGTTGTCATTGCCAAATTAGCCAGACAGTACCACCTTGTGGCAGCTGTCAAAAACATCAGTGTTGAGAACTAAGTGCGGGCGCCGAGCACCGGAAACCACCGGCTCTAATTAAGTACTGCTCTCTGGTATTCCAGGTATTCAGAGCAGAGCAGGATTAGGTCTTTGCTCTAGCGTGCTTGGACCGTGGCAACATATTTTTTTCATGCCTACCCAAAATACACTACCAAACTGTGAAAAATTAAAAAAACGAGCCGGTGAGATTGTGTCTTACAAAACACATACCCCGCAAATCATCCAACGGTGCCTGGCAAAACAGGGCACGAAACACAAAGTACTGTGCACCACGCATAAGACATTCTGTGGGATAGGCCCAGGTTCTCTTGAGAAACTGCCCCATCTGCACTCTGGGCAGAAATCACATGTTGGCCACAGCTTGGCAATCAATCAGGCTGCATCTAAATACAGACCCGGTAGGTCTCAGGGTGCTGTCCACCTACTCCGAGATGTTCTGCAAATTCCCCCGAGATGTCAGCCAAACTGTCAATACCCCAAGAAGCACCTTGCACATGCAAGTGTTTGTCAAAAAGCAAGAGGATCAGGACCAACAGACCCAGCACCATGTCCTGGACGCAACTCTTAAACAAGCATTTGAAATGCAATAGGTCTCGCATTTAAGAGAGTTTATGCTACTGGCATTGTAAATGACAATGCCTTTTATTTATCTGTTTTAGTGCTAAAGAAATAAAAAAACGCTATTTGAGAAAATAGTGCTTGAGGCAGTAATTAAAGCCTACCAAGCAACAACAAACGTAACAGGGAGGTTACAAAATGAGACAAGGCGGTACTAAGGAGGTACTACTAAGCCTTTTGACCAATGAACAGCCAAAGTTTTCTGTGGACAATGACACAAGCCTATCAAAAATGTAGGCAGAGATGGGCGGAGCTACAAGTCCCTACCTCAATACGGCATGCCGTTTAGAGCAGCGCATGATATGCCCAGGCTCGACCTAAAAAGTCACGTACAACACACTCATCCCACCATACATCTAAACCTCATGCAACCTATTCACAGCTCTCCACCTTCTGCAAACATTTATATCTGCACCGCAACCGGTTACTAACACCCTTGCTTTATAATTTGCTCTCAAATGTCTTGTACCACAAGCAAACAAATGACCAGCTAGATGAATGAATACATAAATGCTTCTCTCAAGATATCTCGGGTATCCTGCCGATCCCACCACCATTCAGGTACTTGTTCAGGACACTGCGGAGCGCCATCTTGGACAGCGATACCCAGAACGACACTGGATACCTCACTACTCTGGCTCCCAACGCGGGTAATAAGTCAGGCAGGCTGGAAGGATGACATTACCGCACTGCATTAAGGGCAGCTGAGACCGCTGACAGACGGGCCTGCTGGGAGATGGCGCGAGCTATCCAGTTGCAGACGGATCCAAGGTTGATGGGGAAAGAGTGAGCTCAGCTCTGTTGCTATCAAAGGGACGTTGAGTGACATCCACTCCTTACTGAGCATTTGTTAAGAAAGCAGCCGATCATTACAAGGTTAAAAGGAAATGAATACGCAAACCCCTTGGAAAGCCTTCCAAGATGGCTGTCAGCATTGTGTCATCAGCAATTGGCTTTTTTTCTGTGGAGAGAAGTAAGTGGGGAAGTGGAATTCTTGTCCTTTCCATCAGTTCAGGATTAAAATATAATGTAGCTGTGTGCTAGAGCAACATCACTGTATAGATCATGTACAGGTCTTCGGGAGGCTTGAAGGCCTAGCTGTGCAGATATACAATATACAAAAGCCCAGATTTATTGGAGATTTGTACCAGCATAAAGTGGAGCAAAGCCATGCAAAGTCTCGCAAGGGTATTAACTTTTCAGCGCAAAAGGTATTTTGCGCTGGAGTTTCACACTTTGCTCAGTGAAAATAGTGATTTGCACAGCTTTGCGTCACTTTGCATCAAGGTGGCTTTACTGGAATGGAACTTGGCCAGGAATGTAAGTTGGACAGGTCAGCGCAGAACAACACTAGTTTTTGACTCAATCTATTAAGATAGGCAGACTGAGCTTTGCGTCAAAAATAAAACCAATAACTGCACCAACCCATGACACAACGCAGTGCAGCAACTTTATTTTCTACACTACTGACAAAAAAATAATCTTGGGCAGCCTAGTTAAGGAGAGTGAACATAAGGAATTTCACTGGAAAATCCTTAAACTAAGTGAATGAAATAGGAAATTATATGGGGGGGGAAAGGAAGCACAATTGCCCTGGTGAAAATTCCTGGAAACCAGTTAACATAGGTTTTATTATTAGATCCTGCTGAGACATATGGTTTTTCACATTTAGTTCTTTAGGACTGGCAGAATAAAAGATGAAATCCCAAGAGGTTAAAGAAAAACACCAATAAATACAAGAGAAACACTAATAATTATTGTCAAGCTGTAACTCCAAACAAATGGAATTTTCTCCAATCCCTTCCCTAAAGGTCCTATAGTCTGCATGCCAGAAAGAGGATCTTGTAGAAACTATTTTCAACGGGTCAATTGGAGTTTCCACTGGAATTTATTGGTCTAAGTCTAAAAACAATATGACGACACACAACAAAATTGGAACCAAAATTCCAATAAACAAAAAAAAAAAACTGGTCACCACCAGAGTAATAGCATGTGCGGCAGATGTTTGTCACAAGATTGAGGTCAATATCAAGAGACCCATCCAAAAATCCACTCTACGATATGGACTTCCGCTATGTCATCAAGGAATGCATAGGTAGGGAAGTATGAATTTACTATTCTAACTCCACATCTACTTATCTTGACGGCATGGTGGTAATCGATATAGTGGAGTCAATACACAAGCTGGTTGATATTCAAACTTCAGTATTGTAGTATAGCACCAAGGCAGACTTCTACTATTCACAGGCCTCAAAACCCAGAGATCACAAATCTTCCTTTGGCTGGAGCGCAAAGTAACCTCCAGATGTTAAAACAAGCATTCGCAAGGCAAATAGTCTCGCCTTTAAAACCAAGCACCTATTTATTGGCTTTCTCAATGTTTTTTCTTACCCAGGAGTGTGCCATGCATACATGTGCATGCATGACACTCATGTTGTTATGGATTTTCAGTTTTTAAAAAAAAACATTACAAGATGGTCCTGTGGATGCAAGCGCATGCACAGTGGACATCTTAGATTGGTTTTTTTTCTATTTCAGATGATGCAATCCGTATGCATGTGAAGCCGTACAACAAGCATTGGTAAAGCAAAAAAGCACGAGCGGTGGCGACAAAGAGTAGAGTGCAGTGGCCAGTGTCAAGTTGCAGTGGGTGGAAAAACAGGTGGCAGGCTACATCTTTCACTGTGGGTGGGGACAGAAACAGTGAGAGGAGAGGCAGAATGATCTGGGCAACAGTGGTGAAATGTCATGGCTTTTTTAGACAGTTCACTGAGCCAATGGTAGTCCATAAAAGTGTGCCCCCTATAAGCACTGTATATGTTTGAAGTACCAGATTGGTAGAAAAAAAAAAGCTACAGCTGTTGTGGGCGAGACTTAAAAAGAAAGCGAAAATGACGTTGGCTACGCATCTGAATAGCCATACGCGTGAAGTGAATGAAAAAATACAATACCAATATTACCCGACATGAATTTCTTGCAGGCCCTTATAGCATTACCTTCACCTAGTACGCACTAACAGCCGCAGCTCGCGATACAAGTGCAGAGAAACAATAAGAAAATTAACTGGACAAACATAACTCACGTTCAGAGCTTTGACCCTGCTATACAGCATGCGGCTTTATGAAGGACGCATACAAAAATAAACAAAACAACTACAGTGCAGCACTGTCTGCTTGCCTGGGCCTGCGCTTCGTTTTTGGTAAACGCTAAAACAAGACTGCACCAGTAGCTAGCCCTTTTATCACCCTTTTATCTGGCAGATGCTGCTTTTAAGAAATCCAGCAATGCTTGAGGCATTCCATTAATCCCCAGTCTCAAAACCCTTGACATGCAGTATCTCCATGTCATCTTGTGTGCAACAACCTCCTTTGTGTTTTTTTTTGTTTTGTTACATTTGTCTGACTGGGTGTGTTCTCTGATGGCTCAGGGCCTGCTCTAATAATAATAATTAAAACAAAAAAGAATTGAGTTTCTTTGTTTCCCTTGATTTACTCTGGCAGCACTCCCTGGCAATAGTCAGAAAGAGCCATTATCAGAGGTGAAGCATCTTTTACAGAAGTTGTTAAACACTGATCTTCAGAGCAGTGCATTGTGGGAACTATGATCACTGAAAGGTAAGGGAGGCTGCAATTGAGAGAGTGTGATACTTTCCATTCAGCTTGTTTGCAGGCATTCTTCTCTGGTGCCTTTCAGAATGCATTGTAGAAAACACAAGAAATGTAAGGGAGCTAGAATGGCAGACAGAAACAGGGGTAGGCGGATTTCGATTAATTTGCTTTTGCATGATTATGAAAAATGTAGTAAAAACGACATCAATTTACAGGTAAGTATGTAAAATTAAAGTCTGTCATTTTGTGCTATATTTGAGAAAAAAAATCAAACTTGCATGTAAAACAAGTGCTGCGAAAAACAGCCACTTGTGTTCTAGTTTTTCCCGTTACTCCTGCCCTCTTGTGTTATCGTTTTTCCACAAATGTTAGTGGGATTTCGTGGCTTGGAGTAATGGCATCATTTTGGAAATTTCTTGTAAAAATCATAACGGAAAGTTCCTGAAATCAAGTTAATTATATTGGTGTAATTTAAATTTCACCTAGGCCTACACAGAACACAATTAGCCAGACTAATACTTAACATGGCATCAGAAATAAGGACAGTCAAACAATGGAAAGGGGGCAACACATGGGGGTGAATATAGGGCCTGGTAACTCTGTGGATTAACCCTTTAAGTGCTGCCGTCGTCCGTTGGCCGTCGCAAGCACTACATCGCTGGTGCTGCGAACGTCCAACTGCTGACGCGGCCCCCCGCCCACTCCGCGGAACCGCCGCATTGACGCGAAAAAACGGCCGCGGCTAAAGTGTTATTGCATCTACTACATCGGTCTTTGTTTAACCATGTAGTAACAGATTCAGGACTTGATGGGTTTCCTCAGCCTTTCATCCTCCCAAGGTTTACAATATGAGTACCATTGAGTTGGGTAACAATATACATCTGTTAACATTTAATAGCACAAGGAGGTTCCCTCAAGGGTGAATGTGCGCTGTGCACACCACCAGTTTTATTATGCAGTTAGTTTTTTTCGGGATACAGGTTTGCAGAGGAGAGAAGCGGCATCAAAACATTGGGCATGAGCTAAGAAGATGTAAGAGGGAAACCAAAGATGAGGTGACTTCTGCTCAAGGGCCTGCAATCATTTACAATGTTTTGACGCAGCCTTTCTGCTGTGCTGCCCTGCATCAGAATAAAAGGGCAAGAAAATGCCATATTTACAAGACACAGCACATTCCTGTCCTTCTCCCCTGCACCGGCGTACAAACAGCAGCCATGCGCCATCGTTGACACCTGTGCGAAATTTTGTAAGAGTGCCCACGGTGAGGGGGATGATTGATTTTGTGCAGGAAGGGACAACTTCCAGCACAAAAGCAATTATTAAAGGCATTTTCCTCTTTCTATAGACAAAGAAAAACCATGGAGAAATAAAAGTAATTTTCCTCTCTTGGGAAGGCGTATGATTATGCTATTCCCAGATTTACAAAATATTTGAAATCTAGGAATGAGTCAAGTTCCATGGGTGTTGTGTGGAACAACCACAGCAACACCCATGGACCCATGCAACATCCATAGAATACTCCTTTCATGCAGAGTTTTGTTTGAAAGGAAAACGTATTTAAAAGGTTATGTTTTCACGCAGGTTGACTCTACATGCCCTTGTAAATATGGGGAAGCCCATTGTGCTACCGGTGCGTCAATAAAAGTGACGCACTAGCAGCGCAATGGGCTTGTAATTATGTAACTAAGCCCCTCAGTTTTAACAGATGGTTGAAGAACGCAGGAGAAGGATGGGCCTAGCCCTCTTCACTCTTCTGACCTCAGATCACATTCGTCCCTCCCTCCTAGACTGCGGATAACTCCAACACACCATTAGTTCAAGCCTCTGCTGTTAACATAAAGTGAGAGTAAGGTTTAAAAAGCGTTCCAAAGTGTTTAGTCTAGTCTCACCTCAAGCCAGTACAAAAGATCCCTGGAAAAGTGGTGCAGCTGCTTTTTTTGCATTGTATACAGAACCTATGTTATCTTGAACCGGTCGCTTGATAGCAGCCAGTTCTACCAACAAACACTCAAACGTATTCTGTCACTCTTCCATTTATAGAAATTGATTGACAGATGATGAAGACCACTGACCCATTGTGTCGGCCAAGTTGATGTCTACTGACTCCGATGGCTAGTGGTTTTTTACCTACTTCCTTTTTACTAATGAAACAATAAGTGATGTTTCCTCCCCACCTCCATCTACCCCACATTCAAAATTTAAAAAGGGTCCACCTGGTACAACAGTGCTTAACTTGTAAAATAATAAGTGCCAGGGCCCTGACCTAGAGGCCATTGCAGCTTGCCCCACCCATTGCACCATTATCGCTGCTAATAAAGGTACAAAAACAACTATTAACCAGCTCTGCAAGTGGGCAGTTCAGGGTATTCCTGGTCCCCAAAGCCAAAGGAATGGTTGGAGAGTAGGGTATTAGTTTTTTTTTAATGTATATTGTATTCATAAATAAGGCTCCCTATTGTCTGTTTTTACTGTTTTTTACAGATAAATACAGACAGAAAACCATTTATTTTCCTGTCTGTATTTATTTTTAAATGTGGATAAAAACGGAAATTGGATTGTTTTTGAGTGCTTCTAAATGCTGTCAATCATAACTGCCAGGCCAATAGCTGTGCAGATTGACAGGCAAGGGGATTAAAAATAATATAGGGATTTTAGTAAAGAGCCTTAAACAGCAGTATATTTGCACAACCTTGAAACTAAAATGTACATATTTTCTTACAAGTGCATATTTTACCATCTGAGTGAGTGTATATATAATTGAAACCTGTCTGGCATTCAGACACGCGTGCACATTAACTGGTTAAATAAATGCAGAAACATGCACATGTCAGCTTCACTTTTTCACAAAATCTAAAATAAAAATGGATAAATACAGGTACAATTAGCGAAAAATATTTATGGATAAATACAGACGAAATGGCAAAAATTTAAATACCATAAAACCCGGAACCCTATTCATAAACAACTGTTGTTCTGCTCATCTCTAAATTAGATGAGCAGCGCCACCATGCAGCAGAATGTCATCAGTGTGGTGATTAAAATTAAGTGCACCGGAAACCAATGAAGTGCTGATGCCAAGCAATGGAAAACACTGGCTCAAATTAAGCATTGCCCCTGGAACATTTTTCACATGTTTGATAACTAAAATAAGATAGTGACTGTCACCTGCCTAATTGCACGCCCAATCCAGTGATGTGTAGGCTTCACCCTAGGTGCCAACCTGTGATGTTGTGAACACCTGAGCAAGGTGCATAGTGGCAACACATACATTAGTGCAGCAAAACTGTGCTTAATTTGTAAAAACCTTATGTGTAGTGGCCCCAATGCAGCCTCTGCTGGTGTTGCCTTATGACTGGGTTGCCGAATAGGGCAGCCCAGTCTTGATTCCACCTCATAACATTTTCTTCCCATCACCCTACACTCCCCGTCTCTTTATTCCATTCTTCAAGGCTCTGCTTCATCTCTGTTTTCTTCCATTGTCACTGCTTTCAGTCGTTCTCTTACTCCTCCCTTCTCCCTTTTCCGCCTTTCTTGCTCTTTGTCAAAGTCTGATAATGATGATAAATAAGTTCCCAAAATTGAGTGTTGTTGCTGATTAGTGGTAACCAGGCTTTCAGAAATTGAGCACCAGCACAAATTAAGCACTGCAAATCATGCCCAGGACAGAAGATATCTGATTTTGCTAGAGTGCAGCCAACATCATGAGCCCAGTCATTTAAAAGAAAGTCATCAGCATTTCAATAAAGGGAATGCCAAAAATGTGTTGATCCTCGCTAGTGCACTGCAGGACACACTTGTGGCGAGAAATCTGTTTTCACTGGCGCCAAACTCGAGCTAAGAGAAGGCAGCCATTACAGGACCAGCCAGGAGACAGCATACGTGAAAGCTGCCACGTGAATGCTAGTGGGGATGGCATACTGATGAGCCATGTTGCTGTGTACCTCAGTCCAGTGCCTAATTTGCAAAATAATAAGTGTCAGGGTCCTGATCAGGAGGCCACTGCAGCTTGCACCACCAATTGCCCCTTCATCACTGCCATGACGGTACCAAAACAACTACTAACCATCTCTCTTGCATGCTGTTCAGATTATTCCAGGTCCTCAAAGCTAAAGGAATGACTGGGGAGGCAGGTATGAGTATTTTGTGTATGGATATTGTATTCATAAATAACCAATGTTCTGCTCCTCTCTAAATTAGATGAGCAGCGCCACCATGTGGCAGAGTGTCATAAGTGTGAGGATGACAATTAAGTGCCGGTGCCAAGCACCAGAAACCCAGGCTCAAATTAAGCACTGGCACCTTCTGATTCCTGCCCCATAAGCCCTTCTGGGAATTCACCACACCTGCACCTACAAGCTGTGACATGGCGAGGGGTGGGTAGCAAAGGAGCGGTTGCCACGGGCGCACAATTCTTAGGGACATTCTTTGTGGCGCAAATTTTTTAAAGAAAAGGGGAAGGATACTTGCCATGACCCGGGTGCTGGTAACACACGCTACACAGCTGAGCCCAAATGAGCATTTGGTAGTGCAAGGCAAATTTATCTAAAGTTAAAGCCTGATTTCTTGTCTTCAAATCAGTTTTCTTCCCTTTGCTTGTGTGCCAGCCGCTTCCATCTCATCTTGAGGCCACGGCGTGCAACTGCATGCTGAGCGCGGCCACTAGAGATGGCGTTACTAATGCGTTGTGAATACACCTTTCCTTCGCAGGCATACGTATCATGCATGACACGCGCTGTACAGCCCCGCCAACCAGCAGCCTACATCAGAAAAACACGGATTCACTGACTGGTCCCGAGACAACCAGCAACATGAAACAAAAAATGAAGTTCAAGACCCCACTTATGACAACAAGCGTCGCCGAAGAGCCTACCAGCTGAGTGACAAGCAGGCTGTAATCTAAACACTCCTCGTTAAGAGAAGCATGCATTAAATATTAATGTTGCGCGTGGCCTGCATTTGCATAGCAATGCGCGGCTCAATCTCCTGACCCAATTAGCAATTCTATCCCCATACCTGGAGTTGAACAGAGTACTGGAGGGCAGGAGGGAGCGCAGGGGGGTGGTGGAATAAAATGTATGGGGGTGGGAGTCTGGAAGAAATGTCCCTGCTGAGCAGGCAACATTAATGGAGCTTATCGCTACCATCATTATTGTAATCAAAAACCTGGAGGCGCAGACTTGATGCAATCTGTTAAGCAAACAATCTCTGGGATCAGAATGCTTTTAATGTTTAATTTGGCCCTCGCTTTCAGCGTTTGCCCCCTATTTCACTTTCCCTCACTCAATCCAGAAAAAAACCCTCCTTCGTCTTCATTGCAGTCCTGAGGCAGCACGCGAGCGACAAGGGTTGTCTAAATAATCCACAAATGTAAAATATGCCCCATATCAGCCCATCTTGCCTCCATTAAGAGCCATAATTACCTGAAGAAGGCCAGCTAGGGAATCTCAGAAAGTGGTGCCCCGAAACAAGGCCTGCAGCCCCTTGTTGCGAAGAGTGCTTTAGCAGTATGACATACATGTGGGGTGTATGAAGTATAGATACATGCTTTGAACATGATGCAATGCTATGCTTAAACATGAATGGTTACCGAGGGTGTAAGAATAGATACAGGCGAGCAAGTGGATACTAGCCATTTTTAAAGTGTTCCGTATCATACAATGTGAGCCACCACTGATGTGTATCAGTGGGTCTGGAAGCCATATGATACATTGTCATACCCAGAAGTCACAGAGGCCCCACCTCTTGGAAAACTGTATAGAATCCACATTGGTGACAGCAGTCCAACCCCTAGAGGCAATGTTAAACAGCCAAAGAGAACCATATGGAGTCTGCCTAGAAGCAACAGAATGACAAACCCTGGATATAACTGTTCAGCAACCACTGAACAACATATGGCTTCCACCCAAGAGTGACAGAATCCCAAGCCCCAGAGGCGCAATACAAGTTACTTATGAAAATGTGTGTGCTATACCAAGTATTGAGGAACACATTTATAGGGAAATATATTAAAAAAAAATGGACTGGAAATCGGTGCTCTGGAGAATATCCCAATAGTAGGATTTAAGCATGGTAACAAAAAATGGATAAACCATTGTGACTGCCAAGGGTGAGCCTCAGTTTTTCAAACTGAATCTATCGAAGGTGACAGCCTGGTAGCTGTAAAATGTCCCCTTTCTATTGCGTACAGTTGGCCTGTAGATTTGAGCTCCTGCCAGATACCGTCACTAATGGTAATGCATTGGGACGCCTTAATAGATTCCCCTTGGATCATAGAACCCAAGGTGACCAAAGATTGTGAAGTCACCTGAGATTATTCCCAACCTAGAGATGTCCTCATGTGCTCAAGCAGTATCCAGTCAGGTACTCTCCCAACTAGGCAGTGCGCATGTCCCTTTTCTGGCCACATCCTATCTTTTTTAAGCAGAATTTGCAGCAGTTTCAAAATGCCACTGCCAGACTCCTTGCTCACACCCTGCTTACAGCTGATGGAAGCTCAATTTGAATTCTAGGCACTATGTGTGGTTTACTCTACTCTTCACAGTTTTGGCCTTGACTCAACATTCCTTTGAACAACCAACCAACCAACCAAAATCTTGCACTCTGTACAGACCTTCAGCATGCAGCATTTGGCTCTATCTGAACAGGATGCTGTTTCTCGGCGCCTTGTACAATGCTTGAGGAGAATTTCCAGAATCACCTTCCCTAATATGCCCAGTTGAGGAAAGCTTCACAAACCTAGAGATTTTCTTAACTTCTGATGTGAATATTTATCCTGCCCATAGTTCTGTAGATTAGGCGAGCTGTTTGTTCTCAGTTTTGTGCCACCATATTGTAGTGTAAACTGCACTCTACAAAAATCCTAACATCAAGGCCCTCTTTATTGATAAGGTGAAATATATCCCTAGGTAAGACATGGGGCTAATTGCACAAATTCGTTTCATTTAAGAGGTTTATAATGAACTACATGTAATCTTACACATTTTATGAAATTCCCGGCCTGCCACACTGTGATTCGCGGTTGGGGAGGGAAGGCTGCCTCGTGACCTTATAGGCTGTAACTTCATCACTTGCTCTTTAAGGGCAAATGGAAGACAAACTTGGCTGTTTTGTGCAACGCAACTATTGGGGCCCTCAGCAGAACGTGAAGTGGGGGGCCCAGCTTCCATATCTCACAGATATCAACAGGCTTTAGTCTGAATGGTGGCATGTTGAAACGTGGCCCCCAGGCCACCGCGCAAGGCCCACCTTACACCCCTGTTGCGAAATTCTTTCTAGAGTAGATTGATGACTTCTGGCTTCTGACCCGAAGCGTGTAGTTTTAAGAGAAAACCCCAAAGACAACAGCTTTGCCAAGGCAGGTGCTTCAGCCTTCTGTGCCAACAAAGGGATCGGCCAGGCGGGACGGGGGCAGGAGCGGACCACTTTCCCCGGAAAGCCCTTTCTGATCCCAGCAAAGCCCGGCATGCACGGGGGAGGTCAAGTGGGTAAGCCCTGCCGCTCTGTTTTTCTGACAAAAGCCGCCAGAGTTTACAGCCTCCGTTAAAGCCCTCCACTAAACGACTTATTCGCGCCCCTCCCGCCGCAGCACCCTCCTCCCCGGCCCTCAAACTTCTCAATAACCGCAGCTCTCTCCCTGGGTGTTGCCCCGTCGGCCTTGCGTAATGGCCCCTTGTAAGACAGTTAAAAGCTTTCTTCCCCCGCTCTGTTTGTTTAAGGCAGGCCATTAGCTAGGGTGGCCGAGCCCGAGAGGGCCCCTCAGCGACTTCGCATATACAAGCAAAGCAATTTTAGCAGCAGGCAGAGGAGCGGCCTCCTGTCTTCTTCAGACTTGTCCTGGGGCAGTACCAACGGTCGAATTACAGCTTCTAAAGCTGCTCTTCTGAAGAGTCATTTTCTATTAAAACGGCCCCTTTAATCTTGTCGTTTAGCTAGCAAAGGTTTCTGTCAGCCATTTTGTCTGGAGAAGATCACGCAAGCATCAGCATAACCGCCTATTTCCCTGAAGACGTAGAATGGAAAGAACAGTTTGGTAAATCAGGGGCGGCTCTAGGCTCATGGCGGCCCTGGGCAGGGAGCGTAGGTAGGGGCCCCCGGAGGAACACAGGCACGGAGGCCAGTGAAGGGGGGGGTCAGGGTGTTTGGAAGTGGGACAGAGCCGGAGGCCGCCAAATCCCTGCCAGGGGCCACCAGGCAAATATGTATCCATCCTCAGAGGATTATTATATTAAGGATATATATTGGCGTGGTGGCCCCTGGGGTTTGACGGCCCTGTGCAGGTGCACAGCTTGCACATGCCTAAGGCCGCCCCTGGGTAAATCATGCCTAGGTCCATAGCTGCATGTGATTGGCACTCCATAACGCTGCGATGCCAGCCAATGGAAATGAAAGACTTCTTTATATTAAGAATTTACCTTATCAACAGAGCTTTGTGCATTAGAAAAGCAGGCTAGGACAATTTGGAAGAATGAGGTCTTTCTAACAGTTTGCAGGTGGGGCATAAAACATTTGAAAGAGGCGGGAGAGACACAAATGAAGATGACACAAATGAAGATGACACAAGTGGACAGGGCTGAAATATTTTTAGACCTTTCCTCTGATAAGGCGCTAGCTAACCATCCGAAACACTCCACGGAACAAGCAGTTCCGTCTTGATTAGAGCACCCTTAAAGGAGGCAGATTCAGTTTGGGCAATGCATTTAGATGAGTCTTAAACCTCCTTGGCAGGGGTCATCATAATCTCTCTACTTCAACCAGTGCTTAGTTTGAGTCAGTGGTTTCCGGGACTCAGCACCAGCACTTAATTGTCAACACAGACACTTGTGACAGTCTACCACAAGTTGTCCGGGTCTGGATAATTTAGTGAGAACACAACAACAGTTAATTATTAATTCTATATCTATTACATGCCACCCAGGTTATTCAAATAGCTTTGGAGACTTGGAATAGTCAGGATTGTCACACTTGTAGGAGTGTGATGGTTAGTAGTTGTGATGTTGCTATCATTGGCAGTATGGCTATGGCAATGTGTGGTGCAAATTGTAGTGGCCTCCTGACAAGGGCACTGGAACTTAATGTTTTACAAATTAAGCATTGGCTTCATCTGCCTTTGTGCACAATCCAGACACTACATCATGGTAGCTAAGAAACAAAGGGGATTATGGACAAGAGATGGAGATGAAAAACAAGCAGTTTTCAAAGTTTCTATGGTGCACAAAGTAAGTGAAAGCGAGATAGCCAAGATGTACTTTTACTTGTTTATTTACTAAGTTTTTGAAACGCACCATTTGCTCTTGGTGGAGCAAATTACAGTAAAGAAAGCTATGACTCTCTCACAACCTCTGCGATAATGTATCTTGCCCAAGATAATTCTCAGCAACTGGAAGTGTAGCAATGTTTATTGAAATTCAGGGTGCTGCCCCATGGGTACCCTACAAAACTAGGTGCTGACGTAAAACAGAAACTAAAATAGCATTACATAAAAGGATCTCAGACCACTGCAACCAAGGTGTACTGTGCATTTATGTACTGAAGCCTGCACACGCTGTTTCAAGAATACCAGACATTTGATGCACATCTTCATAACAGGTGAGTTGAGTTTTTCTATAAAACTACTTCTACAGTGTTCCACCCCACATGCTTCTTGTTTACAAACAAAATGGCTGAGCAGTAGCCCAACCTGCATGTCTGTTACTTGTGAACAGTGCCAGAGCAGAAAAGCACCCTTATAAACTTTCAAAATGAAACAACGCCACATCAATGGCACCCAACCCCTATGTATGAGCCTTCCAATAGGCACAGAGCAGGGGTAAGAGAAGGCTGTTTGACAATGCAAGCCCAGCGGAGTCAGGCATATCCGAGCTGTTTAATAAAGATTGCTTAGAAGCCGTTGCTTTACACCAAAGATGGCTTAGACTCTGCTGTGTTAGAAAAAAACATGGTGTAGTGTCCTGCATTTATATTGTAAGGTGTTTTACCAGCCTGGCTTAGATGGTGTTGTGTTACACCGTAAATGGCTTAGACATTGTTGTCTTAGATTGATTCACAACCCTACAAATACCATCTATGACACAGATCTATGGTGACATTTTTAGACACTCGAGTGAAAAGGCAACCGTTCTTTATTTAGCTCCGACTAGCTAACAATACCATCTTGTGAATTGCTGTGCTTGGCCACCTGTAATGGACTCAAGGTCGCCTAAATGAAAAGCACCGGAGGTCCCTGCATCACTCGTCACCCATTCACTTGCTTGTACACAGCCCGCCACCATCATATATAATCCAGCTAGCGAGCCCAATGGTTCCCAACATGATATTTTCATGGACAGACTGTTTCACTATCCGGAGACTTTGGGTAGGCAGTTGACTTAGAGCGGTTATTAATGGATTCTAATAACTCGAGTGATGAAGCGAAAACAAGTCATCTATAACTCTTGGCAGTAAGTAATGTGTTTTTAGTCAGTCCATTAGACAGGCTAATACTTCTGTGTCAGCAGCATCTGCTTTGCCCACCCAGACAGACTGCACAGAGAGCAGTCTCGAGGTTTCTGTCGAAGGGCTTTTGCGGTGCGCAAGTATTTCCGAGGGTAACCCCAAAATCAGATTTTTTAAAATATCACAGACAAAAGTCAACCCAAAAGTTGATGAAGAAACGCAAGGCTATGAAAATGTCAGCAATGATGACTGAGTTAACTATCAGTGCCCAGACTGTACTATGGACTACCCTCATTACACACATACCCAGGTGCACCGAACTTCCTTGTGGCATCCAGAATACTGAGCTGTCCTCACAGTATATAAAACAAGAACAAGCGAAGACAATTGGTCTCAGCTCTGTAAGGTTGAACTTTGGCTTTACCAATGCTTTTTGCAGTTTGTCTTCAAATGCATGCATCAAGATGCACATGCTTGCATTGCTGGCAGTGTTGCAAAACTGGGGGACAGGGGAGAGGTGCATGAGGGGTTTGCAAGGAGCAAATGGGGGAGAAGGAAAAACGTGGGAATTATGTTAGGAACTGGGGCGGGTCTCCTGGGTGGAGTGTTGGGAAGGAAAGGAGAATGCGTGGCAGAAAAAGCAAAGGGAGCGAGCAAAGATACATGCACTCCCACAGAGTGGTGTTTTTAAAAAAAAAAAGAGTCTTCTCATGTATGCAGAAGAAGTATTCAACTCATCCAATCAAAACGCTTTAAGACAGCAATGCTCCCGGGTGGGAGAAACACAAGAATAAGAAGAAAAGACACTGAATCAAGGTCAGACAACTTCGAAAGGCAACAAACCATCACATTATGAGGAGGGGGCTGACCCAAAGACCACTCCATGTATATGTAATGTATGGGAAACAATAGGTCTGGCTAATACATATATAAAGCTGTGAGCAGATGAGACCAAAATGGTGGTTGATTTGTGTAAAGCGACAACGTAGTTAGTTGTCTGTGGTGCAAACAAAGAGGCTAGCTAAGATTGTCAATATCACTGATTCCAACACACATCGCATAATAATTGTGGTAGAAAAGAGGAGTCATTATTTTGGTTGTAAACAGCAGGTAGGGAATTTAAAATATAGGATGGCTAACACAGGAGATAGGCTGCAATTGACCTGGAAGAAGATGAGGATGGAGGAGGAGAAGGTCAACAGATGTAGGTGTAGTAGATAATGTCCATTTCAAAGACCATCAGGTGGGAGGGGGCATGTTTAACGAGAACCTTTGCTCTACAGCGCGATGTAAAAGCCACGGATCCAGCAATGATCACACCACCACTAATAGGTAAGAACATACGCTGGGGCACACGTCTCTCGTTGTGAAAGGAATGCAACTTTCTAGCTTCATGATTGTACCAATGACTCCTGAAGAAGGAGTCTGTGGGACGCGTAGCTAATGCATTGGGTGTGAATACTAAACATCGAAGTCAGAATATTGAGGGAACTAATTATCAAGGACAAAATATTGAAAAAACATATTGACAGGTAAGTCTAGATTTTCTATACCTAACTCCACATAAATATACCTACACAGTACATACATGTTCAAGTTACGTAGATATAGAGTTAGGAGTAGTAAATCTAAACTTCCAAATAAGCACTCAACTTAAGATATTTTGGTCTTCGATATTCTTGTACGTCGATATTCTTCATCTCAGTACTTAGTAGTACACACAAGTGGATAATATGGAATTACAATGTAAGGAAGATATGTGATCATAGCTTTATCTTTTCTGAAATAAATATATGTGTTTTTTCTGAGTTTTATTTAGTGAAAACTCAATCCGAAGGTATCAGAGCACTTAATCACAGGATGTTGAGCGTCCATGCAGAGACTCAAACCAGGTTCCTCAGCTTCAAGGCCGAATGCTCTAACTGCTAGGCCACATCCACATATTTTTAATATATTTGTGTATTCAATCACAAAGGTAGAGCACTGAAATTCGACACTTATGATTGGTGAGTCAACCATAACTTCCCCGATGTCACAATTGATATAAAAAAAATGACATGAAAGATTACATTACCGGTGACATAGCACACCCCATCACCTTTAACACTATTAATAACAACACAAAAGCCTCAAATAATTGCTTTATAGCACATTTGTCCACCGGGGAAGAAAAAAAAGCTCTACTAGCTCCCAACCCCGCAAAGACAAATATATATGTATAAAATTACCAAGCGGTGAAAGACATCTTTAAGAGTCAGGCCCCATGATGTGATGTGCCCGAGGGTTTTGAATCCTTTTGTTGAACTCACAGGATACATTGCTTTGCATTAAACATTCCATGCAAGCACGACAAAAAGAAAGCAATATTGTGTTCATGAAAGAGAATTGCGGGCAAATGGAAATAAATGAGTTTTTTCGCCACGGAGAGCTCGGCTAATGAGATTCCAATGAAGACAGTTTGTGAGTGACCCCTTTTGGTTTCTCACAGTTTGAGGTAGCACTTCCAATGTCTCTCTTTCTGTTGATTTCACATTTTTTAATTAGCAGCCACCATTCTACCAGTAGTGAAGCGCAGCAATCTTGGATAGTTTGTGAGCCATTTTATATCATTGCCAGTCTATATTTTCTGTCATTAACCTAACACTGACCTAAGCACAGTTCAAGATAAACAAAACTTTTCTCATTTCCAGTGCCGGAAATATTGGTCTCTTTTTCTTTACAACCTAACAAATTCTACACTTAAATAAAGAAAAAAAAATTGAATATATTTTTTTTTATCTGATTGCTCAGGTCAAGTCAACAAATACTTTATTCTGCTAATTTAAGCCATAAAAGCGACAAGAGATCCCACAATATTGATTCATAAAACCATTAAAAAAATCTAAAAATGAATCATAAAACATCATATAAGACCCTTTATACAAAATTCAACCAAGTGAATATATAAAATATATACAATTTTAATAAATAACACCATTAAATACATAAAATCTGGTTTCAGTCGGCTTGTTTTTTCCTAATTCTAAACGCACCCGCCAGAAAACTTGCCACACCATAGCATATCAGTGGTCATGAAAGCATTTGCAGATACATTAAAGCTGGATTCACTAGGATAAAATATTATCCTTTTAGCAGAGGGACAATATTTTGTTGTCTTAGAATAGAATAATGTTCACCAAAAACACAAAAAGTAAACTATCCTGTGAAGAGAAATTATCACATAAACAAGGTTCCATCTCCTCAACTTATCTGACTGTTCATTTTCCTTGAAAACACGTTGGCTTTATCACTGGTAATTCTAACCTCAGGCAAATTTCTGTTCTCTCAGTATTCCATTCAAGGAAAGTAGGCCTCCCTCAAAACTGAGGCTTTAGTGCCTCAATATATTTGTTACACATTGGAAAGAAGCAGGAAAGAAGATGTGAAGAGATCCTCATACTGGACTCAAAATGTTATATTTGTTGCTGGCTTCAGCAAGATAATTGTTAATGAAAAACATGTTAATGGAGATATACATTTAACCTACTCTAGTTGCTAAGTGCAACCCTTCCTCTAGCACTCAACAATTCCTGGTGTCCCTTACACCAAAAAACTGTTAAAACTAATGAAGTATGGATATTTTATTTCTTCATCAATTTTTTGATAATGATTCTATCATTATGTTTCCGAAATTGCAAATTTTATATAACTTGCCCCGTCTTATGTTACTGAATATACCATTATTACGTCTGCCATTCAGTCATACTTAGCCTCCCTCTCAATGCCCGATGTTTTACCCTCTGCTGCCCCTTCCTCTTCCCTTTATCCCTTATTCTCTAATCAACAACCTAAAGCTGCTTTTGTTTATACATTATTAATGTCCAATGGTACAGAACGTCCTAAATCCATGGTTGAGATTGCATGGGAAAATGACCTTGATGTTTCTTTCTCTGTCCTGTTGTGGGATCGTATATGGTCCAAGTTGTTTAAAGTATCTCCTGCTGCTCGTATTACCCAATCTTTACTCTTCATATATCACAGAGTCCTCATTACCCCTGTACATGTTCATAAGTTTTCCCAAACATCTTCTTTACTTTGTTGGTCATGTTCTAAAGAAGCTGGTTCCCTTAAACACCTGCTATACGAATGTCTCCCTGTTTTATCATTTTGGAAGGAAGTTTGGAAGATATGTATGCGAATATTTTGTTGTTCTGCTCCGTTATCTTTACAGACTATTTTCTTAGGATCGTTGTCATCTGACATTGATATTATCTCTTCTTCTGCTAGATTGTTGGATTTGTTTATCTCTCTTGCATTTAAAGTTATTTTGTTATGTTGGAAAGATAATTCTAAAATCTCAGTTCACACTTGGTGGAACTTTGTTTGTGACGAACATAGAATTGCTATCGCTTCATCCTCTTCTATCCCCCTGAAAATTAAATCCGATCTCCTTTGGCTCCCTTTTACTTCTTATCTTTCTTCCAACCCTCTTCCTTGAATGACTTTTAGTTTTCCCACTTACTCTTACCTTCCCCTATCTTTCTTCTCCCCTTCCCTCTTCTGCCTTTTCTTCCTTTTCTTTCTTTTCTTTCCTTTTTTACCTTCTCTTTCCTATTCCACATATCTACCCCCTTTTCCCTTTCTTCTTCTATCCATAACCTTTTTATTACTAGTTGTAATACTTATTGCATATGTTTTGTAATCCTTCTTCATATTTTTATTCCTTCAACTATTCATAACATATGTATTGTTTTTTATCCAAAATGCTAATAAAAATTTCTTAAACAGAAAAAAAACGAATGAAGTATGTAGATGCTTACACAACCGCTCTGAGGTCCTGTCAAGACTGCCTCCTGTCTCTAAGTGTCCTGGCTGACATTGCCATGTACATGTTTTGTCATTTTGATTAACAATAAAAATAATTTTAGTAAAATAAACTAACAAAGTAGGTTGCAGTGTTTATTGTAATATACCCTTAACCCTATCCATGCTGATGACAGAACCGCTCCGTCATCAGCCGCGGTGGCGCTGTGTTGATGACGGAGCGGTTCCGTCATGGCCCGGCCGCCGCGCATGCGCGGCGCTGATTTCGTGCCTGCGCGGCGCGTTCTATTAAGCGGGCGGGGCCATGACTGAACCGCTCCGTCATGAGCACAGCTCAACCGCGGCTGGTGACGGAGCAGTTCCGTCACCAGCATGCACCCGCCGCGCGGCCCCCTTGCCCCCTTAGCGCTGCGGCGGAATAGCCGCCGCAGCGATGTGGTTAAAAAGTCTTGGCTCGAGCAAGGCATCTTAATCAAACACAGATATTCGATAACAGAGAAGAGCCGATTGGGACCTTCTACCTGCCTTTTATCGAAGGCGGGTGTTAACCTGTTTCTACTGACTTAGAGCCCTTACTATAGACCCAGCACCCCCCCTCTCTCTACTGTTCCATGACCTCAGGCTTTCTGTCATGCTTCTGTAATCAGCATATCAGGTCTATCCTCCTAATGCACAGGGTGCTAAGCATCCTTCATTGTCAAAACCCCAACACAACACTTGCCCTTGTTCCTCAGACATATAACCAAAGGGCAAGTAGCCATGTTGCTGGCAGCAAAAGATGAAGAATAGCAGAGCTGATCGGCAACATTGGTCTGAGGCGGTCTTCCCCAACAAGTAGCTCCTGGGCCACTGTTAGCTCTCCATCTACCTGTAAGCTGCTCTCCTGTGTGCAGCCCAGCATAATAAATTAAAAGCCTTTGCATGGTTGAATTAATATATGCAACCCAAAATTAGAAAGTATGTATTCAAGATGAAAATGTGAGAATTTCTGGAACCCCTAAGATGATGTCTGGTGAAAAGTGTTTGAGTTTTCGAAATTATTTTAAAGCTGATGTTTGACTTTTAAATCATATGGCTTTGGGGGAGAATTATTCGTAACATTATTTCCTTGGCACCAGGGGCACTGCAGCTATGGCTGTTATGTACTGCCCTTGTAGAGGCATTCCAAATTGGCAAAGCCTTTTTCACATTATTGCGGACGACTCTGACTGATGCGCTGACATGATTACTAGTAGTAAATTTGCATAAGGATGCCCACTACTGTAATCTTGTTTGATGTGATCCCTATTATAATATAAATACAGTGGTGTAGCACGGGAGGCGGGGTTGTCCACCCCGGGTGGCACATGTTTTGGGGGGAGGCGGCCTCTCCCTCGCTCTTACCTGTGACAGTCGTGGGGGTATCGCCAGTAAAGCCCTCCCTCGCTCTCACATTCGGCCGCCATGGTGGAAATTGCCAGCACCTTCCGCTCTTACATTCGCCTGCCATGGGCGCCAAACGCAGGGGCCGCCATGGGCGGCAAAAGGCCTAGCTACACCACTGTCTAAATAATAGTAGTAGCTTGCGATGAATTTCATTGAACAACAGCAGCTCTTATCACAGAAAAGGTTATAGACCCAAGGTCCATGGTAAAAAAAAATATTTACATTTTTTTTTAAAAACTGCCCTGGTAATAAGGCTTCAACAATGCTTAGAAAGAGGTTAACAATCCTACGTATAGGTCTGAAAGTACTTCAGATTCTACAAATAATTCTTATGTTATTGGCTCCTTTCTCCAAAATGGCCGACGGAGTTACATGAAAGGACAAGTCTTTAACCCTTTCACCGCGGCAGAAATTCCGCCGCGGTGCGGGTGATTTATAGCGTGGGCGTGGTTCGGACGGCCCCTGGCCGTCCTCCGCACACGCCCACCGTGACGTCGGACGGCCAGCGGCCATCCGACGCACGCAAGGGGTTAATGCATTAAAAGGCCTAACATTAACTTTATCTGATCAAACAGGGAAATGACCAGTGAATGTTAAGTGAAAGTCGACCAATATCCAGTGCTTTAGATGAGCCGATACTGTCAGATACTGAGCAAATGCACTTCCGTATTTTGAGAGAGCGGACCTGCAATTCTCAACAGAAGTGCAATACTTTAAAATCAGAGAGTACCGACACTTCTCAGAAGCAAGTAGGCATTCTAGCAAAGGGTACCCGCACTACTATTTTTCCATTTCAAGCACTGCCTATTCCGCCTCATTGAGCACATAGCCACTCAGGCCCAACCTGTGCATTTCCCCCTCAATTCCTATTCATTTCACCTAAAGATGATTCTAATGGCATGCTGGAGCTTTAAACCCCGAATGTGCTGACCTGATTTTAGGGAAAAGACAACACTCTGTGGGTACCTGGGCACAGTAAAGAGAAGGTCAAGATCACTGCAGAGAGTACCTCTCTGTATCATGCAGGGGAGGATGAAAAATGCTAGTTTGCTTAAACATGACATATTCTTGTAATCTTCCTCTTAAAAATGGCATTATGTGCTTCAATTGTAACCACGTATACCTCCCCAGGGGCCTGATCCTCTCCCTGTCAAGGGTTGACTTTGTTCCCTTAAACTCTAGCCAACTATTCAGTAATTCTGAAAATTGATCTTAGACCCTGGTCTGAAAACTCATCATTCTCTTGCCCTGTGAATTGTGTATTTCAAGAAATAGCAACTGTTCTCCCCATAAAGGCCAGTTTATTGGCTCAGGTGGCTCGTTTCCTGTAACACAAGTCTTCTTTGCCATGATGGAACTGCAAGTAAAATTACATTTCCCCATTCAGGCACTCCCCTTCCCCTAGCAGAAAGGACATCTGGAAGCCATTTTTTTCAAAGTAGAGCCTTCTTGTGGCCATGTGTGGAGGCATGCAAGGCAGCTAACGACTGTGGCCTTAAAGTGACACCAGCCTTCCTTTTAGCTGCCTCTTACAGAAGATGCGCTTCCTTTATCTGTCATCCTTTCCAATCAGGCCCTGCTGCTTAACGACGATAATTGTTATGAAACTGGTTGCATGCAGTATTAATAACCACAGTAATGGTGTTGCTAATTGTCCAGACACTACTGGCCATATGGATGCAATGAAGCATCTGCATTAAGTGCTTTATCCATGCCAGTAACACTGAAGCTTTCATTCCTGGAATCTCAGATGAAATACCTCTTCCAGCGCCTTGCAGGGCGAGAGAGTCCATGTTAATAATTTGGTCGCCTGTTTCGGAACAGTGGGACTGCAGACTATGGGAAGTTCATAGTGAGTTCCAGAAAGGGGAAACAGCCTTTACAATGTGGGCTAAGCCACGAGTGCTGTTTCCCCTCAAGCACAACCACGCTTTGCCTTAACCACGCATATGATTGACCCACGCATTTGCGTGGTTCAGGCATATGCGCGGTGTAGATGCCGGAATGGGCGGGCCAAGGAACAGGAAGGATCGGGAGATAACCTGGTGAGGTAAGTGGGGCTGGGTTTTGATGGGGTGAGGGGTTGTTTTTAGGGCTGGGGGTCAGGGTACTTTTTAGGACTGGCGAGGGGTACATTTTAGGGCTGGGGGGGTCGGGTTCGTTTTTAGTGTTCAGGGGGGCGAAGTAGTGCAAATTATCCAGAATTGCACTGCTTTGCTATTGGGGGAATATAATGTTTGATGGCATCGCCATAGAGAGAGGTGGTTTACAATTAATCTCCTACTGTAGTTGATAACTCAAGTGGGGTTCGGGGCTAGATCCTTTTGGCTGTGCATCTAAACCCCGTAGGATGGCAGGAAGAGAATCTTTTATGATAACTTGAAATGTAATTTTTAAAGCTACAGGAACATTCAATTAATAACCCCAGCAAACCTCCAGAACACTGCAGTTATCAGCGCATGCATTCCGTTCATTGAGCTACCTTCCCAGTTGCATGGTGCAGTGATTGTTAATACAATTGACTGCTCTGCCATAAAGGAAATTGAAAAGGTAGTTCTGCATAGCAGACACCCTCGTGTTTGACCCACAATTTCACTAAAAGTGTTTTAGGTCAGGCATTAGCCAAGAGCTTTTGATTTTACTAAAATTACATATTGCGCATACTTATAAGGGCTTCCACCCGGCACTCTTCTTCCATTGTTGACTCATTCACGTTTTTCTTGCATCTACTACCACATACAGCACGGACAGTGGCTCGTCCCACTTCAGCCAATGGCATTCCACCCTTTCACAAGGAGCACATTTGCACATAAAGTAGTTCCCTTTAACGCAAGGGACACCTAGAGCAAAGTGTGATTTTTGAGACCAAACAAAATCGTTTCGATTGCAGCCATTGCTTTTTTTTATATTGGCAACAGCCCAGATGATGCCACCACAATAAAGTTTTACAAAAACTATAATGGTAACAAAACAAGCATTGACGGAGCAAAAAAAAAAAGGCAGACGGTCAACGCCAAATTTTTGACTTTGCCAATGCTTGTTTTCGAATGCGGTTGCCCTATATTCGAAAGAAATGAATGCAAATAATCAATGTATTAATTTCTGTGACAGTGTAAGCACGGGAGGCACATGTAAAGGGACTCAGGTGAAGAAAGGCAGCACCAATACGGGAAGCTGTTTTTCATTGCTTTGGGACAGTGTATGCAGACCGGTCTTATATAAGAAGTGGCAAATTCAGTGCTTAATTTGAGCCTGTGGTTTCTGGTGCTCAGCACAGGTACTTAATTGTCAACACCGGCACTTATGACAGTCTGCCACAAGGTGGCTCTGTTGGAAGTGCACAACAACAGTTCTTTGTTAAATTAATATGCATTACAAATGACTAATACGTGCCACCCAAGTCATTATTATAGCTTTGGAACCTGGAATAGTCTGAATCTTAAACACTTAGAAGAATGTGATGCATGTAGTTGTATTGGTACTGTCATTGGCAGCCCTGGCAGGGGCATTGGATGGTGCAACCAGCAGTGGCCAGACGAGGGCCCTGGCACGTTTTTTTTTTTTTTTGTTTGTTTTTACAAATTAAGCACTGGGAAAGTACACATATTTCCACACTAAACACACTGCCAAAGAGTGGTACATCACTCTAGACAGTGCCTTTCAGTGTATTGATTTAAAAAGAGAAATGCATCATTGGACAGGCTCGTTAAAGGTTTAGATTATGGACTGCCAGGCAAAATAGACCATTTAAATCTATTGACATACACAGGGGAAGCCTATAACTAGACAGGCCTTTAAATGTATTGATATGTGCTTGTATTCCTGGCACACCAATAAAAAATATGTATATGAAAGTTTCATTAGACAGGCCATTTGAATGCATTGCTGTGCGGAGGTGGAGTTTAATTATACATACCTACCCGCGTACAGTACCTATTCTCAGGATGATAGTGAAGTCTGCACTGCTGCATCCAACAACCCTTTGCTGTTCATACTCTTTGTGAGGGAAGCGTGCAGCCTGCTTCCAATGAGGTACATGTGATCTGTTTGTGCTGTTGAAACCTTGCATTGTTCCTGTCCAGATCTGTGGATGGGTCTGGAACCATTTCCCAATGCTGCTTGTGATTCAGCGGTATGAATGAGTGACGCAAGCATTGCTGCTACCCACACCGTATCTATTCTGTGTCTGTGAGGGAGGTTTGCCCTGCTTCTGTAGGTACTGTTCAAAATATGAATTTCAGTGAATATTGCATAGCAACCGGCCAGTTGCAGATAGAGGGTGGGAGGGGGGGGGGGCATTTCAAATCGATGTATGTCACCTACCCCCCTTCAGCAGCAGCTGGCATGTAATCAGAGTGGGGGGCAGGCAAATGTGTGATCGGTACGTGCATGTGCGCAAGGAGTGGTAAGTGTAAAAAAAAGGAATAACCACTTACCTTGCTTGCTGCATGACGTCCGATGTCCTCCTCACTCCGTCTGTGTTCTGCTCTGTATCCTGCAAATCCCCTTAACCAATCCTGATGCTGCTCCCACAAGCACAAGAGCAGCGCCAGGATTGTAGGGAGCGGTCTCTGTCGGCACTCCCGAGGGCACAGGAGACTTGTGCTTACTCTAACCCAGCTGTCTTAAAACAACCAGGTTAGGGAAGTTTAAAATGCGCATGTCTGACTGGCCATCGTAGGACAGAGGGCTATAAAAACATATGCACTATAAACTGAAGTGCATAGCTCACTGCTGCCACTTAGCGACAGTGGCCCCGTCCCATCCTGACACTTGGTTCCGGACGGGTGGATGAAAAATAAAATGGTAATAAATTAACTTTCTTACCATTTTCTATTTCATCTCTGAGGTTTTCCTGGGGGGCGTTAATGGCAGTGGTTCAACTTCCTCCACTCTCACGGAGGAGCTGTCCCTGCTCCCTTCCCCTATAGACCGCCATTTTCAATGGCAGACATGCACAAAGCACAGACAAATAAAGACAGAATCAAGACAGGAACCCTCAAATGGTGACCCAGTGCGCACAAGTGGATCATGGATGTGGCATACTGTGAACACTGTAAGCCTACTAATAATTAAGATGCCAGTTTCAAGCTCTTAGCAGCACAAGACAGATGGTGGCGGTGGAGAGCAGTGAGTGGTGGCGCCTTGAGGTTCAAGAGGATGCGCTGCCCTCGCACTAGACCTGCAGCGTGCCGCTGCCTGTTCTGCACCCATTTGAATGAGTTTGCTTGCAATGCTGCCACCCATGCTGGGCCTACTCTGTGCAGCTTGTCATGTTACTGTGCACCATAGCTATTATATGTTTGTGAAGTACTCTTGCACTGCTGCTTCCTATTCTGTGGAGGTTGTGATGTTGTTTTCTGTGGTGCAGCTGTTTTGTGTTGGTGAAGTACTCTTACACTGCTGTTGCCCAAGCGGTGTCTAATATGTGGAGCGTGTTACTCTGTTTTTTGTATGACCTAAACGTCTTGTCTGATGTAGTCTTCCACAACTGTTGCCAGCTATCCACCATGTTGTGACTGTTACACTGCTGAATATGGAGCCCAATAATACTGACATACATGAATATCGCGTACAGAACATCAAGGGAGAAAATATTGAAAGCTAAGTGTATGTGGGGAAAAATTGATTTACTATTCCTAACTCCACATCTACGTACCTTGAAGATATATATATATATATATATATATATATTACCAAGAAACATATTTCTACACCTTTCAACATTTTGATTTAGATATCTCGATACTTGCATGCATCCATATTTTGGATTCAATATACAGCCACGGCCGGTAGTAGGTGTAACTGCAGGGCGGTGACGTGGGGAGGGGGAGGGCAGGGTGGGGGTAGTAATGTATGGATTACGGACTTTAACAAGTAAGTAAACATATAAATAAATAAAATGAATTTCGTTGCGCGCACTATATCGCATTTGGTGATGCAGTGCATATATTTATTTATATGTTTACTTACCTATTAAAGTCCGTAATCCATACATTACTACCACCCACCCTGCCCCTCCCCCTCCCCACGCCACCGCCCTGCATTTACACCTACTACCGGCCCCGGCTGTCAATATAAAGGGCTCACACAGCTGTGCTGTGGACCTTGCAATGTTGTTTTGTGTGTTGTAGCTGTTTTGTGTTTGTGAAATAATCTTGCACTGCTGCTGCCCATGCTGTGCATATTCTGTGGAGCTTGTAATGTTTTTGCATCCTTCAGCGGTTATGCGTTTGTGGAGTAATTCTTCACGGTTGCTGCCAATGTCCTGCCTGTTCTGTGGACCTTGTAATGTTGTTTCTGGTGCTGTAGCGGTGCTGTGTTTGTGAAGGAACCTTCCATTGCTGCTGCTCACGTGCTGCCTATTCTGTGAAGCTGGTGGTGCTGTTCCGTGTATTGTAGCTGTTTGCTTTGTGTACCATAACTGTTCTGTGTTTATGAAAAAAACTTTCATTGCTGCTGTCAATGCTGTAGCACAGGGTTCTTCAAAGTCGGTCCTGCAGGGCCGGATCCATGCCAGAATTTTAGCATATCCCCATTTAGATAAATGTAGTTATCTTAAAAGTCTGTCAAGGGTCCGGCACTCAAGCATCGACTTTGGAGAACCCTGAGTATAGCGGATCTCTGTGTGAGGGGTGCTTATGCTTCTGCGTCTTGGCAGAACAAGTTTTGTACATCTTGATGAAGCTTGGTTAAATCTGTTCTCCACACAAGACCCAAACCGCTTGGCCTTTGCTAATTTGTTGCTTTAAAGGCAAATTTGGCTTGGAGCTGTGCAGACAGAGATTGTTTCTGAGAGTGGCTTCCCTTTCAGTCCATATCTCCTCCCATTCACAGACATCATTCATCCACCCATAGCTCTGAAAATACTTTTACTACCTGGTAATTTCATAGAAAAATGTCCGCCTTGCCCTGAAAAAGTCAGGCACACAAGCTGCTATGCTGTAACATGTCATGTTTAATTACCAGTGCTACATTCCTTTTTTTGCTACAAAAAAAGTCCTAGGTGGTCTGAAAATCGCCACAACAAAGGAGAAGTCGGAATTCCTCTCATGTGTAATTCGTTTTTTCCCTGCCTAATTGAAGGCAGCCAAGGTGCGGGATGGGCCCCTTCTTGCTGGGAGCGGATTGTGTAATGGGAGGCCTCCATCTTTACTGTAGCAAGGGTATAATTAGCGTCCATCAAGCAGGAGGGGGTCTGGGAGGCTGATACTGACTGGAATGCTGCACTGTCACACTAACCACTCAGGGCCAGACCTAATGTACAGTAATGCCACACGATACTGCCGTGTAGGCAGTAGAGACATCCAGGGGGAACTCAAGCTAACTTGTTTTCGAAGCTCAAAATAAACGTAGACTGAGCGGCAGACTTCATTTGCGCGCGAGCCTTGGGAGTGATTGATTCTGCCGCCAGCAGGTAGCTATGGTCCTGGATTATTAGTTTGTGCGTTGTGTGTTGTTTTCAGAGCCTCTTGTCACTGGAGCGGGTAGCTGTGGTCCTGGATTATTAGTTTGTGCGTTGGGTGTTGTTTTCAGAGCCTCTTGTCGCTGGAGCGGGTAGCTGTGGTCCTGGATTATTCGTTTGTGCATTGTGTGTTGTTTTCAGAGCCTCTTGTCACTGGAGCGGGTAGCTGTGGTCCTGGATTATTCGTTTGTGCGTTGGGTGTTGGATTATTCGTTTGTGCATTGTGTGTTGTTTTCAGAGCCTCTTGTCGCTGGAGCGGGTAGCTGTGGTCCTGGATTATTCGTTTGTGCGTTGTGTGTTGTTTTCAGAGCCTCTTGTCACTGGAGCGGGTAGCTGTGGTCCTGGATTATTCGTTTGTGCGTTGTGTGTTGTTTTCAGAGCCTCTTGTCGCTGGAGCGGGTAGCTGTGGTCCTGGATTATTCGTTTGTGCGTTGTGTGTTGTTTTCAGAGCCTCTTGTCGCTGGAGCGGGTAGCTGTGGTCCTGGATTATTCGTTTGTGCGTTGGGTGTTGTTTTCAGAGCCTCTTGTCGCTGGAGCGGGTAGCTGTGGTCCTGGATTATTCGTTTGTGCGTTGGGTGTTGTTTTCAGAGCCTCTTGTCGCTGGAGCGGGTAGCTGTGGTCCTGGATTATTCGTTTGTGCGTTGTGTGTTGTTTTCAGAGCCTCTTGTCGCTGGAGCGGGTAGCTGTGGTCCTGGATTATTCGTTTGTGCGTTGTGTGTTGTTTTCAGAGCCTCTTGTCACTGGAGCGGGTAGCTGTGGTCCTGGATTATTCGTTTGTGCGTTGTGTGTTGTTTTCAGAGCCTCTTGTCACTGGAGCGGGTAGCTGTGGTCCTGGATTATTCGTTTGTGCGTTGTGTGTTGTTTTCAGAGCCTCTTGTCACTGGAGCGGGTAGCTGTGGTCCTGGATTATTCGTTTGTGCGTTGTGTGTTGTTTTCAGAGCCTCTTGTCACTGGAGCGGGTAGCTGTGGTCCTGGATTATTCGTTTGTGCGTTGTGTGTTGTTTTCAGAGCCTCTTGTCACTGGAGCGGGTAGCTGTGGTCCTGGATTATTCGTTTGTGCGTTGTGTGTTGTTTTCAGAGCCTCTTGTCACTGGAGCGGGTAGCTGTGGTCCTGGATTATTCGTTTGTGCGTTGTGTGTTGTTTTCAGAGCCTCTTGTCACTGGAGCGGGTAGCTGTGGTCCTGGATTATTCGTTTGTGCGTTGTGTGTTGTTTTCAGAGCCTCTTGTCACTGGAGCGGGTAGCTGTGGTCCTGGATTATTCGTTTGTGCGTTGTGTGTTGTTTTAAGAGCCTCTTGTCACTGGAGCGGGTAGCTGTGGTCCTGGATTATTAGTTTGTGCGTTGTGTGTTGTTTTCAGAGCCTCTTGTCACTGGAGCGGGTAGCTGTGGTCCTGGATTATTAGTTTGTGCGTTGTGTGTTGTTTTCAGGGCCTCTTGTCACTGGAGCGGGTAGCTGTGGTCCTGGATTATTAGTTTGTGCGTTGTGTGTTGTTTTCAGAGCCTCTTGTCACTGGAGCGGGTAGCTGTGGTCCTGGATTATTCGTTTGTGCGTTGTGTGTTGTTTTCAGGGCCTCTTGTCACTGGAGCGGGTAGCTGTGGTCCTGGATTATTAGTTTGTGCGTTGTGTGTTGTTTTCAGGGCCTCTTGTCGCTGGAGCGGCTAGCTGTGGTCCTGGATTATTCGTTTGTGCGTTGTGTGTTGTTTTCAGGGCCTCTTGTCGCTGGAGCGGGTAGCTGTGGTCCTGGATTATTAGTTTGTGCGTTGTGTGTTATTTTCAGGGCCTCTTGTCGCTGGAGCGGCTAGCTGTGTTCCTGGATTATTTGTTTGTGTGTTGTGTGTTGTGTGTTGTTTTCAGGGCCTCTTGTCGCTGGAGCAGGTAGCTGTGGTCCTGGATTATTAGTTTGTGCGTTGTGTGTTATTTTCAGGGCCTCTTGTCGCTGGAGCGGCTAGCTGTGGTCCAGGTTTATTAGTATGTGTGTTGTGTGTTTCTTCCAGGGCAGCTTGTCGCTTAAGCAGGTAGTTGTCGTCCTGGATAATTAGTTAGTGCGTTGTGTGTTGTTTCAAGGGCCTCTTGTCCCTGAAGCGAGAGGCTGTGGTCCTGGATCATTAGTTAGTGTGTTGTGTGTTGTTTCCATGCCCTCTTGTAGCTGAAGCGGGTAGCTGTGGTCCTTGATTTTTAGTTTGTGCGTTGTGTGTTGTTTCCAGGGCCTCTTGTCGCTGAAGCAGGCAGCTGTGGTCCTGGATTATTAGTTAGTGCGTTGTGTGTTGTTTCCAAGGCTGCTTGTCACTGAGCAGCAATTCTAGTGAAAGGTTGTCCCACTGATGTGAGTGCGGGGTTCCGGTCTCACAGCGTTTCGCCTCCATATTCTTACCCATAGTCTTGTAGGGTATTAGACCCCAAGAGCATTTTACCCCGTTATTATTGTCCTTCTTTGCTCTCCTTGTTTGCTTCTTTTCAACACAACTATGTATTCTTTCACTCGTTCTTTGGGTACTCTCTGCCCTCACACCCCGTGTTATTTCTATATTGGCTATATTGATTCCTCCATAGGGCATGCGGCTTTGCACCTTTTCACCCACACACATGAGTGTGATATGCAGATATAGCTGTGCCCGCACAGGTGGACATGTTGGTGGGTTGTGGCTGAGCAATAGTTTTATCTTTGCGATAAGGGCCCACCAAGGGCGCAGATAGGCAGTGGCGATGGAGATATGCATTCAGTTTGGGGGGGGCATTAAAGTCATGGCTTTGTACCATAGAATTTAAACTTTTAATCACAGCACTTACATAGGGCGATCCAGGGGTGCTCTAGTTTCGGCTACTGAGCATGCTGGGAATCATTGTTTTCTAGAGACCCTGGCTGCATCTGAGCCCGCAAAAACCAGGTCACGCCCCGAAAGCAATATATAGGACCTGCTCAAAATATTTATTTTCCATGGTGTGTTCTTTTAACCACCTAAGGTGGAGATGCCCCGCTCTTCAAATCTCCCACCCGCTCATCCCAGGGATCTGAAAACTTACTTCTTGCACTCTGAACACTAAGGTCGTTTTAGAGAGATTTCAGGTTTTACCATTTGAAGAAAGAACCCCCTGTTAAGCCTTTTGCCTGTCCGAGGGTTCCCCATGCATTTAAAAAATCACATCTGTTTGGCACGACCTTAACTTACAGCTTCCGCACATTTTACCTCAAAATTGCACACCGAATCATAGCCCCAGCCTGTTGCATTATACATGTATGGAACCTTCTGGAGCAGAGGGTGGATCCTTTCATAACGTCATAAAATGGCGACTTGGGCTGGGCAGGAGGGCACGCCTGCTAAATACATTATTTACCGGTGCCAAAAAACAGTTTTGCTAAATCTAGTCGAATTTCAGGGAAGAAGGTGGTCTTTCAGGCAACTTTAAACATGTTAGTTTGTTTGAATGCTGCTCAAGTCAAGCGGATATTTCTGTCGGCAAAATAAATGCACGCCATCAAAATTCCTCCGCAAAGTTTGTGGTTGCCAATAAGGAAACCAGAACTTGCTCTTCGTCGGTTTTATTTTATGCTGTCCTCCCTGTGACATGAACATCTATTAAATACATTACCCAGTATGGCAGATACTTTATACTGGTAAGCAGTGCTTAATTTGTAAAAATGTAAGTGCCAAGGCCTAGCTTGGGAGGTCATTGCAGCCCTGGATAACCTCACGTATGTTAAGCAGTGCTTTACAAATCTTGCATTGATTGATTGATGACTGTATCAACACAGCTACTAACCCACACTTCAACAAGTTTATCAGTTCAGACTATTCTAGGTTACCCAAAGCTATAATAATGGTGTGAGTGGCAGGTATTGTTCTTTTTTAATGTACATTGACTTACTAAACGGTTTTCGTGCTCATCTAAAAATTAGACAGATAGTGCCACCATGTGGCGGACTGTCACTAGAGCCAGTGCTGACAATTAGGTGCCGGTGTCGAGCACCGGAAACCGCCAGCTCAAATTTAGCAGTGCTGTTGAAGGACTAGAAAGGTATAACATCAGGATTTCTCAATCCTGGGAACAAATGACTGCTGGCAGGAGAGCTGCTGTCACAGCAAACTGTGTCAAACTAAGAGAATGGTAGCCTCCAGTGGAGATGGTCATTCCACTGCTGAAACCCCAAGACAAACTTGAACTCAAAGTGACTCCCGGGGGCAGTGTAGCGAAGAAATGATTTAACTCTTCGAAAAAAGACCAAAACATCGTACCGGATATGATGGCTCATTGTGATGAGGTAGTTTCCGTTCAATGGTGCTGCAGAGCTATTTAAATCATTCTGTGAAGCCCAAAGGAAGGCAGTAAAGACAGCTATGCTCCTAACATGGCACACAAAAATAAGCACTGGCAAAGCCAATAGGTTTTGACTATTGGACGTATTGACTTTGAAGTTTGCTGATGCTATCCAGCACTGGCAAAAAGCTAAATGGTGAGGAGAAGCAGATAGAAGAGAATGCAAGCAGCACATGATGTAGAGAACAACACAGGGCCACAGGAGCTTGTGTTCGGCAAGAGGAGAAACACATTTGGTAGAAAGCTGGAATACACAGGCACTCTCGTGGGGTTATTAACCAAAAAGAAAAATGTAATTCCCTAAAAGGGAACAGTGCAAAGATCTAAGTCAGACAATCAAAAGGCTGGTAAAGAGGCTATGCTCCAAGGAAGGACAAACACTAGAAGAGGAAGGCAGCCATTGAACAAGAAGCAAGCAAATGAAGAGGAAGGCAGCCATTGAACAAGAAGCAAGCAAATGAGTGCAACCACTGGTAAGCAATGGGTGGGCCTTAAGCCCACCGTAAGTTCACAATAGGTCTTTTGCAACATGAAAGCTTGTGCTGTCTGGTACGCAAGACTGAAGAACTGAAGAGACCTGTTAAGGACAGTACTCTGGATGGAGAGCTCCCGACTGAGTCAAGAGGGGGGCCCTGCATGTTCCTTGTAGGGGGGCCCCTCAAGTTTCGTTACCCGAGTGCCCCTGAACACCCCAACTGACATCGTGAATGCCAACTCTTTAGAGACCAGTGTGCGAAGAACAGGGGTTGCAATGAAGGCACATCATACAAAGAAAAATGCGCAAAGTGCATTTGTACGCAAAGCTTGCACGTTTAAAATCTGTTTTTGCAATCACTGCACACTGGCTGGCTTGCCTCAGAGCCGATCACTGCGAGATGTAACATTCTGAAGTGCACTACACATTTCCAATGCTAGTAAACGTCGGCGTGCTCCTCGCGGGATAATTTGCCGCTTTCCCGCTCCTTTCTGTGGAGTGCATTACCCGACGCAACAAGAACGCCCTGGCCCCGGAATAATGCACTTGACTCGCCTGCCCGTGCATAAGTGCCAGCGACGGAGACACAGCCACACACACAGATGCCATTTTCCCCACAGAGCTGTGTGAGATTTCCAAACCCTCGGCTTTAACACATAAAATATTAAGGGCCAATTTTCAGCTGCACCTCTGTCACTTCCATTACCATTCTACACGTCCGAAGGTGATAATGGATTCCGTAAATGGCAGGCTTCCTCCATTTTAGGCCACTGGGGGGCTGCCACCTGGGGACAGTGCTGTGCAGGAGGACATCCTGGATAAATATTAGGGCCGCCAGAGAGCGGAATCAAAGGAAGCTATGAATCAAGGGATGCGTTTCAAAAAACGGCCTTCCTGTGTCACAGGAATTTGTTACGCATTCCTAAATCAAAGATGTAACGAGCACCGTCTTCTTCGGCATATTCTGTGTCACTTGTGTTTGGGAAAGGCGCACCTTTCTTCTCAGGCAGCCAGTGCAAACAGAAAACTGTATCCCTACACATCATGGCGGCCATCCTCAGCCACGTGCACACTTTATTAGGATTGCAACGCGGGTCAAGGGTTAGAGTGGTGATGGTGAAAGAGCCTCTTCCATTCCTACTTATTCCAATAAATATTATTGAATAGTCACTGAGCACTGCTTTATTAAACTGCCTTGTGTACACTGGAGAGGTTGGGGCTGGCTTCTGTGGGGCTTGCATTAATACGTGTAGTGAGACCAAATGCATATGAATGGCAATTTTAAACCCCTTAGCGGTCCCACGCTTTATACTGTTCATAGAATGTTATGCTATATGTTATATGTTGTTAACTGTCACGTTATATGCTACATTATATACTCTGGTATGTTATAAGTTATCATATATGTTATATGTAAGTCTTCCAGTTTTCTCATTGAACTGTTTTTTACAGATAAGTACAGACAGAAAGCTATCTATTTTCCAGGCTGTTTTTATTTTTAAATATGGAAAAAATGATTTATTTTGGACGTTTCTCACTACTGGAAATAATGAGTGCTAGGTCAATAGCTGCACAAGGAGGACAGGCAGGGGAGTTAAAAAGAAAATAAAAGATTTCCTAATTTATTTATTTATTTATTTATTTGCTTATTGAGCGCCTGAGTCAATTCCCGAAGGGATATCTCTGCGCTGTTGCTAGAAGCTGGACAGTGTATTATATGATTCACGCTGTGGGGAAGTATGAGTATATTATGGCTGGGTAAAGAGATGAGTTTTAAGTTTTTTCCTGAAAAGTTCCAGATTACTGATCAGTTTGAGCTCAGTGGGTAGGGAGTTCCAAAGAATAGGTCCTTTATAAGACAGTGCTCTGCCGCCTTGTCTAGCTCTTCTTATTTTTGGGACCTGTAGCAGCTGATGATTGCTTGAACGTAGTGTACGTCCGGGAGTGTATGGGATACATTTATCTTTTAGATATTTGGGGCTGGTTCCATACAGGCATTTGTGTATCATACTACAGATTTTGAATTTGATGCGCTGTTTTATTGGCAACCAGTGGAGTTGGCAAAGCAGAGGACGGGAGGGTGTTCTGGGTGGGGCATTGAGAGCCAGCCTTGCTGCCGTATTTTGGACAACCTGAAGTTTATCCAGCTGTTCCTCATTTGCTGATAGGTATAGTCCGTTGCAATAATCCATTCTGCTTATTATAAGAGTTTGTATGAGAGTTTTTCTGTGATTGTCTGGCAGAAATGGAAAGACGCGCCGCAGTAGCCCTACTACGTGGAGGCACGCGCCTGCCACTTGAGTGGTGTGCTCCTTGAGCAGGTGCGCCTGATCTAGTTTGACGCCAAGGTTTTTTGCTGTTGGTTTAGGGTCAGGGACAGGGCCTAGCTCCAAGGGCCACCATTCTGGGGACCATAGAAGAGTCGCCCCCCCAAACAGCATTACCTCGGTTTTGGACACATTGCATTGGAGGAAATTCTGGGCCATCCAATGCGCCACAGCTCTCATCCCATCAGCAAAAGTTGACTGAATTGCTGGTGTAAGGGTTTGAAAGGGAAACAGGAGCTGGGTGTCATCAGCGTATGACACCGGAGTGAATCCATAAGATCTTATTAGGTTTGCTAAGGGGGCCACATAAATGTTAAAGAGTGTGGGGCTGAGACACAAGCCCTGTGGCACTCCCTTAGTCAACACTCTAGAGGTTGAAGAATGGGAGCCCAGTTTGACGCTTTGCATGCGGCCAGAGAGAAAGCTTTGCAGCCATGATAGAGCCATTCCTCCTACCCCCACGTCGCTCAGTCTTTCGAGAAGAAGTTCATGTGATACCGTGTCGAAGGCAGCGGACAAATCTAACAGCACTAAAATCACAGAGTCTCCCCCATCCAATGACATCCTGATGTTGTCGGTCACGGATAGGAGGGCTGATTCAGTGCTGTGATTGGGCCTGAAACCAGATTGGGATAGGTCCAGGCCCTCCGCTGCCTCGATGTATTTTGACAGGTGGATGTTAACATGCCTCTCGGTAATTTTACTGAGGTAGGAATGAAGCTTATTAACTTCAGCAGTACAGCTATTTAAGCTGTTTTACATTGCAAATGCTTCCAGTTGACTTTATTGTACTGTAAAACCAATTGGACATCCTAACATGAGCAAACATTTGTTGGGTAAGAAAATGTGGAATTACACCAATTGCAGCTTCACTTTTTTTACACTACGCACAAGATAAATATGGGTAAATACAGATAAAATAAATATAGATAACTACAGATGGAAATGTCAAAAAATTAAATACCATAAGACAGGGAGCTCTAGTTATATGTTATGCAATATGTAAGCATCTGCAGTTACTATGGCTATTTAGTACTGCGGGTTAGTTATCGTGCCTTTGAAGTGGGGCAGGCCAGTGCTAGGCCAGAGTCTGATTGATGTGGTGTTTAATGTTGTGTGTGTAGCTGTCAGAGTGCATGTTCCTTAAGTTTCAGTGTAGAAAGGAAAGAAATTAATATTGCCTGATTCCTTGCATGTAGCCTGGCCCCTATGTCGGCAATTTCCGCTTTATGTGTTGGTTAGCAACCCAAGCGCGTAGTTTTCAATAGTGGCATCGTAGTCCACGGATGTGAAGCACCTCCCGGGCTTCAAATATGTCTGTTGTGTACTATCAAACTGTGGACAGGGGGTCCCATTTGCCTTATGCTTATGAGGTCCCATGGCTCTCTTGCTACACCACTGAGCATCTCTTTGGCATCAGTAAGGCGTTAGGTGCTGAGGTGCTTAACCCCTTCGTACACTCATGACGAGCTGAGCTCGTCATGAACCGCGGGTTTTTTAAAAACCCAGTGCACAGCGGGAAAACGCTTAGCGCGGATGTGGTTTAAAACAAAATGATGACGTAAGTGGCATGTAAATATGGCAAAAAAAATGCCTTATTTGTACCTTGCTACTTTATTGCTTTTCAAACTTTTGGTCTGCCAGGGCACTATTAACAAGGCTATTCATATTTCCCTACAAGGACTTGTTTGATTTAGGGGAAAAAAAATATCAAATAGGACCAGTGAGCCCACGGTGTGGGAGGAAGTTCCAGCAGCCCTTGGGAGAAGCACATTTTCAAAGTTCACGATGCTGGTTGCTCAGACTGCATTTCAACAACTACTAATTTCGCATGTGCCAGTCTGCTCACAAAATTTCATTCCTATGAATTTTTAATGATGCAAAGTAATTTTTTCAAGGTCACTGCCAGACCAAGTGGTTATTCAGACATTAAATGCGTTCACAGCTCCCTGTCAGATTTGCAGTAAGGGAAAAAGTGGGTCGGAGGAGGCTGAGGGAACATGGTGGCGGGGGCTTAAAAAAGAGCCTTTGGTTAGCCCCTTAATATAACGCCCAACAAAACCACAGTCATGGGGCAGATGTGGCATCTCAGAAGAACGAAAGGCTGAGTTCTCCTTGCCAGGATTCAAACTTGTGACTTTCAGGTAACAGCAGATATATTGAGTACATTTTTAACCCACTCAGCTATCCTGCTGCCATGTATACAAATGAAGACTTTAGAAAAATTAGCATTGACAAAACCACTGCAAGGCCCTTATTAAGAGTGGGCAAGCTACTACTGCACCCAGGTTATGGTATTACCAGGGAATTCTAAATTAATCCTCAAAAGACCCTCCTTGGAACGGGGCATACTATGCAGAAATATGTGCTGGTGCACTGATTTCCACATTTGAACTCCTAATTGTGGGCCTTCTGCTAGAAACAATCTTGCAGGTGTGACGTGGAGATATGCCACCACAAAACAAGGTTTCTGCCCAAAAGGGTATTAAGAGGGTACTCATAATGAGGGTTTGAGAAGCAAAACATGTCATCATGTAATCAGAGTCTCATCTTGGAAACAGTGGCGTAACGAAACTTGAGGGGGCCCCGGTGCAGGGTACGTGGAGGGGCCCCCTCCGAACTTAATCTGGAGCTCTCCAGCCGAAGTGCGGTGCTGAGGGATCCCCCTGGAGGTTGGGGCCCCCCTCGCACTGCAGGGGATGCGGGAGCCTGTGTTACGCCCCTGCTTGGAAACACACACAACATAACATACCTATTAACCCCTTGGGCACGGCCGCGATTCTGAGCCTCTGCGGCACTTTTGAAGAGTGGGCGGGTTCATGACGGCCCCCAGCCTTCATCAGCACACGCCCACCGTGTTGCATGACAGACGGGGGCCGTTATCAGCATGGAAGGGGTTAATATGAGCCCCAGCCATTGACTGCAATGAAGTGTATAATTAGTCTGCTAACTCCATGTGCGCTTTGATAGTAGGGAAGATTATAAAGCAGACCAAGGCAAATCTAATTGCACTTTTATGATACACTTTCGCACACACACATGCACACACACACACACACACACACATACACTCGCACACACACACGCCGGCTTTTGCCGTCAAAGAAATGTGGCTGCACTCTCCACAACCTAGTGTGCCCCTGTCACTCCGCATTTGAGTAAGGCAGCTTAGATGAAATCCCACTCTGGAAGCAGCGGGTGGAGGGAGCCAGCCGAGCTCTCAGAAACAACGCCTGCGGGGATCTGTGGCCCGCACACACGTTTCCGCGTCACCTGCATTTAATGCCATTAATATTTCAGCAGCCATGGTGCCAGGGTCAAACTGAAATTTTTCTCCCTCTGTTTCACACAGAAATGTCAGGCGCAGCACTACCGTGTTTGGTTTGAAAGACAAAGATATAAGAGCAGAGGAAAGTTTAAAAAAAGGTCATGCTCCTATTTTGATTGAAATGGGATTTTCCAGCCGTTGTTATATGAAAAACTCCTATAAGGTCTCCACATAGTGAAATGCAGAGCCGCCAAATCAAATTATTTTTGTGGAACTACACATGGGTTATGGCTTACATTCTTGAAATTGCAGCGGATTAATGCACTTGAATGAATGACACTCATACCACAGGTGATGAGTGTGTGCCTTTATTCCACAAATCAATTAAAGTAGCCCTCTAGTATTGAGAAATAACATTATCTATATCTAATGCGATATCTTTACCAATTACAAACAGCAGAGGCGGCTCTTCTGCTAAAGCGGAGGAGCGTCGCCCACTGCCAGGAGCAGCAAAGAAAGGGAAAAAAAAATTATAATAACGGAATGTTATTATCATTTTATTTTTTCCTCCTGCCGTGGCAGTGCGTGAGGGGGCAGAGTGGTAGCACACTCTCGGGTCACCCAAAACAGTCATGCGCACTCCGCTGTTCTCCATGCAGGCTGCATTACAACCTGCATGGAGAACATGCCAACCCCGACAGCCCCTGAATGAGCGCCGGTCACGGCGCTCAGACCAATCACAACACTGCATTGCAACGTTGCGATTGGCTTAGGGGTGGGAGGCTGGGTGCCTGCTTCCTGTTCTGACCTGAAGAAGGACACAGGCGAGTACTAGAGAAGACACGGGACCCGGCGGCAGGGTAAGTTTTATTTTACTATTAGTATTTTTTTAAAGAAGCCCACGCGACTACCCGCGCCTGCCTTTGCAACTGCGAGCCATGCCGGCCGCCCCTGACAAACAGTAGACCATTCAGAATGTTCCCTGGTTTTATGGTGCATTCTTGATTTTGATTTCTATTGCAACATCATTCACAGGATGGCCCTTATAAGACGAATGTAAGAAAAAACTAGAAACAAATAACTTTGTTGTTGACAAACAATAGAAAGAATCAAGGTTCAAGGTGGAGCATGAAGAGGAGGTCTGGGAAAGCAAACACCAAAATTACATGTTCAGTATACAGCTTCACTGAGAATGAGTAGATCCTCATCAAGGTATGGTGGCACTTTTACTGCTTACAGTAGCAAAAAATCTTAGAATTTTATTCAGTGCCCATTTTTGAGCTTGAGTCAATTCCCCGAAATAAGTTTCCACTGTGTGGCACACACTCTGTTATGAGAATGGTATGTGTGGAGCATGGTCCCATGCCTCTCTGTGGTCTGCTTTTACCAGATGGTCATAGGTGCAGGGATATTGAAAATATATACATGGATATGCCACTGATTGAACCCAAGAGAACAATGATGTTAAGCACAGTATACATGATGGAATATAGCCTTGTAGCCTGCTGTCGAGAGCTATACCAGTTGTTAAAGTCCCTGAACCCACGTTCTCTTATCTATAACAAGGGCGAGGGCCATTAACAACCGGTTTTGCTGAAGAAAAAAGGTCTATGAAAGCTATTAGAACATTCCACTCCCTAAGGGTAGCATGTTCTAAAATGAAAAGTGAGAAACCTAACGAAAAACATTGGAATGGAGGAATTCCGGGCGTATACCCGCCATTATAAACCCAAAGCTACTTCATTGTCTTCAATGGAGCTCTCAACATTCAGATGTTCTAATCTGGATTATTGCCTGCATCTAATCAAGCATTTCCAGTGTCTATAGGTGTAGCCTTGGTAAAATGATGCAATGGTTATCATTTAAAAGGAAGAATGAAAGATAAAAGAACACTTACAACCACCTAAATGTATTGGACATATACATTCAGTAAAAAACATTGAGTCTAAAAATAAATTAAGCATCACATATCATTTTCACAGAACAAGTATGTCCTATTAGGCAGGTGTACTTAAATAGGCATCACAACTCTTTTTAGTTTTACTGCACATCACAGGGAAATGTGGTTCTTATTTGTGAAAAGAAAGGGTGCTGTTGTCTTTGAAAACTGTAATTTGAATACAAAGTTTATATACACACGGATGACTAAAGTAATGAAAAAAAACAATGGAAAGACAAAAGCAGTGCGAAAGTATTAGCCGACTCGCCTTCGCACTAAAGTGGCGAATGTGGACATGTGATCAGGCAAAATGCCATCACTCACAGAGAAAGAGAGACTAAAGCAACTAAAGCTAAAGCTGTCTCTAGACCAGACCTAAGAAGGGTCTACAGGGCGCGGTGGAGATTACAGGAGAAGCCTGGTGCAGGAGAAACCCTGAAGAAAATCAGAAGAGAATCTGTTCCTGTCCGTTAATCGCAATACAATGCTGAGCGAATGCACAGCAGGGTACTAATCCCGCCTATTGAAAATAGCAACTTCAAAATGTAATGAAATGGCTCTCAGGTACACTGGCCTTGATTCTCTTATTTTTTTCTGTTGGTGTCGCTATTTGGCTTCAGACAAAGTATTGATTGCCATTTTCCAAATCCTTTTCTGTTATCCCCAAGCTTATTTGAAGCTTGGAGGAAGAAAGGAGGAAAGCTTGCAGCCTAACACCACAAAGGAGCAACAAGAATTATCCACAGGAGCACATTGTGTATGATGCACAGTGTTATAAAGATGAAAGAGTCAAGCTCATGGCTTGGAGACCGTGCATCTTTCTAGCAGGAGGCTTGCTTTGGATATGCAGGGCAACGGAGCAGGGTCCCGCCTCCTTTTCTCCCTGGGGACCTCTTAGGTGCGCGTTAGCCAAGAACTTTTGGCTTTACTAACATTATAGGTATACTGATTTATAAGGACTTTCAGCCAGCCAGCTTCCTGCAATGGTCGGTTATTGTGTCATTTCTGCCAATTACAGCATGGGGCAAAAGGTCAACCCACTTCAGTCATCGGCCACCTTCACTTTGATTGGTCACATTCTGCCCGTTCATAAGGAGCACCTCCGCACATAAAAGAGTTCTCTGGGACCAATGTGGCAATTTGTGTTTTTTTAAACCAAAAACATATTTTTGATTTGATCTAATGTTTTTTATTTTAGATTGATGAGGGAGAGCAGTTTCCCAATCAATTTAATTTTACAAAAACCATGATAAAACACCACATGCATGACAGAGCCAAAAGGCCTAAACTTAACAGCTGGGCCAACTCTTGTTTCTCGTATTTCCAAGGTTCCTGAAGGATGCACTGTAAGTTGGTTTTGTCGGTTATTTGTTGGAAGTTGGAGGTCATTGCAGAGTGGGCTAGAAGCAACATCTGTACCGTGTCATTAGACTTCAGTACAACCCCCAGCAGGTTGCTGCGCATGCCCTTGTGCCTTATTGACCAAGCTCTACTCTCCTCCTCACCAAAAAAATGTATTGTTGTTATGGTGTTGCAAACGAATAAAGGAAAACTCGATACACCAGGAGACGGGGTTCAGTAGTTAATTTGTAAAAAAAAATAATGTGCCGTAATGGCCAGAGCTGACGACATCAACGCTGAGGAACCAGGTCTGAGTCTCGGGTTGGCTCAACATCCTGTGATTCTTGGCAAATAACTTAATCTCCTCATTAATGAATGTGTCCTTAACTGGTGCTCATGAAAAGTGCCAGTGTTGATGATTAAGTACCGGTGATGAGCACCCGAAACCACCTACTCAAATTAAGCACTGGCGGGGTTTGTGCAAAGAAAGAGACAGACATAAGACCGGCATGATTAACAGGAGAATGGTGCACAGAGAAGGGTTTTTTGGAGACAAGATGAAGGAAGGAGAATTGAAGAGAGTTGAGGCCAATTTTAGAATACAATAAAGGCACCAGCGGAAGAATGGAAGGCATGATCAGTCTGGACCCATTTGCATTACAGAAGGGTACAGAAGCGCGTGCTACAATGGCGCTGATGCTGGCTGAAGAAAGGCAAGAAAGCGGTGCTCTTGAAAAGATGGGAATAATGAAAGAGCTACTGGAGCTAGCAGAGATGACAGATGTACAACATAGGCGCGAGCCAAAGGTGAAATCAGCGTCATACACCAGGTCTCAAACTGCAGTGTACTGGAAGAAAAACGTGCAAAGGTGCACATAGAAACCAGGGGGCTCTGTCATCTCCCCGGGTTGACAAAATAATTAGATTTTTTTTGTTTAATGAGAAACAGTGGCTGCATTGGAATCTCAGCACAACTGTCACACAACTTACTGAGTCTCCTAAGTGCAAAGGAAATGGCAGCAGCAAACAGCAGTTGTGGTAGGAGAGGAGAAAGGTGGCTGTAAGGAAATATATAATATTCAGAGGGTTATTTTTAAGCAGTCGCTTTCAGAGAGGAGCCGGGTGCCTGTCAAGCACGTCAGCCCTTTCCCATTTTTTTCAAACACACAATGTTCACTTCACCTGTTTAATGTGAGGAGGGCTTCAGCGAGATGACACTGTTGTCAGGATGTGACAACACAGGGAAAAGTCGGCCTCGGCAATTGTGTTAGCGTGAAGGGGGTGAGCACAGGAGACGTCACTGGCGCCAGGGCCACTACAGCAAAACTGCCCACCTGTATCCTAACAGCGTTGGCTAATCGGGAAAATATATTTTTTTTAAACACGTCAGCAGTGCCTGGCTGATGGGGGACACATTCGTTAGGCCTTAAAACACGTAGACCCCCCAAAAAACGGATTATTGCCTCCGCTCCTGCTTTTAAATCTGTAATAATGCAGCAGAGTAGCCCTGGAAATGTGAATCATTGTCAGTGTGATAGCTAAACTAAAATGTCTTCATCTCTGTTTCTTACATGTATGTGCTCGTGGACAGTAAAGGAGGCGAGCAGGGGTGTGACTCTAGGACTGACATATACAAGAGTGAGTCACAAGGCTTGAAGCCATGCCAGAATTTCAGGATAGCTATTCTCTATAAAAAGTGTTCCCAATTAAATTCATTATGTGAAAATATATCTTAGGTGGGTATCTGGAAAATCTAAGATGGCTCCAAGCCTTCAATGCGGAACACAATGCTATAGAACATGGTTACTTACAAACATTTTCCCGGGGCCACAAAATGTGGTCTATGGTGTAACCGAGGGCCACACTGATGTAAAATGGAAATCCGTATTTGTAAAGCGCGAACTACTCACCCTAACGGGTTTCAAGGCGCTGGGGGCCGTCGTGGAAATTAAGTTAGCTATTGCCCAGAGTCACACAGTGCTGGGCTGAGCTGCCGCCGGAGCCAGGGATCGAACCATGAACCCTGTGCTCTGATGTCAGCCGCCCTGGGGAAGCAAAGCATGTTTATCTAGCGGCTGTCTTTACAAAGGAAGGTGTTCCTAAATGTAAGGGCCTAGTTACTTCTTTTCTCTAACTGCAATTAACCTTTAAATAAGGGTTTGCTGCATATTAAAAAAAAAATTCCATGTTAATGCTGAGTTGAGTAAAGGGCAGCCCAGTGCTGCTGCTGCGCAGGGGGCCGCATATACAGGTCTGGAGGGCCGCATGCGGCCCCCGGGCCGTACTTTGAGTATCACTGCTCTAGAGCATATGGGGCTTATTTACAAGCCCCTTGCGCCGCTGGTACGACACTTTTTTCCATATTAAAAGTCGCTCACAGGTGGCGCAAGGGGCTTGTAAATAAGCCTCATGGTGTCTTGTGTTAGAAGATTCAGATGTAAAAAGGACAGAACGTGCAGAAGTAATCTCGAGGACTCTTTCTCGCACCCAGGTAGCAATTGCTGCAACAAATATGCGGGTAAAATCCGTTCCATGGTGGAATGGAAAACATCATGCAGGAACATTCTTTGTGGACATTTTTGTGCGGTTTCCCCAGATGGCTACACAATTTCTTCCAAGTAGGCCATGAAGCAAGGTGAACCTAAAAAAATCAGTAGATTCAGCACAACATGCATGAAACATAGGGTGACCATGCTTCCCGGATTTGCCTGGAAAGTCCCCGGTTTTCACCAACTGTTCCAGCAGATTTTGGCAATTTTGGCTCATGTCCCGGTTTTTAGAGGGGGTCCACTGAAACCAGTGAGAGGCACTTTTTGGGTATTCTAAAGCCAGGGCCGGCTTTAGCACTGGTGGCGCCCGATGAGGCCATCGTTGTTGGCGCCCCCATACACCATGACCACCTCTTCGGATTCTCTTTCTACCACCCGGCAAAAGTGCCCCTCATCTCTCCTGTCGTAAGCTATTACTAAACACAGCACCCCCTCGAGATCAGCGCTCCCCCCTCCAAAGGTCAGCGCCCAGTGCGGCTGCACTGGTCGCACTGCCCTACAGCGAGCCCTGTCTGAAGCTGTGATAGTTAGCAGCTGTTATAAGTAAGCAATTACATAATTAACAGGTATGATGCAGGTTTTAGAATTTACTATTTATTTATTTTCTTAGTGCCTCTTCTGCGCTCCTGTGATGAGAAAAGCGGTCATTCTGCGCAGCTCCATTGATGTCAAATTGTAGTCCTTCTTCTCTTTTTGCGAAACGTCCAGGTTTGTGTTTGGCAAGATCTGGTCACCCTTATGAAACAGCCATTGCAAACCCTTGAATATGCACAGCTGGTGCTCAATTTTGCAATGACCATGGGCCCTCAGGCTGACACTATTAGTGGAAGAGAAAGGACAAAGCTAGAGAACATGCCTGCCTGGGGAACCCGCCTGATCTAGACGTCAACGTGACTGCGTGATCCAATATACAACCCACACAATTGAACCAGGTCATCTCCTCGTTGACTGCAAATATACTTGCACAGTTATGGCACAAAAGAGAGTCTAAAAAGTTTATTTAACCTTCAGTCACACATGTTATATGCTGTCTTTCTGCGCAACGTCCTAATGAATGCCAAGGCCACCTGGCTTACACATCTGGGACAAAGGAAGCGCGAGGTAGGAAACAGCAAGGCATTCTGGGTCGGCTCTCCAAGGACTCGTACATGCAGAACTATGGACGGCAGAACCCTATTTAGCCGTGATTAATGCGCAAGGTCACTGAAAAGGGACAAGAGCGGGAAACGGGAGTAAACACTACGCAAAGGAGTTTAAGGCACGTCCCTCTGTTATGTTAGGGCAGGAACGTAAAATTTTACTGCCCGATGCAAAATCTATAAGGTGTCGTGGACACGAGACAGTTCAGCGTCAATTAAAAAAAAGTCGAAACTCACGGTGCAGGTTCTTGCTTGCGATGCTAAATGTATGTGTGAAATTCTTAATAAAATATTTTGAAATAAAAAAAACAGCACGTTGTGAAATTTACCATCAAGCAACGAGAGTAATACGTCACATTTTACAAACTAGGGGGCAGATTTATGAAGGCCTTGCGCCGCCGGTGCGTCACTTTTTCCCATGTTAAAAGTGACGCATCAGCGGCGCAAGGCCTTCATAAATCTGCCCCATGATCAATAATTTTTGCCCTACGTACGGACGAGAGGCATTGCGCCAATCAAAGATAGTCCTTTGGTAAGAAAAAAATAATGGTGTTTCGATTGAATTTCTTGTTTATTTTTTAACAGGTGAGCAATATTGCAGCACACGGTCCCTTCTCATCTAAAAAATAACATAATTAAGTTATAGGCACGTTTATCTGAATTCTAAGCATGATTTGTTTGCAAATGAAAATGGCAAGTTTGGTGTTCTTTTGTATACTTGCACTTCTACACTTCGCAGCCCCTCTGCACAAACAACAAACCCATCTACCTCATTTCTTGATCAAGATACAGCACCTAGAGCCCGAAAATTATGTGACAATTCCGAAAATTAAAAAAAAAGAAATGGGTGTATAAATGGCTAATTTCTGTAGATGGACAATAATGATAATTTGATCTTAAGTGCACATTTAAGACCTCGTTATGAGTCGCTCACAAAATTTTGATTGCTACGCAAACTCTTTGCGTATGGTTTTGAAATTAAAAAATGTGCAGACTTTATCACACCCACAATTAATGGATGCAAATAAAGTCACACTCTGGGAGTTACATATTGGCAGGTCAAACCTGAATGAAATTACTGTGGAATCAATAGCAAGTCATCACGGGAACATGAGGATGATTGGCGTTCATCACCAAAATCCACTTGTTATTTCCCATTAATTGGAGAAAACAGTGTAATGGGTGCATTTCATGCGACCAATAAAAATTAAATAAAACGACCCCTAGGGTATCGTAACTTATCAGGTGAGATAAATATCGCACCAGAGATTCAGCCACCTTTAAAGTTCTCATTTTCTTCTTCCCATGTATATGTATGCTCCATGTAAATATAATCTTTAATAAAAAATTACAGAAATAAAAAAAAAAAAAGAAAAAGGGAACCTAGGCATAAATCAAAGTTTTGGGCCTCTCCTTCCCGATTGGTACACTTCATCTAGAAGGGAAAATTAAGGTGCTTTCATGAAAAATAGGAAGAAATGTTAGCTTCTAAAACAGGAGAAAGCAGATATTTAGCTACAGAGTTGGAAGACTCATCATTAGATTGAAAAAGTGACCAGGATCAACAGACATTTAAAAATGACCACTGCCGTTCAACTCTTTGGGAGCAGCTTTGAACCTGGCTGGCACTGAGTCAAGCATTAGAGAAGATAACGTTCATCGTTCCTTGCCCAAGGCATGGCTTGTCCAGGATTCTCATGCGTCGCATGCTAGCTCAATAACTCTGGAGCCCTACCATCTCCAGAAGTAAATGTTGGATCCCAGTCACAGCCAAACATAGCTTCAACCGCAGTGGCCTGCTTTATAGCAGCATTGCAGCGCTCCTGGGGTTAACCGACAACCCATCAAAGTCTTGGAAGCAACTGGACCAGAAGAGTTGTAAAGTTCAAGTGCAGAACTACGCAAGACGTGTTGAATAATGGAGAAGGAGCTCTGTACCATGGCTGTCGGCGGGGGATTGCGCAGCCGAAGCCTACGCAGCACTGATGGAAGAGGGGGATGGTGAGTGGCTGGGAGGCTCAAGAAATCAGCCGCATCAGTTGTGCAGGGTGTCAGAAAACGCATTACTGCTAAGTGGCAGAACTCCAAATGAAATCTGCACGGGTCACCGGCAGGTTATGCTAAGAAAACAATAAAAAATTAAAGAAGAACATTCAAAAAGACCTGAGAGAGTGTTCAAGGCTGAGGGTGACAAGGATCTTTCTCATGCAAGCGAAAATTGCTCCATCCCGCGTTGACCATGATCTCACTTTGGCCTTTGCGAAGTACGCAATGATGCGTCATTTTCTTACCAGTGACATTGAGATTCTCCCTAAGAGAGAGCCTCAGTGCTTGCTATGGAAACCTGCTCAGCCTTACAATTTCATATTACACATGGAAAATGGCAAGAATCCTTCTCGCTCAGTGGCAAACTTAGGGCTTCTTGCATTGTTTTGACGTAAATTGCTGTCCTCTGGGACAGAGGCAATCATTCGAAACAGCAGTGGAAAGCATAGAACATGAACCCTTCATAGCAAGAAGAACGAAAAGAGCAGGTTTGTACACATTTTATGATTCCCGTTTAGTTAAAGGCGAAAAGAATAAGTTACACAATATGTGGCAATAGTCCTCTCCAGGATACTCATTCTCGTTTGACACACACGTCTAAATCGTCTGCTCACCAGTGTGCAAGACTCCACACCGACTGAAAACAGAAAAGTTGTGTTGTGCATGACCATGCCTACTCCAGCAGCTTGGGGCTTTATGGCAAGCTGCAGAATACAACTTGAATTCAACTTCTAGACATTTCACAAAGTAGAATATGGATCAGCTGAGCCAAACCTCAAGCAGAGAAATGGTGGGTCATGTGGTTCCTCCGACAGTGCATTTCAGAAGGCAAACTACTATTACCATGGTCATGCCATGTTGTTCCCTTCAGCAACCAATATCACAGTCGACTTAAGCATGGTTAGAATGACAAGCTGTAACCAATAGAGGTCATAGAGGCAGGCATACTACACACTGTGCACAAAGGTTCTCCAGTAAAGTCTAAGCAAATACGGTTCGTCCTGGAGTTAGTATCCAGACACCAATGTTGAAGCAATTTTTGGCAAAGCCAATAGGCTGATGCTGTCTGACATTTTTTTGGCTATGTTTTTTAAAAAAAAATGTATTTTATTGTTTTATGCAAGGAAAACACAGAAAAAGTCGGTCAATTACACAAAATCATACAATATAGTCAAGTACCATACTCAGAAGATATGAGTTTCATAACAAAGAAAGACAAAAAAAACGCAGGTCGAAATCCATTCAGTAATTGGTGCCCACATTTTTGTTCCAATACCCCTCCTTTTAAATCCTTTAGTTTTATAGATAGCTAATTCTAAATTATACATTGAGAGTAGTCTTTCCCGCCAATTAAAAAATGACGGAGGATCTGGGTTGATCCAATCTCTTGTAATACAGGCTCTTAATACCGCCATGCATATGAAAATAAAACAAGTTACCGCTTTTGGTCTTGGAAAGCCCCTGCTGTCTGACATTCTTTTGGCTATGTCAATGCTTGTTTTGTTTTGTCATGATTTTTGCAAAACTTTCTTGTTGGGGAAGCTGCTGGGACCTTGTAAACCCCCTTCCCCCATTAAAATGGCTAAAAGCAATAATATTTTTTGGCCTAAATAAGGGCACATTCCAGTAACAGTCCCTGTTGCTTAAGGGAATTCCTTTGTGTGGGAGAGTTCACTCACAGTGAAGTTAGGCAATTGCCCAAGCGGGCCAACCCATTCTCCTGTGCTCTGTGCCTTAGGGGACGAAAGAAAACTGTGACTGATATAATAACAGACCAATGGATAAAGAGAACTGGCTGAAACCCCACAGAAGTATGTACTTTAGACATAATTTTAGTGATCCTTGGGCAACGCCAGACCGAAAAATGAAAGAAGACCACATATCAGGTCTGTGGATCTGTCTCAAAAATGTCAATGAAGTGACCTTAACCGTAACAAACTGAGTCTTAACATGGCCAGGGATTTGTCATCTTGCAGATTAATACCAGTTAGCATTACTTTTAGAACCCAACACGTTGTGGTAGTGTTGGACGACTAAGGATAAAGGGCGTGAGCCCTGTTGAGAACGAAAACACGCTTAATGGAGGTCATAGTCTCAGTCAATATCGAACAGTACTTGAAAGACCTGATAACATTGTGCCTACGAAGTCACTTTTTCACATAGTGGGATATTCCAAACCAGGAGATGATGGTGTTTGGGTTTCTATGTAGTTAATATTGTATTTAATTAAACTATTGCAAATTACCTCTCATTAAATAGACATTATAAAAATCGACTACGGCCAAGAAAAGCCAAAGCGTGCATAATGGCGCATGCAGGGACTTTGAAAAAACATATTATAATCTCACTTTGCAGCAAAAATCCTCTAGTTATTGAGAAGCAAACACAAAGTTGTCTTAGAGCATAAGGAAAGTAGCAAATTTGCCTTCTAGTAAAAGGAACATGACAAATTTCCTTCTCAGGTCAGGGAGGACCGTTTGGGTGTAACCCCAGGGTCAATGGTTCGAATCCCAATGCTTTACAAGTATATGCTATTTTGTTCATAGCTTTAATACAGAGTTTTGTCTCAGAGCGTATTTGGAAACAGATACGTGTTAATATGAGCTGGAATGTTTATATTTGAATTCATTCATGTATTTATTGGCGCTGAATATTGCAGGAGGACATGTGTGCTGGTGTTGTATGCCATAATATTTATGGAGAGCGAAATATTGGAACAGCTCAGCCAAGGTCCCTGGCCTCACTACTCCTAAAACTGTATTTTATGGCTCTGCTGTAGCTGCTTGTAACCGAGAAAGAGGTATTTAAAATCAGACCTTATGAAAACAGTTGGAACATCCGGCATGACATCACAGGTATTGCAGTTAAGTAAGCCTTGTGAAAAGAGTAGGTCCTCGCACGATTTTTAAAAATACCATCTGGTTTTGAGTATATTTTTCTGGGCTCCTGCCCCGTGCCCCTTCAGAGCAAAACCACTGCCTTCCAGCTATATTCTCAAGTGATGGATATTGAAATTCATCTCTTAGCGCAACAGAAACTCTGTATTTTATGTGTCAAACAAAAGAGGGAAGCTGGTCGGTAAAGCACTTCTTGTCATAAATGCCGGAAGGGGCAGGGCCTGACTCCTGACACGCGCAGCTCCCTTGCCTGACCTCTGCTACAGAGGCCTGTCAGCGGCACTTTCAGAAAAGCATCCATAATCCCCTGCGGCATCCAGCATTTTGTCTCCGATTCCATTCTTCAAACAGATTGGCAAGCGGGCTGACATCTCTGTTTGCAGGTCCCCGTTTGCTTCATATTTTAGAAATCTTGCTGCTAGAGCTGCCATGTTTTGGTCACCAATGCTTTGAATTCGAAAGTACAGCCGGGCTCGAAGTAGGACGCGAGGACTTGGCGAGCACGAAAAGATGTGAATAAATTGATTTAAGATCTGTGCCAACTGTCGCTGACGACTGTACCCTTGAAGCGTCAGAGAGCCGTGGTAAATCGTTGAACGTCTTTGAGAGAGGTCTGTCCGTGGGTGACCGAGTCAGGCATGAAGTGACAATGCCCACAGACCATGACCGGGGCCGCTGGAATTATGAAGCTGTGCTGGGTCGAGTTATGCGGCAGGGTGGTTACATTATGCAGCTGTGAAAGGCAAACTATGTAGCAATATGCAGCACACTCTGAGGAGCAGTGCAGGAAATGAAGGGAACCCATCTTGACCACTGCCTGACTGGCCGTAGCGGGCACCGGGCAATCCCCAGGTGCGCCGCACGGGTGGGGGCCGGTTTTGGGCCCCTGGGGGCCGTTTTTGTTACAGGGCCGTTTTTGCAGCATGGCTGCAAAATCGTCCCTGTAACAAAATTGGCAGAAAACTGGCCCTGGCAAAGAGCTCGGCGGCACCCCCCAATCCCCCGCAAGGGGGGGGGCACTTTGCCAGGGCCGGTTTTGGTTCCCAGTCCGGCCCTGATCTTGACCCCCAATGGGACAGACACCATTAAGCAGGGCAGGACTGGCCGTTGCGGGCATCGGGCATTTGCCCGGGACCCTGGAAGGGTAGGGGTCAGTTTTTGAAACGCGGCGGGGCCCAGTTTTGTTACTACTTGGGGCTGGTTTTGCAGCATTGCTGCAGTAGCGGCCCTCGGTAACAGGCAGCAGTGCTTGGGGCCGGTTTAGTTAAGCAGCAGTGCAACACACTTGCACCCTCCACTGGCGTAACGAAAACTGAGGGGGGCCTCCCTGCACGGTACGTAGAGGGACCCCCTCCAGGCTCAATCATGAACTCTCTGGCCAGAGTGCAGTGCCGATGGGGCCTCTTGGAGCTTGGGGCCCCCCCGCACCGCGTGGGCTGCGGGGGCCAGTGTTACGCCCTTGGCACCCTCGACTACCCCCTGCTACCTCCCCCTGAGGCCGGTCCAATAAAATTGCCTCGGCTGATTTGTGTTCTTAGTCCGGCCCTGCTATTGAGCTGGATTTGGGCCGGCCACAGTGAAATATACTGAATTTGTCCCAGTGTAATTTGCGGCCACGAGGACACATTCAGCACCACCCTTATATTATCTTCTTTCTGAACATGTGAAGGGTGGGGGCTCATATTTTTACTTCATCAGGTTCAACACAAAGATCTTAAAGGGTCACCAGCTTACCCTTTGGAGTCATTTACTGCATGTGAGCTATAGGTGGCCTTACACTTAGATGCCAATGCTATGGAGGGAAACGAAAAGGTACCCAGCTTGTTACCACTTCACAAGTGCTTAAGAGAAACTACGATTTGGAGGTAATTTTTTACTTCGATATGCTTCCCAAACCCTCATTTTGGGTGTAAGAGATGTGCATGCAAAGAAGGAATGTCAGATGCATTTGTCCATAGGAGAAATTGCACTAATCATGATTTAAGTAGCACTTGCTAGTTAATTTTTTTATTTAATTTCTTTTATAGTGCTCTTAATTCCGACGCATCACTTATGTATGTTGCGTAGAGAAAATAAATCATACACACGTGTAAATCAATGTACAGAAAATGCTACTTAAGACAATAAGGGTTACAATATGTAGGAGTCACATATCGGCCACACTGGTAGGCATTGAACATAACAAAATGGTTTAGGTTGCCTGTTCAAATTAGATGTTATTACTTCTCAGAGGAGCCCTTTTTAGCAACCGTAGCACATTGAAAAGGTTGAGAATTATACAATATGGTTCTAGACCTATGCCTTGCAGTTTGCATCCAGCTCCTTGATGCTGGTTCATGGATCAATGTGCTATATTAGAAGGACTGTAACTTATGAACTGCAAATAAAAGGATCTTGGTGATAAAATCGCTAACCTACTGAGCTATCTATATAAAATAAGAATCTTTAATGTGCATGTTACTACTTTATGATAAGTAACCACTGAGACTAGACCAAACACAGATCTTTCCAGGAAGTGCATTCCTCACCAGAGTTCTCTTACCATTGACATTATCTCCTGAAAATCCCCCAGCACGCATCAATATCTGCAGCAGGTGCCTTAATCCCAAAAGATATTTTAAAAGCAGCCTGTGGTGACCATTCCATAAGCCATAACAAATTACTGTTACATTTGTCCTTGTTGCAAAATTTTAAAGAATGAATGTATAAGTTGACTCTTAGGGGTCTATTATAAAAGCGGGTGGTTCGCCACCGCCCGTATGAAGGGGGCAATCGGCCCGCCATTTTCTACTGCTCGCCTCCCATTTCCCCCCACCATATTACAATGGCGGGGGGGAACCCAACGGACAGAAAGACCATCCGCTGATTTTCCGCTGGTCAAACAGGTGAGCGGGCAGAAAAGGGTTCAGATATGGTGGCGGTGTCTGCAAGACACAGCCATCCATATCATGATGGGCGGCGATGCAGGGCTTTCCATGGCAGAGACTCTGCCATGGAAAGCCAGGTGGAGATCATTTTCGGTGGCCCGTCGCGTCCTCCAGGGATTGGGGAGGGTCGGGTGTGCACTTGGGGGGTACCCATGGTACCCCCCTCCATTTGCATGTACAATGTGGAAGGCACCGCACAGTGCCTGCCACCTTGTGCATGCCAATGCGCAACATGCATATATTGCATTGTGGCGGGTGCTGCTTACAGCACCACCCGCCACAATGCAATATATGCGGGATGCCACTGCCACGTGGTGGTGGTATCCTGATCTCCAAGGCAGGACCGCTGCACTAATGGCGGTCGGTCCTCTTTCCCGGTTCGGTGGCGGGTGGACAAAGTCCGCCAGCCATCGTATTAGGCCCCTTAGACTCCGCTTTTCATGACTTCACCCCTTGTGACTCCTCCCACTTTCTGCTTCCACACCGTGACCCTCAGTTTATGGGATTACTGATTACATTATTTCCATTTCCAACATTGCCGTAGAGTTGTTATATCACTATTCTGGCATTTTAACATTGATAGAACACAGATTACAGTGCTCTGGAAGATACAAACATTTCTGAAGAAAAAAAATACATGTATTCAGCAGGTCTTTTTTTAAAATGGTATTCACCTACAAGTCGCGGTTTTATTGCCTGGAAGAACTGACGCCATTTTATTAACACTCTACTTTCTTACTCCTAGAGAAAAATAGTTTGTGTAAAATACAGTATGTTGTCTTTCGCAAATGTCAATTTGCACATAAATATTATAATAAAAGGTGTGCCTTTTATATCCTCTGCATCCCAGCTCAGTTTATTGTATTTGTACTTAGACTGCGTTTTTCCATTACAAAACAGCCCTTCTCTACAATATTGTCCCTGCACAAGTGGCATGCGTCTTCACAAGTGTGTTAGTGTGTTCAAGCCACAGCGGTGCAAGCGGTTGGGATTTACTGTGTCTTCCTTGGAAGGCATCCCTGCAAAGAGGGTGGAATTTGCTCACATTTAGTTCTGACTAATACAGTGCTCTCTCTGCTAGAGAGGGGACTAAGCCATCTCTCATGGAGTCTGAAATCCTCTTTTGATGCTTCTAATCTGTTGGCCTTTTTCATTGAACCTCACCTGCCAAGTCCTGGTCGCGATGCCTTTCGATGGAGAGCTCAGCCAGATCATTCCACTTGGATGAACCTGATCCTATTAAAGAGTGCACACCTGCACTGCCAGCCGGCTTACTTTCCAGTCCCAAGTGAAAAGGTAGGACACCAGAGGACCCTCTTGGGGGATATAGCAGTGAGGATATTCAAATCGGAGACACGCAGACTGCTGGAAATCACATCAAAAACACCAATGCGGAATACGGTAGAGGTTAGAACAGTGATACTCAATGAACGGCCCTCTTGACATTTACATGTGCAACCAACCCCCCCTGAACAGTGGCACCAGCTTCTGTTTGCTTGCTGAGCACTAATATTCAGAAATGTATTTAAATAAACAGGTGGACATTTATTTGATGGTCAAACGAAGTAAGTACTGTGGAGGCCTGCACCACCTAACTTTAGTTAACCTGCAAATAAATGCTTGCAGTATATAAAATTTTTTTTTAGACCTCCTTACCAGGGCCAGACTGGGAACCAAAACCGGCCCTGGCAAAGTGCTCAAGCGGCCACACAGGGTGCTGGGGGTGCGGCCGAGCTATTTGCCAGGGCTGGTTTTGGCCAATTTTGTTACAGGGGGCCATGCTGCAGCAATGCTGCAAAAATGGCCCTGCAACAAAAACGGCCTCCCAGGGGCACAAAACTAGCCCCCACCCTGGCAGGCCACCGGGGAAATGCCTGGTGCCCGCTGCGACCAGTCCAGCCCTGCTCCTTACACAATCTCTGACACACCCTGGACCCCTTACCGGCCCTCTGCCACACCACAGACCCCCCTGCAAATGTTTACGAGTACCCATGGTCTAGAATATGGTAGAGCTAGAATATTAAAGTTTCTAGTAGGACAAGGGGCAGATTTCTGCCTGCCTGCAGTTGAGAACAGTTGTTTTTTTTAGTACATATATTGACTCCGATTTATAAAGTGTTTGTGACATTGCAAAGCGATACAAAGTGACGCATTGGTATTTAGTCTCCAGAGCACAAGGTATTTTGAACTGGAAATGTGCGTTTCCGAGGACGAAAAGGGCTTTGATCTCCTTTGTGTCTCTGCATCAAGAAGGCGTTACCAGGATATTACTTGGGTGGATCAGTGTTTTGACACAAAGCATACAACGATCTACTAAGAAAGCCACGCTGGGATTTACATAAAAGCAAATGCATCCTTGAAGCTGGCATTAACAAGGAGAAAATGTTAATTTCCCCCAAAAAACACGAATTGCTTTTGTGCTGAAGTGCTTTCCACCTCTCCAATGAGTTGGATCCTTCTGAAATGTCCCTAGGCATAGGAATTTGTACTGAAAGGGTAGGCTGCTAGTACAGATGATATGCTAGACAGTGCACACTCACCTCTGCACCAGCCTGTGCATCACGCAAGCTATCCTAATTAGCGCACCAGTGCTGGGGGTGCAGCAGTTGTAGACAATATTTTTAGATATGGCTCTGAACTGTGGTTTCTCCTTGCACAGTGCATGCATAGCAAATTGATTGCGTTTAAAATGAGTGCATCTGCCCCATACTGTGCAATGGCACCGAGATAACTACTCCATATGCCCCTGTCGCCTACACGTTTTTCATAGCATGTGTTTCATTAATGGTACTTTAATACAGGATATCAGGTTTTGAAAATGTTTGGAAGAATGGCAGGGCAGGACTGGCTGTAGCTGGCACTGGGCATTTACCCAGGTGGAGCTGGTTTTAGACCCCTGGGGGCCGTTTTTGTTACCGGGGACGGTTTTATCGGCCCCCTGTAACAAAAGCAGCAGTGGTGAGATGGGAGAAGTGCTTCCAACTAGAACCCCCACCAACCCTCACCCCTGCTGGAGGCCGGCCGAGCTGTTTGTCAGGGCGGTTTTGGCTCCCGTCCGATCTTGAAGAGTGGATACATACACAAGATGGATCGCGGATAGATATGGCTGATATCTGGATGTTTGGAATTGTCTTTCTTGAAGTAATTGAATATTGAATGAATGGACAAAAAAAGGATGACAACTAAAGACATTGTTTAGAGGTTGGGCAGCAGGAGCCTTGCCATGAACTGACATGATTCTTCTGTTTCATTTAGCAGTGAAGAAGCATTAGTTGCACATTGGTACATACAGCTTTGACTGGCTCCATAGGCACAAGTCGCTGACCTTGAGGCCCATCACTAGGGGGCAGCTAGGTCACAGTGAAGGCCAACCTGCCCTAGATAGGCATCCCTGTCTGGGACTCCCATTGATTCCTGGTGTCCTGGGCATGAAAACCCATCAGTGGCCCCACGGCTGGGTGCCAGAGTCATTAGGTTTTTTGTTTTCAGGAATCATACTCCAGCTTGAATGTTCTATTCTTTAAAACAAAAAAAAGGTTTTGCTAAGCACCCTGGTACAAACAGTAGCCGCTCTTCTGAAGAAACAGAGTTCCCCACTGGGGGACATCTCTAAATTAGGAGGTGGTCCTACATAAAGGGAGAGGAAGCAATGAGCTTCCCTGACCCAGCAGGTCACCTGCCAGCACCCACATGACAATGTAAACCCTTTATATATAAACGTACTGGATCCTAGATTATCATTCAGTCGAAAAGACACATATGAGTGGTGGCTACTGAATAAATGTTAAGAAAAATACATACAAATACTTCTCTTATATGAAAGAGATCAAAGTTTTGATGGTTGTTTGGATGATTGAAACAGTTTTGCATGAATAATATGAAGCTGGGCACGAATGGAATAGTCATACAAGAAAGAGTGCATGATGAATGAATGCTGGGATGAATTTGACTGTCTTGCACAAATAAGATGATGTTAGACGAAAGTCTTGGATATCAATTCAGATCTAACCATACCAGCTTAGCACCGATGAATAATTTTCTTCATAAGTACTGTGTGGTTATTTGAAATTTTGTCACCACGCCCTCGTCTCCACACCATTAATGGCGCATTCCAAGAGGTGTGGTGCCGCGGCCAGGGCGGCTGACGCTGGAATCTGGGGGCCACGGTTCGAACCCCAGCATTGGCGGCAGGTCAGCCCAGCACCATGTGACTCTGGTCAATAGCTTGCTTAATCTTCCCAACGGCCCCCAGCGCCGGGATGCCTCCGGGTAACTGTTCGCGCTTTACAAATACTGGATTTACATCACGCAATGGATTCCCCAGGCTCGTTTGCCGAAATGGGCGGCTCACTGCCGCTTGAACAGCATCAATTTGTTGGACAATGCAATAATGCAGGGCGCCTCCCTGGCCCGCGCGCCACAATGCAGATACAAATTCACCTCTCAATCACTTCCTTGGGTTAATGACACTGAGTAATAGCACATTAGCACGGTGCCAGGCGAGCCACCAGTCAGGCATACCAAACAGATAATCTGACAATCCTTTCCAAATCATTTTCCGCTAACAGAAATACTGTTAGGGCTTATTAGCGGTGGCACTGCATATGCAGTGGAGCGGAGCGCGAGGGCTCCATTAACAGGAGCTATCCATCTCATTAATGTAATCTATCAGGACATGCGGCCGGCTCCATTATAGTCAAAATCCACCACGTCATGATTTTTCTAGCAGGTATCCAATTTTGTAACAATTTTCCAGGCTTGTGGGGGTCCCACTTGGGTCATGTGTGTGTGTAGGTATCTCCAGCTGGCGGCGGGTGACCACTGACGAAAGGCTGTCAGTCTCCAAGTAGACGCAAGCTTAGTACATAAGTACATGTGGTTAAGAACATTGGGGAATTTGCTAATATTTGCACAGAAATGCGCCAGTGCAATTTTCCACGACTGCAGTTTAGCATGCAAGTTGACAAGATGACACTAAGGCTGAGTTTGATGACTGTGAATGGTTGGGTTTTGAGTCTAGACATAGGTATGAATTACTCATGAATTTCTAGGAGTTTGGCAGGCTAAGACAAGCTTTGTGGATCAAAGTGATGGGCACATCAGAAATACAAGTTTTGATTTCTCACTAAGTGTTCTGAGCTACAGAAAATAATTTCGGAATTGATGCAGAAACTCTGATTTCCACGTTATTTCCCTAAAACTGGTAAAGCTCAGTTATTTAAGATCTCCAAAATTACAAGAACCTTCAATAACGGCCATTTTGGTGTGAGGAAACAGGGTATTAATGGGCCATTCACAATGTTATAATGATGGCCAGAGTCATGTTTACGTGACAGTTTATGGAGTAGGATATTATGTTGAGCTGCTGCGCGGAATCACATGGAGTACACCTCAGTTAAATGCACATGAATAGATTCCACTTATGTGTTGATCCTGAATTGAAATGTTTTGATAAGGACATGGCTGTGTGGCGTGTGTATATTTTTGATTTGGTTGCATGTTAAATTAGGTGCAATAAAATCTAGTTTTTTTTTTCTTTGCACAACATTAATCTATACAAGGTGTCAGTTTTTCTACAAAAATACTATTCGGTTTGCAGAAGAAAGATTATTGAACGAGAGATACATGTCCGAGACTTTTCAGAAAGGGGTTGCCCCCTGGCCAGGATATTACCTGCCTGGGTGGTATTGTCATGCCCAGACACAAATGTTCTTTTTTAAAATTAATAAAAATTGGATTTTTTTCAAATTTTAAATATAGAAGAAAGCAAACAAATTCAAGATGATAATACTTCAAAACAATTGTAATACCGATTAGACTAGTGTTTCTTAACCTGGGGTCTAGAACACATACTCATAGGGTTCACAAATCTTTAGAAATGTTTATATTATCAGATTATTAAAGTATATATACATATAATTCATTAATGTAATAATGAACATCTTTTAAAAGCTCTGCAAGATTTTGAAATTGGGGGCTAAACTTCATGTTGGAGTCCTTAGTTTGAGTTTTGGGAGCTGCACAAGAATAGCAAACAGAATGGACGTTTGGTGGCCTCAAAGGAATTATTGTAATGCGCCCAAAAAAGATCATGCATTAGAAGCAAAAAAAGGCTAAGTGATATGCTAGAACATAGCATATTGCTTCGTCTTTTAGAAATATAAGCAAACCTTCCCATTAAAATGAACATTTGCATTTTTGAAAATTATTTTGTTTGTGAATTAAATTAAACATATCATAATATGTGTATTTGTTTGATGTATTTCTGTTTCTTTATTTTTGTGTCTTGTTTAGAGGTTCTTATCATAGAAATTACACACACCAGGGTTCCTGGCTTCCACTGGTAGTTCAGTGTGTTTCCAAAGGGGAGAGGAAGTAGCCTTATGGCTAGAGCGGTCGACCTCGAAGCTGGAGAACTGGGTTCAAGTCTTGGCAGGGACGCTCAACATCCTGTGATTCTGGGCTAATCACTCCTCTCCCCATACCTAACAAAAATGAATGTGTCCATCTGTAACGAAACTGGTGCTCATGTAAAGCACTCTGATACCTCATATCCTCTGGTCTCGTTCACGCTATATAAACTCTTTAAAAAAAAAAGGATTTCTAATCTATAATGCCCCCAAATAGAGTTTAAAGCAAGCTCTTGGCATCCGAGAACCCCAAGACACACAAAACTGGCTGTTTTTATACTCTAATAAAGGTTGCAACCCTCTGTTCAGACCAGGGAGTAATGCTGCTTCGAGGGCTTTCATTTCAAGCCACCAGCGGATCTCACCATTCTAGATCTATGCAGGCGACGCAATCGATGCGCGATCGCCCTACTGCCCCAGCAAGTGCCTGCTTCGATTGAATGTAGCTTCTCTGCAAATGTCTCCTGGCCTAGATGATTTCATAGCTCATTAGTGCCGTCCTGACGGTGGTAATGGAAATCAGTCCTGAGAGGCCGCGGTCAAGAGGCGCACAGGCGCACGCGCTCTGATTGACTGACGCGCATGCTTCTGGCCAGGGGCGGGAGGCGACTTTGGAAAACAAGGCTTTGTCACAATGCAGCACAGAGGAGAATCTTATGACATGGTCATGTGATCTTTGAGAATGACAAAGTCAGAAGACCCAAAAAGATGAAGGGGGAGGGATATGATTGAGAATAATAGATCAATTCTGCCTTTGCAAGGTTTAGTGCCATAGCAACTGGGAATTTGTAACAACTACACGCTGAGGCGCTGACCTCAGAAGAGTAGAAAGGAAAACTCAACCGCTCTTCTTATTAGCTCTTACTCCACACCACCACTTTAGGAGAGCTGATCCTTAGTTTCTAATCTCTGTTATGCAAGCTTTTGGTATTAGTTAATTATTTGTTTAACTCTATGTCACTTAATACTATTACTGTATTTAATGCTACTTTTCACTTTTGCATTTACGTATCACCATTTTGATTAGGAGATCGAAAACGTATATAGTCTATTTTGTGTTTTTTGTTATGCACTTCACTGTTTATTATGTACACTCTACTGTTTGTAAATAGTCTGGAGCTCTGGGTGGCCTGTTATTATTGGCACTTATATCGCATTGTTCTTTATTAAGTGTCCTTGGGTCTGGTTTGCATTTTATAAAACCAAAATAAATATAAAATAAATGTATTCTTAAAGTGGGGGCCAAGCTGCTGCCTATAATAATGCACATTCAGAGTCTCAGAGACTTCAATGCAATCTATAGCTTAGAGGAAATGTTCTGAGTGACAAAACTTTAGCAAGTTGAAGAATTTTCAAGGTTGGACACGCAGTAGCCTATCAGGAAAAGCAGCACATGGCCAATGGCAGCTCAGGATGTTCATGTAAGCATGGAGACCAAGTAAATTTGTTGAACACCTTCGCCTTTCCACTGGTAACATATAGCAGGTTCCGCTTCACTTGCTGGTATTTTTCCATATGACACAGAGACAGGCACACAGCAAGTGAGCTAAAAAAACAGAATCAAAATGGTTTTCCTATACATTTTGCTCAATTAAATTTCGGAAAATGCTAAAAAACTAACTTTTTCACTGTTTCCATATATAATCACTGCTAAGTTTCATTCTTTACAGTTTTAGCGCCGGTACGCTCCTTTCTTGGGTAATCGGGCGCTCTCTACATTTTGATTCATTCACTCATCAGAATTTCACAGGCTTTGTGAAATATTAGCAATGGTTGCACATTCTAGTGAAGTCATTAAGCTCTGTAGTGTTAGTGTGAAATTTGGATTCTGCTTTTATGTCATACCTTTCAGAGTTCCCAGTATCCTGGAGCACTGGACACTACAAGGCTGAGTGGAAATAGCTTTTTGGTGGTCCTTGATGGCAATAATTGATAGTTGGTTCAATCAGAAGCTTTCTGCTGTGCCTCTCCTTGTCTCAGATCTGAAGAAACACCAACCTGCAAAGAACTCCAATCTGTACTGTAATTTCTTATCTAGCAGGCCATTTGCTGATTGCGGAGGAGGAAGATGGAGACTGTGTCTAGGGATTTCTGCGGCATCCATCTGACGTAGCGTAAAGGAGCGGTTAAAATGCCAATGGGCAACGACGCCTCACGAAAAAAATAAAAGAAGAGAGACTACAAGGAGAATATTCCAAACCCAACCACTAGGTGGCAAAATCAATGCACAGCATGTGAACCCAGAAAAGATTCATGCTGCAAAACACAATATATCCCAAGAACAATTATATGGAAATTACAGCTTTCGAACTGGTGTGAGTGCAACATTGAAGAGGGAGTTTTTGACAGCAAAGAGGATAAAAGCTCCAGCGAGGTCCGGGACTCCTGATTAAACAAAAATAGCTCTCCCACAGCAGAGTGGTCAAGTGCAGTGCTGGCACTCCAGCTCTGGCAAAGGTAAGGGCCGCAAAACTAGGTTTCATTCACAGTTGGTTGCACAACTGGGCTGAGGTGTTTCACAACCCTCACTCCATACTGGCTGCACTACCATTACCCCAAAGAGTGTTTCACGGGTCAGGATTTTGTTGAAACCTGTGACCCTGGAACACAGACATGTGACAGCCAGTTCTCCAGCATTCCACAGTCGATGTGTGAACAGGGAGATGTATCTGCTTCCCGCACGGCTACCACCTGTGAACTCCTTAACTCCTTATCCCTCATGGTTCCACAGGGGACTGGTCCAGAACAAGGCATTTCTGTTGTTGGGCTGCACTGGAATCATAAGCTATTTGTCCCTTTCAAATAGACTAGAAAAATGGTCTCGCCTATGTAGAGAACACCAATTATTCATGCCTTACTTGTGTAACAGCCCCCTGAATTCAACTCACATGCTCATTACCCCACAGGTGTCACACAGGCAGTACACAAATCCAACACTGGTGTGCACCTGTGTCCATCTTGGCACTGAATGAGGTGAAGGTCCCGGCCATGTCACAGTTCCACAGACGTAAGAGGCAATTCCGGGTTTTAGGGCTGCTTGCCATAAACCTAGTTTACATTCCCAAAAATTAACAAGTACTAGATTAAAGGTACCCTTCGATATTGAGGACCAAACCAAACGGTACCCGCTCCCGCAGGGCCACCACATCGGATAATCATAACCAACAATCATGAAGCAACTTCACAAAGTAGTGATCAATGCAACATCCCATGTTTTCACTGTGCTGGTCCAAGAACGTGCTCTATATCATGTAGGTTCAGATACAATTAGCTGTGCAATCAAAGAAGTGAAATGATGGTATCATATGCTCGCTTTCAATACCACAAAGAACCTTTCTTAGACAACAGAAATGGTATACACACACATTCCAGCTACTTGGGTAAAAGCCCGGTATCCCAGTACCATCAAACTCCAGGCTAAAAGCAGCAAGCGGCACAACTCGGTAGCTCTGAAAATGTTCCTTTATTACAAATTCCAATAAGGGCAACAGTGCAGAGAAAATAGTCTACGCGTTTCAGCTAGAGCCTTTTACTGGGTTAAAGAGTTGAACGTGAAGAGTGTCAGTTTAAACGGATACGCCCAAATACCACCTCCCTTTTCAAAAATCACTGCTAACTTCTACTTCCTTATACCTCACCCAAGACCCACCATTTTGACTCCAATATTCGTTCTTTTTTAAGGCTCCCCAAGCGGAGGCTACTCCACGCGGACATCGACTAGTGCGTTTATATATTCGGTACAAACTTATGTTGGCAATGTAATCAAATATACAAAGAAAGCCAAATATCGCTGGTAAAGTATGCATTACAAGAAAACCCAACAGACCAGATGTTGAGGTGTTTTCATGCCAACAATCTTGAGACTAAGCCCACCAAAAAGATCACGATTATTGGAGAAACCCCAATGTGGCTGATGAGCCCTCCTCTAAATCCCAATTTAGAACATTTTCCTTTGTGTTGCTCACCAGCATTCATTGTAGGATTTTTAACCTGTGAAGTACCTCTAAATCGCTCCATCAATTCTATGTTGTATTTGATTATAGGAGAGAGTAGTATTCTAATATAGGATGCTTGTTTTTAACTCAGTGGTAGAAAGCATTGCTAAATAAGGTATATAGTAGCATTCTCGCTAAGTATTCTCAGAACTACAGATTGGGGTTGATCTCTATAAGATCTAAAATTCTACTCTTTGATGGATGCCAAGTGCTTTGTGGTAAGATTAAAAAAATAAGTAAACATTAGACTGTGGGACGTGCAAAAGAAATCTGAGGAAGTATTTTGTCCCGACATTCTTAACTCCATCACATTCGGGCAAAGGAATGGAGGATAAACGATACGAGTATTCCCCCAATGCATTCTGGAAAAAGTTCCAAACAGAAAGACAATGTGCAGAGTGCAGACACATAATCAGCAATTAAAAATGCTATCGAATAGACCAAGGAAATGAGAAGGAATTCCGAGCCCCCAGATAGGAATTCTGAAACATGAAGTATTCATTTAACCAGCAGCGCAATGACCTGCAAACTAATAAAGTGCATGTATGTTAACCAGGGATGTGGACCATGGACCATATTCTAAGGAGATCAAGATTGCTAAAAAAAACAATGTTTGGAACAATTAATAATGGAATTATAATATCCCAAATACCAATCTTCCTCAAAAATAGGCACTCCAGAATGTTACATTCAAATTCAACGTCAAAGATCTCCGATGTCCTAAAGTGCCCCATGTACATTTTAAAACGTGTAGAGTGCATTTAACAGAGGTGTGTATATATATATATATATATATATATATATATATATATATATATATATATATATATATATACTTCCTGTACTTGCAAGTCAGCTTCCACTTATCCCATTTATATTTTACATTGTTTCCCGAGGTAGAATATGTACTTTATCTGTGCTGTCTTTCGAGAAAAAAGAACTAAATCAAAACTTAAAACATAAAAGTTGTCATTAATGTCAGTGACTTTAAAAAGTAAGTTAATCTTGGGAAACGCATTACGAATTTTATGTTATGTAATTTAATGAAATTAAAGCTACAAAAACTGAGGGGGGGGAGGATAATCATGAGGACAGTCGTGTCCTCCATTGTTCTTTAAAGCAATGATCACCACTTAGACCCGCCCAGAACAAGAAACATGGAAAGAAGACCACACTGCTGCATAAAAAGGACATTGTCACAGAAAAGTGGCCCGTCTCTGAAGACATTGTTGTGCTAAGTGTGTGCACAAAAGCCATGTCAGCACAGTGCAGTCAGCAGGCCCTCCCTTGCCTGCACGCACTAACACTGCACACAGCAGCTGGAACTGCCCCTTGGCGCGTCTCAGACAAGAGGGCCGCCTTTGCCACTCGCCACAAAGACCTCCGCGGGGGATCTGCAGCCTTTCCCACATGCCAACTGTTGCCAGCCCACCAACACAACAGCCTTCGCCCCCTTCCACCCACTACCGCCTGTGAAGAGTCAATGCCCGCTCCGCGGCCTTCCAACGCCATCAACTGCCAACCAACCCTGTTCCATTCACGATTCCCAAGCCTTCAGTCCTACCGCCTGTGAACAGCTCAACCGGCCTCTCTCCTCCCTGTCTGGCTTTTGAACCCCTGGCGGGAAGCTGAAAGAGGACATTTATGTTTTTTTTGTTAAGCCACTTCGCTTGTTAGACATCAAATTCAAATCAGCACCGCCTCCCTCCAATGCTGCTTGCCTGCGCCAGGGTCCTGGCACCTGCCTTTGTGTAGCTGTTGTCAAGGAATGGGATTATTCAGTAATTTCAGGCAGCAGCTTGCTGTATTTGTACAAAAGTGTACTAGGACACCTTATTGTTTTCATCCTGGAACAGAGGAGGTTTGTGCGCCACTATAGATATTTGAAGTCAAGAGAAAACACATGACTCCACTCCTAGAGGCATAAGGACTTAAGAAGCCACCCCTTGTTACTCCTGCTGTGGCTCTCATTACAATTCAGCTGGCTCAACATGAGAAATCGTGGCACATTTCGCACATAACTCGTATTATTTTCCCCATACAAATTTAAACAAGTATTTTCAATGCAATGGGTCTCGCCTTTGCGAGAGTTTAAGCTATTGGTACTGTAAAGGACAACGCCTTTTAATTTATGTGGTTTTAAAAGCAACACACATATAAAAGGCATTATTATTTATAATTCCAATAGCTCAAATGCTCGTAAATGCGAGACTACTTTAATGGTGGACGCGCCCCTTTCTTTAGACGCTGCTCGCCGTGTTCAGGTTACAGTGAGCAGCGTCTAAAGAAAGGGGTGCAGCCAAGATTAAAGTGAAATCGCAGTATGGGGGCTTTCACCCCCCAAAATATCAAAATAAACAAAGGTTCTGTAGTGTGGCCGCTAAAGTTAAAGCGGAGAACGCTGGAAAATTAAATAAAAAAACAAGTGCGGCAGCTATAGTTAAAGTGGACCGTGCTGGAAATTAAATAGATAAATATCCACGGTCGCTATAGTTAAAGCTGACCCGCAGATGCTACTATTAAAAATATAAAAGCGGACGGCGCGCTGTCTTGTAGGAAAGCATGTCATGGGTGCAATACTGGAAGGTCATTTAAGAAAATAGTGCTCACAGAGTCGATAAAGCAGACCGTGTAACAACACAAGTAAAAAGTCCAGTCCTTATTGGAGGTTACAAATGCAGACAAGGCTGTACCAAGGAGGGACTACTAAGCATATTTATCAATCAAAATGTAATAATTTCAAAAGAACAGTAACAGGAGCCAATTGAAAAGATGGTAGAGAAATGGGCGGAGCTTCTATTCCATACCTCAATACAGCATGCCTCGCAGAACAGCGCATGCGCTACCCAGGCTCGACTGAAAAAAGGTAACCTGGGGAAATTTAAGCAGGGAAAAAAAGTCAATATTCTGATTTCAACAGGTCGAAATGGTGGAAAAGATAAGATTTTACAGCATTATGCCCCATTCTACTCTGCAGAACGTGAAATGGGAAGGCAATACCCAAGTGAGGAACAAGAAACCTGGCTGTATCAGTGTGTGTCAGGGTGGGATTATACTTCAGTATTTCCCTAGTTTGAGATTGAGGGCCAGTATCTTCCACAGAGGGGTTCACTTCACTTTTTCAAGATGATTCATGCACCAACACTGAAGAGCCAGCAGGCTACTAAAATGTTGGCTTAGCAAGCAAAAGATTGAAATGCTCAATTTCACAACTTCCAATTCCTAGCAAGCCATTTTATTCAACTGCTTAGTAAAAATAACAAACAAGTACTCACGTTAAACTGTGTCACCCCAGACCAGTAAGAACTATAAACAATCATTGGCTAAGCCAATAGGTTGGGGGTTGTCTGGCAGACTTTTGGCTTTGTCAGTTTTATTTTATGTATTTATTTATTACGTTTATAAGACGTTTGGCTACCCAAAAAGGGTTTCCCGGCGCCAGGACGGAGAATAGGAATGACACATGACCTTCAGCAGATGTTATAGATCAAACAACCAGGTTTTAAGGCTTTTCCGAAAACGTATGTAATTTGTTTGTTTACGAATGGAGGTAGGGAGCGTATTCCAGATGGAAGGGCCTAGATATGAAAAAGATCTCCCTCCCATTCTGGAGAGCTTAACCCTGGGTATACAAAAGTTTCCCGAGGTTACAGATCTTAATTGACGGTTAGGTACGTATGGACGCACTAATGTTTGGAGATATTTAGGGGCAGTACCTGCTTTTATTTTAAACATGTAGCTCAGGGCTTTGAACTTAGTGCTTATTTTATTTTATCAAGCTTTTGCTAATTGTTATTGTTGGAGAAGCACCTGGTCCTTCAAAAATATGTTTAGGTCTTAAAAAGAACACAGTACAATAGTAGTCCTTAGCATTTAACATAATTACACACATCACTCACAGTGAGGTTAGTCAATGGTTAAAGCGGGCTGACCCCCATTGACCTTTGTTGCATACTGTAGTGTACGGAATAAAAGGTAAATGACAAAATAACAGGCCAATGGTTCAAGAGAGCTGGCTGAAAGCCCTTATAACAATGGTATATGTATAATTTTAGTAAAATCACACAAGAACTAAAAACAGGTGTAGCATTAAAATAACTAAAAACATATTTTAATTTTCCATATATGTGCAATGCCCCCATATTAAATATGTGGACTTAAGTTCGGCCACTGCTCTTTAGCCAATATCGCTCTGCGTTATTTTGCAGTCAGGCAATTGCAGTTTTTTTTTTCAATTAGAAGTATTGGCCAACAAATCCCAGCATGCTACTTGCTTTTGTCTGCAAACCTAGCTAAAGGTGCCTCATGAGACATAGTGACAGTTAGGTGCAAGGCTGCTTTGAAAAGTATGCAAGGCTATGCTCCCTTATCCCTTTCAAACCCTCTCCCCACTGATCGCCTCAGACTCAAACCTGTAACTAGATGGTGCAAGCAGAAGACTGTAACATTAACCCACAGAGCTATCTTAATGGTCTATGAACTGGGCAATCTGAATGCTTTGTTAATGTTTTGGTAATCTTAGTGCACTCACCTGGAATACAGGTGGCGTAACAAAGGCCCCCGCAATGGGGGCAGTGGGGGGGGGGGGCCCGAGCTCCAGGAGGCCCCTTCAGCACAGTACCCTGGCCTGAGAGCTCCTGTCAGGAGGGGGGGCCCTCCCTGTACTTTGCTGTGGGCCCCCTCAAGTATTGTTATGCCACTGCTGGCAACACTAGCAATACACTGTGCACTCATAGGTTTTGGGATGGCATACAGTTAATGCATAGGGCCAGATTCATCAAACCAAAATCCGCTCGCAAAGAGCCAGATTCTGAGAATCTGGCCCTTTGCGAGCGGTATTTTTGCATTTGGGGTGCATCATCCCAAATGCAAAAATCGCAAACTTAGAAATCGCTACATTGCGATTAATTGCATTTAAGGAATCTCAATTTGAGATTCCTTAAATGGAATGCATGAAAGTTTCTAAAATAGCGAATTCGCCAATAGGGCACGCAAATTACCATGAATACAACTTAGTGGTAATTTGCAAAAACTCTGAAAAATGCACTAAAGTGCATTTTTCAAAGTTCCATGTTGCGCACACACATGCCCTAAGGGCATGTGTGTGCGCAACATATGTGCACATATCAATTTCAGGGGTGCAACAGGGTGTCCTTTGGACACCCCTGCACCCTAGAAATCGCAATCTCAATTTGCGAATCGCTAATTGCGATCGCAATTAAGGAATTATTAGAAATCGCTATTTTTTGTGTGATTTCTAGATGAATAGCATTTTGCTATTCCTTAATAGCGAATCGGTATTTTTCGCTATTAAGGAATAGCAAAATGTCTTCTTGATGAATCTGGGGGATAGTGTATATAGATAGGTGATGTTCATGTAAGTAGATACACATATAATCAGGGCCACTGGAATTATGCGGCAATAGAGGGCCACATTATGAAGCATGGTTGATTAAATTATGTCACAAGGAAATGCAAATTGTGGGGCATTATCCCGCACATTTTGGAATAGTATTATTATTTTGTAATCTGAACACATGCTCACGCTGTCTGGGCAAACGTTTCACCTAATTAGTGCAAGCACAACACCCAGATTCAGCAATAGGCAACAGAAAGGTAACCAGTCAACATTTGCAGAGAGTCTTCCACATTGTGGCAATAAGTGTAGCCACATATTTAATAACTTTTGATATGTTTGAGCTGGAAACCAAAACGATTTTATTTAATGATGAATTGTTTGGCAGATGTGGAAAATCCATAATTATATGGAAAACGCTGCAACTGCAAAATCGCATAATTACAGTGGCCAAGAACAAAGTGTACGATTAGATTAGGAAGACAATTGGGAAAAGTACATAGAATGAAGAGAAAACCACCTCGAAGTATAACAAAACATGAACGATAACCTTATCTTTCCCTCCTAGCAGTAATGGTGACATGCCCGCAGTAATGGTGACATGCCCGCGTGATGCAAGACGTAAAACTGCTCAATACACAGAAATGCATGGGATCCAGCGCAATTTGTGAACAGTAGACAGTGTGTGGAATAATACACCTGCAGGTGTGTAACAACATCTCATTAGCCCTGACAAATGACTCCACCTCTTTCACTTCCTGGCCAACAGGAGCGCGTGACGCGTGAGCTGGAAAAAGGACATCTGGTAACATTCCCATACATACTAACAGACCCGATTCCGCCGGCAGATTCCCTTATTTTATGCCAATAATTTTATTTGTGCTGTCTCCCACCTAAAATTGCCTTTTTTTATGTATGTCAATGGGGAGAATGAAATTTCCCGTTTTTTTCCAACATCTCCGTTTTCCTAGTTTTAAAATGTTAGCATGTATTTTGGAGACAGACAGACAGACATATTTTGGTCGACACAAGGGCCGGTCACATCTAAACGCGTTTCCCCGAGCCCTGCATGCGTGCACGTTTGGGAGTTTAATTTAGGGTTTGCACTGAAATCCTTCCCGGCTCTCTTGGGGTCGGCTGTCTGTGATTATGTACACCAGGGTACTGATTATAAAACAATGCAGTCGTGGAAAGAGGAACACCCTTCCTTCAGGCGCCTCAGCAAATAAACAGGGGGTTGGTTTCACGCTGACCACGAGCCTTCTACGCCCGGCTGTTGGTTACAAAGCGACCATTCACTGTCAGTCCAGCATGGGGGGCAGAATACTGTCTGCAGATAAAAGAGTCTCGCAGACGCGACGCGTGAGGTCAAAGAGCCAGACCTAGGGGACGGAAATAGATCAGGGGATGTTTAACAGTGTCAATATACATAAATGAGACACTTAAGTTCTAGGCGGAACTAACAGACCCCCTCACCTCTCCCCCCCAAGCCACGTTTCTGCCCCATTCTGGAAAGGGTAGAATTTAAAAATGCAAATGTATTTTCTATTAGCAAATTGTTTTTGTACAGATGGTGCAATTACTACCCGTGGCACCTAGGTGTTTGCAAGATTTTTTTTATGTGCATCCAATTGGCAGCTTCTGGGCACTTTCTAACAGTCATACGTGAATACCTGCAACTGGTTGGTGAAAATGCACTTACTGGGAGAATTTCTAGCGATTAGAGTGACATCTCGGCAATGGTGGTTTCTAATCTTGTCTGCTGTTGCGAGTTTTTTTTTATTGACATCTGGAGGCATCTACTGCTTCTAGGAGATGTCCCTGCTTGCTCGTTTGGTTAGTTGGAGCCCAGGGTCTAAAGTAGGGCTGGGCGTAGTTTGCGAAGTAGCGCTTCGCAAAGCTACGCGAAGTGCACTTCGCACTACACGTAGCACTACGCAAACTGATTAGTAGCATGTTCGCACTGTGCAAGATGCCGTTTTTAATGATTGCACAGTGCAGACAAGCATCCGGCACTGTGCAATCATTGAAAACGGCATCTTGCACAGTGCGAGCTGTAGTTTTCTGCAGCTCGAGGAGATTTTTACTCGAGCTGCAGCTTTCTCAACACGGACTGGTAGTTTCTCATCGCGAGCGGTCGCAAGTATACGCGACCACTCGCAATGAGAAACCAGACTTCCTCATGTTGAGAATCTCACAAGCGTAGCGTAGTGCTTTGCCCAGGCCTAGTCTAAAGTCCATGTGATGCTTCTGCACCCATAACAAGCCACTTGGTGACAGACTAACTGGAAATTTCACAAACATGTAAAAATACATACATCATTAGAGATCAAACTAATAATCACAAAGAGGTGCTTAGGCACTTGGGAATGCCTCTGAATTAAAACTAACTTAAATCCTAGCTTTTTAGACAACAGTTCCAATTCTGGCGTTCTCTAGCACTCCTCCCCGATTCTGGTGTTTGCTGCAACATTAGTCCACACCACTCGGTTGGCGGTTACTATTTCGGATTTCTCTCTCGACTGCAAATCAGCTTCCTATCTTGATTGCCAGACGGCTTGATCATACCACCCTATTGAGATCTCATTGTACTGCTATGGGGGACGCATGGGCTCTAGCCCTCTCTATACCACTCAACCATCCTTGATGGTTTTCTTGTAGGCATTTTCGTCTTAGGCATAATCATGTATGTCCTGATGATGGTTCCAACATTCAATTAAGGGATCGAAACATTGTTGACAATAGTACCATGACTTAAACTGTTGTTATGGAATTAGACATATGATCATTGGTACTTAAGAATATATAAGAATATATATGACATGATTATTTCGGTCTTCATTGGAGTCACATGAAAAATGTCTGATCCTAGAAGTTTTTGTATCTTTTTTTCTGTTTGTTTTCACCATCTTATTGATGTGCTGTATTTTTCAAAAAATGCAATTGAATTATCATTTGGAAACCTGGCATTTATTTCATTGTATCTCTATGTAGTATGCTTTATGACATCCCTCAGTAAGGGACCGTTGTTCCTTTAAAAAATAGCAAACAAGGAGCACACACCTACAAGCCCCATCTCGTCATGTACACAATGAAGAAGCTGTTGAGTCTTCGAGGCGGTGCTAGTCCAGACTGCCCAATGCCAACAGGCTCTCTCTGCAAGCGAATATTTTTTAATTAAATAGGTGATTCTAACTGCATCTCGGCATCTTATGATTAAAAAGGATTTTTGTCCCAGGCATCGAGATTTTCCCTTGATAAACACGTCTACGCTTGCATTGTGTCTAGTTTTCTCTCCCACTCCCTGATCTTTGTAGGTATGGGAAACATAAACCCCAACTTTGATCTTCAGATGTACTTTTCTTCTTAAGAGGCAGATAAAAACCACAGTCGGGAAAAAGTGACATTTTAACACTCACTGACAGCGGCCTGTGTGTCGGAGCTTCCATTGGGCATTCTTCTTATGCATAATGTAGATTTAAAAAGCAATGTTCTGAAATAAATCAGCTCTGAAAATTACACTGACTAAAAAGACTTTGTATCAGAGGAGACAATTTCATTTCTAACCTCAGATCCAGCACCATTCTAGTGTGCGCGTAGAAAAATAGGCTATAAAACCCCCAATTTGTTCTAAAATCGTGCATGCTATTTAGATTATATATAAATGAAGGCCCAAAGTGTCTTTTTTTTAATGAACAAGGTGGGGATCATTTGTTAAGTACTGTATATGGCTCCAGGCGAAACAGTTATATTAACAGCTTAATTATCAAATATTAAAGCAATAAAAAATCCTTCAATAATGGGAACTGTGTACCATAAATGGAAAAGGTTACTTATCTGTAGCTATTGAATTGCAGCTTGCAGTAAAGCAAGTGGTAATTCCGATGCCAACCACTGAATGCTTCAAGTATACACAGCATGTGTCCTTCAACAATATATTCTTATGGCCAATGGGATTGTGGGTGTGCCAGGGTGAAGCGCCACCCACCGTTGCGTCTTTAAAAAAGCGCCATTGGGTACCCTGCACTGTCACAGTGCTTATTATGCATCGCCGGTCTAAATAAAATGCTTAGAAAATATTTCACAGGCGTCGACTTTCATTTATGAATGAAACAATTTCATGATTTCGTTTCTTTTTAAGAAATCTAGGTAGAATAAGACATTTTACAATAAAACAGCAGACTTACTGCAGGGGTGGTTTTCAGAAGCGCGAGAGTTCAACTTCTAGTCTATGCAAGAGTTAGCACATGGTAATATGACCAATTATTGGGCCATCAGTGAAACTAATTTAATAGACATCAGAACCATAAACTCATGATTTCACCTTAATTTTTTTATCTGTGGTGTATAAGTCACTGGACATATATTTATTTAATTGAGTTACGAAGCAATATATGGACAGGTGTGGTGCCTTCCCATAAGAATGACCAAAAAGAGTGAGGATGGGGGTTAGGTCAGCTCGAGCTGGTGGTGTCAGTAAGCTATAGGGAGAGAAAGTGGCGCGTCATGGGAATATCCTCCTTTTTGTTTGTTTTCCTTCAAAGACTAGTAGAAGCTTGTTTGTGTGAATTAGTCGGAATTTCTAAGTGGACAGGTCCACCTGGCATGAACAGGGTCAAAGTCCTTAACCCACCATGCCGATGAGGCGTGTTCAGTCTCAGATGTATCCTAGGGGGTATGAGCAACAAGCTATCACATTTTTTCCTTTCTTTCTGCTTACAAGATGACATCTGAAACCCTGCAGTTTAACTAAAAAAAAGGCACTTTGCTCCCAATGCCTTCTGAGAACTGTTGACACGGATGACTCCCAGAGGATACTCTGCCCAATGGCAGACCTCTGTGTGTAGAACTGCGAAAAGCCAAAATATTGTGAGAACTTTCAAAAAGGGTTCAATGCAGAGCAATTGTTGGTGCACCCACAAAACTTAAGCTGTATCATCGCTGAGTTGTAGCTCACCTTCCCCGAAAAATCCATGTTCTAAAAAAGTATTAACCATTTTCACTTTCCACTCACGCTGCAAAGATGATAATACCAGTGCTTAATTTGAGCTGGTGGTTTCTGGTACTCAGCAATGGCACTTAATTGCCAAAACTAGGTCCTGTACCAGTCTGCCACATGGTGACACTGCTAAAAATGACTATTGACTTCCGCCCAAGTAATTCTTATAGCTTTGGGGGCCTAGAGTTGGCTGAATTGTCACACTTGTAAGAAAGAGTGTGATGATTAGTAATTGTGTTGGTGCTGACAGCGCTGGCAGGGCAATGGGTGGTGCAAGCATGCAGTGGCCTCTCAATGAGGGACTGGCACCTTTTTATAAATAAATGAAGCACTGGTTAATATTTACATATACATGGCATTACATTTAACTGCCATAACCTACACTACTATGTTTTACCAGTCACTGCTAAACAAGAGCCTTTGCTCTTCCAAATCCTCTTTGCGCAAACATTTAGTGGCTCCGCAAACATCCACCTTATTTTCCGCCATGATTTACTTCTCAATATACTATTAAATGGCCCTAGCCTGGTTTAGATATTTGTATTATGCCAAGCTCCTGAAGAAAATGCCATACAAAATACATCTTCCACTAAACCACTGGCTAATGTCATATATAATGATAAATGTCACATATTTCGGCCAACGTGGGTAGGGCTCTGATGCATGCATGTGGCTGCTTTGCAATATCACAAAAAAGAAAAGAAAAGAAAATCCGTAACGCAAATAATTAAAGATAAATAATTAAGGATATTTCACTGAAACTACCATGCAAGAGTGACATCACAGAGCATCAGCATACAAGGACAACAAAAGAATAAAATGGAGTGTTCGGTGAGCGAGAAGAAATAGACATGGGAGAAAGACTGTCGATTCGACAGAGCGTTATTCTGTCAGTTTCAATGTTACTAGAGTTCTGTACAGTAACGTGGCAGGAAGCACACACACAGGCGCACTATTGTTTCCAGCCAACATTCCTGTTTCCCCAGTGAGAGCGGGCATGCTGGTTAATTAAAGTGATTGAAGGGGTTTCTTGCTGCCGGGCCCAAGGACGGCCTTTTCATGCCGAGGCCACACAAATAAAGCTTCACTGGACAGATTCTGAACGCCAAGGACACGCAAGGGGCACTGGGATAGCAAAAGCTACAGCAGTGAATTGATAGTGTGTTTGATGAGGAGATATGAGCCAACTCAAACACACTGCCTGGTTGGGGTGGGCTGACTAGTTGAGCATGCTGTGTCCTGTGGATAGGGTCCCTACAGAGGAACACTGTTCAGCTTTCATGGCTTAAGGAGGCCCCTGTGCAACCCGTGGAGTCAAGCAGCCCACGCCTCAAATTAAATAATACACTTTATATTTTTGTAATAATTTATTTTTTGAGTACTCTACCAGCTGATGACCCTGTGAACATGCTGAACAAAGACCCAAGTTTCTGTCCTGGTTTTGTGACTTTTCATTTAACCCCTTCGCTGCTGGCCCGTTCCCGCCGCTGTGCGGTAAACAAACGAACAGGGCGGGCCGTGACGAACCCCAGCCGTCATCAGCACACGAGCACCGCGGAGCGTGACGGCTGGGGTTCGTCACCAGCATGCAAGGGGTTAAAGCCACATGTATGCAATTATTAGGAGTGGTGCATACCTGTCAAAAAAGTAACATATATACCGTTCTATGTCAGTGGTCGTGGTACATGACTGGTACTGTAAAGTAAAGCTAGGATCGGACTAGGGCAGAAAGTTGGCCTAGGCAACAAAGTAAGGGTTCCCACCATTAGCAATGCAGATAGCCCTAAAATGCCCACATTTACAAATTTGGGCAGTTTTTAACTTGTAGAGACACATTATATAGGTGTTTGTAACATATGGGAGACTTTATGCATTTGTTCTTGCTGCAGGCAATGTTTGTGGTCAAACTAGGAAATCAATAGTAAAAACAGGCCCATCAACCCCAAAACCGGCCCACAAGCAGCCAAAAACTGCCCCCACATTCAGCAGTCGGACCAGTCCTCCAGGCACTACTTGTAAGCAGAAAAACTGGAATTATGCAGCAGGCGAAAACCAATATAAGCGGTAGGGTTGATCGAATTATGTGGCAAGAAAATACAAATTATGTACATAATGGAGCACTTTTTTATAGTATTGCTTAATTATTTTGAAATTCGTTACATATGGTTGGTAACACCGTCTGGGCAAAGATTTCACCTCATTTATACCTCTTTAGCGACCTAATATAGAAATAAGCAACTGAAAGATGACCAGTTTACCGTGGCGAAGGATCTTCCACTGCAAGCGAAAAAGTCGCTACGTTTTTTGTAATTTTTGATTCGTTTGAGCTAGAATTTTGTTTTGGTTAAAATATGCATATTATACCATATATAGTGGTATAATATTATGTGGCAAATTCAGCAAATCCATAATTATGCTATAAAAAGCCATGGCCGCAGACACACATAATGCCAGTGGCCTGCCTCTAAGCCAGTTTGACCCTGATTTATAGCTGTAAAGTAAAGTAAAGTCCACATTTGTAAAGCGCACAATCACCCGTAAGGGTCTCTAGGCGCTGGGGGCCGTCGGGAAGATTAAGCGAGCTATTGCCCAGAGTCACATGGTGCTGGGCTAACCTGCCGCCGGAGCCGGGGATCGAACCGTGGTCCCCAGATTCCAGCGTCAGTCGCCCTGGCCGCGGCGCCACACCTCTTCCATAGCTGTACAGCACTTAGGGACTTATTATGAATTTGGTGGTCTGCCTGCTTGAACGCCGTGGCCTATATAAGATTGTAGCGCCGGCGGTATTCTGACCGCTGTATCACGAGTTGGCCAGCAGTGATCTTCTTGGCGGCAGTCAATGGTTTACCATATTTATAGATTATTATAACTGCACGTGTCAAATGTACACATATGCATGATTCCTGTGGAAAAATACCACCTACTCATTGTCACAGTCTGGCCCACATGTGGGCAGTCCAGTCAGTGGGTATATGGTACAAAAAGGACATACCTGTATACCACCGCAAACAGAGATGCTGCTATGAAGGGGGACCTGGTGAAAGGGATCCACGTCAAACTCTGATGGGAAGAACAAGAAAGGCGCGAGTATGCACCCCAAATCCTATGACTCCGCCGGCTTGAAGCAGGTATTTGCACCAAAGCGGTCGGCTCGTTGGAAAGACAACTTGTAATGCGGACGGCAGTACACTTCTCAGTACCGCCCTATGGCAGCTGCTTCTTCCCGACCACAGCCGCAGCGGTGTGTGGATGCCTGGCGGTGTCAGTGGTCCGCTGGCGGGCTTTACACTAGCAATCCGACAGTCTTATAATACCACAGTTGGATCGCAGAGCTTGCGGACGTCAGATCGCAACTGCGGGTATGGTGGTTCCCAGAACGACAAACTCATAATTAGTCCCATAGTGCCTTGAACAAAGAAAAATTAAATAACCACATAACTCTATTAAGTGATGGATTGAATTGTTTATTGCTCTGATATTTGATTACATGCAACCGGTGTGAAATGACTGCAGAATTTAAGAAGCAGAGCTTAATTCCCCAGTCACCACACAACAGATATCAGCCATTTTCATATGACTGCGGGAGAAGGCAGAATAGATTATTCAATTTTATGACTGACTAGTCCTTGATTTTTCAGAGGATTTAAACCAAGGTTTCAATAAGAACTAACAGTGACAGTAACTTCTAAGAAGTAGAAGCCACTTTTGTTTCCAGAAAATTTTATCCACTTATGCAAACAGTTTCATAAAAAATAGATGCAATTAAAGGTTCCTCTCGTGCTATTGGTCTGCAGAGACAAATTTAGGCCTGCCTTGACAGAACAGCTATATTAACGACCTACTGTAACCGATTCTTTAAACTATAGATTGAGTGGACTTTGGCTCCACCGAATGAGTATTTCTCTTCCACTTCATGACATTGACTAGTTTGTGTATCATTCTTCCATCTGCGAAGTGATTCCATGATGGACTATTTTCATTTCGAAAAGTGCTCTAAAGCATTACATTGTTGGTCATATTTAATTATTTATCTCCTAGGTCCATTCTGTACTGAAAGCAATCATTTTTGTAACTTTTTTCTACAGCACTAGCAAATCAAACAGGTCTGGATTTAGTGTGCTAAACGACATTTGTGAATGAAACATCTGCAGAAAACCATGTGTTAATGCTCTTGTCTGTGGCGTAACAATAGCACCTGTAGCCCCAGTGGTACGGGGGCCTCAGAGCTCCAGGAGGCCCTGTCCAGCACTGTGTACAGGTGGAAAAACATATGTAACATAACGTGTATTTGTAAAGCGCACATTCATCCGTAGGCATCTTGGCGCTGCATAACAAATGTTTACTGTTAGTCAACAATACTCATTTTATCAACCTCAGATGGATGAAAGACTGAGAGGACCCGGCGGGATTTGAACCTGTTACCACTGCAGTGGATGCATTAGTCCACTGAGCCATAAGACCCAGCTTGTAATAAGACCATGAGGCAGACGAACACCTCAGAGCCTGGGCAGCGCATCCACTGCTCTGCGGGGCATGCTGTATTTGAGTATGGACTTTAAGCTCCGCTCACTCTCCATCCTTTTTTTCCATTGGCTTGTGTCATTGTCCTGTGCAAATGCTGGCTTCTGATTCGTTAGTAGGCTTGTTTTTCCCTCCTTAGTACCGCCTTGTCTTCAGATGTAACCTCCCATGAGGACTGGCCCTTTTACTTCTGTTGCTCCACGGTATGTCTTATTTAGTCTGTAAGCACTATTTTCTTTAATGAGCTTCTCTTACTGCAGACAGGGCATGCTTTCCTGCAACACTCAACGCGCCATGCGTGGTTTCACTTTCCAAGCAGCCCAGGACAATGTCGGCCGCTTCTTGGAAATGCAATAGTTCTCGCTTTTACAAGAGCTGGAGCTATTGGCTTCATAAATTACAATGCCCTCTATTTATGTGTTAATTACCAATACATATATATAAAAGGCATTGTCATTTACAATGCCAATTGCTTAAACTCTCGCAAATGCGAAACGTATCGCATTGCATTTGCTCGTTCATCATGTCATGGTTGCTGCTTCACTACAAACTTGCCCCCAGTTTATTGTAATTTCATCAAATTTTTCAAGCAACATCGTACTCCACCAAGTAATAAACTTCTGTGCTGACTGGTATAAGCAGACATCGGATAATCTTAGCTGTCCCTCCCTGCATGGTGTTAACTTTCCAAAATGTTACTGCCAGCCTGCTCTTTCAAAAATGGACCGATCTTGTATTGAAATTTGTGATAATGTGATAAGTCATGAGCACATTGCACCTTGGTCCCGGCCAGACATCTGAAATGCTGGCTCTCTCAGGATACCTATTGTTAATTAACACTTTTGGTCTGCAACAGTGAAAGTTCATCAGCGCTAGCAATGGAGGCGTTTTGTCACCCTGTCTTCTGTATTAATTGATACGTACGTAATGGAAAAATATCCATGTAACATACTTTTACAATATTGTTGACAAATATATTGCATAGCCAGTATTTTTTACCTGAGGCAGCTCATCAACCCTTTATTTTTAATTTTTACAGCTGTATCTCTACTTTTTTGCAAACTCTCTACAACAATTGATTGGTGCCCTCTTCCTTTTTAGGTCTGCGTTTTGACAGCGCAGCTGACAATTTGACCTATTCCCAACAAGATATGTAGCAACATACACAGAGTGAGCATTTAGTCCACCCCTTTACGCCATTGGCTTTCTTTGACCAGCCTTTTTCAGCCATTGGTCGGAGGCTATGTCAATACTGTCTTGGCTTATCCACTGGAATATTCATCTGTCACTTAATGCTGTTGGCGGTTTTGGATGTATCCTTCTGCCTTTTTTCCAGTGCTTGTTTTGAGCTATATGACAGATTACTTTACAACTATAGCCCTCTCTTTCCACTCTTGCTGGCTCTCGCTCAAGTGTCTCACTCTAATATACTAATACTGCATGCGTTAGCACATTAAACCAAAACAGTTTGGCTTTGCCAATGCTTGTTTTTGATGCATTTCAGTGCATTACATTCCGGCACCCCACGAGTTCGTTTTGCTTCTGGGGCTAGTTTTGCGGGAAAAATGACATTTCCTTTTTGTTCATGAGTTAATGCAGCAAATAAAAATCAAAGTAAAAACACTGATCAATGTTATTGGAATCCATAAATATAGTTTTATTTTTTTACAAAAAAACGATAATCACTCTTAATTCCTGTTCTGGCTTTACAACTCATTGGAGACTCCTTACCAAGAACACATGCAGTCAGAGGTCATCGCATGCCCCTACAGTTCGAGGCTGCAGCACCCACATGCCAACACTGCCACTCATAAATCCTATTAAAATAAACCACCTCTTATGATGCTTTGGGCCTACAAAAGAAGTTTTTTCAATTTGTTTTTACAAACGGGTTCATCCTTCATTTGCTAACAGAGGAGACAAAACTGAGGCTGACTTCGTTTCAAGAATTTCTGGGTGGATTTTGCTTCAAACTGAGATGCGGTCAGTTTGTCTCACTACCATTTAGACACATAATGTAATCATATGGGGAAAGTGTGTCTTGCATCAGCTTTATTAAGAGCAGTCACCTATAAACGTTGTCAGCGTTATTCTATTGGATGCCCTTATCTGACAATCTAAAGCTTACAGAAACAGGGAGTGTTGCTTACAACCTCAGATTTGCTTCATGTACCAGATCTGTCCAATCGTCTCTACTCTCTTCCTATATCCATGTCCACAAGGATGTACATGTATGTGTGGCTTCCTTTCGATGCATTTCACTTATTCATTCATACAGTCATTCAAATTGGGCACATCCCCTCCTACCCATCACCAATGTCTGCAGGGAGAATGTTTAGCCATGTGCAAATGAAAATCAGACAGTGTCTATTGGACCGAAGAATCTGCAAATTCTTTCAGAAGGGCCCCCAGATTCGGTAATATTTTTTCACACAGGGCAAAGAAATTGCCAAAAATAAAGTGCAGACTGTAACAGTTTTCATGAGAGAATTTGCTACGGTTGTTGGCGAGCTGGCAACCGCCCAGCTAGTCGCACTCCGCTGATGGCCTTGGGAGGCCTTCGGCATTCTCTGTTCAGAAAGGAATCAGATCTGGTCATGCAGACAGACGTGCTCCTGACCCAGCAGAAACCCAGAACTGAAATATTACATACAGCAAGTTACCAATGTACACTATCAAACTGTGTGTGTCAAAGGCTCATGCGTGCTTTGACGATGAGTGTAAAAACACCTACGTTCCTGACATATTTCTGACCTTGAGGTGGCTAGGGTTTTAAGCATTTTACCCCCTCCCATGCTCATGACGAGCTCAGCTCGTCATGAGCCACGGTTCCTGTGTGCTCATGACGAGCTCAGCTCGTCAAGACCGCTAGAACGCTCACACGCGGGGCTAATTCCACTGCTGTGCGAGCGTTCTACAGAAACGGGTGTGGCCGTGACGAGCTCAGCTCGTCATGAGGACACGACCACCGTGGCTCATGATGAGCTGTGCTCGTCACGAGCACAGGAGCGCTGTGCGCGCCCCCCCTATCCCCCCAGCACAGCGGGGAATCAGCCCCGCAGGCAAGGGGTTAAAAGGGACCCTTTCAGATTATGGATCTCTGTGGCATTGGAGGTGGGTTAAATCTCATCAAGGTTCAGTGGACTGGAATCTAGAGAATGCTAATATGATTCTGGTATTTTACTGACCTCTGCTGGTCGTTTTCTATCAAGAAAGTTAAATAGAGGCAGTTGCCAGAATTTTTTTTTAAAAAAGAAGGTCCCTCAGCAGAAACTAGTTCTGGTAGTTTACTGACCTCTGCTGGTCGTTTTCTATCAAGACAGTTAAATTGAGGCAGTTGAACAGAAAAAAATGCCCCTCAGCGGAAGCCCTAGGGCTGATCTCCAGAGCCCACAAAGTACATACATATATAAGTATATACTAAAGTATATATATTAAAGTATATACTAAAGTATATACAAGAGGCCTCGAATGCTCGACCTCTCGACCTAAAAAATGGATTAGGCATTGCCTTACTTATGACCATTCAGGCCTCACAAATAGTGAATTATGATATTTGGATCCATTTTCATGTTTTCAGACAAAATGTTGAGTCTGCTAGTGAAGTAATCAGTCATTGTGATTTGCAATGTTGCATGTAATTATTTCAAAGCCCCAGAAAAAATAATCAATAAAAAAGTGCATAGAGTTACAGCTCATAAAGTTCAACCGTGCACACGTCATTCACCATTTTCTGAGGTTAGCTGCAAAGTGGCCATGGCAGTCTGAGTCTGTTCCCTTGGCCAGCCGAAACATCTCTACCTATGCCTTTTCCACTTGGATAGAGTGGGAACAGAGTGAAGATATTAATATATATAATAAAATATCTTCCCCAGAGGAGCGGATCTGCGGTGGAAAGTAATGTAGCCTTACGGCTAGAGCAGTCGACCTCGAAACTGGGGAACCGGGTTTGAATCTCGGCAACGATGCTCAACATCCTGTGATTCTGGGCAAATCACGTAATCTTCTCCGTGCCTAACAAAAATGTATGTGTCCATCTGTAACTAAACTGGTGCTCATGTAAAGCACTGTGATACCCGATTTCTCTGGTCTAGTTCACGCTAAATAAAACTCTAAAAAATAAAAATAAAAAATAAAAGTAGGAAAATGTTATGTGTATGAGGGTGAAGGCTAGACATCAGGGTGTTAAGGGGAAGAACGTTTAGTACAAAGGAATGAGGGTTGGACATACAATAATGGCCAGATGGTTAGACATGAAAACAAGGATGAGAGGATGTGATATGTCTGGAGTTAGTAGAAAAGAGCTAGACACGGGGTTAAAGACTGGATTTATACTAAGCAGGAAGGAGAGGACATAGCAAAATTATACTAAAGGGTTGATACTCGCCACCATCCTTCCTGGGTCAGAACTTTTAATATGGCATAATGGGACACAAATGGACAGAAAGAAGCAACCAGTCATCAGGTTATAGAAGATGGTGTTGGTGGAGGGTGAAACTTTGATTCATCCTTAATCAATGTGAAAAAAACCTTTTTTCTAGGTTGAAAGTCACACCTCTTTTTGTTTTGGAAACAAGTTTCAAATATGCACTGTTTGAGTTTGGACTCCTGGAATAAGATGAAGTACACATCTTATCCAATGCTGTAGATTTGGCCCAGAACAGGATTGGCTTACTACATCTCATACACTCATGGCAACAAGTTAAAAAAGTGCTAAACATCATGACAAAAACAGACTCTTGAGTTTAATTAGATTCTCAAACAGTTGAAATCTTTGTCGGGATAGGTAAAGGCCAATGGAAAAAAGCCTTATCACAGAGATATTCATGAGACCAAACAAAAAATTGAGATTTAAAACCCAATGTTCTCTGACGAGTGGCATGACCTTTCCCAAAGGGTTCATTTAAGAAAAGTGGGCCTTTAATAAGAAAGGAAAGATGATCACGTGGAAGGTACCTGCTGGTCACACTTGCTCCTGTTTGCCCATGTGCCCAATTTACAAGCCAGCAAGAATAAGCCACGTCTGGCTGAAGCAGCTCAAAGAAAGAAACCTAAAATACAGAGTGTGCACAAATCTTCGAACTATAGGGCAGAGCCACCAATTCAGCAATAGTGTTGGTGCTTAACTCTAAACTAAACATCAGTTTTAGACCGTGGCTTGAGGCCCTCTTTATAAATAACAGATTTAAATGTTAATTGAAGTTATTTAGTTGCAGGTCACCATTGCTCATTTCCTGGATTAATGCTCAATTATGCTGATTTTTTCCTGCCCTGTTATTCCTGTGCAGCTAGACATATGTCAATAGATGTTAATTTTTCCTGAGGCTCAATAGATCCTTAACAGGGAAGTAGCTTAGGTATGGGGGTTGTTTGGGGTGTTTCACCCCCCCCCCCCAAAATAAATGTATTTTCTGGTAAATAGTTGGGTGCAGAGGCTTTCAGTCGGGTATTGTGAGGTTTCATCGGGTTTCAACAGGGATTTTTACTTACACACAGACACAAAAAACATTCTTTTTCCCGCTCTGTTTTCAAAGTCTACAAAAATGTTGGTTATTTCACAACATATTTTGCATTCTCTCACTTAGTTCCCTTACCAATCCACATTTGTTTCCCTTTCCACTGCACATTTCGCCCCCCCACATTTGCCCTGCTTATCGTATAATGTATTTTAACATAATATACCAGCGCAATTGTTGGAAAATCTGAATCTCACCGCCCTCCCCCTCAATCTTAATGACCAAGCTGCAGTCCTGATCCTTAATTTTACATTTAAATTACGGGATATATTTGAATTTGGGTTTTTTATTTGTCAAAGGACAGTAAGCCAATGTATTAGAAAAGCAATTATCCAGTATATTTCATTTTGATCTCCTATTCCATGAATGACTATCTTGCTGGCATGCATAGTAACCTCTACAGCACCCTCTCACTTTTTTTTTAGAAACATCTTATTATTTGACTAATACAACCACATTTTGAGTAAGATAGCCCAGAGCCAGGGCTTTAAGTGGACCGGGTCTCACGGGGTCTGAGCACCGGTAGTTTTTTTTAACCTCTTCGACGCTCATGACGAGCTCAGCTCGTCATGAGGTACACCTCTCGTACGCTCATGACGAGCTCAGCTCGTCATGAACCCATAGGTTTCCGTTTGCGCTTAGCGCACAGCGAAAATATGCGCCACACCGATGTGGTTAAGCGGGCCTCGAAACGGGTCTCTATCGGGCTCTGTTTTGTGCCTTGGCACAGGTGGTCCGTTTTTTTATCCGGACTGCACTGACAGCAGGCACATCGATGTATGCTGGTGAGTGTTGTAGAGGAAGGGAAATCCTTTAAAGAGAGTCATTTACTCTCTGGATTTTCCTCCTCTCTTTGAAACTCAGGCGCAGCAACCTTGTCGTGGTGCAGCGGCGGCCTGTGGAGGGAGTTGCGGTGGGGCACACAGGCGGGGCGGGGGAGGGGCAGGGTGGGGTGTGGTAAACACCGGAATATGGATGACTGCAGGTAAGTAAACAATTAAATTAATAAAAGGAATTTCGGAGCGCGCCCTGCATTGCATTTTGTGATGCAGGGCACGGAACGAAATTTGTTTTATTAATTTTATTGTTTACTTACCTGCAATCACCCATATTCCAGTGTTTATCACCCCCCACCCTGGCCCTCCCCCGCCCCGCCTGCCTGCCTCACCGCAACTCCCTCCACAGGCCGCCGCTGCACCACGACAAGGTTGCTGCGCCTGAGTTTCAAACTGAGGCTCAAAGTGGACGCGTTTCAATATTATATACAAGCCAAAGTTGCTGCTTATTTTTCTTATGCAACTAACAACCATTGACAAAGCCAACAGTCCTGACTTCTTATAGGTATGACGTTACTTGTTGTAACAAAAATCTGGACGCAATGACAGGAACAGCAAAATACAAGTCGGGCGGCACACTGTGCTAAACACAGATTTTAGCTTGTTTTTTAAGCCACACCCTTAATTACATTGATTACGCCCCTTTGAGAGACCCCCCAGTTTTTTCATCCCACTTAAAGCCCTGCCCAGAGCGTTAAAGATAAACTGTGGCTGTCCTGTTGCAGCTCATGTTTACTTTGTTTTTAACTTAATTTCCTCTAGTACTCGCACCACAAACTAGAGAAGTCCGACCAATAGAAAGCGTAAATTGAGACTGTGTTCCTGTTCTCGCAGAATTCCATGGCACACCTGATTTGCTTTCAGATATTTGCACAAACCTACACATGAAAACAAACCTCAACGTAGGACGGTGCACGGGGCGGCAAGTCTGAGTGGACGGCGGATAAAGACGCATGGAAAGATGAATATCGACAAGCGTCTTCTCTCGATTCCTATTGGCTGCGGCCCCTGAGAGCTTTGCCAGTCATTAGCCCATTAGCCCGCATACACAGAGTGCCAATCAATGCCACTCAGGGCTGGAGGTCGGCTCTGGCGCATAAACATTCCCAAGGCCCCTGACGGCCCGCAGCCCTCCTTCCTTTCACTCCATCCACGCATTGCATTCTGGGGGCATGCACGAGGAGCCGTGCACGCGGAGGAAAGGAGTGCATAAAGCACCGAGGCAACAGGCGGAGCAGCATGCATGACTGATGTTACAGCACATATCACTCTTAATTCGTTTTTTTTTTATAAAAGTCAGACAGTCCAACCTGCCAATATTTATTGTTGGGAAAATGTTCGCAATTTATCAGACAATGTGGATTTTGGTGCAGTAAGCACCGAAATCTGCATGTTATCCCCCAAAACGCATAATTGGGTGCTGTTTATCAAACCTGTTAAAAAAAGATAATTTACTTTATAAAAAAAAAATGTCGGCAAACGTTAGAGGAGAAAGAAGGGGAAGGGAAAAGAGAGAAGAGAAGAAAAGAGGTTAGGGGAGTGGAGGAGCAGGAGGAGGAGGAAGAGGGAAGAGAGAAGAGGAAGAGGGGAAGGGAAAAGAGAGAAGAGAAGAAAAGAGGTTAGGGGAGTGGAGGAGCAGGAGGAGGAGGAAGAGGGAAGAGAGAAGAGGAAGAGGAGAGGAGAGAGATTCCATGGAAAGGCCGGCTAGGCAGCCAGAATGTCCGATGGAGAGACTGACAGATAAGCAGACATATAGACAGAGGGGAAATGGAGCGATACAATGAGGCGAAGAGAAAGAAAGAGGGGGAAACATAAGAGGTGGTCACCAGTGAAATGGTAGGCCACCCAGAGAGGCTGAGTATGGGGGGGGGGGGGGGGGGGGGGGGAAGTAGCAGAGATGGAGATGGAGGGGTAATGACAGGCCGATGGAGGAAGGGGGAAAGCGATAGATTGAGCAAGGAAGGAAAATGAGGCGGGTGAGAACTAGAGAAAATGAATACAGGTTGTGAAGTGTGAGAAAGTGATGAGGGAAAACAGAATATATGAAAGGGAGAGAGGAGACAGTACATAGGACAGAGCAGATAAAAAAACACGAGGAGTGGAACAGAGGGGAAGTGAGAGAGTACAGCCATGATTGAATATTATTTAGCTCATTAAAAGAGCCTCAGTTGTTTACCAAGCTCATTAAATCAGAGTGAGCATTAAAACCAATTTAAGAAGAAGAAAGTTTTATGCTAATTGCTGCCGTTAGTCTATTTCTGAAAGCATGGTGAAGCAAATTAATGTGCAGTGAACAATAATTCTCATTTTTAAACAGACAGTGTTATTATATTTGAAAGGGGGACAAGGCCACATTCAGCTTGCAGAACTTGTCCAGCGTGATATATAAAGTATGAGCAATGATAAATAACGACCCCCCCCCCCCCTTCCCCAAGGTGAGATGCCCAACTCAAGGACCTCAACCACATGACACAGTAGCGGTCCATGGTGGGAGTGCTATTGGGCGCTGACGGAGGGTGCGGTTTGTAGTAAACTACAGATTACGGCCGATTAGAGGTAAGTAAACATATAAATAAATTAAACAAATTTAGTTGCGCGAGCTGCATCGCCAAATGCGATGCAGCGCGCGCAACAACATTCGCTTAATTTATTTATATGTTTACTTACCTCTAATCAGCCGTAATCCGTAGTTTACTACCCCCCCACCCTGCCCCTTCCCCGCCCCACGTCAGCGCCCAGCAGCACTCCCACCACGGGCCGCTACTGAGAATTCACTACAGAGCCTCCTTGTCTTTGCACATCTTCCATGAGGAAATTTCACGTTGTAGCCCTCTTCAAATTCTTACAAAATAAAAGTTCGGAGGAATTTTGTGATCTGAAAGCAGTTTCACCTAAAACTTTGCCTCTTATGCACAGCCACATCAAAATTACTAGCAACAATCAGAGACGTGTTTTGCTCTGAATGTCACTCTTAGTGGTAAAGCCTTTACCATACTCTAAATGCAATGAAGTGGCTAATGATAAAAAAGCTGAAAGGTTTGGTGAGCGGTGAAAAACTGGATTGATAGGTGCTCTACTATTTCCCTGACACCGTGTGTCGTGATTATGAGTTGTGGTCTCTTCATGAGTGGCAGCGTTTGGAGAAGCGGGTACTGTAAGGAAGCGCGCCATTAGGATTCGGGACCCCGGGATTCCGGACACACCCTTGTGGTTCCTGACCATGGGATTGAGCAAAATCACCAACAGCAGGAATTCCTTCGGGGGCAAAGACGTGACGGGGTCCTTGGGGGTCCGGGTCCTATGGAAGTGAGGGTTGAGATGTGTGTGTAGATTATGAACATATGGCATTGCAATGCATGTCTGTACCGCACATGGTAAGTATATATAAGATAAGTAACCTTCCTTCACCAGTACACACAAAACACCCTACACCCTTACTTCCCTGTTACCACTACTCACTCCTGAACCTTAAAATGACCCTTACCTCCTTACCACTACCCACCTCTGAACCTTAAAATTACCCTCACCTCGCTTTACCACTGCCCTCTTTAACCATAAAATGATCTGTAGCTCCCTTTACCATGGCCCACCCCTAAACCCAAAGAACTCTCATACTTACCTTACCTATGCTTACCATGAAAGGTATAGGCATGGATGGTGAAGGCATCTGCAGGATAAAGGCATGCAGGGTAAAGGCCAACCGCGGCCCGTGCAGGTAAGAGCGGTGGGGCCGGGTGGGGATTTTGAGGGACGATGACAAGCGAAAATTAATTATTTATTTAATTTTCCCATGTCATTGTCTGTCACGCACCCAGCCGCACCGGGCCCACAGCTCTTACCTGCATGGACCATGGCTGCAAAGGCTGCGTGGTAGAGGATTATAGTGAGGCCTTAGCTTTTCTTTTGCACCCTGCTGTGGATAAATGTTCCACTTGCTTTCCAAGCCACAGAACTGAGGTTGAATGATTTCAGTTATTAGAAATCTTACCTCAGCCTCCCGACAACAGGCATCCAACAGAAAACAGTGCCATTAACTGCATCGGGAGCCTGGGGCCGATCTCGCTTTGCAGACTACGAATGTGAGTAGGAAATTAAATATATCAAGACAACATGCCATATAAATGTTACAACAATTCAATACAATATTAACAGATGAACTCGGGTATGCAATGGCTGGCAAGTGCTGAAAGCTGAACATGCGGTGTCTGAGCAGAGTCTGCATGTGCCCACAATAAAATATCAGACATCTCCACAAATGGACCAATTTTGCCTCAGTGACTGGTGCTGCAGCATAGCTTAATGCATCCCCTTCTGTGCCTCGCACACATTCATTAAACCATTGCCTCGTCAGAGGCAAAATACAAGCACTTTAAGCATAGGTGCGGTGAGTGTTAGCCAAGTCAGACAACTTCACCACGTGCAGCGATTCGCCTGTGCGCCCCTGGAATTTGCCAAGGAAGGGGTCCTAGCCGGGTGCTGAAATCTGCAGGGTGCAGTGTTGTTATTTTTCCCTAACCTCCTATCTTGGATACAAGTGTTGCGTCACCAGTGTGAGACCAATGTTTTTCAGAACCAAAGGCAAAATTATATTTAGCTGTTTTGCAGCTCTCAACTCCCTTCCAACAGGTACATTTTGAGGTGGTTTGTGGCAATTTGCCAACCCCCTGTGGCCATCTGTGGATATGCCAGAAGGCAGCTGCCGAGACCAACCTACTGGCTACACCCATGTTTAAAGCTTTTAGGTTCAAGAAATAAGATAAGTTGCTTCAAAGTTCAATAGAGTCATTTATTTAACACGCAAAGCTTTGCTGTTAATGTGTTACATTATAGCACTGAATTGAGAAGTAGTTATTGGAAATTGTACTTTTAAACATAAACCATTAGTGCACTAAGAGAAAGACAATTGTCCCACAAACTCTACATGGCCCAGATTATTATAGAGCAACATTATAGTCTATTAAATCAAACACAATAGGTTTTTGTAAAACCAGTATTCTGAACTCACATATTTGAAAGTGCTTTCATACTCGATAATGAAGAAATAAGAGTTTTGGTGAACTAAAATATTTGCCTATGATTACACAATTTACGCGGGGAAGCCGCGATTTACCAGGGTTTGTTCTTTCAGTATGAACAAATCAGCCAGTAAATTGGTGTTTATTTGTCTTGTGTTATGTCAAGACTTTGTTCCTCTTTGTGCAGTTACTGCAGTTTATATTTAGCATGACCTCGACCCGTAGGCATTGTAGCGCTTTACGTGAGCACGAGTTACATGTCACAAGGTCACATTCATTACCTAAAGGCATGGCGGAGATAAAGTGATTTGCCTAGAGTCACAAGATGATGAGCCAAAGCCGAGACTCAAACCTGGTTCCCCAGTTCCAAAGACAGCAGGCAACACTGGCCATAACACTGCATCCTCCTGGGTAGAGGGAGGGAGGCAGAAGCCACCTGAAAGCTCGGCTCGTTCTGAGCTTGTGATTCCAACAGGACCTTGGGCGGAGTCAGAGCCAGGCTTCAGGTTGGAGCCTGGCTCGAGCTTTCAGTGGCTCGCCCACTGCTACGAATGTGATACGGGAGGGGGGCTCTTAGCAGCCATACATGCCAGCAGACCCGAGTCAGGCAGTTTAAAGCAAGAAAAATAAGCTTTATTTTAGCTGCCTCCCACCTAACATTTCCTCTGTTTCAGTATTAGTTAATGGGGAAAATAAACGTGACTGACTTCTTTCCCACTACCACCCTCTTTCCTGTTTCGAAATGGCACGTATGTTAGCAGCTATGAGATGAATGTATGACATTTGTGGTTTTAATTGGCCTCGATACGTGGCGCAGTTCACTGTGTGAAAAGCGGGTGCAGTATATCCACGAAGCGCATTCGCCCCCCTCTTGCCAGAGCCCTGTGGTCTACCCTCCATGCAACTGTGACACCGGACTCCCGAGCTCCAGGCTGAATGTCAGGAAGTGTTTAGAAGGCCAGTAAACCCTCAACCCCCCCCCCCCCCCCTCCACCTCCTTCCCCGCCATCTTTTTTCATAAATAATTCCTGCAGGCCGCAAACGTAAGCTGGATGTGGCTTTCAGCTTCATTGTGGTTACATGTGAGCGCACTAGGCCCAAGCCCCGACGCAGGGACCCTATCCCTGTGTGGGAAACCCTAGCGGCCTTCTGGGAGTACTGAGAGAGAGAGGAAGAGAGAGAGAGAGAGACGCCATCGACTTCTCTCAGAGGAAGGGGGCGGGGCCCGCTCCCGAGCACTCATCGCGCAATCTATCATGAAAGAAAGGTCAACAGACAGCTTTCAAATAGCTGATCCATTTAACTACTGACATTGATCCAGGCCAGAGAAGTGGGGCTGACGGTGGAGGGAAGGGTGGGGGGCGACTTCAGCGCTCGAACAGAGGAAACCGGCCCCCGATCCTGCTGAGCAGGGACATTGAACATGCTCCCCGCCCGCGGGTGTAAAGCCAAGGCCTCACACCGACCGGCTTTTGTGGCATTTGCGCTCCTAACCCGGTCTGGCTGAGGCAGGGAAAAAAAAAACTCCTCGCCTTCCCTTTCGTGAAAGTCGATTTGCAGAGCCGCCTGGAGTGGAATCATTTGGATAAGCTCGGAGTGCTTCTGTAAGCACGTCAGGGAAATGTGATATTTCACGAAAAAAAACACAATTTCTGAGCATCACGGATGAAGTACGGGGAGAAATGAGCGCGCACGAACATTTCCTCTCCGCTTTGTGACGCATGTATGTAATAATGTAAAAGCGCACCAGAGAGACCCCGGGGCCTTGTCAACTATATGCACCAGCTCGTGTGGTCTTTCTGAAACTGTCCACAGTGGGTGGGTTCAGTCCCTCTGGCAAGCTGCTGACAAAAACACCATTTCAGCTCCTGCTGTACCCTTTTTTTGTGGCCCTCTTAAAATATTTCGCATGGCTGTGAAAATCTCACTCTTTGCCTTTTTGGAAGGGAAGACGATCTGATGGTGGGTGGGAACAAAACAGCCATATTTGACCTAAAACAACACCCTCCTAAAGAAATTAATGGACGTAGGAACTTAAAATAAAAATCTATAGAAATAATGGTATATTAAAATACATTATTTATAATAGTTTAAAATATAAATATCCATTAATGACAAACTTGTATAAAATGGACCATATTTATTATCTAATCATAAATTAATTAATAATGTACTAATTGTATTTCTTTTTAAACATAATACTTTATATTTATTTATATCTGTAACTATTTTAAATAATTGAACATTATTTCCTATAGGCCCTACCTCTTCTATTTTCAATGGGAAGTTGTGGCAGCACCACTGGTTGACCATGTGTTACCAGTGGGTGGCCATGTGCAGAGATGGACTTACTACAAAAGTTGTAAGTAACTAAAAAAGTGCTGTTCGTGAATACTGAAAAGGAGTAAACTTACTAAAAAATGTAAACCTACTCAAAAGTGGAATTTGTGATTCAGGCCCATAATGTCTTCCACACGGAGACTTATTCAAAATAGCTTACTTTTAATAAGTCTGTGTTTTTTAATTCATGTTGGTATTTCTGTGGTTCTCGTGGTACCTCAATACGCATTCACAGGCTGACAAACCGACGCTGTTTAAAATCCCTGAGTCCGCTTCATTTGTATTTCAAGGGGATGGTGTCTGTATATCATACATGTAATTGCATTTTTTTGGCCTCCACACTGAAAAACAAGCTTCAATAATCTGCGGCTCTTCAGCTGGATAAACAACGCACACTTATTTTGATTAAAGAGGGCTATTACATATTTCTTTCCTAAAGCTATTAGTCTGTTGGTCTCTTGCTGTAATTTGCAAGTACCTCTAAAATTGTCCCTTTAATGAAACAAATAAGAAATGAACGCTGTCAGGCAGAAAGCTTCTCGGTTAATAGTGTTGAACATTTTATCTTCAAGGTAGGGAAGAGGACGTTTCGTCATGTGGAAGATGTCAGCCAAGGAACACGTTCGGTCTTCCCTTTTGGGTTTTTTTCTTTACAAAGGCACAGTAGCGGCTCCTGGAGGGAGTGTGGTGGGCGGGGGGTGGGGGCAGGGTGGGGGGGTAGTAAACACAGTAGCGGCTACTGGAGGGAGTGTGGTGGGCGGGGTGTGGGAGGGGCAGGGTGGGGGGGTAGTAAACACAGTAGCGGCTCCTGGAGGGAGTGTGGTGGGCAGGGAGGGGCAGGGTGTGGGGTGGTAAACGCCAGCATACGGCCGATCGGAGTTAGGTAAAGAAATAAATAAATAAAACAAATTAAATTGCGCATGCTGCAACGCATTTGCCCCACCCCACCACCCGCATCACTCCCTCCAGGAGCCGCTATTGCAAAGGCACCACATGTTCCGGCTGTGAGGAGTTGACCTAGGGCATATTCAGATATGGGAAAGAGGAGACGTGCTATCTCTGTCTACAGAGGTATGCAAATATTTGCTCAGTTCGTAGTTTCTAGACTGGTTTGTCTTCTGAGAAATTCTCTCAAGTCTCCGTGAGTTTGACTGCAGGGGAAGAGTGGATGCCCTACAGAAGCCTCCAAGGGACAATACTCTCTCTCCCCTTGCATCAGAAGATGGCACACAGACACATTTTGGTTTACATAAATTACACGACAGAGAAGGACACGCTCTTAGAAAAGGGAGATAAAAATAGGCATTTTGCAGTCTCGGAGAGCACAGGATGTTATTGTATCAAGCTGCTTCTGAAAATGTTTACAGTGTAATGAAAGTGTTTAATGTGTGGCAATTTGTTAACCTTGTTGCCTAATGGGAATACCTTGACGGAAGTGGGCATTAGTACAGTATATTTACCAAGCCATGTTCCATTTGTAAATATGGTGGTAAAAATACCACATAATTAATATTGTTACCGCTGCTTTGTTGACAGGAACTCCATTATGTGCACTTGGACAGAGAGACAGAATGTGGTATCCTCTTTGGACAAGACGTATCCTCCTACGGTGGACATATCCTTAACCTTTAGTCAACCTTTTTTCCTTTCAAATGAAATGCAGTAAATGGGACATGATCTCCCATGAAACGAACCAGAGAGGGCACCTGACCGGAGGCCCCTGGCACATAGGTGCAGGTGGGACGGGGGTGGTGTGGATAGCTAAGACAATGGCGTTGGAATTTTTTGAATTGTGGCAAGAGCCTAGAGGTGCTGCAAGTGCCTACGAAAGCTTGTTCCTTTCCGGATTGATTGAGGTGGCCCTACAGATGTGGTAGGGTGACTGCGGGGTGAGAGATCAACCCAATTTAAGGCGGGGAGGACTTGCAGTTGGCCTCTTTTTTTTCCTATCCTGACGCCCTGCAGCTGCCTCCCTAAGTCGTGCCCGGCACATCCTGATTTTTTTTAAGTGCAATTTTTATGTTTTTATCCAGTTTGTAATTAATATGGCTGAGAAGTGTTTTCTCAAAATCAATAATATGGCACTCAGGCTATTTTTAACAGTGTTAGGCAGGGTGGTTTCCCCTATAATTGATCTTGTTCTTGGCTCTCTCCATCCTCCTTGGCGTGTCCTTCCCCTATAAGCAGGAATGTAAAATCTGCCATGATCATCGAAACTTAAACTGTATAGACACAGCTCACCACAAGTATTTAGTGTGGTATGAAATACTGAGCTCACATGAGCCTGATTTCCTGTGTTTAGAATGCTAGCAAACAATTGTTAAGTTGGTAGGGTTTCCCAAGATTTCTACCCTCCCTCTTGTTTACTGCCCGTGGAATGATTTCTTCTTTGTGAAAACTAGTGAATGGCACCATTTGGCTACGTTCAGTTGTAGAGTTTTTTTTCTGAACCCCATGTTTGTTATACCTTTCTCCCCATTTGAGAAATTAACACAGCTATTGCCAAGTTTCTGTGGTAATTATTCAGAAGAGATGTCCCCATATACCCTACAACGTAAGGGTGAGTGGACACAGAGTTCGTATCTGTAAATCATATATTCATTTAGCTTAACCTAATCGAGAGATTGTCTGAATGAAATCCTTTCATGATTTTGTTGTCACCAAGTCTGAGCTTCACAGAAGATAGTGACACAGTTCTTATGTCAAACACTGAAAGCAAAGCCACGATCAATTAACAAAAAGGGTATATAACATGGGAACTCTACGGGCCTGATTCACAAAGGTAAACTTAGACTTAAGTTCAAATGTACTAGTTTTTGGTACTTCACAAAGGTAAGTTGCTACTAGTAACTTTACTACTAGTGATTTAACTAGTAGAAACTTTACTACTACTAACTTTGCTAGTAGTAAGTTTACTAGTAGTAACATACCTTTGTGAATACCAAAAAGTTGTAAACTTAGACTTAAGTAGTAAACTTAGATTTACATCTAAGTTTACTACTTTTTGGTATTCACAAAGGTAAGTTACTACTAGCAACATTACTACCAGGAACTTTACTATTAATACTTTACTACTCAGAGCTTTACTCTGCTAGTTGTAAAGTTACTAATTGTAATGTTCCTTTGTAAATATCAAAAAGTCGTAAAGATAGACTTAAGTCAAAGTTACTTAGACATATATCTAAGTTTACCTTTGTGAATCGGGCCTTTAGTTTACAACTCCTATATCCCAATGGCTGTATGCCAGAAATATTGTATACAGACATATTGTCTGACAAAGATTGCCCTGAATATCACTTGAAAAAATGATGTCCCACTGGATGTCGATTTTCTGTTATATCCTATGGTTGTGATATTTTTGTAAACAATATTTAGCCCACAATATTTTTGTCAAATGATATTGCTATATCACACCATCCATGTTATCTTGTTGAACGGCACCAGGTTAGCCTCCTCAAAGGAATCAACATAGCTTCTCATATCCCATCTCATTGACATGATGTCCCAACTCAACTTCTCGAGTGCATCAACACAGCGCTTGCAGTCTGCACTTATCTCTCCGCGGTCCTAGCTCTGTTTCTCAAAACTGTGAAGACAACCTTTCTTGATCTCAACTCAATTCCTTGGAGTTTTGAATTAAGACTGAGGCCACCACTATGATTCTTAGAAATGCCAACTTAGCTGCCAGGAAATGTCATCTACCCCCCTTAGAGATTCTAGATCAGCTCCTAAGAAACCTCAGCTCACCTCCTTAAAGATATAAAATCAGCTCTAAAGTGATGTCAGCTCATCTCCCTAATGTTTCAAATCTACCTCAGAGATTCCAAGCTTGGCTCCTCAGAGGGACACAAACAACCTTTCAGGTTTGTGACACATCACGATCACTGTTTTTCAAATCTGCTTAGGTGAAAGACCCCAGAGCTTACTATTCAGTATGCTGACAGCAACACATCCCTATGTCGGACTTGTTGCTTAGTTAATTTTGAATACACCTGGCTTGGCTCACCCACTTTTACCTTGCATTGTGGTACTCTGCACTATCTGATGGCCACCATTTTTTCTCATATCAACTGCTTGCCAGAAACTGTGTAGGCTTGCCATTTTCCCTCTCTGTTACAGGTGTGCCCTGGGGCTCTTTCCATTGAGTAATGCACTTTTAATGTGCTTTCTAAACCAAACAAACATCATTTCAGCAGCCAGGCCTACAAGAGAGCAGGAAGAAACCTAAACAGTGGATGTTACAAATGCTTGCAAGTTACAAATGCCGCTTCCTTATTTTTAGCACAATACATATAGGTTGTGTGTAACTTCCCTTGATTAGACAGCCCTCAGCGAGGAAGCTAATCCTCTGACAAACAGATTGGGAAAGAAAAATAAAAAGAAATTGGATTTCGACTTCTGCTCCTGGGTGTCTGTTTAATGCAACAGTTAATTCAGGTCCGCCACGGTCCCAACAGGGGAGCCCTCGCTGGCATTAGCTGTAACAGTGCTGCCTGTGTTTCAGTCTGCCATTACTCCACTCATTCAGGAATCTGGCTTTGAAGCAGTCTTGGATTACAGGTCAGGCAACTCCTTTCAAAATGTCCTCGCAATGACGGATGTCCCCCTCACTATTTGTATTCCGTAATTTATTATGATAAGGTCTTCTGCTACTGATGGAAACATTTGCTCCCTAAGTGACAAGTCCTGGCGGGAGGCGCGGCTCAACTGCATTCATTAGAAACTGCAGTAACCCCAGTGGAAAGCCAGATCCAATCTGCGTTACTATGCCCGCTACAAAATGGCTGCCCCTTGTGTGTGAGGTGAGCATGGTACTGAAGGAGCTGACAGTGCCGATCCATGGACGGTGTGGCCCATAATTGGTTCCATTCAGCCGCGGCCGGCAGTGGGGGGGAGGGGCAGGGTGGGGGGTAGTAATGTATGGATTACGGAGTTTTACAGGTAAGTAAACATTTAAATAAATAAAACGAATTTCATTGCACGCACTGCATCGCATTTGGGGATGCAGTGCACTCAAAGAAATTCGGTTTATTAATTTAAATGTTTATTAACCTGGGTAGCTCCGTAATCCATACATTACTACCCCCCACCCTGCACCTCTCCCTCCCCACGTCACCGCCCTGCAGGTACTCCCATGCCGGCCATGGCTGGTTCCATTTTCTGTTAATTTTCTTTAACTTTGATTGTGTCTCTACTTCCATTTGACTGCACATTTCTGTCTGGAAGTATGTGGAACGCACACCTGAAAAAAAATCCACTTGTCTTCTTTACTATTGAATCTTAACAACATCATTGAAGACTGCAAAATATTATTCTGCCAGTGCGGAAGTGCCTTGTTGTAGAACTTTAGCAATAGCATTGAAGACTGGTAAACAATAGCCCGGTGGTATGGAACCACCTCGTTATACCAGATGACATCCACCTTGTTTTGTTATTTTATGTAAGCATCTCTCCCATTCAAATTGTAGTTGGCAGGTGGGATTTCCCCTGTTGATCCACAGCAAGCAAGGAGGAGGTGCATAAGAGGAGTTTCTAAAATATTATTTTACTGTACTTTAATTATGAAAAACTTGAAACAGGAAACCATATTACTGTGTACACATAGAGTGCAGAGGCACATATGTTGAGCGGTGTTTAGTAAATAAGATTTAAAAAAACAGAAATTGAGGGTAGATAGCTTAGGTCACTTGGTAGTTGACGGTAGGCAGCATTCTTTGATTCGTTCAGAATTAAAAGGCAAAACAAATTGGGGTTAAAATTAAGTTGTTGTATTAAACAGAACTTGTTTTTTCTGTGTGGAACTAAGTAGTGCATAGAGTGTGCCTTATCCCGCAGCAGCTGAAGCTGTATTAGTAAAGAAAGTGGACATTTGAGGAGGCACGCACTTCATCCCCAACACCTGACGGGTTTATGGCAAAGTGGTGGATGAGCTCTTTTTGGTGGGTGACAAAGTGTTAGTGTTAGGAGAGAGGATCATACCACCTGTTTGGGTCAGAAAGACATTGTTTTGTATAGCTCATGATGGTAATCTGGGGCAGAACATGACAAAGAAACATCTCAGAGTAGAGGTTTGGTGGCCAGGAATAGATGAGGATATGGTGTACTGGGTGGAAATGTGTACAGAATATATGGAAGGAGAGAAAAGGCTGAGAGTGGGATGTCATGTGGTGTAAAAAACAGAGTATATGGAAAAGAATTGGATTAAGATTGTTGAAATTTAAGAAGTTAAAGGAATGTTTACATTGGAGCATTAACATGCAATCACGGCTGTGTGACTGGGAATGGGGTGTAAAATCGCCCCATATTGTTTTCTTAGTCTGACTTCGGCAACATATGCGATCCAGGACAATTGTGGCATATGGTGTGTGTAGGTTTTATTGACACTGTCAGATATGATCAGAGGTTTGTGCTAGTTTTGTTAGATGTACATTCACGGTGGTTGGTGGTGAAGTTCATGTTGGAGATAACAACATCGGCGACCATAGGTGTTTTCGTAGAAACCATTAAAGATGAAGGTTTTCCAGCCAGAGTGTCTGATAACAATGGTACACAATTGACTTCCGAGATGATGAGAGAGCTTTTGGTGGAGTCTGGTGTGAAATATTCACACACTGCCCTGTACGATTCACGAGCAAATGGAATTTTGAAAAAGGCCAACAGAATGGTCGAAGGGGCAATTCAGTTGGTGGTTGTAAATAAGCTGAGTGTGGAGAGAACCGTTTCTGATTTGGTTTAGGCTTACAGCAGAATGGAAAATGCTACTGTGAGGGCTACACTGTTTTGGTTAATGCGAGGCAGAAAGCCCAACACCAAGTTGAAACCAATTTTGTTGAAGGCTCTGTTAAGAGATGACAAGGAGACCTTGTTGGTCAGTAATATGAATGGTGCAGAAAAACATGATACTGGTGTGTGGTGAACAAGGCTAGGATTTTGCCAGGTGATTGGTTGAAGATTACATCTGATGGACGGTCAGGGGATTGAGTACATTTTGGGGCCTGTTTCAGGTTAAAGAAGTGCATAGGTGGCATGTGGTATTGAATAATGGTGAAAGGTGGAACTGCAGGAGAGTAGCGGAGTTTGGTTCAGAGAAAGATGTGCATGAGTACAGTGAGAAGAAGGATGAGGGTTGTGGATATTGTTTGATGGATGGAAAGGATCAATTTACTCCAGCTCCTATGTCCATTTCTGCCCCAAGAGCAGATAAGGTGCTATCTCCACCTGAAAATATTGAAGGTGGAGTAGGCGTGGTTGTAAGAAGGGGGAATGTGACATTTGGAGTTCTAAGAGCTCAAAGACAAAGGAAGGCTCCAACATAGTTACAGGATTATGTTAGACATTGTTTGGATTGAAACCATTGCATATGTTGATGTTTGGAACTTTTCTAATCGTTAAATAAATATCAATCTTATTGCTTTTAGGTTCTCTGCTTTAGCGATATTGTATGAGGGTACTGTGCTATATTAAGGGGAAGGATATGTTGTAATGTATGTACAAAGTTAGTATTGGTTAAGTTGTGTAGTTATTGGTTATGTTGCACGGTATTGCCAGGCTCCTTTACGGAGTTCTAGAATGTTGCAAAGATGTGAGGTTGTCATTGGTGCGGTGGGCAGGGGAAGAAGTCACAATCGACCTGTAGGCTTAATAAACTACATCTAAGTTATAACTCGTATAACACTATGGTTTAGTGTTCTTTTCAGCTGAGGCCTTGCAATGAAACTCAATGGGTTGGGTGTGTGTCACCACAGTCTCATTTTAGACAAACCTGTGTCCACATGTAGAATTTTATAACAGAGGAGCAAAGAATGATGGAACTCAGTGTTCTGTTGGGTGTCATGACACAATACTGCCTTCAGAAAAGATGGTGTTACTGTTGACATTGCGTTCTATCATTGTTAAAGATGAGACTACCCACAGAGTCCATCACAATTTTTTTGCATAGACTCCAGTCACCAACTCTACAATTGGCCAAGCACGGGCCTCAAGCTATTGACACATTCCTTTCTCACCAATCAGAAAGACATCACTGCAAACTATCTACTGAAGAATGACCATAAAATGTGTATTCGACCTGAGAGAATGTAAAGGACAGATCCAAAATATAACGCACCGCATACTTTCACAAAAGAGAAAGCAGGAATGATCTTGTTGAGGTCTGCCAAGCAAGCTAAGAAAACAATCACCAATCTCGTCCTGTTTCGCAATTTGCATAATGTATTAATGCATGAACTTAGTCTGGGTTTATGCAGCAGTAAAATCACCCGACCTTTAAATTACTTAGGTTAGGGCCAGAACCCCTGATTATACAGGAGAAAGAAAAACAAAAACACACCGACTAACCTGTGGGAAAAAGGCACAAAGAAGTATAGTACTATTAATATCCCTAAACTCTGAGAGAATATAGGAGGCATTTAATTCAACCCGATGGCTGACCTTAGAGTAAGATTAGAACCAGAAATACTTTAAGGAGCAGCACAGAACTTAATTTAAGATTTGGGGGGGTCCAAGCTGCAGACTTCCAATCCATTTGAATCACAACTTCCGCCCTTTACAAGAGTGACTTTAACCCAGGTGCCTCATTCCTCTATCTTCTCCAAACTGGGAGCGCCTGCAGGTTGTTCAGTTTGTTGAGTGTTCTACTTAAGAAACATCTATTCATTCATTCACAAACAGGAATGAAGGCGTATGAGGACTTTTCGGGTCATATGAAGTGCCTCAATGAGGTCCTGCAACAAGAGAATTTGAATGCTGCTTCCTTCTCACAGGAGATATGTGTATCAGAGACACCTCACAAGAGAACTGCGATGTAAATGATCTCATGATGAGAATTGTAAGGATTTAAATGCCTCGTCTTGGAGATGGAGAAATTAGAGGGAACCATAAAAGAGTTATTCAATGGAGAGGAGTTGAACATGCTTCATCCTAATAATGTATCGAAATCGCCAAGGAGAGGTTCCACACAACAGAAGGACTGTATTGCTTCTGGTCCCACTGTTACTTATTTTATATATTTATTTAATTTATTTAAGTTTTATGTAGTGCTAGCTAGACCCTTACACCTCCCAACCACATCAACCTGTGCTGTTTCTGCCCGAGTGTTGCTTCACCCCACCTGCTTGAAAAACCCAATCCCACATGACCCTGAGTTGCTTCTGCCACTCGTCCCCTGGGTTTCTTCTGTCCCCAAACACACACCCCATGTTGTTTCTCCCGCTTGCTCTCCCAACCTGTTTTAAAAACGAAAAAGAATGCTCTTGGGCATTTTCTTTTTAGTTACCGATTCAACACAGCTCGTGCAACTAAAAGAAACACTGCGTAATTTTTTAGGCACGCTCACGTGCCTACAAAATGACGTGGACTGACACTTTAAATTCATTTTTTTTTACATTCTTTATCGGGGATGCTTGTGCCCCATGGCTAAAACAGTTGGAAACCCATTAGGTCCCAAAGGCGAGAATTATTGCATTTACCAATGCCTGTTTTTCTTTTCTATTACTTTTCCTCATTTTAAATACTACATCCTTAAAACCCATTTCAATATGTGCCTTGTTGTAAAAAAATATACTGACCTCCCTTTAAGTGTTTTTGTGCATGTAAGATGAGCCTGCGTAATAGCATCTTCCATATGTCCAATGAAAAGCCGCCCATAAGGAGCTCACTTTACGGTTCTGAAACAACTGGAATTCATTTATAGCTTTTTAATCATCGCTGTTCCAGTTGCTGCAGGGATGCTTTCAACACACTGAATTCTTTATTATTTAAAGGTCAACGGCAGGAAAGCAAAAAAAAAAAAAATGAATGATAGATGGAGAAAACCTCAGTCTCTCCAGGGCCGGTGATTGTGTTATAATTGTTATGCTGTTTTTCCAAAGCGACAAGCATGCATTTGGCCAATTTAGGCCAAATGGGAAAACCAGAGAAATAATCACAACATGTTAAACACTAGTTCTTGGATCTGTGAAAATAAATTATGCAAATTGAATGAAATATGCACCTGACTGGTTCTCTGTTGGGAGTGGGGGTACGCATACCACGCCTGGCAATATATGAGGCCATTACTTTAGCATCATTCAGTATTCTGTCTTGACTCACCCAACATAACATTGTGCTCCATCTTAAATTCTTGGGCACCTTTTCCCTAAATTTCTAGAGGTTGCCACAGGTGTGCCCATTCCTACCGGCTATAAATGGGAAACACCAAACTACATTTTCCGAATTTTTCTTCAAGATACACAAAAGAAAAAACCGCAAGCTGGTCCGTGACGCCCAACCCCACTGGATTATAGTGTTTGTTTGCAGGTAGCTCGGCAGCAATTCAGTCAACGGTAAACACTGGTTCCCAGGTCACCATGTTCACCTCCCAGGAAGTCCCATATTTTGGAACATCTTGGGTCTGGATTGAGGGGGTGTTTGATGGCCTCAGTAACAGGCGTGGCGGGAGAAGGAAAGGCATGCAATCAACAGATTTTGCACGCTTTGCCATGCAGCTGTGCCAACCCATGATGACATTAAAGCACCCTGGTCTTTATCTGATCTTCCTCATTTTTAATGAAAAAAGTACCTTGGTAGCAGACATGGCGGAAGTCTGATTTTGGCTTTAAGTGTCTCCTCTCCAAGCAACCGCAGAAACTATTTTAATGCATTGCTTTTTAAATGGAAGACAGTGACACAATTTTGGAAAGACACATTTACTCAGCAAGTCCCTTACAATTATCCATGTCTACTTTATATTTGTGATCTAGTAAACTGGAAAAAGCCAACTTTGAAGCAACTCGCCAGAACAGTGTCAATGTTGGGTCTAGACACAGCTAGTTATCATATGCCAAATGAAGTGGGGACGCGCTGTACAGCCCAAGAGCACCTTGTTCCTTACTTGTACCAACCGGTCCATATAGTTATTTCCAGGCTTCCCAGTCCCCAGTCAGAACCGGAGTTCCGCCTACTCATGAACTGAGAGCTGTATTCACATGGCCAGCAACCATGGACCAGCATTGCCCATGATAGTCCACAAAACTGTCGCTCAAATCAGTGACTGGAGGCAAGTTCAATAGCTCCGCCTCTGTTTCCGCCCCACAACCAGGCCTTTATGAGCAGGCTGCCATGGAAGTGATCCTAGAAAAATAAACTATGGAAAGGTTTCAGCAGCTAAATAGAGATCTCGCCCGACTTTCAAAGAGCGCATTGTTAGTTACAACCCCTCATCAAAGGGCTGGATTGAGTACTAGCGCTCCAAGATCTGCTCCCTGGTAAGAGCAATGTCCTGGGACCTTCCTTTCTAACTATGGACCTCACAAACTACCCTTTGTTTATATATTTATGCGACACAATGCTTCAAGTGAAGAAAGCACACAGGGGAGCAGTCTTTTGTGGCTTTCCATGTGAAGGCTGGGTTTTACTGAACCACAAAGTAAGAATTCATTCTCTGTTTGTGTTTTTTATGAATATGGAGCCATAACACACTTCAGCCTCTCATCCTCAAAACTTAAACAAGCATGACAGAATACTTTTCTTCCATTATTTTATATGTTTATATATTTTATTGTTTGTGTGGCCAACATAAATTGTAATTGCGTCACGGCAGTACTTCTGAGTGCTAAGGTCCAGACCTACAATTTACCGCTTGCAATATATGAATTAACATTTGCGACCGGTAAATAATTTCCAAATCGACCTATGTACAAATAGGTCGATTTAGAAAATTCTGATTCGGAGTACACCTAAAAAAAAAAGTTTACTTTAAAAATAAACAACAAAATGTTTGGTTGAGAGTTGACAGTGGTCCTGTGGATCATTAGCTACTCTCCAACTATCTTTTTTTTAAATTCACAAGGAGGAAGGGGTCCATCCCTTTTGCGAGTGGGCTACTACACCAATTTGTGGGTCGGTAACTTTTCATTGGTTTATTAGTGGTATTTCGGTCCTAAACATTTGATACATATTGATAAGGATTGCTATTTAGAAGGGACACCTACAACACACCTCTTCCACATAGTGATTCTTTATCAATTTTTAAACCCATTTTAGCAGTCAGAAAAAAGCATAACTGGCTCCTAAAATCGGTTTAATACATTGCAAAACGCATTTTTGGGGTACCAGACTCTGAATTGCAGCGTTAACAACCACAAAAATGCTTTGTACATCTGGCCCCAAGTTTGAACCCGTGCAGTTCATCTACACTGATCCCATCCAAGGAATCAAGCCACACATCATTCATTTGGAAAAAAATTAAAATGGATCAAATGAATGTGACGTGTCGGCTTAAGAATTGCATAACTCACTTAACCTAATTTTGGAGCTTGTTACACCTGGTGACCAACTTTTCCCAGCTTAAGTGCTCTCATAAGACCTTTTATTTCACTGTATCACTTAGTTCCTTTTCTGGTTCATGGTTTGTAACACACATGGCCATTTTAAATCATTCTGCATGTATGCATCCACCATTCATGTGTGTTAAATAGCTGTCTGAGTAGTGTAAACCTGCAAGTAATTAAACTTTTTATGGGGTACTGTCTATGCATTCATTTTCACTGCCTGAAAGTTCTTTCTGAATTTCTTATAAGCAGCAATAGTGTTAAGTTACCAGCTGGATAACTAAACAGGAACCTCCATCTTAAATCAAGCATTGGCAAAGCCAACAGGTCTCACCTTTTGAACCTATCACCTTTGTCAATGCTGTGCAGCATCAACAAGTGCAATGCTGCACAGCATCAGCAAAAAAGAAAAGAAGAAAAAAGGAGTAATGACTTGAACGCGCTGTTGATAGCATGCAATTCTTTAGGAACGAGCAGGAGAGAGAAAGCAGTACGGAACAGGGGAGGGTGGGAAGTTTGGAACAGTAGTAAGACATAAGAGAGTGAGCATCACTTGCAGAAGGGAGACACATGGAGCGCTCAGGTGGGTTTTTAGCTGATGAGCAGCACTCAAGGAAGAAAACTGGGAAACACATGCACTGTCATGGATGGTTTAATCAAAAAGAAAACAGCAATAGGATACAGGTCAGCCAACCAAAAGATTGCCAAAGATGCTACAAGAAAAAGGAAGGCAAGCCACTGAACAACAAGCTAGCAAATGATGGTGACAACAAAATCAACTCGTGGTAAGCAATGGGCCCCCCTGTGGTTTGTAAGTATACAATAGGTCTTTTGCAGGCAGACAGCGGTGTGTGTCCAAATACATAACAATCCCTGTGCTTGTCCTATCACAGACTTTTAGTTTTAAAGTATTAAAATGCCACTACGGAACGGCCAAAGACAGAAATCTAACTATGTGACAGCCATCTTTGGGAAGTGACGAATTCCGCTATGAGAATTAGCCTCAGCGCTTCAGCCACGTTGTTCTACATTCTCTGCATGAGAAACTACCTATGGTTGGTAAAATGTGTCCAAGCGCTATGTAAATGCAAACTCTTCCCTCTTCTATCCCTACACTATCCAATCTCACAAGTCCACCGCTTACTTTGATTTGACATTCTCCTATACTAATTTCCCCACTAATCCTGTTTGAGTTCCACAGTAGCATGCTACTCGCCGAAAAGCGCTTCAACACCTCATCAGGGGTATCAAGCACAATATAAATCCAAACCCTTCCTTCTTCTATGCCTCCACTATCCTTTTCAATCTAAATAACAGACTACCATGTCCTCCGCTCAAATTATTTTCACATTTCTCTATACTAATTCGCCACTAATCCTTTTTGGGTTCCAGAGAAGGGTGCTACTCACCGAAAAAACGCTTCAACGCTTCATCAGGGGTAGTAAGCACTATATAAATGCAGGTACATTTACAATTACAATCAAAGAGGATGCAGGGAGAGGTGTGGCGCCGCGGCCAGGGCGACTGACGCTGGAATCTGGGGACCACGGTTCGATCCCCGGCTCCGGCGGCAGGTTAGCCCAGCACCATGTGACTCTGGGCAATAGCTCGCTTAATCTTCCCGACGGCCCCCAGCGCCTAGAGACCCTTACGGGTGATTGTGCGCTTTACAAATGTGGACTTTACTTTACTTTACTTTTTACATAGCCCACAGCTATGAAGTGCTCATCCTTTCGCTCTTAGCTCTCTGAGAAGCTGTCCCACATTTCAATATGCAGATTTGTCTATTTCAATACTATTGCACATTGAGATGGGGGCACTCAGAAGTGACAGATCCTGCACTTTGTACTAAAAGGCCTTTCCTCACTTAATCCCTTCCCTGCTCACTCACTAAGAAGCCACGCACTGTTAGTGCAGGATAATGGATTCAGATTGATATCACCCTTGGAGATTTCTGTAGGTTGCTCGAATGGCTCAGTGAGTTGAAAGCAGGCAGTCAGTCATCTACAGATCACGACTTTCGAATCCTGCCACATCCCACTTTTATCCTTCCAAAGGTTTTATAAACTGAACACTATTACACAGGTTAGTAAAAATACCAGTGATTTGCAGGGTTTCGAAACAGCAGATGCGTAGTTTTAAGCCCTTAAGAAAAAAGCAATCTGTTATTGGTTTGGAAATCTTTGCAGAAACGAGGTGCAATTAAGCCGAAGAAGAAATTCAGGGTGTAGTGCAAGGAAAGACAGACTCAAACATTTTTGGCAACGCAACAGTTTGTAGAAGCTCCCTTTGTCAAGCAGCGTCAGTGAGTGATGGGGGAGGAGACTGGGCTTCTATACACTTAGGAAGATCAAAGGCAGAATACAGTTCAACCTTTTGAAAACTTCTGTGACCGCTTCGCAGTGCATTTTTACTGGCCTGCTGCCAAAGATGACAGCGAACCAGGAGATAGCAGCTGTGAGTGAAAACATCTAAGTGGTTTAAGTATAACTTAAGGTAAAGGTAGGAATGCCCCAGGCAGATGCGTCCCAGGCCCAGATAATGAGAGAGAGCGGTAAGCGCAGGCCTGTCGTAGTGTCTTGTATGGCCTTTAATTTACCCTGGTAACTGCCTCCCTCTGAAATCAAGATGGAATGTGGGATTTCTGAAAAAAAGATGGAAATTAGAAGGATCCCTCGGGTTACCTTTAAAATCAGAATTTAGGAGCAGGACAAGAGATGGTTGGGGTGGGAGATCATGGTGGGGAGAAAGGGGGAAGGTCTACGTTGGGGGTCGGAAGGAGAGTCTCGGAGAAGTGGGTGGGCGAGGACTAGGCCATAGAGGAAATTCAGGAAAGATTTTGAAAGATGTCTATGGATAGGCCGAGAAGTAAATCAATAACAATATTGGGCTTTGAGGGCTTTACATCAGCTTCAATGAATTAAAGACTTCAAATAAAGCTGGACACTTTGTTCTCTTTGCCACTAGCAGTGGTTCATAAAATATGAATTATGAACCAACAGAAGAATTGTATATCCTTTCATGAATCCCCACATTAACCCTTATCAAAGAATTTTTGATTGTTATTGATTTTCTAAAAAGAAAAATAGTTTAAAAAAAAAACGAAAACATCCCCAGCCTCTCTATACGGTGTGGGTGACCGCAGAGGACGTTGCCATTCGTTTTTCAGGTCCTGTGTGGCGACTTTCTCTTTCTTGCTCCGGGTCAAAGTAAGTTTATGAAAATATGCCCTGGAATACAAACATGAATACCAGTGCCAACCACTTGCAACCACCAGCACAAATTAAGCACTTACAGCTTGGGGGACTATTTGTGAGTGTTGAAGAGAAAAGTCTTTAATTGCTTACGGAAAGAGAGCAGGTTAGGGTTGGCCCTGAGTTGAAGAGGGAGCGAGTTCTACAGTCTAGCGGCGTTGTAGGAGAACATCTTACCGCCGGCTCTAGCTCTCTTGATTCTGGAAACTGTGGCTAAAAAGGCCTGACTGGAGCGAAGGTGTTTTCTCGGGTGGTATTGTGTAATCAGCTCACGGCTGATTACCGGGCCTTTTTGCCAGAAGGCTTGGTGGGATATACACATTGCCTTAAAAGAAATTCGTTGCCGCACCGGGAGCCACTGTAGGCTCTTCAGCCCAGGTTTGGCTGACAATCTGCGTGGCAACTGAAGCAGTGTACGAGCCGCACAGTTTTGGATAATCTGCAGCTTACGCAGTGTGTAATCGGGGGCGCCTAGATACAGGACGTTACTGAAGTCCAGTCGGGACTGGATCAGGCCTTGCACGGCGACTTGCTTTGCTTCCATAGGTAAGAGTGGGAGGACTTTCACTGGTCATGACGAACAGCTCAAGAATGAGAAGTTGGGGGTGAACTGACCCTTCTCACCAAAAACACCACTAACTATATTTTTGTCTTCTTCATGACCTCATGCAATTATACCGAAATGCCCTATGGAGGCTGGTGTATGAGGGGGTAAAGCTATTCTGTTTTTCACTTTTAATGACAATCCAATTTAAGAATGTAGTTTATTTGCTAAATGGTGTCCTTTCTTCAAAATGATGTATCTACAGAAGGAGAACGGCCAGACATCCAAATGCTGTTCCCTTTAAAACAAACCAATAAAAAGATAAAAGTACAAAACTGTGCAACTTTAACACACTGACCTTCATGTTGATGAATGCATTATTGCAGAATGTGTACCGAACTGCATGCTTTAAAATGCTTCAGTGGGTTTGAAGTCAGATGTTGATCAATTATTTGTTTGGCTCATAGAATGACCAATCTCTCATACTGGAGCCTACCCCATTCAAATGAGAATGATACGAAAACAAATCACTCCTGGGAAGTTCCACAAGAATCTGGCACACCCTACACCCTGACCTCTTCTATGACCCTAAGCCATGCCACCTTTAAAAAAGCTCTTCAGAGTCTTCTCTTTGAAAGACACTTGGAATAAATCTGTGATCTCCCACACTTTAAAATATCTGTTTTTCTCTTTTCCCTGTGTTGTTTCTCAAATATATTGTTGTGATAATGGTTGGTAACTGTTCCCTTTTAAAGTGCTCGGATTCCCCGGGGCTATGTTAGTGCTATGTAAAAGTCTAAAAAAATAAACAAATAAAATCACAAAAATAAAGATGAAAATTAGAAGCTTCTACCACCGTGGATCCACAGCTTCAATGATTGCTCAAAGAGGAAGTGGTAAAGGTACTTGCAACTACCTGACATTGTGTCCATTTGTAGTATTTTATTCGCAGTGCTCGCTTTGTGCGGGTGATGGGCATTGATTGGGGCTGATGTTTCATCAATCGTCTTTGGCCCATAGCACAGTAATTAGATGCCCTTTAGGTGCCACTACGGGTGTAGCGGTGTCTACCTCAAAAGTTTGAGAGTAAATGGTTTTGGATGTTCAAATTTTCTTCTAGAAAAAAGGTGTCCACTTACTTTCTCATACGTTAATGGGATTTTTCACTGACCAGACACCGACACTGCATCCGATTGTCTTGATTGCTTCTGTGCAAATGTGCTCCTGGAGAAACAATTGGCTTCCTCACTGAAACGCGCGCAGCATTTTGATTGGATCCATCCAAGTTGTTTAATCAGGGTCTGGGCATTCATCAACTTTTATCAATCACTTCACCCACTAGAGGGCAACAGTGCAAGCATCCCCGCACACCAGACACTAGTCCCACACTGTTATTTCATCTCATGACACATCAGCCCATTACAGATGATCTACTCTTGCAAGCAATTTGCTAAGTATTGTTTCTTTACAGTCACCATCAGTGCTCTGGCTGCCACATTCTTTTTCTTTCTAACGCAAAAAATACAATGAAGGCCATCAGTGATTCATCGCAAGTGCCGCGTGACACAGGAAAAGTCAATCATGCTAAGCACGTTCGCTGGGTACGTCCCTCAGGACAGCCTCATCAATGGATGATAAACTGCTTCCTGTACAATGCATTTATGTACATATGAATACAAAAACTAAGAATTTTAATGCATGCCAACAGGCTCAACTTTATAGGCCTCACTCCCATATGCTTCTACTTTAGGCGGGGGTCATGTTCATGCATTTCATGGCTCAATTTTCAATTTTTCCCGTATCCTGCCAGCGATGCATAGCGTATAGATCGAAACATGAAAAGTAGCTGGGACTCTTGTCACAGATATTTACTGACTCCACATCAGCGCATTACGTTAGCGTGGTGGGGCGAGCGGAATGCTCTACCTTATTACGGGAGATAAGGGTAGAGATATCCACAGTGGGAATATTGATCCGGTGGGGCCCAGGAGGTAGCTGGGATCCATTTTGCGGAGCGGAGTTAATGATTCCGTGATTCCCAGGTGGGGAGCCGTCAAGGAGCTCCCCCCTAATCCTCCGCAGTGGCAGATAGTGGCTTGCCAAGTGATCTTGTCAGATTTGCAGGGGTTTACAAGTCCCATCAAGTGTTGCGCCTGAAACCTGCACAATGGGACACTGTTTACTGTTTCTGGTAATCCTTTTTTCAGAAAAAGTGGCACAGAGCAATCTTCTAGACAAGAACTGGGAATACACATGACCCATGACAGGCTGCTACCAAGATCTATCATGGCTTCATGACACTTGGATTACAGTTCACCTCATGACCTTGAGTACAAACATCTGCACAAAGAAGCCCCATGTTGAAAATCTCCAGCCAACACGTGTTTCCAGATTATTTTGTAGCCAAATCTCTTCATGTAAGAATTGAATTCGTAAAACAGTCATATTTCGGCATCCAATTTCCTAGTATCATTCAGAAGTGCAACTGTTTTTATTTTACAAATGTATTTGTGAATTTAGCAGCATAACACTTCCAGTTCCAAGTTACCAGTTTTTCGCTGTTGACTTAATAATGAAAAGCCTGCGTATTCATAAACAATTCAAAAAACAGTTATAATTTATTATATATATTAAAAATTCAAAAGAAAGAATTATTATGCTCAAGACATAATGTTGGTCAACAGAAAACAAACAATTTCACAAACCAAACAAGTGGCAAGCAAACAGACATTACATGTGCAAAGAACAACAAAGACAAAATAATGTGTCCTTTTAACATTTTTGGCCACAAGAAGAGTTTCTGTTTTCATTGGTTGTATGAAGTTGGAATATCTTTTTTTGATTTTCTACCTGAACCTTTGTTAGGTGTTATAATCAATTGTCCCTGGTTCAGGGTTGTTGGACAGCCCCTGTAGTCTGTTATTGACTTAATAATGAAAGCCACAACTCGCACTGGAAATTGCATGTCTAAGTGGTACTTTTTTTTAAATTAATTTAATACAGAAGTGGTTAGGCCGCAGCTCAAAAGAAGCTCACAGACAATTATTTATTAAATTCTCACAGCATAATTTTCACCACTTTACACAGTGTTTTGATTGCAGCCACCACTGAGATACAAAAAAAATCCTAAGAAGTTTTCCGGTGCGCACAAACTAAGCACCGCCAAACATCGAGAAATTCATGTAATGCACTGCTAAAATGGAGATCACCTTCTCAGTCACCCCGATACGCCACAAATGCCCACAGCAAGTAATCCGGACCCAGCAGAGAGAAAAACAAGGTTGTCCTGCTCGGTTTTCACTCGGGCGTTTTTTTCCCGTCCTGGATCTCATTAAATATTTTTTTTTTTGCAGTTGCGGTTTCTCGGTATGGAAAAGTCAGTGGCAGCCTGAAAATGTCAGAAGGCTCCAGGATGTTTTGACCTGTAAAGCGGTCCAGTGTGTTCAAGTGGCACATTTTGCACCGGGTAAAATGAACTTCAAATGGAAGGATGCAAATACTCAAGCCGATCCAGTCTTGTTCGAATACAGTCCTTTCAATAATGTAACATAATTTTTTTTTAAAAGAAAAAGACCCCAGGAACTACCAAAAAATGTAGCTCAAAATAATTTGTTTTCCACTTTTGATGCCTTGAAATTTTTTGCAACTACAATGAAAAAACACGGATTATTTTGCATTGCGTGTATGGGAGGGAAGCCTGCAGTGCCCCCTGTTCAGAGTGACATTTCCAACCTGCATCTGTTGACCAGAATTAATATCAGTGCTTGACATGGAAAACTAGAAATGCGGGTACTCTGTACCAGAGTACCTGCTTGTTTCTGAGAAGTGCCGGTACTCTCCAATTAAAAGTATTACGTTTTTCTTGAGAAGTGCAGGTAGTCTCCCTCTCAAAATAAAAAGTGCAGGTACTCAGTACCAGACAGTACTGGCACGTTCAAAGCACTGATTAAGACCTAACAAATTCAGAAGGTTTGAATGTGGTGTGCATTATATGAGGATGAGGGAGATGGCTTAGTTCAACGACTCCTTGAAATGCCCTACACAGCAGGGCCGGCCCTAATTCGGATTGACCGAAACAGCGTCCTGGGCAGAAAGAAGATTTGGTGTTTGCTGTGGGGGCATGGGGTTGTTGGGGTGTGACTGCAGGAGGTGTGAGGAAGATGGCAGGAGGGCAGGGGGTTGATGGAGTGCTAATAATGACACTGAGGTACATTAACCCCTTTGGTGCTGATGACGGCTCTCGGTCGTCATCAGTTACGGTGGGCGTGTGCTGATGACGGCCGGGAGCCGTCATGACCACGCCCGCGAATGGAATGTGCCGCACAGGTGCAGAATTCCGGCCGCAGCCAGGGGGTTATGGACTGATTACAAAGTATTTAGCGGGACCCGATTGAGACCAAGTGGGATGGACGAGCTGCTGGTTGCATTACATTAAGTCAGGCAGCTCCCTGGAGCGCCCCTCAGAATATTTGTGCCCCGGGCCTGAGTCCAGCTCATCTATGCCAAAGAATGTGCATAATCGGGTGTTAGATAGAGAAAAATAGACATTGTTGCCTGTCAGATGCCTTACACTGATAGTGTCCCTTGCAAAGAGGGCATTAGGAGTTAAGCCTGCTTGAAAGTGTGAGAGTTAAACACGTACAACTATTTTAGAAACACGCTGGCTGGACCCGGGGCCGGACTGGCAGTACCAAGCATCAGGCGTTTCCCCCAGCAGGCTGGAAGGGTGGGCACCGGTTTTGCAGCAGTGGTGGCCGGTTTTGCAGCTGTACTGCAGTATCGCCCCCCGCAGTAACAAAAGCAGCAAGCAAGCGTTTCCAGCCTCCCAGGACCGGGCAGCCCCGGGGCTGGCCCCAGAAAATTGTCAGGGCTACGTTGGGTTCCCAGTCCGGCCCTGTTGGACCAGGCTCTGATTGGTAGAATGTGAAGCCTGCCATAAATTCTGTGCACAATAACCCATTTCTAGTTCTTTGTAGTTAAGGGGTAGCACGGCCATCTTGACATGTTCTCTCAATGACCAGAAGAAAGAGTTATCCCCTATAAGAGAAATACAATGGAAACTAAGAATTCCTAAGAGGGACAAGTGTTCACATTATTTTAGGATATTAGTAAGCATTTTGGGAATCATGAGATACATGCAGGTAGAGAAATAAATGTGTACAGTTGTCAAGCACACCCCAGATCATACACATAGTTGAAGGAGGCTATTAGCTGACAGAATTGCTATTCATTATGAAATACTTATTAAAATACCTCAATAATATTGTGAAGTATAAATTGAATGATGTAGAGAATAGAGTATTTGGTACTCTTGCCCACTTTGGTCCATTGTGGCCCCTCTGGACTGTCAGCAAATGTTGCCATTCATGAAAATGCACACATCAGCAGGGCGTGCCCATAGCAACCACATAAACACTTGCTTACTAGACAAAAAGATGTTCAGGCTCACCAACCAAATTCATGATACGATTCTCCGTGTCGCTCTGAGTATTGGCCCACATTTTTGCCAGCTGGGAGGGGCTGGGAGGGGCTTCTCCACTTGGGAAGTCTTTGTTTGTGGGTGAGTGAGTTCCTGTGCATGGAAGGAAATGAGAGAACCCATCCTGAGGAAATTGAGCTTTAATGGGGCATCTTTGGTACCCGAAAAAGAATTCTCTGAGTTTCCCCTGCCAGGGGACACCTCATGAGAACTGGTCTTGTATATTGGAAACGGAATACCAATCTGCAGAAATATTGCAGCAATAACACTGACTACAAGATATTGTCACAGAGGGGTTAATAATGATGGATTCACATTTACTGCCGCAATGTTTTGGGAGTTTATATTATGGCCACAATATATCTGCAGGGTGCTCTTTGGACAGCAATATTGAGACATAAAACCAAGTTTCATACATTTTGTAAGAAAAGCCAAGGCCTCTCTGATAAAAAGAATAGCTTATCTATGTACATTTAGTAAGTAATGGTTATAGTCTAGAGGGAAAATTGAGTGGCCACAATATCGTGACTAAAATATTGAAAAAACAAAATATGATTTATAAGTATGTGCGCAGAGGAAGGTACAGATTTACTATTCATAGCACTTAATATGGTTTCCGTGATATTCTAGACCCACAACCAGAGCTTAATTTGTAAAGGAATAAGTGCCGGGGCTCTTGTCGGAATACCACTGCCGCTTGCCCCACATATTGCTCTGTCAGCTGACAATGACAGTACAAACACCGCTACTAACCATCACACACAACTGTTGTTGTGCTCAGACCTAAACGAGCCAGACAGTGCCACCATGTGGCAGACTGCCATAAGTCACAGTGCTGGAAATTCGGTGCCAGTACTGAGGACCGAAACCACTGGTTCAAATTAAGCACTGCCCACAAACTGAGCAACTACTCCTTTGAACACTGCCTCTGATCACATCAGTTGGTAGAGTTATTGCTCTTTTTCTCATTCTACCATTGCTTCCTTGCCTCTCACGTTTTTTTCCGTTATTTCACTTTTCTGCATTTCCCCTTCATTTATTTCTCATTATAACCCATCTCCACCTTCTCACTATGTGCTTATTTGTGCTACCCCAGAAGAGATCCTGTCTATATAAGATGTCTTCTGTCATTCCTATGCAATTCCTTTGCTGGTTCTTCCTTGACACCGCCACGTGACCGAGCACTTCCGGCCAAAGAGCTCATCACTGAAGAACAGTGACAGATGTGCCGGGCTTCGCCCTGAACGGCTTTAGCTTCCCTGTCAAGTAATGGAATTAAACGGTAAGAAACAACTAATATACGTCACGCTAGTGGGGGAATGGTGAAAAATATTGGATTTCTTCAGCTAATCTATTTATATGTTGCAGTTGGGGGGTTAGTTAGATTAGAGCCAGGGACCCGAGGCCCATCAGGTATGCTAAATGGTGTCTGTCACTTATTGTGTTATGCTGCAGTAATGGCGGCGGAAGCCTGTGACGCAGCGGTCATATTGAATTAGTGAGAGGGCTTGAGCGGAACCGTTCCAGTCACTGAGGATTGTCTTTTTTACGCATTGAGGCGTCATGCTTGATTCGGAGCGGAAAAACAAAGGCCTGTAGGTTAAATCTTATTGTTTTTTGAGCTATGGGATAAAAACTGCAGCTGGTCCAATGATCTTTAAATCTCTGCTACTTCTTGTGATAGGACAAAACCACGATTTTATAAAGCCCATGTTATCTGTCCCCTTGGCTGAAATACCTCACAGCGAAAATACTGCTCAAGTGTGTGCCAGGGCCTGGGAGGTGCATACATCTTATCATTTATTGAAGAAAAGCCGGTATTTCCATTTGTACACACTATGAAATGTGTGGCAATGTTAGCATATTTAACCCGCCTACCCACGCACAGGCATGTATATAAGTGCAACTTTAATCCACACACCTTATATTGGCCCATTCCACTGGCCCACAACATTGGGGTTCAAGTTTTATAAACTCAGGCCATGAGAAGGTAAGCAGCTGATATAAAAAAAAAATGCGGGCTTCATGGGTTGAAAGAATAGCCAATAAAACTATCAGAAAGAAGTCGGTTGTATACAACCAATTTCTGCAGATCGGCTCTCTTAGTTGTCTTTCAGTTCTGTTGGCTTCGTGTGTCTTATTTTGCACTTCTTATTCACAGGACAGAGTGAAGGATTGTGGAGTGAGGGTAATGCAGTGATATATTTCAAATGAAAAAGGTGTGGCAGGCTCTAAAAAGGTGATCGACAAAAAAGCATATCTAAAAACCTCACCTAGAGGTGTCGCGTATGTGATATAGGGTGTGCCATGAAAATAATGTGACGTAGAATTCTGCGCTTGACAAGTTCATAAATAGAGTCCTAATGGGCGAACAATAACTGGAATCAGGAGGCAGCAAGATATTTAACCCTATTCCATTAAAAAAAACTTGAGAAGGTGAATAAAAAAAAAAAGTGGATTTAAGTTGGTTATTTGATTTGAATTAGATAATATCTTAAGCCATGGGAAACTAATGGTAATTAACAGCATCAGTAATGGCTGTTGTCTGAGCTGAGTGGCGGGGGGAGGGTGGTAGACTAACGACTAGAACAAAAAAACAAATAAAAAAAAGAACATACCTGTCCGTCCTGTTGCATTGCCACTCTTCTCCTACTCATCAGCACAGACTATCCCAGAATGCCCTGCAGCCAATCCTAACGCTTCTCTCATTCCTGACAGCAGCATCAGGATTGGCTTGACCGCCGAGGTTTTGCACTCCCAGGGAGACTGGGAGTCTGTGACTGCTATCTGCAACCCAGCAATGCAGCTGGGGTTGGAGAGAGTTTCAGTGCGCATGACGCTTTGGCTGGCCTGAGACGGCCCGCCAAACCATCATGAGCACTGATCACAGTGCCCACCACTCTTCCTCTGTGACTGCCCCCTTTTCCCACGATGGACCCACCCCCAAGACTCCCCCGGGAAAGAAAAATAAAATAATAAACCTGGTTTATTGCCATTTTATTTTTCAATCATTGCAGGAGGTGAGCCGATGCTCCTGCGCCATAGCGGAGGAGCCGCCTCTGAACAGCACCAACCATGTTGATTATTCCTTGTGTCTCAAAGAAGACATTTGGCCGGTCGTGCATGTAAGCTCCAGCTGGTGACAGAGAAGCAGGCATAGTTTTTTCTTCGCCCGGTGAAGGACAGAAGTGGAAGCCCCCATTTTTGTCATTATTCAACACTTCCTTTTTGCTTTACCAGGAATCAGCAATGGCTAGCTGACACAAGGACACAGTTCTCCCAACCAATGAATGGTGCCCAATTAAGTAAGCTAGTACAGATTTATTTATTTATTTGAGTTTTATCCAGCGCTAGCTAGACCAGAAGGTATCAGAGCACTGTATACGGTATGTGACTAAGTTCACTAGAGGTACATGTGGGCATTTGTGTGGGTGAAAGCAGCCAGAGAGAAAAGAATAGAACAATACATCATTAAGGAGAAATGTGAGATAAATTAGAATTCTTCAACTGAATCTCTGTGGTATTGACAAACTTGCCAACTTCATTGCTGTAACATTTATCACTGTTGCCAATTCATTTACATCAGATTTGTTTGAGATAAATGCATACATTGACTGTCAAACAGCTTTTCAAGTTCAGCAACCCCTCATGACTCCACCCCTTTTCCTCTGCCACATCTTGAACATCAAGTCATGGGTTCCCGGAGCAAATTTTTTACAATGGCAGGAATGAACATACATGTGCTCTCACACCCCTTCCTGAGAACTTTCGATAATTTCTTCCTGTACTTTTCGTGCATGCGCCATCAGGTGCCCCGTGCCCCCGTCTCTCAAACACAGTGTGTTAGAAAAAAAAACAGACAGGGCGAGGTGTGATGGGAAAGAAGCCTCAGAGCACTGTAGCACGGGGAATGCTGTTCCCTGGTTGCACACATCTGGAAGACGTCACCGGCGGCATACAATAATTCCTCTTCCGGGCTATCTGTACTGAGATAACGTTTTTTATTTTTCCTCTGGCGCAGACAGAAAACAATAAATGTAAACCGAGATAGCGGACGTGTTACCAGATGCAGCCGGGCCCTGCCAGGCCTCAGCACAGACAGCGGGCCAATCCGCTCTCAGCCTGGCCCCGCCTCACCAGTGACAAGGTCCGGTTTCAGAAACATGACTCACGCGCTCTCTGCAGTAAATCATCCTCCGCAAAGCCTCTGGAGCCAATTTTTGAAGATATGGCTGATTAAGATGGCTGCCTGAGCCCTCCCCTCCCCTCCCCGAGACATTCTTGTTCGTTATCAGCAATTACAGCAAGAAAACACGGATTTAAGGCCAGCATGCCGATGCAGTTACAGAGTTGGTTTTCAAACTCTTAATTTATGTCAAGGCAGTGGGCGTCATGGTATGCTGTCCTTGCTTTACTTATCAGATAAGCGAATATGGTGCATGCAAGGAAAAGGCCAAAAAACCCATATGCCTTTTTTTTCCATCCCGTTCTACCACCCCCGGCCCATTGAAGGAGTTTGTCAAGACCAACAAGCATTGGAGAAGCATAAAGGTCTGGCTTCTGACTAAAACATAACAAACATTTGCAATGCAATAGGTCTCGCATTATGAGAGTTTTAGCTGTTGGCATAGTAAATGACAATGCTTTTTACTTATGTGTTGTTTTTGAAACAGATAAATAATGCCAGTAGCTTAAACTCTCGCAAAAGCAAGACCTATTGCATTGCAAATGCATTTGTGCTATACATTTAAAAAAAAAAGCTTTAGGAGAGAGTGTGACCTGTCTGAAAGCTATTTGAAAATATAGTCCTCGAGTATGTAATTAAAGCCTACCGAGTAACAACACAAGTAACAGGAGGTGTCACCATGGGAGGGGACAACACGAGGCAAGGTGGTACTAAGGAGGGACTAGCAAGCCTATTGACCAATGAACAGCCACAGTTTACAGTGGACAATGAAACAAGCCAATGAAAAATATGGGTAAGAGTGGGCGTATCTTCAAGTCCCTACCTGAAGAAAGCATGCCTCGCAGAGCAACGCATGTGCTGCCCAGGCTCGACCTAATAAGTCTGCTGCAGTGAGAAAAAAGGATATTTTTCTGTATACAGTGTATCTTCAGGTTAAATAATGTAATTTGTGATGATTTATTGACTTTTGGTAAAACAATATCTCATGTATTGCAAACCAAGCACCCCTTAGCAGATGGAATGGCATGCTAAACAGCCAAAATAGCATGAGGTGAGAGAAATACTCCACTGTGCGGAGCCAAAACCTAGACTCTATATATTCAATGAATTGGTAACAATAGGTCACGCAGATCCTGGGGCTATAAAGCCAGACCTAAAAACTATACCAGGCACCTTGTTCTACCACCATCCTCCTACCGCTGGCCACATTCCCTGGGCCAAGACCAGAAACTAGAGTAGCCACAATCACCTCTTTCATCACCCCACAACAGTGGCACTTTTAATGAACCAAAAACAAAAATACAATATTATTGTCTCTTGTCACCTATCCATTTTCTCACCACTACTTTATATAGTGAATAAAGGCCCACAACGCTATTTTTCCCGTCACGATCCAACTGTTTGTCACACTGAGTGGAGCAGTAATGAAAATGACAATATCAACCCCTTTTTCCATATCCCCTAAAGTCATTCCACTATGCACAATCAACAAGCCAGTTAACACAAAACAACTGCTTACCGCTGCTTACCGCTCCAAATGCACGGAACACAAAGGATATTGTGCACAATCTAGTGCCACATAAGTACCTGAAAAAAGAGCAGTCCTGGAAGTGATCTTCTTTCAACAACACAACAACACTGCTTACATGTTGTCTTACTTGTCATTATACATTATAGCAGCACATGCCTGGCTAATGAAAAAATATCCCACAAGTGGTGCTTTATAGCACCAACCTATTCCCCGCTCCCTTCGCTAACCAGGTTTGTTGTGCCTTTCTGTTCTTGGCACTTGTTCCCTGGCACTGACCAAAAGCCTGGTACATGTCTTCCCCTAGAAACTGTACAAGAAAACGCACTGAGACATTCCATAGGTGGTACTGTTACTCCATAAGCATTCCAGGAAAGCAGCTTTGGAATTTCCCTTCCATCAATATTTTCCACAAGATTGGTTATAGGTTACTTATAAAGTCACTCGCTGCGATCGTCTTGCCTAATACATGTGGAATACTTGCTTAGTGTGGGAATGTTCTGGTCCCACCAGAGTGCAATGTACTGTTATGCTTAGTTAGGGAAATCCTTGGGAAGATCTCTTTTAAATAATATACACAAATGCATAGAAGAGTTGCTGTCATTTATGGTAGATCAATATGGCGATTCAGGGAGCAAAGGTCCAAGCTACAAGTCTGAAAGTGCCCAAAAGACTCTAGTCCAGTGGTTCCCAAACTTTTGACTCCTGAGGACCCCCATTGAGTCACCACTGGAAGCCGGGGACCCCCAAGCAATTTGTATGAGTTAAATTTCAAATATTAAAACCGTAATTCGAAAAAACTGCACACGTGTGCACACAAAACAAATACTCAAAGTACTAACGATTTTGGGGGCAGATGTACGAGCATTTCATTTAGCGCCTCGCAATTGGCAACACATGGCGAGTGGCAAATTGCGAGTCGCTAAATGAAATGTACAACAGTGTGTTTAACACCGTTTGGGATTCCCAATGGGGTCGCAAATTGCGAGGTTCATTAATATTAATGAGCCTCTCGCAATTTGCGAGCCCATTGGGAATGCCAGCCCTCCCAGGTATGGTGGCCTGCTGGGCTCTGCAGGCCACCATGTCTGGGACTGCTTTTAAATAAAGCAGTTTTAAAAAGAAAATGCAGCCCGTTTACCATGCATTTAAAGAAAAAGAAAATGACATTTTTTCGTTTAATTTTCTAAGGGCAGGCAGAGGTCTCTGGGATCACTGCCTGCCATTAAAAAATAATTTTGCATGCATTTGCAACGGGGAAGGGGTCCCCTGAGGTCCCCTTCCAACTGAGGACCCCTTCCCATTTGCAAATGCATTACCATCTACTTGAAGTAGGTACTAATTGCGAATGTTTTGCGACCCCAAAACATTTGTACATGGTTTTGAGACTCGCTATTTTGGAAGGAAATGCCCCTTCCAAATAGCAAGTTGCAAAACGTATTTAGCGAGTCGCAAACAAATTGCGACTCGCGAAATAGCCAATGTACATGGCCCAATACGTTTTTGCATGTGAAAGCGGGTTCACGAACCCGTTCGCGCATATAAAAACAGATCATACATCTGGCCCTTAGTATTTTATATTGAAGTAATAGCCCCTCTGTCACATGTATTTCATCTGTTTTATAGCATCTCTCATACCATTGTAGGATGTCAGAGCACTTTACATCACACACATATAGAGACATTGAATCATACATGTAAATCAGTCTGTATACAAAATGTTTAAAGAGTGCTTGGTCTGGAAAAGCACAAACTCAAGATTCAGAACATAACACAGTGGCTAGCACTGACTTTAACATTAAAAATGTATTTCCACCCAAATAAATCTTTTTTGCAGCATCAGGATAATGAATAACTGGGGAAAAACAAAAGTTACTAACTGGTACCATGCAGTTTGCAAGCAGCTCTTTGGTAACAGTGTATAGGTTTCTCTGCTACATTACGATTGTTACTTATGAAGTGCACAGTAACAAAAGAGTCTGTGACAAAAGCAGTAACCACGAACCTATGCATATAAAATACTGCTTTTTAAAATGCATGTTAGGCGTTCTTTGCAGTAGGCACATTAACCCTCTGTGCTACATTAGTTAAGTCAAAGCTGCCACTGAACAAAACTCTCCTCACGCTCCAGCAGGTACATTAATCACTGGCATGATCTTGACACTTTTATTGTTGCTGGAAAGCTGCTAATTATACAAGAAACTTTTCTGTGCTTTTAAAACTGTTGCCTACGGACCCCCAGGGAATGTGTCACGGACCCCTGGGGGTCCGCGGACCCCAGTTTGGGAAACACTGCTCTAGTCAGCTGAAAGGATTTTTTACTGATCCTCTGTTCAGCAGGTAGAGCAAACAAAATTGCCCCCTAAAAATCCTAAATACACGAAGCACTGCTTTGTTTTCCATTTTTAGTTCAGAAAACTGAAGTGCGGCTAAGATTCAAGAGTAGTCTGAAATTTTTATTACGCCATCCTACCCTTCCCAGAGCAATACCCAGACATGCCTTTTGATCACATCTCAACTTCTAGAATGCCACCCCCTAGTTTCTCTGTCCTCCAGAATACTTTAGTGACCCTCACCTGTATCACGTGTTCCTCCCAGGAAGCGCTAAGTGAAGGTCATGACCTTTTAGGAGAATGGTCTACAGAACTGTTGATGACCTATGCTTTCCCATCTTTACATTATCTTATAGCCACCACTGTGTGACATGAAGAGCATTATTCAAAAGTAAGGCAGACAGTCAAAAGGATTTGTGCTTCATACAAATTAGCACTCAGAGGAGTCTGTAGTTCAAGGACGAGCTCACTGATGTGCGCATGTAAATCAGTGATACCGCACAAAGACAAGAAAGGCATCAGACGGCCTTCTTGTGGTGGTCAGCACCGCAGAGTCCAACACGCCCACCAAGACCAATCTTCATAAAGAAGATAATAAAGGAGAATTCAATTTCACAGGCGTGATGGACTGGCCAGACAGTAGAAGGCAATATTGCTTTGCTTTCCCAGGATGGCCTGCTGGTATTGATCTTCGTTTCATATGGGGAAGATTAAGGACCAAATGACTGGTTGCTAAGGCTCTTGGGCAGACTAAACAGAGGCTAGGCGGCACTCCCGTTGATTACGCCTAAGACGAAATCAATCCGATGACCAAAATCTGAATCATTCTAATAGATAGCTATGTTCAAATAACCAAACCATCCCAGTCTTGGACACGATGAGGAAACACAAAGCCATAATCAATTCACAAGAATATGGGTAAATTGCAGGGGGTATTTTTGGCATGATTTTTAAATATTAGCAGTCTAATCTAGCAGCCTCATTCAGTGCTCCCCACTCACATCAATGACTCTTCCATAAGAAATCATCAGAAATGTTCCCCATTGTGTAGCAGAAAGAAAACATATCTGATGCATTTTCCTATTTATCCACGCAGCGGCATGTCTGGCAGCTTGGGTCACTGTGCCTGTACCAGTCTATGGTTAGCCGCCTCTTAGCCGCAATCTGACAGTTTTACCTGTTAATGTCTGCCTTTCAGCATCTGTCTGCCAATGTCCGTATCCCTGGGTCTTTTTTTTAGGACTGGCTTAACTGACCAGCTGTCATCAGACCTTATGTGATCACCCTAAAAAAGAGCTTTCAGGAGTATTACAGAGAGGGGCTTTAGCTCCGCCCAACTGTTGGTGGACTGGTGTACATGTCAGGTTTAGATAGGGCAGACGTTGTGTGCTTACACAGAAAGGGTGCCTCCCCTCCATACACCTGTGATAATTTTATTTGTTTACTCAGCTGCATGATCCATCAGCAGTATGGCTGCCTAGAGATGGCTCAGTAACACACAAAAAGTATTGAGCATACAATAGGATGCAATTTGAACTTTCAGGGTTACGGATATGGCAGTGTTAAAGTGTCTTAGCTAAGTAGATCATTTACGGTGTTTGATTTTCTTTGGCAGGAGCACAGATCCCATTCCCTTTCCAACATTAACTTTAGACTTCAGAATGCATTTAGGTGTTTGAGAGTAGATGGGGATGCCAAGAGCTACAGTAATGCACATGCATTTTTAGGTCTGCCTTGGCAGGGCAGCTGCCACAGAACCTTATGAGATCAACAAAAAAAAGATTTCAGGTTACTTCTGAGAGATGGACTTAGACTACACCCACATGTCGGTTTACCTGAGTAGAGGATTCAATTGGGCTGAAGTTGTGTGCTTTTACTAAAAAGAGTGCTCGAATTGCGCTTTTTAGTTTGTGGCAAAGCTTATATCCAATACAGCATAACTGTGTTGGTTATTGTGGCAAGTCAATGATCATGGCTAAAGGCCTGATTTGTTTATTAGAAAATGTTACAAAATAATAAGTACGCCTGATGTTTTTATTATCAAAAACATATGTTAAAGTCGATAGTCATTTAAGGGTGAAATGTTATTACTTTGTATTGAAACCTACAGATATGTATTTTGTTATATACGATCTCACATATTAACTTTGCAGGTAAGGATGTTGGCACTGGTTGCTGTCTCTGACAAGCCATACTGGTTGAAGATTTCCACTATAATAGTTCTAGCTAGAACCTGTTTGGAAAGCCTTGCAGGATTAGCTGTCTGCCATGGAATTGTAATAAAAATATCATTAAGTAATACATTCATCTATACTTCTAAATATATTTCCATATAGATATATAGAGGGCCTTTGGGTTAAACCTCTTAAGCCATTAATCTGTCTGAGTGTCATTTGCACTGTACCTCAATCCATGACAGTGAGCTGCCTGGGGTAAGGGTTCAGTACGCATCAGTCAGTGGCTTACCGTCCCTATGAATGATGATAGTTTCTGATCACACTTGCACATCTCTGAAAATGAATGCGATCAGTGTCAGCGCTTGTAGGACACTTTGTTACTTTCCAATTTTCTACAATTATATTTTTTTGCCTATCCTATTTTTAGTGCATTCTTCTCAAGATGACACTACAGCTCTCATGAAGGGCTCGCCTGTTTGCCACTCATTTGATCTACAGTGCGCTGCATTCACATTGCCACTTCCACTAAACATGGTGACCGTTATGGAATGTTAAGGAGTTCTGTTGTCTATAATGTATACTTGTTTTACCATTCCAAGATGGCCAGCACATTGGTTCTAAACAGGGCAGCTATTACAGAACTTTAAAACAACAATAGACTATGTACAATACCTCGGGAAGGCTAACACATGCTGCTATATTGATAGAGTGTGTGGTTTATTCCGTTTGTGCCAGAGGCTGAATGTAAAAATGAGCCCGTGGATGGATGAATGAATGCAAGGATGAGTGACAGAGTGCATGTATGATCTCTTATTGAATGTCTAAACCAATGAATGACACAAGAGGCACTTTCATTCATTAGCCAGACCCATTGGCATTGCCAATGCTTGTTTAAGTGTCTGCATCTGTACTTACTTCTAGTCTCTCTATCCGACAGTGCTCCTGCTTGTATCTGTAGATGATCAGCTGTCACCTGGCTGTCAATGATCGTCTATGTCTGTCTGACAGCGTCTCGGTCAGTTTCAATATATACATTTCCTTTCGCTCTGTGGCTTTCTGATACCAACAGACTTTCACTGTCTATTTTTCTCTTATTGTCCATTTGTCAAGCTCTTCAATTTTCCATCTGGCAGCGACAATCAATGTCAGTTTGGAATAAAGGGCAAGCATTAATCTCCAAAACATTACTATAGAGCATGGGAACTCACAAACTTTTTCATGGGACCAAAAAGTACATTTATGGGTGTGCCCAAGGGCCACACTCGTTCTGGTGAAAGTCCAGGGAGACAGGTTGAGGTAAGAGTTAGTGGAGAGAGAAAAGAAACGCACACCTTTTCAAAAGATTAGTAGAGAAAGTTTTCTTTGAAGTATTTTTGCACATTTTGCAGCAGCCTAACTCATATTGTTTGCTTTCTATACATTAGTACACGTTTTGTTGTCTATTATACTATGTGTAATACATGTTAAAACAAATCACTTATTTATTCACAGTGCTTACTATCATAGGATGGACCCAATACCACTAAACATACACCTTAGGTTTTACCCAGTGCACCAACCAGGATTCACATGGATTGTCTGTTTCATTGTATTGGACTTACACCTTGAAGGCCAGAGTTGGCTGCTATACTCTACTCGTATAAGTAATTGTTTGTTCCTCTCTCAATTCGCTATTGTACTAGCTTAATGTGTTGTTTTATACCCACTTTGTCAATTTTCTTGCTTACATACTTAATTGACGCCTGTCTTCCCTTTAGTATTTCCTACCTTCCAAATGTAAAGCGCTCTGATACCCATCTGGATCATGTCCGCGCTATATAAAACTTTATAAATAAATAAGTCCACGACCCTCTATTTACACTGACCTCTGTAGTGATCAAACTGCTCTTTCATACGAAATCAATGTATTTCCATATTTTAGTTTACTTTGCAGTAATTTTTCATTTAAGGTGTCTGCATTACAATTTATATGCAATCACCTGTAGGTTTAAGATAAACATTTTTATTTACAGAACAGTTTGTTCTGTTTAGCTACCCGTTGGCTACCTCCTCACACTCACTAACCCTGCACTGTTCTACTCCTGTCTGTAGTCCCCATAATTTTCCTATGCACTTCAAGTCTGCTGAGCTAAGCTATGACCTATGAGCAGGGTTGCCTTGCTGATAATACAAGCTAAACTAGATGTAGAAACAAAACCCATATCCAGAAGATCACAAAAAACCTAGCCTTGCAACATCGTTTTCTTTGATTTCTGTTTATGGACTTGTTTCTATAGTCATTTCAGCTTGTTCTACGAGCAGGACAGTCCATCTCATAACACAAGCTGGACTAACTATACATAAAAAGCCCAGAATCACAAAACTATGTTGCTTGATTAGCAGCAACAGAATAAAAACGGAACTCGAGCAGCTTTATTTCCCCGCTGTAGTTTACCATGCTCCGAGAACAAGGTCTGCGGGCTGTAAAGAAAGGTCTGCTGGGCCGGTAGAAGCCCGCGGACCGGACTTTGAGTACCACTGCTAGAGAGCATCAACGATAGGTTGATGGATGACAGGATCCATGCCAGACTTTCAAGATAAGCACTAACTAAGTACATTATTCACATTTAAACACATTGGGTCAGATTTACAAGGAAATGACACATCTGCATAGATGCGTCAGTTTCCTTGCGCCAGTGCTAAATGTCCTTGCACCACCATGGAAGCGCTAAATTTTAACAATACAGTGCTCCATGGTGCTAGGATTAACAGATGCGTCAGAAATACTGACGCATCTTTTGACACAAAAGTGACGCATTGCTGGAGTTGCTCATGAAAGTGACGCAACTCCAGCAATGTGCCACAAAAGATAGGCGAGTCCCATAAAAAAAGCTCTGCGTAATTTCTTTATGCCTGGTCTGAGCAGGCGTGGGGATTTTGACGCAGTGAAGGCGTAGTGTGACGGACTAAAATGTAAATGTCACTGCGTCAGTTCTACATGTTTTTTTGCGTGGGAACGCCCACCCTGCATAAATAATACCTGACACTTGTAAATCTGCCCACTAGCCTGTAAATGTGTCTTAATTATACGGCTATCCTGAATATCAGACATGAATTAGACTGTATTTGACTTACATTGGATGCCTGGATAAAAGGTTTTTATTATAAATAGTTGGCTTAGGCATGATTCAAATAAACTGTTGAAGTTGCAACAGTAATATAAAGTAAATATGCGCTTCATACTTTGGAAGTGTAAAGTTGAATTCATTTACACCATGAACCGCAGCCTATTTGCAGCACTTTTTAAAGAGATTTCACAACCCTTTGGAAGCTAGCAGAAGGTGTAGGCAAACAAATGTCCACACCAGTTCGAAAGAACCCAGGACTAGCAGTGCAGTGTTAAACATGGCTTTTTTCTTGAAGAGAAAATATCGCATAGAAGATATAGGTCAAAACCATACACTCATTTTTCAGAAAGTCAAAAACAGATACTGTGCATTATTATGAGGTGTGGCCTGCAATATTTGACTGCAAAGTTGATGGATTTCCAGACCTTGCCATTACCACTATATTACATTAGATTTGCATAGTATTGTTTTGATATGCCACAGGTTATGGTTGCATTTATTTAAGTTAAAAAAAAAAGAATAATTTGACACCCACAGGACGTGGAAGAGACTGTGCAAAAGAACAATTTCTGTCCATAGGGCAATAATCCATTATGGTGGTCAGTTACCAACAGTTGAGAGTTGAGGCATGGCCAATGGATGCCATTGTGTTGGAGGTTGAACACAATGGAAGGCAGGATTTGTACATACGTGCATATTAATTCTTGAGGTGCTCGGACAGATGAACTTTTTAGGCTCTGCAAGTGGAAACTCTGAATGGAAAGTGTGCTTTGGAGGGTGGTCTTGAAAGCGGCTAGGGTGGAAATAGTACCGATTTGTCTATCTGAAAGAAGCAGTGCGTACTTCTAAGGCCCGCATTATAAGAGTCCCTACAAATTCTGATAGGTCCGATAACAAGAGCTACACACATCATTGGAGTCACGAGAGCGGAGTAAAAGACAACAACTCTATGTAGTAAATAAAAGCATGCGGATGCTCCAGGTGAAGTTGGGAGCGGAGGGAAAAGGAGGAATAACCAAAAGAATCGAGTCCGGGGTTAATGATTGCTTGGGAATTCCTCATTTGTAATAGAAACACCAGGGTGCCCATCATAATACTCGGAGCTCATAGTTGCAAGTGGTGAACTACCCAGTTCATTACAAGAAGACTGACTTTGACTGTGCATAACTTAGAAGACACACCTTCTTTCAAGTTTTGTTCACGCTACTGTGTTGCACACCCCCTTGTCAATGGTTAGAATACTCCTATGCCAAGGCAGACAGTATTACCCATATGTTTTATGGTTTTTGAGCTCTGAAGCAGTACGAGAACCATTACTAATGGGGGTAAATGAATCAATTCCACCAGAGGAACAATCATCCAATCACATTGAAGTCATGCAGATAAATGTACCATTAGTAGAGTGTACAATTTAAAGATTGGATGTTTGACACTGCAGGGTTTTCTCCTTGTGGTCTGACTAGTTTTCAATGACATGATCCTACCTAAGTTTAAGGCTCCGTGTCCGAAAGCCTGCACGGTGCACCCGCAGTCTGCCGCGAGGAAAGGATTTGCACTCCTGCCAATGTTAACCGTACAATCTAGTTAGGCTTCTATGGATTTCATTATTGGCTCATAAACAGAATCAATAAACTTCCTCAGCGCAGATATAAAAAATGACCTTCTGTTTATATTTTAAGATAGAGGGAAAAATAGAATCAATAGATAACGATAAAAAAGCACTATGCCTTGAGCACCGATTACCAGGCCCGGCCGCGCACTGTCGCTTTCATTCTATCCTCTAGATAGCTCTAGGGCAGCAGGTCTCGAACCACCCTCTGCCATCTATTCCACTTAAAATTCTCCGCACACTCCCCTGTGGATTCACGAATTAGGCAAACTCTGCTGTTTCTCTCCTGCACAACAGAGCACACAATATGAAAATGCAGTCCAGTGGAAGATAGTTAGTTGGGAGAAGATGATTCGTGGGACTTAATATCTGATTGAGTGTTTGGCGGATAGAAGCTCTGTCACACATGACAGATATCCTGTTCAAATACACATCAAAAAGATCCAGCTATTTATACTCTCCCCTCTATTTCCATGAGACAGATGGATCTCTGGGAATTGCAAGGCCCTCACCAAAGAAGAACATGAAATACTTCATCATCGGGCTTCCCACATCCTGGACCCAGTTGAGTTCAAGGTGGGCTCTACCACTGTAAGTAGGGGTTAAGGGTTTTTTTAATATTTCTTATTGGTAGAGTTTGCACTGCACAACAACCAGAGATCAAGTATGGGAACTATTAAAACTACCTAGTAATATTCTAAATCAATGCATTACTGGGTGTTCTGATATGATTAAGGATAAAAACAAGAGTGGATGATAACAAGGAATACTGATTATCCTAACTGTCCAACCCTAATCGCTTTTTAAATGTAATCTTGAGTGTTTTGCAACTTGTATATATGTAATTCTAACCACTAGTATCTGTAGTAGACATATTTCCTTATTACTGTTCTTATGTAATTTTAGAGTTGTTTTCTGTTAGTTTCTTCTCCTTGAGTGAATCTTCAACTTGTATATATGCAACACTAACCTCTAGTATCTGTAGTAGGCGTATGTACTGACTACTGTTCTTTTGCGATTTTAGAGTTGTTCTGTCTGTATCTTTTATGTGACTCATGTACTCCGAAGTCCTTATGTAATGTAACTAGTCCTTTTGTAAAGCGCTATGACACCTTTGGGTAAAGTTTGCTTAATATAAAATCGCATTAAATAAATAAATAAATACGATTGGATAGAGTCGCTCCTACAACACTAGAGTACTAATGGGCTTTGCTATATCAGCATGTAAAAAATTCCTAGCAAAGGATCATCCACGATCCCCACTTACTACTCCAAGGGATCTTCGCCACAAGAAGAGCCAAAGGAGTTCCCTCCGTCGATGGCGTTCAACACTGTACATCTCCTTTTTCAAGATCTGCCTATGTGTATGCATGCACGCCCACTCTATACGTCATAACGCAGATTACGCTTTAAGAGTCAAACCGAATGGTGCCCATCTTGGTGGTAGGTTTGGCCACTAAAGTAGGTTCATTCTTACCAAGAGACAAATAGCAATATTTCTATACAGGCATGTTTCTACTACAAAATTGCTTTGTCAGGCAGTTCTTATCTGTAAAAACAGAGTATGTGTACAAAGGGGTAAATACTAGTATTATGGCTGTTTTAAATACATTTATATTTGCCTACCTTTGATAAATTGGAAGAAGCGCTAGACAATCAGGATAATCAATTCACTAAGGTTTAATTCTGTAAGAACTGGACCTCAAAATGTTGCTGTGTATTTCAAAGACTGGTTCTCAGCTCATGATAGCACCTGTTTGCTACACACACTCAGACACACAAACCCATGCACGCGCAGCGGCAGCTCCTCCACTAAGGTGGTGGAGCGTCGCCCCACTCCTCTGCGAGCAGGGTAAAAAGGGAGAACGAAAATGATAATCACTGTGTTATTATCATTTTTGTTTTCCTTCCTGCTTGGGTGCGGGGCGGGGCAGGTGGGGGCTGGGCTGGCCAGTGCAGTGCAGTCATGCACACTTAGGGAGTGTTACACATACTCCATAAGTGCGCATGACTGCTTAGCCGGCCCTATTGGGCCGGCCAAATCGTAATACGCACTTTGCATCTTCTCCACCAGGCTGCATTACACAGCCTGGTGGGGAACATGCCCAGCCTCCAAGCCCGTGTGAGTGCCGAACCACGGCACTCAGACCAATTACAATGCTGCTGTAAGGCAGCATTGTGGTGTTGTGACTGAGGATTCTGGGAGGCAGTGTGCTTCCTGTTGCTGTGCTAGAAGACGACAGAGGTGAGGCGGCAGCACCTGGCGACACCCAGGTAAGTCCATTTTTTTTTTATTCCCAACTCCTCTGCCCCTGCTGCACCACCCAACCCACGCTCAGTATATGCCGCCACCGTGCATGCACTTGTACACACACAGACACATGCACACACATATTCACACTGTCATATTACCAAATTTGTGCAAAACTGTTCATTGCTCAAACACAGAAAACCATTGAAGCAAAACAGTGGAAAGTATCAGTCAAGAACCTGAAAATATGTTTTTTTTAGGTTGGAGTGTGTGGAGGGAAGCAACGCCCACACTTCATAATACAGGGTTAGCATTAAATAGGTATGTCCCATGTAGATGAGAAATGTACAGGGAGGCTCAGCAAAAAACACGCTTGTGTCTTTGCCTACATATTTCTCACAGTTGTGAGAAAATCGTCTGATATTTGCTCTCTGCTCCAATCGTACAACTTGGATGTTCTTGCATTCCTCAGTAAAAAGGAAAGCATGTAACAGTAAGTTGGGCCATTCACAGGCCCTTCAAACTCTAATCATTTGGGGTGAACACCACTCCCCAGGTTGTTAAAGACACTGGGGCATATTATCAAGGACGGGCGATACATTATCGCCGCTTTTATCGGCAGGAAACTGCTGATAAAGCGGCGATAATGGGCTTGATAATATGCTCAATGAATTCCTATCGAAGCCCATGTTAGATGTGAAAACATATAACATGGGCTTCGATTGGAATTCCATACAGCATATTATCGAGCGGCGATAATGTATCACCCGTCCTTGATAATATGCCCCACTATTTCCGGCCTTGGGTTTATGTGTGATTACCTTATGCATTCCTAGTGTCGTAGTCTTGCTTTGCTCAAGTTGACTTAATTAGACTAGAACACCTGAAGGCAATGATTCTTGGTTAAAGCTGATGAATGGAGCCCGTGTTTGTGATGACAAGGAGTGCAGTGACCATCCTACACATGTACACTTTGAAGCGAATATACATAGACGCAGCTTTGAACATCAGGTATGCTTTGAGACAGTTCTTTTTTTAAGTATAGTATCTTAATTGAAGTAAATAAAGATATACGTGAATCCCAACATACCAGTCCATTAACTAGATTGTGTTCAACAAAGAAGATAAGTAATACAATATGTGCTTACATTGATAATAGAGATATTACTATTGCACTCAAAACTCAACGGAATGGAAGTTCATCTAAGAAGAAATTTTAAGAAAAAGTTAAAAGGGAGAATAGATTAAATAGAAAGGGAAGAAATATAGAAGGGAGCGAGAGGAAGGGGAGACAATCTTAAACTGCGTAATAGATAATAAAGAAAAACATGTATAAGCACATTATATGATAAAAATAGGAAAATAAAAGCAGTGGAGTAATAAGCAAAACAGTAGCCTACAAACGAATGTATGGAACGCAACTTTGAGGCAGTTATGGGAACGGATTGCCCACATTTACAGCTCAGCGTCTTATTTTATCCAGTGGATTAGTCTTTGAATATGAGACCGTCTCGTACATTGCTTACCACATGCTGGATTTGTATGCTTGGATTTATGAAATCAGAATCCTAGGTGGGGTGGGGGGTGGGGGGTGATGAGAATCCATTTAGCATTCATGTACAGAGCATTTATCTGGTCGGAAATCTATAAGAGTCTGCAACACTTACCACAGTGCAGGCAGTTCCAGACATGCTCTGGGAGGGCACATTAAGCCTGTCTGCACTGCAACCATCTCACGGGCAAGTCCAAGGAAGACAAAAGGCTCGTTCTAGTTATTAAAGGGAATTATTGTCTTCTTCAACTAGTCTTATAATTCACCTGACGCCTCTGGCTCTCGCCGTGCAACACCCAACCGATGCCCTCATAACCACTAAGAGAGTTTTAGTGTCATTTATTTTTCCAGGTTCATTTATTGATTTATTTCAGTTTTTTATAGTGCTTACAAAACCCAGGATTGACAGAGCGCTTTATAGAGGGAGACATGAAAATTTCCTGAACAATCAAACAAAAGGTACAAGCAGGATGTCATTGCCTCAGAGCAAATGTTGACAAGTTACAAAATCTATCTACATTGGACACACTACTACAACAAACTTAAAAGACATAATTCATTGAAGTACAAGATAACAGCGACCCCGAGAGTCTCATTTTGGGCCGGAGAACCTACATATAGCGAGATACAAAGTCATCCTTGGTCAGGCTGTTCAAACAGAAGGTGCTACAGGTCCTTTACGAAAACCTCAAAAGAGGCCTTTCTGTGTACGGGGACCAGAGTTCCAAATTTTTGGGTGCTTCCTAAGAATGATATAAAGTAATGGTGAAGTCATTGTAAGTTAAAATTGACTTCAGTGTGTGCAGAAACTGGTTCCTTAAAAGCTATGAAATGTGCAAGTGGTTTGAAAAAAATCTACATATTGGGATCGCAGGTGATTGTACCCACAACCAAACACCCTTCAGCAGGAGCACCAAGCGAGGAGCCATTGTTGGGCAGTTAATCCTACATGAGGATTATTTACACTATGACTGCGGTATGAAAGGCGTGCTTTAACCCCTTCAGTGCGGTGCACGTTCAGTGGACGTCGCATGCACTAACTTGGTAGTCCTGCGCACGTCCGCTGAACGTTCCGGCCCCGCCCGCGTAATAGAACGTTCCGCACCAGCGCAGAACGTTCGGCGCAGCGGAGGGGTTAACGAACTTCCATACTTCAAACAGAAACAAGAGCACAGCCCAAAACAGAGTGCTCATAAGAAGAAAAAATGGCGGCGAATCTGAGATGTGTTAGAGCAAAAAGTCATGAGTTAAATGAGGACACAGTTGGGAGTGAAGAAAATTACAAAAAAACACCTTCTAATGTGTCCCCTTTAAACGTTAAAGAGACATACAATGCTCTGTGGCACTGAGACGGTCCCTCAGGTAGAGGGTAGTCTCAAAACTTTCCACCTCAAGACATTATTGAGACACTCACCAAGGTATTAGTCCCCTATAAGTTCCAAAGAGATCTTGGCTAATGTACTTTAATGGGCAGAGGGTGATTGACTGCCTGGGTGGCATACATCCTGACGACCCATCCAACCAGAAAGGAGAACACCTCCCCCACACCCAGGATTGACAGGAGTGCCTCATGGGTGATAATTTCAAAATCTGGCAAGGGTGAGGGAAACATACCAGCCCCTTAACCACCAAGCGTGTGATATCACCCACCCCTCATTGATTGACGGCTGTCTCAGTGCAACAGCCAGAAGGAAAACTTGATTCATAAGAAAGCACCGAAGACTGTGATCTGTGAGATGAGATATAAAGAGAAGACATATTTCTAAAGATACTTCAGGCAGAGCCAGCACAACAACTGGGTGAACGTTTGCCACATCGTTTGAGACAGTGCGCAAAACAACTGAGGCTAAGGATGAGATACAAATTGGAAGCCAAAAAGGGACATAGGAACAGGGGCCAAAAGTATCCTGTTTTTTGGAATGGGTGGTGGTAAATGGTCATTTGCAAATTTAGTAGCTTTCATTGACTTAAGTAAAAGCATAAAAATATATTTGGAAGATTTGGACTGGAGATCCGAACGGTGGCATCCCTTAAGACAATGAGGGCAAGCAATCTATATTGTTATGTAATACTTTTGGGATTAGCCTTGCCTATATCCTGCCACTGGCGTGGCCTCGGAGCGCTTTAGCAGTCTTTAGACTACTTTCAACTGGATTCCAGGTTTACCATCAATATTTGATTCAGATGTCTAAGACTTATTACAACAGGTCTGAATGTCTATGCAAACATTAGAGACCTAGTGGGTACCCTGATTTGGACACAGTGCATTTTCGATGGAACGCACTTGGTCTTAGCTCTAGTGTGGTAATGTCCAGGATTACCTTGGAATTTATTTACATGCCTGTTAAAAGTCTAGTTGGAAAGTTTGCCCCATCAGGTTTAAGTGTCTGATTTTCCATATTTTAAGAAATTTGAGTTTGACAAATGAATAACAGATAAACGCTACATGGTAATTTGATGGGAGGTTTGTCCTCCATCAGTTGAGAGCATGGTATTATATTTGTTTTGTCTCAGGCCAGCCCTATCACGTTATATAAGACACTTCAGAAGAATCAGTTTTGTTTCTGTAGCAAAACAGCGTTTAACAAACAAGACAAGCCGCCCCAGTTTACTCAAACTACAGCTCCATCTATGTTCACATAGGCGCATGGCTGCTGCTTGGCTGTGTGCGCCACCAGCAAGTCTCATCATGCTTTCATTTAATGAACCATTCTCGTTAGCTGCAGTTTTACTGCTGCAGTTTGGCCTCACATGGAAATATTGCGGTCTCCCATTATATTCTGTTTATTACGGTTGTCATGCGGTCACTTCCGCTATTCGTGTGGTGCCCCCTGGCAGTTTGGCAGCGCTTCCCCATTCGACATATCCCAGAATCCCATTGGCATACCCCCAAACCCTCGTGCTACACCGCAGGAAAAAGAAGAGAAATACCTCTAAGCCTAAATTAAAATAGTAAAAACACAAAGCAAAGAAGGCGTTTGAAGTATTAGTGATAAACTCAGCTGCCGGGTACATCCTAGGCTAGCGTGCGAACCCTTTACCAGGCCCAACAGGGGCCTTCGGAATCAGTCTGGCCTTGCCGCCATCCCACCGGTCTGCTCTGAGCCCAGTCTAGAAGTTTCTCCCAGAGCAATTCGTGTCTCTTCAAACATCACTCCGGCGCTCCATTATGGGCACCTGCCGCCGATAATTACAGGCCTGTCTCCCGCCATTTCCTCTGTTTTATGTCAGGGCGAGATCCAGCCGGCCTGATTACAAGCCACCCCAGTCACAGGCCGCCGCTCAATTCCCGTGGATAATTATGCGGGACAAGGTGGCTGTTCCGTTTACTTGAAAGCCTCTCAGGAAAAGTCACCCTTGCCTTCTAATCTTCTCTTTGTTGCGGGGGCTGTCTGAGCCGTAACATTTTGTGGTGAACCTTATGAAAAATGCGGCATCTGAGCCACTCTGTCTGGTTCACTGCTGTTTTATGATTACCCACCGAATACATGTCACCCTGCTCGAGAGACAGGTCTGAGTCACGTGTGTATCACATCCTCAATAAAAGAGCACATTTATGCCTACTAGAATATTCTCCTAATAATTTTATAGTGTTGTTGTGGGGAGGGGGCGTAACTGGCAGTTGGGAGAGGGCAGTGTAATGCTATTTATACCTCTATAATTAACAAAGAAGAAGGGGTTGCACTGTGCTTCCCTCAGTCGGATTGTTCCTTCTGTTTGCAAAAAAGACTAAGGGGCTTATTACAATGTAGGTCGGAGTTTTCTCCGACTGACACCGTGGCGGAAACGGGACCCGCCGGCCTCCAGTCGGCAGTCCCGACCGCCTCATTACCATGTGACTGCGCATGGTGGGGTCGTATTCCCACATTTCCATTTGGGAGCATGTGTTACGTCCGTAAACCAACTGTAGCACATGTTCCCATAGGGAAATGGAAGATTGTGTTGCCACAGGGTGCAGGTATTAACAAGGGGGCACTATATGTGCCCCCCTCAGTGCCCAACAGGCAACCGAAAAGAGAAGGGGGCCCTGCTAGGTGCAGCCAAACACACTTTCTGATAGTCTTTCCATGTCGGAAAGCGCGGTATGGAAAGCCTGGCGGACACTGTGCATCTTAATCTGGACGGCGCAAAACGCTGCCCATATGAATTACGGACTGAATCCGACTGGCTGACAGGGTCAGCTCGTCGGAAGTTAGCCGGAATGGCGAGCCTGTTTCAATTCCGACCGACTGTATTGTAATCAGCAGGTTGGAATTAAAACTGAAGATCTCAGTTATAAAACCTCCGACCTATGGTAGGAGGGTTTACGGCTGAGATCGTAATAGGCCCCTAAGTGTAGAAGTCTGTCCTGTAATCCCTGCCTGAAAGTAACCTGTGAAGATCCTGAAAGTGGAAGTACAGGGGAAAATATTTTGAAGGTTTTGCATTAAACACTTTTCACCCACAGTACCTTTATAAATATATTTGATGGCAAAAGAGGTCAGATGAAGACAGAAGACCACATATATTTTAGCAAGGATTCTGTGCTCCCCCCAAAAAATCCCCAGCCTTTTGAAATACATTAAAAGGGTTATTCTCACATTGAATCCACTTAAGTCTCCTGTGTGGCTGCGGCTATGTTTGTGAGGAGGGCCTTTCTGTGTGGCAGGCAGAGTTGCTTGTTCCAGAAGCACTGAACATTTCTCCTGTGATGGAGTCAGCTGTTCCTATGCACCATCAACTTTAAATCATCAGAGACCAGCCCTGGTTCACATAAAGGGACTGCTACAAGGGCAATCAGATCACATCTAATGGTGGCAAGGTATATACTATTTTAAGATTTGATCAGGGAAAATGTTTTTTTTTTTTATATTTTCCCTAAAATTCTCATTTATCGTTTTCCTATAACTTTTCGAGCACATTTTGTAAAAAAAATAAAAAAATACTAAATCGTAGACCTTGAAAAGATAGCAGATTGCTCCAACTGAATTTCCTTCACAATAGTATTCGGATTTTGGAGGAAACTCAACCTGTGGAATGTACTCCAGGAGAGTTTCATTCAGAAACTGGAGGATTTTGTCTTGCTGCCAACTCAAAATGAGGCCCTAATTATAACACCCATGAAAAAATGGTCCAAAATTGACATTTTACCACTGCCTACATTTACGCATTTGCCTAAGATGCCTTAAGAAATGGCGCCACTTTCTATTTCTTGAACAATACTATTTGCCTGATCGAGAACTCTCCCTCCCACAACTACCCCAACATTTTCCACTGCAACTCTTCAAGTTGCGGCCATTTGTTTTGCGACTGCGGGATTTCTTTTTTCCCATTTTTTAAGAAATGCGGTCTTTGTTCACGCTATATTCTGTGTACCAGCCAAGGCAATACATGTGGAAAAGGTTGCCTCAGGCCCACCCTCTATTTGTTTAAGGACTAAAGTGGCAGTGGGTTTAAAATGAGAGCTGCTTGAAAGCATTGGAAAGTACTTCCAGCTGCTTGCAGCAACATACAGCGCACTAATGAAAAGGCTAGGCCTACGGATTCCGCAAGTTCGCCGGGGCGCTTTGGCTAATGGGCCCTTTCAATAACTTGATGTCGCCCACGTAAACTCTGGATTCATTAAAGTAGTAGGTTGGTCCTAGCCACTCACCACCCATTACCCAAAATATGTCTCATTCAAATGTCCCCATTAAAACTTATCAAAAGTGAGTGCTCCTGTAACTAACTGGAAACATGCCCACCTCAGTATTTACGTGATAGCTTGCAGAGCAGGCAAACAAATCCTGGCTCAATTAACTTAGCCTAACTTGGGGGGGCGGGGCTGAGTCGCTGCATGTGTTCTGCATGTTATCAATGGGGAGTCGAGCAGCTTTTAGGAAATAAACTAATAAAAGTGAAGCAGGATATTCACAGGTGGGTCATGAAAAAAGAACAGAAACAAAACACTGGAAAAAACAAGCAAGCATGGTCAACATGGAAAATGTGCTTATGTTAACTATATGTCTAGCAAAGCCAACAATCATTTGGGAGGCTTTAGCATGGTACTTGTTATTAAAAAAGCCTTTGAGAAGCTCAAGGGGGTCGAGCGCTACCAGAATTCACACCTACAACCTACTTTTTGCACGCCGAGTCTCTGCAGCTGACACAATAGCCCACTGAGGTATCCTGTCGTCATTTATTTTTTAGGTCTCGCCTGTCGATGCGCATGCGCATCGAGCAAGCGAGACTATTGCGGCTTATCCACTCTTTATCTACACTGCAAGGAATCGTGGCGATTCCTTGCAGTGCCCGTGACTTTTAAGGTCAATGCGCATGCGCATTGAGCTTATGCGCATGCGCATTGACCTTAAAAGCGCGTGCGCGTGCACGTCCGTCTTTGTTTACCCGCTCCGCCCCCTCCCGCCGTGTCGCATTTCTCCTCCCCCTCCCCTCTCTTCCTTCCGTCTAACGCCGTCTAACTTCCTTCCGCGTAACACCGCCGCAACGGTCACATCCTGCCGTGTCGCACCTCTCCCCTCTCCGCCCCCTCCCCTGCCCGCCCCCTCCCCTGCCCGCCGTGTTACGGTGAAAGGCTTGTTTTTGGTTTGTATAATTTAACCCGCTCCGCCCCCTCCCCTTTCCTCCGTGTCGCATTTCTCCTCCCCCCTCCCCTCTCTTCCGTCCGTCCGTCTTGTTTTCTTTCTCTCCTGCCTCTCCTCGCCAATGTCTTTCTACTTGTAACCCCATTCCATCACTCGCCTCACTCTTCCCTTGTCACCCCACTCTCTCCCTTGTTTTAACTCCAGTCATTGGAAGAGTCTTCGTTCAGAAACTCAATGGAACACACAACACACTGCCAGAGCCCTCGTTCATACCCACCACATTGCTACTTACACCAAACCGCTAAATCTAACACACTTGCCACTTTCCCATCACAAGGTGCGTTTCTTTCTGCTCCCAGAGTGTACAGAGATGTTAAACAAAGCGCATGCTTTATGGTTACAATTATAAACATTGCTGCATCCGACAGCGGTCAGTCAGTAAAGTATCTGCACTCCACTGAAGCGACACTCTGATGCGCACTCGAAATTCCAAACATTGCGTTACAGTAAGTGGTGACAATTAAACTCGACAATATCGCAAAACCATATACGGGCCTCACGATTCAACAGAACGTTTCAAGTACATGTGGGAGGAGAAATAACCTTAACTGTAATAATCTAGACAGCTCTAAACACTGAATCTGACATGTCCTGGAGTGGTTTAGTAACTAAGACCAAAAAATCCCAATGTAATATTAAAGGGAAGTCCCCAAATCACAGACTTTGTGCAGCTTGTAGCGTCACGCTCAGGAAGAGGAATGACAGTTATACATGGGCCTTCCAAGCTGAGGTTTCTTGCTTTGTAGGACACATCAGTGCTACAGATGACACAGACTACTACTCCCCTGTACTGCCAAACCACATGAGCACCCCCTCTTTATTCCACACCCCCTCCCTGAGAGAAATATGCCATTATGATCCTTCCCACAGGACTGTCCCTCTCCGCCAAAGACTGGAGAGGTTCTACCAGGCCAGCCCATAATCTCTCTTCACTAATGTCCCCAATTGAGCCCCTCCTCATCGGCCCCTCCCTAAAGTACCTCCACCCCCGCGCCCCTCCCTAGTAACTCTCCCACCTTACTCTCCACATCAGGCAATGGAGAATAAGCATAGGCAGTCCATGACTATGGTGAAGAATTCCCGCACCTGTCCGTCAGTATCGTGGCTCCTGTTGGATGCACTGCCCCAGGTCACAGCTTGGACTGCCTCTGTACGGGGTATTCAGCGCCTTACGGCCACCATCTTACATTACAAGATCCTACCCGGGTTCGTACTGATGCGCGTGCGCAATACCACCCCTCTACGTACCGCGCTTGCGCAGCATCCACATTGCGCGTGTGCATCACTACGTATTCATTTAGTTACCCCGTAGAGGCTCACAGGAACTGTAGTTTCTAAGATGGACAGAAGCCTCTCATAACGGACAAGCAATAATTCACTGTCCGCTCACCTAATTGTGGCCTGTTTCCACGACGTCTGTCCTTAAAGTATACCAAGTACAAAGAGACACTATTGGCACTAATCTGTCTCCGCACTGTTGTCGGTCAACCAAGTGCTCCCTCACCACAAGTGCCACTAATTGAAATGGTTGCTGGGACTTGTAGTCCACATAAGAAGACTCGGCGGGAAGACGAGCAGAAGAATGCACTACAAGTTTAGGTAAGCACAGCTTTGCTTTTCGTTCCTTCTGGGGTCCCTAAAGATAAACTTCCGCCTAGCTGTAACTATCGTTAAACAATCACAAATAACGTTGTTTTGTTCAAATTGAACTTGAAAGGTTTTACCTTCTACCAAGCACAACAACTGGCAAGAGGAAATTGTTCAAATGAATGGACAGATGTGTTTATCCAATAAAATAAATTGCGTTTATTCAGGCTATGATACGAACACCCACAGGGCGAATAGACAGAGGAGACAGACTTAAGTATGCCGTGGTAACTGTTAACGCTGGGACGTACATGTTGTTAGCTATAACTGAAACTGGTTTTAAAATTACAATTTGTTGAAATTCAACAGATTATAAAGCAGTTTAAAATACACCGATCATAATATTTTATTGTATCATGTACAATTTTAATAACTAACTACATAACAACCATTATCGTTTTAGTGTACCTGGGAAATAGAATGTTGTGTATAAAAAGAGTTCTAGTTTGTATGGTCAAATTTGAAAGATGCCGTAAGAAGAAATGCACTCAGGCCCTCGGCTGCGTCTTGTGGTCTCCGCATCAATTTGTGCTACTTGCTGGTCTTGCTCATGTTATGTGATCCACGGCATGTCCTGATTGCACGAGCGGGACCCGAGGGCTCAGGAAGAGCTCGGCCGACTTCATCCAGAGCGCGCGCATCCCACCCCCGCCCCCTCTGACATCTGCCCGCGAGCGGGACTCTGCTTGAATAATCCCCGCCGCACGAGGCATGGATCCCATTACCGTTTTATGGGTAGTTTAGTAAATTGAGATTTTTTGTCTAGTTGGCAGACTCAGCTGAGAGGCCAACAACTGAATGGGTGCGTCCGAAGAGTCCGGTAGCCTGTACTTCTGCCACGCACTTTTGTTTCTAATGCTTACAGAGCAGGCAGCGCTAGTATCTCACTCGCCTCTCGGCATTCATGCTTAGCTCCCTTTGTTAGTTTTTGGAGGGCAGTGTGATGACCCACTTTGTGGGATAGTTCAGAGTCAGGTAGCCTGCACTTCTGCCACGGTCTCACTAATTCAGAACGCATTTTTTTTTACTGCCTCATTAGTTAACCGCCCCACCTCCACTCTGTTGTCTAGTTGGCAGACTCAGCTGAGAGGCCAACAACTGAATGGGTGCATGCAATAGGTCTCGGAGCATTTGAGTTAGAGCTTTTAGATTTGTTTATGGCTTTTTTTCTTTGTAATTCTTTAGCATTGCCTACAGGAAACAAAAATGCTAAAGATTAAAAAAAAAAAAACCATAAACAATTCTAAAAGCACAAACTCTAATGCTGCGAGACCTATTGCATTTCCAATGCTTGTTGCTAGATTGTGTCTGTTCTTGACACACACATTATTAATAGCAAGTGGGCTGGTGGACGAACAGCAGATGGACAGAGACAGAGCACTAAAGGCAGGGCGACTGGAACTGTTCATCATGGGAGGGCTAAAGTATGTGGGAAGACTGACTAAATTATCTGGCAAGCAAAGGCAAACTATGCAGTGCAATTTGGCACATTTTTATGACAGTATTACTTTGTTATTTTTACACATCTGGGCTTCAGTGGTGGAAGTTTAATATCCAAATACAGAAATAAGTTACTAAAGTTAACCAGTCAACCTGTGGAAAGGGCCTTCCATTGTACAGCAAATATGTTTTGCAGCATTTTCAGTAACTTTCGATCTGTTAGCGATAGAAACATTTTTGTTGTAGCTAAAATCCTCTCATTATGCATCTGATGATGGATTATATGGAAAATGTAGCTAATCCATAATTATGCAGAAAATGCAACAGAGTCGCGAAATTCCAGTGGCCCTGACTATAGCCAGGGTTCACAGTCATGAACTGGTCAGTTGGCCATTCATTGTCTGTGTCCTACTGACGTCACATCTTGCCCGACACACTGTTTTCAGGCTCCAAGAGCTTTACATGCAGGTTGTTTGTTAATGGACAGCACTATTTTAAATGTATTTATGATTTATGTTCTGTTAAGAGAGATTTGTATAACACTGTATTAGCAATAGGTTTGCCTAGTAGTAACACTACATATCTCCTCATGGTCGAATCTCCTCACGGTTACTTTAGAGTGATGCAATAAGTTTAACAAGGCAGTTATGGTTACAAAATAAAACTTAAAAACCTTGAAAGTAGCCATTTATGATTAGTTACACAGGCAATAACTTGCACCCCACCATGAAAACTATAACACACCCACCCAATACAGCGCTTATGACCTCACAATATTTATACCAATAAATAACAGACAAAGAGAATCTTTAAATAACAACACTTTCCAAAAGAAACAATGCTTTATCCACAGTGACATCACCCATAATGACAATGCTGAGAGGATATGTACAGTCGCTAACGAAGCCATCTATATAATTTTCGATTACTCCTGTCACATCCTATGGAAGGGAAGGTAGACTGCATTTACTGGGCGAGTTATGCCTGTTGATACCTGGGACATGAGTCATGGTTTGTGTAACCCATAACTCATGTGGTCAATTTCATGGTTTTTCATTTTTTTTTTATGTGTGGTAAAAACAGTGTTTTATTGAGTGATAGCTATCGTAAAAACGTTCCGCGATTTCACATTTTCAAAAACAAATTACAAAATGACTTGACTTTGCAGTCCAGGACTACCTGATCTTGCTTCATTTGAAGTCATGGGTGTAAAAAAGCCACACGACGTCACATCCGCTTCTCCTTTCAAAAACGATGCCACTTGGTTAAAAAAGAAAATAGCATGTAAAATAAAACTGGCCTCGCTATTTGATTCAGGGATGCACTTGCTTTCTTTCCTCTTGCATCAGAGCTTGTCTGAAAGAGAATGGTGTATAATCTCAGGCTTGTGGGGCAGTTTTCACCGCAGTATTTGCAGAACAGTGCACAGAATGACCGCACAATCTACTTTCAGCTTACAGCCCTCTGTGCTTGCTCCCTTTCTCTCCCGGATGGGTTTTATTTTTATTCTCCCACTTATATCTAAATATATTCCTACATTCTCAGAAATTGCTTACAAATCCCTGCTTGTTTATCCCGGGATCTATTACCATCAGATGACATTCGCTTTACTTACTTTCATGTAAGTAGCTTGAGAAAAATTACAGAACTGCTATCACTCCATTATGTTAAAAAAAAAAAGACTAAATCCAGTGTACATTTAGCTGACATGGCATCAGCTGCTGTTTAAACTGGGCTTAGCTAATGGACTTTTAATGGCTGCGGGGTTATGTGCAGTTTCTGGCTATTAGCGGGAAGGGGCTCTTTCCATAAAAGAAACACAATCACTTTTCTGAAGTGGGAGCCGTGCGGACATTCCTGCCCCTGATTTAGTGACTGTCACTGGATGCAAAACAAACCCAAGGACACTGGAATCTTCTGCTGTCTTTAAAACCCACTTAGGAGGCCCTGGCAGCCTTGTCCCCGCCGCTAATGGGCACTTTTTTTTATCCACATTTGACTAGGGGTAAGCAAAGTCAAACAAACAAGAGAGGCAGACGGTATTGTGTGTATATTTGCATCTCTGGGCTTGAAAAAGGAGTGGGTGGGGCCATCACAGGCCTAACTCCAAAAGCGTGTTCTTTTGAATGTAGAGTTTAATGGATTGAGGGGGGGGGGGGGCTCCTGTACAATAGAAGGCTTCCCATTAAATAACCCCACTCACAGAATGAGCATAGGGCTCTCGTCTTTTTAGATATGCTCTTATTTTTAGAATAGGAATTGAAAATAATGGATCGGAGCAGGTTGCAATGTCTTTGTGTGGTAAATTACCACCTGGCTTCTATTCACTGGGACATCAAGGGAAAGATTTAATGTTCTTTAATGCAGCGCAACGCAGAGAGCAACCCTACTGCGCTGTGCGAAAGGGCAGGAATGCGACGTATTTACGATTATACAGCGCATTCCTGTCCTTTCTTAGCGCTGGCGCACTTTTGACTGCCGAGAGGCAACGCAGGCAGCCGTGCATCATGGTACAAGGTAGCCTGTGGTGTAGGTAGCATTGTTTTTGTGCAGGAAGGGAGACCTTCCTGCGCAAAAATATTTTTTAGGGACATTTCCCTCATTCTATGTGTTCTGCAGACTGCACCAAACGTAGAACGAGGAAAAAAAAGAGGCAAAAGAAAGATACTTCTCCTTGTAACACCTCACCTGGGGATATGGAGCATTTGTTTTTGTATGCATTCCCAAGTCTACCACTAATGGTAAATCTAGGAACAGACCTCAATCCAAGGGTGGGTGTGTGGGAACACCCACACTGAACTCATGAACTCCTCCCTGCTGCAGAGTAACACAAGGCATCAGTTTGCGTTGACTTGCGTTACTCTAGATGTATCAAGCCATGCAAGGCCACATAGAGTGGCTCGATAAATCTCAATTAGGTTTTGCATTGGCTTTGCAATCTGTCCCCAGCTTTCCAAAACTAAGCTTGTGAGCCACAAAGCACTATATTTTGGTGCTTGCTTACCAAATTAGTTAATTCTCAACCAGGACTACAACGCCCGCATTTCAGCTGTTTCGTAAATAGAAACTCGGGTGGCAGAAGAAAATAGCCCTGCTAGAATGATAATAACTCGCGGTTCTTATCGTTTTAATTTTCCTCATTGCGGTGTCTTTGTGGGGCGGAGCTGCTCGCAGGGCAGGGGGATTAGTGGTTTCCACTCCCTATGTGAGCATGAGTGCTTGGCCGGCCCCCTCTGGGCCGCCCAAAACAGTCATGCGCACACACCGTGCTCTCCATGCAGGCTGCATTACAGCCTGCGTGGAGAACATGCCCGCCCCTTGAGCCCCTGATTGAGTGCCGTGTCACAGCGCTAAGACCAATCACAATGCTGCATTGCAGCGTTGTGATTGGCAGCAGGGAGCCCTGGTGCTTCCTGCTTCCTGTCTGGCAAGAAGCCATGAAGAGGACGTAGGAGAGGTGGCGGCCGCTGACCCTTCCCCACACCCACCCCACTGCTGCTTTCAGGTAGCAGCCGCCACTGAGGCCAGGTGAGGTACATGACACATGCCTCTGGGTTTGGAGTTAGGAGCTGGATGTTCAAATCCCTGCCTGCTCACACCCCTTACAACAATGTATTCTGAGGCATGATGATTGCACCAATGTGCTTTGTCGACAGTGTTGCTGAATTTTAAACACTTATTTTGGCATTGTCTGATAGGAAGCAGTATTACTGAACGTTAACTGCCAATAAGAACCACATGCCAGTGTTAAAGCCAAGCACTCATAAACTATTCATGCTAATGTGGCATATCAATCTGTGGTTTTATGCAGTGAGTTTTCCTTGATCTCCTGATGGATGGCTGTTGTGATGGAGAAAGTTTGGTTGTGCTGTCGATTGCAGTCTAGAGTAGACCCGGGTTCTAATCCCAGCTGCCGGATTTGACCATACTGGGGTTATATTTACTAGGCAATGGCGCAGCGCTGCGAGCAATTTTTCAGCGCCGGGCTGCACCATATCAAAAATGCAGGGATGCGCAGTATTCACAAGACTACATCTCACTCCTGTGTTGGAGTTCCGGCGCTAAAATTAGCTGTCTATCGCCAATGCAGACACCCATGTGCAATTTTCCAAGGGTGCCTGTGTTGCAGGGATGATTGTTTATGTGCAGGAAGTGGTTTCTTTCGGCACATTAGCAATCAATAAAGTCGATTTGCTACTTTTATGTGTGCTGCATTCTGCAGCATACATAGAAGTAGCAAATCGCCATTAATTAATGTTTGTTTATGTGCACAAAGGGACAATTTCCTGCACATAAACAATCTTTAATGGCGATTTGTTCTTTCTAAGTGTGCTGCATAATAAAAGTATTTCTCCTCGTTTCGCCATTCTAATGCCTGCTATACAGTGGCGTCAGTTTTTGGAGCTGCCTCATATTTACACCTCTTTTTAAATCTGGGGCAGTTTCAAAAAGGGATGGGTTTTGCGGTGGAACGCCCACAGCAATACTCATCTCATGTATCCTAGTGAAAGGGGCTGATATTTACAAGCTGTGTTAGGCCACGTGAAGTGGCTTAATGCCGCTTTGTAAATATAGTGCAGGACATTGTGCCACCAGAACTGCAGAAAAAAAGTGACTTTCCGGTGGCGCAATCCCCTTGTAAGTATTCCCTGGGTCTGAATATGAGTCTGGTAGAGTAATTCCTCCAAACAAAATACTGCCCTACTTAATTTCGAGTTAGCTGAGTGTGAACTCTCTCATGTGGTGTTTCCACTTGTGTCCCCGCACACAGATACCTGCTGCTGAAAGACATGCAAGGGAGGGCCTGATAAACCCAGTGACCCCTGCACTGGACCAAATGGGTACTTTCAGTGCTTAAATTGAGCAGGAGGCTGCAGGTGGGGCCCACCGCCACTCCTTTTTGATAACCAGGACTTAGTTTTCCTCAGCAGACCTTGACCCTGGGCAAGAGAAAGTAATAACAAAAAATTGGGAAGAGAAAGATGGAAAGACAGTGAGAAAAGTATGGTTAGAAAGTAGCCTGCAAGAGTGAGATAATGGTGCAAGAGTGTCTCATGGTTGATGGGAGAAGTATGAGGTAGAATCAAGACTACACAGCCTTGGTATTCGGCACCCTGACCGTTCCGTAGATCCGCACGCGCGCCTCTGAGCAAAACTTTGGGCCCACACTTATAATTCTACAAATTAAGCACTACCTCCTCTGTGACCTAGTTCAGCGACCATCCCAAAATCGGGAGCAATTAGAACGAGGAGAAAGGCATTCATGAAACAAATAGTAGTCTAGTGCAGGGCTTTAAGTGGGCCGGGTCTCACCGGTGCTGAGCACTGGCAGTTTTTTTACAGGTGACCTCGAAACAGGTCTCTATTGGGATCTGTTTTGTGCCCTGGCACAGGCGGTAAAAAAAATTCCGGACTGCAGGGACAGCAGACACATCGATGTGCGCATGCTCACACTGCTCACTTCTTACAAGTGGAGAGGTTATGAGCGTTGTAGGGCGAAGGGTAATCCTTTAAAGAGAGTCATTTTCTCTGGATTTCCCTTCTCTTTTTAAAATGTATGAGCGGCAACATTGTCGTGGGGTCACCAGGGCTCTAAGTGGAAGCATTTTCAATATTTTATGCAAGCCATAGTTGCTGCTTATTTATCTTATGCAACTAACAACCATTGACAAAGCCAATAGTCCTGACTTATTGTATGTATGATGTTACTTGTACCATATATCTGGATGCAATGGCAGAAACAGCAGAATACAAGTCGGTTGGCACACTATGCTTATGCTAGCACAGATTTTTAGCCTATGTATTTTTAAGCCACGCCCTTAATGACATTGGCCACACCCCATTGAGAGACCCCCCACTTTTTTCATCCCACTTAAAGCCCTGGTCTAGTGCACCATGTATGCATAAAATATTTTTAAAATTTTGAAATTATTTACGCCCTAGCATGTTCTGCGATCATATGTAAATAGCACAACTGTTTGGAATGACAGGTGTATTTTAAGCTCACCACATACATACGTTTCAGTGTTTGCGTCCACAGACGACGCTGAGCCTCGTGTCCTCGGCGCCCGCCACTGGGAGCTCGAATTCCAAGAGGCGCATGGACTGCATTAGAGTTCAGGAAACGCGCGGGTCGGGGCGGGGGGGGGGGGGTGCGGGGGGGCTCCGAGGTAGCAGATTACAGAGCGCTGCTGCTGCACCGAATTACATATCCCGGTGAGGGGTGCGGGGGGCGGGGGGCGGTGTGAGGGGGGAGGACGAGAGCGAGGCGGTCGGCAGAGGAAAGGGAAGGGAAATAGTGAGGGAGAAAGACGTCGTGAGAGAGGGCGGGACGGAGAAAGAGAGGTTAGGGCAAGAGGGCGCAGCAAGAAGGAACGAGGAGAAGAGATGGGATAAAGAGCAAGAGAAGGGGAAAGTGAGGAGAGAGAGGAGGGAACGTGAAGGAGAGGGATTGAGAGCGAAGGAGAGAGGAACAAGAGTGAGAGAGAGCAGGAGAGAGAAAGGAGGAGAGAGGGCGAGTAAGAGATGGACAAATTGAGAAATAGCAAAACAGATCTGGGGAAACAGAATAAGAAATAGAGAAGGCAGAGGGAAGGAGAGCAAGACAGATATAAAAATACGAGTGAAAAAGAGAGCACAAAAAAGACAACAAGAAGACAGCATGTAATGAGAAAAAAGGGAGGGATGGAGAAAGGGAGAGAATGGAAGAGAGATGTAACATTTTAGAAAAAGTGTAACAGAAAGGAGACAGAGAGCAAAGGAGAGAATGAGAGAGGTGAAGAGGCAGTGAAAGCCAGGGAGTGATGGGGCACAGACAGAGAGACATCAAATGGAGACTCAGGGAGCTCCGAGAGAGAGAGAGAAAGAAAGAGAAACACAATGAGGTAGGGAGACAGAAAGAGAATAAACTGCAAGTACAACTTAGGTTCCAGTGAGATATGGAGATAAATAGGGAGAGAAGAAGAGAGAAGGGAAATGTGCTGGTAAAGGGGCCTGCAGCTGCACAACACACCCTCCCTAAGAGATCGGCCATATTCCCATAATGCTCTACTGTTTGGCCTGGCACGTGCCCCGCCACACCACAGCTCTGGCTTGTCACTGTTTACATTGGATTTAATTCTGAATTTCCTAAAATCAATCCAGATGATTCTAACCAAAACCCTGCTGCGGGTTTACATTTCTGCACCAAGCCCTCTTCCCCGCCTCTGGTGAGCTTTACCTCCAGCTGGGCAGGCGGGTGCAGCAAGAGCAAAACTGGAAACCAGAAGGAGGGATTGTGTAAAATGGGAACGTACGGGGAGAAAGGGACAGCACTTAGGTAGGGAAGATGGCAAGTCAAAGGAACTGAAACAGTGAGTGAGAATCAGTGTGGTAGAAAGTAAGAGAAGAGGCAAGAAAATAGTGGGATTATTCCAGAAAGTGAATTAATGAAGGGGACAAAGAATGAGTTTGGGAAGAGAGGGAGATAGAATAGTATCAAGAGAGATAGGGGCGATTGGAGAGACATAGAGCACGTGCAATTAGGGTTGAATATAGAGAACAGGAAAGAAAGATGTCAGAGCAGCAGATAAGGGCAGCAAGACAGAGACACAAAGCTTAATTTGAGCCGGTGGCTTCCGGTTCCTTAATTATAAACACCTGCACTTATGACAGTCTGCCATATGGTGGCGATGTTTGTCTAAATTAGAGATGAACACAACAACAGTGGTTTATTAATTCAATATACATCAAAAGTGATTAATACCTGCTGCTCAAGCCATTCTGAAAACCTTGGGGGCATGGTATAGTCTGAATCGTCACACTTTTAGGGTGTGATGGTTATCGTTGTGTTGGTTCCGTCAGTGGCAGTGTTGGCAGGGGCAATGTGTATTGTAAGTTGTAGTGGCCGCTCGACGAGGTTCCGAGCACTTATGTTTTTTTTTACAAATTAAGCACTGCAAAGAAGGAGTGATGGCAAAGGAGCCAGAAGGCATCTGGTACCCTAATTCTGGATGTGCTATGTACACTACATAAATAAAATAATACATAAAAACAAAAGGCAATGTATAAAATATAGGTATACACTGCAGGGCAATTTCACTGGATGGAGCCTGCTGTCAAAAACCATGAATTCCAAAAGTAAAACCTGGGCTTGAAGTATTCTCAATACAGATACTGCATTGTTCTTTTCTGCTTTAATCCCGTTTGAGGTTGCATTGAGTCAAACTTAGTAAGCCTGTTCAGTGTTTCTATTTCCGGAAGCGGGTCCATGCTTGCTTGCAGGTCTGCTTCCATTTTAGAATAAGGTAATATTTTCTGACAGCCTTTCCGGGCTGGCCGCCGCAAACCATCTCGTGTCAACCTGGGTTTTGCTTGCATGGAGTGTGTTGTGGACCAGCCGGTGAAGCGCGGTCCTGGACTGGGAATTGGCGCGTCAGAGGCTCCCCGCTTGTAGCCATGGCCACAATCCATGCCTGCATTCCCAAACACTGTCTCTTTCTCTAAGAACTCCACTTGGTATGATCCACAGCATGCATGTTCCTTGTCCTCCTTGTGCCTCAACCTGCTTATTGACGTAAAAATGGGAAATTCCGAGAAACTGTCGTACCCCAACTTTATGCAATGGATTTTAACCAGGCCAAAGCCTCCTCTCAAGGGAAAGAGGGCTTCTTGTCAGATTTGATCTGAAATAATCATGACCAATAATGTTATTTATGCCACAAACTCGCTTCCCCAAAATACCTTGCCTCCTTCATACTGAGCAGAAAGTCTTGGAATTGGGAGGAATATTGCACCAGTGAAAAATTGCAACCTGCAAAGCGGATCTGCAGAACGGTCCTGGCGGCCCTATCTCATCTTTCCATCTAATATACCATAATGAATTGGGCATCCCTTACATAGAAGACCGCCTCAGAGCTGGCCCACCCTTCCTATGGCTAGCGGTATGGAAAAACAAAGAGGCGAGTTTCACTAGAGATATTATGGACTGCCTCGGTTTTGATAAGGGTCTTGCTGTGTTTGAATTAATCCTCTGAAGGATTGTTTTTTAGCATGTTTTTCCAGATCCCAAGCTTAATACTAATATAAATATAAAACATGTACAGCAAGTCCTGTATAAACTCACTTACACTGAAAGAATGACTGTAGAGAGTAGAAGACAAGTGTGGCAGCCGGGGAACAACTTTTATAACGCAACTTTTAGCAAGCAGTGCTATTACAACGCAGACTTTAAAACGAAAACCATTACAACGCATTACACTGGGGGGCGCTCTAGGATAGGGAATAGTTTTAATTTACTATCCAACACCTTCCCTAGTGTCCACGGGGACTGGTGTTGGAATTGTAAATTAAACTATTCACTATCCAGCACCCCCCAGTGTAATGCGTTGTAATGGAATGCGTTATAAAACTTGCGTTGTTACAGCATGCGTGGTAAAAGCATGCGTTGTAACAACGTACATCCGTGGCAGCCTATATGGACATTGCAATAGATAGCCCACACACAAGATACCTCACTAGAATAATGGGACGCTGGGAGCGTAGCCTATTGTTTCGCTTTAGGGATGGCACAATAAAATATTTACTGTGCTTCCCACAGGGCTTTCAAAGGAACCTTGACTCAATGCCCTGTCCCTACGATGGGAGATCAGGCCAGTCCATGCTGCACTTTATATTTTTTCTGTGGATTCCACATTGTGCACACAAAGCACTTTTTACTCTCGCTTATAAAAAGACATAAAAGTAGTGACTATAGGGTACACTTTTAATCTTCTGCTCCAGCTTGCGGAGGTTGAGGTAATTTCTCATGTAGGTGCTTTTCTGAGAATGGCCGTGCGGGCTCGCAGCTCTATGCACACTGCATACGTTTTCACTAATGACTATGATGTACTTTAATGATTATTGCTGCTAAGGTTTTTGATTTTAACTGTTTGTTTTTATTAATTGCATTTTTCTTATTTTGTATTAAAGTACTTCTTTGTGCATGGTTGGGCTTTTATTGATACTTTGTGTATCCGAATAAAAATATTATTGATTTATTTATTTGATCGATTAATTGACTAATATCCTGCAGTGTCAAAATTTATCAAATACAGCGAAACCAGACAAAAATATGGGGCGCTCGCAATGAAACCTTAGCGTTGAACCAAACACCAGAAGTCCGTCCCACATTAAAAGAGAGAGATTGGAAGAACCACTCACCAAGAATTCCCACCTCTGTTTGCACCAAGTGCTGAACATCACCACTAAGACAGTGACACAATAAAGAACTGGGGGAAAAGAAGGAAATATCTGCAATAGGGAAGACAAGACTTGGAGTGTAATAAAGCATACTTACAGTGCCCAGAGCTCCCCACTACTTCCATTGGTTGGCTTGGATGTCACTCTCATTTGCTAGCTTGCTTATTTATCTTCTTGTTTTTATCCCTCTTCAGGACCAATGGGCTCTTTACGAAACCATTTGATTGGCTGACCTGTATCCTTCCACGTATCACTTTTAGGGAACTATTTGTTTTTCAGTATTCACTCCATGAGAGTTCACATGTTTTCTAGTTTGGTCTCTTGTGTGCCTCTCTCCCCGCCAAAGACCCACCTTATCGTGTTGCTCTTCTCCCTTGCGCTCTGCTCCCTCTCTCTTGTGTTTTTCTCTTCACCAAACGGTTCTACCCTGTGCGCTCTCCCTCGAGTGCTGGGTTTCCCTTCCTCTCCCCTACACAGCTTTATTTCTAATGTATTCCCTCTCTCCCTGTTGCTTCCCCCACCCGCTTCACCATTGGCCACACTCCACATGGTCATTTACATTTTATTTTTAAGTTGCATTTTTTTGGAGAGCTAGGCAGCTGCCACTTAATCCCTGGATCTCCTCGACAGGAAGAGCTCTTTTGCACCACGCTTAAAATTTATTTTCACCTAGATCAATCAATACATTAAAAAAAAAATATATAGCGCCCACATCATTCTGTAGGCTAGCACATAAGTGGTGATGCATGTGCACGCATGCTTCATAACACATGCATGCATCTACGGAATTATGTGACTGGCAACAGCGACTCCATTATCACACAGTTTTTTTTCTTGGAGGTGCTGCACAGAATTGGCAAAGCCAATAGTTCTACAAGACAAGACCAATTTGCTTTGCCAGTGCTTGTTTGCCGAATATCTTCACTAAGGCCTTGCTTTGCTTGATTAATACTTTCTTGGTTCACATTTTCTGAAACAATAACACCATAGAAGTCGGAAATGCTCTTGAAACTATGTTACTCCAATCTACTCCACGTTCTTTAATCCTTTTACTGCATATATGTCCATATTTAGGCACGTGACTGAATATTAGAAATATATATGGCTGGTTTATGCCTTGCAATGCCAAATGCATCCTCCAGGGGCAGCAGAGCGCTGCGTGCGCAGGAAGCTGAGCTCCTGAGTATCTATTGCCTGCTTTTTTTTTCTCACAAACCTGGATTTCGGAGTTCACAGTATGACGGCAGTGTTGCCCTTTCCTCTTGACTGGCAAACAGCTCGGTGCGCGCAAATAGAGGCGGAACACCGCTCCTTTGCACGCCGAGATAATTAAGTCTTTCTTCGTGGAGAAGTGTGTAGGAACTTAATTAAAAAGCCAATCCCCCAAAGGTCTATGTATTCCCACGTCATATTTCACGTTTTCCACACCAAGCGTTTTCTGGCCGCTGCCGCGGCTGATAAAAAAATATGACAGAGGGGGAATATCTGCACATATGGCTCTTTTATGCCTTCTCTCTGACTAAGTTATCGTTTTAATTTAATTAGGTTTTTGATCGAGCTGCACTTGCAACGGGTTCCGTTTTTTTTTCTCTAAAGACCTCGCGTAAAATTCTCCTGGCGTAATTTTTTTCAAATATCCTCCCTCGTGCTTTAAAAAGTAGAGCTAGTGTGGAAACTATGCAGTGGACAATGGTATTGTGCCTTACAATTCCAGATGCGCACATAAGGTAATCTGATTTCAAAGACGGTGCGGTGTAGAAGTGATACAAACTAAAGGATGGTCACTATAATACAAAATATTGAAAGCTTGCTTCCTTTTCTTGGCTTTAATAGTCATTTTAGGAAGCCAATGTTTCAAAGTAATGGGTAATTTAAGAGACTTGCTCCAATTCCTACAAGATTAAGGGATGCATTTAGGTAATTCAGGGACATTTTGTCAGGGCAGCATACATTTCATGGTAAAGAATTTTTTTTCAGGGAAGCAAGGGAAAGGCGGCCTATTTCAGAGAGATTTTGCAGTTACTGTTCACGTTTGCAACAATGTGGGCAGTTATTACAGAGATAATTCAGAGCAATTACCACATTTTCAATTTTAGTGATTTCATGCACTAGCCCTAGCATTGTTGTTATCTTTAGGATAACAACATCAATTTCTGAAAAATGCTATCCAACTACAGCATTTCTGTGACATTTATTGAAAACTTGGTCCATTTCGGTGAGATCTGGAAAATCACATCAATGTATGTTCAAAAGATATAGCGAGGGTAGAAGTGTAGCCAAGCTAGTGACATCTGAGAAAAATGGTTAATTGTTAACACTTCTGGGACACTTTTTGAGTTGTGTCACTCCTGAGGGATCAGTGGTTTTATATATTCTGAAGTTATTTGGCCTTAACTCTAGCAAATTTGTTGGAAATTCCATTTAGGCTTCTGTTTCAGGTAGAATCCATTTTAATCAGATGGGTATTCACAGCATCTATTACAAAAAGATAGGAGTAACTATAAAGTTTGTGGATCACTCTGGAATCAAAGCTCTTAGGGCCGCTTTGATTGGAGGGTATAGACCTGGGTATGACGAACAGCGCGGCTGTGGATCCCCTTCCAGACATCGACCCGTCGGAGGAAGGCCTCTTAGCAGCAGCACGTACGAACGATGTTCTTCAATCAACACTTGCTCTTTTGGAATAAGACATCTTCTTTGTGTACAAGGCTCCCATACCACCCTGAACACTGACGAGACACCGTCAGACAGAAGCCTCTTTTTGTCTCTTTGATACGCGGATAAAGGGATGAGTGACAGGAGGAATTTAGTCAGTGTAAAGTAGGGGATCTCTAGTTCTAAGAGGCACCAGATGAGTGAGATGACATTACATCAGGAGTAATTTGCAGAGGCATCGAATGACAGTGTCTTTTAAGTTCTTGCGGTAGGACAGGATATTGATGGTGATTTCCTCTCCGCCTGGAGAGAGTTTCCTCCTGGCAGGAATGGCTCCTGAGAATGATATCTCAAAATCTAAGGACATGTCTGGGAAAGACCCCACACCGAGATGACCAAGCCTACAGCAGGCACCACACAATCGACAGCGAGCTTGGGAGGGTGAATCCAGCACATTTCCTTTCTAGAGTATAGACATACACAATATGCAAACTAGTAGCGGGTATCACCAATTTTTTGGGGCTGGCTTGTCGTTACTGCCTTGACATTGGTAGAAGAGATGTGCCCAGCATCATATACACATTAAGAGGTTCTGGAAACCAGATGTAATTGTAGATCTGACTTAAAAGGATAAAAGGAGGGCCTTCTTTTGCAGTATTAGGTCCAAAACTGTGCAACACCCTTCCTGAGTCACTAAGAAACTGAACTTCCCTTTTGTCATCCACAAAGGTTTGAAGGCCTGGTTGTACTAAGTGGGCACTCTGGCCTCTTTTGGAGTAGCGCGGGCAAACCTCTCTAGATCTGTCTGTATTAGGTTGGTGTTCTGGTCTCCCTTTCTATCCTTAGCGCCGGGAAACCCTTTTTGGGCAGCTGTGCGTGTTGTAAGACTATGAATAATAATAATCACCTGTTGTTGCTCCATGGCTGCTGAGGATTCTCTTCCCCTCCTCTGATTCGTACACTACAAGAGGACATGTAATGTACACCTGTCTGGTTAATCAATACCTTGGATGCTAAATTGCCTTTCCTGATCATTCCCTAGGTGCACTGGGTGATCTTTGACCTTCCTTCCATTAGCCTTAGCAGGCAGATACAAAAAATATACTTTATTTTTTCTTATGTAAACCAACACCAGGAGTCCTAGAGCCACGTCCCCGTGCGGCTTCTGCAAAAAGACTGAAAAACGGTGGCTGAGGGTGATGGGTGATTGGAGCTCACAACACTAGGGCAGGAGGTGACTGTTTTTTTGAGTTAGCATTGTGTTGGACAAATTGATTGAAAGATACCCGGGCACACTTGCATAGATTGAGGCGGTGGTGGTTCTAATCTTGCAATCACATCTGCGACATCTGAACATGTGTAATACGAGCATTTGTAATGACTGCCCATGCCAAAAATAATTTTTGGGCGTGAGAATCAGTTTCAGTCTTGGGTGAAATAGGGAAAAATCTATTTATTTGCAGGCAGTCGATTGCTTTTGCATTGAACTGTATGCAATAAGATGATAGTTCTGTGGACGCCAGTGCCCCCCCCAAAAAAATATAAAAATAAAGAAGGGACTTTAAAAAGCACAACATGGCCTCGCGCATTGTCAACTTCCCTCCTAAATCACTACCATTTTGTAAAACGAATTAACCTGCTCACCTAAAGTGTCACTCTGGATAAAATAAACAGCAAAAAGTAGGCAGACCGCTAAAGAACAAGAGCTTTGTACTTTCGCATCCATTTTTAGATGGTTGGAAACACAGCTGTGCCTTGCAGTTCCCGTACCTCCAGCCATATTTGCATAATTGTTTTTTGTGCCTTCACTAAATCTTTTTTTCCCTTCACATTAAAACGGCCAATCATTTTCCCGGCATTTTGCAGCAAAGTAATCATAATAATGATTTGCCATAGACACAGCAGCCTATGCCCCTGGCGCCGTGTCAGGCAGTGGAGATGAGCGGGGGACTTGTTTTATCATTACCCAATTACACGTGGGCATCGTTTTATCTGCGCGGGAGGAATGAAAGGCTCGGCTTATCCGGACTGATTTTTCCAAGCCCGGCTCGTGCACACCCACAGCTGGCGCCGTAGACAGCGGTGTTTTCATTGCGGCCTAGTAGATTAAATCACGCAGCCCGAAGAGAACCATAGGCCTTATTTATGAAGGCCCTGCGCCGCCGGTGCGTCACTTTTAACATGGGAAAAAGTGACGCACTGGTTGCGCAAGGCTTTCATAATTGAGGCCCCATGTGTTTAGAAAAAAATGCGCAGTTCTCCTAGTCTGTTGAGACAGCGACCAGAAAGTGTGCATTATAGAAACCCTAGAATCAGTGGCAGCTACAAGTATAACAATATTGAGGGGCGTGACTGTGTCAAACTCACAATATTTACTGCTCCCCAGGTGCGGCAGTTTGTTCCCCATATCAGTGTCCTCGACCATGAAAAGAAAGGATTTATTTTCTGCTAAGGGTAACACCAACAACCAATCCTGGAGCTGCTGTCAGCATGAGAGCAGCTCCAGGATTGGTGGAGAAGGCTAACCCAGAGTTAATTTTGAGGCTGGGGGCCTGTGTTGGCAATCTCCAGCTGTTTCACAGCCATGGGATTCCTGGGTGCGCACTGAGCGTGTCGGGCTGGCCGCAGCAAACCAGCTGGCCAACCCGACATGCGCACTGCAGTGGCCAATGTAATCCCCTGGGTATGGGAATGCTGGTCACGTGCTTCAAGGTACCAGCTTATGTGTTCCAGGAGAAGATAACGTTTCAGAATTGAGTACGGCAACTTGGTCCTGCTCCTTACATTTTTTTGTGGCCGACGAGACCATGAGATTTCCATCACACGTGGTGTAGTTGCTCAAGTGGTGGCATAGACTCTCTGTTATAGCATATAACATACATGCAAATAGGTTGTGGGCCCATCCTCAGTCTGAGACGAAAGTAGCTAAACCATGTTTTTATAGGAAATATATTGATTCGAGTATTTTAGCCATGCATATCAAAACTGAAAACACAAAATGTAAATAAACATAATTTATATAAAGTATAGGAGCATTGCGATCAGTCACAAAGTCATAAACTAAATATCTAGCCAAATAAACTGCAGTACTACAAATTAAAGACACATCTAATCAAATATTGTGCTCAAGAAAACCAAAAGCGCCAAAGCTCCCAAGTGCTGGAAGATGGCCCTGGGAGACTGTGAAACTGTAGGCGCCCTGGCCAAAGACCCAGATTCTACCCCCAACCCAACTCGACATCCAAGAGCATTCACAAGGAAACAGAGGCATCGGCCACATGACCCCTGACACACAATATGGCTACTCACATTACTTTCCCTCACCTTGTTATGAACCTTTGTTGCTCAGTGGTGATACTCACATAAACATAAAGAGTGATACTGGGGCAACAGATTCTCCACCCAAGCTCATCACCCGATTAAACCATAAGTAACCCAGAAATCCGATTACTCCTTCATGACCACAAAAGATCCTTGAATGGTGCGACAATATGCCTCATTAAACGACTAATCACAGTGTTGTGAGTGTGAGTGGAGAAAAGGGATGCTGTGTGAGCCAAATGCTCATGAAAATGCAGTTTGTGGGGGGCTCGGATGTTGGAGGGTCAAAGATGTCGGCAGCTTCTGAACCCTAAATCTCATACACTCCGGCACTAATGACAAGTAGAGCATGTAGACCTCATTTCTGGTCTCCGATGTGTGTGAAGGATCCCTATTCCAAGATTTCTTTATTTTCTATATTATTTTTTTCTCAGGGCTCCTCTCTGGATGTTGGTTTACACCAGGGAGTAGCAGCGGCCCTATGATGAAGCATGCCACTCATTGAGTGGGTGAGGGCACTATTTACACCCCTTCGGGATTCCCAAATTGGGTTATATATTTTTCACTTCTTTCCTCTCTCATAAGTCTAAGGGATTTTTGTGTTTCCTTCTTGTTTCAAAGGTAAGGTTGTCTTCTCTCAAAGAAGGATGGGACTGGCTGGCCCATGCTTTATAGGGTTATACATATAAACAATAAAATACGTTTTGAGTTTTTACCCCCATCTACAAGTTCTTCTCGTGTAGTGAGTTGCATAGTTGGTGGGAGAATGAGGGAAGGCTCAATCTCTCTTAACACCATTTTTTTGTGGTTCTAGACTCCGATGATCTGACCCAGAACCAGTTCTCCTCGGCTGGACGTCCAGAGGTGACACTCAAACACGAGCAAAAATGTTGCATGATGTCAGGCCTGACTTCTGCTTCCAGATTAGGCGCGTACATGTATGTCTGGGGTCAAGCTAGAACACCACCCCTCAATAGGGAGGACACACTTGGATGGCATGGTCTGCTGGGGTTCATGTTACAGTCTTTACAGGACATTGACATCTCGACAAAGGTGAAAGGATGGGATTGTGAGCAATGCACCAATGAGACCCTTTTCTGTTTCTAACCTTAAAATATGAGACAGGTAAGACCATGCTGCGCATTAGAATTCCAGTAATAACCATATAGAAATGTAGCACATGGGACCAAGCAGATTTAGGGTAAAACAATTGGCACAACCCAAAATGTACCACAGGATCACAAAGATTGGTGTCAATATTCCTTCAATTATTGAAAAATAACACTCATTAACTTTAGGCCAACCCATTCGCAGGTGGTAGCCTGTAGAATATGTTCACGTCCGCGTGGCGACGTGTCCCAGGATGACAAGGGACAACGGCGCCTGACAAGAACGCGTCCTTTCTGGGGACGAGCCTCATTACCCCCATGGAAGCTTCTCGCGGTTTCCCTTCCGCGTGAGAAGTCACTGTACTGACATCACCCTGCACCATGAAGTCTTGAAGCCAGCCAATCTTTCCGGAAAATCATACAATGGATCTTAGGATAATTCCGGGATGGACGCCCGGCCCACAAAAAGTGTAGACTGTCATGACTAATTGATGCTCTAGTCGCTGGCAGTCCTCAATGCAAAGTGTCTGTCTGTGCAGGTTCCAGACAAAATAAAAATCATAAAACGACATTCTAGCCGTAAACTTATTATAGTCAATAAAAACATTCAGCTATTAAAATCTGTTTAATTACAATGCCATTAGCTTCCCAACAGACAATGTGATGACAGAGACACAACCTAGTCTACAAAAACCCACTCATTGTTTTAATTCTCAAATACATCACTAGGAATGTGACTTGACATGTAGTAAAACAATCTTCTGGTGTAAGTTTCAACTAATGTATGCGTTATGCACTTTAAGAAGTGAAGTTGTCATGCTGTATTAAAATAGCTTTGCGCTGGAGAAGAAGAGGAAATAGAATTTGCCTTTTGAAGGGGTATTCTGAGAAGTATCAGGAGTGTATGTACAAAGGGGCCATGTCAACACATGTTTAAAAAAAACACAAACCTTGCACCACTAGGTAATATGACCCCTGCCCATTGTGTAAACCCCATCTTTTATAAAAGAGCTGTACCTCTAATAACCACTAGAGGTCGTTTTGAGTGCAGCCCTCGCCAACAGGACTCACTAGTTACTGCATTCTCACAAACATGGATGGGGTCGCTCAGCACTTCCAATAAATTCATTTTAGTCCACAAAATCTGGCATACCCACATGTTTAGGGTTAAGCGGATTCAAATGTTTTTAAATACTCTGTAGGTATTTATGGAAAATTGATGAGGCATGATAATTTCCCTTCAAATGCCCATAACATTCGATAAACACATTTTGCCTCACATTCTCATGGTTTTACTGGTTTACACACGCCACGCTGTATTTTAAGGCAGTCACACGCAGTTCCAATTTCGAGTTCAGTGACTGAGGTGCTGGGGAAGAGGTTTGTTATCCAAGTACGCAACTAAATATTGAAACATAACATTAGGGCGCTGGGGGCAGACACCATTCCTGCGCGCCAAGGACAACTTTGAAGGATTAATGCGGGGAGGGGTGCAAAGGGGAGGCCTTAAAACAGGAGTTGCTATGGTCCAGCATCCACCCCTCCCCAACAGAGGCGAGGAATGCGAGGACATGTCACCGTAGGCCCGCCATGCAGTATCTCACCAAGATAGAACGTTCTAGCAGGATAAGGAACAGAGATAAAGGCCGGGCAGCTAACAAAGCATCAACCTCCTCCGCTTTCCAAGGGCCCCCACAGTTATGTGACGGTCACGTGGGCTCAGAAAGACAGTACTAAGCTACAACCTAACGTGGCATTAAATATAACATGTTTTCGGACACCCATCCTTTTGGGTATCACTATTCTGGTTTTGCTCTAAACTACACGAAAGATGTGAAAAAGTGGTGTTATCTAATAAAAGCTATAGCTGGCGGAAGAGGCGGGGAGACGGGGAGTAAACACGTTGTGTCAATCTGGACAAGTCACTTTAGCTCGAAGTTTCTACAGTGAATTCAGATCACGGTCGCCTTCATCACTCACTCCCTCTCTCGCATTTGGATGCCCATATATAATTGCAAGTGTCAATTTAGAGCACACCACAAACTACATTGTTCCCACTCTTATTTATGTCAAAAATACGTGTAACGCACTTGTCCCCTCGCGGAAAGGTGAAATAAATAACATATCACATTATTCAGTGAAGGGAGGGTTCTAAAGCTAGGTAAACTTGCAGACATGTGCCTATGATATGTAAGATACACAACTATGACTCCTCCTGTAAACAGTCAACTACACTGACAAAGTGTTGTGCCTAAAGAGCAGCCCTGACTAAAAGCCTCTTGACTGGGTGACACCAGGATCAGCAGCCATGCCTTGCCCTGGGCCGCCATGTTGTGTGTAGCGCCCTCCACCAGTAGAGTAGCGTGCAAGCAATGAAAATTGACCCTTTGGCTGTTGTTGGGTTAATGAAAACAGAAACTATGGGGGTCCAGTACCCCCCTAGGGGCTTTGTATCACGGTGTCACTGCACCTGCTGCATCAATGATAGCTACACCCCCTGCTCCCCACGCACCTCTCGGGTGTGACGAAATAGTTATCTGTGCGGGGAAGACGGGGTGCAGTTTGAGGAGGCAGCGCCCCAGAAGCAGGGTGTTGTGTATGAGCTGGATAGATAGCTCAGCGGGTGAAAGGTCGCCAGCATTAGGACTCAAGGGCTGATTAGTGTGTGGGACAGAAAACAAGCAGCAAAACGAATACGGGGAACAGGGGTATACAAAGAAAGGTCTGAGCATCTCGGGCAAGGAGCGCGAGCTACCCTCAGAATCCACCAGATGGCTCCAGAAAAGGAAAAGTAATGGACAAGCAAGGCCAGGCTCGTGACTGCCGGCTGGTGGGAGGGAGTGGGGACGTGTGATGTGCTCGCCATCCATCCATAGCGCTTGGAGTCGGCTCGCTCTGCCTAATGCATTATACTTTCTTGTTTAAGCATTACTAGCTACCTAAAACCATACACAACATACCAGGCACCACAGATCCCTACCAAAATGAGCGCCTAGGTTAAGGAGCTCAAAAGTGCCAAACTGGTTACAAAAGGCGCTATACAAATGTTGATGCCATAACAAAGAAGTGCCCTCGCTGTGCGGGAGCGCCCACACTCATTGAATGCATTTAGGAACACACAGTGCAGGGGGCAAGGCCGGCTTTGGCATAGGCGAGCTGGGCCCAGGCCCAGGGCGCGAATCTTCAGAGAGGAGCACAGAGCTGCCTGTTTTGCCATTCCCTCTCACCACCAGCACCAACACCACCCAGACAAAACCAGTCATGGACCTGAGCTGTGAGTATTCAGGAGAGTCACTGCTGTGATGTCATCAGACAGAAGCTGGCCTGTGAATACAAAAGGGGCTCCCTACTGCTTCACTTTAGTCACCAGCAGCAGGCAGTGCCCCAACTTTCTTTGGGCCCAGGGATCTCTCCCAGCACAGGAGGCAGCGGTTCCAGACGAGCGCTCTAAACCAGGATTTGCGGTTGACTATTGCGCCAAGAAGCCCACACGTCAGCAAGGGCGCCAAAATTATTTCTGCCCAGGGCGCCACCCTAGCAAAGGCCTGCTCTGGCAAAGGGGTCTCAGTCCAGCAGCACACCGGATGGCATTCAACAAAACAACAAAAAAAGCTCCTGGCAGAGAGGATGCGACGAGAATGACTAGACCAGTCAGTCATAGACTGAGTCAACCCCTTTACCATTGTGCACACCCGTCTGTATCCAGTTAAAGTCCCTCGCATCGGTTATACTCCGGGGTCGAAGGCAGTGCGTGTGACGTCAGACGGGTATATAGGCATGGCAGTGGAGGGGACCTCAGTTTACGTACTGCCGAGTTTAACGACTTGGGCTCAAATCACGGCGTCGGTGTTTCACCGAGGAGCCGTGCAACCCCGGGCCTTACCTCAGACTGTAAATATGTGTAAAATGCTCAAGTATCTTATTTGATAGTTTCCCACGCCAACACCTGACACTAATTTTGACGAAACATCAGGCCGGAAATGCTCGTGCTACAATAAATGTCGGAAATGCTCTTGCTACAATAAATATGATTCTGTAAGGCGCGGCTGATGGCAGAAACATGGAGGGGCGAGTGGTCGTGGGGCAGGATCTCCGGATCCCTCGCTTCATTCACGAAGGTAAAATTACACTTTCGTGTAAATTTACGATGGTTTGCTATTCACAAAGGGGGTAATCAGCAGTATCTTTGCGAGAGCCGAGGCCCGGCATGCATATAAAAGTAGAGGTATTTTTATATGCGGAGACTCCGCACTCCTAAAGTAAATCCCTTGTGAATAACAAACATTGGTAAACTTATACGAAAGTGTAAGTTTACCTTTGAGAACCAGGCCTTCGGTGTGTGATCCTGGGCGAACCACCTACTGCACACCTTGTGCCTTATAGTTGAACTCTGCAACAGAGGGGCTTCACCGACCCCGTCCGTGTCAGATCACACCCACCCCCCAACCTTAGCCAAGACAAAAAATCAAGAGTTTCTCCAGTAGGGGGCGGCATGCAGTGCGGTGAAGCACCCCGGTCCAACAGAGCGCAGTTTAAGCAGATCCTAACCCTGCATTTGGGTTTCTTTATGGGGTCGAACACGCTAAGAGCAAAAGAACCCGAGATGGCAAAAACCAACCCCACTCGCAACGCCGAGCGCGCCAGCTCGCTTCGTCGCTGCCTGCAATATTCGCTTTATCGCCTGCCTTGTCACGTTTATTGATTCGACCCCCCTCGTCGCTTGCCTGTCTCTGTCTTATCTGATTATCCAGACAGAACAGTCTCCCCTTAAATCTGTGAAGTCTCGCATTCCGGGCCAGTCTTCACCAGAGCGGCTCCTGTGCGCGCGTAATTATCCAATTAAGCGCCTCCTCTGTCATTAGCGGCGCTCACTCACCCGGTGCGAGAGGCAGAGCACAGGAGCCGGCTGTGCGGCACCCCCACCTCCCGCCCCTCACACAGTCACCCCCGCCCCCCAAAGCCCCGTGAGTCCAGGGGAGATGCTGGCCATGACACCTCCTGGGGAGCCCATCCTCCCCCCTTCATCCCGGGAGGATTCCGCCCAAGAGAACAGGGCTCATTGTTCCAAGCACAGATTGTGCAGAAACATGAATTACATATCCGGGAACTGCAGTCGTTCCATGTGGGGCTAAAAACATGACACGAAGCCCGACAAAGGCGCAGAATAACGCGTGGGGGTTCACTTAAAAGAACGGCCGAAGATAGATCAGTGGGTTGGTGCGCCTGCTGCACAGATCACAGGAGAATCGGAGGCTCCTAGGTTCACAACTCTTTATGTTAATTAGGCGCTATAAAAAATAAAAAAATGAGATGACAATGGCTCAACCTATCATCCTTCCAAAATGGACAAAACGAGTCTTGGAATTAAATAACATAACAACTACTGAACATAACCAAGGGCCGTGATGCGAACTCAGTATAAAGCACTTTTATGAACCAACCAGCGGCAGAAAGAACTTCTGGCGGATGAATGGGTCAGTGAACCGAGGAGACTGCCGGGTGAAGTTCACCGCTGTGGCAGGCCGTGCCAGCCCTGGGAACGGCGTCTATGAAAAGAATGCAGACTCGAGCCGCCAGCAGTGTCACGGGAATCCCCCGGCTGAGAATGCGCCGGCGCCCTGGCACCACGCAGTGCCATCGGAGGGCACCACGCAGTGCCATCGGAGGGCACCACCACCTCGGTCCCTCCTTGGAAGCCTTGATGCACAGTGGGACGGCTGGCTGAGACGCTGATTCCCGTGATCAGGGCAGCTGATTGAAGCACTATACTCCTACTCTGTGTCTAGGCGCTGTAGAATGCGTTTCTTCAGTGCGCTGTCCGTCTCCACGCGCGTTTGTACAGAGCAGTGTTAAGTTAGTGACAAGTAAGCATATTGAGCAGTGTAATGCTTTAAAAGTTTTCTCGCGTATTCAAAAAGTATTTGATTTCGCACAGTGCATTCATGTAGGGCTCGCCTTCATACGTTGTGCACTTCTCCTTCTCACTAATTTAACAATGTCCTCTACAAACGTGCGAAAACACTGTTAGCACCAGGAAGCTAAGCACATTTACGCGGTTAGCCGGGGATTTACAGCGCCTGGAGACAGATTAAGAGTAAGCACTGCCATCCTGAAGAGACTATTTTTAGGTGTCAGTAAATAAATCATAATAGGTCCCCTACACCACTTAATGCTCGCGAGTGTCAGGAGCCACGAAAACACAATTTTTCCAGCGCAGTAGAAATAACACTATACATGTGAGTTCATGCGCTTCACTAATTTTATGAACCAGTTCTCACTACAGAGGCAAAGAAAAAAAATCAATCTCGCTTTATAATGTCTCAAACCGCCTCCTTTACAGATTTATTGGTAGGGTTTCCATTTACAGCCAAACTGCTATTAAGCGCCTATGTATATTATACTTTCGCACCAACTTGCAGACGGTCGCATGCTGGGGCAGGACAGTTTGCTGTGACAACAGGCGACACCATGTGGCAGTACTGTGGGCAAGGGGCAGGGCGGTACTCCCTTACCTTGGGCATCGGCGATGCTGCCGGCGCACAGCAGGGCCAGGGCGGCCAGCAGGCAGGTCAGCAGGAGGTGCCCCCTCCGATGGCTTCCCGGCTCCTTTTCCATGTCCAGCCGTGGAACGCGACCCTCCCTGGATGAAAACTCCACAGTCTGGAGCTCAAGAAGAAGAAAAACACACCTCAGCCGGAGGGTGCCCCGGCCCGCGGGCGCACAGTGCGTGCCACAAGCGCACAGGGTGCGGCGGTGCCAGCGTGCGCCCTGCGCCTTCACTGCCCCGGGTTGTGCCTGTGTGGGCGAGCAGGCATGCCTCAGCCCCTCTTGCGCCCGCTGCCGGTGCTGCCGGGCTCTGCCTCACTGTCCTCAGTCCCACGGGCAGAGAGGGCCCCTCCTCGGCGCGCCGCGCACAGTCCCTCCATTCAGGGGAGGCGCCGGGGACTCAGTGCGCCCCCTGTGCGAGGGGCGGGCGCATCCACGCTGTGTCACTGTGCAGCTTGCCAGCCTCTCCCGGGCTCTGCAGGACAGCGAGGAGCCCGGGCGCATCCTCCATGCATTGGAGCGCAGCTCGGCCGTGAGCAAAACCAGGCCTGGATCTCCGGAATGGGCTTTACCGGTCTGAGCTGGGGCAGCGCGCTTTCCGAGGGTAGAGGTGCCAGCAATGCCACAAGACGTGATTGCCTCTGATGGCACAGGCAGGCGCAGGGGAGCCCAGCTCACTCGAGAGACGTGAGCGCAACCTGCTGGTCACACGCGCAGATATCCATCACTCGATGTCTCTCTTCTCTTTCTGAACTTTGTTACAATGAATACAAGTGAAGAGACAGCAGGTAGCTCTTTCTGTGCAGAACAACAACAACCTGGAACGCACATTTAGACTAACAGCCGGGGGGCATAGCTTCAATTGGTGCAGCAGGTGCAGTGGCACCGGGGCTCAGAGGTTTGAGGGGCCACCAAATCCTCATTATTGCTTTAGTTTAGAGTTCAAAGGGCAGTCAGGGCGCACATTACCTTCCTTGCAGTAGGGCCCACGCCATCGATATCAGACGATGCTAATGGTTAATTTGGTGGTACCCAACTGTTATGGTTTGAGAGATTGTTGTCACTGTTAATGCCTCGAAGTAGACGATCAACTGAAACATGCCCACATCTCTCCGTTACATTTCGCCCCCTCTCACATCACCCAGCCAGTCTCTCGAAGTTCAAGGTTTCCATGGTCCTGGACAAACGTGAAAGGTGGCGCAGGCTCGAGGGAGTGCTTCCAGGCACTAGCGAGCACACAGTGATTTCTACATGGAAGGCACCACCTCGCTCACTAACAGAGGTAGATGGCAAAACGACGAACTGGAAAAAGGAGTAAAGAGAGCTTTGGCGGTTGTGGGGGTCACACCTCTCTATTTAAGGCTGACGGTGCAGTCCAAGGCTTGGTCTGGCCTGGTGTGGCTAAGCTCCCTGGGTTTTCAGTCAGTCGGCGACTGAACACTTCTTTTTCATCCTTTCCATCCTAAAAGCCGGTTAGGCCTCCTAAGTAGAGATTAGGAGGTTCAGTGTTAGCATCATTTAGTTTAACGTGTGACAAGATGATTGACTGTGTGTTCTTGGGCAAACAGGCCAACTCGGGGGTGTCAGGGGAAGGTGTGGAGCTGATGATACACCCTGGAGGGCATGTTGGTTTGGAAAGAAGGGAAACAAGGGGTTTTGGACTAAAGTAAAGTAAAGTCCACATTTGTAAAGCGCACAATCACCCGTAAGGGTCTCTAGGCGCTGGGGGGCCGTCGGGAAGATTAAGCGAGCTATTGCCCAGAGTCACATGGTGCTGGGCTAATCTGCCGCCGGAGCCGGGGATCGAACCGAGGTCCTCAGATTCCAGCGTCAGTCGCCCTGGCCGCGGCGCCACACCTCTCCCACTACTAAAAGTATGTCCCGTTCTGACAGATGCCGGGAAATGCTCGTGGGTTAATGATTGATAACTATTGATTGTTTTTTCTATAGTGCTTTGTACCTCACAACGTTCCGTTTCTAAGCACTGCAAGTAACATATGCTGGCCTCCCAGCTGAGACTGACACTGAGTCTCCCAAGGGAGAGAAGCTTTCTGAGCAGAGGCATAACGCCAAATGATGCCCCCCCCTGCAGGATCTGTTGAGGGCCCCCAAGTCTACTATATCTCACTGATATTAACTAACCCTGGCCTGAATGGGTGTTTCTGAATGCTGGTGGCCACTCAGCCAAGAGGAATCGAAAATATACCACATCAGTGCCGGAGTTTCGACCAAGATCTGGTTCATGCAATTTCACGTGTTCCAGATGTAACTATGGGCCTGCAACATTTAGCGTACTGAATGCAGCTGGCAAAAAAACAAAAAAAGAAGAGGAAGGAACGAAAATCATCTCATTCATGGGACTAGTGGTTGTATGTCACAGTATCGAGGTCAGTGATATCACCTTTCACATTTATTGACTTAACAGCATTGACTACCAACATAACATCATAAGGAACTATACATTCATCATTCTGATTTCAAGATCTCCGGTCCAGCAATCGTTCCGCACATCATTGCTAGCAGTAAGTGGAGAGTCCTGCCTTGCCAGTGCTTAATTTGTAAAAGTACTAAATAAACACATGCTGGGGCCCAGACCTTTTCTTAGGATAGGCGCACCATTGCTAACAAGGGCGAAACACCAACACCAAGCAGCCTTGACTCGCCTTATGCCTCTTTCTTTCACTACATCCTGTTTCCTGTCCTCACTAGTGTAGGTTTTTAAATCTCTACTTTCTCACTATTTTCTTATCTTTGTTTCCATCCTTCTTTCCCCTTGTTCTGCCTTTCCCTGTTACTCTGGGCCAATTCCTGATGAGGAAAGTAAGTTTGAGGCCCCAAAAATGGGAGCAGTGCCCACCACAGGCAACCACCTGCACAAATTAAGCTTTCTTGTTCTTTTGGCCGAGGGCTGGTTGGCAGACTGTGGTACTCGATTTAAATACTTGGTAATTTGTCTTCTTTTTCTAGCTTGCGCATCATCTTTTCCGCTGAATATATTTAGCCATACATTAAGTGAGCATCTCTGAATAGTCCTGGTTATCTGGCATACTGACAAGTGACACCACTTTGGATGCAGCAGCTTCTACCAATTGCAGGCACGCTAGAAGGGATTAGTAAGACAGAATCCTCTTTCAGTTACTTGATTACACATTAATGACGTTTCAGAGAAACTGGTTTATTAATAGACTGATGTAAAATGTAACATTTGGGAACTTAATGATAAGCTCGGCTGAGCTGACACAATCCAGTAAATGATGGTTCTTATGGAGACCACTGACTGGTCGGATATAGTGACAGTAATGAACGTGGGGTGAGGTGTCGGACCAGAGAGGGTTCGCTTATCCCGAAGGATGCGTGAGACACGACGAGGCCTAGCATGCTGCTGCCCGGTGGTCCACTTCCCGTAAGTTAGACAGCATGAATCTCATAACCACCTGGTCATGCCAGGGTACGTAATCCGCTGACGTAGGTAGGCAGGAGGGGTGGCATACCGCAAAGCCTCTCACTGCAGTATCCGGGAAAGGCGTATGTCCATGGCTTGAAACTAGGCGAGAAAGAAGAATTGGTGGAGACGTTGACAGGAGACATGGACGGGGAAGAGGTGAACCAGTGGTGGAAAGGGGGTTGCCGATGAGATAATCATGCCATTCAAGTGCCCCCCCCCCCTGGGAAAGAAATGGGATATGGAGGAATCGGCCATTGTGCCACAGTTACTCATGCATAGGACGCAGGCCTTGGGAGAGATTTGATTACTTTTGGCTTTGTACAGTGACTAGGTTAATGCTTTAGAAAAACTGTATAAATACATACATAAAATACGTCATCTGACCAGTCGCATCTTTGGACATATCTGTATGTATTGTTGCGGTAAGATGTAGCGCTGGTACATCTTCAGGGTGCATCATAGAAGCAGGCTAGGACTAACAGACAAGGCAGTCTATGTACTATGTTAGAAAGGATGGGATCACATCCCTTGTTGCTAAGAGCTCGGCCCGTATCAGCAGGAGTCATATTGGAAAAACTGATTTTACGAGCATTCACAAATCCACAGATTTAAGAGTATTGTTGGTCTACAGTTAAATTGCACATATGTACAAGCAGAGGAGGAAATTGAATTATTGTTGCCAGAACTTTACTTGTTTCCCCTTATTTTAGACTTGAGCCCTTTTCACCCAAAATCAGACCTTTTTTAATCAAGATAAGCAATTCCATATAGGCTGGTAAACAGACTGAAACAGAGGCGAAGAGCATACAATGCTCTCTACGTTGGTGGCGTGTTGGATGCTTTACGTATATCCTGATGTAATGTAAATAAGTGTACGAAGGAGCTTCTAGAAACATGAGACTAACATTTGGAATTCTCCTGGCTTTTTGGAAAGCAAAATCCAAACTGGAAACAATGTATGATGATCGCAGGGTTGGGGCGGAGGGTGAAAAGGACTCCTTAAGTCGAAACACAGCAGGAATGAAGGCCTGGAAGTAAATGCAGTAAGAGAAAGATGTGTCAGAGACGCTTTCCTGCTGCTTGTCCACTCTAGTTCTGCCCGTCTACAAAGGCTGGCATGAAGATTGTTGAACAACGAGAACATGATCCTGAGGACAGCCGGGCAGTGGCTCCAATCCCCGAGTGCCACTTGCAGGTTGGTGCCTCCACAACAGCACTGGCCAAAAACCAAGCATGACGGAGACTAGATCAATCATTAAATGAATGCAAAATGAGAACAAAGGTCTACCAAGTCCAATGAATGGCCAAAAACTGCAACAATACATTCCCGTGAATGACAACGAAAAAAAAGAACTTTTTATTAGCTTAATCTAAAGCAGCGGAATAAATGTTTCTGTCTTTTTAATTTTCTGCACTTTTTTGGGGTGGAGTGGCTGCAGTTAGATTTTGACTGCCACCTACAAATGTCTTTTTCTTGGTTCCTGTGGGCAAAGCAATACAGTTGAGACTAGTGAGGAAAAGCAGAATAGAGCGACAGATCAGGAGACTTTGACATCCTCAAAGACAAAGAATGCACGGAAATCCTACATGGGACACACTGCCATGTCTGATCAAGGTGAGGCATGTCCTAACAGACAAAAATACAAACAGTGAGTAGAAAGCGCATATAGAGTATCATGACTGTAAGCATCATATTTATTTTAAAAGCAAAAACAAACTCCTGCTTAAAGAGACTATAGCATATTCTACCCGATTACATAAGATTACAAGGGACATACAAACAACCGGGAGTGACAAGTTGATCTGTAAAAATTGAGTGTTGCAGTAGGTAAAGAAAAGTATGAGACACCTCTGGTTAACACGTCTGGTGTCGATTTCGAGAACTTGCAACCTCACAGAATCTGGTGTTGTAGCACAGGGCCACACGAATCATCAAACCTGTGAGAATGAAAGGCGTACAAGACTGGTTTACTCAAGGCTTCACTGAGAAGGCAGCTTCGATGGCCCAGTGCGCCAGGCAATGTTTCAGAGACATCGCTGTTGGTAGCCTCTGCGCGCTCACCTCGGTTACGTCATGCCTTTTCTATAGCAAGCTATCACCCGTGAGGGTATCCTGGTGCTTCGCAGATGTGTGAGGTTAGCCCTGTGCTGTTTGGAACTCATTCGAAGAGCCACGTCTTCAGCTTCTTGGGAAATTGAAGAAGAGAGGGGGTTTCTAAAGTCAAGTGGGAGGTCGTTCCATACTTTAGGAGTCAGGCACAGGGCCGGACTGGCTGTACTGGGCATCAGGCATTTCCTCAGGAGATTGAGGGTCGTTTTTTTTTTACTAGGGGCCAGTTTTGCATTAGTGTTGCAATATCGTCCGCCCGCGACAAAAGCGGTAGTGCTTCATACTTGCGCACCCCGGGGGCTGGTTCGAGTTCCCAGGCTGGCCCTGGTGATGTAAGAGAAGGATTGACCCCTGGATCCGCTTTTGTGATTGCGTAAGGAACTTCTGACACCTGGAGTTCTGCTTAACCAGCTGAAGGATTTGTCATTCACCTATAAACAGTCTCCAATTGACTATTTGAAATCTGTACCCAATTCAGCATTTGACATCAATTCTCCAGCAAAGAGGAGCCACCAGGGTTCTACCCACGCTGCACCTACCTTTGAAGACGCATACATGCCTTCATGGTGTTCTGGCATACAGAAGCAGCATCCATTGCTCATTTATCAAGGTCAAGAGCACTGAACCCAAACCACCACACAGAAACACCAGCTCTCTTTGGTATCCAGGTATGCGCCTCACCAGCTAAGAAAATGAGCTTCTCTTCACCAGACACAGTGTCTTTCCACTTCAGGACCATGTTGTTGGATTTAATCATCTTACCTGCATTGCTGGGATGGCCCTGATGCCACAGACGAGCACCACATGCTTCCAGAGTCTTTATTTACCGCACAACACTCGTAACACAAGAAATTCACTCAAGTAGCATACCAGTTGGTGCCTTTTACCGATGCAATTTTCAGTGTGCTTGTCAGAGGCCTTACATTACGTCATCCTGACTAATCCGTCTATGCATGCCGGAGGGATTCGGCAAATTCCTCTCAAATTTGCCATCGACATTTGGTAAACTTAGCATTTTCTTTATGATGTTGACAAAAAAAGTGCTTCGACCCCTCGTCAGGTGTAGTAAACGCTACATAAATGCAAGTTCAATCTTTTGGACTAGTGGAGCAATTACCCTGTGCATTCATAGAATTCTAATTCTCATACAGAAGCAAGTGGAAAATCCTGTCATAAGAAACGAAAGGGAAGGTACAACTACAGACCCTCCCTCTATGAAGCGGAATACACTGAAAAAACACCCCAAAAAACCGTTGAAGCACAAACATTTTATTGGGCCACTGGAATACTAAGGAAGACCCACCGAAAAATAGACCTAGGCACACCGACTCTATGACTCCTGTTGGAGGAGACATCACCATGTACAATAGAAATCGATGACAGTTGGCTTTAAGCTTTGTATGCGTAATAAACAACCTGCGACATATGTCATTCACCTGCAGACAGTTTGCTCAGTTCTTTTATTAGAGTCAATTGGCCACCTCTGAAAATGAAATCAGCACTGTAGGTAAAGGGAACTTCTCTGAAATAGTCGACCAGGCCACGAAGACAATATCCGTACATTCATCCATGATTTTCCAGTCTTATGTTGGAATTCCCAGATTATTTCAGAAATAAGAATAATCTCAGTTTCTGGAAAAGTAACAGAAGTAGAGCAAAGATGGTGTGATCTGGAGTGGAGAGATGGGGACACGTAGCTTGACGTAGGAGCAAGCTCTTGTTTAGATTGAGAAAAGCATGACCGAGGGTTATAGGCAGGGCCACTGGAATTATGCGAAGGGGGAGGGGGGAACAAAATATGCAGCACAGTTGGCCAAATTATGCAGCATTGCAATGCAAATTATGTGGGAAATGCACAATTTTTTGTGACAGCATTACTGCACTATTGAGTCTTTTTTACACGTTAACACTATCTGGGCAAAGATTCCACCACATTAGTAGCAGTTCAACAATCAAAAAAAGCAATAGACAATTGAAATGTGGCCAATTCACGTTTACGAAGGGCATTCTACTATGCAGCAACACGTTTTGCTGCATTTTAGTAACTTCTGATCCATTTGACTTAGAACCAAAATTCTCTGTGGTAAAACCGTCAAATCAGGCAGCAGACGATGAATTATGTGACAGATATGGCATAACCTTAATTATGTGGGAAAAGCTGCAGTTGTAGAATCACATAAATCCAGTGGCCCTGGTTATAAGTATCACTGCTCACTCACATAATAGGTATGACTGGTGCAAGCAGTGGACCGCTCCCATCTTTCGAAGCTCAGGCAGCGGTCAGGTGTGTGGCAGCAGTTGAATTATTCTATTTTGGGTGCTAATCAGTTATGACAGTATCAACCATTTGCATAACCCACACTACATACAGACTGGATTGCACTTTCAAAAAATCATGGCAGAGTAGAAACTGACGCTTGGTTGCTGGAGCCATCCGGCCTCTACCCAGCTTATTTTATTGAAAAGGCAGGCTTCACTGGAGCCCAAGAGGTTCCCTGTTTCTGATGCTCCTGTTTCTTTAACTCCTGGCTCATCTGATCAATTTCCAGTGTTTTAATCCACTAATAAGAAGCGAAGGCAGCTCCACGCATTCACAGAGGAAACACAAATGTATGTGTTTAAGTATGTTCCTGCTGGGCTTCCATCCTCCCATTTCCAGACGCTGTTGGACGTGATTGTACCTCTAGCATCATCTCACTCCTGCGAGGAGTCTGCTCGTGCCTAGTGTACCCTCCATTTTCTCTTCATTTATTGTACACATTTTGACCATAGTGTGTTTCTTGGGAGATGCTGGGGTGGAAACCCCTCTCCGTGTTTGTGAGTGGCCTCGGGCCCTTCCTGGCTGGTCTGGATCTGTTTGGAGATCCCCGTCCAGGACCGACTCACGACCTTCAAGAAGGGGCCTCGCCCATGACGTGTACAGTATCATCCATTGTTATTTTCTTCGCTGGTTATGGCTTTCCTCGCGGGCCCACCATGGGCCTTGTGCTTCCAGCTCCACATCACACAGTTTGATGCTGTGAAGTAATCCAATATGGTAGCCAGTGGACTGGATTCCAGTTGGTACCTCCTTAATCCGCTCTCCTCGTCTTGCACAGCTCCTTGGGACTGAGGGGCCTTGATGACAAATGTACACATGGTTCCATACTGCCTTAACCGGTGCCTTTCAACACAGTCTACATGCTTTCCCATTCCAATCCCAGTTGTTTCCTCTTGGATCCTGGAATCAACCAGACAGCTTTTTTACTGTCTTCTGATAGTGGATACCACCAGCGCTCGAAGGTCGCGAGGCCCAAGTTCCTCCGTTGGTTGTGCTTATGATTTGGTGCTATGTACCGTTTTCCAAAGGTGGGGGTGTGATATATCCACTGAACGTGAAACTAGGGGACCTGTGTTCTAATCCCAACTCCCTCACTTGAACAAATTGTGTGACCCTGGAGGGAGCCATGTTGCATATCTGCGGCATAGCTCTGAGCGCTTAGAAACGAGTATGATCCCAGTAGCAAGAGCTTTTCAAAATGTGGACATTTATTGTCAAACTCACAGCAAGTGTCAGGCTTTGACACGAGGAGACGTGGCCAGGTCAATGGATGTGATGGTAGTTTTGAGGCAAGGAACAGCCTTGCGGAATAGTGGGGGCAGATGGGTGGTAGCAAGATGCGCAGAGTCTGTAAATGGGGTCATTTGAGCACCCTGCCCAAGCACTGTTCTGCTACTCTGCCCCCCCTGGCCCATACTTTAACGAGAAGGCCTACCTGTAGGGGGTGGGGAGGTGTTTAGAAGTGCAGAGCCGTCATGGGGGCAGACTGCAAGCAGGCAGGGTGTGTGCAGTGGAGATAGCGCCATTTTCAAACGGGCATCCTAGGGGGACACTCCGTAAACGTCTGATTGCCTCACAGCAAGAGCCGGGCTGCGGATGAAAACCCCGGTGGGCGCCCGCTCCGCCGTGTGCGCCATACCCGCCCCCCTGTAATATTCTGTTTATCTCCCGCCTGATTATCCTCCTTCCTCGCGAACTTGTCTCCGTCTTATCGGTTCATCCAGACGGAGGCATCCGTTCTTAATTCCTGCCCGAGCAGCCTTAATTCGAGCTGCTCCTTTGTATATCTAATTAACCAATTAAGCGCCCCCGCTCTCGTTACTGCCCAGCTACTCGGGCAGGGAGCGCCGGGGCTCGAGGGCGCGCGCCCCTACCCCAGACCCCGAGGAGAGGTCACAACCCGGAAACTATCAGATTAACTCACTTAAAAGCTTCTGCTCTTCTAGTACCGGCTAGGACTAGAGCCCGGCCTAACCAAACCGCGTTTAATATTAATATACCACAGGCCCCACCGACCTGAGAGGGCTAACTTTCCTCACACGCATGTTGTTGCCCCAAAATTGTAACTGCGTCTAGGGTGACAACACCTTTGGAAGGGTCCGGAGATAGCTACTGCAACACCACCAAGGATCCCCACCTTCCACTACATCGCCATATGCCAGCAACACCACACTGGTACCACACCACCATCAACACCACCCTCGCCACACCACCACCAGCCATTCCAACACTTCCAGTACCCACCACTCCGATCGTCATCATAAATCCCACCACCATCACTCCCAAAGCACCGGCATCGAGACAACCAGCACAACCCCCCCCCCCCCCAAATATCAGTACCACCAGCACTGTCACCGCAACTCACGAGCCCAGAGCGCGTGCCACAGTCTTACATTTTGATGGATGTAACTTTGTCACACATAAACCAATAATACCAATAATAATGTATCTTCTGTCCACTATTTAAGTCCGCGCACAGGGCAACAAGTGGAAAGGCATAACATTAAAAGGCAAAACAATAAATTATATATTATATACATATATATATATATATATATATATATATATATATATATATATATATATATATATATATATATATATATATATATATATAAATATATCTCTCTCCAGCATAAAATATCGAACAACTATCCGTCTATACCGACATTCCGAAAACATTTCTGAGGAAGGAAATATTGGCAGCGAACTGTTCGTCCAAGAAATACATATAACGTAAAGCAACGTATACATCCTCGTTAAACAGGCAGGGAAACACCCAGCGTGGTGCGGTACACCCCGTTCACACCACCGGCGCGCACCTCCAGCAGGGACCCCTTACCTTGAGCGGCGGAGGTGCTGCTGGCGCCCAGGATGGCCAGGGCAGGTAAGAAACACATCTGCAGGACGTAGCCCAGCCCCAGCCCGCGGCTCGCCCTCTCCATGCCCTTGCCCATCGGCCGCCGAAGTAGCGCCAAGCTTGGATTCGAGGAAAAAGCACCTCCACTTTCCTCGCGCGCTGTCAGCAGAGCCCAGCGAGCAGCGGCCGGCGATAAAACACAGCTCCCCCTCGGAGAATTCAGAATCCACAGCTTCAAAAGACCCTGGTGTTAACTTGTACTTGTGTCCGGCACTTGAACCCTCACAAGTGGCCGTTCCGTCGCTCTGTAAAATAATAGGTGTTGTGCGCAAGAGCCGGCGCTGGTGACAGGGGAGCAGCGCGCCCGTCCGCTCTGTGCCTTCTGTTTAGCTGCTTTTCTAACCCTCCAAAAATACGATGGAGACCTCTAGGTGCGTCGACAGTCCGCTCAGATGGAGGAGGTGGCGCGGGAGAGCGCTGCTGCCATCCTCTGGTGAAGGAGTCCTGCTGCCTGTCCCGGTGGGTCCTGTGCCTCCGCCGGCTCGGTGCGTTTTTACGCGCTCCGGCTGCTGCCTGCCAAGGAGCACTCCGCGCGGCGAGAGGAGGCGGCGGGTCTGAGCCTTTCTATCCCGTGCTGTGCGCTGCCAGAGCAGCCAGGCTCAGCCGCATCTCTTCATCCAATGAGGGCTGCCCGCTGTCCCCTGCCTGGGCGGGCGGAGCCAAAACCAGCACTGGAGCCGGGACTCGCTGCTGAGAACACCCGAGGCAGTGCCCGTGCGAGGTAGGATGGGGAGGTACTGTCTGCTTTAGTAGCCACCCGTCCGAGAATCCACCTGTAGTCGCCAGCCCCGAGTTTATTCGTGCCGTCAAACACTCTGTTCGGCTTCTGCATCGAAATCCGGAGCCCACAAGCACGGGGCATTTGATGCGCGGCTGGAAAATGCACTTGCCAACTGCGTGTTCTGCCGCGCTCAGCACTGGCAGGGTGGACTCTTGCGCTTACCTATAGCTAATGTCTCTGCCTTACCGAGATCGACCTCGGAGGATGAACGGCTGAGCTGGCCATTCCATAAATCACACCTGCGACAAGCTAGTTACGTGACTTTGGGGAGTTTTAGGTGGCTATATTAAACAAACCGGGGTAAAGCCAATAGACCTGACTTCATTTCGATTCCTGACTAAAACACTAAAGAAAAGCCCCCTGCAGTCAAAACAAAACATAAATTATTGCTTTATGTACACAACACCTATATATGATAAATAATTTAAGGTATGATGATTCGGTGTACTTTGGGGGTGGTAAAATACTGCTTCACGCAATCCAAGCACTCTGTAGGAGGTGAAATGACAACAAGAAATAGAATAAGGCGAGACAGAAATAATCCTCTGAGTGGAGCTAAAGCCCACTGTATATATATTTTTAAAGCATGTCAAGTCAAGTCAAGTCAAGTCAATAGATTTGTATAGCGCGCTACATACCCATAGGGTCTCAAGGCGCTTGAGGAAGGGTGGGGAATTACTTGTCGAATATCCAAGTTTTGAGTTGCTTTCTGAATGCTAGGTGGTTCTGAGTAAGGCGAAGGTGAGTGGGAAGTGAGTTCCAGGTTTTAGCTGCCAGGTAGGAGAAGGATCTACCTCCCATGGTGGTTTTGTTGATGCGAGGAACAGTGGCCAGGGCTTGGTTGGAGGATCGTAGCTGACGGGTGGGGGTGTAGAAGGACAGTCGTGTGTTGAGGCATTCGGGCCCAAGTTCGTAGAGTGCTTTGTGTGCGTGGGTGAGGAGGCGGAACGTTATCCTCTTATGTACGGGGAGCCAGTGGAGGTTTTTCAGGTGACCAGAGATGTGTTCTTTACGCGGGATGTCTAGTATGAGCCTGGCTGAGGCGTTCTGGATGCGTTGGAGTTTTTTCTGGAGTTTAGCGGTGGTACCGGCGTATAGGGTGTTTCCATAGTCCAGGCGGCTCGTGACCAGTGCGTGGGTGACCGTTTTTCTAGTTTCGGTGGGGATCCAGCGAAATGTTTTTTTGAGCATGCGAAGAATGTTGAAGCAAGAAGATGAAACGGAGTTGACTTGTTTGGTCATCGAGAGTGAGGAGTCCAGGATGACGCCCAGGTTCCGTGCGTGGTCCGTCGGGATGGGTGCTTTTCCGAGGGCCTCTGGCCACCAAGAGTCGTCCCAGGCGGAGGGGGAGGTGCCTAAGATGAGGACTTCTGTTTTGTCTGAATTCAGTTTCAGACGGCTGTGCTTCATCCATTCGGCTACTTCTTTCATTCCTTCGTGTAAGTTAGTTTTGGCGGTGTTAGGGTCTTTGGTGAGTGAGAGGATCAGTTGAGTGTCGTCAGCGTAGGAGATGATGTTGAGATTGTGTTGGCGAGCGATGGCCGCAAGGGGGCTCATGTATACGTTGAAGAGGGTGGGGCTGAGTGACGATCCTTGTGGCACGCCGCAGATGACTTCAGAGTTGCAATAGGTCTCTTGAGACAGCTCTTCTATCAAGCCAGACCTAAAAATAACAAATGTTTATCAGTTAAACCAACATAAGTACACATGCTGTAAGATGGACGTGGAGTCCATCATCTTGCCTCCACATGCTTCCTTCTGCTAAGGGCTTTGAAAAAGATCCTACCTCTCCTACAATAAAATGGTTATGCAGTCCACTGTTCTCAGTAAGACTGACTATTGTAATTTTCTGTTCTTAGGCCTTCGGGTTGGGTCCATTAACCCCTTGTATGCTGGTGACGGAACCGCTCCGTCACCAGCGTCGGTTGAGCTGTGCTGGTGACGGAGCGGTTCCATCATGGCCCGCCCAGCTCGATAGAACGCTCATGCGCGGTGTGAATTCCGCGCCTGCGCTGAGGGTTCTATTGAGCGGGGCGGGCCGTGACGGAACCGCTCCGTCACCAGCACAGCTCAACCGACGCTGGTGACGGAGCGGTTCCGTCACCAGCATGCGGCCACCGCGCGGCCGCCCCGCCCCCTTAGCACTGCGGCGGAATAGCCGCCGCAGTGAAGGGGTTAAGAAGTTTTATCAACAAAAAGATGATGCTGCTCCTCCACAGTGAGAGGCAGAACACAGATAATTAAGAACCAACCTGACCTGACACAGTCAAAGTTGGGAATCAATTATATTGGATTGTAATGCCCTCACACACCCTGTCGGGTGTCATGTTTCATCATCGGGCTGCTCCTCGTCGGGTCGGCGGTGCAATCCCGACGGGCTCCCTATAGTAGGGGCACTTTAACGGAGATCTTTTATCCAACAGCCCTCAGGTGAAGTGCGGGTGGGGGGCCTTGTATGTGCAAATGTGTGTGAATGATAGGAGTGAATATAAAATAGGGCTGGGAGTACCTACGAAAACAATTTGAATCAAGGGGTCTCCTACCCTAAATAAAAAATATAAGGCGCAAAAGCTGGAGTAAAGTCTCAGGTTTGTGTCGCTCTTATTGGTAGTGGGTCAACATGTTTCTCACCAATAATGAAAATTCTACAGGTGATTCTTCAGGACCAAAAACGATAATTATGTACACTAAAAACTAAATAGGTGTTGTGGCTACACACTCACAATAACCAACAAACTCAATAGTTGAATAGCTGATGGAACAGGAACTACCCAGAACAATTGACTAATCAGACATCACAGTACCTGGCAGGTTGTCCACACAAGGGGTTCCTCATGTAACGTGCTAATCGCACGATGGCTGGAGATCTACCCACTCCTACCGGGTCTGGGTGATTTCCATTAACAACTGGATTCACAGACACAACTGTGTCTAGTGCAGGAATGCACTGTTCAAATTTGCTTTAGTGCACTGCGTTTTCTCAGTATTTCTTAAAACGTATACCAAAATGTACCAAAAATATCAGCATAACCAATTAAATCAACATTAATTATACTTTCTTATACACGTGATGATAACAGAACAACGACTCAATCACGCTATGAAGTTCATTATTTTATAGAGATACATAAATGTTCAATTCCTTCTTTTTTTCGGACCTATTTAGCAATTCAATATCATTGCAAATACATTTCAAGTGTTCATGACAAACGTCCGTTCAATACGAAAATACTGCTAGCTTCATCTGTGTTTTCATTGATTCCCAATGCATTTCGATGCCACTGCATCTTCCTCAGGGGAATGAACTGTATAAACAAATAATAATAGCCATATGTCCTAAATGAGTAAATATCATTTTTAGAAAACATTTCAAACAGGTTATCTCATAGGCATTCTTCTCAAAGATAGAATACAACTCTATTTTGTCCAAACACACTGCCCTCCCAAGCATGAATGTGTTATTAATACTGTGGTGTTCCCTATACATGCTATTAGGTTCAAGCAAGTGTAATCAACGTGTATGTTATCTGAGTGCAAGAACATGAACATAGAGAAAATTTTTTAAATAAAACGTACCCTCTCAACAAGCCCTGATGTTTATATCCTCTATCAACAGATGAACTGTCTGACCTGCAAGCCAAAGTGAAGCTTACGTGAGTAAACAGTGGTAATCGGCTATCTACCATATTTAGATTATGTAGGTTGTTCTCTTACTCACTGCTTTCTAGGCGATGGAATCAAACCTTCAGTTTGCACTTTTCTTTCGTTCTGGAAAAACGAATAACCCACGTTACTGGTGTAAACATGTTTGTGTTTACTTTCAAAAATTACTGTCTTGTTCGTAAGGCTCCACTTATAAAAATAGTTACCGTGTCTGTTCCTCCGTTCTTCCTACACTACTGTCCTCGATCCTTCCAAAAGCAGAAAATGCCGCGATGCAACGCGCCATGCCGGGCTACATTTAAACCCGTCATCACCAATGGACCATTGTCCCCGCCCCCTCCTCGTCACTAGCGCATTCGAAAAAGGCTGGACAAAAACGCGAAAAACAGCAACAGTGTATTCGGAGCTGCGTTATGGGTTCAGAAATATTTATGGGTAAACCAGTAAAATATCGTTCACAAGAGTGAAATTAAAACCCACGATGTTCGTGTTTACTCGTTGTACGCAAAAAGACCCGCCCATCCCTAATCATAGAAAGAGGACTCTCCTGTCTACCTCGACCCAAAGGCCACTCACTATGAGTACATATGTCCGACTAGTGTACTTTAGCATGTGTTCCTGCTATGCCTGACATGTGGCGCTTTTTATGAAAGGATCCAAAGGTTCCAGACAAGTGTTAACAACGTAGTGTACACTGAACACATGATACCCTTAAATTTCTTCACATTCATTTTTTATTTCTCATTTATCTTTATTTATTTTTATTTTTATTTATTTTCACCGTGATTACCATTTCCTTTCATAAAAAGCGCCACATGTCAGGCATAGCAGGAACACATGCTAAAGTACACTAGTCGGACCTATGTACTCATAGTGAGTGGCCTTTGGGTCGAGGTAGACAGGAGAGTCCTCTTTCTATGATTAGGGATGGGCGGGTCTTTTTGCGTACAACGAGTAAACACGAACATTGTGGGTTTTAATTTCACTCTTGTGAACGATATTTTACTGGTTTACCCATAAATATTTCTGAACCCATAACGCAGCTCCGAATACACTGTTGCTGTTTTTCGCGTTTTTGTCCAGCCTTTTTCGAATGCGCTAGTGACGAGGAGGGGGCGGGGACAATGGTCCATTGGTGATGACGGGTTTAAATGTAGCCCGGCATGGCGCGTTGCATCGCGGCATTTTCTGCTTTTGGAAGGATCGAGGACAGTAGTGTAGGAAGAACGGAGGAACAGACACGGTAACTATTTTTATAAGTGGAGCCTTACGAACAAGACAGTAATTTTTGAAAGTAAACACAAACATGTTTACACCAGTAACGTGGGTTATTCGTTTTTCCAGAACGAAAGAAAAGTGCAAATTGAAGGTTTGATTCCATCGCCTAGAAAGCAGTGAGTAAGAGAACAACCTACATAATCTAAATATGGTAGATAGCCGATTACCACTGTTTACTCACGTAAGCTTCACTTTGGCTTGCAGGTCAGACAGTTCATCTGTTGATAGAGGATATAAACATCAGGGCTTGTTGAGAGGGTACGTTTTATTTGAATTTTTTCTCTATGTTCATGTTCTTGCACTCAGATAACATACACGTTGATTACACTTGCTTGAACCTAATAGCATGTATAGGGAACACCACAGTATTAATAACACATTCATGCTTGGGAGGGCAGTGTGTTTGGACAAAATAGAGTTGTATTCTATCTTTGAGAAGAATGCCTATGAGATAACCTGTTTGAAATGTTTTCTAAAAATGATATTTACTCATTTAGGACATATGGCTATTATTATTTGTTTATACAGTTCATTCCCCTGAGGAAGATGCAGTGGCATCGAAATGCATTGGGAATCAATGAAAACACAGATGAAGCTAGCAGTATTTTCGTATTGAACGGACGTTTGTCATGAACACTTGAAATGTATTTGCAATGATATTGAATTGCTAAATAGGTCCGAAAAAAAGAAGGAATTGAACATTTATGTATCTCTATAAAATAATGAACTTCATAGCGTGATTGAGTCGTTGTTCTGTTATCATCACGTGTATAAGAAAGTATAATTAATGTTGATTTAATTGGTTATGCTGATATTTTTGGTACATTTTGGTATACGTTTTAAGAAATACTGAGAAAACGCAGTGCACTAAAGCAAATTTGAACAGTGCATTCCTGCACTAGACACAGTTGTGTCTGTGAATCCAGTTGTTATAGAAACCTGACAGGGGTTAGTCAGGGAGCAGGTCTGCACCATTTTGTTAAAACATCCGAGTACAGGTTACAGATTGTGGTGTGCAGGTTACACACATATTTTGATTTCCATTAACCCATTGTATGCTGGTGATGAGCTCAGCTCGTCATGAGGGACGGTTGAGCTGCCCTCATGACGAGCTAAGCTCGTCACAGCCGTTGGAACATTCGCACGCGGGGATAATTTCCCAGCTGTGATGAACGTTCAAAAACGGGTGTGGCTGTGATGAGCTCAGCTCGTCATGAGGGCAGCTCTGCTGTGCCTCATGATGAGCCGAGCTCGTCACCAGCACAGCGGCGCCACGTGCGGGTCCCCTCCCCCCGCACAGCGGGGGTAAAACACCCCACAGCGAAGGGGTTAAGAAGTTGCCAAGGATTCAAAATGCAGCTACAAAACTGGTATTGGGTGTACCCAATATACCTCACCCACCTTGGCTCTCAATCAACTTCATTGGCTTTCTGTAAACAAGAGAATCATTTTCTTATCTTTTTGCCATGTATTTAAAGTCATGCAGGGGCTAGGCCCTTTATATCTGAGAACTAAATTCAAGATCTACACCCCTTCTCGTCTATTAGGATCTAAAAACTCCTATCAGCTCTGCGTACCACGATTTAAGCACTCACATTGCGGTGGAACAGCCTTCTCAATAATAGCAGCTAAGCTCTGGAATGACGGCTTTTAAAAATATCAGAACTGTTGTGTTTCAGGAAAGCCCTAAAACGTGGTTATACAGTAGTTAACATCTTCCTGTTAGTAGTAGTGGTCTTCGCATTGCACCAGGACACCTTCTGTAAGTGATTTATGCGCTATATAAACAGTAAAATATAATACAATAGAGTAAACACCCCCTACAATTATAATGAAAAAAATGAGGAAATGCTCTAAAATTGGAGGATGGGTTATAGGTAGGGCAGAAAAACAGCAAACAGTTCTATGCTGCAAGTGCATGTGTGGGGTGGGGTTAGTACCACTTACCCGAGAACATATAATGTTAACTGCGCTCACTTTGAAATACTTTGGCAACTGGTGGTGGTGGAATGCACCACTGAAATATTGTTTGTGGAATTTAATTATTTTAGGAAGAAATATTCTGTGGATTCTAAACAGTAAATTCATTGGCCCTGGCCTGTTGCTTGCATGGCTTTTCCATTACAGCTTGCTTGGTGCACAGGCCTTCTGAAAGAAGATCTTCTTGACTTAGAACATCACTTAGAGGTGGGACATTGCCAAAAATCATCAAATACCCCATCTATCCACCTCGCAGTATACACACCCTATTTAGAGGACGGTGAACCACTAAGTTTCTGACTGTGAAGCCTCATCTGGATCGATTGTCAGAAACACCTCTTGGAACTCCAGTTGCTGCTGGACCACTGCTTCCTTGGTGTCAGAAAATCTGCATGACTTAGCGTGGGACTTCTGATGCAAGACCATTCCCCTTTAGGCCTTGAGTAAATTCTTGGTGCATTCTCGCGCGTTGCACCCACAAACCCTGCTTTTTCTTCTTCCCCTTCTTCAGCCGTGGCCTATAAAAGGTTTCCTTTGTGGAGTCCTCCGCTAAAGTTGGTGCCTTCACTGAACTGAGTAAGTCTGGGCAGAGTTTACAGAGTCCTGCTATGCAGAACTCAGCGAAGTGACAAAAAAACTCTGCCAAGCTACACGGAGTTCCGCAAGTGGTGGAGTGGGTTACCTCTCACCAGTCGCACTGATCTTTAGTGACGGGTGTTTGTCCCATGCTGTAAAATCAGAGCGGACGGCATCTCACACAGTGTAAGAGAGTGCTGCTTCTTTCTGCCACTTGAGTAGAAGTTCTACGTGAGCACCAGCTTCCTCAACATGAATGGAAGGTTTCTCGACGTGAGCCGCAGCGACCATCCGTGACCCCGCGAGTTGAGAAAATTTGCTGAGAAGCGGTCTAGTGTTGGATTTTCCCCACTTGCGCTCCGCAAGGAAAGAAAAAGCTCAGCTCCGAAAGCAGTTTTTTTTGGAACTCTGCAAACTCTGCAGGGTGCGGAGTCAGAAAAATTCTGCAAACTCTGCGAATGGAGCGGACTTCACTGCCCAGGCTTAGAACTGCACTTGGTGAGTCTCTGGGTAAGATTGATTTACAATATCCTCACCATGTTATTGCATACTCCTAATACTCTCTTACATGCTGATCCTAAGTCCCCACTGCAGAAGGTTCTACTTTCGTAATGCTCATTTTAACAGCCCCATCAGGGTCTCGTTACAGAGAAGGGTAAACCCAATATGTGTCGCTGGGACCTGGGTGTATATCAGTACAAAAGGGACGGGGTCCCAGTACACTATTATTCACACGAATATAAATTAGTATAAGAATCAAAAACTAATTAAATAAATCTAAAGACACTGTAAGGTACACTGTTATTTAATCACAATGCGCCATATAACAATGTATTACACACAAAAATGCAAAACGTCATCATAAAAAACATTAGTGCCCCAAAGGGTAAGGGAAATCAATTTGCTCGGGGTAGAAGCTTGCAGGTGGACCGGTTGTCGGCGTTTTGAGACCACAAAGTAATAGGGAGTAGTTGGACCTTACGGAAGGGTCTTCCTCAGGACAGGGGAATACTGGGGGCGGACTTCTGTGAGTTGCGTGTTACACACGGGTCATGAGGGAGGATCCATGTCAGAACAAATGTAAAAGTTGATAACATCAGTGAATGCATGAGGGAAGGGCTGAAAGTCACCGTCCTCGTTGTGTCATAACAGTACCAGAAAGCCGCCAAGGAACGGTCAACTAGCCTCATTTCTGCGGGCTGGAGTAAATCTGTCGTCCCGGCGGATTGATTTATGCAGAAACTTTAGAAGCAGGGCATGGCACAATTTATGAACATTCATTGTAGATTACTCTGGCTCTGTGCTGAAGCCAGGATTGAGAATTACTTTGGTTAAGGTCACATGACCTTCACTCTATCACTTCCCTAACCATGCACCACTCTTTTTCACTGACACTCTCCTTCCTTTACCCTTTGATGCACACTTGTACACATTATGATTATTTCCATGGGAAAACACGTTCTCCAACTAATAGGATCCAAAGGTTATGACCACAAATAGTCTTGGCACAATCTATGGCAAAGACTTAATTCGTAGATGAGACATATATACACAGTAACCAAAAACTCATAGCTTTGAGGAAGCTCAGAAACAGAGTCCATTGTGCAAAAGAACTTAAAATAGTTCTATACGTGCCCATAGAGCCCTGTGAGAGGCATTGAGAACATGTAATCTCACGCGATACCAGTCACGTAAAAAGGAACCTTTTACAAAAAGACATTTTATGAATTAAGTAACTGGTAGAGTCACTCAGTCCCGCAAAATGTCTCACGAGGTGACAGGTATTTGAGAATAACAAAAACAATATCAGAAACAACAGGTCAGCTTCAAATACAAAGATGTAGAAAAAAAGTAATGTTGATATCTAATCTATTACGAACTCATTCTAGACCTAAAATACTTTACACAACAAACACATGCATCACAAATACCCAAGTATGATTAGGCTGACATGTATCCACCTAGGCCATATGGAAGGGCTCTAGGCCCACAGAGATCCCCAGGGACTCCAAGAATTTAATGTAATTCTGCCATAGCTGACATAGGTTAGGTGGAGGGCTGTAAGACCCAAACCCTACCCTCATTCAACACTCATCACTCAGAGTGATTAGTTAGGAAGGTTGCAACACCCCTCCATCTGCTATACATTCACTGCTACACACCTCATCAGTCACGCATATTTAGCTCAGGTGAATGTTGGTGATGTGTTACCTTCATGGAGAAGCTACATGAGTAAGTGTCTAAAGATCAGACAGGCAGGATCAAGTCGCCAAGGAATTGGTGAATTTTGCACTGCACAATAACATGTAGTGACATGACATGGCATTAAGAGCACATATAAGTTCCGGGAAATCGTGCCATTTAAAACCAAAGCAGAAAAGCATTGGCACAGCCAATTGGTCTGTCATTGCATGCTTGTGTGATGGTTACATTTATATTTTATTATTTTGTATTGCAAGCATATGCCTCAAAAATAAATAGAGAAATAAAAAAAATCATACAGGCAACTAAACATGGCCTCCAATGGGTTTGCAATAAAAAAATTAAAATAATAAAAATCCACTAATATGACCATTTTTCTAGTAAGGTTTTTAAAATAATGAGCCATTTAGTTGTGCCATGCATTTTCTTATTATTTCTGAAGGAGACACGAATTTACCACCTAACCAAGAATTCAAATCATAGTTAGCTACAATGTCACTTAAACACTGTATAACAGTAGCTTTAACAGAAGATAGTAAATAACCCATCATCTAGTTCGGGACCTAAGTGTAGGAAAAATCAATGGCTGGTATTTAAAGTTAATATTAATAAATCAGTACAAGAAAACACACTTTGAACTAGGTTTGTCTTGAAAAGAAAAAATCTACTTTTCGGTATATGGTAATAATATACACAGTCTTTGTGCAATCATTCAAAGTGAAGGGAACCAATGGGTAGAGTGTGCTGACTCACTGCTCTGTGGGCGGAATCAAAATGCAAATTACAATTTAACTGACCAATAGCTGAAGCCCACTGACCAAAGCCCCTGTATGAATGTCTATTATATATGAATTTCTTGGTAAAACACTAGTCTTGCGAGAAAGCGAAAGCGAAAGCTTAACAAAGGGCAGACCTAAAGAAGATTCATCGTAGTTAGTCAGAGTAGACCTTCGAGCAGCGCCAGCCTTGGTTTTCAGCTTATGTCCACGCATTAGGTGAAATATCTAATGAGGAGAGTTAACCCTATTGCTGAAATAATTCCTGCTAATAGAGACGCATGCTGTTTAAAATAGCAAATCATCTTTCTTCAGGGAATGGTCGTTGTCATTGCAGAGATAAACTGGCTGGTTACCAACATAATTGTCTGTGCAAAAATTGGATTCCGAGAAAGCGCTCAGGGACTATTATGATGGGGACATAATACTTAGGCAAATGAGGAGATGTGACGTAAGGGCCAGAGCTAGCAAACTTGGAACTAGAGAGTCGGTTCCAGCCGCAGGATAGGCTCAACATTCTGTGATTCTAGGCAAATCATTTAATCTTCCAGTGCCTAAAAGAAGAGTTTGACCTTGTGTAATGAAATGTGGCCCTCTAATGCCCTTGGCCAAGTTCACGCTAAATGTTTTTCACAAAAAGTGTGAAAGTTAGTGAAGAACAGACAGTGTGAAGTGCTTTCTTTTGTCCAGTTATCACTCACAAGTCACCAGTGTTGGCTCCTCCGTTAAGGCGGAGGAGCGCCGCCTCACTACTCTGCAACAGTAAAAGAAAGGGAAAAAGAAAATGATAATAATGTAATGTTATTATCATTTAATTTTGTCCTCCTGCTGCAGCAGCTTTGCGTGAGGGCGAAGAAAGCGATACCAAAGGGGATGATGGACGGAGCGTTTGAACAAATCAAACATTCGCCCCCAGTCAACTGATCTGGGTTTAATCCATCACTATTCTTTGTCTCACTCCACCACCCCAGTTCAGGCATGGCCATATGCAGATCAGCCTGACCCTGTGCCTCATGGGAACAGTCCAGCCCGAACTGCCAAGCCATGACTTCCCTGGACCGGAAACAAGCATCCTGGGACCGGTTTCGGATTCATAATCCTCATCAGCCAGGCTACCTTGAATCCAGTGGTAGAGTGAGCAAGGGACCCACGTCTGGGCATACCCTTCCAACTTAGGGCGAACAAAGCGATACCAATGCCACTGGAATCAAGCTATCCTGGCTGATCAGGGCTGAAAGCCCGAAACCGGTCCTAGGATGCTTGTTTCCAGTCCAGGGAGGACCTGGCTTGGCAGTTCGGGCTGGACTGTTCCCATGGGGCACTGGGTCAAGACTGATATGCATATGGCTGGGTTCAAACTGGAATGGCATGGTGAGCAAAAAAACAATGGATTTAGGCCCAGATCTCTGTACTGGGGTGAATGTATGACATTGTTCTGCATTCTGTCCATCAACTGTTGTTTTTGCATTTGTCACCCGAGTGGGACGGTATGCTCAGACGTGAGTCCCGTGCTCTCCATGCCACTGGAATCAAGCTATCCTGGCTGATGAGGGCTGAAAGCCCGAAACCGGTCCTAGGATGCTTGTTTCCAGTCCAGGGAGGACCTGACTTGGCAGTTTGGGCTGGACTGTTCCTATGGGGCACAGGGTCAACACTGATTTGCATATGGCTGGATTCAAACTTGAATGGCATGGTGAGCAAAAAAACGATGGATTTAGGCCCAGATCTCTGTACAGGGGTGAATGTATGACATTGTTCTGCATTCTGTCCATCAACTGTTGCTTTTGCGTGAGGGGGCGTGGCGGGGCTGCAGGGGAGGACTGCTAGAACCCTCCTAAGTGCACAATGACTGTTTGGCCGGCCCTCTCTGGGCCGCCCAGAACAGTCATGCGCACTTTCCTTGTTCTCCATGCAGGCTGCATTACAGCCTGCTTGGAGAACATGCCCACTGGAGGAGCCCCTGGCTGAGCGCCGTGTCACGGCACTCAGACGAATCACAACGCTGCATGGTTGTATTTGGTCAGGGGAGCCTGGCTGTGCTACCTGTTCCTGGAGTCGGCGGACACAGGAGAGCAGGAGCAGTGACGTGGGACTTGGCGACAGGGCACATTATTTTTTATTTTATTTTTTTACATTGTGACCCCCCATGTGCTCCAACCCCGCCACCCTCCCACCCAAGAGCCGTGCTGGCCGCCACTGCAAGTCATACCTTTTTACAGAGCAATATTACCATTATGATTTTGGCTCAGGCATGAAGAAGTGTCAATCATTCATCCAAAAGAAATGTCAACGAGAAGAGAAAATAAAGGGTAGTAACCTTAACATTGCTACAAATCAAGTAGAAAATTAGTTTTTTGATAGATCCTGGGGGTCCTTTACCAGCTAATTGCTCAAAGGAACTCACCACCCAGGTCCTAGACACCAATAGACCCTCATGCCTTTGTCTTCCTAGAACCAGGGTTTGTGAACTACGTTTAATTGGAAATAAAGCAAAATGGTGTAGAAGGATGTGTAGCACGTAAGACAGACACATCATAGATCCATGTGAGAAATGAAACACAAAAAGATAACTGCAAAAATATAAACTGAAAAATTGCTGTCTCACAGATACAGAGAAGGAAAGCCCATAGAGCACTCGTACCCCTAAAGATCTGCAGTATGTTTCACATACTAGGCATAATGAACAAGCATTAGCTGAGCCACTTGATCTTGAGTCCTGATAAAAACATTAACCCTTTCCTTGCGCCCGTCGGCCAATGGCTGTCGCGAGCACTATCTCCGTAGTGCTGCGCACGTCCGTTGGCCGACGCGGCCCGACCACACAATAGAACGCCCGCACCGCGGCAGAATTGCAGCCGCGGTTAAGGCGTTAAAAAGCCTGCTGCACTTAAAAAGCAAAACAAAAACAATTGCTTTCTGCACACAATGCTTTGTTGTGATAAAATATTTAATTACAATGCAAGCAGTCCATAGTAGGTAGAATGATACACTAAATAGCCAATAGAACAAGGTGAGAATGAAATAAGCCTCTGGGTGGAGCCAAATCCCAATCTCTGTATATTTAAAATAATTGAAAACAACCGGTCTTGCAGACAGCTGCATTGTCAATCCAGCATTTCTTAGCTGAGATACATGGGAAAAAGTACCTTGTGCCATATATTATAAGGATATTGCAAATCACTGAGGAGTTCCATGACCATATAGAAGAACGTCAAAGGGCGAGTTTCTTTATAAGGTTATGTAACTCCAAGGTGACTTTCAATATCATTGTCATGTATAGCCGGGGTAATTTATTCCTTATAATCCATGGTCACACCATCACCTTTATAACAAACCACTTAAATCCTTGCTGCATAGCTCTTTCATATGAAAAAGAAAGCATTTTTGCAAAACGCGAAAAATAAAAAAACGAAACTCAAAAAAGCTGTTATATATTTGTTGCAAAAGATATAAGAATCAGTTTAATATGTCATTTAAACAAGGCACAGTAATTTGAAGTGTGTAGTAACAGGCAGAAAGATTAAAACTTTTCTATAATTACCTTTGGATTGCAGAAATAACCATGTTGCTATAAATATCTCCTTTCTGCCTATCACTGCACAGAAAAATAGAGAACAAAGAAACGTCATCTTATGCTTGAAATATGCTTGTGACCTGGCTTTTCTTTCTCCTCTACTGCTGGCTCTGGCACCAGGTATTGTGATGTCAGAACTCAACTGTAATAAGTTATAATAAAAGTTATAATATTTGAGTTCTGACATTAATTCTTTATAATCGATGACTGGGTGCCTCACAAGTCACTGATTATTAGGAAATTAGAGACAGGGTTTTATAATGGGATTGCAGAATCCTATGTATTATAATGCACTCAGCATCCAAAACTTTGCAGTTATATGACCCATTTCATCTACAGCATTTCAAATTTGGAGACCTCAGTTCAAATACAACTGACTCTGAGCTTATTTTTATTCCTTTTATTAATCTTTTTATTATTTATTTATTTTTATTCATTTATTTAATTTTTGTATTTTTCTTAAGATGGTCTAGGAGAGGGAAACAGGGACAGATAGGGAGGGAGATAGAAACAGCAAGAGAAAGAATGAGTAGACAGGGAGAGTCAGACAAAGTCAGTGAAAGACACAGTGGCGGCTCCTCTGCTAAGGCGGAGGAGTGTCGTCCCACTGCTCTCAGAGCAGTGAAAAAAGGAAAATAAAATGATAACAACTTTGTTATTATTATTTCATTTTTGGTAGCTGCGGGTCTGGGTTAAGGCAGGGCTGGGCTGTGGTCCCAGGGAGAGGCGTGGGAGAGACACTCAAAGTGCGCATGACTGTTGCCTGGCCCTCTTGGGCCAGCCAAACAGTCATGCGCACTTTGCATGTTCCCCACCAGACTGTAATGCACAGCCTTGTGAGGAATATGCACAGGCTCCCAGTCCCCGTCTGAGTGCCGAACCACGGGTCTCAGACCAATCACAATAGCCTGTGTGCTTCCTTTTCCCGGGATTTTCCAGGAAGAGAAGCAACAACAGAGGAAAAACGGCGGCCGTGAAGATGAAAATGTTTTTTTTAACAGTTTTTTTCACCCCATTCCCCAAGCCGCTTTGCTACCCCCGTTCCCTGCCAGCCGCAACTGGAAAGCCAGGGATAGATGGAGGGAGTGAGGCAGGGTGAGGCAGAGAGAGTAGTTGGGAAGAAAAACATAAAGAGAGAGAGAGAGATGTGGCAAGAAAGAGAAAGGCTGATAGACAGAGAAAGACACGAAAAGATAAGGAATGCCAGGAGAGGGTGAGGCATAGAAAGAAAAGTAGAGAGAGGTAAAGGCAGATAAGGAGAGAGAGAGCGGGAGAAAGAGAATGATGGAGAAATAGGAAGAGACAGAAAGAGAGAAGGTGATGGGACAAACAGAGAAGTCAACAATATGGAGAGTTCTGGAAAGAGAGATAAGTATCACAGAGAGAGGCAGGGAGAGCAAAACAGAAAAATGGATGAACGGGAGACACAGAGAAGGACAAGAGATACAAAGAAGTCAATACAGAGAGAGGGTGCATAACCTTAATATCTTTACAAACATATATTTGAATACACATATTGTGTCAAAAATATTGCATGTAAGAATATAGTTTTTTAAGTAGTGAGTGAGCTGCTGTCGGTCCTTCATATGGGGACTTCAAGCCCAAAATAACATTGTCCTGAAGAGGAGGGGCAAGGATTTTGTCACTTCCCGCCATTGCCGCCCGCTTGCCCTATAAAGTGCCTCAAGACATCCTGCAGCTGAGGCTGCTGAGATGCTGCCAGTCCTTCGTGTGGGGACTCCAAGCCGCAGATTGCATTGCCCTAAAGAGGAGGGCGCAAGATTTTGCCGCTATGGCCACCTGCTTGCCCTATAAAGTGCCTGGACACATCCCGCGGGGCAAGAGGCTGAACTGCTGCTGGTCCTTCATGTGGGGACTGAAAGACCTAGCTTGCATTAGCCGAAACAGGAGGAGTACAGGATTTTGCCGTTTCCCATCATTGCCATCTGCTTGAGCTATAGAGTGCCTGGAGACATTCTGTGGCACGGAGCATTTGCGGGTTGCACCCGGGCAAAGACTGGGCCCAAGGCAGGGCCATCTACACCGTTCGTGTCCCGAAAAGGCTGGGCTGGGGCACCCCCTAACAGTGTCTTCTTGGAATGAGTGACATTCGTTGTTTTTATCCTTCATTAACCTGTTAACCGTGGCGGGAATTCTGCCGCGGTGCAGATATTGAGTGGACGTGTTTTGGACAGCCCCCGGCCGTCCTTCGCACATGCCCACTGTGATGTCAGACAGCTGGGGCCGTCAGACACATGGAAGGGGTTAAGGTGCAGCAGACATTATTTATTTCTTCTGCTGCCCCCTGTCTGCCTATTAAGGATGGGGAAGAGAAAGGGGGATTTGGTGAATACCACTGATAAAAGGCTCAGAACTCAGAACAATATTCTGGCTTTCTAAAATACAGCTGTGGAGGCTTTATCAGAGGAAATAACACAGATGGAGGATCAATTGGCCTCTCTCCTGGCAACTATACTCAGTGAGTCCCTAGGCTTGGAGATCCTGCCCCCGAGCGGAGAGGCTCTGACTCAGATCAACTTTTCCCAGGCCCATGGATGGGTTACATTTGCCAGAGTCTAATCCACAGTCTTGTACCTCACCTGGTAACACCCAGTCACTTGTCCAGGTTCCGACCGTTGGATCTAAGACCAAAAGCCCACTTAGCCTCACTTGTTCAGATAGTTGTCAAGCTGCCCCAGACAGAGCACCTTGGTGGGCGACCTGTTTCTCGAACAATCTGCTGGCTAAGGGGAGTAGCTTGCAAAATAGTCTGCCCATTGGTCCATCTATTGCCTTTAGTAACTCATTACACAGCAGGGGAGGCCTGCCACATAGCTCTTATTATACCCCTGTTTAGGCCCACTCTTCTAATACTAAGGGCCCAATTCCCTTGAAGGCTGTGATGCAATTACCCCCTGGCCTCACCCTATTTTCTCATATTGGCAAATATACCACCCATAAGAGGGGGCATGGAAGAGAGCTATAGCCAGATTAAAAGCAAGGTGACTCACTGGCTCTCGAATTGGTTCAGTCTCTCAGCTTTCTCTTTGTATAATTAAATCATTATGGTGTTCACGGTGGCCTGGATCATCTCTAAGTGATGCGCAGGGGACTGCATTGTGGTTAACTTTAGAAACCCCAGGTTAGTGGAACAGATTCTGTTTGTATGCTTCCAGTGATCATATCCCCTCATGTGCAAAGTTTAGAGTTTTCCTGTCACACAAGGAGCTGCTTATACTAAAGGAGCAGGGCCTTAGATTAAACGGGGGCCAAGGTAATTTCAGATGACTTTCTGAAGAACCTGATAACATCTTGCTATACAAATTTGGAAATTTGCTTACTGTTAGAGAGTTCAAATTATAACATCCTGGATACAGTTAAACGTATTGGCTCAAAAGTTCAGATGGCCCTTATTAGGAAAGGATGTGTGTCCACTAACTCAGGAACTAAGTGATTTGATAAGAAATGTTCTAATTTCCATAAGGTTCAGCTAGGAGCCCTTCCTCAGAAACCGAGATGCACTACAGCAGTAAGGGAGGCCAGACACTATTTTCACTTGTGGCCATGTTGCTATGTTTGATAGCTTGCACATTGTTTTTATATGCCCTAAATTCTTTAGATTACATTAAGTATATTCGCCTGTTGTTTTTGGCAATACATTTTTTACAAGCTAGACCTGCCTTATTGTATCTTCAATTTTTAGACTCACCTACTGTCTGTTTTTACGTCTCTTAGTTTTAGCGTTTTTTTCCTTCATATGCATGAGATGTTATGAGGAACCATTTGCTTAGCTAGTCAGGTTGTTCTTTTCATACATTTGTATCTCTGTTTTTTTGTACTTTTATGATTTTTTTTATTCAAATCGAATAAAGTCATTATTGATTGAAGTGTTTTTAGTATAGATTAGTTTAGCATTGTTTTATATAATATGTTTTGTAGTTATCTTGTTACGTGGTATTACTTTTGTTTTTGTTATTATTATTTTAGTGTTCCTTATGTGTAATTACTTTTTTAGTATAGTTTATTTTATTTTATTTTGGCATTGGTGATATATTTGGGGATTTTTAAATTTTTTATTTGAATTCATTTATTTATTGGCAGGTTGTTGGATTTGTAGTGGAGTAGGTGGGAAGTGTTTTGTATATATATTTTATAATTCTTTATGAATCATTTATTTATTTTGCAAATTTTCATTTTTTAATTTCATTATTAAGATGAAATATTCTTTTCATACAGTATTTCATATATATTTTAAAAAGGTGATTACTTGTAGTGCTAGTTGGTTAATTAGAGTATTGGTTATGTAAATTATTTACTTGCTTTAAATAATTTGTATATTTGTTAATCATCTTATATTTTACCATTTGCATATAACAATTAATTGTACAGTATTGTTATTTTTTTAATCATTATGTATGATTCATTTTTTTCTAAAATTATTTTTGTTTGCTTTTGTGGTGTGTATTTTACAGAACATGGGTGAGAAGTGTTTTAAATATACATATATGTTAATGTTTTTAAATGGTAAATATTTGTAAATAATATTTTTTTAATAATCTTAGTTTTTAACCTTAATTTCCCATTCTTTACAATAAATATAAAATGTTAAAATATTGTAGAATTTTAAATGTATTTTTAAAATCTATTCTGATGTTTATTTCTTTACCTGTATTTACTTTATTTTTCACTTTAGGAGAGAGAATAGTTCATCAAACCGTTCCACACTGCAGTACTTTCCATGCTGTTCCTTAAATTTCAGTATAATAAATTCCATCCCTCCAAAGTCCACCACTTTTGTTACTGTTGATCAGTTTTGAAAGGGAAATGTAAACCTCTCTCTTCCAAAGTCCAACACTTTCCTTACCTTACTTTCACTAAGGTTGGAGTGCCAATTGTAAACCTGACCCATCCAAAGACCAACAGTTACCCTACTCTAACATATTTTGGAGTGGTCATATTAAATATGACCCCACCAAAGTCCAACACTTTTCCTACTGTGGCTCGGGTTTGAGTGGGAATAGTACATTTGATGCCTCCAATGTTCAGAAGGTTCCCTATTGGTGCCTAATTTAGGAGTGGAAATAGTGAATTTGCCCCCCCGGCAATCATTTTTTTATGTAATAGTTTTACTTGTTTTTGAATATCTATCTATCTATCTATCTATCTATCTATCTATCTATCTATCTATCTATCTATCTATCTATCTATCTATCTATCTATCTATCTATCTATCTATCTTCTTCATCATCATCATCATCAAATATCTTTATTCAGTTTCTTTTCTATTCATAAAAGTATACAAATGAATACAGACAAAATAAATATACATTAATAAGTACAATTCAGTTAGACTTTCCACAAACTCCTAAGATTCATCAAAGCTTTTAAAAAACTTGGTACATTAAAAATGATAAATTAATCGGACAACATCTATAAAAATATGAGAGCAGGTCAAACTTAAAAGAATCCCTTGTCCTTCAGTAAAGGGATAACAAAAGATCTTCTAGGCTCAATACAAAATCAACAAAACATCACAGAATGTAGTGTATCCTGCGGAGACACATTGTCTCAGCCGCAGCGACCCAAGGACCCAGGATCATAACATCCTCTGGGGAGAGCTGACAACAGATGCAAGAGATTTATCCTGAAGCTGGTAAGCAGAAAACGATCTCTATTGTTTTTAACAAGGACAAGATAGGGTTCCATTATCAGAGACGTAGTCAGCAACTTATACCCCTGACCGTGAGTTTCACCAATTCAGTCTCCTCTCTATACATAGATCTCGGTACAAAAAAGTTGTCATTTACCCACTTTCTCTCAGATTTGCATATGCTCCCAGGGATGTTAAAAAGCCCCCCTACCCCTCCCAAATGAAGGATAGAATCCTTAACATATTAAAGACAAGGGATTTTAAAAGCATGATCAAATATGAGAGAATCTTTCATAACCAGTCTTTTTAGACTAAGGGCCTGATTTCGAGTTTGGCAGTCTTGGAGCGGGCCGCCACACTAGTGCCTTGTACCAAGATTCCCAAACCTGTAGTCATTCTGCCTGACAGATTACGAGCTGCAATCCTGGTGGGCAGTCCTATGGTGGCAGTCCCATGGCGGTGCCTTTTTTAAGGCTCATAGGAGAGCCATAGAATGGCACTGCCCTAAAAGCGCCCCAGCTGATTACTGCACGGACAGAAATGTACAATGTTGTGCATTTCTGTCAGTGCAGGAACATGGGTTAAAAAATACAGAGGGGGCACACCATGTGTCCTCTGCAGCTGCACCATCCGGCATATTACAGCCTCACACCCCTGTACCTCTGCCACAGGATCAGGGATCCCTGGCTGTTTCTGCATTCCGATGATGGTCCTACCACCATAGTTGTAATACGGCAGGTAGACCACCAGTCTGGCAGTCCAGGGACCGCCACCACGGATTTGCCGAACTCGTAATTAGGCTTTAAGTTCCTCTGAGTTTGTGTAAAGTATTACTGGATTTTACTTACTAATATATATTTTATCTTGTATGTACTGTGAACATATCTACTTATGTTATGTTTCTTTGTTTTTATACTTTTAAGGTTTGCAAAGCAACCAAATACAAATATTTTATTCTATCTATCTATCTATCTATCTATCTATCTATCTATCTATCTATCTATCTATCTATCTATCTATCTATCTATCTATCTATCTATCTATCTATCTATCTATCTATCTATCTATCTATCTATCTATCTATCTATCTATGTGCAAAAACATACACTCATAAATTTGTGGAGAACTAGTCCTAATAAAAGTAGACAGGCCCCTCTTGATTCTCTAGAAAAGGGATATTCTAGGGTTGTTTTAGTCAAGAAAAGTTTTGGTTGGGGGATTCCACTACTGTGTCCTCAGGTGAAACAATGTTTCTGCCTCGTCACCATCATAACTAAGAATGTTATTATCAGCAATGGTTCTTTCTTGTTCTCAAATCAGCATCCAATTAGATTAACCTGAGATTATTCCCTTAAGTACCTCCGACTCAGGTACATCTCCTGCTTTGTTGAGACAAAAATTCTGCATTCTAATAAATATTCAAGAGCGAGATATGGCATCAGTGACAAGCAGATGAAGCACACGTTCGGATTGGGTGCACCAAGGCGGTGTCTTGTCTCCCAATCATCTTCCATATTTTCCTCATTGGCCTGCCTAAACACACTCACAAAGTGTTTCGCACTAGTCCTTTGTGTCCCCAGACAAGCTGAGGCCATGGCAGGGAGGCAGGGGATGTCTGACACCTCTGGGGTTTGGAAACCTCCAGAACCTTCTCCCTCATCAGAGTGAGCACCAGGTATAAAGATCGGACCTCAGACCCCAACTCTTCATTATACATCTGGGAGCTGGAAGACTCAGAAGAAGGACTGCTGTGCTGCATTGCTACAACAAGGACTGACACTCTGTTGCTCTGCTGCCTTGCTGCCCTCCTGCCTGAGTGAGAAGGACTGGATCTGCATCTTCAACCCAGGTACTTCAGAGTGATTTTAAGGGCTTGTTGACTAGCCTCCTGATCACAAGCCTCTGGGACAGAACAGGCTACCTCCATGCTGACCCTGGACTCTGCCAGTTGTGAATCCTGACATCCCAACTGGTGCCCCCCGTTCCTAGACCCTTGGAAGTGGCCCTGAAGGTTCTCTACCAGCCGAACTGTGAAACCGGCAGAACCAATGCATTGCGGCGCATTGCCCCACCAAAAACTCTGCATTGGAGCAGCTGTGCGGCGTATTGCCTCATCAAACTCTGCATCAGGACTGCTGCTTGATATATCCCGGGCAGGATTTCGCATCGCCACCCACAGCCTCCCAAAAACCACCACTATGCGCTTCATCCTCGACACAGATCTTCACATTTCAAGCCCAACGCTCACAGCATTCTTAAAGACAATGGAGGACTCTCCGTCACAAGCCCCGCAACCAGCCGGTGCGCATCGCAAGTCGATGCAGGACTCAATGGCATTTTCGATGACAATGCAGAACCTTGCACCACAGACTCACAGCTTCCTGGGACCACTGCTGCTCAACACATCACCACTCCAGGATGTTGCATCAATTCGGCTTTGTGAAGCATCCTCAATTAGGGATCTCACAATGCTCTGCAACCAGGAATGAAGGTACATTTATTCTGTGGGTCAACTAGGAGCTTTTTTCTGGCCTGTGCTCCATCATGGTCAGACTGAACTTGTGAGTTTGTCCCAGTCCGGCGCGACCAGATAACCGCAATTGGATCGATTTTTGGCTCTATGTTCACTTAAATCTTTAAAATTGCATATATCTGGTTCAACTGATTGGATTCTTGTCATTTGGGTCATTAATTATTTATTAAATGTTACTCTATTTTTCTAATTTGATGTGTAATTGTTCCTGTGTTGTGTTTCACTTTATTATTTTTTGTTGTACTATATAAATGCTTTACACATTGCCTCTTAGTTAAGGCTGCCTTTTGTGCCAAGTTACCAGAAGGTTAAGCACAGGTTAACTTTGGGTTTGCATATGACTTCACCCTGACAATGATTGAGGTTGTGCTTGAGAGGATTTCACTCCCCCTCAACCAGTAACCCAATGTCTTACACCGCCGATAGCAAAACCCCAAATAGGCACTCTAGGGAAACCCTGTTTACTATTTGCATACAGTGATCCTGTCTTGTTGCACTGGCTAATTGTTTATCATATGTTGTGAGCATCCTTGAGCCCTCCTGTGTCATCATGAGCCTCTTGATCAATATTAATATATGCATCCTCTTGATCAATAATAATATATGCAAAGAAAGAATGGCAGAAAGTGTGCGTTGACTCGCCGTATTGTTCTTCAAATAGAGAAACTGCTTTAGGGTCAGAATTTGAGTGCTTCAGCTTTTGCTTTAGTAGTAAATGTCCTCGGTCCAATCTCTCTCTGAAGACTTGTTTTGCAGGCACAACCTTCTTCTCAAGTTATATCAAGATCTCTTCAGGCTGTCTAATCTCTACCCTTGTAGTGTTAAATCTAGTTCTGGTGAAATGTATAGACCTCATCTTTGGCCCACTCTTAGCTCACCTTGCTAGATAAGCAACTGAAATTTATTTTTTTCGCAATCTACAACAGTAACACTAACGTTGGCCTGCCTGATTGTACTTGGGGTTAGGGCCACCTTGAACATTTTTGGGCTACAAACCCTTACTGCCTTTGTCTGTTATCTAATCTAGAGGGTGGGTTTACAGAAATTCACTAACAGAGTTGATTCTACCTATGTTTATGCCAAAGTCCCCTGGCATTTGTATATTAAAAGGAGCAGGTCCTTGTGCAGCTCCACTGTGCAGTTTTCCTGTCTATCTTGCCCACAGTCTGCTACCCTCTGCTGCCTGTCTAGCTGCTGCCCTCTGTTTGTGCCTCCTTTGCTAGTTTCTTGCTCTATTTTGCCTTTTCTGCTCATTTTTCACCTGTTTCACCTGTTTTGCCTTTTCTGCTTGTTTTTCTATCCTCTGTTTTGCCATTTATGCTTATTTTTCTGTCCTACATTTTGCCTTGTCTGCTCGTTTTCTGCCCTCTGTTTTGGCCTCTTCTGCTCTGTTTTTAATTTTATGCTCATTTTTCATCCTCTGTTTTGCCTTTTACTGCTAATTTTTGTGCCCTGTTTTGGCTATTCTGCTCGTTTTTCTGCCCTCTCGTTTGCCTTTTCTGCTTGTTTTTCTGCCTTCTGCTCTGTTTTGCCTTTTCTGCTCACTTGTTTTTCTGCCCTCTGTTTTGCCTTTTTCTGCTCGTTCCAGCCCTCTTCCTGCCTAATCCTCAAAATCTGGCTTTTCAATGGAGACCTCGCACCCCAGCACCCAGATACCCCCAGGGGTGACAGTGCTGCACTCTACAAATGCTAATTTTTTTATACCAACCTAAAGTGCCCATGGGTATGCCCAGCCCAAATTAACAAGCCACACTTCCCTTAGATAAAACAGATTGCTGGTATTCTCTTGTGTCTCAATCACTTCAATTTGTATCAGTCGCATAGCTAGTGCATTGGCCGTCCGTGGCGGTCCCTCAGCCTGCCACCCCGCGGCAGCCAGACTGAAGAGCGGGGGTAATGCTGGTGACATCGCAGTTTCGTTTGCCGGCCCGTGGTGAGTGATTTTAGAGTGGGGGGATGATGTCCAGCCGAGACTGCAGGAAAGAGGGGGGAGGCCGCCACACCCAAAACTCATGCCAACCAGGGCGGATTGCATTCCCTGCCCCCTTGCTACGCCACTGATTTGTATCTAGACCCAATTTAGCCATTTCTTATTATGAACTTAAAGTATTGCAGAGGTTCAACCATATGTTGAATCAATTTTCAGGACTGGTGCAAGGAACACCTAGGCCCTCCTTATTAGAGGTGCGTGGACCTGGATTGGTTATCCCACAATTGAAATGATCAAGCATTCAGAATTATCTAATATCGGGATAATATCATTCTAAGGTGTCAATTACTGGGATAAACTTGGTTTCTGAGGAATGGACATTTACAGTGCAATACACAAATGAAACCACGAATCGTGTGCCTATACATTGTTGTTTGTGCTCTATTTTGATTTGAAAATGTCTTTTTTTATGCATATAGATAGGTATGTGAGTGCAGCTTCTGGTGCTGTTTCGCCATGCAGGGACAGCTTACTGCCCAGTGGAATTTGATGTTGTCAAATACATTATGGGGTAGAATTAAATAATGTTTTGTAGTAAGAAATGAGGAGTTAAAATACTCTTCTATATTCAGGCGATATCCTGCTCTCTTCCAATGATGCAGCTAATGCAAACTATCACTCTTGTATTAATACTTTTTTGGTTGGATGATATTCCAGCTGAGAATGTGTGATTTTAATGTTTATGATGGTTATAATTATGGATGTTTCCAACGTTAATCTAAAATAATCTCATAATCATCCACAATTCAGCAACAGACCATAAAACATTACTTAACAATCTCTACCTCAAAATGTTGTCTGTGCCAGAAACCATGACACCAGCCAAATCGAGAAAACCAAGGTTGCTCTCTAAACCAAAATGGCTACCAAAGGCCAGAAAACCTACCTTGTTCACACATTATCTCGATCAGATAAAAATGATATTCTACTTATACCACTGAAAAGCCTTACACCGTTCCTACACCAATCAGTTCATTTCCTAGCACCAGTTAATGGTAGCCCCTTCCCCCCGGCACATGAAGCAGTGTGTTTAGCATCTGCACTCAGCTGTCCAATTGGTCCTCGGGTCGACATCTGAAATCCAGTTTCATGTGCCTCCACATGCATAGGGTGGTAACTATAGTGCTACTGCACTGTCTGAGTCTGTGGCGTAAGAATCAATTTTACTAACTGACAAATTTTACAGCCCACTCTTAGCAATGGCCATGTTTTTTTTCTCCTAATTTTACATGTAAATTTATAGAGCACAGCTTCATTCAAAGGGGTCTGTTGGCGACATTGACAGATAACTGATGTTTAGCACTTTCTAGATCAATAGTTCTAATGTTACCAACCTGGGAAGAATGAAAGAATTTGGGGCATATTATCAAGGATGGCGTTAACATTATCGCCGCTATAGCGGCAGAAAACTGCTGCTAAAGCGGCGATAATGGGCTTGATAATACGCCGTAGAGAATTCCCATAGAAGTCCATGTTCACAGCAGAACATGGGCTTCTATGGGAATCCACAAGCGGCAATAATCTTAACTCTGTTTCTTGATAATATGGCCCTCTGTGCGCCCGCTGGAATTAGAATCTATGAACATTCTCAAATTTGATTCAAGATCCGGGGGCCAAACACAAATCTCTGTAGCGATTTACTTTGTCCAACCAATCCAATCCCGGGTCGCAGCTCATCTGTTTCGTGATTGGAGGTTTGCACAACTACCCCTGGCATCACAAGCACAACCCCAAAACCTTTGCTGCAGTATCTCCTGCTGATGGGGGGCTCTTGTAAGGAAATACAGAGCTAGTCTTGTCTTGTCACTGCACTGTCTGTTCTGCTTATGTATTTTGCTGAGGTGTGGTACATCATGTGACAAACAAATAGCATCCTAAATATTGATGACAACAATATCTCCTCAAAGTAAATCTGCACTCAATGGACAATCATTTAGAAAATGATATTTAGGGTACAATATGTTTTTATTAACTGTGTTCAAATATACCGTCACTGGTGTACTATCTAACAGCTGATCTCTCATGCTGTTGCGATACTGGTAATATGTACATTTTTCATGTTTGCAACGTGGATCTGCACCAATTGCGAAACAAGGCAATGCCTTTAGTTCAAGGGTTAACCCATTTCTGGGCAGATAGACCTACACTGTAATGCAGGATGTGGACACCCTCGCTTGAATTGAATGACAACTGCACACACAATATGCATAATACATATTTATTTCGCCATTTCTAAATTAGCTCAGGTGGCCTTATGACCACTTCAGTGTACTTTTCCAGATATCCCTGGATTATCTTAATCAACAGATGACAGTGCATTGACTGTAAGGAAATGCCTCTTTTTACATCACCACCTCCAAAGTTTTGGACTGATGTTGCTGTTTTTTTTACCCTGAGAATGACCTGAGTCCTACTAACAAAACATAAGTGCCAGTGTTCTAACCCATTACAGAGTGCATGTTGAATTGGCTACCCCCAGTTGGCATAGTTATAAGTCCCTAGTATATGATACCAAGGGTAACTAGGGCATGTAAGTTGAAGTGTCCACCTAGGTCTGAAGCACTGGTTGTGCCATCCTGTCTGGGGCAAAGTACAAATAACTCCCAGCCTGCCATTGCAGTCTCTAGGAGCAGTTTTAAAACTGGTAGTTCGACTTTGTCATTTAAGCCAATGGCAAAGCCCCCATTCCCGTTAGCAATATACATAAGTCTCCTCTATGGAAAGCCTATAGAGCCATAGTTAGGGGGCTGTATATTATTAAGTAGGACCTAAAATTTCAATATGTCCTAACAGCAAAACTTCCTAATTGTTGTTTTTGCTGTGGATAAGTTAGTAGCCCCATTGGCTAACAAAGAGTTACCAGCTGACCTTTCAGTCAGGCTAACTTCTGTATGGAGCAATCAACAAGTAGGGAGGAGGGAATCAAGGTCCATTCAGTTCCCCATTACTATACACAATTAATCAGAAAGGAGAATGGACACTTGTAGCTTCATAACCATTGGTTATAATGGATCACCCTCATAAACGCTGTGATGTTACATGCGGTGTATATCTATTATCCGCCCCACATGCAGCGTTCTGGCATAATCATCGTGTGTCCAATAACGTGCTATATGCCAGCCTCGTCCTGAGGCAACCTCTGATCTGGGTAGCAGTGTCTCAGAGATAAAGGACACCCCCAGAGGGAATGTGAAAGAGGATCAAAGAAAAAATACCCCATAAAAAACAAGACCACTCCAAAGGAAACTTTAATATAAAAAGGAGAGGTGAAGTTATTAAAAATAAGTTTGATATGGTGGTAAATCAAGTTACTGGATCACCTTATATCTCATAAACGGTCAACATGTTTCTGCTCTTTCTGGCCCAGCCGGGTCTGTAGAGCATTCGTCAGGACATACAAGACAAAAGGTCAGTACTTACACCATTTGTGTAGTTCTCATTAAAGTGTATGAAATTTCAACACTTGATTCAATTTGTACTTTTGATTCCTAAAGTGGGGAAATAAAAAGTGAATGTACATCATATTGAGAGAGGTTTTGAAAATAACACTTATAACATTCTCTATATTAACAGGATTGAATAAAAAAGGGCGTCTCATTCTAAACGCTATGGACAGTGAAGAAGGAAGGAAATAGGGAAGGGTAGGTTGGGTCTTAGCTAGGAAACATTGGGAGCTTGGTTTCGAAAAAAAAAAATCATTGCTTTTGGTGGCTAAAACAAACAGTTATGGACACAGGGGTTAGGTAGTTATCCCTCAAAAGTCGGTCACTCATGTCTCACTAAAAGATAAATGTATTCTCATTGCATGGACATATAGACTCCAAATTTCTCATATATTCGTGACAAAAGTCGGTGTGAGGCTCTATATCCTAATGTACTAGTATGGGAACATACTCAAAAATACAGTGCTTGTAGATAGCCAGGTCAGTATTACGTTGTTGCTTAACTCTTCTCTCTCTATATCCATTGTAACCCATATAAATTCGTTTTGCTGTTAAGCGTTCTCACATTCGCTAAATACTAGATTAAAATTGTAATAGATTAATCATTAAGCGATACTATTCACCAATGGTACATTCAACCTCTTTGGGCAGACATGAAGAGTATTTGCTTTGGGTGTCATGTCAGTTATTGCTTACAGGAAAGCAACTTGCTGTTTGTTAAAAAACGAGGGCGATTTACCTTAATAGAAGGTTCACAGTCGTCAACAGGGTGCGAGGGTGTTAATAACCCGAGCTGTGATGGAACAGACATGTAAAGGGAAAACCGTAAATAACGGGTACTCGGTACCTTACTCGAACGTAGTCTCGCAATGTCTCTCTACGCCACCATTCTTACCCGCGTGCTGGAACGGTCTCCACCTCCTGTGCTGGCTCTGCCCCTGGATAGTAGGAGGCCGCTCCCTCTGCCTATTTGTGAGAACATCGTGATAGAAATAGGACTGGATACGTCCTCCACATTCAAACTGCTAAAGCTTTATGCGTGTAAATAGGCTTCCATAGATGTTGTTTGGCAAAGTACCAGGAAAGTATAGCTTCGTGTGAAGATGATTTATGATCTGATCTGTTGTGATTTTGATTATTAAGTCTAACACAAATATTCATAAACCCCGAAATTATTACACCCAGTATCGTTACGAAAGGGCGGTTTTACATGGGTAAAAAAAGTTGTTATTGGCAACTGCATAAATCTATCAAGAATAAAGGGGCCAGTTTAAATAGAATACATCACAAACAACATTGGAACAAAGATTACATTAAAAAAATGAGAAAATATAGAAAAAACCAATCCAAGGGGGAATTATAAGCAAATGAATGGCTCTTAAACAAATCAATACTGGACCAGCCGGTCCTAGTATAGTGAAGATGACATTTTATTCCACCCTATGAAAGTGCCGACGCGTTTCGAGATCAGGCACAATGTCGCTGATCTCTCATCACGGCTGTTTTATTCTTTGTATCTGCAAGATGCAAAGAAAATATTTTACTCATCACTTCTCAAAACCAAACTTCTTTTAAGGCAATGGGCTGAGAAAGAAAATTGCTACATACCAAACTTGTTTGTAAGTGGAGCAGGGCATTAAGGGGTAAGAGGGTTTCAAACCAAACGCTTATAATTCCCCCTTGGATTGGTTTTTTCTATATTTTTCTCATTTTTTGAATGTAATGTTTGTTCTAATGCTGTTTGTGATGTATTCTTAGTTTTTTGTAATGTTTGATGCAAGAAATTTTCTTTTTGGCAATGTGTAAAGAATTTGTTTTTCATGTATGTACAAAGTATTTATGGCTGTGTAAATATTTAATGTATTGTTGTTTTCTGTCATATAGCTTGTCATAACTTGAAAAAGATAAAAAAAATTGACACTAAGTAAAGTGTCGAGGGTGATCATAATAAATTGATCTTTTCCCTCTTAATAAGCTTGTGGAGATTTTGTGGTTCGGGCAATTTGTGTTATATATTCTATTAGGGTCTAGCCCCCACCACGAGTTTATGGACCGATCCCCTTTTGTTTATACAAAGAGCAATGAATAGCAGGGACCGAACGCTGCAGCACCCCAGGAATGAGCTCAGGTGACAACCCGAGATAACATAGAAGGAAGGGGGAGGGAGGATTGTAAAAAAAGTGAGGTGACAGCTTAAGTTATAATTGTCACTTTTTTCAGATATACCAGATAGATATTCGTTTCGTTTTTAAATGGGTGCTTAGGAGTTGTATTTTAATACAAATTCAAATCTGCTGTATTTCTTGAAGTAATTGGTTTAGTTATTGATGAGCCAGTTTAAAACGCTGCCCTGCAGAATTTACAGGGCGTGGCGGAGCTTGCGTGCACACAGTCACACACACATGCACACGCACACACACATACACACACTTTCACAGCTTGAAATTTTTTTGTACTGCTTTTATTTATTAGAAAAAATATTTACAAAATACAGGCCTCAACATTAAGCGTGCTCTATCAACACAAACAATGAAATACAGGACAACAAATTACAGGCCAGGTGGCAAATTGAGGGTATGGGTACATCATGGAGGGGAGAAGAGAAGGCAAGTAAGGGAAAAAACAATGACAACATTTAAGAGACTTGTGGAGAAAGTAAGTGAGAGGTGGCAGTAAGAGGGGCAAAACCAGGGAGAGAAGGTTAGAGGCTGGGTAGAAATGAGAGGTTAATCGTGAAAGGAGAGTAGACGTGGATGCAAAGACAGTGAACCAGAAGGAGACAGGAAGAGCCTGGCCTTAGGGCAAAGGGCTGAAGCAGTGCTTTAAATGGGCCGGTACGCACAGGTTCTGAGTACTGGCACTTCTTATTTTTATCACTGCAACACTGACCCTTCGCCACTACGTAGGAGAGTACCAGTACTCATGAAAGGTAAGCTCATTGGCTGCTAGTACTGGTAAGCACTAGGCTGTCAAAGAAGAAGCTCTCTCTGACAGCCAAGACGCTTCTGTAGTCCTTAGCTCAGCTGCTTTTCTGTACCTCTGCTTATTTCTTTGTGTGTATGCACACTTGAGGATATATAGCATGGCCTCAAACAACAACAAATAACGGTATGACATTAAGAAGTTGCAAATATTACAAAACAAGGAAATTTTTAACATATTACCCTGTTTGCCTTTCACTTTGTGCAATGATGTAACCTGTTTTGTTAACATAAATGCATTTCTGTTGTGTTTTGATATGTGCTGCAACCGGTATAGAAGTTAATATGTATCATCATAAGTTGACCTTAGCCCCGCCCATAGCCCCTCCCACTTGCCACACCTCTAGGTTATTGTAATGAGTACCTGCACTTATTTTTTCCCATTTAAAGCACTGGTGATTGTCATATTGAGCTGAGTGCTGTCAGGGAAGGGCCATCGTGGTGTGCATCACTGAATGTGTGGTGTGGTGATCGTATCCATACGGTAACAGTAGAGACGATTTCGTAGTCCAAATGCCACATCGATTGGGGAAACACAATAAGCACTCTATCTGAATGGCCCTGATGATCTCAGATCATGAGGCTAATGAGAGACTAGGTCTCTGTGTGGGGAGAGTTTGGTGAGGCGGAGGACACCATCTTAGATTGAAATGCCACCATAGGCCTCCGGGGTAAAAAGATCGATTTGCGTCTCGCACAGATCTTCTATGGTGCCGGCAGAGTGCTGTAGTTGTCTAGATTGCAGGGGAGTCGGACAGGATGGGTGATTTGGAGCGAGAAACTGGTGGATGGAGCGCAAAGCCTGCAATATAGGCAACCATTTCACTCTGGCTCAAGCCACGTACAAAACAGTTCTTCTAAAATGGAAATGCACCTCAGTAGTCCCATTCAAGAAATGGTGGAACATCTTATGCTCCACCAGAAGCACCAACAACATTGTGTATAAAAATGTCCACAACTCCACTCACTCGTGCAGCCTATGGAACACCCTAGACCGTTATCTCCAAAATGTGGACCCTCCATAGTGGACCTTCCACCAGGGGAAACATCATTTCCCCTTGTCCTTATATATGGGTTAACTCCACCCTTGTACCTTTCACGCCTTGTAGGCCTACCTTCACCCAACACAACCAACCATTCTGTTATAAGAGGGTCAACTCCTCTGTCCCTCCCCAACCCCTTCCATTATCTTACTATCTCTTTGCTTTACTCTCTTTCTCTTATTGCCTTATTTTGTTTTACTTTATGGTTTAGACTCGTGCACACTCTGATATGTATTTCGTTTACCAGTTTCTAAGGCTTCTTCTTCACCTCTCCCAGTGGAAACTATTCCATTATTAGTTCCATCATTGCCATCCCTACTTCAATCGGTTTTATCCACACTATGTGTGGGAGGGTATACTCAGACGTGAGTCCCTTGCTCATTGCACCATCAGGATTCAAGCAAACCGGGCCGAAGAAGGCTGTAATGCCAGAAACCGGTCCCCGGGAGCTTGTTTCCTTCCCAGTATAAGAATTGGTTTGGTAGTTTGGTTTGCCCTGTTCCCATCATGCACTGGGACAGGAACAGACTAATTTGCATATAGCCAGGTTCTGAGCTGGGATGGTGCCGTGAGCTAAAAAACGGCGATGGATTAAAACCATGATCTCTTGACTTGGTAAGAGTATTCTGCATCATTCAGAAACTCTGTCCATCACCACCCCCCTTTTCCAAAATTGGTTTTATCCACACTATGTGTGGGAGGGTATACTCAGACGTGAGTCCCTTGCTTATTGCACCATCAGGATTCAAGCAAACCGGGCCGAAGAAGGCTGTGATGCCAGAAACCGGTCCCCGGGAGCTTGTTTCCTTCCCAGTATAAGAATTGGTTTGGTAGTTTGGTTTGCCCTGTTCCCATCATGCACTGGGACAGGAACAGACTAATTTGCATATAGCCAGGTTATGAGCTGGGATGGTGCAGTGAGCTAAAAAACGGTGATGGATTAAAACCATGATCTCTTGACTTGGTAAGAGTATTCTGCATCATTCAGAAACTCTGTCCATCACCACCCCCCTTTTCCAAAATCCATCCCTACTTCATATACTGAACTTTACACATGTTGTTTGTAAATTAGCCTATATTTTACAATGGAGTCTGCATACCTGCTCTACTTTGTATCAGTACTTTTTGTTATTCTTTTTTTGTATCTTATGAAAATAAAAATTGTTTGGGAAAAAAAGTTCACACAACCATACCATCTAGTACACCACAATCGTCACAAAGACTATAAGACACCTTATGATTTCTGCCAGGAGGCCTTTGAGGATATAACATCTAAAACAAAGAGCGGTCCTTGCAAAACTACATAACATGTATATATATTTGGAGACTACCAAACAAAATCTAATCTGGATTTTTCAGCAGACTGTGCACACATAATCATATATCTGAAATGCGGGGAAACAGAGCAGATACAGAATGCAGTTCCAGTCCACTTCAAGTAAACTGCTCAAGCAGGACTCGTTGAGAAAAGTGTAATAATGTTCTTGTTCCTTTGTTTTAACTTCAACCAAAAGCATTCCCCATATATTGCTGTAATGCAATCTTTTAAAATGCCTTTCATTCATGGTGTGTGGTTTTCCTTTCTTCATTTGACAGCCCCATCTTTTATGTGAGCTATAATTTGGAGAACTCCTTTTATGAGACTTTTCAACGAAAGCCTGCAGCAAAGCTTATATTAGGAACCCATAGCAATAGTTGATTATTGTAGAAATTGCTGTAGAAATGAAGGTCAAAGTTAATAGCAAATGATAGACCTGGAGTTGCATTACTTTTATTTACGCATTGATACTACGTTTTCCACTGTTTTCGCGGGTACAGTCCTTTTCCTTTTTCAAATAAAATTGTACCTTTTGTATTTTCATTTTTTATTGGTGCTTACTTTGAACTATTTTTTCACACTTATGCTTCCTATGAGTAGAAGGATCACGGAATCCAGGCAATACTGTGACAGAAAAGGGGTTGATCGTGGTAATACCAAGATCTGTAAAGGTCATATCTAGGCCTAGGCGCAGTCCGTGGAGTTCCGCGTAGTGGAACCCTGCGAAGTGACCAAAAAACTCTGCCGTGCTAAACGGAGTTCCGCAAGTTGCGAAGTGCTTTACGTCGTGCCGTTTGTGCTGATTTTTAGTGCCAGGTGTTTGTCTCGCGCTGTAAAATCAACGCGAATGGTACCACGTGCAGTGCACCGGGGCCCGGCTGCTTCTCTCTGCCACTCAAGTATATGTGGAGCAGAGTTTTTCAGGATGTGTGCACTACATGGAGAGCGGAATGGGAAAAAATCCACAAACTGCTAAAGCAGAGCCAAATTTCATGCCCAGACCTAGTCATATCCACCAAAATAAGTGCTGGTCCTCAAAAATAAGTATCGGTGGCCCCCATTGGCTACCGTCATCTCAAATTAAGCACTGCTGTAATCGTGATTTTATTGTGGATTTGGAATTTAATAGGACATACCATGCAGAAACCGTGTTTTCACGTGATTTTATTATTTTATTTGTTTCAAATATGCAGAGTGCCCAAGTAGTGAAGTGGTATAAGCCTATTTGGATGCAGAAATACAAATTTTCTCTAAGGCCTCATTACGTGTGCTGCAGTATTTTTGGAGGTAATTTTCAAGGTGCTGTATTTACCGGGTTGACATTTTACCTCTCCATTCCAATTTCTTCACCTCTGAAAAGAGAATAAAACAACAATTAGGACTAACAAGTTCGGAACTTTATGAATATTTACCTTCACTTGTGTGCGGAAAACATGTGGTATTTCCACAATACTTGTAATGCAAATCAGGACCTGCTGGAGCACTCAGGATGAGACCAGGGCTTTAAAAATCATGTCACCTTGCTTGGAGATCCACTCACCAGATATTTAAATTCCCTTTTGCACACAAACCTCTCTAACTGAGTGCTTGATTGCATTTCTGGTCTGTTTTGCATTATTGGGGTCGTTTACCTAAGGCTACTCTGCCAGTTTTATAGACTATTTTAGCAATCATCGTCCTTAAAGTTGGCACTTGTACTGTATTGAGAAGCTTTTAGGAGAAGGAAAAGAGCAATATTGGAAGAGAAGCGAGCACATCTTAAACTATCGATTTGCTGTGAAAGCCTAATTTCTTTCTTTGGCTGTGAAAGCTCCAGCTAGATCCTCACTGTGGCATCCGAAGCCAGAAAGAGAAGAGAGATTATGAGAGAGTGAGTCAGAGAGCGCGAGAGAGAGAAATATTCAGGGAGAGGGGAGAGGAGCCAGAGAAGCAAAGAACTAGACAGATAGACATGTTGGCATTAGGCATGCGCAGTTTGGGCACCCACGGCCACAGCTCAACACCATGGACCTGCACCAATTTACCATGAAATATAGCTCTTTTCCTTTTCTTTCTCCATCAGCTGTGAGGCCTGTGAGGAAGAGAACAAAGGACTCTCTCCTCTGGACATCACAAAGCCAGATCTTGCCTACGACGCCCAGGAGAGAAGGCTTCCCTCCCTTGGACCGCACAGCTCTAAACTATGGCTGGGGCTTCCCTGGACCTAACAGTACTTGGTTAACGCTTGGGGCCTCAGGTAACTAGACTGTCAACCCTGGACCTAAAAGCACTAGCTCTTGGCTGAGAGACCCAGTGTAAGGTCCCCCTCCCCTGTGCCTTGCAGCGCTATACCATGGATCCCTCCCCTCCCCTGAGCCTGACAATGCCATGTAATTTAAGCGAGACTCAGGGAAGAAGACATTCACCCCCTATGTCTTGTAGCACTAGCCCACAGCTGCAAGGGCCACTGTAGGGGCCCTGCTCTCCTGAGCCTCAATAGGATGCAAGAGAAAGGCTATGATGCCTAGTGGAGGACACCCCCCCATCGCGGGCATCAAAATAGTGTCTCTGTGTCTCACAGCACTGTCATAGCTGCAAGACCAAGGTTAGTGGTTCCTTTTTCCCTGGGCCTCACATTACTAGACCATGCCTGCAAGGCCCAGGGGGGTGGGACCAGGGAAGGGTTGCCTCCTCCACAGGGCCTTGCAGCGCTATATCATAGCTTTGAGGCACTGGGAGTGGGGCCCTCTGCCCTGGGCCTTGCAGCAGTAGACTTTGAGTCTGAGGGGAGAGTGCCTCTTCATCTGGGTTTCACAGTGCCAGACCATGGCTGTGAAGCTCAGGGGCATAGGCCCCCCTTTCTGGGGGCCTGCTGTCAGTATGCCATATTATGTGCATTGGCACATGTTAGGGGCATAACCATCAATAGTGCAGGAGGTGTAGTGGCACCAGACTCCAATGGTATTAGGTCCCAATGAATTCAACTTCAGTCTGTGCTCTACTGTGCAGCCAGTATCTGGGGGTACAAAGTAAAAACACCATGCATCCCTGTTCACTGACTGCACAGTAAAATACAGACAACATTTAGGTGCTTTGGACACCTAATACCCCTGGGTCCTGGTGTCACTGCATTGCGCTGCCATGCATTCATTACTTTGTGTTAGGAGGGTGTTCTATGGGTGGTGCACGTTTCCATGCATCCACTCATATATCGTGATGCAAACCATAATTAGAAAGAGATCTAGACATGGGTTAGCAACAAAATGATGTGCCTGCCCGAGGTTAGTGTACCATGGAGAAATATCTTTATTTCTTAAAGTAATTCCCTCTTTGTATCATACAAAGAAGAAACAACCTCAAAGGATAGTTTTTGTGCAGGAAAGTGCTGCCTATACAAAAACTACCCTGACCACCACGCAGATGCCCTTGCACCATGGCACAAGGGTGCGTATGTTGGTGCTAGGCAGGGCAAAGTGCGCCTGCACATGGAGAGAACAGAACTGTGCCATTTCTCTGAATTTATGGTGCAGTTTTGTTCGCTCTAGGTGATGCATCGTAGCACAGCATCCTTGCTTGCTGTGCTGTGTTGCAGCACTTCTTTGTAAATATGCAACCTACAGTCTGAAACAGATAATAAATCTGGTGCTTGATTCCCGAAGCAACACGTAATGTAACTATACTGGTTGCTAAAGGCCCTGAACTCAAGTTATAGGCTGAGGCGCATGTGAGGGCGTATACCGAGGGAGAGGGCCTTTAACAACCGATATAGCCCAAGGCAGAAGGGCTATAAGGCTATTAGACATTCCACCCACGGAGGGTAGAATTTTCTAAATTAAAGAGGGAGAAACAGAAAGACAAACACTGGTATGTTGGAGCAGAAGGCTAATACCAGCCATTATAAGCCCAGAGCTACTCCATTGTCTTCAATGGATCTTCCAACATTCCGACATTCTAATATAGCCTTATAGCCTGCCTTAGCGGGTTATACCGGCTATTAAAGGGCCGCTCCAGCGTTAAAGGCTCGGGCCGAAGGCGGCGGCCTTTAACAAGGGAGCGGGCCTTTAATAGCTGGTATAGCCCAGCTACAAAGGGCTATAAGCCTATTAGAACATTATGCCACTAGATGGCAGAATGTTCTAACAAATTGAACAAAGGACTCTCGGAGCCCGAGGGGATTGAAATCACCTCGAACTCAGAGAGGCTTTTGTTTAAACAACATTGGAATGTTGCTCTCCGGGCTTTTACCAGCCCATAGAAGCACGGAGCACTCCATTGTCTGCAATGGAGTGCTCCACATTCCAATGTTCTAATATTGCCTATACCGGCCATTAAAGGCTCTCTTCAGCATTAAAAGCCGAGGCGAAGGCGAGGGCCTTGAACAAGGAAGCAGGACCTTAATGTCCGGTATAGCCCAGCTACGAAGGGCTCTAAGGCTAATAGAACATTCAGCCACTAGAGGGCAGAATGTTCTAACAAATATAACCAAGTCCTCTCCAGCCCGAGGGGGTTTATAACCCCTCGAGCTCCGAGAGGCCTTTGTTCACAGCAATAGCTGTGAACAAGCACAACGTGGAATGTTGCTCTGCTGGCTTTTACCGGCCTGTTCAATCCCGGAGCACTTTATTGCACACAATGGAGTGCTCCAGATTCCAATGTTCTAATGACACTTCTACCCTCATTATGATTGGGAAGGAAAATTCTTAGTACAAGTGTCAGAATTATTAGATATGCACGTTTTAGGTGCAAAAAAGTGCTAGCCCTTCCCCCTCCCTTAAGAGTTCAAACTGGTTAACATTTAATAATGGAAAAGCGACATGCTAGTTTCAATGCTGTAAGCATACTTTGCATGTTCTTCTCTGTTTTCATGAAACAAACCCACTTAAGAGTTACTGTTTACCGCACCCGATAAATTCTGAACCGTAGGATGTTGGATTTCATTGGGTTCATTAAATACTGAAGACTCTCTGAGGCACTTGCGATCAGTGCTCTAGACACAGAAATTGCAGCATTTGCAAATGCAAATGTATTTCTGTTAGTCACAGACATGAATCTCCACTTGTAAATTAATTTCACTCATACCTAAAATAACACAAATAGAATATCATATTAGATATTCCTACATTTCCTCACAAGTGTGTGCCATGCGAGTTCAAGGGTGTTTACATCAGTAAAATATGGAAAACACAGAAGGAAAGTATTTTCAGGATGCTAAAGAGGAGATCACACCCTGTCAAATTGGTTGGGGTGTTGAGGAAAGAATTTATCCACAGAGAAAAAGTTTTAAATGGGAAAAAAAGTAGTCAAGTGCAAAGTCACTCAAGGATTACATATTCCCCATCAGAAATATACTCAGGTTGACTTTCCAAATAACCATGCATGAGAGTGCTCCTGTGAAACTGTGACCCTCACAGATTGGTGTCAAATCCCCCAAAAATCTGAAATGTATTCCAATGATAGACTAACTATGGATGGAGCAAATTTCAGAATTTGGATCTTGCTGTATATATTTTTGCGTTGTCCTTCCGCTTGCGATTTAGATCGAAACATGCTCCTGATCACAGTCTAGTGTGCTGCACAGAACCGCAGAATGTGCAACCTATTGACGCCGAACCTTACAGACAGTGCCTGGGATGGTCCTCCAACTCTTATTCACATGTGTCACCTCCCTGTCAGCTTAGGGTTTGATATCCTGTCCCAAAGACTCAGCATCCACAGCACTTAGCATCTAGCCAACCATGTCCCTGATGAGTCTGGCCAGAGCTCTCTGAAGTAGTTGTATCGACCTTAAGAGATGAAATTACTGTGAAAGAATAATAAGACGCCTAGAGAAGGGTCCGCGGGACCGGTAACTGACAGCAATGGCCGCCGCTTAGCAATAATATGGAGCTAGTGGCAGCAATATTTCTCAGCCTCTGACAAGTGGGACTGCAAGATCAACGACCGGTCCATTATGACCCCGATGAAATTGCCTACATTCGTAAGAGCCCACTACTTAGCTCTTCAAATTGGATTGGACCCCAAAGATTCTCAAACGCTCTACCTCTAACCTCCCTCGCGCCAGCGTTTCATGCCTTATTCATGACCTCAGCCCAGGAGAGCTGTTGGTAACAGCAATATGAGAGAGCAATGAAGGTTATATATTTTGAGCCGCTCAGTAGATAGAGTAGGAGAGATGATCCTGTCCCCACGGGAACAGCCATACCACTGTCATCTTTCAATGGGACCAGCTCGCGCGGTGTGCTCTGCAAGTGTCTTTAGCACCAGGGTAGCAATATCTTGAACTGAAAACAGTTACTGGCCCTTCACGGCAGCAAAATAATAGCCAGAAGTTAGTAATAATATTTTAGTGGGGGAACAGTAGGAATTTTTTGATTTTTTTTATTCCAAATTCGCATGATTTAGTAACTTTAAAATACTCGTTTTTCCAATAAGGTATCCTTCCGTGAACACACAATCTGCACGATTTAAATATTTATGTTCTAAATATATCATCACATAAAATAAGTACTATGTCTGACCTATGTTGTTTTCCTATCAGTTCCTTACATCGATGGCATACACCTTTTTCCTCTTGTTCCTCAGAACACTTGCTTGTTTTTAATTTTCCTTTATGTGTGAATATACTTTACTTCGTCCCGGAAAAATGCAAGATTTGATTCATAAAAATGGCTCCCAAACAGGCAATTGTCATTAGCTCTTTTCAGAGAACTAGAAATGACAACCACAGTCATTTGCAACATGTAAAGACAGTGGCAATGGATGAGTACTGTACATGGTGTGTGTTTGGCACTCAAGTCCCCATCTGAGTTCGTTTGATGGACTGCTGTCTCTCTGGTCTCATTAGCGAATAATGAGTTGCATTAAAATGAGCTTTTATAGCTATGCCACTGTGGCCATTCTGTGTTTGTGTTACATTTAGGGAATCTGCCAAAAATGTGTTGCCCAGAACGCACCTCATTTATCTGCCAGATAAATTAACTGGTGGACAGCACCACAAAGGACGCCAGGATATTCCCAGTCTGGAAATTAAAAATGCAAAAAAGAAAAAAAACACTCCCAGGCCAGGGAACAACCTCTCCATACATAAAAGAATGTTCCAGACATTTGCAGTCAGAAAGAAGACCACCGACATACATCCAGCTTCATTGTAAACAATGCTGGATCATAATTCAGATCCCTCGCTATTGCTCACGGTTCTGTTGCTCAACTCTAAAATATTATGGGCCTCATTTATGAAAAGTGTCTAATCGCTGCTGCAAAACAGCGATGCAACACTTTTCAGTGCACCCTCCAAGCGACACTATGGATGCACCGTATTTTCCGTACGGTGTTTCATGTTGCAAGGATTGATAGATACGATAGCTAGCCTGACGTATCTGTTGGCGCAAAAATGGTGCATTGTTGGAGTGTGTCTGGAAACAGACGCAACTCTGGCAATGTGTCATTTCACATGGGGCAAGCCCCATGTGAAAAGGCCTGCATCACCCCTTACACCTGCTTCATGCAGGCGTAAGAATTTGACCCAGTGAGGACTTAGAAGTGTCACAGTGAAATACACTGCGACACTTCTACGAGCCTTTTCTGCGCCAGAACGCCCACTCTGCATACACGATACCTGCCACAGGTATAATGTAGCACATGGGTTTACAAAGTGACGCATCTGCCTAGATGCATCACTTTGTAAGTATGGTGCAGTGTGGCGCATTGTTTATGCCGCCGCAGCGTCAAAAAAGGTGAAGCAGTGGCGGCATAAGGGCCTTATAAATAAGGCCCAATGTGACCATAATATTGTGGTCAAAATTAGGTTTGCTTTTGCATAATTACTTGAAATTTCAGAACAATTACACAAAACTATACCATATTAGGCAAAGTGCAAAACCAACATTTTGCACTATATTTTACCATTCTGGATGTGGGGACACATAATGCAATAAAAAAGCGGAAAAAAACAAGTGCAACAAACTGCAGCCGTTTGTGTTCTTGTCATTCACTATGTTTCTATGCAGGCACTTACCTTTTGTCCTCAAACTGTGGCATAATAGCGAAATTATGCTAGACAATGCAGGAGTAACAGAAATTACATCCGAGCCTAGTCAAAAACTTGATTGAAACTATCATGGGCAAAAATATTGAAGGTAAGTAAATCATTTTTTAATATTTTTACAATAGCATCAAACTTTAAAATGTATTTTACTATGCAAATGTTTTCTATTATGTTGTTTTATTGCATTCTATTATGTGTTTATTTAATTGTTGATGTCATTATTATATGCATTTCTAATTATTATTAAATGCAAATATATTATTGCATAATTTCTTGTGATTGTTGAGTTTATTGGGGAGTGGGTGACAAGTCTGGGTGACAAGTCTTTTTTAAGATATATATTAATTAATTTTAAATAAGTTGTTTCTTTTTGGCATTTATTTACATGGTTAATAAAGTTTTTCATTGTTTATTACATTTTTAATTCTGGCAGTGGAGTTTGTTGGGCTAGGGTTATCACTGTTTTAAAACTATCTAATAATTAATGTTAACCACTTAAAGCTTTCATTGTAATTTTTTAGACGTTCAATTCATTTCCTAAATTAGTTAATACAGTATAACTTCGGGGTGTGGAGAGGTTTTCTGGATTGGGTGGGTAGTGTTAAAAAAATAAATATATGTATGTATATATATATATATATATATATATATATATATATGAAAAAACGAAGGTTGCCCTCTGTGGAAAGGCCGCACCCGGGGAGCTTACACCTCCTTCGTGAGGACAGCCGTTGAGCCAGCCTCCCCCTCCAAACAAGCGCCAAACATGTTTCGGACAGCAAAGTCCTTAATCACTGGCAAAATGAAGGACGGACAACAGCCAGTATTGGGACAAGCCTCTTTATTTGAATAAGGTCCCGCCCCAGTGGGCGTTGAGGTCTCGCCTGGTGGGCGTGTGCAATGTTGCACGCTGGTTAATGTAGTCCCGCTACAAATATCAATCCAAGTGGGTGCTGCTGGACGCCCTTCATTAAAAACAATGTTCACCCCAGTGGGTTTGATGAAGGTTAAAGCATGGCTCTTCCGCCTGTAACAGAGTCACTCACAGTTGGGTACTCCTCGGCCCAGTCGAGTCTCCATGTGCGAAAACCCTGGATCCGCTGTATCAGCGCCGGGGCCTCTCTGCGACCGAGCAGGCCGCTAAACATGAAAAAACGAAGGTTGCCCTCTGTGGAAAGGCCGCACCCGGGGAGCTTACACCTCCTTCGTGAGGACAGCCGTTGAGCCAGCCTCCCCCTCCAAACAAGCGCCAAACATGTTTCGGACAGCAAAGTCCTTGATCACTGGCAAAATGAAGGACGGACAACAGCCAGTATTGGGACAAGCCTCTTTATTTGAATAAGGTCCCGCCCCAGTGGGCGTTGAGGTCTCGCCTGGTGGGCGTGTGCAATGTTGCACGCTGGTTAATGTAGTCCCGCTACAAATATCAATCCAAGTGGGTGCTGCTGGACGCCCTTCATTAAAAACAATGTTCACCCCAGTGGGTTTGATGAAGGTTAAAGCATGGCTCTTCCGCCTGTAACAGAGTCACTCACAGTTGGGTACTCCTCGGCCCAGTCGGGTCTCCATGTGCGAAAACCCTGGATCCGCTGTATCAGCGCCGGGGCCTCTCCGCGACCGAGCAGGCCGCTAAACATGAAAAAACGAAGGTTGCCCTCTGTGGAAAGGCCGCACCCGGGGAGCTTACACCTCCTTCGTGAGGACAGCCGTTGAGCCAGCCTCCCCCTCCAAACAAGCGCCAAACATGTTTCGGACAGCAAAGTCCTTGATCACTGGCAAAATGTAGGACGGACAACAGCCAGTATTGGGACAAGCCTCTTTATTTGAATAAGGTCCCGCCCCAGTGGGCGTTGACGTCTCGCCTGGTGGGCGTGTGCAATGTTGCACGCTGGTTAATGTAGTCCCGCTACAAATATCAATCCAAGTGGGTGCTGCTGGACGCCCTTTATTAAAAACAATGTTCACCCCAGTGGGTTTGATGAAGGTTAAAGCATGGCTCTTCCGCCTGTAACAGAGTCACTCACAGTTGGGTACTCCTCGGCCCAGTCGGGTCTCCATGTGCGAAAACCCTGGATCCGCTGTATCAGCGCCGGGGCCTCTCCGCGACCGAGCAGGCCGCTAAACATGAAAAAACGAAGGTTGCCCTCTGTGGAAAGGCCGCACCCGGGGAGCTTACACCTCCTTCGTGAGGACAGCCGTTGAGCCAGCCTCCCCCTCCAAACAAGTGCCAAACATGTTTCGGACAGCAAAGTCCTTGATCACTGGCAAAAAGAAGGACGGACAACAGCCAGTATTGGGACAAGCCTCTTTATTTGAATAAGGTCCCGCCCCAGTGGGCGTTGAGGTCTCGCCTGGTGGGCGTGTGCAATGTTGCACGCTGGTTAATGTAGTCCCGCTACAAATATCAATCCAAGTGGGTGCTGCTGGACGCCCTTCATTAAAAACAATGTTCACCCCAGTGGGTTTGATGAAGGTTAAAGCATGGCTCTTCCGCCTGTAACAGAGTCACTCACAGTTGGGTACTCCTCGGCCCAGTCGGGTCTCCATGTGCGAAAACCCTGGATCCGCTGTATCAGCGCCGGGGCCTCTCCGCGACCGAGCAGGCCGCTAAACATGAAAAAACGAAGGTTGCCCTCTGTGGAAAGGCCGCACCCGGGGAGCTTACACCTCCTTCGTGAGGACAGCCGTTGAGCCAGCCTCCCCCTCCAAACAAGCGCCAAACATGTTTCGGACAGCAAAGTCCTTGATCACTGGCAAAATGAAGGACGGACAACAGCCAGTATTGGGACAAGCCTCTTTATTTGAATAAGGTCCCGCCCCAGTGGGCGTTGAGGTCTCGCCTGGTGGGCGTGTGCAATGTTGCACGCTGGTTAATGTAGTCCCGCTACAAATATCAATCCAAGTGGGTGCTGCTGGACGCCCTTCATTAAAAACAATGTTCACCCCAGTGGGTTTGATGAAGGTTAAAGCATGGCTCTTCCGCCTGTAACAGAGTCACTCACAGTTGGGTACTCCTCGGCCCAGTCGGGTCTCCATGTGCGAAAACCCTGGATCCGCTGTATCAGCGCCGGGGCCTCTCCGCGACCGAGCAGGCCGCTAAACATGAAAAAACGAAGGTTGCCCTCTGTGGAAAGGCCGCACCCGGGGAGCTTACACCTCCTTCGTGAGGACAGCCGTTGAGCCAGCCTCCCCCTCCAAACAAGCGCCAAACATGTTTCGGACAGCAAAGTCCTTGATCACTGGCAAAATGAAGGACGGACAACAGCCAGTATTGGGACAAGCCTCTTTATTTGAATAAGGTCCCGCCCCAGTGGGCGTTGAGGTCTCGCCTGGTGGGCGTGTGCAATGTTGCACGCTGGTTAATGTAGTCCCGCTACAAATATCAATCCAAGTGGGTGCTGCTGGACGCCCTTCATTAAAAACAATGTTCACCCCAGTGGGTTTGATGAAGGTTAAAGCATGGCTCTTCCGCCTGTAACAGAGTCACTCACAGTTGGGTACTCCTCGGCCCAGTCGGGTCTCCATGTGCGAAAACCCTGGATCCGCTGTATCAGCGCCGGGGCCTCTCCGCGACCGAGCAGGCCGCTAAACATGAAAAAACGAAGGTTGCCCTCTGTGGAAAGGCCGCACCCGGGGAGCTTACACCTCCTTCGTGAGGACAGCCGTTGAGCCAGCCTCCCCCTCCAAACAAGCGCCAAACATGTTTCGGACAGCAAAGTCCTTGATCACTGGCAAAATGTAGGACGGACAACAGCCAGTATTGGGACAAGCCTCTTTATTTGAATAAGGTCCCGCCCCAGTGGGCGTTGAGGTCTCGCCTGGTGGGCGTGTGCAATGTTGCACGCTGGTTAATGTAGTCCCGCTACAAATATCAATCCAAGTGGGTGCTGCTGGACGCCCTTCATTAAAAACAATGTTCACCCCAGTGGGTTTGATGAAGGTTAAAGCATGGCTCTTCCGCCTGTAACAGAGTCACTCACAGTTGGGTACTCCTCGGCCCAGTCGGGTCTCCATGTGCAAAAACCCTGGATCCGCTGTATCAGCGCCGGGGCCTCTCCGCGACCGAGCAGGCCGCTAAACATGAAAAAACGAAGGTTGCCCTCTGTGGAAAGGCCGCACCCGGGGAGCTTACACCTCCTTCGTGAGGACAGCCGTTGAGCCAGCCTCCCCCTCCAAACAAGCGCCAAACATGTTTCGGACAGCAAAGTCCTTGATCACTGGCAAAATGAAGGACGGACAACAGCCAGTATTGGGACAAGCCTCTTTATTTGAATAAGGTCCCGCCCCAGTGGGCGTTGAGGTCTCGCCTGGTGGGCGTGTGCAATGTTGCACGCTGGTTAATGTAGTCCCGCTACAAATATCAATCCAAGTGGGTGCTGCTGGACGCCCTTCATTAAAAACAATGTTCACCCCAGTGGGTTTGATGAAGGTTAAAGCATGGCTCTTCCGCCTGTAACAGAGTCACTCACAGTTGGGTACTCCTCGGCCCAGTCGGGTCTCCATGTGCGAAAACCCTGGATCCGCTGTATCAGCGCCGGGGCCTCTCCGCGACCGAGCAGGCCGCTAAACATGAAAAAACGAAGGTTGCCCTCTGTGGAAAGGCCGCACCCGGGGAGCTTACACCTCCTTCGTGAGGACAGCCGTTGAGCCAGCCTCCCCCTCCAAACAAGCGCCAAACATGTTTCGGACAGCAAAGTCCTTGATTACTGGCAAAATGAAGGACGGACAACAGCCAGTATTGGGACAAGCCTCTTTATTTGAATAAGGTCCCGCCCCAGTGGGCGTTGAGGTCTCGCCTGGTGGGCGTGTGCAATGTTGCACGCTGGTTAATGTAGTCCCGCTACAAATATCAATCCAAGTGGGTGCTGCTGGACGCCCTTCATTAAAAACAATGTTCACCCCAGTGGGTTTGATGAAGGTTAAAGCATGGCTCTTCCGCCTGTAACAGAGTCACTCACAGTTGGGTACTCCTCGGCCCAGACGGGTCTCCATGTGCGAAAACCCTGGATCCGCTGTATCAGCGCCGGGGCCTCTCCGCGACCGAGCAGGCCGCTAAACATGAAAAAACGAAGGTTGCCCTCTGTGGAAAGGCCGCACCCGGGGAGCTTACACCTCCTTCGTGAGGACAGCCGTTGAGCCAGCCTCCCCCTCCAAACAAGCGCCAAACATGTTTCGGACAGCAAAGTCCTTGATCACTGGCAAAATGAAGGACGGACATCAGCCAGTATTGGGACAAGCCTCTTTATTTGAATAAGGTCCCGCCCCAGTGGGCGTTGAGGTCTCGCCTGGTGGGCGTGTGCAATGTTGCACGCTGGTTAATGTAGTCCTGCTACAAATATCAATCCAAGTGGGTGCTGCTGGACGCCCTTCATTAAAAACAATGTTCACCCCAGTGGGTTTGATGAAGGTTAAAGCATGGCTCTTCCGCCTGTAACAGAGTCACTCACAGTTGGGTACTCCTCGGCCCAGTCGGGTCTCCATGTGCGAAAACCCTGGATCCGCTGTATCAGCGCCGGGGCCTCTCCGCGACCGAGCAGGCCGCTAAACATGAAAAAACGAAGGTTGCCCTCTGTGGAAAGGCCGCACCCGGGGAGCTTACACCTCCTTCGTGAGGACAGCCGTTGAGCCAGCCTCCCCCTCCAAACAAGCGCCAAACATGTTTCGGACAGCAAAGTCCTTGATCACTGGCAAAATGAAGGACGGACAACAGCCAGTATTGGGACAAGCCTCTTTATTTGAATAAGGTCCCGCCCCAGTGGGCGTTGAGGTCTCGCCTGGTGGGCGTGTGCAATGTTGCACGCTGGTTAATGTAGTCCTGCTACAAATATCAATCCAAGTGGGTGCTGCTGGACGCCCTTCATTAAAAACAATGTTCACCCCAGTGGGTTTGATGAAGGTTAAAGCATGGCTCTTCCGCCTGTAACAGAGTCACTCACAGTTGGGTACTCCTCGGCCCAGTCGGGTCTCCATGTGCGAAAACCCTGGATCCGCTGTATCAGCGCCGAGGCCTCTCCGCGACCGAGCAGGCCGCTAAACATGAAAAAACGAAGGTTGCCCTCTGTGGAAAGGCCGCACCCGGGGAGCTTACACCTCCTTCGTGAGGACAGCCGTTGAGCCAGCCTCCCCCTCCAAACAAGCGCCAAACATGTTTCGGACAGCAAAGTCCTTGATCACTGGCAAAATGAAGGACGGACAACAGCCAGTATTGGGACAAGCCTCTTTATTTGAATAAGGTCCCGCCCCAGTGGGCGTTGAGGTCTCGCCTGGTGGGCGTGTGCAATGTTGCACGCTGGTTAATGTAGTCCTGCTACAAATATCAATCCAAGTGGGTGCTGCTGGACGCCCTTCATTAAAAACAACGTTCACCCCAGTGGGTTTGATGAAGGTTAAAGCATGGTTCTTCCACCTGTAACAGAGTCACTCACAGTTGGGTACTCCTCGGCCCAGTCGGGTCTCCATGTGCGAAAACCCTGGATCCGCTGTATCAGCGCCGGGGCCTCTCCGCGACCGAGCAGGCCGCTAAACATGAAAAAACGAAGGTTGCCCTCTATGGAAAGGCCGCACCCGGGGAGCTTACACCTCCTTCGTGAGGACAGCCGTTAACATTGCACACGCCCACCAGGCGAGACCTCAACGCCCACTGGGGCGGGACCTTATTCAAACAAAGAGGCTTGTCCCAATACTGGCTGTTGTCCGTCCTTCATTTTGCCAGTGATCAAGGACTTTGCTGTCCGAAACATGTTTGGCGCTTGTTTGGAGGGGGAGGCTGGCTCAACGGCTGTCCTCACGAAGGAGGTGTAAGCTCCCCGGGTGCGGCCTTTCCACAGAGGGCAACCTTCGTTTTTTCATGTTTAGCGGCCTGCTCGGTCGCGGAGAGACCCCGGCGCTGATACAGCGGATCCAGGGTTTTCGCACATGGAGACCCGACTGGGCCGAGGAGTACCCAACTGTGAGTGACTCTGTTACAGGCGGAAGAGCCATGCTTTAACCTTCATCAAACCCACTGGGGTAAACATTGTTTTTAATGAAGGGCGTCCAGCAGCACCTACTTGAATTGATATTTGTAGCGGGACTACATTAACCAGCGTGCAACATTGCACACGCCCACCAGGCGAGACCTCAACGCCCACTGGGGCGGGACCTTATTCAAATAAAGAGGCTTGTCCCAATACTGGCTGTTGTCCGTCCTTCATTTTGCCAGTGATCAAGGACTTTGCTGTCCGAAACATGTTTGGCGCTTGTTTGGAGGGGGAGGCTGGCTCAACGGCTGTCCTCACGAAGGAGGTGTAAGCTCCCCGGGTGCGGCCTTTCCACAGAGGGCAACCTTCGTTTTTTCATATATATATATATATATATATATATATTCACTGAAAAAACCATAGGTTTCAGGAGTTATATAGTTAGGAATTAGTTTTTAAAAAACCTTTGAAATTCACTCAAAAAACTATAAGTTTTAGTGGTGTTATAGTTAGCTGGACATTTTACTCATACAAAACCAATGAAATTGCTCCTATATAGTTAGTTGTACTAACTATATTTCGCACACCCGCAATCCACTGCTGATGATGTCATATATTAGATCATTCATGACATGGTCAGTGACATCACTGATGACATCTCAAAGTAAGTATATTTGTACTAAAAACACACAGTAATACAGTGACACCACAAATGGACCCCCCACCAGTTTAGAAAAATAAAGTATCTTTATCTAAACTTAACAAGACCAAAGCAACAAAAATCCAACATACATGTAATAAAAATATGGCGTTAAAAAGGTTTCAAATAACTTGGTCCATTAAAAACTATGGATGATTTTTAGCAAAGTACCCATAGATGCGTCAAATTTCACAAGTCCAAACAACCGCAGAGATGGGAATCGTCGAAACCTTGAGACCTTGGGGAGGCGATGCAACAGTACTGCTGCACGCAGGAAAAGTGATGCGTCGACTCCAAGATGATTCTGGTCCGCGGGTGATGCATTGGCAAAACTTGCCACACAGTCAGGATGCGTGGAAATCCGGAATGCATTGGCGATCAATGTAGTTGCATCGAGCAACGCTGCATTGGTTTCTTCAGCCTCGATCCCTCCATGCTTCGATTCTTGAAGCCGCGACAGGTGCTGTGTCGGTTTCGGCAGCAGCACGCCGATGCATGGAGATTCCTCTCACACTGCGGTGGTGCATCAGGAAAAACAGCTGCAAGAAGAGAGATGCGTCAATTTCTTCAGTTCTTCTTGTCTTCCAGCTCCCAACAGCAGGAAGAACCTTCAGAGGCCCAAAACTGGAATAGGCACCTCCTGGCAGGGCAGAACTACTCTAAGCAACAGTGTTAAGGGGAGCTGGGGGTGAAATCTTAGTGTCCCCAAGACTTCAGAACAGGAAGCCAGCACACACAGGCCCTTGGAGATCTTCTTCAAGCAGGTTCACAGCAAAGTTCCAGTCGTAGTTCTTTCCTTGGCAGAAACTGGAACTGCAGGCCAACCCCAAACAGCACACAGCAACGGGGCAGTACTCTCCTTGGCAAATATTCGTCTTGAGTCCAGAAGTAATCTAAAGTTCTGAGGTTTCAGGTGTAATCTTTATATACCAAAATCTCTTTGTTCTTCTTGTGCAAGGGTTTCGGAGCCCAGTCCAAACCAGTTATGTCCTCACTGGTGCAGTATGACCACAGGGGGTGGAGACAGGATTGTGCAAGGGAGACTGGCCCTATTCAGGTGCAAGGAAAACTCCTCCCACTGCTCTAAATTCAGCCAAGGTCAATTCAGCTCAGCTCTGAGTCATCCAGGAAGGGCCAGGCACACCCAACCACCCCAGTGGCTACAGTCTACAGTGAATGCACATCCCAAGCCCCTGTCACTTCAAAACCAGACAGTCAATACAAAATCAGGAGGAGGCACACAGAATGGTTAAACAAGAAAATACATACTTTCCTAAAATGACATTGTGAAGCACACAATTTAAACACCATCTTTACTAAAAGATGTGTTATTAAATTCTGAGTTCAGAGAGCCTAAACTGTATATCTCTCTTACTTGTCCCAATGGGAATTTATACTTGTAGGATGTAACAAAGTATTTCCCATTCTATCCTATGGGACAGATAGTCTTTCAATAGTGAACACAAATTTGGTAGTATTTCACTATCAGGACATGTCGCTCACACCAGTACATGTTCTATCTTTCGCATACACTGCACCCTGTCCAGGGGGTACCTTGGGCCTACCATAGGGGTACCTTACATCTAAGAAAAGAATCTGCAGTGGCTGGTATGAGATACCTTTTCAGGGCTACTCATGTCGGTGGCAAAATCAGTGCTGCAGGCCCACATTTCAAGTCAAGTCAAGTCAATCCACTTTATTTGATTAATTAAAATCATAAAAGTACCAAAATACATTTAAGCAAAGTTAGACAAATCCACAATTAAAAACATTTTCATATATTCATAAAACATTTTTATATATCCCCAAAATAGTTAAAAATTTAAAAGCCAAGCTATAATCAGTTGAATGGTTAAACAATTGATAATCTGACAAATCTTTTTGGTTTAATTCGCATAGCAGCTACAAGAAAGCTAGCAACGGCAAACATTTGAAGGTGGAGTAGGGCAGGTCTAAATTGCAAAACACCCTTGCCCATTAATATAGGGATTAAAAACGTCCTGCGGATTACATAAAAAAAGTCACAGAACCTCATAAAGTGCATAGTATCTTGAACAGAATAGTTATCACATTGGCGGGGGGCTGCATCCTCAGGCTTAGACCACACAGGGAACTCACCCAGAGTGAAGTGGATCAGGTTAAATGGAACCTAGTCAATATCCAGCGATGAAACGCCCTGTTCACCAGTTTCAGATAGGGTTCAAAGAATAGAGTAGATTTTGTTAAAAAATTAGCCCTAACTCAGTGCTTCTTCATTTCCTGTTCTTCCCGTTCCATCATCAGTAAATTCGAAAAGTGCATTTTGACCCACTTTACATCTTCCTTACAAATTCTGTCTGGTGTTTCAAATAGTTCCGGTTGCCCCAGTTTAAATAGCATGTGCTTAACATAAAACAATCACTTAATTTTACGAGCTCTATCCAGCGTGACGTAATCCCAAAAGATTTGAGGATTCAGGGTCAATTCTGGATTAAGCCAGGTTTTAAGCCAGCACAATATTGGGGCGGTACTCAGAATGTCCGAAACATAACCCTGCCCTATTTCTTGATGTATTGAGAAAGTTGGGGTTGACTGGGGTACAGACAAAAGACTACGCAAGAATTTATTTTCAACGTTCTGCAACACCTCCTGCTGTCTAAAACCCCATATTGAAGAGCCAAAAGAGGCAATGGCAAGGCACTTTGAGCAATATACTTTAAGGATAACTTCCACCGGCCTTGCCCCCAGGCGCTGGGCAAATCCTAGCAAAGATGACGTAGATATACTAACTGCGTTTTCTTTAATTTTCTCTTGGGGGACCCATGAGCCTCTCTCGTCAAATAAAACTACAAGGTATGTAAAGGAAGACACCCTAGTCACTTCCACCCCATTGCTGTAAAATTCCTTAGTTTTCCTGTAGCTTTTACCGGTAGTCATAATATGGGATTTCCCGGTATTTATAATCACGTCCAGTGACCTCATGCAAACCCTTACGACCCAGAGGCATTAAAACATTTGTCAATATTTCCGCCCAAAATTTGGGATCAGATTTGTATAGGTCTGCTGGCACACCATCAGGACCCGGGGCTTTGTTACTATAGGTCTCCAGTATGGCTCTCTCAGTATCCACCACAGTAAACACAAATGGTGCTACTTCCAAACGGGTTGATAGCCTTGGAAAGGGATACTATGTCTCGTCAAAACCATAAATTCCTTCGAAATGAGCCAACCACTGTCCTTCAGTGATGTTATTATCTTGATTGCCATTGTCTGATTCCGAAAAGAAGGGGGGATTAACAATTTACCAAAATCTGGAGCTATCCTTCAAAACCTCCACGGATAAAAGAGCATTCCAAGCCTCTGTCTTAATCTCAGTCTTTCGTGTTTATACAGCTAATTTGTACAGCTTCCGTAGACTCTCTATTTGTGCCTTATCATGGGGTACACTTTTCAAGGCTAAAATAAGGGAGCGATGTGCACTAGAGCACTTTTTATCAAACCACCTTTTCACACATGTTCCTTTGGGTCTGCTGGCAATGGACAGGTCTGCTGCAATCTGTTTACATATGCCCCCAAAGACAGTAAGAACCTCACTCTTGGGATTTGAGGAATCTGCACATATTGCAAGCTCCCCTTGGACCTTCTAACACAGGACTTTAAAAAAGGAGTCTGGAGTTACTTGAGCCCATTTTAACCTCCTCCCTTGATCATGAGATACCAATACATTTCCACCCCGATTACCCCCTGCCATATCCATAAAAGCACAGCTAATATCTAATACTAATAAGACAGGGTTATGGTCACTGAAGGGAGACACCCTACCATTATAAAACTCTACTTTATCTAATAGCTGGGGGGACAAAAATATATAATCAATAATGGTGTCACTACTCTTTGACTTAAATGTAGGACAGCGATCTGAAAAAGTAAAAAAACTATGTTCAAAAAGATCAACTTCTGCCAAAAGAGAGTCCAAAGCCTCCCCCTGACTAGTCGCATTTGATTTACAGGCCCTGGCACACTCAGTGCACTTTACTAAGGACTTACTAGTAAATCAAATATGCCAATCAGGGAGAATCAATTGTAATAACAATTTCCACAGGGAGCACTTGCACTTTGACACCGATCAGCAGTGGCAAAGTGCCCAAAGCATTTAAGCCTGCAAAAACAAAATCCAGCACAGCATCTAAAATACAGAGGTAGAGGCAAAAAGTCAGGGGAAACCACTCCAAAGATGCCAAGTCTAACATGTGTCCCCTCCAGCTGCAAAGTAGTGAGAACTACTCACCCTCTTGGGAGTACTCATCACTAAGGCGGAAGAACCTGGACAGACCATCATCAGTGGCGTGTTCCGTACCAGGGCGGTGTTCTACCGTAAAGTGCATTCCCTGTAGGGAGATGGACCACCTCAACAGTTTTGGCTACTCACCACCTCATTTTCATCAACCATCTGAGGAGCCTGTGGTCTGTCTGAACCCAGAAGTGAGTTCCAAACAAGTAGGGTCTTAGCTTCTTCAGCGCCCAGACCACAGCAAAAGCTTCTCTCTCAATTGCACTCCACCTCTGTTCACTGGGAAGTAGCCTTCTGCTAATGAAAGCTACAGGTTGGTCCAAGCCCTTGTCGTTCAATTGTAAGAGTACTGCTCCCACACCATGCTCTGAAGCATCTGTCTACACAGCAAATTCTTGGGAGAAGTTGGGTGCCTTGAACACGGGCGCTGTGCACGTGGCAGATTTCAGGGCATCAAAAGCGGTTTGACAGGCATCGGTCCAGATCACTTTTTTTGGCTGATTTCTTGAAGTCAGCTCTGTCAAGTAAATGTAAATGTTTTTGTACTTGTATAGCGCACAGCTACCCGCAGTGGGTTTCCCGGCGCTTGTACGAATACCACAAGGCAACCCTTCCTGGCTTTCCCTGTGAAGTGTCCACTCCCGGGCACCCCCATGGTGCAGACCAGGCATACCTCGCGTTGAGGGGGCCGTTGTGGAGACTAAGCAAGCTATTGCCCAGAGTTGCAGCGTGGGACCCATGATCAGAATAGGCACTGAGGCAAGAATATCTGGTCAGGGGAATTAATGAGCCCGAGACCCGCCGAGGCGGGAATCGAACCCTGGTCCTTGGCCAGAGCTCTGCATCGAGGTCTGCCTGCTCTAACCATTGAGCCACACTTCTCCACAGGGGCCACAATGGCACAATACCCCTTGACAAACCGTCTGTAGTACCCAGTGAGTCCTAAAAAGGCTTTCACCTCTGCCTGGGTCTTGGGGGCTCCCAAGTCAGAATGGTGTTGAACTTAGGCTGGGGTGCCACCTGGCTGCTTCCTACCTGGTGCCCTAAGTACACCACAGAACCCTGCCCTATCTGGCACTTAATGGCCTTGATAGTGAGACCAGTCTTCTGTAGAGCCTTCAACACTTCACAGAGGTGTTGAAAGTGTTGCTCCCAGCTGGAGATGAACACAGCGATGTTATCCAGGCAGGCAGTGCTGAATTCCTCCAGCCTGGACAGTACCTTGTTGACCAGTCTCTGGAATGTGGCAGGGGGTTCTTCAACCCAAAAAGCATGACACAGAACTGGTAGTGCCCCTCTAGCATTTAAAACACAGGCCTCTCTCTTACCCCCATCAGTCAAAACAATCTGCCAGTACCCAGAAGTTACATAAAATGTACTAAGGTACTGGGCAGCTCCCAGCTGATCAATGAGCTCTGGGGATGGGGCGTGCGTCAGTCCTGGTGATGGCATTGAGCCCACGTAGTCCATGCAGAACCTGAGTTCAGGAGTGGCACTGGGTGCAGCAGCTTTCGGAACCAAGCCCACTGGGCTAGCCCATAGGCTGCCGGAGGGCTCTATGTCCCCTAACACCAACATCTTGGAAACCTCTTCCTTGATGCTAGTCCCGACTTTGTCAGTTATTCTGTAAATGTTATGTTTTACAAGTGAACTATCCAGTGTCCACATCATGGATACACCAATTGGTGATTCCTGGAATTAGGGAAAAGAGAGGGGAACTGTCCCAGCACCTGGCCCCAGTCCCTCTGCTGCTCTGGGGTCAAGGTGGGAGAGAAGTTCACTCCATCCACAGACCCGTCATGTTCCTCGGCTGACAGGAGGTCAGGAAGAGGCTCACTCTCCTCTTCCATTCCATCATCTGTGGGCAGGAGCATTGTCACTTCAGACCTCTCAAAGTGAGGTTTGAGACGGTTCTTGTGTAGGACCCACAAGGGGTTCCTGGGAGTTTGTAAGTTGACCAAGTAGGTCACATCACTCTTGCACTCCACCAACTCAAATGGACCGGTCCACTTGACTTGGAGCACACAAGGCTCCACTGATGCCATCACCCATACTTTTTGGCCAGGCTGAAACTCAACCAGAGTAGTTTTCAAGACGTACCATCGTTTCATCTCCTCCTGGCTGGCTTCCTGGTTCGCCTGAGTGATTTTCCTGAAGCTCAGAGTCTGGGTTCTGAAGGCCAGCATGTAGCTGAACACATCTTGGGGGGTCTTACCAGGAGTTTTCTCCCAGCCCACCTTCACCAGACGCAGAGGTCCTCTCACAAGGTGCCCATACAGCAATTCAAAGGGACTGAACCCTAAGGATTTATGCAGTACCTCCATGTAGGCAAATAACAGGTATGGTAGGAATGAATCACTGACAGAATATCAACTCTAAGAATATTGACCTACAGAAACATCGATGCTGGAATATCTAAGGTAAGTATATCGACATCCTATCTACAACAAGGTAAGTACAAAAATATCGAAACTAAAATATCAATGTTAAAAATATCGTAGTTAAAATATTGTTTTTTTCCAGTTAAAAATAAATGTGTAAAATAAAGTAAATAATACGAATAAATAAAATAAACATAGTTAAAAATATTTAATAATGTTTAAAACTAATCAATGATACATATATAATAATAAAACATTAATTAAACATATACATAAAATATATAATATATACTTAATAATAACTTTTAATAATTATTTTAATTACTTATAAATCATTTATAAATACCATAAATTACAAATACATCTACACACATAAAATAATAACATAAATAAAAAGTATATAATTATTTAATAAATTAAAAAATTAAACATACCTTCAAAATATCCAAAATTAATTAAATACTACATTATCTAAAATAATACAAAAAATATTAAATACAAAATAAATAAAACTACTATTTTAAGTCCAAAAAAACGACAGTAATTAAAATATTGGATAGCGTAGAAAGTAAAATTACTATTCCCACTCCAAAAAATGCAACAGTAGGGAAAGCGTTGGATAGCGGGTGGGTAAACATTACTATTCCAACTCCAGAGTGTGAAACAGTAGAGAAGGAGTGGGATAGCGTAGAGGTAAAAATTACTATTCTCACTCCAAAGAGTGAAACAGTAGGGAATGCGTTGGATAGCGGGAAGGTAATAATTACTATTCCCACTCCAGAGAGTGCAACATTAGGGAAAACGTTGGATAGCGTAGGGGTAAAAATTACTATTCCGACTCCAGTGAGTGCAACAGTAGGGAAAGCATTGGATAGCGGGTGGGTAAAAAATTACTATTCCAACTCCAGAGTGTGAAACAGTAGGGAAAGCGTTGGATAGCGTAGCAGTAAAAATTACTATTCCCACTCCAGAGAGTGCAACAGTAGGGAATGCGTTGGATAGCAGGAAGGTAAAAATTACTATTCCCACTCCAGAGAGTGCAACAGTAGGAAAAGAGTTGGATAGCTTAGGGGTAAAAATTACTATTCTCACTCCAAAGAGTGCAACAGTAGGGAAAGCGTTGGATAGCAGGAAGGTAAGAATTACTATTCCCACTCCAGAGAGTGCAACATTAGGGAAAACGTTGGATAGCATAGGGGTAAAAATTACTATTCCCACTCCAGCGAGTGCAACAGTAGGGAAAGCGTTGGATAGCGGGTGGGTAAAAATGACTATTCCAACTTCAGAGTGTGAAACAGTAGGGAAAGCGTTGGATAGCGTAGCAGTAAAAATTACTATTCCCACTCCAGTGAGTGCAACAGTAGGGAAAGCGTTGGATAGCGTAGGGGTAAAAATTACTATTCCCACTCCAAAGAGTGCAACAGAAGGGAACACTTATAGCATAGGGCTAAAAATTACTATTCCCACTCCAGTGAGTGCAACAGTAGGGAAAGTGTTTGATAGCGTAGGGGTAAAAATTACTATTCCAGCTCAATAGAGTGCAACAGTAGAGAAAGCGTTGGATAGCTGGTGAGTGAAAATTACTATTCCCACTTCAGTGAGTGCAACAGTAGGGAAAGCGTTGGATAGCGCAGGGGTAAAAATTACTATTCCCACTCCAAAGAGTGCAACAGTAGGGAAAACGTTGGATAGCGGGAAGGTAAACATGACTATTCCCACTCCAGAGTGTGCAACAGTAGGGAAAGCGTTGGATAGCGTATGGGTAATAATTACTATTCCCACTCCAGAGAGTGCAACAGTAGGGAAAGCGTTGGATAGCGGATGGGTAAAAATTACTATTCCCACTCCAGTGAGTGCAACAGTAGAGAAAGCGTTGGATAGCGTAGGGGTAAAAAATACTATTCCCACTCCAAAGAGTGCAACAGTAGGGAATGCGTTGGATAGCAGGAAGGTAAAAATTACTATTCCCACTCCAGAGAGTGTAACAGTAGGGAAAGAGTTGGATAGCGTAGGGGTAAAAATTACTATTCTCACTCCAAAGAGTGCAACAGTAGGGAAAGCGTTGGATAGCGGGAAGGGAAAAATTACTATTCCCACTCCAGAGAGTGCAACATTAGGGAAAGCGTTGGATAGCATAGGGGTAAAAATTACTATTCCCACTCCAGTGAGTGCAACAGTAGGGAAAGCATTGGATAGCGGGTGGGTAAAAAATTACTATTCCAACTCCAGAGTGTGAAACAGTAGGGAAAGCGTTGGATAGCGTAGCAGTAAAAATTACTATTCCCACTCCAGAGAGTGCAACAGTAGGGAAAGCGTTGGATAGCGGATGGGTAAAAATTACTATTCCCACTCCAGTGAGTGGAACAGTAGGGAAAGCGTTTGATAGCGTAGGGGTAAAAATTACTATTCCCACTCCAGTGAGTGCAACAGTAGAGAAAGCGTTGGATAGCGTAGGGGTAAAAAATACTATTCCCACTCCAAAGAGTGCAACAGTAGGGAAAACGTTGGATTGTGGGAAGGTAAAAATGACTGTTCCCACTCCAGAGAGTGCAACAGTAGGGAAAGCGTTGGATAGCGTAGGGGTAACAATTACTATTCCCACTCCAGAGAGTGCAACAGTAGGGAAAGCGTTGGATAGCGGGTGGGGAAAAATTACTATTACAACTCCAGAGTGTGAAACAGTAGGGAAAGCGTTGGATAGCGTAGGGGTAAAAATTACTATTCCCACTCCAAAGACTCCAAAGAGTGCAACAGTAGGGAAAGTGTTTGATAGCGGGTGGGTAAAAATTACTATTCCCACTCCAGTGAGTGCAACAGTAGAGAAAGCGTTGGATAACGTAGGGGTAAAAATTACTATTCCCACTCCAAAGAGTGCAACAGTAGGGAAAGCGTTGGATAGTGTAGGGGTAAAAATTACTATTCCCACTCCAGTGAGTGTAACAGTACGGAAAGCGTTGGATAGCGGGTGGGTAAAAATTACTATTCCAACTCCAGAGAGCAAAACAGTAGGGAAAACGTTGAATAGCGTAGGGGTAAAAATTACTATTCCCACTCCAGAGAGTGCAACAGTAGGGAAAGTGTTGGATAGCATAGAAATTAAATATAACATACTTATAAATAATGTTTGTATTTAAAATAATAAATAATTTAAATTTGAAACCAACATCATTTACAAATACCCATTAATAATTATTCAAAACATAATTACAATTGAATAATTTATTAACAATAAATTAACAATAAATACCAATACATATTGATTAATCAATATTAGTTACCAAATAATAAATATTGAACAAGGAAATATTTTTCAAAACAAAACACATATTTAATATTAAAAATTGATTAGCAATTTAAAAAACTTTAAACAATAAAATAATATTTTATACAAAAAATACTTTTTATAAATCATTACTTACAAACTATTAAAAAATAGTTTCCAATTAAAATAAATTACTTACCAATTAAAAAAAGTAATTAGCCAATTATAAACATTAATTTCCAATTAAAAACATTAATGATCAATTAAAAAAATGAATTACCAATTAAAAAAAATAATTACCAATTACAAACATAAATTACAAATTAAAAAATGAATTACCAATTACAATCATTAATTACCAATTAAAACAATATTTACCAATTACATACATTAATCACCAATTACAAATTGTATTACCAATTACAAACATTAATTACCAATTTAAAAAATAAGTTAACAATTAAAAAAATTAATTGCCAATTAATAATGAATTAAAAATGAATTTATTATCAATACCAATAAATTAAAATAAATAATGATTTAATTACAATTAAAATACTTCCCACCCATTTCCCCTATAAACCCACTACCCGCTACAAAACTTAAATGCACAAATTAATTAAAATTAATTTGTAATTCCTAAAAAATTATAATTAATTTAATATATTTAAATTACTTCTCACCCTATTCCCCTATAAACCCACAACCCACTCCAGTTCTAAAACATTAAATTAACTTTAAAATATCATTATTAATATATAAAAATAGTACACATGTAATTTAAAACAAGTAAAATGCTTAACAAAAAACATATAACACATTCATATTAAATACATAATAAAATACATAATAGTAATACAAATATCGATATTAGTAAAATCGATATATTTGATATCGATATTACTGACTTCGATATTACTTACATCGATGTAAATAAATTCGATATTACTTACCTTAGAGTCGATATTCTGTCCAACGATATTCTTGACCTCGATATTCTTTACCTTCGATATTTCAGACTCAATATTTCTGTAGGTCGATATTACAAACTCGATATTTAGACTGTGTACTGGTAGGAATATGTCCCACTTATGTTTCATGGGTTCTGCAAGACTCTTTATCATGCCTTTCAGGGTTTGGTTGAATCTCTCAATCAACCCATTTCATTAGGGTTGGTAAGAAGTGGTGAATTTGTACATTCCACCACACTCCTCCCACAATGACTTCATATACCTAGATATGAAGTTTGTACCATGGCCAGAAACCACCTTTCTGGGGAATCCCACACGGGGAAAGATCCCCATCAATGCGCGGCTCACCACAGGGGACGTGATTGTCCTGAGAGGAACAGCTTCCGGGTACCAGGTGGCATAAACTTGTTGCATTAGGCTGACTTGGGTTCCAGTGGCCCCACAATGCTGATGCCCACCCACTCAAAAGTGGTGCTCACCACAGGAAAGGGTTAGAGGGAAGCCATACACTTCCCTCCACTCTTGCCACTTGCCTGGCAAGTCTGACAAGATCTGCAATGTGTGCTAACATGCCTCTGTATTTGGGGCCAGTAAAAGCGGGTGACAAGCCTGTGGTAGGTCTTGTCGCACTCCAAATGTCCTGCCAAAGGCAGATCATGAGCCAGACCCAGTAGAAAGGTCCTGTAGCACGTGGGTACCATCCGCACATGGGCTGTCCTGGGCTCAGCAAACTTAGGCTCATTGTAGAGGAGACCATTCTCCCAATAAATCAAATGAGATCCGGGCGTACCATCTGCTGCCCAATCTGCAGCCTGCTGCCGCAAACTAACAAGAATAGGGCATTCCATCTGTGCCTTGCAAAACCCCTGGAGGGACCTCCTTCCTGCTGCCAATGGGTGAGCTCAGGCAGGTATCCCAGGTTGACCACTTGTACCCCTGTAGATTCCAGGGCATCTCTCTCAGGTTCTGCCTCCTCCTGGGCCGTGGGAACATCAGGGATGGGTTTCCAATGCCCCCTGCCCCATCTCTTTCTGGCAGGCACCTGGGCCCCTGTTTCAGGCTCCAGGTCCCCTTTAGTACCCCTACTGGCTGCCATTGACCGAGTGGTTACAGAGGCTCACTCAGGCGGTCCCAACATCTTTAAATGAGGCTGGCATTACACCTCCTTCCAAGGTGAACTCTCCAGTTCATTGCCAAGCAGACAGTCAACAGGCATGGATGGACTTAAAATGACCTTCAAGGAATCTGAGAACACCCCACTCAAAGGGAACCTTCACCACCTTACACATGCGCTCAGAGTTGTCACACTGGCTCCTGTGTCTCTCAGAGCTTCTCCCCATTGATGCTCACCCACTGCAGGTACTTTTTAGTGTTATCCGGCAGGCAGATTTTTTGGACCATCTCTCTATCTCCTAAGGAGATAAGGGTCATCACAACTGGCTCCACACCCTCACTAGGAGCCAACTCCTCCCCCAGCACTACACTAACCCCGGTGACTGTGCACCAGCGGGTGCTGGTGGTGCCATAGGGCACTTGGGATCATTCTGCATGTGACCCTCCTGACCACATGCATAACACATGCGGGGCCCCGGTTGTCTGGCCTACCCTTAGGGGCCATGGCTTCTTACAATGGGGGCTGGGAATCTTTACACTGGGAACTATTTTGGGGCCCTTTAGAGAACTCCTTTTGGTTACCCTTGTCTCCCCACTCTTCTGATGGGGACTCTGCCCACCTTTGGCTGTGCTTCCCATACCCCTGTGGACCCTGGTACTCGTCCAGCGGTCCACCCCCTGAGCCAGCCTCCTGTGGTCAGTCAGCCTACTATCCATCAGATGCTGGCACAGCTCTGGAACACAAAGACTACTCAAGTAGTCCCAACCAATCAAGTTGTACAACCCCTGGTAATCAGTTACCTGGCTGCCCTTTAGCCAGCCATCCAGTGCTCTGCATTAAAGGTTCACACACACTCAACCCACATATTGGATTGAAGCTTCTTGAAGGACCAAAACTATTTCTGGTACTGCTCTGGTGTGAGCCAAGCCTGAGGCATAAAGCCTCCTTCAGATTAAAATAGGTCAGAGCACCAGCCTCCTCCAAAGGTGTCAAGGGTGTTCCTACCATTGACCTTAAAGTGTATCCACACTTAGGCCCCCCAATTCTTCTCAGAGTCCTAATTCATACACAATGCTGCCTCATAAGATGCAAACCATACATAAATATCCTCCCCCTCCTGGAACTTCTGTGCTAGGTCCTTGGGAATGTAAACCTTATCCCCGTGCACTGACTGTACGCTGCCATTATTTGCACTGGCCTCCACCTATTTGGCCTTGAGGTCCAGCTCTCTCATGCTCAATTCATCTGCCAAAAGCAACTTTTTTTTTCAAGGCACAAGCCCCCTGCCTTTCTCTGGATTTCTATTTCCAATTTCCTTGTCTAGAGATTCCCGTTAGCTATTTTCTAATAGCAAATGTTTGCGATTCGCTATTAGGAAATCACAAATAGCAATGTACTACGCTCTGTTTAACTCTGTTTGCAATTCCTAGTGGGTCGCATTTGACTAACCTCATTAATATTTATGATCTAGGTCGCAATTTGTGACTCACTGGGAATTGCTAAAAACACAGCGATGGTGGCCTGCTGGGGACAGCAGATCAACATACCTGTGTTTACTTTGAAATAAAGCAACTTAGTTTTTTTTAAATGTAGCTTGATTTCCTTAAAGGAAAGTGGGATGCATTTCAAAAACTGCCTACTGTTAAAAAACTTTGGGGAATCCTTCCCATTTGTATATGGGTTACCACCAACTTAAAGTTGGTGGTACAATGTGAATGGTTTGCAACCGCATTCTGGTCGTAAAGCATTCATACATACCCTTGTGAATTACAATTAGGAAGGGATGCCCTAAACATGCCCTTTCCTAATACCAAATCGGTAATCCATTTTGCAATTCGAAAATAGGTTATCGAATTGCAATATAGGGTTTGGTACATGTGAAAAGGCTTTTCTGTGGTCCCAATTGGCCCTATTCTGAGAATCAGTCACATTGTGACAGGACAAAAGCTTTGTATATGTGGCCCTTACTGTGAGAAGGAGGAAGGTGTGGTGCGGAATGAGATAAGTAATGATAGAAAAATTTGTTAATTTGTCCATATTAACAGGGAAAAATAGTGCACTATAATTAATTTGTAATGACTCTGCCATGAGAGCCTAAGTCATTACTTTAATGTGGTTGGGGTAGAAAAAGTGTTGAATAAGGTTGTGGCGGTAACAAAGGCAGTAAATGATTTGCATTTAGGATTGCACCAATCAATGGTGAAACCAACCTTGAATTTGGTATTCGTTGACATCATTAGGCTTAGAGATAGGAAATCAGCTATCTAGTCTAAGAATATTGATTTGTGAATGGTTGGATAGTCCATCCCAGGGTTATGGACTTGGACTTTGAAGGATGGGAATGAAAGGATGGAGATAAAGCAGGCGAAATTCTGCGGCATTCAAAAGTGAAGAAATTGGTGGCTGTAGTGTATTTGCTAATGAGACAACTTTCAGCTTTGCCAATGTTTGGTTTAGACTGTCTTCTTCTATGATGGCATAACCTTGTAGTGCTACAGTCAGTGATAGACCGGTAGCACACAAGAAGCTACACTTTTCCAATTAAGAAGAAGGCATCAAATGTATGCATTTTTGAATAAAATTGTCGATGTCAACATGATGAGGATTGGCAGAACTTCAACTGAAAACAATGCGGGACAAAGTCAAGCTTGTGACAGGTGTAGGAGACTGTCATTTTAGTTTACATGGATGATATTGTTCAGGTTGATTTTGTTGGTAGGTAAACGTTTTTTGATTGAGAAGCGACAAATGATTGGTATACGGTTCTGTGTCTTTGGAGGCCCATTATGATAGACCAGTCAGAACGCTGAGTGGTCAGATTTAGTGGCAAAGGTAAACAACCTTTACAACACAACTTTTACCATGCAGTGTCTTTACAACGCAACTTTTACAACGCAAACCATTACAACGCATTGCGCTGGGGGGCACTCTAGGATAGGGAATATGTTTAATGTACTATCCAACACCTTCCCTACTATCCACGGGGACTGGAGTTGGAATAGTAAATTAAACAATTCACTATCCAACGCCTGAAAGCACTATGCGTTGTAACGGTGTGCGTTGTAAAAACCATGTTGTAAAAGCATGCGATGTAAAAGCATGCGTTGTAATGTCATACATCCGTGGCAAATGTCAATATGAATCAAAGGCCAAAGGAATATACATGTGTATGGTTTGTAGTGTCATTGTGTTTTTGTGTGGGTGAGTACCTAAATGAGAGAGGGTCTGCTTGATCAACATCACTGTACCCAGATCTATTGAAGAGGTAAGGTCTAGTTAGCTGTATCCTGCTTCAATAGGCACCAGACTTTTATGTTTTGCATGTCCCATAGGTGCTGAATGATATAGTTTTATAGGGTTGAACGCAAAAAAAAGAAACATAGATAAAACTGGCTTATCAATTGCAACATCAAAAGAATTGCAATCAGGGCTTTAAGTGGGCTGGGTCCTGCCAGTGCTGAGCACTGGCAGTTCTAAAAAGCAGTTGCTGAGTTGGGTCTCTATCGGGCTCTCCATTTTAGCTCTCACCCTCAGGATGGAAAAAAAAATCTCTACTCTGCAGCAGTACCACCCCTCACTGCCTTTAATGTAATTTCAAAGAGACTTGTGTTAGTTCTTTCACAGTCTCATAATTTCAGAACTGAAGCACTTTCAATATGCTATACAGCGAAGCCATAGTTGTTTCTCATTTATCTTATACAACTAACAAGCATTGCGAAAGCCAATAATACTGGCTTGTTGTAGGTGTAGTGTTGCTTGTATTACATATCAGGATGCAAGGACAGAAGTAGCAGAATACCATTCGGCGGTGCAATAATGCTGAGCACAGATTTTCAGTATATGTGTTTTAAGCCACACCCTCAATTTCATCAGCCACACCCCTTTGAGAGACCCCCCAGTTTTGTAATCCCACTTACAGCCCTGATTGCAATGATCAAAAATGCAAGTGCACTGTGATGACTGATAATGTCAGGTATATTATGAAGTCATTTACTTTTCAGGATACATGTAGTAAGTTCTATTTGAACACCAACAGGAGAAATGATGTATCATTGCTCAACCCTTCAGTATCAACAGGCTTAACTACCAGCATTACAACATACACAACCATGACTCTGGCACATGGATGAATTCACAAGATGGTTGAAAGGATGGATGGATGGATATAAGCTGACTAGTGACAGACTTATTTTACAACTGAATTGCTTTGTTGCAACTGTCTGACTTTCGATTCAAAAATAGCTCCTAGATTTTCAGATTTGCTGCTAGGGAAGAGAAAGCCACCACTGTTGGAGTTGTGTTGGTGGGGATAGCTTTTGCTGAGCTTCTTTTCTTTCCAGCTGGAAATGTTTCTTTATCTACTGTTCCCATACTGTTGACCTAGCAAGATGGCATGCTGAACAAAGTTATGTTAGTAACATTCTGCACAGTTTGTTATCAGACATGGTACTGCAGGTGAGTTAATTGGGCGACGATTCACAAAAGTAATCTGAGACAAAATCCTAACTTTACGACTTTCGGTATTCACAAAAGGCATTTAGGAGTAGTAAAGTTAGGGATCCTAACTTTACTACTCCTAAATGCCTTTTGTGAATGCCGAAAGTCATAAAGTTACGATTTTGTCTCAGTTTAGGAGTAGTAAAGTTAGTAATCCTAACTTTACTACTCCAAAATGCCTTTTGCGAATACTGAAAGTCATAAAGTTAGGATTTTGTCTCAGATTACTTTTGTGAATTGGGCCCATTAAGTTAAAGTGTAATACTTGGTTAGTGAGTAGAAGTTCTGCAAAATTGGCGATATATATTATTGTAATTTATTTATCTAACAAATAACTGCACTTTGGTATTACAGAAGGGAACATAAATACTTACCACTTCTGTAACATGGATCGTAGTTGTACAAGATATGTTCCAGTGGGATTATAAAGAGGCATTTCCTTATTCGATTACTGGTGTGACCTAACTAAATAGATGAACACTTTGCCACTATGCCCATTCCACATTACAGATGAGGGTGCATAATTATCTTGTGTCTAAAGAATGTAGGTAGCACACAGGAATGCACAGCAGATAATGAACACAAACAAGAAAAATGTAATGATAAATTAAAATGTATATTCTAAAGAAAGTAGTAAAAGTTGCGTGAAAAGCAGATTGTATTTTTGTTAAAAAGCATTTTGGTAATAATTGGACAATTATTCAGTTGTCTTTGAAAAACAATTGCACAATGAAGTAACATCTTATGCAACAACAGTGTACAATCCGTGAGTAGGGCCCCTTTGCTGAACAGAGTGCATTAGCTGTGGGTAGCTGTACCCCAAAGAACAGTATCATGAAAAAGATTCAGAACATTTTAAGTTTGTGCTGCAAGTGATGAGGTAAAAAGGCATACACAGCAACATGTTGTGTAGTACATTGTTGTTGATAAAGTTACAGTATTTTTGTTGCACCTTTAAAGAAGCCTGTGAGTGCATATCTTAATCTTATGAACAAGAGTTGCTCCTTAAATATTTTATTTTGACAGCAAAGTAAAAAAAATAATGCACTAGTGTGATTAATAAATAGCACGTTGTCTTCATAAGAGCCAGAGGCAAACAAATAGCATGCACATCCTCACAAAAATGTAAAAAATTAGAAATTAAAAGGTCTTTATGTAATCAAAATAACCACATCAAAGAACGTGTGTTGTTTCTCAACTAGAAGTGACATGTCATGTTGCATCTTCACTTTAACAGAATGACTACTTATTGCCATCAACATATCCTAATGGAACCACAAATGGGATAATATAACCATCCTCAAAATGCATGTGTATGAAGGACATCCCATACCACCTTTGGAAAAGTGTGACAAGGAGATCAAAGCGCACGGCTAAAGGCAATGACCCAAAGCCCTCCTTCTCGCACTACTTTTTCTTTGACAAGGAATGTGAAGGAGGTGAACATTGGTGTGGTGGGTGATATACGGTGGGTGAGGGCATACTGTATGTCATGGTGAGGGTGGCTCACAGGATGATAAGTGACTGTGTAAAAAGTTATCATGAAGAGTGTTGTGTGAAGATTTAACAGTTGTGTGTAAGAGTGGTGATTCTGGAAGTTGTGGATGGATTTTGTGAAATTGTGGGCTGTGGGTAGTGGTTTTAACTAATTAACATATGTGGCTGTAATGTGTAATTATATGTAGAGTGTGCAGCGTTGCCAGCATAACATGTTCTTTTTATGTTTGCATAAGTAGATTGTACCATAGGGAGCAGAGTGCAGAGACTACATGCAGAGGCTACAAGAAAACCTATCTCAAGGCAAGGTCATCCACAGGGGGAAATGGAATAGCTTTGACTGCTAATTATAGGAACAATTAAATTACAACAATTCATGGTACATTTCCAGTATTAGGTAACACCAATTGATGTTTTGGCATCCAACTCAATAATTCTGAATTAATATTTCATAAATGCACAATCATGATCATGGCTTGCCTGATCTACTTAATGCCAAGTTAGCCACTATTGCCAAGCAGGGACAACAAAGAATAATTGTATGAATAAATATTCTCCCTACTTCTGGAAATGCAGTGGTCTAATGAAATAGGGATTTTCTTTATTAAATCTGAAAATAACCATAATTATTACGCTAATTGACACTGTAGCTTATCTACACCCACAACTAATGGCATTAAGAATTGTTCATGAATGGCATGACAGCTACTGACAGCTGTAGCATTCATACGCAAGTCAAAGTACCTGATGATGTGAAGCATCCCATATAATTCAAAACACTTATCACTTGTATCTTCCTTATACAAGGACTAGCAGCCCGTCCCGACATTGTCCGGGTATGAAATAGAATGTGTGTAATGTTTCTATTCAGATTCGGTCATTCGCGTGTTCCCCCGCTTGAGGCCCAGCTGCAGCCCTGGTTGATGTTAGCAGGCGCGTGTCCCCCCACTTGAGGCCCAGCTGCAACCCTGGTTCATGTTAGCAGGCGCATGTAATTAGTGTAGTGATCCGCCGCCTGAGCCCGGCTACAGCCCTGGCTGATGTTAGCAGGCGCGTGTAATTTGGTTTAATGTGACAGTTCAGTAACAGCGCGCATGAGAGGCTGCAGTAATTGTCCCCGTAGACACGCTCAGTCGTGTGTGCCCCCGCTTGAGGGCCAGCGGCGACCATCTAACAATTAGAATTGTGTGAGTCTTGAATGATTGTTTCCCTCTGTTCTTATTTTTTTATGACCCACACCGACGCTCTTCGGCCCGAGTGCTCTTTAGACGCACCCAGGCCAAGCCACACACTGCGTTTGGCCCTTTCAGATGCACCCAGGCCAAGGCACACACTGCATTCGGCACCCCCAGTATGTGTGAGACAACGGGCAGCCCCCCAAGGGAGTCTTGCGAATGGTTACTTACCATGCTTCGAGGTGAACGCCTTTGTGACGCGTCCAGAACACGGCCACAGCAGACGATCTGATGAATGTACGACCCAGATGGCATGAAGTGCGGAATGTAGCACACACCCCCAGCATTTGTCACGCCTCCAGCGTGCCCCTTGATGCGTCGCAATTGCGTAATTGGCGCTTCACATGGCATGAAGGGCGGACACACGCCCACAGCGTGGACACACGCCCACAGCGTTTGTCACGGCCCCAGCGTGTCACGGCCCCGCCATGCCCCTTGATGCGGCGCAATTTATGACTCACATGACATGAAGGGTGGAACGTACCACATGCCCCCAGCATTTGCCATGCCCCCAGCACACGCCCACAGCAGAACGCAGACATGCCCACAAGGGACTACTTTGCTGGCACGGTTCTTTTACCTTTTAAATGTATATGGTGGCCGTCTGCATAGCATATGTCCTTCTGCTGCAACTGCCCTTTTCAACGCTGTATTGGGTGTTGTGATTGGTGCTGTGGTTATTGAGATTACCCGCCTCAAAGGTTTGGACTCTCTCTTTATATTATTAGTATATATATAATATATTCACATTTTCAAGAAAATACAACACGGCCAAAAGACAAGCTTACAGTAGTAAGAAACAGACGAATTCAAATGCCATATGTATAGTTGATGCAAATGCCGGATCCAGCACCAGAGCATCTGTCTTGGAAACTGACGACGATATTGAGCAGGCGAGCGCAGAGACGATTTCACTCAAAAGCGGATCAAGTTGTGATACTACTAGTTCCTCTTCGGATTTAAACTTAACAGGACTGGCCAAATTAAATCTCCAGCAGGAAATGGATTTCATAGTAGAAGAGAGGTTACAAACCTTACGTCCGAGGCAACAAAGAGAGTTCACAAACAGAGGAGGAACAAACGCAGGAAAGAACGGAGACGCAAGCGGCCATGCTGCTCAACCTCAGAAAAAGAAGAAAAAAACATGGCCAAAACGGCGATAGTTGACAATACTATCATAAATCTTTCTGATGTAACTCTGAGCAAGGCGGAAGAGCAACTTCTTTCTTTAGGACTGAATTATTGCCCTGTTCAAAGTTTCAACTACGCCATGACTCGAATCGATCTTTTCTGCTATATTCGAAAATTAAAACTGAAAAAACATTTTGCCTTAAAAAATGCTAAAGATACTTTAACCCCTGTTAATCTCATGGAAGACAATATTGATTCTAATATCAATCAGTTGACCGCCTCTGACACACATACCTTTCTTGACATAAATGATTTAAATAATCCTGACTATGACCTCACTAACGACCCAGATGTTGCTACTCAAGTGAGGTTACAAAAAATCTCCATTTCCCAGAAAGGAGCTGGACTAACCCCCTTCAGAAGCAAATCCAAATTCACTCCTTTAATACCAAAGGATGCTATAGATGTGTTTCACGAATGTGTCACTAACGACATCAAAAAACTTTATTTAAGGACCTACAGCAAAACCAAAAAAAAAAAAAACACTCATATCACCAGGGAATATGTGAAATTAATGAAAAAACTTGGGGAAAATCATGAAATTGTAATAAAAACAGCGGACAAGGGGGGCAATCTGGTGATTTGGCCTAAAAAGGATTATATACAGGAGGCCAAACGCCAGTTGGATGATCCCCTTTGTTATCAGAAAACTTCCCTTAAAGAATACACTGATGCTAAAGGCAAACTGTATAAGATGTTAGGACAAAGGAGAAGAGAAGGTCTTATTTCTTTTGAGGAACATAAATTTATGTATGTGGAATTCCCTGTCTTACCTTCATTGTATTTAATTCCTAAAATACACAAAGGCACCCGTCCAGTGCCGGGCAGGCCTATTGTTTCTGCCATCAAAAGTGTGGGGGAGAAAGTCGGGGAATACATAGACTTCTTTCTCCAGGATATCGTTAAACAATTGCCTAGTTTTGTGCGCGACACCAGCGATTTTTTAACCAAAATCGAACACATTGAATGGGATCAGGATATGTGGTTAATCTCACTAGATGTAGAGGCGCTATACACTAGCATCAATCATTCACATGGCCTCTCCGCTATTAAATATTACCTGTCCAAGCGCCCTATGATCTATTATGAGCACAACAAAGTCATTTTATGTCTCATACAATGGTGCCTAGATAACAACTATTTTTCATTTGGCAAAGACATTTACAAGCAATTGAGAGGAGTGGCGATGGGGGCCTGTTTCTCCCCCAGCTACGCGTGCTTGCACGTTGGCTGGTGGGAGGAACAGGTCCTTGCCGCTCAACATGGGGTGTGGATGAATAGCCATGTCAAATGCTATTTACGGTATATTGACGACATCTTCATGGCTTGGAAAGGGACTAAGGAAGAGGCCCTAGTATTTATTCAGACTATCAATGATAACCCCTACAACTCGAATTTCACGGCCCATATTGACAAACACAAAATACAGTTTTTAGATGTAGAAGTCTACATAACTGAAAAACAGATAAATACGACTTTACATAGGAAATCGACAGCGGGGAATGCTACTCTCCATGCTATGAGTATGCATCCTAAACACACTATTGCAAGCATCCCGTACGGAGAGATCCTCAGGTTAAAAAGGATATGCAGTTCCCCTTCCGATTATGACTCTTGTGTCAATGAGCTCATGGTGAGATTAAAAACTAGAGGTTATTCTAAAACTATCCTCAATCGAGCTATTGAAAAGGCCAAGTCGAGGTCAAGAGCGAGTCTCTTTCCTGAGGCTCCTCTTGATCTAGAGGTGGCATCTTCTCCTGCTTTACTGAATGACTGTCCACGTCTAATTACAGCTTTTAGCAGGGAAGACAGAAAATTGACGGCCATATTAAGAAAGAATTGGCCAATTGTACTCAGCGACTATATTCTTAATTCTAGGTTACCGGCCAATCCTACTATCACCTTTAGACGGGTTAAAAATATGGGCATGACTTTGGACAAAGCAGCCCCAGAATTAAAAGCCAAAACTTCTTGGTTAGCCCCCTCCAAAGGTTTCTTTAGATGTTCTAGCTGTCGTGCTTGTAAGTTTGGTGTCAGTACATCTCATTATTCTACACCTTTTAGTGTTGACCCCCAGCAGATCCATGGCAACTTCAATTGTAAAACCAACCATGCTGTTTATGTCCTGACGTGCACCTGTGGTTTGCAGTACGTGGGTAGTACGAAGCTCCAGGTGCATGCCAGGATATTGCAGCATCTTCGTGCCATCTTACATAATGATCAGGCGTACCCAGTGGCCCGCCACTTTAAAAGAGTCCACAATAACGATTTATTTTGTTTAAAATATTTTGTGGTTGGGGCCATTCCCCCTCTTAAACGAGGTGGGGACCGGGAGTTATTATTAAGACAACTCGAAACAAAAATGATACTAGAATTTGATAGTCGCTGGTGAAATGGCTTAAATAACATTGAGGAGATGCACCATTTTTTGTAAAGTCTGAATTATAGTGACATGTATAAGTTATTAACTGTGGGTTCACTTGTTTTCTCCCTTTGGCTCCCTCTTAGTTAGGTTCCCTATTTCGAGGTTGAGTCAGTGTCCCTGGCTTCTAATTTTAATGTTTCCATCTTTTGTATACTGTATATTTTTTAGTACATTGATTGTCAGCTATATTGTTGTCCTATCTTTATAACATTTGGTTTACATATAGGCCCTTATTTATTTCCTGATATTTATGTGCATATATATATATATATTTATAAATATGTGTATACAGGATGAAATTTCTGATTTTTGCATTTTTGTAATCTTTTGATACTTTTTTGAAGTGGATGAAGGGTTTGTGTATATATATCAAAAATAATTTTATTATGAAAATAATTTTGCTACCATCTTTTATCGATTGTTTTTAAGAGATATATTATGTCATTAAGTAAATATATGCACTTTATCTCAGGGACCTGAGTAGTATTGTATATAATAATGACTTTATCTCTTTGATGTCGATTATATTACACACTGTTTTTGTGGTTCACTTCGTATATACACTTTGCACTATTGTTAGCACTTTATTATCCATGGCTGCTTTATATTAGTTTTTGCACATGCATTTTGTGAGATCTAAATAGTTTCATTCAATTGCTACTCTTTGAACAAGATTATTAACAGGTATTTATACTATGATTCCTTGCTCATCTGCTATGTGTATCCATTGTTTTATCTGTCAATGGATTTTATCACTCGCAGTAGATTTTTTCCCTTTTTTATATGGGATAACATTGCAATATGTATGGATTTATCCAGTTATTTTATTGTGCAATCTCAGTTGTTATATGCCTAGTGATAGTATTTCTTCACTTTTTATTTTTAAACACATGACACATGATGTCACCACTAGAGGGTGTTTACTTATCACTGCATATGTATATAAAAAAAGCATTTAGTTTGTTGCACTGTTGCAGCGTGATCAAGGGCAACTCGCCTGAAACGCGTAGCTGCTGGTCTCTGTAGAGGTTGCAAATAAATTCCATCTTCTGCTGACTTTTGTGGTCCGTCTCCCTCGTCTGCAAGCGTGCGCTGCTGCGGCTTGAAACGCTGTGAGAGCCGAGGAGGAGCTGAGTTTTCATATATATATATATATATCCACGCTCCTACACACCAGTTACGAGTCACTCCAGCAGCGGGTGCCGTTTTTCACGGTGGTGCTACCGCAATCCAAAATGATTGCTCCACTTACTCCAAATTCTCCCAGCCGGGATTGAAGACAAAGTAAGGCACTCACGGGGTTTCTTTTAGCTCAGCAGCAGTATTTATTTTTCAGACGCGTTTCGGGAGAACGCTCCCTTCGTCAGTGTTTTATATATATATATATTACCTACTGGCGGTCGCCAGTAGGTATATATGGTTAGGATTTTTTCTCTATGGGATTTTTGAAAATTCTATGTCTAATAACTTTGGCGTTTGTGGACGGAATTGGCTGAAATTTTCAGGAAAATTGAACATTTTGTTTCTGAGCAGCCACTGAAAATTTGGGGGGGGTTCATCAAGGGGGGGCTGAGAAAAAAGGGGGGTCCCAAAACGCGTTTTTCCCATGTTAATTTCTATAGGGCGGTTGGCCTCACTTTTAGCCCGAACGGCTGAATGGATTTGCACGAAACTTGGCAAAATTGTAGGGACTGTTAGCCCGATGTGCCTTTGCTAGGTCTCAAGATATGTGCTCCAGTGGATTTTGAGAAATTAACGTTCAAAAAAATATATATATCTGTAGGCGCGCTCCGGGCAGCGCCCCGGTTCACGTACTTGACGCGTAACGGAACTTCCCGAAGTGAAGCTGATTGGCTCTCCGGTGTCTGTCAACATTCTAAACAGTCCGGAGCGGCCGCCATCTTGTCTCTCGGTAGGATCGAGAGACAAGAGGAGGCCAAAACAAAGGGGGAAATGACCATAAGGGGGCATAGTAGATCCTCCCTGACCCCCTAGGTTTGATGTGGAGGCTTTAAAAGGGCCCTGTGGGGCAAAAAAAAAATTTTGTTTTTTTTGCGTGGGGAGCGCCCGGTACGCGCACCGGGAAGCGGTCCGGGGAGCGTACTATAAGGAAAAAAGAATGATAGACTATGATATTTTGAAATATTGTATGTTTATTGATTGTTCTTTTTGTTGTTTTTATTTTTTTTATTTTTATTTAAGTAGCAGTATTAATGATTATTAAATATAAATGTTTTTTTGGAATTGTGCACAGTATACTATAAGTCTGGCTTTACATTATAATCAATTTGGTACTAGTTTATGAATTACATATAAAAATGATTAAAGACTCAAACAATTTTTTAATATTAAATATATTTTTATTTTTCTGATTCTTTTTCAAAATTTAATAGAACGTCTAACATTTGACTGTCCGATATGTCCTCTTGTTGAGTGAACATAACTTCCCACATTTGACCGTCATCATAATGAAGTAAATAATCCACAGATTCTACACATTGTAGAAGTTCATGGTCTCGTGATTCATCCATGAATTCCAAGTCAATGGGTTCAATTATTTCCTCATTGTTCATGTCTAGGACAATTTCAAAGGAAACGTTCTGTTCTCCTTGCATTTTTGTGCTGAAATTTGAATAAAAAATAAATATATCAGTAGAGATAGGGCACTGTTGGGTTTAAGTTCAGACAGGTACTTTTGAGGCATGAAGTAGTACTATTAAAAAGTGCCTGTGAGAAAGCCTATGTAAATTCATAATAATACCACAGAAACCTAAATCAATCCATGATTATAATAAACAAGCCTTTCTCAATGTCTAACTCTTACAGAGGGATAGTATATAACTATCTGAAAATGTTATCAAATTTATAAAATAATATCTTACCTTTTAAAAACAAGTTTAAGTTGTGAGTGAAAATGATCTTGCAATGTAGTTCAGGAAGTAGTAGTCAAAATGGCTGTGTTTCTCTCTCTTTTTTTATATATATTCAGGTACATAACCAATCAAATGTCAGGTAAAAAAAGTAGAAAATGAAAGTAACATTTTAATTGGTTGTCAATTCCAACACTTCAGATGTGTTTTGTGAAGTAATTTACCTCAGGTTATTTAGGGAGGTCTACAGGCTAAATGGCTAAATGGAATTCCAACCAAATTTGTGAAAATGGTAGAGATTGGTATGTAGTATGAGCTAATCTATATTTGGTGAAAGTGTCTCCAGGGTTTCTTCGGTAAATTACTTTCCCACCTTTTTTAATGGAGCGCTTCCCGGTGAGCGCCCCGGTACGCAAACCGGCAGCGTTACGGGAGTCCACCATTTTGTGTTTTGGTCGAATTAAGATACAAGATGGAGGGCAAATAATGTTCAGAATGGGTAGAAGGGGGCACGGTAGACGTATTTTGACCCCCTAGGTTTTCTGAGGGTGGCTGAGGAGGCCCATATGTGCGAAAAAAAAACATTTTTTTAAAAATTTCGCGCGGTTAGCTTCCGGTTCGCGTACCGGGTAGCGCTCCGGGGAGCGTACTTTGTTGAAAATTAGTGAAAAAAGTTAGAGTAAAATAATAATTGTGAGTGATCAGATGTAGGGTAGCTGTGAGAAGAGCTTTTGGGTTTCTGGTACATTTAGGTACTTATAAGTAGGTACCAATGCACAGTTTTAAATTCAGAATGAAAACTCTGTTCCCTTCATCTGAGAAGTGAACTCCATCTCCTCTGTAGATATCTTGCATGTAGTAACGTAAGTTATTGTTGTAGATGGAGCCCATTCCATGGTCTCTCATGTAAGCTGAAACAGATTTGTTTACATGCTTCCTCGATTTCTCAATTTGTGGACAAAATTGGTTCGACCACCTCCATTTCTGTCTTTGGCATATATTTGAATATACCAAGGCGGTTTGAGGAAAAAGTGCCATCAATTGCTCAGAGGTGTCCTTAAAAAGCATTTCCAGACCTACCCCAGTTAAAGTGCCCAAGTCATTTCCTCCACAGTGCACAATTAACAGGTCAGGTTTAGGCAAATGCATAAAAGTTTTCACCAATGGTATCAATTGGTGACATTTTAATCCTCTGTGGCCAAACCACTTAATTTCCACATCTTGTAAATTGAGGTTAGGTAAATTTCTGTTATCAGCATACCTCTGAGCCCAGTAGATGTAACTATGTCCAACAATCCAGACAGAAAACATGGTGAGAGAAGGTTCTGCTGCAGTCAGATGAAGTGTGGCAATGAAATGGCAGTTGAAAAAATAAGAGTTTAAAATGAAAAAAACTGTGGAGTTTCTGTGTTAATGAAGCAGTAGCAGTGATTGGTGGATTTTGATTGCTGAAAACAGAAAGTTAGGGTGCATGGATGAGTTCTTTGAAAGATGTAATTTGAATGGTCAAGAAAAAATCATTTTATGAAAGATTTCACTGGATACGCAGGTGTACTGAGAGTTCAGAGATCAATTGAAACATTGTTGTGTGAACTTGCAAACATCAGAGGTCTTTCAGGAGGTGGTTGCTATGCAAAAAAGGCAGAAAGGGCAGAGGGGGGAAGGGTGTTGATTTGAAAAAAGTGAGAGAAGAATTTTGATTGGGTGACATGAGAGATATGTGTGATGAATTACAGCTTTTCTGTGCTTTTTATAGCTGCAGACTCTGGAGTGCATACCTTTTGCTCTGCTAAAGACAATTTGGTGTGTTTCTGAGACTGTTTTGAAACTCATAAAGTATTTGCTAAGGTGAGAAAAGATTCATTTAATTTAGATAGAGAATAGTATGGTTTAGGGAGAACATTATGAAGAAAGTTGTGTATTTAAAATGTTGCTTTGTGTCAAGTGTTTTACAAATAGATTTTGTTTCTTTGTGTTACATAGCCATGTTAAAAGTGATGCAAAAAAAGTGCAAGGGTCTTACAAAAATGCTTTCATGTGTCTTAGGGTATTTTAACTCACTTCCCCATGAATGTATGAATATAATTGCTTTACAAGATGTGTTTAAAAACGTTTTTTGAAATCAATTAGGTTTCTTGATATGTACTGCTAGAGTTTCATAGGTTGCTTGGGGCATATTTATAAGGCATTTGAGTCTCTCTGATGTTATTTTTCCCATTTTAATTTAAGACCTTTCCCTGTGGTGCAAGGTCCTTGTAAATACGCCCCCATGTGTGTTTGGCAAATTTAGATTTTGATTATTTGACTTACATAGTCATGTTCCATACAGTTCTAACCTTCTGCGTAGTCTTTGATATGCTAGACTCCATCTGCACTATGAGATACCTAAGCAAAGGAAACACAGGTGATGTGATTGTGAAATGAGGAAAAGAAACTCCACATTTTTCAATTACATCACCTGTGGTTCCTAAGTTTACGAATGACATTGTGCAGATGAGGTTTAGGTCTGTCCACGGACACAGAAGAGGTCTGGCCTTTGTTCAAGAGTGAAGTGGACATGACTTACTTCATTGGTAGGCTTTCACATGTATTATCTCCTCTGTACTCTTCAACAAGCGTAAATTTCATCTGCAACCCTGAGTAGGCCTCACCTTAAACAAACCTCTGGATAGGCCACACCTTATCGTCATCCTGAATCAATCATTTAAAATGTTAGGGACAGATTTATGATAGGTGTATGACTCTTTTGAGTCACTGTGCGTCACTTTTGTGACGCAGCGGCGGTGCAAAAGATTTGCTATGTGGCGACATATTTACAACTTGATGTATCTAGGCAGATGTGTCATGCTGTAAAGTCCCGTGCCACATGAAACCGATGCAGCAGTGATGCAAAACATGCACCATGTTGCAAGACAGGCCTCATTTCATCTCCAACAAGATGAGAAGCTGAATCTTCTGTAAATGTCAAAATTGTTGTATACACTGCTCAACTTATGTGTACTCTTTGATATGCTAGAGTCCATCTGCACTATGAGATACCTAAGCAAAGGAAACACAGGTGATGTGATTGTGAAATGAGGAAAAGAAACTCCACATTTTTCAATTAAATCACCTGTGTTTCCTAAGTTTACGAATGACATTGTGCAGATGAGGTTTAGGCCTGTCCACGGACACAGAAGAGGTCTGGCCTTTGTTCAAGAGTGAAGTGGACATGACCTGCTTCATTGGTAGGCCTTCACATGTATTATCTCCTCTGTACTCTTCAACAAGCGTAAATTTCATCTGCAACCCTGAGTAGGCCTCACCTTAAACAAACCTCTGGATAGGCCACACCTTATCGTCATCCTGAATCAATCATTTAAAATGTTAGGGACAGATTTATGATAGGTGTATGACTCTTTTGCGTCACTGTGCGTCACTTTTGTGACGCAGCGGCGGTGCAAAAGATTTGCTATGTGGCGACATATTTACAACTTGATGCATCTAGGCAGATGTGTCATGCTGTAAAGTCCTGTGCCACATGAAACCGATGCAGCAGTGATGCAAAAGATGCACCATGTTGCAAGACAGGCCTCATTTCATCTCCAACAAGATAAGAAGCTGAATCTTCTGTAAATGTCAAAATTGTTGTATACACTGCTCAACTTATGTGTACTCTTTGATATGCTAGAGTCCATCTGCACTATGAGATACCTAAGCAAAGGAAACACAGGTGATGTGATTGTGAAATGAGGTAAAGAAACTCCACATTTTTCAATTATATCACCTGTGTTTCCTAAGTTTACGAATGACATTGTGCAGATGAGGTTTAGGTCTGTCCACTGACACAGAAAAGGTCTGGCCTTTGTTCAAGAGTGAAGTGGATATGACTTACTTCATTGGTAGGCCTTCACATGTATTATCTCCTCTGTACTCTTCAACAAGCGTAAATTTCATCTGCAACCCTGAGTAGGCCTCACCTCAAACAAACCTCTGGATAGGCCACACTTTATCGTCATCCTGAATCAATCATTTAAAATGTTAGGGACAGATTTATGATAGGTGTATGCCTCTTTTGCGTCACTGTGCGTCACTTTTGTGACGCAGTGGCGGTGCAAAAGATTTGCTATGTGGCGACATATTTACAACTTGATGCATCTAGGCAGATGTGTTATGCTGTAAAGTCCTGTGCCACATGAAACCTGCATCAGGTTTCATATAGGTGTTTTGTTGCAGGGTGGGCATTCATTTGCATGAAAGCCCTGTAAAACTAACACAGTGAAATTTAGAAGATTTCACTGAGTCAGCTTTATAGCATTGCTGAATCAAATCCTTATGACTGTTTGAAACAGGCATAAGGAGTGAAGCACCATGCAATGTGTGGCTCCCTCCTGTGCATTGCAGTAGACATGTCGTGTTTACGATGTGATTCGTGCAATGTGCTGCTTTTGCGGCACAGATGCGTGACGCATCTGTGCTGTTTTAACTCAATGGTGCTCCACATTGTAAATGCGGCATACCATGGGTGGTAGAGCAGCGGTGCACGTTAACTGGTGCATCCTTGGGGATGTGCCAGTTAACATAAATCTGCCCCTTTACATTTAAGTATGTGCAGGGGACATAGAGTCGGTGAGGTTTATCCAAGGTTAAGAAGAGATGAGTCCTGTTTACTGAAAACTTGGACATAGGCCTCACCTCTTCAGCATCGCTGGACATGGCTAAATAATAGCTGCAAAATGTTACTCTTGTTAAACAATTTTACTATTATAGTCTCTGAGATTTGTGCCTTACTCTGCAACATCTCATTGTTATTCTCTTTTTTTAAAGATAACGACAACATCAAGCATGAGTGATAATGAGCAATCAGTTGATCTCGATCTTATCATTGAACTTGTGATTGAAACGTCAGTGGAAGTAGATCCCTTGGATGATTTAAATCCTGAGGATGATGAAGAACATGATGAGGATGCCGATTTGTCAGAATTGTATGACATAGGGTGGGAAGCTGACCTGCTTGAGCCTATGGAACTATAAACATTTATTTTTAAAATTTACAATAAATGAAAAATAGAAATGTAAACTGTTTCATTTAAAATTAAACACACCGGGAGGAGCCAAGCTCGCGTCCGAGATGGCCGCGTTTTAGCTCGGCTCCGATCACTCTCCTGTCTGCAACAAATATCCTGTACTTTATCCTGCCCCGGGAAGTATTCCACGATGTGCTGTGGAACGACGATAACTCACAGGCACTTACCGTTTGCTCCGGTGATTCCTGGGTGTCACGGATCCTGAGTTACGCCCCTGTCTGCTTCGGGGCCTCCGGAGCGGCCGGGCCTGGCACTCCTTGGCGGCGCCCGGGCTGGACGGGGCGCGGTGGCCGGCCCTTGGTGGTGGTGTGGAGTCGGTCGGAGGGGCCGATGTGCTAATAGACCGATTGCGGCCTCCCGGGCCTGGTCCGGCGGTCCTGCGGCCTGGTGTTGGGGTGTTGACTTCCATGGACGGGGTTAACCGTACATCTGGCTCGTCTCCCCTTTGTTCTCTGGCCCGGCCATTTTGAGTTCCTCCGCCCGGACTCGGAGAACGGTGCCGGCGGCGTGTGGGGTGCCGGCGCATCGCCTTCTTCTGGTGGCTCCCCTTCCTGCCCTGGTGGCACTTCCGCTGGTGGTTGCCGGTGTCCTGTTTTGCCCCGCTGATATCCGGGCGGGGGTCGGTGTTTGCAGCGGCCCCGCCGGGCCTCTAAGATGGCGGCCGGCCCCATGATTCTCGGCCTTGCGGGGACCGGCGATGCGAGTCCGCCGCGCGGCACGTTTGCTGAATACTGTAAAGGTGAGCCTACGCTCCGTGACATCCTCGCCGCCCTGCGCTCCTGGGGGGCACCCATGACCGCACCGACCGCTATCCTGGAGGGGGGTCCCTTTGTTGGGCCTGCCGGACCCCCCTCGGTTTGTGCGGCTTCATCTCTGTTGTGTGCTGCTGGAACTTTCCTTGGGGTCGTGGACCTGGAGGCTGCTGATGGTGTGGATGTGCGGGGGTCCGCTGCCCTTCTTCGTCCTGTGCCTCCTTCTGCTCCGGAGGTTCCCCGGCTGGATCCCGTCTGGACCGACCTCGATGGGTCTCCTTTTCCTCTTTTGCCTCACATGGCCGTATGAAGATCCTGTAACGGTGCCGCTGGACCGGCTTTCTCCGTATTCTCATCGGAACTTTGCCTGCTTTGCCTGAAGTGGTTACTGTACTTTCTGGATCATCCGGGTCACGATCGCTACAACTTGAGTGTATTTTTGATTCGACTCCCTGTTATTCACCTCCTGTTTTATGTGATCTGTTTCCTGGTGCGCTGGACGATTACAGTTTGCGAAAAACGAGGACAGGGTTGAGCTGATCTTGCCTCTATGGACTGTTATTTTGTGGTATGGTTGGGTGATCCGTTCATAATTGTATGATTATGTTTGATACGTCTTTACGTTCCTGGAGCTTATCCGTGTGTTTATTATCTTCCCGTGGGCTCTGAGTATTTTCGGGCGGGGGGGTGGGAGCTGAAGGGGTTTTGATTCTGTGGCTCCTCTCCCGCTGTTTTTTCCCTGTTTCCCCTTCCCCCCCTTTTTAATCTAAGTGATTCTTTCTTTCTTATATTTCTCTATATTTCGGGTTCTCATTAGGGCGACAGGCACACTGCTGGGGGGTAGGCCATAGCCTTCTGCAGGGGTGCAGGGTGGGCTGTGCGGGGTGGTGGGGGGGTCTGTTTATTGTATTTTTCCCTGTTCCTCTTTCTGGTTCTATGGCTCTTATGTATCCCCTAATTTCGTGGCGCGGTGTCGGCACGTAGCCCCCCGGGGTGTTTGTGTTGGCATGGCCCTTTTGGTATGTTTGCTGTCACGGTTTACTACGCATTCATTTCTCCGGTTGCCACTAGTTCCATGTGCCGACTTAGTATTGGGTGCTTTGTTAGCCGTGGGGGGCGTGCACTGACGCTGCGCCCTCACTTTCCCCCTCCCCTTTTTTTGATGTCCTCTTCCTCCCCTTTTTTCCTTTTCCCCACCCCATTTTCTTTTCCTCCCTTGGGTTGTTGTAACGGAGGGCTTTTAGTTTTGTAAACGTATTTTTTGCTGTTTTATTGTTCTGTGCCCTGATAGTGGTGGGTGGGTGCTGAGCAGCGATTGTGATCGTTCTTGATGTGGGACTCACGTTCTGCCTTTGCCAAAATGTATTGTTCTGTTGGTCTTTTCCTGTATTCGAGACTTCGGCTTGCTCACGGCCCACCACGGCCCTCTGGACTTTACAGATTGACATTATACTGTGACGCCCTTTTTTCTATTATAAAATTAACCTACGTTTATCCTGTCCGTGATGGCGACTCGAAGACTTGTTGCCTTTGCCTTTCATATGAGCTATTTAGAAATCCTGTTGTCTCTCCTGTATTGCCTCGTATGTTTCTTTATTGTGGTGGCCGGCCCGGTGGGTTGTAGGCCCGTATCTGTGCGCGCCTTCTGTACAATAAAGGTTTAAAAAAAAAAAAAAAATTCAACACACCTTCAAAAACAGGTTATGTGTAGTGTCTTCAATAAAATGTTAAAATATGCTCATAAAATTAGATCAGATTCACATATAAAACAGCACAGGTAAAATGTAGAAGCATTCCATTTCTTTTCTGCTATTTGTGTATTCTAAATTTGCCAAAGCACTAAAAATTATTCTATGTAAAAATGACAAGTAGTGTGTTAAGTTTTTGATGACTGTTATTGATTTACTGTTTGGTAATAGTGGTTAATAACATTTTTTATTATATTTTACCACAGATTCAACTGCAGATCATTTCAAATTTTGAGAATGCCGTCTAAGGATAGAATCAGAAAGGCTACAAAACGTCAAAGACAGCAGGTTCATCAATTATTGCAGCAGTCCTCTACAATAAAAAATCGTCAAGTCACCAAGAAAGCACCGGGTAAGACCACGAAATCATTCATAAGAAACATTTGTAAAAAAAAAAGTAGTACTATAGAAAATGTTTTAGTTCAGAAAAAGAGAAGCAATTTAAACGGAAAGGAAAGGCCAATCAAAAATGTTACTGCTAGAGCAAGAGATAACTCTGTGCATGATAGTAGAAGAAAACAACAGTTTAGGGACATTCGTAAACGAATGTTCCGCAACAGGATAATTGGCAATTTGTTAAAAAATATTAAGAAAGGTCAGCAGAAAGTGTTTTTTTATAAGAGAAAAAAAAAGTTGAGAAAGTTATTGATCAGGCATTTGAAATTAAACGAAAGTTATTTATTTTGATAATCAATAGAATTAGGAAGCTAAACAAGGCAATTTATGATTTCAAAAGAAATAGTAGATGGAAGAGAATAGTTAATCGTAGTAATTTTTGTGAAGTTTTTTCAGGAGAATGGATGCATAGTTCAAGTTGTGAGGCATTTTTTAATGAGGAGAGTTATTTCCAGGATAATGATTTGGTGCATGCAGTTGACACCAGTGGTCGAGCTTATGAGGTGAAAGATGGTTGTCCAGTTGAAAAAGAAAAACTTGTGACAACAGAGACAGAAGAGGTGTTAGGTAATGAGGTTTTAGGAAGACGTCCTAAGGGTCCTGTGTACACCTGGAAGTGTAGTAGTATTTGCAGTGTGCGACAGGATTCCATCAATTTGCTTTGTGATTTTGTACGGACATTTAATAAGAAAAGTTTGAAGCAGAAAATGATGTTGTTGCAAGAATTAGATCCTTGCAGAGTGAGAGAAGTGACAGGTTTGCATGGTCATTCACTGGCTTGTCTTTCCAGGAGAGTATGCCAGAGTGTTTTTCATCATTTCAGGATGCTAGCAGTGCATCATAATAAAGTGAAGAAATTAGTTAGAATGTTGTATTATGCTAAGAGTCCAGCAATTATGCTTAAACAATTATGCGCTGCTCTTTTGCATGGTTCTGAAATAGATGTGAAAAATATTTGTGAAGAAATTGAGTTTTGTTACTTTGGAAGTAAAGAGGAGAATGTTGAAATTGACCCAGAAGAAGAGGGTAATGTGGAAGATAGTGTGGAGGTTTCTAGTACAGATAATTTTCAGAAGGAAATTGCCACGTTTCAGGTGAAATCAAGTGAGAGGCCTAATTTCACTTGTGTGTGTTGTCGACGCACTTATTATAAGATTCAGACTAAGTTAGTGGATTTATATGCAAAAAGTGAAAGGGAAAATAATAGTGAATGGAAGGATTTTGCAACATACTTGATGGTAGAAAATTGTTTTGATTTGGGATCGGATCAACGTGTGTGTACTTATTGTTGTAACAAATTAAATCAAAACCAGATGCCTGCTAGAGCGGTTCATAATAATCTGGAATTGGTTGAAATTCCTTCTGAATTGAAGGATTTAAATACTTATGAATGTATTTTGATTCAAAGTATCCATCCCTTTCAGGCTATTGTAAGAATGGAGCCAAAGACAGGGAAATTGCCTCCATCAGATTTACAGAGAGGATTAAAGGGAAGAGTTGTTTATTTGCCTCTAGATTTGAAGAAAAACATTAACACAATTGGAGTAGAAAAAGTGGAAGAGGAACCTCTGGTTATCTTAGTTAATGGGGTTCCGACAAAGAATAAGAAAATATGGCAAGATTTAGTGGATGTTAGGAAAGTCAAAAAGGCAACATTGTATTTGAAAAAAAATAATAAGTACTATAAGAATGTATATGTTGCAGAAGAGGAAGTAAGTGAGGAAGAGGATAGCGATTTGTGTGCTGGTCAAATTGAGAAAGTAGAACCCTCTAAAAGTGAAGAAATATATGAACATTATAGTGTTCATCCTTTGCATTCCAAGGAAGTCATGGGGAATGCTATTGAGTTGTTTCAAATGAAACAAGCCAAAGGGAGTCCCATTAGTGTTTGGGAGGAAAGTTTGGAAGCTCGGTGTTTCCCACAGCTATTTCCAACAGGTCAAGGAGGAAGATATGATGAGCGACCTCATCAAATTCCTGCTTCTGAATACCGGACTTTACGATTGTATGCAGAAGATGCTAGGTTTCGACAATGCATTCCCTATTTGTTTCATCTCCTGTTTGAAAGCGATCTGTCTGGACTGTCATATGCAGTGAACCACATCTTGAAAAGTGGTATACAGATGCAAAACATCTCGGCAAGTGACTTTATGGATAAAGTCAATGTCCAAGACAGTATTTTGGATTCTCACCTGATTAATCTCATGGCGTGTCAGCGTGGTACTAATGAGTACTGGTACCGTCGTCATGGTGATTTAAAATGTATGTTGAGGAACTTAGGAACTCCCACATGGTTCCTCACTCTGAGCTGTGCCGAGTATGGCTGGGAAGACTTACTTGAATTTCTACGAGAGGCAAATGGAAATATTGAAAATATCGAATTCAAGACACCCGGAGAACTGTGCTCTTTGGATCCAGTGAATGTATGCAGGTACTTCAATCATAGATTTGAAGCTATGATGTCTTTCATCATGAACAAGAGAAATCCACCTCTTGGAGAGGTGTTGGATTTCTTCTGGAGAAAGGAGTACCAAGCAAGAGGTGCTCCTCATATACATATGCTGCTGTGGATCAAGGATGCACCTAAATTTGGAACAGATCCAGAAGACTTAGTGATGAGTTTCATAGAACAGTATTCTACATGTGCTGTTCCAAACGCAAAGGAGGACAAAAGCCTAAGAGAACAAGTTCTACGCTTCCAAAGCCATCGTTGCGGAAAGTACTGTCGTCGTAAATTCAGAAACAAGGACAAGTTCTACACCAAATGTCGTTTCGCCTTTCCACGACCGGTGATTTCTAAAGGAAGAGTGAACAGTTTGATGTCTTCGCTGCGACATAATGTGATGAAGAAATCACCTAAAAACACATACAATTTGAAAAGGAACGAAGAGTCCAAGTATATCAACGACTACAATCCAGTGATTTTGTCCATGTGGAATGCTAACATGGATATACAGTTCGTGGCTGATAACTGTATGGCTGTGGCTCGGTATGTGACATCTTACATCACCAAAAAAGAAAAGACAGAATTGAAGGATATGTGGGAGGACATTTCCCATGAAAAGAGCCTCAGTAAGAAGTTGTACAGTTTCAGTCTGAAGATGTTGTCACATCGAGAAATCGGAGCTTACGAATGTTCTGACCGGTTGTCTTCAGCAAGTCTCTATGCCAAATCCAGGAGTATAGTTTGGGCGAGTCTTGGTCTTGCTGCAACGCGTAATCGAGTTCTGAAACCTGTGCGGGAAATTGAGTATTTGGCGGAAAAGGAGCCAAACAGTACCGATATTTTGAAGACCAACATGTTGGATACATATTATCCAAATCGAAGCAGTCACCTCGAGAATGTTTGTCTGTATGAGGTTCTACAATATTACATATTCAAGAGGAACATCAAAGAAGATATTGATAAAGGAGTGTATGCTGTAATTGGAAGTGAGGGATGTCTGGTCAAGCAAAGAAAATGCCACTTGGTAAACCATCGAAAATTGAGTGGCGAATCTCTTGAAAAAAAGGAGTTTTTCTATTTAGCACTTTTGCAACTTTTCAAGCCTTGGCGTGCAGAAGAGGAACTGCTTGGAGATTTCCTCTGTTACGAAGACTCTTTCACTGCCGCCAAGGAGACCATAGAATGTCCTGCTTTTCCCAAATATCTAGAAATGTTGAATGCGGAAATCGAGCAGGAAGCAACGATTGCAGCCGAGATTGCCAGAGACAGTTCTCAGGACAGTCAGAGTTCTGTTTCATTGAGTCAGGATCCACTAGGAGGACCTGTTATCGAAAATGAAGCTGCCACTGCCATGAATGAAGTGGAAAGAGCCATGGCACATGCTCAGGAGGATGTGGTTAACTTAGAAGACTTGGAAAGACAACTCAACGTTGAGCAGAGGAAAATATATGACGAAGTTACCAAGCAAATTGATCATGGATTAAGTCATGAGAAGAAAGAGTGCTCATGTACGTCGTTGAAGCCTGTCCGACTGTACGTGAGTGGAGAAGCGGGAACTGGAAAAAGTTTCCTCATTAAAGCAATTTCATGTTATTTGCAGGAAAGGACTGAGTCATCGCTGTCTTGTGTTGTCACCGCTCCAACTGGACTGGCAGCACATAACATTAAAGGTATTACTTTGCATCGTCTACTGATGCTGCCAGTGGAGCATGATAACAAATTACAATACCACAAGTTATCTGGAGATGCTTGTTGTGAAGTTTCAAGAGTCTTGAGGAAAATGAAACTTCTTATCATTGACGAAGTAAGCATGGTTTCTAATGCCATGCTTGCCTTTGTGCATTTGTGAATGCAAGAAGTTCTTAAAACAGAGTATGATGTGTTATTTGGTGGCAAACACATCATTGTTTTCGGCGATCTTCTGCAGCTGACACCAGTGAAAAGACAACCTGTGTTCAAAATGCTCACGCATGAAGATACCAGGAAGTGCCTAGAGAGCATTGGCAACGTCAATATATGGTTAAACTTCAATTATGCTGAACTGCATGAAAATATGCGCCAGGCGAAGGATGAAGATTACAAGAATATTCTACAAGATGTTAGAATTGGAAAAGTGACCGAGCATGGGAAAGAAGCTTTACATGCACGATTACTGTCAAATTTATATCCAGAACAAGACGTTGTGCCTGAGAATATTTTTCAGAAAATTACTGAGAAGAAATCTGGAATATGTTTGATGCCAACTCTTGCAGAATGTGCCATCTTCAATAACAAAATGTTGCATTTAGAAAACCAAGAGATTGTGAAACTGGAAGCTATTGACAGAGTAGAGCATATGGGATCAACAATTATGTTGTCTGAGAATTTGAAAACAAAATTGGATTCATTAGAGAAGACTATATCTAAAACTGCAGGTTTTGAAAAGACTCTGAATGTGTGCTTAAACTGCCGTATAATTTTAAGAAGGAATTTACATGTTGAAAGAGGTCTGGTAAATGGATCAATGGTTAATGTTGTTGATTTTGTGAAATACAGAAATAGAGATGGAATTGAATTTTTAAAAATTAAATTTGATGGCATTGAGGAAGTACAGCTAATTGGTCGTTGCTCTGCTAGGTTTTTGCTTGTAAAAGACTTATATGTTCGCCGTAAGCAGTTTCCTGTTTGCTTGGCATATGCGGTGACAATCCATAAATCGCAAGGTTTAAGTGTAGACAGTGCATTGGTGAATATTGGCAGTTCTGTGTTCAAGGAGGGTATCACATATGTGGCATTGTCACGAGTTAGAACTTTATCGGGATTGTACTTGATTGAGTGTGATGTCACAAACATTTGTGCGGATCTAGATTGTGTTAAGGAATACAATAGGTTAAGAAGAGAGTGTGCGCCACATTTGCCTCAATATCCTTTGTTTGAGAAACGTGTGGTAGGCCGGAAACGAAGAAATGTGACCAATAGTAGGGAGGTTGTAGCAAAAAGACGAAAAGTCGATGAACCTGAAATTATAAGCAGAAAGAAAAAGGATTCTGTTGAAGATGTTGGTTTTCAATTTGAAAACAGTTCTGGTGTCAACTGCTATGCTAATGTAGTGGTTAATGTTTTGTTTTCTCTAGAAAATGTAAAAGAAGAGATTGTGGTCAATTCTGATCAAAGATTTTGCAGTTTGTTAAATTCTGTGTTAGAGAAATGTAGCACTGATAGAACAAAAATAGAAAGTGTGTCTGAAATTCGAAATCTGTTAGACAGATGTTCAGGTCAAACACAATTCTCTCAAAATATTCAGCAAGATTGTCAGGAGTTTTTAATGTATATGCTTGATGTATTGCATGCTGAAGGTGTAGATGTAGATCACCTGTTTGGGCTTTCTTATCAATGGCAGCATGACTGCGAGAACTGTAGGGTATCAAGTACTACTAGTGTAGACTCAGAAAGATTTATATATTTAACTTTGCCAGACAGTAAATCAGTGTCCTTTAATAAGCTAGTAAAAGCAGCTGATCACAACATGGAGTTTAGCCAATGTAAGTCTGAAATGTTGTCAACATTATTTATACGAACATATGGGCAGTATGTCATTTTAATGTTCCAACGATGTAGGCCTGATGGAACAAAATTGACAACTTTAATTAAAAATTTTGTGGCTTCACAGTTGTCAATATCAGGAAGGACTTTTGTAACTGCAGCAATTATATATCATGACGGTCTTTCAATAACATCAGGACATTACACAGCTTATTTAAAGTCTAGAAATGGCTGGTCATTCTGCAATGATTCTGTTTTAACTTTAAAAAAAAAATTGCCTTTTGACCTTAAAAATTCTTACCTGGTGTTTTTAAAACCAAAATTTTAGGGAAGGAATCTCAGGATTTGCTCTGAGGAATTTCAAGAGGTTCTAATGGCTCCTACACGATTTGGCCTTGAGGATAAGTGTAGTACAGAGTCAAAAGTTATTTTTGAGTTTTAAATAGTTCCTGGAAAAAAAGAAGATTTTCTTACAGAAAGTGGTGGGCAGAGATTAGTTGAAGGACAACAGAGTATTTCCCAAAGCAAACGGTGTTCTTACCATAACACTTGACGTCATGGAAAAATAACTGCACTTTGTATGAGTTCAGAAAAACTGTTTCTTTTTATAAGCTAATTCAAGCAGCCAATCAAAACATGGAGTAGAGGGAATGTAAGTCTGCAATGCTGTCTAGATTATTGGTCCAAACTTTTGATTATAATGTCATTTTAAAAATCCAACTATATAAACCTGATGAAAGTAAGTCTTCAACTTTAATTACAAATGTTGTGGCTACACAGTCGTTGATTTTAGGAAGAACATTTGTAACTGCAGCTATTATATGGCATGATGGTCATTTGACAAGATCCGCTTATTACACAGCTTATTGAAAATGTAAAAAAATTTGCTGTTTCGGAAATTATTCCCATTTGACTACGATACAATGTTGCCTTTTTATTTAAAAATATTCTTACTTTCTGTTTTCAGAAAAGAGAATTTAGGGTAGGTAACTGGCGTATAATGATTCTAGGGGTTGATATAATTTTATCTACTGTTTTATATTGCTTTGTGATTAAAAGTGATGTAGAGAATTAAATAATTGTAGTAGTCATAGAGGTAGTGTAAGTCTGCTTCATAGTAAGCAGTATCAGTGTCATAGGAAATGTAGAACATGAGTGAGCAAGAAGGGTAAGATATTACTAGTCCAGGATTGTGAAAGTGATCTTGAACGTTTTCTTTCTGAAAGTTGCGGAAATACAAAATGACGGGATTTGCTTACAAGAATTCCAAGAGTTATAAATGGCTCTTACATGATTTGGCCTTGTGGAAACGTGTGGTAGAGAGCGAGAAGTCATTTATTGTATGTAACATATTTTTCAAAACGATGGAGGTTTTCTTTCAGAAAGTGGCGGGCTGAAAATAAAAACAGCACAACCGAGTGTAAGCTGTTCATAGGACATCCTTCGACGTCATGGAAAGTAAGTTACTTTTGAGGAGTTCTGATTTCTGATTGGTTATGTTATATGGGTTTTTTAAACACAATCATTTTGATTGTGTTTTTTTTTCCCCGCTGTTATATGATGAATACCTTCGAGTCACTGTTTTTAGTGAAATTTGATAAATTCTGAGAACAGCAAAAATAAACCATTTAACATGTATAATTAATTCTGTACTTTTTGTACTTATGATCTACATTTAGAAATGTGTAGTAAACATGGAGAAGCTGAGGCTTCTGTAAGTGTCAAAGTTGTTGCATACAGTGCTCACATTCTACATAGTCTTTCATATGAGAGACTACATTTCCACAATGAGATACCTAAGCAAAGGAAACACAGGTAATGTGATTGTGGAATGAGCAAAAAAATTTGCACGTTTTTCAATTATATTACCTGTGTTTCCGAACATTACACATCACATTGTGTAGATGAGGTTTAGGCCTGTTCCAGGAGACAGAGGAGGTCTGACATTTGTTCAAGAGTGCAGTGGACATGACTCACTTCGTTATTAGGCCTGCACATGTATTATCTCCTCTATACTCTTCAACAAGCCTAAATTTCATCTGCAACCCTGAGTAGGACTCACCTGAAACAAATCTGTGGATAGGTTACACCTTATCAGCATCTAGAAACAATCATTTAAAATGTTAAGGGCAGTTTTATGAAGGCTGTGTGCCTCTTTTACGCCGCTGTTCCATCACTTTTGTGTAAAAGATGCACCATGTTGCAAGATAGGCCTCAGTTCATTTCCAGCAAGATACCGTCAGTTTAAAATGTATATAATTAGGACTGTGTAGGGGGCATGGAGAAGCTGAGGCTTCAGTAAGTGTCAAAGTTGTTGCATGCAGTGCATACTCTTTCATATGCTGGACTACATCTACACAATGAGATACCTAATCAAATGAAACACAAGTGATGTGATTGTGAAATGAGCAAATGAAATTGCACGTTTTTCAAATACATTACCTGTGTTTCCTAACATTACGAATCACATTGTGCAGATGAAGTTTAGGCCTGTCCAGGGAAACAGAGGAGGTCTGAACTTTATTGGTTGGCCTGCACATGTATTATCTCCTCTGTACTCTTCAACAAGCCTAAATTTCATCTGCAACCCTGAGTAGGCCTCACCTGAAACAAACGTCTGGATAGGACACACTTTATTGCCATCCTGAAACAATCATTTAAAATGTTAGGAACAGTTTTATGATGATTGTGCACCTCTTTTGCGCTGCCATTGCGTCACTTTTGTGAGACAACAGCAGTGCAAAAGATGCACCATGTTCCAAGATAGGCCTCACTTCATCTGCATCAAGATACTGTTAGTTTAAAATGTATATCTTTAGGACTGTGTAGGGGGCCTGGAGAAGCAGAAGCTTCTGTAAGTGTCAAAGTTGTTGAAAAACTGTTTGTCCTTCAATCTTTTCCCTTGTCTTTTCTAATTTTTAAATACATGTTTTAATATTTTTCAAATGTTTGTTCTCTCTTTCACAGATTGAAAGTATAAAAATAACAAGTGACTAAGTTAACGACAATTATAAGGTAAATGTTTTGTACTCTTTTCATTACATTTCTATCACATTTAACTACTATTAGTTCCACTGCTTCATTTCTTTAACCCTCACTTTCCTGCCTTTGCTACTTCCCTCATTCCTTTCTCTATTACTTACTTACTCTACTACTTCCACTCCTTTTCTCAGTCCCTCTCTTCTCATAGTTCCTCACTCTTGTTCACTCACTCCGTCTCTATTACTCTTAGTGTCTCTGACTGAACACTCTTTCACTACTTGTTCATTATGCTTTCTCTGTGTAGTTGAAGAACAATAAGGGGCATATTATGAACACAGCCAATAAAATTATTGCTGTTTTTATCGGCAGAAAACTGCTGCAAAAGCGGTTTTAGCGGCAGTTTTCTGCCGCAAAAGCGGCTTTAGCGACACATTTCTGCCGATAAAAGCTGCGAAACTTTTATTGCCTATGTTGATAATATGCCCCTATGTTATTTAGATTTCTTTGCTGTTTCAATTATTCTTTTTCTTTTACTTCTTCTTTTCTGCTTTCTGTTTTTTCTCTCTGTTATTCCACAGGTTTTAATCTTATTTTGAACATTCACTCATATTCTCTAAGAAACTCTTCTTTGTTATTCTTCTACTCTCCTTTTTTTCTTTCACTTCCTTATCTATTTTGTTTTTCACAATTATATCCTCTTCCATCTTTTCTTCGGTAAATAAATCTATTAAACAGTATCTCTGGTTTAGTCCCTATAGCTGTCTTTCTTTTAACATTACTCTCTGTTTACTTCCCTTATACTTACTCTTCTTTTTTTTAAAAGAAATTTTTTGGGTTCGCTCCCGGTTCGCGTACCGGGGAGCGAACCGGGAAGCGAACCAAAAGAAATAGAGGTTGCCAGAGTGCTAAATATTCTAGCAATTTTTTTATAAAGGGGAGGTAGTTCTGAAAAGAACTTTTTTTAAAATGTTTTTGTTGTTTTATATATATTTTTTTATTTTTCTGAACATTTTTTGTTTTTTTTGTATTTTTTGAACAATTTTATGTTTTTTTGGTTTTTTTGGGGGGGAAACAACGAAAAACAGGCATTAGGAAGGGCTCAACAGGAGCAAAAAAAACATTTATTTATTGGGGCGTTTAGAGCACTTGTGGTTTTCATATGCTCTGTTTATCAAAGTAATACTCATATTGCCACATGAGAGTAGGTTACCGCAATATATACACACTATCTTCATGTGCACCAAATGTTCTTGAATGTTTGGCACTGTTTCCCGTGCCTCTGGCCCCGACAGAGTTACCTGTGCCGATGTCCTGGCCACAGGAGTTGGTGGGTTGTCTTGCATGTCACGCATCTCTGCCCTGCTGTAATTCAGTGGATGCCACCTCTGCATGTGACGGTGCATAGTATAGTTGCCGAAACTATACTTCTTATCTGTGCCTCTAGATAAATCTTCTTTGCATATGAGGCATTGTCCTTCAGGAAAAGAAAAAAACTGCCAAATAAAACTATTTTTGTGGTGAGATATCCGGGGCTCCTCACGTAAAAACTGTGTTGGCTGTATTTCCTCTTCCTCTTCTTCATCCTCTTCCTCCTCTGTGTTGGGAAGGAACTGTGGAGGTGGTCCTCTCTTCCTTGATGGTGGTGGTGGTGGTGGTGGGGGTGCACCAGCTGCAGCTACTACTGAAGCCATTTTCTACTCAGCAAAATAGGTCTTCCTTTCACAAAGTTGAAAGTCAGAGTGAGAAAAAAGGTGGGGGCTTTCATCATTTTGGAAAAAAAATAGTTCTAAACCAATGAAAAGTGTTATTTTTAGGTCACATGACCTAGCCTTACATCATTAGGAAACCAAAAGTGAAATGAACCAATGAAAAGTTTTATTAACAAGTCACATGACCTGTTACGCTTATGTTACGCGCTGCGGGACGCGCCCCGGATCGCTTCCGGGGAGCTGCGCTTCGCGCTCCGGAGCACTTCCGGGTGCGCTAACGTGGCGCGTCATAAGACGCATTACGCGGCAACACGATACGTCGCGCTTTCGCGACGCGCCCCAAATCGCTTCCGGGGAGCTGCGCTTCGCGCCTCGGTTGGCGCTCCGGAGCACTTCCGGGTGCGCTAACGCGGCGCGTCATAAGACGCATTACGCGACAACACGATACATCGCGCTTCCGCGACGCGTCACGATGTTGATTTCTAACGCGGCAGTTGCGCAAACGGAACGTTTACCGGTTCTCGTACCGAGTCGCGGCACCAAATTGAGCTAACGGGAAGCTACCCGGTTCGCAAACAGGGAGCGAACCAAAATATAATAATAAAAAAAATTATTAATAAACATATAAAATATATTTTTTGATTTAAAGAAGAATACATTTTACAGCTATAGATATTAGCTTTTAAAAAACCAATGAAATTCACTGAAAAAACCATAGGTTATAGACCATATATAGTTAGGAATTAGCATTTACAAAACCTTGAAAATTCACTGAAAAAACCATAGGTTATAGACCATATATAGTTAGGAATTAGCATTTAAAAAACCTTTTTTTACTCACACAAAACCATTGAAATTCCATATATAGTTAGTTGTACTAACTATATATCGCGCACCCGCAATCCACTGCTGATCATGTCACATATTACATCATTCATGACATGGTCAGTGATATCACTGATGACATCACTGATGACATCTCAAATGACATCACTGATGACATCACTGATGACATCTCAAATGACATCACTGATGACATCACTGATGACATCTCAAATGACATCACTGAGGACATCACTGATGACATCTCATTTGACATTACTGATCACATCACTGATGACATCATTCATGTGATAATACGATGAACCTCTTCAGACTCTAATATAACCTTAGATACACTCAGTGTAAACAGACACTCACAGACTGTCACTCATCCATGGAGTTACTCACACACCTAGTCAGTCATGCAAAGAATCAATCACACCTCCATTTTCTCAACTATACAGTTATACACACCTTACTTATTCAAACATATACTAACACATATTTACTCTCTTTTACAATGCCTGATACAAGTTCACAATGATCAATACAGCCACTCACACATTCACTGGCTCTTATGCACAGTTATTTATATATGTCAACTGTCACATGTACTGTGTTTTACATATGTACTTACTTTGACATGTAGCACTGAGATATCCATTCACTCACCAATGCACTCAGTCAACCGCCCATACAGGTGTTTCTACATGCACTTTTGAACCCATACATCTAGTGAATCAACTGCTCACACATCTATGCACAGAGTCATACACCTCCCAGCCACCCACACACACACACTCAGTCTCCCATACAAATACTTGGGCAACCAATCAATAACCCATATACTTACTCATATAGCTACTGATCAACACATGCAGCAGTTTACAGAACAACAGACATAATGATGCACACATTAAGACAGTTTAGTCACTAACCCATGCACTCAGTGACACACATTTATTCACTCACTCATACATTCAGTCATGCACCTACTAAATCCTTCATCCAGACACTTATACATCCACTCATTTTTCAATATGTAAGACATATTTTAACTTTACAGAAACATACAGTCACTGGATGTTGTCATCAGTGATGTCATCAGTGATGTCATTTGAGATGTCATCAGTGATGTCATCAGTGATGTCATTTGAGATGTCATCAGTGATGTCATCAGTGATGTCACTGACCATGTCATGAATGATGTAATATGTGACATGATCAGCAGTGGATTGCGGGTGCGCGATATATAGTTAGTACAACTAACTATATATGGAATTTCAATGGTTTTGTGTGAGTAAAAAAAGGTTTTTTAAATGCTAATTCCTAACTATATATGGTCTATAACCTATGGTTTTTTCAGTGAATTTTCAAGGTTTTGTAAATGCTAATTCCTAACTATATATGGTCTATAACCTATGGTTTTTTCAGTGAATATATATATATATATATATATATATATATATATATATATATATATATATATATATATATATATATATATATATATATATATATACATATATTGATACCCCTCAGTTCGTTTTCGCCAGAATTTGCAGCGCTCTCTCGCCGGTTCGTAAATCCCCGCGGCAGAAACAAGCCGCATTTAAATCCACAACCAATTCCCCCAGCTGGGAGAAAACGTGACGAACTTGCGTTTGTCTTCACTTATGTGCTTTTTTATTTAATCCTCTCAGCATGGAGTTTCTCAAGCAGGCAGGCACAAATCTACGCGTTTCGGGATAGCATATCCCTTGTTCACGATCAATTTGGCTCCAGGCTCTCAGTCTCAATTTAGTGAGTCACATTATTACATAATTTCCTGTTTGATGTTATTTTGGCCCTCGGCCTCCTGGATGATGTAGTTTTTTGCAATTTGTTTAATGCATTTTTTTATCCGTCTCCGTAGCCTATGTCCTTCTGCTACAACTGCCCTTTCCAACGCTGTATTGGGTGTTGTGATTGGTGCTGTGGTTACTGAGATTACCCGCCTCAAAGGTTTGGACTCTCTCTTTATAATATTAGTATGGATTTGCACAGGATGCATATTGTAAAAATGGATGGCATGGAAGAAAAATAGCATGACAAATTATTACGCTAATGCAGGACTAAATCATTAACTTGGCTTTCATGGAGTAGTGTGCTACCCATTCATAAGGTGCATCAGCACCTCGTAAAAGATAGTAAGCCCTTTATAAATATTTATATAATACCATGCATATATGTGTGCTTTGTGGTTTTATCTCAGAACACCTTTGGTGTGCAGATTTGTACTGAGCAATGCCCACATACTTGCTATCAGGAATCTGAGGAACATTTTAAAGTATTATAGGGCCATATGTATCAAGCCTTTTTCCCGTTTACAAACAGGACAATTCTCATAAGTGGCCCATTTGCGAATTGGAAAAAGCCTTTTGGGATGTGTTATCCCAAAAGGCCATCGCAAAATAGAGAATTTCAATATTTACAATTCTCTATTATGCGAATGCATTTAAGGAATTGCAAATTGCGATTCCTTAAATGCAATTCTGGAAGCATCAGAAATTTGCTACTTGGCCTTAAGGAATTGCAAATTACCACCAACTTCAAGTTGGTGGTAATTTGCGATTTTCTTTAAAAAAGGCCTTTTTTTATTTTTAAAAGTGCCATATGTTGCACATACATGCCCTTCGGGCATGTATGTGCGCAAAATGTGCACACATGCATATTTCAGGGGTGCAACAGGGTATCCTTTTGGCACCTTTGCAACCTTGAAATTGCATTCTCAATTTGTGATTCTCTAATTGGTCATCGCAAATTGAGAATGTCTTCCCATTCATTCCTATGGGCCTCCTAGCCCATAGGAATGAATGGGAAGGTATTCCTTATTTGCAAATCTCAATTTGCAATTCGCAAATAAGGAATATGTAGGATTCTCAAAATTTTTAGCAAGTCCTACATACATTGCATATTGCGATTCTCTAATTGCGATTCGATAAAAATCGCAAATTGTGAATCACAAAACTCTTTTTTGATACATATGGCCCCAAATCAGTTAAAGACTGTTTTTCTTAAAAATTCTTTTATATAGTTCTGCATCCTAAAATCTTGCATAACCAAAGGATAAATACTAAAACTTATTGAGTTCAACACCATATTTACTAGAAGAGAGTACGCCCATACTCCAAGGACTCCAAGGAAAGTTGAACCAGTTGTGAATCACTGTGAATATTGGTTTCTGTAAATGTGTAAGAGGTCATTGTCCTAAGACCCAAAAGGGAATGTACCCCTTTTCTGAGAAAAGGAGAACTGGCAGGTGTCTCTCATTTCTTTTATATTAGGTTATCCTTTGTTCATCAGTGCTTGTTAAGAGTCATACAATCCTTTTAGATAATCTCTAATCTTCAGACGATGACACAATTTAGTTCTTCCCATGTACCCCAAAATAAGTATGCACACATAATGAATGGTATTTACAGTCATATGAGTATTTATTATGCAATATTTGTCTACAAATCATGTGTATAAGAATGATAATAATTATTATAAACAACTCATTAGATATGCAGGTTAGATCAAATGTTAGGTAGGCCCAACATCATATTTTATCACACATCCTTAACTTATTGGTCTATTTATTTCCCAGTCTCTCTAAATGTTGTTAGCCATTAACTTACATGACTGTATTAGTTTGCTTAGCCTTAATTATGCCAGGATATGTGTAGTTTTGCTGCATACCACACACTGTCAAGTGGTCAGCAGTCAGAATTCAGCCCCTTTAGCATCTCCCCTCAGGAACTGGTCCATTTCTCTAACAGTTCCCCTCTCTCTGTACTTTATATATATATTTATCAATAATGATGTCTTTTGAGGAAAGGAGTCACTTGTCCTTAGCTCCAACTTTGTTACAAAAATGTTCAAACAATGCCCCTTGGCCGAAACACATTGAACCTGCGGGAGTTAATGGTACTTTCTCCTTCTTCCCACCAAGATCAATCTCTAGGAGGTCATTCTCCCTTACAGCTGCGGTTACAGAGAATACATCAAAGAGGAACGTTTTCTTTCCCTGTCTAGTTAGTTTGAAAGACTTCACAAAACATGGAGTTTCTAAACTGAATGCATGATGATTGAGCACACATTTATTTGCATTACCATTCAAACAGCCTGCTTTTCCAAGACTCTACATTCTATACTATTAAATGTAGTCATGTTTGTCTTCAATCAGGCATGTGACCTGCATTATTATCATATGAAAGCCATAGAACACATGACAGTGGTGGCCATATAATATCATGTTTGTCTTCAATCAGGCATGTGACCTGCATTATTATCATATGAAAGTCATAGAACACATGACAGTGATGGCCATATCATTTTGTTTTATGGGTACATGTTGTTTCCAGCCTTAGATTTCAACTATCCCGCTAATGCATTCTGGTATTTGTAGTACATCAGCAACTGTTGGGACGGAAATGTCCTCTGCATGGGAAACAAAGTGTACCCGGCCCTGAGTACCCGACTTTTCTGTTATCTGGATCCATAATGCTGATTTATGTTGTTGTAGTGAAACACTGATCATGCATGTGTACAATGACATGGGAGCTATCTTTCACAATTCTGTTTTGTTGGACCAGGAGAGGGGCCCAAAGCTTTACGATCATAGTGGTGGAAGGCTACTGTCTTTCTCAAGAGTTAAGCAGCATGTTCGTGGTGGTGGCAGCATACTGTGTTGTGATCAGTAGGAGTGAACAGGTTCTTTTTCAACTGTGTCACTGGAGCGAGGCCTACAGATTCACTCCCCTTTTAAAAGTTCTGCTGTTGTGTGCTTAAATCACCTTTGCCCTACATCAATTAATATAGAGTGCTGTGCAGCACAGTAGTGGTCACAACGGTGGATGTATGTGTGCCTGGGAAGGGTACAGTACAGGGATAGAGCAGTGCTGTGCAGTGCATGCATGGTGAGTGGGTGTACTGGGTATATGTATACCATACAGGAATACATTACATGAGAGATGTAGTGCTGTGCAGTGTGTGTGCCACAAAAGCATGTGCTGGGTGTATGTGTGCTGGCATGAATTACAATACAGGATGGGTGAAGTATTGTGCAGCGTGCACATTGTCAGTGTGTGCATTTCAAATAGCACACCATGGCACAATACAGAAATGATACAGTACTGAGCAGTGCACACAGAGTGATTGTGTATGCTGAATGTGTGAGTGCCTGAGGTGCACAATACATGGAGGTGACAAGTACTGGACAGTGTTTGCGCTGTGTTTGTACATTGAGTGAAAGTGTACCTGTGATGGTACATTACATGGAGGACCCTGGGTTCCATTTTGGAAGCCCAGGCCTGCCTGGGGAACACATGATGAGTAGAATATTCCCTTCTGGCAGATTTGTGTACTGCCGAATGTCTGTGAACTGGTTAGGACACCCTGGAAAAAGGGAAAGAGAGAGAGAGACTTCCCCTGTACACTGCAAAAGGGTGCTCTTTGATTCAGTGATAGATCACAAGGAAGGGTTCTGGAGACATCTCAGGAAGGAGATGGGGCTGATATGTGAATTATAAAGAGCAGGGCTGGGAGCTTGAGAGTAACTTTTTGATAATATAGGCTAAATACCCTCCATCTTGAGATAACATGTTGACACAGACTTCAACTATTATAACTCAAATTCAAAGCTGTTATTACGGAAATATTTCTCCAGCATTCTCCTATATGTACTCTATTGTATTGTTTTGTAACAGGAGCACTTACTACCCCTGATGAGGTGTTTAAGCTTTTTATGGCATGGAGCACACTACACTGCAACCCAAAAGTTAGTGGCCAGTGATTCTTAGTTATTGTTGTATATTGTCGTTTGCTACATTAGGTTTGTGCTCTTATAAAATTGTTAGAGGCATTCCTTTCCAGTTCCTGAAGTAGATTGTGTAAGTAGGAGTTAGGTGAAATTAGTAGTGAGTGATAATGCAAGTTGGAAATGGAATTTGTTGATAGGCTAATGGCTAATGGAGTTTGGATAATATTAGATAGCAAGGAGAGGTTACACAGAGGGTGAGATTATGATTTATGAGACGAGGCATGGTTAGGTTGCTGATATATAGTAGAGACTAAGGTGGGCAGGCATGCAACAGAGTAGGCTACACTCAGCATTATAAGAAACAAAACAGTTGCAAATGCCACTACTTTTTTCAAAATAACATTACTTGAATAAACATGTGAACCAAACAATATGTTTACCGTGAAATAAATTCAGTTTGTTTTAATCTTTTTTCATTTTCATTTGACACTTCTATTTCAAAAATGATCTCACAATGTATTGTACAAATATTAAAAACCTGAGGTGCGCAACAAATATCAAATACAGTGATGACAAAATTTGTCAGATATTTACAGTGTAATACAACTTATTCACCATTCAATCTCCACTCATACACCACTCAATCCACTACAGATAGACAAACTCACAACAAAACATAAATGATTCGAAACGTTACTGGATGCACTCTCCAGTAACACAAGCCAATTGTTTTTTCAGTATTTACAAATTCTAATAGGTTAAAGATTCAATAATAGACTCTGTTTGGCTATTAACGGGGTCTACGCGTTTCGAACTACCATTCTTGCGTAGTTCTCTTCAGGACCAATCTGTAATGACAAAAAAGCAACAAATCTATTGTTGGGGGGGAAAAAAACATATTCTCTACTGTGCCCTGTCCCTAAAACTCGAGTGTCCGCACCTACCTTGTACTCGACAAGACAAGCTAGAAGGGTTGTGATCCCAATCTAAAAAGCAACAACAGCACATAGCCAAATCAGAAAAGCATTGACACAATCAACACGCTGGCATTCAACATGGCATTCGACCCCCTAACTTACTTGGGAATCACTGTGCACTCCCAGGTTTTGCCTGGCTCGCCTATCTGTGGGGAGAGAACAATGGAAACATTGTTGGTTGTGGTTCTACATGCGCTCCGACCAAGGGATCGAATCAAGCACGCACTGTTTACCTGTTAGGGACGAGGCAGGCGTGATGCATGCAAAAAGCGTTTCCGTTTGTTTGATCGTTATATTCTGCGCCGTCCTGGGGGAACAAATCATGAAAAGCGCGTTTGTGGATTATGTCCATTACTGCGGGGGTCGTGCTGCTTGTACAAAGTTCGGGAGACTTACTAGGTACACGGTGGATCGCTCGCGTCTGAAACACCCGGCGTCTGAATGCTGCATTGATTTTCAGGCACTTACTTGTGACCATGAACACAAAACCACTGGGTATGGGCTCCCACAGGCATTGCTTGCCACACTTGTGTAAGAAACAAAACAGTTGCAAATGCCGCTACTTTTTTCAAAATAACATTACTTGAATAAACATGTGAACCAAACAATATGTTTACCGTGAAATAAATTCAGTTGGTTTTAATCTTTTTTCATTTTCATTTGACACTTCTATTTCAAAAATGATCTCACAATGTATTGTACAAATATTAAAAACCTGAGGTGCGCAACAAATATCAAATACAGTGATGACAAAATTTGTCAGATATTTACAGTGTAATACAACTTATTCACCATTCAATCTCCACTCATACACCACTCAATCCACTACAGATAGACAAACTCACAACAAAACATAAATGATTCGAAACGTTACTGGATGCACTCTCCAGTAACACAAGCCAATTGTTTTTTCAGTATTTACAAATTCTAATAGGTTAAAGATTCAATAATAGACTCTGTTTGGCTATTAACGGGGTCTACGCGTTTCGAACTACCATTCTTGCGTAGTTCTCTTCAGGACCAATCTGTAATGACAAAAAAGCAACAAATCTATTGTTGGGGGGGAAAAAAACATATTCTCTACTGTGCCCTGTCCCTGAAACTCGAGTGTCCGCACCTACCTTGTACTCGACAAGACAAGCTAGAAGGGTTGTGATCCCAATCTAAAAAGCAACAACAGCACATAGCCAAATCAGAAAAGCATTGACACAATCAACACGCTGGCATTCAACATGGCATTCGACCCCCTAACTTACTTGGGAATCACTGTGCACTCCCAGGTTTTGCCTGGCTCGCCTATCTGTGGGGAGAGAACAATGGAAACATTGTTGGTTGTGGTTCTACATGCGCTCCGACCAAGGGATCGAATCAAGCACGCACTGTTTACCTGTTAGGGACGAGGCAGGCGTGATGCATGCAAAAAGCGTTTCCGTTTGTTTGATCGTTATATTCTGCGCCGTCCTGGGGGAACAAATCATGAAAAGCGCGTTTGTGGATTATGTCCATTACTGCGGGGGTCGTGCTGCTTGTACAAAGTTCGGGAGACTTACTAGGTACACGGTGGATCGCTCGCGTCTGAAACACCCGGCGTCTGAATGCTGCATTGATTTTCAGGCACTTCCTGGTTCCTCTAGAATTATGGGTAATGTAGTTTTCGACGATTGCGTGTGGGCGGCGGCCCAATTCCCAAGTTCACTCAACATCTTGGCAATTACTGATACGCTTTTGGTCTTGTGATTAGTCCCTGGTGGTGGTGTGTTTATCACAATAGTACATATGTTGTGGGGGAGCGGCAATGTATGATTACGTGAAGGCATTGTCCTCGGTCTAGGGAGTTCGTCCAGGGTGCAATTAAACAGATGCGGCAGGCCTAGATGCATGTGGCCAATCCCACACTTGTGAGGTCAAGTCGGGGAGGGGTCATGTGAACCCAGTTTAATCCTCGTTGTGTCCATGAGTGCATACATGGCGCACCAGTCTGGATTATAATTTGAAGATTTCAGACAGTTCGTTTAGTCCAGAGAACACAGTGTTAAATTTCAAAATGAGCATCGCCTCTCTTTTTATCAATTTCGCATCCAAATCGCCTCCTCTGATGTCATTTTCCACTTTGGATATAACTGTCCACGTTAATTCATTTTCATGGTGGTTCTTTTCTTTCCAATGGCTGACCAAAGGGGCGTTCACAACACTATTCTTGATTCTAGATTTGTGCTGCTGAATTCTTACTCGAACCTCTTGATTAGTTTTCCCGATGTACAAGAGGTCGCATGGGCACAAAATTCCATACACGACGAACCTCGTTTTACAGTTCGAGAATGTTTCGTGTTTCCAATTTGTTGAACCGTGAGAGAACATTTTTCCTTCTAACGTAGACTCACAGCAAGAACACTGGCCGCACTTATGGTGGCCTTGAATTGGAGGAAGGCGTAACATGTTTCTCAAATCTGGATTTTTTGTCGTGGGTAGTGCTGCTCTTACCAAGTGGTTGGAAATGCTGTGGTTCTTTTTGAATGCAAAAAGGGGTTCCTTATGCAACATTTGGTCTAAATCTTTGACCAGATGCCAATTCTGTTTCACTGCTTTCTTTAGACTATTTGAGTTCGGACAGAAGGTTGACACGAATACCATCCTCTCAGTATTCTTTTTTGGTTTCCTTTCTAATAAGCATTCTCTTGGTGTCCACCATGCTCTTTTGCGTGATTTCCTGAGGAGTTTTTTGGGGTATCCACGTTGTATTAGATTATTGGTTAGGACCTCTGCATGCCTTAGATATTCCTGCTTTTCTGTGCAGTTCCGGCGGATCCGAAGATACTGCCCATAGGGTAAATTTTCTTTAAGGCTGCGTGGGTGGTTACTCCCGAAATGTAATGCTTTATTTCGATCCGTGGGCTTTTTATATAGCGTTGTTACCAGCCCGCCCATGGAGGGATATACTTCCACATCCAAGAATGGCATTTTTTCACATGAATAGTCCAGACTGAAATGGATCATTGGCACTCTGTTGTTGAGCCATTGATGGAAGTTTTTTAAGGCTTCTTCTGACCCCGTCCATACGAAGAACACATCGTCAATAAAGCGATGCCAATTAGTTATCCATTGGGAGAACGGATTGTTTGTGAAAACGAATGTTTCCTCATACTTTGCCATGAATAGGATGGCTAATTCTGGGGCAAAGGGGCATCCCATCGCCACCCCTCCTGTTTGTAGGAAAAATTGCCCATTAAAGTTGAAATAGTTTTTTTTAAGAGCAAATTCTGCAAGTTTTCTGATGAATGATGTCGGTACTTTATGAGGTCGTTCACGTTCCTCTAGGTATACTTCCAGGACATTGAGTCCTTCTTCCTGCGGTATTCTCGTATACAAGGATGTTATATCCATGGTTACCATTAGATCACTATTTTTATCAAACTGGATGTTAGTTAGTTTATTCAGGAAATCTGTTGTGTCTTGTAAATAAGATTTCACATGGTGCACAAATGGTTTTAAAAAGAAATCCACAAATTTGGAGATCGGTTCTAATAACGAACCGCAGCCCGAAACTATTGGGCGACCAGGGGGTGCCGCAGCATCCTTGTGTATTTTTGGTAATACATAAAAAATGGGGGTCCTTGGATGTTTTGTTTTCAAGAATTCCAATTCTTTTTTGCCCAGGAATCCCTGTGCCGCGCTCTCATCCAGGAAAGCGAATAATTCGTTTTTAAGATCCAATGTGGGATCTTTTGGGATTTTCCGGTAGCATGTTGTGTCCTCCAATTGTCTAGTCACCTCTTTGATATATAGTTCTTTATCCCAAAGGACTATCGAACCGCCTTTGTCGGCCTGTTTGATAACTACCGACGTGTCTGCTTTCAAGTTGGCAAGGGCGACACGTTCGGCTTTGGAGATGTTATATTTGATCCATTTTTTGGTGTTTTCCATTTGGGTTATAGCTGATAACATAGTCCGTTCAAATGTTATCAATTCCTTAGGGACTTTGTTGGTTGGAGGACAAAAGGTGGATTTCTGTCGCAATCCAGTTGTTTCGTTTGTTGTTTGATGTGTATTTTCCGCAAAAAATAATTTCAGTCTTAATTTCCTGCAAAATTCGATAGTTTCAGTTTTTAATTTGATGAAATCCGTGTGCTTGGAAGGAACAAATGTCAATCCTTTGTTTAAGATTGACTCCTCTTCTTTGGTTAGAATTTTGTCAGATAAATTAAATATGGGGGAAGGCGTTAATTTTTGTAATTTTGTCGCCTCGTTGACATTTCCCATGGTTGCGAGGTATTCCTGGTCTTCCCTCGTTGTTTCGTCTGGCCTCTGCCTAAAAAAGATGAACCTTGATGTTGTTGCTGGAATCCTTGGTGCTGTTGTTGGTGGCCACCCCTTCTATTGTAATTATTCTGATGGACAGAGTTATCCCCTTCACTGGAACTGCCTGATGACGAGGTGTCAGAAAAGGTTATAAATTTATTGTTGGATCTCCCTTGGTATTGTGTCAGATGTCTTTTTGACTCAGGTCTTGAGTAAAAATCGGCTTGAAGAAAAGGGTAGACTTTTTCTAGATTGAAATTTAGTTTGTCTTTTTCAAATTGCGCTGTCTTTTGGTTCACGGTGTAATCTTTAAATTCACCAATATCTTTGTTGACTTTTTCCAATAAGGTTTTTGAATCCGTGATCAATTGGTTGGTTGAAATTGCCGATTCCAGCGCTTGAATTTCCTCCAATTGTGTTTTAGACAGTCTTTGTGCTGTTTCTATCGTCAATACCATGAGATCTCTGCTACATTTGGTTTCAATGTAACTGTAACCTTTCTTGTATATGGGGTCTTCGGTGAATATTACTGGGATGTTCTTTACTTGAAGTCCACCTGGAATAGTGCCACCTTTCAAATGTTGCAAAAGAAAATGTCCGTGTAGGTCCGTCCGGATTTGTTTCTTCTTGAGTCTTGTCAATTTGTCTATCTCATTTTGGTTCTGGGCCGAGACACTTAGTGATGCGGACACGAATAACGGGGGGGCAGCTAATAAATTTCTTATGTGCTCTTCGCTGTATGCAAAGGCTTCGTTCTCAGACATACTATAACACCCTTGACTCAATTTTCCACCACCAGGTAAACCATACAAAACTAATGAAACCACCGTGTAGTACCTCTATGTCTACTCACTGGTGGGTCAACGAGCTCACTAGCTCACAATCCTAACTCAGCTATTTTGCCTGGGAAAAGGACCACACAGACTGCTGTCTGCAATCAGCAATGAACACAAAACCACTGGGTATGGGCTCCCACAGGCATTGCTTGCCACACTTGTGTAAGAAACAAAACAGTTGCAAATGCCGCTACTTTTTTCAAAATAACATTACTTGAATAAACATGTGAACCAAACAATATGTTTACCGTGAAATAAATTCAGTTTGTTTTAATCTTTTTTCATTTTCATTTGACACTTCTATTTCAAAAATGATCTCACAATGTATTGTACAAATATTAAAAACCTGAGGTGCGCAACAAATATCAAATACAGTGATGACAAAATTTGTCAGATATTTACAGTGTAATACAACTTATTCACCATTCAATCTCCACTCATACACCACTCAATCCACTAGAGATAGACAAACTCACAACAAAACATAAATGATTCGAAACGTTACTGGATGCACTCTCCAGTAACACAGCGGGACTTTAATTGCGGTATAGCCCTGCTACGAAGGGCTATAAGGCTATTAGAACATTCTGCCACTAGAGGGCAGAATGTTCTAACAAATTAAACAAAGGGTTCGCGAAGCTCGAGGGGATATAAATCCCCTCGAACTTCGAGAAGCCTTTGTAGAACATTGGAATGTTGCTCTGCGGGCCTTTACAGGCCCGTAGAAGCAGGGAGCACTCCATTTTCTGCAATGGAGCTCCTAACATTCCAATGTTCTAATATCACTATAGTTCTTCTGGGAGGTTTAGATTTAGCCAGACACAAGGGAGCACCTAGTATAGGTCAAAATAATACCCTTCCAGGCTTATAGTGCCACATATATTATGCTAGAAAAGAAGCAGATAACTCTGGGTAGTTCCCAAGTTTTGATAGAGATCAGCTGTATAGAGTACCCTACAATGCCAGCGATATATATTTACACTGAAAAACCAAACGTAAAAGTAACTGAATAATTAGGTGAAATGTTCATTAACAACGTAATGTTTTAAACTAAAAAGAAAAAGAATTTCTGCATGGATAGTTATATGTATAGGTATATATCGCGCGTAACTATAGCTTGTGCAATAAGGTAACTATAACTCTTGCTCCCAGTGAATTTATAGTTTTTACTTAATGCAAAGTAATATTTAATTGCCATGAATAAAGCTAACACCCCATCACGCACGACCTTCAGGGGACCTCATCCCCCGGGCTGCATATTACTGTAAAGGAGAGGGGGCCTTGTGGTCCCCCTCCCCTTGCTTTTACGACCCAGAGGATTCCATCCCTTGGCACCAAATCCAATTAAAATGGAAAGGAGGGCTGCATGGCTTCCTTTCTTGAGCCACATCACATCCTGGGTATGCCATCCCTATGGGCCGTATCTAATTTTAAAAGGGGGGCATGCAGCCCTCACCCCTGAGCCTTCGTTGTCTAGGGGACATATTCTCTGTGGCTAAATACACTTAAAAATGAGAGAGGTCTCTGTTGCACCTCTCCCCAAGCCGCATTAGGCCATGGGGACCCTATCCCAAAGGGCCATCAGGCATCCACATGCCACGTGTTAGGGGCCCCAGGGCACAGGACACAGTCAACCTTAACTTTCAGCCGGACTAGATGCCTTTGGTTGGCATTTTTTGTATTATCACATGGTGCACAAATGGTTTTAATGTTATTTTGAAAAAAGTAGTGGCATTTGCAACTGTTTTGTTTCTTACACAAGTGTGGCAAGCAATGCCTGTGGGAGCCCATACCCAGTGGTTTTGTGTACACTCAGCATTATGGCACACAAGAGTTGGACGGTAAGTAGAGCATCATTCAATACAAAGAAAGGAAGGAAAATAATCACTAGCTTGAAAATGCAGGTCAATTTCCTTGCAGCATTTTACGAGTATGGCTGGAGAATGTTTTTAGGATATGATAGGATGCAGTTTGAAGGTGTATAAAGAAGGCAATTCCCGCTGGGTGCTGGTACTCGAGAAATACCATTGTTCATGACAAGGTCAGCTCGTCATAAGCACAGGTCCAGTAAACTGCATGACGAGCTGACCTTGTCATTAGCATGGAAGTGGATAGAAAGGTTGAAGGTTGTTACCTCTTTATGGTTTCTATTACCTTTTGATGCTGGTGACTCAGTCTGTCCAGTTTTAGCTACAAAGCTAAAGAAGTTTATTTCAATTCTTTTGACCGTTTACTTGTTTTATTGTATATGTTTCACAGAGTTATGTTATATGTCTGGAAGGTTGGTCCTTTACTATTTGTTTGGTAGGATTTGGAAGATTCTGCAATCTCTGGGATTTGCTTTGAATTATTCCCTTCCTATAGTGCACCCAAGAGCTTTCACTTCTTGCCAAACCTTTCTTCTCTCCCCTGTTTGTCTCTCTGTGTGTGAAGATGAATTTCCACACATTATGATTCAATTAATTGGCTTTGTATAGCTCTAAAAACAGAAAATACTATTACTTTCTGCTAAACCAGGTAATCTAATAGATATGGTAACATAATATTGTGAACTAAACAACATCTGACAAAATATTGTATTTCCAAAATGTCCCACCATTGTTGTTACTAATAAAAGATCTACGCCCAATAATAGGACGTTTTTAGAAACGAAAACTATGGCACATGATGATATTTTTGTCACTGAATAAAATTACAATATTCCTTAACCAACAGCGCCATCCAGCGCAAGTCGTAGTAATGACTTGCGTTGTAATGGCAGCGTGGTAAAGGTCATGCGGTGTAAACACCGCGTTGTAAATGACGTTTACCAGCACTACAACAGGAAAGTGAGTCCATTGACATGTTCTACTCATGGCTGGGCGGGCTTGGAAGCACCTGCATGGCGGATGACGAACCAAATCATACATGGTTGTCAAAAAGTTAATGAGCCTCATTCTGCAACAGCCAAAATTCACGCTCGACAAAATACAAAATAGTGATCATGGTCAGATCTCACGATCTGTCCACTGCTAGGGCAGCAAAAATGGACATCACCATCAACCAACCATTTAAAAAATGCCCGACAGTGGAAGTAGTAAGAGCTGATGCTGTGTATACAAAAGGAATGTCTAGCAAACCCGAAACAACCACCACCGCATGAGCAGGAATTTACTGAAGAAACTGTAGAAATGATGAACACCCAGTGAAAGATTGCCCCGAACAATGGCTGCATATGCTCTAACTGTGGTAAAGGCAGTATGCCACATGGAAAAATGCAAAGGGATGATGTCCCCCCATCGAGGTCCATGTGCCAACTGTCCTTAGATGAGATGGAGCCCCAAGACACCTCCAGTAGACAACCTCACTCCAAACACGGACTCAAAGATTTGTCACCAGACGATGAAGGAGAAGCCATCTTCATCTCATTCACAAAGTACCTCAAGAGGCACAGATTTCCCCACCCTTCCTGCGTAGTACAAATTGCCAGCTCTGAAGCAAAGGCACTCATTGACACAGGAGCCTCAGTGAATGTGATGTGTATCCAACAGTATCACCTGCTTGATGGCCTAGGGTGCCTGAAAGCCCCACTGGTCATGCTCCATATTGATACATCGGTCAAGCCAGTTTCGCTTCGCCACCTCAAGGTGCCATTCTATCTAAGGACACTGGTGTAGCAGGATCTAGACAAGCTTAAAAGTGTATCAGGACCAAACCCCCTGAGTCTCGCCAATGGTCATAGTGGAAAAGTCAAAGCAACCAGGGAAGATACACCTTTGCATCAATGTGCGTCTACCCAACCAAGCCATCAAATGGGAGAGAGGTTTGTCCACAATGGGCGACATTATTGCTGACCTGAATGGTCCTAAGTGGTTCTCCAAATTAGACTTCAACACCGGATACCTCCAACCATTGTTCCCTCTAATTTTTTTCCTCTGTGTGCGGCAGTGGAGGATACTGTGCGCTGCAACCATGGCTATGTGCGCCAAAAACCAAACCGCGCATTTTTGCGGCGCCAAATCGCACTCAAAACGTTTACTTTAAAAAGTGAAAAGATGGCGCATTTTCACACATACAGAGCCACAATAAGGGTCTTAAGGGCAGTTTACAAACTTATTGTATTGCCTGTATTTTCATTGTTGTGTCTCTGACTGCTGTTGTCTGTCTTCCCCGCTGCCTGTACGTGGTCCGTGCCCCTTTTTCTTCCCTCTGTCCCCCTCGCTGTCCCCGTGTTCTTTCTGCCTGGTCTTTCCTTCTGTACCCCTCGCTGCCCGTGTCTCTGCCCAGTTTTCCCTTCTGTTCCCCTCGCTGCCTCCGTGCCTCTCTGCCCGTTCTGCCTTCTGTTCTTAGCTGCCCCTATATTTCTGTATTCTGTATTTTGCCTCTGTGCCATTAGTTTTTTGTGCCCATCTGCCCTCTGTGCCACTCGTTTTTGTGCCCCTTTAGCCTTCTGTTCCACTCGTAATTCCCTCGTTTTGTGTGCCTTTCTGCCCTCTGTTCCACTCGTTTTTGTGCCTTTCTGCCCTCTGTTCCACTTGTTTTTGTGCCTTTCTGCCCTCTGTGCCACTCGTTTTTCCCCTCGTTTTTTGTGCCTTTCTGCCCTCTGTTCCACTTTGTTTTCCTCTCGTTTTTTGTGCCCTTCTGCCCTCTGTTCCACTCGTTTTTTTGTGCCTTTCTGCCCTCTGTTCCACTTCGTTTATCCCTTGTTTTTTTGTGCCCGTCTGCCCTCTATTTCACTAATTTTTTGTGCCTTTCTACCCTCTGTTCCACTCGTTTTTTGTGCCTTTCTGCCCTCTGTTCCTCTCGTTTTCCCCTCATTTTTTGTGCCTTTCTGCCCTCTATTCCACTCATTTGTTGTGCCTTTCTGCCCTCTGTTCCACTCGTTTTCCCCTCATTTTTTGTGCCTTTCTGCCCTCTATTCCACTCATTTTTTCTGCCTTTCTGTCCTATGTTCCACTCGTTTTCCCCTTGTTTTTTGTGCCCTTCTGCCCTCTGTTCCACTCGTTTTTTGTGCCTTTCTGCCCTCTGTCCCACTCGTTTTTGTGCCTTTCTACCCTCTGTTCCACTTCGTTTTCCCCTCGTTTTTTTGTGCCCTTCTGCCCTCTCTTCCACTTGTTTTTTGTGCCTTCCTGCCCTCTGTCCCACTCGTTTTTTGTGCCTTTCTGCCTTCTTGCCTTCTGTTCCGCTCGTTTCCCCAGTCGCTGTTGCCTTTTGTTTAAGTATTTCGGGCTCCGATTAACAGCAATACTTAAACAAAAGACCATAGTCTGCCCTGCGCTATACTAACAAAAGCGTAGAGAGAGTTTCCAAACACAGCGTGTGCTGAAGTACGCGCTGTGTTTGGAAACTGAGTACGCTTTTGTTAGTAAAGCGCGGCGCAGACTGTGGCCTTTTGTTTAAGTATTGCTGTTAATCGGAGCCCGTGAAGGGGCTCTGATTAACAGCAATACTTAAACAAAAGGCCACAGTCTGCCCTACGCTCCCACATAGCCGCAAGTGCCACAATCCCCACCAGCCCACCCGCCTCCTTACCTGCACTCCTCACTCCCCCTCAGCCGCCACCGCCACCAAAGGAAAAAGTGCCTCATGTACGCGCCGCTCGCTTCTTTAAAGCGGCCGGCGGCGCGTCTCTCTAGCAATGCCCTGTGTGCGCGCTCCACGCGAGGTGGTGCGCGCTGATGTTAGGGGAGGCACGCGCGCGCGCCCTAGAGGGAACGGTGCCTCCAACTACTCCTCTTGGAAGAAAGTAGATACATCACAACTTTCTCCACACATCTGGTGCTCTGCCGGTATAAGAGCCAAAATTTCGGCATTTCATCTGCCGCAGAGGTTTTTCAGGATGCCATCCGTGAGACTCTGTCAGGGCTCGTGGAGTCATGACCATAAGTGAGGACATCCTGAAACGCCTATGTGAACATGGCATTACCCTACACAAGGAGAAGTTTTCTGTTTTTCAAACGTCCATAGACTTCTTCGGATATACATTTAATCAAAGTGGAGTGCAGATTGATCAGCACAAATAACAGGCCATCAAACAAGCTCCATCTCTGTCCACTGTCTCCAAGATATACAGGTTCCTGGGTAAGGCAACATACTGCAGCCAGTTTACCCTGAACCTCGCAACCATTTTCAAGCCACTCAGGGCGCTTACCAAGATCGATGGCCCCCGGGTATGTGGGATGAGTGAAGATGAAGGTTACCAAAATAAAAAGACAGTGTTGCTAAGCGAGACAACAATGGCCTCCTTCAACTTGAAGAAGCGCATAGAGCCATTGGTCGATGCCAGCCCTGAGAGCCTCAGGGTAGTTCTTCCCCAGGAAGCAGAGTCCGGGCGAAGGGCACCACTGGCATTCGGCAGTGGGGCATTGACTTCAGCCAAAACCTGCTCTGCCCAAATTGACAGAGAAGCAGTCTCCATTAGGGGGACTTGTGGACACTTCGACCTCTACGTCTGCAGGAGACCTTTCCAAGTGGTCACGGACTATCAGCCACTTGTCCTGCTATTCAGAGGCACAGCACCCCCCACCATAGATTAAATGCTGTGCCGTCCAATTACATCACTACCAGATGGATGTGATCCACCGCCAAGGGTCCAAGAACCCAGCCGACTTTCTTTCCAGACACAACCTTATCTGAAAGCTGAAGTCAGGGATGATGGTGAGGGCACAGAAGACTACTTCTGCATGATATTCCATGGGGCTTGCCTGAAGGTACTCACTCTCCAGGAGATTGGAGAAGCCACCAATGAGTACATCATCTTGATGAAAGTAATGGAAGAACTACAAAAGGGATCCTGACAGAATTGCCATCAAGAAAGCCTCATGTAGATGTGGAGGGTGCGTGAGGAACTAAGCGCAACTCGTGATGGGCTGATACTGAAAGACCAAATGCTAGATATACCTATCTGCCTGCAACATTGCTGCAAGCCAATGGAGGGCACTTAAGAGCAGTCAAAATAAATTCACAGATGCAGGAAAATGTATGGTTCCAGGACCTAGAGGTTGCAGTGGATGAAATGGTGCATCCATGCCCCTTATGCCAAATTATAAGTTTACAAAAGACACCTGCACTGATCATTACTGAGGAGCCATGCACAGCACCTTGGTCCAGAAGCAGTTTAGTCTTTGATAGTTTTCCGGATGCCGGAAAACCATCTTCCTGATGGATAGCTACTCAAAATACCCCATTGGTGAGCTGGTCGACCCAGCAATGTTTGCCAAAGTCACACCAATACTGGAAAAGACCTTTGCATTGTTTAGCTTCCCTGGGGTAATCAAAATTGACAACGGGTCACCCTTCCAAGGGCAGAATTCAAAGAACTGGTTGAGAACCTTGGAATACAATACTGACGCATCACACAGCAATTGCCACAAGAAAAAGGCGAAGTAGAGCGCTTTATGCACGCTCTCAAAAAGGCTCGCAGGCTAGCCACCGTGGAGAACACAAATCCAGATATCAGCCTCTGCGATTCCTGGGAGAGTACAGCGGGTTACCAAACTGCATTACCATGTGTTCTCCATGGTCCCTCATGCTCCAAGGACCGCAGCGAGATACCATTCCAGTCCACCCTAACTGGACTCCTCCACTGTATAACCTTGCCAGAGCTCAAGCCCGGTGCACACAGAATAACAAATGCGCAAATCTGAAGCGGCTGGCCAAAACCCAGCTTATCTCACCAGATGATAAAGTCATAATCAGAGCCAGAACACCTGGGTGGAATTTCCGAATACCCTTTGAACCAGGGGTATGGACAGTAACCTGTGTATGTGGCACCATGATCACTGTTTGCAAGGACAACTAAACAGTCATCAGAAACATCCCATGGTTTTGTAAAGTAGGTGTACCAGAACACCAGGACACTGAAGAGGAGCCTGACCATACCACGTGGCAAGGCACAACCAGGAGCAAAGGACATGACAACGCTACATCTCCGGAGGAAACTTCAAGACAAGCTGCCAACCACCGCTGACCCCTCCAGCCTATAGAGATACAACCTCAGACCTAACCCCCAGCTGAACCAATGGCTCAAAGACATTGCATGCCAAGTTTTCCATTGAGCTGGGAAGGTATGTAGTCAGCCACCCTGGCTCACTTAAGTGGGACACCCTGCCCTGGAAACACTCCATGCAACATCCTCCGGCCAGGCACGGCCAGAGGCTTTATAATAAACGTGTCTAGACTACACGGGGACTTACGCTCACACCCTCATACTAAGTGTGTCAGTGTCCCAGTCTGCCCGCGTCACAGTAGCTAGGCCTCACTGTGTGGGAGCCCACACTACCTCACGGGGCTACTATATCCATTGGCTCTCTTGCACTGTATGTTACAGCATGTTTCCAGATCACAAAAACTCATATCCACTTTAAAAGCTCTTAAATGCCAGGGCTTTTAGACTAATCCCTCCTTTCATTTTTTAATATCAATTTTCTTAATTCATGAACTAATTTCTATTGCATATGCTTACAACCGCAACAATAAAGAATTGCAATAATGCCAAGTCCACACATTTTTGCTTTGCCAATCCTTGTTTTCTTTTGCGTTTGCATCTCTAGGTTAGATGAGCCTTTGTGTACACGTGAGGGTGACTGTCAATCTCATTTCAGAGTCAGGTCACAACACCTTGTTCTCTGGGGCTAGTAATGGCATCATTTCCTTTCAAAATTCTTATTTCCAATGCACTTTCCATCTCTGCAGCATTTGCCGTGTGTTTTGACACAGCAGCTGTTGTGGGGACTGGGGCTGTGCGGGTCACCGGCATAAATTAAAGGAACAAACACCATTGAAAGCATTGCATTTATTTCTAAAGGTGTATAAAAAGCACGATAGGTTACTAAAAAACACACTCTTTAGTATATTTGTAAATAATGTTGTGCAGTTGTAACCTCTGCATGTGTTATCACAAAACATTGATAATGCCAGGCACTGCCTTAGCTCCTCCTGTTTAAAAAAGTGATCTAACCTGAGGAATTCACGAGAAGCCACCTCAAAATGCATCTGTATCTTAGTATGACTGAATGTTTGAACATGAGATTTGACTAAGGGTAAGTGAGTGATTCTGCGGCATAGCCTCATGTATCTGTTAGCCATAGAGTAGTGAAGGGGTGCAAAAATCGTCTTTGTTGAGATGCTGCTTACCATTTATCCAGATCTGCTGACTATTTAGAAACTAGGGTTTTGATGTACAAAATGTCCATTCACAATAAGTGGTAACAAATTGTGCACCGACTTTTATGAACAGAGTGGCAGTTTGCGAATCAGTCCATGAAATATTTGGTTGCTTTGCAAAATTCGTCATAGTGGGTGGCAATTTGACATACCTCAAAAATATTCAAGAGGTAGGCCATAATTTGCGACTCACTGTGATTGGATGACATCACAGGGATGATGGTCTGCTGGGGTCAGTAAACTACCATGTCTGTATTGTACTTCTTAATAAATCAACTTTTTTTAAAAAACTGTTTTCTTTCAAGAAAATGGCTGCATTTAAAAAGAAAGTTTTTTTTTTTTTCGCTTCAGATTTGGCAGAAGTCCTAAGAACCATTGTCTACTCCTCCATTTGCCTTTTTTTTAACATTCACAAAGCGGAAGGGCTCTCAAGTTGACCACTTTTTTTTTGCAAATGTGTCATCACCTCCTTTAAGGTGTAGGTAAAATGTCAATGCTTTGCAACTGGGAATTGGTCGTAAAACATTGATACATACATACCTTAACAAATTTCTATTTGGAAAGGATGCCCTAAACATGTTCTTTCAAACAGCAAATCCTTATGCGTTTCTAAATAGTTTTTGTAGTTCGGTCACATGTTGTACATCAGGCTGCTCGGCCCTTATGTACTAACATATTCCCCCATAGACGCAAATGGGTAAAAGCCTTTGATGATTCAGGCACCATAGTTCTTCAAAAGGATGGGTACATGAATCTTGCTCCCCTCGGATCACTTTCTAATATCATCTGATTATTGTATCTTGTAATGGTGTGCAAAGTATGGAAAATCCTGAAGACCCCCTAAAATGTGAACCTGAAAATGTTACCTCAACAGCAAGACCACGGGTTGATGAATCAGAGACAGTGTTGATCCTCAATTTTTTTAAGCTGGACAGACTCAATAACTGAGTTCTAGGGCAGGAACAAAAAATGTAAAATATTTAACATGAGAATTCAAAAGGTGTGGTACCGAATTTGTAAATGCAAATGCATGAAGTTATTACCATGAAGGGGTATAAAAAAGAACAATTTAAAATTAGGTGCAATATCAGAAAAGTTATGTTTCCCCAATGAGCAGCAAAATCAATAAGAAATTGAGCTTCATCCCCGGTAACATCGGAAAGTCTTCAGGAAAGTCTCTGGCTCAACAGTTTTCTTCCATAGGAAAGCATTACTTTCTGCAAAATCTTCATGGTGTCAGCAATGAACTACATTTTTAGAAAATCAGAGCACAGTCCTATAAAACGTCATTGCTGGACCATCTAAGCACTATCCGACTACATGAATGTTGATCCTGCGCACTCTATGCTAATGTCTTCCGGAGATGGCAGGACAAACTAGTTGCAAAACAAGATCAAGCTATGGTGAATAAATCCAATACAGTGAGCTAGCATTAGGGCCTTGGAAAACTGCAAAATTACTCCATTCATGTTGGAAAGTTCTCTTTGAGAACAGCAAGAATAATATCAGTGATAATAAACAAACATGACTTTGCTTGAATGTATGCAGCAGAAATAACAAACAGTGAACATGTAGCAGGAGATATACATTTTGAAGATGGTATTGATGCCTAATTGAGACTAGTTAGCATAAGCCAGAAAAAGGCACTTTAACAAGTCATAACAAATTTGTTTCAAATGCCGTAGTGCCAGTTTATACACGTAAATTCAAGAGTAAATCCATATTCTGCAGATTGTAAAAATGCACCCATTTATAAATTCACAAAAACCTTTACAACAAATTTCTGCTTACAGAAAATACACACGACAACATTTGTGAATACATGGGAGGGAAAATTGGAGAAAAATATAGTTAAATGTAATTTTCTCATCAAGTTGGAATGGCACAGATGAGTTTTTAGGCGGGACTTGCTTTGGAGTGGATAATTTTGTTGTTGTTTGAAAGCTAAAATATCACGAGGGTCCTATTTAGAGTTTGGCTGATGAGCTCTCGGTGACAATAAGGCTGCTGGCATATCTGTCATGTTTGTGCTGGAGTACCCGTCTGCCAAAGTCTTAATCAGGCCCATCATTATTAGCTTCAAAATTGCGAGTCCACCATCTAAATTGATAGTCTTATAACAAAGGCAAATGTGTTCAATAAAGCTGGGTCATTTCTGAAACACCTTTTCTGGCCAGCACCTTTTAATATGCTTCTGTTTATACCGCAATCAGGTCAAATGTTTTGCTGCTTCTCTATGGTGTTCATCTCTTGAAACATATTATTTACTATCATAAGGTAACTGACATTTTACAGCAACATTTCTGCTGAACCTGTTGGTAAGATTGTAATGGGGGCTGCTTGTATTCACAATCTAGTGCAGTTGGAGCTGCAAGCAACACCTTATCAAACCTTCCGATTTATTTTTTTACTTTGTGGGGAGGGGTTGGGTCTTTTAAAGCGTGAGATCTCATTTCCAGAATTACTTACCTTAGAGATAATTCTGCCCTTTCACCCAGTTGCATTGCATGGGTTGCCAGCGCCCAGGGCAAGGCAAGTATCCTTCCACTTTTCTTTTAAAGAATGCCTCTGCTCTTCTAAGAAGGCCCCTACTGCTGCTGTGGCCTTGCCCATGATAAGCCACTGCCCCTACCATCCCCTCTTCTTAAACAAATGCTTACTGAGCCTGGTACTGATGTCCAGCTTGTCTTCCTTGCCAACTTGCGATACCGGCTCCTGACCCAGAGACCTTGTGAAGCGAGCTGACAGAGCCGGACTGGGGGAACCGTATGCATCCCAGGTAAAAATTATCAAACGAACCCGCTCCCTTTGTCTCCTCGTGCTAGCTATCTCTTTCCACCCATCTATTAATTCTCTCTCTCCTTCTCCCCTCTCTCTTTCCTCTGATCACATTATCTCTGTCCTTCTCCCACCTCTCTCACTCTTGAAGCCTCCGAATGCCTCCTGAAGTTAACCTCGGGGAGTGTTGGACGATGACAGAGGTACCTGGGGCCTCATTTATGAAAAGCGATGCATCACTGCGTGATAGCAGTGATTCGTCACTTTTCATTGCACCCTCCTTGCAACATGCTGGATGCATCATATTTACAGTATGACGCATCATGGCGCAAGGAGTTACAGATACGTCAGCATTTCTGACGTATCTGTAGGCGCAAAAATGACGCATTGCTGGAGTGTGTCACAAAAGATACACAACCCCAGAAATGTGTCCTTTCACATAGGGCAAGCTCCATGTGAAAGGGCCTGCGTCAGTCTTACGCCTGCGCGAAAGATATTGATGCAATGGCGTCATAGATGGGACACAATGAAATCTCATAGATTTGTAGCGCAGGGGTTTACAAAGTGACGCATCTGCTTAGATGTGTAACTTTGTAAATAGGACGCAACAGGGGGCATGTTTTACGCCGCTGTTGCGTCACAAAAAGTGATGCAACAGCAGCGCAAAACTGATGCAAGGCCTCATGATTAAGGCCCCAGGGGCGGCCAAGGTCTTTTTAAAGCCTGCCTCCAAGGGCTACAGCCCACCGGGGAAATACCCAATAAAATAGAAAGCCTGTCCAGCCCTGCCAGCCGACATGGTGTGACACACAATACCACCTGGTTGTCACCGAATGAGTTGGCAAGTCTGTCCTAGCACTGCTTAAAAGCCAGTGCTATTTGCTGCTGTTGGAAACATGGCTCAGTTTTTACCCCACAAGACGGCATCTTTAGAGAGTGTCTATTTCGCCTCCTCTTTCATTTTTCTGTCCTTTCCCGAGCTGAGCCTGAAGCCGGCTTCTTGCTTACCACACACATTTTGTACCCGAGGGAGGTGAGCCGCACAAATTCTGAAATCTTGCTTATTCTTGTGATCGCAGGCCCCTGATGATTATCGGAGAACAAGCAGGTGTTTCATCTTGAAATATCAGAGTAATCTTTTAGCATCATTTATCTCCAGTTACTCTATTTTTACTCAAGAGTGATTTGGAATAAAACACTTTGCACTTCTCAGAAGGTGTATAAACTGAAAGTGCACAGGGTGCTTGCTGTGTGGGAAGATCTGATTGCTCCGAGTGGGAGTTTTAGCTACATTTATGTTATCAAAGTTATTCACATTTCTAGCAAAACTCCACTGGGGCAAAGGTAGTGCAAAGTCACATGTCACCTCCCGGAGTCTGGCGTGTGCACTCTGGGCTTTATCTGCATTTATGACTGCATTTTACTTCATTCAATTTCATAAATAAATACATTAAGCCAATTATGTACTTTGTAAAGGACATGAATCCGTTTCGTATGAATCTTGCTCTATAACCCAAAAATATATTTTATGAAATATGAAAAGAATTGAAAGCCCAGAGAAACAGAGTACAGAAAAGACTCCGTTTTATCCGTTACCATAGAGCACCTATCTAAGAAATTAGACGTTATATACATTTTGACATCAATACTCGTCTGTGAAAAGGTACTTGCAGTTTCCTGGACTCATATGCTCAATCAATATGTTTGCTTCAGCATGTCCACTTTTTGGGACTATAAAATGCGCAGTCGGAGACATTGAGTAGAGATTTTTTTGTTAAAACAAATGTGGCACACCTACCCAGTTGACCCTGAGATTGGGGACATAGCAGCTGTCTTAATAGGATAGCCTCTGCCACTTGATTTTTGGTCTGTTTAATGCTTTGATTGCTCCAGACCCAATTGCATCTGCACATAGGCTATGTTTCCTGTTTGACACCTGCCACTCAGAAACATTCACCATGAGCCATCTAGCCAATTATTTGAGCGCCATACCCTTCTTCCCAAGTTTGGTGGACAAATGCAGTCTTCCATAGGGTGGTCATCTTTAGTCTTCTTGGCAGAAGCAGTAATTGGAGTGACTGAAGATTGCTGTCGATTTCAGTGTCTCCTTTGGTAGAAGCTGCTAGCCATGGTTTGCCCTCTGGTCTCACCGGTACTGCTGTTACTACCCCTGGTTACGTAGGCAAGGTAGCAGTACAAACTACTTCCTTTCACGTCCACTCATGGTCTTTGCCATAGCACCTCAGCAGGAATAAGGCTTTTGAGGACCTAAGTGTGGGACAATGGGTCAACACCACCCCTGTGATGTCATCAGGGGACAAACCATGCATGATGTCACTCCCACTAATGCTGAATCACATACACACAAGAAAAGATCCTCCACAAGACACCCACATGGCTATGTATGAATCTCAAGTCAGGGGATACCAATGGTGGTGGTCTCTGGTGAGTGTCTTTGATGAACTGTGTGTGAAGACACTCTGGGCCATTCCTTTCAATTCAACTCTGGTCAATAGACTATTTTAGTAGCCTTAGAAGAAAAGGAGTTACCAACAATTTAAACCTTAAGATACATTGAAACAAATGTGCCACACCTACCCAGTTGACCCTGAGATTGGGTACACAACAGCTATCTTAATAGGACTGCCTCTGCCACTTGAATTTTAGTTTATTTAATGCTTTGCTTGCTCCAGATCCAATTGCATCTGCACATAGGTTATATTTCCTGATTGACACCTGCCACTCATAAACATTTACCATGAGTCACCTAGCCAATCATATGAGCAACTATATACTCTGAGGAACTCTACCAACTTCCTGGCTTTTAGAAATCTTCTCAAAACTTGGCTTTTTACACTCCCACTCTAGTTCTTTTCTGATTTTCTCTCTTTTACAAAAGCAGCACCAAGATGCCTTTGGGCATACGCTGTGCTTTACTAAATAAAAATCAAATCAGTGTGACAATTAGGACCACACAATAAACGTCTGAATCAGTAACTTGAAATTAAAATGTTTATTACAAACTCAAAGCCATACTAATATAAGTCAATCTCAAGAACATACTATAAAAGTACTGGAAATCAAAGGAAGACCAACGTGCTGTACAATATTGGTCCTCAACAGCAAGGGCATATTTCATATGCAGCAATGCAAGAGATAAGGAAAATGATTTGATGACTAGCCAAATGGATTCCATCCTTCTCCCCATATATAGAAAAGATTCACAACACCTATTTAGCCCTACACTAAACTAAGGATAGGGGAAACCCTTTTGAATCAAGGAAGCAAGAAAGGTTTCATCATCGAACCTCTGTAGTAGTTCTATAGTAAAGAGTCATGTATAGCATGAAGCCACACAATCAGAGATATATAATAGAGGTCTGGACTTTTCCAAAGGGAATCTGACTAACCCAAGGTTGGTTTACTGATTAAAAAGCACAAAGAACATTCAAGAAATATGACCTCATAGGCATCATAGTACTTTTCCAGTTCTCAATAAAGAACTTGGCGCCTTGAATACTACTCCCATATTTCAGTGTTTGCTTCCAAAGCGTTCTTAGATTCCTCCCTTTGTCTGATAGTACCAGCTAGTAACATTCCCTTTGTTATTCACTGAAATTGTTTGACCATGCCAGTTCTTCCACACCTCACTATCTCTATAATACAATGCACATTTGACTAAATAATGAATGCCTTTGGTCTCCTTTTAGAGGAGAAAACATGCACAAAACCAAACTTTCATGTTAGTGTTAAATGTCTCGGTTGTAAGCTTAAGGCCAACAATCACGATACCTTTACAGTTTTCTTTAAATGCATGTTGATACTACATCCTACATTTATCCCATGAATTAATTTTTTAATGAAGTAAGCAAACTATATTAGACTGTGCTTCTATATGTGGCATAATAAAATAATACATGTATTATTATCCAAAACGACAACCGGTCACAATTTATAAAGAAAGCTATGAATACAAATATGATTTATACCTCACTGATCCCTGACGAATGCACTATATTAGATGCATTTTAGCTCACCGCCTTACAATCTAAACCTATAGAAGATTAATATCAGCAATCCAGATGTTTCTGAAAAGGAAAAACGTTAATATGCACAATCATATATGGCAAAAGCACAAAATAAATGCTCCTTCTCTACCTTTGGGGCACCATTTCTCATTAGTAAAATTGCATCACACGAGTACATAAGGCCAAATGTAATACATATATGGCTTAGTCAAACATAAAAGGATGGAGCCAAGATGATGTTAATCCATGTGCAACTGGAAAGGTACAAGCTGGAATCCTGACTAGAAATACTTATTTATTTTGTTTACTGTTTTGATAGAGTGTGTAGATATTGTCTAGTGAAAGGTTAGAGGGAGTTCCAGCACACTGGAGGAAACAGCACAGGGCCAATGACAAAGCAGACAAGTATGGCATGGACCATATGCTTGTTTGAGATGTTGTTGTAGAGGCCATGTATGCATGGAGCAAGTAAGTCGGGGCACAATTCGAAATATTATGTCTTCGGGTGTATTTAGATCTTCAATCAATCAATCAATCAATCAATAAATCAATCATTTCATTTGTAAAGCGCGCTACATACCTGCGAGGGTCTCAAGGTGCTGGGGGGTGGGCTGATTCTGATCGAAAAGCCAGGTCTTGAGAAGTCTTCTGAAGGCCAGCAGGTCCTGGGTCTGTCGTAGGCTGATAGGGAGAGTGTTCCAGGTCTTGGCGGCGAGGTAGGAGAAGGATCTGCCGGCGGCGGCGGTTTTCCGGATGCGTGGAACTGTGGCGAGGGCGAGGTTGGTAGAGCTGAGGCTGCGGGTGGGGGTGTAGAAGCTGAGTTGGTCGTTGAGGTATGCTGGTCCGGCGTTGTGTAGGGCTTTGTGTGCGTGGATGAGGAGTTTGAAGGTGATCCTGTTGTTGCCGGGGAGCCAATGCATGCCTCTCAGGTGGGGTGGGATGTGGCCGCGTCGGGGACATCGAGGATCAGTCGTGCCGAGGCGTTCTGGATGCGTTGCAGCCGTCTCAGGAACTTGGTTGTTGTTCCTGCATAGAGGGCGTTCCTGTAGTCCACTCTGCTGGTGACGAGGGCCTGGTTGACGGTTTTTCTCGTGTCGGAGGGGATCCATTTAAAGATCCGGCAGAGCATTCGGAGGGTGTTGAATCAGGAAGCGGAGACGGCGTTGACCTGCTTGTTCATGGCGAGGTTGCGTGCGTGGTCGGTGGGTACTGGGGCTGTTCCTAGCGATGTTGGCCACCAGGAGTCGTCCCAGGCTGAGGGGGTGGGGCCGAGGATGAGGACCTCCGTCTTGTCAGAATTCAGCTTCAGCCTGCTGTCCTTCATCCATTCGGCGACGGCCTTCATTCCTTAGTGGAGGTTGGCTTTGGCGGTGTGGGGTCTTTGGTGAGGGATATGATCAGCTGGATGTCGTCAGCGTAGGAGATGATGTTGAGGCTATGTTGTCGTGCGACATGGGCGAGTGGTGCCATGTAGATATTCAACAGCGTCGGGCTGAGGGATGATCCCTGTGGAACGCCGCAGATGATCTTGGTGGTCTTGGAGCAGAACGGTGGGAGGCGGATGCTCTGGGTTCTGCCGGAGAGGAAGGATGTGGTGCAGGCCAGGGCCTTCTCTTGGATTCCGGCGTCATGGAGGTGTGCTGTTAGGGTGCGGTGGCAGACCGTGTCGAAGGCTGCTGATAGGTCCAGAAGGATGAGGGCGGCTGTTTCTCCTTTGTCCATAAGGATCCTGATGTCATCTGTGGCAGCGATGAGGGCAGTCTCGGTGCTATGGTTGCTGTGGAAGCCGGGCTGGGATGGGTCCAGGATGTTGTTGTCTTCGAGGTAGCGGGTCAGCTGTCTGTTGACGATCTTCTCCGTGACTTTCGCCGGGGAAAGGGAGCAGGGAGATGGGCCGGAAGTTCTTGAGGTCGTTGGGGTACGCCTTGGTTTTCTTCAGTAGGGCGTTGATCTCGGCGTGCTTCCAGCTCTCTGGGAAGGTTGCTGTCTCGAAGGAGATGTTGATTGTTTTCCGGAGATGGGGTGCGATGGCTGTGCTGGTTTTGTTGAAAACATGGTGAGGGCATGGGTCAGATGGGGATCCGGAGTGGATGGAGTTCATGGTCTTAATGGTGTCTTCGTTGGTGATGTTGGACCAGGGGGTCAGACGACTGGTGCGGGTGGTGGTCACAGGGGTTGTGGTCTCGGCGGTGGATGTGGGGGTGGCGGTGTCGAAGCTGTCGTGGATGTCGGTGATCTTGCAGTGAAAGAAGGTGGCTAGTGAGTTGCAGAGGTCTTGTGATGGTGGAATGTCGTTGGTGTTGGAGCTGGGGTTGGAGAGTTCTTTGCTGTTGTGTGCGTTGCTGCTGTTTCGTAGCGCACGCTGCATCACATTTTGCGATGCAGGGCGCGCTACGAAATTAATTTTATTAATTACATTGTTTACTTACCTTCAATTATCCATACTCTGGTTTTTAGCACCCCCCACCCTGCCCCTCCCCCGCCCCACCTCTCTGCCCCACCGAAACTCCCTCCACAGGCGTGGCTGGAGTGTCCTTGTGGATGATGGCGATTCCCCCTCCCACTCCGTTGGTGATATCTCTGCGGGAGATCATGTAGCCTTCTGGGATGGCAATGGCGATGTCTGGTGCCGAGGTGGTGTTCAGCCAGGTCTCCGTCAGGAAGGTGACGTTGGGGGTGGTTGAGTCTAGGAGGTCACAGAGTTTGATGGCGTGCTTGCGAGCGGAGCGGGTGTTGAGGAGGATGCATCGGAGGTGGTTGGGTTCTCTTGCTGATGGTTTGGCGGGCCGGATGCTGGTGAAGCTGCAGTTCCGGCAGGAGAAGGGCCCTTGGGTGCGCTTCGGGGTGGCCGGTAGCAGGAGTGATCTCATCCGGGGTTAAGTGCATGGAGGGTGCTGGAGTCGTAGTGCAGTCTGGTGTGGTGGCGGCTTCGTGGTCCAGGGGTTCTGGTGCTGAGTGCGGTCCATGCGCGGACGGGCGCAGATGGGCTTTCCAGCGGCGCACCCGCTGCGTGGCCGCGCAGCGGCCGCCATATAACGGGATGTGAGAGGGAGGGGCAGCTGGGAGGTGGGAGCGGGGCGGCGAATGGGAGCGCGGGGGGTGCAGGGCCGCAGGGGGGCAGCGTCAGGAAGAGCGGGACGGAGAGAAGCCAAAGGCTAAAGGGGGCAGGGCAGGGGCGCTATACAGCGACGCAGGGCAACAGGAGCAGTGAGAAATAAATAAAATACAAATGGCACAGTTACAGAAAGTAAAATAAAACGAAAAGGCACAGTACAAACTGGAGCGCAGAACGGGAGTAGCAGGCACAGAGCAGTGATACCAGCGGAGGGGGGGGGGCGGCGAACTCCCGAGGCGGCAGCAGCTGGCTAGGAGGCAGGAGCACACAGACGGAGCTGTGCGGTGTGGGGGGCGGCCTAACCTGCAAGCAGGGTCAAGGGTCTTCCACCAAAATGTGCAGAAGCCTTTTCATTTTGTGCGGTCAGCCTTAGATGCCTCGTTGTTAATAAAATATCTACCAATGTGTAGAATACAAGTAACTTTAAGAATCATTTGAGCCACAATGATTCCCTCTTAAATAAAGCATTCTCTACTATTACATTTAGCCACTGTCAAGAACCCAGATACATATGCAAGAGCAGAATGCAATCATTCACTGCCTCCTCCTTGGTGCAATGGCCACAAGAGATTCACAATGGTGAACTGTTACAAAGTGAAGGGGAGGATTTAGGATGGGGACACCTGGGAGTAGATCATGTAAATATGATGCAGCCTTTCACTAGGATGTTCACATTGGGAAATGCATCTTTATCATAGCAATAGAACCTTCCTGCCTGTAGAAGTAACTTGCATTCAGTTAGTTCAAGAAGATCACCCAAACGGACTCACCATTGGATTGTATTGTATTGTGATTTAGAAAGGGGATCGGTCAGGAAACATCTGTAAGCGGCAGAGAGTGGATACAAGCGTACAACAATAAATGCTTTAAAGAACAGTAACCCTGGCAAACATTCTTACAATACCACCAACCTTATTATTTGAAGATCTGATTCTGCAGGGGACAATTATCTGAACTGAGCCTTCTGAAATCTTATTCCGGAGAAAATAATAAGATTTCGGAATTAGACCTTCAGACCCAGAATCCTTAATTGTCATACGTTCATCCAAACATAGAATTAGAATACTGTCAGAACCCCTTTCAGAGGGCCATGGGGCAAGCAGGGGTTTACTGCTCTCAAAAGTGAGGGTTGAGGCCTTTTCTCCTGATTCCTGGGGCCTGACTTACTATGGATTGTCAGTAACTGGGCCAAGTACCTCCTTCTGCACTCAACTCTGAGGATGGCATGGTCCGAGCAGTCCAAGGCTCCCTTACTAGAAGGGGGGGGGGTGGAATACAGGATACTAAACACAGGCTCACAACTCAAAATGCGAGCATTGATGTAATCATAGAGGTTGAACCTTCACACCTGAGTTGGTGAGAAAATGCATAAATTGCCAAACTGTGTCTAAACAAACACTTTAATGAGTCGAATAACAAGTCTGCTACTCCAAGACATGGGTCTCTATGTTGCACAGCTTGATGAAGAATACCATAATCCATCACAGAATAGAAGGTATTTTTATATAGGTCCAATGTTTAATACATAAATAATGTTTAATATAGAAATACAACTTTAATACAGCCTGAATGAAACTTAAAAAAATAAATAATGAAATTCAAGGCTGCCAGTCATCATGTCTGGACACATACTTCATCTTACAGAACCATATCAAATAGTATCCTATATAATCTTTACAAACCCCCAAACTGCAAGGAAGTTTGTGAACTAACATTTTATAATTGTCAGTGTTCACAATTACGTATTAGTTATAACATATTGAAACAATGTATTCGTTTTTTTAATGTAAACAGAAAATACAATTATAAATATATATTTTTTAATAATCCTTTGTAGACATTGCAGGCGTTGTTAACTTCCGGACATTTTTTAATTTTTTTTTGCACTTTTAAATTTCGCTGCGGCGGCAATTCCGCCACAGCACTAAGGGGCGGAGGGGCCGCGCAGCGCTCCGATGCTGGTGACGGAACCGCTCCGTCACGCCCCTCGGGTGGGCTGTGCTTGTGACGGAGCGGTTCCGTCACGGCCCCGCCCGCTCAATAGAACGCGCCACGCAGGCGCAAAATCAGTGCCGCGCAGGCGCGGCGAGCGGGCCGTGACAGAACCGCTCCGTCACCAGCGTGGGAGGGGTAGGGCCCTACCCACATTGCTGGCCACCTCCTGGACCCAGTCTTCACGACCATTCCCTAACTACTAGTGCACACGCCCATCCCCATGGGGTGGTCAGATCACTATCTCATCTCCATGTCACTCCAGAGTTTATCTCCTTCACAAAGTGAGGTTCGGTCGACCGCACTCAAACGCCTATGGTATAAATTGAACTTGCAACAATTTGATGCTTGCCTCACGGCTACCTGCCCTAGTCTCCCAGCAGATACCAATGAGGCCTATCGAGTGTTCTCTGAGTGGATTCGTAAGCCATTAGATAGATTAATTCCAGAGAAATGGTCCTGCAGTGGTAAATCCAAATCCAGTCCTTGGCATAAAGATGAGCTAGCAGTGACCCGTAAAAACTGTAAAAGGTTGGAGCGCGTCTGGAGGCGGGATTTTGATCCCGCCGCAAAAGTCATCTGCCGGACGGCAATCAAGAAATATCACAGGGCCATCCAATCGGCCTGTGCGACTTATTTCGCCAAACAAATCCATGAAAGCGACAACCCCCCCAAAAAAAGTGTTTTCACTACTGTTTAGCCTTCAAACCCAGCAGACCGCGGGTCCAACTATTGAATCTACAGAGCAGTGTGAGGACCTGGCCACCTTCTTTATAAGTAAGGTGGATACCATTTACAGGTCCTACCCTTGTCTTCCAGCAACACTCACACGGTCCAAGGTTCTCCTATTGTCAACACCCTTGATACCTTCCCACCTATTCCCGCCAAACAACTGCTAATATTATGTAATAAAGTCAAGTCTGGCTCCCCTTCTGGACCCGCCCAGACCGAACCAATTTAGGAAGCTGTCCCCTACCATTCTTCAAGTCATGGGTCAAGTGATAAACGGGTCGCTTGCCACAGGCACTGTGCCCAAAGCCTGGAAACAGGCCATGGTGGTACCCTTGTTAAAAAAAACTCTCTAGATCCGGCCAAGGCAGAGAATTATCGCCCTATTTCACTGCTTCCCTGGGCGACAAAGATTACTGAGGCCTATGTCAACTCCCTCCTGTCGGATTTTCTGATGAGGAATAATCTGCTTGACCCCTCCCAGAATGGCTTTTGACCGGGTCACAGCATGGAATCTGCCCTCCTGGCTGTGACTGAACATCTCTGGTCCGCTCTGGATGCCGGCCAAACGTCGGCGCTGATCCTATTAGATCTAAGGGCCGCGTTTGACACGGTGTCCCATGCCATTCTACTGCACCGTCTGGAGGTGGCCGGCATCACCAGGCCAGCTTTGGAGTGGCTTTCCTCCTTCGTCCGGGAAAGGTCATTTGTGGTGGCAGTTCCCCCATTCGCCTCGGGCACGCAACCTATCAAGCAAGGGGTGCCACAGGATTCTTCCCAGAGTCCTCTGCTTTTTAATCTCTATGTGCAACCTCTAGCCACGGTTGCCAAGAGCAGAGGACTGACTATGTTCTCCTACACTGACGATACCCAGTTGGTGGTAGCACTCTCCAATAACGCCGAGCAGGACGCCCGTAAGTTTCAGGGCGACCTGCAGGCAGTCGCCGAGTGGATGACCACCAACTGCCTCCAATTTAATGCCAGCAAGTCGGAGGTACTGCTGGTGGGGAAGGACCATGGTCAGTGGAGTGACCAGTGGTGGCCGGGAAGCCTTGGCCATGCCCCCCCTCCTAACGAAGCTGTAAAAAATCTGGGAGTGTGGCTTGACTAATCTCTCAACTTTCGAGTCCAAACTAAAAAAGTGGCAGGTACCTGCTTTGGACTCTTACGGGGGCTGCATCCTCTTCTGGGGTGTTTTGACGTCCCAACTCGACAGATCATCACTCAAGCCTCTGTTCTGTCTAGACTCGACTATGCCTCATCGTTATACTTAGGGTCTAATAAGGCAGAAATGTTGAGGCTTCAAAGGGTTCAGAACGCGGCTGCAAGAACCCTTTTGGGTCTGAGCAGGTCTTGCTCAGCGTCCAGTGCCATCCGGCGCCTGCATTGGCTGCCGGTGGCCAGGTGCATTGAATTTAAGGCTCTATGTATCGCCTTCAAAGCCCTGAAACTGTCTTCTCCTGACATCCTGGCACAGCTTATTCTGCCCTATGTTCCCTCACGCCATCTTCGCTCCCAGGGCCAGCATCTGGTAGTTGTTCCCCAAACACAGAGAGCCCATGCTGGTGGCCGTTCATTCTGCTGCAGAGCCGCCCTCCTTTGGAATTCACTTCCAGCTCAGATCCGGGGCCTTAACAGCTACCTGAATTTTAGGAAGGCCATTAAAACCTACCTGTTTCCTACACCATAGTCTCTCCCTCTTGCCTTTCCGTCTTGTCAGTTGTGTTGCTGCTACCGCCGGGACGCCCCTTCGCTGGGGCAGCTGTTTCGCGCTTTACAAGTATAGCTAACATAACATAACATAACATGTGGTGGCAGCCAGTGCCAAGTCGTGTTGTCCATGATTGCCTTGTATGCTTCCAACCAGTCCCAAGCAGCAGTGACATCGTCGAAGAATAATGTGCTGTCATCAACGATCACTTTCAACATGGTCAGGAAAAGTAGCATGTACTTTACTTCTGCATCCCGCAACTCCTTTATGACCCCAGCAAGGAAGTTCTAATGTGCTGCACATCCCCCATATAATCCAGAAAGATCAAGAATTGTCCAATTGCTTGTTCCCTTGGGTGTGGCCTTGCTGCAGAATGAGGTCTATGCCTCTATAATCGAGCAAACGAGCAAACACCAGTTGGCAGGGCCACCTGGTGGGGGAGGGGGCACCTGGTTGGCACCTTATTTGCACGTTCCAAGGCAAAGAATTTAGAGAGCCACTGCAGTGCCACCACATTACAGAGGCATGTTTCCAAGTACTCAATCATGGTGGTTCCTTCCACTCCTTCTGGTAGGACCACTACTCTGATGTTATTTTTCTTGTTGAGGCCCTCTGCATCCTCAGCTTTCCTTTCCAATAGGTCTACCCTGAACATAAGGGTCTCCATCTGATGCTGCAGTGTTGTCACTGCTAGGTGCATTTCCCCCAGGGTTTCTTCATGGCACTTGACCTTATCCAATAGTTTCCTATGGTCCTCTCAGAGCCATTGATACTTTGTCTATTTTGGCTTCTAATGTATTCTTAGGGGAGTTGACAACTGCTATGATTTGATCAAGCTAGGATTCCAGTGCCAGTTTCTGCGTACCCATCTTAACACTGTTCAGGCCCGGATCCCAAAGTCACGTCCATGAGGGAGGTGCTATCAGACCTCGATCTGTTGAGCACCTGATGCCAACATCCATCCTCTCCAAGGAGACAGAGGGCCTGATATCCTAACTGGACCACAGCTGCACCATTTAAGCGCATTTCCCTGGCCAGTGTTTTCTTCTGGCCTTGACCCTGTGATGTCACAGGGCAGCACTCTATCACGGTCCTTTCTCAATCCTAACACAATTAGCATTCCCCAAGGATCACATGCGAGGGAGAGTCAATTGCAGGGTGCAGCCATAGAATAGGGCTCTGCCGCCACATTAGATCAGTGAAGGTAAGCCTCACTGCTGTTTGATAGTGAGGTCAGCATGTTAGTTTTTCCATACCTTGTTGTCCACATAGTGCAGGGTATCCAGAGTGGCCCAAGACCCCCCCCCCCCGGGTGTGAAGAGCATGAGTGAGCAGATCCAGCCCGGTCAGCTGCAGACCAAGGGAAGTGATTGTGGTCATATCTGCAGTTGGCAGAGCACTACAGGGCACACATTTCACTCCTAACAGGTAGCTTCCCACTGTAGAGGGGACCCTGGCATGGCCCAAATGTCTCACCATGCACAAGGTGAAAATGGGCTGGCTTGGGCCAAGCCCTCCGTTATTCAGAAGAAGAAGGCTACCCGGTGCAGTCATGGATCTTCTCACTCCTTTCGTCCCTATCCATGGTTGCCTGGTGCGGGCAAAATCTCACTGTGCTCCACTTGCATAGTCACTTTTGCAAGGGGTAGCTATCTCTCTCGGGCAAGCCCTCATAATAGCAGGGTGGTTGCAGATTTTGGGCAGCAGCTCAGGAGTTTACTAAAATGCCGCCATCTTGGTGAACATGCTTTTCAATGTACTTTTGATAATTCATGGAATTATTGATATTAAATAATATGCCTAATATCATTATAAATTTAAACTGTAAGGGTTACGTCCGTTTTGGGGGCCCGGTAGGACGTGCAATATTTTTTCAAAAAGGATTACCTGGCCACCAGTTTTGGAACTGCTAATTACTCATGCAGATTTGGAAATACAACGCATCACGTCATTGCATTTTACTTTCACAGTTGTATTGATTCAACTTGATTTCAAACATCCTTTAATTTTTTAAGGCATGAAAAGAATACACATTTCATTCATTTATACATTCCTCATGAATAAATGTTAATAAACACATAAAAAACTGGACAATTCAAAAACTTAAACATGACGACAATCAATTCAAATCTAACTATTAATTCAAACAATTACACCAGTCAGTGATTCAAACAATCCCTGTAAGCGCTATGACATTAAGTATTGTTCAGTTCGGTAAGCGCTTCAAACAGGTATACTGCGGGGACAACTTTCTCTGGAAGTGATTTGCTCTCGGGGTATATTTCATGTAGTGGCACCCTCTCTAGAGCTTCAATTAATGTGGATCCGTCGCAGGCAAAGACTCTCTGCTGGGTCATGCAGCTAGCTGTAGTTGATCAGGGTGCCCTCTGCACGAATGTCTAGCTTGTCTGCTGTGAAGTTGGAGGCCCTGTCACCTGTATCCTCAGCCATGGTGGGTCATAGCAGAAGTAAATGAGCCGCAATAGGTGAGGAGGTCTGCTACTCTTGAATGTTAGGAGGCAGGAGACAAAATTACACTTAACAAAAAGTGCACTCCAATGTTATGGAAAATGACATCAATTGCAGGGTTTATAATGTAGAAATACAGACTTAAGGGGATATAATTGCTGTAATAAAATTTAAATTCACATTTTCAGCGCATTCACCAGATGTTTATGATATTATTCTTGCAAAGGACAACTGGCCTCCAGTATTTAGAAGGGATGCACCCCAAGATGAGGAGGTAATAGTACTAGCATTTTCATTTCCAGTACCTGAAACCCTCAGGGAAATATCTGCTTTTGAGTGGGTTTTAAAACAAGCTCCAGCATTTTATAGAAACTAAGTGAAGTAAGATAAAGATTCCATTCCCATGTCATGCCTTTACGGAGTGAGCCCCAAGTACAGGCTACATATCCTCTGAAGCCAGAAGCAAAACACAACATAAAAGCTGTTTTAGATTAGCTGCAGTATCATGTCTTTATAGCACCTTGTACTTCTACAATGACTTTCCTTCTTTTTATTGTTTAAAATCTGACAGATCAAATAGAATAGTTTTAGACAATAGAAATTTGAACTCACATAGCCATACAACCTTCAACACTTCCTTTGGGGTTTTCAATCTGAACATAGCATCTGAAACCGAACAACTTGCTGCTTTTTCATTTAGCAGATATTAATTTTGTTTTAAACAGTTACCTGTGGGCAATAAGAATACTCCTCGTTTAATCGCAATGTGAATTGTGGACATCTTACAACAAGATCCTAAGGTGTTATCATAGTTTGATGATCTTTACATCACAAACAATCATTTAGAGGAAAACCTGACTAGGGTCGACCAGAGAGTGAAAATACTGGCCACCCACAATCACAAGATTAACATTTAAAGATTAACTTTAAAAAATATAAAGTTACGTATTTAAATGTGACTTTCCTAGGGTATCAGCTATTGAATGAGGGTAAGGGTCTGGCACCGTACTTCTTTCAGATGTGTGGCACCTTAAAGCCTCCAAATACATTAAGAAAGTTATAAGCCCTGATTGGAGTACTTAACCTCGGGATGACTTATTTGCCGCATTACGCTGAACATGTAAAGCCCTTGTATGATTTCATTTCTCCCACATTTTCTGAAAAACATTGGACAGAAAAACACACAGGCATCTTAAATGGACTTCAAGAACACGTTAGAGACTAGCAGGCTGATATAAAGTTTGGCAGAGAGGGTACTCCATTCCAATGGCGAAGGAGTACTGAAGGCGGCCTGATTTAAAGATCAGCGGACCTGAAGTATGTCAGTGGCAGAGACTATTCTATACTCATTTGCTGGCATACTCCTCCAATGTGAATAGTATCAAAAAGGGGGGAGTGAAGAGGTGGTGCTCAGCAGCACCTAGGTGGGCGCATCCTCCTCTCCTGTAAGTACGGGTTATCAAAAAGGTCCACCTCAGACTGAGTCACTGTGTGTCCAGGTGTTTTTGGAATACACAGTATGTGTTAAAATACCCCTCACACACCAAAAGGGCCCTTGGTGTCATGCTTCATCATCGGGGTCTTCCCGCCCCGCTGCGGGACGGGCGTGCTACGACAAGCGACTACGCTAGAGCACCTTGCTTTTGTGGGTGCTATGTGAGTGTATTGGAGTGAGTGTCAGTAGGGTCAGGGGTGATATAAAGAGTGATGTTAAAACAATACCTGGCCTTGTGGTAGAAACATTTTTAATAGTCACAGGCTGGTAAGGTTAAAAAGAGTGGATCGGAGCGATAAAGCTAGTTACTGGGCTTACTCTCCTGTGCGGGTCAACATGTTTCGGGGCGATATGCCCCTTCGTCAGGACCGGGGTCAGATCCCCCTGTCACTCACTAATGTTTTACCACAAGGTAGTGTATGTACAAGGGTGTGTGAAAAAACTATCAATGTGTGGCGATATAAAATTTATATCAACAGTTTTCTAGCTCTATCAGAATTCCTGATATAATAAGCCTGAAAAACAAGAGCACGTGATTACTATTGCACGTATCCCATTGCGCTTGGCTAATATCACCTGTAAGAGATAAAAGGGAAACACACATAGAGTCATATGGAACTTTGAGTCCCCTAAAAAAGGAAAGAGACGCTCCTCACATATGAAACAGGGTGAGTCCTGTACATAATACAGTGAGACACACAAACATTTACACACATACAATAGGTTGGTTATTTTTGATCCCAGATGCAATGGTATAGAAAAATACATACTGAGAAATGGTGGAGTCAGTGCCCCATGAGCCAGAACTGGACAAGGGGTAGTTAGAGGGTCCAACTGCAGGAAGTAAACAACAAGAAGAAAACAATGCTAGTCCCCCGTTTAAATTAGTTACTCTAATGTACCAACAGTGCCCACACAAGTGTGGATTCCTCCCGGATATGCCGTACTTACTCAACCCAGTGCAGGCTTTGCATCCTCCCTCGTCCGTGGCTTCCGTGATATGGAATGCCATGGCAGGGCGGACCTTATATAGTAGGCTGATTGGTTAATTAGGTCTGCATAATTGGTACGCGGTGTGTTTTAGCGGTGGTCTCGTAGTTGTATGTGAAAAACGGAGCGGCCATCTTAGAGTGGGGAAGGTCCCCCGTGTGTGACCGGACCTGGCTGCGTACAACGTTTATGCAGTACCGGACCCGCTTGTGGGTGCGGAATAGTGAGCCGGTTGACGTTACTAAAGGGAATACTGTGAGGTCTTAAACACCAAACAGGAAAAAGAGTGCAGCCGCATACGTGCGCATGCGCAGGAACGCGTGTAGCGTCGCAATTCCGCGCATGCGCCGCACAGATACACCCCCGGTCTCCCCTTCCAAAGCACGTTAGATAACGTGTGTCATAGTGAGGCCGATAGTTGGGTATGTGCTACAGTGAGTTTCTGGGAAACGATAGAGAAAAGCACCACAGATGTGGGATATGCTATGAGACTGTTTGGTACTCCATCAAGGATATGCTATTCATGTTCGTGGGTCAAATGAAAATGATGTATTTGGTTATCTAGATGCCCAATTGAGACCAAGGTATTGCATCATTGAGCCCTGATTCAGTCGGTGCACCCAACGTTGTTCCTTCTCCAACAAGTTGGATAATGTTGATACCAAGATGATCCTGTTCAGCCTAAGTGGTGGGATAAAGTGGGAAGGGCCAGGAAGATGAATTAGTGAAAAAAGAGAGTATGGCCCTTTGGAGCTAGGATTTGACTGACATATCAGTTGAGACTCTGGAGCGCGTATCCACCCACTGATCCTTGTATACAGTCATTCTTCTGTGGTGTTTGGGGTCATTTTTACAAACTGGGCTTCAATCAAGGACTTAACAGGCACATATCGTGAAGGTCATGTGGTAATACCTTTACCAGCACCTATCACCTTTTTCTGTTATGAGTATCCAGCATAAACACCATATCTGCACCATTTTTGTGGAGCTTTTTACTGGATAGTTACAATGAGATGGACACTACTGCCAGGTTATCTTCTGGAACTAATACTGCATTTCCTGATAATTCCCAGAATTGTGTGTAATTGAGAGGAGTAGAAAAAAATGCATGTGGTCAGATAACCAGACACTTTTTCTGCCCACACACTTTGCATTCATATCATAATGCAGCATTACCTGTAGTTTGAAGTAGGGCATCTAGTCAGTGGCGACTAGCATGGTTCGCGGTTGGCGGGCAGGTGCGTGCATGCAGGATTGGGGGGCACGAGTGGGGAAAATGGTAAAAGATAATAACAATAAAATAAACAAGTACCTTGCCGCATGGTGGGGTCCCCGCCATAAAATGGGCGGTAGAAATGCAGGTCGTAATATGCTCAACGGTGCCGGCATCTGCACCACCAGCATATACAGCCCCTTGCCAAACTGTCAGCACAATGGGATCGTGGATCCCGGCAGAGTCGGCGGTCTTGTAGCAGTCCCACTGCCACCATCATCACTCCGTAATCAAGGTGGATTATGGGCGAAACCTCATCTAGGACCGTCCATTACTCCAGTTTTTACTCCTAAAGTTACTAACCCTTTGTAAACTACTGAGTTCGGCTTTTTTGTTGAGTAATTGCACTATTCTTTTCTGGGAAGGTGTCAGAGCACATTCATATATGTATGTATGTATTTATTCTATTTTATTTTTTTCTGTAGGCTGCTGTGCCCAACAGGATGGGCGCTTAGCATATAACAAGAGCGAAGCAATGTAAAATGTTGCTTGTATTAAAAGATTAGGATAAAACAGAAAAGATTGGGGTGAACATTTGGACATGCAGTATAGCACAGGAAGGCATTAGTTCGAATGAAATCAAGATAAATGTTCTTTTATCCGTATTCTGAAGGGAACGCTACTGTGTGTGCGATACACTAACAAATATTGTCAATAAAATACGAGGACACGTATTACTGTTTCTTAAATCGATATTGTTGTTAAAATACCTCTTCAGTTTTCAGAGTGTGCTGTAAAAAACACAAATTAGGTCCTTTGCTGAAAAAGAACTCGGATGGAAGAGGGACAGAGCATGCCACTAAAACTGTAGAAAGAAAAAAAGAACATTGTTCGGGACCAGGATAGTCAAATGCCATTGAAAGGGAAATATAATTAAATAAACTTCAAAGAGGGAGCAAAGGGAGGGCAGGACTTTAGGTTTCTCCCCTTTCACTGTTCACTCATTATAGCAAGTGTTAGAACTGGGGGTCTCTAGTTGGCAGAGGTAAGTACCTTTGTCCAAATAGGGACCCGTGCTTCTATTCAGGGTAAAGGGAAACACACTGTAGATAACCCCTGCTCACCCCCTAGGAAGCTTGGCACGAGCAGACAGGCTTATCCCCAAGGCAATGTGTAAAATATTTGCACTTAACACACACAATGACCCCAAAATCCACCACAAACTGAGACCACACAGGTAAGTATATATATATAAAAATATAACTTTATCTAGTTTAGGCAGTTAAAAATCACTGGCATTGCAGGTACACGATTTCTTTACTTGTCTTAAGGTTTGCACTATTTTTCTAGGAAGGCCTGGTACTTCAGTTACAGTCTCAAGTCTTGTCTAGAAGTAAAATTCTTTGTGGGCGGTGAAACTGTCAAAGGATAATGAATGCCGTGTCTCTAGCGCTGGTTCTACTGTAGCGCTTCTTGCAAGTTTCCACAGTGAGCCTATTAGCTGATACAGACCCCCAATCGGCCTCTGCCGGTCCCGCTAGCTCTCCGCCCGCTCTCGACAATCCAACGAGCGGCGGAGGGCTGAAATACCTGGAAGATGTGAGGACGGCAGGCCGGGGGCTGTGGAGACTAACACGGGCTCCTTCGCTGCAGACAGGGGTTCCTCCGGCACCTTCCCTCGTAGATTCTGCCACAAACCAATGATGCGCAGCTCCGCAGGCGAGCCCCCAGTGATGCCGAAACTTCAGCCACTCACAGTGCGGCTTACCCGATGACGCGGCGGCCCGGGAACCAATCCCAGCGCGGCGTTGCTGAGGGGGCTCGTCGCTCTCAGCCAATGACGGCGCAGCGGCTTTGATCTTGAAGTGGAGCCCTCGAGCCGTGGCGGTGATACCGGTGACGAGGTCTGGACGGCCGTGCGCTTCTGGGATCCCGGCCTCGGGCGTGCAGCTCAAGGTACGGCTGAGAGGGGTGGTTGCAGGCTGAATCTTAGGCACAGAGTCGGCGGCCGGTGAGAGAGATTTCAGCCCTCGTCAGGTTCCCCGGGCTGGTGGCAATTATGAACGCGGCACTCTCGATCTGGTTAGAGAGCAGCCAGCGCGCCACACGGGTCAAACGGCAGAGGCTCTGTCCTAGGGGCACACAAGCAGCCCACGATCTCAGTAGTATATCGCAGCTTCAGGAGGCAAAGCAGTTTCTCGCAGTCTTTGGCAACTTTTCTGTCCCTGAGTTGCAAAACAGGAGGCCAGCTCTTCTCAGGCCCTTGGAGATTCTTTTGAAGACACAGCACACAGCGAAGTCTTGTAGATCAGGCAGACAGGGGTCACAGCACACAGCAAAGTCCCCTTCTTCTCTCCTTTAGATGAACAGCAAAACAGGTCAGCCCCGGAGCACACAGCAAGGGCAATCTTCCTCAGTTTCTTCAGCAGTCCTTCTTCTGGCAGAGGTTCCTCTTGATTGTAGAATCTGAAAATCTGTTGTCAGGGGTCCTTCTCTTATACCCCTAAAAGTCTTTGAAGTCTTTGTGCAAGTGGGCCCTGAGCCTGGTCTAAACCAGTTCTGGGTGTTGCTGGAGCATTTTGGCTTCCTGGCTTCTTCCTTCCTTTCAGTGTGAGGGGCAGAGGTGACAGCCGCCCAGCAGGAGGTGGAGCCAGCATTGTGGCAGGCAGGCACAGCCCTATTCACTCCCAGGTGCTATCTCCTCGAACCCCTCTAGTTGCAGATGCAGTCATTCACCCACGGGCTGCCTCAGACAACCTCCTGGGGGCTCCCCAGCCCCTGTCACCCTCAAACCAGACCGTCAATCCACAAGCAGGCCCAGGCACACAGAAAGGTTAGACAAGATAACAGCCATTTTCTAAAAGTACTGTTCTCAAACACAGAATTTAAAAACAACCTTTCCTAAAAGATGTGTTATTAAATTCTGAGTTCAGGGATATCAATCACTTATGTCCCATCTTGTTCCTGTGGGAATATAGGCTGGTTTCCATTGGGACCGGCCTCCCCCATGTTAGTCTATGGAGCAAGATAACCTTGCAGGAGTGAGCACACAAAATGGCTGCTGTTCACTACCAGAGCATGCAACCTGCACTAGTACATGCTCTACCTTTCCTATACACTGCACCCTGCCCAGGGGGGTACCTTGAGCCTTCCATAGGGGTGTCCAATATGTACATAAAGGGAAGGGTTAGGCCCAGCCAGTGGGGACACTAGCCAGGAGGACATGGCAGTTCACTGACTGCACACAGGCACTGCGGTGGCAGGCCTGAGACACCATTTTAGGGCTACTCATGTGGGTGGCACAATCAGTGCTGCAGGCCCACTAGTAGCATCTGTCATCACCAGCCCTGGCACATCCAGTGCACTTTACTAGGGACTTCGTGGTGATACAAATATGCCAATCAGGTACATCCAATCAATATGATAATTTCCATAGGGAGCACTTACACTCTGGCACTGATCAGCAGTGGCAGAGTGTCCAAAAGCATCTAAACCAGCAAAAACGAAATCCAGCACAGCATCAAAAATACAGGAGGCAGAGGCAAAAAGATAGGGGAAAACCACGCAAAGGGTGTCAGGTCTAACAGCAAGGAATGTGAAAAGTAACCTCCACATGAAAAAAGGGGGGGTCATTTCTTAAAACGTTTAATATAAGTATAATGTTGTTTGCCCAGCTTAAACCAGTGAATTACAATGACACTTGTGCATTAACTATAAAACGTTAAGAATTGTTAGATTTGGGGGTCTCTAGTTGGCACAGGTAGGTACTTGTGACAAATAGGGACCCTCACCTGTCATCAGGATAAGGGGATTACACTCCTAAAATAACCCCTGCTCACCCCCTTAGTAGCTTGGCAAGAGCAGACATGCTTTATCTCAGAGGCGTTGTGTGTTAAGCATTTGTGACCACATACAGTAACCCAGTGACAACACTACAAATGAACAGCACACACGTTTTATATAAAAAATAAGTAGACTTTATATAGAGTTACGACAAGACCATAAACGACAAAAATACACAATACTTTTACTTAGATTAAGCTTAGTTCAGTTCAGTTCTTAGAATCAACACTTTGCGTCAATGTACCTTAGGTCACGTTGCCCTTCCACGACAAGCAATGTCGCAGCGAGGGAAATGCGGCTAAGTTCAGGTACAAAGAAATAAAGACGCGAAGATCTTCCAGATGCGGTACGCTACTCGGGGATGCAAGAAGTTCCTGGTTCGATGCGTGGACTTCAGCGGCGACACCCTTAAGATGCGACGGCAGCAGCTCCAGTGGTGACACTCTTCTCCCACGAAGCGTGAAGCTTCTGCTCGATGCGACAACTATAGCGGCGACATCCCCGATGCAAAGGCAGCAGCTCCGACAGCGGCGCGCTTCTCAGGGATGCGAGGTGCTCTTCTTCTAAGCGGTGCAGTGCGACAGTTCCAGCGGCGACACCCTCCTTCGGAGTTGCGACGGCAGGCACAGCTACGGCGACACGCTCCGACCTCGTTGCGAGATTCTTCTCTTGATGCAGTGCAATGCGACAGCTACAGCGGCGACACCCTCCTTCGGAGTTGCGACGGCAGCAGCAGCGACGGTGACACGCTTCCTCTTTGTTGCGGCATGCTTCTCTCCGATGCGGTGCAGTGCGACAGTTCCAGCGGCGACACCCTCCTTCGGAGTTGCGACGGCAGGCACAGAGACGGCAACACACTTCTTCTCGTTGAGTCGCGCTTCCAGCTCCTTGTGACACACAGTTCGTCAGAAGGCCCAAAACAGCAGCAGGCACTTCCAAAAGAACTCTGGGAAGCCTGGGGGTGAAGTCTCTTGTCCCTGACATTTCAGCAGGAGGCAAGCTCTTTTCTAAGCCCTTGTAGATCCTTCACAATTTGAAAGCAAAGTACACAAAGTTCCTTTCTCCTTCCTTCGGCAGTACGGCAACCACTGCAGGCCAATCCCCCAAGCAGCACTTCAGCTTGGGAATAGTCTCTCCTCAGTTTTTTTTCAGGTTCCTCTCCTCAGGAAAGATTTCTTCTTGTAGTGCAATAGTGATCTAATTTCTTGGGATCAGGGTCCAAATATTTATACCCCAAAATCCTTTGTTCCCTGAGGGGAGAGGGGCATTTGCCCAGTCCAAACCAGTTGTGAAGCACTCTGTTTACCAGACTTCTCCTTTCCTTTCACAGTGCAGGGCAGGCACATCAGACGCCCCACAGCAGGTGGAGCCAGCATTGTGGAAGGCAAGTACAGTCCTGGAGCACTTTGTTTACAGGACTCCTCTTCTTTCAGTTTGCAGGGCAGAGACATCAGCTGCTCCCCAGGGGGTGGAGCCAGCATTGTGGAAGGCAGGCACAGCCCTATTCAATGTTCAGGTGCAACTCCTCCCTCCTATCTAGATGCAGATCTCTCTATTCACCACTGGGCTGACTCATCCTGTCTCTTGGAATCCCCCAGCCCTGTCACTCACAAAACTAGACAAAGGAATACACAACCTAGCAGAAGCAGGCTTGAAAGGTTAGACAAGCAAATACCTACTTTCTAAAAGTGGTATTTGCAAACACAGAATGTTAAAACCAACTTCACTAAAAGATGTATCTTATCATTCTGAGTTTAGGCATACGAAACTCAAATTTCTACCATGTTCTCTGAGACAGTTAGGATTATAAAATGTAATAACTCTAACAGCCCATTCTGACCTATGGAGAACAGGTAGCCTTGCAATAGTAAAAAAAATGGCTGTAATTCACTATTAGGATATTCCACACACACCAGGGCTTGTCCTACCTTATACTTACAATGCACCCTGCCCTTGGGCCTACCATAGGGGTGACTGATATGAAGAAAAGGGAAGGTTTAGGGACTGGGAAGTGGGTGCACTTGCCCAGTCAGCATGACAGTACCAGACTGCACGCGGGTTCTGCAATGGCAGACCTTAGACACATTTTACAAGGCTGCTTCTGTGGGTGGCACAACCAGTGCTGCAAGCCCACTAGCAGCATTTGGATTACAAGCCCTGGGCACACTCAGTGCACTAGACTAGGGTCTGAGAAGTAAACCAAATAGCCAAACATGGAACCACTGATTAATATATCAATCTACAATAGGGAGCACTTGCACTGTGGCACTGGATAGCAGTGGCACAGTGCCCAAAGCATATAACACCAGCAAAAACACATGAGGCAACAGCAAAAATGGAAGGGAGACCCACGCCAATCATGCCAGGTCTAACACGAATCATACTCAGTGGGAATTCTCCACATTAACTAGATCATTCTCATTTTAAAAACATCATTGCCTCAGGTGTGCCCTTTGCTTTCACCTCCTGATGATGAATTGTGCATCTGCAAAGACCACAGCAGGACTGTCAATGGAACATAACAGAGTCATGGCTTCCTGTATGGACCACCCACCCTGATGCACAGCACTTGCTTGAGACACACCATATCTAACGTCCAGACCACCACACAGAGCAGTTATACCTGAGTGACCATTTCAGGTGTCTTGTCAGATGCAGAAGCATTCTTCAAGGGATTTCTTGGTTCAAACTCTCACTTTACAAGTTAACTGCAGTTAAAGCAGCTTTGGGTGTACCAAGTTTTCAGGAAGTGTGCCTCAATCAAGTGAGGTAGATAAAAGAACAATATCCCAGCAGGTAATAGTATAAGACAAATAAGCCTGTATGCAGCAAGCATTACAATGACAGAAATAAGGAGACCACTATTTAGTTGATAGAAGATTATAGATCATCTTATATTTAGAAATTAATATTCGTAGCCGGGCATATACAGTTAAAGCAGCACTGCATAGAACAAATTCTGTGACAACCATACTGCACTTGGTGCTCAAGAACGTGCCTGTGGAGAACGTGGCGACGCAAGTAATAGGGTGAACAGCGTGGACGGCGCACAGTGAACAATGGTACAAATAATGTACAGTGGGTGGCTCAAGTATTGTGACACAGTGACATCACTAGATACAATGTTTTTGTAATTTGTATTGAGCCACATTGAGAGGTACGCCTAGTAATGCGCTGTTGAGTCGACAGCGTTGCGATCCTCTTGAATCGGGATCGTCATCAGGACTAGGTTGTCTTGTTTAGGGAGTGCTGTGAGATCAGCGGGATCAAGGAAGAATCCGAGATTTATTCGGGACCGGCGGGTGTTGCCGCATCTGCATGGGGGCAGGGAATTGGACGCATCAGGGCCGTCAGCGATCAGCCGGGTGCGGGGCACGGGTCCTTAATCGATCGGCGTACCGGCTGGGGAATTAATCCGGGTGCTGGTGAATGTATTAACCATCTAGTGATGTCACTGTCACAATACTTGAGCCACCCACTGTACATTATTTGCACCATTGTTCACTGTGCACCGTCCACGCTGTTCACCCTATCACTTGCGTCACCACGTTCTCCACAGGCACGTTCTTGAGCACCAAGTGCAGTATGGTTGTCACAGAATTTGTTCTATGCAGTGCTGCTTTAACTGTATATGCCCGACCATGAATATTAATTTCTAAATATAAGATGATCTACAATCTTCTATCAACTAAATAGTGGTCTCCTTATTTCTGTCATTGTAATGCTTGCTGCATACATGCTTATTTGTCTTATGCTATTACCTGTTGGGATATTGTTCTTTTATCTACCTTCCTAACCCAGTCCCGACGTGGTTTATGGGTCACACTCCTGTAACTTTTTACTCAATCATGGTGAGATAGCATTTAAATGCCTAGGTGCTCTTGTTTTCGTCATGAACCCTTGTTTGTTTTCTTGCAGTCATCTTTGTCACTAAGTATTTTTTTTAAGTTGTTGGTAAAATAGCTTTATACACTTAAGGTTAACACGTTGTACAATCTCCTGGGTGTCGCTTACATGATGCAAGCCTATGCAATAAACTGTTACCCTAATATGTTGAAACTAAATGGTGCATTCCAAGGGAGAGCATCACATTAAGGGTTCTCTGGTGAAATACAAACCGGGTATTTAGATTGGGCATAGATTTAGAATATTTTGAGTTGGAGTTGTGCCTCTTTTGGGGCACAGCCCTGATGCAAAATCCATGTTGGGAGTTACCAGGCCAGGTAAATTAGGGTTTCTGTGGCTTTACGTGGGATTTTAACCCAAAACTAGTGCAATGTTACATTACCGTGAGTCAGGGAGGCAATACATGGGTGGAACATGGGTTTTCCTGTGCATCCACCCATGTATTTTGAGACAAATCCATGGTTACTAAAGTCAGTAAACATAAGTTTACACCAAAATGGTGTGCCTACCTGAGGCTGTAAAAAGAAAAATAATCTTTTTTCTTCCCTGGTAGTTATTTGTTGCATGTGTGCTGCATTCTGAAGCACAACAACAATGGAAAAAGCCTCAAATGATAGTTTGTTCTAGCCACAATAGAGACACCCCTGCATCCTGGCTAAGGGTGCCTGTTTTGGAGCTAGGCAGCCAGAAGTGTGGCAGCGCTACGAATGAGCAGCATTGTACCATATCTTACTAGGTATTGCACATTTCTGGTTTCTCACTTTGATGAAACACAGTACAGCGCAGACATTTTCCTTGTGTTGATTCAAAGTTTCGTAAAGCTGGCCCATAATCTCACACCGAAAAGTGACTTGTTTCCTACTTGTAATAAAATTGCCTGGCACCTCATCTCAATGCACAGTGCAGAACGTGACAAGGACATCAACATCTTCATCAACTGACTCCCTCACACCCATCACACCCCAAACATAGTAGATCATGCAAGCAAGCCAGCTGGAACACAGAAGACCTCTGAGACATCAAGCAGCACTGTAAACAGCTGGAAAGCAAATGGAGAGCCAGCCACAACACCACTGACAGAACTACCTACAAAGCTGCACTCAGACGCAATCACAGCAAATAAGAGACACAAAGAACATTCACTAGTAGACTGCATCAAAGAAATCTCCAACGGCTGCAAAGAGATCTTCTTGATCATTAAGGACTTCACCTTGCCCAGCAACTCTGCATCAACCTATCCAACTATTTCCACAGCAAAATCTCAAACATCTCTAGCAACTTCACACACCAATGAAACCCCAGAGATCTCGTTGTTAACCTACCTACCACAAAACAAAAAGGGCTACCTGATCGAATAGACAACCCTCACCAGAAATGACGCAGCGGCAATGATGCTGACAATCCACTCACGGGTCCCAGCCAACCAATGCCCCCACCACACCTTCAACCTAGAACATCACAAATCAGCACCACCCTGCCCCACATCATCAACACCTCCATCATGTCCACCACATTCCTGGATGAATGGAAACTTGCAGAAATAAACACACTACTCAAGAAGCCCACAGCCAACTTGAACCAGCTGAGGAATTTCCAACTCATCTCCCAGCTTCCCAGCCAAAGTGATTAAGAAGGTCATCAACAAGCAACTCACAGCCCACCTGGAACTTCACAATCTTTTAAACAACACTCAATCAGGATTCAGAAAGAACCACAGCACCAAAAATGCAGTTATCATGGCCATGGATAACATTTGAATTGTCCTGGTTGAAGAGAAAGAATAATCACATCCTGCCTGACTTCTCTGCGGCCTTCAACACTGTCTCCCTTAACACCCTCATCAGAAGACTCCATCACATTGGCATACAAGGATTCACTCACAAATGGATCTCTTCCTTCATCACAGGAAGAACCCAAAGGGTCAGGCTGCCAACTTTCATATTAAATACCAAGTATTTGACATGCAGAGTGCCACGGGGATTGTCTCTCAGGCCCACATCATTTCTACATATACGTGACTCCACTCACCAACATCGTCAGATCACAATCCATCGCCGTCATCTCCTACGATGATGACACGCAACTCTTCCTCTCCCTCACAGACAAACCATACACCACCGGAATCTACTTCACCAACTGCCTGACCATGATAGCAGACTGGATGTAAACCAAATGCCTGCAGCTCAACTCCGATAAGACGGAAATACTGGTCTTCAGTAACAAGACCTCCCCATGGGATTACACCTGGTAGCTGTCAGAGCTAGATCACACAATAAACCTAGGGATCATCGAAGATAACAAGCTCAACATGACGGCTCAAGTCAGTGCAGTGTGCACCTCCTGCTTTCACATCCTATTCATGCTGCAGAAAATCGTTGCCTAAGAATGCCAGATGGACCATCAGGCAAGCATTCATCACCAGCAGGCTGGACTACAGCAACACTCTCCAAGCTGGAATCTCCAAACAACTCCCACCCAGACTCCAGACCATCTAGAACACCGCTGTAAGACTCAAACTCAATGCCACACCCATATCCCATCTCACCTCAGGAAGATTCACTGGCTCCCCATTCACAAGCGCACACAATTTAAACTTCTCACGCTCAAACATAAAGCCCTACACAGCACAGGGCCAGAATACCTGAACAGCCGCTTACACTTTCACCAACCCACCAGACACCTATGCTCTGCCTCACTCTCACACATCCCCCGCAACTGCCAAAGCAAAATTAGAGATCGCTCATTCTCCTACATCGCACCCTGACATGGAACGATCTTCCTTAACACATTAGAGCCTCCTCCTCCTCCACACTTCTTGAGTTCACAACAAGCTGAAGAACTGGCTCTTCGTATAATCATCTTGGGGACCACAAACTTACAATATAGCACAACATAGCCCAATGTACTGTGGGAAACTCTGAACTGCTTCTGAAAAACATATTTTCCACAGTGCTCAGTTGTTTGGCATTTAGAAGCACCCCACCACTCAACCATTCAATGTAGCTCACACTGTTCAGCTCGAACAGTAAAGTAGGTAGAGTGCCAAGTGAACACTACAAATAAGTTTGCATTTTTACGATAAGAAATAATATTTTTTTATAATCCCTTGGGTCCAAATATTCGATACAGCAAACCAAATCTCCATACAACCATAACAAGCCTCAGAAGACTGTATCAATTCTTGTCCCTGTCCCCATTTTCATGATCTTAGTACACATTTACTATCTCTCTTCTGCATAAAAGATTTCCAGCTCCCCCGGCAGTGTTGTTATTTTGTTGGAGTACTGACTAATGGGTCATTTGCAAAGAGGGCCACGCCCCACAAGTGTGCTGTCAACTCACTTCTGTACGAGTTGAAAGGACTGGGAGGGCGTGCACACAGCTCTGTCTAAAAGTTGCACTACTTCACCAGTTTGTGATAACTCTACTCGTCATAATAAACCTTAGAACTTGTGAACTTCAACAGTGTGCACAAGAAGTAATCTTTTTATAAGTAGTAGCACACTATTCTGGCATTTTTGTCATGCACCCATGACGTAGAGTTCTGAAAAACGTGACCTAGAAGGGTGTCGACTCTGGCACATGGAAAAGTGCTTAATTTGTTACAGAAACCTAAGTGCTAGAACTCAAAACTTTTCTTTGCAGCCCGTTGCAGGCACTGATGAAAGCTTTAGTTGGTGATAAGGAAGGCTGCCTTGTCTTGATTTCACCTCATGTCTCTTTCTACCCCCAATCTTTACTTCCCGCCTCTTAATCTCTGCAGGGTCTGTTTCATACCTGCTTTCTCTCTTTGTCGCTGTTTTCCTACCTTTCTCTTCTTACTTCTTTCTCCTTCCTTCTTCCCTTGCTACAAGTCAACGTCTAATGATGGCAAGTGAAAAAACTTGTGGCCAAAACGGAGTGCAAGTGCCTGCCACTCACTCAACCATGGCACAGATTTAGCCATGGAAATGGCCAAGACAGTCTGTAGACTCTCACCAGTAGTTTAGAATAACATTGCGGCATATTAATAACTGTATTCTCAAAAGACTAGTTAAATGAAAACTGTAATTAGCTTATGTTCATAAAAAATGTCTTCGCTGCCTGTACAGAATGTTACTATAATCTGTTCTATTCGAGAGTTATGTGATACATCTAATCAACACAATTACAGTTAGCCTTGATTGCTTTTATCTAGCTGAGAGTGGATGTGTGTTTCATATTCCAACAGGGTTCACACGAGGCTAGTGTTCGTGCTTTCCTTACAGGAACATTTAATGTGTGAAGCCGTCTCTGTATCGTGTTGCACGCTGTAAAACCGTTAAATGTAAATTTGTTAAAAGTGCTAAATTTTGTGGTCCAAGTGCATTTCTAAAAGATTTCAGACATGAACGATTTACTGGATTCTGTGAAATTATATATTTTTTTATTTTCAATGGATATTAAACAATTTTTAGGTCGTTTTAGCCAAAACCTTTTGATTTGAATAAATAATATATATATATATATATATATATATATATACATATATATATATATATATATATATATATATATATATATATATTAAAGGGTGTAGCACGGTTACAACAAATTTTTTACAACGCACTACCATTACATCGCAACTTTTACCACGCAAACCATTACAACGCAATGCGCTGGGGGGCGCTCTAGGATAGGGAATGTATTTAATATACTATCCAACACCTTCCCTGCTATCCACGGGCACTATCCAGCGCCTAAAAGCATTATGCGTTGTAATGGACTGCGTGGTAAAAACCGCGTTGTAAAGGCATGCGTGGTAAAAGCATGCGTTTTAGTGACACCAATCCATATTAAAGTGATGTCATAGTTTGGTGAAAATGTCAGTTAAAACATATAAAACCACTGAAATGCACCCATTATAGTTATCTCAGGTAACTAAAATGTGTGCCCTAAAGTAACTATATAACTCGAGTCCCCTCAATGCACAGTTTTGTCATCAATATTTTGCAAGCAGCCAACCCCATGCCACGCACAGTTTTCCAGCATGGGCATGTCCTGGCTGCACTTAGGTAAACTTGCAGTCTTTTCCAAAATATAAAAAGTGACCCTATTATTATCTTTCTTCAAAAATCAACACTATTTTATAGTGTACATTTCATTATTTGACACAAAACAATGTTTAATGGTATTGATTATTATAAAAATGTTTAATAAACGTAAATTAAAAAAAGAAACATGTCTGTGAGTTTTTCTTTTAACATAGTTTTTATTATTGCAATTTGTGGGCTCAAAAATGTAAAAAGACATTAAAAAAATAACAGCAGGGGAGGAGCTTCGCGCGCAACCAAGATGGCCGCGTGAGCACAGGGCTCCCGGGACCCACGTAGCCTCCCGAATATATCCTGTCATCTATCTTGTTCACTGTTGACATCTTCGTGCAGACGAACCACAGGAGAATCGAAAACTGAAAGTTATATCCCGATCGGACCCCGGAGACCAGAGTTGTGGCGCTGGAAAGTTTACGGCCTTAGCCTCTTGGACGCCCGGTGCCCGAGTTGGCATGGTGCCCGGGGCGTAATTGAACAACATCGGCCTAAGGCAGCAGAGGCGTCCGGTCCGGTTCCACTTTCGCTTTCGTTTCTGGCGCTGGGTTTGGATCCCGGGCCTGGGGACGCCTCATTCGCTTCGAAAGCTCGTATCCTGATCGGCTCTCGAGCGTGCTGCACAATAATTGGAGTTTTGGCCTTGGACTACAGTATAAGCTGCCTTTTTGGCCATTTTTACTCCTTTGCCCGAGGGCCATTTTGGACTTTCGCTTTTCTTGACTCTCTACTGCTCTATCATCTTGGTTGACATCCCTTGCAGTTGGGATCTGTCTACTGCTCTCTGGTCGGCTTGCTCGTGTCCCCGCCCCTGCTCTTGATTTGGATAACACCTGAGATTATACCGAAATGGCGACCAAACCAGAGGGGGACAAACAGAAGCTGAAAACCACCACACGGGGTAGCTATACCCAGACTAACGTGATGGATCGTTATGCTCAGGTTAAGGGGTCGCCCAGTGGACTTGGTAAGTCACTGGAGGAAGCAAGAGGTTCATCGACTCCGGAAACTGAACCGACATTACAGGATGTGATGGCCGCCATCGAGGGTATCAGGTCTTCCCTCGGACAGCAGATGGAGACCCTTGCCCATAAATTGGATACAGTGGCGATCGATGTGAATTTGATCAGGACGGACCTTACAAAAACCAATGAAAAGGTCAAATCGTTGGATATTAAAACATCAAGCCTAACCGATGACGTCGTTGGCCTGCAGAACGAGGTCCGTAACTTAAAGGCCTCCAATGACATTGCTGTCTGTCGCCTGGAGGATTTTGAAGGGAGGGCTCGGCGGAACAATGTCCGCATAATTGGGGTTCCGGAAAAGGCGGAAGATCAAGCGGCTGACCTCTTTGTTGAGGACCTTATCATCAAAAATCTAGTACCCAAGGGACTGAGCAAGTTCTTTACGGTGGAACGGGCCCACAGAATCCCGGGTGGCAGACCGAAAGTGGGAGCCCCGCCGCGGCCTATGATAGCGCGGATTTTCAACTTTCGAGATAGAGATGCTATCCTACAGGCTTTGCGGGCGGGTGGACCCTTGAAGTTTGAGAACTCTTCTATCAGTTTCTACCCGGACTTCACACAGACGGTCCAGAAACAGAGACTCAGTTTTCTGGGGGTGAAAAGGAGACTCCGAGATGTGGGACTCAAATACGCCATGCTTTTCCCGGCCAAGCTGAGGATCGAGTACAACGAACGGGTCCACTTTTTTGATAAGCCAGAGGTAGTGGCCGATTGGTTGGACACTTTGCCGGCCCGACAGGAACCAGAGAGTCGGTCTGGTGGAGCGGAGGGAGGACTTGAAAGGCAGGAATGAGTGCCATTTGCCTGGTCTCTGGAGAAGCTGGGGGGATTGAAACTGTGGTGGTTCCAATTCTGATGTCTATTTGATTGTGGTTCGAACGGGGGGTTGCGGGGCTATCGGCGGGTCTTTCTCCTCCTCAGCTTTACTTCTTGTAGTTTAGTTCAGATGTGGGGGCGACAGGCACACTGCGAGTTAGGGTGGCTCTTTAGTCGTAAGCAGGGGTGCAGGGTGGGGGGTGTTGTAACAGGTTGTTCGGGGGGGTTGGAGGGGTGTTTGTTTTCAGGTTACTGTTTTTGCAAGGCACTATATTGTTGGACATTTTCATTGATGTGCTGGACTCTGCTCGGGGTTGGATCTTCTTTCTCTTTCATGATGGGGGGAGGGGGGTTGAGGTTGATGAGTTGGAATGTTAACTGGCTGGGGACAAGATTAAACGTGGGGTTGTACTGCAACTTTTGAAACGTCACTACCCCGATGTTGTTCTACTTTAGGAGACCCTTCTGGTAGGGAATACATGCCATGCAATGAATAGGAAGGGGTACCGTCTAGTTGCCCACGCTGGGTTCTCTTCTGGGTCCCGAGGGGTTGGAATCCTTATTAAGAACACTCTCCCGCTTGAGCTGGACTCCATGGTACTTGATGATAGGGGACGCTATGCGGCTGTTTCGGGACGGTGGGAGGGCCGCACACTCTCCCTGGTCTCTATTTATGTTCCTCCCGGCCTTCAATCTACTACCTTTGCCGATTTGGGATGGGTTTTACTCGATCTCCCTGGGGGGTCCTTGATACTGGGTGGAGATTTTAACGCAGTGGTTTCTGGTATGCTTGATAGGCACCCCCCTAGGGACCTAAGGGGGGTGCATGGTTTGCTCCCTGACTTCATGGACACACTGGGTCTGGTGGACTGCTGGAGACTGCTCCATTCTACTCAACGGCAGTATACGTTTCACTCGGGCGCCCATGGTAGCCTTTCTAGGATTGATTATGTGTTGGTGCCGGCGGCACAAGCGTCTTGTGTTATGGAGGTCAGGCATATGGCTCGGGGCATTTCTGATTACTCCCCGCCGTGGCTTCGGTTGGAATTAGCATCAGGTGCCGAGGGACGGGTAGCCCCGATTAACCCTTGGTATCTTCGCAATCCTAAGACCCGCAATGAGCTTGTAAAGGCTTTGGACCACTATTTCGGGGAGAATGAAGGTTCGGTTTCTTCCGCGGTCTCACTCTGGGAAGCGTTCAAGACCGTCATTAGGGGTCAGGCTCTATCATTGATTGCTGGAGTGAAGAAGCAGAAAGAGGAGGATGTGGTAACGATAGAGACTGAGATAGCTGACTTGGAACTAGTGCTGGACCAGGAAGTGACCCGCTCTAGATTGCATGTTCTGCAATTGAAGCAGCTGGAATATAGGACGTTGGTGACGGAGACTGCGAAGGCCCTTATTCGGGAACAACAGGGGCGTCTCTATGATGTTGGGGACAAGGCGGGAAAATTGATAGCATGGTTGGATAGAAAAGATAGAGCAAGTCTTGTGGTACCGGAGATTGAGACGGAGAGTGGGGCCTTGATGGCCGACCCACAAGGGATAGTGGCATGTTTTGCCGATCATTTTCATACTGTGTACTCTTTCGTGTCGGATAGACTGGAGGAGGACTCTTGTTTACTGTTACGAGATATTGCCCTTCCGAGTCTTTCAGAGGTGGACAGGGAACTCATGGACTGTTCGATCACTGCTGACGAGGTAGCGTTAGCTATGCGTTCCCTACGTTCAGGTAAAGCAATGAGTCCCAATGGTCTGCCGATAGAATTGTACAAGCTCCGGCCTGACAAGATTGCTCCGTATTTAAGGGATATGTTCCTGTAGTCCCGGGACCGTGGTTTTCTCCCCCGCGACCAGAGGTTAGCAACGATAGTTGTAATACATAAGGAAGGGAAACCGAGGAATAAATGTGCCTCGTACAGACCGATATCACTATTAAACGCCGAACCTAAAATTCTTGCTAAGCTATTGGCTAATAGATTGATCAAGGTCATTGGTGATCTAATTCATGCGGATCAATCTGGTTTAATTCCGCATAGAAACACAGCGTTGAACCTTCGGCGCCTACACGGGGTTCTCACGAGGGCCGCGACGTTGCGTGAGCCGGCCATTTTGGCGTCTTTGGACGCCACCATGGCGTTCGATACTGTGGAGTGGCCGTATTTGTATGCGGTGTTGACTAAATTTGGTTTCGGATCGGATTTCATTGGTTGGATGCGGCTTCTTTATGCTGACCCCCTCACCCAAATTGTGGTTAACGTTTGCGTTTCGGCTCCAATTTGTCTAGGGCGGGGTACCCGTCAGGGTTGCCCGCTTTCTCCCCTTTTGTTCGCATTGGCCCTGAAGCCCCTTGCTGCGTGGATCCGTTGGGAGCCCTCCATGAGGGGCATTCACTGGTCTCCGGAGTACGAGGATCGAATTTCCTTATATGCGGATGATATCCTGCTTTACTTGACTTCCCCCAGGAAGTCTCTGATAGTGTTATGGGATGTTTTGACTTCTTTCGGTAGAAACTCGGGCCTGATTATCAACTGGGCAAAGTCCTATCTTTACGTCCTCTGTGGTGATACTCCGGTTCTGCCGCGTAACTGTCCCATCCAGATAGCGCAAGAGGGGTTTAAATATCTTGGTATTTATGTTTCAATGGACCCCCTGATTCGGTATGAAAGGAACCTTCTCCCTCCCTTGAATCGGTTGAAACGAGATGTTGCGGGCTGGCGGAAACTTCCGCTTTCGTTGCTTGGGCGAGCGGCCCTTTTTAAGATGATGTCTCTCCCTCGTTTCTTGTATGCCCTTCAGAACACGCTTGACATAGATCCTGCTAGTTATTTCCGGATAATTGAGGGTCTACAGAGGAAATTATTGTGGGATGGCAGACCACGTATTGCGTTTGCCAAATTGACGCTCCCGTGGTACGACGGGGGTATTGCTTTTCCCGATATTAAAAGGTATTATTGGGCATCGCAGTTAGGAGCCATCAACCATGGTATGTATGGCCCCGAGTTAAACCCTGGTTTTGCCATGGGTAGGTGGTTACTTCCTGGAGGCAACTATTATAGGGCGTTATATTCTAAATCGGTGGTGAGGTCTCTGTCGTGGCCGACGAGGACGGCAGTACGGGTCTGGCAGGATGCCACTAGTGCGTTAGGGTGAAAGGATCGTTTGACCTTGGCGACCCGCTTTTCGGATCTGATAGATTTGGTAAATTGTGGAACACTAAGGGGTTCGACAAGTGGGATCTCATTGGCATCAACAGGGTGGGAGACCTCTGGGCTAAGGGACAAGTGAAGTCGTTTGCGGTCTTGCAGACTGGGTTTGAATTGGGAGGGGCTGAGTATTTCCGTTATGCTCAGGTTTGCCATGCATTGTTGTCAGTCTTCCCGGAAGGGGAGGAGATACCGGAATCTACCCCACTGGAGGACCGAGTGTTAGACCGTCATATGCCGGATAGTACCATCTCCCTGGTGTATAAAAAATTGATTAACCACAGGGCAGACCTTCTGTCGAAATTGCGAGATCAGTGGACCCGTGACGGCCTTGAGCTTGATGATGAGGACTGGCAGTCGGCGATCTCCTCTCCCAAGGAGGTCGCGATTCCGGCACGACTCAGATTAGTTCAACTCAAAATATTGCACAGGGTATATGTCACGGGTCCCCGTTTGGTCCGAATGGGTTTTTCTAAAGAGGGTCTGTGCCAACGGGGTTGCGGACAGTTGGGTACGTTTCTCCACATCATCTGGGAGTGTAGGGAAGTCACTGTTTATTGGAGGAAGGTACACGAGGTGATACAGGAGGTCACGGGTGTAGCTCTCTTGCCAGAAGCCAGGCGCTGCATGTTGAACGTATGGGAGCCCACGATCATAATCTAGCTCAGACTCAATGGGTGACTCTAGGGGCCATGATTGCTAAACGTAATATTGCACAGCTGTGGGGGTCCCAGAGGCCTCCTACTCTTGAGGTGTGGATGGAGAACATGGATTGGTGCTTGTTCAGGGAAAAAACGGTATATCTGGCTCGGTGTCGTCCCCGAAAGTGGCACAGGATCTGGGGTCCCTGGAACCGGGATAGAGGAGATATATGTGTACCACCAGCGACAGCTGTCCTTGACGTCCCGCTTTCCCCCTAACCCCGTATTAGTTCTTGATTGCTTTAATTTTTTTTATGCCGCCTCTTCTCTCCCCTCCCCCCTTCCCCGTCAATGTTTTGATTATTCTATTGTCTATTGCAATGATGTTCCACCCTTGTGCAGTCTATACACTCAATGTATTTTGTTATCGCCTTGCTTGTTTTTTCCAATAAAAAGAAATATAAAAAAAAAAAATAACAGCAAGTCTCTGAATCATTCTTTTATCCATTTGTAGCCCAAAAAACGCAATCATAAAAACAATTGCAACGTGACCTTGCTCTCCACCTGAAGTGCACTGACCTCCATCTATGAGTGCTTTAAAAATATTGTAAGCTCTCTTGAGTTTATGGTTTTCATGACCCAGGAGTCTTATTATCTTTTTAATGTTGCAGAGGGGCGGCTTTACTACTTGCAGCCTCTCAACAACATTAAAATATGCTTGGTGGTGTCCATCCCTATTCTAGGGGCACCACCAGGCTTAAAACATTGATAAACAAAAAAGCCCTTGCATGGCATTATGTGGGGCTCCATGCTGGAACAGACAATAATAAATGAGAGGGTTCTGCCCCCGTATATAATGCACTTTGGTGTCCCACTGTCCACTCTGGGTGACCTTTTATTGAACTATTATTGGTGAGGTTGAGTGACGAGCCCCTCTTCCCGAGCCTTTATGGTTCATCAGACCCGTCCCCTGGGAGTCTTTATTTTTAAATAATGGGCGGGGCATGGAGCCACCTCCCACATCATCCTAGGGCCCTGGGTACCGCCTTGCTTAATGCTTATTTTATAAACTAAGGGGAGAGGGTTCTCAGCCCCCTCCCTAACCATCCTTGTGCCTCAGGAGCCAATTCTCTGGAGTCTATATCATAAATGAAGGGAGACACGTGACCACGTCTTTCAGTCTTTATGGCGCCGGGGACACCATACCCTGGGAATAGTGGTAGGTGCCCCAGGGCCCACCTAGGCAATCCAGAACCCAATAGTTGGGGGCTGCGGAGGGAGCCAAAGACTCAGTTGACCCAGTCAGCTCCCTGCATGCCGCAGAAACCACCATTGCTCCTACTTGGAGGGAGCAGCCCCATCCCCTTATTTTATTGAACAGGAGATGGGGTCCCTGGGGCCTCTTTTTTGGCTCATGGATGGGACCATGTGCACCTCTCCCTCAGAAAGCAGATTTTGCAGTGCCACCAGGGCCCTGGCCCTCTAGAGGGGATTATAAACAGCAAGGGTGCCAGCACTTTTAAAAAAAATGTTGCAGCTGACTCACAGATTCTCTACAGATTAACGGCAACGTTTTAAAAAAGGAAAGACTAACCCTGTTAGATTGTCTTTTTTTGTTAGAGACAGAAACAATCCAAGTTTGCTGTCACTAAACAGTTCCAAGAAAAAACGCTAGTTGTCATAGGTCTTGAGTTAGGGGGGGACACACACTGTTGCAGTCTAGAAAGCACATTAACATTGCAAACATTGATAAATAATAATAATAATAATAATAATATGTAGATAAGGATATTAAATTAAAACAATTTTATTCTTTACATGAAAAGAGCAAAAATGCACCTCCCTGAGGGTTACAATCTAATTCCTATTCAGCTCATATCCCTTTTGGGAGACAAACATTAAAAACAATCATTAAGAAACAATTAAAAACAGTTGATGCGGCATTTCAGTGTACAGTTGATAATTGCACCTTCTTCAGGACCAAAATGTTTCTTTATCACAATATCTTAAAAATACAGATGAAGACTCAATATGATGAATTCTTTCATTCATGAGATGGTCACAATGTCTCTAAATTGCCTTGTTGTTATCCAAGTCTCCTTATACTTCTTTATTAATCATATCAACGTAATAATTACTTCCGGTGCCTTCAGAATGAGTCATCGGGAGAGGGCGTTAAATCGTGATAAACGCTATTCTTTTATTAATTAAGAACTGGTCCCACATTTTCAATTCTGGGCCTCTCCAGGTGTTAATGGTGCTCCTCTGTCTTTGGCGTGTGGATCTCAGGAAGTAAAAGGAAAGAATAGGTACCCCCCATGTGCACCCCCCACCCCCTTCACCCTGGGGGCCCGCAACAGGCCCCCAAAGCAAAGACCGTATGCCTTTACTGGAAAGGCATAGGACCGCAGGCATTGTAATATGGTTGGCGGTGTCTCGCAGACACCGCCACCATATGTACGCACTTTTTCCGCCTGTCGCAAAGGCGACCGGCGGAAAAGCGGTGGACAGTCTTCCCGTCCGCCGCGGACCCCCCAGACATCCTAAAGTGGCGGGGGGTCATTTCAGTGAGGATGGCGGGCAGATTGCCCCCACCAGGCCGGCGGTGGCTACCGCCAACTTGGCGGGGGCAATCCGCCCGCCATCCTAATGGGCCCCTTAATTTGTCTCAGAGAGATACACAGAATAGACAGGTGGCCGTTTTACAATAAGGATTTATTGCACAGTTGTTATTCTAGTGTATAGTAAATGAGCTGCAACAACCGTTAGACAGTAGCATATATATATATATATATATATATATATATATATATATATATATATATATATATATATATATATATATATATGATGAGCAGTACTAAGAAAGTAAAGGCATGGTATAGCTCTACCATCATGCAGCTATCATGCATACATACAGATATATAAAATCCATGACAGTAAAAAGATGCATACTCCTATGATGCTTCCTAACTAGATATTCCTTAGTGTACCTAGCATGTATGTAGGTGTTTAAGCCAAGAATCCCTCTAGGATTTAGTCAAACCCATAACCTGAAGTGAGAGACTGTGGGACCCTATCCTGCTCTTGAGTTGGACACCCCGCGAGGGATGTTAGACTACTGGTAGCTGGAGTATCTGCATGCAGGAACCTCAGCGCCTCTGGTCAGTGTGTCGGCCGGGAATTCTCGATCTCCTCTGTCTTACTAAGCACAATGTGATGTATATATACCCATTGGTCTCCCCAGGGGTCCTTCCTTCATGTGTTACTGTGTCAGCCTGAAGGATGTCGTTGGGCGTGAACTTTATACAGAGGTATTGTACAGGGGATGGTAGTCCTGCTGTGCTTCCAAGAAACCTCATGCATGATGTATGAGATTTGAACTAGGGAAAACCTCCGTTCTGAATGCAGTGTGGTATCTAGGTAAAAGGTCAGTCCCTGTAAACCGTTATGTGTATAATGCAGGTGAAAGGTTGCGATGTTACCTGTGACTATATTAAGGTACCTATATAGAATATGAGGGTAAATATGAGAGGTACCCCTTAACTAAAGATCAAGGGAAATAGGGTTGTCTAACCAGTGAACTAGAAGTATTCCCTTGAGTGAGAATGATTAGGAGAAGCCAAAAAAAGGGTCAAGGAGAAACAATACCACAATGCAAATATGTATAAAGAATTCTTACAATTTATTGAAATATACAAATATTAAAAGGAGAGTGGTCCAAAAAAATTGGAGTCCACTCAGCATAAATAAAACAATAAAAAGGGGTTTCAATTTTGGCCAGCAAGATTGAATCACAAAGACAGAAAAAACAGTAAGACATAAAATTTGTGCAATACTTATTGTATATTCGGACTCTATTGTGTACACCTAAACTATATGTACTATAATACAATATATCAGCGAAGATGTCGAGAGCCTGAATTATACTGTGTGAAGCGTCGACGCGTTTCGGTGGTTTTCCAAATTACTGTCCACCTTTATCAAGACACCTTTTGGTTTCTGTCGTGGTGTTGGGGTCTATATAATTGCCCTTGGAGTCCGTATGTTTAAGTTGTATTTTTATATTATTCAATTTCTGAAAGCCAATTCTGTTGGGTTGTATCTCTGGATAGTGTATCCAATATCATACTCCTGTTAGTAAGGTACCTAGGCATATGATAAGTTCAGAGTTGTTGTGCCTAAAATATGTATTGCTGGTCGTCTTTACATAGTTAAAATCCAGAGGCGCCTAAGTCTTGTCCTTGCAGGATTAGGTTCAGTTTCTCTAATGTTCCGCAAAGGACTGCTCACTTCTCTGGGTATATTCAATGTTTAAATTGTAGAACCAGAGGCATTAACATCATGTCCTCGTGTTATATAGTTCTGTTGTTTCACGACGGACTGCCTGCTTCTCTGGTTTTGCGGGGATATATAGAATATAACAATATAATACAGATGCCAATTGTCTTAGGGTCATTGGGAGCCCATTAAAGGGCTGGGGTCATGCTCAAGGATTATTCCTCTCCCCCCACACTACAGGGGCTGCAGGAGAATGTTATCACTGAACAGCAGTTTTACAACTTTGTGGGAATTTATGCATAGTGTTCATGTTATTTCACACTGTTTCCCGGGCTTAACTTGAATGATATGAGATTCTGTAGTATCAAGGCAAATTAGTTTTAGAAAAGCTCCCGTTTATTGGGTGGATATAGGGGGAAATGATATTAAAAATAAAATGTGCAAATGGATGCTTTCATCATACTCACTCTTGAGAATTGTCAATACTAGTGCAAGTATAGAGAAGCAGCTGCATGTCTGAAAATCTGTGACTTGCAGATATTTCCTAACACTACTTTGGATTTTGTGAATCTCGAAAATTGGGAACTCCATGCAAATTGCAGACAAAAGAGAACAATGGATATATCTCCCCCTTTTAAAAAACAGCGACATTAGTTTCAGGTGTCCTTAATTGTAACTTTACATGGAAATGGTTGACTAGAAAAATCATAAATTCTGCCCGTGTTTGTGCTATGAAACCTTGACAGCAATGCCACCACTGTAAAATGTTTCAAACTGAACTACATTTTCATATTCAGGAGAAATTGTGCATGTGATTCACTTTTGTGTGGTTTTTTTTTTACTGAATTCTAAACTCATCCGTTTTCCGGGTTATTAGATGAGTATTTTTAGCCCAGTCCTTTCAGTCTCATTTGTCTCTGTAACTTTTTCATTCAGAAGTGCACAATGTTGCTGCTAGCTAGCTGGCACATCGCCCATCAGCTAAACACAGCCAATTAACTGCCATCTTTTCTATTTTACAAATTTATTTTTTTCTTACCTTGCAGCAATTGTAGCCCCTAGTACATACATTTCAGGAAATATATCTCATGAAATGGCCACAACACAATCTGTGATGCATTTGTTCTTAGGGGACAACATATAATAGGTAGGTGAAACTGCATTCTTTCTATGTGCCCATCTCACTTCATACAGATCATGACAGTGTTCAATTCTGCAGTTTATTGTGTTTTATAAAGAGACCTAAATATACACACATCTCTCATTTGTCTGGATGTACAATGAGTTTAAAGCACACCAAATTTTACATATAGAGTGTAGCATATTGATGTCTGCGCACTAGGACCCTTGTGGTTCTAGGTGGACTCTGAACAGGATCTACATAATGTGTGGGGAGGGGTAAGGGTGTGGTTAATGGGAAATATGATGTCATGAGCAGATTGTGAGTGTGTGCTGAGAAATAAAGTAATGCTTAAGCGCTGCTCCCATGTGGCGTAATTTATCTGCATGCTCCAGGGCTGGGGAAGACGCTACAACTGGCGACAAGTATGAGACTAATGCCCAAAGAAAACAAGACTGCTCTCCCTGAGAGTCTGCAACAGTACAGCAAATTGCTTGTGCATGCCATGTGTGCCCAGAATTGATGCAAAGCAGTCTGCAACTGGCACATGTAATGTAAAAACCCTGCTGATGTTTAAAAATACATATAATATTGTAATCAGGGGAAGAGACCATCACTCATAATTAGGAAAGTACAAAAATATAGTTTATTTGAATATTTTCATCAATGATTTTATTATATATTAAACAGAGAAAGGAAAAAACAAACTGCAAACATTCACATTCATCCATTTATTCAATCATACAAATCACATACATATTAGGCTTGTTTTCATTTGTTCTGTACATAAGATGTGCAACAATTGTACACAGACCATGAGACAATTTTTGTATGATAACATGATTGTCTTAATATATAAATCCAAAACAAAGTTTGCATCAATCTAGGTTGTGGCAATATTCATCTACGCGCGTTTCGGCAGAGATGTACCTTTATCAAGAAAGCCACTTCCTACATTGTTTCTCAGAAAAAGCTGGTCACACGTGATGAGATAAATAGTCCTCCAAATGGAGTAAACGCTAGATGGCAGGGGTTCCTAGGTGTAATGAGGAGAGGGCTCCTAAAAATAGATGTCTTAGCAACAGAAGCGTAACTCATGTCGTGAAGATAGGCTTATAACAGTCTTTGTGAGCAAAGTCTCTGGTAACTGAGAGATGCTTGTTTAACCATGAAGCATTGAGCTGATTTAAAAGAGGGTGCTCTGGTCAGAGGATGATGAACCTCTAACAGAAGATTGCGTTGGCCTCCGCTCATGCTATTGCGTGGTCCTCAGGGATTTACAAAAAACGTCTGTCCATTTGTCAATATAGAGTGGAAGAGCCAAGCACATCTTGCATGATGTAAGCAAGGGTTGAGAAGGAAACTACAGGATGGGTGAGTCAAGCACATGGTGGTCTAGATGATGACCGGTTGAGTAAAGCAAGTAATCTGGGTCTGTTGGAGAGGCAAGTACAGCTTGCATAAAGCAAACAAAAGATGTGCAAGGCATCTAAAGGCTGGATAAAGCCAGCACATTGTAGGTACAGTGGGTACGTAAAGGTCAGGAGACCATGGGATTTTAAAGAAGATTTTGTAGCATAGACCAGGACTCCTGGGCATTGGAAAGATGCAAAAGTGATGTTAGTACAATTTTCTGGCATTTGGGTGTTCCCTACAACATCCCTCCTGATAGTACAAGCGTAGACATTGGGGAAAAACATTTTGGTTACAGAAAAAAGCTTCATATGGAAGGTGCAAAAATCAAAAAAGGCTCCACCCCTGCTTCTCTTCTTTCCAAAATAATGGATCACCAACAAAAAAAGACTTTATGCATGGTTTGGACTTTATGTGCAGTGTGGACTTTATGTGCAGCCTGACTTCCTTAAACAACAGAGACTCTGGCTGTAATACTGGCCCAGAATGCATAGGCTGTGTTCAGTTTTACTAAATTTAATTAAATCTTTGCTTTACTTCAATATGATACACAGGCAAACTCACCTCTGTTTCTTGATACCTCTCATTGACAAACACACAAATTAAAGAGGCCATCTAATGAATACTGTCATACTAGATCGCAAAACCCCGTCTGACAGCAAACATTCTATAGTACCCTTTTTAGAGAGATGCTGGCCTGGGCTAAGAGAACAATGTTTTTTCTTAGACTGGAGAGTCCTTTAAGGGGTATGAGTTAATCAGTTTTTCGAAAATAGGACATCACCAGGCCTAATGCATAATCACACCTTTTCAAGATCACCTATGGCGTGAGAGGCTCAGCAAACACAACATTTTTTGAAAGGGTTTGAGGAAGTGCCTGAACAAGAAGACAGAATGTGAGGAGGTTACACCTGGACACAATCATACTAGTCATAAACATTAAAGTCAGTAAGTATCATGAGAGTGTGTGTTATTTTGAAGAACGTTATTTTTTAAGCCACTTATTTCCCTTTGTTTTTCTTGGCCATCTTCTTCTGTGTCTCAAAATCCATGATATTTTATTCAACATCTCTTTTTCAGTGCCAAGGAAACCTGTTTATTATCCACAGTCTGTTGAACCCCTAGCATCCATGCATGAACACCCCCCAACTTCTTGCTTTCTCACCTGCAGTATTCATTGACTGCCTGCTGTCCCAAGCCTGGAGGATCTTTATCTTGTGTTCTGCGGGTCATCTGCCTCTCACCCGCAGTCTGCCAAAGCCTGTAGTATGGACTTCTGCTCCCTCTGGTTCACACAGACCCGGCTGGACTCCATTAGGAGGTTGTCATCCCAGACTAAACATGTTTATACACACATATTCACCCATCACATAAAAAACTCACACACATTCACGACCACTCACACACAATTTGATTCAGATAATTAGCTTGCACATTTACCTCATGTTAACAGCCTGAAAACCTGAACTCGAACTGGGTCTTCTGAACCTATAGTGGACACACCTTGTCCACCATAACCTCTCAAAAGTCATAAAATGCAATATTCATGCACACAATAAAAGACATGCACACATGAGACAAGGTTCCTGATTACAAAACTGATGATGGAGTTCATTTTTTAATGGACAACTAAACTAAAAACATTCAACCCTGAACTTAAGGGCAGGGGAATTTAATTAATTGTTGGTAGGTGGATATCATTGATGTTTGTAGAGTACTCGCTGCCTGAAGGGGGTCTTTTGCTATTTTCAAATCTTTTTATACTACAAAAGATTAAACCCTCCAATGTAGAATCAGTTTTTTCTCCAAACCTCAAGTCTGCCTAAATTACTCCATCCCAAAGTTCTGTTAGAGAAATATGTTGAGGATTCCCAGTTTTCTTACTTTAGTGCACTCTGCCCCTTGAAAAGTCAATGGAACAATTGGAGGAGGCACATCACTTAAGCAAATTAATATTGCAATTCGAATGAGTATGTGAAACTTGTCAAATGGACACATGTGGGCTGGAATGGGTAGAGACAGTAGTGTGTATGTTGATGGACTGCCTGCCTGCCTGCCCTACAATGGACTGCCCAGCTGAATGATAATCGCCCAATACATGGTAGGGGAAGGGCTGGATTGGGATCACAATTCGGCCCAAGCACCAACAAAAAAGTCACCCACATTCCCAGATCACGCCTGTTCCTGAAACAGCAAATCTCGTTGGGCTCATATTTAGACAGATGTTCGATAAATTATGTATTTTAAAGCTCATAGACCCAGAAATATTGGCGAAAAGTAGAGCACTAAATTATGGCCAGGAGGGCGAGGTGAACTAGAGTGGTCGCAACTCCTGATCTGGCTATGTTTGACACCGGCCGTTTTTTTACCAGCAGTACCAGTATTCGAATGTCCTTGCCAGTATAAAAATGAAGAAAATCACCTAAAGCTGATACTTTCTCCTCTGATCTATATGCACTTTAAAGTTTAAACAGTAAACATAAGGTGAAAGGTGAAAGCAGTTTAAAATGTGATGTATAGTTGCTTTAATGACCCATGACTGTTGGTTAAAACTAAAATAAGGAAGAAAAGCCATGTTGAAGAAATGCAAACTTTTGTATCATTGTATAAATAATCTGCTCTCATTACTATGTTGCAGCCTTTGCAGACTCTGAAAGCACAAGCAAACAGAAGATTCTTTGTATATTGTACTTATATTTATGTAAGGTGACCTAGGCCCAAGGGCAGAGATTACATGAGCACCAGTTACATTACAGAAAGTCTAATTCATTTTTATTTTGTGCATTGGACAATTAAGTTATTTGCCCAGAATCACAGGGTGTTGAGCTGAAGCTGGGACCTAAACCTATTTCCATAGTTCCTTATTCGGCAGTTCTGACCCTAACATTACATCCTCTCAATTATCCCATGTGGGAAAGATGCCTCACAGCCTATGCAAACATAAACCCCCCACCTAGGCCTGAAAGACACTGGAAAGAAGGTGCTAACAAAAGGCCCCTGTGAGGCAAGTTCACTTACATTCCCCTTTCCAAGCCAACTATAGCTTCAGGGCCCCTAGCCCGGACAGGGAGCAGTGAAGAAAAGCAGAGAGCCCCTTAGGCACCATCCCATCTGTCCCACTACCCAATATTATGCTGGGTAGCGTGTAATACACTCCCCCCAAACCTCCCTGCAGACTGGTGCTGAGAGGTGCATTCATCTCTGGAGTCGCACTGTAAGTAAATTCGATTGCGGGGTAGGGGATAGGCTCAGAGTCACACACGTACAGTGTGATTGACTGGGCATGGTCTGATTGGACCCTTCACTTTCATTCGCAGAGTGCTGCAGGGCATCCACAACCCTAAACAGCCCTTAAGTGATGCAAATGAGCTGCTGCGGGATGCTCAGGAGAGGCTGCATTCAAAGGTGTACACTGCAACTCCCTCCATTCTGCCTTCTCTTTTTTAGCAGCAGTTGAGCACAGCACTTTCTGCGAAGCTGCACAGTCCCCAGTGTCATCGAGCCTGCCCTACCTGACTATCCCCTAAGAGTACCGGTACTCTCCTTGGGCAAGGAAAAGTTCCGGTACTCAAAGGGAAAAAATAAAAAAGTGGCGGTACTCCGTACCGGTGAGTACTGGCCCATTTAAAGCACTGCTTGCATGTGAATTATAGGATATTTTTCAAAATGACTTCTTTTTTACACATTGTCTTACATTTAGAAGGCAGAAATGCATTGAAAGTCAATAGGTAATAAAACTTGCTCTACAATTCTGTGTTCCCCTAAGTCTACCAATAAAAATGGTACCTCACTTGTGTGGGCAGGCCTAGTGCCAGTGACAGGAAGCGACCCAAAACACAACGTGGACACTCCACATTTTTACAGTGAAAACAAATCCTTTTTTGAAAAGTGCATAGCTGTGGAATTTGAACCCTAGCTCTGCTGGCACCTAGGGAAACCTAGCAAACCTATACAGTTTTTAACACTAGACACCCATAGAAATCCAGGATGGGGTGACTTGAGTGGCTCTCACAAGGTTCTGTTACCCAAAATCCCTTGCAAACTTTGTAAAGAAAACATATTTTCCTCAAATTTCTGTGATGGAAAGTTCTGGAATCTGTGTTAATCCACAAAATTCCACCCACCCCGCATTCCCCAAAGTCTGCCGATAAAAATGGTACCTCACTTGTGTGGGTAGGCCTAGTGCCCGCGATAGGAAACGGGCCAAAACTCAATATGGACAGACCACATTTTTATAGTGAAAACAGACTCTTTTTTACAAAGTGACTAGCTGTGGATTTTGAACGCTAGCTCTGCTGGCATCCAAAGAAACCTAGCAAACCTTGTGGGTGACTCTGTGCATAGATGTGTGAGTGGGTGAGTGGGTGATTCACTAGGTGTATGGGTTCAAGAGTGCATCTATGAAGGGTAACATGGGTGGGTGAGTGTGTGTATGGGTGTGTTGAAGTGTGAATGGATGTCTCAGTTGTATATGTGTGAGTAACTACATATGTGAAAAGTCGTATATGTGAGTGTTGGAGTCTATAAATGACTAATCATGAGAGTGAGTGATTGTGAGAGTGGCTGTATGGATGAGTGTGTGCTTGTATCAGTGATTATATAAAAGAGTGAGTATGTATTTATAAAAATAAGTACTGTGGTCTCTGTATAACTGTATAGGTGAGTAAACTGCTGCTTGGGGTATGAAGTCCACTTCTGTCCTGAGGTCTTCACTACTCAAGAGGACCTCATCGCCCACCAACAGTGCACCAAGAAGCGTGTTTGCAGAGTGGTGTAAAAAGGGGCGTGCCCTCGGACCACCTCTCTGCAACACAGCTCTGTGTCGCATATTGGACGTACCTAGTGGGCATGTTGGCCCCCAGGGACCCTCAGTATTCAAGGGGAATTCATTCCCTCTCTAACAATGTGCCAGGGGGCGTGTTTGCAGAGTGGTGGAGGAAGAGAGCGTGGCCTCCGGCGAGATGCCGGCTTTCTTTTTGCTTTTTTTTTTTTAAAATGTGGTCCCCCATTTTCTAAAAACTTTTTTGGGGCTCTGGAGACCCCATCTCCCAGGGCCTGACCCCTATTTAAAAAATAGTCCCCATTCCCTGGAGCAAATCCAGGCTTTTCAACTAAAAAAAAATATATATTTATATGGAGGGGGCATGTGGCCCTCCTCCTCAGGCCAATTATGGCCCCGGGGACACTATCCCCCAGGGCTTGGTCTCTGTGATTGGGAGCGTGGGGGAGCCCCAATGCCCCCACTGTCCTGCCAGCTCCCTGCCTCCTGCGGGAGCCGGCATTGCTTTTGAGCAAGGGGAGCTGCTGACATGCAGCTCACCTTGCTCAAAAGCAATTCTGCTTTGCTTCATTGAGCAAGAGCAGCTTTCAATGAAGCAAAGCAGAGTTTGCCATGATAGCGCGGGAGCTGTGCTCCCGCCCTGTCATAGCAAATAGCAATGTCCCGGGGGTGGGCACCCCGGGACATTGCAGGAGCCACCCCTGGGGGGTGGGGGTCCCCAGGGCCATCAAGGGCTCCCGGAGGGGGGCCAACCGGCCCCCATCCCCATGTTTACAAAGTCCCGGGGAGGTGGTTGTCACTGGGGCTGGGGGTCCGTAACGGACCCCAAATTTGAATTTTTGGTACCCCTGGGAGGTGGTGGTCCCCGGAGTCATTGAGGGGGCTTGAGCCCCCCCACACATTTTTTTTAAAAACAATAATAGAGCCCCTCAGAGGTAGTGATCCCTGGGGCTGCGGGGGGCAGCAAGGCCCCCCACACTTTTTGTACAATGACCTGGGGAGGGGGCGGTCCCCGGGACTGTGTGGGGGCCACATGACACTGTACTTCATTAATAAAGCCCCAGGGAGGGGGGTCCCCGAGGGCCCCCACCACATATTTAAGCATGCCCCAGGGACCTGCCCCATCCAGGGGCTTAAAGCCCACACTTTTTTTTCTCAGCTGGATTTGCGACCCCAGCGCAAATTCGGCTAATTTAAAAAAAGAAAATGCTTTTTTGAGCCCTGGGGGGCCTTGTGGGACCCGCTGAGCAGGAATAGGGGTCAGGGTGTTTGTACCCTGCCCCCTTTTCATGTTTTTTATTTTGTTTCACCCTTTTTCTTGTAACTCGGTTACCGAGTCACAAGATGACTGCCAACAGTTCCTGGTTTGGAGTGTTGGCAGCCAATCAGAGTGAAGCTCGTGCTCAGGAGGGTTTGTGAACCGTCCTCAGTTCTCAGATATCGATCTTTTCATTTTTCTAATTTCTCAGGATCTACTGAACGGATTTAGACCATTTAACAAAAAGAGCTCTTTCTGAACCAAGACCTACATTTTTGCCAAATTTGGTGGTATTCCATTCAGCAGTTCGGGTGTAGCTTTGTCTAAAGTTTCCTTTGAAAATTAACATGGGGAAAATGTGTTTTGGGACCCCATTTTTTTCTCGGCCCTCGCTAGATGAATCATCCCGAAACTTTCAAGACAGAAGCTGACCGGAGCGGTCCACTAGTTTTGAAAATTTTGCGTAGATTCATCAAACGACGCCAAAGTTAATGGGGAAACAAATAACTCTTTTTGAATAGAAACTAGGTCCTAACTATAACGACCTACTGGCGACCGTAGGTAATGTATGTACATATATATATATATATGCAAAAAAGAAGAAGGAGAGAACTCTGGGTAGGTCCCAAGTTTAGGTGGAAGGCAGCTCCTGTATAAAGCACCCTCAACACCAGCGACACTCTAAATTTGCTCACCTCAAATGTCTGCTTTTCTATCAAAGCTTTTAAGCATAGGATTAGCACAGTGCTATCCATGCCGAGATAGAAATGGACAAAAGCCATTTACCACTCCAGGCACAATATTACAGCTTTTGATTGGTAAAATACCATCCAAGCCAACCTGAAAGGAATAAAAGCAACCCCCGACACGTGTTTCGCTGTCATTACAGCTCTTTAGAGAGGTTTAGCTTTGCCCAGACACAAGGGAGCACCCAGTATAAGTCAAAACAATACCCTTGCAGGCATAGAGTGACGCATAAATTATGCAAAAAAGAAGAAGGAGAGAACTCTGGGTAGTTCCCAAGTTTAGGTGGAAGGCAGCTCCTGTATAAAGCACCCTCAACACCAGCGACACTCTACATTTGCTCACCTCAAATGTCTGCTTTTCTATCAAAGTTTTTAAGCATAGGATTAGCACAGTGCTATCCACGCCGAGATAGAAATGGACAAAAGCCATTTACCACTCCAGGCACAATATTACAGCTTTGAATCGGTAAAATACCATCCAAGCCAACCTGAAATGAATAAAAGCAACCCCTGACACGTGTTTCGCTGTCATTACAGCTCTTTAGAGAGGTTTAGCTTTGCCCAGACACAAGGAAGCACCCAGTATAAGTAAAAAAATACCCTTGCAGGCATAGAGTGATGCATAAATTATGCAAAAAAGAAGGAGAGAACTCTGGGTAGTTCCCAAGTTTAGGTGGAAGGCAGCTCCTGTATAAAGCACCCTCAACACCAGCGACACTCTACATTTGCTCACCTCAAATGTCTGCTTTTCTATCAAAGTTTTTAAGCATAGGATTAGCACAGTGCTATCCACGCCGAGATAGAAATGGACAAAGTCTTTTGCCATTTGTACAGCAAAGACTTTAAGCATAGGATTAGCACAGTGCTATCCAGGCAGAGCTGTAAAATGACAAAAGTAATTCACCGCTCCAGGCACAATATTACAGCTTTGGATCGGTAAAATACCATCCAAGCCAAACTGAAATGAATAAAAGCAACCCCTGACACGTGTTTTGCTGTCATTACAGCTCTTCAGAGAGGTTTAGCTTTGTCCAGACACAAGGCAGCACCCAGTATAAGTCAAAACAATACCCTTGCAGGCATAGAGTGATGCATAAATTATGCAAAAAAGAAGGAGAGAACTCTGGGTAGTTCCCAAGTTCAGGTGGAAGGCAGCAATTTCTCCCCTCATGGAAGATGGAGCTGCACACGGTCCGTGTCTACATTGCTGTGGCGGGGAGAATACTGCCATTGACAAGCTGTGGATTGCGATATATTACCTACTGGCGGTCGCCAGTAGGTAGTTATAGTTAGGATTGATTTCCATAGGGAAATCGCAACATTCTATTGGGAATAACTTTGGCGCCGGTTGAGGAATCTGCCTGAATTTTTCAGCAACTTTGCCTCGCGGCGCTCCGGTCCTTCTCTGAAAGTTTCGGGGGGGATCCGTGAAGCGGGGGCCAAGATAAAAGGGGGGTCCCAAAACGTGTTTTCCCCATGTTAATTTCCATAGGGCGGTCGGTCTCACTTTTAGCTCGAACGGCTGAATGGATTTTCACCAAACTTGGTAAAATTGTAGGGACTGGTAGCCCGATGTGCCTTTGCTATGTCTCAAGATATGTGCTCCAGAGGATTTTGAGTAATTTAGGTTCCAAAAAATATATATATCTATAGCCGCGCCCCGGTACGCGCACCGGGGAGCGCTCCGGGCGCGCCACGCGACTTGCGCACGGAAAGCTGATTGGCTCTCGGGTGTCTGTAAACATTCGAAACTGTCCGGAGCGGCCGCCATCTTGTGTCTCGGTAGGATCGAGACACAAGAGGTGGTAAAAACAAAAGGGGAAATAATCAAAAGGGGGCAAGGTAGACCCCCCTGACCCCCTAGGTTTGATGTGGGGGCCATAAAGGGTCCCTCGGGTAAAAAAAAAAAAAAAAAAAGAAAATCGATTTTCGCAGGGGGAGCGCCCGGTACGCGCACCGGGGAGCGTACCAGTGAGCGTACTTTGGTGAAAAATAGTTAAAATAATAATGTAAAATAATCATTTTGAGTGATTACAGGTAGGGTAGCTCTGAAAAGAGCTTTTGAGTTCTGTGGCTATTTTAGGTACCTACAAGTACGTCCCACCCACACCCACATGCACACAACCCCACACCCCCACACCCACACACTCCCCACACACACCTCACACACGCTCACCTCCACCTACACCCAAACACCCCACACCGACACCTTACACATCCACACCCACACCCACACATCCCACACACCCACACACACACCTCACCACCCCCCCAACACACACACACACACACACGCACACACAGATACCTCACAGACACACCCCACACATCCCACAGACACACCTCCCTCCCCCCCACACACACACACACACACCCACACCTCACAGACACACCCACACATCCCACACATACACACATATCCTATACACATACCCCCCACACCCACACACCCTCTACACACACCTCACACATCCACACCTCCACCTACACTGAAACACTCCACACACACACATCTTATACACCCACACCCCCACCAACACCCACATACCCCACACATCTACATACACCTATACACCTCACCCCCCGTCACATACACACACACACCTCACAGACACACCCCACCATCCCCCACACACACCCCCCCACTCATGGGGAAAACTCAGTGAAACAGTAAAATGATAATTTAAAGTGCTTAGAGGTAGGGTAGGTCTGAATTGAATTGTTGTGTTGTGTGGGTGATTTAAGTACCAACATGTAGGTACCAATGTAGAGTTTTAAATTCAATGTACACCTTTTTTTTATGTAGATATCTAGCATGTTGTTATAGAAGTTATTGTGGTATATGGAATCCATACCATAGTCTGTCAGGAAAGCAGAAACAGATCCTTTAAGTACTCCCTGAGAAGACCTAGGGGATCATGGGTAGTCTACTCTGCTCCCTTATGATGTTTTAAAATTGCACATTATACTGTAAGTTTCACTTTATACTATAATATAAACATAATTATTTTGGTAGTACTTCATGAATTAGATATAAAAATGAATATTGTCTCAAAGAATGTTTAATTATTAAATAAAAATTTATTGGTTTGAATTTTCATAGTTCAATAAAACTTCCAGCATTACATCATCTGGAATCTCCTCAAACATGCATGTTTCTATATCTTGTAAACATTCAACAAATTGTTGATCCAAAGACTGATCCATAAAATCTTCATAAAAAAAATCTTCATTTAGAATCTCCTCAGCTGTAATCTCGAAGGAAACATTGATATTTTCTTGCTCCCCTTCCATTTTTTTGCTGTAAATTGCATAAAAATTAACTATATCAGTAGGGACACCCCCGCGCCGCACGGCCACCAGCTGCTGCGTGTGCCCCCAGTGCCTGCCTCTGTCTCAGCGCCGGCCTCGCTGCCGCCCTGAGCGCTCTCATTTGTTTTCCCCGTTTTTTGCCTACATTTGTGCTTGTTTGCCTCGTGTTTCTCTGTATTTTTCCCCGTTTTTTGCCTGCATTTGTGCTTGTTTGCCTCGTGTTTCTCTGTATATTTCCCCGTTTTTTGCCTACATTTGTGCTTGTTTGCCTCGTGTTTCTCTGTATTTTTTCCCGTTTTTTGCCTGCATTTGTGCTTGTTGCCTCGTGTTTCTCTGTATTTTTCCCCGCTTTTTGCCTGCATTTGTGCCTGTTTGCCTCGTGTTTCTCTGCCTTTTCCCCGTTTTTTGGCCCGCATTTGTGCTGGTCTTCGCATCTGCCCATCTCGCCGCCCCCCGCTCCCGCTTCCCGCCACCGCCTTAGCCCCGCCCCTTTTTTCTTCTGTTTCCCTCCCCGCTCCCGCCTCCCAGCTGCCCCGCCCACCCGCGCACTTGGCCTTAAATGGCGACCGTGCGACGCAGGTGAGTGTGACCCACTTGTGGGACACCCCCGCGCCGCACGGCCACCAGCTGCTGCGTGTGCCCCCAGTGCCTGCCTCTGTCTCAGCGCCGGCCTCGCTGCCGCCCTGAGCGCTCTCATTTGTTTTCCCCGTTTTTTGCCTACATTTGTGCTTGTTTGCCTCGTGTTTCTCTGTATTTTTCCCCGTTTTTTGCCTGCATTTGTGCTTGTTTGCCTCGTGTTTCTCTGTATATTTCCCCGTTTTTTGCCTACATTTGTGCTTGTTTGCCTCGTGTTTCTCTGTATTTTTTCCCGTTTTTTGCCTGCATTTGTGCTTGTTGCCTCGTGTTTCTCTGTATTTTTCCCCGCTTTTTGCCTGCATTTGTGCCTGTTTGCCTCGTGTTTCTCTGCCTTTTCCCCGTTTTTTGGCCCGCATTTGTGCTGGTCTTCGCATCTGCCCATCTCGCCGCCCCCCGCTCCCGCTTCCCGCCACCGCCTTAGCCCCGCCCCTTTTTTCTTCTGTTTCCCTCCCCGCTCCCGCCTCCCAGCTGCCCCGCCCACCCGCGCACTTGGCCTTAAATGGCGACCGTGCGACGCAGGTGAGTGTGACCCACTTGTGGGACACCCCCGCGCCGCACGGCCACCAGCTGCTGCGTGTGCCCCCAGTGCCTGCCTCTGTCTCAGCGCCGGCCTCGCTGCCGCCCTGAGCGCTCTCATTTGTTTTCCCCGTTTTTTGCCTACATTTGTGCTTGTTTGCCTCGTGTTTCTCTGTATTTTTCCCCGTTTTTTGCCTGCATTTGTGCTTGTTTGCCTCGTGTTTCTCTGTATATTTCCCCGTTTTTTGCCTACATTTGTGCTTGTTTGCCTCGTGTTTCTCTGTATTTTTTCCCGTTTTTTGCCTGCATTTGTGCTTGTTGCCTCGTGTTTCTCTGTATTTTTCCCCGCTTTTTGCCTGCATTTGTGCCTGTTTGCCTCGTGTTTCTCTGCCTTTTCCCCGTTTTTTTGGCCCGCATTTGTGCTGGTCTTCGCATCTGCCCATCTCGCCGCCCCCCGCTCCCGCTTCCCGCCACCGCCTTAGCCCCGCCCCTTTTTTCTTCTGTTTCCCTCCCCGCTCCCGCCTCCCAGCTGCCCCGCCCACCCGCGCACTTCGCCTTAAATGGCGACCGTGCAAACGCGCAGCGTTGACGCGCAGCGGGCGCGCCGATTGTGCGCCGAAGGCGCGCCAAAGGTAAGCCCGTCTGCGCCCGTCCGCGCCTGGACCGCGCCCAGTGCCAGGACCCCTGGCCCCCACCGACGGAAGCCGACCCGACGAACCTACAGCGCCGCCGACCTCACCGCACTCAACACCGGCCACATCCCAGGATGTCACCGAGCTGCCCCGAAGCACACCCACGGACCCTTCAGTTGCCTCGCCTGCAAGTTCACCTGCGTCCGGACCTTCCCTGCACCCGCCAAGCCGAACTCCAGCAGCACCCACCTCAAGTGCATCCTGCTCAACACCCGCTCCGTCCACAGACACGCCGTAGAACTCTGGAACCTGCTCGACACCACCGCCCCCGACGTTGCCTTCCTCACCGAGACCTGGATGAACGCCTCCTCAGCCCCAGACATCGCCATCGCCATCCCAGAAGGCTACAAAATCACCCGGAGGGACCGCGACAACCAGACCGGAGGAGGCATCGCCATCATCCACAGAGACACCATCCGCATCACGACCAACACCGACGACACCCTCACCACCGCTGAACACCTGCACTTCCAGATCCACACCAACCCGAAGACCACCCTCAGAGGCACCCTGATCTACCGACCCCCGGGACCACGCACACGATTCAGCGAGGACATCGCCGACTTCGTCAGCCCACACGCTCTCCCCTCCGCCGACTACATCCTCCTGGGGGACCTCAACTTCCACCTGGAGAACAACAACGACCGCAACACCACCACCCTGCTCGACAACCTCGACAACCTCGGACTCAAGCAACTGGTGACCACCCCCACCCACCTCGCCGGACACACACTCGACGCCGTCTTCTCTTCCAGCAAAGACGTCACCTTCAGCCACGCAACAGGACTCCACTGGACGGACCACAGCTGCGTCCACTTCACCTTCAGAAGAACGACGATCCACCACCTCCAGCAACAGGTTGCTCGAAGAAGCTGGAACAAGATCACAGCCGACCAGCTCACCGCCTCCCTGAGCCAGCACCCTCCCGCCAACTCAGCGAACCCCAGCCAGGCCGCCGACAACCTCACGAAGTGGATCAGCAACGGCGCGGACGAACTCGCCCCTCTGAGGACCCCGCCCAGCAGATCCTGCAGCAGAAAAACACCATGGTTCACCGACGAACTCAAGTGCTCCAAGAAGAACTGTCGAGCCCTCGAGAAAGCCTGGAGAAGGGAACCAACGACGGACAACATGGCCACCCTCAAACTCGCCACCCGGAAACACCACCAACTGATCCGCGCCACCAAGAAAAACGCATACAAGGACCGGCTGGACAACAACGCACACAACTGCAAGGAACTCTTCAACATCGTGAAAGAGCTCTCCAACCCCAACGCCGGAAACAACGACATCACCCCGTCGCAAGACCTCTGCAACTCCCTCGCGTCCTACTTCCACAACAAAATCTCGGACATACACAACAGCTTCAACAACCAACCAACGCAAGCCACAACCGCAACGACTCCACCATCCACCACCCTCCGCACCTGGACCCCGATCAGCACCGAAGACACCATCCGCACCATGAACTCCATCCATTCCGGATCTCCGACTGACCCCTGCCCTCACCACGTCTTCAACAAGGCCGACGCTGTCCTCGCACCCCACCTGCGGGACATCATCAACACCTCCTTCGACTCCGCCACCTTCCCTGAGAGCTGGAAGCACGCCGAAATCAGCGCTCTCCTCAAGAAACCCACAGCAGACCCCACCGACCTCAAGAACTACCGTCCCATCTCGCTCCTCCCGTTCCCGGCCAAAGTCATCGAGAAGATCGTCAACAAACAGCTGGCCGCCTTCCTCGAGACGAATGGATCCCTCGACCCCTCACAGTCCGGCTTCCGAGCGAACCACAGCACGGAGACCGCCCTCATCGCCGCCACCGACGACCTTCGAACTCTGATGGACAACGGAGAAACAGCGGCCCTCATCCTCCTGGACCTCTCCGCGGCTTTCGACACTGTCTGCCACCGCACCCTAGTACAGCGCCTCAGCAACATCGGAGTCCAGGAGAAGGCACTGGAATGGATCACCTCCTTCCTCGGCGGAAGAACACAAAGAGTCCGCCTACCACCGTACAAATCAGAGGCCACCAAAGTCATCTGCGGCGTACCCCAAGGATCCTCGCTGAGCCCAACCCTCTTCAACGTCTACATGAGCCCCCTCGCGGCCATCGCACGCCAACACAACCTGAACATCATCTCCTACGCCGACGACACCCAGCTGATCCTCTCCCTGACCAACGACCCCGTCACCGCCAGAGCCAACCTGCACGAAGGGATGAGAGACGTAGCCGAATGGATGACGACCAGCCGCCTGAAACTGAACTCAGACAAGACGGAGGTCCTCATCCTGGGCTCCACGCCCTCCGCCTGGGACGACTCCTGGTGGCCCCCCGCCCTGGGCACCGCACCCAAACCGACGGACCACGCACGCAACCTGGGCTTCATCCTGGACTCCTCCCTCTCCATGACCAGACAAGTCAACGCCGTCTCCTCGTCATGCTTCAACATCCTGCGCATGCTACGTAAGATCTTCCGGTGGATCCCCACCGAGACGAGGAAGACGGTCACCCAAGCCCTCGTCACCAGCCGACTGGACTACGGCAACGCCCTCTACGCCGGAACCACGGCCAAACTCCAGAAGAGACTCCAGCGGATCCAGAACGCCTCGGCGAGACTCATCCTCGACATCCCCCGACGCAGCCACATCACCGGACACCTGAGAGATCTGCACTGGCTCCCGGTCAACAAGAGAATCACCTTCCGGCTCCTCACCCACGCGCACAAAGCCCTACACGACCAAGGCCCGAGCTACCTCAACAACCGGATCAGCTTCTACACTCCCAAGCGCCTCCTCAGATCAACCAACCACGCCCTCGCCGCCGTCCCCCGCATCCGAAGAGCGACAACAGGAGGAAGATCCTTCTCCTACCTGGCAGCCAAGACCTGGAACTCACTTCCGACCAATCTGCGCCTGACCCAAGACCACCTCTCCTTCAGGAAGAAGCTCAAGACCTGGCTGTTCGAGCAGTAGCGGCACCCCCCCCCCTCCCAGCGCCTTGAGACCCTACGGGTGAGTAGTGCGCTCTACAAATGACTTGATTGATTGATTGATTAGGGCACTGTTGGGTTTAAGTTCAGACAGGTAGTTCAGATTTTTTAACAGTGAAGTTAACTTTGGGCAGTGTATGGTAACAGGCAGGAAGTAGAAATATAAAAAAGTGCCTGTGAAGAAGCGTAAGTAAATTCCTAATTATAGCAGAGAAGCCTAAGTCAATCCATAAATATAACAGAGGAGCCTATCTCTATCTATAACTATAGCAGAGGAACAGTAAATAATTATTAGAAAACTTTTTACAAATTAACTTAAAGTGCCCCTTACAAATTATCAACTTACTTTACAGAGAGGTGAAGAAGAAAAAATGCGAAAATCCTTTCAAGATGTACCTCAGGTAGTTGTAGTCAAAATGGCCGTGTTTCCCTCTCATTTTTCATTTATATTCATGTACATAACCAATCAAATGTCATGAAAAAAAAGTAGAAAATGAAAGTAACATTTTAATTGGTTGTAAATTCTAACACTTCAGATGTGTTTTTGTCATGTAATTTACCTCAGGATATTTAGACAGTGCTACAGCTCAAATGGCTCAATGGAATTCCACCAAATTTGGGAAAATGGTAGGGACTGGTATGTAGTATGGCCTATTCTATATTTGGTGAAAGTGTCTCCAGTGGTTTTTATGTAAATTACCTTTTATCATTTTTTGGAGCGCTTCCCGGTGAGCGCCCCGGTACGCGTACCGGTAGCGCTACGGGAGTCCTCCATTTTATGTTTTGGTAGATTTGAGACAGAAAATGGAGGACAAACAACGTTGGGAATGGGTATAAGGGGGCACGGTAGGCACTCCCTGACCCTCTAGGTTTTCTGAGGGGGTCTTAGGAGGCCCATATAGGCCAAAAAAAATAATTTAAAAAAAGAATTCGCGAGGGGAGCGCCCCTGGACGCGCACCGGGAAGCGTACCGGGGAGCGTACCGGGGAGTGTACTTTGGTGAAAAATAGTGAAAAAAGTTAGAAAAAGATAATCATTTGGAGTGATCAGAGGTAGGGTAGTCCTGAAAAGAGCTTTTGGGTTCTGTGGCTGATTTAGGTAGCTACAAGTAGGTACCAATGCACAGTCTTAAATTCAGGAGGAATATTCTATTCCCCTCATCTGAGAAGTGCACGCCATCTTCTCTGTAAATATCTTGCATGTTGTAACGCAAGTTATTGTTGTATATTGAACCCATTCCATAGTCTCTCATGTAAGCAGAAACAGATTTATTCACATGTTTCCGTGCTTTCTCAAATTGTGGACAAAATTGGTTGGACCACTTCCATTTTCTGTGTTTGGCATATATTGGAATATACCAAGGCAGTTTGTGGAAAAAGTGCCATCAATTGATCAAAGGTGTCCTTTAAAAGCATTTCCAGACCTACCCCAGTCAAAGTGCCCAAGTCATTTCCTCCACAGTGCACAATTAAGAGGTCAGGGTGTGGCAAATGCAAAAAGGTTTTCACCAATGGTATCAATTGGTGACATCTCAATCCTCTCTGCCCAATCCATTTGATGTTCACATTTGGTAAATCAATGTTGTGAAAATTTGTGTTAGCTGCATACCTTTGAGCCCAGTGAATGTAGCTATGTCCAATAATCCAGACAGAGTACATGGTGAGAGGAGGTTCTGGTGTAGTCAGATGAAGTGTAGAAATGAAATGGTAGTTGGAACAGTAGGAGTTTGCAACAAAAAAAACGGTGGAGTTTCAGTGCTCTTGAATCACAAGCAATGATTGGTGGATTCAGATAGTTGAAAACTGAAAGTTAGGGTGCATGGTTCTGTTGTGTGAAAGAAGTCATTTGAATGGTTTAAAAACAGTCATTTAAAGAAAGATTGCAGCAGATAAGCTGGTGTATTCGCAGGTCAAACACCCTTGCTGAGGTGATTTGCAACATTGTAGAATAAACTTTTAACCCTGGGAGCTCAGTGAGGAGGGAGTTGCTATGGTAACAGGTAGAAAGGGATGAGGGGGGGAAGGGTGTTGGTTTGAAAATATAGAAGGAAGAGTTTTGATTGGTTACCATGAGCAATATGTGTGTAGAATTAGAGGTTTTCTGTGCCATTAAGGTTTGCAGTGCCTGGAGAACATACCTTTTGCTCTGCTAAAGAAATATTGGTGTGTGTATCTGACACTGTTCTGAATCTCCTAAAGCATTTGTAAAGGTGAGCTACATTTCTAAAGCAGCTGGTGACCATCCCCACCCACTACGCCGGACACACACTCAATGCCGTCTTCTCATCCAGCAAGGACATCGTCTTCAGCCACGCCACCGGACTCCACTGGTCGGACCACAGTTGCGTCCACTTCAGCTTCAGAAGAACCACGATCCACCACCACCAGCAACAGGCCGCACGCAGAAGCTGGAACAAGATCGCAGCCGACCAGCTCGCCGCATCCCTGAGCCAGCACCCACCCACCAGCTCAGCGAACCCCAGCCAGGCCGCCATCAACCTCACGAAGTGGATCAGCAACTGCGCAGACGACCTCGCCCCACTGAAGACCCCTCCCAGCATACCCGGCAGCAAGAAAGCATTCTGGTTCACCGACGAACTCAAGAGCTCTAAGAAGAACTGCCGAGCCCTCGAGAAAGCATGGCGCAAAGACCCGACACCAGACAACATGACCACCCTCAAGCTCGCCACCCGAAAACACCACCAACTGATCCACGCCACCAAGAAAACTGCATTCAAGGCACGACTGGACAACAACGCACACAACAGCAAGGAACTCTTCAACATCGTCAAAGAGCTCTCCAACCCCAACGCCGGAAACAACGACATCACCCCATCTCAAGACCTCTGCAACTCCCTCGCCTCCTACTTCCACAACAAGATCGCAGACATACACAACAGCTTCAGCACACAACCGACGCACCCCACGACCGCACCAACGCCCCCCACCACCGCCCTCTACGCCTGGACCCCGATCACCACCGAAGACACCATCCGTACGATGAACTCCATCCACTCAGGATCTCCAACCGACCCCTGCCCTCACCACGTCTTCAACAAAGCCGATGCTGTCATCGCACCCCATCTGCGGGACATCATCAACACCTCCTTTGACACCGCCACCTTCCCGGAGAGCTGGAAGCACGCCGAACTCAGCGCTCTACTGAAGAAACCATCAGCGGACCCCACCGAACTCAAAAACTACCGTCCCATCTCGCTCCTCCCGTTTCCAGCCAAAGTCATCGAGAAGACCGTCAACAAGCAGCTGGCCGCCTTTCTCGAGACGAACGGTTCCCTTCCCCTCTCGCAGTCTGGCTTCCGGGCCAACCACAGCACCGAGACCGCCCTCATCACAGCCACGGACGACATCCGAGCCCTGCTGGACAACGGGGAAACAGCGGCTCTCATCCTCCTGGACCTCTCCGTGGCGTTCGACACTGTCTGCCACCGCACCCTAGTGCAGCGCCTCAGCAATGTTGGAATCCAGGGGAAGGCACTAGAATGGATCATCTCCTTCCTCGCCGGAAGGACACAGAGAGTCCGCCTACCCCCGTTCAGATCAGAAGACACCGAATTCATCTGCGGCGTTCCTCAAGGCTCCTCGCTCAGCCCCACCCTCTTCAATGTCTACATGAGCCCCCTAGCGGCCATCACACGCCAACGCAACCTCAACATCATATCCTACGCCGACGACACCCAGCTGATCCTCTCCCTCACCAACGACCCCGCCACTGCCAGAACCAACCTACACGAAGGGATGAAAGACGTAGCCGAGTGGATGATGAACAGCCGCCTGAAACTCAACTCAGACAAGACGGAAGTTCTCATCCTGGGCTCCTCGCCCTCCGCCTGGGACGACTCCTGGTGGCCCCCCGCCCTGGGCAGCGCACCCAAACCAACAGACCACGCACGCAACCTGGGCTTCATCCTGGACTCCTCCCTCTCCATGACCAGACAAGTCAACGCCGTCTCCTCGTCTTGCTTCAACATCCTACGCATGCTACGTAAGATCTTCTGGTGGATCCCCACCGAGACCAGGAAGACGGTCACCCAGCCCCTTGTCACCAGCCGACTGGACTACGGCAACGCCCTCTACGCCGGAACCACCGCCAAGCTCCAGAAGAGACTCCAGCGGATCCAGAACGTCTCAGCAAGACTCATCCTCGACATCCCCCGACACAGCCACATCTCCGGACCTGCCCTGGCTCCCGGTCAACAAGAGAATCACCTTCCGTCTCCTCACCCACGTACACAAAGCCCTACACAACCAAGGCCCAAGATACCTCAACAGCCACATCAACTTCTACACTCCCACTCGCCAGCTTCGATCAACCAGCCACGCCCTCGCCGCCGTCCCCCGCATCCGAAGAGCCACCGCAGGAGGAAGGTCCTTCTCCTTCCTGGCCGCCAAGACCTGGAACTCCCTCCCGACCCACCTCCGCCTGACCCAAGACCACCTCGCCTTCAGGAAGCAGCTCAAGACCTGGCTGTTCGACCAGTAGCGGACCCCCCTCCCCCAAGCGCCTTGAGACCCTCCGGGTGAGTAGTGCGCTATATAAATGTTTTTGATTGATTGATTCATTCATTCATTTAGATAGAGAGTTCAGATTAAGAAGCACATTGATTTTCTTTGCTGTTGGTTTGTTTGATGCATGGTTTCTATATTTGTAAAATAGAGGATTTGTATTTTGAGAAATAGTGATATTTCAGTAGTGAAGTTGAATGGTTGTACATAGGACTTGCACTCTGTATCTAAAATGTTATTTTAAAAGTCAATTTTAGGGTAAATCAATGGGTTTTAGTAGTGAAAATGAATGCTTGTAAATAGGACCTGTGTTCTGTTCATAAAATGGTAATTGAAAAACGATTTTAGTGCAAATCAACGGCTTTAACATTTTTAAGAAGGAATAAATAGTGTGTGCATAATTATGTAAAAATATTTGAATCTTTTACAAACATGTTACGTGTTTAACCTCAGATTGGGAAGCAGACTGAGTTTCTTTGCTGTTGTTTTGTTTCATTGTTTGGGTAATGCTTGGTAGGAATGTTTGCAAGAGATAGGAAATGTATTTTGTAAAATAGTGACTTTTCAAGACTGAAATGGAATGATTGTACATAGGACCTGTACTGTGTTTCTAAAATGTTATTGAAAAATCGATTTTGGTGCAAATTAATAGTTTTTACCTTTTTGAAAAAGAATAAAAAGTGTGTGCATGATTAAATAAAATAATTTGAAGCTTTCACAATCATGTCACCTGTGTTACCTCAGATTAGGAAGCACACTGAGAGCTTTATTTATGAAAACAGCGATGCGTCACTTTTAACTGTGCACTCCTTGTGACACCAATGGTGCATTATATTTAATGTATAACGCATCATGTTTCTAGGACTAACAGATAAGTCAGTATTTCTGATGTATCTGTAAGTGCAAAAGTGACGAATTACTGGAGTGTGTCACAAAAATTACGCAACTCTAGCAATGCATCCTTTCACATGGGGAAAGCCCCATGTGAAAGCGTTTGCCTCAGTCTTACGCCTGCTGTGAGGCAGGTGCAAGATTTTGATGTAACAGTGTCCTAAAAGTGATGCAGTGAAATCTCATAGATTTCACTGCATCACTATTACGAGGCTTTTTGCGGGGGAATGCCCCCTCTGTGTACATTACACCTGACAGAGGTATATTGTGGCGCAGAGGTTTAAAAAGTGACGCATCTAACTACATGCGTCACTTTTTAAATATGGAGCAAAAAGGTACATGTTTTATGCCGCTGATGCGTCACAAATAGTGATGCATCAGCAGTGCAAAACTGACGCAGGGCCTCATAAATGAGGTTCATCTTTTTTTGCACACTACTCCAGTTTAGTCCTGTCCACTGCACTCTTGGACACAAGCCTCACCTTTTGTGCTCCCCTGGACAGGCTTTATCTCATCTGCACTCCTGCTTAGGTGTCAGAATCCTATCACATGGGGAAAGCCCCATGTGAAAGCGTTTGCCTCAGTCTTATGCCTGCTGTGAGGTAGGTGCAAGATTTTGATGTAACAGTGTCCTAAAAGTGATGCAGTGAAATCTCATAGATTTCACTGCGTCACTATTACGAGGCTTTTTGCGGAGAAATTACCCCTCTGTCTACATTACACCTGACAGAGGTGTAATGTGGCGCAGAGGTTTAAAAAGTGATGTATCAGTAGCGCAAAACTGACGCAGGGCTTTATAAATGAGACTCATCTTTTTTTTGCAGACTACTCCAGTTTAGTCCTGTCCACTGCACTCTTGGACACAAGCCTCACGTTTTGTGCTCCCCTGGACAGGCTTCATCACATGAGTACTCCTGTTTAGGCCTTATAATTTTTTTTTAGAATAGCATTTGAAAAACAAAGAAAAGGTCATATGTATAAGCTTTTCATTACACTACTAAAATATTTTTGCTGCAAATTAATGAGTTTTACATTTTTGAGAAAGTTTAAATAGTAGGACCTGCACTGTGTTTCTAAAATGTTATTGAAAAATCGATTTTGGGACTAATCAATGAATTCTACATTTCAATGTATAACGCATCATGTTTGTAGGACTTACAGATAAGTCAGTATTTCTGATGAATCTGTAAGTGCAAAAGTGAGGAATTGCTGGAGTGTGTCACAAAAATGACGCAACTCTAGCAATGCATCCTTTCACATGGGGAAAGCCCCATGTGAAAGCGTTTGCCTCAGTCTTACGCCTCCTGTGAGGCAGGTGCAAGATTTTGATGTAACAGTGTCCTAAAAGTGATGCAGTGAAATCTCATAGATTTAACTGCGTCACTATTACGAGGCTTTTTGCGGGGGAATGCCCCCTCTGTGTACATTACACCTGACAGAGGTATATTGTGGCGCAGATGTTTAAAAAGTGACGCATCTACCTACATGCGTCACTTTTTAAATATGGCGCAAAAAGGTACATGTTTTATGCCGCCGATGCGTCACAAAAAGTGACGCATCAGCAGTGTAAAACTGACGCAGGGCCTCATAAATGAGGTTCATCTTTTTTTGCACACTACTCCAGTTTAGTCCTGTCCACTGCACTCTTGGACACAAGCCTCACCTTTTGTGCTCCCCTGGACAGGCTTCATCTCATCTGCACTCCTGCTTAGGTGTCAGAATCCTATCACATGGGGAAAGCCCCATGTGAAAGCGTTTGCCTCAGTATTATGCCTGCTGTGAGGCAGGTGCAAGATTTTGATGTAACAGTGTCCTAAAAGTGACGCAGTGAAATCTCATAGATTTCACTGCGTCACTATTACGAGGCTTTTTGCGGAGAAATGACCTCTCTGTGTACATTACACCTGACAGAGGTATAATGTGGTGCAGAGGTTTAAAAAATGACGCATCTACCTACATGCGTCACTTTTTAAATATGGCGCAACAAGGCACATGTTTTATGTCGCCAATGCGTCACAAAAAGTGATGCATCAGTAGCGCAATACTGACGCAGGGCTTTATAAATGAGGCTCATGTTTTTTTTGCACACTAGTCCAGTTTAGTCTTGTCCACTGCACTCTTGGACATAAGCCTCACGTTTTGTGCTCCCCTGGACAGGCTTCATCACATGAGCACTCCTGCTTAGGCCTCATAATCTTTTTTTTAGAATACAATTTGAAACACAGAGAAAATGTCATATGTATAAGCTTTTCATTACACTACTCAAACATTTTTAGGGCAAATTAATGTCTTTTACATTTTTGAGAAAGAATAAATTGTGTGTGCATGATTACATAAAAACATTTGACCTTTTCACAATCATGTCACCTGTGTTACCTGAGATTAGGAAGTAGATTGTGAAGATGAGGTGAGGCATGTCCAGAGGGACAGAGGAGGTGAGGTCTATGTTCAAGACTGTAGTGGGAGAGAGGCCTTTCCTGGGAAGCATAGGTGGTGAAGCCTGTGTATAAGAGTGCAGTGGACTAGACTTCATGAAGTCTATCTCTTACTGGACTCTTAGACACAGGTCTCATCTTCTTTGTACCTGTGGACAGAGCTGTCTTCCACTACACTCTTCAATACAGGCCTCACCTCTTCTGCACCCCTGGAGAATCCTCACCTGATCTGTAACCCTGAATAAACCGTTTGCTTTTTGTCATTGCTTTGTTGTTTGGTAATAGTGGTCTATAATGTGCTATTTTTTTCTTTAACACAGATTGAAATCAAGATTTCAAGAGTAAGGCAAGATGCCCTCAAGGGAAAGGAGAAGAAAACAAGATAACCGCCAAAAAACAAAAACAGCAACGGAATTACAGCACTCTTCCACAACAAATACTTCAAAAAACAGGAACAAAGATCCTGGTAAGACAACTATGTCTTTTTTACGGAACATATGTACATCCCAAAAAAATGTTGGACAGCATGTATAAAAAGAGAATGAGAGAGTAAATTTGAAATGGAAGGAGCGGCCCTCAAAAAATCTTACTACTGGAGCAGGAGAGAATAATATGTATCAGAATAGAAGGCAGAATCAGTTTAGAGACATTCGTAAACGAATGTTTCGCAATAGGGTGGTTTTAAATTTGTTAAAAAACATTAGGAAAGGCAAACAGAGAGCTGCTTTTTATAAGAAAAAGAACAATGTAGAGAAGATTGTTGATCAGGCTTTTGAAGTTAAGAAAAAATTATTTATTTTAATAATCAATAGAATTAGGACACTTAACAAGACAATTGATGTTTTTAAATCAAACAGTAGATGGAAAAGAGTAATTAATCGGACTAATTTTTGTAAAGTTTTTTCAGGAGAATGGATGCACAGTTCAAGTTGTGAGCCATTTTTTAATGAGGAGAGTTACTTACAGGAGAATGATTTAGTGCATGCAGTTGACACCAGTGGTCGAGCGTATGAGGTGAAGGACGGTTGTCCGATTGAAAAAGAGAAACTTGTGCCTAGAGAACCAGAAGAGGTGTTAACTGATGAAGTTTTAGGGAGATGTACTAAGTGTCCAGTGTACACTTGGAAGTGTAGTCATATTTGTAGTGTGCGACAGGAATCAATTGATTTGTTTTGTAATTTCTTACGTACATATAGTAAAAAAAGTCTGAAGCAGAAAATAAAGTTGTTGCAAGATTTATATCCTTGCAGAGTGAGAGAAAAGACAGGTTTGCAAGGCCATTCACTGGCTTGTCTTTCTAGAAAAGTCTGTCGAAGTGGTTTTCATCATTTTAGGATGTTAGCAGTGCATCATACCAAAATGAGGAAATTAGTGAGAATGTTGTATTATGCAAAAAGTCCAGCACTTAAGCTTAAACAATTAAACAGTGCTCTTTTGCGTGGAACTGAATTAAATGTGAAGAAGATTTGTGAAGAAATTGAGATTTCTTATTTTGGTGAAAAAGAGGACAGTGTAGAAATTGACACAGAAATTCAAGGTATTGTGGAAGATAATGTACAGATTTCAAGTATAGAAAAGTTTGACCAGGAAGTTACCAGGTTTAAGGTGAAATCAAGTGAAAGGCCGAATTTTACTTGTGTGTGTTGTCGACGAACTCATTATAAGCATCACACTAGATTAGTTGATTTATACGTAAAAAGTGAAAAGATAAATAATTATGAGTGGAAGGATTTTGCTACTTATTTGTGGGTGGAGAATTGTTTTGATTTGAGTTCTGATCAGCGTATTTGTAAATATTGTTATGATAAATTAAATCAAAACAGAATGCCTGCTAGAGCTGTTCATAATAATCTGGAGTTGATAGACATTCCTCCTGAATTGATGGATTTAAATACATATGAGTCTATTTTGATAAAATGTGTCCATCCTTTTCAGGCTATTGTTCGCATGGAGCCTAAGATAGGGAAATTGCCTCCTTCAGATTTACAGAGAGGATTAAAGGGAAGAGTTGTTTATTTGCCTCTAGATTTCAAGAAAAATATTGATACCATTGGTGTAGAGAAAGTGGAAGAGGAACCTCTGGTTATTCTAGTTAATGGGGTTCCGACAAAGAGTAAGAAAATCTGGCAAGATTTAGTGGATGTTAGGAAAGTCAAAAAGGCAACGTTGTATTTAGTCAAAAACAATGAGTACTACAAACATGTGTGTGTTGAGGCAGAATAAACAGCTGCAGATGAAGACAGTGATTGTTCAGCTGGCCAAATTGAAAAAGTTGATGTATCAAGAAGTGAAGAAATATATGAACATTATACTGTTCATCCTTTGCATTCCAAAGAAGTGATGGGGAATGCAATTGACTTGTTTCAAATGAAAGCAGCAAAAGGAAGTCCCATTAGTGTATGGGAAGAAAGTTTGGAAGCTCGTTGTTTTCCACATTTATTTCCAACAGGTCAAGGTGGACGATATGACGATCGACCACTACAAATTCCTGCATCTGAATACCGAACTTTAAGATTGTATGCTGAAGATCCAAGGTTCCGTCAATGCATTCCATATTTGTTTCATCTACTGTATGAAAGTGACTTGTCTGGGCTTTCTTATGCAGTAAACCATATACTGAAAAGTGGAGCACATTTGCAAAATGTTTCGGCGAGGGACTTTATGGAGAAAGTGAATTTGCAAGATAATATTTTGGAATCCCATTTAATCAATCTCATGGCTTGTCAGCGTGGTACAAACGAGTATTGGTTCCGTCGTCATGGGGAATTGAAATGTATGCTATTAAACTTAGGAACTCCTACATGGTTCCTCACTCTTAGCTGTGCCGAGTATGCATGGGACGACTTACTTCAATTTCTATGAGAGGCAAATGCAAATATTCAAAATATAGAATTCAAAACTGCTGGAGAACTGTGTTCTTTGGATCCAGTGAATGTATGCAGATATTTCAATCATAGATTTGAAGCTATGATGTCTTTTATTACCAACAAAAAAAATCCTCCCCTTGGACAGGTTTTGGATTTCTTTTGGAGAAAGGAGTATCAAGCGAGAGGTGCTCCTCATATACATATGTTGTTGTGGATTAAAGATTGTAGTGTAGTTCCTATTATCCCAATAGGCTCTGCGCATTGGAATAATACCTTCAATAGTATAGGCCTAGACCAGACGTTAACTAGGTCTACTACTGTCGATATTAGACTTAAAGTTTTGGGTTTTGCCAGCAAGCTCAGAGTTCACTAGAAACTTTCTCGAATAGGCAAGGAGGAGTTGAACCTCCCTGGATAGACAAGAAGGGATTTAGTTTCTGACAACCATAGAACATGAAAACTTTGCTCTCCCCTAATCAAGAGTGTATCTCTAGAGTCGTGTGAAAACAAAAGACGACTTATTTTACTCAGTCAGTACGTGCATTCTTAGTCTCACCAGATTGTAGAGAAAAGGAAGAGACGGGCGTGTTCAATAAAAGATGTTATTTATTGATCAGTCTCTTTTCTCATACAAGAGAAATGGATCGATATTATTGCAATACTTATGGTTAAGTAAAGTGCATACAATAAAAGCAGAAGTATAAAATAATACTGTAAAAACATTGATATGGTTTCTAAGCCATATGAAGGTTTAAAATGAATAAAACGAATACATACACATTTACATTTGACTAATCGTACTCAACTGGTGTTTCTAACTACGCCTACCCCGTGTACCTGACCTAAGCCTAATACGTGGGCGGGAATAGAAAGTTACAGTTTAAGTTAAGTTTGTTTTGCCAAGTGACTGACTAAAGAATTCTCTGCAAGGGGTTATTCAGTTCTGTACCTGGACTCTAGGATGAATGAGGGATGGTATCTCTTGTCTCTGGTCTCGATATCCCAGGCTGCCTGCGAGGGCTACCCGGAAGCGCCGGAGCTGGATTTCTCGGCAGGAGAAAAGACAGCTTCTCGTTCTCAGCGCGTCAGGAAGGCGGGGCTGCGCCAGCGGGGTCTGCTCTGCTCTGGGCTTCGGCAAGTCTGGCTGCTCCGATCTCGTCACCACCGCGTGTGTTTGCATAGGGCAATATCGGTAATATTTATACCTTTAAGGTGCCGAGATTGACGTAAGGATGGACATAGATACGTCAATAAGGATGTCATACGACCTGGTCGTTAGCACATTCTTTTGCTGAAGTTCTCGGTGAAATCAAAACAATGGCCGCAGGGTGTTTCCCAGGTCTGTCATAGGTTTGATTTGTTTTGAGAACTCCGTATGCCTTATCAGGGGCTGGAGGAATATCGCTTGTCTAATTAGATGGCAAGCGTTATGACCTAATCAGATAACACATTCCTGTGCCGTAGTGTGGCTTTATCAGATAACGGTTCCTGCATCATGGGGGTTTTCTGCCTCATGGGATGGCTGCTAGTTAACTTGTTAACCAGCATAGAGTCAGGAATAGGGGGATCGATACAGAACCTATAGGAATACATCACACCCACTCCACGCTAACTATGGACATATTTACGAATCTATGCATAGTAAAACATACTGTAGAGTATCGTGTATACCTTACCACCTCAAAATACATAAATGCATTTTGAAATTATCAAATATACGGAAAAAACAGTCACATGTAATATATGCACTCAAGCTGTAGAATAATGCTAAAGTAATCACGCATATCTATACATTATCACTAATTTGTATATGAGAATTTACACATGAAATGGCTCTTAATACAGAAAAAAGTTTCGAGACCATTCCATCACAGAATAAAATAATTATGAACATACCAGCGGGCAGCTAATGTCTATAAAGTATCTAAAAATAGAAATTTTAGTTCTCTAAGAATAGTTCTTACCTTAAGCAGAAAATAAGTGTCCCGAAAAATTCGTAAAAATATTTTGGGGCTGCTGAAAAAAAATTGCTGTCCGTGAACTGGAGGGAAAATTGTTCATGGTAGTTTGCTATTCTAGTTGAAGGCCAAATTCAGGGAACGCCGTGTACGAGCTTTCTCAAAAGTTTCTATTTCTGCTCTGGTGAGAACATCATATCATTTAGACTCTCGAAAAAGTTGTCAACAGCTTCCTGGGAGAGTTCCACTAACTCGGAAAAAGATGTAAGCATGCATTCGTGCGCATGATTGTTTCCATTGACGTTTTGATTAGTATTGCTGACAGAAGGTCGTACCTGATCAATGCTGCTTTCATCTCGAACTTCACTACCCCTTAATCGTAGTGGTGAAGCTTCCACGAATGCCGTCATCAGGATTGGTAGCCGTTGAGAGCAGCACAAAGCATGAGCCTTTATTGGACTCAACAATGTTTCTGCATCCATTGGCGCATCTGATTGTAGAGTCAGACATGTGTCTAACACGCATTCTTCTCCGCATAGCAAGCACCTTAATACAGGTAAAACACATCGATGCCACATTGGTCGAAATGAAAGAAACCAAGTCATGTTCAGGTCTCTAAGCCGGGATAGTCCCAGGATTTTTGATATCCGGTCCCGGTATCCAATGGCTAGGATTGTTTCTTCCCTTGTCGCAGGTGTTTTGTCTGTGACATGGTTTGCCATAACGAAATATAAGGACTAAGAATAGGATTCCTGCAATTAGTCCTAAAATGAGGGGAAGTCCGCCAAAAAATGGACGAAATCTGGAAAAATACCCAGTATGGCTTTGAATGGTGTTAATGCCATCGAAAATACTGTCTTAAATACTTTTGAGACTCCACTGGTATCAGAAATATTTAAGATTTCATTCAGGATTTCTGCGAAATGTATGGGGGAATTAGTTGATAATAAGGAGTGAATCTCTGCAGTCGTCCTTGCGACTAGGAGATCATACGTTTCTTTTGATGACGTGAGTCTGGTCGGCGTCTGAAGAAGCACTGTTTTCATTCTGCTTAAAGTATCTATTCAAATAGAAGTAATTTTCAAGTTGGGCCATGCCCTTGCCTCCCTGTCTGGAAGGGAGCTGGGGAACAATAAGCGTCCACAGCACTTGACCTTCGCAGTCGTAGTTACGAGATAAGGAGTCCCGGGCATAAGACTACAGCATCTGCGATCTACAATTAGAATGTAACTCCCATTATAGAGTCTTTGAAAGAATGGTTCTATCTCTGTTGCAGGTGCGCCTAGCTGGTGACATGAAAGGTTATTTGAGTTCCCTTCACAGGCTCCATGCAAACTAATTCCATTACACAGAAGTGTACCGCTCAGTGACATTGCACAATTATTGCCACTAAGAAACACTTTCTGTCCTTTATTACTGACACATGCATGTGAATAGGGCAAGTTCCATGTTGTTTTAATGTACCCCTTTCCCAATTTTTCGTACATGCCAGCCTGTATATATTTTTGGCAGTATTGAAACCTGAAGGTTGATATTGGAATATTAATTATCCCATGTATTATCCATTCACTGACAGGTCGTTCTGACATTGTCACTGGTAATCTCTCGAGTTTCTCAATGCTCAGGATTGTATAATCAGCACCCTTTTGTGCCATACTGATTTGTTTATCAGTAAGGTTAAAGATATTGAATAGTGACGTTGTGTTGATTAAACGCCAAGGCACATAGCCTGAACGCAGATTTTGTAACGTCCAGCCAAGCTGTACAATAGAACGCAATTGAGACTGACCGTGTTGTAACAACAGCAAGTCTTGCGATATTATGTCGATTGCTGAAGACACAATGCTGTCCAGAGAAAAAATTCTGGAGGACAGAGTCATTAACCCATTGTCCACTACAGAGAGTGATTTTTCCAAATTAATACGGTCAATTTCCCGTATTCTTTCTGCTGTCTCAATTTGAGTCACCTTCCAGGCCTCGTTGTATGCTGCATATACAGAGGCTGCTATGAAACGTTTCTGACGCTGTTTGCGCAGTCCCATAACGAAATCACGCAAGTCAGCACCATCAGTAAGTAAAGTTAGGTGTTGCTTAATTTCTGCCAGTGTGGAAGTTTGTAGCCACTGAAGGCATAATTTGCCTACACTGTAGGTGGTTATTATTCCTGGGTGTTGTCTTTGGGAATATCTAGGGTCTGGCCTGGTCATTTTGAACCCCTGTGTTTTGTTCAGGAATCTGTTTTGACAGTTATTAGTATCTTTGGGCCAGATCAACCACTGTTTCCAATCAGGATGTGTTCTGTTTTGGTTTAATACATAATTTACGTCTATCTCTTCATCTGTGGAGCTATTGCTGTTCATTGTTGGTTTTGGAATAGACGGTTTATTTAAGTCTTTGATTTTGGCTAAGCCAAGACAGGTAGTTTGTTGAACAGTGTCATTTAAAAATATAATTTGTTCTGGGATCATGCAGGCTCTAAACAAAGATTCTATACCCTGCACTTGCCAGTCTTTTGTACCCCAAACACTTTTTACTTCAACATTTTTGTCCCAATAATCAAAACCAAAAGTATTCATTTGTTCAAAGAATGAGTCCGAATATATCAATTTCGTGTTTGTTATCATGGTCTTTGTCCCTGTCTTATTTGACAATTTGAAATAAAATGTTTCGGCATTACTTGTGTTAAAACCTGAAAAGTATGAATATTTGTCATAAACGGTTCTTGAGCTTCCTTTTGGAGGGGTTGCACAATGTTCCCATTGATTATAATTGAAAACATTTCTAGGTTGTGCAGATCTATGTAGAAAATGGTTACCATAGTGGTTATAACAGTACATACTATCATAATTTGTCGAACCCTGCAAATAATCATGTTTGGTAAATTCAGCAGACATCACTAAGTCAGACATCATATTATTTATACTTTCAAAGTCCCAATCATCAGCAAATGAGCTTGGTTTCACAAAGTCACTCAACGAGATCTTAATTTGGTGTGGATATTTCAGGATTTCAACCGGACCATACATTTCGTAGTCAGTTTTGTCCCATGCTACCCCACCCGGTATAGGATTGGCTGTGAAGTTGACTGAAGAAAGTTCTCTTTTCTCGACGTGTGAAGATGTGTGTGGTTTGAGGATCAAGTTGATTTTCTGACTTGCTGTGTCCATTTTAGCATATTTTTCCTCAATGAAGCGTCCCAAAGTTAGTACCATGATGAGCCAAAGTATGAGGATAAATGCACCAAAACCCACCCAAAATTCAATCCATGGAGAAATCAGATATGTTTCTTTCAGTTGCTTCAAAAGTACTTTAACTTTTTCTTTAAAGGTTTTTGTTGATGGCTGTGTTTTTGATTCAGTGAAGCCTTCAGAGGAATCATCGAAGTTTATGAAGTAGCCGGATGCAGTTCTGTCAATTGTTCCAATTGCTTCAGGATTACTGTTTCTTGCATAGTCGTTTGTTACTTCATTATAGATTGGTGTGTCTCTGCTAAATGTTTTTATTTGGGTTTTCAGAGGTCTAAGTTCCATTGCATTGTTGCATAGTCCTTGTTGTAGTTCTGTAGGCGTTTCGAATGTGATTAGCCTTTTAGATTGAACCTCTGTGTTAGTAGCAAATCTTGGTGTTCTACTACTTCTCGGGAGTCCACTTGGCCTACTATTTGTTATCGGCCACATGTTGTGGTTTTACCAGGTCGATGGATACAACTCGGTTCTCCTTTTTACCAGCAAGCGGCGGTAGTACAACTGATCTTGTCCCGTTGACAGACAAGACAGGAACTGCTTTTCTGTAAGAAGGCCCAAATTCCTTCTTTACCGCGATCTTTTCTCTGACTAGATCCCCGACCTTTGGAATCCAGACAGGTCTTGCTGGGACAGGTGGTGGTTCTTCAGTGGTTGTTGGCTGCTGTTTCAACTTTATGTTGCTCAGGTCTTTTCTTGTTTCGTTTAAGTCCTGCAAAATAGCCAAACGATCTTTGATATCAAAGCTTTTTTCCTTCACCACTGAAGTCTGACTGTCGAGATCTAAGACTAACATCCTAGTTCCAAACAATAATTCGTAAGGACTGAATCCTTTCAGAGAATTTCTTGGCAAGTTATTTAGACTACGTTGGACACTTATTAGATGTTTGACCCACCCAGCTCCCGAACCTAATATCCTTTCTGTTATAGATAGCTTTATGCCTTGGTTTTTTCTTTACACCATCCCGTATCCCTCAGGAAGGAAGTGAGAAGAGTCCCGCTGTGCTATGCTCATTTGGCCATGTTTCCCCTCAGGCTGGAGGGCCAGATTGAAAACAATGGTCAAACGTAGCATGCTCTTAGCGTATATGCCATTTAGACTCGCAAATCTTTGTATATCAGTCCAGACGTCAGCCGAGTGCTGGTGATCTACATTATAAGTGGAAACTAGCCTGTATATGTTAATCGGACGCTTTGCTTTTTACTGTTGATCTTTTCTGGAGTGAAACGACACGGTATTACACCGTTTCTCTCACCACTGCGATTTCTGTTACAGTTTGGGCAGTTCTTTACGAAAATGGTATGATGCAGGCTCATGCCTGGCCACCAGTACCTTGATTGTAATTCTTCCAGAGAATCTTTTAGTTTGAGGTGTCTGAGACCCTCGCCCATATGTGCGTCTGCTATTAACAAGTCTCTCCTGTCCATGTTTGGAATCACTCTATCACCCACTCCAGGGATTCGAGCAAAAGGGACGGAGTTTGCATCGATTATGTATGTATAATTGAGTGGATAGTTGATCGGTAGCGCTGAGCAGTCGCCTTTTGATGACGTTTTTACCGCCAGCACTGTTTCACCGTCAATATACTTCACTGTACGCTTTTTTCGAGCTACGGAAGCCGATTTAGTTGCTACCGCTGTGGCTGTCTCAGCCAATGAATTCCCTGCAACGTGAACGCCATCACGCTGATGACTCAGTGAGTGTGTCACGTGAGTCTTTGGTAGTTCTTTTTGTAAAAGAGCTATTTGTTCCCAAAGCAGTTTTTGCTTTATTGTTGCACCTGTGTCATCTTTGTAACCGTTTTGAATCCATGTCTGCAAATCGTTGTTATATGATTTGACGCAGTAATATGAATCGAACACTATAAGTGTCGGGAATTCGCGATCCGCATTATCTAGCGCCATTTTCAATGCTATTATTTCAGTCTGTTGTTCTGAATTAATTTCTACTGAGTGTGTTTTTGTTAATAGAGGTCTTAGTTTACCTCCGCGCCACACTTCTTTTGTAATCTCACATGTGGGGTTGTATGCTTGTTCTCCCCAAACGGAGGGTTGAGCATGTCCGTCTGTATAGATTACACAAGCGTATTGTCGTAAGGGCAGAATCTCGATAGGCAGAGGGAATGTTCTTTCATATTCTAGATTTTTCAATTCCTTTAGTTCTGGATCAAAGTAGTAGTATACTTTGTCCGTTGTAATTGAATTCACCCATTTTATCCATTCCGGATTCAATGTTGTTGTTGGTAAATTACACGGTATTGTTAATGCCTCAAAGGCTGATTCTGCTGTTCTGACTGTGATGTGTCTACCGTCCGCTTGATCTTTTTCTCTAGCTATTGCGGTTTGAACTGCATGAACAATGTTTTCTTTAATGCTGAATTTCTTTTCAGCTTCTGTGTACAAGTGTGATTTGAATGCAATTGGTACCTTTTCTCCCTCATTAGAGGTCAGGTATGTGAATCCGCATCTCCCTGGGATGACTCGAATCACAAGATTGCGTGTGTTATCACGTGTTTCTAATTTTGTTTTAATTAACATGTCTGTTTGTAAGGATCTCAAAATTTCTTTGTGTATTTGAGTCCAATTGGTTCTTTTAAAATCTGGTTTTATTAGATCATAAAGGGGTTTGACCCTTTCTGCGTAATTTGCAATGTATGTTCTTCCGAAATTTAGGAAGCCTAGAATTGACTGTAAGTTTTTTAGTGTTCTAGTTGCTTGGAGTACGGCACATTTCTCTAGGAAATTGTCAGCCAGGCTTTTGCCTTCACTTGATAATTCATATCCTAAGAACAGGACTGTTAGATGGGCAATTCTGGATTTTTTAAAGTTGAATTTGTAACCCTCTGCTGCGAACCCAAGTATTATGGTGTTCACTCTCTTCAAGTGAGTATCCAAGTCATCATCTGTTAAGTATATGTCGTCGACATAAGATAATGCTTCGTCATCATATGTTTGTAGTAATTCTGTTACTCTCGCTGAGAATACCCCATGGCTATTCTTGTACCCCTGGGCTAACCGACAGAATTGTTTTTGAGTGCCATTTATTGAGAATGCAGACAAATATCTGCTCTCTGGTGCTATGTTTTGACAAAAGAATCCATTAGAGATGTCTAATGTTGTTTTGTATTTTTTGCGCACTATGTTATTCATTAGTGCAGCACTGTGTGAGTTTTGCACTGCAAAAGTTTTGCAACATGAGTTAAGGTGTCGGTAATCCAAAACTAGACGATATGAATTGTCTGGTTTGGAGACCGGAAACAAAGGGTTGTTCATTTGTGAGGTGCAAGTTTCAATCACCCCCTGGTATTCTAGTTGATCTAGGATTTCTTTTACCTGTTTTTTAGCTTCTTGCTTAATTGGGTACTGTCTTTGTGCAGTAGGTTGTGATTTTAACTGGATATTGTGAGGAGGAGAGTCCTCATCCCATCCTACATGATTTTTATATAAAGCAGGAGCTTGAGCTACTGCCCACTTTCTGGCAAGTGTGTATTTTTTATGAATTGGGATATGATTTGAGAAGGCAGGCATAATTATTTCTTCGCCATGAGGGCACTCCCTGACAAACTCTGGTGGCCAGTCTTTTTCAGCTAGAAGGATGTCATAGCCCTTGGAGAGATTATCCCAAAATAGTCCCCTTATTTTTCTAGTCTTATCCCCTTCTATACGTAAAGTTATTTCATATATTTTGTGAGGTTTGCTAACTCTGGTGTCTGCAGTTTCCACTTGAAGATATTCATTCGTGTCCACTGTCTCCAGAAGATTCATAAGGACTTTGCGAGCTATGCTCACTTCTGCTGCGCTGTCTAGCATTGTCTGAGCCCATTCTCCGTTTTTCAGTTGTGTCCTCAGTATTCTCGGCATTGTTAACTACCTTGATACTGGCTACCTTCTTTTTTGGAAATTGTAGTTTCTTTTTTAGATGAGCAGGTTCCTTGTCTTTGGACTTGGCGTGCTCTTCTCTTTGTTCTGATCGTCCTCTTCTTTTCGATTTCTGCGAGGAAGTCTGAAAAGATTGAGAGGGACGTGTATCAATGTCTTGATATCTATCAGGCTTCTTTATATTATCCCTATTTCTAAGGTTATATCTTTTCCCAGAGGGGTCACTTTGGGGTGACCTGTGTCTCTGGTTCGGAGATTTTTCTCTCCGCCTAGGAGACCTTCCTCTGGACTGGAATTTCTTTTCTTTAGGATTGGATTGTTTGTTTCCATCCCAGCTCTTTTTTTGTGATGTTGAATTATTATTAAAAAATATTTTTTCAGGACTTTCAATCAGTTGTGGTTTTACTGGTATTCCACCTAAACTATCTCTACCTAGTTCCTCATAGGATTTTTCTATAATTCTGGCAATTTCAGCTGGTTGGTCTGCTATATCTGTCTCCTTTAACCTCTGGCGGATCGCCACGTTTGCTGCTTCTCCCTTTATGTTGGCTAATAATATAGCCGAGACCTGCTTGAAGTCTTTTAGTAATTTCATACCAAGAGTTAAAGCGGGTTCTGGACCGGATTCGTCTTGAATTTGTTTTAGCACATCTGGTATTACCGAAATGGATGGAACACCGTGCGTTTTTGTGTAGATGGAAGCAAAGACTGTACCCCAAGTGTCACAGTCCTCCACGTGTGGTGCGATTCCCATTGGAAGACAGATAGTCAGAATCCTGTGTTTTTCTAACGGGGTGGTGTCTGGAAACACCGCCTCTATTTGGGTGATTTTTTGTGCTAACCAGAATGGTATTTGTTCCCGTTTAGCTGGTACTTTACCTAGGCAGGATTGTATGTTCTGTGGTGTAATTTTATTTGTGTTCCCCTGGTGAGGGGTCAGCTGTGGAATTTTAATTGCTGGTTGAATTGTTGAAGTCCGCATCACATATTGGACTAATTGTCTGTGTAATTTTATTAATTGTTTTAGCTGTGTTAAAAGCTCTGGTGCAGGCATTCTTTCGATGTCTGGATGTGGTGTGTATCCGGCTAGGACCGGCCACGTTGCTCCTGGTCTACCTAAGGGACCGAGCCTGGTGATGTGATTATTATGTTTTAGGGCGCCATTAAATAAGAGCAGATGCTCTTGAAATTTAAGTGGTACTTGCACCTCCTCCAAAGGAGTGTACTCATTAGGAGGGTCCTCTGTTTTGTAATAGTGGAAGTACTTTGTTACAGCATTTGCTGCTGGAAAATGTATCCATGAATAATATACCTCTGTCTGCCGATATTCGTGTGCCTCAATCACGAATATGACTGTGCCACCTCTAGGTGTCAGTCCATTTTCTATAAGTTTTAAAGTTATAGATTTCCTCTTGATGACCGGGATGAGTATTATATCCGGGTCTGTGTCTTGCAGTGCATTATCAGCTGCTGCGAGTTCAGTTGCTATCCTAACTGTCTCCCTTTCTTCATCACTGTCTCCCATTTTACCGACAGGAAGGTTATTTAGTTTGTTTGCAGATCAGGTTTCTTATGGAAACAAAGATTAGATGCACAATATTTTGGAACAGTGTATCCTTCAACGTTGACTAAACCAAGGACCATACATAGGAGTTTCCTCCTGCGAGGTCTGGCGGATATTACCTTTTACCCACTCCAGACGTCTTTGGAGTATTATGGGAAAAAAGGGGTCTGAGTGAAAAAGCACGACTGAGTTACTCTAAATGTCTTACGTTAGTTTTATCGCCCTTCCAAACGCGTTGGGCGCCATGTAGTGTAGTTCCTATTATCCCAATAGGCTCTGCGCATTGGAATAATACCTTCAATAGTATAGGCCTAGACCAGACGTTAACTAGGTCTACTACTGTCGATATTAGACTTAAAGTTTTGGGTTTTGCCAGCTAGCTCAGAGGTCACTAGAAACTTTCTCGAATAGGCAAGGAGGAGTTGAACCTCCCTGGATAGACAAGAAGGGATTTAGTTTCTGACAACCATAGAACATGACAACTTTGCTCTCCCCTAATCAAGAGTGTATCTCTAGAGTCGTGTGAAAACAAAAGACGACTTATTTTACTCAGTCAGTACGTGCATTCTTAGTCTCACCAGATTGTAGAGAAAAGGAAGAGACGGGCGTGTTCAATAAAAGATGTTATTTATTGATCAGTCTCTTTTCTCATACAAGAGAAATGGATCGATATTATTGCAATACTTATGGTTAAGTAAAGTGCATACAATAAAAGCAGAAGTATAAAATAATACTGTAAAAACATTGATATGGTTTCTAAGCCATATGAAGGTTTAAAATGAATAAAACGAATACATACACATTTACATTTGACTAATCGTACTCAACTGGTGTTTCTAACTACGCCTACCCCGTGTACCTGACCTAAGCCTAATACGTGGGCGGGAATAGAAAGTTACAGTTTAAGTTAAGTTTGTTTTGCCAAGTGACTGACTAAAGAATTCTCTGCAAGGGGTTATTCAGTTCTGTACCTGGACTCTAGGATGAATGAGGGATGGTATCTCTCGTCTCTGGTCTCGATATCCCAGGCTGCCTGCGAGGGCTACCCGGAAGCGCCGGAGCTGGATTTCTCGGCAGGAGAAAAGACAGCTTCTCGTTCTCAGCGCGTCAGGAAGGCGGGGTTGCGCCAGCGGGGTCTGCTCTGCTCTGGGCTTCGGCAAGTCTGGCTGCTCCGATCTCGTCACCACCGCGTGTGTTTGCATAGGGCAATATCGGTAATATTTATACCTTTAAGGTGCCGAGATTGACGTAAGGATGGACATAGATACGTCAATAAGGATGTCATACGACCTGGTCGTTAGCACATTCTTTTGCTGAAGTTCTCGGTGAAATCAAAACAATGGCCGCAGGGGGGTTCCCAGGTCTGTCATAGGTTTGATTTGTTTTGAGAACTCCGTATGCCTTATCAGGGGCTGGAGGAATATCGCTTGTCTAATTAGATGGCAAGCGTTATGACCTAATCAGATAACACGTTCCTGTGCCGTAGTGTGGCTTTATCAGATAACGGTTCCTGCATCATGGGGGTTTTCTGCCTCATGGGATGGCTGCTAGTTAACTTGTTAACCAGAATAGGGTCAGGAATAGGGGGATCGATACAGAACCTATAGGAATACATCACAAGATGCACCCAAATTTGGAACAGATTCGGATGAGACAGTGATGAGCTTCATTGAAGAATATTCAACATGTGCTGTTCCGAAAACTACCGAACAAAACAGTTTAAGGCAACAAGTTTTACGCTTTCAATCCCATCGTTGTGAAAAGTACTGTCGTCGAAAATTCAGGAACAAGGACAAGTTCTACACAAAATGTCGTTTTGGCTTTCCACGACCAGTGATTTCTAAAGGAAGAGTAAATAATTTGATGTCTTCTCTGCGACATACTGTGACTAGGAAGTCACCAAAAAATACATACAATTTAAAAAGAAACGAAGACTCCAAGTACATCAACGACTACAACCCAGTGATTTTGTCCATGTGGAATGCTAACATGGATATTCAATTCGTTGCTGACAACGCTATTGCTGTGGCTCGATATGTGACGTCTTAGATCACAAAAAAAGAAAAGACAGAACTGAAGGAAATGTGGGAGGACATTTCACATGAAAAGAGTCTAAGCAAGAAATTATATAGTTACAGTCTGAAGATGTTGTCGCATCGAGAAATTGGAGCATATGGATGTTCTGATCGATTGTCATCAGCAAGTCTCTATGCCAAATCTAGAACCATCATTTGGATAAGTCTAGGTCTTGCTGCAACACGAAACCGAGTTTTGAAATCTGTACATGACATAGAGTATTTGGCAGAGAAAGAACCAGAAAGCACAGATATTTTGTAGACAAACATGTTGGATACATACTATCCAAACAGAAGTCCAAACCTTGAGAACGCTTGTCTCTATGAAGTTCTGCAAAGATATATTTATAAGAGAAACATCAGAGAAGATATCAATAATGGAATATATGCTGTCATTGGATGTGAAGGATGTTTAGTGAAACAGAAAAAAGGTCATTTGATTAATCATCGAAAATTGAGTTGTGAAAATCCAGATAAAAGAGAATTTTACTATTTGGCTCTTTTGCAACTCTTTAAACCATGGCGTGAAGAAGAGGAACTACTTGGAGATTTTCTCTGTTATGAAGACTCTTTTAATGCAACCAAGGATACCATAGAATGTCCTGTTTTTCCAAATTATCTGCAAATGTTGAATGAAGAAATAGAGCAAGAAGCAGCAATTGCTGCAGAGATTGCGAGAGACAGTTCTCAAGGCAGTCAGAGTTCTGCTTCATTAAGTCAGGATCCACTAGGAGGACCAATTATCCAAAATGAAGCTGCCACTGCCATGGATGAGGTGGAAAGAGCTATGGAGCAAGCTCAAGAGGATATAATTAATTTAGAAGATTTGGTGAAACAATTAAACCTTGAGCAGAAACAGATATATGACGAAGTCACAGAACAGGTTGAACATGGATTCAGTCATGAGAAGAAAGAGTGCTCATGTACATCATTTAAGCCTGTCCGACTGTACGTGAGTGGAGAAGCGGGAACTGGAAAACGTTTTCTGATTAAAGCAATTGCAACTTATCTGCAGAAAAGGACTGAATCATCGCTGTCTTGTGTTATTACCGCTCCAACTGGGCTGGCAGCACATAATATTAAAGGGATTACTTTACATAGTTTACTGATGCTGCCAGTAGAGCATGATAACAAATTGCAATACCACAAGCTATCTGGAGATGCGTGCTGTGAAGTTTCGAGAATCGTGAAGAAAATGAAACTTCTTATCATTGATGAAGTAAGCATGGTCTCAAATGTAATGCTTGCTTTTGTGCATTTGAGAATGCAAGAAATTCTTAGAACAGACTATGATGTCTTATTTGGAGGAAAACACATTATTGTTTTTGGAGATCTACTGCAGTTGACTCCAGTAAAAGGTCAACCAGTGTTTAAAATGGTCACGCATGAAGATACCAGGAAGTGCCTAGGAAGCATTGGAAACGTTAATATATGGTTAAATTTCAATTATGCAGAACTACTCCAAAATATGCGGCAGGCAAAGGATGAAGATTATAAAAATATTCTACAAGATGTAAGAATCGGAAAAATAAGTCAGCATGGGAAAGAAGCTTTACATGGACGATTAATTTCTAATTTGTACCCAAATGAAAACATTCTTCCAGAGAATATTTTTAAGAAAATTAACGAGAAGAAATCTGCCATATGTTTGATGCCTACTCTGAAAGAATGTTCCATGTTCAACAACAAAATGTTGAAGTTAGAAAATGAAGATATAGTGAAACTGGAAGCTATAGATAAAATAGAGCATATGGGAGCAACAATTATTTTGTCAGAAAATTTGAAATCAAAATTGGATTCATTAGAGAAGACTATATCTAAAACTGCTGGTTTTGAAAAGACTCTGAATGTGTGTTTAAATTGCCGTATCATTTTGAGAAGGAATTTAAATGTTGAAAGAGGTCTGGTAAATGGAGCAATGGGTCATGTTGTTGGTTTTGTGAATTACAAAAATAGAGCTGGAATTGAAATTTTAAAAATTAAATTTGATGGCATTGATGAAATAGAACAAATTTGTCGTTGTTCAGCTAGATTTTTGCTTGTGCAAGACTTATATGTTCGCCGAAAACAGTTTCCTGTTTGTTTGGCATATGCAGTGACAATTCATAAATCTCAAGGTTTAAGTGTAGATAGTGCTTTGGTGAACATTGGAAGTTCTGTGTTTAAAGAGGGTATGGCATATGTGGCATTATCACGAGTCAGAACTTTAGCAGGATTGTACTTGATTGAGTGTGATGAAACAAAGATTTCTGCTGATCTAGATTGTGTTAAAGAATACAATAGATTAAGAAGAGAGTATGCTCCACATTTGCCTCAATATCCTCTGTTTGAAAAACATGTGGTAGGCCGAAAAAGAAGAAATTAGATTAATTGCAGTGAGGTACTAGCAAAAAAGCAAAAAGTAGATAAAAGTGTAATTGTAAAGAGAAAGAAAAAGGATTCTGTTGAAGATGTTGTTGGATTTCAGTTTGAAAACAGTTCTGGTGTCAACTGTTATGCTAATGTAGTAGTTAATGTTGTTTTTTTTCTTCAGAATTTAAAAAACAGATTGTTGACAATCGGGATCAAACATTGTGCTGTTTATTGAATTCTGTGTTAGAGAAATGTAGCAGTGATAGAGCAAAAATAGAAAGTGTTTCAGAAATTAGAAATCTTCTAGACATATGTTCTGGTCAAAATCAATTTTCACAGATAATTCAGCAGGATTGTCAGGAATTTTGAATGTATATGTTTGATGTATTGCAAGATGAAGGAGTAGATATAAAAACTCTTTTTAACCTTTCTTATCAATGGCAACATGACTGTGATAACTGTACTTCATCAAGTACAACTAGAATAGACACTGAAAGATGTATATATTTGACTTTACCAGACTGCAAATCAGTGTCTTTCAATAATCTAGTTAAAGCAGCTGATCACAATATGGTGTGTACCCAATGTAAGTCTGCATTGCTGTCCACATTATTTCTACAAAGTTACGGTCACTATGTCATTTTAATGTTCCAACGATGTCGACCTGATGGAACGAAATTGACAACTTCTATTAAAAATGTTGTGGCTTCTCAGTTATCCATTTCAGGAAGAACATTTGGAACTGTAGCTAATATTTATCATGATGGTCCTTCAACAACATCAGGGCATTACACATGCTATTTAAAAAGTTGCAAATGTTGGACCCTTTGTAACGATACTCATTTGACTTTTAAACAACGTTTGCCTTTTGACTTAAAAAATTCATATCTAGTGTTTTTAGAACCAAAATTTAAGTAAAGGTAATTGGCGTATGAAGACGGGAGCAGTTAATAAAGGTTAGTTTGCTATTTAAAATCAGTAATTTCAGAGTTTCTTTAAATTATTTTGAAAATATGCTCATACATCTAACATTATTTGGCCTTGAGGAAATGTTAAGGAATGAGCAAAGAGTCATGAGAGAAAAAAAATAATGAAAATATTTCAGATGTTCTTGGAGCTTTTCTTCTAGAAAGTCGATGAAATGGAATTTTTAGTAAACAGCAGGGTACTTTCCAACGAGAAGCGGACCATCATGATATACTATTTGGTCTACAGGAAAAGTAAGTAAATCAAAGATTAGTGTATATTTGTTATTTGTAACCTTGGATGTTTTTTTTAAAAACACAATCTTTGTGATTGTGTTTTTTTTTCCCCGCTGTAATATGATGAGTAGTTTGAACTCACTTTTTTAAGTGAAATTCAATATATTCTGAGAACAGCAAAAATAAACTATGTAACATGTTGTACAAGTTAATCTATATTTTTTATTCTGTAATTTAAATTATATTCTCATTGTTTCACACTCACTTTTCTTTTTCCACTCTCTTTAAGCTCTTTTTACTCACTTATAATGTCTTTCTTTCACTCTCTTTGAACCCCGTTCTTTTTCTCCTCTTCTTTCACAACCCCTCATTCTCATTTCAACTGTCTGCATCCCTTCTCTCCCTTGCATAATTTTTCAGCTTTCAGTCTCTCTACTTTACTTCCCTTTTCTGTATTTTCTTACTTTGCTTCTTTACTAATTCCTCTTTACTCACTCAGCAGTATTGTTGCACTTTATCACTATAAATCACCCACTCTCCCTCGCTTATCTTTGTTTGCTCTTTTCTTTTGACGTCTTCTCCCTATTTTTCGTTCACTACCTCTATGTCCTCAGTGCCTCACTCTCCTTGTGTTACGTTCAATTGTGTTTATCTACCTTCCATCATTTCTTTTACAACAACTTCACTGCTCCTCTGTCATCGTTTTTCATCCTATTTCTTTTACTCCATTAGTATCCCTCATTTCCTTTCTTTCAATGTTCTTCTCTTTACTTTCATCACCAAATTAGTTTCTCTCTTTCCACTGTTTTAGTCGTTTTCTCTTCTGTTTTCTTTTTTTGCTCCCGTACTCGTTTCCTTTGCTCACTTATTGTACTCCACCTCACTCAGTATTTCTCTTAGTGTGTCTCTTTACTAACTTCCTCACTGCATTTCCCTCAATCATTGTATATTATTCTCTCTCTCTTCATCCCTTCACTCTATGACTGATCTTCACTTACTCTTAGTTATCTTCTATTCCTCATTTTCTTCTAAATGCATTCTTAATTAGACTCTTTTCCATCTCTGTCATTATCTTTTTACTTACTACTGTTTCCTGACTTAGTTTTGCTAACTCACATTCTTTTAGTATCTTTCTTACCTTCAGTTAATTTCTCTGTTCTTCTCTTCCTCTCTGTCAGTGAATCTATATGCCTTACTCTTAGTAATTTGCTCTCCTTCTATTTCTTTTTTTCTTTTTTATCCTTCTACCTTACTTTATTTCCCTTTTTGTGTCCTTCACTCTTACTTTATTTCTAAATACACTGTTATGATTTTTGACCTCTTCATTTGTATCTTTTAATTTAAAATACATATTTTACTGATTATAACTTATTTTTTCTTCTCTCTTTCACAGATACAAAGTGTAGTAAAAAAATGTAATTAAAGTTACACTTATTATATGGTAAGCATGACTAAAAAAATGTATTTTGTCATCACCCTTTGCTTTAAGCTCACTAACATTTTCTCAACCAACCTCACTCCTGTGTCTTTACTCTGCTTCCCTCACTTATTCTTATTGTAAATGTTTACTCCCCTTTCCCTATTTCCCCTCTCATATTCAACTTCTTTCAATCCCTATTCTTTACTTCACTTACCCTCTGGTCCCTTCCTTTGCTTCTAAACTCATTCTCTTTTTTTTAATTATTCACCTTACTCCTACACATACAACTCATCCCCCTCCCAACACATACACACACCTCTAACATACACCCCACACACACACCACACATACCTCATACACACAAAAAATCCTCCCACACACACTCCTCAAACACACACACATTCCATACACACACATACATCGAACACATATACACCCCACACTCATACACTCCTCACACATATTTCACACACCCTCACCTCCACCCACACCGAAACACCCCACACAGCCACAGACACACCTTACACACCCACACCCCGACCTACACCCACTGACTCCCTATAAGTCACACACACTGCATTACTTATCTTTCTTTGCTGTTTCACTCAAACCCATTCAGGTACTGTTTCCTTTACTCTCTTTGTCCTTTCTCTTTGTCACTCCCCATGCCTTATCCTAATTCAATTTTTCCCCCTCTTTCACCCCTCTTTACTTATACTAACTGGTATTTTCTCACCCTCCCTCACCGTTCTTCATTTATCCTCGTTCCGCCACTACCTTTCATTCTCCATTTTTACTGTCCTTTCTTTTTCTTTTAACAGCCACTCACATTCTCCCACTATCTCTACTTTAGTGTTCTTCCTCTCTCTTCCTTTCTTTCGCTCCTTTAGTCATATTACTTTTCTCACTTTCATCCAATTACACCTTCTCTATTTTTTACTATGTAATAAACAATCCCTCTGTGTTCATCCTGTAGCTCTTTTTCTCTTAACATAACTCTCTTTGTGTTCTTCCCTCATGGTAACTGCTTCATTAAATTTTTTTTTTCTTTTTTTGGGGGGCGCGCCCCGGTACCCGTACCCTAAGGGAAAAAAAATTGACAGAGATTCTTTAAAAATATAGGTTTAATTTTATAAATGAAAGGTAGTTCTAAAAAGAACTGTTTTTTTTCTTCTTTTTGTTGTTTTATATTTTTTTTAATGTTTTTTGAACATTTTGTACTTTTTTTGGCTTTTCAAAACAGTTTTATATTTTTTTGTATTTTTTATGGGGAGAAACAAAGAAAAAGGGAATTGAAAATGGCTCAACTGGAGCAAAAAACAAAAAACGAAAAAAATTACTTTTTTTGGGGGCAAATGTGATTGTCACCAGCAAGGATGACGAGCTTTACGCTCTTTTCACCATAGGCGATGAGCTTGCCACATTCAGTACATGTGATTCTAAAATTAGCAAATCGTGGCTGAATACCTGGGCTTTACTCATTTGGAAACCAAAAGTGTTCTGCACCAATAGAAAGTGTGATTTTCAGGTCACAAGACCCAGGCTTTACTTTACTCATTTGGAAACCAAAACTGTTCTGCACCAATAGAATGTGTTATTTTCAGGTCACATGACCCGACGCGCTTACGCTACGCGCCCGTAGTCGCGCTCCGGGGCGCGCCCGCGGGTGCGTAGCATAAGCGCGGCAGGACGTTCCGCGATCGTATGCGATCGCGTGCTTTCGGTTGCGATTACGCTGTGCGTCATATGACGCATCACGCATCTACGCGATACGTCACGATGTTGTTTTGGTTTGCGGGATTAGCACTCCTGGGACGCTCCCCGGTACGCGCCCCAGGGCGCGCCGTAATATTGCGCTTATTCGTGCGTTCACCGGTACGCGCCCCGGGAGCGCCCCGGGTTAAAAATAAAAATAAAAATGTAACATATTTATACAATCTAAAATTCGTTTTAACATTTTTCACTTTCTATACCTTTAAAGATTTGCTATTAAAAAAACATTGAAATTCACTGAAAAAACCATAGGTTTCACACCAGTTATAGTTAGGAATTAGCATTAAAAAAAACCTATGAAATTCACTGAAAAAACCATAGGTTTCACACCAGTTATAGTTAGGAATTAGCATTTAAAAAACCTATTAAATTCACTGAAAAAACCATAGGTTTCACACCAGTTATAGTTAGCTGAAAGTTTTACTCGCATAAAACCATTGAAATTCCCACGTTATAGTTAGTTGGACTCACTATAACTTGCGCGTGCAATGCACTGCTGATGACGTCACATATTACATCACTCATGACATGGTCAGTGACATCACTCATGACATCACTGATGACACCATCCTTGTGACAGAGTGACAGACCTCCTTTCACTGTAATGTAACCCTTGAAACACATATTGAAAAATAGAAACTAAAATTTTCAAAAAAAGAGATACCCATACCAGTTACAACAACCAATTCAGTAATTCCACCATCTATATACACATCCACTCATTCACCAACAGTTCTATGTAGTCACTCATACATATACTCACTCATCATATATAGTGATACACCTATATATCCTGTTACACAACGACAGTGATCCAAAAGTTCCTCAAACACATACTCACACATGCAAATTAACTATTGAACATCCATTTATTTGCATATACAGCTATACACACACTACCACTTTACTTCTATACTCACTTATATACATCAATATTTACATACACTAGATTAAAACATATGTAGTTACTGATAAAGAAACTAGTGAGACACTCATTCACTCAGTAACACACACATATACACAGTCATCCACCCATACAGTCCTGCACATATGCTGTCTTCAAAACACATACAAAGAGAGAGTCAGTCATTCATGCATCTATGTGCTAAGTAATACCTCCACCAAACCATACAAACACTCATACTGATACTAAGAAAAACATCTAATAACCTATATATATACACATGTACCTACTCACCAAGCCATGCAGCCACTTATACACAAAGTGAAACACTAATACATATATTTAAATATTTAAACATTACTCTCTAATAGATGTATTCACTAAGATACACTTAATAAACCAGTTAACCAATAATTTTTTTTTTAAACATCCATGTAACCACTTATTTAAACATTTATTCTTCGATCAACTTTTACATATATAACACATATTTATTTTTCAGAAAGACACACATTCACTGGATGGTGTCATGAGTGATGTCATGAGTGATGTCACTGACCATGTCATGAGTGATGTAATATGTGACGTCATCAGCAGTGCATTGCACGCGCAAATTATAGTGAGTCCAACTAACTATAACGTGGGAATTTCAATGGTTTTATGCGAGTAAAACTTTCAGCTAACTATAACTGGTGTGAAATCTATGTTTTTTTCAGTGAAAAAAATAAAATATATATATATATATATATATATATATATATATTACCTACTGGCGGTCGCCAGTAGGTAGTTATAGTTAGGACCTAGTTTCCATAGGAAATCCTCAACATTCTATTGGGAGTAACTTTGGCGCCGGTTGATGAATCTTCGCAAATTTCTCAAAAAAGATGGCCCGTTCCACTCCGCTCCTTGCCTGAAAATTTCAAGTGGGGGCTGAGAAAAAAGGGGGGGTCCCAAAACGTGTTTTCCCCATGTTATTTTCCATAGGACGATTAGACACGGCTACAGCCCGAACGGCTGAACGGAATTGCAAGAAATTCGGCAAAATTGTAGAGTTTGATTCGTAGATCACGCTTTTGCTCAAATGGTGTAAATCCCTCCAGTAGTTCCTGAGAAAATCAAAAGTAAAAAAATATATATCTAGGCCTGCTCAAGGGGTCCCACAAGGACCCCCAAGGCCCCCCCAAATTTTTTTTTAATAAAAATCGTGGGGTACGAGTACCGAACGAGTACCTTTCCGAGCACGAGCTGCATGCTCATTGGCTTTCAACACTCCAAACCAGGAAGTGTTGGCAGCCATCTTGTGCTCGGTAGACCAAGGCACAAGAAAGCTGAAAAACAAACGTGTAGAACGCAAAAAGGGGGCAGGGTAGAAACACCCTGACACCCTAGGCCTGCTCAGGTGGTCCCACACGGACCCCCAAGGCCCCAAATTTACTTTTTTTAAACCCGGTCTGCTGTTTTTCAAGTTATCCCCTGGGGGGGGACCAAATCCTGGGGGCATAGTGAAAAAGAAGTGTGGGGGGGCCAACCCCCCCCACACTGCCCTGGGGACCGCCACCCCCGGGGCAAAGCAACGCAGCCCCCTGGCGCATACTAGAGGTTCCAAGGGGAATTGTTTCCCCCTCTGCAAACGCGCCAGGGGGCTGCATTGCAGAGAGGTGTAAAAAGGGGCGTGGCCTCATTACACCTCTCTGCAATGCAGTCCCCTGGCGCATACTGGAGGTTCCTGGTGGGTTAATTGGCCCCCATGGACCCCCAGTATGCAAGGGGAAATAGTTCCCCCTCTGCAAACGCAACCGGGGGCTGCGTTTCAGAGAGGTGTAAAAAGGGGCGTGGCCTCATTACACCTCTCTGCAACGTAGCCTCCTGGCGTATACTGGAGGTTCCCGATGGGCTAGTTGGCCCCCAGGGACCCCCAGTATGTAAGGGGACTTAACCCTCCAACTTAGAACACTCTACAGGGCGCGTTAGCACAGTGGTGAAGGTAGGGGGCGGGACTTGAGGTGATGTGAGTGCAAACATGCCCTGAGGCGCATTTTAAGTTGGGGAATTAATTCCTGTTCAATCCAGAGGTCCCCTAGGGGGCACCTAGTCCAACAGGTATCTCCAGTAAGCACCACGGAGCTGTGTTGCAGAGTGTTATAAAAAGGGGGCGTGCCCTTTGAACACCTCTCTGCAACACAGCTGCCTGGCGCATTCTGGAGGTACCTGGTGGGCTAGTTGGCTCACAGGGGGCCTCAGGATTGAAGAGGAATTAATTCCCCAATCTAGCTCACTACTATTCCTGAAAAGTAAATTTAACTGTACTTACCAGTAACTTGAATTTCCTTCCATAGAATATCATTGCCTGCTATATAAAATATATATAAATTACAAAAATATTAAATTAAAAAATATATTACAATTTAAATATTTTTAAAAGCATTTTTTTCAATTTATATTAAAAATATGTAATGTAATTTAAATAATAAAATATCTAAAAATAAATAGTTTAAAATAATGTAGTAAATCGGTATAAAAATATAACAATTAATACATTTAATAATTATCATTTACAAAACCTTTGAAATTCACTGAAAAAAACATAACTTTCACACACGTTATAGTTAGAAATTAGCATTTAAAAAACCTTGCAAATTCACTGAAAAAACCATAGGTTTCACACACGTTATAGTTAGGAATTAGCATTTAAAAAACCTTGCAAATTCATTGAAAAAACCATAGGTTTCACACATGTTATAGTTAGCTGGACATTTCACTCATACAAAACCTTTGAAATTCCCCCGTTATAGTTAGTTCAGCTAACTATAACTCATGCGCCCGTAATGCACTGCTGATGACGTCACATATTACATCACTCATGACATAGTCAGTGACATCACTCATGACATCACTCATGACATCTCAAATGACATCACTGATGACATCATCCTTGTGAAAGAGTGGCAGACCTCCTCTCAGCATAATATAACCTTTGATACACACATTCAAAAATAGAAACTAAAATTTTCAACAAAATGGAGACACCAATACCAGTTACAACAACCTATTCAGTAATTCCGCCATCTATATACACATCCACTCATTCACTAACAGTTCTATATAGTCACTCATACATGTACTAACTCATCATATGTACTCATACACCTATACATCCTGTTACACACCGACAGTCATCCAGAGAGTTACTCACACACATACTCACACATGCAAATAAACGTCAAACAAACAAACAAACATCCATTTATTTGCATATACAGCTATACACACAATACCACACTTACTTCTATGGAAAATTACACATACTTACTCTCTTAAACAGTCACTTATAGAAACACATACTTATTTAAACAGGAACTCTTCCAATCTCTCACTCTCACATATACTCACTTATATATATCAATACTCACATATACTAGATTAAAACATATGTAGTTACTCATAAAGATACTATTGAGACAGTCATTCACTCAGTAACACACCCATACACACACTCATCCACCCATACAGTCCTGCACACATGCTGTCTTCAAAACACATACAAACAGTATCAAGTCATTCATGCATCTATACACTAAGTAATACCCCCCACCAAACCATACAGACACTCATACTGATACTCAAAAACAACTAATAACCCATATACACACTCATGTAGCTACTCACCAACCAATGCAGCCACTTATACACAAAGTGAGACACTGATACATATATTTAAATATTTAAACATTACTCGCTAATATATGTATTCACTAAGATACACTTAATAAGTCAGTTAACCAATCAATTTTACAAAAAAACCCATCTATGTAGACACTTATTTACCCATTTATTCTTCCATCGACCTTTAGATATACATATATAAAAAATATTTATTTTTCAGAAAGACACACATTCACTAGATGATGTCATCAGTGATGTCATCAGGGATGTCATTTGAGATGTCATCAGTGATGTCATGAGTGATGTCACTGACTATGTCATGAGTGATGTAATATGTGACATCATCAGCAGTGCATTGTGGGCGCGCGAGTTATAGTTAGCTGAACTAACTATAACGGGGGAATTTCAAAGGTTTTGTATGAGTGAAATGTCCAGCTAACTATAACATGTCGAGAGAAGCGCCTCGCACCGAAGAAGAAGCGTGTTGTCGCATCTCTGAACAAGGGTGTTGCCACTGCAGTTGTCACATCGAGCGGAAGTGTCTCGCATCGAGGGAGAAGAGTGTCGTCGCATCTCTGAACAAGGGTGATGCCGCTGCAGCTGACGCATCGAGCCGAGACTTCTCGCAACATCGGAGAAGCGTGTCGCATCTGGAAGATCGTGATGTCTATATTTCTTTGCACAGGAACTTTGCCGTATTTCCATCGCTGCAACACTTTTGTTGTGGAAGCGTAATGCATCGTAAGGTACATTGGCTTAAAGTGTCGCATTTTAAGAACTGAACAGAACTAAGCTAAAACTACCATTTTAAGTACAGTATTGTGGATTTTTGTCGTTTGTGGCCTTGTGTTAAATCTATATAAAGAATACTTATTTTTTATATAAAACCTGTGTGGTGTCCATCTGTAGTGTTGTCACTTGATTACTGTATGTGGTCACAAATGCTTTACACACTGCCTTTGAGTTAAGCCTGTCGGCTTGTGCCAAGCTACCAAGGGGATGAGGAGGGGTTATTTTAGGCGTGAACCCCCTTACCCTGACTAGAGGCAAGGGTCCCTATTTGTCACAAGTACCTACCTGTGCCAACTAGAGCCCCCCAAATCTAACAGGAATGATAAGTAATTCCAAAAGTTTCCTGTTTTATTCATTCTTTTTTTTGTTCATTTTTGAAAAAACACCCCAAAAATACAAAATTGTTAAAAAAAATACAAAAGAAAAAAGAAGAAAAAAAGTTCTTATCAGAACTACCTTATCTGCTTAAAGAAAGAACTATAATTGCAAGGTAATGTGTGAAAGTTTGGTTGAATACATGTATACAGCATGATTGACTGAAAGAATGCATTAGTAGTGTATGGTGAATTTATAGGTGAAGATTTATGTGGAAGTACCGCAGCGTGACACTGCAAGCTCTTTAGCTGCACTGCACTATGGCACTTGCAAAGCACAGGAATGTGTCATATGTACATGAATATGTTGCAACTCTGTGCTTCCCTCTGCACTGCTGCACAAACTGCAGCCATGCGGTGACACAGGCACCCTTGCACCATGGTGCAAGGATGTCTGTGTCATGCTGAGATTGCTTTTGTGCAGGAAGGGACACCTTCCAGCACAAAAAAATCAGTAAAGGCATTTTCCTCTTTCAATGTATGCTGTGGAATGCAGCATGCATTGAAAGAGGAAAAAATGAGGAGAAATGAAAACAATTCTCCTCGTTGCGCCTTGCTACACCAACTCTAGGATGGCGCAGTATTGACACACATCTCTAGATTTACAATTTCTCATAAATCTGGAGATGTGTCTTGTTCTATGGGTGTTGCGTGGGAACACCCACAGCAACACCTATCGAACGCCCCTTCAATGCAAAACTCTGGGTGTGGAGGGGTTGTATTTACTGTAGTGTAGTTCCTATATTCCCAATAGGCTCTGCGCATTGGAATAACATAAACTTCAGTTTAGACGTAGGACTGAGGTCATCTAGGTCTCTACTGACTATATTAGACTTAATTAGTTTTTGCCAGCTAGCTCAGAGGTCACTAGAAACTTTCTCGAAAGTTCAGGGAAGAGTTAACCTGCCTGATTTCGACAAGAAGGGATTAGTTTCTGACAACCGCATAAACATGACAACTTTGCTCCCTCAGAGTCGTGTGAAATCAATAGACAGCTATTTCACTTAGTCAATCGTGCATGCTTAATTTCACCAGAGTGCAGAGAAATAGAGAGACGGGCGTTTTCAATAAAAGGTGTTATTTATTGAGAAGGCTTCTTTCTCATGCAAGAGAAATGAATTGCCACAATTGCAATACTTATCATAAAGTAAAGTACGTACAGTAAAAGTAGTATTATGAAATAATACTGTAAAAGCATGGATATGGTTTCTGAGCCATATGATACTTTAAAACGGATAAAATATATACATACATAAAAACATTGACTAACGTACTCAACTGGTGCTTCTAAGATATGCCTACCCCGGTGTACCTGACCTAAGCCTAATACGTGGGAAGGAGTAAGTAAGTTGCAGCTTAAGTTAAGTTGGTTTTTGCCAAGGTTTCTGAATCAAGAATTCTCTCAAGGGTTTAATCAGCTCCGTACCTTGGTTCTAGAATGAAGGAGGTCTTGTATCTCTCTCTCAGGACTCGATCTCCCAGCAACCCGCAAGGGTGACTTGAAACACTGGAGCTGGAATTTCTCGGCAGGAGAAAAGACAGCGTCTCTCTCAGTGCGTCAAAAGGGAGGGTCGGCTTCCTTTGGCTGTCGCATCAGCGGGGCTTCGGGCAAATAGATAGCCGCTCTGCTCCAAACCACCGTGTGTTTGCTTAAGGCAACGTTGGTATATTTATACCTGGAAGGTGCCGGGTTTGATGTAAGGTTGGACATACGACATCACTAAGAACTAACAGCTCTTTCTGGACTCCAGGAGTTCTTGTGCAAATCAAAACAAAAGCAGGGGGAATTCCCGGGTTGCTGGAGGCTTGGTTTGTTTAAAGAACGCGTTTTACTTTCTAGGAGTCTATGGGGGTAGCCTTGCCGTATTTGGACTGCATGGGCTATTACTAAATATGGATATGATTCTTATGCCTTTATAAGGATATTATTTGTTATAACCATATAAGGGCATAAATTGGGAATATCGAATTAGGGTTCTAGATAGAAACACAACATCCACTCCACGTATTAATGTCCATCATCACTAAAACTAAGCAATAGTAAACATATAACGATGTATGTGTGTTTTCCAACCCTCCCCAAAATACATAAATTGCATTTGAAATGGTGTATGGTATACACACGAAAATGAGTATTGGTACTGTACGTTTTTCAAGCAGTGGTATCATTCAGTTAAATGCATATATATATCAGCTGAATGTATTGCGAAAATTACATTTATGAAATGGCTCTTAATACACAAGAGAAGGTCGAGACCATTTCATCACATATTTATACAATACTCTACATGTGCTAGAAGCTGAGGTAAAATATTGTCTCTAAAAATAGAAGCTCTGTTCTCTAAGAATAGTTCTACTTTAAGCAGAGTTTCATGTGCCAGAAAAAAGGTAAATATTTTGGAAGTGGAAAAAATAATTTCGTTTTCAGGGGAAAAAATAGTTCCAAATGTTTTCAGTAGTTTTGTTTATCAAAAACTGAAGGCCAAATTCAGAGTTCAGGGAACGCTGTGTGCTCGCTGTTTCAAAAGGTATTCTCGTTGTTAGGAGAGAACATCATATCAGACAGGCTGGCGAAAAATTTGCCTACAACAGTAGGTGAAAGTGTAACCAGGTTTGAAAAAGCTGAGATAGTGCAAATGTGAGAATGAGAATCATTGCCATCATCGATTTCTGGATCAGCAATGCTCACAGAAGGTTGTAACTGTGTGGTGCTGCTTTCCTCTCGTACTCCACCGCCACCTAATCGTAGTGGTGAAGTTTCAACGAATGCCGTCATCAGAATAGGAAGCCGCTGGGGACAACACTTTGCATGAGTCGTTACCGGACCTAGCAAAGTATCGATATCCATTGGTACTGCTGATGGTAGTGTAAGACAGATATCCAACACGCATTCTTCTCCGCATAGCAGACATCGAAGCACAGGTAAGATGCAATCTTGCCAGATTGGTCTGAATGAAAGAAACCAAGTAGTATTCAGATCTCTTAGCCGGGCTAATCCGAGGACTTTAGTGATTCGATCTGGGTAGCGTATTGCTAGGATCGTTTCTTCCATCGTTGCTGGAGTTTTGTCTGTGGCTTGGCTTGCCATATCGGAGCAGAAGGATCAAAAATAAAATTCCTGCTATGAGTCCCAAAAGAAGAGGCAGGCTGCCGAATAACGAATGCACAAAATTCGGGAAAATGCCCAGAACTGTTTCAAAGGGTGCTAACAGTCCCGAAAAAATTGTCTTAAATACATGTGCGATGCCACTGGTATCAGACATGTTTAAAATTTGGCTCAACATTTCTACGAAATGCACGGGGCAATTTGTTGATAATAGGGAATGTATCTCTGCCGCTCTCCTTGCAACTTGCAGATCATACGTCTCTTTGGACGAGGTTAAAGGCACAGTTGTCTGTGAAAGAATAGACTTCATTCTGCTTAAAGTATCAATTCGAATAGAAGAGATATTCGAAGAAGGCCATATTGCCGCCTCCATGTCTGGATTGCTGTGTGGATACAATACTTGCATACAGCAAGTGACCATGGAAGTAACGCTCACAAGATAGGCTTTTCCTGGCACCATGCCACAACAGCTGTGGTCATTTATTAGAACATAACTGCCGTTGGAAAGCTGTCTGAAAAATGGCTCCATCTGTGTTGCAGGAGTGCCATGCAGGTGACATGAAATGTTATTAGAAGACCCTTCGCAGACTCCATGCAAGTTAATACCTTGACACAGAAGAGTACCGCTTAGTGATTTTTTACAATTGTTACCACTAAGGAATACTTCTTTTTCCCTTCACTATAACATTTGTGTGTATAAGGTAAATTCCATGTTGACTTGATGTATCCTTTACCCAACCTTTCATACAGGCCTGCTGGTATATATTTTTGGCAATACTTAAAGTGGAAAGTTTTTATCGGAATTGTAATTGTTCCGTGTATTATCCATTCAATGACAGGTCTCTCTGACATTGTCAATGGTAATCTCTCAAGTTTTTCAATGCTCAGAATCGTATAGTCTGCTCCTTTTTGTGCCAAACTGATTTGTTTATCAGTAAGGTTAAAGATAGAGAATAATGACGTTATGTTGATTAGACGCCATGGCACGTAGCCTGAACGCAGGTTTTGCAACGTCCAGCCTAGCTGTACAATAGAACGCAATTGGGACTGACCATGTTGTAACATTAGCAAGTCCTGCTCTATTATATCAATAGCAGATGATACAATGCTGTCCAGTGAATAAATTCTGGAGGACAGAGTCATTAACCCATTGTCCACTACAGAAAGTGATTTTTCCAAATAAATAAAATCAATTTCTCGTATTTTTTCTGCTGTTTCAATTTGTGTTTCTTTCCAACGTTCATTGTAAGCTGCATATATACCGGCCGCTATGAAATGTTTTTGACGGATGTATGACGTTACAACGCATACTTTTACCACGCATACCTTTACAACGCGGTTTTTACCACGCATACCATTACAACGCATAGCGCTTAGAGGTGCTGGACAGTGGTAAGTATAATTTTCTATTCCAACTCCAGTCCCCGTGGACACTAGGGAAGGTGTTGGATAGAAAATTAAACTTATTCCCTACCCTACAGCGCCCCCCAGTGCAATGCGTTGTAATGGTTTGCGTGGTAAGGCCTGCGTTGTAATGGTAGTGCGTTGTAAAAATTTCGTTGTAAATGTTGCATACCGTTTTTGACGCTATTTGCGAGGTCACAGTATGAAATCTCGCAAGTCAGCACCGTCTTTAAGTAAAGTCAAGTGTTGCTTAATTTCAGCCAGTCTGGATTTCTGTAGCCACTCAAGGCATAGTTTCCCTACACTGTATGTTGTAATTATCCCTTGATGTTGTCTCTGGGAGTATCTTGGGTCTGGCCTGGTCTGTTTGAACCCCTGGGTTTTGTGGAGGAATCTATCTTGACAGTTCTTTGTGTCAGTGGGCCATATCAACCATTTTTTCCAATCAGGATTTGTTCTGTTTTGGTGTAAAATATGGGATACGTCTATCTCCACATCTGTAGTGCTATTACTATCAGTTATGGGCTTCGGAATAGACGGTTTGTTTAAGTCTTTTATCTTAGCTAGGCCAAGACAAGTAGTTTGTTGAATGGTGTCATTCAGGAATATTATCTGTTCTGGGATCATGCAGGCCCTAAATAATGCTTCTAGACCTTGTACCTGCCAGTCTTTTGAACCCCCAGATGGTTTTTGTTTCAATGTTGTTTTTCCAAAATTCAAAACCAAATGTAAACATTTTGTCATAAAATTTTTCAGAATAAATCAATTTAGTATTTGTCAACATTGTTTTCATTCCTGTCTTATTTAACATCTATACTACTATTATAAAGGAAGAACTTTCAGCCTTTGAGGCGGGTAAACTCGGGAACCACAGCGCCAATCCACACACCCGATACACCGTTGGAATCGTCGGGGTGTGTAGATGGTTATAGGCTATATTAATTAAACAAAAAAACGTTATTTAAAAAATTGACAGTAAAAAAAAAGTAGTCCCTCCGAAGTAGCGCCGGCCGCGATGTGCGTGCTCACGTCAGGAGCGCGGGGAGGAGCGGCGTCCAGGAGCGCGACGAGGAGCGGCGGACATGGCATGGGGGAGGAGCGCTGGCGTGAGGAGCAGTGGACAGGCCAGCGGCGGTGCGAGCAGCGGACAGGCTGGAGGAGCGGCGGCTGAGGTAAGGGAGCGGCGGACATGGCGCGGGGGAGGAGCGCTGACGTGAGGAGCAGCGGACAGGCCAGCGGCGGTGTGAGCAGCGGACAGGCGGGAGGAGAGGCGGCTGAGGTAAGTGACCCATGTCGGGGCAGGCGGGGGACGGGCTGGGCGGGGGACGGGCTGGACGGGGGCCCGGGCTGCAGGAGAAAAGAGAATGATCCCGTGTTTTTATGGTGAAACAGCAATCATTAACACACCTCTAGGCCAAAAAGATTAGCTATGATGTAAGCTTTCCCAGCCAATGTACACTCTGTAGAACGGATTGGTCAGCTGTACACCTCTGCAAAGAAGAACAGACATATTTAAAGCAGTATATCAGGAGCGGACAGGTGGGAGGAGTGGCGGCTGAGGTAAGGGGACCCATGTCGGGGGCAGGCGGGGGTCGGGGCAGGTGGGGGATGGGCCGAGCGGGGGCCGTGCTGCTGGACAATGTCGGGCAGGCGGGGGTCGGGGAAGCCTGTTGCTCCCGGACAACGTCGGGATGGGCTGCTAGTGTTAAAATAAAATGTTTCTGGATCACTGTTGTTAAATCCTGAGAAGTATTGGAATTTCTCATAAAATGTTTTCGAGCTGCCTTTTGGAGGAGTTGGACAATGTTCCCATTGGTTATAAGTTAAAACATTTCTAGGTTGAGCAATTTTATGCAAATAGTGATGACCAAAATGATTATAACAATACAACTCTTCATAATTTGATGAACCCTGTAAATAATCATGTTCTGTGAATTTAGCTGACATTACTAAATCTGACATCATATTATTAATATTTTCGAAGTCCCAATCATCAGAGAAAGTACTTGGTGTCACAAAGTCACCTAATGAACCCTTAAACTGGTGTGGATATTTCAAGAGCTCAATCGGCCCATAGATTTCATAATCCGTTTTGTCCCATGCTACCCCACCGGGTATCGGATTGGCTGTGATGTTCACTGATGACAGTTCTCTTTTCTCGATGTGAGAGGATCTTTGAGGCTTTAGGACCAAGTTGATGTTCTGACTTGCTGTGTCCATTGTACTATATTTTCCATAAATAAATCTACCCAAACATAAAACCATGATGAGCCAAAGCAGGAGGAAAAGTACACCTAACACAATCCCAAATTCAATCCATGGTGAAATCAGATATGTTTCTTTTAGTTGGTGAAAAAGTTCAGTCATTTTTTCTTTGAATGTTTTTGTTGCTGGAGTTTCTTCATGCTCGCTTGAATCTTCAGAAAAGTCATCGAAATTGATGAAGTAGCCAGATGCAGTTCTGTCAATTTATTTATTTATTTATTTATTTATAGCATTTATAAAGCGCTTTGTAACCCTACGGGCATCCTGGCGCTGAGTACATATAGCTAAGAACCCTGTAGAAACAGAAGAGGACAGTGGACAAGGTGCTGATCAGTTAGATTTTTTGGGGAGATTTTTTGGGAGATTTTTTTTTGGGGAAGAGCCATGTTTTCACCTTTTTTCGAAAGGGCATCAAATCGTTTGTTTTTCTAATATCAGTAGGGAGGTTGTTCCATAGGTGGGCTGCGGCTACACTGAAGGCTCTTCCCCCACAGGTGGCTTTCTTGATCCTAGGAATGCTAATGAAATTTAAAGATGAAGATCGAAGAGACCGGGTGGGCTCATACCAGTTGAATTTGTCTTGGAGTGGTCGGGGGCCTAGCCCGTGAACTGCCCTGAAGACAATACATAGGGATTTGAAGCAGATCCTCTGATGTATAGGCAGCCAGTGTAGGTCGGCCAAGGCAAGAGTGGTAGAAGATCTTCGCTCACGGGAGAGTGCCAGTTTAGCTGCTGCCGCCTGGATACTTTGAAGTCTGGAAATGAGATAGGCAGGGGATTCCAGCCGAAGGGCATTACAGTAATCCAGGCGGCTGAGGATGGTGCTCCTGACTATGTCAGCTCTAGTCTGTGGGGGCAGGAGAGGTAGCAGCCTTCGCAATCCTCGCAGTAGAGCAAAACAGCTGCTAACCTTCTTGTTGATGTTAGTTTCTAGGCTCAGTTTATTATTAATAGTGACTCCAAGATTCTTTACTGAGTTCACTGGGGTAGGCGAGTCCCCTAACGGCTGAGGCCAGAAGTCTAAAGGTAGACTTTTGGGGATTTTTCCTACTGTGCAGTGCAGTATTTCAGTTTTATCACTTAAATTGCAGTGAATTCTGGTTGAGCCAGAGTGACATTTCCAGCATGCATGTGTGGAAAGTCTCCAGTGAGTTTGCATGGGCTCCATCAAGAGAGATCATCAGCTGAGTGTCATCTGCGTAATTTGTCACGCTGATGCCATGGCTTTTGATAATCCACATCAGGGGCTGCATATAAATGTTAAAAAGTATGGGGCTAATAGCAGACCCCTGTGGGACCCCATGCAGAACTTTAATGAACTCTGATTGATATGGAGGAATAGCTACTGCCTGCCATCTGTCCGTCAGATAGGAGCGGAACCAGTCGAGCGCAATACCTCTGACTCCGATGTTCTTTAATCTTTCTATCAGGATGTTGTGGTTCACCGTATCGAATGCGGCGGACAGGTCAAGCAGAATCAGAATTGCTGATTCTCCCCTGTCCGCCCTCATTCGCAGGTCATCCATGACTGTCAGCAAGGCTGACTCTGTTCCATGAACTGGTCTGAATCCAAACTGCTCTTCTTCCAGAATGTTGTTGGTTTCTAGGAAGAGGGCTAGGGATCTGCTGACCCATCTCTCTATGATCTTTATTGGATATGGTAAAAGGGATATAGGACGGTAGTTCTTTTGGCAGTTTGGGACCAGATTTGTTTTTTTTAATAGCGGGGTGACAACCGCCAGTTTCCAATTTTTTGGTACGGAGCCTGTGCAGAGAGACTGGTTACAGAGCTGATGCAGAGCTGGGTAAATGTCATCCTCAAATTTCTTGGCTATTCTATGGGGAAGAGGGTCTAAAGGGGATCCTGATGACGTATTGAGAGCTATTCTTAGGAATTCCTGTTATGAAGGGACCACAAAGTTTTCCAGAATAGCGTTTGGAGAGGGGTTTCTAACTTATTCCACCTTCTCATCTCTGTTCGCTTGATTGCTGTTTTCCTGCATTGTGGGGATAGACTTACTATTCATTCCCTCTATAATTTTACTAATTTTTTCCTGAAAGAACACTGCTAAGCTATCACAGAGTTCTTGTGAGGGCTTGATTTGGCTATCAGCACAAGCAGGATGGGAAAGCTCTCTAATGAGCCTGAAAGTGTCGCGGGACTTATTGGAGCTTTTGAGGATTAGGTCTGCGAAGTGGCTTGTTTTGGCTGTAATTATTTCCTTCTTATATTGTGCAATAGTGAGCCTCCATCGCGCTTTCTCCTGTTCTGAGTAATTTTTCCTCCAAAGCTTCTCCGCCTTTTTGCAGGTGTGTTTCAGTTCTTTCAGTTTGTCCGTGTACCAGGGCGCAGAGGGTTTTCCCCTTTTCTTGATTGTTTTCATCGGAATGATAACGTCAAGTTTCTTGGTTATCTCGTTACAAAAAGAGAGATAGTTTGTAGTGACATTGTTCTGTGGTTTGAACGAGGTCCCAACCTGGCGGAAGTCAGATTTTCCTTCCTCTTTCCTCTTCATCAGGTTCCTCCAGTCACGACCTATGAATGTTTTGGTCTGTGACCTTGCGGATCCTGTGTGGGTCGGGGTATGGATATTGAATCTGAGGAGGTGATGATCTGACCAACCAACTGGAAGAATGGTATCTAAGGTCAGTAGGTCTTCTGCCGCGAATATTAGATCTAGTGTGTTTCCTAGTATATGTGTGGGAGTATTTATCCACTGTTTCAGCCCTAGATTGTGGCAGGATTGAGTGATATTGTACAGAGCTGTGCGTAGTTGGTCATTGTCCCATATATTAAAGTCACCCAGTATCAGCAGCCTGCTGTGAGAGATTGAAATATTATTTATGACAGTGATCAATTCCTGCTGTTGTGAGGCATTGAAGTGCCCCGGTGTCCTATAGCATATTAGGGCCGTGAGGCAATGTTCAGAGTCATGTTTTATGGAAATCCCGAGGATTTCGACACAGGAAACGGTGTCAACGTCCAAAGTAATGATGTTTAACTCCTCCTTGAAAATGATCCCCAAGCCTCCTCCTCGACCTGTATGTCTGGGTTTATGAATGATCTTATATCCTGCTGGACATGCTGGACCTAGCTCTGATTCTATACCTGCAGCCATCCATGTCTCGGTTAGAAAAAGGATATCTAGGTTATTGGCCTCAATCAGAAGCTGTATTTCGGTGGTATGTTTCGGGAGGGATCGGACATTTAGAAGTCCGTTGATTAGTTTTCCCTTAGTGCTGGGCTTAAGTCCTGCATGGGCTGGTGGGGAATAGGTCTTGGTCTTATCAGAGATTGGATTGGGTTTCAGTAAGGATTTGGGGAGGAGGGGATTAATGTGTGGTAGCCGTCCTCGGCAGGTGGGACATACATTTTCATCCTTATGTATTATGTGGGGGGCTAAGCGTGGGCACTCGGTTTTATCTGCCCGTGGATTTAATAGCATAAGTGTTTCCCTACTGTATCTGAGCACGTCGAGGGGCGATGTTGGACGGATAAGGGGGGGTGCCCTACGCCCGGCCTCGGCGCGGACGAGCGCAGACAAGCTTGCCTTAAGCGCGCCTTCGGCGCGCAATTGTCGCACCCGCTGCGCTCGTCCGCTGCGCTTCCGGTAGGGACACATGCTTTGTAGTAATGGAGGATAGGAGCAAAGGGGGGCATGGCTAAGGTAGTGGGCGTGTCTCTGGCGACCGGCCAATCACGTCGGTGCAGCTGGAAGTCCCTGCCTGCGTCAGCGTTCAATCTGCTGATCAGGGGAAGTGGTGTAGATTCGGCGAATTAAAATCAGGTATTTTTAGCAGTTCAGTGCAATTTTAAAATAAACAATCTGTTCCCTGCTCCCGGCTGTGCCTCAAGAGCTTGAACTATAGAAATTGTTGGACTAGCTTCCGGATTCTCATTAGTCTTTGCATCTTTCTTTGTTTCATTAGCATATTCAGAGGCTACATCGTTGTAGACAGGTGTTTCTTGACGAACTGTTGCAATTTGGGTTTCAAGAGGCACAAGTTCCATGGCTTTGTTACATAGTCCTTTTTTGTTCACTGCAGGTTTATCAAAAGTGATAAGTCTTTCAGTTTGAACCTCTTGGATTGTAGCAAGATTTGGTCTTCTGCTATTTCTTGGGAGTCCACTGGGCCTACTACTTATTATTGGCCACATGATTGTGGTTTTACCAGGTCGATGGATACAACTCTGTTCTCCTTTTTACCAGCAAGCGGCGGTAGTACTACTGATCTTGTTCCGCTGACAGCTAAGACAGGTACTGCTTTTCTGTAAGAAGGCCCAAATTCCTTCTTCAACGCGATCTTCTCTCTGACTAGATCCCTAATCTTTGGAATCCAGACAGGTCTTGCTGGGACAGGTGGTTTCTCTTCAGTGGTTGTTGGCTTTAACTTTATGTTACTTAGACTTCTTCTTGTTTCATTTAAGTCCTGTAAAACAGCCAAACGGTCTTTGATATCAAAGGCTTTTTCTTTCACCACTGAAGTGTGACAATCTAAGTCCTGGATGTGCATTCTAGTACCGAACAATAGTTCGTAGGGAGTGAGACCGTTTAGAGAATTTCTTGGCAGATTGTTTAGACTACGTTGGACACTTGTTAAATGTTTGACCCACCCATCACCCGAACCTAATACCCTCGCCGTTATAGATTGCTTTATGTCACGTTTTTTTCTTTTCCACTTTCCGCATTTCCCTCAGGATGGAAGGGAGAAGAGTACCGCAATGCAATGCCCATGCTGGCCATAGCCTCCTTGTAAGCCCGAGAGCTAAACGCAGGACCCTGGTCAGAATGTAGCATGCCAATTGCGTATATGCCGATAAAGACTCGCAAATCTTTTATAACAGTTCTGGCGTCCGCCGAGCGCTGGAGCCGCATCCAAATGAATCTCGTGCTGGAATCCACTGCGACCATGATATATTTATAGTTGCCATCCCTTTGTAAGGGACCACAGTGGTCCAGGTAAACACATGCTAATGGTTTATCTGAGATTAGAAGGGGCGTCTGTGCTGGTCGTTTCACTGTTGATACTTTCATTGTTTGGCATATTTCACAGTCTAGAACATAGTTCCTAGTTTCTTTTCTCATGCGCGGCCACCAATATCTCTGTTTTAATAACGATATTGTGGCTGAAACACCAGCGTGTGCAGAAGCGAGCCCTTCGTGTGCCGCTAAAGTTAGTCCTAACCTGTGTTCCATGTTTGGAATTGCCCTATCCCCCACTCCAGGGATTTGAGCAAAAGGAACATTATTCGCATCAGTTATGTATGAGTACTTTACTGGAAAGCCTTTTGGGAGTGTTTTTCTATCATCCTTTACTGAAGCACTGACAGCTAGCATTATATCGCTGTCTATTTTTGTTTTTGACCGGGTGATAGCAGCTACGGAAGCCGTTTGCACAGCCGCCTTCGCGGCTTCATCAGCCAATGAATTCCCCGCAACGTGAACCCCATCATGTTGTTGGCTCAGTGTATGTATCACGTGAGTCTTTTGTAGTTCTTTCTGTAAAAGAACTGCTTGTTCCCAAAGCGTTTTATGCTTGATTGTGCCACCTTTTGCATCTTTGAAGCCGTTTTGTACCCAGTTCTGCAAGTATTCATTATAAGACTGAACGCAGTACTATGAATCGCACACTATTAGTGTGGGGAATTCACGATCGGTATTTTCAAGCGCCATCTTAAATGCTAGTAGTTCAGCTTGCTGAGCTGTACAATCTCCTAGAGATTGGGTTTTAGTGACCAGTGGTCTAAATTTTCCTTCGTGCCAACGACCTTTAACAATCACGCACGCAGCACTATATGCTTGTTTACCCCCAACTTCGGGTTGTGCCGATCCCCCCGTATATATTATACAGCCGTAATGTTCCAGAGGTAGGATTTCGGTCGGCAGAGGACATTCATATTCATATTGGAGAAATTCTTGTGTTTTTAAATTATGATCAAATTCGTATACTATGTCTGTTGCAGCAAGAGAATTAACTCATTTTATCCATCTCGGATGTAGTGCTTTAGCATTTGGAATGCTTGCTCTTGTTACTGCTTTTAGGGCAGGTACTGGTGTAACGATTATTATTAGTTTACATTGTGCTAGGGCTCTTTCTTTTGCTACAGCAGTTTGAACCGCAGTTAGAATTTTTTCAATTGAACTGAATTTAATTTCAGCTTGTGTGTACAAATGTGATTTGTAAGCTATTGGTACCGTTTCTCCCTCATTAGAGGTCAGGTACGTGAATCCGCATCTTCCTGGGATGACTCGGATTACAAGGTTGCGTACGTTTTCGCGAGTTTGCAATTTTGTTTTAGTTAACATGTCTGTTTGCACTGATCTTAAAATTTCTCTGTGTTTCTGAGTCCAATTTATTGGTTTGAAATCATCAGGTTTTATTAATTCATAGAGAGGTTTAACCCTCTCTGCATAATTTAGAATGTATGTTCTTCTGAAATTCAGGAAACCTAGTATTGATTGTAAATTCTTCAGCGTTTTTGGTGCTTGGAGTACAGCACACTTCACTAAGAAGTTGTCTGCAAGGCTTTTGCCTTCACTTGATAATTCATATCCTAAAAACAGGACAGTTAGATGGGCAATTCGTGACTTTTTAAAGTTGAATTTGTACCCTTCAGCTTCGAAACCAAGTATTATGGTGCTCACTCTTTTTAAGTGAGTCTCCAGGTCATCATCGGTGAGATAGATGTCATCGACATAAGATAATGCCTCATCACTAACTCTGTTACTCTTGCTGAGAATAATCCTGGGCTATTCTTGAATCCCTGTGGGAGTCGACAGAATTGTTTTTGTGACCCCATTGTTGAGAAAGCGGTCAAATTCCTGCTTTCAGGTGCAATGTTTTGACAAAAGAATCCATTAGAGATATCTAATGTTGTTTTATATTTTTTGCGCACAATGTTATTCATTAGTGCTGCACTGTGTGAGTTTTGTACTGCAAATGTTTTGCAGCAGGAGTTTAAGTGTCTGTAGTCCAACACTAGACTATATGAATCGTCTGGCTTGGAGACAGGAAACAAAGGATTGTTCATTTGTGAGGTGCATGTTGCAATCACCCCCTGGTATTCAAGTTGATCTAAGATCTCCCTGACTTGTTTTTTAGCTTCTTGCTTAACTGGGTACTGCCTTTGTGCCTTGGATTGATTTTTTAACTGTATTTTATGTTGAGGAGAATCCTCATCCCATCCTACATGAATTTTATATAATGCAGGAGCTTGGGCTACTGCCCATTTTCTAGCAAATGTATATTTTTTATGAATTGGAATTTGATTTGAGAAGGCAGGCATAATTATTTCTTCGCCATGTGGGCACTCCCTGACAAACTCTGTTGGCCAGTCTTTTTCAGCTAACAGGATGTCATAGCCTTTCGAAAGGTTATCCCAAAAGAGACCCCTTACTTTCCTAGTCTTGTCCCCCTCTATACACAATGTTATTTCGTATAATTTATGGGGTTTGCTAACTCTGGTGTCTGCAGTTTCCACCTGAATATATTCATTTGTGTCCACTGTCTCCAGAAGATTCATCAGGATCTTGTGAGCTATGGTTACTTCTGCTGCGCTGTCTAGCATTGTCTGGGCCCACTCTCCGTTTTTCAGTTGTGTTCTCAGAATCCTCGGCATGTTTAATTTTAATACTAGCTACCTTTTACTTTGATGAGCAGGTTCCTTGTCTTTGGACTTGACGTGCTCTTCTTTGTGTTCTGACCGTCCTCTTCTTTCCGATTTCTGTGAGGAAGTCTGAAAAGATCGAGAGGGACGTGTTTCAACATCTTGATATCTATCAGGTTTTCTCAAATTATCCCTATTTCTAAGGTTGTATCTTTTCTCAGAGGGCTCCCTCTGAGGAGACTTGTTTCCTCGGTCCGGAGATCTATCTCTCCGCTGAGGAGACCTTCCTCTGGACTGGAATCGTTTTTCTCTGGGAGTGGATTGTTTATTACCCTCCCAACTCTTTTTTGGAGTATTCAGATTCTTTTTAATAAATGTTTTTTCAGGATTTTCAGTTAGTTGGGGTTTTACTGGTTTCCCACCCAAACTATCTCTACCTAGTTCTTCATAGGATTTTTCTATGATTCTGGCAAGTTCAAAAGATTGTTCTGCTATATCTGTTTCTTTCAATTTCTGCAGATATGGGGCCGGTCCCTCTCCCGGTCACTGAACTTAGGAACCTGGGGGTGTGGATGGATCCCGCTCTCAGTTACGAGGGCCACTCGAAGAAAATCGCGGCCTGCTGTTTTGGCATCTTGCGGTCGCTGAGGCCCATTCTTAAGTTCTTCGACCGTGGTACCAGGCAGCTGATAGTCCAGGCCACGGTATTATCTCGCCTGGACTATGCCAGCTCGCTTTTGGTAGGGACCAATGTGGCGGAGACTACCCGCCTCCAACGAGTGCAGAACGCCGCGGCGAGAGACATTGTTGGCCTACCCCGAAGGAGCTCTGTTTCAGGAGTCTTGAGATCTTTGCATTGGCTCCCCATTAAATCACGCATTCAGTTTAAGGTGTTGTGCTGGGCGTTTAAGATCTTGAGGGGAGTGGGTCCGCCAATTCTTGCTGATCTCCTGTCGTGGTATGTTCCTTCCCGCGCTCTGAGATCGGGAAGCCAGGCGCTCGCGGTGGTTCCCCGATACAGGTTGTGTCGGGTTGGTGGTCGCTCTTTTCGGGTGAGGGCGGCTGAACTCTGGAATTCCCTCCCAGTGGACTTGCGGCTACTGGCTGATCTTTTGGCCTTTCGCAAAGCCCTGAAAACTTTTCTTTTTAAATAAATTCTTTTATCGGTGTTGTGTTTCTGCTACCTGTTGCACTTTGCCTGCCATGCGCCAGGACGCCCCTTAGCTGGGGCAGCTGTGCGCAATACAAAAGTGCATAACATAACATAACATAACGTATAGTCAATTGTCAATTCAACTAATTCTCTGTATGCTTTTGTTAATTCTTTTAGTTTAACTAACAGTTCTTCGCTTGACATTTTTTCAATGTCCGGATGTGGTGTGTAGCTGGCTAGAACCGGCCACGTGGCTCCTGGTCTACCTAGTGGACCTAGCCTGGTAATGTGATTTTGATGTTTTAGGGCGCCATTAAACCAGAGCATGTGCTCTTGGTAAGTTAGTGGGATTTCAACGTCCTCGAAAGGAGTGTATTCATCCGGAGGTTCCTCTATTTTGTAATAGTGGAAGTCTTGTGTTACAGCGTTTGCTGCTGGAAAGTGTATCCATGAATAGAATACCTCTGTCTGCCGATATTCATGGGCCTCTACCACAAATATCACGATACCACCTCTTGGTGATAGTCCATTTTCTATACGTTTAAGAGTTATAGTTCTTCTTACATTGACCGGAATGATTATTGCATTCGGGTCATTCTGTTGGAGAGTTGTGTCATCTAACAACAGTTGAGACGCTAAAGCATCTCTTTCTTCGTCACCTTCCGGTATTTTACTGACAGAAAGTTTTTTTGTTGCAGATCAAATTTCAAGGAAACAAAGATTAGGTGCACAATATTTTGGAACATTGTATCCTTCAACGTTGACTAAACCAAAAACTAATACATAGGAATCTCTTCCTACTAAGTTCCGGCGGATATTAACCTTTTACCCACTCCAGACGTCTTTTGGAGTTTTTACGGGAAAAGGGGTCTGTGTGAAAAGCACGACTGAGTTACTCTAGTGTCTTGCGTTAGATTATCGCCTTACCAAACGTTGGGCGCCATGTAGTGTAGTTCCTATATTCCCAATAGGCTCTACGCATTGGAATAACATAAACAGCAGTTTAGACGTAGGACTGAGGTCATCTAGGTCTCTACTGACTATATTAGACTTAATTAGTTTTTGCCAGCTAGCTCAGAGGTCACTAGAAACATTCTCGAATGTTCAGGAAAGAGTTAACCTTCTTGATTTAGCCAAGAAGGGATTAGTTTCTGACAACCGCATAAACATGACAACTTTGCTCCCTCAGAATAAAGAGTATATCTCTAGAGTCGTGTGAAAACAATAGACAGCTATTTCACTCAGTCAATCGTGCATGCTTAATTTCACCAGAGTGCAGAGAAATAGAGAGACGAGTGTTTTCAATAAAAGGTGTTATTTATTGAGCAGTCTTCTTTCTCATGCAAGAGAAATGAATTGCCACAATTGTTACTTATCATAAAGTAAAGTACGTACAGTAAAAGTAGTATTATGAAATAATACTGTAAAAGCATGGATATGGTTTCTGAGCCATATGATACTTTAAAACGGATAAAATATATACATACATAAAAACATTGACTAACGTACTCAACTGGTGCTTTTAAGATACGCCTACCCCGGTGTACCTGACCTAAGCCTAATACGTGGGAAGGAGTAAGTAAGTTGCAGTTTAAGTTAAGTTGGTTTTTGCCAAGGAATCTCAATCAAGAATTCTCTCAAGGGTTTAATCAGCTCCGTACCTTGGTTCTAGAATGAAGGAGGTCTTGTATCTCTCTCTCAGGACTCGATCTCCCAGCAACCCGCAAGGGTGACTGGAAACACCGGAGCTGGAATTTCTCGGCAGGAGAAAAGACAGCGTCTCTCTCAGTGCGTCAAAAGGGAGGGTCGGCTTCCTTCGGCTCTCGCATCAGCTGGGCTTCGGGCAAGTAGATAGCCGCTCTCCTCCAAACCACCGTGTGTTTGCTTAAGGCAACGTTGGTATATTTATACCTGGAAGGTGCCGGGTTTGACGTAAGGTTGGACATAAGACGTCACTAAGAACTAACAGTTCTTTCTGGACTCCAGGAGTTCTTGTGCAAATCAAAACAAAAGCAGGGTGAATTCCCGGGCTGCTGGAGGCTTGGTTTGTTTAAAGAACGCGTTGTACTTTCTAGGAGTCTATGGGAGTAGCCTTGCCGTATTTGGACTGCATGGCTATTACTAAATATGGATATGATTCTTATGCCTTTATAAGGATATTATTTGTTATAACCATATAAGGGCATAAATCGGGAATATCGAATTAGGGTCCTAGATAGAAACACAACATTACAAGGAGAGGAAAAACTATGCAGGGTGGCTTTTCCTCTCCTTGTATATATGAAGGAGTGCCTGGGCCATCACTACGTAACAAAAAGTGATGAACTGGTGGCGCAGGGTGCTTGTAAATCTGCCCCATAAGTGCTTAGGTATCGGCAGACTGATACAGTAAGAACATAGTGCTGGATGGGTGATTGAAGAATTGCATGAGACTGACAAGAGGTATCCTTCGCTGCATGGGTACTACTTCAGTATTTAATGGAGTGGACCAATAGTATGAATCTGCTTTGAGATTTGTAGGGATTATGCACAGAATATTGTATGTGTACTTGTGTTGGTGCCTATGTCATTTTATAAGAATATCACTATTAACTGGAGTGATGACAGTGCTGCAAACAGAGTGAACAATTAATTTATAGGTGCTTACATATTGGTGGAGTGATAGGATAAGTAGATAGTGGTAGATAAGTGATTAAAGAAGTGCATGGGACCGACTGGACAATTCCTACACTGCATGAATACTAACTGGGTATTTAGAAGAGTGTATCAATAGTAAGTAGCTAGTTAGTGGTCTGCTTGGATAGTGCACAACATATTATAGCTGTACTTGTTTTAGTAGCTAGGCCATTCCATAAGTTCATGACTAGTAACTAGAATAATTACAGTATTACAAACAGAGAGTATAGTTAATTTATAAGTGCTTAGGTATTGGTGGAGTAATAGGATAAGTAGGTAGTGCTGGATGGGTGATTGGAGAAATCCATGGGACAGACAGGAGGATTCCTACACTGCATAGGTACTAACTGAGTATTTAGAAGAGCGTATCTATAGTTTGTACCTGGTTAGAGGAGTGCATGCATAGGGTACAAAATATTCTACCTGCACTTGTCTTAGTGACTACCCCATTCCTTAAGTATACAACTAATAACTGGAGTAATTTCAATGTTGCAAAGAAAGTGCGTGCTGAATTTATAAGTGCTTAAGTATTGGTGGAGTGATAGGATATGTAGATAGTGCTGGATGGGTGAATGGAGAAGTGCATGGGACAGACAGAAGGATTCCTAGACTGCATAGGTACTAACTGGGTATTTAGAAGAGCGCATCAATAATATGTAGCTGGTTAGAGGTCTGCATGCATAGTGCACAGAATATTGTAGCTGTACTAGTATTGGTGTGTCTATGGTTTTGAGAATGGTAGTCTGTATTTTAGGGTGTGAGGAGGTGCATCAGATGATCACGTGGATGATGTCATCAGTGATGTTATTTGAGATGTCATCAGTGATGTCATCAGTGATTCACTGACCTTGTCATGAGTGATGTAATATGTGACGTCATCAGCAGTGCATTGCGGGTGCGCGAGTTATCGTTAGTACAACTAACTATAATGGCCGAATTTCTCTTGTTTTGTTCGAGTGAAATGTCCAACTAACTATGACGTCCATGAAACCTGTGGTTTTTTCAGTGAATTTCTGAGGTTTTTAAAATGCTAATTTCTAACTATAATGTCCCTGAAACTCGTGTTTTTTTCAGTGATTTTTATATATATGTATTTAATCTCCTCTCACTCTTACAAGGAAGGAATCAGCACTCAGTTGTAGTTTGGAAGTATTTAATCTGCAAAGGACGTGATCCACGCATTTCGGCTCGTCCAAACCTTGATAACGATACAAGACGTCATCCTTATTTAAATGTACAAATGCCTAAAGTTGCCAACATTAACAAAGGACAACATATTACTTTAATCCAAAAAGCTGGCGGCCATATTGACCTGGTCACAATGTGAAAATTCAGTAATTGATACAGTAAAGAAAAGAAAACAAGTGTTAATATGCACACAATGTAATTTCAGCATATTTTGCCCGTGACCACCATACCTGTATGTTAGTCAACGGGACTTATTCAAAATAAACATACTTGGGATTGCAAACATCAACATAAGCAATGGACTACACATTACTTTAAAGTGAAAGGGTATTGGCCATATTAATTTGGGCATGTTGCGTATTATTATGGTTCTTACACGAAAGAAAAGAAAAAAAAGGGGTGTTAATACACACTATCCCTAAAATAAAGTTCTAGCGATTATAGTTCCATTTCATTCACAGCTCATTTGAGATGTCATGAGTGATGTCATGAGTGATGTAACTGACCACGTCATGAATGATGTAATGTCTGAGGTCATTAGCAGTACATTGCGGGGGCGTAAGTTATAGTTAGCTCAGGTAACTATAACTGCTGAATTTCACTGGTTGTGTATGAGAGAAATCTGAGTCTAACTATACCGTCCCTGTAACAGTTGTTTTTTTCAGCAAGTTTCTAGTTTTTTTTAAACGTTAAGTAAGATGTCTTTCACAATGGATGTTAGGGGGTTGGAAGCAGGGCCTGGCATTGTGCTGCCCCACCCAAGCTTGCTGCTCCTGCCTTCCCTCCTCCTAGCCATCTATTGTCCAAGTCCATGTCCCTGCTCCCTTATTACAGCCCTGTGTGGCCGTTGTACTGCCACTGGCCTTCCTGCCTTCTCTTAATAGTTAGCTTGCTGCCCCATCCTCTTCCTCCCTATCCTCTGTTGTCTGAATCCATGGACTAGCCTCCTCCCTCCTGCCATGCATGGTCTGATGTGCTGCCACTGCCCTCCATTTAGCATGATGTACCAGTCCACTCCTCCTGCCCTCCGTTGCCCAATTCTATGCCCTATCATTGACCTCCTGCTAAGCCTCTGTGTTTAGCTTGCGGCCCATATTCTCCTTCCCCCTGCCATCCGATGTCTATGTGTATGCCCCTGCTCCATTCTTTTTGCCCACCATGTTCCATGGACCTGCCACTCCTATCTACTCTGAGTGTTCTGTTGAGCTGCCACTCCCCTTTTACCTGCCTAGCATTCTCAGATGACTGTAACCTGTCCCTGCCACCTCCACCCTACCTGTCCACATTCCATGCCCCTATCCCCTTCCTCCTGTCCTCCGTGGTCCATTTTACTCCAACACCCTTCAGCCCTCCCTGCTCCGTTGTGCTGCAACTGTTCCTCCTGCCTGCCCCGCATGGTCTGTTGTGAGGCCCCTTCTCCTGAACTCTCTTGCCTGCGCCCAGGTCCTGACCCCCCTTTCTATCCTCCATGCTCCTTTGTGCATGCCCCTGCACCCTCCTTCCTACCCATCACAGCCATTGTGCTGCCACTAACCCTCCTGCTTGCCATGCATGGTCTTCGTGCTGCCACGGCCCCTCCCACCTTCCCTGTGTGGTCAGCTAGTTGCCCCTGACCCCCTCCCACCTTCCCTCCATGGTCTGTGTGTATGCCATTAAAGTCTCACTGTTGCTCTCCATGATGTGTCTTGCTTCTAGTGACCATCCTACTTGATTTCCATGGTCATCTTGCTGCTCCTGCCCTGCCCCCTTGCCCCAGCCCTCTGTTTCCATGTGCAGACACCTACTCCCTCCCTCTTGGCTTGTCTGTTCCCATTGTAATGCCCCTGATCCTTCCCTCCTGCCCTTAATGGTTCATTATGCTGCAGCTTTCTCTCCTGTCTGTCCATTATATTTAGCTAGCTACCATTGCCTCCTTCCCCTCTGTTCTCTTTTGTCCATGTGCATGGTCCGGTCCCCTCCTTATTGCTTTCTATGGATTGTTGTGCTGCACTCCAGTTCCGCACGCCCTGTGTGGTGTATTGTGCTGCTGCAAACCCTGATGCCTGTCCTGTAGGGTCAGTTTGGTGCACCTCTCCATGTCCCTCCTATCCTCTGTTATCCAAGTCTATGTCCCTACCCCAATTCCTCCTGCCTTCCATGATCCAGTGTGCCATACTTGCTAACATTTTGAACTTGGTAAGAGGGAGATTTAAAAAAAAACACTGGGGTATTGATTTTCCCATTTGACTTACATTGAAAAGAGGAGATTGTAGACAGGAGACAGATCAAATAAAGCCCATTTGGGCCTAAAAACATTGGACGTTTCCTGGCAGAATCGGGTCTGTTGGCATGTATGGTTGTACAATCACTGCCTCTTCCTTCTGTCCACAATGGTCTATTATATTGCTACTGCCTCTCTTGCCTGTCCTGTATTGTTGGCTTGTTTCCCCTGCCCCTCTTTCCACTGTCTTCCATAGTCTGTTGTGCTGCCACTGCCCTTCCTGCCTGCCCAGTGTGGTTAAATTGTTGCCTCTGCACCCTCCTACCTGCCTTCAATTTTCAGAGTAAGTGCCCCTGGCCTCTGCCTCTCAACAGTATCCTAATGAACAACTAGATTGCTAACATTTTTATTACAAAAGGGTGGAACGCCTGACGTCATCTTGATGTAATCAAAACTGTAATACCGAGAGCATTTCCTTTACAAATCACATATAAGAGAGTGTCTTATTAGCATCAAAATTATGGTTAGTGCTCTAAAAAACTAAAATGAGGACATATTTTCTGAGTTTTCAAATAGCGACAAAGCACTTTTAAATTATTTGTTATCTTTATGTTTTTTTATCCAGTTGAGCACTTGATTAAATGTTGCACTTAGGGGAGAGGATGTGGTGTTACTTCCAGAGCTGCAGACTTTGCAACTGGGGAACCAAGTTGAAGTTTCTGCCTCAGCTCGACATTCTGTGATTCTGGTCAAATCACTTAATCTCCCCATGTCTAAAACCAAAATGAATTTGTTCTTGTGTGATGTAACCAATGCTCATGTAAAGCACTCCAATACGTGACAAGTCTGCACTATATAAAACTGCAAAAACTCAAAAAATAAAAAGTGTTTTGCACACTTCTGTCATTGGGCTACACATGGGCTACATCTGGGTGATATTTGTGCTACATTAGGGCTCTTTTGTCTCTGGTGACCATCTTCGGAGATTTATTTGTTATGAAGTTTCCTCATTTCCTTATTTACTACAGTCTCCTCAGTAGGAAATGCTTTCAGTTGTTAATTTGATTCCATCAAGAAGGTGTTCAGATATGTCACACATTTGACATAAATTCTGAATGTTAGCACTCTAGTTGCTCATTAGATCACTGTAGTAAAGCTACTGCTCACCACAGAAGTCTGGTGCTGTTATTAAAAGTGCATGTTTCAGTCGGTATGTCAGAATTTTTTAATGAAATAGAAGTGGATTTGAGAAGTCACTCAAAATGTGCCCACATTTTTCTTTCTTCAGCACTAATCATAATTTATATGGCAAAATGAACCCCCTCATTGTGTTCCTTTTTAAATTAAATGTTTTAAGTGTTACCAGTTTATTCCAATCAAGATGGCTTCAGGTGTGCCATACTTTTGTCATAAGTAAAACAGTAAGCGCTCTAGTTGTTCTGAAGAACAGTCTTGGACATTCTGTCATTGAGCTATACGTGGGCTACATCTGGATGATATTTGTGCTACATTTGGGCTCTTTTGTCTCTGGTGGCGATCTTGGGAAACTTATTTGTTATGAAGTTTCCTAATTTCCTCATTTACTGCAGTCTCCTCAGTAGTAAATACTTTCAGTTTTTTACTTTGATTCCATCAAGAAGGCATTCAGATGTGTCACACATTTGCCATAAATTTAGAATGTTAGCACTCTAGTTGCTTATTAAATCACTGTAGTAAAGCTACTGCTCACCAGGGAAGTCTACTGCTGGTTTTGAAAGTGCATGTTTCAGTCTGCATGTCAGAATTTTTTAATGAAATAGAAGAGAATTTGAGAAGTCACTCAAAATGTGCCCTAATTTTTCTTTCTGCAGCACTAATCATACTTTCTATGGCAAAATGAACCCCCTCATTTTGTTCCTTTTTCAGTTAAATGTTTTAAGAGTTACCACTTTATTCCAATCAACATGGCTTCAGTTGTGCAATACGTTTGTCATAAGTAGGACTGTTAGCGCACTAGTTGTTCTTTAGAACACTCTGAGAAGCTGCAGTAGAACACAAATAAATCAACTGACAGTTTCTGCCCTTGTTGGATGTACATGTTTTACTGAGAATATCAGACTTCATTCTCACATGACTGAGAAAGATAATGTGAAGTTACAGAAAATATGCTCTCAGTTTAGCTCATAGATCACCTTCCAAACCTCTGTGGGAAAAGCATGAGAAATAGTTTTCTCTCAAACATGATTCATGATATACCAGCAGAAGGCTTTTTCACATGGTAAAATCACCTTAGAACACACCACAATTCCTAAAATGAGTATGGTACCATCAACAAATGATTTATAATGTAACTAAAGTCTTAAAACCTTCTATTAACTGCAATGCTTTTTAATGAGGTGCTATCATGTATATTAGTCCCAAGATGGCTGCCAACACTTCTTGGGTGAAGTGCTGACAGCCAATCAGATCTCACAATGAGATGTGTGGTTAGGCTCCGCCCATATATATATTTTTTCCATTAATATTTAAAAAACCACTGAATGGATTTACACCATTTTTTTTAAAAAGGGCTCTTTCTGAAAAAAAAGGGCTAACTTTTTGCCAAATTTGGTGTAATTCCGTTCGGGCTGTAGCCGTGTATCAACTTACCTATGGAAAGTTTCATGGAGAAAATGTTTTGGGACCCCCGTTTTTCTTGGCCCCCTCTTGCCGAATCACCCCAAAACTTTAAAGATAGGAGTGGACTGAAGCGGGCCATAAGTTTTGAAAATTTCGCGAAGATTCGCCAATCGGCGCTAAAGTTATTGGGAATAGAATGTGGCGATTTTCCTTTGTTAACTAGGTCCTAACTATAACTACCTACTGTACAGCGGTTAAGTACACGGCGAAGAAGCAGCTCCATTTCACTGCGACTTTACCCCTGATGAAGAAGCCGCCCTGGCTTTGAAACGCGTTGGGTGTGATTTATTGAACTTTGGACTTCTACGCTGGTTTGAAGAAAATTCCTGGTGTCACAGCCACCCCGCCTTTGTCTTGTTCTCGCATCAGGGCATCGTTGAATGGATATACATATATATATATATATATATATATATATATATATATATATATATATATATATATATATATATATATATATATATATGTGTGTGTGTATATATACCAATAGCATTAAATCTAATTATAAAAACATTCAACTGAGTGCAACAGTAGGTAAAGTATTGGACAGCAGAGGGGTAAAAATGACTATTCCCACTCCAGTGAGTGCAACAGTAGGAAAAGTGTTGGATGGTGAAGGGGCAAAAATGACTTTTCCCACTCCAGTGAGTTCAACAGTAGAGAAAGTGTTGAACAGCAGAGGGGTAAAAATTACTACTCCTACTCCAGTGAGTGCAACAGTAGGGAAAGTGTTGGATAGCGGAGGGATAAAAATTACAACTTTCACTCCAGTGAGTGCAGCAGTAGGGAAAGTCTTGGATAGAGGACAGGTAACAATTACTATTCCCACTCCAGTGAGTGCAACAGCAGGGAAAGTGTTGGATAGGGGAGGGGTAAAAATTACTATTCACACTCCAGTGAGTGCAACAGTAGAGAACGTGTTGGATAGTGGTGGGATAAAATGTACTAGCCCCACTCCAATAATTGTAAAAGTAGGGAAAGTGTTGGATAGCGGAGGGGTAAAAATTACTATTCCCACTCCAGTGAGTGCAACAGTAGGGAAATTGTTGGATTGCAGAGGAGTAACAATTAATATTCTCACTCCAGTCAGTTCAAAATTAAACATAAACACAATTTTAACAACAATAAAAATATATTTAAAAAACAAAATAAACTGCAAAATATACAAATATGTTAAAAATTAAAATACAAATATATTTAATATGAACTGTTTCTTAAAAAAATATTATAATGTTAAATATATAGAACAAATACCTACAAATATTATATTAAATAAAATAAAAAATAATTGCCAAACAAATAAATATTTTTAATTAAAAATGTTTTAGAAAAAAAATTATTATTACAAAATTTTACTTTTTTTTATTTCCTACCCTATAACACCAAACAATTCACAACTCAAAACTAAATTTTTAAAAATGTGCTTCCTCAACTAACATAATTAAAAATAAACTAAAACTCATAAAAAATATTTAACTAACCACACTTTACCCCTATAATCCCCAAAACTAAAATAACACTGTAAATAAAACTAAATACAAAATTAAAACTTATTTTCAATTAAAAAGCTAATAGCATTTAGCAACTACTTATAAAGTAAGTAAAATTAATTTACTCCCCACACTGTATCTGTATAACAATAAAACCCACACATTAAAAATATAAACAAATACCCTTATTAAATGTAAATAAATTAATATTAATGATCAACTAATTTTTAATTAATTAAACCAAAATGACTTCTGACCCTTTACCCCTATAAACCCCACAACTGACACCTAAAATTAATTAAACAAATTGCATATTTCATTTTCAATTAATTAATTAATTAATATGAATTAACATCTAATTATTAATTAATAAAAAATAAATGACTTTCCACACTTTACCCCATAAGCCCCACAACACACAACTAAAAAAATCCCACAATTTCCATAATTGTATTGTATTGTATAGTAATTGCATTTGTATAGCGCTTACTACCCCTGACGAGGCGCCGAAGCGTTATTTCGGTGAGTAGCACGCTACTCCAGGACCCATAGAGGATTAGTGTTGAATTAGTATAGTGAAACATGCAAGTAAATTTTAAGTGGTGGATAGGTTAGTAAGGTATTTGGATTCGGAAGGATAGCAGAAGGATAGCTGAGGAAAATGGTTTGTATTTATATAGCGCTTGTTACCCTGATGGGTGTTGAAGCGCTTCAGCATGCTACTCCGGAACCCATAAAGAATTAGTGTTGAAAAATTAGTATAGTGAAATATGAAGTAATTTGAGTGGTGGATATGCTATTCAGATATTTGGATAGAGAAGGGTATGTGGTGGGATAAAAGAGGGAAAGAGGTTTGTATTTATATAGCGCTTTCTACCCTTGATGGGGTTTTGAAGCGTTTTTTTGGCATGTAGCACGCTACTCTGGAACCCATAGGGATTAGTGTTGAATTATTTTGCTGAAACATGAAATTAATTTGAGTGGTCGATGTGTTAGTCAGTTATTTGGATTGAGAAGGGTTGGGGAGGCATAGAAAAGGGAAAAAGGTTTGCATTTATATAGCGCTTGTAACCATGATATGGTGTTGAAATGCTTTATTGGCGAGTAGCACGCTACTCTGGTACCCATAAAGGATTAGTGGTGAATTAATATAGTGGAATATGGAATTTGAGACTTGAACATGTTAGTCTGTTATTTTGATTGAAAAGGATAGTGGAGGGATAGAAGAGTGAAGGATTTTTTTTAAATCTTTTTTTAGGTCATAGCAGTAGGAGGGGGCTTTTGGATGAGTAAAAGGGTTTTTTGGAGGAGAAGAGTCAGAGGAAATAGTTTAGAAAGGTTTGTTTTGGGGATCAGTATAGTAAAAGAGGTGTCAGATGATGCAAGGAGGAGTAGAGTGGGAGAGAGTCTAGAAAGTTTTTTTTAGAGATCATAGTAGTGGTATGGGGTTTAGGGTGAATGAGAGAGTGGATGTAGAGGATATATTGATAGATGTATAGGGTGAAAGATAGGGTAGTGTATTGGAAAGAGTAGTAGAAAGTTGTTTGAAATCATTCAGAATGTTGGGCTAGAAGTTATATTGAGAGAAGTATAGGCTGAGAAATAGGGTAGTGCATTGGAAATGGCAAATTAGAAGAAAGTGATAAATATATCACAGAAAAGCATAACAGTAGCTCCAATCAACCAGAGGTAATGTATGCCAGCATACCAACAGGGTTACCCATGCAACCTCCTATCACTCCTCAACCTAGAATGGAGACTGAAAATCTCAGTGCCCCTCACCCAATGATGGAGCTTGATATTCTCAGCTCGCAATCCATCAAGACGTATAAAGCAGCGCAATTCCCTATCAGAGATATGAAGAACCTTCTACTCTTATCTACAAAAATGTCTATCAAAATTGGAACTCCTACAGAAATCCACTCACAAAACCTAGAATAAAGTAAAATCTATCCCAATGGTAGCATCAAACAGACTATTCCGTCCTCGTGATCAACTTAGTTATCTGACAGACAATGAGATACAAACCCTTTTGCTATCCTATGACCCAGCCCCCATTCCTCCGAATAAATTCGATGAAAACAGTATTCAGTCAGTCCCAACTAATGTATGCAGAATCTCGAAGACTAGCAATAGAATGCTAAATTTGACAACCTAAAAAATGTGTTAATAATTCCCGAAAAAACAAAACTTGCCGACTATCAAACCCCAGAAACACATTCGGTGCATACTACTAAACTGTCGATCAGCGAAGAAGCATGCTGCAGACATAGCCAAACTCATACTAAGCCAGGAAATCGATGTAACTATACGAAGCCAATCATGGCTATCTGACTCTTCTTCCCCATGCCTAAATCTGTTAGTCCCCCAAACTATTGCATTATGAGACTAGATAGGCCAAACAAAAAGGGAGGAGGCATCGCCTATATACATAGATATGGCATTTTACGAAAATACAATCTGAAACATAAATAATTTTTCTATCAATTAATTAATATAAAAATAACAACTAATTATTAATTAATCAAAAATAAATTACTTCCCACCCTTTACCCCAATAAACCCCACAACCTGCACCTAAATAAAATAACACAATTACCATAATTATTTATCAATTAATTAATCATTATTAATTAACAACCAATTAATAATTAATTACAAATACATTACTTCCCACAATTAACGCTATAAAATCTAAATTAAACAAAAAAAATAATCATTGATTTATTATAATTAAATTATTTCCCACCCTATAAATAATCCACATTTCCCCTATAAACCCACAACTCAATACGGAACTAAAAAATGCAAAATGTAATTAAAATAAGATTCATAACTACAACATTTTTTAACACATATATTAAAAAACATAAACAATACTTATGCAAAAAAACATACATCACATACATTTCAAATATAAACTAAACTACATAACACTAATTACAATTTTTATCTTTTAAACATCTATATTGTTGCAAATATTAATGACTTCTATACTTTAAAAAACAATATTTCTTACCTTAAATTCAATATTGTAGACCATGATATTCTTGCTGCTGATATTTCTGAATCACGATATTTCCAACTCGATGTTTGTGTAAGTCGACAAAGCCAACTCGATATTCTATCTCAGCACAACCAAATGTAAGCCTTACGAACAGCAGTGTAAGGTTCCAACCTGTGATATACTCTATCGACACCACCCATGTGCTTATTGTAGTCTACAATGCACACAGGTTTGCGCACTTTAGAAACCTAACCCTAAACAGTCACAGGTGAATTACTGTCATCATGGATGGAAGTCAGCATGTACAAATCCCTTCTGTCTACAAATTTCACAGCTAGCCATTCCTCACTACGCAAGGCACTGCACTGTCCCCTCTGAAGCATTTTGCAAACAAGCTCTTTTGGGTAACCTTTACGGTTAGAGTGGATTGTGCCACAAACAAGAGTGTCCACTTTGAACAATTCCTTAAACAATTGCACATCAGTGTAGAAGTTATCAAGGTACAAATTGTGACCTTTGTTAACCAGTCTCTAGCAAGTTCCCACACAATTTTCTCTGAAACTCTTAAAGTGGACAGACAACCAGGGCGGTCAATAATAGAAGAATCCCTACCAGTGTACACCCTGAAATTATAGACATATCCTGTCCTACTCTCAGACAATATATACATCTTAATTCCATAATGTGCCCCCTTGCTGGGAATGTACTGCCTAAAAACCAAACGGCCCTTGAACAGGACCATAGACACATCAACAGCTATTTATTTCCCTGGAGTATAAATCTCTGAAAATCGATCTACAAAGTGTTCAAGACCAGGCAGAATCTTAAAAAGACAGTCACAGTCAGGGTGAACTATTGGTGCCAAAGCATTATCAACAAAATGCAGCGTACGAAGCAAAAGTAAATATTGATCACGACTCATAATTGCAGGAAATATGGCGGTTGCCATCAATCGACTGGTAGACCAATATGAAGCCAGGGACGGCTTCCTTATCAAGCCCATCAAAAAAGTAAAACCCAAAAACTTCTTCATCTCATCCAGATTTGTGGGAGTCCCCTGGTGAGCTCTAGAGCCGGGCCTGAGTCTGGCACTATTGTCCCTCGAAAACTGTTTAATATACAAATTAGTCTGCTCAACAATCTCAGGCACAAATACTTCATCCATAAACAACTGAAAAAACTGTCAGGGCAAAACATTTTCACAATCCACTCCACACCCTGCATCACCACTAAGGGCAGGCAACACCTGATGCACCATGTTTGGATCAACCAGAGTCCAGTACTTCCAGTAGGAAGCCTTCCAGCCCCAGGCTGCAATCCAAATGCCTCTTGCTGCACCATCGACACATCAGTGTCCTCCTCTAAAACAGGCACTTCATCCATACTGAGAGTTGCTTCATCTGCACTGAGCGTAGGTTCATCATCAGATGATTCCTTGTGGACAGAAAACTCACTACCAGAATCTTGCACTCCCTCCACTCCCTCAGACACAGTTCTCAGTTTGTCAGTGGTCAGTTTCATAATCATGGTCAGAGAAGATTCAAAAAACAGACCAACCACCTGCTGAGCAGTAATTCTGCGGCTAGCCATAATCCTTACTAATAAAGGTAACTTGTCAAACATGTCAACAACAACAAACACTTTGCAAAATAAGAAATAAACAAAATGTGGCTTTATCAGAAAGACCTTTATATCCAAAACTATACCACTCACTTGCCAGAAGCAGCTAAACTCACCACCACCTACTCAGCACAGACACAGTAAGGACCAACAATATCCTACTAAAAAAGAAAAAGACAATGCAAAACACATCACAAAGAAAGCACTAACTAAATATGCTGCTATTATGACACCACTTACAAAAAATTCATTTCTGCATAACAATAATACTAATTTGGAGTAAACATAACAAAAAAAATGTTCTTACCAAATAAATGCAATTACGCAAAACTGCAGATGAACCACTGCTGAAACCGTAAACAAGAATCAAAAGCTTTGCACTAGAATAAAAAGGAGAAATAAAATATTACAATCACATATGCAAATAATGCACTAGTCCACACACAATCACCAGCCAAGCTGGGGGGAAGGTGGGCCTAAAAGCCTAAAGCCAAAAAATTCACCCCCAAGAAGTGGAGTGACCCTTGCCTAAGGGGTCACTCCCCAACACCAAGATTTTAAAAACCCTGGTGTTTAGTGGCTTCTGCCTCCCTTGGGGACAGATGGGCCTAAAAACATATGGCTAATCTGCCACCAAAGGGGGCAGAAATGGCCACAATAATCACCCCGTAAAGGGGAGCGACCCTTGCCTAAGGGGGCACTTCCCAACAACACAAACACAATCCCTGGTGTCTAATGGGTTCTGCTCCCCTTGGGGGCAGATGGAACTAAAAACCTAAGGTCAATCTGTCCCTCAGGGGGGCAGGAACGGCAAAAATATTCACCCCAATAAAGGGAAGCGACCCTTGCCAAGGGGCCGCTCTCCAGCAACACTAAAACAATCGCTGGCATCTAATGGCTTCTACCCCCGTGTGGGCATATGGGCCTAAAATCATAAGGCTGATCTGCCCCAAGGGGGGCAGACACAGCCAAAATAAATGCTCCACAAACTGGAGCGACCCTTGTCTAAGGGTCTGCTCCCCACAAACATATTTTTTTTACAAATCCCTGGTGGCCTAGTGGGCACACAATAAAGTTGTTTATTTATTTGGGCCGATATGCCCTCCCAAGTAGGCAGAAATGGCCCAAATACATGCTCCCCAAAGGGGAGCAATCCTTGCCCAAGAGGCCGCTCCACGACACAAATGGCATTTAAAAAAAAAAAAACCCTGGTGTCTAGTGGGTATTTCTGCTGCTCGATCGTGCCCCATGTGCGATCGAGCATTAGGAATTCTGAAAAGAGACATCTAGGAAAGGAAAACCAATTCCTTTCCTCATATGCCTCGTTTTAAAAAACCCCACCATCCCGGAGGAGAAATGTATCTTCTCCTCCTTGGACGTGCTGGAAATGAATGGCTTCCAGTGCGTCCGGTTTCACCTAATGACGTCAGACGATCATTAGATGATGTGGAGGGTGGGGCGGTGTGGGCAGCATGAAGGGTGGCCCATTGGGAGGAGCGCCAGCTCTTCCCCCGTGGATTGGTGCTAGGAAGGCCGGGAGCCATCCGACGCCCACGCCCACTGTGACATCGGATGACTCCCGGCCATCCTGCGCATGCAAATGGTTATGGGATGCCTGAGGGCTGTAGACAAATGGATGAATACAAGTTGCCTCAAGTTAAACTCTGATGAAACAGATTCTCTTCTTTAGAACTAACCATTAGCTTGATACCCTCAACTGGTGGCCCATTGAGCTTCGCTTCCTGCCCTCCCCTGCAGCGATGGTCAGGTTTGGTTCCAACTTTTCGTTTGAACCTCATGTCAGATCTGCAACTGCCAACTATTTCCTGATGTTACAATCAGTTATGAAAATTATTCATTTGATCCGGGAGGAGACCTGCAAATCTGTTATCCACACACTGGTAACATCAAAACTTGACTATGCAAACAGCCTGTATTTGGGTTTGCTAGCTTACCTGCTCCAGAATGCGGCAGCCCAGTTGATCTTGAAATTACTGGCCTCCCTGAGCAACCTTCATTGGCTGCCCATTGCTAGACGCAATAAATTTAAAGCCCTAACACCTGCTTACAGAACATATGAGCATAAAAGACCCAGCTATCTGAGGAAGAGATTAATTCCCTATCATCAGGCAAGAGCACTCTGGTCCCGCATGCAAAAACCTTGATGTGTCCCGAGGATCAACAAGACAAGAAAGGGTTGACACTTCTTTTCTTACCTGACCACAAAACTCTGAAATTCTTTACCATCTACCCTTTGCTTCGCACCTTATGACTCTACCTTCCACAAATAGTTGAAAGTATACCTGTTTAATAAGTAGGCTCTCTGTTACGGCGTGGGTTAATCCATCAGCACACCTCAATACCTCTAGCAGAGGACACCGCCTTTATACATTTTATTGTATTGTATTGTTTGTAAATTGATGTCTGCTAAGGAAACACAGTTATGCTTCTGATGTGGATTTTCATTTCCTTACAAAGGTAAATGTCCAGCCATAGAAAAAGCCTGCCAAGGTTGAGGGAAAGAGAACTACTTCATATCTATGTGCCAAGTTAAAGAAAAATTAAATGCATCATAGAGAAAATGGATGCAAGAATGTTCCAGATGCATTCTTACTAAGCCCTAAAACCAGAAAGTAACATCAGCCATTGCAAGTAGAAACCAGGCAAAATCCATTGTCATCAAGCTCATCGTACAAAGGTTCTTTGATGTCACTATTCAGTACCAGCGAAGAAGATGGGTGTGCGCTGATGATATTGACCAAAGGATGGTGTGCACATGTGTTAGCTGGTTGTAAAGAAGATCACAGTTCAAAGAAAGCTCACCCAAATGCGACCAACTTTATTTGGAAACTGTCCCAAAATCACATTGAAAGTGAATGATCATTCAATAACTTTAATCATAGACAGTGGTGTGTTGATTAATATCATTCCAGTGGAAAAGTTTAACAGATTATCCCTTGTGCCTCACCTCACTTAATCAGGCACAAAGGTACACATCTGCGTTGCTTCTGAGCCATTGAAAAGCCAAGGGTCATTCACGGCGACAATGCGGCACTAAAAATTGGTGCAAGCCACCATTCATGTTCTAAAGGAACTTCGTTGGGTGCCAGTTTGCTCAGTTTTACCAACACTGCTGATATGGGGGTTGTATCCCTCAGCTACAACCTCTATGCTCAGTCTGTGATCACGAGCCGAATCCCGTCATTGTTCCATGGCCTGGGAAAACTCAAGAACATGAAAGTACAGCTTCATATCAATGAAGACATTTGTCCTGTTGCTCAGCGGCATTGTAGAGTTTTTTATCTACAAGAAGCTGTAGAGAAAGAGCTGGAAGCACTCTTAAAACATGATATCCTTGAACGCTCCAGAGGCCGCATGCCATGGATTTTGCATATAGTAGTAGTTCCAAAAATGGACAGTAGGGGAGCGGTGCAAATTTGCATTGATATGGACCAGGCAAACAAAGTCATAGAGAGGGAGAGACACCCTGGTTGACATGACCTGGTCACACAATTGAACTGAGACAAAGTGTTTTCCCGTCTTGACCTAAAAAAAGGATAACATCAACTCAAATTAAAGGAGAACTGCAGGTACATTGCTACCCTTTCGACTCATGTTGGTTTGTTTTGATATAAGAGACTGAATTTTGGAGTATTTTTGACTGCTAAGATCCTTCCTAGGCATGGCCAGTTATTGCTCAAGATACATTTGTAACCTTGCTGCAGTGAGTGCTTCATTGAGAGACTTGGAAAAGTGAAATGCCCCATTTCAGTGATCCCCTGAATGAGACCAGAGTTTCAAATTAAACATTTGATTGAAAATACTTCTGAAATTGCCTACTTCGACCGCAAGTTACATTCTAGGATTCCGGTTGATGCGAGCGCGGTAGGACTAGGGGTAATCCTAGTGGATATGGCCATGTCTGAACTGGGGTGGCAGAGTAGGCTAAAGAACGGTGATGGATTACACCCAGATCTTTTGACTGAGTGTGAGTGTTTGATTGGTTCAGATGCTCCGTCCATCACCACTCCCTTTTGTACCGCTTTGTTCGCCATAAGTTGGCAGGGTATGCTTAGATGTGAGTCCCTTGCTCAATTTGCCACTGGATTCAAGCAAGCCTGGCTGAAGACGGCTGAAATGCCAGAAACTGGTCCTAGGAAGCTTGTTTCCGGTCCAGGGAAGGCATGGCTTGGCAGTTCGGGCTGGACTGTTCCAAAGAGGCACAGGGTCAGACTGATTTGCATATGGCCATGTCTGAACTGGGGTGGCAGAGTGGGCTAAAGAACGGTGATGGATTAAACCCAGATCTTTTGACTGAGTGTGAGTGTTTGATTGGTTCAGATGCTCCGTCCATCACCACCCCCTTTTATACCGCTTTACTCTCTAGAAGAGTCTGACTGTGGTGTTGACTTGCAAACATTTTCATGGATTCCTCTACAGAAAACAATTCACCGTCATCACGGATCATCAAGACTTGCTCAAAATATTTGGAAACCTGAAGGCTGAGATGCCCCCTCGCATCAAGTGGTGAGGGTTAAGACTGCAAGAGTATGACTATGAGATTGTGCATAAACCTAGAAAGGATGAAAACTCAGCCGATTACTTCCTACGAGTGCCGTTACATCATCACAGTTTGACATACTAGAAAGCTGAAGCATATCTCAACTTTATCGTGAGATCCAGAGCACCAGAGGCTCTGTCTGCAGAACAAATCATCATTGCCACCAATGCAGATAAAAACATTACCATCATCAAAGAACATATTACCACACAATTCTGTGAAGAAGTACCCAGCCCCTTGACAATGATGTTGAATTCCAAAAGTTCAAAAATGTACAGGATGAGTTGGAAGTCACCCCGGAGGGTGTAATACTGAGAGGCTGAAAGCCTTAGCCAGAGGGTCATTGAGCTAGCCCATAAAGGACACAATGGTATTGTAGCCACTAAAAGAGCCCTATGAGATCGAGTGTGGTTCCCTCGGCTAGATGAGCTAGTCGAGAGGGAGCTGAAGGCATGCCACATTTCCAACTATTTGTTCCTTAAGGTGACACATGGTGACAATGTATAACCTTCCTGCACATGCATGGGAGAGAGTTGCAGTTTACTTATTTGGACCATTAGGAAATGGACACCATTTCCTGGTAGTCATAGACGAGTATTTGCATTTTCCTTTGGTGGAAGACGTATCTTCGACAACCCATGACAAAGTCATAGAATGTCTTGATGACATCTTTGCAAGATGAGGTATCCCTGAAATCCTCAAATCTGATAATAGCCTGCCCTTTAACAGCAAAGACTTCTAAGAATTTCTTGTCCAACTTAATGTCAAACACCAAAAGAGTACACCCCTCTGGCCCCAAGTTAGTGGTGTAGTTGAATGATTCATGGGCACCCTCAAGAGGGTCATTCATCAAGCTCCCATGGAGGGAATCGATCTGAACCAAGCCATTTGCCAGGCTTTCTGGGCTTATCGATCAACTCTTCACTCCATAGCTTTTGAGAGTCTAGCCACCTTGCTATTTGGGAGAGCCATCAGAAGAAAACTAACTCAATGGACCCCGTATCAGTCTGAGAATGCTGACAAGATTCGAGACCCCGAAGCGACTAATATGAAAATGAAAATGAAAAAAAGCGTATGCACATCAGTATCCCAATGCCCAGGAGACAGTCTTTGAAAAGGAGGCTAGGTACTGGTTAAATAGCGATGAAAACGGACACTCCTTGTGCCACTGATCCTTTACAGGTTGTGGCATGCAAGGACCACATGGCAACAGCACATCGTCCCGGACAATCCATCACTCGGGACACATCACAGTTCAAACAGCTACTACAACAATTGTCGAGTCCTGAATCCAAGTGTGAGGTGACTATGCCAGCAGGTCCGGCTCAAGCACCGGAGCCTATGTTTCCGTGCCCGATCAGGGTGTACCTCGATCATCCCTGATCACCCAATCTGGCAGACAAGTGTGAGCGCGTCGCCGACTAATCGAGGAATTTGATTTTTAATGTATGCACATTTTATTTTAAAAAGGGATAGATTAGCATATTCATGTTATGCGCATTAGGACCCATGTGGTTCTGGGCAGACTCTGCATAGGAACTATGTAATATGAGGGGATGTTTTAGGGTGTGGTTATTGGGATGTACGATGCAATGTACAGTGTGCAAGCGTATGCTGAGGAATAAAGTAATGCTTCACCGCAGCTCCCATGTGGCTTAATACCTCTGCATGCTCCAGGATTGGTGAAGCCACTACATAGAGCATGGTCAGTGATTTAAGCCTTTAAACAACAGCTAGAAAATAGGTGCATTCATTGGCTTAATCTGCATTTTCTACAAAATTCTGTACATGATTGGTGCAGTAGGTACATGTTTTTACGAGCCTAAATTAAACTTGTGCCTGCCAAATCTTCATTTACAAGTACAAAGCCCCATAAATTATTCACAGGCTTAAGGATAGTGGGATTTTGCAATGGCAAAACGGAATTGTTCATAGAGAATTTTGGAGCATGTTGGAATTGACATGTATGCAAATGTATTGCTCGAGATTCATTTGTGGACATTCCCCCGGGTTTAGTCTGAAAGCACAGACGCAAACATTTATTTTGCAAAAATATAGACTCAAAAATACAGTGCCAAAATCTCAACCTTACATAAATATCTTTCTACAGAACGTTCTATATTACTTAATGGATAAATCTAACCAAATATATTTCCCAGGTTGTATTAATATACTTTTTATAACTACTATTTCTACCATATTTGAGGATGAAGCTTCATAACGGGATTCGTTGCAGGTCAATGTTAATGCAGGGAGATATAAAAAGTAAAATTTCGTATGGAGATATATATTTTAGTGATTTGGGTGATTCAGATATCCTAGTCTATGATTTTGGGGGATAAGTCCTAGGAAGTGGAGGAGAGATGCTTTAGCCTTCCCGGCTTAACGCCACTCTCCTCCACTTCAGAAACGCAAGGCTGCACCATATTTACAAGAATGTGGTGCAGCCTTGCTTTTCCCCCTGCGATGGTGCTAAGTTTAGCAACTTAGGGGGATATTCACAAGGAAGTGGCGGAGAGAGGCGTTAGCCTTCTTGGCTTAACGCCTCTCTCCTCCACTTCAGAAACGCAAGGCTGCACCATATTCATAAGGATATGGTACAGCCTTGTGTTTCCCCCTGAGATGGTGTTTCACAACTTAGCGCCAACGCAGGCACCCTTGCACCAGAGTGCAAAAGTGTCTGCAACCAGGGAGGTTTGGTTATGTACAGGAAGGTGTCCCTTCCTGACCATAAACAAACCTAAAATGCCAGTTTATAACTTACATGTGTGCTGCTTCATGCAGCACACACGCAAGTTACAAAAAGGCATTTGAAAAAAAGGTTTGTTTATGTACAGGAATGAACACCTTCCTGTACATACACAAACCATGGAATTTTGCTTTTTCCATGCAAAAACGAGGAGAAATAAAGCATTTCTCCTCATATCACCAACTTAAAACCAGGGTTTTCCTGGCCTTAATTTTGGCACTACCTCCTATTTACGCTGCCCTTGTGAATAGGGGGCAGCATCAAAATCAATGGGTGTAGCGGTTGAACGCCCACTACAACACCCACGGCACACCCCTTTCACGCTAAACACAGCATGAAAGTGGGCCTTATTGACAAGGCATCGTTAACCAATGCTAAATGGCTTAACGCTGCCTTGTGAATAAGGTAACGCCCCTATCGCCACCACAACGTCACTGCAGGTGGTGGCGATAGGGGCTTGTGAATATGTCCCTTAGCACCAACACAGTGCAAGCGTGTCTGCATGCAGGGGAGGATTGTTTATGTGTAGGAAGGTGTCCCTTTCTGCACATAAACAATCCTAGAAATGCCATTCTGTCACTTTCATGCATGTTGCTTCATGCAGCCCACATGAAAGTGACAAAAAGGAATTTTTAATAAAAGTTTGTTTATATAAAGGAAGGGGCATCTTCCTGTTCTTAAACAAACAATGGCATTTTGCTTTTTCCATGTGTGCTGCTCAAGGAAGCACACATGGAAAAAGCAAAAACGAGGAGAAATAATGCATTTCTCCCCGTTTCACCATCTTAAGACCAGTATTTTACGTGGTCTTAATTTTGGTGCTGCCTCCTACGTACGCCACCCTTGTACATAGTGGGCAGCGTCAAAATAAATGGGTTTTGCGCCAACCGCAACACCCACTGCCCACCCCTTCCACGCTAACCATAGCGTGAAAGGGGGCCTTATGTATAAGGCAGCGTTAAACCACGTTAAGTGGCTTAATGCTGCCTTGTACATAAGGCGCAGCCCCTATCGGCACCACAACGTCACTATAGTTGACGTTGTGGTGGTGATAGGGGCTTATACAGATGCTCCAAGGTTTTTACTGTTATCATTTCTGGGTGGATCCACCAGCAAAACTGCGAGCTTAGTCACCGAGAATTTGCGGGACGAGTCTTACCCTAAATACACATGTGAATTTAATTTTAGCAGTGTCTCAGAAATATATTTTCAAAAAGACCCCTACACTTAAAGGAGATATAGAGAAATGGGGTTCACCACTGGAAAAAATAATATATGGACAGAGAAACAGGAAGAGAAACTGTATAATTTCAAGTGAAAATACTGTGCTGCATTACCTATTCACATGACGCATGTATCCTTGTTATATTTCAATATGAGAAAATAACTAGACAAGTGAGTACACCTGGGCATCTATAAAAGGCACACAATCCTTAGAGGGTCCTCAAACCGTTGAAGTATCCCAATGAGGATAAACTCCAACTTTTTGCCTAAATGTTTTGTGAACTGAGCCAATTGTTTCTGTTCAACTTAGTACGCTCTCAATGAAATTCACAGGATTTTCATTAGGATGCGTATCCTTTGAATGTAGAGAAACAATTGAGTGGGCTTATGGGTCATATGGTTTGTCAGTCCAGTAAAATGCAGAAATGCTGCAAATATTTGAATAACTAACTATGTGTTAGGTGCAGTGGGCTGAATGATAAATATGAAAAACAGGTAGAAATATTGGTGCACATATGTACATTTATACAGTGTAAATATCTGAGACAATTTTAATTGTATGCTTCACTTATTTGATTAATTCTGATAGAAATGGAAAATGTAGACGTAAGACACATAGGGGCAAAATTACAAGCCCCTTGTGCCGCTGGTGCATCACGGTGGTGCAGCCTGCTAAGTGATATTTACAAGAACAGGTAAAGTCACCCTGCGTGACTTAACCTGTGCTTGTAAATATTGCCCTTGTTCACGTAACACTTTGCGTGTTAGGGGTGTGACATGGATGTTGCTGTGGGTGTTCACAAGATGTCAAGGCCTTGATTACAGTATTAGTGACTGTCAAGCTGCATCTCCAGTCCTGATTGGATCCAGCCTCACTGGTGTTATAAACTGGGGGCCTCATTAGGATGGCTACCACCCTCCTGTAAGGCAGCGGCCCCACAAGCTGAATTATGATGCAACCACCAACACAGCGGTCGCAATGTTATTTCATTGTATTGCGACGGGTGTTGCGGTCTGCAGCACCCGCCACAGTACAATGAAATGACATGTTATATATCTCTGCACTATGTTGCAGGCACCAGGCGGTGCCTGCCACATGGTGCTGGGATATGTAGGGGGGCACCATAAGCACCCCCCAGGGCCCATGTCAGAGGCTCAAGCGGGAAGAGTAGCCCGCTACGGGCCCCCAAGTCCGTTTCCTCCTGCCTGGTCATGGCGGGTTGACCGCCGATGACAGACAAGCAGAAAGGGATATCATTATCCCTGCGGTTGTGCCTGGCAGGCACCGCCGCCATTCTGTGGAATGCGGGAGGTCCGATTGGAATCACTCCGACTGTCAGATCTGTGGCAGTCAGTCTTAATGACCGCTGAACATTTGCCCTCCATCCAAATGTGTTGGGCGGAAAACATGATTGCGATGGAGGTGGGACCGCCACCGACAGCCTGTCAGTGAAGGTCCCAACATCATTATAATCGGGACGTGTTGTTATTGGTATGCACCCTGTCCAAACAAGAACCACAATCCAAGTCAGGGTAAGTCACATACACATCCCAAATTAATCGGTGTTCACCCCTTGGTGGCTTGGCACAGAACAGACTGGTTTAACATAAGAAGCAATGTGTAAAGTATTTGTGTAGCACTTAAAACAGTAAAACAATGAACACACCACACAAAAATTCTTCAAACCGGTTTATGAAAATGACAAAAATCCCACACATAGACACTAAGATATACAATTTTAAAGATTTAGGTGAAAATAGTGAATAAAAGTGCAAAACGCCAACTGTGGTTATCTGGCTGCGCCGAACCGAGACAAAGTCACAAGTTCAGGCAGATCAAATGGGAGTATAGGCCAGTTACAGGGACATACCTGTTCCCACTATACACAGTACCTTAAATCCTGATGCACGATATGTGCAATGTTGCTTTGCAAGGCTTTGTGTCATCCGCCTCAGTTCTGAGAGGACCCACAGAAGGCAGAGCAGCTTAGGTCCACTTCCAAGGGTACAGGACTGCCGAATTGACTTTTTCCAATGGTCGAGATATCATCAAGCATTTTCTGTGTTTTCCTGGCAGAAAGTACCATCATGACCTACAAAGCAATGTGGCCCATTCCATCCCTTAGGCCTGACTTCTGTGCCCTACCCATTGAAATCTCTTTCAATAAACACAACAAACAACAGGGGCCACTAACAGCTGTCAATGTCCACAACCATTCCAAAACCATCCTGGTGCCTCTGACCTCTGTTGTTTCTCAGAATGAGGGCCAATTGCCCCAGTCATCTTCTACCCTTTCTCCACTGTACCTCCCACCAGTTCAGGGTGGTATCCTGGGTATCCTGGGACTGGCACAGAGTCTGTACCCTTAGACTGAACATGTGCCTGGTGAGACAGGACTTCCATGGTAGTACTGCTACCCCCCTGGGCGTCTGTACCATCTGCTCTGGAGTCGTACTCCCAGAAACCAGAACTTGTAGGGTACCGTGCCTGTGGAAGCTGCCTCACCCAGTTCCCCTGACACAGAAAAGTTCCCAGCAGTGGATGGTATCTCAGTACAGATCCGACCCCCCTGCTTGTGTCCCCCTCTGGGACAATCCAAGCTCTCTGGCTGGAAATAGGGCACGCTGGGCCTCTGCCCATCCCCCTCTCTCCTTTTACTATTAGAAGGGACATGGGACACTCCCACACTATACTGGAAGCTGTCTAGGTCTATGCGTACCCCCCCCCCCACTCTAATGGGGAAACCATGAGCCATGCTTCTTGGGATCACTTCACAATGCCTTCTCAGACACTCTAGTACTTACCCAGAGGTCTGCCTCCAATGCAAGTTCAATGGGGTCAGTGATCTTGAAATCAACCAGGTGTTGGCGTAGTTCTGGAAAACAGTGAACAGACATGTGCTCTATAGCAATCAAAATGTACAGCCCCTCAAAAGAATTTAACTTACTTCCCTTCACCTAACCATCCAGTACCGAGCAAATATAACCCACAAAATCCTCCCAGGTCTGGTGAAACAGTTTCTGACTGCCTCTGAATCTCAACCTGCGCTCTTCTGGGGTGAGTCCATACCTCCTGACAAGGATCTACTTCATGGTGGAACAACTCAGCTTGTCTCCCTTCTCTAGGGCCAGTAGGGCATCCCTACTATCAGCATGTTTATGCCTCCATAGGACAACTCCCCAATCCTCCTCAGGGGTTCTGTGCACTTCTAAAGTGACCTTATTTGCCTCAAACCACCTGTCTAAGTCACCCCCTCCTTGAAGTCAGGCACCATGTCTCTGGGTGTGTGGACCCTTCCTTAAGCTTGGAAATGGTACCTTAGCTGCCATAATTCCTACCAAATTTCTGGCTTTCATGTCCAGCTCTCTTAGGCTCAGTTCATGAGCCAGCAAGATCTTTTTTTCTGCCAGTACCCTCTCATCTTCATCTGCCTGAATGGCACATTTTTCTCTAGCTAAACCCCTCTAAGCCTCAGCCCTCTTCTCCTCTGCCAGGGCTTTGTCAGTCTCACCTCTTCTCTGTTCTGTAGACAGTTGGGCTAGCTGCAGCCTCAGATCCATCTTAGCCTGTCAGTCCTTTAACTCCTCAGGAAAAATAGTGTGTGAGGAGACACTACTTTCTGCAGTGGATCCAGTAGGAGCCTCCCTCTCTATTGGCTCCCCTCTCTCCTCTAGAGCATCTGGCTGGCCATTGTACTTCTCTTCCTCATCCTTCTCAGGGCCCCTGCTCTCTTGAGGTTATGGGTAGGGGGTCCTCCAGGTAGTAACAGAGCTCTGCCTTCTCTAGTACTAGAGCTGCAAAGATGTCATCCTCCTTAGACTCCTCCCTCAGAGTCTCCTGTTGGTGCCTCTAGCCAGCGTGCTTCCTCATAAGCATACAAGACTGTCTGTAGATCCTGCCTTGTGGCCTCCTCCTCATAGCCATCCCCTCTCCTTGCAGAAATCCTTCAGCTCCTTCATTTTATAGGCTAATAGGCTGGTGAGATCCAGGGACATATACCATTCTGTCACGGTATCACTGGTGCCACAACAAGAGAGTCCCAAGTATGAAGATGAAGCAGGAGTAACATTTAGAAAAATTATTCATTGAGAGAAAAAGGAGAAAAACGTGTAATGATCTTAGATATGGATGGTTGTGTACTCCAAATTACTGTAAGCCACAGCACAAACACGAGTCCCATTCTCACCGCTGAACACCAATGTTATAAATTGGACTTCTGGTTGGCAGAGGTATGCACCTTGACCCAGCAAGTCCTAGTCAGGGCAAGTCCGATACACACCATAAATTAACCTGTTTTCACACTCTGGAAGCTTGGCACAGAGCAAAAATGCTTAACTTAGGAGGCAATGTGTTAAGTATTTGTACAACAGAAAAACAGTGAAACAGTGAAACAAGACACAAAAAGAATCCACACCAGGTTAGAAATTAGAGCTTAATTTAATGAACAAAGCGCAACCAAAACAACAAACATCTAATAAGTAGATCCTGAGATATGTAATTTTAAAGACTTAGGTAAGAATAGCACACAAAAACGACAAAGCCACAAGTTCAGGTCAACTGCGGCGGAGCATGGGATGGCTACAGGGACCAACCTGCGCTCATTGAAAACATTACCTTCAATCCTGGTGTACGGTCAGCATGGCGCTGCTTTGCAAGGCTTTGTGTCATCTGACGTCCGTTCCAAGAAGGACCACAGAAGGCAGAGCACCTTAGGCCCACTTTGAAGATTCCAGGACTGGGTTGGTACCACCTGGCAGGTCAGTCCAGGTGCAGGAGCAGGTTTGGTGGATGTCTTTTGTGTCCCTGAGACTTCAGAAAACAGAAGACCAGTCAGTTGGCCATAAGAGGCACTCTGGGTTGTAGAGATGCAGGTCCAGTCATTCTCACTCCCAGGCAAGGGGGCAGCAGGCAGCAGGTCAGCACAGCAAAGCAGGAGTCCAACAGAGTGGCAGTCCTTGTAGCAGCACAGCAGTTCTTCTTCCTGGTAAAATATCCACAGGTTCAGAAGTGCACTGAAATGGTAGTGTCTGAGGTCCAGTGTTTATACTTAGGTGCCAAGTTTCTGGAAGGTGGGAGAAGCTTCTAGACAATGCACTTAAAGTGCAGGGAATCCCCTTCCTTCCATGCCCTGGCTCCAAGTTGGCTGGAGTGACAATACAGTGTTGTTAGGCCTATTGTGTGGAGAAAGGCCACAGCTATTCAGGTGGTGCAAGTGGGGCTGTGCTATGCTCTGCCCTCCCTATAAGCCAGTTAATGGCCCATTAAGGCCCATCAAGTCAAACCTAAGCTCCCATTATGTGCAGCTGTCTAGAGGTAATGCACAAGGCCTAGTTGTCATCCACTCCAGACGGGCATTCAGAGACAGGCAGAGACAAGTAGCATTTTCAGTCTTGCAACTTCAAATTCAACTTTACCATAAGTTGTGAATTTAAATTGTGAATCCAGACTCAAAATATCTATATTTTTTCAATATAAAACATAGTAATGTAATCCCAATGTTACCATATGGGATAGATAGGCCTTGCAGTAGTAAAAAACTAATTTAAGAGTTTTTCACTACCTGGACGTGTAAAACTTAAAAGTGCATGCCCAACTTTTCAAATGTACTGCACCCTGTCCTTGTTGCTAACTAAGGCCTACGTTAGGGGTGACTTATATGTATTAAAAAGGAAGGGTCAGGCTGTCAAGAGGGTTAACTTGCAAGGTTGACATGTCAGTTTAAAACTGCACACACAGGCTCTGCAATATCATGCCTGAGACATGTTTAAAGGGCTACTGAAGTGGGTTGCACAATCAGTGCTGCAGGCCCATTAGTAGCATTTAATTTACAGGCCTTGCGCACATGTAGTGCACTTTACTAGGGAATTATAAGTAAATTAAAAATGCCAATTGTGGATAAGCCAAATGTTACCATTTTTAGGCAGAGGGCACATGCACTTTAGAACTAGTTAGCGGTGGTAAAGTCCCCAGAGTAGTAAAGTCAACGAAAACTAGGTCAGAAAAATGGGGCGGTCATAGGCACAAAGTGTGTGGGAGCCCCTGAAGAAAGGGCCAGGTCCATAAACTGGTAAGGGGCCTAGTATTTAACCCAATTTATCTGATGATTGTGACCACGGAAGCCTAAGCCTTTAGCTGGGGCACTACACTGAGGGATAGCCAACATTGGCCTAGTGATACTTGCAAGAGGGTAGACCATTGCCAAACTTGAGAGATCTGTTTCCTACTCTCAGGTCACTGAAAATATTTTAGATCTATGTACAGGTGTATTTTGACCATACATTGAAGATTAATTATATCAAAAGGCAAGGTAAACTCACTTCAGGTTTCTCTGTTTGCGGCTTTTCAACTGAGTGCATGGTTGCTAATCATTTCCTACCTTGACTGTCTCTGTTCTGAAAACAGGCTGTGCGGGATCTTTCTGAAATATCAGGATCCCTCCCTTTACCCCAACATCTTTTGAGATGTCTGCAAGCAGTTTTGGGTACTGTATTGTGACTTGCATGCCTCACCGGAGAGCTCAGCAGCCTCACCAATGCTCTTGCTTCTTTGTCCAAGAGGAGGGAGGATAAATGTCATGTTGGAGGCTTGACTTTGGAGGTTTCTCAGGTTGGTTCATTTGCATTTGAGGTTTCTACATAGTTCTGCTTTGCTTCTCTTCAACCGGCAGGTTGCTGGCCTGGCTTCTTGATGTGGTAGCAAGTGTGATAGGGGTTGGTCTGTTTAAGTCTTGTAGGCCATAGTTCCTCCAAACTCTGTCTTTTCAACTCTCTTGGCAGCAGTCTCAGGGCTCCTTGCCATATTTCACTATGGTGCCAACTTTGCTGGGAAGCCTTCACCTCTCAATTTGGAATGTATTTGAAAGGATGTGGCTACAGAGCACAGTGCTCTCCAGGCATTTACTTATCTATTCTACTGTCACCCTCTATCCTGAAGTTTTATTTTAGGTATGTGGTGGTCGAGGAGTGATGATTCATCCATTCCTTGTCTTCCTCTCTATGTTGAAGTTAGGATTCCTGCTTGTCCTTCAATTGGATCCTTCTTATGGATGGGTAGACATGGCTCTCTAGCATTATTTTGTAGCTGTAATTTACTTTGATACCCTATAGCAGCTTGGGTGATGAAGAGGCTTTGGTGACACAATTTTACCTCTGGATCCACAGGCTTTACAGGTTCAACACTTTGAAGCTCTGTCCTCAGTCAAACACAGACATTTTACAATGAAAATGGACTGCTTGATGGTGGTCACCTCTGGTTTCTGGATTGAAAATCGTAGTGCCCTGTTCATTTTCTGCTTGATCTGGAGGATTCTGTGGTTCATTGGCCTGACCTAAGACATTTACTAAAGAAATCCTCTAAGGCGCACTGACCACAGTAAGTGATCTTGCCTACTTTTTTATTTCACTTCTTCTCTGAACGGGGACACTTTTGCATTCTATCAAGGTTTTAAGGGTTCTCCTCCTTATCTTTGAATGGCCCCAAAACCTTTTGGAAGTCCGAACATTTGTCAACCTTGGATTAACGGAACAGAGTTTAAGATGTCCTCTACATCCATCAGAAGGTGGAGTCATTCTAACATTGCTGAGGCTTATCCTCAGGTTGAGGTTCTGTTCCCACTGAGGGGGTCACAGTTTTACTACAGGTGAGTTGACACTTTTCTATGCAAAGTTGCAGGGAATTCCTCTGGCTGTGATCCATCAGCTGCCACGTAGTCCTCTTCAAGTATTGTTGTTTAGTACCACATGTATCAAGGTGCTGATGTTAGATCAGTGGGGTAACCAAAATGAGCCCCCCGCAAAGTACATGGAGTGGACCCCCTCCCTGGCTCACCACCTAGTAGTTTTGCTGCGGGGGCCCCCAGGAGCTCGGGCCCCCTGCATTGCAGGGGATTATGTTACCTCACTGTATTAGACAATGAAATTTGGTGCTGAGGTCATTAGTTTGCATTCTTTTTTGCTTCTCAATGCAGTCATTAGGTTTTGCAGCAATAGGACTTGGTGCGTTTGTTCTGACGGTATCAAAAGTCTTGTTGTGATTTTTCGGTATTCCTTGTAAGTAATCTCTGGGATAAAAAAAAGAGGGACACAGAGGTAATACTCTGATTGCTTATGCCATCTTCTCTACTCAGTCATATTTGTTTGTTACCCCTCAAAACTCCCATTGTTGGTATAAGCCTTCAAAGTGGCTTGGATATGTCAGAGGGATGCTTGGACTGCCAGCCCAATCATGGAATTCATTAGGGGTGACAGAGCTTAGATTTCAGCATGCTTCTGAAGTTTCCTGTCTCAAGTTGCGATTTACCACACTAGTCTCAACTGAAAGGGGGAGCATGGCAGCAGGAATAATGAAAATTATCAGAAAGTACTTAGGACATTTCCGGTATTTTTAACTGGATAAATGTGTTTACTAATAAAATAGTTACTAATGGAAAAGCATCACATAGTAACATGGGGGTACATTAGTTTGCTGGATGGACAAAGGCTACAGTATGGACCAATTCACAAAGCTATAAGCACTTCTAAGTGACACTAAGATGAGACAATAGCTGTATTTATGATTACAAATTCATCTATTGGACTTACAAAAAGTGATCTCATATGTAAATTAGGATGAGTATGATGTTGTTTTATAGGTGAGTAAATCTAATTCTGACCACAGTGAGAACCTTTTTCTAAGTCAGCAAGTCTGTGCATTGGACAAAATGAGATTTATTTAGTGTAACTACAGCTGTTGTATACCCATGGATCGCTTTCTCGCTATCATATCTAAAATGTAATTGACTATATCTTCAATGAGAATGAGAATGGAGAAGAGCAAAGACAAAATATTGTATTAATTCCTCAGGCTTGTCTCATAATCTCTCTAAGTCAGCTTTTACCACCACAGTGGTATGTTCTGTAATTGGTCCCACGGTTTCTATCTATAAGTTTAAGAATTACTTCTCAGAAACAGTACATTGGGAAATAACAGCTTGCTGAGAAACCCTACAAGAAATTTGGATCAGCAGGGTCTGAACTTGCGTCTTCAATTCAAGCCAGTCGAATATTAATAAGCATATAGCATCATGAGCTGTGTCATGATGCCATATCCTTCACAGAAGGGGTGTTTGTGGGTTTTCCCCATCCTTAATGCACACATTAACTTGAAAAATGTCAGAGTTAGTGGATGGGCTGCAGAGCTATTGCTTCTTTGTGTTTCTGAACTCTGCTGTTAGCAAAACGTGCATTAAATCATAGATTTTTCGAGTTAAGGTATGCGCTGAAGATGCATATAGAAGTTCACAGACCCCTTTTGCACCGTACACTGACTCATAATACAGCCGCATGATAGTAAGCATAAGACTGTGACATAGCGTTCTGTTCCGTCAAACTCATAATATATCAATAGGAATGGGTTATTTTCCATCTGTATCAAAATTATATATTATAACTACTAGTTATAGTAGTTAATGAATTTTCAAAATATGAACAGCAATAAGCTCACCAAACTAGAACACCATCACACTATTAAACCACGATTGCATTGTTTTAGGCATCCCTATTTTCTATTGGGGCATATAGTAGTTAACCTCCTCTGCTGCTGTTGCCTCCCGCTAACTGTACTTATGCCAAATGGGCAGATGTAATGTGGATTTTACTATTGTTTGTAAAGTACTCAGCTGCCCGTGCATTACAGACAATAACAAAACTAACTAACCAACCAACTAAATAAATAAATAAATAGCTTGATAGCATTTTTTTTATTTACAAGCCTCAGAAATTGCAAGTAATCAGAGTATAAAACCAGTGAACACAAAGCTCCATCTGGGTGGGCCTTTGTGCAGGAGGGAAAGCTAGAATACAATACAGATACAGTAAGAGAAGGACATAGTTGCATCCTGCATCCTTTCCCCAAGCTCGTGGGATGGTGATCTGGAGATTCATATTTACTGCCAGCAGCATTTTCCTAGCACCTAGCAGGCCACCATCCATGGGAGCTATGAACACAATGGTCGCTCACAAGGACAATGGGAGAGAAGGAATATATATATAGAAATACAATTAGATCTATATTACGCTGTGCAGCGAGACAAGAATCTCTGTAATGTAACAAAAATTGGGACAAACAATAAAGTGGGAACACGGTCTTGCGTAAAGCAAGAAACGGACAAACAGAAAGGCTCAGACAAAGCTTAGTGCTTGAAATAACTTCATCAATTCGACAAGCACAAATGAAGGGAGACACCATTACACATTTGAAATAATAAGTATGATTGTGTTATGGTGTTGAGGAGTCGACGACGTTTCAATCTCATACATTGAATAGCAGGGTCATCATCAGGACATAATGGGGCTCATTATGATGGCGTAATGAGAAATACCCCCACCATATTATGATGGCGGTGGGTATCGCAGTGGACGCAAAGTCTGTCCGCCGCTTTTCCGCCGGTCGGCAATCGTTATGATTGCCAGCTGGACGGAGCTGGGCCAGTAATATGGTGGCGGTGCCTAGCAGGCATCACCAGCCATATTATGGTGTAGGGGGTTTACAGGCCTTTCCATGGCAGCAATGCCGCCATGGAAGGGCTGGCGGGGATTGGCTTTGGCAGCCCCTTGTGTGCCCCCAATAGGGTGGGGTGTGGGGGGTGCTCTTTGGGGTTACCCATGGTACCCCCCTGTTGTTTCTGCACCAAGTGGCAGGCGCCGCGTGATGCCTGTCACGTGGTGCAGGGAAATGCTGTGCCTGCCCTTTTACCTTTATTTTATATTTATTTATTTATTGGATTTATTAAGTGCGACAGCTACCCATAAGGGTTTCCCGGCGCTGAAAGACAAATACAACAGGACTCCAGACAAGAATGTTATAGGTCGAAAAGCCAAGTTTTCACCGCTCTGCGAAATTGCATGTGACATTTTTCCATCTGAATGTCCAAAGGAAGTGAGTTCCACAGTCTAGGTCCTAAGTTCGCAAAGGAACCTCCACCCATTCTGGTGAGTCTAAACTTAGGTACATTGAAAAGATGATGAGATGAGGAGCGGAGTGAGCGAACAGGGATGTAAGGACTGACAAGGGCCTGAAGGTAAAGGGGAGCTACTCCAATTTTAATCTTGTGCATAAAGCTCAAAGCTTTAAAATTTATCCGATTTTCAACACGGAGCCAATGCAGCTTCCTCAGGCGTTCTGTAATGTGGTCACGTTTCCGACAACCACAAAGAAGCCGAGCCACAGCGTTTTGTACCAGTTGAAGGCGGTGTGTGACGGCCCTGGTAGACCCCAGGTAGAGCACGTTGCCGTAGTCTAACCTCGAGGTTACCAAGGCATTCACAACGGATCTCTGGGTGTTGTCGGGAAGTATCCAAAAGATTTTACGCAGCCACCGTAGGATGGAAAAGCAGGTGGCTGCGACTTTATTAGCCTGATCTTTCATAGATAATCCCCTATCAATAATTACTCCCAGATTTCACACTTGTTCAGACGGAGTTGGTAGGGGACCCATGGCAGTTGGCCAATGTCTTAGGCTCCAAAGGTCAGGTTTATTTCCGAGGACCAAAACCTCAGTCTTTCCACCATTTAATTTAAGCAGGTTGCGATTCATCCAGCCGGATATTTCGCTAAGGCCAGCTTGCAGAGGGGAAGGAGCAGTGAAATCTATTTGAGATAGTGAAAAAATAATTTGTGAATCATCTGCGTAGGTGAAAAGATTTCATCCGGAACGTTGTGCAACATAAGCCAAGGGTATGACATACAAATTAAAAAGGAGGGGACTAAGGATTGCTCCCTGGGGCACACCGTGCGGAGAGGGATAGCTTTTAGAGGAAGATGAATTAGAAAAGATTTGAAAAGTGCGATCAGACAAAAAGGACTCAAGCCAGTCCAAGGCTTTGCCGACAATGCCGATGGAAGCCAAGGATTTGAGAAGGATACTGTGAAATACAGTATCAAAGGCTGCACTGAGATCAAGTAAAATCAACGCAACCGTTTCTCCTCGATCCAAGAGCAGGCGAAGATTGTCTGTAACGCCCAAGAGGGTCGTCTCCGTGGAGAAACCCGGGCGAAAGCTGGACTGGGACGGATGTAGAAGGCTGTTTTCTGTCACAAATTTTGACAAATGTACATGGATATGCCTTTCTAAGATTTTCGAAAATGCTGGTAACAAAGAAATGGGACGGTAATTAGAGGCCACCTTGGGATCCGCAGAGGGCTTCTTCAATAGCGGGGTAACCATTGCGTGCTTCCAACAACTGGGGACAATGACAGTGTCCAGTGAATCGTTTAACATTTTACAAATTGTAGAAAAATGTGGGGAATCCAAGGAGCATAGTATCGGGAGGGCAAAGGGTCCAGCGGCGAGCCTGACTTAACTTTGCTTAAAGTCTCCAGGAGAGTTACGGGGCAAAGATCCGGCCAGGACAAAAATTGAGCCGAGGATGACACCAAAGGATTGGCATCCTTCTCCCTAATCTGTGGAGGAATCGTTAGATTATTTTTATAGCCTTGGGCAGAAATGTCCTGATGTATATTTACGATTTTGGAGATGAAATACTGGGCGAGCTCGTCGCATTTAGTGCTAGATAGAGGAGGAAGTGCCGCCGTGGTCTGTGAACCAGCAAGCTCTCTCACCACGTTAAACAGTGTTTTGGATTTATTCATTGCTTCATTGATTATTCTATTGACATGATTGGCCCTTGTTAGGGCACACGCCTTATGGTAACATTTCAGCTCTGTTTTATAAGTAATACCGGCTGCAAGAGAATAATCTTTCCTCCAAACACGTTCTAATTTTTTACATTTAGATTTGTGGGTGCGAAGTGTCTCGTTATACCATGGGGCGGGAGTTTTGTGAGTAATCCCTTTCTTATGGATAGTAGGAAGACAAGTATTGATGGCTTCAAGGAGCCAAGCATTCACAGAGCTAGCCACCACTTCCATATCATCAGAGACAGATAAATTAATAGGCTCAAGATCAGTTAAAACTTATTAAAAGCAACAGTGTCGAATTTTTTCCAGTCCCTTTTACGTATGGTCATGGCAGGTTTATATTTAGCTATGACCTCATTATTTGTGACAGTGAACTTAATTAGTAAATGATCGGACCAGATAACCGGCACCGCCAGAGAACACTTTACATGGACACTGTTAGAAAAGATCGGATCTAAAAGGTGTCCACCCCTATGGGTAGGACCCATATTTTGTAGGATAAGATTCATGGAGGCAAGGTCCGCAATGAGATTGCAGGCCAAACTGTCCTTAAGATCATCTAAATGCACGTTAAGATCACCGACAACAAACAAATTGCTGGACGATGTGAGAACCGATGCTATGAGTTCAGAGAGTTGTGACTGCCAGGAGTTAGCAGGACCTGGGGGACGATACAATAATAGTCCCGAGAGGGTGATTTTAGGATGGAGAGCCAGCTTAAAATATGCTGCCTCGCAACTACCTAAAAGAACTGGGTCAAATTGGCATTGATAAATATTTTTAAATATTATTGCCACACCGCCCCCTATTTTCCTGGGTCGATCATTCCTCACAATCGCATATTCAACAGGAAGAGCTTCTGCAATGTCAGGTCCAGAACTGTCGTGAAGCCACGTTTCCGTAATAAAAAGTGCAGCAGGGGATTTATCCGTAAGGAGGTCGAAAATCTCACGTTTGTGTTTTGGCAGGGAACGACAGATCAGGCTAAGGAAGGTGTAATTAGGAGGGGAGTGAGCCACTACTCGTGGTGCTGAGCTACGACACAATTGTGGAATATCCAAATAAAAAGAACAATGAGGGCAGCATTGTGGGAATTGTTCCAGCATGTTAAACATAGCCATCATATGATCCCTCGTAGGCCTAAGAGCAAGGATCTGATCGGCTTCATAGCAAAGTCTAGGCCGCAAATTCTGTCCAGGGGGTATGGCCCCTGGACCCGTATGGGCGCGGGTGGGCACAGATGGGCACGCCTTCGGCACGCCATTGGCGCGCCCGCTGGGCCCACCTGCTGCGCGGACGGGAAATGATGCACATTTATACAGGAAGAGGGTGGGAGGGTCGGAAAGACTAGACCGCGACCCCTGCACCTCCCTCTAAGATGGCGGCTCACCCCCGGATCAGGCCGCGACAGCGCCTAATCGGCTGCACGGTCTGAAGTATGTGCAGAGAGGTGGCCGTGTGCAAAGAGCAGGTAAAAAACAAACAAGTAAAGGTTAAAAGCAATTTAAAATCACAGATAGAAAATGCTGCCAAGCTTCCCCTGCTTTCCGCCTCAGGGAAGTAAAGTGCAAATGTCGATCAATGCGCGTCAGGACCAGCGCCGTTTAAATACATGAGAGGGCGGGAGGGTCGGAAAGACAAGACCACGACCCCTGCACCTCCCTCTAAGACCCCAGCAGCACCATCCGCAATGGTAAAAGGCCAGGATGCGCCTACCAGTATGGCGGGTGCATCCTAATTGGGCCACTGGGACCGCCGCACGTCTGGCGGTCAGTCCCATCACCTTTATGATGGCGGGTGGACCACCCGCCATCATAATGAGCCCCTAAGTTACTTGCCTGAGTAATTGCCTGTGGAAAGATGGGAAAAGATAGAGGGAGGAAAAAAAGGAAAAAGGGGAAAGGTAAATGCGAGGTAAGAGTTGGAATGCCAAATTGAGTGACAACCATGCAATCTATGGAGTGAGTAAGGGTAGCCGGTGAGGGGTTGGAGTGATCATGTTCTATAGGTGAATGGCAGTGAAAAAACTAAAGGCAACAATGACAAGATATGTGACAGGGATGTCCTGTTACTCTTGTGAAAAACGGTCATACGTAACAAGAAGGGCCGACTTACCAACTACAAGAAAATGAGGGCCTGCAGTGGGGTGGTGAACAGGTTTCCAACGGGCTAAGTAGCTCATTAACCTAAGGTGGACAATGGAAAGTGGACAAGTCAATGAGGAACAATTATGGTAACGCCCTGGTTCCACTTGGGGGAGTGAGGAGGAAAAGAGGCTTATCGATAATTGGCAGGGATCCGCGAGCATTAGATGAGTACGGTCACTCGAACTGGCTTTGCCTGAGCCTTTCTGTTTGTCTGTGTCTTGTTTGACGCAAGACTGTGTTTCCAGTTCATTGTTTGTCCCAATTTTTGTTACATTAAAGAGATTCCTGTGAGGCTGGACAGCGTAATATAGATCTAATTGTATTTCTATATTTATTCCTTCTCTCCCATTGTCTGTGTGAGGGACCATTGTGTTCATAGCATACTGGTACCCAAGGTCCCTGACCAATCCCATTGGCCTCCCTTGTCATAATAATATACCATCCCTGTGAAGGCAGTCAATCATAGTGGGTCATAAATTGCGACCAACCTCATTATTATTCATGAGGTAGGTCTATTTGCGACCCACATGAATCACTAAATGAAACTCAATGATTCATACATTAGGAATAGTGATTTCCAACGACGGCCTCAGTGAGGATTGCAGCTGGGAGTCTGTTGGAGGAGAATGCCAGTGATGGTGCTGGAGGAGGAGTGGGACTTCGGGTGGACTTTGTGGGGAGCCCCGAAACAGTAGATAACTCAGCTCAAGCAACCCGGGATAAAGGAGACCTGACGGGTACGTCTTGGGCTGATGCAAATGGGGGGCCTGGCGAACGGGCAGACGCGCAGACGCAAAGTAAAGTAAACAGGCAGGCACCCATGAGCACCTCACTAACTAATCAGGGCAGCATTATTAAGAACGATGAGGGCCCCAATAGCTCAGGAGGATTTAAGCCATGCGGAAAATAATAAAACAGATGATGTACTGGAGGGCAAGAGTTCCCTGGAGGATAAAAACAGCTTGGAAGAGGAGAAGGAACAAAGTGACTGTTTTTTTCCCTGACGGAGGAAGCAGAGTGGTCTGATGATGTACTAAGCACGTCAGAGGGGGCCAGTAGCCTGGAATTCGATTTTGAGGGGAGCGAGGAGGAACCACCCTCAACAACTAAAAAAATGCCAGGGCGTTTGGGAAAAGAAGATAAAGGGAGAAAAGATCTCTCCTGGGACTATTCGGCGACCACTCCACTTGCAGGCTCCGGTGGTAAATTGACTGCCGTGGTAAGACCCGAAGTACCCCCTACGCTTGAGACTATTCATCTGGCTATACTTGCCCATATTTATTTATTTATTTATTTATTACACTTGTATGGCGCAACAGCTACCCTGAGGGTTTCACGGCATCTTGGATCCGTACTCTACCAGGAGGAGTAATAATTATTATTATTGGTTGAATAGCCATGCCTTAATACCCTTCCGGTATCTTATGTAGCTTGGTTCCAGATGCAGTTTCAGCGGTATTGAGTTCCACAGAACAGGCGCCAGATAGGCGAAGGAGCGTCCGCCCATTCGTACCCGTTTAAACCTCGGGACAACAAATCTTGCCTGATGTGTTGATCGAAGATTTCGGGAGGGGGTATATTTCTGAACCAGTTTACATAGGTAAGCTGGGGCTTCCCCTGTGTTTATTCTGAACATGTAACATAGTGCTTTGAATTTAGCTCTATTGCCCATCTTGAGCCAGTGCAAATTACGTAAATGTTCAGAAACATGTGACCGCCCAGGGAGATGGAGAAGTACCCTGGCTGCCGCATTTTGGACGACCTGTAGCCAACGCGTGATCTCTTTGTTGGCACCTAGAAATAGAATATTCCCATAATCCAATCTAGAGCCAATCAATGCCTGGACTACAGTTTTTTGCGCCCCTTCAGGGAGTTGCCACAAGATTTTTCTCAGCCACTTTAGAATGGCAAAGCAGATCGATGCTGTTTTAGCAGCTTGCGCGCGCATGGACAATTTGTCGTTGATTATCACTCCTAGGTTGCGGGCAGAAGGTACCGCTACAGGGGTAGGGCCCATTTTCGTCGGCCAATGGGCTGGTCCCCACAGCTCTTTTTGTTCTCCAAAAATGAGCAGTTCAGTTTTTTCCCCATTTAATTTTAATTTCTTGGTATGCATCCATTTCGCCATTCTCTGTAACCCAGAGCCGAGAGAGGAGGTGCTTTATCTGTTGTTGACAGGGAGAACAACAGCTGTGTATCATCCGCATACAAGAAGATTGTAAGGCCAGATTCTTCTGCTATTTTCGCTAAAGGGGATATATAAATATTGAAAAGTAGCGGGCTCAAGATTGACCCCTGGGAAACTCTATATGGGGAGGTTAAAATATTTGAGGTATTATTTTTGGAGAAAACCTGATAATATCTGTCTGATAGAAAATGTTCCAACCATTCCAACGCTGTGCCTCTCAGACCACTTCTAGGGTCTTAATCAGAGTTTCATGGGATATGGTGTCAAAAGCGGCATTTGACGGATAGTTTCCGTAACTCCTAACAGGGTGGATTCAGTCGAGTGACCAACTCTGAAACCCGACTGAGAGGGGTGTAACAGCTTGTTGGTATTGACAAATTCCACCAACTGTCTATTGACATGTTTTTCCAGAATTTTGGAGAATATGGGGAGGATCAATACCGGTCAAAAATTTGACAAGATCTCTGGATCACTATTCGCTTTTTTCAGTAGAGGCACTACCATGGCGCGCTTCCATTCCACTGGACCCACTACTTCTCTTAATGACACATTTAGCAGTATTCTAATGACATTTAATATGTTGGGATCAAGTTGTTTAAAAATACCTTCTGGCATAGGGTCATTAGGAGAACCGGATTTAATGCTGTTTAGAATTTCTACAAACATGTAGGGTCTAATGGCTGCCAGACTGTAAGCAATTTCCCTGAAGTATCAACCAGCTCACTTGGCCCACTGGGAGTAGGAGCTAGTGTCGGGATTAGGTTAGGATCATCAACTCCACTAAAATCTGAATAAATGTTGGATATTTTCTCATTAAAATAATTCGCAAGGAGATTACATTGAAATGTGGACAGTGTTGGGGGTTCTTGTTGATCTGTTGCTCCCGCTAAGTCCTTTAACACCTTAAATAGGGTTCTGGGATTACTTTGTGCCTCTAAAATGGTGTTCTTTGTAAAATCCCCTTTTGTGATTTTACATAAAAGATGGTAGGCCTTTAAAGCTTGTTTGTATGCTTCCTTACTGGCCGCATCATAGTATTTCCTCCACTGTCTCTCCAGCTTCTTACATTTGCTTTTTTCTATTTTTAACCTTTTAGAGAACCACGGACTGGGGGTTTACAGGACTTCCGCTTACTCCTCGTGAGTGGACAACTGTCTCTACGGCTTCAGATAACCAGTTATTTATTTTATTCTGATCAATGACTCTAAGGTCATTTACATTTAGAATGAGCCTTGAGTTTGTTAGCTGGGAGTTAAGACCATCTATATGATTTTTTTTCCAATTTCTAAAGCAGGAAGTCTCTGACCTGTCCATACCTTTAGTGTCTAATATCCTGATTTAAAAAATGATCAGATAATGGTCGGACCAAGGTAAAGGGTATGCAGGCTCGCACATTAGGTTATCATAGTTAGCAAAAATCGGGTCTAATTGGTGGCCTGCTGCATGTGTGGGACCCGAATTACATAATTGCACATTGAGGGCTTCTAAGTCAGATAGAAGGTTGAGAACCATAGGGCAGTTTCGGTCATCTAAATACAAGTTAAAATCTCCAAGAATAGAGAAAATGGATGCTTCTAACAGGAGTGGGGTGATGAACTCTGGAAGAGCCGCCACCCATTCTCCTGCCGCTCCAGGGGGCCGATAAATCAAAATCCCAGTAAACGTGATTTGAGGTGTGAGGGTGAGTTTAAAGAGACCGGCTTCGAAATTGACCAGTGTTAAATCTTCCCATTTACAATTAAAATCTTTTTTAAAAATGATTCCTATGCCTCCCCCACTTTGATTGATCCGATCTCTTTTGACGAGAGTATAATTTGGAGGTAAGGCTGTAGCAATATCCGGGCCCGAACTGGCATTAAGCCATGTTTCTGTCAAAAACAATGCATCCGGTTTAAGATCCGTTAATAAGTAAAAAATACCCTCCTTATGTTTAGGAAGCGATCTACAGTTCGTGCTAATGAATGTGAAGTGTCTAAATACATCTCTATTTTACCTGGTCTTTACCTTCTTAGCCCCTTCGGTACTCATGACGGAACGGTTCTGTCATGAGCGTCGGTTGGCCTGTGCTCATGACGGAACCGTTCCGTCATGAGTCCATAAGCCCAATAGAACGTTCAGCACAGCGCAGGAATTTGCGCCGCGCTGAAGAGGTTAAACCATCCGTTCTCCCCAGTTATTCCTGACTCTAAGTGAGAGAAGGAAAATTTACATTTAGGGCAGCGGGACGTGGGGTCCTCAAAGTTCAGTATATTACAGTGTGGGTGACCAGTAGGTCTTAGGCTGTGCAACTCTCTATGCGAGTAAGTATATGATTTTGGATTTGGGCAGGGGGGGTGGACCCTGGTCCCGGGCGGGCGCGAACGGGCGCAGACGGGCTTGCCTTTGGTGCGCCTTCGGCGCGCCCTCTGCGCACGTCCACTGCGCGTTGTACACATGGCCTGATTATATAGTGTTCCAGAAGTGTTCCCGCCCCCCGACCTCTAACCCGGAAGAATGTCGCTGTCCCGCCTTCACTCCCTCCACATCAAGCGGGAAAACCCGTGGTGGACCAGGGAGCCGGCGGACAGGACTACGGGTGTTTGGAGGGTATGAGCAAGGCAGTAAGTAGTTGAAATACTATTAAAAACAATGCTGCTAAAATCACAATCAAATATTAAAAATTAGGCGTTTCAACCAATGTGCAAATAGCAATGTCTAACTCACACCAACTATTCCTGGCACCTGGTAGACGAACAATCCAGCGAGTGATTCCTCTGAGCTCACTTAGGGATGAGGCATGGCAAGATAGCAGGAAAACACAGGCAGGGATGAGGAAAATGCAGGGAGTAGTAAGGAAACTATCAAAGGCATTTTCCAACATGGGAGAAAGAGTGGCAAATTTGGAGAAAAAGGTGATGGGTGCTGAAAATGTCGCAGTGAAAGCAATCACGATGGTGGAGGCCCATGATGCCCAAATCAAGGACATACAATGGAAGCTGGAAGAATCAGAAAACAGGCAAACAAGAAAAAACTTAAGAGTTCTTGGGGTACAAGAAGGTTTAGAGGGGTCCGACACCAGGAGCTTCATAATTAGTCTTTTTTCAGCAGCTTTTCCAGACCTTTCGGACTGGGACTGGTCATCTGAGAGTCAAAGGGCACACTCTATCCCTTTCAAACAGCGAATACCGGATAAGGAGGGTGATCCAGTGGGGCGGTTTCCTTTTTCGTGAGGCCGGACTTCTGCCATACAACGGTAGAGAGACGCTGGAGGCTTAGACAGAAGCTGAAGCCATTTCAGGATAGAAAGATACAGGCATATCTGGTTAATCCCGCACAATTAAAAATCATTAACCAGGGGACCACCCGGTACTACTCCTCTGAGATCAAGGCAAAGGAGTATTTGGACTCTCTGGACAAGTAGCATGTCGGGGTCGAAACAAAGTTGATGAATTGAGTTATGGGGGAAGCAGGAAGGGGGGAAAGGTGGTAAATGGCTGGACCTTAGATTACATTACGAGCCGCAACACGAGGGGTGGTTTCTTTGGGATGTCGAAATAGGGAGAATGGAAGTGGTTAATAGTTTTGCACATTAGTTGACGTTTTTTTTTCATTTTTGGAATAAGCTGCTTCCTATCCCTCAGCCACAGGGTTTGGAAGTACGTGTTGTTTTTTAGGACCTACCACCTTCTAGGACCGCATACATCATATGCACAGACTTAGGTCTGAGCGCTCTCAGGGAGGGGCAGGTAGCTTTCAGAAGGGGGTGGGTGGTGGGATGGGGGGTCACAGGGTAGGTGGTGGTTGGGTGGAGGCATTGGACACTTTTTGGGGTGGGATGGGTGGGCAGATGGGGGTAAAAAGAGAAAAAATTATAAGATTCAGGTCTATCGCTGTTTCAGTTCCAATGTATGAAGAGTTAGTTTTTGAAAAAAGGGATGATGAGAAAGCTTAGGATCTGTTCTTTTAATATAGGGGGGCTGAATGATGGGCTCAAGAGACAGAAATTAGGACATTTTGCAGGTATGAATCATTTGGACATTATTTGTATTCAGGAAACGCATCTGCCCTGGGGTAGTGGGGTGTTCAACGCAAACATCCAGGGTCAGGGGGGTGGCTATATTGATTAAAAATGATCTTGGAGGTTGTAAGCGCTCCTTATCTGATGCTGGGGGCAGGTGGGTTATAGTTGAACTAAAGATGGGGATCACTTTGTGTACAATCTATGGATCAAACCAGGACAAACCCGATTTATTTGATAGATTGGAGTTAGAACTACTGAATTGGCCATATCCCCTTATAGATTGTGGGGATTTTAATATTTCCGTGGATTTCACCTGTGGTGATAATTATGCAAGCTATGCCGGACGCAAACCTAAGGTATTTAGAGCTTTATCTGCTTTAATTAACATGCATAATTTGCTGGATGTACGGGGCTATAAGGAACCAATGAATCCAGGTTTTACCTATTTTTCATGCCCCTATAAAAGACATATCAAGCTAGATTATTTTCTCATTTCTCGAACTGAGGTGGGCAGGATTGAGATTCATAAAATGCCCAAGGTAATATCTGACCATAGTCCACTGATTTTAGTGTTTGAGAAGGATAATGTTGTTAACCCCCCCTATAGGTGGACGTTTGAAAGGAGATTATTAGTAGACCCTGAATTTGTGAATCATCTTAAGAACTGGGCACAGTGTTATTTTGATATGAATAGGTAGAGCACCCCTCGCAATAGTGTCTGGGACGCGTTTAAGGCAGCATTAAGAGAGGAGACAATTCGTTTCTCAGCTAGTCGAAGTAAAAAAGCACACAAAATACATGAGTCGCTTGTGGCTCAGTTAGAACAGGGAGAGGAACAACATCTGAGAGATATTGTAGAGGGGAAAGATGCAAATGAAAGTTTATGTAAGATCTTAGCCATTAAGGCGGAAATGTATAGGGCAGATGCTCAGAAAAGTGCTGATGACTTCCAGGTACATAAGGGAAGAATGTACGAGACAGGGGAACAGGCTGGTAAGCTATTAGCATTGAGGATTAGGCAAGGGGTCAGTAAAAATCAGGTAGCCAAATTACAAGTGGATAATCAGGTACACACAGACCCAGAAGACATCAGAAGGGTGTTTAAGGAGTTTTCCCAAAGGTTGTACCAAGAGGAGGCTGGGGTGGATCTCCACAGATTAGCCTTTGACGATTTTGGACATACTCTTGTCTCTTCAGGCGAGGAATATACTAGATAGGGACATCAAAATGGACGAAGTGATAATGGCTCTTCAGAACTCACCAGCTGGCAAGGCCACTGGGCCGGATAATATTCCTGCTGAAGTGTATAAGTGCTTACAGGAAGTTCTGGCCCCAATATTATTGGAACTATTCAGTGGTTTAATATGGACAGGAGTAACCCCAGACTTATGGAAGGGAACGAACATCATAGTTTTCCATAAAAAGGGTAAAGCAGAGGAGGATCCCGGGTCGTACCGTCCAATATCCCTCATAAATGCAGACACAACAATTTACGCAAAGGTCGTGGCTAATAGGCTGGGAGGGGTCATTGGTGGTCTGGTCTCCCCTTGGCAGCATGGGTTTATTCCGGGTCGGGGAACAACGGACCATATAAGAGTCGTTATCACGCTGTTTGACGCGCTTGCTGCCTCAGGGGAACGGATCGCCATGATCCTTCTCGACGCTGAAAAAGCCTTTGACCGCGTCACCTGGTTGTATTTATGGGGGGATATTGCAACAGAGGGGCTTAGGCCCTAAAATAATCAAGGCCATTAAGGCAATGTATGTTGACCCGTATGCTAGGATCCAGTTAATGGGTGGAGCATCGGATAGACTACTTATTTCCCGGGGGATTCGTCAAGGGTGCCCCTGCTCCCCAATTCTATTTGCCCTCTATATAGATAAGAAGGATTTTGGGGTGCGGGGATATTAAAGCAGTGGTACATAAGAGATTCGAAACCAAGTTGTTAGCTTATGCGGACGACCTGGCAGTTATAACTTCAGATCCTGATGCTGCTATGTCCGCTCTGAAGGTAATTACCACTGAGTTTGGCAGTTGCTCTGGGTACCTACTTAATGTAAATAAGACTCAGATAGTATGCTCAAATAACAATATAAAGCGGGATAGTAGATACACAGATTCAGCAATCTACTTGGGGGTCAGAATCAGTCCATCAATGGAGTCTATAGTTAAAGAAAATTATGAGCCACTGATGGACTCATATTGGAGCTAAAGAGGATTGATGCCATCCATCTATCATTAATAGGGAGAATATATGTCTTAAACATGACTATGCTTCCGAAGTTTCTGTATCTTTTTCGTTCAATTCCGCTTATGGTGGGGGAGAGTGTGCTAAAAGCTATTGAGTCAGCATTTGGTAATTTTTTGTGGCACTATCGAAAGATAAGAAGATCCTTATAATACTTGGCGCTACCACAAGAAAGAGGTGGTTTGGGGGCACCTAATATTAGGCTTTATTTAACAGCTTCTTTGTTTAGTAAAATGGCGATACTTGTGGGTAGTACCTCTAATTATTCTAATGATCATCCAGGGAGTATCTATCCCCCTCTATTTACGAATTGCTGTTGGGGAAAGAAGCAGTGGGGCTCTTGCTGTGTAATACAGACCGCCAATACTATAACAAAAAAAGATACAAGGTATTCGATAGTGTATGGTGGGTATGGAAGGAGGTTAAGAAGGCACTATGTAACAAGACATACAGAAGGAGGTCCAGGACATGCTACGCCTAGGCGTTATACGTCCTTCGAAAAGCAACTGGTCCAGCCCTATCATCATGATTCCCAAACCGGACGGATCCCGGCGATTTTGTATGGAATTCCGCGCCCTGAATGGGATTTCCACCTTCGATGCCTACCCCATACCGCGTATAGACGAGCTGATAGAGAAACTGGGGGAGGCCAAGTATATCACTACGCTGGACCTGACCAAGGGGTACTGGCAGGTACCCCTGAGGGAGGAGGACCGCCATAAAACCACGTTTTCAACTGCGGATGGCCACTACGAATTTACCGTGTTACCCTTTGGCCTACATGGGGCCCCTGCCACTTTTCAGAGGCTAATGAACACAGTGCTGCAAAACATGACAGAGTATACCTCAGCCTATTTAGATGACATCGTCATCTTCAGCCCGGATTGGGATTCACATCTACGTCACCTACACCAGGTATTTAGGACACTAGAAAAAGCAGGTCTGAAGGTGAACGCAAAAAAATCCCGGATCGCGTACCAGAAGGTACAATACCTTGGATATGTCCTGGGGCACGGGTTAATAGAACCTCAGATAGAGAAGGTCCGTGCCATAGTCTATACCCCGTTTCCAAGGACCAAGAGAGAGATGAAAGCCTTCCTGGGCCTCATCGGATATTATCGCCGGTTCATACCGCAGTTCGCCCAGATGGCGGCAACTCTCACAGATACTCTAAGACATCAGGTCAAACAGGCGGTGCTGGTAAACCCCACTAAGGAGATGCAGGAAGCCTTTAACGGCTTAAAAAAGGTCATTACGACAACCCCGGTCCTCTCGTCCCCGGATTTCTCACGTCCCTTCTCCCTGCATACAGATACATCCGAGTATGGAATAGGGGCGGTGCTATCCCAGGTGGGGGAGGATGGGATATACCATCCAATCCTTTATGTGAGTAGGAAGCTGTTTCCCCGAGAGCTCAGATACCCCACAGTTGAAAAAGAGTGTCTGGCGATCAAATGGGCAGTAGAAAAATTGGCTTATTACCTAGAGGGCCACCCGGTTACCCTGTTCACAGATCACGCCCCTCTGCTGTGGATGTCCCGGAACAAATCAAACAATGTCAGAGTGATGAGGTGGTTCCTGGTGTTACAGCCCTTTGCCTTCAAGGTCTGTCATCGGAGGGGTGTTGAGAACGTAGGGGCGGACTTTCTGTCTAGGAATCCCCTTCCCGATCGGAAGCGTCCAGGGGGGATGGTGTGTAACATGGAGTGGCCATCAAATCCCCAGAGCGGGAAAAGCTTACCCCCGAGTGGGGATTTATCCTGTGACCCCCCCTCTTGTTTCCACAGCATGGCGACTGGAGATGTCAGATAGACCCAGGTAGCTCTCGGGACGAAGACGAAGTTGACGGCGGCCCCTTTAACTGGGAGATCCTGGAAGAGGAGGAAGAGCCAACAGCAGCGTTAAATATGGGAGTCGACGGCACACAGGTGTGCTTGTTCACCAGAGGAGTTGGAGGCGAGAGCGGAGCGGAGTCAAGTGCGGAGTTGGAGAGAGCAGCGAGAGAAGAGGACGAGGGAAGAAGAACCGAAATAACATCAGAGGAACGGAGGAGAAGCGAACCGTTGGCGGCGTGGGAGCCAGGAGGCCATCGGCACTACGAGCCTCCCAGCCGCACGCCAGGAGGTGTGTGGCTAACCGAGGTACGGAGCCGTATAGCGGGCTGGGTAGAGAGAAGGGGGAGGTCTGTCCCGTGACCTAAGACCCTGTGTAATAACCCGGTTTTCCCTCCCGTCACCTTCCCCATCCTCACTCTCGATTGTATAATATCACAACTGGTGTTCCCTCACTCCCTTTCCCTGTACTGACCCCGAGAGTGGACGTAGGACTGAATCCTGTCCTTTCTTCCTTTCTTTACATACCGCTGACTTGCCACCATCAGGGAGGCGGAGGAAGTGTGTTTCCGAAGAAGCCCTCGACGCAGCCCCCGGGAGGAAAGCACCCGCCCTCAAAGGAGAACAGTTAGGAGTCGGTCACCTCGGAGACCCCCGGCGAGAAAGACTTGAACTGACTTTTTGTTTGCACAAATAAAACCGACTATCACAAAAACCTGCCTCCTGCCCTTCCCTGCGCAACCCGATACACACTAGGAATCCCGAAATGTAACTATTACACACCCCTCTGGAACTCAAAACTCTTCCCGCATTTGAGTAGTGATGGAGGGGGACTAGCGTGGGAATTACTAGGAATTAGTAAAATAGGGTATCTATGGGAGGGTGCCGCCCGATGGGTTTCGTGGAGCTCCAACAGAAATTCGGGATTGAGGCGAAACATAGTTTTAAGTTCATGCAAATATTTCAAACTTTGATGTCCATTAGACCTCGGATCAGCCCGGGTGGAAGAATCAAGACCCTTGATTATGTTTTGGGGGGGTACCAGGATCGGTACGATATACGGGGCGCTATCCGATACAATGCAAGATAATATGGAAAAGGTTAAGGCCTCTTGGGCGCTAAAGTTAGGGGATCCAGATGTGGATCTGGATAGAGCGCTCCAGATGGCTAGTAATTTATTTCGGTCCTCGAACCTCAGGGCACAACATTATAAGACATTATATAAGCTTTACTTTACTCCAGCTAAGCTTCTTGAGTGGGGGAAAAGAGAAGATGATAGGTGCCCAAGGTGTTCCATGGGGCCGGCAAATTTAGTACACATGTTTTATGAATGCAGTGCATTGAAAAAACTTGGCTCGGAAATGGAAAAATTCTGGGAGGGGCTGCTAGGGGCTAAAGTCACCCTATCCCCGGTTTTTATGATATTTGGAATAGACTCTAAGTTAAGACTGAAAAAGGAGGAGGAAACTTTTGTATTTATTTGTATATTAGTTTTAGAAATACTTTTGGCTGCACGGTGGAAGGATCCTGTGGCACCCTCATTCCAGATGTGGTTATCAAGATTGTTAGGCATCCATAACATCGAAGCCTCCCTATACTCCCGAAGGGGTAGAAGGATGAGGGAGATGGGGCAGAATATTTGGGCCACTCTTAAAAGCTGGAGGGATGCTAGAATGTAGTATAAAATGTTTTTCTCTCTCTAGCCACTGGAAGGATAAATCCTGATTCATTTTCAATCATGCTGTATTTATGTATTTAAGATATTTATGATGAACTGTGATAACCTTTTCTAAGATTTATTGTGCTGCATTGGAACCTGTGTTTTTTATTGGAAAGCTATTTTTGTATACACCTGATTCTAAATTAAAAAAAATAATAATAAAAAAAGATTGGTTACGCCCTGGCTTTTAAGTGCAAGTGGGGGAAAAAATAAAGGCAAATGCGTCCTCTCAAAAAAAAAAAAAAGGAATAGTGATTTCCGAACAGTGATTCCCAAAAACATTGCAGTTAGGAAATCGCTACTCCTAATCCTAATACATCTAGCCCAGAGTCCATTGTTTTACATAATCTATAGCATAAGCATGTTTCCTGTCGCAAAATTTGGCTGTTTGCAATCAGAATATTTGTTTTAAAATGTACAACATGCAAAATGCGATTCAGTAACTTCTTATTGCATTGCCTTTTGCATTTGCAATTAGGTATTTGGAATGCGCGTGTTTAGGGCTTACCTTCCAAATACGAATAGGTATTGTGTGTAATACTTTTTTGTGACTGAATTACTGTCACAAAACAGTAATACTTTAATACCAGTTTAAAACTGGTGGTAATCCATTCTCAAAGGGGAAGGGGTCCCCAAGGGACCCCTTCCTCTTTGAAAATGTAAATAATAATATATTTTTAAGAGCAGGCAGTGGTCCCACAGTCCCTACTTCAAGGTTTCATTTTTGCTTTTCAAATGCATCCCATTTCCTTTAAGAAAAATGGACTACATTTAAAAAAAAGTTTGCTTTATTAAAAATCAATCACAGTCATAGAGGTCTGCTGAATTCAGCAGGCCACCATCCCCGTGATGGTTTTGATTCCTAATGGGTCGCAAACTGCAGCCTGCCTCATTAGTATTCTTAAGGTAGGTCGGTTTGTGACCCACAAGGAATTCCTAAATAAAGGCCAATGAGTTTCATACATTAGGAATACAGATTTCCTTATTGTTATTCGGTGAGAATTGCAATTAGGAAATCGCTATTGCTAATGTTTGTACATCTGGCCCTTAACTCCTGAATTTCTAGAAGGAAGATGTACTAACTAATGGAAAATAAAGCTTTGGGAATTGGGCAACCTATGTTTTATTAGACTCTTTGTAAAAAAAACACTTTATTCTAAAATATTGCAAACTTTTTGTTTTAGTTTAAATCTACTCAATAAAGCTTTTAAATTGTGTATGATTTGTGTTTTCTTGTCACAGATGGCTCTGCTTCAATCATGCTAATTTCCCTTGTACTATAATCCCCCTTGACATTGCTCAGAGGGGAAGGTTGGAAGTAGGTTGCAGGCATGTCAGATATGTCCCCTTGTGCAGACTTAAAGGAAGGCTTTAATAATCTGATTTGAAGTTCTGACTTCTAAGGAGGACACACAAGAGAAATAGCTGAAAGGAGATGCACTCTAACAGTACGGACATTTTGGGGAACATATCAAAAAGCATTATTTGTATATGCAAAGATGGTTTCTGTGTTAATGTAGAACATAAAGCACTTATTTTAGAGGTGATTTGCATAAAATAATCAGTAACTTTTTAAGAGATGGATTTTGATAGATAAATGTCACAAGATTATTTTCCATTTTTTATAAATTTAACATAAGAAATATGGAGAGACCCATATATAATTATAGCGTGGGAGGTAATTTAATGGACAGTTTATATTTCCTTATTGCAGGATACTGGTATTTATTCCATTCGAGTTCTGCTGCAAAAAAAATTATTTTAATTTATTTTAGTGAAAACACACTCTATCATTCTACTCATTACCTGGTAATTGCCAATAATTGTAATCTTTGAATTATTAGCATGCAGTTAAATATATCAATGTTCATAATCATTCGCAACATATATGCTAGAGCCACTGGGATAGAATAAGCCTTTTCAGAATTTTACTGGTTATATTACTCAAAAAGTTATACTATTCTAAAGCAAGGATCCATTACATCAACATTGAAAAAATTCAGACATTAAATTAAGCAAGTACTTTTCCCGTAAATCACAATTTTGAGATATAAGGGATAAAGTACCCCCCACTGTACATTATAAGGATATTGCAAGTCAACAGGAGTTCCATAACCACATAGCTGAATAAGGCCAAAGGCCCAGTTTCTTTATAAGGTTTTGGAACACCAAGTGACTTGAAATATCCTTATGATGTTCACCAGAGGTACTTTATCCCATATAATACATGGTCACACCATCTCCTTTCCCACAAACCACTTAAAACCTTGGTACATGGCTCTTTTATATGAAAGAGTGACAATGTTCGCAAACATGAACAATAAAAATATAGGGCTAGATGTAAAAAGAGTTTTTGTGTTCGAAAATGGCCGGTAAAATGATAATAACATAGTTATTATCATTTTATTTTTTGCCGGTTCAGGGCCGGGTTAGGGTGGGCGGGACTGGAGACACAGGGGGAGGAGCGGTTGGCACTCTCCAAGTGCGCAGAACTGCTTGGTCAGCCGTCGCGCACATTTTGCATATTCCCCACCAGACTGCTTGTCACAGCTCGGTGGGGAAGAGGCCCAGGCCCTCAGTCCCCATTTGAGCGCCGATCTGCAGCACTCAGACCAATTACAACACTGCCTTGCAGCATTGTGATGGGGTTAGGGGAGCCAATGACTGGCTATGGGGAGCCTGGGTGCTTGCCTGTTTCCTGGATTCGCCAGGAGAAACAGAGGAGCGACGCGGCCGGCTAAAGAAATATTTTTTTTATTGTGTTCCTCCCCAACCCCCACCCCTCTAATCTCCTTCCCTGCCAGCCGCTACTGTGACTGTAGTAACTTATAATACTCGAATTCTGATGTCTTTTCTTTATAATCGACAACTGGGTGCGTCACAAGGCGCTGATTATAAAGAAAACAGAGGCTGCTGTTTCTACAGGGATTACAGAATCTCATGCATTATACTGCACATTACATTTATAGTTTTAGATCCAAGTGAGGACGTTTATTGTTGACAGTGTGTTTCCAAGTTGATTTTTTTTGGTAAAACATTCAGAGCATGTAAAGCTAAAGATTGTTGAAGCAAGGTATTCAGAGATGCACTATGGAGAATGCCGCTCTTGGAACACCAAGAAGCTCAATAGTCTGACGAGAAAGTAGATGCAAAATGATGTCTCTTGAAATCACCTCATGCAAGTAGATAGTTTCTGTAAAAAATGAATCTCCTGGGAACAAATGTGAAAATAATATGGTTGTGTGGATAGATGCAAGGCCTCCATCTAACTAGGTGCAAATGTGGTGGTATTCTGCACCACAAGTTCATTAAAAGGAGAGTGATTGACACATAGGTCAAAAATATAGAGAAAGTGACAACAGCAAAGGTCAATATAGAAAAGGATCTGCTTACACTGACGTGGAAAATTCTGCAAAGAGCCCTGTAATACTAATGTAAACATTAACATCTGTAGTGGTCTTTCTTAACAGAATAATGTGGTCTCAACAAAGCAACTAGTGTTTTTTTCCGGATAAAAATCACCTCATAAGTTGCATGGATGTCAAAGACGAATCAGTCACACACGACATGAAAGAAAAACTATGTTTTCTGGTATGGGAAGCCAGATGCATTCAACGTAACCCGAGTACACCTTTTTTTAATTCACCTCGGTTGTACTCGAAGGCACATTATTTTATTCTTTTGAAAAATAATGGCAAAAGTGAAAAAACTGTGAAACATTCATAGAGCAAGGCACAGTCCAGTTGTATCATCTTATAAAATCATTAGTGAAGAACAGAACACCAAGCCTAGGAGCCTGAACCCCATACTGATAAGGACAAGAATGTGGTTACGGAAACAAAATCTATATTAATTTAAATTTGTATTTTTTAAGAAAATGAATTCAAAGTTCAAGATGTATTTAATGTTTTAAAGGCAATCGAATTATATATCTGAGAGTCTATGATGTTACAATCCTTACATAGAAAACTAAATATTTCTGTACTTTCCACAATGGAATCCTAGAAATATTGATATGTGGTAAAGAACTGAGAACGTTAAAAATGACATAAAAGCACATCATTTGAGGTCAGAACTTGAATTTTACATTTTACTGCATCAATTCTTGGAAGTGGAGATCAGTTGGGGTAAATTGTAGCATTTAGTGTCAAACCGATAACACATTTATATTTGGATCATCAGTTCAAGCTGACATTTGTAAATGCTATGTCTGCAAATGCACTGTTCTCTCAGTATTTTTTCGGGAAAGCATCGTTCAAGTCAATTCTAAAAAAAATAGCGATGATTCTTCCGCACCAAGATCAATCATTTCATTGAGAAAGGTAATTAATTAATTGAAAGATATCAGCATGCAAAATAACAACTAATAGCAATGATAGTTAACAAGTTAGTCTATGAATCAAAAAAAGACATATATGGAAAATAAAGACCCGAAAACATATCTCAATCCAGAAGATGTGTGGAAAGAGGACACATTAGTAGAGTTCAGTTAACACAAGTCATAGTTTGACCGTAGAAATAGAGATCATGGACAATTCAAATGACTGGAAAACCCTGTATGTACCTTTGTTGTTTTTAATAAAGTTCTATTTTATAAAAAATTGAAAATAAGATGTCAGTTGCCATGTGTGTCGTGGTGTTGAGCACAGGGCCTGGCCTATGAGACTCAACTATAACTTGTGCCTAAAGTAACTATAGCTCGCGCTGCCGCCATAGAGTGTTGTCATTAGCAGGGCCATTTCTGATGTTGAGGTGATGCTTTTGAATATTATTTTATTTATTGGCAGTTCAGTAATATACATTCCCAAATACTGCTTGGCAGTGGTGCACATCATATTACATTTCAATAATAATAATTCCACATTTGTAAAGCGTAAATGTATCCCCCCTAGGGCTATCCAGGCGCTGGTGGGCCTTCGGAGAGAATAAGTGAGCTATTGCCCAGAGTCACATCATGATGAGCTGGCCTGTCACCGGCGATCGAACCGTGAACCCTGTGCTTTGGATTCAGCCGCTCAGGCCACTGCGCCACATAACATATCCCTTCACAATAAATAGATATTTGGACTGTCCGCATCCTCAGTACACAATATCTCATGCCTTAAAGCCTATTTGCACATAACATAAACTTTAATGAAAGAATTGTTTATACTCTCCCCCGTGCTCTGCTTTGTTCTTAACATAGAGGTTCAGAAACCTCCAAGTGTCACAGAATAGCCTCCTCAGTATGTCCCTCAGCTCGTCCTCTGCATTCAGTGCTAGTGGTCTGCCCCTTTAGTCTCTCACCACTCTCTCACCATTTCTACAAGATGTAATTATCGGGAGTCCTCACTTTGCACGTCTACCGCAGTGGAGGAGGAGGCGGTGCTGTTATCAGTCAGGTCATGAGTCACGGCCCCCCACGCTCTTAGGTCTTCTGCCAGTCTGTCCTTGCATCTCACCTTTTTCATATGTACCTCTTCTGCCCCGGCTCATTCCATCATATCCCTTAGCTAGTCCGCAATCAGGGGGGTCTTGGGCTCTGCGATTTAATAGCTTGGCCAGCATCAGACTAAGGAAGCCACAGTTTCTGATGAGCTTCCTATATTTCTTTTGAGGCTCCAACCTCAACAGGCAAGGTTTCACCTTCCTTGGGATCCCCCATGCAGTGGCAATCTGCAGGTGTCCCAAAACCTCCTCCCAATAATGTGCGATCTGAGACCAGCCCCACGCCACTTGAAAGAAGTCTGCTGATGTGTACCCACACAGTACACATTCAGGATTCCTAGTGGGGTAAATTGTATGTAGGTGTTTGGGGGAGAGGTATTAAATATGTACTAAATTATATAGGATACGTTTGAACTGTACATTGACGGAGACCTCCCCCACCCCCCTATGTAAGCTAGTCCATTCCTCTGCCGTGATTGAGTACTCACTAATCTGTTGTCATATTTCCTCAGCCTTGAGGAGTGTCTTCGGTCTGTCTGATATCAGGGCCTGATATATATTTGTGATGAGTCGCCGACACCCCCGCCAAAGTCAGCAGTGCAATGACCATCTGTGTAGGCGTGGGAGCTTCAGCGAACGCCAGCCATATGTTGCATGCGTGGCCGCATGCTTGGCGTACTGAAGAAACTGACCCCTCCCCAGACCAAACATCTCCATTGCATCCTTCAAGGTGATTAAGCAGGTATAAGACATCTAAAGTGGCACATTCCACATCCCACCAGCGTCTATGACCATGGTCTGTGCTATTTGTGCGAATGGCCAAATCATCCTGATCTATAGCTCCAGGTCATATGGTACCCTATGGAGTACCCCTCGCACTGCTCGCTCCCAGAGTCTGCATACCAATCTAATTACATGTGGCAATTTTCCAGATGTTCTGCTACCATGCAACAGTAGAGCCCCCAGATCAGCACGTAACATGTACCAGCCAGCAGGGATGTCTCCCAATTGGGTTCATCATCAAACCAATGGCCAGCATGCTGCAATTGTGATGAAGATAGTACAGTTCAAGGTCCAGTGCTTTCATCTCACCGTTATCCTATTCCAGCTTTAGTGTGGCAAGCCCCAACCTGCATTGCTTCCCCACTCACAGCAGTTCCATCAGGAGCCGGTCTAGCACCTAAAAGACCCTCCGGCAATCCCATACATGGTGCACTGCAAAATATATAGACAACGAGGAGCACAACTATATTAAATAAGGCTATCTTCAACATCAGGGAGATCTTCAGAGAATTTCAAAATGTTATGGATGTGCTGGCTTCGTTATTATGCATCCTAGATTCAAGACGTGACGTTGCTGTACCCCATGTGATATGCACAGGCCTAGGTATTGGACACTGTCCGTTTCCCAGGGCAAGCCTAACTCAGGAAGATGTGCGATCTTCATTCCCTTCAACTAACCTAATGGAGCAAAGCAGGTTTGAGGGGATTCACATGCAGTCCCGTGAGCTTCCAAAATTCCCTCATCATCACATTCAAGAGGATCAGGGCTGATATGTCCTTGCCGACACAAATAAACCATGGCATCATCTGCGTACAGTGACACAGCATGAGTCGTCTGTCCTACCCATACCCCCAGCCATGTAACACCTATTGGAACCTGCACACCATCGGCTCCATCGCAAGCATAAGGGAGGGGGGCATCCATGTCTGGTACCCCACTGTAGCTGAATCACCTCTGACACCAGATGTCCTGTTTGTGCCCACAGTTTCGTGTATTGCAATTTATTCCAGGCAACACATTTGGAACCTATCCCCACCCTATCTAGCACATGCCACATATATGCCAAGCCGACCGAATCAAACACCTTATCTATGTCTAGGAAGGCAAGGACATACTGACCAAGGTATTGTCCTTTGGAGGACCTGTTGTTAGTTTTGTGGAACTTCTCCCAAGGTGGTATAGTTGCCCCTAATTTCTATCCATGGAGCATTAAGTGTCATCCCCGAATCCGTGAATGCAGCAACAAGTGCTGCATTTACGGTCTTTCGAAATAGAACAATTTAAATCACAATAGGAACACTATATCTCACCATTGAAGCTCTTCTTGCTGCTTTTTACTTGCTTTGGTTCTGATCAGAAAACAGATATAAATACAGGAAGCCTTGTGAGGTTCCGTGAATTCTGACCCTGGGTCGTGATGGTCGTGGTTCTGCTACGATTTTGGTAACAGCGAACCGTAAACAGTGAGCTCAGCAAGCATGAGTGTTTCTGTCATGTTACATTGATGGATTCACTGTGTATTTGACGATTTCGTTCTGAAACCCTTGGGTTCCATTTTGTGCACGGCAGCCATTTTGTGGTTGCCCTCACATAGGCCTATGACTGTGGCTGAACAAGTCTCTGGGACACGTACACCTTGGCTTGAGTTTGTGCTGACTCCTGTTTGACCTGAAGTGAACTGACCCTGCTGCCTGAAGCTGACCTTGCCAAACCAGTTCTTGCCCTTTAGCTGATCAAGATAGAGATCAAAGAGCAGGACATTGATGAGTTTATGGTACACGCACACACCTTCCTATCTTGCTTCTCATCTGTTTCTGTTCCTTCTTTTATGGCCTATTTATGATTTGGGTTGAGGTCTTTTATTATGGGTTTTTGTCCGGCTTGTTAAAAAGAAGAATGTTTATTATGGGTTTGTTTGATGATTAATTTTGGGCTGGACAAACTGAAAAATGGGCTTGTCATCATGCTCCTGCTTTTGTCGTGGAAACATGTGAGTGGTCAAACTGTAAATAAGGAATGTTTGCCTGAAGCACAATTTTTTGTATAAAAAGGGATGGCTTGCTTTGTAAAGTTGAGCAGTCTCCTGAGAACATACACCGTGTTGTACTTCTAGGATCTCTGTTACTGGCTGCATCTAATAAATTTGATCTTTGACGTCACCAAGAAGTACCCCGTGTCTCTGTATTCTAAAACAGGTGGACCCGGAGACTTTGGGCGTTTCCCCTGGCGCCGCTGGGTTCTAAAAACCCGGTTCTTCAATTGGTGCCCAACGTGGGACGACTTGAGCGGTACCGGTCCAAGCCTGAAGATCGTGAGGAGCTTCGTGTGAAAATTCTGGAGGAAGGCCTGCCACTTCATCGACCCCTGTATGTCGTCGTGGTCCGAAAGTCTTTGCTGTGAGGTTCCCCGCTTTCCGACGGCTACGAAGGACTGCTGCCCTGACTGTCGCCCTGTCTTGGAGCCCTTAGACGATTTGTAAAGCGAGACGATAGACGGGTCTTCTGGTGACGTGATCGATACCTCAGTTAAGTATGAGTGGAGCGTCTCCCAGTCCTTAGTTTTTGGGTATCCCTTGGGATCTTTGATTTGGGACTTGCAAGCTCCAAAGCAGAGGGACTCGTGTATTCACAAGACTATCGTATTCGATATTCCCTTGAAGTTTGAAGCTAGACTAGTGAGCGAAGATGCCTGGTCTTAGCAGACTTGGAAAGTTATTTTGTTGTGGTTGTAATAGGGATTCCCGATTGGAGGATTGGTGTCCGGTTCCTCCGATTGGAACTCCAACCTATGAGCTCTATTTGAAACATGGCGTGGGCCCCATCACGTATAATGAAGTGTGGATTCGCTACACTAGAAAGGACGGTGTCCTAAAGTGGCCCCAATATGGTAGTTATGACACGGAGATTTTAGATAATTTAGAAGTTAAACTCTTCAAGAAGAAATCCCGGCCGGCGATGTTTGACTCTTTCCGCCTCTGGCGAAAGGAAGCCAAACAGAAAGAAATTAAATTAGTGAAGAGAAATAAAAGAGAGAAGGGTATTTCGATAATGCAAGCTGCTATACAGTTTAAAGATAATGAAGAAGAACAAGCGAGTGAGCAGTTGCACAGGCAACGTAAAATGGCGATTGATAAGTGTTATCCAGCTTTGCCACCTCATCAGCAGGATGTGACGAAGGAACTTGAGAAGGATCCTTTGATGTCCCATTTGTTGAGGTCGCCACCCCCTTATGTGCAGAGTGCTACAGCACCACCGCAACCTTTAGTTGCGCAACCTCCGGTTGCTTTGCCTCCGGTTATTGCACAGCCGCCAGCTCCTCTTCAGTTGGCTCCTATTCCTCTGGCGCAGCCTTCTCAAGGGCCGCCGACTTTGCTACCTGCTCCGTCTCCAATTCTTACGACTTTGTCTCCTGTTCTTGCTACTTCTTCTGCTACCGCTCCTATATTGGTTTCCTCTCAGTCTGCCTTGTCTCCTGTCCTTCTGTCAACTTCTCCTTCTGTTCGACAGAGGATGACTGATACCGTTACTGGTCTCCTTTCCCCTCTCTTTGGGTCACTAGGTATGACCCCTGTTTCAGAGCGTAAACAATTACGTAGCCAATTGCCTGGTCCCGACGAGCGGACAGTACTGGATCATTTGGCACGTAAATGGGTTACTAATACTTTGAGATATGATTTAGAATCTGTTATGGATGTCTTCCGTCAATGGGAAGCACCGAAGCAGAGGTATGTTTTTGATGAAATGTGTACTTTCCTTCGTGAAGAATGGGAAGATGGTGATTTGGGATAGACTCCGTCTGAGTTGTTCCGTGTACAGTCCGAGTTTGCGAAGGGAACTATAGTGGGTCTCGATGTTGAGAGAGCAGTTGCAACATTGTTGTCGTTTAGGAGTAAGTCTCCTTCTCAGCCGTTGTTTGAGCCTGATCCTTCTGTTAGGAGGAAAGTGCGACAATATCCAATGAGAGAGGTTCCTCCGGTGTGGAAAGAGGCCGTTCAGGCCGATGTTAATGCTGGTATTGTAGCTGCACCATCCCATTTTCAACGTGTTTGGGTACATGTTCCGTGGAAGTGAGCTGAAGTTTTGGCTCTTAAGCAGACTTTGCCTGACCCCCGTAAAAATCCTGCAGGGTATTATAAGGAATTATCACAGACTGCAGACTCATGTATTATGAATATCTAGCTGATATAGACTTGCTGTTTGGAAATGTGGTTCCACAGCCTTTATGGGGATTGATTCGTAAGACGGATCATGCGCAAGACTTAGGTGATACCTGGGTTAATATTGGTGCTGCGGATGGTCGACAAGTTGGTGGTGCTAAACCTGAGCCTCTAGTTGCAGAACTTCCTGGTAGGATCGTTACTTATATGAAGACTTTAATGCCTGCTATGTGAGTAAACTGGGACAAATTGTCTGCGTGTAAGCAGAAGAAAGATGAAAGTGTGTCTGATTTCTTCACTAGGTTTGAAGAAACGTTTATTGACCATAGTGGTCAAGACATAAGTACGGAAGGTGGTCAGCGGTTGTTTGTTGATAAGTTTGTGCATAACTTGCTTCCCGAGTTGTGTACTAAATTGAAGGATTCAGAGAGTTCTTGGGCTGTTTCCTCATCAGCACAGATATTGGCTACTGCAACGCTACTACGAAAATAGGGATAAGGATGAGAAGGATAGAGCAGACAAGAAGACTAAAGAGTTGAAAACAAAGGTTCTTTTGCAGCAAGCGTATCCGCCTCGTAGTAGCCAACGTGATTATCAGCAGCCTCAGCAGTTTCAGAGAAACTCGCAAAGGTTTGAGCCTCCTCAACCGCGTTTTCCTGTAGGCCCTAATCAGTGTGCATATTGAAAAGAAGAGGGCCATTTTAAAAATAGTTGCCCGGTTCTGTTACAGCGTGCGAATGGTGTTTCTGGTGTGAGAGGTCGAGGTGTTCAGCAAGCTTCTAGAGGTAGGGGACGTGGTGTGTTCCCCCAGAATGCGCGTTCCTTTCCTCCACAAAATTCAATGAATTGTTTTGATCAGCAAAATGGTGCGTCTGGTAGGACGACTCAGTACTATGCTGACGACTACTATGTCGAAGGTGAGAATATGGACGGCAATGATTGCTAGGACAGCCATAGACAAAGAGAGGGAGTTGTTTCAGTTCCAGTAGATCAGAGTGGACCTTATGTTTAAGTGATTACATCAGGTGTGTCAGAGCCTTTTCTGTTGGATACTGGTGCTGCGAAGAGTTCTATTATGCACTCTAAACTCCTTGGCACACCTTTGTCTGGCTTGACGAATGTTTCAGTAGGATTTTCTGGCGCCCCAGTTAGAACCCCGATTTCTAGTCCTTTGTCTCTTTCTGTTGGACCTTGTGAATTCGAAGCACCCCTTATTTTGACGACAGGTTGTGGTGAGAATTTGTTGGGATTGGATCTATTGAAAAGATTGTATGCAACACTACAATGTTCTCCTTCGGGAGTACAACTTACATTAGGTAAGAGAGTGATCTCTCCGATGTATTTGTCGAAAGACCGACTCCCGGCCGAAGTGTCTTCTCTTCCTGATATTCTTTGGGCTACTGGTCCTAATGATGTGGGTCTTTTGGAGACACCGCCATATGTTGTGACACTGAAAGCAAATGTTCGAATGCCACGTATTCCCCAATATAGGATCTCTAGTGATGGTGAAAGAGCGTTGCTAGCGATCATTCATGACCTGATTGAGAAAGATGTGATTGAAGAAACGAGAGGTAATGTGTGCAATAGTCCGGTTTTGCCTGTTCTGAAACGTACTGATTCTTCACAACCGCCTGTATATAGGTTCGTGATCGATCTTCGCGAGGTGAATAAGATTGTAGTTCCGCAATTTCCTGTTGTTCCAGATATTACTGCCTTACTGACCATGATTCCAGCTTCAGCCACTTGGTTTTCGGTGATTGATTTAAAGAATGCTTTCTTCAGCATCCCGATTGCCGAGGAGAGTAGAGATATTTTCGGCTTCTCTTTAGGAGGTCGAAGCTTCCGGTTCAAGTGCGCTCCTCAAGGCTATTGTGAGAGTCCATCAATCTATAGTCAGGCTTTGAAAACACAGCTTGATACGATTGTCTTACCTGATGGTGCTGCTCTTGTTCAGTATGTCGACGATTTGTTAGTTGCTGCTGACAATGAAGAGATTTGTAAAGAAGCTACTTTGTCGTTGTTGCGTCATTTGTCTAACTTCCATTATAAAGTGTCTCTTTCGAAGCTGCAGTATTGTCGACAAGAAGTGACCTACTTAGGTCATCTCTTATCGAAGGAGGGAAGAAGATTGACCCCAGAACGAATCCAAGCGATTGCGAAAATGAGTGTGCCAACTACTCAGAGAGAAGTGCGTGCTTTCCTGGGTATTACGTCGTATTGTAGACAGTGGATTCCAAATTTTTCGCTTCTTGCGAAACCTTTGATAGCTCTTACTGTTAAGGATACTCCGAATCCTATTCCTTGGACTGACGAATGCCAGAAGAGTTTTTCAGAATTGCGTGATGCGTTGTGTTCGCCTCCTGCGTTGGGTACTCCCGACTAGCCTTTCACACTGTATGTCCACGAGAGAGAGGGATGTGCATTGTCAGTTTTGACACAGCAGTTCGGCGATAAGCAACGTCCATGTGCGTATTTCTCATCGACTTTGGATCCGGTAGCTAGAGCGTTGCCGAGTTGTTTGAGAGCCACAGCGGCAGCGGCTGTCTCTATTCGACAGTCTGCTGGCTTGGTGATGGATAATACGTTGATTGTAATGGTTCCACATGCAGTGGATACATTGTTGAACAGGACAAAGACACAGCACTTAACTAGTGCTCGATTGTCAGGTTATGAGTTGACACTCTTAGCGAGTCATGTGCATATAAAGAGATGCAACACGTTGAATCTAGCTACGTTGTTGCCGTTTTCAGTGGAGAAAGATGTTTCTGAACAGCATGATTGTTTTCTTAGGACAGAGGAGGAAACGAAAGGGAGAATAGACCTTAGGGACACTCCTCTTTCAAAGTGTGATGGTACCTTATGGGTAGATGGTTCGTGCTTCAAGCTTCCGAATGGTGATACGACTGCGGCATATGCTGTTACGACTTTGCACACGATTGTTGAAGCTACATGTATCCCACATAACTCAGCTCAAGCAGCAGAGTTGATTGCATTGACAAGAGCGTGTGTGTTGTCGAAAGGGAAACGAGTGACTGTGTACACTGATAGCCAGTATGCGTTTGGTGTGGCTCATAGTTTTGGACGATTGTGGAAAGAGCGTGGGTTTCTGACTTCGCATGGAGCTAAGATTCAGCATGGTCAGTTGGTAAATGAACTTCTTGAGTCACTTACTTTGCCGTTGCAAGTTGCGATCGTGAAATGCAGTGCACATAAGAAGGTTACCGATGACGTTGGTCGTGGTAATGCATTTGCAGATGAAGTTGCGAAAGAAACGGCAAGGGATGTGATGAGTCGAATGTATGTTGCGGGTCCGGCAAGATGGGTTCCGGATAGAGGAATGTGTGAAGATACGATAGAAAGTGTGAAGTCAATTCAAGCTGAAGCTACAGAGAAAGAGTTGAGCGTATGGAGAGAGAGAGTATGGGTAAATTGGATTCGAATGGTTGTTGGGTTGAGTTGTCAGAGCATCAGCGAAGGTTGTTACCCGATGCGTACATGCTTGCAGTGGTTACAATGGCGCATGGAATGGCTCATATCAGTACAAAAGGGATTTGTAAGTTGTTGGCTCCAGTATGGCAAAATGCTGGAATTCCTAAGTGTGCAGAGAATGTGGTCAAGAATTGTATGGTTTGTCTGATGTACAATCCTGGCAAGGGAACTCCAACTCCAGCTGGTCATTTTGCGCCTCCAACGTATCCGTTCGAGGTTTTGCAGCTAGATTTCATCCACATGGAGAGGTGCAACAATTTGAAGTATGTACTCGTGGTTGTTTGTGCCTTTTCAAGATGGGTAGAAGCATATCCCCTGAAAGATAATACTGCCTTGTCCACAGCTAAAGCCCTTGTTAAGGAGTTTTTTCCTAGGTATGGTTTACCGAGAATGGTCTGGAGTGACAATGGGAGTGAATTTGTGGGTCAAGTGATGAAGAGAGTATGTGATGGTTTAGGAATTCATCAGAGATTCCATGCTGCAAATCACCCCCAATCAGCTGGTCTAGTGGAGTGCTATAATGGCACCCTTAAGTTGAAATTGGCCAAGATACAGGCGAGCTCTGGTCTTCAATGGCCTGATGCTTTGCCATTAGCACTTTTGTCAACTAGGATGACTGTACCATCTCGAGTAGGACTTAGTCCATATGAGATAGTTTTTGGTCGCCCGGCAAACATATGGGGAGTGCCGAGGCCGACAAAATTCAGCGAGATCGAACACCCTGTACTGCTTGATTACCTGTACGAATTGACGGCTAAATTGCGTGTCTTACACCAACAGGTTCATGATACATTGCCTCAGGCTTATGAAGATTCAGGACATGCCATCGATCCTGGCTCCTGGGTTCTAGTGAAGAACTTTCAGCGGACAAAGAACGATCAGCCCCGCTGGACCGGGCCCTACTTGGTGCTATTGTCTACGCGATCTGCAGTACGAGTGCAAGGGAAGAAAAACTGGATCCACGGCATACATTGTAAGAGGGTTCCTTTGCCTCTGCCGTACGACCGGTGGGTCCAGGAGGGCATTCCTGATTCAGAAACTGACACCGTGCCTCGTTTTCTGCCTTTTAGCGATGCACGTTTAATTGGGACGAGTTCTGAGCGTGAAAGTGACGATCTTCTGCAAGAAGCTGTGCCACCGTTAGTTCGACTGGACACTACCAAGCCTGAACTCTTGTTCCGTGATCAGACATTGCCTGGAAAAGACCGTTATAATTTGCGACCAAGAGTTGTGGGACTAATAAAGTGAAAATTCTTTTTTGCTATTTCTGAAAGTTCAGCTCTCCCATCTGAGAAACTGTTTTGACAGATTTTTTTTTTTGAACCGCCATCCGGGTTCTGCTGTAGGGTCGCGGTGTAAAGACTTGGGAGTGCAAGCCGAAGACATAAGGTCGACGGTTCTGGTTGGTCCTAGGGCGTTCCCTGGACTGACAGACGCATTCCTTAGCACGGAAGACCCAACCGCCGCGAGCAGCATGGTTAGAGGATGGAGTTTTTCGAGATGGAGAGACCTGTTGAAGAAATGAGTTTTAAGAGCAAAATGTGCCGAATTATGAGTAGAAAGTGTTTTTTGATATTATGTCTTTTCATGTTACTTAGCTTGATGATGTTCTTGATGGGATATATTATATTCTCTTTTCAAGTGACGTTTGCACCCACTACACAACCCATACCTTCTTCTACTGTTTCTTCGCATTCTTTTCATCCTCTGCCTGAACATGAGTCCATTAGGAGATTGGAATTCGTTAATAACTCCTTTGTTCAGCTTCTGCACCAACACCAGGTAGTAGTGAACACGACAAATTGTTGGGTGTGTGGCCTTATGCCCCATACTATCGATAAAGGTATTCCTTACCTGGTCCTGCATTCAGCTATAATGGTTCCGTGTGGGCATACAGAACGATGTTCATCTATGCTCGTGAAGTCTACCCCCTACATTCTGTGAAAAACAATCCAAAGAATAGTGCTCTAGTTAAGGGAATAGTCGATATGATTAAAGGAGCTAGTTCCTATGAGATTATCCCGAGAGATGAGACACTAGCGTATATTGGATGGAACGTGACCGGATATGGAGCTAGTCTGAGTAAGAACCAGCAAGCGAAAAGATCCTCGCCAATTTGGATTGTACCCCATCAGGGTCATTTTTGTCTGCAAGGTAATGGCAAGAATCCGAGAGCTCAGTTAGGGAAGAGTATCTGCACTGAGACGTATGTTTTTGCGTCCCAGACTTCCCCATCGTTCCTAGCAGCTAAGGGTAATTATAATATTTAATTTAATTTATTTTTTTAATTTAAATTAATTTAAAATATAATATTATAATAAATAATAAATATCGTCTGTTACGATAGAGCATACACATGGTTGCCCCCTGATTTCTCGGGCACATGTTTTGTCTTGTTCCTGTTGCATCCTACGTATAGAGCTGCGGCAGATTACCACAAGACGAGAGTTGTTAGAGGTGTCTTCAGTAAGGAAGATACTGCAGGACAAGAATTGGGAGAGTTTCTGAAGGGTTTTCTGCCGTTTTGGGGACCTATGGTTAACAGCAGGAACATACAGCAATTGACGAGAGTGGTTGAGGCCACCATAGTTGAAACTGCCGGTACCCTTAGCAACTTGACTGCTGAGCTCCAGTCGGATCGCCTTATGACTCTTCAGAACAGGGTTGCGTTAGATGTCATACTTGTAGATAGAGGACGGTATGTAAATTGATTCAATCGAGCTGCTGCGTTTTTATTCCAGACAACGCTCCGACAGTGTACCAAGCCATTTCCAAGCTACATAAGATCTCCGAGTCTGTGCATGTGGACGAAGGAGATTGGTCGTTGATGGGATGGTTTTGGGGATCGTTATCCACTTGGGGATGGAAGATTCTGATGGTCAGTGGGGTGGTATTAGCTATCCTTTTCCTGTTCTGTCTTTGTGTACAGTGTGCTCCTGCTATATGTGGCCTTTGTGCTACCTCGTGTTCGAGGAGACCTGTCCAGAGAGAGTTACTAAGTACTAGGATGATGCTACAGCAACATCTTGATGATCTGATGAGTATAGACCTGGATTCAGATTGACGTGAGTTTAGGTCATTGCCTATGTAAGGGCAAAAGGAGGTCTGAGGTTCCGTGAATTCTGACCCTGGGTCGTGATGGTCTTGGTTCTGTTACGATTTTAGTAACAGCGAACCGTAAACAGTGAGCTCACCAGCATGAGTGTTTCCGTCATGTTACATTGATGGATTCACTGTGTATTTGACGATTTCGTTCTGAAACCCTTGGGATCCATTTTGTGCACGGCAGCCAATTTGTGGTTGCCCTCACATAGGCCTATGACTGTGGCTGAACAAGTCTCTGGGACACATACACCTTGGCTTGAGTTTGTGCTGACTCCTGTTTGACCTAAAGTGAACTGACCCTGCTGCCTGAAGCTGACCTTGCCAAACCAGTTCTTGCCCTTTAGCTGATCAAGATAGAGATCAAAGAGCAGGACATTGATGAGTTTATGGTACACGCACACACCTTCCTATCTTGCTTCTCATCTGTTTCTGTTCCTTCTTTTATGGCCTATTTATGATTTGGGTTGAGGTCTTTTATTATGGGTTTTTGTCCGGCTTGTTCAAAAGAAGAATGTTTATTATGGGTTTGTTTGATGATTAATTTTGGGCTGGACAAACTGAAAAATGGGCTTGTCATCATGCTCCTGCTTTTGTCGTGGAAACATGTGAGTGGTCAAACTGTAAATAAGGAATGTTTGCCTGAAGCACAATTTTTTGCATAAAAAGGGATGGCTTGCTTTGTAAAGTTGAGCAGTCTCATGAGAACATACACTGTGTTGTACTTCTAGGATCTCTGTTTCTGGCTGCAGCTAATAAATTTGATCTTTGACGTCACCAAGAAGTACCCTGTGTCTCTGTATTCTAAGACAGGTGGACCCGGAGACTTTGGGCGTTTCCCCTGGCGCCACTGGGTTCTAAAAACCCAGTTCTTCACTTGAAGGAGTCTCGTGGAGACGAAAGGCACTGCATTGGCAATGATGGCTATGATTTTGCACTGTATTTTAAATGAATGATCATCTATCAAATACCAAATAAAGAAGAAAACAAATATTTTCACCTACAATTTGGAGCTTCATATATCTTCTTTGGGGGATTGTTTTTATGTTTGTGAATAAGATTGAATTTGGGATCACAAATTTTATGATATGCATTGTGATTAGATAATACATGGATATGTGCTGAGTTTATTTGAACCACTCTGCTTTACTCCACTCTGCTTTACTGCACTCACTGCTCAACTCCACTCTGTTTTACTTCACTCTGCTCAATACCACTCTGCTTTAAGCCACTCAATGCCAATCTGCTTTACTCCACTTCACTTCACTCTGCTTTACTCCACTCAACACCACTCTGCTTTACTTCATTCTACTTTACGCCACTCAACACCACTCTGCTTTACTCCACTCAACTGCATGCCACTCTGCTTTACTGCACTCCACTCCTTGCCGCTCTACTTTTCTCTACTCTGCTTTACTCCACACCACTCTGCTTCACTCCACTCATCACCACTCTGCTTTACTCCATGCCACTCTGCTTTACTCCACTCCACTTTACTCCACATCACTTTGCTCCACACCACTCTGCTCAACACTTTTCTACTTTACTCCACACCACTCCACTCAATGCAACTCTGCTTTGCTCCACGCCACACTGCCTGAGTCCATTTCACTCAACACCATTCTGCTTCACTCCACTCTATGCCACGCTGCTTTACCCCACTCAACACCACTCTGCTTTACTCTACTCCACTCTTCTTTGGTCCACTCCACCCTGCTTTATTCAACTCCACTGAGCTTTACTCCACGCCACTCAGCTTTACTCCACGCCACTCTGCTTAACTCCGCTCAACACCACTCTGCTTTACTCCACTTCATGCCACTCTGCTTAGCTCCACTCCACTTTACTCCACTCTACTTTACTTCACACCACTCTGCTTTACTTCACTCCACTCCTACCTATTTCTTCTTTTACATCACCAAACAGGTAACCGCACAGTTCCACACCACACAATTCAACTCCACACATTTGCAATCCACATCACATAATTCAACACCAAACACACCACATACATCTAAATCACACCACACAATTCCACATCGTGGGACAAAATTCAACAGCACACCCTACAGTTAAATTCCACTACATTACACTCCACTCAACAACACAAAATACCATTCAACATAATTACACCCCATAACACACTTTTGCACTCAACATAATTCCAGTACGCTCAATACCACATATTTGCAATCCACTGCATCCATGCCACCTAGTTTTACTGCACAAATCCAATCCACGCCACACAATTCCATGCCACATAATTACACAACTAACAAATCTAATCCGCCACACATAATTCCTTAAAACACCACATACATACATCCCATAAAACATAGGTAAAAGACTGCCATTTACAATGTCAATAGCTCTAACTCAAACAAAAGCAAGACCAATTGCATTTTCAAAACTTGTTAAACAAGTAATAAGGTTTACAGAGTGGTGGAGATACTGGAGGTAACAGGAGGGGTTCTTGGCCCCCAAGGTCCCTAAGCATCCAAAGGACTTCATCCTCCAACCAGTAGTACGCCAGGACAATCGTTAGTGGAGTTGTGGAGAAAGGGGGTGTGAACTCCTGAGACCTCTCAGCAATCCCACTGTGTGGAACTTACTGGAGGTAACAGGAGGAGTAGTTGGCCCTCAAGAACTTCATCCCCCAATTAGAAGTGCATCCAGGTGGTGCATTTGCAGAGTGGTGGAGAAAGGAGGTGTGGCCTCTGACAACCTCTCAGCAATCCCTCTGTGTGGGACTTACTGGAGGTAACGGGGGGAGTTGGCTCCCAAGGACCGTTAGGAGTAAAGTGGATGTCATCCCCTTACCATTAGTGCACTATGAGGCATGTTTGCAGAGTGGTGGGGAAAGGGGGCATGGCTTACAAAGCCTCTCCCCAATACTGCTGTGTGGGGCTTACAGGAGGTAACAGAAGGGGTTCCTGGCCCCCAAGAACTATCAACACCCCAGGAGACTTCATTCCCCAACCAGTAGTGGGTAGGAAGTGTGGTGCAGAGTTGTGGAGAAAGGATGCGGGCCCGATTACCTTTCAGCAATCCCCCTGTGTAGGACTTACTCGAGGTAACAGGAGGGGTTGTTGGCCCCTGAGGACCCTTTTCAGCCCAGGGGACTTCATCCTCCAACCAGTTGTGCACCAGGAGGTGCATTTGCAGAGTGGTGGAGAAAGGGGGCGGGCCCTCTGGCGACTTGCTGGTTCATTTTTTTTCATTTACTAGGGGAGGAGGACTGTGTGGCCCCCTCTTGGCCAGATTTCTGCCCTGGAGACCCCATTCCCGGGGGCCTGGCCTTTTCTTTTAAGAAAAGAAATAGGGGGCCCGGTAGATTTTGGCCCCGGGGACCCTATCCCCCGGGGTGCGGACTTAATTCAGGGTGCCCTGGTCTCTAAAACTGTTGGGTACCGCGGGGGAAGCCTGAAGGCCCCCTCGGTCCCTGCCGGCTCCCTGCCTCTTGCTGGAGCCGGCATTGCTTTCATAGAGAGGGAGCTGCTAAATATGCAGCTCGCTCTCGGTGAAAGCAGTTTTGCTCTGCTTTCAGCAAGCGAGAGCATATGTAAGGGTCTCGCTTCCTGGATGAGGAGCGTTTGCTAAGGCTTGGTGAGCGTGGTAAAGCTCCGACCAAGCCGTAGACAACAGCTATGTTGCGGGGTGGGCACCCCTGGGAGTGGCCGTCAATTGGGCAATCTAGCCTCCAGGAAGGGGGGCCAAAAAACCCCGGTCCCTTCTTGAATTTTGCCCCCGGGAGGTGGTGATCCCCGGGGTAGCAGGGGTGCCGCACTCCCCCCCAGCATTCCATTTTACAAAAGACCCAGGAAGGTGGTGGTCACAGGGCTGTGGGGTCTCTGCATGGCCACCCACATGAATTAAAATTAAAGCCCCAGGGAGGTGGTGGCCCCGAGGCTGTGGGGGGGGCCCAGTGTGGCCCTCCCTGCATTTTTTCAATTAAAGCCCCGGGGAGGTGGCGGTCCTCGGTGCCCCCCGCCCCCCAAGAGGCCTAGGGTGCGAAGGTATTTCTACCCTGCCCCTTTCTTTTATTGAACCTTTTTCCTGGCACTCGGCTCAACTCGAGTCCCAAGCTGGCTGCCAACACTTTCTGGTTGAAAGTGTTGGCAGCCAAAGAGATATCAGCACAAGATCGGAAAGGGGTCATGGATCCTCAACGTCTATCATAATCCTTTACCCATCCTTCAGCCCTAAAACTCTATACTCGCCCTTTTCTCTACACATACCTAAACCCTACAAACTTCATACTACTACTATTCTCAACCTAACGCTGAGCCCAAATGCTTCTTAATGTCAGTATTCAAAACCCACTCCTTTGCCCTAAAACCAAATCATTAAAACGGCACAACACCCATCCTACACCGTAAAAACAGACAAGTAACCCAGTGCAAACCCATTCCTGCACCCTAAAAACGAATCAGTGACCTGGTGCAACTCCCATCCCTGCACCCTATAAACTAATCTGTAGGCTGGGGCATCACTGGAAGACCCAAGAGATCTTAGAAGAAGAGACACTCTACAACACCAAGCGTCAGATGTTGACAAGCACAATTCCGTTGTAAACTGGGGCAGATACAAAATTTTAGAACTCTACGAGAACCTGAAATATGAATTTACACGTGACTCACCTGTTTTTTCAATCGTAACACCTGACATCGATCTAACAAATTACACCTACAAAGCCTTCTCCTCATTATTTGGCTATATGTTCTCTACACTCTGTGTCTTTTCAGTGACCTTGCACTTCAACTGGGAAACATCTGCTTTGTATGTACGTTTTTAACTCTCATGTAAGCTGACTCAGTTTTATAATGGATGCATCTGTTCCATCTCATTATGTTTACTGAAACGCCTGCTCTTTGCTCCTTGTTGCGGTTTTGTACTATCCAGCCCTGTAACACTTAAATCATTAAATAAATACAAAACTGATTGTGTCCGTGAACTATTCGATACAAAGTGGCATAAAATATAATGTGAGATGTGCAATTACTCTTTTGATCTTCAGTGACTGCAGACAAAGAAAATAATATACTGAAAACCAAAAAACAGAAAAAGATACCATAGTTTGCCCTCTCCATATCGGAATTTTGCTGAAAATGGACGGAGGACTGACTAATCATCAATCAGCTGGAGAAGCTGAAACCATGTATGTTAAATCAGAGAAAATAATCTGGTAATAACAAGAGTGAATGCATATGTGGATTAAAAAAAACTCGTTAATCAAACACCAACCATTTAAACACAAAAGTCACACTCATTCAATGCACGGTGCACATAGTGTGAAAGCAAAATGGTATTGTTTAGTTTGTGGGAAACTCCACGTTCACCCAATGTCAGACTCACAATCGGACATGACAAGACTCGCTTCGATAGAACATTCTACGATTTTAAATAGAAGTCAGTAATCATTGTTTGCTAAGATCTGGGAGGAATAGTTGGCCCTTTGTACTGGTTAGATAAAGGTCATGGAAAATACAAGGAGATGATGGACGGAGTGCTGAAACTTATCAGACACTCACCCCCAGTCACAGATCTGGGTTAAATCCATCATCGTTCTTTAGCTCGCTGCGCCATCTCAGTTCAGACCCAGCTATATGCAAATCAGCCTTAACCCTGTGTCTCATGGGAACAGTCCAGCTCGAACTGCCAAGCCAGGTCTTCCCTGAACCTGAAACAAGCATCCTGGGACCGGTTTTGGGGTAACATCCCTAATCAGCCAGGCTAGCTTGAATCAAGTGGCAAAGTGAGCAAGGGACCCACGTCTGGGCATACCCTGCCAACGTAGGGAGAACAAAGCCATATAATATAACTATTTCAAAATGTACTTTTAACTACAAAATGTCCCAAACATATGCAGCTTATACATTTGTATTGTGTGTGAGGTGGGACTTCTGTGATGTAAAGCCAATGGTTCTTGGGCTATGGAGAACAAGGATGCAGAACAGGTGACCTCAATTATGCACTGTAGTCTATACTTAAGCATGACATGCTCTTGGAATAGGTACTGATATTTCCCAGGTACTCTTAGGATTGATCATTGATGGTGTCTCTTCCTTCTTTTGATTAGTATGTTTTCAAACGTTGTGACCACCATAGTGGTGGTCATCCAGAAGGTACCACACAGTCTCCTTAATGACTGACCCCTCCCTTTTGTCGTAAATGTGAACTGGGTTGAGTCACTCCCTAATGTTGCGGTAATGAGTAAACTAAATATATTTCCATCTTAATTAATTCACCCTGTTAGGTAACTAAAAGTCTGAACATTTAACATTTCTATAGTATAGTTATGTGATGGAGAAATATTGGAATAATGAGATTAATAATATTAATAATAACTTTCTTGCATACCACAGATTTTATTATTGCTAGCAGTGGCAATAGAAGACTTCATTATAATACAAATTATTGACAATCAGCTTATTGACCTCAGAAATAAAAAGTGTTGAGATGGTCTTGCCATGATATGAACTTGATACCTTCAGTTCACAGCAGATTTCAGTTTTGAAAGATTAGTTCTCTGAGCCATCTTTCCAGCTTCTGGCTGGTCTTGAGAGATGACGTGACCTACAATCTGAACTGCAAAGTGTTTTACCCTATTCTCTCCTTCTCCTGCTAAGATTACAGACCATTCATAGAGACCTACAAATACAAGTTTTCAGCATCTCCCAATGTACTGGATTTATGCATCATTCTAGGTCTCTCTGAAAAAGTCACTTTTCCCTTCCTTGAATAGACCAAGTATTAAATAGGTTTTCAGTTACTTGACAAACATGTCGTTGTAGCTCAGGTTGTAACTTTAAAATAATTCAGAACTTTGAAAAATTAGATTGTCTTGGATAAAGACTTATTCCTTAGATGTCAAAATTGCCTAACATAAAGCTACCGCTGGCCGAACAACAATGCTTAAATTAAGCTAGGCATGCTCTTTTTGGTCTCATCTTAAAACCTTATCTAACCTCACTCATGAAACAGGTCTTCGAGCATCACTCATGAAATGTACACTACTGAGAGAGAATGTGTCACACTTCTTGCAGCACTATCTCAATTACTCCCACTAAAAATCTCTGTGACTCTCTAGATTCCTTTTTCATCATGAAGATTGAGCCCATTAAATCTGTTTTTTGTCCTTTTAGTCCCATTCCTAGCTTTCAGTTGCTCCTCATACTTCCAGGGTCACTCCCACCTGTTTCTTCCATCATAAGATATTTGGGGAAACCCTTCATTTTCTTTCATCTATCATTTTTCAATTAGTATTCAAACTCTTGTCGGAACTCAGTTGAACTATACAAATGCCCTTTACTTTGGCTTGCCAAAATACTTGAAACACAAACTTTAACTTTTCCAAAATTCTGAAGCCCATCTTCTGTCTAGTCTCCGCTGACACTTTCACATTGCCTGTCTAGGCTACAACGGGTACTGTGTAAAAAACACATTTATTCAACAACCTCTGCATTAATTACAAGACTTTCCAAAGGTTTACATCAACAAGTCCGAGCTTTACAATTAGCCTGATTTACTTTTACAACCCTGGACACAACTTGCAGTCAGCTTTTTCCTTTCTTCTGAAGATTCCCAATTTCAGAGGAGTTCGCAAAGAAGGATGTTTTTTCCACACAAGCTCTTCTCTCTCAAGTAGGCCTCCACTCCCACTCCCACTCCCATTCCCATCTCATCTGACTCTACTGAGTTGCTCTTCCTATTTCTCTCTGTATCAGAATCTCAGTACAAAGGAATCTTTAGATATTTAGCTTAAAAAATGATCAAACAGAAAAATAAGATAAAACCTAGATCTGTGCTGGGCTGATATGTAGTCATCGGTTTAGCTCTTGGGCATCATTTAGGAGTGGTCCCGGGGTAATATGTGCAACATCTAACTTGCCTTTTGGTCTCACTGGTGCTACCCTTAGTCTACCTGTTCTCAGTAGTCTTGGAGACAGCATCAGGAATAGAAAGTAAACACCACCCTACTTACTCTCTGTACTTGATGCGCCTTTAGTTTCAGCTAGCCCCACAGCTGCAAATAGAAGAGGATGACCTCTCTGATGTCACAGAAGGTCAAACTGTGTGATGCTGCTTCCTTCACATCCAACTTTTCTCCCCACTTACTGCAAGTTTTTTTTCTGAAACACTGGCCAAAGTTAAGTAAAGTAAGTGCAGTTCACCAATCACTGACGTGCTCTAATGTACCCGATTTTAAACATAACAGCTTTTTTTCAGTTTATGAGCACCGCTGTGTTTGTGTGAGCGCTTGGTTTCCAGTTCTTTCTCAGACATCACTCCATAAATACTCCCCTGTGGAACTCTCGCGGTAACTGTGACTATCTCTCTCTCTCAGAGGGCCTTTTTTCCGACCTCACTACCCACAAAGTCAATGACTAACAGAGAACTGGGGTTCACAAGCTGGCCGTTGGCAAGAAAGGCCACAAGACTATTACCAAAAGTTGAGAATGGCATTATTTCAAACTGATAAAACAACACGCAAAGCATTACGTAACAAATATATATATATTTCAAGCCGTTCATGGATAACCGCGTACAAAAAAAAGATATATTTTTTATGTGCGGTTTGCAGATCTGACCCAAAAAAATCTCAACATCTGTTTTTAATTTCGGGAACGCTTCTCACTCAAGGGCCATGAGAAATTGTAGCAGCCTGGTGTATAATCAATAAATCTAAGGTCTTAAAACCCGAGTGCTTCTGGAACCCTCCTCAGTTCCACGGGCCGATTAAACCTCTCTGTTCCGATTTCTTCTGGGATTTCCCGCGAACTGTAAGGAACCCGACAGCAGCTGTTCCCCGTACCCATTACAAGCTTCTAAATGTTTTGACAGGCCGGTTTGTTTATTTATTTAAAAAGCTATTGGCAGAAACGAGGGAGCCCCCCTCGCTCTCCGGCTCTCAAGCTCAGGAAACGGGCCCTTGTTCGGGCCATGTGCGGGGTAGAGAGCTAACGAGTTCATTATTTCGTCGGCGTTATCTGACCAGAGCTCGGTTTCCTTGCTCCACTGTCGCAGATTAGATGAATCATTGTGCTCCGCTGTGCAGAGAGGGCCTGTAATCAGGACCATACATTGCAAATCAAGGGACGTCAAGTGCAGGTCGCCTGCTCAACGTCAACTCTTTGCTGTTTCGACTCTTTGTTATTGTATGAGTTGGGTCTTGCGATTAGATACGGCCTCCGTCTCACAAGCCTGGCTTCCTATCATTTACCATTGCCCTGACACGCAATCAGTGTCACCTGAAATATGCGACAGAGATCCTGAGTGCCATTAAAATAATTGTATCTGCTGCAATGGGTTTGGTCGGATGCCACCGGCGTTTTCTCGTTATTGTGAAAAGCAGAATTGAGTGGCATTGTATTCATTTTCCTAAATGATCCCAAATGCACCCACTGTCAAATAAATGATGTGCACAAACATTCTAAGCATATTGGTATGGCAGCCTTAAAGTTTTTCAAAAAACATGTTTTTGGGCTGATTGCGAAGCTATGCAAATATGCAATTTATTTATTTATAAAGTTTTATATTAACATTCATATAGTCTGGGAGTGGCTTAGACTAACTTGAACATACTAGTAACATTGGTTAATTGTTTAATATTTGATCCCGAACTCAGGAGGTTCTGGAACTGTGGCCAGGATCTGTTGGAAATGCGAAAATAAGGCTCAATCAGACAAGGTTTTAATGTTTTTAAATTGTTATTTCACCAGTTCATTTTAATTTGAACAGATTCAACACCCTAAAGCAAAGCCCCTTTACTTGTAAATGTAAATTGGTCACTACTTGGCTGTATTTTGTAAATGTGGAAGTGCCATTTTATTTCTAAATCTGTACATTTGACAGTCGTAATGCTGATTAACTAAGTGCTAAGCAAATACTCGTCAGTCAGACAAACTTTATTTCGATCACTTTAGATCAGAAAAGTATTGCACTAGACAAGACACATACAATCATTTATAAATAACACAGGGTATACTCTTTAGACAGATAAAACTAGATACATAAAACAAAACATTCAGCCGCATATGAAAGAAACTCCTCTATAAAACCTTAACATTGCATCTTTTACACACATTTGAAATAAGAACGTATAAAAGACAACATGGTCAGCGACTAGCTGCCGCCTCCCCCCCAATCCGGCACCCAACACCCAGGAACGTGGACACGAGACATGTTTTACTTTTTGGAAGGCGGGCGCTAGTCGCCCGGCCGTATTTATTAAAGTATGAAATTAAAAAGGTTTTAATTGCATAATCAACAATGAATACAAAAATCAGCAGGACATTCAGTTATACAATTGTTATCAACAAGTTTGAGAGCCTGACCTTAACAAAACTCTAATACATGTTGTTCCTAGCTTAAACTAAACATCCTACACTTGATTTTTGTACATTTCTGGCCATATGGCAGGGTCACTACCGGTGTCAGGTCCTACAAGCTGCGCCTCCCCCCTAGAAGTGCGCATGCGCAGTGTTACCCCGGGAGTTGCCCGGTCTACGCCCTAAACTCCATTTACCCACTAAAGGAGGGCCCTTACTCTGCGCCGGTGGCGTCATGAGTCCACGCGCGCGGGGTGGCTACCAGCCTAAGGAAAGCGTGAACTACTCCTACCCGCGCTCCTTTGCATATTACCTTGCCCCTGGAGTACTGGGAGTGGCCCGCAGGCCCCTCCCCCCGGGCGGGAACCTCCATAGGATGATGCCCGCCCCCTCAGACCTCAAATATGTGCTCACCGATAATGACCTTACCGCATGCCCCATACCTAATAAATACGACGACCTATGGAAAAAATTCTAAAGGACAACTACACTGGCTAATAAATAACAGTATCCACGCATAGCTAACAAGGGAAAAAAGGCCTAACGACACATGGCAATAAATTACAATTCGGTTCACTCATGTTACTCAAAATCACAATATCAACGTATAGCTATAAAGGGGAAAAAGGCCTAAAGACACATAACTTCAAATACAGTTCACTTCACACATCATTTTCCTACAAAGGGGAAAAAATTCCTAAACAACAGATCACAAAATACACCAACAGCCTACTCTCTCCCGTGGTCCATATCTTTGAAACTTATCACTAAACCGGACATAACGCTGCTTAAACTTTGTACCAAGGGATGGTGGGTGGGAAACAAAGAAGCCCCGAACGCGGGGCACAACGTTCAGCGAGGGAGCGTCCAGGGACAAGGGGGTCTCCTGGGCGCTCCCTACCTCTTATTCCCGAGGGGCCGGATGGCCCCTCCTATCGCCCGCCCCCCCCGACCCGGAACCACTCCATTGAATCCGGGTCAGGAGGGGCGCCGGCCAATCGGCGGTGGGCCGCGCCCCCAGGGCACGCCCCCACCGTCGAATGACACGAGGGGAAAGGGGGAGAGACGGTCGCCGCGCCGCCATGCGTGCGGGGGGGCCGAGGGCCCCCCCTTTTCACATGGTCAGCGACTAGCTGCCGCCTCCCCCCCAATCCGGCACCCAACACCCAGGAACGTGGACACGAGACATGTTTTACTTTTTGGAAGGCGGGCGCTAGTCGCCCGGCCGTATTTATTAAAGTATGAAATTAAAAAGGTTTTAATTGCATAATCAACAATGAATACAAAAATCAGCAGGACATTCAGTTATACAATTGTTATCAACAAGTTTGAGAGCCTGACCTTAACAAAACTCTAATACATGTTGTTCCTAGCTTAAACTAAACATCCTACACTTGATTTTTGTACATTTCTGGCCATATGGCAGGGTCACTACCGGTGTCAGGTCCTACAAGCTGCGCCTCCCCCCTAGAAGTGCGCATGCGCAGTGTTACCCCGGGAGTTGCCCGGTCTACGCCCTAAACTCCATTTACCCACTAAAGGAGGGCCCTTACTCTGCGCCGGTGGCGTCATGAGTCCACGCGCGCGGGGTGGCTACCAGCCTAAGGAAAGCGTGAACTACTCCTACCCGCGCTCCTTTGCATATTACCTTGCCCCTGGAGTACTGGGAGTGGCCCGCAGGCCCCTCCCCCCGGGCGGGAACCTCCATAGGATGATGCCCGCCCCCTCAGACCTCAAATATGTGCTCACCGATAATGACCTTACCGCCACAGGCCAGCATTGTTAACCGACGATCTGGCCTCCCCCTCTAGCCCCTGCCTAAGGACACATTCCTCCTCTCAAAGCCCTCTAGCCAAGCCCAGATATTGTCAGACCATAGGACATTACCCTCTTCTGTCAAATGAACCCCGTCCTTCAAGTAATACTTGTGACCCCAGATGCACCCATGAGGTATTGACTGTAACAAGGGGGTTCGAAACAACCTATCCAACCGTGTGTTGATCCTCTTTACCGAGTGATTCAACGCCCTGACCGAATGACCCCCCCGCCACTGAAGTCGAGGTATGAGTTGTGACCATACTAATGTGCACCCGGGGCAGGTCCTAGCTATCCAACCTGCTGTTGAGATAATCTCCTCAATTAAGATGCGCCTGCCCAGTGTTGCCAAGTCATTCTCCCCAAGGTGAAGTATCACCACTGACGGTGGAGACTGTTGGCTTGCTAACAGCCCTTGGAAGAATCCCCTAAACTCGTGAAGACACAACCCTCCTCTGCCAAAGAACGTGATGTTCAACCCTAGTTGTGCCGCCCTTTTCCTCTTGTCACCTGACAGGAAGACACATTCTCCTCGCTTCACATATGAATGACCAACAATCCAGACATTGTTCTTTGTTGTTTCCTGTTCGCCGCTCCGTGCCGATGAATATTGGCGGTGCCCGACGACAAATTCCTCCCCTGCGTAACAGGTCTGAGAAACTGTAAGAGAGCGGAAAGAGACCAAGCGTGAGTGACAAGTAATCATAGCATGTCAATCCGAACATAACGTTTATAGCAATCTGAAGACCATCTCCCAATTGTCTTCACTCTTTCCACAGGGAGGCCCCCCGCCACCGCCTCAGTTGCTGCCCCAATCCTGAAGGAATGAGATCCAAAATCTCTAGGATCAAGACCTGCTTTCCTAACCCCTATGTCGAACACTCTCCTGAATTGATACCTGGTCAAGGGGCTCCCGTCGGCGTGACAGAGCAATGCCCTGCCCACTGCCCCTACCAACAGTTCGTGGAATAATTCTACATGCCTCACCGGGCAGCACGGGTTGGCGGGGGCCCGTTGCAGAACTATGGTGTGTCCCCTAGCTTCCTGGTCTGTTTTTGATTTTTGGATATTCACCCACATAGTGTCCCCCATTATCGTCACACCAGCCTTTTGCAAGCCGCCCAGTAGGTCTGACTTGGAACCTGCCACCAGTTCGCTAATTCTCAGTGCCCCATAGAATGCCAAGGAGAATGCCGCCTTAAAAAGAAGCACCTCCCACTCCGAGCTACAAACAGTCTCCAGTGTGCCCAGTAAGGCTGTTAGCCGGGCCAATCCAATGGGCTTTCTCTTGTCTTTCTGATGTCCCTGAATACGGCGCCATCCCCTTAAAGCCTTACGTATCATAAAGGTATTAGTGGGATCCCGGACGCCCCTGGCTTGAGCGAAGAATGACACCGCTGCCCTATGTCTGGTCGCAGCTGCCACCGAGCGCCCCTCCTAATGCATCCATTCTAAATAGGCTGCAAAGCCATCCTCCTGTGCCCAAAGTACTTCCCACTGTGGCCCCAAGAAAGAACAATAAGACAGAAACGCCCCTTCGTAAGCCGTCTTGGTCCTGGGGGCTAGGCTAGCGACCACGAGGTCCTGTAGTCTGGGGCACCAATCTGCCAAAGTACTGCTGGGAAGTGTGCTGGCGAGGGGTCTGCTGTGGGAAGATGCTCCCTGAAAACCTGCATTTTGAAGCGAGAAAGGGAGTCAGCCGCATTGTTCAGAACACCGGGGACATGTTTGGCTCTAAAATTAGTATTCAGTTTAAGGCACTGCAGAACAATTTCTTTGATTAGCCGAAGTATGAAAGGACACCGCGCCCCTTGCTGGTTAATACATTCTACCACCGTCATGTTATCTGACCAAAACACCACTGATTGATTACATAGGTGTTCAGGCCAGACCATCAGTGCCACCCATATTGGGAAGAGTTCAAGGAAGCCAATGTTGCTGATCAGACCCCATGTCTTCCATTCTTCTGGCCACAGTTGAGCGACCCACCTGTTCCCCAGGATGGCGCCAAAGCCCACACTACCGGCCGCATCAGTCCATAGGCCCAACTCCGCTGATGTTGTAAGCGGGGCGGGCCAGACCACCCTACCGTTAAAATCCTCCAGGAATGCCATCCAAATAAGCATATCCTGGCGAACTTCAGACGATAGGCGAGTGCGATGGTGCTTTTCCCTCAGCCCCTTCATCGCGTGAGCGATGGAGCGAGAGAAAGGGCGAGCCATGGGGATGATTCTCAGTGCGAAATTCAATTGCCCTACCACCTCCTGTAGTTGCTGCAAAGTGACCTTCTCCTTCCGGAGGCATAACTGTAGCGATGTCTTGAATTTGCACACCTTGTCCTTAGGTAATCTAAAACATCCCTCCCTTGAGTCAATCTCGATGCCAAGGAATTCTAAGCAGGTGGTCGGGCCGACAGTCTTCCCGGGCGCAAGAGGGACCCCAAAAGCCCGCATGAGCACGCAAAATTCCTGCAATGCCCGTGCACACTCCTGAGATCCAGCTGTACCCAGAAAGAGGAAATCATCTAAGTAATGCATGACCCGCTGATGGCCCGTTACTTGTCTCATGGCCCATTCCAGAAAGGAACTAAACATCTCAAAGTAGGCGCAAGATATCGAACAACCCATAGGCATGCATTTGTCCATGTAGAACCTATCCCTAAAGGTGAAACCTAATAGATGTTGGTCCGCCGGGTGGACTGGGAGGAGGCGAAAGGCTGATTCTATGTCTGATTTCGCCATCAGCGCCCCGGGTCCCGTGGCCTGCAATAAGTTAACAGCCTGATCAAAAGAGGCGTACTTAACACTACAGATACCCTCGTCAATGGCATCATTCAGTGACGTCCCCCTTGGTGCTGACAGGTTATGAATCAATCTGAATTGCCCCTTCTCTTTCTTGGGGACAACTCCCAGAGGGGAACACACAAAATTGGGTACTGGCACTTCAGAAAAAGGGCCAGTTATCCTGCCTAATGAGAGCTCCTTGTCAATTTTCGCGGCCACGACAGCCGGATTGTGTTTGACTGATAATTGATTTCTACAGTGCGCACTGCCTGTGTATCCCGCGGCCGGGATCCTAAAACCTTTAGAAAAACCTTCTTGAAGTAGGGTGGCCGATGTGTGGTCCGGATATCTGTTCAACCATGGAATCATTGCCGCCACATCCACAGGTGTGGGGGGGCCTGACCTGCTTGAATTATACTGGCCTTCCCCTACCCCTCTGACCTGTGTTACCTTGCTTGGACCTACAGGTAGTTTCTGGATGGGAGGGGTGCCCACAGGCGGAACATGCATGTCTAAACTTACACGCGGCCCTTGTGCAGGTGCGCCTATTAAAATCCCAGCACACCCCTTTTTTCTCTGGCCCGCCTGCCCTAAACTTCCCAGGTACCTCACTCGTTTGGGGGGGCCGAAAGGGCTGCTGCGGTCTAGTGAACACCTTGCCCGCGCCGAACTGAGGGGGGGGTGCAGTATCGGAGAACTGTTTGTGCCACGCCATGGAATCTACCGTGTCCCATGGCAATGATCTGTTGAATTCTAATGCCTTCCTGAAATTGACATCATAACCCTTCCATGCTTCCCCAGAATACTGTTGACTCCACCCCACAATCCTGCTCGAGTAGCATGCCAATGCTGCCTGTAAATCTGGGGGACGCTCCGCTTTAACTGCAGTGAATACAGCCCATGCTTGCATCCAGTTGTTGAGATTTTCCTCCACCCTAAATCTAGTACACTGCGCCCTCCATTCACTTGGGAGCATCCACTCCTTCAGTGCCTTTGCCTGCTCCATTTCCCTATTATCTAACAACAAGGAATAAATGTATACGTATTTATCCGCCCAAATCATCTCCTTCACAGCTAATGACACATGCTGAGCCAGATTCTCGCTCCTGGAAGGTACTACACCGTCCCCCAAGAGTGGCAATGCCACTTCCTTACCAAGTGCGGGCACCGGGGGCGGCTGCCCATTCAATCCGTTCAGCTGGGAACCACTTGGACCTGCAAGGGGAGAAGATACTGGCAAAACAACACTGTTGGCGACCGCCGCCAATCTGATTTTTTCCACAAACTTTGCCGCCTCTGCTGCATGGTCTGCAGACTTCGGAAAAGCTCCCCCTTTTTGGAGCCATGGCATCAAGGCCGTTATCTGGGATACCAATTCAGGGGGCGTTGACTCGAAATTACCCACAGGGACAACAGGTACCACTGGGGTTATGCCCTGTGGTACCGACACAGCTGGCAGGGCGGGTGCCGGGTGTGGCACACCTGTACCCGGGATCGTGGGCACCGGTGGGGAAGCAGGCCCAGCGTCTACTGGTTGACCTACAGGCACCGGCACCACGGGGGCAAGGGGTGTAGGCATAGGTATATGCGGGGGTGGCACGACCGCCGACGGCACGGAAGGTACCGGCTCTACTGGCCCTGGGGTGGGGGTGTCATCCCTGGGTCTCTTGGACCTAGCCTTCGTAGGTGAGGTGATAAAATCCCCCCTTGGCACTGGTGCAACCCTCTTGCGAATAGGCCTACCCGATGGACCTGGGGCGTCACCATGCTTCTCATTAAACCGTGCTTCCAGCTCATTTACTTTCCCTAGCTGCTGCTTCACTTCTTTCATGTCACGCATCATGGCCCGAATCATAGCCTCCATGTTGGACCCCCTCTTTCCACCCCGTGGACCTGGCATGATGCTACCCCCAACAACAGCAGCCTACTCTCTCAATCTCACAACAGGCCAACTCTGAGTACCTTTTGATGGAGGGTCACCAGGGGGCTTTCAGCACCATGCAACGGCGACCGCAACACTAGCGGCTTGTCCGCTTATGTAAGGGGTGAGTAAACCTAATGTAGACCCACCCGGCGGCCACCAGGAGCGATGAATGCCAGCCCCCCGTACCCCTCGTACCGATCAGTCCTGCGTCCTCGCCGGCGATAATGATCGGCGGTCCAGGTCCAAACCACGTTGCGTGCTGAATGCCCTTCGGTCCTGTCCGCGAGTGAATTGCGCCCAAAATGTCGTTACAAATGCCTGGAATTGAGAAATGTATTATCACCGTGTAATAAAACAGGGGCAGATTTAGGAGAACCCAGCTTGAATACAGGAGACAATTGAACCCCCCTGTTAACCTCACCGTTGTTGTGTGCCACTAAAAAACACCCTATATCAGCAAAATTCAAAAAGTAACCAGTAACTGCACTTATTCACCTGCACTGTACACTTTGTGTAATGACATGAACAATAAATTATTCAGTAATTAAAGCACAACCATTGAAGCAATGTCACCTCGTTTTTTTATACAATTGTACACTTGGTTTCTAGTCATGAACCTCAATTATTTATTAATAAATGCAGTGCAGTCGTGAAATCGTTTTTTCCTTAAAATTGTATAATCTTACATGGGGTCTCCCCTCCAGGTGCTGCCCTGGTCGACCCTGCTTTACTTCCTGTTGGCGCGAGCGAGAATGCGCGAGAATGCGCGCCAAACAATCGCCTATTCCAAATTCAAACACCGCGCGCTCCCACCGGCTGTTTTTTAAAGTTTGTAACACATGAGGCACCAGCAAGCGAGAATGCGCGTGTATGCGCGCCAAACAATAGAGAGCGCCAAACAGTTGAATACCGCTGTTTCTTTGTAGCACGTAGGGCAACAAAATCACCTGAGCAACAGAACGCGTGCCACACAATTGTCCGCTCCAGATCCCTCTTTACACTTACCCGGTTAATGAAATCCGAGCCTCGTTACCCCAGTCAACCTTCCCGGTTACCGGCTAGCCCCGTCCCCCACACGATACCTTACAGGCCTCTACCACGGGCCGATACGCGCTTCCTCAGCCGAGCACCCGCGGCGTGGATTCGTCAGTGGGTGCTCACCCGCTTCCGCAACCGCGAAGCGATGTTCCTCGTCTCGCGACGCGACCGACCAGGAACCAGGACCCCCGCTCCACAACGCCAAAAGGAAGCAAATAACAAAACGCTCTCCGCCTTCACAGCTCCGGAGACCTGAAAAGAGAAAGCAGAAAATTAAAGCGATGTTCCTCGTCTCGCGACGCGACCGACCAGGAACCAGGACCCCCGCTCCACAACGCCAAAAGGAAGCAAATAACAAAACGCTCTCCGCCTTCACAGCTCCGGAGACCTGAAAAGAGAAAGCAGAAAATTAAAACAAAGAAGCCCCGAACGCGGGGCACAACGTTCAGCGAGGGAGCGTCCAGGGACAAGGGGGTCTCCTGGGCGCTCCCTACCTCTTATTCCCGAGGGGCCGGATGGCCCCTCCTATCGCCCGCCCCCCCCGACCCGGAACCACTCCATTGAATCCGGGTCAGGAGGGGCGCCGGCCAATCGGCGGTGGGCCGCGCCCCCAGGGCACGCCCCCACCGTCGAATGACACGAGGGGAAAGGGGGAGAGACGGTCGCCGCGCCGCCATGCGTGCTGGGGGCCGAGGGCCCCCCCTTTTCAGACTCTTCTGAACAAGCCCAAACTCAATATTAGCAGACGGACATCACAATAGCAGCATAAAGAAGTGGTATCCAGGAAAGATACAATTAAAAGCTATTTTATACATGTTTCTTGCATCTAATCCACATTGCCATCATGAATTTAGCCAGGCAGAATACCACAATTTGGCGTGAGTCTGTCTGCAGTATTCTGAATGCCTCCTGGTGCCCAGATTTCTACAAAGGGGGGTAATCCATTTAAAGCAAGATTGTTTCTAAACTGGACAAAAGCACAGTGCATGGATGAGCGATTCAAGCCGCCCTCAACAACACGTACAAGACACATCAACAATGTCCTTTTCTGTATGCCACTTCCTGGTAAAACCTTTTACAGGCAGTGATCCATACCTAAATTGTAGGTAGAGTTTCCTTGCCAGACTTCATCAATAGTATTCTCATACAGTGTCATACATGTAAAATCAATAAAAGCAGCAGATAATGTTCCCTTACATTGAAAATGTTGTCCACTGCGACACTTTCCCAAAACATTGACTAAGATTGAGCACATGGGGCCATATGTATCAACATTCCGTTTTGCGATTCCTAAATAGCGATTTTTAAGGAATCGCTATTTAGAAATCGCAAAATGGTATGTATGTAGGAAATCGCTTCTTTTTAGCGATTCCTTAAAATTCCTTAATTGCGATTAGCAAATTGCTAATCGCAATTAAGGAATAATTTCCCATTCATTTCTATGGGCCAGGAGGCCCATAGGAATGAAGGGGAAATTTGCGATTCGCAATTTGCTAATCGCAAATTGTGAATATTTTCAAGGGTGCAGGGGTGTCTCAAGAACACCCTGCTGCACCCCTGAAAATTACATGTGTGCGCATATGGCGCACATACATGACCTAAGGGCATGTATGAGCGACACATGGCACCTTTTGATGTTTAAAAAATGCTTTTTTAAAAGAATTCGCGATTCCTTTGTGGTATATAAATAAATAATACCAGGACTATTTTTGACTATATTAACAATAACAGATAGCTCAATAAATAAGAGGCAGGATCCGATGTGTCCGAGTCAAAAGGATTTATTCAGGCAAAAGGGAAGGGACTGGAACGGGACAGCCTGAAATAAAACAGGAAGGAAGGAAGGCAGCTGCACCATTCCATCGACAGTGCAGCATATATATAGTAAGACATTTCAAATACATTACATACAGTAGGCGTAACTTATGACAAACGTAAGATAAGAACACATGGGTGGAAGAAGAAGGCGTGTACAGGGCGTGCACTGTGACATGTGATGTGAACGTCACAGAAGTGTCATGAATGGGGCGGAAACATGGGGGGGGCTACTCGAGCAGCTGGGACCTTTAACCTAGTGGTGCGCGCAAACGGGCAATGACGTGTTACCAGGGAAAACTGGGGGCTATGACTTCTGCGCTAGAAGAGGAGACTAAAGTCTGCGGTGTCAGGACGACATGTACCTATAGCTTATCTGGTATCTGGTGTTTGGAGTACATGTTGATAGAATCTAAAAGTTATCAGGGCGAAGGCTACTTGACACTAAGACTGGTGCATGCATCTATTCTACATGTATTGCGTGAGCTAGGAATATTCTATGAATATTAATACAGTATTTCTCTTGCATGGAGACAGAAAGACTAGACCATAGCTGAAACTGTTGATGCGGTTCAGTAGCTTAGGAATGCAAAGGAGGAAAGCTGGACTGATAGCTAGAAGCATAACATACTCTTGGCAGACAGGCAGGCAGAGCCAGGCCGGGCGGGGCACCGCGCGGCAGGAAGTAAGTGAAGGGTCAGGGATGCAGGTGGGGGCTGCATCGCTCCTCGGAGTGGTTTCAGGAGATGGAGCTTGAATCTGGTGTCCGGGCCCTTTTGAGGCCTAGAAACGGGGACAATGCTTGGAATTAACGTGCACACTGTATAACGTGGCAACATAGGCCTAATACTCATTGCTTTCACGAGAACTGGAAACTGGCATACTAACGTTGGACACAACTATAATTGCGTCTTTAATCGATCATAGGGGGATACATGCATATCGATCATGCACATATAACATAGAATGGGGAACACGTAGGCACATACAACATGGCAAAATTTACTTTTCCACATTCCCTCCTTGTGCCCTACGTTTCCATCAGGAAACATCAATATTCATGATACCATCTATCTGTTCATATAGCATCATTTGCTCGTCTCGAATTGTCTTGGAACGGGATTTAGGACTAGGAATACAAGAGGTAGCACACATGCCGCAAATCGCAGGGCCACATTGTAAACAGAGGCAGCAACTGAATATGATCATTACTGCTATACCAAGGAATGATAATACTTTCCATCCCCAGGCAGATATGATACTCCAGAGCCAACCGGACCATGTCCAGGTGCCTGGATTCTGGTGTAACTGATGGGCAATTTTATGAAGTCTGGTTATAGCTGAATAAACAGACGGCGCGTTATTAGGAATGAAAATGCAGCAACTAGATCCGATGACTCTACAAGCTCCTCCTCTATCGGCCAGTATGACGTCAAGAACGAGACGATTTTGGAGCACAACAAAACGCATAGCAGATTGCTCTTCGGTTAAGTTACCTAGAGCGGAAGTAGTCTCATTCACTACTGCTTCAAGGGTTCTGGTTAACCTACGTATTAACTTACTATTCTGGACAGGACCTATAAAGAAAAAGAAACCTTTATTGAAGTCTTGATATTGTTCTAGAGCAGTTTCAGTTTGATCGACAATTGGGGACTCAGTCTCCCTTCTATGTCTAACGTGTACTAGATGTGTGTTTCTGTGATAATCGGATGGGGCTAGGAAAACTGGTGGCAGTAGGAAGGCAATGTAACATGTTCCATCCCAATCAAGGGGCAGACGAACATATGCGGTCTGACCACAAACAAAATAAGAATGACGTGAGGCTTTGAAAATAGATTTCCCACTGTCACTATACTCGACCATAGTAGTACAATCACTATGTCCTACATGTGCGGAACCATTCCTTCTGACACATAATTCGCCTTTGACTGGTAGTACTGAAATAGCAGGCAAATCTGGAGTAGTATCGGACTGAACATTCAAAACCATGAAATTCGAGGAATAATTACCTAAATCATATACTTCATTTTCTAGATCTAACCCTGTTCTATGGGAAAGACCTTGCTTGTCTGGGAAACATGTTCGATTCAAAAGGGACATATCAGTTGAGGATGACGTTAACGTGGACCATGCTCCACACGAACCATTATGTGAAAACGGATAAGGAAAAAGTGGCAGAACTCCCTTCGGTGTCTGAAAAGGGGGGAGTCGACCACACACCCAACAATTAGTGGCATTGCTGGTCTGGTGTGAATAATGCAGCATTCGGATAAAAGTATTATTACGCATAGCAAGACGATAGGATAACTCGTGAGGAGGCAGATCACTAAATGTGTGCTCTACTGTAACATTAGAAAACATATGTACATGTGAAATAGGAAAACATAAATGTAACGCATAACTTATGCATGTAACCATAAGACTCAGGAACAATAAAAAGAATAGAATGATAATACATCTCTTAGAGTTTTGACTAACTCTCTCACTGTGTGGGTCTGTCTCATACATGTCAGGAACCTGTCTAACCGTTTCACCCGAGAGGGACTTAGACAATTAAACTGGCTGACTTACTAGACCGCAACTTTGCTTTATACTCCTGCTGCGGAGTTTTCTCTAACAGGGGAATTTTAGATTCATTTTCGGGGCAGTCCTTGAGAACGGGGCAGTCCTTGGGGAAAGTTTTAGGTTTAAGTCCATGAAATTTCTTGACGTGGCTCACGTGTAGCCACCCTTTTCGGTTTTCCACCTTCACCGCGGTCCGGGTGGTGAGAAGGACGAGGCGGGGTTGCTTCCAACGGGGCTCCAGCTGACTTGAACGATCAAAGTTCCTTATAAGTACCAGGTCACCTGGAACGACCTCGTGTGGTTTCACCTCGGTGTTGTCTGGAAATGCAGCGGCAACCTGTGAACGACAAGATTGTAGTGCAGACATCAAGGAGGCAAGGTAATCTGTCAGCATATTACTGTCAATATCGGTAATAGTACGGGGTCTAGGAGTACCCCACATGTTGGGGGGGCGACCAAACACTATCTCATAGGGAGATAGACCTGAACGGGAGTGAGCGACCATTCTCATATAAAAAAGGGCAACTGGCAGTGCTACTATCCAATCTACACCTTTCTCTGCACATACTTTGGCGATGCGGATTTTTAGGGTCTGGTTATGTCTCTCTACGAGACCGGCTGCTTAGGGATGGCGTACACAATGGAACTTCCACTGGTACCTTAACAGAAGGGATACTTGTTTCATGAGCTCGGATGAGAATGGCTGACCGTTATCTGAATACACGACCCTAGGTAATCCATAGCGGGGAAAATACTCACAAACCAACTGCCTGGCAGTGGTCGCGGCTGTGTAATCTGGAACTGGATATGCCTCTGTCCATCTGGACAAAGCGCATACAACTACGAGGACATACTTGAAACCTCGACATCGCTCCATCTGAATATAATCCATCTGGAGGACTTCAAAAGGGTGGTCAGGAGGATGGAATCCACCTTGTTCCACCGGGACACTTTTACCTGGATTGAACTGACAACATATCATACAGGTACGTACTTTCTGCTTGGCTGCTGCTCGTAAATGCTTGTTGAACCAAAGGTTCTGGATACTGTCTAACATGGCTTTTTCTCCTAAATGTGCTGGACTATGTGCGGTGTTAATAATGACTTGAACCATAGAGTCGGGGAGAAACCATGTGGCTTTTCCCTTCGTTAACCATCCCTGATCTGTCTGGACCCCTCCTTGTTCGGACCATTTCTTGATTTCATTGGGAGTAGCATGTAACTGTATATCTATGACATCTTGTGTAGGGTCCTTAACTGTCATACAAGTAGTCTGATCTGGAGTGAGTGTCTGTGTCGTGTTAACTGGAATGTCTGGAGTCTGAGCTGTGAGCTTGGCTGTTCGATCTGCTAGATCGTTACCCTGGGAAATGGTATCAGTAACTTTCGTATGTGCCTTGCACTTCATGATAGCGATAGCTGTCGGTAAATGTATTGCATCTAACAGAGCTTGAATGAGGAAGCCATGCTGAATCTTGGTTCCATGAGAAGTCATAAAACCTCGTTCCTGCCAGAGCACTCCAAAGTCGTGTACGACTCCGAATGCGTAACGTGAATCTGTGTATATGTTTACTTTCAGGTTCTTGGCACGTATGCAAGCTTGGGTCAGAGCGACAAGCTCTGCTGCTTGAGCAGACAGAGTGTCAATACGATGTGTTTCTATAACTTCGGTTTCAGTAGTCACTGCATACGCGGCTACTAGTTCTCCTGTACTTGTTCTCATACATGAACCATCCACATAAAGTGTCAGGTCGGGATCAGGTAATGCAATGTCTGTCAAGTCTTGTCTAGGCTTTGTTATGGTGTTGACAACTTCCACACAGTCATGTGTGGCAGGATTTGAGGTAACTGACGGTAACAGTGTAGCTGGATTTAAAATGTTGCAGCGTCTGATTTCTATGTGTGGCTGAAACAGTGTCAGTTCATAACCTGTTAAACGTGCAATTGTCAAATGCTGAGTCTGTGTTCGGTTTAAAAGAACTTCCACAGAGTGTGGAACTTGTACTGTCAGGGAGTGTCCTAACACTATGGAATCACTTTGTCTGATAGCTAGAGCTGTGGCTGCAACTGACTTGAGGCACGCAGGCAGCGCCTGGGCCACTGGATCTAATGTGCTAGAAAAATAAGCACAGGGCTTGTATTGTCCTGCTTGATCTTGTGTAAGAACAGATAATGCAGTACCATCACGTTCTGTGACAAAAAGTGTAAAAGGCTTACTGTAGTTCGGTGTTGCTAGAACAGGTGCATTACATAAAGCTTTCTTTAACTCATTAAAAACAAGTGTATGTTCCTGGGTCCAAGGGAGGACAGTCGATACGGCTGCCTCCTGTGTCGTTAACTGTATCAGTGGCTTGGCTAGAAATGCATACTGAGGAATCCATTGTCTGCAGTAAGAAGTGAGGCCGATAAAAGCTCGTACCTCCTTCTGTGTCTTGGGCTGTGGAAGACGTGCTATTAACTGGATACGGTCAGATGTCAACTGCCTACCCCTCTTGGACAGTAAGTGTCCTAAGTAGACCACTTGCTGGACACAGAATTGCAATTTGGAAGGGGACACCTTGTGCCCCATCTCGGCCAGAAAATACAGAACTGTAAGTGACGCACGCTCGCAGTCACGTTCAGAACGGGCTGTGATCAGTAGATCATCGACATACTGGAGCAGGGCAGTGTCAGTTGGCATGTGAATATTGTCTAGTTGTCTCTTAAGTGCTTGACTGTAAATGCTAGGACTTTCTGTGAAACCTTGAGGTGCTCGTCTGAATTTATAGCTTCTTCCATTTAAACAGAATCCGAAAAGGAACTGGCTGTCTGGATGAATGGGGACACTGAAAAATGCGTTCTTGAGATCGATAACTGTAAAGAACGTGGCTTCAGAATCAATGGCTGTCAATAGGGAAGAAATATCTGGGACTACTGGGTACTGAGGTATGATACATTTATTAAGTTCTCGAAGGTCAATCACTAATCGATAAACTGGAGGTGCATTTGGATCAGTACGTTTCAGGACTGGAATGATAGGAGAATTACATACATTGGAGTCAGTTTCTACAACCACTCCTTGAGCAATGAGCTCGTCAATAATTTTGGATAAGGCTGCTACAGCCTCAGGTGGCAATCTGTACTGTCTGATTCGTGGTAAAACAACACCTTGCTTCAGGGTCACACGATGGGGTGTGATATGCATACAACCTACATCAGTTGGACCTTGCGCCCATAAATGCTGTGGTACATTCAATAATCTTGGATCAAAATCACGTAATACATAATGACCTTTAAAGTCACGTAAAAACAGACGGACCCCTTCTGGGGAGCAGCATATGACTGCTCCTAGTTCTTTCAGTGTCTTAATGCCTAACAAATTTTCTGGACAAGATTTCGTGAGTAACAAGTCTGTAGTTCGGGACAATGGACCAACTTCTAAAGTAACTGGTTTCGATATTTCATTAACAATGGGCTTTCCTGAAAATCCAAGGGAAACATTTCTAGAGCCTGAGAGCGGAGCCCCTGGAACCTCGTCATGACTGATGGTAGTCCTACTTGCCCCTGTATCAATCAGAAACTTTCTGTCTTTCCCTAATACTTGACTGTGTACATAGGGACCCTCTTGATCTACAGGAATCTCGATGAGAGGCAAGCCTACCTCCCTCTCTAGGCTGTTTCATGAATACGGCTGATAATCTGGATACTCTGACTGTGCGTACTGGTACATCTGCTGTGTAACATGCTGTGTTGCAGCGATAGGCTGCGGTGCTGTAACTGTCTGTTGTGCGTTCTGTGGTGGCTGAGAAGTCTGTGAAACTTGTTCTTGTCTAGGCGGACGTGGTCTCTCTTTGGTCTTACCAGTAGCTATATTGTGTTTCAGAACTGCACATTCGTTTATAAAATGACCTGGCTGTTTACAGTAATTGCAGGTCCCTTTAACGGGAGCTGTAGGATGACTAGCTTGATTCGGACCCCTCTTCTGACTGTCTTGTGGAACAGATTGTGCAACTAGTACTTTCATTTTCGTGTCTTTCATACGTCTCCTTTCGTGTTCCTGCTCTTCCCTGATTCTGTTCTGGTGGTACTGGAGCATCTGGAGCATCTGTGACGGAGAATTAGCTTGCCAGGTACTTTCGACTTTCAGGACTCTATTTTTAACTTGTGGACTTGAATTCTCGACTAGTTTGGTAACAAAAAGATGAGGGTACGACTCACTACTTGTTTTCAGACCACTATTAATAATAAAACATTTCTCAAATCTAGAATAGAAATCACTAGTATCTTCGTCTTGTTTCTGTTTACAGGCTGAGATGGCATCCCAATCTTCCTTTTTCGTGGCTAGTAATCTTGGCAAAACTTGTATCAATAACTCGGGCAATTCTTTAGCTTTATCCCCAAGACCGGTACCTGGTACTCGTATATTATCTTCAGTTTCTAGAGCTGTCCAATCTATCTTTTTCTCTCCCACCTCCCATTCTTTTTCCTTGAGTTTTTCATATATGCCCGCAGACAACAGGACCTTTAGCATTTTAATGATATCAGGATACGTGTATTCTCCCATACGGAGCATGTCTTTTAATTCACGGTGGAACCCTGCTGGATCTTTGTCGTGACAGGGAATTAACTTTTTCATCTCTAAGAGTTCCATTTTTGAAATAGGGGTGTAAACAAATACTCGTTCTAGACCACCACCCTCTTTCTTGACTGGATGTACTTCTCGTAACGGATTCTGTCTATCTATGTAGAATGATTTACTTTCTGGGGGTGAGACGTGAACAAAATGTGGATTCAGAAACGTTCGATATTTGTGGCGCTGTTCTAGAATGACACTAATTAAATCGGTACCTAGACCTTTCCATCTGTATTGGATTAACTCGTTCAATATATCATGTAGCGGACCTGGATCAGAATGCTGATCCTCATACAGTATAATGAGGTGCTGGATCATATACATACCCACCAGTCGTTGCTCGGCTGGGGGCAGTTTCAGAAACATTTGTGCCACTATTTCGTCTGGAAAAGTGGTAGAATCAGTAGTCCATCGGACTGCTGATCGGGCTAGTTCTTGTTCATGCATTGTACTGAGCTCGCTATAACCTATTCGTAATTTCAGAATGTGATCGGTAGCTTGGAATACTTGCTCAAGAGAACCCTGTTCTGGTGCTGGAGGAGGAAAAGCTTTCTTGTAATCTAGGCGTGGATGTCGGTCGGAAAGTCTAGTTCTACCTACATACGCTATTCTGTCGGGATTCTCGTTGTCTACCTCTTCAGTAGAAGAGTCATCTTCTTTCTCGGTTGCTTGTTTTGCTTCTCGTTTCTCGTGTATAGTTATGATTTCCCTACGAATTTTCTTGTACATACTCTCTATACAATTTTGTGTCTTGTGTTTTCCCTCGGCTATATTGTCACTCCACCTAGTCAGGACTTTCATTTCTTCTGGATATTTTTCTGGATAATCTTGCTCTCTTATTAAACAGTTAATCAAAAATTTTAAAATCATGAGCTGAGTCTCGACTTTTCTCTGAACCATGGCTTCGTGAATACTTCCTGGATTCACTTCTGTACGGATAAAACGATATATTCTGTCTAGATGTTCTCCCATATCGGGCAGGGTGTCCAAATAGCCGGCAACCCGTCTTAAACGTAATGAATATATGACCATGTGATCATCGCCTGGAACTGGATCATAACGACATTCAGTAAGGGCTCGCTTGATATCTACGTATGTAGTCACTTTTGGCGTACGCTGCAACGCTAGTTCATGTAGCGTCAGACGTCTTGGTTGAGGCGGGGTACTAGGAGAACCTCCCCCCGCGGCTCTTAAACTACAATCGTCGGTGTATACTGTACGTGCTGGTAGAGTGACTGACAAAGCGGGTACATGTACTGTGGGCTGGGCCGGGGGTGCTGTAACAGGTACTGTAACATTGACTGGACCCGCGGGACCAGCGGTTGGAGGAGCAGGAATTACATTATTAACGGGAGCAGGCGGGATAGGATTTGCATATTCTGGGACTGTATCGTCCAAATAGGACGAGAGAAAAATATCAGCTGCGGTCGGTTTGTGACGTAGCTTAATCGGGACCAATGGTGGCGGGAAATTACAGAGACTGGACTGCTACGACGTCGGACTACGAACTTCGGAAACTTCGGTTACAGGTGGGCCTCCAGATACTTCGGACCTTGCTCTCTCGGCTTGGGCTCTGGTCGGGACGAACCGCATTCCACACCGCTTCGTCTGGATGTCGGACCGCAGTTTCCGTCTCCTCCGTGGGCCTGAGGGAGACTTGAAGCAGAAATATCTGCCGGTGCGCAGTAGAGTTCCGTCACGGCTGCAGAGGGTCAGGGGACCTGCGTGGCATCGCCAGCGCGTGAGGAAGGGGCTAGTCCCTGTTCGGGCGCCATTATGTGGTATATAAATAAATAATACCGGGACTATTTTTGACTATATTAACAATAACAGATAGCTCAATAAATAAGAGGCAGGATCCGATGTGTCCGAGTCAAAAGGATTTATTCAGGCAAAAGGGAAGGGACTGGAACGGGACAGCCTGAAATAAAACAGGAAGGAAGGAAGGCAGCTGCACCATTCCATCGACAGTGCAGCATATATATAGTAAGACATTTCAAATACATTACATACAGTAGGCGTAACTTATGACAAACGTAAGATAAGAACACATGGGTGGAAGAAGAAGGCGTGTACAGGGCGTGCACTGTGACATGTGATGTGAACGTCACAGAAGTGTCATGAATGGGGCGGAAACATGGGGGGGGCTACTCGAGCAGCTGGGACCTTTAACCTAGTGGTGCGCGCAAACGGGCAATGACGTGTTACCAGGGAAAACTGGGGGCTATGACTTCTGCGCTAGAAGAGGAGACTAAAGTCTGCGGTGTCAGGACGACATGTACCTATAGCTTATCTGGTATCTGGTGTTTGGAGTACATGTTGATAGAATCTAAAAGTTATCAGGGCGAAGGCTACTTGACACTAAGACTGGTGCATGCATCTATTCTACATGTATTGCGTGAGCTAGGAATATTCTATGAATATTAATACAGTATTTCTCTTGCATGGAGACAGAAAGACTAGACCATAGCTGAAACTGTTGATGCGGTTCAGTAGCTTAGGAATGCAAAGGAGGAAAGCTGGACTGATAGCTAGAAGCATAACATACTCTTGGCAGACAGGCAGGCAGAGCCAGGCCGGGCCGGGCACCGCGCGGCAGGAAGTAAGTGAAGGGTCAGGGATGCAGGTGGGGGCTGCATCGCTCCTCGGAGTGGTTTCAGGAGACTGGAGCTTGAATCTGGTGTCCGGGCCCTTTTGAGGCCTAGAAACGGGGACAATGCTTGGAATTAACGTGCACACTGTATAACATGGCAACATAGGCCTAATACTCATTGCTTTCACGAGAACTGGAAACTGGCATGCTAACGTTGGACACAACTATAATTGCGTCTTTAATCGATCATAGGGGGATACATGCATATCGATCATGCACATATAACATAGAATGGGGAACACGTAGGCACATACAACATGGCAAAATTTACTTTTCCACACCTTAATGGCATTTTTGAATGTTTTTTTCCTTGATACATTGCATTTAAGGAATCGCAAAATTTGCAATTCCTTAAATGCAATCGCAAAATAAGGAATGGCAAATTTAGCGATTCCTTATTTTGCACCAAAAATGTTTCATACATACCATTTAGCAAAAATGGGTTCGCAAACGCGAATTTCGGCGTTTGCAAACCTATTTTGCTTTGATACATATGGCCCATGGTCTCTAGAGAGACCCAGTATGTATAAAGGCGCAACCTCTGAAGAAGGTACTTTATTTTGTGCGGAGCAATAAGATCTTCCTTGCACATTTCAGAGTCATGAGATCTCTAAGGCTCACACTGTACGATTTTAATGTTGTTGTGGACCAGAGCCGGTGCCAAAAATTGAGGAGTCTGTACTCAATCTTAAGAATAATTTACTTCTGTGCCAAATCTAAATAGAGGAGAGACAATGGGGTACTTTCTGTGAGGTTTAATAAGGATCTCAAGAATGTATGCTGCACTACAGACAGCCTATGGGTTTTATACAACCCCATAGCTCCACGCCATACAAGACCAACCCTAGAACCTTAAAATTGTAAATCTCGAGTGCAGTGGCCACCCTTCTAGATATAGTTTTTCCGTGGATTTTCACTGTGTTTGCAGTGTGTCATACCAAGGACAACTGTGCCCTTTCCATTTACGCAGACCACCATGCATTTCTTGTAAGTTTCCTACCTAGATAATCAAATTTGGCCTCCACATCTAAAGGGGTGTTACCCAACAGCATCCGTCTCTTACAGTGAGTCATCATCTGTGAGGAAAAAGTCATGCATTTGGTCTTGGAGCTATTAAGCTCCAGACCACGCCCGAGACAGAACAACTGTAAGAGATTCAAACGCTGCTGGAGTCCCTTAGAAAATTTGGAAAATAGCAGAGTATCATCTGCAGAATGGAGTGCAGGAGCCTTCTGCCCTCCTATTTTGGGTGTGTTGCATCCACCCTTGATCAGATACTCAATTACACTGTTAATATATAGAGTAAAACAGCATTGGTGCCAAAACGCACCCCTGTCTTACCCCTCCATCAATGTGGATGGGTTCCGTCAAAGTCTCTTCCTCCCCATCTCACCTGAACAGGCGTATCTTCATGTAACCTCACTAAAATACTGAAGAGAGGGTCGGGAACACCCATTTCCTCGAGTACTCTCTATAGCTTGTCTCGGGGGACTATCAATCAATCAAATATAAACTTTATTTCGGTTTGATTTGCAAACCATAAAAGTACAAGATACAGCAATACAAAAATTCATTATTAGAAGAAAACCGTCATCAAGTTACAGAAATACAAAATTAGCAGCAATTTATGGCAGTACAAATTTTACTAGAAAAGCTTCCCTCATCATTTTTCTTTCCATGTGGAAAGCCATTTTTATTGCCTCCACGTCCCTTTTAATGATACAAGCGGGAGTTTCAAATAACTCACCACGCCCTAGGCTGGAAAAACTGGTCTTTAAACATTTCAGCCAAGGTATAGCAATTGAGTTGTCCATAGACAGACAGTCTTTTAAAATCATGTGCGTAAGGGGGATATCAGGGTTTAGCCACAATTTTAACCAGCATTACAGTGGGCGCAGGGAAAAAATATCTCTGACATACTGAATCCCCAGTTCTTCATGGACAGCTAGGTTTGATGTACCTTGCGGGAGACATAGTAGGCGTTTCAGAAAAGTCTTCTCCGCAGTCTGAAGTTGCTCTCCCCCAATGTACCCCCAAATTTCACTGCCAAATGTTGCTGTGGCCACTGATTTGGCGTTTTATAACTGACACATGGCGCCGGTAGGCTTTTTTGCCAATTTAGATGCAAAATTAAATATTGACCCATTCACCCTTGGCAATGTCACCTTTTTTTTTTAAACATGCGGGCCCCAGTTTAGCTTGTTATCAAAAAGGACTCCAAGATAGGGGAATGAGCTAGATGGGGGAATTATTGCATCTCCCACGTTAAATTAGAAATTCCTTCTTGGTGGTGGCCTACCTGCATAATAAACGATTTAGAATTGTTTATAGTTAATTCCCTGTCTGTCATGAAGGACTTGAAAGCAGTTAAAAGAGCTTGCAGGCCTCTTTCGGTCCTAGATATGAGGACAGCATCGTCCGCACATAGCAGGACCGGGATATCCCGACGTCCAACTCTGGGGCATTCAGCCCCCACATCCTGTAAGTCGCTATCTAGGTCATTGATATAAAAATTAAACAAAAAGGGAGCCAGAATACATCCTTGTCGGACTCCCCTCTTGATGTTAAAATCCTTCGTCACACTCAGATCTTGAGAAAATCTAACGTTTGCTCTGGTATATCTATGTAAATCTTTGAGAAAGTCCAAGATACCGCTATCGACCCCCTTTGCCCTCATGAACTGCCACAGCCTCTGCCTGTTCACACAGTCAAAGGCTGAGGACAAGTCCATGAAGGCAAGGTGGGTAGTCCCCTTATATGCCACTGTGTATTTACTTAATATCAAAACAGGTTAAGGCATTGAGTGGTCGTGGAGCGCCCCTTACAGAAACCATACTGAGAGGCAGACATGATATTGTTGTCTTCCACCCATGTAGAGAGCCTCTGCAGAAGGACCCTTCCCATTACTTTTACCATAGAGTCTATGAGTGAAATGGGTCTATAGCAGTGTGGGCTGCATTTATCCCCTTTTTTAAAAACAGGTACAAAAGTAGAAACCCCCCAAGACTGTGGGCATCCGCATTGTACCGCCGCATTAAAAAACGGATTTCAAAACTGGAGCCCAAAAAGAAGGGTCAGACTTAAATAAGTCTGGGGGAATCCCGTCTGGGCCAGGTGCTTTCCCGGCTGTTAAGCCTAAAATTCCTTCAAATATTTCACCCCTGCCAATTATAATTTTGTTGCCATTAGAATCAGGTACCAATCTGTCATTCTCTTCCAGGGGACAAGCATACATTTTCTCGAAATGAGCCTCCCAGTCCTCCTTAGATATATGACATTCAAGGCCACCTCCTGTCTCCTGGACAAGAAATGTTTTTTTTATTGTACCCCAAAACTTAGAACTGTTCTTAAGAGTTTCGGGATCCAATAACTCATTCCACGCCTCATCCCTTAAGGTCTCCTTACGTTTCGCTAACGCAGTTTTATAATCCCAGCGACAAACTATTACGTCAGCTTGCACTCTAGAGTTAGAAGCTAAGGCTGACCTTATATTTTTTGCTGTTTTTGAGCACTGCTGATAGAACCATTTAGGGCTCACATTAGTCTGTTTTTTAGCTGGTGCGGACAACAGCTCAGTGACCCTGTCTGAGATAATCTGGAAAGCTACTAGCACCTTCGCGTTTTGTTGCCCCCCCTGTGTGCAGATGATAATTTCATCTGCACACGCAGCTTTAATATCATTGTAAAACAGCTCAGGTGTAACTTAAGTCCATCTGAGTCTAAGCTTTCCATCCGTTGTGCTGAATTCTCCCTGTCTGGGATTTACCCCTATTTTTATAATACAAGGTCCTGTTAAGTATAATGAAAGAGAGTTATGGTCACTAAATTAGCTCTCCTCAATTTTAAAAGAGTTTACAAATGTCTGCATTGGGGATGAAATCAGCATAAAATCAATGAATGTCCCCTTCCCATGACCCTTAAAAGTGGGTACTCCGAATCTAGTGTAAGGGACCGACAGAGCCATGGTGGGTATCATATCAAGATCATTCATCAAATCATTAAGCAACTCCCCCTCCGATGAGTGCTCAAAGTGAAATCCGTGAATTCAGGAGCAACTCAACTCAGAAATACATGTAAGTAGGGGGTTACCACAGGGATGTATGTTAAAATCACCCATAACCATAAGATTGTGTAGGCTATGACTCATAGACTTATTGATAAAAGCCTTCAGAGCAAAAATATGACTACGATCCGAACATGAAGAAAGTGAGTTATAAAAATTTACCAGACCAACCATACAATTCCCTCCTTTTAGAGTTAAAGCGAGAAAACCCGGATTAAAGGTAGAAACTGTACGTACTTTACATGACAGCACTACAGAGACTTAAATAACCAGTCCCCCCTTTGATCTCCCCCTATTGGAGACAATTGCTGGAACAAAATATGCCTTGTATCCTTCCAGAAGGAGATCACAGTCAGCCGCCCATGTCTCTTGCAAACAAATTATCAAAAATTGCTTAATATAAGCAATCCAGCTGGGGTTAACTATCTTAGCAGCTAACCCTGTTATGTTCCAGGAGACAAGATTGTTTGAGCTTCCCCTGGGTGATCTGTCCACCAGAGCTCCTATATCATTCTCTATCCTCCCTCCCACTACATCAGTTTCCTCAAGTCAATCACAGGCTTCCAGGCCAGACAGGATTTCATACCTGTTATGGACTGGAAGTCTGCGCCCAGCAGTGTTTAAATTGCTGTGTGTGATCTGAGGTAACAAAGGAGGGACACGGTCGGCGAAGGATCTCGCCCTAGGCCAGTCTCCCATCCGCCAATTTTCCTCCCCGATTGGATCTTACCGGGTCCCTCCAAGGTAGTGGCCTGTAGAAAAACCCTAAGGGTAATAGTTTGATTGCAGTACCCAACATCAGCTGTTGGTGTAGGCCTCTTGATAACATGCGACCCGCAGTATGAGGGTTATCAAAATTAATGATGATGCAGTCCCCGCTCCCCATCTTGTTAGATCTACCGATCCAATTTACCCTGCGAACCATTATTATATTGTTAGTGATGTTCACCCCATCAGGGGTATTCTGGCTAAGCCAGAACACTGTCTTGTTAAGCAGTTGATCATAGCTTTCAGTCTCTCCTGATGGAAGGGCAGGGACATGACTCGTTCTGACCACATATGGGGTAGCTTCTGGCGGGAGATTAATAACCATAGGTCAAAGAGCCGTACTGAGTCCCTCATCTGACTTCTGAATTGGATCGGGAGTAGGAGATTTCCTCCTGGTAGCTGAGAGTTGCATTTAAGGTGTACTTTCTTTTAGGTTTCCAGTAGGAATACTAGCGCCACCTGTAACCATGGGCCTTGTACTAATCGGCACTAGTTCAACCACCTTGTCATTGTTACCAGTTATTCTATCTGGGAGTGAAGTGATAATATTCCGAGTGTCTGCTGTGCCCATTGCGTTCAAAAAGTTAGCCAGTGAAGACTCCAAAAGCAATAGCCTGGATTCTACCCCACCTAACCTTATTACAATGGGTTCTAACAAGGTTTTTACCATGCCCTCTAGTTTCATCCAAAAATCTCCCCACCATGCCCATTGTTCGGAAATCCTCCATCACTCTGGGCATTGTTAATAGAATCTCTCTTGTCTTCCTTCCCCGTGTCATGTATTTCCACCGTTATCACCCCTTTGCTCCCTGTACTTATAGGTCTTTGTTTGGATCCCTTGGTTTTTTTTGGGATGACACTGTTTTTTTTTGGACGGGTAGAGACTAACTTTTGTTTCTGTGTTCTTCCCTGTAAATTATACTTGACCGGGCTGGATATCAGTTCTGGGGTCCCAGAGAGCATACTACCATTTAATATAGATATATCATCCTTTGTCTGAGGGGCCCTTTCTTGCCTAGGTGGAGGGGTAATTTCATTTTTGGGTGTCAATGAGGGCTGGAGTAACAGATAACCTAGTGAAAGTGGGATCAAGGGATAGCCTACGCTCTGTCATTATAATTTTCTTATAGATAACTGACTCTGCCCTATTCAGATATGCATCTAAGGTCCCAACCATCCCTGGACCACCTCCAACTTTCCGTCTTGCCATTAAGAAACAATGTCAGTACAAATGTGACCCAATACTTAATTACTTATGGCAATACGCTAGCCTAGTACAAGGAGGAATAAAAAACCTGAGGTGTGTTATAGATCACAACAAATGTGAGTCACAAGTACACAAGATTGTATCTCGATAACGAATATGTACTAATGCTGTATTTAAAATTAAAATACTATTGGAAATTCCGCTATGACAACTACGATAAAATCCTTACACATGTAAATTTGACTATTAGTCCATGCAATAAGTCATCAGGGAATTATTCACAGTTCTGCTGAGTTACCACGAGTATCAAGTCCCAGAGGTGTTTATATAAAGTACCTTTCTGATATTTGTACCCTTCACGATACCGTATGATTACTCACTATAATATGGAGACTTTGACCACTGTACAAGTTTTAAGAGGGGTAGCCCGGCCCAGTCTCTTCTGGCCTCTGATGGCCTAAGACGGCCCCGTCTTAGGATTCAAGCAAGCCGGGCCGACGAGGCTGAAATGCCAGAAACCGGTCCCCGGTAGCTTGTTTCCTTCCCAGTATAAGAATTGGCTTGGTAGTTTGGTTTGCCCTGTTCCCATCATGCACTGGGACAGGAACAGACTAATTTGCATGTAGCCAGGTTCTGAGCTGGGATGGTGCAGTGAGCTAAAAAACGGTGATGGATCAAGCCCTGATCTTTGGACTGGGTAAGAGTGGTCTGCTTAATTCAGACACTCTGTTCATCACCACCCCCTTTTTTGAATCTGTTAAACATCAGACAGCACTCTTTAATCTTTTGACCACTGATTCCCCTGACTTTTTATTTCTGACCGAAACTTGGTTTTCTGCTGACTCTCTCCCTGATCTTTTAGCCATCCTCCCCGACACCTACTACGCCCTCCGAGCTGATCGCTCGGATGGTAGGGCCGGTGGAGGGGTGGCGATGATCATCCGGTCGGCACTCAAATTTCAACTTCTCCCTCACTCCCCCATACCCAACGTGGACTACCTCGTGGCCCCTTCCCTTAATCTTCCCTCTCCTCTTACTGTTGTTCTTGTCTACCGTCCCCCCCAATCGATGCCTTCTTTCGTAGCCTCCATCCAGGATCTTCTGGCCACCCTGGTGGTTAACAATTCTTCCGTTTTACTGCTTGGAGATTTCAATTTCTGGCCGGGAGATCCCAAGGAAGATCTCCCTTCCAAAGATTTTTCTGCCACTCTTCACTGCTTGAATCTCACTCCCTATGTCACAGCCCCTACCCACGCTCAAGGTCACATCCTTGATCAAATTTGGTCTTCTTGCCCCCTTGCCTCACTTCCCTCTATTTCCCCTTGTGTTTGGTCGGATCACCATATCATTTCCTTTTCTGTTCACTTGGGTGTGGTCAACAAGCCCTCTTTTCCCAAAAATCTCCTGGCCCGCAATTGGAATCAGACTGACCTTGACTCTCTTTCACTTTCTCTGGCTTCTTCCGCTCCTGATCTTACCAACCTCCCTCTTGAGTCTCAGGCCAATGCTATTAGTACATGGCTCTCCACTTCGTGTGATCGAGTGGCCCCGCTAAAAAAGATCAAAGCGGTCCGCCCTCACGATGCGCACAGATGGTTTTCTCCAGAGCTCAAAGCTCTAAAACTCGACCTCAGGCGGTCGGAACGTCTCTGGAGACGGCAGTACTCTCCCTCTCTGCGCACTAAATACAAACTACTTCTCACCGATTACAAAAAAGCTATTCTTGCGGCCAAAACCTCCTATTTCACTGAGAGAGTAGCTCTCTCTACAAATAAATCTCGTGAAATCTTTTCCCTAGTTCACAATCTTGCCACTTCCGACCGCTCTTCCCCTTGTCTGGTTCCCTCTCAGTCCCTCTGCGTGTCACTTAATGACTTTTTTATAGACAAGATTGTGAAGATTAAAGCTAACATTCCGATGGTGCCCCAACCCATTCCTACCTGCTCTGTTACTCTCTCTCCTTCCTCCTTCGTCACTTTTCCCCCCATTTCTCCTGACCTATTTCACAACTACCTGCTCAAGGTTAAATCTGGCTCCCCTATGGACTGTGCACCGGCGCGCATTCTTAAAACCCTTTTCACTAACTCTTCTGCTCCCCCGCTCACTTTGCTTAATTTTTCTTTGGCCTCTGGCTCCGTTCCCTCATCATTTAAATCCGCCGTTGTTCTCCCCATTCTCAAAAAACCCGGTCTGGATCCTTCCCTCCCTGCTCATTTCTGTCCCATCTCCCTCCTCCCCTATTTAGCTAAGATCCTCGAGACCCATGTCACTTCTTGCCTCTCCTCCTATATCGAGGACAATGGCCTTTTAGCCTCCCATCAAGCGGGCTTTCGCCCAGGCCATTCCACGGAGGCAGTGGTTCTCGCGGTTCTGGATGAACTCAAGGGGAAGGCAGATTCCAACCTCCCCCAAGCCCTGGTCCTTCTCGATCTGTCCGCTGCGTTTGACACGGTCGATCACTCCATTCTCCTCGACCGTGTCAGCGCAGCGGGCATTCGGGGCGCGGCCTTCTCCTGGCTAGCGTCCTTTCTTCGGGATAGGTTCCAGGCGGTTCACCTCTCCGGTTTCTCTGCCCCCCCCCCCGTCCGGTCACCTGTGGTGTTCCCCAGGGTTCCTCTCTTTCCCCTCTTCTCTTTAATCTTTACATCCGTCCCCTTGTCACTTCTCTTCTTGAGCTGGGGGTCTCGGTGTATAACTACGCAGATGACCTCCAGCTCGTCTTTGATCTTTCTTCCTCTCCTGATTCTCTCCCCAAGTTCAGTTCCACCTTAATTTTCATTTCCGAGTGGATGAGCGCTAACCACCTTAAGCTCAACCCCGATAAGACGGAACTTGTCCTCACGGGTGGTCGATCTAATCCCTGGTCTCCAGCACACTGGCCCCTGTCTTTTGGTCCCCCTCCCACACCTTCCTCCTCTGTTCGCACCCTTGGCATCAAAGTCAGTTCTGACTTAACAATGCACAGTCAGATTAGCTCTGTTGTGTCTTCCTGCTTCTTATCCCTCCGTCTCATCCGGAAAATCTCGCGTTTTTTCACCACTGATGCACTCAAAACCATAGTCCTGGCTTTAGTCATTTCTCGACTTGACTATGGGAATGGCCTGTACGTGGGCATCCCCGCCTACGAGTCCCGACGTTTACAGGCCATTCAAAACCAAGCTGCTCGTCTCATCCTTTCCCTTCCCAAATTCTCTCACATCACTCCTGTTCTTAAATCCCTTCACTGGCTCCCTATCCGCTTCAGATCTCTCTTCAAATTAGCCTGCTTTGCCTTTCGAGCTCACTCCCGCTCTGCCCCTGTCTACATCTCCTCCCTAATCTCAACCCACGCCCCAGTCGTACCCTCCGCTCTTCTTCTCTCTCTCTTCTGCACATCCCCCGTTTCCGCAAATCCAGAACTGGTGGCACTCGTCTCTCTGTTTTGGACCCCCAGTTCTGGAATAGCCTTCCACTTCACATTCGCTCCATCCCCATCTACACCCATTTCCGAAAGGCCCTCAAAACCTTTCTTTTCACCCAGGCTTTTCCTTCTTAGGTTCCCCAGATCCCCTCTGTGAGCCCTGACCAGGTCCCCAGCGCCAGGAAGCCGCTTGGCCGCAGTGCGCTTTATTAAATATTTTCATTTCATTTCATTTCATTTGGGAGCTGTAGTCTCCCCCCTCGGCGGCCGCGCGACATTGCTGGCAGCGGCGGCAGGGGAGACCAGCAGCAAGTTGGCCCAGGCACAGGCAACAAGCCCAGAGCAGGTAGGTGATGGTCCCTTGCAGAAAGCAGCCCCGCAGTTTGAAAAACAAAACCCCGGGGGGCTATTCAAAGGCCAATCGTAGATCAACAAAGGTAAGGCATACTTTACCCTTGCCGATAATCACCCCCTTCCAATAGATACAAACAAACCAAAAGATCTGATCTAAAGTACTCACATTCTAACTCAAGAGATACTTTGGGCAGATACTCATAGTCCGCATTGACACTTCCCTTTACAATATCCATGGCTGCAGGGTTCCCAGTCCCAACTATTAGATCTTAAGTTGTTATTAAGTGAAAGATCTCCACTTTGCTTGCATAAGCTGGGACTAGTTTGTCACGTATTATCAAACGAAGAGCATTATGATCACTGTCTACTTGGTCTATCACTTTCAGTTCCAAGATGGCAGGCCAGAGCTTAACGTCAGCCAATAAATAATCGATTCTACTACTATGGCCTAGCCTGTTGAATGTCAACTTGCCCAGTCGGTCCGAGGGACATCTACCATTAGTGGCTCTAAGGTTAAAGTTTAGTGTTAATGCCATCAACTGACAAGCTTTATGTGTCCATCTCACTGTTGGGAGGTCAATCTGTGGTATACCCAACTGATTATCTAATTCATGGGTTAAATCAAGAGGTGTAGCAGCCATCTGTTCAAATGTAGAATTAAGATCCCCTGCCACCAGAATTAGATACTTCCCCATGTTTTCCAGAAGCTCTTGCTCTAATCAGTTAATTGCTTTGGCTCCTCATTATATATATTTAAGGAAAAGCCAGAAGGAAACACCAACCTTAGTGCTAAGATGTATTGGGAGTCATTGGGCACTACAGTTATTCTACATTGAAGTGCTGTTTTAACCCAGATGCCCTGCCCCCTGAAGGTCTACCCTTTGCAGACTTAATCGCATTCACACAAAAGGTTGTGTAATGCACACCTTTAAAAAGGTGATAAACACCATGTTTCCTGAAATAAACATATATCAAACATGTCAATAAATTGACCCCAGCCTCAGACAGTAGTTAGATATTCCTGTTACATTCCATGAACTAATTTTTATCGCTGCTTCAGGCAGTAACCTCGCTTCATCAGAGACATGGGGGGTAAGATCAATATTGGTATTTCTCTCATCACTGACATCGACTGGATTGACCACCTGTAATGGTCCCTGCCCTAATGGGCAGTTAATATAAACCGCTAGATGGTTCCCTTTATCTAGGGGGAAGGAGCTTACCACCGTTCGTGTTGGGAGCAGGTATGCCATCATGCCCTTCTTGCAAGCTCTTACATCACAAGTAAGACAATGGGGCCCTTGAACTCAAGCCAGGGAAAACCACTGTTGGTTTACTGTTACCTTCTTCAACTGCTATGTCAACGCCAACGCACTGTAAATCCAAGAGTGTAGCCAGGTCTTGAAATCTAAGCTGTGTATTAGTCCTTGCATTGGCAATTGTTTGGGCATCAACAGCCATTAGACCCTCAACTAGTTCTCTGCTTACAAGAGACCTGCACCTTGTCTTGCAAACCATCAGGAGTTGCAATTCTCTCTGCTTTAATAATTTTGCTCCTAATAATTGAATAACAGTGTCTAATCTCCAGAAACCAGTAGATAACTTTGTTTATTAAGGAATCATTATCTTCTCTAGAACCAGAAGACAGCTTTGGGACATGGACAAGACAGACCACAGCTGAAGATTCCCTTCTCTTCCTTGAAGTGTAGATACCATTTTGAGTCGTCCTTCAAGGGCCGAACCGCCATGGTCTATCAGAGGGGTTTGCACATGGCCCTTGTGTCCCCCACCTCTGCCCTGAGTCTACGAACTCTTCCTTCTCAAATCGTCTCCTGCCGAGTGAGGGATGTTGTGGAAACACCCTTTCCATATTTAAACCTGAGTAATGGCAAGCCACAGGTGAAGCAGAGGAAGACTAGGCAAGAGTATTCCCTAAAGGATAGCATGGAATAGCGGAAGTAACTAAGTTATTGGTATCCAAATGCCAAGAAAATAGCCCCACCTTTTCCCCACCCTGCCCACCGGGAGAGAAACACACTGGTCCTTTGCTGTTACCCTCTCCAAGATTATCCACTGCATTGAAGAGAAGGTTAACCAGGTCTCTCAGCTCTTCAATAACCCCCATTAAGCTCTGTAACAAGTACAAATTCCCAGAGTTAATAGAGTGTGACCTCTCGTCTTGATGCCTCTCAGTTTTGGTATCATCTATGGGAAGAATTGAATATAGATTACTGCACTCAACTCCAGGTATACCCTGTGTCACTGAGAATTTTTCAGGGCTAGCAGCGGGGGCGTGCATCATGAATTAACCTAGGTGCAGGCAAACATGTGTTTGAGTGGGATTTTTCAAACATTTTGTGGATCCGCTTTGCAGGCTCACTGATAGGGGCCATTGGGCTGGGCTTAGTTGGCATAGGGTTAAAGTTAATAATATCAGAACATTCTAGTAATAGGATATCTATCCTATCTATTATGCCATTTTCCCCAGTGAGATTTGGGATTTCTTCCCTTTCGTTTTCCTGAATGCATCATCCACAGCCTTGCTTTAACCCATCTCACCAATAGGTTTTTTGCATCCCACACTAACAAGCTCCTCTTGCCATCAAGCACAAAACAATTAACATTTATACAAAATCCATAGCGAAGTAAATCCAAGGGGGTGGTCCTGCCCTACATCCTCCTGGCACTGATAGGTGCAGGATGTGCCCGCCCTTGACCTGGGCATGGCCCACATGTGTCCCGCGCCACTTGGCTTGAGGCAGCGCTATAAACGTGTTCACCACGCCTCTCCCTGAACAGCTGTGGCAGGTTAGTGACCTGGTGCACCCTGGAACAGGAAGTCCCACCAGGGTATATTGTGGACAGTAGATGCATCCCCCAGCAATGTAGCTAGTACAGATTAAAGGGCAGGCCAACATGACAGCAAAATATGCTCCACAGTTCTTTAGTATGACCTGTTTTCTTAAGTTTTGGATTCATTTAGTAATGGTAATGCTTTTTTCTCAATAAAGGCAGGCACACCACTTTGTGCTGCACTAAATCATTTTATTCATTTAATTTTTGCTATAGTGCACCTCAATTCCAAGTCAGAGTGCTTTACATTATAGAAATATATGGTTCCATCAAGTACTGAGTTGCTCAAGTGAAGCAATGGGATTAACTAAATACTTGCATATAGTGCTGGATAAAAGCTCGAATAATTTATATACATGGCAGCAGAACGCCCAAGGTGAGTAAAATGTTTATACATGCAAGAATAAGCAAATTAGCAAAATAAATCACAAGTGGGAGTCTGCAGTGTCTAGTTATATATAGCTACTATAAGGAATTTTGTAAAGACATTTAAAGGTCTGTTCTTAACATGTAGTAGGTATTTTTTCAGAGTTTCCTAAAGTTTTGGAAAAAAAGTTAAGTCTGATAAGAGAGTGAGGAGAATGTTATATATTAGGAGCATTATCTAAAAATGCAGCACTTGAATGTAGTTTCTAGCTGAATCATGTAGCCTCAACTTGGAGTAAAGGATGGTCCCTAAAGGCAATGATTTTTTAGAGCAATCTCATGTTTTTTTCTCAGCGATATTTTAGACTTTGTGGTGTATGGCCTTGTAGGTGCAGCATGCCTGCTGTCATAGCTGAATTGTGATGTCATCAGAAAACAACAGCTCTACAAAAGGGTTTGCCATATTCTAGGCACAGGCAAAGTGGCATATTATCAAGGAATGGCTTTAAAATTATCGCCGCTTTAGCCATATTATGTCACAATATGTCTTCAAATACAAGCAGACATCTGAAGAACATTCTTGAATGCTCTTTGATTGTAATAGTTAGTGACGCAGAACTGGGCAAATAGAAAAGTTTTTTCTATTCACTGGATGGTCTCTTGAAATAGAGGGGTGGAGAGACCAAGAGCCTAGTGTGCAGTTGATGCAGAGAAAAAGTAAATATGTGAAAAAAGAAGGGCAGAAAATAACGCATAGCTGGTACACAGCAAAGAACAACAAGGCAACTATTTCTAACTGTAGGTTGACAACATTCAAAAGTGAACTTTGTACAGCACTGATATGCAGGGTCATTCATGTTAAGTGAGATTGTTTTGCGTTATTGTAAGATTTGGTAAGTTGTCTTATGTACATTTTTTGAATACCGATTCCATAGTGCTGATGAGGGGTTTATTCCAAACTGTTCAGGTAGTACATCTTCCTATATCTAATGGATTTTATGGTGGAACATCTCACTGGAATTGACCATACTAATGCTGAAAGTCTTTCCAGATTCTTCTGCCTTAGTGATGAGAACTCCCATAAGGGTGGGTTGATCTCCCTGCTTTCAGCTGGGATGACACTTTAACACCTGACATCCTTGGTGTGGCATTCCCTCAATCATTTTACTTTCACCCCACTGTTTTGCTGAATTTGTTTCTGTTGGTTTTCGGACTCTGCACATTTTACTACTGCTAACCAGAGCTAAAGTGCTTATGTTCTGTCCTTTAAGCATACTAAAATTGTCCTACACCCAATTGGCACATATAAGTTTCTGAGTAGATCATACTACATGTACCCAGGGCCTGTAAATTAAAATCTACTAGTAGGTCTGCAGCACTCATTGTGCCACCCACTAGAGTAGCTCTTTTAAAACATGTCACATGCCTGTCACTGCAACCTGTAGTGCAGTTTTAAACTGCGCTTTCGAAATGGCAAAATAAACATTTTGCCAGGTACAAACCTTCATTTTAATACTTATAAGTCACCCCTAAGGTAGGCCCTCCAGGCTCATAGGTTAGGGTGCATGGTATTCAAGAAGTAAGACATGTGTCTTTAAGTCTTACATGTCCTGGCAGTGAAAAACTCCTAAAGTCATTTTTTACTGTTGTAAGGCCTTTTGTCTTTTCTATTGAATAACATTGGGTTGCCTTAATACATTTAATAAGTGCTAACTATGGTTTGGGAGCAGGTATAGATGCACTGTTTACACTCAAATGAACTGTAATTGTCAATTCTCTTTAATGGTTGTTTTGGCCATTTTCTTGTCCCAACCACTTGTGACTGCTGCCTGTGTCCTGGGTCACATAACTGTGAATTGCTCTGCTACTGGGCTTTGTGTATTGCTTCAAGACAGTAACACAAAGTGGCTTACGTGTGTACAGAATGGTCCATCCTGGCAAAATGACTGGTGTGGAGCTGTGCCTAGCCCAACTTACACTTAAAAGGGCTATGCCTCCTGCACAAATAAAGGAACCTGGTACCAGGCCTGCCCTTTGTTACCCTGAGACAGTTTAGAGCCTTGACAAGGAAAGAGGAAGAACTTTCCATAACCAGATGTGTGGGGGGTAGGAGTGGGAGTCTCTCCACCACACAATGGCTGTCACCAGGTATAAATATCGGACCAACAGACCTACTCATCGGAACACTACTGGACCTGTTTAAATTACAGAAGGACTGCCCTAGAGTAGGAAGGTAGGATCCTTCTAGCATGGTTACTCCCACTTTCTGCCTGGTGTCAGTATGTTTTTGACATGTCTGACTATTTTCCTGCTAATGAGGACCCCAGTCACTGTGCTTTCTCCGTAGATTTGGACATGGTAAGTACTTCTGTACATCCACATTTGGCTACTGGGTTACCCTCGTAAGTCCCAAATATATGATACTAAGGTGCCCTGGTCATGGGTACACGAGGGGTCTCTCATGGGCTGCAGCATGTACTGTGCCACTCATGAGGGACCACTCAAACTTTGACTACCGGCCTGCCCTTGTATCCCTCATGACAGATATATGATTTCTTATATATGGTGTTACTGCACTCAAAACCTATAACTCACCTGCTGGCAGGCCTTTCAGTCCTGCAGGCAGGGTGCTTGGTTATACGTGTGAGGGTGTACCTGCATGAGGAGGACACCCCTACAAACCCCGAAGTTGATTCTCCAGGCTTTGAAATAGTGGTCAGCAATTTTAATACCTATAGTGGACATCAGTCATTACGAGATGTCTAACTATATAGTGGCTGCACCGAATCGGTCATGTTTGGTATCAAACATGTTGGAATCATACCCCAATACTGATTCCATTGTTGGAAGTATGATCCCATGTACAGGGGGCTGCCTTTGGGTACCACCCTGTACTCCCAGTGATAGCCTTTCAGCGTCTGGCTGCAAGCTAATGCGGCAGCTGACCACAGACAGGATTCTGCCCTCCTACTGCTGAGCCTAGCTCGAACAGGGGAAGGTAGAACAATGGGTTTCCTGTCACAGGGAGGTTTGACCGCCTCCCAGACAAGACATGGTGTATTGGGCTGGGGTGGGGGCACTTGCCAGTGCCACCTGACTATTTTGAAAAGCAAATTTGGTGCCCTCCTTGCATACTTAAGTTTGAACCAGTTCAGGGAGCCCTTTGCTCCCGCTCTGGTGTAAAGCTGCACAAAGGACATGGGAGTATCCTTCCCTCTGTCCAGCCCTTACTCTGGGAGGGACCCCTGAGTCACCTTAACCCCCTCCCTAGTGTATTTAAGGGCTTACCTGTGGGTAGGTCCTCAGATTCTTATTGGTAAAAGACTCAAGCCTGAATCAACGTCACTCTTTGACCACCTGGACACTTGGACTTAACTGACTTCACCTGAAACCAAGACTGCATCAAGGAAGACTCCTGCTGCTCCTGGTCTTGCTGTTCTGCAAGTCTTCTTCATTGCTGTGTCTGTGTTTCCCCCAGGATCTTCAACAGACTTGTGGGCATCAAGGACACCTGACGAAATCTCCCTTGGAGTGAAGGAGTCACTCCCCTGCATCTGCAGGCATCTCAACAAAGCTGACTGGTCTGCTGCTCCTGACATCCCATGGTTTTCAAAAGGCTCAGCAACAAAGGTGATGGTTTTGCAACTCCCTCGAGGACTGTCCTGTCCTCTCTGCAACTTTGAGGCCAGTATTCCTCATCGGTACGGCTGGTACCAAACCCCTGTGCATCACATCAACTTGCAGTTGCCAAAGCTTATTGACTCTGCACTCCAGAGATCTTCAGACTACAAGAATCTCCAGCCTCCAGCCTCTCTTCCTGCTAAGTACAGCATCCTCACAACATTTTCTGCACCGTGGGCCTTTCTTAGTGAGATGCTTGAGATCCTCTTTTGACTTCTGTGCCTTCGGGCTATGGGTCCTCTTGGGAGTCTTCTTCTGCTGCAGTGAGCTCCAATGGAAGGGGAAACAAGGGAACCCTACTCACTAGGAGCCTGGGTATAAAGTATCAACAAAACAACAACGGCTCCGGTGGGCAAATATAAAGATCACTTGTAATAAATATCTATGCTCAATGGCAATGTGGGTGGTACAGAGGATGTCAAATAAAGGAATTTCATACACACTTGGTCAGTTTGTTATGGTATTTCCATAGTGTTATACATGCATAGACAATACACATTATTGATACAAAATATATAAGACATTTGCATACACAGTTTATCAAGTGACAGTGTGTCCCAAGTGAATATATTGAAGAACCTACAATTCTAAAGTGAGAAAATAAATAGCATAAACAAAGGTTTCTGTTTGGTATATGTTTTTCATCAGAAAGAGACGACCAAAATGAAGTATCTACAATGAATATGCAATAGTTGGAGATATATGCAACTATTGTGCCTGGTCTGTTTCTTTTTAACTGACAACGACATTTCGACCCCTCTTGGGTATCGGGTCTCTTCAGGACTTGTAAATATTGGGACACCTGAAGTAGGTTAGCACTGCTGGCTGACAGGAAGGAGGTGGCACCATGTGATATTAGTGAATAAAAAGGACTCACAGGGTTCCCGGCCGGGAGCCCTATGAAGGGTGTGGTATGCTGCCAGACACTTGTGCTTTCGGTCGTTATGCCCCGTAGGGGCCAAGATGTAGGTGTGGCTGGAGAGGGGGAGGACTAAAAACGCACGATGGTGCCCTTTCTTCAAAAGGGGATGTATGAATGTTATGTTATGTTATATGCACTTATAGAGCGCTCCATTACCCGTAGGTGTCCTGGCGCTTAGTACTGGCCTGCCTGAAAAGCTAAAAGAACTACTACTGTGAGAAGAGCCAAGTTTTCAGACACTTCCTGAAGATAAGGAGACTTGGAGCAGTTTTAAGGGAGAGGGGGAGCTCATTCCATGCCTTAACGGCACAATGAATAAAACTCCTCCCCCCAACTTAGTCTTTTTGCCATGGTGAAGTGTGTTTGTTTGGCACTGGATGAACGTAACATTCTACCCGGGGTATACCAGTAAAGTTTCTCCCTAAGAAACTTTGGTCCAATTCCATTAATGGCTTTAAACACTATACAGAGAGCCTTAAACCGGTGCTCTCTGTTTTATGGGAAGCCATTGTGCTTCCTAAGCTCTCCTCTAACCGAAACAAATTTAGATGTGCCGGACAGTAGCCTTGCTGCTGCATTTTGAACCATTTGCAGCCTGTTTAGATGTTGTTTTTGTATATTCAGGTATAGGCTAGTACAATAGTCTAGGCGTGATGTTATCAGGGCCATAACCACTGTCCTCAAGTTACTCTCGGTTAGGAAGATCTTGATTTTTCTTATGATTCTAAGAATCATGAAGCAGGAAGAGGAAACCAAGCTCACTTGATCCCCCATGGCCAATTTATTATCCATAACGACCCCCAATTTTTTGGCTTTCTTGGTGGGTACGGGGCAGAGGCCCAGATTATCAGGCCAACATTCCGGAGTCCAGACCAATGGGTTGTTCCCGAACTTTAAAACCTCTGTCTTATTAGAGTTAAGCTTAAGACAGTTGGAGGACATCCACCCGGATATGTCACTCATACACTTATAAAAACGATCTCCAGTCTACTTCTCACCTCCCTTCTTCAATGACAACACAATTTGTGTGTCGTCGGCATAGGAGGTGAGCTGGAAACCAAAAGATCTAATCACTCCTGCTAGAGGTGCCACATATATGTTGAAAAGCGTAGGGCTCAATGAAGAGCCCTGTGGCTCTCCACAGGGAAGTGTAAAAGGTTTGAATGAGTTGTCGTCCAATTCTACGGTTTGAATCCTGTCCGCCAAGAAAGATTAAAGAAGTTTCCATGCTGAACCTTCGACCCCTATTTCCGACAACTGGTCCATCAGTATTCTATGATGGACCGTGTCGAAGGCTGCAGACAGGTCTAATAAAATCAGAACAGCACTGCCTCCTCCATCTACAGCCTCCCTGATTTCTTCAGTAGATTTCAACAGAGCCAATTCAGTGCTATGCTCAGCCCTGAACCCATATTGAGAATGGTCCAGGGAGTCAGTATGCAGGAGAAACTCGCTGAGTTGGACATTCATCATCTTCTCAAGAATCTTAGCAGGGAGAGGCAGCCGAGATAGGGGCCTATAATTATTTGCATCCCTCGGGCCCAGGTTCTGTTTCTTCAAAAGTGGAAGCACGGAAGCCTGTTTCCACATTTTGGGGAATACCCCGGATTTAAGGACCATGTCCCTAAATCCGGGGGGTCAAGGTATTTCCTATCAATTCGGGTATCTGTTTAGTGATCCAGGCGGGACATGGATCATTGGGAGCTCCTGAGCGTATTGAGGTTAGAACTTTAACTGTATCTGATACCTCCGCTGGTGAGAAATGATCAAAAACCGGCAGAGAATCACCGCTCACCAACTTATTCACATTAGGATCCAGGTGAGTCAATTTGTTCGCTTTCGAAAAAGACGAGAATATAACCTCAACTTTACTCTTGAAGAAGTCAGCAATTTCATTACAAAATGAAAGATTGCTGTGGCATATGGGCGCAGTTGGAATGGATAGTTTTTTAATGGTGTTAAACAGTTCCTTCGAGTTGGATTTTGCTAATGTGATTTGTTACGAATAGAACTGCCTTTAGAAGCATACGTTTGCAACTTGCAATACAGAGTCTATGTCTTTCTTTATCCATAACATCATAATTTTTGCGCCACGCTCTTTCCAACAGTTTACACTCCAATTATTGTATTCTAAGATCTTCCGAGTACCACGGGGCTGATGGAAAAGCTCTGTTGGGGGTCCACTGTTTCTTGGGAACTAATATGTTACAGGATAAGTCTAGCCATTGATTGTAAATGGCAGCCGCGGTGTCTACATCAGCGGGGAGAGAGGGCATCGAGCTACTAAGAGAGCTTTCCAGCTGCCTGATGTCCAATTTACCCCCGGCTCTGGTCACAATCTCCTTTCTGGATTTGGTTTTAACCGGATCATTCCCCCACTTTTGAGTTCGAACTGGATAGCACAGTGGTCCGACCAAGAGAGAGGAAGGACTGAAATGCCGTCAATCTCAGGATTATTAGAATAGATACCATCAAGAACATGCCCCTTATCGTTCGTGGGAGTATTCACCAATTGATCTAGTCCTCCCAGCGCCATGATCTGATCGAGCTGATGGGTATCAGGATCTATATGATTTCCTAAGTCAAAATTAAAGTCCCCCATCACAGTATAGGACTCAAGACATAACCCATCCTCAATTAAAGTGCCCACTGTCTCCAGGAACCCACTTTTAGGGCCTGACGGGCGATATAGCAATGTGCCATTAAAAGCCTTACAGTTAATAAGTTGAATGTTAAAAGCAAGAGCTTCACACATAGAGTTGGAGATAGGGCAAAACTTAGAACGCAAGGAGTCATGATGAATGACCGCAAGCCCTCCACCTTTCTTATGTGGTCTGTCTAGGGTATAGCAATGGAAGCCAAGGGGAGTTGCCTTCACTAAATCAGATTCAGAGGCCTGATCTGTCCAGGCCTCTGTGATAAAGGCCAGTTTGATCCCCTGTTCCTCCAACAGCAAGGCGCTTTCTATGCTGTGTTTAACTAGGGATCTGGCATTAAACAGCACACATTTCAAGGCACCTGTTCTCTTTATCGCCGTTCCCTTATCTAGCCTAGTTCTAAGCCCCTGAATGGGTAGATATAGCAGAGGGGGGAGGTACAACTGACAACTGGAGCAGAAGCATCCCTCAGTACATTTAACACGGGTGGAGCCCGGATTAAGTCGACAACATTCCGTGTTCCTACCTTGATTCAGACCAAATAGCTCCTCTATATTGTATCTTATTAATTTAGGCCCTGAATGGCCAGGGGAACAGGCCCTGAGCCCGGCCTGCGCGCGGACGGGCGCAGACAGGATTGCCTTTGGCGCGGCTTCGGTGCGCCATCGGTGCACCCGCTGCGCGTCCTTGTCAGCATGTGGTCTAAATAGCCACGCTTCAGAAGACTAGACCGCTAACCCGAGTCCCAACGGGTCCGTGGTTCAATCCCTCCCTCCTCCTAACTCAGTGCAATTGTAGAAGATCGTGCAAAATTTGCCTAACACACATAAAAACATCAGTTTAAAGTTCCAAAATTCTTAAAATGAGGTTAAGTCTCTAGTATGGTCTGTCCTGGCGAGCATTCAACATCGCTTCGCAGGAGACCAGTGCTGCGCGTCCGCGTCAGCCGGCAGGCTAAATAGCCACGCTTCAGAAGACTAGACCGCTAACCCGAGTCCCAACGGGTCCGCGGTTCGATCCCTCCCTCCTCCTTACTCAGTGCAATTGTAGCAGATCGTGCAAAATTCACCTAACACACATAAAAACATCAGTTTAAAATTCCCAAATTCTTAAAATGAGGTTAAGTCTCTAGTATGGTCTGTCCTGGCGAGCATTCAACACAGCTTCACTGGAGACCAGTGCTGCGCGTCCGCGCCAGCCGGCGGGCTAAATAGCCACGCTTCAGAAGACTAGGCCCGCTAACCCGAGTCCCAACGGGTCCGCGGTTCGATCCCTCCCTCCCTCCTCCTAACTCAGTGCAATTGTAGCAGATCATGCAAAATTTGCCTAACACACATAAAAACATCAGTTTAAAATTCCAAAATTCTTAAAATGAGGTTAAGTCTCTAGTATGGTCTGTCCTGGCGAGCATTCAACACAGCTTCGCAGGAGACCAGTGCTGCGCGTCCGCGTCAGCCGTTGGGCTAAATAGTCACGCTTCAGAAGAATGTGCACTAGTTACGGTTTTCTTCGTGAGCGTGAATGGCTCTTTCCGGATGGTGTAGTTACTGAAATACAGCAATGTCTTCTGATCGGGGCCTCCGTAGTAGTGCCTCTCACAACGGTGAGGTCATTGCACCATTGTGAGAGGCACTACTACGGAGGCCCCGATCTGAAGACATCGCTGTATTTCAGTAGAGAAAACCGTAACTAGTGCAGGGAACCCTGTGAGTCCTTTTTATTCACTAATATCACATGGTGCCACCTCCTTCCTGTCAGCCAGCAGTGCTAACCTATTTCAGATGTCCCCATATTTACAAGTCCTGAAGAGACCCGATACCCAAGAGGGGTTGAAACATCGTCAACAGTTAAAAAGAAACAGACCAGGCACAATAGTTGCATATATCTCTAACTATTGCATATTCATTGTAGATACTTCATTCTGGTCGTCTCTTTCTGATGAAAAACATATACCAAAAAGAAACCTTTGTTTATGCTATTTATTTTCTCACTTTAGAATTGTAGGTTCTTCAATATATTCACTTGGGACACACTGTCACTTGATAAACTGTGTATGCAAATGTCTTATATATTTTGTATCAATAATGTGTATTATCTATGCATGTATAACACTATGGAAATACCACAACAAACTGACGAAGTGTGTATGAAGTTCCTTTATTTCACATCCGCTGTACCACCCACATTGCCATTGAGCAGAGATACTTATTACAAGTGATCTTTATATTTGCCCACCGGAGCCGTTGTTGTTTTGTTGATGCAGTGAGCTCCAATGCATGCCCAGGTTCTGCTATGACTCCTCTGCTTGTGGTGAGTCCCTTGGACCTTGCTGGCCCCAACGTTGTTCTTTCTTCGCTTTAACGCCTGCTGCAGCTGCCAAGGCTTGTTGGTACTCTGCCGGACACCGACCCCCTGGTTCTCAACTTAAGACATTGTTCAGCTGGTGCACGCCTCTTAGTCTTCCTTAGCGTTGCCTGGTCCTCACAGCTGCAGCGACAAGTTCTTGTCAACTCACCTTAACCGTCCCCTCTGCTTACAGGTTCTTCACTTTAAGAATCCACCCTTGGATTCCACCTCATTCCTGCACAGTCTTCTCCAACTGCATCTTTCCTGAAGTCCTCCATTGTGGTTTACGGCGGCTTCCGATGTTATTTCACACCTATGCACCCGACTTTTCTGGTGTAGGTATCCTGTTTCTTGGGGTATCCATGAATTGCTTGTGTCCCCAGCCCCTCGGAGTCTTCTGGTCCAAGTCCTTTCTTCGGTCACAGTTAGCATTCCATTTTGATAGTATATGGTTTGGTCTTCCCCTGGAGACCACTGTATTTTATGCTACTTACTTTATTGCAACTGAATTATTATTGTGTATCTTCAACAGACTTGTGGGCATCAAGGACACCCGAAGTAATCTCCCTTGGAGTAAAGGAGTCACTCCCCTGCATCTGCAGGCAGCTCAACAAAGCTGACCGGTCTGCTGCTCCTGACATCCCATGGACTTTAAAAGGATCAGCAACAAAGGTGATGGTTTTGCAACTCCCTCGAGAAACTGTCCTGTCCTCTCTGCAACTTTGAGGCCATTATCCCTCATCGGTACAGCTGGTACCAAACCCCTGTGCATCACATCAACTTGATGTTGCCAAAGCTTATTGGCTCTGCACTCCAGAGATCTTCAGACTACAAGAATCTCCAGCCTCCAGCATCTCTTCCTGCTAAGTACAGCATCCTTACCACATTTTCTGCACCGTGGGCCTTTCTTCTTGGTGACCTGCTCGAGATCCTCTTGTGACTTCTGTGCCTTTGGGCTATGGGTCCTCTTTGGAGTCTTCTTCTGCTGCTGTGAGCTCCACTGTATGCTCAGGTTCTGCTATGACTCCCTTGCTTGTGGTGAGTCTCTGGGACCTTGCTGGCCCCAACGTTGTTCTTTCTTCGCTTTAACGCCTGCTGCAGCCGCCATGGCTCGTTGGTGCTCTGTCGGACACCTACCCCCTGGTTCTCAACTTAAGACATTGTTCAGCTGGTGCACGCCTCCTAGTCTTCCTTAGCGTTGCCTGGTCCTCAAAACTGCACCGACAAGTTCACGTCAACTCTCCTTAACCGTCCGTCGGTGGCCGTTGCTCCTTCGTGCCTCCTGATCACCTCCGAGTGGCATAGACACGAGTATCCTCTGCTTACAGGTTCTTCACTTTAGAAATCCACCCTTGGATTCCACCTCACTCCTGCAAAGTCTTCTCCAACTGCATCTTTCCTGAAGTCCTCCGTTGTGGTTTACGGCAGTTTCCGATGTTATTTCACACCTATGCACCCGGCTTCTCTGGTGTAGGTACCCTGTTTCTTGGGGTGTCCATGAATTGTTTGCGTCCCCAGCTCCTCAGAGTCTTCTGGTCCAAGTCCTGACTTCGGTCACAGTTAGCATTCCATTTTGTTAGTATATGGTTTGGTCTTTCCCTGGAGACCACTGTTTTTTATGCTACTTACTTTATTGCAACTGAATTATTATTGTGTATTTGTGTTTACATCTCTGGGTAAGAGGTATACTGATATGTTAGTGAGTGGTGGGTAATAAATAGACATCTTTTTCTACATACACTGTGTAGTTATTTCTCATTTAACCTAACTAGAAGATTTAGCTGGTGAAACAAATTGCTTAACTCTCCTTCACGATAAGGCTGGAGGCTTCTCTCCACAGCTACCCTAACACTTTGAGAGCTTCAAACAATTATCAAAGGCCACTAAAATCAACATAATGGTTGTCTGGATTAGTGAAGGGGCGTCACTTAAATAAGTGTGCACCACATACTAAGCCGTCCTCCTACACCTACTGTCTGTGGACTCCCCGCTGCTTGAAGTGAAGGGCTGCCTTGAGGTCTGAGAAGGAAGACTGGAACTGCTTGCCTTCATCCCAGGCTAAGCAGAGTGATTCCAAGGATTAGTTGGCTGACCTCCTTTGTGAGCTACAGGGACATGACATGCTTCTAAGGCCTCCCGCAGCTGCCCAGCCGACCTGCTGCAAGGTGACCTGCCTGGACCGGAACTGGAGCTGCCTGCCTGAGCCCTGCTGGAGTGACCCTGATCCCCAGGAGGTGCGCCTTCAAGTCCTGGGACCACGCATGGCATCAGAGTGTACTCCTTAAGCAAAAGCATAAATCCTGGAGATTGGGCTGATCATGACTGTGAACTCACCTGTTCATGCCAAGACTCTGCTGCCTGCGGTGACCACCAGTGTGGAGCACTGGTGAGTAGCCACCACTCTAGTCAGGGAAACGTACATACACACTAAAAGGTAACCTGTGCTCACCCTCTGTTAGCGTGTCACAGAGCAGTCAGGTTTTCTATAAAGGCAATGTGTGAAGTATTTGTGCAACATGCTGCTCTATGATGCACAAATAATTTACACATTGCCTTATACTGCTTTGTGGCAAGCTACCAGAGCAGAGGATGAGCAAGTGTTATCTTTTAGTGTGTATCTAGCTTACCCTTACTAGAATTGTCATTCCCACTTAGACAGGGAGCATACCTCTGCCAACTAGAGACCCAATTTCTAACAGTAATGTTAAATTCAGCTGTACCAGTAAAAGGATTTATCAATTCCATTCCAAAGATAAAAAAAACATGGTGCAGCTACTCCTTTCTGAGATGGAAGCAGAGAAAATGTTGAGGGGAAGACCATCCTTTGGATGACAGGCCTAACACGTACCCCCCTCAGCTGAAAGTGAGGAGATCAGACCCTGCAAATGGTTTAGGCTACAAGTTTAGCAATAGTCTTTTTTACTTCTTACCAGAAAGCCATAGGTATATGGTGGATTGACCTTTGGAAGGGTATGTGGCAGTGGTCAGATGTACGTTATCCTCTCCTCTGTTGTATGATTTTGGTAGGTTTTAAGAAATATTTTTCTCAATTGTAATAGTTTGAGGCCCTAGTGTAAGGGCCTTATTGTTGCTTTCAGTGTAGGCCCTCTCTAGACCTATTGCTGGTGACTTCATTGTTCATCTTGTTGAGAAGGGTTTCTGAACTAGCAGGCACATTAAATGTGCAGACATTTATTGTGGTAACATTTCCTTGTATAAAAGTGTAAATATAGAAGTTTTTGTCTTTTTCATTTGTAGATACTAAAATCAAAAGAAATACAAAAACAATTGTTGATGCTCTGGTGGGCTTTCACATTCTCAGAAGGGAATGACCTTTCCCATGGATATCATCCTTGAGGACTATAATTATTATCTAGGAGCCTAGTTCAATGTTTGTGCATCTTCTGCAATGCTGCTACATCAATTTGTTGCGGTATTGAATGTACTAAACCAACACATAGCAAAGAGCGCACTCTCTGTTGTGTTGTGTTCACCATCTCTGGAAAGCGCCGGGACGCCTCTTGGCTGCGGCATCTGAGCGCTATATAAAATAAAATAACATAACATAACATAACTCTCAGGAATTCATAGAAAACATGTCTCTTTAATATTCACTGAGACAGGCCTCCTTCTGTAAACCCTTGCAGATGGCCTTTAATACAGAGGTGGAGGCCCGCAAGAACTCCGTCTCCTCATCACGGTATACCAGTAGTGCAGCTCTTTTCCTTGAAGTGGGATCTCATTGCGTAAATAAGGGTGACATATTGTGGATTTGTAAAGCACATGCTCACCCGAAGTTATCTTGGCCCTGAATAACAGATGTTTATTGTTACCCAACAGTACTCATTTTATCAACCTCAGATGGATGAAAGGCTGGGTGGAACTTCTGGGATTTGAACCTGTGGCCATGAGGTCACCGACAGGTTACTGCAATGGAGGTATTAGTCCAATGAGCCACCAGACACGGCTACTATAAGGACATACAGCGAGCAGACTTCAGTCCAAGCGGCCATTCTTGACTCAGTGCGATTCACACTACAGTGAATTCCAAAGAGATAGATTCCATATCTCAAATAGTTCTTTCAAAACTATGCAACTACTAGAACGGTCACAATGTTTGATGGATTTCATTGCAAATTGCAAAGAACATTGAAGTATCCCTTTTCTTCCCCCTTTTCCTTGTGATTCCAAGAATTAATAATGTATGTCTTGAGAGTAACAATCATAATTGCGACCTGCCTAGCACTTTAGAGAATTGGAATTTGAGCTTCTTCTTTCATAAATCCTGATATATAGCACTGATCAGGCTTCCAAAAGGACAAATCCTTCAGCATGTCTGGTGCAGTATTTGGAGACAAAATCTTTCCTTGCTACATAGTTAGAATGCAAGGGCCAGATTTAGACCTTGGAGGTCATCTCCTCCACCTCCTCAGCTGGGCTGCCACCCACCAAATTAACTGATCATCACTGGCCCTGCAGTGATCTCTGTGCCTTCACAGGAACCACCGCCACAGTAGGTCCTGTGAAGACACTGAAAGTTGGGTGCACAGCTGTAGCCCTTTAAGCAGCCGCACACCAAACTTTTGTTTTTTTAAAACAAATCTCCCTCACACCTTGGAGTTATTTCCAAGGTTGTGGTGACCAGTATTTGTTTTTCTAACCATAATGGACAGAAACAAATTACATCAGACTGTCCACTCAAAATAAGGCTGATGGCCTTATGCCCTTACTCAAGCTGCCCCTACTCCGTCAGGCCATCTGATTAAGTGTTCCGACCATGGAGCATGGAGGTAACAAAGTTGGAAAACTGATGATGTGCTCAACTCATATTTGAGTGGGTGGGCAAAGAGTTTGGTGGACATGATATTTAGTCACTTTTTGTGATGAATTACCCTGTCCACCAGACTTACAGGTCCCAAGTCTTCATTTTAGGTCTAAATAATTAAATAATAGTTGATGGATTAAGTGGCAGGTTCAAGCACAGTACTTGGGCAAGCTGGATTTCAGAATATCATTAGCAAAAATACTGTCTGACAGAAATATTGTTTCCTAAATATCTTTTACAAAAATATTACCCCATTTGGTATGGATTTTCTATTATTCACAACATTAGGGCAATATGTTTCTAAACGAAATTTGTTACACAATATTTATTTCAGAGGATCTTTTTGGAAAAAATATTCTAGTACATATCAGTGGAGCCAATGGGGATCCTGAGATACTTGTAGATTAATTTTTGATTATGTATGTATTATTTGAGTAATTGATTTATATATATTTTTTACTTTTATGGATGAGTCTGCTGTGGTAGCAGAATATTTACAGCTATTATTTTTCTTACTAATCAGTCTAAAGTATAAAATGAAAAAACACTGGAACACATAATTAACTATGTAGGTAATTACTTTTAACAGAAAAGCTTTTTATTAATAGAATCCTAGTCATGTTACAGTGAAATTACAATGATTAGTAGCAAAGTTAATTTGAAGCAACTTTTAAACCGGCAAAAAGAAAGTAAATGCAGTGCCCCTGCTGAGACTGCAGCGATTTTACTGTACATTTAGAATTATTTTGCAAATTATATGTTGAGGTTTTTCTGATGATACAACAAGGCAGCCATTCATATGAAAATAATACTTGTATACTGCAGGCACAATAGGGTATCAAACAGCCAGGTTACATCTATTTGTGGCGTTAACAAAAATGCTGGTAAGATGAACTCTTGCATTACATAGTCTGCTCAAACATGGTGAAGGATTTAATTTGCCAGAGGACGAGCCTATTTGTGAAGGTTTACAGGACTCAGAACTGTATGAAAAAGTGGAAACCATTAGGTTTCTTCATGAAGTCCTCACCCACCAACCGAGTTGGTGGCATGCTTCATCATCGGGCCCACCAGTGACACCAAGTGTGTCCCAGGTGTGCTACAATGCCTGGATACAGCGGAGCTGGTATGTTGCTGAGTGTGCAGTGTGGGTGACGTGAACGTGAGGTTTAAAAAGGCTATACAGTGGTCCCAGTACCCGAGGGGATAAATAATCTTTATTATCTGGGCCTCTGTTTGCATTAAAAAAGGCAAGTGGATGTGGTTGGAGTATATATTAGGACTTCCTACATCCAGGTGTGGTCTACATGTTTCAGCCAGTACTTTGTAGTAAAACTGGCTTTCCTCAGGACCATTGAATAAGTGATGGTGCAATCTATACTTAAGTGAGTGTTTGATTGTAAAAATGTGAAGCACTCGCTAAGGTGCTATATATGTGGGAGGGGGATTGCCTCTCCAAGCATTAGTTAGCATTTTGCCGCAAATGCCACAGGGAGGAATCAGGCAGAGGTGTTGACCGGCTCTGGTGGTCAAAACCTGCTGGAAACCTGTTGTTCCGTCACGGACCTCTGAGGAGCCTTGGCACCAAGATAATAAAGTTAGGCATAAGTCTCCCCAATGCCACATTATTTCCCACTGAAATACCAGCTTTTAAGGTATTATTCCCCAATTATCACTTATGAGTTCTGAAAATATACACATTTTGTCTTGAATACACTCAGTTTCGGCATACTTACATTAATTCGACCATGCCAAGACTTCTGATTTGTTAGGGTGGACTGCACAGAAGAGAGCTACTTACAGTTTGCTAGAGAACTACCAGTAGCTCACGGGCTACTTGTGAGAGAAGAGTAACTTCAAAAAGTTCTTAGAAAAGACACAACATTTATATGAGAGAAAGAACTAGGGGAAGTTTTTGAAAATATAAAGGATCAAATAACCAAATGCCCCTACTCTTCAACCTTACGTTAGTAGTAATCTTTGCATGATTTCAATTGATGTTAGTGCAGAAAAGAAAACAGAAAGAAGGTATTCAGTTATCGAATGTGAACTACTTGGTGTTTGGGCAGTTGAACATTTTCAATATTTCATATGGGGTAGCAGATTCACCTTGCACAATGACCATAAACCCCATTACAATTATTTTGTTTGCTAAAGGTGGTACAATCAATACAGACCGGTTGGCTAGACCATGTTAAAAACTTCAACAGTACAACGTTGATATTGTTCACTTTCCAGGTAGTATCAACCAGCCAACTGACTGTCTATACATTACGATGAAGCTGGATGAGTGAAAAATGTGAATGAAGAAATTGATGTGGTTGTGCAAATAGGTGATGTATGTACCACTGGAAGAGAGAGTGTGAGTGAAGAGAAATGGGTGGCTGAACATTAAAAGGCAAAATACTTGCACGAGTTAATAACATTTGTTCACAGGGGTAGGACTGCTTTAAAAACCCTTGAGTGGGCCCCATACATTCTTTTGCATAGGTGTCTGATGAATTAAGAACAGAAGGAGATTTATTTTTCCGCCTTGACAAATGCATACCTTCCAAGAGTATAAGAGAGAATTATCAGGAAGTGTCACAATGGTCATATGGGTAAGCCATATTCAAAGGACTTATTGAGGAATTTTTTTTGGTGGCCTAATATAGAGAGTGAAGCACAGAGGTTTCTAAGAGATTGTAATACTTGTACTTTCGCAGTCAAGTCTTGTAGAACCGGGTTCCCTGGCCAAATGCTTCCTGTCATAAGGTAGATTTGACATCTCTGGTCCCTACAAGAAGTTACCAGACAATATGAACTTTGCCATGGTATTAATTGATTATTACTTTAAGTAGCCATAGGACATGTACACTGATAATATCTCTACGGCCACTGTCCTAGAATTTCGTATGGAGACTTTCTGTCAGGATGGTTACCCTGAACAGATTGTCACTGATAATGGGGTCCAATTCACCTCCTGTTCTGTGAGATGTCTATGTTTTTAGTCATCAACAAAATTAAACACATATGTATAGCACTTAATCATCCCCATTAAATGGCCTTATGGAATTATTCAACAGGTTCCTCAAGGATAGAGTACATTTAGCTTTCTTGGAAGATGCCCTTTTTGTTCCATCCATAAGAAGAAGGCTATTGGTGTACAGAATATCTCACAATCCTGTCAAATGAAAATCCCCTTTCCTACTCCTTCTCTACTCAGCGATGGAAAGCCCTCTCTGAGGGGGAGCTATGTGCTTTACAAATCAGTGTAATCTAAACTAAACTCTTACGAGGCAGGGAACCTACTTCACTTATTTGCCTTTGGTGGCTCAAATCTCTGTATTCGATTCACTCTAAATGCGCACCCCATAATATCCCTGCTAAAGTAACAGACAGGTTGGGATGTTATCAGTGAAAGCATTCCCAAAATGGTAGAAAAGGGAAATTCAAAGTTCTACAAGCCCATGAAAGTAGCGAAAGTTAACCCGAGTAGCTTCATCACACAAGATGGCAAATGTTGGAGTTTTAAGAGGTTATCCAAATATAATGGTAATCCCACATCACCCAAGACTTATCCTCTTGACAAAGAAATGTAGCTTTAACATTCCTACAACCTAGTCTCATATACCTTCTACATCCAGCAGAAAGGATAGAGTATTTTAGACCTGACAGTTCCGTCGAGACTGGCCATGAAGGCACCAGTACCTCAGATCCAGGAAATGAGGATGATAGGCAAAAAGCTGTTGCTGAACGTGTGAAATACTCTCTTCATGGAAACTTGTTCGAAATTATTGATTTTTTTTGTTTCTTTTCCTTCATTCACAAAGAAGGATGTGTAATAATTGTCAAAAAGTGATGCTGTTATGTTTAATATGTTAACTTTGATAGAGCGCCATGTTATTCTGAAATTTGTAGGGGTGAACCATAATCACTAATATTCAGCACCCACATATTTAAAGGATTGTATTAATGTGTAATCTTTAGCAATGTAGTGTTGAATCAAGTTTATATTAAAATGCTTAAGAAATATAATGACATCATTTCTGAAGACTAATGTAGTGTTTAATCGTGAAGATGTTTAGGTAAGGCAAAATGTATTAGTTCACGTGTAAAGTGATGCATTAGGATTAAACGTGCACCATATTAAAGTTGTATATGTAGGTTTGCTTTTCCATATAATGAAATTAATGCATTAGAGGATCGTAAATAGCAATGCTTATAACGTGACATTAGAAAATGTGTGTTTAAGTGTATGAAGGCCTGATCACATATAAGTACAAGAAGAGGACTATTTGTGATTTCTTATGTTAGACAAAAGCTGTAGGCCCGAAATGTATTTTCCTTGGGAAGGCTCTTTTTCTTTAGTCAAAAGCAGACAGTGAAACTTATTGTGTGCAAGGTCGAGTCGTTTACAAGTTTCCAGTTGCAGGTGCAAGGACACATGTCTCGCTAAGCAGAATAACCCTTTTGTTTTAGGGGTAAGGATGGTAGGAACATGCACTGAGGGAGTCAACTGGAATTTAGATAGGATGCTTGAAGCGAAGATGGTGTCTGGAACTCAAGGTCGACCCAACGGTTCTTGGATGAAGTCAGAGTTTCGATGGAAAAATCCAGAAGGAGGACCTGCCCGAAGGGGTGTGCAAAGTGCGTGCCCTACTGTTTCGGGATTTTGTATTAGGGACAGTGCCCCGAGAGAAGAGGAAGTACAGGAGTAGAAGAGAGCTAGGAGGGAAGTGAGAAGGAGCATCTTAGAATGAGCTCTGTAGCTCTAGCTACTTACCTTTACAAAGTGAGTGTACTTCTGAGGAAGTCTTCACTGCTGACACCATTTTCCTCTTTCCTGGGAATGATGTTAAATAGGGATGCCACTTTAGTGTTAGAGTAGGGATAGACTAATTATCTTCCTTTCTTTAGTTCAATGCAGTCATGTCTTCAAGTAGGGACTGTCAATGGCTGCCTCATGCTTCTGGAGATCACTCTGATCATCATATTGAGTCGTCTGAGGCTCATGCATAGGATCATATTAATATTAGTGCCTGTTTATCTTCTTAACCTCTTGCTGAGGTGTGTGTATATCCAATTGTTCTTGGCGTTGTAATACATTTCAAAACGTTATTCCTGTGGTCAGTAGTTCCTTTGAATCGGATTGATTTGGTTATTGACAAAATTATGAATGGAAAATAATTTCTCCCCTTTACAGTTCTTAGCAGCCAAGAAAGATCAAAAGAAGAGGGTTCGAGAATTGGTAAGATAAGGTTAAAATCTCAGGTCAGAATCCGGCGTTATCAGTTGGTAGCAAATGAGGATGGTTGTCTATAGAGTAAGTGGAGATCTAGATTAGTTTAAGAGTTTCCCGAGCCCCATAGAACCCAGGTGATGATGGTCCAGCGGAGTGTCAGCGGAAGACGGCATTTCATGGAAACCGACAAAGAGTGACGGTGCAGTGAAAGCAGCAGTTCGTGGTAGAGTGAGTATGAACAGGATTATGTGTTATTAGATTGCGGTGTTGTTTAATATTGTGATGTCTTGCGGAGTTGGAGTGAGTGTTGTGTGATTGTGAGATCAGGCTGTGAGCGCGTGCAGCCCGGGAATCTTAGGCTCGAAGAGTAGTCTAAGAGACTGTGGTGTAGAAGACACCCAGAGCGTAATTGTCAACCAGTGTGAAGGGAGTCGTGAGGTCCCATTGACTGCCCAGACCGAGATAGGGGGAGCGAATGTGTGAGTGCATGAGTAACTGACGCTGGTCATGGGTTGCTCTATGTGGATCATCGAGCGCTTGTAACCTATCAGCTAAGGTGATTGTTCGGTCGTTTTGCAGACAGACAGTTGCCAGATTGAGGCGGACAATTTACATTAGACTGTGGACGTACAGTCAGAGAAGTGACCGCTTGGAAGTTGTGGACAAACGGTTATTTCAGCGTATGAAAGGGATGCGTGAGTGAGAGACGGACTGTAAAGGTGATCAAAGGGGTTGAGCCAGTTAAGTTTCAGGTTAAGCAGCATGTTGAATTCCCAGGAACTCCTCAGTATAATTTGACACCGGAAACCATTGCAGGGATAAAACCTGTGATTGACTCCATGATTAAGCAGGGGATTCAGAAGGAGATAATGGGCAGTCCATGTAACTCATGGGATTGGAGAAACCGAGTGGCACATTCAGAACTGTGCAGGACTTGCCCAAGGTTAATAACATAGTTGTTCTATGTTGCCCAGTGGTACCGAATCCATCAGTGATATTGTTTCCGATTCCATGCAAGGCAGAGTGGTACACTGTGATTGATTTGTGTCAAGCATTCTTCTCGATAGCACTGCATGAAGAAAGACAATTTATTTTTGCGTTCAAGCTGGAAAGTTGTGTGTTAACATAGTGTTGTATCCCTCAGGGGTATACGAGGAGTCCATCGATCTTCAATCAGATCTTGAAAAAGAATCTCGAGAGTCTTGTGCTGCCACAGAACTCCGTTCTCGTGCAGTACATAGGCAATCTCCTTGTAGCGTCTGAGACTGGAGATGTGTGTAGGATTGACACCATTGCCTTACTAAACCATTTGGCCGAGAATGGACACCAGGTGTCCCCAAATAAGTTACAATATTGTTTGAATGAGGTGCAATACTGGGGGCACCGAATAGTGAAAGGAAAAAGGAAGGTGTCACCTGACAGAATTGAGGCAATAATGAGTATGGCTGTGCCTACCACACAGAGGGAGGTCAGGATGTTCATTCGGATGGTTGGCTACTGTCGCCAGTGGATTCCCACCTTCTCTTTGAAGGCGAAACCTTTGCAGAGACTGACACACAAGGATGTGAGTGATCTGGTACCATGAAACAATGAATGTATTAAGGCGTTCTTGGAGCTGCGAGAGGACCTTTGTCGTGCTCCGGCACTTGAAATGCCTGACTACAACAAGCCTTTTTCACTATTCTGTTGTGAACGAGAAGGTTGTCCATTATCAGTTTTGACTCAGGATCATGGAGGTGTTCGTTGACCAGTTGCCTATTTCTCAGCTACTTTAGATCCAGTAGTTTCAAAGTTGCCCGGATGTCTCAAATCCGTTGCTGCAACGGGTGTCGGCATTGAAAGATGTGAAAGCATTGTGATGGGGCATTCATTGATTGTGTATGCTCCGCATTCTGTTGAACTGTTGATGACAAGGACCAAAACACAGCACCTGACCAATAATAGACTCACACGCTAACAGCAGGTTATTCTTGCTGCAGAGAATGTGACTCTTAGGAGGTGTTCTGTTTTGAATCCTGCCACCTTGATGCCGTTACCAAATACAATTAATGAAGATTGTGAGGACCATGACTGTCTCGATGTGACTGACCTTTGCACCAAACCGAGACCTGACATTGTTGATGAACCATTGTCTGACCCTAATGAGATCTTTTTCGTTGAATCAGGAATGGGGAATTTGTAAGGTTACTGTTGGAAGCTTTGCAACACCCAAGAGAAATTACTGTGGTAAAATGTACAGCTCATGGGAGGGGGACGGATTTTGTCTCTCTTGGAAATAGGTACGCAGACGAGGTTGCACGTTTCTGTGCTGAACAATGTTGCATTTTCTCTGAAGTCTACACAGGGGAGAGCCAAGAAAGAACCGAGTTCAACATGATGTTGGCCATTGCAGATACTTGGGACGAAATCAAGTGACTGCAAGACCAGGTTTCAGAACAAGAGAAAAATGTGTGGATCAAGTCTGGATGCATAAAAGGAGATGTTGATATTTGGGTTTGGAGTGATGGAAGGGCAGTGTTGCCGGATGAGTTGTTGAACCCAATGGCAAGGCAGATTCATGGTGCGGTACATCTAGGGGGAGATGCAATGGTAAGAGTGTTCAGACAGACATGGTATCCAAGATTTCGCACAGTGGCAGAAGCTGTATGTCAGAGGTGTGTCACATGTCAACAAATGAATGCAGGGAAAACGACTGTGGTTACACTGAGTCACATTGGGAGGTCGGGGGGACCTTTCAATAGAATGCAGTTGGATTTCATCGAGATGCCTAGATGCAACAGGTTGAGGTACATTTTAGTAGTGGTGTGTGTTTTCTCAAGGTGGGTGGAGGCTTACCCAACACGGAGGTGTGATACACTAACTGTAGCCAAGTTGCTGTTGTGGGAACTCATACCGAGGTTTGGATTTCCGACCTCTTTGGAATCAGACAGAAGAACACGCTTCCATAGTGAGATCATGAAGATGCTTTGGACAGCATTGAATGTTGACCAAAGACTCCATTGTATTTATCGTCCAGAGGCTTTTGGAATAGTGGAGCAGATTAATGGGACTTTGAAGGCTCAAATGGCAAAAGTGTGTTCATCCACAACCCTGAAGTGGCCTGATGCTCTGTCTCTGATGCTAATGAGCATCAGTAGTACCCCAGACAGGAGAACAGGTCTTTCACCTCTTGAAGTTTTGATGGGGAGGGCTATGAGATTACCAGCAGTACCGTCAACAGCTTTGATAAGCGTCACAGTTGATCTGATCCTTGATTATTGCAAGGGACTCGCTGATATGGTCCGTTCTGTGTGTCATAAGGTGCAGGCTGCTGCTGTTCCAGCTTCGAGTGATCTCTGTCATGACCTGAATCAAGGGGACTGGGTGCTGGTTCGGAAGCATGTGAGAAAGAGCTGTTTGGATGTCCGCTGGAGAGGCCCTTACCAAATCATACTGGTAATGAACACTACAGTGCAGTGTGGAGGATTGACGAACTGGGTGTATGCTTCTCACACCCGTAGAGTTCCAGCACCCTTGGAAGAAACAGCCCCTCTACAGAATGAAAATCCAGCTGTGGTGGCAGGGCCACAGGAGGGGACAAGTCAAGCTGTGAGGGTGGCTGATGAAGCTGGTTGCTCAGCAGACCAAGCTGAGGAGGGTCATGACCATAGCGACACTGAAACTGCCTCAGAAAGAGGAAGTTGCTGCGAAGGTGGTCCAGACTCAGACCCAGTAGAAGAGAGTCGTGAGCAGGGTGAGCAAAGAAGGAGCAGAAGAATAAGACGTGCAGAAGAAACGTGGCCTGAAAGGCTCTGAATTAGAAGAAGGTGAAGAAGGGCAAGCTCGTGGAGGTCTGAGAAGGTCAAGATGAATGAGAGTGCCTTTTCAGAGATACGCATCCCCGGAGTGGACATATGTTGTGGCAAATTCCAGGACTGCTGCGTTCCGGGAGGTTGAGGTCAGTGACCGTGGTCAGCAACAGCCCCAACGTGAAGATTGATGTGGCATTGTTGATCCCAGGACTTGAAATTGAAGGAGTACTGACCTTTACTGTCCCGCATCCCCCAACATTGAGTGGAGTTCATGATTTGATATTGAATGGACTGATATTTCCTACTTTTGGTGTTGATGTTCCATCTCATGAAATCATTGTTCTTCATCTTGAACTTTTGCAAGATGTTTTAGAGATAATTGGAGCAAGTCTTATTCTGGATTAAAAGAGACTTTGCTGTACATAAGATATAAGGATATAACCTAGGTCTGAGTGGATGACGGAGAAATTTAGGGACTTTCCGGAGGGGACGGAGAAGGGTTAAGGTAGTCTTTGCGTTGTGTAAATAAGGAACTGAAATCAACCAGGAGACTTCCGGCTTTCTGAAGTGTTGTTCGAATTGGTTTGTAAGCAACTGAAGAAGAAGAAGAAAAAGAGACTTTGAGCGTTTGTTGCTGAACTGAAAGAACTTTGAGAACTTTTGAGACCATGGAGGCTGGAAATCCAAATCGTAGATCTAGGTGCATAGTAGGCACACTTGTAGGTGGAGTTATACTCTACATAATCTTAGGTGTTGTAGTTTCATATTTAGCCCCACACGAGCAGGCAGTGGAGGTACAGGGAACACCTACACCTATCACTCCTAACAAAAAAGAGGTAAATATAGGAGATTTTAGATCTTTACTGCTAGAGGAGAGTCGTAGGTTTCATATACATCTTTCTAGAAATGACTTTACGCTTAATGCATATGCTAAGTTGTTGTATGAATACATTGATGCAATGGATGCGAAAGATTGTTATGTGTGTATGCAGTTACCTGCCTCAATGGAGGAAGGTATTCAATACCATCACCTTCCACTGACATATGATATTTCTTGTAGTTTGTTGCTTAGCATTTTTTATGGACAAGGTCAGTCTGAGTATTTCATTTCTAATTATGATGTAGTGCTTCCTGAAGTGGCAGCTTATAAGCATCTAAATAAGTATGATTATTATAAAACAGAAGATTGGCTTAGAAAATATTTCATACCGTCATTACAGTTAGATACAGCTTATGCCCACCGTCATAATCTGACGGGCTTATTGCCAGATGTGGAGAAAAAGTTAATAGATCAGGCAGAAGATAGATATAGAAAACAAACACACTTACGTGATTCAGGAGACGGTAGAGTAGATTGGACCGATGAGGAGAAATTACTTAAATCAAAGGGAAGTTATGATCCAATAGCGCTAGATGAGGAACAGAGAGGGAAGCTGTGCATAAGACGTCATCAGATGTATTATGAGAATGTTGCAGTGGGACAGACCACATGTGATCATGTTTTCACTTTGGAAGATTCAGCAAAGGACTTCTTGCAAGGCACTGTGCAAGTGATACCAACAGTGTATTACGTGTACGGAAAGAATGCTTACGTACGACTGCCTGCGAAATGGTATGGCACGTGTTATCTAGAGATCATTTTCCCTAAGATTTATCATGCAGAAGATATGGAACTCCTGGAAGGAGGAAAGCACTCAAGAGTAAAGAGGGAGGCAAGTGTTGGAGCAAATGTTGGAGATGTTTTTAGAGCGATGATACCAGGTTTGGGAGTGATTTTGAATGATGTGAAGATCAGAAGGCTGGCGACTGTGGTTGGTGAATTCTCAATGAGCACAGCTAAGTCGCTAGTATTGGTTGAAGGAGAGATGTTGTCAATAAGGGCTATGGTTTTGCAAGATCGTCATGCTTTAGATGTCCTTCTGGCAAAAGAGGGAGGAGTCTGTAAACCTTTGAAGGTCCAAGAGTGCTGTCCTTATATTCAAGATAACAGCAAAGATCTGGAGAAATATATAAGTAACATCACTATGATCCACCATGAGATTGAGGATCTGACTGAAGAAGGAGTTTGGGAGAAAGTTGGCAAGGGATTTATTCAGGTGGGAGGTTGGTTTGCGAACTTGGGAAAAGGGTTCCTTGGCTATTTTCTAAAACCTCTCGTTATAGTTGTGGTTTGTGTGATCTGTTAAAAGGGGTTTAGTTAGGGCTTACAAGTGGTATATGTCCAACAGACTTGAGAGATCACTGAGAGAGCAAGAGAGGAGAATGGAAAGACTGCAGGACAGTCAATATCAGAATCTCAAAAACATGGGGTTGCTCAGACGAGGGAGAAGGGTGACAAGTTCTATTTGAATCGGTTCTTTCTCCAAGGATGGTGTGATTTTTGGTGATGACACAAGTCATCAAAGGGGGGACTGATAGAGCGCCATGTTATTCTGAAATTTGTAGGGGTACATCATAATCACTGATCGTCAGCACCCGATTATTTAAAGGATTGTATTGATGTGTAATCTTTAGCAATGTAGTGTTGAATCAGTTTATATTAAAATGCTTAAGAAATATAATCACATCATTTTTGAAGACTAATGTAGTGTTTAATCATGACGATGTTTAGGTAAGGCAAAATGTATTAGTTCATGTGTAAAGTGATGCATTAGGATTAAACGTGCACCATATTAAAGTTGCACATGTAGGTTTGCTCTTCCATGTAATGAAATTAATGCATTAGATGATCGCAAATAGCAATGCTTATAACGTGACATTAGAAAATGTGTGTTTAAGTGTATGAAGGCCTGATCACACATAACTACAAGAAGAGGCTTATTTGTGATTTCTTATGTTAGCCAAAAGCTGTAGGCCCGAAATGTATTTTCATTGGGAAGGCTCTGTTTCTTTAGTCAAAAGCAGACAATAAAACTTGTGTGCTTGCAAGGTCGAGTTGTTTTCAAGTTTCCAGGTGCAGGTGCAAGGACACATGTCTCGTTAAGCAGAATAACCCTTTTATTTTAGGAGTAAGGATGGTAGGAACAGGCGCCGAGGGAGTCAACTGGAATTTAGATAGGATGCTTGTAGCGAAGATGGTGTCTGGAACTCTAGGTCGACCCAATGGTTCTTGGATGAAGTCGATGGAAAAATCCAGAAGGAGGACCTGCCTGAAGGGGTGTGCGAAGGGTGTGCCCTACTGTTTTGGGATTTTGTATTAGGGACAGTGCCCCGATGGAAGAGGCAGTATAGGAGCAGAAGAGAGCTAGAAGGGAAGCGAGAAGGAGCATCTTAGAACGAGCTCTGTAGCTTTAGATACTTACCTTTACAAAGTGAGTGTACTTCTGAGGAAGTCTTCACTGCTGACACCTTTTTCCTCTTTCCTTGGAATGATGCTAAATAGGGATGCCACTTCAGTGTTAGAGTAGGGATAGACTAATTACCTTTCTTTCTTTAGGTCAATGCAGTCATCTCTTCAAGTAGGGACTGTCATCGTCTGCCTCATGCTTCTGGAGATCACTCTGATCATCATATTGAGTCGTCTGAGGCTTAGGCGTAGGATTATGTTTGTATTAGCGCCCATTTATCTTCTTAACCCCTTGCTGAGGTGTTTGTATATCTAATTGTTCTTGGCTTTTTAATACATTTCAAAACTTTATTCCTGTGGTCAGTAGTTCCTTTGAATCGGATTGATTTGGTTATTGACAAAATTGTGAATGGAAAAGAGTTTCTCCCCTTTACACTTCTTAGCAGACAAGAAAGATCAGAAGAAGAGGGTCTCCCTTCCCCGCACTAAGCCATTATTGGTACAGCCCTATCATGTTGACGAGGCAAGATTCTTTTGTGACCGTTAACTGCTGGTTTCTCTATGCCTATCCTCAAGAGATGACTAAAGAGTGGAATTCTTCTCTGCCTGAGAGAATCTTTATACATGTATTACATGTCATTTTATGGCAGTTATAATCTGGCATTTTCACAGAAGGCCTAGGACTGTCCACTGGAATAAGCTACAGTTAATACATCACATTATTCACACAGACCAAGAGAGAAATAAGCCTACAATCTCTAACAAAAACTCCAAGCTTTCTATAACCAAATGGAAAAGAAAAAGTCTAGGAGGGAAACAACTCATCACAGCAGGTACAGAATTAGGGAACACAGTATCTCCTTCATGCTAAAATTCCCTGATCCTAAATACTTTCACAGCTAAACTGATATAGCATTTAAAGAACAGTATGTCTCTTCCTGATTAATAATCTGTGAAAATGTTTACTATGTCCTCTAGTTCATTCTATCCTTCAAAAAATGTCCTTTCCCCTTTTTCCTCCCACTCCTAGCCTTTCCCTGTGCCCTATAACTGGATTGTTCTGGTACATTGTGCACATAAATAAATAAATAAATAAATACATAAATAAATGAATAAATAAACGGGGAAAAAATTAAATTGGTGTTTTGAATTTCCTGATGATAATAAAAAGATAGATAAAGCAGGTATGTCATTGGTTACTTTCAATCAGGTAACAACATATATAATAAGCATTGGCAAGCCAATAGGATTTGCGTATGAAAGTTCTATTGGCTTTGTCAGGTTTGTTAGGCTGCCTTGCTGCATGGCTTAATGTAAGGAGGAATAAAAAGCACTATGATTTGTAGAATACTGGCTGCATCTTAACATTTATTTTTCTTTAATTTAATTCATGTTGCACAGCAGCCCACGCTTCTGTTTAACATGTCTTAAACAAAAATTAAGCGCTATGACATGATCAACGCTGGGCACTTTAATTCATGTTCCACAGCAACCCTCACTGCTGTGCTATATATCAAAAAGACATGGGTGGCAAGCAACACGAGGGAGGTGCAGGAGAGAGGGGAGCAGCAACAAAAGACAGCTGAATGAGAGCAGGGGGAAAGCAAAACAAGGAGGTGGGGGAGGTGAGAAAGAGCAGCAGCAACAGACGATGGGAAGAGGGCAAGGGAAAGTAACATAAGAGAGGTATGGGGAGGGAGCAGCAACAACAGACATCGGGAGGAGGGCAGGGTGACAAGTAATCTGAGGGAGAGTCGGTGATGGAGATGGACTACCGACACATGCACTCTTATAGAGTGCATGACAAAAAGGCTTTAAAAAGTACCTCCAGGAGCACATGGCTAGTGGAAGGACACTATTCATCAATTGGTCATTAGTTAGGGTAATTGTTTAATTTTTTGTGTGAGTTTTGGTTTTATAGGGGTAACATTTGGAGAGTAAATACATTATCTGTTTTACTATGTTTTTTAATTAATAATATTACTTTAATTGATAGTTAACTATGTTAATTATGGAGGTAATTTGTTTTATAAATTTAGATGTGTGTTGTGAATTGTGTGATGTTATAGGGTAGGATATAAAAAAGATGACATTTAAGCAATAATTAATGGTTTTCTTTATAAATTATTTGTATAAAGTATTTTTTAATGTATTTAATATAATAGTTCTATGTATTTGTAATATCTATTTAACATTATAATATGTTTCTATTCTTTAGAATTTTTAAATATGTTTATATATTTCTCATTTTATTTAATTTTCTAATATTTTGTGTTGATGATATTTTGTTTAATTTGAACTGACTGGAGTGGGAATATTAATGTTTACCCCTCCGCTATCCAACACTTTCCCTATTGTTGCACTAACTGGAATGGGAACAGTATTTCCTAACCCTCCGCTACTGTTGCACTCACTGGAGTGGAAATAGTAGTTTTTACCCCTCCGCTATCCAACATTTTCCATACTTTTGCACTCACTGGATTGGGAATTGTCATTTTTACCCCGCCACTATCCAACACTTTCCCTACTGTTGAAGATTGGGCTGAACTGTTCTCTTTGGGAGCAGGGTGAATACTGATTTGCATATGGCTGGGTTCAAACTGGAATGGCATGGTGAGCAAAAAAAGTATGGATTTATGCCCAGATCTCTGTACTGGGGTGAATGTGTGATATTGTTCTGCATTCTGTCCATCAATTGTTCTTTTTGCATAGGCACCATAAACACCATTGAGTTCCTGCCCCACATGGGCACAGAACTAAACTACCAGCCAAGCACTGGTCATGATCACATGTTCACCACTTATATACTCATAAAAATAACAAACTTAGAGGAGTCCAGGAAACCACAGCTGCTGGTGTAATCTCACAAGAAAGCGCACTGATCTTACATGAAGGTCAACCTGAACATGAAACCCCCCAGAGCACAGCCGGGAATCATTAAGATCACACCACGGTACTAGCTTTTACCCCGGAATATGCTTCCAAGGGGTGGCACAACATCTTAAAAAGGGGCATCATCCTTCGATTATTAATAGAAATCCCAGACCTATGCGACCTGAGCTCCAAGGACATTGTGGCAAACCAGTTTCAATGCTCTGAAGAAGCCCCAGATGGGGAATGAACCAAGACCCCATGGATCAGAACCGGCATCGCATAGAGAGTCCTCACAGAAGGGCCTACCCTCGGAAGGTGCAGAATAAAGATCACCCCATGATGTGAGACAGGATATCCTTTACCCCTTTTCCCCACTGGCCATACAACAGGGCTAGCCCAGGTGCAAATGAAAACTCCTTCTATGCTCAAGGGTGAAGGGGCCCTCCGGTGAGAGAATCCTTTGCACGCAGAAACCACTGGCGAGCAGGAAAAACTGAACTCAAACTCCAAATGATGTTGCAAGGGGCATAGTAAGAACAATCAACTGCTCCCCAATGGCAATGTGACGCAAACGGCTCAGGAACTTCGGGATGGAGCTAACACTGGCCAACTTAATTTATGCTCTTGGAATATAAGCAGCCTTACCACAAAGTTAGACAATCTGATCTATATGACTATCTGAGGTCATTTGACGTCATCCTTCTGCAGGAGATTTGGCTGTTCGACCCTGTTCACATTCAAGGTTACACAAACATCTCAGCCCCAGCTGTGAAAAGGGTGAGACATGGACACCTCTCGGGGTTTCTCGCTACTTACATCTCAATAACAAGTATAGCCTCTGCAACAGCATTAGACATCAAAATCTCAGGTATGTGCGTTACGAAATGCACCTTATTAATCAACAATGCAGAAGTTGATGTCAATAACATCTGTGTCCATCCAAAGATCAAAGCCAAAGACTGCAGGAAAATAGTGCAGGAATTAATGAGGCTAGCAGAAGACAACAACTCTATGAACTTTGTAATATCAGGGAATTTTAATCTACACTTACTAGAAGCCTCCACTAGTGACCCAGCAGTAACCCAAACCTCGCTTTGGGAGATACCAGTTCACGGAAAAAATGTACTTGGGCGTCAAACAAAAATCAGATGCCATCCGCTAAATGCCCTTGAACACCTAAGTCTTAGGGATCTGATTTGCAGTAAATAATCCACCGGCAGCTACTTATCATTCCATCAGAGCGAGCACAATTCTGGATTATGCATTTATAACTTTACCACAATTTCAACATGCTCACTCATACCTAATTAGAGACAAAACTGGCAGTGACCCCCTCCCGCAAGAGGTACTCTTCTCTCAAAATATAACAGCCTGAAACACATTGAAGAGACAATAGACAATACTTATACTATCAATTACAAATGAATTAGGGTCACTCTGGCCCTACTCACGCAACTGTGTATAATCGCATAGGACACACATCAGAATTTCAAAGGCACATATGCCAACGGGGTTCTTAAGGGGAAGTCCCTCACTGAAATACTGCAGGAAGTAGATGCAAAAGTGACCAAACCAATGTCTGCATGCAAAACCATTAATAAAGGAAATGGTACAACACAAGACATCAGACTTAGGCCACCCTTGTGACCTTGAGACAATACAAAACTCAGACAAAAAAAACAAAATGGCCATAAAAAGAGCCCAGGAAGATGACATTTGGGCCAAGCTGCATACCAATTTAAAATACAACAATAGTGCTAGAATGTGAATCCTCTGCCAACCTTCTCCTAAGGACCTGGCCACGGAGGCACTGACTCCTATATCCCGAAGCCACATGGGCACAGCACCTAAAAGATAATTTCAACCACCCAATTACAAACACCCCCAGCAGGACTCCTGGGAAGTCTCAGCCTCTACGTCGGCCGAAGACTCAATTGGGGTCAGCATATAGGTCATCAAAAGGCAAATAGCCAAAGTTTGGAGGGAAGGATGACTGGACCCCAATTGCATCCCCTGGCGGTGTTCAAACATGACCCATCCCTCGGGGCAGAAACTTTAGCACCAGGATTTATTTACACAGATCATAAGCACAGGAAATTTGGCAGCATCGTGAAGAGGTTCGGTTATATCTCCAATATTCAAGGGGAGCACAGATCACTCCCAGCTAACTATTGTTTAATCACCCTGATAGACAATGAGGCCAAATAGTTTGTTGGAACCCTGCTTGAGGAGTTATCATCATGGGCCTCCAGCAACACCATCATACCCTTAACCAGACAGGGTTCTCAAAAACATCTGGCACAACAACTAACATATTGGCAATTTCTCTGCTATTGGGCACTGCCCAGGGTGCCAACACTAGCTTATTTTTTCTGTTTTATTAACTTTAAAGCGGCTTTCAACAACGTCGACCGGGGAAGGCTGTGGGACAAGGTAGAAGGCTGGAAAATACTGTAAAGCCTGCTGAACATGCTTAAGCTCCATAAGATAAAGTGTGCCTTCTAGGGGATTTGTTTTCACAAATAATGTAATAGTAATTTAAGGAAAATTATGAGGACAGTTCAATGGTCCTATAGTGGAATCAATCCCAGATAGAAATTTATAGCAATTACATGTAAAGTACATACTGTTACATAACATAAAACAGATACAAAGAAAAAACACTAAAGCAGGTGTATAGAGAAATATTGAATTTATTGTACAGTTAAAAAGGTAACCAATTTGAAATACAAATATATATACGCAGGCGTACAAGTATACTGATCATAAACAAATATATGACTCTGTAGGTCCAGGTGAACCTTTCCTAATTCTTAATTTGATGAACAAATTGGGAAAAGGCGCTAGTCGACGTTTCGATCTCCTAAGTATTAGTCTGTGAGACCATCTTCAGGACTGTTGGACTTTATATTTGTAATAACCTAGTGTAATCTCTATCATTAGTTGAGGAAAATTTCCAGAGCTCCTGTTGATGCGGCGTTGACTTGGTCACGGCATACAGAAGACTGCAACTAATCTGTGGACCTCTCACCCAAGTCGAATCTGTGAGTTATAACTACAATAAGGTTGTTGTGCCTCTTTTTTGCACACCAAGATCCGCTCTTCCTCGGATGGTGTAAACGAACGTATACGTCGTAGTGGTTGACATATGGTGCCGCTATAGTCATCTGAAGACGGTACTGCATAAGTTGCCCTTACCGTCCATGTGGGTAAGTTCGTCTAATAGAAACTCAGATTATCATACTGCCACCAGGCAAGCTTATTATTTCTGTCTTTACGTTTCCTGCTATCTTAACATCATTAAATTGACGCCATCTACTATTTAGCAGCATCCGCAAGTAAAATCCATTTAGCTTATGAAGATTCATAATACAGTTGTGTGTCCATCCGAAGTATCCTCAACTAATGATAGAGATTAAATTACAAATATAAAGTCCAACAGTGCTGAAGATGGTCTCACAGACTAATACTTAGGAGACCGAAACGTCGACCAGCGCCTTTTCCCTATTTGTTCATCAAATTTAGAATTAGGAAAGGTGTCACCTGGACCTACAGAGTCATATATTTGTTTATGATCAGTATACTTGTAGGCGTGCGTATGTATATTTGTATTTCAAATTGGTTACCTTTTTAACTGTACGATAAATTCAATATTTCTCTATACACCTGCTTTAGTGTTTTTTCTTTGTTATGTAACAGTGTGTACTTTACATGTAAATGCTATAAATTTCTATCTGGGATTGATTCCACAATAGGACCATTGAACTGTCCTCATAATTTTCCTTAAATTACTATTAAATTATTTGTGAAAACAAATCCCCTTGAAGGCACTCTTTACCTTTCTATACATTTACCCAAGCCCTCAAGGGTATTTCGGGTTGCTCACTGATACAAATCTAAGCTCCATAAGGTCACCTGGGTGCGGGTCAAGATAGGGGTAGGAACGCACCTATCTAAGAAAATTTCAGCCAACCGTGGTTTAAAGCAGGGGTGCATTCTGACACCATGAATTTTCAATCTCTTTCTGGCTGATCTGACGGAACAACTACCATGCTCCAAAATTAGGCGGCGAGGCAATATCCAGCTTTCTCTATGTCGACGACGTAGTACTGGTCAGTTGCACACAGGTGGGGCTGCCGTGGGTGTTGGACACCACCCAGGCCTACTCCCTGGCCAATGATTTGACCATCAACTTTGGCAAAACTAGATAATTGCATATAACAACAAGAAAACACAAAAACAGTCATGGTTTTGGGGTGGGTCCCGGATTGGATGTACGGACGAGTACAAATCCGTAGGGGTCAAAATTGTTAAGAAAGGTTCCTTTATAGCCCAGAAAGAGGCAACACAAAGGAAAGTTGGAGCTGGCTATAGCTCTAAAAAATTCCCAAAATAAAACTAGCCGGGCCTGCTGTGGTGCCCCTACTTGAAGTACAATGAATAAAACTCCTGCCTACAATTACATACGGTAGTGAATCGCTAAAAGGCTGCGATGCTAGCATCTCAGACACCACAATGACCCATGCATACAGAATTATCTCTTAGTTGCAACACATTTCATCTCCGGCACAGATAAGGCTGGAATTTGGGCTACTTAAATAGATGCTAGCCAGGCATGGGGCATGTATAACATGCTAGAACAAGATCCGGAAAGCAGAACCCAACAGACTGAACCACATGCTCTGGAAGGAGCTACAGGAGCGTGACTCTTTGATGGCAAGGGCCTACCTACATGAACCACTTTAACTCACAGGGCTTACACAACTTTTGGACACTTCCACAAGCTATCTAGTATTTAATCAGATGGCCTGGAAGGCTCTAAAAATCTGCTCTGTCATTGAAGATAAGGCCTTGCTATCAAAAAAAGCGCATCAGTGGTTGACACTGAGCAACTACAAAAACCTTAACCCTCAAAAATATTTTAACTCATGATATTTAGCCACTGTCAAGCTAGAGTTTTTTAAGATACTGGCTTGGCTTACAATCCACAAGAGATTGCCTTTCACCCTGGCAACGGGGCAGTCTACCTGACACCTGTCGCTTATGCGGGGTTGGGAAGGAAGGTCTTCTCCACCTGTCAGCACTTGCAAAACAGTACAGGGTGAAAGGAGTCAGCTACTGATAAGAGCCTTCAATCAAAGTGAAATACGCTTGGGATGGTAGGTGATGATGGCCTGTTTTGATCCGGGGGATACCCAGCTGAACTGTCATTTTGTCAAATTTCTGCTGAAGGTGGAAGAGAGTTTGCACTGCAGCATATTGCCCCAGGCTTGCTGAGACAAACACAACTGAAGGACTACTATTGAACCACCCTTTCCAAAACCCTTAACAAAAACAATTTGATACAACACTGGAACACTTTCTGAACTTGCACTCTATCACATTTTATTACTTAGGAAATACTCACCTTCCATGGGGACCAATGAGACTGATGTGGGCCATGGAATAAAAAAAAAACTTTTACTTACCATATTATGTGCCAATCTTAAACTTGCTTTTTGCACACAGCCTTTGACTATGGATTTAAACAAAAAAGTTTTAGGTTGCACCTCAGCACTCACAAAACCCTTGACCACCTCAATCTAGTTGGATTTGTCCTGGGGCGTAACACTACCAACCACCTTTGACTCTGAAGCTGCTCCTCTCCATAGATACCCAAAAAGGCCTTTGGTAGTGTGGAGTGGGGGTGCCTTCTCTGAACTTTGATGTGGATATGCTTTGGCTGGAATTGCTTGGCATGGATGCCGTGTATGTATCGGGACCTGGTAGCAGTGGTCAGTTCTGGGGCTTTCACTTCATCTTGAGACTCAGTCTGGCAAGGGTTATTATTGTTGTATGTAATCTATGCCTGTGATCATGTATGATCATTTTGTACTTCAACACATTTTTAAACAAAGTTTGAAACAAATCCTTTCTATATTTTGGGTGCAAATCTGTTGTGAGTTTCAGATATTTCATCGATCCATCTGGCAAACGTTATATATTTTTCATGTGAAGACTCTCTCTTCCTCAAAATAGTTTTAGCTCTTAATCTTTATGGTGTGCACTGTGCCCCCTTCATATTTTATGTCATCAATGTGTTCATCTCATAGAAGGTTGCTGTCAGACATTTCCATCAATTTCATAAGTTTCATGAACCACGTAAACCACTTAAAGTCTCATGTACTTGCACGGTATTTAATGTTGCACAAATATATCACCTCCTCTTTGACTTCAAGTTCAGCAAGCACACTTCATGTTTGCAGTCTCACTTTTAACCAGTCTGTGATAAAATACCATCTGTCATTCTGTCCACTATTCCTGGGGCATTCTGCAGTTCCAAGCCACATGATAAATGGTTGTTTCATGAATGCAAAAGCATCCATAAAAGTCCACAAAAGAAAAACAAAATGTCAGCATTAAAAATAAAACATCATTAAATCACTCAATTGTATAAAATTGATTAATCAAGGTGCATGGGGCTACATGAACTAACAGGAGATGTTTAAAATGACCCTACATAAATACACTCACAGTTCACCAATTGTCAAAGATAATGCAAAGCTAATCTACATTGCCATTAATTGCCATATATTGCACTTCTTAATACATGGGACTATAAACTGTCTAGTAAATTTCAAATAAAACTTACAAAAAAAGAAGAAAAATGTAGCATGGAGAGAGCGGTCCTGCCATTACAAGGGCAGGCCTTGGCCTCGTGAAGATGACCCAACAGAAAACACAGTAAGTCCACAACAGTGCCAGCTCTCAGACGAAACAAAAGCTATCTCTCCCATCTATCATGTATGATAATCAGATAATCGTGCAAAGCATGGGATGGCCTCAGGCACAAATACGCAGATACTTAAGATTAATTACCTACACTAGATAACCTCAGAGCTTGCGCATGAGTTAGCAGCTGATCTCTCAAGTGGTTTTTGTCCACCCACCAACAATGCTAGAGTCTTAAATTAGTTGCGTTTGCCCAGACCGTTAACGTTTTCCTTGACATGGGCAAGCTAGGGAACACTAAGACCCTTGTCACATGCTAAGCAGTCTTTGATTAAAAAAAGTTGGTTCTACACAGCTTCCTCATTCCACCATATGGACTACAGAAAAATAAGCCTCATTTTAATATAATCTTATATGTCGCTAAGTCTTAGATCTCCTCATGGCATATTGGCGTATATAGTGAGGGGAAGACAGGTGAATGGACAGAATCTTTCTACAGAAATGGTTCTATTCTACCTGAATGGCAGCACTATGTGCAATACCCCAAGTTTCAGCACCTTTTAGCGATATTGACACATTGAGTTTTATACATTTTCAGAAGTGGCAACAGAGAGCTCCCTCCTGGTAAACTCTAGATATTAAAAAGTAACCCAACTACCTGAAAAAATTTGAGCATTCGAAAAACGCAACATTAGCCGCCCAAGAACCAAAGGAATCACAAATAATACCGCAGGTAGAGAAAGCTATTGGCTCTATCCACACGCTTGTCAATCACTACCATCGAAGACAGTGAATCTTATAAGGCCACATGCCATCATATACAATTTCACAAAATGAGATCTAAGTTCAATGTCAGTCATGACCTTAGTAAAAGTAGTTACTAATAAGCGCAATGCTCTAGGTGTGCGGGCCAACAAAACAGTGGCCTCTGCGTAAAGTGAGGTTGGCCTGGTGCTCCAGCAATCCTGGACAAGTCTAAACAGGCTTCACTTAGGTGAGGGCGTAACTTAATAAAATATAATATAAATAACAGGGGTTCTAGTACACAACCCTCCCATACACCTCAGGAGATTTTAGATCTCCATTAGGCACTTCCCTGATTTTACCACTCATACTCACGTGGAGAGCCACTAGCAAGTGTACAAGTGCTTTGTCCAGGCCCATCCCTAAAAGGAAAGTCCACTGCTTTGATCGATTCACACAGTCAAAGGGTGTGGACAAATCCATAAATGTAAGGTATAGTGGACAGCGTTTAGCAATGGTGCATTTACCGATTATTAAATTTAGATTTAAGCATTGCTTGATTGTTCCCGCTCGCTCCCTAAAGCCGTATTAGCATCTATGTAAAATAGAATTCTCAGCAGCCCATGTACAAATCCTATTATAAATAACCCTCACTACGATTTTAAAGGAGGTGTCAATTAACAAAATTGGGCAGTAACTGCTGGGGTCTATATGGTCGCCTTTCAGAACTAGCAAAACAATAATGGATGTGCGCCATGAACTAGGTATAGAAAAATAATCCAGTTTATTAAAAACATTTGTCAATAAAGTCACACAAAGATTAGGATTACATTTTACCAAGTCAATTGGGACTCCATCCGGTACAGCTGCCTTCACATTGGTCTCTGCTGAATAGACTCTTCAACCTCTCCTAAACTGAATGAAACACTCAATTTGATATAAACCAGAAAAGCTGGTTCATGACCGGTGGAATTCAAGGTATAAATTCCAGGAAAGTACGCCACCCAGGTAGTACTAGAAATATGGCTGCTAATAGACGACATGGAACAATGTGGCATGCACACAGAAGTTACTGTTGCCCAGAAAGTTCTCAAGTCTTCGGTATTAGCAGCATAAACTAGCTTTTCTCAGTGCTGGGCAATAAATTCAGTCCACGTTTTGTACCTTCTGCGCAAGACCGCTATTTCAGCAGGTTTTCTTGGGTTAGAGTTTAGAACTACACATTCAATCCCCTATTAGCAATAGAGCAATCATTAAACTATCTAGGTGTCACTTGGTTAGTGCTTATTGGGTTTAGAAAGAGCACTTTTAATACTTTCACAACGGGCAACAAACGAGCAAATGACCGAACCATTACCTTTGTCTGTCTTCAAGCATCAAAAACGTATCGCTGTTATATCTGACTAATGTGTCGGGACAATGATTGTGGTTACAAAGATACCAAGCTATCCTGAGACCTTCTGAGGAGGTCAGTGGATTTCTAATGCCAGTCGTTATATTGTTTTCCTTTAATAATGGCAAAGAGAGAAACACTATTAGTGGATTGTGGTCTCCATGAATTGATGCTAATATTGCACAACTTTCGAGGATATTAATCAGACCTCAGAGGTCAAAACTATATAAGTGACTGAGGCACAACCCTTTCCCCTAAAAGTTGGTAAAATATTTACACTCACCCGTACTAAATCTATAACATTGCTCAAGTCGTGAGATGAGATAAAAGTGAACAATTCTGCCCTCTATGATCAGTATAGCCCATACGGGGATCTAGTGCTAACACGGCTGCAATTAAAATCAGCTGCCAATACCAGATGCATTTCCTAACCCAAAGTACTATACTTTTCCTAATCAGTGTGCCCCTAATAGGACCTCCCTTTCACTAAAAGTTAACAACCTTCAATTTTGCCTAAGTGTGCCTCGTGTAGAAATGCTTTGTGTGCCTTCTGTATTTCAAGTAGGAATATATATTTTGCCACATTTGTGGGCCTGCATCCCACTCTGATTATATGTTATAAACATATAATATTTACAAGGTTCAATTTAGGTTGTCTGTGGAGGGGAATATGGGAATCCGGTCACCTCAACCCTGGGATGGGATTCCATGCTGATATGCTCCTTGCACTCAGAGCAGCTGGTCCATTGTGAAAATTGTGACTAGGTAACATGCAAGTGATTTGAAATGTTTAGTACAGTGAAAAAATGAATGACCCTAAAAAAGATATCACCAGTGACAGAAATTGCCCCCTATGAAGAGGCTCTATAGTAGCATAAGAGTTATCCAAAATATTGACATCAAGAACTCCCTTAATCTTAGTCACACAAGTCAAGTGGTATCACAAGAGGAGGGACAAGAAAAACTGAGCAGTGTTTGTTTCCAAACTGGTCGCCCCTATTATTAATTATATTGTCCAGATCAAAATAATGCTAAAACTGATAATTTGAAGAAGGAAGGGAGGCAGCCCTGCATACCTGTATTAGTGGACAACACTTTACAGTATGTATTCTCACTTGTCTGTGGTGACCAATGTGAATTTTTGATTGCTCAAAGTACATCTGCTTCCCTGGGTTGTAAACTTTGGAAGGTTGTCAGTCAGCTGTTACCCGGCTGTTTCTGACTCAGAGCTTGAGACTGATGACTGAGCACCTCGAGTTGCCCTGTATTTTCTATGTGCATCTTGTCATGTCCTGTGCTCATATGTATGATATCTCTAGTGGACCTTGGCAGACTCATTACAAGTATCACCTAATTTGATAGGTGTGGCTGGGTTTGGTTAATAACGTTTTTGACATAGTGCATTCAGTTAACAGATGCATGCTGAAGAATAAAGATGTGCAAACAAAAGTTGTATGTGTGGCGTGGTCTGTTTTTTGCTCCCGGGCTGGGGAGGACGCTGCAACTGGCAAAATGATAGGGGATGCGTGCCCCCAAGGATACAAGACTGTTCTCCCTGTGGCAGCCATACAACTCCTCAGGATTGATGTGATGCTAGATAATTCCTCCTCTTGATATCCCCAACTGCTGAATGCTGTTGTAGCACAGTCAGTGGAGGTGATCAAGTGAGGGAGGGAAGAACGGGAAGGGGACAGCAAGGAGGGAGACCAAGAAGAGATCCAAAACAAGACACAAGACGTTCCTCTACTGCTTAACTTCCCTTTCCCTCTGTTGATCCTTTTTTTCACTATACCCTACCAGTAAGGGAATAAAACATTAGTGTTTCCTTATATCCTTCACTTGAATTCACTAGTACATTATCTAAAACAGAAAAATATACATCACTATGCTGCTAATGTCTGTCACCTGCACTGTGAGACTCTATTGACATTCCTCAACCAACCTACCTATTTACCAATTCCTTGTACATCATAGGGGGATACATTCTTGTTCCTACTTCCACTTTTAAGTGACATAAGATATAAGGAGGCTTCAACACCAACAGTGATTCTCATTCTCTTGTTAGGTTTACAAAGCAGGTTCACCTCTCTCTAGTAATCTATTATATTTTACAATGTACAAGTTCTTTCACTCTTCGCTGCTCATGAACTTTCACTGTTTTTTATAATGAGAATGAAAATGGAATACGTGACCTGTGCACCTGGTCATTTCTGGCAGCAGAGCCTACCCACTTTATGGCGTCTTCTCAAATATACTCACACTATACAAGTAGAGTCCACCTGTGTCTTCACAGTGGTAATTTTATCACACAATGCTGATTTGAAAACAACACCCACCCGTATTAGCCAGAGCACAATATCCAAGTACTTACTGCAAGCGTATACTGAAAGCAGAGCCCACCCTCATCATGGTGTCTCACTAAGTTGTATCAAAATATAACATGTTTCTCCTGCGTGTTCTCAGACATCAAAGAACTTGAGTGGTGCAAGTGCACCCTTACTGTACCATCTGGGACTAAGTGGAGTGGCTTGATTCTGAAACAGTACTGCACAGCAACTCTGCTCCTCTGCTCTCACTGACAGTAATAACAAGCGTCGTGCACATGGGCGGGGCGGGGCTCATTTTTATACAGATGCCCCTCCCACCATGGCTGCAAGATGCTTGCCTGACACTATGATCCCTAAAAAAAACCAAGGCATCATGGAAATTGGAGTCGAGTTGTTTCTCATGCAGATTGCCTGATTCTGTCTTGTATCCTGCAGGCATATCTGTACAAGTTATTATCTTTATTCTGGAGCACTTTCTGAGGAAATTCATGTCAAGACCACTGTGTTAAGTACTTTAAATAATATTTTAACCAAGCAAAATCATTACTGTGAGCACTAAAGATGTGCCCGTTAACATCAGCTCAGGCTTGAGGACCCGAGTATAAGTGAGCAGGCTGATGCTTGCAGAGGGGCCACCAGGCCAAGAGACGCTGAAGATCAAACACTGTATGAACACCATATACTTTTGAAGACAGTTAGAAACAGCACAAAATACAATGCTCCTGTGTCCCTGAAACAATTGCCTTCTTTTGTTACCACCAAAAAGCAGAATATTGGTGCCAGATGGACTGCCAGGACTGAAATGTTCGATGAGTTCATGGATGCTATAAAAGAAGCAGATGGCAAAAAGATGATCAAATATTTAAAGAACCTTGCAGGTGATGGAGTAAAAGAAGTCATAAAGAAGATATCACAAGCTGATGAATTATCATTCCGTCAAATCAAGAAGACTTTGGAGGCCAAGTTCAATCTAACCCCGAATGTCAACTATGAAAGGTACACTTTAAACAAAGCAAGATAACAACCTGGTAAGACAAAGGATGAGTTTATTGAGAGACTTCATACGTTCACTAAGCACTGCAAGTTCAGCTAATTCAATGATGAGGAAGCCATGTGCCTTAAAGTTATTGATGGTTGCCTCTCCAATTCATTCTGACAAAGCATACTGCAAGAAAAGCTCAGCTTTAAGAAGGCACTCATGGCTGCAAGAGCAGAGAAACGTGCTGTGCCAATCGACAGGCTGCTGATGTGGAGGCTGGAACAACCCAATATGTATCAGAATTGAACTTGCAAATCATGCAGCAAAACAAGGCAGAGGCACACAGAGTGATGTCTCCAAAGAAAAAGATGTTGTGTTTCCTCTGTGGATTCTCCTTTCCACATGAAAGTAAATGTCCCACTATAAGATACATTTTCAAACTCTGTGGGAAGGAAAACTGTTTCATAATAGTTTGCAAAGCGAAAGAGAAACTAAGTGCATCACAGAGAGATGAAAATACAATGCCACAATGTTCCTGAAACACACTAGCCACTCCCACAAGGCCACATGGCAACATCAACCAAGGCAAGTGAAGAAGAAACCAGATTCATCTTCCAAAGGTTCAGTAATGTCATTATCAAGTGACAAGAGAAAGATGGAGGGGTAAAGGTGATGTCAGCACACAATCGACATGCGCATGTAGGATTGGCAACTTGCAAAGTAGAACACAAATCTAAAATTGCCCCACAAAGCAACAGCGATCGTTTGGACATTGCCCCAAAATTATGCTCAAGGTAAATGGTTGCTCTATAACTTTTATTGTAGACAGTGGCTGGTCAATAAACATCATGCTGGCAGAAAAATGCAATAAAACTGTCTTCGATGCCACTTCTCACACTGTTGAACACTTGGGCAGCTTCTACACACTTGCAGAGTAAAGTGTCCTTTGTGACGACCATGCGGCACAAGAAACAACAGTGCAAGTGCCAATTCATGCCCTCCCTTGTACGTCATGGTGTGCATGCTTACTATGCTTCGACACTGCTGCTGATATGGGACTGATCTCTATTAACTATAACTTGAATGACCATTCTCAAAGAGTCAATTCTGGAAATTGTTTCTTGGATGTGGGAACTTAAGACAATGAAGGTGCAGCTTCACATAAATAAAGATGTACGCCCTGTTGCACAATGACACTGTTGCATTGCTTGGTAATCAGACATAATATCGAAAAAATAATATCGACAAGACATAATATCGAAGTTTTTATATCGAAGGTAGATAATATAGAAATATGAAAATATCGAATACAAAAATATCGTAATCAGTAAGTATAACAAAATATCGAAAGCAAGAATATCGTTAGACAAAATATCGACTATAAAAAATATCGTTTTATAGTGGGGAAAAAAAAGTTAAAGTAGTAAAAAAAATTAATGCCATTAGAAAAAAGTAATAATCAAAAATATTTAAATACAAAAAATATATATATATAATTCATAAAATAATTTTTTAAAATAACATATCTAGTTTTAGGAGTGGGTTATTGGGTTTATAGGGGATAAGGGTGGGGAGTGTTTTAAAATATAATAACAAAAATATCAAAAAAATAAAAAATAATTTATTATTTTTATTAATAAAAATATTAATAAGAAAACAAATCTAGTTTTAGGAGCGGGTTATTGGTTTAATAGGGGATAAGGGTGGGAAGTGTTTTAAAATATATTTAAAAAAATAGAATACATTTTTTTTTAAATTTATTTTATAATATTTATTAATAAAAATATTAATAAAAAAAATATATAGTTTTAGGAGCGGGTTATTGGGTTAATAGGGGATAAGGGTGGGGAGTGTTTTAAAATATATTTTAAAAAAATATAAAAAAATTAATAATAATTTTTATTATATTTATTAATAAAAATATTAATTAAAAAACATATCTAGTTTTAGTAGCGGGTTATTGGGTTAATAGGGGATAAGGGTGGGGAGTGTTTTAAAATATATTAAAAAATAAAAATAAAAAATAATAATTTTTATTAAATGTATTAATAAAAATATTAATAAAATAACATATCTAGTTTTAGGAGCGGGTTATTGGGTTAATAGGGGATAAGGGTGGGGAGTGCTTTAAAATATATTTTTAAAAAAATTAAAAATAAATTATTAATAATTTTTATTATATTTATTAATAAAAATATTAATAAAAAAATATCTAGTTTTAGGAGCGGTTTATTGGGTTAATAGGGGATAAGGGTGGGGAGTGTTTTAAAATATATGTAAAATTTTTTTTTTTAAATAAAAACAATTATTAAATATTATTATTATATTTGTAAATAAAAATATTATGAAATAAACATATCTAGTTTTAGGAGTGGGTTATTGGGTGAATAGGGGCTAAGGGTGGGGAGTGTTTTAAAATATATCTATAAAAATTATTTTAAATGTATTACAATTAATAAATATTATATAAAAATGTTATTAAAAAATTATAAATATTCTTATGTATTGATGATCCAAGAAATTTTAAATATTTAAATATTTTTGATAAAAATGTATTAATATTACATAAAAATCATTAGGAGAGGGCCATTGTGTTTATAGGGGATAAGGGTGGTAGTGTCATATAAAACATTTACTAAAAATATCTTAACTAAATTATAGTAATTATAATATAATTAGTGTCCAGCACCTACTTCAAATTAATGTAGACTGGAGTTGGAATAGTAGTTATTAATTAATTAGTGTCCAGCACCTACTTCAATTTAAAGTAGACTGTAGTTGGAATAGTAATTAATAATTAATTAGTGTCCAGCACCTACTTCAATTTAATGTAGATTGGAGTAGGAATATTAATTTTTAATTAATTAGTGTCCTGCACCTACTTCAATTTTATGTAGACTGGAGTGGGAATAGTAATTATTAATTATTTAGTGTCCAGCACCTACTTCAATTAAATGTAGACTGGAGTTGGAATAGTATTTATTAATTAATTAGTGTCCAGCACCTACTTCAATTTAATGTAGACTGGAGTTGGAATAGTAATTATTAATTAAATAGTGTCCAGCACATACTTCAATTTAATGTAGATTGGAGTTGGAATAGTAATTATTAATTAATTAGTGTCCAGCACCTACTTCAATTTAATGTAGACTGGAGTTGGAATAGTAATTATTAAATAATTAGTGTCCAGCACCTACTTCAATTTAATGTAGACTGGAGTTGGAATAGTAATTATTACTTAATTAGTGTCCAGCACCTACTTCAATTTAATGTAGACTGGAGTTGGAATAGTAATTAATAATTAATTAGTATCCAGCACCTACTTCAATTTAATGTAGACTGGAGTAGGAATAGTAATTATTAATTAATTAGTGTCCAGCACCTACTTCAATTTTATGTAGACTGGAGTGGGAATAGTAATTATTAATTAATTAGTGTCCAGCACCTACTTCAATTAAATGTAGACTGGAGTTGGAATAGTAATTATTAATTAATTAGTGTCCAGCACCTACTTCAATTTAATGTAGAGTGGAGTTGGAATAGTAATTATTAATTAATTAGTGTCCAGCACCTACTTCAATTTAATGTAGACTGGAGTTGGAATAGTAATTAATAATTAATTAGTGTCCAGCACCTACTTCAATTTAATGTAGACTGGAGTTGGAATAGCAATTATTAAATAATTAGTGTCCAGCACCTACTTCAATTTAATGTAGACTGGATTTGGAATAGTAATTATTACTTAATTAGTGTCCAGCACCTACTTCAATTTGATGTAGACTGGAGTTGGAATAGTAATTATTAATTAATTAGTGTCCAGCACCTACTTCAATTTAATGTAGACTGGAGTTGGAATAGTAATTATTAATTAATTAGTGTCCAGCACCTACTTCAATTTAATGTAGACTGGAGTTGGAATAGTAATTATTAAATAATTAATGCCCAGCACCTACTTCAATTTAATGTAGACTGGAGTTGGAATAGTAATTATTAAATAATTAGTGTCCAGCACCTACTTCAATTTAATGTAGACTGGAGTTGGAATAGTAATTATTATTTAATTAGTGTCCAGCACCTACTTCAATTAAATGTAGACTGGAGTTGGAATAGTAATTGTTAATTAATTAGTGTCCAGCACCTACTTCAATTAAATGTAGACTGGAGTTGGAATAGTAATTATTAATTAATTAGTGTCCAGCACCTACTTCAATTTAATTAGAATGGAATTGGAATAGTAATTATTAATTAATTAGTGTACAGCACCTACTTTTATTTAATGTACAGTGGAGTGGGAATAGTAAGTAATGTTTATTAGTGTTTAGCAACTATTTCTATATTAAGTAGAGTGGAGTAGGAATAATTATTTTTATTAAATTAGTGTCCAGCATCAATTATAATGTCATATAGATTGGAGTGGGAATAGTAAGTTTAATGTTATTAATATCTTGTACCTAATTGGATTTTGCCAATTATAATATTGTGAGATTATAGTAATAACAAAATAGAAAATGTTCAAGATGTTTGTAAATTTTTTTTAATTATGTTTTGTATTTTTAGCAGAGATAACAATGTTAATCATAATTAATTCACTTTTATGAAACATTTATATTTCTGATAATAATTTCCAAACACAATTACAATAAAATTAACAGAAGAAGAAGATAAAATAAAATGGTTATATTTAATATGTAATATTATTTTTTTATAGTATTACATATTATATAGTACATAAAAAACATTAATAATAATATTAATAATATTATTAATAATTTTTTAAACACTTACATTTTTTACATTTCAGTTTCTTTGAAAAAGGGATATTTTTTGTAAACATAATTGGTACATTTAAAGATTGTGTGACTTTTTTTTACATTTCTATACATTGTTGTAATAAATATTAATTTTTTCATAATATTTATTTTTAAACTTTTTATACATATTTGTAAATATTTTCATACTAGCAAAATAGTAAATTTTTTTAGCAAATATTAGCAATTTTTAAATGATTTCAGGTAATTGTCAAAATAATTTCTATTATATTTCTTACTTTGGACTATTTTATTACTTTTGGGTTCTTTATTTTGTAACCGGGTTAGGTCGTTTTGGGTCATTTGGATGAAGAGCAGCTTGCGTTTGGGAGAGACTTCACGTCGCTTCAGGTAAGGTTTATTTTATATGTTTTATGTGTATTTTAATGTACTTTTGAGAGTAGTGTGCTTCTATTTAGTGTTCTTATATGTGAGTGAGTTGTGTTTTAGATTTTTATAACGATTATTTCCACGTGGTCGATACACGTAGTTTTACTTTGTTATAGGATTGTTTACAGAGTAACTTTATCTAGGTTTTAAGTTTATGTACTAGCAAAATAATCATTTTACTAATGTTAGTACTTATTTATGTGTTGGTTACTCTGGGTGGGAATGTCTGTTTTTTATGTTTTTGTTATAGGTGTTCGCTATATCGGAAGTTCCGTTTTTTTTTTAAAGGAAGTGTTTGTTGGTTTTATTCACCACTGCTTTGCAAACACTTCTTTTAAGTTTTCGGTTTTCCTGGAGCGTTTCTTAAACTTTTTACTATTTTTCGGGTTTTTTATGGTTATTCGATGGCTCTTCACACCGTGGATTTGGTTATTTTGGAACAGTTGTATTTTTCCATTTTATTTTGGGTTGCATTTGCACTACCTGGATTACTTTGGTGGAGGACGTTATTGGATTTACAACATGATTGGTAAGTCATTTATTTGTAATCTTTTGTGGGTGGGTAATGTGATTATTAATATTGCATTGTTTAATAGTTCGTATGTTTATTTAATGTGTGCATATATGTGATTAATATCTCTATATATTGCATAAATTAAATACTTTTAAACATCAAGTTTGAACAGTTATGCATATTTAGGTGATAGTTTTAGGGATTGCTTTGGTGTTGTTATTTATTCAGAGTAGAGTTTTGGCAATGATGTTTAAGTATTCAATGCCTTTTGTACTAGGGTATAATTTCACTTGCTCTTCTAGGTATTTGTGCATTTGCTTATTTTGTTTTGATGTTTTTGGGACTAGTTCAGTTATGGATTGGTCCATTCTGAATTCCTGGTAGCTTTGTTCTTTCTGTAGGCACTTAATAAAATGTTCTAGAGTTGGTTTTGTTCTGCCAGTTGATTGTATAAAGGCATTGTGCCAACCTTCTACTGCGTTGTTAGTTTTAGATTCTCCATTTAAGGTGCTTCTGTAGACGTTCCACCAGGGTATTAGGAATTTGGGGTTTCTTCTGTGGCCAGATCTATGGAGTCTGCCTACCCAGGTGTCTTCAAAGTAGTCCAGAAATGGACTCAACTTTGCTTCATTTTGTTTGTAGAAGGGGCTGTCTATAAGAATGTTGTAGTGTTCTGCTACGTCTGTTTCGGGAACATAAGCCAGTGCTATGAGTTTTTTAATTTGGTATGCAAAAGATGAGTTAGTAGCATATTCTACACTTAAGGTAGTTTTTTGTAGATGTCTCCATAGACACTGGTTTAAATGATAGTAGCAGCCTTGAATGCAGGTATGGGGGTGGATTTTTAGGATAGTTGAAAGCATTGCTTGCTCAAAATCTAGAATTATTTTTTCTGGAGAATAATCATTAGTTTTTTGTTTAATTATATTTAATAATTCCATATATGTGGAACTATTTTTATTTGGTAGTAGTGCATATAGTAGTGGTATGTTGCAGTTTTGGTAGAGGCCATGTACTGTGTATAATTGGAAAAATGGTTTGGGACAGATGTTAAAAGTCCCATTCATCATCCAATATTGGCTTTGCTGAAGTTTTACTAGATTCATATTGGTCCCAAAAATAATAAGTCTTTTGTCATTGTTTTCATTGTCATAAATTATAAATGGTTGCTTGTTTAAAGTTATAATTTGGTTGGCATTTAAATTGATATCATGATATGTTCTGGGAGCTGGTGTGGTAGTAGTAGTAGCTTGTTTAGTTCGTGCTATAGTTCTTTTTAGGGAAAGAATATTTGGCATTTGGGTTGTGGCAGTTTTAGGGATTTTAGGAATTGCTTCTTTTAAAATGACGTTGGTTTGTTTTTGGGAACCTGTACTTGCCTCTTTTATATTTTCAAATGCTGTTCTAACTTCAATTTCAGTAACATTTGGTGGATGATTGTGTTCCCTAGTATACAGTACAGTAGCTTCTCTTGTTGTTGCCCTTCCATAACATTTGTTAGAATAATATTTACAACATTTCCAATTAACTTTCATGGCATATTGCTTTTCTTGTGTATAAGTGTAACCCATGTAGCACAGTAATAGCTTTCCTTTCTGGCTGGTTACAAATTCTGCTCCTTCTGTCATTTTGTTGTTTGTATATCTAGAAAATATATATATAATAGTTAATGTCAAGGAAAATGTGTTTATAATTTTAAGTAAGTGATTATTACTAATGTATATACTTACGTGTTTTAGAAATCAGTGAAATCTTTTGATATGCTTTATTCTTTCGTTGTGGATACTGTTTTCTGATGTTGTTAGAGCTGTTAGGAAAAACATAAAAAGACAATATTATTACTCAATTTTGTGTATATTTACAATGTTACAGCTAATTTCTACTACAAAAGTGGATCCTAATAAGTGTAGGATTTTAGTTTACATTGTCAAGATACTTACTTATTTTGTTTTAGGTAGGGTTTTCCTGTATAGTTGTATGTTCTTTTTGTGGAGAGTAGTTTGTAGTGTTATCTAAAAAAATAAAAGGTACATATGTGTTACAACATTCACCATGTTTGTAGGTTTTCAACAAGTTAGCAGTTAATTATGTTCTTTAATATACTTACTTAGTGAGTTGTATTTTTGGTATTCCTATTTTGGAGATCTGAATATTTCCTGTATATTTATCTGTAGTGTTAGCTGTGTAAAAAAATAGATAATAGCAACTAATTAGAACAAGTGCTAATGTTTGTTGTTTTTTACCACATTGATTTCAGTTTACAAATACTTACTTACTAATATTTAATGTAGAAATATGAATAATGTTCTTGGTTCATTTGTAGTGTAGTTTTCAGTAGTAGAATCTGGAGAAAAAAAGTACATATGTGTGATAAATTTAATTGTTTGTTTGTGTTTTAGAATATTTTACAAGTAAATTAAAAGTGACTATTTACTTACTTATTATTATCTGTAGTTTTTTGATCTTGTTCACAGTTCTTCTTAGTAGAATTTTCTCTAGTTGTAGTATCTATAAAAATATTTGTATATATAAATTATTAGCATGTTCAGTAGTAGTAATAGGAAAGGAGCACTGGGTATTTAGCAGGTAAGTAATGTAGTAGCAGCTATTTACTTAGTCTTTAATTTATGTACTTACTTGGAAGATTTGATTATATGTTGATAGTCGTGATGTTCTTGTAGGTGTGCTGCAATTCATCCAGAGATGTATCTCCTTCCGTGACTTTTAGCAAGTAGTTTGTGTTTTGGGTTTAATTGTTTATATAGAGGAGTGTCATTAGTAATTAGTTTGCTATTGGTTGTTTTAAACAATCAGTGTCTTGCTTGGTTAGTTAGTATTTTTGAATTTCAGTTGTGAGTATTATGTAGTAGAAGGGAAAAGAAAGATAATTATATAATTATAAAAATAGCAGACAATAATTTTCTATGTGTAGGTTATATAATAGATAATATAGAAAAGTTTTGAATATTTTATAATAAAAATAAAAATGTATAATTAAGTAGTGTGCATTTATTTCCCAAAAAAATAATAATATGTTAAATAAATGTGCAAATATATGTATATAAACTGTCGATATCTCTGAAAAACCGATATTAATGTTGACGATATTTTTGATGTCGGTATTTTATTTAATGTGTATGTATTTTTCAGAAATCGATATTTATGTATACCGATATCAAAGTAGTCGATATAAATGAAAACGATGTTTGTGTATATCGATATAAAGTATCCGATATATTTGTATATCTATAGTTAAGTATAGGAAGTCGATAATAGTGTAGTCGATATTTTTGTTCCGATATTAGTGTACTACGATATTCTGAATTTCGATAATTTGTCAGACATTTGTCAGGCTTATCCCAGAGGCAATGTGTAGAGCGGTTGCCCAACACACTCATACCAGTGACACACTAGGCACACCGCAAAAGAGAGTCCACACAATGTTGTATAAAAATATCCTTTATATTATACATAAACCACATTAGACCACAATCACATAAATCACTTTGCCAAGCAGGCTATTATCATAACCTCACCTAGATTATAAATCACGTTGCCACAAGGCAATGGTCATAAAAGCATAGGTAGAGCAAAAAGGTAAACACTCATAGATTGCATATGTTAGAAAACAGTAGGCATAACATCATAGCTAATGCACTAAAGTCAAGATATATGGTCCACATGGCAAAAAACCTCATGAACACATTAGGCATTACACCACCAAACATCACTGTGCATAAATCATTGAATATCACCATAAGTACCTAGACCACTGAGTACCGCAATAAACATATAGGGTAAGTCATCTACAAGTGGCAATCACAGGGCAGCAAGATGCAGTGGATTACCTTAGCATGTGTCACAAAACTTGCCCCCAGGGAAGTAATGGTGCATGATGAGCTTTGTGAGCGTGAGTCCTACATGCGCTCAAGACAAGTGCGGCTCACACAGGCTCCTTGTTACAAGGAGCCGAGTGCTCAGCACGTGCTTGTTGCCATTCATGAGCAGTGCTCAGCACACGCTATGGCTGCAGGTGCAGCAACCAACACTCACCACGTGCTGGCCCCCTGGGAGAACACTGGTAAGGGAGAACACAAGGCAGGCAGCAGTAGATAAAGAGGCCAGCAGCATAGCGATACCGTACTGCAGTGCCTAAGTAGTCCAGAGTCAGGGAGCAGGCTGGCAGCAGGGTTATATTCAGTAAAGAAATCCAGAGAGTCCCTTTGTAGCTCAGCTGTCCTTCTAGCAGAGGGTCAAGTCAGTAGAGCCAGCAGGGTTTGGGTACAAGTCCCTCGCATTGTCGAAAATCATGGGGTCACAGTCCCTGTACTTATACTCACAAAGTCTTTGTTCTTGGGGTACTTCAAACAAACTTTAGAAGTGCACAGCACCCCATTCATTCCAAGCCATGGCTCCAGAAAAACTACAGGGGCACAGACGGCATTGTGAAAGGCAGGCACAGCCCTATTCTGGTGCAGGTGACAACTCCTCCCACCACTCTAAATGCAGACCAGGTCTATTCAGCCTGGATATGAGTCACCCAGGAACGGAAGGGCACACCTCAACTCCCTTTTTTACTGTCTAGAGTGAATGCACATCCCCAGCACTTGTCAGTCTAATACACAACCAGGCAGGGCACAAAGAGTCATAAGCACACAGAAATGCCCACTTCTAAAAGCGGTATTTCTAAAATAGTAACAAAAAAATCCACCTTCACCAATGAGCAGGATTTATCACACTGTTCCAAACATACCAAACATGGCCACACTACCCCTTCCATATCAGAAATTACCACTGAAATACATATCAGGGAATTCCCAAATGCAAACCTATGAGAGGAGCAGCCTCGCAGCAGTAAGAAACCAAATCGGCTGTTTGTCACTACATGGACATGCCACAAAACAAAGGCACATGTCCTACCTTTTACCAACAAAGCATCCTGCCCATTGGACTACCTAAAGCCTACTGTAGGGGTGACCTATGTGTAGTAAAAGGTGAATTTGAGACTTGGCAAACACTGTAAATGCTATGTCACTGTGGCGTTAAAATGTACATGAATGCCCTGCAGCAGCAGAGGCCTGAGTCTGGATTGAAAGGCTACTTCAGTGGGTGGCACAAGCAGCGCTGCCAGCCCACTAGTAGTATTTCATTTATAGGCCCTGGTTATATAGGATACCAATGTACCAGGCCTGTTCCCAGACTCTGATAAATTCCTGATGGGGGAACTCCGTCGAAGACTCTTCCCTGGGCAGACAACCAAAGTACAAAAATGCCCCCAGGGATGTGTCAGCAATGAGGGAGGTTCACTTCAGGTTCACACAGGAGACCTTGCTAGGATCCCGTGCTCCTACACCACTGCAGAGCCACAAAAAAAGAGGCTGTGCTCCCTTTAAGTGAGTTACAATGAGGGCAGCCCTTCCCAGAAGGTAGTGCTACCACGGTCCTTGGTCTTGGAGAAATTCTTGGGGGCCCCCCGACTGAGGAGGTGCTACTGATCTCTCAGATCTGTGACAGCATGGAACAACTGGACACCAAATAACACCCCGGGCTCTGGGCGATTTCTCTGGTGACTCACGCATCTGGGGGCTAAGCAGACCACACCGCTGCCCTCGGCACTGTACTGGTTTGGATTCAGGTTTCTGCAGTGAGTGAAAGAGGCAATCACAGTGCGGTACGATACAGTGGCTGACCTTAGCGCGTGACATGAAACTTGCCCCCAGTAGGGTGATGGTGCACGGATGAGCTTTGTGAGCACGAGTGCTGCATAAGCTCGAAATCAGTGTGGCTAACACATGCTCCTTGTCACAAGGAGCGGAGTGCTCAGCACAAGCTTTTTGCCATTCGTGAGCCGTGCTCACCACACTCTATGCCTGCAGGCGCCAGGGGCAGCAACCAACACTCACCACGCACTGGGCCCCCTGGGGGAACACTGGTAGGGGAGAACACAAGGCAGGCAGCAGTAGATAAAAGAGGCCAGCAACCTAGAGGTAATCAAGGGCAGTTCCTCCTGAAGTCCAGCAGTGCCTAGGTAGTCCAGAGTCATGGAGCAGGCTAGCAGCAGGTTAATACTCAAGAAAGCAATCCAGTGATTCCCTTTGTATCTCAGCAGTCCTTCTGGCAGAGGTTCAGTCAGTAGAGCCAGCAATGTCTGGTTACAAGTCCCAAGCAGTGTCGAAAATCATGAGGTTACAGCCCCTATACTTATACTCACAAAGTCTTTGTTCTTGGGGCACTTGAAACAAACTTTAGAAGTGCACAGCACCCCATTCCATCCAAGTCCTGGCTCCAGACAAACTACGGGGGCAGAGACAGCATTGTGAAAGGCAGGCAAGCCCAATTCAGGTGCAGGTGACAACTCCTTCCACCATGATAAATGCAGACCAGGTCTATTCAGCCTGGTCATGAGTCACCCAGGAAAGGCAGGGCACATCTCAACCCCCTTTGTGACTGTCTAGGTGTGAATTCATATCCCCAGCTACTGTCAGTCTAAACCAGACTGTGAATACACAGAAATGTCCACTTCCAAAAGTTGTATTTCTAAAATAGTAACAAAATAATCTGGTTTCAAGAAAAAGCAGAACACTGTGGCAGTAAACTATGCACGAAGGCCCTGCAGCGGAAGAGTTCTGAGACAGGTTTGAAAGGCTACTTCTCTGGGTGGAGCAAGAGTGCTGCAGGCCCACTAGTAGCATTTAAGTTATAGGCCATGGGTATATAGGATACCAATGCACAAGGGACTTACAGGTAAATTAAATATGCCAAACCTGCGTAGACCAATCTTACCAAGTTTACAGGAGAGAGCACATGCACTTTAGCACTGATCAGCAGTGGTAAAGTGCCCAGAGTCAAAAAAACAACAAAAACAGGTCAGAAGAAATACAGGAGGAAGGCAAAACATTTGGGGATAACCCTGAAAAAGGGCCAGGCCCAACACAGATGTAAATTCCTTGGCCATATTTTCTCTGAAAAGGGAATGACCCATGATCCTGAAAAGGTACAAGCATTGCCATCTACTTGCCCTCCAGAAGGTGTGACTATGCTGCAACTTGCTTCCTGGGTATGGCCAGCTACTGCTCTAGGTATGTTCGTAATTTTGCCACTGTGAGTGCCCCTCTGAGAGAACTAATGACATGAGATGTTCCATTTGAATGGTTCTCTGAATGTGGCCGAAGTTTCAAGAAAATAAAACACGCAATTGAAAATGCAACTGAAATGGCTTACTTTAATCCAAAATTGCATACTGAGATTGTGATAAATGCAAGCCCGGAAGGGTTGGGTGCAATCCTTGCACAACACAATGGACATTAAAGACAAAAAGCTGGCTATTGTGAGGGACACATATTCATAAAATTTCTAATTCATAAAATTAAAGCAATGGACTGAAATGATATCAAAAAGGTTAATTTTTAATATAATTATAAAAGATATATAGATACATATGATTCAGTAAAAAATTGGTTACATGATATGAGTAAACATTCCTTCATTGGACAGTGAATATAGAACAAACATATCAATGTACATAAAATAAGGGATAGGGGACTTTTTCTTAAAAATAATTTCTCCAAAAAATTATATATAGGGCTGTATGTCAACGCGTTTCGACAAAGTCATTTGTCTTCATCAGGATAGATCGGTATTCAGCCACTTTTTCTAAAAGAGAAGTTATGAACTATTAGGTTCGTGGTAGATGGGGCAGGTAAGGCACCTCTCCTTTTATATCTGGAGACGATATGTGATAACTGTTTAAACAGTAATCACTGCTTCCATCCTACTACTGCCTACAAATACTTTTCATCATCTTTAAAAGTGAGGGAAAAGGATCCTCGTTGTTTTCTTTCACAAGCCGGTGTTTAGTTTAGCTTTCATGCGAAGTTCAGGGGAACACTGGGAAGGACGGAGACCGTGGTATGATTATTCTTCGTTAGTGTTTCAAACGACGACTGTACCTCGGAAAGCGGCTGTCATGCTGAGCTCAGAGAAAAGTAAGGCAATGAGCGGTAAGCGTGGTGTATCCCCGCCCTGCTAGCGTTTCAAAGGGCGGCTGTTGTTCAAAGACGGCTGCCGATCGTAATAAATGCCTGTAATACAGACTTTAGAGAAACGCGAGAAAAAAGGGGGCGGCGGCCAACGTGGTGTCTCTTCGTTCCGCTTGCCTTTCAAAGGGCGGCGGTAGCTTAAAAGTAGCTGCAGTCCGTAATGGATGCCGATATATAGAGCGCGAAGTATGAAACGACTCTGCCTTCCTCAGTAGTTCATGTAGAAAAGGATGATCCTTTTCTACATTACGGACTGCAGCTACTTTTAAGCTACCGCCGCCCTTTGAAAGGCAAGCGGAACGAAGAGACACCACGTTGGCCGCCGCCCCCTTTTTTCTTGCGTTTCTCTAAAGTCTGTATTACAGGCATTTATTACGATCGGCAGCCGTCTTTGAACAACAGCCGCCCTTTGAAACGCTAGCAGGGCGGGGATACACCACGCTTACCGCTCATTGCCTTACTTTTCTCTGAGCTCAGCATGACAGCCGCTTTCCGAGGTACAGTCGTCGTTTGAAACACTAACGAAGAATAATCATACCACGGTCTCCGTCCTTCCCAGTGTTCCCCTGAACTTCGCATGAAAGCTAAACTAAACACCGGCTTGTGAAAGAAAACAACGAGGACCCTTTTCCCTCACTTTTAAAGATGATGAAAAGTATTTGTAGGCAGTAGTAGGATGGAAGCAGTGATTACTGTTTAAACAGTTATCACATATCGTCTCCAGATATAAAAGGAGAGGTGCCTTACCTGCCCCATCTACCACGAACCTAATAGTTCATAACTTCTCTTTTAGAAAAAGTGGCTGAATACCGATCTGTCCTGATGAAGACAAATGACTTTGTCGAAACGCGTTGACATACAGCCCTATATATAATTTTTGGGAGAAATTATTTTTAAGAAAAAGTCCCCTATCCCTTATTTTATGTACATTGATATGTTTGTTCTATATTCACTGTCCAATGAAGGAATGTTTACTCATATCATGTAACCAATTTTTTACTGAATCATATGTATCTATATATCTTTTATAATTATATTAAAAATTAACCTTTTTGATATCATTTCAGTCCATTGCTTTAATTTTATGAATTAGAAATGTTATGAATATGTGTCCCTCACAATAGCCAGCTTTTTGTCTTTATTGTCTGCCTGGGTAGATACCTTTGCATAAAAATTGTTTTCCCTGACCCAGGAGCACGATCCACATCAGGGGGTCCTTGTTACCCACAAAAAAAAAAAAAAAAAAACACAATGGACAGCCCGATGCTCAGAAACACATTGTGGCCTAGCATATCTCAGACTGAACATGCCTATTCTAAACCTGGGAAAGAAAGCCTAGTAGTATGGGCATGTGAACACTTCACGTGTTTCTGTATGTGTTTACTTTATTCGATATTTGCATATCATAAAAGTACATAACAAATCCAACATAAAAACACACATGTACATTTAAAAGAGTTTCATCATTACACAAATATAAAAACTGTTTAAAACATTAAAAATGATCTATATACACAGTATTTACTATATAAAAACCCTAGTAACAGGAGACAAAGTGCAAGAGTACATATAAGTTTCTAAGCAGGCACATTTAAAGCTTTGTTTGAGTCTATCAGCCTACTCCGGATCAGCCAAACACTAGATAGATATTTTGCAACCCCGCAGACAATGAACAAAGATGTAGTATCTGAAGAAAGGATACGTAGGGCAATCCTAAAATCTCTGGTTCCCAATTCCCTGCATACTGGTTTTAGCCATCTTGATCTTGGACTTTGGTATGCTTCGCAGGCAAACAGGAAGTGGGATAAGGATTCTGGCACACGTGGGCAATTTGGACAGGTAGGGAGAAAAGCTCGTATTCCTTTCCAACCTTCCATAAATGTATTAAGAGGAAGTGTCCCATACCTCAATTTCAAAAAAAGAGATCTATCTTTTGGAACTTGAATAAAGTCCAAAAATGGTTCCAACTTCCTCATGTGCTTATATTCCAGAAATGTGGTGGTTAGAGCTCCCCACCTCATACTTTTAAAATCCTCAGCAAGAACCCACTCCCAATAGATTTTCTTGACAGCCCCCTTAGGGGGAGGAGACTGTGAAGTCCAAAATTCGGCCAACCCCAAATTCATAACCAGCTTCCTCAATTTGGTAAGCCACTGTATTTTATTGGCACCATTCAAAGAAATTAGGGGCATATTATCAAGGGGCTTTATCTCCGCTTTTTTGGCTTTAAAAGCCAAGAAAGCGGAGCTAAAATTATCTCCCTATTACCAAGCTGTCGCTAACACCAGTTAGCAACAGCTAATAGGAGATAGTGACCATCTTGGGCCCCGCTTTGCATGTCAGTGATATTTATCACTAATGACATGCAAAGTGGGCGTGCCAAGATGTTAGCGACTGGAAACAGTCGCTAACATCGCTATCTCCTATTACCAACTTTTGGAGATATTCGCGCTAAGCGCGAATATCTCCAAAAGCTAACACCTACCCAGGAGCAGTTCTTAGCCATGTTATCAAATGGGAGGTGGATAACATGGCTAAGAGCATTTGCTCGATAATGCATGAATATCGCTGACTTTTCAGCGATATTCATGCATTGCGGCCATTTTTTATCACATTAAATCGCCGATTTGCGGCGATAATTTTTGTCTCTAAACAAGTTAGAGACAAAAATTATCTCTATTGGTTGGTAATATGCCCCTTAGTTCGTCCAGCACCAGGGCATATTTAGCCAATTCTGGTGTCCTTCTCAGGCGCACCCAGAACAGCAAAGGGCGGAGCCGAACTATATCTGAGATCGAGCGTTTGCCCATATCAAGGAAGAGTGGCTTCAGTGGGGTCGAGATGGGGAGGGAAACTAGGTCTCGTACGAACTTGTTCTCAGCTCTAACCAAATCATCCACTTTCTCGCTTCCCCAAAGTTCAGAGCCATAGGTTGCAGAGGCCAATGCCTTCCCATCACAAACAGCAAGGGCTGGGGCTATGGGCCTGCTGACAGAAAGACGCTGATTCCTTAAAATAGCTCCGGATGTTCTTTTTAGGTTTAGGAGCATTTTGGCGACATGGGAGTCCCACCTCATTTTACTATTGATCCTAACTCCCAAGTAGTCAAATTCCTCCACTACCTCCAACGGCAGCCCGTTAAGGGTGATGTTACTTCTCTTTGCTTTCATGGAAGGAGGCATTACCATTAGTTTTGTTTTAGAGGTGTTTATTGTTAGGCCGTGATCATCACAAAACAAGGTAAATCTGTCCAACAACCTTTGCAGGCCCAATGGGGTTTTGGACATCAGGAGGGTGTCGTCTGCAAAGAGGAGGTTTGGTGTTTTTTCCCCTGCCAGGACCGGGGCATCGGCGTTGTCCTCCCTCAGATGGTCTACCACCCCATTAATGAAGAGGGAGAACAACGTCGGCGCCATCATTCTGTATGGAAAATATGTCATCCTTGTCACATATCATTAGGTATTGCTCACCTTTTTCAGAAATCCGAAAGCCAAGATGCCCCCTTGCATCGTGAGGTGGGGTTTACTTCTGCAGGAGTATAATTACACAAACAGAAGGAGGATCAAAACACTGTACACTACGTTTCACGAGTGCCACTGCAGCCTTATAGTAAAACGTCCAAAGTGGCTGAAGTCTACATTAATTTCATAGTAAAGTCAAGTGCGCTGGCAGCTTTTTCTATTGAAAAGAGTTTGACGTCTCCTAATACTGACAAAGACATGCTTAAGCTCAAGGAAATCATTAGAACACAATCATGGAGGAAACATACTTGAACTCTTACAGATGATGTTGAATACCAGAAGTTCAAGAATGATCAGGAAGAATTTTTTGTTACACATGGTGGTGTCATACTAAGAGGGGCAAGAATAGTTAACTCTAAAAGCCTGAGGCAACAAGTTATTGAACTGACTCATGAAGGGCATTGTGGCATTGCCACAACTAAACGAGCTCTCCGGGCACCTCCGCGCCCTGGGTCCCCTCCGTCACTCGGTGCGCGTGGGTTCCCAGAAAGAGAAGTAGCCTTCCTTCGGATTACTAGGGGCAGGGTATGCCGGGACACCCCTCCCGGGCTGGCGGTTCTCTTTCGTAAATGGAAATGGAGAATCAAAATATTCTGAGTCCCAAGTGGCCAGCAAATCAGGGAGGGAAAGGGGCAACATCACTAGTAGACAAGGAAAGTCTCTGGCTCACCCACAAAATCGAGGATTTTTATGCATTATTTTCACATATGAAATTAACAAAACTGCAGATTCATTGTAGTATGATCGAAAATGTTACAATTAAAGCAAATCAGAGCACAGACTCATAAAAAGTCATATTGCCCAGCATCTAAACAGTATCCCACCACGTGAATAGTTATTCTGCTCTCTCTAAGCTAATGTCACCCGGAGATAGTTTAAAAAACTAGATACATGAACAACAGAAACCTGTAATGAATGTACTGAGACTGAATAGGGTACAATGAGATAATGGAAAGAACATGGGGTGTAGTTTTTTTGTGACTGAGCAAGGGAAAGTTTGTTGAACCCAGCATGCATCATAACAATGGAAATATATTCTGCTTGACTACGTGCAGCAGAAATAACAGACAGTGAGGTATGCAGAAGGAGGAGTGGAATGACAAGGATGACACCCATTTGATGGCTGCTAGGCCTAAATTTGGGCCTAGTTGACAAGAACCAGGAAAACACATTTCTACACATCATAGGAAAATTAGTTTCAAAAGCAACAGTACTATATACACGTTTATATGTATAATCGAGTGTGAAACTGCATTCTGTGCATTGGTAATGATGCATAAAAATAGAAACACACAAAAAATCCTCTATGCAGGCAACGTGTTGGTATATCCTTTTAATTTCCAGCCACCCATGCTTCTTTTTTGTCCGCAAACAAACTGTGATATCTATCCATCCAAAATCCTTAATTTGACTGGAAATAACATGTATCTGAAGACTATGGACTAACACGTGTTCCTACTTCAGAAAGGATTTAACTGTATAATGGAATGTATTGGTATAGTTCTGAAAAATGTGATAAATGGCATTTTCTTTACACCATGAGACCATTTGTGTCTCCTTCTGCAATATGAAGTTTCTGTTCCTGTAGTTGTGGAGATGAAGCAACCATCACCCTGGGTTCCATGTTTCAGAGTTGCTGGACTGTGTGTGAATTGTTTAAAGACCCCTAAGAATGACAGCGGTGTTAAGCGAAATTCATAATGGGGCCTTTGGTTTCCACAGGGAGAAGAACCCCACAACTCTTCCCCTGCTGAAAAGATTGTAACCCAAGGCTGGGCAGCTATCCACCGAATTTGAGGCACCAGACCCCAACACAATGGCCAGGCAACATCCTTACTGTCTTCAAGGTTAAATGAATGAGTGATGCTTCTCATCATGCCACATCAGGGTTCATAGTGTGATCCAAGTGCCTTAAGCCCTATGTTTACTTTAAGGGGACGAGGCAAAGAGAGAGTGAAATTGATATGTAGACGGATGGACCATGCTGGTGAGCTGGTGCTGTCTTCCAGGGTGGGGCTCTAAGGAAGGACTGGCTGGCCTGTCCCTTCTGTTTTTAGGTCTCGCCTAGTGTTGCAACACAATGCATGTGCTGTCCGCTCGGCGAGACTTATAGTGAGAGAGGAGATTTCAAAAGGAGACTTGAAGCCCCACCCTTCTTTTTCATTGGCTGGCGTCACCGTTTATGCTAAACGGTGGCCTGCCATTGGAAATCAGGTGTTATTGTTGCCCCCCTTTCTCCTTTTTGTCTGGCCCATCCACACAGGATCGTCTGCTTTGCGGCTGTCGCAAAGCAATTTCTTCTCTTTAGGGGGGCCATCTGTTTCTAATTAGCTTTCGCTTTTGTTCGCAAGGTGAACGTAGGAGCCATCTGTTTTTTTCTTCAGTGTGTTGTCTTTGTTGTTGTAATGAGCTTTAACTTTTGTTCGCCAGACCCGCGCAGGGGCCATCTCTTTTTTTCTTCAGTGTGTTGTCTTTGTTGTTGCAATGAGCTTTCACTTTTGTTCTCCAGGCCCACGCAGAGGCCATCTTTTTTTCTTCTTCAGTGTGTTGTCTTCGTTGTTGCAGAGTCTGATTTAACAGTGCTGCATCATGCTAGCAAAGGATTTGCGATGGAATGCTGGAATGCAACACACTCACGCCCAAGACAGGTTTACCAACTGATGAATGTGTAACAACGTGGGCAGTGTTATGGTACTATAATTGATAATTACTTATTTGGTTTAAAAGCGCGTTGAGTTGAACTCTCCTTCACTATCGAACTTAAATAACCATTAAGTACTTGTTTTTTTTTCTTCAAGTGAATCTGGTGTGATACAAGATTAGGAGCCTTTAAACTTTTACCGTGTGTGGAACAGTTGAAAACAATAATATATCCTAGCTTTTCTCCACCTTACAACACATAAGAACAGATTTAGTAACATGTATATTAATAGAGAGGAATCCTACTCAATTTATTAATTTCCCCATATTTTCAGTAGGCGCATAACAAGGTACAATATGTTTGTCTGCTGAAAATAATGTATTCTCACATTTGGTTATTACTGACCAATTTAGCAGTGTCCACGTACTAAGGGGCCGATTAGGATTGCGGTGATTCCGCATCCTCCGGGCCGGCGGAAGCCACCGCCGGCCCGGAGGATGCGGAATCACCACAGCAGTGCCTTCAAAGCCCCCCGCCAGATTAGGATGGCTGGGGGGTCATTGGCGGATGTGAAAACCGTCCGCCGCTTTTCCCCCGCGGTCGCATTCTGACCGCGGCGGAAAAGCTCTAATATGGTGGCGGTGTCTATCAGACACCGCCAGCCATATTAGGATGGGGCAGGAAACATGCTTTTCCACGGCGGATTTTCTGCAGTGGAAAAGCATGTGGTCTTGTGAGTTTGGGGGCCCATTGCGGGCCCCCAGGGTGTCAGGGGGTGGGGGGTGCACATGGGGGGTACCTATGGTACCCTCCTGCATTTACATTCACAAAGTGGCAGGCACCGTGCGGTGCCTACCGCTTTGTGAATGTAAATGCAATGCATGCATTTTTAACATTGCGGCGGGTGCTGCTTGAAGCAGCACCCGCCGCAATGTTAAAGATACAGAATGTGACCGCCAGGGTGGCGGTCACATCCTAATTGCACTGGAGGGACCGCCGCTGCCCCTGCAGACGGTCCCTCCACCTCGGGGGTGGCGGACGGATGCAAGTCCGTCCGCCATCCTAATAGGGCCCTAAGTACGGAAGCCTGCAATGGACATTGTCGTGCTAGTTTCATTTGCAAACTTCTGGAGTCCAGGAAGGTGGCAGCTGTAATGTTTAAAAAACACACCAGACACAGAGGCCCTTTAAAGCACAAGGTATTCTGGGCACCATTTTTGTACCTAGCTGTTGACTTTTTTGTTTTTAATTAATATACTGCTTACAGTTTATCGTTTATTTTCTAAATGTCCCTCGTCTGGAGTACTAAGCGTTCTTTATATACGCAATTTTACAAGAAATTTAAAGCACGATAGAGTTGTCTTGCGTGAAATGCTAGCAGGGTTTAAGAGCACCTATATTTAAAGAAATGAAAAGTAAAGTTCCTTGAGGCACCGGGAGCAGCGCTTTCGATAGTTATTGTAAATGTATAGAATGTAGAGGTTCACAACAGAGACTCTGACAATTCGGCACAAGCTATTTTTAATCATATATATATATCCCCATCTACAAAAAGGGAGGAAGCAAAGACCTCTCATGGGTATTTTATGGGTGCAATTTATTCAATTAAGGAGCACGGCTGTCCGGGGTTTAAAGATACACATGCCCCATAAATGTTGCGATGAAAAAAGAATATAAGTAATTCTCTTAAATGACGATAGCATATTAATAAATCTACACTGACACTGCTGCCAGTAGAAACACAAACATTTAGTAATGCCTGAATAGCAACTCTGCTCCTCTGCTCTCACTGACAGTAATAACAAGCGTCGTGCACATGGGCGGGGCTCATTTTTATACAGATGCCCCTCCCACCATGGCTGCAAGATGCTTGCCTGACACTATGATGCCTACAAAAAAACAAGGCATCATGGAAATTGGAGTCGAGTTGTTTCTCATGCAGATTGCCTGATTCTGTCTTGTATCCTGCAGGCATATCTGCACAAGTTATTAGGTTTATTCTGGAGCACTTTCTGAGGAAATACATTTCAAGAACACTGTGTCAAGAACTTAAATAATATTTTAACCAAGCAAAATCATTACTGTGAGCACTAAAGATGTGCCCGTTAACATCAGCTCAGACTTGAGGACCCGAGTGTAAGTGAGCAGGCTGATGCTTGCAGAGGGGCCACCAGGCCAAGAGACGCTGAAGATCAAACACTGTATGAACACCATATACTTTCGAAGACAGTTAGAAACAGCACAAAATACAATGCTCCTGTGTTCCTGAAACAATTGATCACTTTTGTTACCACCAAAAAGCAGAATATTGGTGCCAGATGGACTGCCAGGACTGAAATGTTCGATGAGTTCATGGATGCTATAAAAGAAGCAGATGACAAAAAGATGATCAAATATTTAAAGAACCTTGCAGGTGATGGAGTAAAAGAAGTCATAAAGAAGATATCACAAGCTGATGAAGTATCATTCCGTCAAATCAAGAATACTTTTGAGGCCAAGTTCAATCTAACCCCGAATGTCAACTATGAAAGGTACACTTTAAACAAAGCAAGACAACAACCTGGTAAGACAAAAGATGAGTTTATTGAGAGACTTCATATGTTCACTAAGCACTGCAAGTTCAGCTAATTCAATGATGAGGAAGCCATGTGCCTTAAAGTTATTGATGGTTGCCTCTCCAATGCATTCTGACAAAGCATACTGCAAGAAAAGCTCAGCCTTAAGAAGGCACTCATGGCTGCAAGAGCAGAGAAACGTGCTGTGCCAATCGACAGGCTGCTGATGTGGAGCCTGGAACAACCCAGTATAAATCAGAATTGAACTTGCAAATCAAGCAGAAAAACAAGGCAGAGGCACACAGAGTGATGTCTCCAAAGAAAAAGATGTTGTGTTTCCTCTGTGGATTCTCCTTTCCACATGAAAGTAAATGTCCCACCATAAGATACATTTTCAAAGGCTGTGGGAAGGAAAACTATTTCATAATAGTTTGCAAAGCGAAAGAGAAACTAAGTGCATCACAGAGAGATGAAAATACAATGCCAGAATGTTCCTGAAACACACTAGCCACTCCTACAAGGCCACATGGCAACATCAACTAAGGCAAGTGAAGAAGAAACAAGATTCATCTTCCAAAGGTTCAGTAATGTCATTATCAAGTGACAAGAGAAAGATGGAGGGGTAAAGGTGATGTCAGCACACATCGACATGCACATGTAGGATTGGCAACTTGCAAAGAAGAACACAAATCTAAAATTGCCCCACGAAGCAACAGCGATCGTTTGGACATTGCCCCAAAATGATGCTCAAGGTAAATGGTTGCTCTATAACTTTTATTGTAGACAGTGGCTTGTCAATAAACATCATGCCGGCAGAAAAGTGCAATAAAACTGTCTTCGATGCCACTTCTCACACTGTTGAACACTTGGGGAGCTTCTACACACTTGCAGAGTAAAGTGTCCTTTGTGACGACCATGCGGCACAAGAAACAACAGTGCAAGTGCCAATTCATGCCCTCCCCGGTACGTCGTGGTGTGCATGCTTACTATGCTTCGACACTGCTGCTGATATGGCACTGATCTCTATTAACTTTAACTTGAATGCCCATTCTAAAATAATGAGTCAATTCCGGATATTTTTTCCTGGATGTGGGAACTTAAGACAATGAAGGTGCAGCTTCACATAAATAAAGAATTTACGCCCTGTTGCACAATGACACTGTTGCATTGCTTTTCATTTACAGGAAGCTGTATAGAAAGAACTAGAAGCACTATCAAAGCATGACATTATCGAGTGCTCTACTGGTCCAACATCGTTGGTTTCATACATTGTGGTTTTGACAAAAAGGACAGTGGAGGTTCAGTGTGCATATGTATTGATATACGACTGGCCAACAAAGCAATCCTATGAGAAAGACATCTAGGACCATACATTGTGGACAGGATCAAGGAGCTGAATGTGTTTTCTCCTGCCTTAATTTGAACAAAGGTTACCATCAACTTGAACTGTAAGAAAAGTGTAGGTACATTAGTACTTTTTTAAACATATGTTGGTTTGTTTAGATACAAAAGACACAGTTTTGGTGTGTCGTCAGCTGCAGAAATCTTTCAAGATGTCATTCGTCAAATAATTCAGCCTGTCACACATACTTTTAACCACAATGATGATTATAGTGGTGTTTGGGGCTACCAGAAAGGAAGATGACAAAGCACTCACACAAGTATGGCATCTGCTTGCTGATGCAGGTCTCACACTAAATGCAGAGAAGTGTGAATTTCAGAAAAAAAGACTGTAAGAAATAGGGTTTCTGGTTGGCTAGGGTTTGCACCTACGTTAGGCAGAACCCACCACTCTAGTCAGGGTAAGGGAGATACAAACCCAAGACAACCCCTGCTTGGTAGCTTGGCAGAGCAGTCAGGCTTATCCCAGAGGCAATGTGTAAAGCGGTTGCCCAACGCACTCATACCAGTGACACACTAGGCACACCGCAAAAGAGACTCCACACAATGTTGTATAAAAATATTTATATCATACATAAACCACATTAGACCACATTCACATAAATCACTTTGCCAACCAGGCTATTATCATAACCTCACCTAGATTATAAATCACGTTGCCACAAGGCAATGGTCATAAAAGCATAGGTAGAGCAAAAAGGTCAATACTCATAGATTGCATATGTTAGAAAACAGTAGGCATAGCATCATAGCTAATGCACTAAAGTCAAGATATATGGTTCACATGGCAAAAAACCTCATGAACACATTAGGCATTACACCACCAAACATCACTGTGCATAAATCATTGAATATCACCATAAGTACCTAGACCACTGAGTACCGCAATAAACATATAGGGTAAGTCATCATCAAGTGGCAATCACAGTGCAGCAAGATGCAGTGGATTACCTTAGCATGTGTCACAAAACTTGCCCCCAGCGAAGTAATGGTGCATGATGAGCTTTGTGAGCGTGAGTCCTACATGCACTCAAGACCAGTGCGGCTCACACAGGCTCCTTGTTACAAGGAGCGGAGTGCTCGGCACGTGCTTTTTGCCATTCACGAGCAGTGCTCAGCACACGCTATGGCTGCAGGTGCAGCAACCAACACTCACCACGTGCTGGCCCCCTGGGAGAACACTGGTAAGGGAGAACACAAGGCAGGCAGCAGTAGATAAAGAGGCCAGCAGCATAGCGATACCGTACTGCAGTGCCTAAGTAGTCCAGTGTCAGGGAGCAGGCTGGCAGCAGGGTTATATTCAGCAAAGCAATCCAGAGAGTTCCTTTGTAGCTCAGATGTTCAAGTCAGTAGAGCCAGCAGGGTTTGGTTAAAAGTCCCTCGCAGTGTCGAAAATCATGGGGTCACAGTCCCTGTACTTATACTCACAAAGTCTTTGTTCTTGGGGTACTTCAAACAAACTTTAGAAGTGCACAGCACCCCATTTATTCCAAGCCCTGGCTCCAGAAAAACTACAGAGTGAACGCACATCCCCAGCACTTGTCAGTCTAATACACAACCAGGCAGGGCACAAAGAGTCATAAGCACACAGAAATGCCCACTTCTAAAAGCGGTATTTCTAAAATAGTAACAAAAAAATCCACCTTCACCAATGAGCAGGATTTATCACCACTATTCCAAACATACCAAACATGGCCACACTACCCCTTCCATATCAGAAATTACCACTGAAATACATATCAGGGAATTCCCAAATGCAAACCTATGAGAGGAGCAGCCTCGCAGCAGTGAGAAACCAAATAGGCTGTTTGTCACTACCAGGACATGCCACAAAACAAAGGCACATGTCCTACCTTTTACCAACACAGCATCCTGCCCATTGGACTACCTAAAGCCTACCTTAGGGGTGACCTATGTGTAGTAAAAGGTGAGTTTGAGACTTGGCAAACACTTTAAATGCCATGTCACTGTGGCGGTAAAATGTGCATGAATGCCCTGCAGCAGCAGAGGCCTGAGCCAGGATTGAAAGGCTACTTCAGTGGGTGGCACAAGCAGCGCTGCAGGCCCACTAGTAGTATTTCATTAATAGGCCCTGGTTATATAGGATACCAATGTACCAGGCCAGTTGCCTGACTCTGATAAATTCCTGATAGGGGAACTCCGTCGAGGACTCTTTCCAGGGCAGACAACCAAAGTACAAAAATGCCCCCAGGGATGTGTCAGCAATGAGGGAGGTTCACTTCAGGTTCACACAGGAGACCTTGCTAGGATCCCGTCCTCCTACACCACTGCAGAGCCACAAAAAAAAGAGGCTGTGCTCCCTTTAAGGGAGTTACAATGAGGGCAGCCCTTCCCAGAAGGTAGTGCCACTGCGGTCCTTGGTCTTGGAGAAATTCTTGGGGGCCCCCGACTGAGGAGGTGCTACTGATCTCTCAGATCTGCGACAGCATGGGACAACTGGACACCAAATAACACCCCGGGCTCTGTGCGATTTCTCTGGTGACTTCACATCTGGGGGCTAAGCAGACCACACCGCTGCCCTCGGCACAGTACTGGCTTGGATTCAGGTTTCTGCAGTGAGTGAAAGAGGCAATCACAGTGCGGTACGATACAGTGGCTGACCTTAGCGCATGACATGAAACTTGCGCCCAGTAGGGTGATGGTGCATGGATGAGCTCTGTGAGCACGAGTCCTGCATAAGCTCGAAATCAGTGTGGCTCACACATGCTCCTTGTCACAAGGAGCGGAGTGCTCAGCACATGCTATTTGCCATTCATGAGCCGTGCTCACTACACTCTATGCCTGCAGGCGCCAGGGGCAGCAACCAGCACTCACCACGCACTGGGCCCCCTGGGGGAACACTGGTAGGGGAGAACACAAGGCAGGCAGCAGTAGATAAAGAGGCCAGCAACCTAGAGGTAATCAAGGGCAGTTCCTCCTGCAGTCCAGCAGTGCCTAGGTAGTCCAGAGTCATGGAGCAGGCTAGCAGCAGGTTAATACTCAAGAAAGCAATCCAGTGATTCCTTTGTATCTCAGCAGTCCTTCTGGCAGAGGTTCAGTCAGTAGAGCCAGCAATGTCTGGTTACAAGTCCCAAGCAGTGTCGAAAATCATGAGGTTACAGCCCCTATACTTATACTCACAAAGTCTTTGTTCTTGGGGTACTTCAAACAAACTTTAGAAGTGCACAGCACCCCATTCCATCCAAGTCCTGGCTCCAGACAAACTACGGGGGCAGAGACAGCATTGTGAAAGGCAGGCAAGCCCAATTCAGGTGCAGGTGACAACTCCTTCCACCATGATAAATGCAGACCAGGTCTATTCAGCCTGGTCATGAGTCACCCAGGAAAGGCAGGGCGCATCTCAACCCCCTTTGTGACTGTCTAGGTGTGAATGCATATCCCCAGCTACTGTCAATCTAAACCAGACTGTGAATACACAGAAATGTGCACTTCCAAAAGTTGTATTTCTAAAATAGTAACAAAATAATCTGGTTTCAAGAAAAAGCAGAACACTGTGGCAGTAAACTATGCACGAAGGCCCTGCAGCGGAAGAGTTCTGAGACAGGTTTGAAAGGCTACTTCTCTGGGTGGAGCAAGAGTGCTGCAGGCCCACTAGTAGCATTTAAGTTATAGGCCATGGGTATATAGGATACCAATGCACAAGGGACTTACAGGTAAATTAAATATGCCAAACCTGCGTAGACCAATCTTACCAAGTTTACAGGAGAGAGCACATGCACTTTAGCACTGATCAGCAGTGGTAAAGTGCCCAGAGTAAAAAAAAAAAAAAAAACAGGTCAGAAGAAATATAGGAGGAAGGCAAAACATTTGGGGATAACCCTGAAAAAGGGCCAGGCCCAACACAGATGTAAATTCCTTGGCCATATTTTCTCTGAAAAGGGAATGACCCATGATCCTGAAAAGGTACACGCATTGCCATCTACTTGCCCTCCAGAAGGTGTGACTATGCTGCAACTTGCTTCCTGGGTATGGCCAGCTACTGCTCTAGGTATGTTCGTAATTTTGCCACTGTGAGTGCCCCTCTGAGAGAACTAATGACATGAGATGTTCCATTTGAATGATTCTCTGAATGTGGCCGAAGTTTCAAGAAAATAAAACACGCAATTGAAAATGCAACTGAAATGGCTTACTTTAATCCAAAATTGCATACTGAGATTGTGATAAATGCAAGCCCGGAAGGGTTGGGTGCAATCCTTGCACAACACAATGGACAGCCCGATGCTCAGAAACACATTGTGGCCTAGCATATCTCAGACTGAACATGCCTATCCTAAACCTGGGAAAGAAAGCCTAGTAGTATGGGCATGTGAACACTTCACGTGTTTCTGTATGTGTTTACTTTATTCGATATTTGCATATCATAAAAGTACATAACAAATCCAACATAAAACACACATGTACATTTAAAAGAGTTTCATCATTACACAAATATAAAAACTGTTTAAAACATTAAAAATGATCTATATACACAGTATTTACTATATAAAAACCCTAGTAACAGGAGACAAAGTGCAAGAGTACATATAAGTTTCTAAGCAGGCACATTTAAAGCTTTGTTTGAGTCTATCAGCCTACTCCGGATCAGCCAAGCACTAGATAGATATTTTGCAACCCCGCAGACAATGAACAAAGATGTAGTATCTGAAGAAAGGATACGTAGGGCAATCCTAAAATCTCTGGTTCCCAATTCCCTGCATACTGGTTTTAGCCATCTTGATCTTGGACTTTGGTATGCTTCGCAGGCAAACAGGAAGTGGGATAAGGATTCTGGCACACGTGGGCAATTTGGACAGGTAGGGAGAAAAGCTCGTATTCCTTTCCAACCTTCCATAAATGTATTAAGAGGAAGTGTCCCATACCTCAATTTCAAAAAAAGAGATCTATCTTTTGGAACTTGAATAAAGTCCAAAAATGGTTCCAACTTCCTCATGTGCTTATATTCCAGAAATGTGGTGGTTAGAGCTCCCCACCTCATACTTTTAAAATCCTCAGCAAGAACCCAGTCCCAATAGATTTTCTTGACAGCCCCCTTAGGGGGAGGAGACTGTGAAGTCCAAAATTCGGCCAACCCCAAATTCATAACCAGCTTCCTCAATTTGGTAAGCCACTGTATTTTATTGGCACCATTCAAAGAAATTAGGGGCATATTATCAAGGGGCTTTATCTCCGCTTTTTTGGCTTTAAAAGCCAAGAAAGCGGAGCTAAAATTATCTCCCTATTACCAAGCTGTCGCTAACACCAGTTAGCAACAGCTAATAGGAGATAGTGACCATCTTGGGCCCCGCTTTGCATGTCAGTGATATTTATCACTAATGACATGCAAAGTGGGCGTGCCAAGATGTTAGCGACTGGAAACAGTCGCTAACATCGCTATCTCCTATTACCAACTTTTGGAGATATTCGCGCTAAGCGCGAATATCTCCAAAAGCTAACACCTACCCAGGAGCAGTTCTTAGCCATGTTATCAAATGGGAGGTGGATAACATGGCTAAGAGCATTTGCTCGATAATGCATGAATATCGCTGACTTTTCAGCGATATTCATGCATTGCGGTCATTTTTTATCGCATTTGCGATAAACCTTGCTAATAGCAAGGTTTATCTGCGATAAAAATCGCCGATTTGCGGCGATAATTTTTGTCTCTAAACAAGTTAGAGACAAAAATTATCTCTATTGGTTGGTAATATGCCCCTTAGTTCGTCCAGCACCAGGGCATATTTAGCCAATTCTGGTGTCCTTCTCAGGCGCACCCAGAACAGCAAAGGGCGGAGCCGAACTATATCTGAGATCGAGCGTTTGCCCATATCAAGGAAGAGTGGCTTCAGTGGGGTCGAGATGGGGAGGGAAACTAGGTCTCGTACGAACTTGTTCTCAGCTCTAACCAAATCATCCACTTTCTCGCTTCCCCAAAGTTCAGAGCCATAGGTTGCAGAGGCCAATGCCTTCCCATCACAAACAGCAAGGGCTGGGGCTATGGGCCTGCTGACAGAAAGACGCTGATTCCTTAAAATAGCTCCGGATGTTCTTTTTAGGTTTAGGAGCATTTTGGCGACATGGGAGTCCCACCTCATTTTACTATTGATCCTAACTCCCAAGTAGTCAAATTCCTCCACTACCTCCAACGGCAGCCCGTTAAGGGTGATGTTACTTCTCTTTGCTTTCATGGAAGGAGGCATTACCATTAGTTTTGTTTTAGAGGTGTTTATTGTTAGGCCGTGATCATCACAAAACAAGGTAAATCTGTCCAACAACCTTTGCAGGCCCAATGGGGTTTTGGACATCAGGAGGGTGTCGTCTGCAAAGAGGAGGTTTGGTGTTTTTTCCCCTGCCAGGACCGGTGCATCGGCGTTGTCCTCCCTCAGATGGTCTACCACCCCATTAATGAAGAGGGAGAACAACGTCGGCGCCATCATTCTGTATGGAAAATATGTCATCCTTGTCACATATCATTAGGTATTGCTCACCATTTTCAGAAATCCGAAAGCCAAGATGCCCCCTTGCATCGTGAGGTGGGGGTTACTTCTGCAGGAGTATAATTACACAAACAGAAGGAGGATCAAAACACTGTACACTACGTTTCACGAGTGCCACTGCAGCCTTATAGTAAAACGTCCAAAGTGGCTGAAGTCTACATTAATTTCATAGTAAAGTCAAGTGCGCTGGCAGCTTTTTCTATTGAAAAGAGTTTGACGTCTCCTAATACTGACAAAGACATGCTTAAGCTCAAGGAAATCATTAGAACACAATCATGGAGGAAACATACTTGAACTCTTACAGATGATGTTGAATACCAGAAGTTCAAGAATGATCAGGAAGAATTTTTTGTTACACATGGTGGTGTCATACTAAGAGGGGCAAGAATAGTTAACTCTAAAAGCCTGAGGCAACAAGTTATTGAACTGACTCATGAAGGGCATTGTGGCATTGCCACAACTAAACGAGCTCTCCGGGCACCTCCGCGCCCTGGGTCCCCTCCGTCACTCGGTGCGCGTGGGTTCCCAGAAAGAGAAGTAGCCTTCCTTCGGATTACTAGGGGCAGGGTATGCCGGGACACCCCTCCCGGGCTGGCGGTTCTCTTTCGTAAATGGAAATCGAGAATCAAAATATTCTGAGTTCCAAGTGGCCAGCAAATCAGGGAGGGAAAGGGGCAACATCACTAGTAGACAAGGAAAGTCTCTGGCTCACCCACAAAATCGAGGATTTTTATGCATTATTTTCACATATGAAATTAACAAAACTGCAGATTCATTGTAGTATGATCGAAAATGTTACAATTAAAGCAAATCAGAGCACAGACTCATAAAAAGTCATATTGCCCAGCATCTAAACAGTAGCCCACCACGTGAATAGTTATTCTGCTCTCTCTAAGCTAATGTCACCCGGAGATAGTTTAAAAAACTAGATACATGAACAACAGAAACCTGTAATGAATGTACTGAGACTGAATAGGGTACAATGAGATAATGGAAAGAATATGGGATGTAGTTTTTTTGTGACTGAGCAAGGGAAAGTTTGTTGAACCCAGCATGCATCATAACAATGGAAATATATTCTGCTTGACTACGTGCAGCAGAAATAACAGACAGTGAGGTATGCAGAAGGAGGAGTGGAATGACAAGGATGACACCCATTTGATGGCTGCTAGGCCTAAATTTGGGCCTAGTTGACAAGAACCAGGAAAACACATTTCTACACATCATAGGAAAATTAGTTTCAAAAGCAACAGTACTATATACACGTTTATATGTATAATCGAGTGTGAAACTGCATTCTGTGCATTGGTAATGATGCATAAAAATAGAAACACACAAAAAATCCTCTATGCAGGCAACGTGTTGGTATATCCTTTTAATTTCCAGCCACCCATGCTTCTTTTTTGTCCGCAAACAAACTGTGATATCTATCCATCCAAAATCCTTAATTTGACTGGAAATAACATGTATCTGAAGACTATGGACTAACACGTTTTCCTACTTCAGAAAGGATTTAACTGTATAATGGAATGTATTGGTATAGTTCTAAAAAATGTGATAAATGGCATTTTCTTTACACCATGAGACCATTTGTGTCTCCTTCTGCAATATGACGTTTCTGTTCCTGTAGTTGTGGAGATGAAGCAACCATCACCCTGGGTTCCATGTTTCAGAGTTGCTGGACTGTGTGTGAATTGTTTAAAGACCCCTAAGAATGACAGAGGTGTTAAGCGAAATTCTTAATGGGGCCTTTGGTTTCCACAGGGAGAAGAACCCCACAACTCTTCCCCTGCTGAAAAGATTGTAACCCAAGGCTGGGCAGCTATCCACCGAATTTGAGGCACCAGACCCCAACACAATGGCCAGGCAACATCCTTACTGTCTTCAAGGTTAAATGAATGAGTGATGCTTCTCATCATGCCACATCAGGGTTCATAGTGTGATCCAAGTGCCTTAAGCCCTATGTTTACTTTAAGGGGACGAGGCAAAGAGAGAGTGAAATTGATATGTAGACGGATGGACCATGCTGGTGAGCTGGTGCTGTCTTCCAGGGTGGGGCTCTAAGGAAGGACTGGCTGGCCTGTCCCTTCTGTTTTTAGGTCTCGCCTAGTGTTGCAACACAATGCATGCGCTGTCCGCTCGGCGAGACTTATAGTGAGAGAGGAGATTTCAAAAGGAGACTTGAAGCCCCACCCTTCTTTTTCATTGGCTGGCGTCACCGTTTATGCTAAACGGTGGCCTGCCATTGGAAATCAGGTGTTATTGTTGCCCCCTTTCTCCTTTTTGTCTGGCCCATCCACACAGGATCGTCTGCTTTGCGGCTGTCGCAAAGCAATTTCTTCTCTTTAGGGGGGCCATCTGTTTCTAATTAGCTTTCGCTTTTGTTCGCGAGGTGAACGTAGGAGCCATCTGTTTTTTTCTTCAGTGTGTTGTCTTTGTTGTTGTAATGATCTTTAACTTTTGTTCGCCAGACCCGCGCAGGGGCCATCTCTTTTTTTTCTTCAGTGTGTTGTCTTTGTTGTTGCAATGAGCTTTCACTTTTGTTCTCCAGGCCCACGCAGAGGCCATCTTTTTTTCTTCTTCAGTGTGTTGTCTTCGTTGTTGCAGAGTCTGATTTAACAGTGCTGCATCATGCTAGCAAAGGATTTGCGATGGAATGCTGGAATGCAACACACTCACGCCCAAGACAGGTTTACCAACTGATGAATGTGTAACAACGTGGGCAGTTTTATCGTACTATAATTGATAATTACTTATTTGGTTTAAAAGCGCGTTGAGTTGAACTCTCCTTCACTATCGAACTTAAATAACCATTAAGTACTTGTTTTTGTTTCTTCAAGTGAATCTGGTGTGATACAAGATTAGGAGCCTTTAAACTTTTACCGTGTGTGGAACAGTTGAAAACAATAATATATCCTAGCTTTTCTCCACCTTACAACACATAAGAACAGATTTAGTAACATGTATATTAATAGAGAGGAATCCTACTCAATTTATTAATTTCCCCATATTTTCAGTAGGCGCATAACAAGGTACAATATGTTTGTCTGCTGAAAATAATGTATTCTCACATTTGGTTATTACTGACCAATTTCGCAGTGTCCACGTACTAAGGGGCCGATTAGGATTGCGGTGATTCCGCATCCTCCGGGCCGGCGGAAGCCACCGCCGGCCCGGAGGATGCGGAATCACCACAGCAGTGCCTTCAAAGCCCCCCGCCAGATTAGGATGGCTGGGGGGTCATTGGCGGATGTGAAAACCGTCCGCCGCTTTTCCCCCGCGGTCGCATTCTGACCGCGGCGGAAAAGCTCTAATATGGTGGCGGTGTCTATCAGACACCGCCAGCCATATTAGGATGGGGCAGGAAACATGCTTTTCCACGGCGGATTTTCTGCAGTGGAAAAGCATGTGGCCTTGTGAGTTTGGGGGCCCGTTGCGGGCCCCCAGGGTGTCAGGGGGTGGGGGTGCACATGGGGGGTACCTATGGTACCCTCCTGCATTTACATTCACAAAGTGGCAGGCACCGTGCGGTGCCTACCGCTTTGTGAATATAAATGCAATGCATGCATTTTTAACATTGCGGCGGGTGCTGCTTGAAGCAGCACCCGCTGCAATGTTAAAGATACAGAATGTGACCGCCAGGGTGGCGGTCACATCCTAATTGCACTGGAGGGACCGCCGCTGCCCCTGCAGACGGTCCCTCCACCTCGGGGGTGGCGGACGAACGCAAGTCCGTCCGCCATCCTAATAGGGCCCTAAGTACGGAAGCCTGCAATGGACATTGTCGTGCTAGTTTCATTTGCAAACTTCTGGAGTCCAGGAAGGTGGCAGCTGTAATGTTTAAAAAACACACCAGACACAGAGGCCCTTTAAAGCACAAGGTATTCTGGGCACCATTTTTGTACCTAGCTGTTGACTTTTTTGTATTTAATTAATATACTGCTTACAGTTTATCGTTTATTTTCTAAATGTCCCTCGTCTGGAGTACTAAGCGTTCTTTATATACGCAATTTTACAAGAAATTTAAAGCACGGTAGAGTTGTCTTGCGTGAAATGCTAGCAGGGTTTAAGAGCACCTATATTTAAAGAAATGAAAAGTAAAGTTCCTTGAGGCGCCGGGAGCAGCGCTTTCGATAGTTATTGTAAATGTATAGAATGTAGAGGTTCACAACAGAGACTCTGACAATTCGGCACAAGCTATTTTTAATCATATATATATATCCCCATCTACAAAAAGGGAGGAAGCAAAGACCTCTCATGGGTATTTTATGGGTGCAATTTATTCAATTAAGGAGCACGGCTGTCCGGGGTTTAAAGATACACATGCCCCATAAATGTTGCGATGAAAAAAGAATATAAGTAATTCTCTTAAATGACGATAGCATATTAATAAATCTACACTGACACTGCTGCCAGTAGAAACACAAACATTTAGTAATGCCATCGATGCGACTTGTGGCTTCTGAGACAAGCAGTTGTACAGTGAGAGCAGTCAGGTTTAGGGTGAGAATACAGGCAAAAAGTATTATGATGAGTATGGTAACAATATTAATATTATTTACAAATTTGTTTAGTGTAATGATGATGATGAGAATAATAATAAGTTTTTTTTATTATTAATATTATTATTTTTTTATAAATGTTATCATCATCGTCAGGAAACAGATTTGACAGTGACAGCTGTATTTCACAATGCACATTGACACTGGCTGCGGGTAATGAATGTATTAAATGACGCCACCAGTTCATTATGTCATTCACGGTGGATTCTCACAGACTGACTTACATACACTTACCTCCCCAAACTTAATTCCAGTTTGGAGTGTTTGAAAATGTTTTACATTTGTGCACAAAACAAAACGTCATGTGAGGCCCTTGGAAGAGTTTTAGGGGTATATTCACAAGAACGTGTGCTAAACATCACCAAAAAATGCTAACGTACCTTTACACATCGCAGCCTATCACGGGAAAATAACCCCGTGTTAAAGTGGTATTCACAACAAGGCGGTATCATGCGATAGTCTGCTGAAACCGCAACCAATGTCCGCGATACAACCACCTTTACCTAGATAAAAACACAAACCTCAACGCAAAAAAACATGCAATGGGCCAAAGCGCGATGAGGAAAGTAGCGATAAGCAGCGCCAAGCCTGCAATACACATATGGCAGGTGGGAAAATAACCATGAAAGTAGAAAAAACACCCAAACTGACCAACACCCAAGAACCATGGAGGCAGCCGGAGCAGGCGCAGAGGACGCAACCCCACAAGCACCCCAGATGACCAGCCTGGGACCTCGGGGACAGGGAAGGGCAAGGACAAGAAGAAGAGGAAGACGAAGTTCAGTCAGCAGGAAAACAGGATCCTGATTACGGAGGTGATGGAACACCATCAACAACTGTTCGTCACCTCCAACGTGTCATTGGGAACCAAAATTGGGATATGGCAGGACATCTTGGACAAGATGAATGCCGTCGGAGACCACAAGAGGTCAATAGATGAGGCCAAGAGGCGATGGATTGACATCTAGCGAAAGACCATGGAGAAACTCGCAGCCAACCAGAAAGCAGCAATGCAGAGTGGAGGTGGGAGCCCAGTGCCACAGCTTGTGCTGGATGACATGGAGGAGCTGGTGTCAACAGTCATCAGTGTGGAGACTGTGGCCAGAGCCGGGGGACCGGACACTGCTCGCCAGGATACAACACTACCGCAACAGGGTAAGTGACCACCAGGTACTGGGGGGACGAGTGGAGAGAGCCACAATGGCACACATGCATAATCAAGAAGAGCACAGTGCACACCCACAATGACTCTGGGTCATGACCCTGATCTACACACTGTCACAATGTACAATGCCATACTGTCTGTATGCCAACATGTACCATGTGGCTACATACATGTGAACACATTGTAATACACCATCTCCCCTTCACATTGCAGAGGGACCGTCAACACCTCCTGCACAGCAGCCCCAGCCACTATTCACTGATGATGAGGAGGACACCCCAAGCATCGACACCCAAGCCCTCCAACACATCATGGACATCATCCGCAACTCACCTCCAGGATAGGGCAGCCCAGCTGCATCGATGAGATCCCACCCACTACCCAAACCACCCAGCAGGAGGCACCCTCAGCCCCGGCAGTCTCCCAAGACCCCCAGGAACAAACCATGGCCTTCTAATGCTGTGTGCTGGAGGGCCAGAGGGAGATGGCTGAGCAGGTGCGGGTGGGATTTGGCCTCATGGCTACCAAACTGGACGCCATCCTTGGGTGTCTAGGTCCCATCAGAGACCAGCTCCAGTCCCTAATGGACACCCACGGCCCGCTCCATGGTCTCCAATGAGCCCTGATGGACATCGCTGGAGTCATGACCCGGAGAAAAGAACACCTGTCCGCTCTGACTGGCTCCAGGCATTCCAGCCGTGAGCTGGCACACATGCGGAGGCTCATGGAGGATATGGTGCGGATGGAGGTGGAAAAGATGGCAGCCACCGCTGCACATCAGCAAAATGTAGCTGGGATTGACCATGCCCTGCAGATCCTCATCATGGCATTGTTGCCACAAGGCTTGGCACTGATGAATGCTGCTTCCCTCACACCATCCATATCTCCACCCCCTGGTGTGTCAGTGCCTCACAGTGCGGCAGGTGTATCAACTCCGGCACCTGCTGTGTCCCTGCCACACAATGCGGCCGACAATCCTCCTCCAGCCCCTGATGTGTCAGTGGCACACAGTGCCGCAGCCGGTACTGCAACACCCACAGGTGGGGCAGAGCACACATCCGAGGACGAGGACGTGGATGGGATTGTTGTCAGAAGGAGGCACTAGCATTCATTTCCGCTACCTGGCCTGTTTCTGTTTGGTGCCGCACATGGCCTCATGACCTTCCACTGACCTCCGATACACTCCGCTGAACTCACCTTGGACTGTGACTTGGACTGCCATATCCTGTCTGACACGGCAACCAGATGGTGGACTGTTCCCTTCCTCTTTTGCAGTACCTGTCATCCCCGGGTGGACTCTGGCTGGCTCTCCACGGGCCCATATAGTGTGGTGTGCTTGGCATGGCCATGTACTGCTCCAGCTGCAAGACTCCACTGGATGTGCAATAAACATCCAGTAACGCACTGCTGTGTCATGTCTTTCGGCATTCATGTATGAATGTGTGGATGAATATAGGGACAACAGTGATTTCCATTATGTCAATGATGCTCATCTAGTGGGATGCCAGTCACCGTGTGCTACATTGCCTATTGTGTTCCTGGTATCGTGGACACTACAACAGGGACACACGCATTAGTCACTTCCTTGTCCACGCCCAGAGCCCCCGAGTCATTGTTACAAGCCCTGCGATGGTTCGACGTATGCCAGGCCAGACCACTCCGCTTACACTCCGAGGGGGGCCCACATAGTCACCTGTCGCAGGCGTACTCGCTGGTGGTGTGCAGGTCACTTGTCTATTGTCAGCATGTCACGGCCACTCCCTGAGGGCAGGTTTGCACACACACCACACCCATCCGGCACAGGCCATGTGACCCGCAAATATAAGGGGCCGACAACGTCACATTCCCCTCAACCAGTGGTGACTGGATAATGGATGCTCCACGGTGCTCAATCATAAAGAGCCCATGAGTTGTTGTGCACAGGGTTAGTGGCACCCGAAGCCTTGCGGCCGTAATGGGCCTACCACCACATGGTGCTAACTGGTGTTGCACAGGGTTAGTGGCACCCAAAGCCTTGCAGCTGTCATGGACCTACCACCACGTGGCGCTGACTGGCGTTGCACAGGGTTAGTGGCACCTGATGCCTTGCAGCTGTCAATGGCCTTCCACCACGTGGCGCTGACTGGCTTTGCACAGGGTTAGTGGCACCCAAAATAGTTGAGCGGGTGTGCAGCCTGCGATGATGACATGTGCACTGATGTGGTCTCCGCCATTGATGACTCGAGACTCAGCTTCATGTGTGGGACCTGCTGGGCCACTGATGGACACACCGGTGGCAGCAGATAAACAGTGGGGCCTGTGTGGGCAGGGGTGGCGGTGTCTCTCTCTCTCCCCCTTCCTTTCCTTTCCTTCACTCTCTCTCACTCTCTCTCCCTTCCCTCTCTCTCTCTCTCTCTCTCTCCCTTCCTTTCCTTATCTCTCACTCACTCTCTCTCCCTTCCCTCTCTCTCTCTCCCTCCCGATCCTTCTCTCTCTCGCTCACTCTCTCTCCCTTCCCTCTCTCTCTCTCTCCCTTCCTTTCCTTCCCTCTCTTTCTCTCCCTGGCTCACTTTCCTTCGCCTTTCTCTGTGTCTCGTTCCATTGATGTGCGCTTGACACACGTCCTGATTTTGTGCTTCATTTTCCGGGATGTGACGTTGAGATCTCCTCTGACGGACCTGACAGGAGTCTTCCGCATTGGTGTTTTTAAGTTATGTTTCAATACATTTTTGGTTGTTACTTCAGTGCTGTGTGACTGTTTCTCGTTCTTATGGCCACACATGTGTGTATTTACTTTGGCAATGGGCGTCATCATGCGTTTTTTGTGGCTCTTGTCTCGTGCATGGTATGTGTACGTCTAGGGGTCTGGGGGTGGTGGCGGGGGATGTTGTGGCCCTCATGGGTATCGGAGCTGCTTGATCATTGCCTCCAGGGCATCTGTGGGTATTCAGGTGTGGCTCTTGGCTGGGCTCCCTTTTGTCCTGCTTGGCATCAGCTTCCTGATTTTGCTGCCATAATAGGGACGACTTTCGCCCATTGTGGCGTTGAAGCACACCGGTGATTTGCTCATCTGTTGCCTGGCATGATCCTCTAAATTGTATGGATAGATGCTGCCAATTTGAAATTTTATATACCTGTGGATGGTTTAACATCACATCCGCCCATCTCTTGTTTTAATGTAATTTTTTTTTTAATTCTGTTTCAACGCATGTAAGCAATATAGGGTTGGACTGCAATTCGAAATAAAACTTTTGGAAGCTTAATTGACTTTCCAGTCCTGATGATGACCGCATTGTGGCCATTAAATGAATGAAGGACACATTATTTTGTTCTATGTTGTTCCCTCTTTGTGACGTGTGTATTTTTTCGTTTGCCACTTGTCTGCTATGTAATATACACTGTTTTTGTACCAGCACATTGTATTGAGTGCCATTGTCTCAATTGTTTTAGTGTTTATAAAACGTAATAAATTTGTCATATATTTTTTTAGAATTATTTCTGCATATGGGTCTCTCTTCACCTCTTTTTCCTTCTTTGTTGTTTAGTCTTTGATTTATTTACTGTTCTGTTTGTAATTTGTAATTTTCTGCGAGTATTGTATGTTGATGTTAATTGCTTACTGACCCTTTGTTAGGATTATATGCTGACTGCCCTGGTTCAAGGGTTCTGGGCTGCCCCTGTGGCTGGTAATGATATATAGCACCAGCAAAAGGCAGGTGTTAAATACTTGGTGCTATTGTGGCTTATTGCATGTTTTTGTAGCGCTTCACAGATCTGGCAGTTTGTTGTGAAAGTGGTATTGTGTTTTTTTCATGTGTTTTTGCACGGGCACGCCTACTCTGCATCTCATTAGGGTTAGTTGGTGGTGTCCACCTTGGAGATAAATTTTGGGGCAGTTATCGCGGGAATACAGGCGATGTCTGCAGTTTGCACTAGCTTGTGAATGGGGTGTTGAATCTATTTCCACTTTTGATGCGTTAAGGTGGACATAAATCAGAGTTAAGTCCTTGTAAATTTACGCCTTAATTCGGTGTGGACCCGTGTTCACTGGACAACTTGATATACTCTCTGCCCTGTCATTCGAGGGGTTTTAGAAATGCAAGAATAAGGCATGTTCAGCGCAGAGGGAAAGGCGGTGTTTCGTCTGCTTAAAACTACAACAGTACGGTGTTTTCATACAGTGCTCGCACTACACTTCTAACAATAAGGGTTACTTTCGCCCAAGAAATGGCACTCATTTTATCGACCACAGAAGGAAGCAAGGCTGGGCGAGGTTTTAAGGAATTTGAACTCCTAACTTAAAAATGACCGTACGTGTCAGCGGCGAGCGCTTAACACACTAAGCCGTCCTGGCGGCCGACTATGACCGCTTAATTTGGATAAAACGCTAAATTACCTTAACATGAATTACTTTTACAGTGTGGAGAAGTCACCCAGTAACATATGCTTTTCTGCAAATGGTTTGCATCTTCAGAAAGCAGATGGAACAGGTCTGCATTCGGGGAATCAAATTGGGGAAAGCGCCCGGTAGTTCCAGACATCACATATTATTCCACATTCATGGCCTAAAAACTTATAATTGCACAATACAGGGGTGGACATACAAGCCAGAATTTGAAATTTCAGACCCGATATTCCATTTCCCGTTATATCATGCAGCTCTGAATATGTCCCTAATCTGTCAAATGTTCAACCAGGAACACAAGTCAGAATTCTGATTTCCTACTAATAAGGACTATTATTGCTGATGCACCCCAAAAAATTGCATTGTTTGAGGAGCTAGACAATTTGGTGTTGCTATGGTGGTGCTCGTTTTATTGACTTCAGAGTGATGAAAGTCTGAATCAGATGTAGAGCGCTAGTTTGCTAGTTCTTGAATACATTGTGTGATCCTGGGCAAATCATTCTATCCGATTCCCAGAGCCTGTGTTTCTTCTAAATGGCACGATTGTGAGAACTCTGTTTCAGTTAATTTTTTGTGTCTGTGCAGATCTCCATTATAACTTTCAGCTCGAGACCTATCCAATCTTGGATGAACCTTGGCCTATGAGAGTTTTAGGTAGAACATGGCAGTCTGGTTGTTTAATTTGGGGTGATCTGATGAGGGAGGTGTTTGGCATTTGGGGGCTACAGAAATTGTGTTCATTGTGCAGTAAGGACCGCTATATTGAAGTGGGGGGGGGGCAGCACTCAAGGCGCTCTCCAGTGAGTCACCACAGGGCTCTGCCCCCCAACACACTCTTTTTTTTTACTTTAATAAGCGCGGCGCCGTCTTCACAGACACCGCGCTGCACAATGCAATAGGTGTTGCTTTTGGTATTGTAAATAACAATGCCTTTTAATTTTGTTTTAAGACATATCCATTTACAATCTCAATAGCTCAAAATAATGTCATTGCGAGACCTATTGCGTTGTTAATGCTTGTTTAAGCCTTCAACCAAGTATAGGAAAGCTAAAGCCAAGTATCTGTGCTGTGACCGCTGCCAGGCCTGAAGTCGACAGGGTCGCCAGTCCTTGTGGAGAAGATGGGGGGCAATTGTGATTCGGGCACCATGAAAGCAGAGTAGGACATTATTAAAAAACTGTCCTAGGAGCTTAGCCGTACCAATCCTTTTTCAGTGTGGCTAAAGTCCGCCTGCCACTTCTGTTATGATGTTTTTATACTAAAGAATAGTTGTTGAGAGTGATGCAACAAAAAACTTCTAATACTTCTCAAACTTTCCGTACTACTTTTCAGTGCGAAACAATTGATGAGCAGCGGCAACCGAAAGTTATACGTAAACCCCATATTTATAATGGCTTAATGCTCAATTTTATCAAAATCACAGCGCGGTCGGAATGGCATCGCCTGCCCATTACTGTGCCTACAAATCCAATTACAACACAGCAAATGAGATCACACTATGAAAAAAATTGTGACATATATTTCTCATGTGAAATCTCGATATAACATGCTCAGCACTGATCATAAACAGCAATTGATAGCACACACACACACACACACGCGCACACACAAAAAATATACAGTTTGAACTAGAGAAATGCCACTTTGGCCAGATCCTAAGGGTTGCAAAATAGCAGACATGGCTGCATGCATTAATACGTGTGTAGGAAATAATAATTTTGCAACTCCCTGACTATCGCCGCTGCGCCATTTTACAATAATCATGAATACATTTTGCAGTTGCATCCTGGGATTTATCTCTTTCCAAAGTCCTGATAATAGCATCCGGCAGACTCAGCTTAATGTAGACTAGAACTAATAAATCTGTAAAATTTGGTGTTGTGCCAAGACCTAATTGAACATACTATTCTGCTCTCCAGTACATTTTTCTTCAATTTTATGGGAGCCAGACCAGGGTCACCTGTCTTTAAGAGCTCATTTCTAAGTGCAGTGAAGTATATATTTTAGGCGCATAATTTTTATATCTATCTTGTGATCAAGTAGGACTGACAATTCGCTCTCATCGTGACCCACCAAAGCAACCAATAGTCTACAGAGCCTGAGGAGTGAGCTGGCTCACACAGTTGCCTACTCCAGTGGATTATTAAAGTCTGTAGATAAGATAAGCATGTTTTCATGTGTCCAAAAATAATGTAAATATTCAAATATATTTTCAGAAGTTCAGGGATCATCTTGGGTGTTTGCCATAGCTTGTGACATGAAATACATTCTTGCATTTCCTGGCACCAGAGACTAACAGCCTGATTCATGAAGCGAAATAGCGCCCGCAATGGCTGCGAAAACGCAATTGCGGGTGCAAAACACGGAATCGGCATTCAAGTACGAAATAGCGAAATCGCTAAAAAATAATAGCGATCGGAATAGCGATTACGCTGTAATAGTCGCAGACTCCGGGAAGTCGAGCATTAGCGATACGGAAATAGCGACCAACCACGGAATCTGCGAAATGAATAGCGAAACGCAATATTGTCTCAATCGGCATTCATGAAAGAAATACATTAGCAAAAAAGCGCTAAATCGCACGTTTGCGCGGCGCAATTTAAGGACAACTCAAAGCAGGTGGTAACCATAAAAGCCATGATTAACCAAAATTTGAAAAACTGTTAGCCAATCACCAACAGGTCCAGGCCTGACCAATCACACATAAGGACATTCAGCAGCAGCATTAGGCGTTCCACAATGCCTGGGATGTACATGGTGGTGAGGCGGCGAAGGCTACAGCGAGCAGCACGGAGGAGACGCATGAGGCAGGCAAGGATTTACCGGCAGCGGGTCACCTTGCTGGGCCAAACCAGAGAACAGATTTATGCAAAATACAGGCTGAATGGGGAAATGATCACCTGGCTGATACAAGAACTCGACCCCATCATACAGCACCCAACAAGGCGAAACAATTCTGTGCCCACACATGTGCAGGTATTGTGCAGCCTGCACCTCCTGGCCTCCGGCAGTTTCCAGGGCATAGTAGCCGCTGCTGGGGGGATATCCCAGCCCACCATGTCACGCTGCCTCCACACTTTTGTTGACGCCATGCTCAGCCAGCTCCACCGGCACATCACATTTCCCACGAGCCAACAGGAATTGGACCTGACAAAACTACAATTTTATAATGTTGCCCATTTTCCCCATGTCCTCGGCTGCATAGACTGTACCCACGTCGCCATCTGCCCACCAGCTGGCACGGAGTATATGTACCGCAACAGGAAGTCCTACCACTCCCTCAACATACAGATGGTCTGCAATGCCAAGACCATCATCACTGACATTGTGGCCCAGTACCCAGGGAGTACCCATGACTCCTTTATCTTCAGGCACAGCGGACTCCACACACGACTGATCAGGGGAGAGTTTGGGGAAGGACACCTACTTGGTAAGTACACTTTGTCGACAATGTCACATTGCTATGAAGTAACTGCGCTGCACAGGCAATCAACATCTGCTCCTCTCATTCAGGTGACAGTGGCTACGCCCTACGGGAATACCTCCTGACCCCTTACCTCAACCCTGCCACACCTCAGCAACGGCGCTACAATGTTGCGCACATCTGGACAAGGAACTGTATTGAAAGGACATTTGGCCTGCTCAAGAGCAGGTTCCGCATACTGCACAAGACAGGTGGGGCCATGTATTACAGTCCTGCAGCGTGCTGCCGCATTGTGGCTGTCTGTGCAATGCTTCATAACATTGCAACCAAGCGCCGGATACCAGTTGACATCTCAGGCAGTGAATCTGAGGGGGACGACCGGCCACCAGCACATGCGCACCATGCACGCGGGGAGAACCCAGCTGAAGGCCACAGACGTCGCAACCACATCACAGCTAACAATTTCTAGCCCACCCCCTTCCCCCACCCCACATATCACAATTGCATGCAAAATGTAATGATTACACAAGGCGAATGTGTGCAGCAAAATAAATGTATTTGTTTGATTCACAATAAAAAAGGGTCATGGTAACAACTATTTACAAAATGCAGTATTCCTGCATACTGCATGTAAAGGTTCATGGCAGGCTTAGCTTCAGCCTGCGCCTGTGTCCCTGACACAATGTCATTGGCGCCTCCGGCGCACAATTCCCAGGCGCCTGTGAGGCTCTTCCTCATCCTGGGCAGCTGTACCAGGCGTAGCCCTGGTGCTGCGCCTAGGTGGGGGGGCCTGCGTGGCAGAGTGGCTGCTCACACTGGAGGCACCCTCACTCGCATCGTCTCCCCCCACAATGGCCGGTAGCACAGGTGTATGCAGTGCGGTAACGGCGGTGGTCAAGTGCTCCAGCACCCGGGTAATGTCCTCGCAGCACTGGACCAGTTGGTGCTGCTGGGTCAACGAGCGGCGCGACAGCTGGGTGGTGGCATTTGCTGCCACATAATTTGAGCGACTATAGGTGGACAGCCGGCTCAACAGCTGGTGGTGGCGCCTGCTTGCAACACTGCGGTGCTTCACCAGCGCTGCAGTATTGTCCTCCATTGCCGCCGTCATGCGGTCCATGGCCGCCGTCATGCGATCCATCCGCTCGCCGACTCCCGCAACATTGCGGCCAATCTTATGCAGCTGGAGCTGGATGGCTCCTTGCTGCTGCGACTGGCGCTGGTGTATTCGGAGCATGCGCCGCTCCACGCTCATGCAGGCATGGAGATGCCCATTGCCCCTCCTGCTGTTCGGCCGCTGTGTAGCGGATGTGGCTGGCCCAGATCTTGTTGGACGAGCTGCAGGTGTTGTAGCAGCTGGTGTTGCAGGTGCGGCAGGCACTGGAGGCACATTGGTGGGGTGCCTGGCTCTGGCAGCCGGTGGGCCTGCAGATGTTGCAGCAGGTAAGGTGGGGGGCCTGGCCTTGGCAGCCGGTTGGCCTGCAGATGTTGCAGCAGGTAAGGTGGGGGGCCTGGCCTTGGCAGCCGGTGGGCCTGCAGATGTTGCAGCAGGTAAGGTGGGGGGCCTGGTCTTGGCAGCCGGTGGGCCTGCAGATGTTGCAGCAGGTAAGGTGGGGGGCCTGGTCTTGGCAGCCGGTGGGCCTGCAGATGTTGCAGCAGGTACGGTGGGGGGCCTGGCTGCTGGTGTTTGCGCAGCGGCAGGGGCTGGTGGCTGGGTATTGGGTAGGGATTCCTCCTCCTGGGCCTCCTCATCGATCAGCAGCCTCTCGCTGTCACTGCTATCATCCGCACCTGTGAGGGTAAGTGGATACTCATTAGGTGCATGTGACTGTCAGACGTGCAGATGTTACATGCATGCTGGGTGTCATTCCCTGGATGGCTGTGGATTTGCGCACTTTGGAACCTTTCTGGCCGCATTGTGGTACTACTACATTGTGGACATACTACGTCTCCCACAATGCTTCAGGGCATTTCCTGATGCACAACATAGGCATGACTAAGGGCCAATGAGTGAGCCTATTTGGTCAGGGACGGTCATAGGGGACAGGGTCGCAGGCGCATGCCACTTACCTTGGGTGTCTTGGGTGGGGCGGGAGGAGTCCAGAGGGGTCACGCCAACACACGCCTCCCTCTCCAAGGTGTCCTCTACCTGGTCCTCCAGGGGGGTGTTGGGTGGGACAGTCGGTCCACCACCTCCAGTGCCTGATGCCTCACCAAGGCGCTCCGCCACCCTCTCCTTGGCACGCCCTCGGAGGTCGTACCAGCGCTTTTTCAGCTCCTCCAACGACCTGTCCGCAACGCCCACAGAGTTGACGCTGGAGGCAATCCCCACCCAGATCCTCCGCTTCTCCTGCTCTGGGACCCTCCTTGAGTTGGCTCCAAAGAGCTGGTCGTGGTTGGCCACCACCCCTTCTATAAGGTTCTCCAGCTCCTGCTCGGAGAACTTTAGTTTGCGCTTGCGGCCAGCGCTGGTGCTGGGGCCAGGGAGAGGTTCGTCGGACATGGCGGTCGCTATTTCGGCCGGGTCGGGAGTCGCTAACGGAGGTTTAGCGGCAGGTTTCCGTCGTGAACACTCGAATGATAGCGTCACTGTGGTGTTTGGGGGTGGGATTTGGCTGCTTCCTGGTTGTGATGTCATCACGGTGCTCGGAATGCGTCTTCCCGTTTTCCAGATCCCGCGAGAATGCGAGTCGCAATCCCGATCGCACGGAATTGCCAGTCGCAATCCCGTGCGATCGGAATTGCGAGTCGCAATCCCGTGCGATCGGGATTGCGAGTCGCAATCCGATCGCAGGTAGCCGGAAATAGCGATTTTTCTGCGTTTTTTGTAGGTCGCTAACGGCTTTAGCGCCCGCGTGCGAGTCGCTATTTTTTCCCCGAAAAGTACATGAATGCCGTTTTGCGTTTCCTCAATAGCGAGTCGCTATTAATCGCTATTAGGGACACGCAAAACGGCCCGTACATGAATCAGGCTGTAAGCTTCCACCACTGCAAGTTAAGAAAATAAGGGACTTATTTATGAGCCCCTTGAGACACATTTGCGCCGCCGCTGAGTCACTTTTTGTGACGCAGAGGCTGCATGAAGAATCCGCCATGTTGCGTCATATTTACAAAGTGACGCATCTAGGTAGATGTGTCACGTTGTAAACCCCTGCGCTACATTATACCTGCGTCAGGTATAATGTATGCAGGGTGGGGATTCCGTCCCAACAAAACCTCGTAGAAGTGGTGTATTGAAATCTGTCAGATTCACTGCGCCACTTCTAGGACGCCACTGAGTCAAAACCTTATCCCTGCCTCACAGCAGGTGTAAGACTGACGCAGGCCCTTTCACATAAGGCTTGCCCCTTATGAAAGGACAAATTGCTGGAGTTGCGTCTGTTTTCAGACACACCCCAGCCATGCGTCACTTTTACGCCTACAGACATTAAATACAGCGCATCCATCATGAAACAAAGGAGGGCGCAGTGAAAACTATGCATTGCTGTTTTGGCGCAGCGATGTGACAGTTTTCATAAATAAGCCCCTAAATATTTTTTCAGCTGCGACTTTAGTGTAGCTGCGGACCACTGCAGTTTTATGTCACGTTATGTTATGTGATGATATGTTGTTTTTTTTTTTTGAAAACCTTTATTTATCTTATGCACAGTACACAGCGTCTGCCTACAACCACTACGGGCCGGCTGCTATGACAATTCACATCACTGCAGGTTGTTTTACTATGCAGAAAGGCCAAAAATTAGGAGCGCCACAACTTATTACAGCAGACATAAAAGAAAACGCAGGTTTCATTTTAGAAGTTTAAAGAAGCATCATAAACTCAGACCAGACAACCGGAAGGGCGAGCCACACAACACAGCATCAATCAAAGGAACAAGAATATGTAGGATTCGTGCGGTCAATAAGGGAAGCAGGAGATACGAACACCATACTGCAGTCCACGCCAGGCAGCGCCCGCCCAGTCTATATAGCACGTCAGGATTCATATGCAAGACTTCACCACAATATATCAGGATGGAAGAGGGCATATTTTTACAGCAGGAAAAAGGGACGCAGTGGCATACGATAAAGCGAATGTTACTCGAAACAAGTCATGTAAGAGGATACAGACCCTCCAAAAATATAAGCGAAAAGTGGAAACAGGATATGTGAGCATTCAATAGTCGTACAAAAATTAGTAGTGCCGAATCCACAAAATCGAATAAACATTACAAACCACAGAAGCACAAAGTGCCAATTCCCTCCCAAAAAAGACCTCACCCGACCCCCAGTCTGACCCGAATTATACGAAAAAAGAGGGGGAAATACAAAAGAAGAAAAAGAAAAGGGAAAAAGGAGAATCAATAAAAACCAAGAAGAATAAAGAAGGCCATAGGGACAAAAACAATAAGAAAAACAACAACACCCCTCCCCCATCCCCCCACCCTGCACCACTGCATGCGGCTATGGCCCCCCCCCTAGCAGCGTGCCTGTCGCCCATCAGGAACCCGAAATGTAGACAAGAGAAGAAAAGAAGAAAGGGAATAAAACACAAGGGAGAGAAAGAAGAAAGAAAGAAAAAAAAAACACCGCCCACGAGTGGGAAAGAAGCGCGAGGGAGATTCCCAATGCGGGAACCCCGACCCCCCCACCGCCACCCGATATTCGATCACTGAAAAATGAAGGTCAGAACAGTAGAAGCACCCACTAATACAGGAAGATGCAATCGCCACGGAATTCAAGCCACACAGGAGGGTGCGGGTCTCTTCAGTAGCGACAATGGCGCCTGGAGCACACTCGAGACCCACTGACCCAGGATCGATGGTAAAGACCGAATAGAGCTCGAAATGAGGGCCAGGTGGAAAATACGAACTGGGGCACCCAGGTCAGTCCAGGAGGAACCAAAGTCTCGTAAAAGCACAATGGGCGGCCCATCGACCGCCAGCAACCGCCATCCACGGGGCCAAGTATAGTATAGTCAAGCTGTAGCGAACCGTCCAGGAGTATTCAAAGGAAGCACGGCCATACTGCAGCCACCACGAAGTCCCATCGAGTACCAGCCATCGCCCCATCCCAGGGGAGCGCACCAGGAGTATCGCAGCAGTAACGGGCAAAACAAGTGATGGCGTACAAGTAAGCATTCGGTAAAAAAATTACCAGAACAGCCTCACGCCATCACCAGAATAGGAGGAAACGGCCCTTTAAGGATATTCGTCCGTCGTCACTCAGCATCCACCACACCCGGCCGCCGCCATATCCAGAGAGAGTCCATCAGTCGCCATTTGCCAGGATGCGCCACCACAGTGCCGCACAGCAAGGCTGAGAATTCGCCGGCCCCCCTCAGAGATAAGATTCACCGATATCCAGTCACGGCATAGCACAGGATAACAGGCACCCCCTACACAGAGTATCAGTCACAGGCCCCCCCAGCACAAAAATGACACTGTGATAGCGTGTCCACTGGCACAAGTGAGCCGGGATGTGCAGTACGGTCTAGTACACGCAGGCATATGATGCGCCTCTAAGGAGACAAAGCGCCGTTACCTCAGACCGGTTGCCGATGAAAAGTGCTGGGGGGGGGGGGGGGGGTGGGGAGGGGGGTGAAGCATCCAACGCAGAGGGGCTGCGCAGCGCGTCCTGTAGAGGGTTCCGGCGGTGTAGGGAGACTCACTGAGCACCATGGTGGAGGAGCGGCGTCCCACAGGAGAATGCAGCTGTTGGGACGGAGCCAGCAGCCGGGTGCACAGCCACGCGAGGTCCCGGTCGCCAGCAGCACACGGGCCGCCCAGAGCGAAGGAGGATATCTCGGTCCCCGAAGCTCCAAATTTCACCGCAGCCGGGTGCCCCATCACAGCGTCTCCTCCGACGCACAAAAGCGCAGTTCAAGCGCGGGGTGGGTAAACAAATCGGGCGGCGAAAGGAGAAGGCCGGCGGAGCCGGGACTCCGTGCGGCCATCTTGGTCGCCGGCCCGGCTCCGCCCCTTGTGTGATGGTATGTTGAGTTGTGTTTTTTGTTATGGTGTATTGTGTAATACCATCTTTTACTACCTTATGCTTTGTTACAGTTGTAATTTGTATAGAGCTGTGCCCACCTTACGTTTGCCATAACACTTGTTGAAGGATTAGAGAGATGGAAACGAAAAGGTTGAAAGCTAAAGTGGAAATGATGATGGAGGCTTGTGGCTGTTCAGCTGCCTGCGGCAAATGCTACAAAGTGTGGCATGTCTTACTATAGGGAAACACCTAAAGATCTGAGCCATAGGCATAAGCTTGTGGCCAAAAAATGGTTGGATTTACACATGCTAGTTATTTACAAAAGGATACCTTGCAGGTGTAAATCCATTCACTGCTAAATAATTGTTTAACACATCTTACTACAACAAAGAAGAGCTAACTCCATCCACAGAGCATACCTATCCACATTCAAAATGAATCAACTATTCCCTACAGGTGACACGACCTCTGCCCGTTGAGGAATTCATCTGGCAGACTTCTGCCATGTGATGTAGAAATGCCCTAGATTACAATTCTTCTGGTTGGGCATTGCACAGCAACTGGCGATCTAGCGCAGCTCCCAAAATTAGAATTCTGGGAAGTCTGTGCCCTGGGTATTTTTAAAAGTCTCAACAAAAGAAAAACAGATTTGTGCTTCCTTGACTTAGCATTACTAAGTGCTAAATGAGCCATTACCAGCAAATGGAAATCCCCCCAGCCAATCCTCCCACAGCTGACACCTGGGGTATGCAACGTTTACAACAAATTTTTTACCACTCAGTACCATTACAACGCGGTCATTACAACGCATACCATTACAACGTATTGCGCTGGGGGGCGCTCTAGGATAGTGAATAGGTTAATTTACTATCCAATAACCTTCTCTAGTGTCCACGGGAACTGGAGTTGGAATAGTAAATTAAACTATTCACTATCCAGCACCCCAAAGCTCTATGCGTTGTAATGGTATGCGTGGTAAAAACCGCGTTGTAATGGTATGCGTGGTAAAAGTATGCGTTGTAACGTCATACATCCGACACCTGGTGATGTGCCCTCCTGCACAAGACTAAAGCCAAGAGTAGGGCCTTGTACAGGGAGTAGGCTGTGGCCTTCGCCGACCACAGATGGCTAAAGACTGGGATACAATCTGGCAGGCCTTACAATGTCCCCCTAAAGATGACTCGCTACTTCCGTAACTGATAGCACCCTTTACTTCAATTTCATATAACGAAGTAATTCTCTGTCACCTTTTGTGGTTGCCGAACGCATCGGGCTTAAGACACTGTCAAACTTAATACTCTCCCTTTTCCCCAAAGAACACTGACCTCCAAAATGGATCAATGACCTTCCAGAACCGAACCCTTACCTATTCTACCAAGGAATCCGTTATACACCCTTGCAATTTTACCCAACTGGTGGGTATAAGTTAACAACATTATTCATATGTTTTAGTTTTTTTTTGGTCTCTGAACACTTTACTCACGGTATGCTATAATATTCGCTTCCCATGTAGTTTTTGGGATGCTTTAGGATCCCACTTACATGTTTTCTGCAATGTCTGGGCATATAATTGCAGGGTTTTTAAAATCTTAATAAAATTATTAAAAAGAAATAAACATTAAGATGAGGTAACTCCCACGCAAAGGGCAGGAAGTGGCCATTACAAGGCGTGGGTCGCCTTGTGAGTTTGTGAAAACCCACACATTCATAATATTCTGGTCAATCTGATAATCCTCTCCAATCCTTTCCTTGCAATAGGCTGAAGGAAACACAATTCCTGCACGTCACAAGGAATGGAATACCGTCAGTTTGTGTTGCTGTGCACTAGAAAGGGTTTTCTCAGCGAGGAAAAATGTGGTACCACTGGAGAACCCCCCCCCCCCCCCCCCACCCCCAAAAAAATGGCCAAGTACACAGCAGGCCTGCCTTTCTCCAATTCAAAAAATGCTCCCTGTGCACAATTTTGCATTTACGAAAAAGCAATGTTTAACAAACATTTTTGAAGCCAACTCATTTATAAGTGCCACTTATGTGTATTGCATGCACAGATGCTGTTTAGCATGTTTCAACCTTCAGTATGTTGCTAATGCTGGGAAGACATTATCAAAAAGGGTGATTTCTTTATAAATTTCATATAGGAGATAAAAAAATGGATTCTAACAAACACACTTTTCAGATGTAATATAGGGGCACATGCACCAAAGGTAGGATTTGAGAGTCCTTAATAGTGATTATTAAGGAATAGTTATTAGGAGCCGCAATTACCTATGTATGTAGGTTTCGCAATAAAAATTGCGATTCCTACATACTCCTAAATAGCGAATCACAAATTGCGATTCGCTATTAAGGAATGGCTTTCCCATTCATTCCTATGGGCCTAGAGGCCCATAGGAATGAATGGGATTGCATTAACAATTTGCGAGTACCAAATAGGTACTCGCAAATTGCGCATGCAATTTCAAGGGTGCAAGGGGGCCAAAAGGCCACCCTGATGCACCCCCAAAAAATGTAACTATGCACATGTAGTGCACACACATGCACTAAGGGCATGTGTATGCACCACAATGCACTTTGAAAAATGAATTTTTTCGAAGGAATTGCAAATTACCATCAAATTGAAGTTGATGGTAATTTGCGATTCCAAATTGAAAAAACGCAATTTGCGAATGCATAATGCATTGCATTTAGGGAATCGTAATTTGCGATTTCTTAACTGCATTCGCAAAATAGGTAATCTCAAAATTAGCGATTACCTATTTTGCTAATTGCTTTTGCGTTGATGCATCCCAAGTGGCAAAATACCGGTCGCAAATGGGCGGATTCTGCGACTCGGCCTGTATGCAACCGGTATTTTGCTTGATGCATGTGCCCTTAGTCTTTCAGGAAATTCAAAGCACTTTCTTGAAGGTGGATTTATACACCAATTATACACTTAACAGGCAAAAGTATGAGGTGAAAGAGTGATGCTCCTACAGGTGGAGCCAAAGCGCACATTATTCATATTGTAAAGAATTTGTAACTATCAGCCTGATTCATGAAGCTAAATTGCACTCGCAAAGGGCAAGATTCTCAGAATCTTGCCTTTTGCGAGTGCAATTTTGGCATTTGGGATTCACAATCCCAAATGCAAAAATCGCTAATGAAGAATTAGCTAATATGCGAGGATTAGCATTTAAGGAATCTCTATTAGAGATTCCTTAAATGCTATTCATGACACTTTCAAAAATTGCGATTTAGCAAATTTGGGCCGCTATTTACCGAGAGGTCAGACCTCTCGGTAAATAGCAAAAACTTAGAAAAATGCTTTTAAAAGCATTTTTCTAAGTTGCATGTTGCACACACACATGTCCTTTGGACATGTGTGTGCGCAACACCTGTTCAAATGTGCATTTTAGGGGTGCTACAGGGTGTCCTTTGGACACCCCTGGCACCCTTAAAATCGCTATCTTATTTGCGAGTAGTAAATTGCTACTCGCAAATACGGGATACTCCCCATTCATTCCTATGGGCCTTTTGGCCCATAGGAATGAATGGGGAGTTATTCCTTTTTTTGCGAGTAGCAAATTGCTACTCGCAAATAGAGAACATGTAGGAATCGCTATTTATTTAGCAATTCCTACATGAATACCGTTTTGCGTGTCCTCAATAGCGAGTCGCTATGATTCGCTATTAGGGCCACGCAAAACGGCCCGTACATGAATCAGGCTGTATGTGTCTTATAATCATCTGTGTCATCAAGCCAGACCTAAAGAAATATATCGTAACTCACTCAGTAGTGCACGTGGATAGCTGAGATTTACACAGGTTTCCAGACGTATTGGTGCTCACTTATGTGAATATAGAAAAATCATAAAGTTGTGCTTGTGTGGAGGAGGTTTTTTATGCGTGCAGAGTTCAATTCCGTTTGTGAAACAGACTCCAAGATTTTTGCTGTGAACTTGCAGATCTAATTCTTCTAATTACATAGTTCTGGCCTTTCTATTATTTTCACATTTGGCATACAAATTTCAGATAATCCTTCATTCTGTGTGACAAGAGTTTTATATTTGTTTTTTATACATATTTATATTTACTTTAATAACAGTAACACAATGGTGCAGATTTGCAAAAAACCCATGCAATGCAGCTCAGCATCCAAAGTTGCTGGGCTGCATTGTGTGAGAGGGAGAGTTGACAGCGCCATATTTACTAAAATGTGGCACTGTTCTGCTCTCTCCCTAGTGCTTGCACACAATCGGGCTGCTTGGCGTCTTTAGTGCAAAGGTATCTGTGCACTTTTGTGGAAAGGTGCATGCAACATGTCTGGTATAGGTTTTGTCCTGAAAAGGTACCATAACTGTACAAAATGATATACCTAGACAAGCTTTAAAACTTTCCCACTTTCAACGTGAGCTGTACAGTACAGCATACATGTAGAGTCAGAAAAATGTGGCAAAATAAAAGCATTTCTCCAAGTCAACACCAATGTCAAAGAGGTGCTATTGTTTGGTGCAAAACTTTGTCTACTATTGTGGTTGCATGAGAACGCCCATGTACCTCCCATGGAGTGCCCCTCAATGCAAAATAAAGAGAAAAGGAGCAAATTACTGCCTTGCTTTAGTTCTGCCCCCTTTACAGCAGAAAACACTTTTTTCCTGGATATGCAGGAGCACTGAGAGAAAACTAAGAAGCCATACAAGCAGGATATACATACTAATATGTTTTACAAGCGAAACTGTACTCCTCAAGTAAAATACATCCCATCATGACATATAGGAGTGCCGTTATAAATCCAGTTCATTGCGTGCATACTAAAAAGAGGATAACTTTATAAAGAACAATTTCAAATGGACACAACTTGGTAGCAGCAGTCAGGTAAAAAAGACCCCTCTAAAAGGAATTTACAACAGCATTAGCAGGAAACAGGAAACTGATAAACCTGGAATGCAACCTGTGCTCACATCAAAAACAATGTGGAGTGTTGGCAGAAATTGTCCAATTATCACTTCACACTTTAAACACAAAGGCAGCACTAAAGAAATAAAAACAAAAAACCAGCACTATACGGAACTGCCTTGTGTGCAGATGTGCTCTTTGTGAAAGAGGACAAGGTAGTTACTCAAAGTTAAGTTATCCAGTGGTTAAAGTAGGCTGATCCATTGACCTATGCTGTATGCTGAAGTGGGTGGAAGCAAAAAGTGGATGACACAACAACAGAATAATAGATGGTGGGAGCTGGTTGAAAGCCCCTTGAAGCATATTATGCTTAATTATAGACAGTGATTGCCAGTGGGGCCACTGGCACTTATTTTTCACCACCTGCACAGATTTTTCCTCATCTGTCATTTGCTGAGACCAAGAGAGGAAAAGACAAACAAAGGGGAAAGAAGGAGGAAAAGAAAAACGGAAAAATCTTTGCAAAAAGAGAAAGGAGGAAACTGCAAGATTAAGATGACAGGGCAGGGAGTGTCTGATAGTGGATTAAAGAGGCATTAGGTGGATTCCAGACCATGCAGCCTTAATATTCAGCATACCAACTTTTGATAGCTGCAGTCACAGGTTTCTGATCAGAGCTTTGGGCACCGACATCATTCTTTTACAAATTTAGCACTGATTGTATATATCATTTTAGTAAAATCTGAAGGTCACTGCTAATACCAGACTTTACAACCAAGTTATTGGCATTGGAAAAATGGGAGGACATTTGCAGTTCTGAGTATTAGAAAAGAAACAGTTGCAAGGGGCACCCCCCTCCCGAAATCCCCCCTCCCCCCACAAGTCCTATATCAAAGATATGCACCCCAAAATCAAAGAACAAAAAGAAGGGGCAAGTTACAAAAATGCCCCTGATCAACACAGACAAGTTGGGCATGCACACAGTTTCTGCTCATGCCTTAATAAATGCTACTGGAGGCATATACATGGTGTGTAGAGAATGACATAGAGGGCCTTATTACAAATTTGGTGGTCCAACCGCCCATAGACCGTTGCCGCGAGAAGATAGCAGTGACCGCCATATTACGAGTTGGTCATGGGTCTTCAGTATGCCTGCGGCAGTGGCCAGTGTATTTCCATCTCTTTTGATGCATGTGTGTACATTTCAATTGCATGTTTCGAATGCACACATATGCAATATACATAAGAAAACATACCACGTACTCATTGCCAGAGTCTGACTCATATGTGGACAATCCTGGCAATGGGTATATGATACTTACCTGTGCATCACTACAGATGGGCTCATATTCCTCGGGGTGAAGATGGTGCTGTGAAGGGACCTTGAGAAAGGGATTGACACTGAAATCTGCTGGGAAGAGCAGGAAAGAGGTGAATATGCACTCCAAATCCTTTGTTTCTGCCGACCTTTAGACGGTAGTTCTGTGGTAAATAAATAATTAATTACCGGTACTATTTTTGAATATATTAACAATAACAGATAGCTCAATAAATAAGAGGCAGGATCCGATGTGTCCGAGTTGAACAGGCTTTATTCAGGCAAAAGGGAAGGGACTGGAACGGGACAGCCTGAAATAAAATGGGAAGGAAGGAAGGCAGCTGCACCATTTCATCGACAGTGCAGCATATATATAGTAAGACATTTCAATTACATTACATACAGTAGGCGTAACTTATGACAAACGTAAGATAAGAACACATGGGTGGAAAAGAAGGCGTGCACAGGGCGTGCACGTAGACATGTGATGAGAACGTCACAGAAGTGTCATGAATGGGGCGGGAACATGGAGGGGGCTACCTGAGCAGCTGGGACCTTTAACCTAGTGGTGCGCGCAAACGGGCAATGACGTGTTACCAGGGAGAACTGGGGGCTATGACTTCTGCACTAGAAGAGGAGACTAAAGTCTGCGGTGTCAGGACGACATGTACCTATAGCATATCTGGTATCTGGTGTTTGGAGTACATGTTGATAGAATCTAAAAGTTATCAGGGCAAAGGCTACTTGACACTAAGGCTGGTGCATGCATCTATTCTACATGTATTGCGTGTGCTATGAATCTTCTATGAATACTAATACAGTATTTCTCTTTCATGGAGACAGAAAGACTAGACTATAGCTGAAACTGTTTATGCGGTTCAGTAGCTTAGGAATGCAGAGAAGGAAAGCTGGACTGATAACTAGAAGCATAACATATTCTTGGCAGACAGGCAGGCAGAGCCAGGCCGGGCACCGCGCTGCTTGGCAGGAAGTAAGTGAAGGGTCAGGGATGCAGGTGGGGGCTGCATCGCTCCTCGGAGTGGGTTCAGGAGACTGGAGCTTGAATCTGGTGTCCGGGCCCTTTTGAGGCCTAGGAACGGGGACAATGCGGTGAATTAACGTGCACAATGTAAAACGTGGGCAACATAGGCCTAATACTAGTTGCTTTCACGAGAACTGGAAACTGGCATACTAACGTTGGGCACAACTATAATTGCGTCTTTAATCGATCATAGGGGGATATATGCATATCGATCATGCACATATAACATAGGATGGGGAACACGTAGGCACATATGGCAAGGCAAAATTCACTTTTCCACATTCCCTCCTTGTGCCCTACGTTTCCATCAGGAAACATCAATATTCATGATACCATCTATTTGTTCATATAGCATCATTTGCTCGTCTTGAATTGTCTTGGAACGGGACTTAGGACTAGGAATACAAGAGGTAGCACACAAGCCGCAAATCGCAGGGCCACATTGTAAACAGAGGCAGCAACTGAATATGATCATTACTGCTATACCTAGGAATGACAATACTTTCCATCCCCAGGCAGATATTATACTCCAGAGCCAACCGGACCATGTCCAGGTGCCTGGATTCTGGTGTAACTGATGGGCAATTTTATGAAGTCTGGTTATAGCTGAATAAACAGACGGCGCGTTATTAGGAATGAAAATGCAGCAACTAGATCTGATGACTCTACAAGCTCCTCCTCTATCGGCCAGTATGACGTCAAGAACGAGACGATTTTGGAGCACGACAAATCTCATAGCAGATTGCTCTTCGGTTAAGTTACCTAGAGCGGAAGTAGTCTCATTCACTACTGCTTCAAGGGTTCTGGTTAACATACGTATTAACTTACTATTCTGGACAGGACCTATAAAGAAAAAGAAACCTTTATTGAAGTCTTGGTACTGTTCTAGAGCAGTTTCAGTTTGATCGACAATTGGGGACTCAGTCTCCCTTCTATGTCTAACGTGTACTAGATGTGTGTTTCTGTGATAATCGGATGGGGCTAGAAAGACTGGTGGCAGTAGGAAGGCAATATAACATGTTCCATCCCAATCGAGGGGCAGACGAACATATGCGGTCTGACCACACACAAAATAAGAATGACGTGAGGCTTTGAAAATAGATTTCCCACTGTCACTATACTCGACCATAATAGTACAATCACTATGACCTACATGTGCGGAACCATTCTTTCTGACACATAATTCGCCTTTAACTGGTAGTACTGAAATAGCAGGCAAATCTGGAGTAGTCTCGGACTGAACATTCAGAACCATGAAATTCGAGGAATAATTACCTAGATCATATACTTCATTTTCTAGATCTAATCCTGTTCTATGGGAAAGACCTTCCTTGTCTGGGAAACATGTTCGATTCAGAAGGGACATATCAGTGGAGGATGACGTTAACGTGGACCATGCTCCACACGAACCATTATGTGAAAAAGGATAAGGAAAGAGTGGCAGAACTCCATTCGGTGTCTGGAAAGGGGGGAGTCGACCACACACCCAACAATTAGTGGCATTGCTGGTCTGGTGTGAATAGTGCAGCATTCGGATAAAGGTATTATTACGCATAGCAAGACGATAGGATAACTCGTGAGGAGGCAGGTCACTAAACGTGTGCTCTACTGTAACATTAGAAAACATATGTACATGTGAAATAGGAAAACATAAATGTAAAGCATAACTTATGCATGTAACCATAAGGCTCAAAAACAATAGAAAGAACAGAGTAACTATACATCGGCTGCAAAGATTCTTTCGATAGCGTATTCTCTTAGAGTTTTGACTAACTCTCTCACTGTGTGGGTCTGTCTTATACATGTCAGGAACCTGTCTAACCGTTTCACCCGAGAGGGACTTAGACAATTAAACTGGCTGACTTACTAGACCGTAATTTCTGTTTATACTCCTGCTGCGGAGTTTTCTCTAACAGGGGGAGTTTAAATTCAGTTTCTGGGCAGTCCTTGAGAACGGGGCAGTCCTTGGGAAAAGTCTTTGCTTTGAGTCCATGAAATTTCTTGACGTGGCTCGCGTGTAGCCACCCTTTTCGGTTTTCAATTTTCACTGCTGTCCGGGTGGTGAGAAGAACGAGGCGGGGCTCCTTCCAGCGGGGCTCCAACGGACTTGAACGATCGAAATTCCTTATAAGTACAAAATCACCCGGGACGACCTCATGCGGTTTCACGTCGGTGTTGTCTGGAAATGCAGCGGCAACCTGTGAACGACAAGATTGTAGTGCAGACATCAAGGAGGCAAGGTAATCTGTCAGCATATTACTGTCAACATCGGTAATTATACGGGGTCTAGGTGTACCCCACATGTTGGGGGGACGACCAAACACTGTCTCATACGGAGATAGACCTGAACGGGAGTGAGCAACCATTCTCATATAGAAAAGGGCGACTGGCAGTGCTACTATCCAATCTACGCCTTTCTCTGCACACACTTTTGCGATGCGGATTTTCAGAGTCTGGTTATGTCTCTCTACGAGACCGGCTGCTTCAGGATGTCGTACACAATGGAACTTCCATTGGTACCCTAGCAGAAGGGAAACTTGTTTCATGAGCTCGGATGAGAATGGCTGGCCGTTATCTGAATACACGACCCTAGGTAATCCATAGCGGGGAAAATACTCACGAACCAACTGCCTGGCAGTGGTCGCAGCTGTGTAATCTGGAACTGGATATGCTTCTGTCCACCTGGACAAAGCGCATACAACTACGAGGACATACTTGAAACCTCGACATCGCTCCATCTGAATGTAATCCATTTGGAGGACTTCAAAAGGGTGGTCAGGAGGATGGAATCCACCTTGTTCCACCGGAACGCCTTTACCTGGATTGAACTGACAACATAACATACAGGTACGGACTTTCTGTTTGGCTGCTGCTCGTAAATGCTTGTTGAACCAAATGTTCTGGATGCTGTCTAACATGGCTTTTTCTCCTAAATGTGCTGGACTATGTGCGGTGTTACTAATGACTTGAACCATAGAGTCGGGGAGAAACCATGTGGCTTTTCCCTTCGTCAACCATCCTTGATCTGTCTGGACCCCTCCTTGTTCGGACCATTTCTTTATTTCATCGAGAGTAGCATGGAACTGTATATCTATTACATCTTGTGTAGGGTCCTTAACTGTCATACAAGTAGTCTGATCTGGAATGTTTGTCTGTGTTGTGTTAACTGGAATGTCTGGAGTCTAAGCTGTGAGCTTGGCTGTTCGATCTGCTAGATCGTTACCCTGGGAAATGATATCAGTGGCTTTCGTATGTGCCTTGCACTTCATGATAGCGATAGCTGTCGGTAAATGTATTGCATCTAACAGAGCTTGAATGAGGGGGCCATGCTGAATCTTGGTTCCATGAGAAGTCATGAAACCTCTTTCTTGCCAGAGCACTCCAAAGTCGTGTACGACTCCGAATGCATAACGTGAATCTGTGTATATGTTTACTTTCAGGTTCTTAGCTCGTATGCAGGCTTGGGTCAGAGCGACGAGCTCTGCTGCTTGAGCAGACAGGGTATCAATACGATGTGTTTCTATAACTTCGGTTTCAGTAGTCACTGCATACGCGGCTACTAGTTCTCCTGTACTTGTTCTCATACATGAACCATCCACATAAAGTGTCAGGTCGGGATCATGTAATGCAATGTCTGTCAAGTCTTGTCTTGGCTTTGTCATGGTGTTAACAACTTCCACACAGTCATGTGTGGCAGGATTTGAGGTAACTGACGGTAACAGTGTAGCTGGATTTAAAATGTTGCAGCGCCTGATTTCTATGTGTGGCTGAAACAGTGTCAGTTCATAACCTGTTAAACGTGCAATTGTCAAGTGCTGAGTCTGTGTTCTGTTTAAAAGAACTTCCACTGAGTGTGGAACTTGTACTGTCAGGGAGTGTCCTAACACTATGGAATCACTTTGTCTGATAGCTAGAGCTGTGGCTGCAACTGACTTGAGGCACGCAGGCAGAGCCTGGGCCACTGGATCTAATGTGCTAGAAAAATAAGCACAGGGCTTGTATTGTCCTGCTTGATCTTGTGTGAGAACAGATAATGCAGTACCATCACGTTCAGTAACAAAAAGTGTGAAAGGCTTACTGTAGTTCGGTGTTGCTAGAACAGGTGCTTGGCATAAAGCTTTCTTTAGTTCATTGAAAACAAGTGTATGTTCCTGGGTCCAAGGGAGGACAGTCGATACGGCTGCCTCCTGTGTCGTTAACTGTATCAGTGGCTTGGCTAGAAATGCGTACTGGGGAATCCATTGTCTGCAGTAAGAAGTGAGGCCGATAAAAGCTCGTACCTCCTTCTGTGTCTTGGGCTGTGGAAGATGTGCTATTAACTGGATACGGTCAGGTGTCAACTGCCTACCCCTCTTGGACAGTAAGTGTCCTAAGTAGACCACTTGCTGGACACAGAATTGCAATTTGGAAGGGGACACCTTGTGCCCCATCTCGGCCAGAAAATACAGGACTGTAAGCGACGCACGTTCGCAGTCACGTTCAGAACGGGCTGTGATCAATAGATCATCGACATACTGGAGCAGGGCAGTGTCAGTTGGCATATGAATATTGTCTAGTTGTCTTTTAAGTGCTTGACTGTAAATGCTAGGACTTTCTGTGAAACCTTGAGGAGCTCGTGTGAATTTATAGCTTCTTCCATTTAAACAGAATCCAAAAAGGAACTGGCTGTCTGGATGAATGGGGACACTGAAAAATGCGTTCTTGAGATCGATAACTGTAAAGAATGTGGCTTCAGAATCAATGGCTGTCAATAGGGAAGAAATATCTGGGACCACTGGGTACTGTGGTATAATACATTTATTAAGTTCTCGAAGGTCAATCACTAATCGATAAACTGGAGGTGCATTTGGATCAGTACGTTTCAGAATCGGAATGATAGGAGAATTACATACATTGGAGTCAGTTTCTACAACCACTCCTTGAACAATAAGTTCGTCAATAATTTTGGATAAGGCTGCTACAGCCTCGGGTGGCAATTTGTACTGTCGGATTCGTGGTAATACAACACCTCTCTTCAGAGTGACACGATGGGGTGTGATATGCATACAACCTACATCAGTTGGACCTTGCGCCCATAAATGCTGTGGTACATTCAATAATCTTGGATCAAAATCACGTAATACATAATGACCTTTAAAATCTCGCAGGAACAGACGGACCCCTTCTGGGGAGCAGCATATTACTGCTCCTAATTCTTTCAGAGTTTTAATGCCTAACAGATTCTCTGGGCAAGATTTTGTGAGTAACAAATCAGTAGTTCGGGACAATGGACCGACTTCTAGAGTAACTGGTTTCGATATTTCATTAACAATAGTCTTTCCTGAAAATCCAAGGGAAACATTTCTAGAGCCTGAGAGCGGAGCCCCTGGAACCTCGTCATGACTGATGGTAGTCCTACTTGCCCCTGTATCAATCAGAAACTTTCTGTCTTTCCCTAATACTTGACTGTGTACATAGGGACCCTCTTGATCTACAGGAATCTCGATGAGAGGCAAGCCTACCTCCCTCTCTAGGCTGTTTCATGAATACGGCTGATAATCTGGATACTCTGACTGTGCGTACTGGTACATCTGCTGTGTAACGTGTTGTGTTGCAGCTATAGGCTGCGGTGCTGTAACTGACTGTTGTGCATTCTGCGGCGGATGGGAATTCTGTGAGACTTGTTCTTGTCTAGGCGGACGTGGTCTTTCTTTAGTTTTACCAGTAGCTATGTTGTGTTTCAGAACTGCACATTCGTTTATAAAATGACCTGGCTGTTTACAGTAATTGCATGTCCCTTTAACGGGAACTGCAGGATGACTGGCTTGATTCGGACCCCTCTTCTGACTGTCTTGTGGAACAGACTGTGCAACTAGTACTTTCATTTTCGTATCTTTCATACGTCTCCTTTCGTGTTCCTGCTCTTCCCTGATTCTGTTCTGGTGATACTGGAGCATCTGGAGCATCTGTGACGGAGTATTAGCTTGCCAGGTACTTTCGACCTTCAGTACTCGATTTTTAACTTGTGGACTTGAATTCTCGACTAGTTTGGTAACAAAAAGATGGGGATACGACTCACTACTTGTTTTCAGACCACTATTAATAATGAAACATTTCTCAAATCTAGAATAAAAATCACTAGTATCTTCGTCTTGTTTCTGTTTACAGGCTGAGATGGCATCCCAATCTTCCTTTTTCGTGGCTAGTAACCTTGGCAAGACTTGTATTAACAATTCGGGCAAAGCTTTAGCTTTATCCCCAAGACCGGTACCTGGTACTCGTGTATTATCTTCAGTTTCCAATGCTGTCCAATCTATCTTTTTCTCTCCCACCTCCCATTCTTTTTCCTTGAGTTTTTCATATATGCCCGCAGGCAACAGGACTTTTAACATTTTAATGATATCAGGATACGTGTATTCTCCCATACGGAGCATGTCCTTTAGTTCACGGTGAAACCCTGCTGGATCTTTATCGTGACAGGGAATTAACTTTTTCATTTCTAAGAGTTCTATTTTCGTGATAGGGGTGTAAACAAATACTCGTTCTAGACCACCACCCTCTTTCTTGACTGGATGTCCTTCTCGTAACGGATTCTGTCTGTCTATGTAGAATGATTTACTTTCTGGGGGTGAGACGTGAACAAAATGTGGATTCAGAAACGTTCGGTATTTGTGGCGCTGTTCTAGAATGACACTAATTAAATCGGTACCTAGACCTTTCCATCTGTATTGTAGTAACTCGTTTAATACATCATGTAGAGGACCTGGATCAGAATGTTGTTCCTCATACAGTGTAATGAGGTGCTGGATCATATATGTACCCACCAGACGTTGCTCGGCTGGGGGCAGTTTCAGAAACGTTTGAGCCACTATTTCATCTGGAAACGTGGTAGAATCACTAGTCCATCGGACTGCTGATTGGGCTAGTTCTTGTTCATGCATTGTACTAAGCTCGCTATAACCTATTCGTGATTTCAGAATGTGATCGGTAGCTTGGAATACTTGCTCAAGAGAACACTGTTCTGGTACTGGAGGAGGAAAAGTTTTCTTGTAATCTAGGCGTGAATGTCGATCGGAAAGTCTAGTTCTACCTACATACGCTATTCGGGAAGGATTCTCGCTGTCTACCTCTTCACTAGAAGAGTCATATTCTTTCTCGGTTGCTCTTTTTGCTTCTCGTTTCTCGTGTATACTTATTATTTCCTTACGAATTTTCTTGTACATACTCTCTATACAACCTTGTGTCTTGTGTTTTCCATCGGCTATATTGTCACTCCACCTAGTCAGGACTTTCAGTTCTTCTTGATCTTTTTCTGGATAATCTTGCTCTCTTACTAAACAGTTAATCAGGAACTTTAAAATCATGAGCTGAGTCTCGACTTTTCTTTGAACCATAGCTTCGTGAATACTTCCTGGATTCTCTCCTGTACGGATAAAACGATATATTCTGTCTAGATGTTCTCCCATGTCGGGCAGGGTGACCAGATAGCTGGCAACCCGTCTTAAACGTAATGAATATATGACCATGTGATCCTCGCCTGGAACTGGATCATAACGACAGTCAGTAAGACCTCGCACGATATCTACATATGTAGACACCTTTGGCGTACGCTGTAACGCTAGGTCATGTAGCGTCAGACGTCTTGGCTGAGGCGGGGTGCGAGGAGAACCTCCCCCCGCGGCTCCTAAACTCGAATCGTCGGTGAATACTGTACGGGCTGGTAGAGTGACTGGCATAACGGGTGCATGTACTGTGGGCTGGTCTGGGGGTGCTGGAACATGAACTTGGCCCCCGGGAACAGTAGTTGGCGGGACAGGAATTACATTATTAACGGGAGCAGGCGGAACAGGATTTGCATAGGCTGGTACTGTGTCGTCCAAATAGGACGAAAGAAATATATCAGCTGCGGTCTGTTTGTGACGTAGCTTAATCGGGACCAATGGTGGCGGTAAATGACAGGGTGCTTCCGGGGTTGCTTTCGGCAAGCCCTCGGCAAGAAGAGGATACATGCCTTTAATAAGGGCATTTCTCTGTCTGTCTGACTGTTCCGCTCTAACTCGTTCACCTTCTTCGATTAATTCCCTTTCTTGGGCTTTTTCTGAGGATTCCCTACTTAATTCTGTTTTTCTGAATTCTTTTTCGGTTCTTTTATGAGATTCTTTGCGCCATAACTCGATGGCATCTTTCTGGGACTGTCTGGCTTTCTTTTTCCATAATGCTTCTTCTACTCGCATGATGCACTCGGCATCCCATGTACCTGATACGGGCCATTTGTATTTCTCTTCTAGTTCCTTAGTATAGTCCGCCCATAAGTCTAGATATATTATGGCATCTAAGCCATGCTTGTGATACATAAAATGTCCTGGACTGTCCCTAGGAGGGACAGGAACTGCTTCTTCGAGTAACCCTTTTCTGGTCTTTAACTGACGTAATTTCGAGAACAGAGGCATTTCGGTAATACACTTGGAACACAATATACAATAATCACAGTAATTAAATGGCAAACAAAACATTCATACCACGACATAAAAATACATTGATAACAGTTCGAACAGAATACTACCTGATACACTGAAAACAGAACACATGAATTTCTCGAGAACGAAACTTACTTAGAATTACTGGATGCACTGCTAAAACAGTACAGAACATACCGGTCCCATAAAGAGACACGTCAGACCGTATCCACCTAGGTGAATACTTCGGACTGAATCTGTGTACCCAAACCCAACGGACCAGGAACAAACTAATGATCCTGTCTAGATACTTCCCCCGCGACGGTACTCACCGGGAAGCAGAAACTGGAAAGCCTCGGACTGGACTGGACTGCTATGACGTCGGACTACGAACTTCGGATTTCGGAAACAGGTGGGCCTCCGGATACTTCGGACCTTGCTCTCTCGGCTTGGGCTCTGGTCGGGACGAACCGCATTCCACTCCGCTTCGTCTGGATGCCGGACCGCAGTCTCCGTCTCCTCCGTGGGCCTGAGGGAGACTTGAAGCAGAAATATCTGCCGATGCGCAGTAGAGTTCCGTCACGGCTGCAGAGGGTCAGGGGACCTGCGTAACATCGCCAGCGCGTGAGGAAGGGGCTCGTCCCTGTTCGGGCGCCATTATGTGGTAAATAAATAATTAATTACCGGTACTATTTTTGAATATATTAACAATAACAGATAGCTCAATAAATAAGAGGCAGGATCCGATGTGTCCGAGTTGAACAGGCTTTATTCAGGCAAAAGGGAAGGGACTGGAACGGGACAGCCTGAAATAAAATGGGAAGGAAGGAAGGCAGCTGCACCATTTCATCGACAGTGCAGCATATATATAGTAAGACATTTCAATTACATTACATACAGTAGGCGTAACTTATGACAAACGTAAGATAAGAACACATGGGTGGAAAAGAAGGCGTGCACAGGGCGTGCACGTAGACATGTGATGAGAACGTCACAGAAGTGTCATGAATGGGGCGGGAACATGGAGGGGGCTACCTGAGCAGCTGGGACCTTTAACCTAGTGGTGCGCGCAAACGGGCAATGACGTGTTACCAGGGAGAACTGGGGGCTATGACTTCTGCACTAGAAGAGGAGACTAAAGTCTGCGGTGTCAGGACGACATGTACCTATAGCATATCTGGTATCTGGTGTTTGGAGTACATGTTGATAGAATCTAAAAGTTATCAGGGCAAAGGCTACTTGACACTAAGGCTGGTGCATGCATCTATTCTACATGTATTGCGTGTGCTATGAATCTTCTATGAATACTAATACAGTATTTCTCTTTCATGGAGACAGAAAGACTAGACTATAGCTGAAACTGTTTATGCGGTTCAGTAGCTTAGGAATGCAGAGAAGGAAAGCTGGACTGATAACTAGAAGCATAACATATTCTTGGCAGACAGGCAGGCAGAGCCAGGCCGGGCACCGCGCTGCTTGGCAGGAAGTAAGTGAAGGGTCAGGGATGCAGGTGGGGGCTGCATCGTTCCTCGGAGTGGGTTCAGGAGACTGGAGCTTGAATCTGGTGTCCGGGCCCTTTTGAGGCCTAGGAACGGGGACAATGCGGTGAATTAACGTGCACAATGTAAAACGTGGGCAACATAGGCCTAATACTAGTTGCTTTCACGAGAACTGGAAACTGGCATACTAACGTTGGACACAACTATAATTGCGTCTTTAATCGATCATAGGGGGATATATGCATATCGATCATGCACATATAACATAGGATGGGGAACACGTAGGCACATATGGCAAGGCAAAATTCACTTTTCCACAGTTCGACCGCGGTGGTTGGCTTTTGGGATGGCCACTCATAATACAGACGGCGGTGTTGCTCCTTTGTACCACCCTATGGAAGCTGCTTTCACCCGACTGCGACTCTGTCGGTCTGCGGTGTGTTTGAAGTGCCAGCAGTCCAGCTGCGGTCTTTGCAAACTCAACACTTTCGTCTTGTAATACAGCAGTCGGACTGCAGAGCTCACGGAGATCAGACCCCTGCCGTGGGTATGGTGGTCCATGGATCGCCAACATTATAATCAGGCCCAGAATGTTGTTTTCGGCCCCAGTTGCATAATCTTACTGTTGCTTGATCTAATACCTGGCTCATAAAGATCATGTTATAGCTGACCAGCCTTTTTATTTTAGTTTCACAGAAATAAACCCCAAAATAGTTTTTTGTTGTTGTGAGAAACACAATAGCAATGGACCTGTTGCAGCAAGTGTGTGTGTGTGGATTTAATTTTGCCTAGGACTGCAATGCATTCTGGTCAGGGCATGAAAAATCTGTGTCAGAAAGCTTACCTTAGGGAGGAATGGCCTTTGGCACACAGATGCCCATTTAATGACTCTGCCATTGGAAACCTGATGATTAACCCATCTCTAGATGAGGTGATGGAAGAGAGGGTGCTGAGGTACAGAGCGTCTGCCAAATGACAGCTAATATATCTTTCTGCATACACTAAATGATCCCCAGGGGATGACTAAGATCTGCATTTGAAAATGCTCCTTATTGTTTTTCATTTTCATCATTAAGCCTTTCAAGCACTAGAAAATACAATTTGTCTAAAAATATAAATTCGACAATCACATTAAATTATATTGATGACTAGTAGAAAGCTAGGCAAACTGAGTTGATGAGTTGTCCCTTAGGTCCTAAGTCTGGTTCTGTGCTATTAGCAAATGATGCAGATATTTGTATTAGAAGTTTTGAAGTAAACCCTATGGGGCCTATTGACGAGAATGTCATGCAGTGAGGCGCACCAAGTTACCTTGCTGCCTGCACTGCATGACAGGGACGGGACAAGAAAGCCCTGTAATTGAGGCAATATGGCGCATTCATGCCTTTTCCCCTATACTGGCACTCTTTTGGTAGCCTAGTGCCAACTCAGGCACCCTTGCACCTTGGTGCAAGGGTGCCTGCATTGCATGCAGATTTATTTTTGTGCAGGATGGGACACCTTCCTGCACAAAGACAATCCTGAGAGGCATATTCGCCTTTGTGTGCTGCAGTGTTTGATGTGATCATTAACACACTAATAACAAGCTCAATGCACAAGCGCATTGACAGGCGAGACCTAAAAACCGATAGCAATGTGCCTGGAACTTAATGGGTGTGACAGTTATCAGTAGTTGCCACACTTATCGGAATGTATTGAGCTACTCATAATGAGAACCAAAGTGTTTAAATAATAGATTTTATTGTAATAATGTGCTGGAGCAGATCCTTAAATAAATCAGATGAACGGAACTTATAAAAATGCGCCTTAAGGTCGAGGAAAAGTGGATACAATGCGTTCGTTTGTCGATTAATTATACAGTGTACTAATGTTCCCTAAAATTGCTATTTGCTGAACCATCTTTCTGAACTGATGCTAAATGACAGGAATTAGCACACGCTTAACATAATTGGAAGAGCACCTTTAGCACTTACTCAGTGCTCCTCAGAAAGCCGATGGAGAAACACCTCTGTGCTGCATAAAGATGGTGTGAACATTCAGATGTGTCATTCCTATGAATAACTCTATGTTGCACCTTATATGAGTACATCTGAACTGCATTGATAATGATCGTTTATTAAACTGAGGAATATTTCTAAATAATTAAAAAGTGGATTTAATGAATCCTATAAAAATGTACCTACCTTTCATTATTCCCTTATTATACTATATATTTTTTAGAATGGATGAGTGAGCAAAAACAAGATTAAAACAAATTAAGGGGTGACTCGATGCATGTGAGCTTCACATAAAGGTTAGGCGAGGCATATGATGGCTCACGCCATAATTGGCAGATCTTTTTCAATGTGTTAGTGTGAACCAGAACCACACGTCAAAAATTGAATGTGGAAGCTTGCAGTTCACAAGGCACGCTTGCATAACTATTGTAGAGGTGGGAGAGCCAAAAAATGAACAGGGTGAGCCGAGCCAGTGGTTGGCTCTGGCTCTAAGAGCCCATTCACGAAATGAGCCTTTAAAATATTTGGCATGTAAATCATGCAACAAAGATCATGTTAGAATATAAGTTGTCTTTTAACCCCTCCCATGCGCCGCCCGTTTAGCGGCCGTGCGGCACTTCCCCAAAACGGGCGGGGGCGCGTCGGCCATTGGCCGACGGCAGCACCAGCGAGGTAGCGTTGCCGTCGGCCAATGGCCGACGGCAGCATGGAAGGGGTTAATTCAAAAGTGTGAAGTACTTTAATACGGGGAAGTGTTTCATCTCAGCCCATCAGATTATGTCACTGCATTGAGAAGCATATATTGAAATATGAGCTTTTGATGACGTCGACTTTGTGCCATATCAATTTTGCTGATGGACTTTTCGGGGCTGAAACTGCAGCGCCTAATTAAAACCGCTGGAGTTGGAGGTGACAAAATGCATGTTGGCAGCGTGGTAAGGGGAGTGGGTCACCCTTCATAAACATAAAAAACAACAAGCATTGGCATAGCCAATAGGTCTCGCCTTTGGGACCTTATAAATGTTTAACCATGCAAAAGTTAATGTTGTTACACCAAGGGTATAGTGCTGCATAACTAAATACTTATAGGGTCCCAAAAGCGAGACCTATTAGTTATGCCAATGCTTGTTTCAAGAGGTACTCTCAGGAACACATCGGTGTACTACTGAATAAATCAACCATCTTCCTAAAAGCATCTCATTAACAGTAGCCATGCACTTATCATTCGGGCTCCTGGGCTGTTCATTCTGCAATGTGCCCTGCTCTTGGACCCAGTTATGGTGGATCCCGTCCCTGATTAGCCATTTCATTATTGGAAAAAAATGACTTAACATAGTCCATATTCAAAGTTATCCACCGGGGTTCGGTGCTAACCGAACGTCTTAACGTTGAAAGCAACCTACCCTAAGTGTTGGTGCATAGTCAGAGTTTTATCATCACTTCACAGTGAACGAGGAATGCACAAAAAAACAAGCTGCAGAGCATCCTTGCTGGCAAGGTGGGACCGGGGCAGGATCAGCATCCTGGAGAGAGCAGGTAGGGAACCTGAGAAAGAGGAGGAACGAATTGAGAGCTGGGAAGGACTAAGTAAAGACGAGGGATGGGAGGTAGGGGCAGGGCTGCATCCGGGGGGAAATAATGGATATACTGAAGCTGAGGAGAGCAGTTATGGTCATCATTTAAGGCTGCTGGGGAAGAAGCAGAATAGGCTGAAACGACGGGACGATAAGTGCAGCCCAGGGAAGTTATTATATACGCTGCTGGAGGGGGTATATAGAGAGGGAGTGGGAGGGGGGCCCACTGCATTCTGGAGAGAAGCAGCTATGTGCTACAGCACCAGGGCCGGGCTGAGAACCAAAACCGACCCTAGCAAAGTGCTCGGCCGCCCCCTGGGGGTGGGACCGAGCTCTTTGGCGGGGCCGGTTTTCAGCCAATTTTGTTTCAGGGCCGCTTTTGCAGCTATGCTGCAAAAACCGCCCTGTAACAAAACCGCCCCCCAGGGCCCAAAACCGGCCCCCACCCTTGCGGCCCACCGGGGGATTGCCCGCCCGGTGCCTGCAACCGCCAGTTCGGGCCTGTACAGCACGGGAAGGAGGGGGCGGACGCGAGGACTGCAGCCGAGGGCTGCCTTCTGGGCAGGGAGGAGGAAGGTGCTGGCGGACTGCAGTTCAAAAAGCTGAGGGGAGGTGAGGGAAGGGGCTAGATGGAAAGCATTCAGGGGGAGAGCAGGTACTGACTGATGGAGTGATGTCTTCAAGGGCGGTGAGAGGTCGGGGTTACTACAGGTATAGACGGCGGCCTGGGGGAAGTGACTGGCCTGGACAGTAGTTAAGGAGGGCATGAGCACAGAGCGATGTATTGCAGTATGGGAGACAGTGGAGTGCAGTGTGGGGGAGAGTGGAGTGCAGTGTGGGAGAGAGTGGAGTGCAGTATATGAGAGTGGAATGCAGTGTGGGGGAGAGTGAAGTGCAGTGTGGGAGAGAGTGGAGTGCAGTGTGGGGGAGAGTGGAGTGCAGTGTGGGGGAGAGTGGAGTGCAGTGTGGGAGAGAGTGGAGTGCAGTGTGGGGGAGAGTGGAGTATAGTGTGGGAGAGAGTGGAGTACAGTATATGAGAGTAGAGTGCAGTGTGGGAGAGAGTGGAGTGCAGTGTGAGAGAGTGGAGTACAGTGTGAGAGGGAGTGCAGTATGGGAGAGTGAAGTTTGTGTCGGCTGAGCCCGCAGCACTCTCTGAGCTGAAATGTAATTGACTTGAAGCACAGCGTAGCTTTAGAAATGTCACCAATGCCTTATTTTCAGGGCCGTTTGCGTGCAGTACACCTAATGTGCAACACAGACTGGCAGTTGTCCCTTCCGGGCGCCCTCCCCGCTGTCACCCCACTGCCCTCGGCACTTCTCAAACTAAGTAGCTTTTCCAAGCCGGTTCACTCAGTTATGAATGCACTTTACTGTGTGCTCACAAGCGGAAAGGGTCCAGCTGCCTAATAACGCACACAGACCCTGCAGTTGTAGTTGTGTTCTTCGGTAATCAAGCACTTCTCCCTAAAACGCTTCTCATGGGGTGGTGGTGCTGTAGGAAGTCCGTGGTGGTGTGGTGGAACAAACAAGAAGTGTAACTGAGGGGTGTCAAATGTCACAACATGTTACATATTCCTGATTTTATATTTAGAGATCCTGCTGGGAGTACAGGAGAGGAGGTGACATCAGTGGAGAGGGCCAGCGACGAAGACAGGCTTAAGATGGGATTTATTCGGTGAGGTGGAAGGGGTTCTTCCAGTGGAAGGATGGAATTAGCTTAAAGGAACTGACGTTGGATGTGCTGCAAGTATAGGAGAGTTAGGTGACGTCACCTTTAAGTTAGCTTGAAGTCTGGCTTCAGTGTAGTGAGGGAGGGTGCTGGACAACGTTCGGGGTGGGAAGAGCCAGTGAGGATGGAATCAGCTCAAATGAGCCAAACGTGGCCATAGCGGAGAGGTGGGGTGGTTTGTGATTACACTGTTCACACTGGGACGTAGCAGCAGACGCTCGGGCAAGGACAAGAAATGCCATTTACCCTACTTAGGACCAAAATCAAATTAAGCTTTATTCGGTTGTACATGGAACATCCATAAAAGCAAAGTGTATATTACATCTAAAAAGTACAGTTAAAAACAATTGAGTTAAAAAATGGTACAATATCAACAATATGACAGTTTCCCAAGGTCCATTCATCCCATAAATAAACACTTTTTACTCTTTATATGGAAGCTACGACCATAAGAGTATAAGCTGCTAATGCGTAGACATGGAAAGAGCCGATACAATCGCGGTAAAAAGCTTACCAGTTAAGAAAGGTGACAAACAGTGTGTCATAAATTGATGTATAAATACAGTAGGATCTAAAAGAAAAAGAAAATTGGTTTATTTTACAGATACACGAGATATAAGTCACTGTTGCTCTAAATTATGCCTGTGCTTAATAGTCAATTTCAAGAAGTTTACTACTGATTTAGCAAAGGGTTCAGCTACTAGAAATTGAAGAGCAAGGAATGCCGGACGACACCTGCGTAAGCCCATAATTTTTTTAATTGGAGTGAGCCACTGTTTCCTCAGATCCTGGTAAAACTTACAGAAAAGTAATGTGTGTATCGTAGTTTGGGGGGAGCAATCATCGCAGGGGCATGGTTGAGAGTCTTTTTCCCAGTTATTAATCTTAGGGAAGGTGACTAAATGGTGAAAAATGTTAAGTCTTAACCTTGTTAGCAAAAGTCTTTCATATCCTGAAAACTCAAAGGTAAGGTAAGGCTGGACCGTCATTGTTGTCTGAATCTGCAGTGAGTGTTGTACAGTGGATTTAGAGACCTCACTGGATAAGCGTAAAGATTCTAGATGAGTCAGACACGCCTTTTTAAACCGTTTTCTTGGTATTACTGCAGTTGTAGCGGGCGAATTGAAATATTGTTGCATACCAAGGTCGTAGTGGAATTTCCTTACATAAGCTAACCAGGTAATGTGGTGGCTTTTGTCTAGGGAAATACAGTCCTCAATACTACTAGGACCAGATTAGGAGCTTCAGATGTGCCTTGTGTTTAGCTGACATGATGACAGCACAGAGAAGTAGGTGTATGCTTATGGAAAGGAATGCACAGGCTGCAACGGTGGCCCCTTTGTCCAGGCTTGAGAGGGAGGACTGAGGGAATCTGATCAGAAATGTGTGCTACTGCTAAAAGGAACAAGCATTGGCCGCGCTGCCGTGAAAGGCACACGCCGCGCGGCAGCGAAAGTGAAAGTGATCGCGATCAAGGGCTCAGCAACATCGGCGCTTGTGCGGCGAAAGTGAGAGCACCCGATGGCAGCTGTGCACATCACTTGCGCGCTTGAGCGCGTGATAGTAAGCTGATTGCTGGCAAAGTAGCATTTCTCAGAGCACCTACTAAATGTCTCGGCTAGGTCAGCGATTGTGCTGGATCAGGCAGAGACCTAAAAATGGCTATCACTGGATGGGCAAACACCAGAGTTGAGAGTGTGTCGGTGTTTGCCTCTCAACGAAATGTCTACAAATCTTTTTAAACATTAACTGAGAAACATTCTTAGTCACACCACAATGGCAAAGCTAATAGTGAAATAAGTGGCAACCTAGGGCTCATGTGTACCCTTTATGTGAGCTAGATTTTTTTTATAGATGGAGTAACATTTTTCTCTATGAAATCAAACAACAAAGGGGCATACGTGTAAAGAAAGGGCCCAGCAGCAAATTTTGCAGTGTCAAGCTATGTCATTTCCAAAAAGCAGGGACATACTGTATTTACAAGAATATGGCACACTCCTGTGTTTTTCTGGATCTAGCTGCCTAGAACCAACACAGACTCCCTTGCGCTATAGTACAAGGGTGCCTGCATTGCAGTGAGGATTGTTTATGTGCAGAAAGGTGCCTTTCCAGGACAAAAACAATCATTAAATTATGGCGATTTGCTATTAGTAGCAAATCACCATTATTTAATTTTTGTTTTCGTGCAGGAAGGGAGACCTTCCTGCACAAAAATAATCCTAAATAGAGTTTTGCTCTTCCTATGTGTGCTGCAGAATTCAGCAAACATAGAAAAAGCGAAAGCGAAGAGATATAAAAGTGTTTCTCCTTGCTGCGCCAATCTAACACCAGCTTTTGAATGGTATTAGTGTTTGGTGCTGCCTCAGATCTACACATCCTTGTAAATCTGGGGCAGCGTCAAGAAGCAATGGGTGTTGTGGTGGAATGCCCACAGCAACACCCATTGCACGCCCCTTTCGTGCAGATACCTGCATGAAAGGGTACCATATTTACAAAGAGGCATTAAGCCACACAAAGTGGCTTAATGCCGATTTGCAAATATGGCGCAGGGTATTGTGCCACAAGAACATCGAAAAAAGTGGCGTTCCAGTGGTGCAATCCCCTTGCCCCAAGACTTTTTGTACAGCATGCATCCTCAACTGACGTATTTGAAGGTGCTTTAATACGTGATAATGAACAAGGAGGCTCTGTAAAATAAAGTGGTTACCTAGGAACACACAATTTGGTCAAGCAGCACATCCAGGGGTTGAGCCCAGATTTTCCAGTTTCACACTGTTCAGTTCAACTACTAGAATGGTATCTCTCATGTTAATGCTTTGTCCTTAACTCTTAGAGGGTGAGGTTAGAGTGTGGTGTCAGGCATAATCCACATTTTATTTTTGGAAGATTTGCATAGAGCAATTCTTGTCCAAGGATAAAGGAATACTTCACAACAGAGACTATCACATATTTGTTTGTCCGCACAAGGACATTTGCCTAGGAATCACAGGATGCCAAGCCAAGGGTAGGCTTTGAAACTGGTTCCCCATGGTTGGCAGCTGTACTCACTAGGACACATCGCCTCCCATGAAAGCTCAGCTCGATTTGGGCTCACCTCCAGCTGAACATCAGCCAGGCCTTTGGCTCAAGCCTGCCTCATGCTTTCAATGGTTCACCCATCTTTATCTATATGTATATGTATACAATGTAACTAAAGGACGCCAAAATTAGACTTTCGTAAGTTCCCCATGGATGTACCATTGGCTATTCCATGGGAATTTCAGTAGAGTAGCTAGGACATGCAGAGAATTATGTATTGAACACAAAAACAGTAGCCATTTTGAATACAATTTGGCCCTATACCTTGGTCTGTCGGTCTTTCTACTAGCAGTGCCACCAAGGATGCGGCAGAATTCGGCTGCGAGAGTGGCAAGCACTATCACATAACAGAGGCTTTTACAGTCCTGCATTAGCTTCCAAAGAAACTGCATTTTCTGTTTAAGCTTGTATTATAGCCCACATGGTTTCTTCAGCACTGAAAAATAAGACCGCTTTAAACTACTACACAAGTCTGCCTTTCCATGCAACTTACATTTTGCGTATTGTCACGTTATTGAAGTGCCTTGAATTTACATAGAATGGAATGAGGGCATTCCTTTATCTATCTGACCCCAAGTCTCTGGAACCTGCTCTCTGAAAGCCCAGAAAAACACATAGTAAGCCACATTTTATTTCATAAAGCTTTAAAAACATTTCTTTTTGTTAACTCTTTGCTTGAGCCGCTTAAATGTCACATTTCTTCTTTATTTTGCTGAAGTAAATTATTAAGATACAGAGAATTTTTGGGTCAAGTTACAAGAACATATTTTGTAAGAAAACCAATGCATAATCATATTTACAGACTCGGGGGGCCTATTCACAAACTGCACAGTTTAATATGTTTAGTAGCAGTACAATAGTACTGCTCAAATACTACAAACTTCAGTGGCATATGTACAAGGGAAGTGGCAGAGTGAGGTGTCAGCCTTCCTGGCTTAACGCCTCACTCCGCTACTTCATAAACGCAGTGCTGCAACGTATTTTCAAGAATATGGTGCAGCCCTGTGTTTTCCCCTGCGCTGGCGCAACACTTTACAGCCTAGCACCAACGAAGGCACCCTTGCACCATAGTGCAAGGGTGTCTATGTGCAGGGGAAGATTGTTTATGTACAGGAAGGTCCTCCTTCCTGCACATAAACTATCTTTAAATGCTGTGTTGTAACTTCTATGTGTGCTGCTTAAGGCAGTGCACACAGAAGTTGCGAAGCGGCATTTAAAAAAAATGATTGTGTGCATAAAGGGGGACCTTCCTGCACATAAAAAAACATTGGCCTTTTGCTGTTTTCATGTGTGCTGCACAACACAGCACACATGAAAACAGCAAAAACGAGCAGAAATGAAACATTTCTCCTCGTTGCGCCCGGGTAAGACCAGGTTTTCCCTGGTCTTAATTCTGGCACAGCCTCCTATTTACGCCTCACTTGTAAATAGGAGGCAATGTCAGAATCAATGGGTGTTACGGTGGAACACCCACAGAAAACACCCATTGCCCTCGCCTTTCACGCTAACCATAGTGTGAATGGGTGCCTTATTTACAAGGCAGTGTTAAGCCACATTAACGCTGTCTTGTAATTAAGGCGAGGCCCCTTTCACCATCACGTCACTGAAAGTGACGTTGTGAGGGCAATAGGGGCTTGTAAATATGTCCCTGTTATGTTATGTTATGTTATCCGGAGTTTTGTAGAGCGCTCAGCTACTCAAGCAGAGTGTCCCGGCGCTAACAGACCCAACAAGGCACAGAACAAGGAAGTAGATGGAATTATTGGCCAAACAGCCAAGTTTTGAGTTATTTTCTAAATGACAGCAAGTTATCAGCCTGCCTTAACCACTTCGGCGCTGATGACGAGCTGAGCTCGTCATCAGTTGCGCCGCTCGCAGGCTGATGACGAGCTGAGCTCGTCATGTAACGCGCGTTTTTAAAAAACCCGCGTACAGCGGGAAAAGCCGCCGCGCGCATGCGGTTAATGACAACGGCAGTGCGTTCCACAGCCGTGGTGCAAGGTGTTTAAAGGAGCGACCACTGCTGCTCGCACGCCTAATTGCCGGGACCATGGCCAGCGACAATGATGCAGAGCGTAAAGCTCTGAGCGGACAATGAAAGCCAATCCTATTCCTAAGGTAGCAGGCGCCATTGCCATGCAAGGCCTTAAAAGCTATTGTGAGAGCTTTGAAGGCAATGCGTTTCCGTATAGGCAACCAGTGAAGGGTTTTCAGAAGTCCCAAGGCGCCAGATTTCCGGCTCATGCCAAAAATTGCTCGCGCCGCAGAATTCTGCACCACCTGTAGGCGCGACAAAAGGTATTCAGGGAGACCTAAATATAGCACGTTTGCATAGTCTAGCCTTGAGCCTATCAAGGCTTGAACCGTAGTCCTCCTGTGGGCAATGGATAGGAGTGGAAGGAATTTTCTCAACATTTTTTAAAAGACCGAAACACTGTCCTACCAGGCTCAGAATCTGTGGTTTAAAAGTGAGACAAGTGTCCACTTTTACTCCCTCTATTCACTAATCTAAGTGTGAAGGTCTCTGCCTTTGCCATACCTATATTGTATGTGTCGAGATCTCCGCCTCAACTGTAGAAATCACTGCACACAAAGGCCTACGCTTTAGTAGTACATGTGAGAGCGAAAGAGGGGAGTGCCTGCAAAATGGGAAATACTTACTACAAATGGAGAGGAGTAAGGAGGGGCTTGAGGATGTTCAAAAAGGGCTTCAGGAAGGGACATACATCTACCCCCAAAAGGGTAAGCCAATTGATATTCACAAACTGCACTTCTATTGTTACTGCTGACAAAATGGGCCCTAAAACATCTTAAATGTACAACAGTTCGGAACGGTAGTAAATTCAGCACTACACATGACCAACCACTAGTACTGCTACACTCTCCTACAGAAAATAATGTTAGGAACTTGTAGCAGAACTCCCTAGTAAACAATGTTAAAAAAAATACATTTCTTTTTTAATTTTTTTAAATATATACAAATGTACAAATTTAATGTGTGTGTGTATATATATATATATATATATATATATTAAAGCTCCAGGTACCCAATGTTCAAGGAGCACTCGCACAGCAACATGCTCCAACGCCGTCTCCGCGTCCTGCTTCAACACCCTCCGGATGCTCCGCAGGATCTTCAAATGGATCCCCTCCGACACGAGAAAAAACGTCACCCAGGCCCTCATCACCAGCAGACTCGACTACGGGAACGCCCTCTACTCAGGAACAACAACCTAGCTCCTGAGACGTCTACAACGAATCCAGAACGCCTCAGCACGAATGATCCTTGACGTCCCCCGACGCAGCCACATCACACCCCACCTGAGATGCCTGCACTGGCTACCCATCAACAAGAGGATCACCTTCAAACTCCTCATCCACGCACACAAAGCACTACACAACAGCGGACCCACATACCTCAACAACCGACTCAGCTTCTACACCCCCACCCGAAACCTCCGTTCAGCTAAACTCGCCCTCGCCACAGTTCCTCGTATCCGGAAAGCCACGGCCAGCGGCAGATCCTTCTCCTACCTCGCCGCCAAGACATGGAACGCTCTCCCTACCAGCCTACGACAGACTCAGGACCTGCTGGCCTTCAGGAAACTTCTCAAGACCTGGCTCTTCGATCAGTAGCATCGCCCCTCTCTCCCCCCCCCCCCCCAGCGCCTTGAGACCTTAACGGGTATGTAGCGCGCTTTAGAAATGCAGTGATTGATTTATTGAAAGAGCCTTTATGGTATACAGTCCACCAGTACAACGATAACTTTAAGCAGTTCAATGTGCCATGGATGCCTGAAGCGTTTCGAAGTGTCCCCACTTCTCTTCAGAGGCTTCGGCATTGAAGGTGCATAGGACACCGCCCTCATCATTTAAATGCTCCAATGCATGCCCTGAATGGGATGGTCTGCCGTGACTAGCAGAGCATTATGGGCCTTGTAGTGTCCTTTATCTCCCAATGGAGCACACAATGTTGCTGCTGTAACATTGAAAGCCCCCAGATGGGCCTCGGTGTGCCGGTGGACATGCTAAATCTGTTGCTGCTCCACGAAATCGGCCTGCTCGATAACAGACCGCGTGGATTGGTTGTGTATGGCTATAAGCTTTTCCTCACTGGGTATGGATTTTATGTAAGTGTGTAAAGTTGTTTTCAAGGTATCATTAAATATGATTGTTATGCATCATATTGTATTGCAGCCATGAAGAAGTTTTAAAAAAAATTATTTTTATTATTTCTCAGGAAAGTTATTTTGGTTTCGAAAATAGACAAGCAGCATACAGCAGCAACAAAAGCAACAGAAATAAAAGAATCAGAATTAATCCAAAATCTTAATAGCAAGAAATACATATACTTTCTTTTAACCTTAAAGGCATTCACTTTCCTTTTTTCCTTGCTGCTCCACCAAGGGGCCCCAGATTTGTAACCCCTTTTTCCTAGCTCTACTTCCCTTACATTTATATAATGCCATCTCTAAGTTGAATATATGGAAGAGTCTGGCGTACCAAGCTTGTTATGCCAGTGGATCTTCATCCTTCCACTTTAAAGCAATCATTATACGTAGAGTTGCTGTTACCATAAAACAAAAGTAAACTTGGGTCAATTCTAGCTGTAAGGTCTTGTCACAACCAAATAATATTAAAGTTGAAGTGAGTGGGACCCCTCGCCCCATAACCGTGTACACAAATGTTTCAATCCCTTGCTTCACTGCATTTAATTTACAACATTCAGCGAACATGTGGGCCATATCAGCCGGACCTTGTCTACATCATGGGCAGTTATTGGTCTCCCTTTTCTCCCATGCCCACAATTTAGCAGGTGTGAAGTAAAGTCTGAAAACTGTTTTAAAATGTTCAGCCTTAAGATTGACAGATAAGAGAACCTTTTTTGGCAGCTCTAAGGATCTACATAGATCCCCATCCTGATTTCCCAGTTTAGCTACCCACCCGCTTTCCATTCTAACTACATCATCGGTGTTAGCCTCCACCAGCATTGCATATATTTCCTCCACTTGAGGCTGTTTATAAACTAGGCAATCTAGAAGCGGGAAACGGGCCAGATTAGTAAATTGTGAGGTAGTTGATTTGATTGCCTCCCTAATCTGTATGTACTTAACAACACATCAGGGATCTACCCCGAATCATTCCTGGATCTCTTCAAATGGCATTAGTCCATTTGAGTTAACAATTTTGCCAATACAGTTAATTTCCGCCTGCTCCCAATGCCTACCAATTTTATCATACAGTGGAGCTGATAAGATTGATGAGTGCCATAATGACAGATAGCGCTTGATTTTCGGAGACACTGCATGGGACAATACAGGGGGCACTGCACGAGACACTGCACCAATTACCCCCACAGCTAAAGGGGTGTATGGAGGTCCTTAAGGAGACAGGCGCACATGGAGAGGAAAATCAGGAAATTCTGCCTGAGGCGGGCATTGGGGCTGATCCGGGTACAGGAGAAACCAGCACAGCCATTATTATTGAGCAAAATTCAGGGGCCCTTGGGGGTCGCGAGATCCTACAGGAGGGAGTAAATCAATCTACCCAAGAGGACCTGGTGGACTTGGTAAACAAGGGAGGGGCCCTGGGTAATATGGATGAAGGGGCCAGGAGAATCTTGAATGAGGGGGGGGTGACACCTTACTGTGCAAGATTCAGGGATAAAAGAAAAAGAGCCCCCAGGGTCAGCAAGGGCTCATAGGTTGCCAGGGGAGATAAATATTGACTCCGAAGCGAATGATTTCTATTTCCTATCGGATGCCACCTGGTCAGGATTGGGATCGGACACTGGACCTAATATAGAGTCAAGAGAGGAGAACAATGCTTCTGGGACAGGTATTAGCGGCAGGCAACATATACCAACCACTCAGAAGATAAACTCCAGAGTACATAGAGTTGAGATCCCAAGCCCGAATGAGTTGAGGTGGGACTACTCTCTTGGAGATCAATTGGTGGGGAACAGTAAGCAACCTACCAGGAAAGGAGAAGCAACCGCAGTGCCTCCTACACTGGAATCAATTTTGTAGTTGTTGCACACCGTGAGGAAGCTCGTATGGAGAGCAAACGTGCACAAAATGTGACGCGGAAACTACAGGGGGCTGTTATGAAAATCGCAAGAATCTGTAATAACATCTGTGACCAGATGACTGAAGTGGAATCAAGAACTGCTACATTGGAGGTGGATTTAGCAGGCTCAAAGGGGCAAGTGGAGGCACACGAGGCTCAACTTGTTGATATCCAGTGGAAGCTGGAAGAAAGTGAGAACCGCCAAAGAAGGAACAACTTACGATTTCTTGGGATTCCAGAAGGAAAGGAAGGATCAGACGCAAGAGTATTTATGGTTCGGTTGCTACAGAAATCTTTCCCAGACCTGGAAGGTTGGATGTGGCCTCAGGAACTGCAAAGGGCACATCGAGTGCCATTCAACATGCGCCAGCCAATTAGTCCTGATGCCAAACCACGGGCACTACTGGTCTACTTTGGGAACTATCTATTGAGGCAAAGTGTGTTTGAGAAGGCCAGACCAGACGCACAACGGGCAGCAGATGGGTACTCTTTTTTCACCAGGCCAGACTTCTGCCATATCACAGTGAAAGGAAGATGGCGTTTACGCCAAATGATCACTCAGTTCCAGGATAAGGGGGCACAAGCCTTCCTATCAAACCCGGCCCGGTTGAAAGTAGTCTGGAAGGACTGGATTAGAGTCTTCACCTCGGAGATCAAGGCCAAGGAGTTTCTAGACGCTGGGGGTATATGATTCGGTCTTTCGGGGCGTGCCTGTTGGGGCAGAAATGTGCAGAAATTCTTGGAACCAGGGGGTAATAGTTAGGATGCCTTCAGATGCCTCCTTCTGGTCTCCAGGCTGTTCAAGACTTTTCGCTTTTGATAAAAGTGTTGTAGTATAAGGTGGGCGGTTCTAATAAGTAGTTAAAGAAGCTGAGGATCAAAGGCTTAGGGGAGGTTTAAAAAGGGGGGAAAATGCACTAACTGTTTACACATGTCACCCTAGGGAGCACACCACCAATAATCACCCACAGACCTAGATAGGTCTGTTGCTTCACAACACAGGGAGGGAGGATGTGGGAGGAGGGGGTGGGGGGAAGGAGAAAAAAACTCAGGAAAGTAGAGTATGGTTGCAAAAATAAGATATGGGTTTCAGGCAATTTGAAGGGATGGTTCAAGAGGCAAAGTAGATACCAAGGAAAAAGTAGGGATGGGTAGGTTGAATATTTGTACGATAAATAGCGGGGGCTGAACGATCGAGCTAAGAGAGGTAGGACCGGAGAAGTACTACGAACACTTGGCTTGGATATTATCTGTCAGCAAGAAACTCACATTCCTTGGCAGGAGAGAGGGCTTAATATCATTCCAGTCTATACCCAAGCAATGAGTTCATCACAGACTTCTAACACTAGAGGGGTTGCAATTCATATATCTAACAGGCTGCCACCCATTAAACAGACATTATCGGATAAATGGGGTAGGTGGGCAATTGCCCTAATTCCAACCTACGGTACACTATGTACTATTTATGGATCAAATCTAGATGATGCAGACTTGTTGGCAGAATTGGAAATCGAGCTTACCTCCTTCCACCAAAATCCTGGCAGGAGACTAATATAGTTTTATTTTTGAAGAAGGGAAAGGCAGCGGAAGATCCAGCCGCTTATTGGCCAATTTCATTGATAAATACTGATGAAAAGCTTTATTCTAAAATCTTAGCGCTCAGGTTATCAAAGATAATTGACTTTCCCGTAAGCCTGTGGCAACATGGCTTCATTCTGGGTAGAGGAACGATAGACCATATACAAAGGGTAATATAATTATTTAAAACTGCGGAAATCTCGGGCAACAGATGTCATTGATACTGTTGGACACCCAAAAAGCATTTGACCAGGTGGAGTGGGCAAACCTTTGGCAGAACCTAAGGTCAAATGGCTTTGGTCCACGTATTTTAACTGCCCTTAGAGTCATATTCAACTATACTAATATACTACCCAAATAACTGAATAACATATCCACTACTCAAATTACTTCATATTTTTTACAATACTAATTTTCAACAGTAATCCTTTATGGGTTCCGGAGTGGCCTGCTACTCGCCAGAAAAGCGCTTCAAAATCCATCAGGGGTAACAAGTGCTATATGAATGCAAATCTTTCTTCCCCTTTCATCCCTCCGCTATCCTTCTCACTCCAAGTAACTGACTAATATCTACCACTGAAATTACTTTATATTTCACCATATTAATTCACCACTAATCCTTTGTAGGCTTCCTGAATAGCGTGCGTGAACAAGCCCTATATAAATACAAACCTTTGTCCTCCTCTATCCTTCTGCTATCATTCCAAATCCAAATAACTGACTAACCTATCCACCACTTAAAATGTACTTGCATGCTTCCATATACTAATTCAACACTAATCCTCTATGGGTCCCGGAGTAGCGTGCTACTCGCCGAAAAAGCGCTTTGACGCCTCGTCAGGGGTAGTAAGCGCTACATAAATGCAATTACAATACCATACAATACAATACAAGGTATGTTCAATCATATTCAAAAATACAGCTGATGGGGAGGGAGTCTGGGAAGGTTAAGATCGCCAGGGGTACAAGGCAGGGCTGCCCCGGCTCCCCAGTTCTTATTGCACTATATATAGACCTGATGATTAGATCAATATTAAATGATCAGGTAATCAAGCCGGTAGTGGTCAGGGGTTACAGCACTGAGGTCTTAGCCTACGCTGATGACATTGCAGTAGTTACCCCTGACCCACAGGCGGCAATAGGGAGGATTGAAAATCAGGCCCAGGAGTTTGGGAAGCAGTCAGGGTATGGGTTAAATGCCGACAAAACAAAAATTGTCTGCTCTAAGTCGGTCACCTGGCAGGATTCTCGGAGGACGGAGGCAGCCACGTATTTTGGGATAACCATTGAAGCAGATGTCAGGACTGGAATATTAACGCAGACCCTCTCATCAGGAAAATAGGGTCAGATTTAAAGAGAATGGATAACTTGCATTTATCCATTATTGGAAGGGCATATGTCATGTTTCCTAAAATTCTATATTTATTAAGATGTATACCACTAGAACCTCCAAACTCTTTTTTTTTTTTTAAATGGAGTAGATCTTCTCTCAGTTTATTTGGGGATACAAGAAAGTCAGGAGATCTCTGAAATTAATGACCCTACCTCAAGATCGAGGGGTGATGGCTGTTCCCAATCTCCTATATTATTATTGAGCTATTATGCTCCAGCAAATGACCATCTTATTCAGGCCTAGACTGATAATACCAGCAGTTCAGGAAAGGAAGATACTGCCCTCCATTTTTGAATTAGCTATGGGCGACTCAGCACCAGGGGCAGCACCAGGGGCAGTACCTAGACAATTGGAGGGGAGCTACTACAAGAAAACTAATGTTAAACCCCTTAGAGCAGCCTGGAATGTATGGCAGAAATCTGGTAAATTGCAAAAAATCAGAAATCCAGCGCTATCTGTCATTATGGCGCTCATCAATCTTCTCAGCCCTGAAGAAGTTTACTGTCCTGAACAATACGCGTTGGCTGAGGCTGTACCAATCGGAATATAAAAGATGAAAATATAACCTTTTTGGAATACAAAATAAAGAAGAAACAAAGTAAATTGGATAATTAAATTGGTCTTTTTTTATTTATAATTGTTTCTTTCTTGGGTGCACACTACATTAAATGAGATTTTGTGGTGCATGACAGAGGTATCAACAAGTGACAGATATTAATAGGGTGTGACACCATACATTCAATTATATGGACAAAAAGGGGGTATGGTACTAGTTATTTATCTGCTGCTTTTTGTATAAGTGTGGACAAATTGTGCATATTACATTAGCTCAAATACAGCTTTTATTGATGTCATGTTCATTTGAAATATCTTAAATTGAAACGCAAACCAATACCCAATTTGTTTTTAAAATATATAAGGATACCAATTTGCTCATAAAATTTGGGTTGTTCATTCACAAATTAATATTCACACTTTCTCATTCATACACTCACTAAAGACCTCATAATATTACATACAAGATTAAGGCTCTCAAGCCAGCAAATTACAGTTTGGCCACAAACTCAAGTTTGATCCCAAATACATAATGTCCCTGGGGGATGAGGTCCCCAGGGCCTAATGAGGCTCAGGAGTTGGGGCATGAGGCCCCCTCCCCTTTAAAAAAGAAAAGGCCCTAGAAGAATGCAGCTGGATACTTGTTTTAAGAAAAAAAAGTATTCATATATGAACACACGGTGAAATATGACATACACACTCAATGTACACAGCCCTCCTAAGGCTGCCACTCCAGTGTCATCCGGGCAGAGCCATGAGTCCTGCTTTCCTCCCTACTGGTAATTTCGCATTTGTGACAGGCAACATTAAGACTAGACCCACTGTAAGACCTGGCATCCTTGGTGTGATTTCCTCGGTCTTTTTGTCTCTACCTCCTGTATTTTTGACTGCGTGCTGGACTTAGTTTTTGCTGGTTTATGCACTTGGTCCACTTTACCACTGCTGATCAGTGCTAAAGTGCAAGTGCTCCCTTTGTAAATTGTGATTATGATTAGTTATCCATGATTGGCATATTTGATTCACTGGTAAGTCCCAAATAAGGTGCACTGTGTGTGCGCACGGTCTATAAATCAACTGCTACTAGTGGGCCTGCAGCACTGATTGTGCCGCCCACATGAGTAGCCTTGTAACCATCTCACAAGCCTGCCACTGCTGTGTTTATGAGTGCAGTTTTTAACTGCCATGCCGACCTGGCAAGTACACCCACTTGGCAAAGAAGTGTGGAGAAGTGTGGCTCAATGGTTAGAGCGGCAGACCTTGATGCAGAACTCTGGCCCGGAACCAGGGTTCGATTCCCGCCTCGGCGGGTCTCAGGCTCAAAATTCCCCGGACCTGATATTCTCGCCTCACTGCCTAGTCTAATCATGGGTCCCACGCTGCAACTCTGGGCAATAGCTTGCTTAGTCTCCACAACGGCCCCAACAGCGCTGGGATGCCTGGTTTCACCATGGGGGTGACACTTCACAGGGAAAAACCAGGAAGGGTTCCTACAGCGGTATGAGTACACTGCGAGAAATCTCTGGGTAGTTGCGCGCTATATAAGTACAACGTTTTTTTACATTTGGCAGGCCCTAACTTTACCTATTACTACACGTTAGGCACCCCTAAGGTAGGCCCAAAGTAGCCCATGGGCAGGGTGCAGTGTATGTGAAAGGTAGAACTTGTACTGGTGTGATTTACATGTCCTGATAGTGAAATACTGTTTGTGAGAAGCTGGCCTGGTATATGATGTCCACTTATGTAAGTGATGAACAACTACAGGGGCAACCCAACCAACCTGAACCAGGGGCAGTCAGTATATATTCCTAACAACAGTTCAGGAGACAATTAATTTACAACAAATAATATCTACTCACACATTGATTAATAAAAACAGATTTACATTCGTAAAAAGAGAAGAAAAAGGAAAAAGAAAATAGGGAGAAACCATATGTCAGATAAACCAAACAATCAAATTGTTTTTTTAGAAAAATATCACTAGTAAATACTTGTAATGCTAGAGGTGGCAGCATTACAAGTATTTTGAACAAAGCAGAATGTTGCTGGATGCTCTGATGCAACAGCATTAATTGTGGTCTAAATTCTATGGAGGAGTGCCATTCCATAACCTATGGCTAAAAACTGATAGAAACAATATATCTGTATGATAAAAAAATTCTTACTGTTTATATTCATCCATTTTGAACTGAACTGTTTACTGTGATAATATTGCTTATTGTACATTTTTTCACTGTGAGCTGTGTTTCTGAAAATATTGTTTGATGCACAATTCATTATATAAGATATACGTCATTTCTGAACTGATACATGTCTAGTCACATATAAATATACCTTGAATATTGTAAAATTTCTTGTGACCGAATTGCCAGTGCCTCTGGTTCCATTTACTCTCTTTGTAATTGGACTACCTTGTTGGAACACGCTATCCTGTTTCTTCCTATACTAACCTTTTATTAAATATTCTTTCTGTTTTTTCGATTTTTAAAATTTTCATTAATGAAACATAAATTGAGGACTACCTGCTCTAAAATGGCGCTTAGATCGTTGATATGAGCTGGTACTTCGTGACTTCCTCAAAATGGCGCCCGGTTTTCCTGGAGTTGTAAGTCCTTTATCAGTTTTGTTTATTGTTTGAATCGGTATTTATCGGAGTAAGAAGAAGCATGGCTCACTCGCCTGAACTCCGCGCGGCAATAGGGAGCTAACGGTAAGGCTTGGTTTGGCGGATTTCGATAAAAAGCAACTTGTAAATGTTCGTGCCATCGGTCTCATCACCCCGCCTGTAAGGCATTTAACTTGTCTATATGCAGGAAAAACAGAGCTGTGTTCACTACGAACTGTTTGTAGGCTCATTAGTGTAACGCGGTCTCCCACGTATGATGGCGGTGTAGTGTCGTGCATGCAATAATGACAGACACTACTTGATGTTCAAGGAGCTTTATTAACACATTCCTTCCTCGTCCCTGTCCCTACTCTAACTAACTCTTTCCTGCTCATGCCCCGCCTCTTCCTCCACCCCATGACTCCACCCACGCCCAGCTACTAGAATGCTCAAAGACATAACATCTCCCCCGTTGTTAACAAAAGAACGAACTAACTTTAGTCAAGTTCTTCAATCAGTCTTTTAGGTCTGTGAATGTTTCTTCTCGGTCGCAGACTCATACCGCCAGCATCCAATTCAGCCTCAGTCTGCTGATCAAGTCTTTGGATTGTGCCCACTTGACTGGGTCCTTGTGTGTCCAGTATGTCTCCATCTTGTTCAAGAGCCTCATTCAGGCCCGGCGTTCATTTTTGAAAGTGAGACACATTTCTGGTGATCTTTCTCTTGTCAGATGCCGCAGTGACCATGGTGCCCTTTTGTTGGGTGATAACCAACGGTTCGTCTTTGAACCTGCAATCTGTCTTGCGGGATTGTTCTTGTTTGACCACCACACAGTCCCCCGTCTGCAAAGAAGGAGACTTGGCTCACCGTCGTTGTTCCGCATATGATTTCATCTTGTTCTCATTGGTGCGATCAGCAAGAGCCACCTCTTGGTGGACATGTGTCGGAGACACTGGTCGCAGAGCACCTTCCCACATCGGGATTCTGGTTCTGATGGGTCGCCCCAGCATGAGAGTGGCCGGGCACTTTCCTGTGGTGGCATGTGGGGTAGTCCGGTAGGCTGGCAAGACTTCGTTGAGTGCAACTTGCAAGTCCTTCTTTTCAAGCGTGGCTTGTTTGAATGTTTTCTTCACAGTTGCCATGAACCTCTCAATAGTGCCATTAGCCTGTGGCCACAGAGGCGTGACCTTTCGATGTCTAAAGTTAAGGTGTCGTGCAAACTCACTAAACTCCTGGCCATTGAAAGGAGGACCATTGTCCGTTTTGAGTTCCTTTGGGACACCCCAGGCGGCAAACACCTCATCAAGAACTGCGATGGTGCAGGAGGCATTAGTGGAGGGCACGAATTGGGCTATCAGAAACCTTGAGTACTCATCCATGATAGCCACCACATACTTGCCCGATTGAAGGGGTCCATAAAAGTCCATGGCTAGTTCTTGCCAGATTCCATTTGGTAGTTTAGTCATTTGAAGCGGGCCGGGGGTGTTCCATGGCTGACCAGTTGACACTGGGGGCAGTCTTTGAGGGTGGCCTCCACCATGGTATCAATCAGCGGGAACCAGACTCGCTCACGGAGAGTTATTTTGGTTGCAACCACTCCCCGGTGACCTTCATGAGCCAGGTTAATGACTCCTTGTCGTAACTGCCTCGTGATGACAATCCGATGGTCTCTCAGGAGGAGCCCCTCCGAGGTGGCAGATAGCGCTTCACAGATGTGTCTGAACACTTGCATTTCTTGGCGGACCTGAGGATCGGTCTGCTCCTCCTCACTGTCGTGTCTCCATCGATGGGTGCGCAGTCGGCTCATGACTTTCTGAAGAACGCCATCTTGGGCAGTGGCTTCCTGGATTGCCTCTTAGGGAAAGGCCGGAGGTCGGGCTGATCCTACTACAAAATGGATGTATTCTTCAGCAATTGACGGAGGCGAGGCCTGGGATTCCTGAGGGTGTCGGGACATGTAGTCCGCCGGATTCTCCCCTTTCCCCGGTTTGTGTATGATTGTGTATGTATATTCCTGTAGGCGCAGGCCCCACCGTTCTATCCTAGGTGGCATTTTGGCATTAGGGTTACCAAATATGGTGACCAACGCCTGATGATCTGTTATCATGGTAAAATGCTTGCCATAGATGAAGACGTGAAAGTGCTCACAAGCCCAGACAACTCCGAGACTCTCCTTATCTGGTTGAGAATAGGCCTTTTCTGTTTCAGTCAAACTGTGACTGGCGTAGGCCACGATGTGCCGTTAATCATTGTCTTTGTCATACTGGGCCAAGATGGCACCCAGACCTACTGGACTGGCATCCACTGTTATTTCAGTCTTTCTCTTGGGGCTAAAGTATGCCAGATTGTCTGCAGCCTCAACAGCCTGTTTGATATCCCGGAAGGCCCTCTCACATTGGGAACTCCACACAAAAGGTTGTCCTTGCTTGGTGAGAGCTCTCAGGGGATGACTGATGGTGGCATAGTCTTTGATATATCTGGCACAATAGCTCGCCATGCCCAGAAAGGAACGAATGTCACTGACATCTTGGGGACTCTTGGTGGCGTTGAGTGCAGTCACTTTCTTCGGGTCAGGCCCCATGCCGGCTCCCGAAAACACATGGCCAAAGAACTTGAGAGTGGATTGGTGGAACTCACACTTGTCTTTATAGAGAGTCAAGTTGGCCTCCAGAAGAGCATGGCATACTCGGTCCAGCGCCTTATCATGCTCCTGCGTGTTTGACCCATATACCAGGATGTCATCACTGTAATTCAGCGAGTTGGGTATGTGTCTGATGGTTTGCCGAATCATTTCCTGAAAGATTTCAGCTGCTGATGAAATGCCGAAACTTAGTCTCTTATATCTAAACAAACCTAAATGTGTAGCGAAAGTTGTTATATATCTTGATTTCTCATGGAGTTCTAGCTGGTGATAGCCCTTGTTCAGATCAAGTTTGGAAAATACTCTGGCTCAATTCAAGGCGGTTATCCTGTCACTCAGGTGGGGTCCTGGGTGACGCTCTCTCTCTATGGCAGTATTGGGAAGTCTCATGTCTACACATAGGCGCACTTTGTCTGGAGTGCCTTTCTTTGGGACTATGACAACAGGAGACACCCATGGCGTAGGACCATCTGTCTTTTCGATAATGTCAGTTTGTAACAGCTCCTGAATTTCCTCCTCCACCGCTTGCTGAAGATGAAAAGGCACTCGTCGAGGGTGTTGAGCCACAGGGCGAACTTGATCATTGATGTGGAGGCGGATCTGGCATTTGTTCATTTTGCCTAGCCCAGTAAATAATTTGGGGAACTTGCGGATTAAGTCCGGATCATCACTGACTCTGTAAAGGATCTCCACCAGGCGGAGACGTTCCGCCGTCGGCAGGCTGAGGAGGCACTCCGCCTCGGTACCTTCCTTTTTTTTTTTTTTTTTATTTAAAAGTTTTTTGTATATACCAACATTATCAACAAAAAATGTTTACAGCACATTTGTTTACAGCTGACTTACATATCCTATTACTTCTGAAAATCCGAGATCCCAACATATACGTAAATAACAAAGAGGTAGAAAAAGTTTCAAATTACAAATTAAACCAGAGAGGGAGAGAAGAAGGGGAAAGAAAAAGAAGAAGACAAAAAGAAAAGGAAAGAAGGAAATGAAATCTTATGGGAAGGGGAAATCAGAACCAAAGTTCCTATTTTAAGTTTTACACCCTCCCCATTCTAGTTTTCCATAATTCTATAGGTTGCCATATCTTGCAGCCTAATGTTCTTGCTCTCCGCCCCTTCCTACCATATATTGCGCTTTCCAAGTTATATGTGGAGAGTACCCTTGCTAACCAAGTTTGAAAGGTTGGCGGAGCTCTATCCAGCCAAGTTTTAGCAATACAGATTCGCAATACTGCCATAGCGACAAACATAAATTCTATGTAGTGTCCTTCTTCCTCTGTTATCAGCCCAACCATTACCAGTTTTGGAGACATTACTACTTGGATTCCTAGTGTACCTCCTATAAAAGACTTTATTGCCGCTATTAAGGAGTATAGTTGTGGGCATTCAGCAAACATATGGACTAGGTCCGCATTAGTCGAATCACATCTCGGGCAGGTAATTCCCGAAGTGCCCCCCCATTGTGCTATTCTAGCAGGGGTGTAATAAAGTGAAAACAGCGTTTTGTAATGTTGTGACTGGAGGGTGGCCGAGCATAAGACCGTACAGCCTAGGTCCAATGAATCCTGAAAGTTCTCCTGTGACGAGCCTATTTTCTCCCCCCATTTTACAGCATACTTTCCCCTGTCATCTTCTTTCAATATATACAGTTCAGCATACAGCTGCCGGATCGTACAGTAATGGCCACGCTGTACATATTCCATTATTTTGCACTCCCCAAACCCCACTGTGCCCCCCTTATTCATAAAATAGCTTCTGAGCTGTAGATACTTAAAAAAGCTCATTCCATCTAGTTTATACTTTGTTTGTAGCTCCTGAAACAAGCGGATGCCTCCTTGATCGTAAATGTCCCCTATTTTCCTAATACCCTTTTCCTCCCATTCCCTCATAACTGAATCCCTGAATATGTCCCCCGGTAGTGAAAAATTTGTATACAGTCGAGTATATCTGTTAAATCTCCCCAATCCTAGTGCTTTAGATACTGCTGTCCAAACCTTATAAGCTGCTTTCAAAGTCTTGAACCTCGTGTGCTTAAAGTAGGTAAAATCAACTGTATTTAAGAAGGCATTCTGGGCATCCCCTCCCATTAGTGCAATATATACATTCTTGAGATTGATTCCTCTACCCCCCGGGTCTTGTTCTTGGCACCCTCCGCCTATCATCCACTGAAAGTACTGCAGAGCTGCTGCCCAATAATATAATCTGAGATCTGGAGCCCCCCATCCTCCTTTCTCTCTCGGTAGTGTGATGTGCCGATACGCTCTCCTCGTTTTCCCATGCGCCCAAATAAATCTGCTTAACATTACTTCCACTTTGGTGAACCAAATGTGTTCGAAAAAAAGTGGGATGGCCCTAAACATATAAAGAAATTTAGGGAAGGTAATCATTTTTATAGCATTTATTCTACCCATTAGTGTCAAGTGTAGGTTATGCAATCTTTCGGTGTTTTTCTTCACCTTTGTTATTAAGGGCACCATATTCAACTCAACCAATTTATCCAAGTCCGTAGTGATTTTAATCCCTAAATAAATTGCCTCTGATACTACCCTAGTGTCCTGATATACAGTGTTATTATTTTGTACGATTTGAGTCTTCCCCTTATTAATTGAATACCCCGAGATTCTACCAAATATCAAAGCCTCCTGCTCAATTTCCGTTATGGCCCTCCCTGGATCTGATGTGATGATTGCCACACCGTCTGCGTAAGCAAACACTTTATATTCCCTATTGTGTAGTGTAATCGGGACTATGTTATTGTTGCCAGTGAACCTCCGTAGAATAGGCTCTAAATATAGAGCAAATAATAGGGGTGAGGCGGGGCATCCCTGACGTGTACCTCGTCCTATCCTTACTATTTCGGTATAATCTTTATTAATCCTTATCCTTGCCGTTGGTCCCATATACAGAGCCTGAATTGCTTTAATAAACCCCAGGCCAATCCCAGCCCAAGCCATCACCTTCCACAAATAGTCCCAGGAGACCCTGTCGAAGGCCTTCTCTGCATCAAGAAAAATTGCCGCCACAGGGTCCCCTGCAACTCCCACTGCATCGAATATGGTGATCATTTGACGTGTATGTTGAGTGGTCCCCTTTCCTGGTATAAACCCATGCTGTGTATCGGTCACCAAACTCTCAATAACCCTGCTCAACCTCTGTGCCAAAGATTTGGAGAAGATTTTGGCGTCCGCATTCAAAAGCGTGATTGCTCTGTAAGACCCGGGTTCTACTGGAGGCTTATCCTTTTTTAGTATAACTATAATATCTGCCCCCGTCCAAGAGGGGGGGACTGATAAGCCCTGCTGTGCCAGCCCAAGAGTCCTATGCATATCTTCCCCCAGCACCCCCCAAAAGGTCTTGTAGAATTCGGTCGGAATCTGGTCCGGCCCAGTGGCTTTACCCGATGGGAGTTTCTGTATGGCTTCCTGTATTTCTAGCAAAGTTAATGGTTGATCTAGCTCCTCCTTCCCCTCTTCTGTTAGTCCCACATGTGGAGTTTCCGAAAGATATTTCAGGATATCAACGTCTGATTTTGGGGGGCCCTGATCGTATAAAGCCTCATAGAAATTCCTAAAAGTCTCTCTGATCTCTTCAGCCTTATTTGTAATCACCCCTGACCCATTTTTAATTTCTTTTATCTCGCCCATGGCCGAACTTTGCCTTGCTCTAATTGCAAGCAGATGTCCTACCCTTTCGCTATACTCATAACATTTTTCTTTATTGGCAAGGAACTTGCTGGCGGCCTTCCTCGCAATGTTTTCGATTGCTTCTGTCTTAACTACTTCCGTCTTTAATATGATTTCTTCTAGTGAGTCTTGCTTCACTATCGCCTCAATAAGTAATTCCTCTAAATCTGCCAATTCTCTAATCTTTTCCTGTATCTTAATTTTTTCCTGCCTATCTCTATACAATGTATAGCTCAGGGTCTCCCCCCTTATTGCGGCCCTAAACGCATCCCACGTTATGCCCGATGAAGCTGTTCCCCTATTTATATTCCAGAATTTATTAATCCACGTTTTCATATGTACAAGATAGCCGTCCTCTCTAAGAAGCCCCCTCTCAAAAGTCCATGTGATTTTTTTCCTGCTTTTGTTCTTATATGGTAGTGATAGAATGAGTGGGTTATGATCTGAAACTATTCTTGGAGCTCTTTCTAATTGGCTGTCACCTACTAATGAACTGGACACAAAAAAATAATCTAGTCTGGCCACCTTCCTGTGGGGAGATGAGTAGTATGTGCTCCCTGTACCAGGTGGATTCTTCTGAGCCCATAGATCTACTAGTGCATTATTCCTTGCTAGATTTACAATAGCCTGGGCGGTCTTCTTTTTCCTCCCCCTGTATGGGCTCCCACCCGTAAGACCTATACCCTCCATTCCATTTATGTTAAAGTCCCCACAACAGATTACAGGTTCAGACCAAATCGCCAGCTCTGTGTCTAAAAACTGGAACATTTCAGGTTCATCGTCTGTGGAGGCGTACACCGAAACAATTGTGCATCTTCCTGCCTCTGTTTCCCCTTCCACCATCACCCAGCGTCCCCATTGATCCTCTTTTTTCTTCAGAACTCTAACCCCCCCTCTTTTTGCTAAAATAGCCACCCCCCTTGTTTTGGTGCCTTGTTTCGAGTATGCAAGTACCTCAAAACCTAACTGATTCAATATTTGGCTATTATTCCCTTCCACGTGGGTTTCCTGGAGGCAAATTATGTCTAACTTAAGCAGTCTCAGCATGGCAGCCACTTTCATCCTCTTTGCTCCCTCATTCAGTCCACAAATATTTATCGAGGCTATTCTTACAGCCATAAAAGATTCCTTATACTTTCCAACTTCTCTCCTATCTTCCTGTGTATCATAGTCAGTTCAAAATTAGTATTTCTCTGTGTCTGAGTGTCTTTGTGCTGTAATGTGCCCTCCAACGCCCCCCATCCCCCCACCTCCCAACCCCACTGGCCCCCCTCCCCCTTTGGAACCCCCCCCTTTTACAGGCAAGTAGGTCAAGCATGACCTACGTGTGGCTGTACTGGATTGTAGTGTCGCTACCCTCTCCCGGTTGGGTCAATTCCATGTTTGTTGTGTTGCCCTAAGGTACCTGAGATGGTTTTTTACCTCTACTACCTTGTCCCCTTCCACTATCTGTAAGTTCCTTTAAGAACTGGTTAGCCTTTACTTCCGAAAAAAACATCCTGGTATGCCCCTTCGTTATAACCTTAAGTCTTGCTGGGTACAGTAGGTAGGCTTCTGAGCCCAGAGCCTGAAAGGGATCAATTAATTGCCTAAGCCTCCACCTCCTCTCCACTGTAGTGTGGCAGAAGTCGGGTCTTGCGAAGAAGGTGACTCCTTCGGCTGTTATCTTCGAATTTGGTCTAGCTAACTTCATTATCTGTTGCCTTGCCAAAAAGTTTCCTAGAAATACCAACATGGCCCTGGGTAAATTATCCTGACTGCCATCCCTGCGTTTCTTAAGAGTAAGTGGAAAGCGGTGGGCCCTCTGGACCTCCGTCTCCCAATGCCAGTGTGTCTCCGGGAAGGCAACCTTCAACAGTTTGATAACATACCCCCTAGGGTCTTGCCCTTCAATTCCTTCTACCAAACCAAGAAGTCTAATGTTATTCCGCCTCTGGCGGTTTTCGAAGTCCTCCAACTTCCACTGGATATCTTCCACCACCTTCTCTTGATCCGATTTGAAAGTCTGCCAATCTGTTGCATCATCTTCTAGTCTGCCCGTTCTTTCCTCCACCTGGTTCAGTCTATCCTCCATTTCATCAAGCTTTCTATTCATCTTCCTTAAGGAGCCTTGGATTTTTTTCGTTGCATGCCTAGCCCTCCGACTCTCTGCTCTGGCTTCCCCCTGCATCTGTTTTAGTGTGTTGAACATTAAGTCAAGTGTGGCATGTTGCGGGGAGGGTCTGGTGCTGCTCCCTGTAACTGCTGCCCCTTCCGAGGTGTTAGCTTCTTGATACAGGCTAGTAGTGGCAGTGTAGTCCCACAGCAGCTTTCTATTCATGCTGTCCGGGGAACCACCTCTTCCATGGTCTCGCCCTGGCTTCCTTCTTCTCTTTTGCGTTCTTTTTTTCCCCCAGAGTCTGTAGAGCTTAGGCTTGAGTTCGACATACCCCCTGATATGCTTCCTGTCCCATCTGAGGAAGGGGAATCCGACTCCTCGTTGACTGAGTAACACTTATCCAGTTCTGGAGATCCACTGCCTCTGGCCCCTTTATTCACCTCTTTTTCTTTTTGTGAATCTAGGCTGACCAAGCTGCCCCACTTCGTTCCACCCTCTGCTCCTTCCACCTTTTTACTGCTAAGGCTAGCCTCAACCTGTAGCAGTGCATCCAACATGTCAGTGTTAGTATTGGTAGTATTGGCAGTATTGGTAGTATTCAGCTTCTCAGCGGGTAACATCACTGTAGCACAGTCTCTCCCCCCATCTGCACCTCCAGCGCTCACCTCTTGTTCGCCATCCGTTTGAGCCTCTATCGGAGCTTTTTCGGAGAGAGGCACATCTTCCGCGTCTGCCTCCGTCTGTTGTGGTTGCCTGGTAACACTGGTAACCCTGACGCTAGCGTCCTCGAGGACGTTTTTCCCCAGCTCAGCGTTCGCCGGCAGTGGTGAGTGTCTCAGATCAGGCCCGGCTGTCGAAGGTTTTCCAGCGAATGCTTCCGTTAAGGTAGGCTGCCTTAGTATCGCTTCATTGCTGTCACCAGTATTCACCGCGGTCCTCCGCTCCGATCCCCTTACTTTTTCTAGCTTTTTAGACTGTGTTTTTGTGGCTGTGACATTGGTACCAGCTCGTGTTGTATTGTTAGATTTCCTCACATTACTTGCCGGGGTGTCGCGCTGTCCCATCGGCTTTTGGAGGTTAGGTACTGCAGGTAGTAGCTTCTCTTTCTCGCCTCTTAAGCGTTGTGCCATTTCTCTTGCCGCCGAAAAGCGAGCCGCTCCACAATAGATCTCCTTCCACCAGGCTCTCACAAGCAGGAATATTGAATAAAACCTGCAATTTAGTCGCATATCTGTTTCCCCCGTAGACTGGGGTTCAGAGCTCCACAGCATGCCCGCAAATCTCAGCCATCAGCATCCCGCCCGGGAGAGGAGTAGGTGCGACTGCCTCCTACAATCCGCTAGCGGCCATCTTGCCTCCCTACTGCAACCCCGCCTCGGTACCTTCCATGACATGGATATATGCTTTCACCGATTTCTCTTCGTGTGTGAGAATTGTTTCGAATTTGCCCAAGCATGGAAGTGGTTTCTTTGCGTGAAAACTCTTACGTGTGCTGGGCTCAAGTGAGGTGGTGATTTCATCTTGTTATATTCTGTCACGGGCATGTAGTTCAGGGATGCCCCACTGTCAAGCATGAACTGTGTCGCATGAGTCCCCACTTTTATGTCCAATGGAGGATACCTTTTAGTTGATCAGGGTCTGATACCATGCAGACATATTCATCAGTATAATTAGACTCTGCCGACGTCGATCTGGACTCTCTCGACGGTGATCGTTTCGGTGACCTTCTGGTCCACTGAGATTCACGAGAGGATGACATCGCCCGGTCTTGCACCGCTTTGGCGTGGTGTCTTTTGGGATCGGACTGCCGCCTGTTCGTTTCACCTCTCCTTTCTTTGTTATCTGTTCCACACATTGCTTCAAAGTGGTTTTTGCGCCCACACTTGTGACACTGTTGACCCATCGCTGGACAGACGTCTGAATGCGGATAATCGTATCCACATCAATAGCACTTTCTAGACCTGTCCAATTTCTTTGCAGGTTCGGCCTTCTTGGCTCTCCGGCTAGACTCATAGCGTCTGCGTCCTTTGTGTTGATGACGAGAGGCCGGTCTGGACCTTCTCTGCTGTTCACTTGACCTCCTGCAAGTCTTGGTGCTGTGCGTCCAGAAGGCTTGTTCTTTTCTCTCGCTTCTTCCTGTCTCCATGCACTTGGCGTGTTCCTCCGCCTGATCATGTACCCTTGTCATTTCTTCTATATCATCAAGGTTATGGCTTTTTCTTAGCAACCTCCTCCGGAGTGTTTTGGAGTGACAGCCTTCAATCACTCGCAGTCGGATAGCATCTTCTGTTGAAAACGCATCAAAATTGCAGTACTGAGACAGTCGTCGTAACCTGGAGATGAAGGTGCTCATCATTTCATCTTTGTCTTGACGAGCTTGATGAAAAACATATCTCTCATAGTCCACGTTCCTCTTGTGTATGAATTTCTTATTCAGCGCTTCTTTTGCTTTGGCATAAGTCCCTTTGTCATCTTCTGGTAGCTCTTTAATCACTTTGCTGACTTCTTTGCCAACTAAATTACGCAGTGCAATGAGTCTCTCTCTATCTACAGTGACCTTTGAACCTTCAAGATAGTCCTCGAAATCTTCTAGCCACTCCTGCCATCGAGGGCCCATGCTTATGCCAGCCACCAACATTAGTGGTTCAGGGGGACGCAAGTGTGATATTCGAGGTTCAGTCGAGGTAGCCACGGCAGCATGGCCATTCTCTTGCGGTGGATTCGACATCCTTGAGCATGATTGGCTACGTCACCTTTTATTTTACTGGTGCCAGTCGTTTTGTCGAAATCCGTTTCAAGGTATCACTGCTTGTTTCGCATTTACCAATGCTTGTTTGCGTTTGCCAATGCTTGTTTTCTTTCACCAGTGCTTATTTTATTTATTTGCCAATGCTTGCTTTTGCATTTACCAGTGCTTGTTTCACAGTTACCAAAGCTTATTTTGCATTTGCCAATGCTTGTCTTTGCATTTACCAGTGTTTGTTTCGCAGTCACCAATGCTTGTTTGCATTTGCCAGTGCTTGTTTTACATTTACCAGTGCTTGTTTCGCATTCTCCAATGCTTGTTTGCATTTGCCAGTGCTTGTTTTGCATTTACCAGTGCTTGTTTCGCATTCACCAATGCTTCTTTGCATTTGCCAGTGCGTGTTTTGCATTTACCAGTGCATGTTTCGCATTCATCAATGCTTGTTTGCTGGAGCCGTGAGCCGCCTGACTTCAAAATGGCCGCTTCCCATTTGCACATAGGGATTGTCCTGCAGGCTGCCTGACTTCAAGATGGCCGGCGCTAGTGAAATCTCGGCTCCCGCGAGATTTCAACTTCATTCATTCTCCTCAGTCCGATCCAGTTACTGAGACTCACCGGATCGCCGATCTTGTCAGCAGCACTGTAGCAGCCGTGCTCCACTTGCTTTCTCTGGAACTTCTTCGCGAAGGGGTCACGGTAGGCTCGCGATTCTGTCGCTTCGCTCGCTGTCACTTCCGACGCCTTGCCAAGTTGCACGCATCTGGGGTGAGCTCCCGTATTGGCGCCAAGCGACTTTTCGGCAGCAAACTTATTTCAGCACTCACTCGGCAGCGCTCCACACGATCGACGGATCGTGGAGCTGTCACAGCTGTCGCTGGCCTGGGTCCTCAGGCGGCGATCTTCTCTGGGGGCACACGTGTCGCGACGGCGACTACTTCTCGGTGCTGCCCAGGGACAGGGCACTCGTTTCCTCTATGTGGGGATGGCAGGTTACTTCATCCCACCCTCGTCGCCAGCTGTAGTGTCATGCATGCAATAATGACAGACACTACTTGATGTTCAAGGAGCTTTATTAACACACTCCTTCCTCGTCCCTGTCCCTACTCTAACTAACTCTTTCCTGATCGTGCCCCGCCTCTTCCTCCACCCCATAACTCCACCCACGCCCAGCTACTAGAATGCTCAAAGACATAACAGGCGGGATGCATGAGACGCCTCTGGGAATTCTTAAGTTTGATCGCACCGAGGAATATTACGGGTGACATTTCGTATGTGTGGATGAGCGCTTGTACGGCTCTAATTGTAATACACAGACATTCGCTCGTAGAGACAGCTTATTTACGTAATGGCTGCAACTTGACAGGCGAGGCTTTCTCTTTCCCCATTCCTGACTGTGAAAATGTTTTCTAGTCTGAATGAGTGGCTAGCTTTAAGCGCTATTTTGGAGATGCAAACGCCAGTAGTTAAAGACATGCTGGGACGCCACTTATCAAGCTGTATAGGCGTATGGACGTATCTCATAATACCGCTTTGACGCAGCAGTAAAGGCCCTCGACTCTCTCATAGATTGCTCTTAGATAAACAGAAGTGGCCAGTTTCAAGGAAATGGTAATTTTTAATATTAATGCATTCGGCTTCCGAATGGATGAGACCTATTCAGGCTCAATAAAGTTTTTTCTGTACTTGAAACCAAGCATTGTGTTGTATTTCCCAAGAAAACGCTGTTGAAATCGTGGATACTGACATGGTACTTTTCTTTTTCAAGCTTATTGCTGGGTGAGACAAACTGTTGATGATTGATTCTTCCCATCCCTTCGGAAATTGCACAAACAAGAAGCTTACAAGCTGAAGCCTTGTTCCCTGGGAATGGTTATCTCTCCTTTTTTTAAGTAAGTGGTTATCACATTTGGTTTGCAGATGGCTCTATAAATTAGACCGGCTGTTTATTTGAGTTTTCTTTTACATCATATTGTGAATACGAATCTCCCTGCGAGCTCCCTAACATAGTGTGAATGCTCGTGAAAGACTTTTAATACAGGTGAATTCTGATTTTGCAGCGACCTGGTGGTGGTAATTTTATTCAGTTCACCAGGTGTGTGAAAGGGATCTTTTCTTTTCCACTATTTTGGTTAATTTTCAACCAATCTAAATTTCTTTCACCGGGAGTCTTCTCTTTCCCTGTCTTCTTGTTTCTTCTTTCCTTCAAGGGAGTCCAAAACCGTACGTTATTTGTGATATATGCATTTGTAATTGCAGAATTTTTGACGCTCAGTGAACATTTCTGTCCTGATGATGACCGTGTAATTGAACAGCGGTTGAAACGCCGTCGACGCATATGTGGCCAATAATTTCCAGAGGACACATAATTATTGTGTATGTTGTTTCTTCACTGTAACATATGTGTTGTTTGCCACCTGTCTGGTTTTTGTGATGTATTGTTTTATATACCAGCAAGTATTTATCAGAGTGTGTTTGTTTTTCTCAAATTATATATTTATAATAAATTTGTGATATTTTTCTAAAAAACAATTTTATTGTTTGGTTTATCTGACATTTGGTTTCTCCCTATTTTCTTTTTCCTTTTTCTTCTCTTTTTACGAATGTAAATCTGTTTTTATTAATCAATGTGTGAGTAGATATTATTTGTTGTAAATTAATTGTCTCCTGAACTGTTGTTAGGAATATGCACTTATGTAAGTGGGCACCTTGCACCAGTCCAGACAACCCTTATGGTGATTTAAGAGGACTCAAACAACCATAGAAAGCTATCCAAGTGGTAGCTGTGGAGAGCAGCCTTCAGGCTTAGTCATGAAGGAGTGTAAAGCAGCTTGTTTTACCCAAATGCAATCTTATAGTATAGATTAAATGAAAAGAGAACCACGCAGTAGTTATAAAAATATGTATTTATTACTTAACATTAACTAGTATGTTACCGTATCTCCCACACGAAGTTAGACACAAAGCACACAATACTTTAGCAAACAAATCACACTAAATAGCACTAATACATACTGGGCCTGGGGGAGGGGGGACCGTATACTGAGAAAGTAGCATAAGAACAATGACTTGAGTCATGACAATGTTGAGAGGACGTAGAATTGCTGGGACCCCAAGGAACCACCCAAGGTGAGTAGATAGGGACCCTACGGAGTCTGGGTGCAGTATGTGAACACAACCGCATGCTCCGTACAAGTCTATGTTCAAGTCGCGGTAGGAATTGTAAAGATTAGGGACCATTATCAGTGGACCCTGAAGAAACCACTTGGAAGACAGAAGGTTGGAGATTCACCCCACCCGTGGGAAGCTGGGTGCATAGGAGTGAATTGGTGTCGGAAACCGCTGTCAAACCCAATGGAGGACTTCAGGAAAGTACTGGAAGAGAAGATAGTGTCTGTGGGAATCCATACGTGGATTCTTGAAGAGGAGTACCTGAAAGCAGAGGGAACAGAGTCTACATAACTCGTGAGTGACCAGGAAACTTGGAATGCGAAAGCCCTCCAATGTCGGGTGCTTCAGGATAGATGACAGTGACCTTGACTCTGCAGCTGCAAGGACCAGGTGACGCTGAGGAAGACCAGAACACACAAGCTGTCCCATGAAGGATGTCGAATGCTGAGGGGTCAGTGTCCGGCAGGGGCACCAACAAGCCTTGGCAAATGCAAATCACTCAGGAAGTCAGGAAGTTACAAGTTTGGGACCAGCAAGGTCTTGGAGACTTACTACAAGCAGGGGAGTCAGGGTAGGCCCGAGCAATCAGGGTAGCCTAAGGAAAACAACTGTGACCCTCAAATGGACCCACAGGCCAACAGCACAGGAGTCGCAAGAGGACATCAAGTAGCTCACTAAAAGAGGCCAAAGATTCTGGTCACTGAGGTGCTCGAGGTTTGGGCTACTGGGAGCCTGAAGATCTTCTTGTAAAGATGTCAACAAGCCTTTGCAACTGCAAAGGTGACAGGGTACCCAGGGGTTTGATTATCGCAACCCCCACAATGACTACTGGCCTCCAACTTCGTCAGAGGGGAGAGAAGACGACTGGAGCTGAGGAAAATCACCACCTGAGTTGCAGAGTACACGGAGTGCGGAGGAGCTCAAGATCTGCAGACTGGTCATCTTCGTTGCGGTGCCTGCAAATGCAGGGGAGTGACTCCTTCACTCCAAGGGAGATTACTTCGGTTGTCCTGATGCTTCACAGGCCCTGGGAAGTTGTTGTATGATGCACAGGCACAGACAATGCAGCAGACTGGAAGGGAGACAAAGTCAGGCCCAAACGAAGTCCAGTGAAGTCCAGAATCACATCCAACGAGAAATCTTGGAACCTACACCCAGGTAAGCCCTTAAGTACCCTAGGGAAAGGGTTGAAAAGGTTCAGGGGACCCTCCCAGGGGAGGGTCTGGATGGGCGGAGGATGTTCCCATTTCCTTGGTCCGGTTTTGCACCAGAGCAGGAGCCACCGGCTCCAAGGACTGGTTTGAACTGGACTATACACAGGGACACCAAATGTGGCCCTTATGCAGACTTTCAGGTGCTGGCAAGCACACCCACCCAGCCCTAATACACTAAATCCTGTCTAGGAGGTGTTCACACCTCCCTGTGACAGGATGCCTATTGTTCTGCCTTCCCCTGCTCGAGCTTAGCTCAGCAGCAGGAGGGCAGAAATGTGTCTCTGGTCGGCAGAAATTATTTTGTGCTGTCTGGAACTAGAAGGCTGGTATCGGGAACACCAGGAGCCCAATGAAGGTGGGTTCTGATGCTTGGAATCATACCTACCACACCGTTTGCGGTGTGGGGGTATGATTCTAACATGTTTGACACCAAAAAGGATAGGATTCGTTGCAGCCATTTTCGAGATGGTCATCGTGCAATCACATGAAGCCCCTCTCTATAGTATAGGGTTGTTTCACTGACAACCGGAGAGAATGGACTCTGTAGACTGCAGGGGTGTCCTGCTCATGCAAGGGCATTCTCTCACTTAGAACCAAGCACCCTGCCTTCAGCATTGTAAAGGCCTGCTATAGGGGTAACTTATAGGTTTTAAGTGCAGTGACCCTTAGATATAGTAACCTATATCTTAAGTAAGTGGTGCATGCACCAATTTACACAGGGTGCAATGGCAGGCCTGAACTTTCATTTTGAATGGTCTCTCATGGGTTGCTTAATGCATGCTGCAGCCCATGGGAGACCTCTGTGGTACCTATGACCTAGGTACATGGGAAGGGAATGACAAGGGTACCCCAATACCCAATCTGGGGCGCCCCTAAGTACATAACACAACAGTTTAAGGAGAAAGCAGATAGACTGGGGTCCTGATTAGCAGGATCCCAGTCAGACTAGTCAAAACACAGCTTAGTACCAGGCAAAAGCTGGGTGTACCTATGCAGAAGGATCCTACATTCCTACACTGTTAATTTCATTTCTCCCTATTGGAAGGCCTATCTCTCCCATGGGTTACCTTTGGAACTGCCTTGTAACATCTTACAAGTGTAACTTTCAATTGTAAAGTGATAGAGATTTGGATATTGGGATCCCTAAACTCAGAATTTAAAAACATATATTTTAGTGAAATTGGTTTTTGAATTGAGTGTTTGAAAATGCCACTTTTAGAAAGTGGGCATTTTCTTGATTAACCATTCTGTATCTCTGCCTGCCTGTGGAATCAACATCCGGTTTAGTCTGACAGGGGCTGTTTGTGCAATCACTCTAGACAGTCAGACAAAGAGAGCTGAAGTGTGCCCTGCATATCCTGTTGGCCCATCACCAGGCTGATGGGTCTTTCTGAGCCTGTCCTCTCATAGTGCTGTCTCCACCCCTCTGCAGTGTGTCTGGAGCCAAGGCAGGATCTGATACCCAACAAAGACTTCTCTTTGAAGTATGCTTACTTCAAATGTCAAACCGGGTAAAAATGTTCGACCTGTAATCCTATATTTTTAGAACACTTCTGGACTGAGGACTCTGCCAAGAAGAAGAAATGAAGAGCTATAAGGAGTACTGCCCCTTTGCTGTGAGTTGCTCTGCTGGGTTGGCCTGCAGTTGCTGCTTATGTCTGTGAGCAGTAAAAGAACTGGACTTTGCTTCTTTGTATCCTGCTTTGCTAGGGTTCTCCATAGGCTTGTGTGTGCTTGCTTTTTGTTGGAAGCCTCAGGGCTGTCAAAGACTTCATCTACAGCTCCCATGAACTCCACTGATGGGGGAGTTCTGACCTGCCAAGTGGTGCCAGCTCCTGTTCTGGGCCCCTGGAGGTGGTTTTGCTGCTTCAAGAACCAAAAATCCATGCATCTTCAGCGCTGTTTTTCCTGCCACAAGCTATGCCAATCAGTTTAAAAACCAAAGCATCGCCACTGTGCGACTGAAAAATTGATGCATCACCTGCTCGCAACCAGAAGAACAACCGCAGCCCGAGCCCAGAGCATCGAGTCTCCGATGTCTGAGACCCCCGCTCTGACTTTGACACAGGCCCTGCTGTGCGACTGAAGGAATCGCTGCATCACCTGTCTGCAGCGGTGGAAATCAATGCAGCACCTGCATCGCTTCCACATCAACCCGCAGGTAATGGAATTTCCAATGCATCGCACCTTTGTGCAAAATTGCATCCAGAATTTGACACTTCGCTTACCCTTGCAGTAACGATTTGACACAACACTTCTCCTGTGCGCAGGAAGAACTGACACCTCCATTCTTCTGGGACTAAGGAATCAACGCCTCACTTGTGTTTTCTGATGCATCCTCTCTTGGGGCGGATTTTTGTGTTGGATTTTGATGCATCACATGTACTTTGTGTAAAAATCACTACATCCATAGAGTTGTATGGATAAAATTGCTTAAACCTTTTAAAAGTGATATTTCAAGTTCTGTATGTTGGATTGTTGTTGTTTTGGTCTTCTTTGGTTTAGATAAGGATTGCTTATTTTACGAAACTTGTGTGGTGCCCAATTGTAGAGATTTCACTGTGTGTGTAGTACTAAAACTTTACACATTGCCTCTGAGATAAGCCTGGCTGCTCATTCCAAGCTACCAAGGGTGTAAGCAGGGGCTATCTGCTTGTATAACTCCCTTACCCTGACTTGAAGTAAGGGTCCCTACTTGGACAGGGTCCAAACCACTGCCAAGAGACCCCCATTTCTAACACCCGCTGTGAGTCTGAGTCTTAGAAGTCTCAATATGACTTTCTAGAAGTTACAGTGTTCTAGCGCTGTAGCTTTATGAGAAAGAGCAAGTTCCCCCAGGGCCCTCCAGCTCAGCAGTCAATCTTACCCACTACCACTGATGTTGCAATACAGAAGACCCCTGGAGCATTCAGCACTCTGGCATTGCAGTGGACTGGAGCAGGAGTGGGGGATGATTGTGAGAAGCAAGGTGACTGGTCATTCAGTGGTAAGATCTTCTTGTCCCACTAGTAGTTAAGGGCAGTCACTCAGCTTCCGATGCCTCAGCCGGGGCTTCGGGCCCTCATGTCAGAACCTGCTGCGTCTTTGCAGTCACACACTGTGCACAGTTAGGCCTTCCCATTTGACATATGGTGCACCAAAGTGATGACTCTTACTATTTACCAAAGCTGGCAGCCCCATCTGACGGGGGCCACTGACTTTGGTCTGCACACAGGCAACAGCTCGATCAATGCACTAATGAATCACTTGACAGCGCCCCTTCTCTGGAATACGGGGCTGCTAAATTTAGTCTATACACGACAGCCAAATTGGTGCAAATACAACTTTGTTCATGGTGACCCTCTCCGCATACAAGGTAGCAAAAATTTAGTCAGCACCTGGGCAATGGTCCAATCCGTGCCAATGCATCTTTCTCACACCTTGCTGTGGGGATTCAATTATGAGATCCCCCTTGGTAATTCACTTACTCCAGGCACTCTCTTCCTCCTCACAAAATACTCCGGTCTCAGCAGGCTGGCAGGAAGGTACTGGTGCTTCAGGCTGTAGGGTAGGTGATCTTGATTTCCTCAGGTGAATTGCCTTCACCCAGCCTGGGAGACTTACAAACCTTTATCTCCAGTCCTGGTAAATTCTTGCAGATCTTCCCAACATCTATGTACCATCTACAGCCCAGCATGGCTACTTGACAGTTGACAACTTTTGAGCTCTAAGTTCCCCTTTTCAGATTCCATTTCCAGATAGAAATGTGATTTATGTGATTTATGTGTCAGTCTTTGAAGTTCGGGTTGGGACTGCCTCCTTTGAAGTGCTCACACCTCTGTCCTATCCTTTCACCCAGGAAGCAGTCTTTCACAATAGGAGTGACTCAATTCCAGATGGCCCCACAACACAGCCATGGGCAAGATTCGAGGATTACACCTAATTGTCAGCCTCACTGATATACGCCTAACAAAATGCTACCAAAGGGACCCAGCCCTACCCTTTATGATTCACTTATCAGCCCCATCTCCTTCCTGAGATGTGCCCAGGCCCTCTGATCAGTGACCTTTTCAGATTCAAAGTGCCCTTTCGAAGGGTACCGAAGTGCCTGGCTCTTCCTTCCTCCAGTTTTTGTCCAACCCAACTCATATGAACTAATCAATCCCCAAATCTTTCTGGGGCTAATCCAACTGCACATGCCTTCCACAAGACCCTGGGCTTTCAATATGGAACCCATAGGCCTCCATGTATTGTACCGCTCACAGGCACACATTCTTCACAACACACACACTCACTGTGTTACATGGTAACACCTGGTAGGCCAATGATGAGTTAAGCACGCAGCTGTGGAACTTTACATAAATGACTTGGCAGGCCAACGCTAGTGAAACAGGTAAAAAGGACTGTTCACACACTGATCATCATCTCTGAAATACGGTATGCTGCCAACACTTAACTAATTACCTACTTGTAAGGGTAGTAGCCCTTTACTAATTATGGGGTTAGTTTCTGGGAGCTTCTCCCTATCTAAGCAAAACCGCAATCCCTTGTGACAGGACTAGGTCATGGCACACATAGGGTGTTTGTGCAAAATATTGAATAAAAATATTGTCTGACATAAATATCATGTCTAGAATATCGTGTGGTCAAAAATATCGTTGACAGAAATATTGAAGGTAAGGATTTAATTTTAAGTGTCGTTTTTATATCGTTGTCAAAAACATCACCTTTTACAGAATCGTTGTTAAAAATATTGTTTTTGTGTGTTAATTATAAGTCTATGTTTTTAACGTGTTTTATCCTATTTGTCTGTTATTTTTTGTGTCAATATGTTTAGTTAATTTTTTATATATTTGTTTTTACATTTTTAATTTGGTTCCAATAATAAATAAAACTGGTAAATATTACATACAGTGTTGCACAATTGTATATTTCTTAGCTTTTTTACTACTTTGTTTATTTGTACATTAACACAGTTGTTTCACATACATTTTCTCACAAAAAAGTTTTACAAATGTTTAAGTATATTTTAAATAGGAATATTGTTTTGATAGTAATATTTATTTCACACTTTACATAAGTGTTTAGTATGTTCATAACATGTATTGACATATTTTATATTTTTAATAAATAAGAAATACAAAATTCTAGTCTTTTTCATATTAAAACCCCATTGTTCTCAACAGGAAAACAGTATTTTTTATTTTTTTATTTAGTGCCCATCTATTTTTCTGCTAACTTATCTTTTGCAGTCTATTTGTCTCAATTTTGGTTCATTGCCAGGAAAACAATTGTGGAAAGGTACTGCTGTTTGTCAGAGCAGATTAGACATTTTTAAAGATTTTTTTAAGGGTTTTGAAGGAAGGTAGAATGTTGGGATTAGTAGTAAATGGTATTTAGTGTTCTGTTTTGTGGTTTTTGATAAGTTTAGGAGATTTGTTGATTAGTCACTTATGTTAGGTTTAGGTTGCATTTGTTAGTACAATGTCATTATTGTATTTTGTCATATTTTGTGCAATGTATAACTTAATTGTTATGTTACTTTTATGACTGAATGTACTTTTTTTGAGTTAATGTCACTTTTTTTTTACAGGTTTACAGATTTAAAGGAATCATATATTTGATTTCCTGTTTCTTTTTTTTTGATTTCATGAAAAACAATATTTTAAATTTTTATTTCCTTTAATTTATTGGTTATCCTGGAGTGTTCTTTTCTTTTCATAATGTTTTGGGTTTTTATGGTTGCTTACAAATTTGACTTGCTTCAATGGATGTCTAGTGGACTTATGTTATTTTTGCATTTTCTGGGGGTTTCTTTACATTGATTTTTCCTTTTTTGGTGGATTATATTTTTGACTACATCACTAAGGAGGAAGATCTGCAGCTACTAAATTATGAAATACGTTTAAGTTATTTATTGTTGGGTCGTAAATAATATATGTATTTCTTTATTTAAATTTGATGTGATTGTTCTCTACAGTATTCTATCTTATGTGTTTTATTTAATTGGTTTATTTTGAATTGATTTATTTTATATATACATTTTGTTAGTTGCTGACTTTTTTGTTTTTAATGTATTTATATACATATTAATTTTGCTCATCAGTTTAATTTCTTATTTCTGTTTTTTTTAAACTGATGAGTAATAACAATTTCCTTAGTAATTAGTTGAAAAATATTTTATAGCTATTAGTTTGGGTTTTTACTTTGATTTATTGGATGAGGTGTAGGCAACTTGATTGTTTACAATAGAGTTTTGGTATTGATTTTAAGTGGTGTGCTCCTCTGTTAACAAACAGTTTCATATTACATTGTAGAATGTCATACATGTAGGTAGGTTTGTTAATTTTGTTGGGTTTCAATGAACTTGTATAGTGTCTGCCTAGTTAGTATTGGAATCTATGTAGGCAACAAAGGTCCTTAATTTAGTAAATTATACTACTAAAATGCAAATTATAGACAACAATCTGTGCTATAGGAAAAAGTGTCCAGCCGGGCACTGATTTAATCAATGTAAGCGTATAACCATAAAATGAAAAAAACATTAATACAGTGGGACACAATCCTGTATCCAAAGCATATAACAATCAAAACAAAACAAGGGGTACAAAAAATACAGGCAATCAAGTGAGTTGAGGCACTAGTGGCAATTTGGGTTTTAACTAGCTGACCTCATGTAGTATACACAATTGGAATATTCAAATAACAATTAAAGTGTCACTATACTGGGAGTCCGGCTTTGGGCGTCAAGGAACCCAATTGAGGAAGCTGGGTCAAGGAGATGATTACGAGGCCGTGGTAGACCAAGGCTGCAAGAGTATGGAGGAATTACAACCGATAGTTAAGACAGTTAGTGGGCTGGTACGCCAGCATGGAGGAACAATGGGCGTCCTAATTGTAAGATGAGGTTCCAACGGAAGGGGTGAAGACGCCCATTGTTCCTCCATGCTTGACGCCCGAAGCCGGACTCCCAGCGTAACTACGCCTTACATGGTATCCAGACACGGATACTTCCCCACTCAGCCCCTTGTGGCATTAAATGTTCTGGCAATATATTGTAGTCCTGATGATGATCCCTTATTAATGTAGGATCGAAACGCCGTCGACAGTTTATGTAGTGACACTTTAATTGATATTTGAATATTCCAATTGTGTATACTACATGAGGTCAGCTAGTTGAAACTCAAACTGCCACTAGCGCCTCCACTCACCGGATTGCCTGTATTTTTTGTTCCCCTTGTTTTGTTTTGATTGTTATATGTTTTGGATACAGGATTGTGTCCCACTGTATTAATGTTTTTTTCATTTTATGGTTATACGCTTACATTGATTAAATCAGTGCCCGGCTGGACACTTTTTCCTATAGCACAGATTGTTGTCTATAATTTGCATTTTACTAGTATAATTTACTAAATTAAGGACTTTTGTTGCTTACATAGATTACTACCCTAGGTCCTTGATTACCTTAAGGGTTCCCTTGTTGCTTTCATACTGTAGTTAGGATTGGAAGGCATTGAGTTATTCTTCCACTTGTTGTTTGTTTTGGCTTCCTGTGCCAAGGTACTAACAAAGATATAAAGCAAACACAAGGAGATGATAGACAGAGCGCTGAAAGTTTTTCCTCTAACAGAAACGGTGGCACCTGACTCACATTACATGAACCCCCAACTGAAAAACAGGAAATAAAGGCGCAATTTCCATCACTGGCTGCTGCGGCTCCAGAAAAGAGGTGTACGCTGATGCCGGACACACTGCTGCATCTCCAGCAAGTCTGGCACAATCAGCCCATACACCATGTCATGCATGGAAAACAGTGCACGCTCATTAATAATTAAATGTCTGTCTTGATGGATATTGCACCTTTATTTCCTGTTTTTCAGTTGGGGTTCGTGTAATGTGAGTCAGGTGCCACCGTTTCTGTTGGAGGAAAAAAAGGGTTTTTAAACACTTGTTTGTTGGTAGTTAGTGGGGTCAAAGGGTGTTTGGTTAGGTTATACCCATTTAACAGTGAGATTGTGTTCATTAAATGTTTAAATGAACCTATGTTTTGTTAGTCTTTTTCCAGGTACCTAATTCCTGTCATTTTTGGAAGCTTGGTATTTCTCATAGTTGTAGTAATTGTTTTGTAGTATCAATATTAAAAGATATAAAAGTAGTAGAGTGTTTAGCTAATTTTTTTGTATCATAAAAAAAAATTGTTGATAAGTTAATATAAATACATGTTTTACTTACTTTGGAAGGTAGTTGCATATATTTTTCCTCTTATATTTGTAGGTTCTTTGGAAAATCCGACAGAGCTTCGTCTTGCAGTTTTTTAGTTTTTGGAGAAATAATTAGTTACATTGTGTGTGCCTTTTAAATTGTTAGTTAAATTGCTTGCTTCATGTTACTGGTTCATTTTGTTTGCATTATGATTTTATATCTTAGTGTTCTTTTAGTTTTAATGTTCTTTTCAGATATTGCCTTTTACGGTGAACACTAATTAGGGTGTATTTTGTTGTGTTACTTATATATTGATTTATTTGTTTTAATGTGGATGTTTGAGTTATTTATCTATAGAAAATCATTATTGTTTGCAGTGGTGGCTGGCGGATTTTGAAAGTGGTGAGGCGAACATTTTTATCCCAATACAACGAGTGAGCAAGCCCGAATTGAAAAAGGAGGATGCTGGGGGTTTTCTCCCCACCAGAAAATTTAGCAAAAACTTGATTCAAATGGTGGCTTTTTACACCACATATTTACAGCAAATGGTTGCAAAAACGGGATCCAAATATAGCATTTTATAGCACAAGTGTGAAGAAAAGATTAGAAACATATTAAAAATGTGCCCAATCCTCTAACTTGTCTGCTTGCAAGATGAAACTCAAACCAAGCACACACAACCAATGGAAACAGCCCCTCTAAGTGTTTTCTACCTGTAACACATCTCTGCCTCTTTACTGTATTGTTTGATGCAGTCACCAAGGCTCACACCATTGGTAACACCGTAAAATGATTAATGCTGCCACATGCCTGTGTACCGGAAGTCACACCCGCAGTGCTGGATCCGCTGCGGCCTGGCTTCTGACAGAGGCCCAAAACGTACTTTATCTAGGGCTGCACAGTCCCCAAATTTATGGTGAGTGGAGTGCACACACAAGATGAATATTTTTCTCATCACAGGTGTGCACACTAGTCTTTCTGCTCGCTGGTCCTAAATCACAAACAGGCCTATGTGCACAACGTGATCTGGGCAGTCAGCACTAGTGGTCTGTAATCCCCACTTTAAATATTAAAACAGCGCCTGTGTCTCCTCATTTCCCAGAATTGGTTTTAACCATGAAATTCAATATACCAGTGGTGAAGTGCCACTTGAGCGTTGTTATAAATGGCCTCCAATGGAAGAGAAGCATGCTGTCCCCTCTCTGCATTTTGCTTCCCCTTTGTACAGGTCTGGAATTGCACAGAGAAAGAGAATCTGCATTGGAGCGCAGAGCATGGCAAAAAAAACACAATTGTAATAATAAGGAATGTGACTAGCATTACCCCACCACGCTCTAGGCCTGTTGCAAATTTTGTGACATGCCAATTTAGCATACACTCAAGAATTTGCGTACCAGGACATTTTTGTCGATATGGCCATGCGCGGAGTGCACTTTTTTCCACCTTGGTGTCCTCCTGATATAGAGCTTTATAGCAACATCCCTACGTCTACCAGTAGTCTACAAGCTGCTCACACAAATTTGGGAGGCATGCACTTTAACCCACTGAGCTGTTCTTCTGGCACTGTGCTATTTCGACAGGCTATATAATGAAACCTGGTAAGGACAAGCAAGTGAAATCAATTAAATAGTGTAACGGATGTAAGCATAGCTGTCAAATAGGCCTATGTAAAAAAAGGAAACCCTCAGCCAATATTGTTTGTTTTTCAATCAGCAGGACTTTGCTGGGATTCTTAAATCCATGCTGGCAAACAATATTAAAAGCTAAATGACAACTCCCAGAATCCAACGTGAGATTGGCTTAAAGGCAGAGTCTGCTTGCGATGTCACGCATGATGTCACGAAAGCCACTAGAATGTACGTGTCCGTGTCCCTGCACCACCCCTTCAGTTTCTCATCACAAATAATAAATCCTCCATAAAACCAATGATCAATGTACTGCCTTATGCCTGTGTACCGGACGTCAGTCACCCCTGCCGTGCAGTGTTGGATCCGCTGCAGCTTGGCTTCTGTTCTAACAGAAGGCCCCCAGCAACTACTGCCAAGGCCCACAGCACGAAAACAGTCACTCACCCCAGCCTGGCGTGACGTCATTATTAGTAATTATCGCCCACTCCTTCGATCGGAAGGGTCTCAGAGCAGCAGAAGCATGGGGGAGGGAAGGAAGGGGGAGTTACCTACACTGACTGAGGCACGCAGCATTGCTATTGATATTAGTAGTAACGATTACTGATCGCTACTCTTTAATTATGTGAATTTGTTTTCGCTGGTATTTATGTCACTTGAAGGATTTTGTCTTCTTTGTTTTCTGTTGACATATATACTTGAATGGTCAGAAGCACATACCCCCAAAAATAAAATGTAGAAAATCTTCAGTGACTGTCAAATGAAATTTTCAACAGCGTGACGCAAAAATGATGCCCCCTGCAGGAAGTTATGAAGGACCCCTGAGTCTTCCATATTAGAAATATTCATGGCCGGGGGCGTGGCTTGGATGCCGCGCAAGATGGACGGCTAGGTGCAGAGCTCCGCCGCACCGTTTTCCTCCAAGCCTTCTTTCCCGATGTGAACGGGACGCCGCCTACGCTTCTATCCCGGCATCTTCCATCGCAACATCAGGAGACTGAGCGGAGTGGTTTTGCGGCTTCTGGAGCGCCGCGCTTCACCTGTTCCGCGATGTTTCTGTCTCTCCTCACGGAGCCGCCATCTTAGACGCTCAGTGCGCTGCCGGACCTCCGCTTCCAACACCCGCCAAGACGACCTCTAATGCCATGTCCCATTCGGCATTGACGACCTTGGGGGTGAGCAAGTACCCTATTCAGTGACTGTTTTTCTCCGTTTTGTTTATTTTATTTTCCACTCTCTCTTCTGAGGAGCGTCTGTTTAACCTCTGCGTCATGAGACTGCCATTGTACACCTGCTTCCCTCTGACGCTCTGCCACTCCACAGTTCATCATTGACGGTGTGCTACGGCTGGTTTCAACATTGTTTATTGACTTTCTGCCTCACGGCTTTCTTCTTCAATGTCCTGTTTTGCGCCCTCTCTATTCTATACTACCAGCATATGCACCGTCCAGCTCCCTGGCGCTTTCTAATGCAATTTAATTACGCTTCCTCAAGCAGATGATTTCCAGTTATTTACCTAATTTTTTGGCGCCTTTGGATCCACTACCCCCCCTATTCTTTCGGCGCTAGTTTCTCATGCCAAGCATATGCTTTAAGCTTGATAGGTGTGTTTTGGTGCACCCTGTCATACTCAGCTGTAGTCTTCACAGACGCTACTTCACTCTTGTCAGCAATACACGCAGTGATTTGTCCTTGGAGCATTTTGTCTACCTATACTGACTGATTTACATTATACTAAGGCGAACTTTTGACCCACTACTGTCGCCTATCTCTCAATCTCTACGCACCTTGGACTTAACTGTTGTTTAGAGGAAGTACTCCCTATGGTGACATTACGCAAACCTAAGTTTCTCTTTGACCCCTCGGTGAGTACTCCGGTGATTTCTTCAACTGCTGCGTCTACATTGCTTCAGTCTGCAAGAATGTCGAATTCTTCCTCTCAACGTGCCCCCTCGGGTCACTCAGCTTCCAGTAGAACCCCTCCACCGGTTTCAGCTGGCAAACGTTTTAAACAACATTCTCCCACACCGGAAGACCCCTCTTCCTCATCTCCTATTGATCAAATTTTGGAAGAACTTCGTGCAATGCGTCCTTTTATCGAAGAGACGAGCAAGGATATGCAGCTTCTGAAGGATAAATGGGAGACAATGGATGCTCGCCTTTCTTCGGTGGAACTGCTTACACCTGAGGTTCAGTCCAACACGCAACGCATAGTATCATTGGAAAAGACTGTCCTCTCTCTGCAGAAACATACGGAGGATTTGGAAAATCGTAACAGAAGAAACAACCTTCGTATTTACAATCTGCCAGAAAATCTTGAGGGCGACAATCCAGTGGCTTTCTTCACCTCCTTCCTTCCGAAGCTGTTGGACATGCCCACCTCTACGTCCATCAGCATTCAAAGAGCGCATAGGCTTGGCGCCAGACAATCTTCAGATACCAAACCTCGTGGGGTCATTATCCTGTTTTTGAAGTTCACTGATCTTCTTTCAATCCTTTCAACAGCAAGAAGCAAAAAACAATTGACTTTTCAAGGTCAGCGAATTTACTTATCTCAAGATGTCTCTAATGCTACTGCCTCCAGACGTAAAGAATTTCTAGCAATGCGTCCCTCTTTGCGATCTCTTGGTGCACGTTATGGCTTATTTCATCCTTGTACCTTCAGAGTCACTCATCGGAATAAGACTTGGACATTTCAGGAACCTGGTGAACTACATAACTTTCTTCTTCTGCAGAATGAGGAAGGGATGGAGGCTTCTTCCTCTCCATCAAATAGTGGCTGAAATGTTTCTGTTGTATTCATGTTTTGTTCTCTAGCTTTCTTTCTCTCTGGTTCCATGTACTCTTCTCTGCTTTTTCTCCTAATCTTCTTCCTTTTCTCCTCTTGAATATATTCTTTTTCTTGAGTCTTCTTGACTATGCTCTGCATGATTATTCTTTCTATTTTCTGGTTATATGTCTTGTGTCACATGTTCTGTATGTAATTAATTATTTTCTTTTTCCTACGCAGATCTGTATCGGATGTTCTCCTCACCATTTTGTTCCGTCCTTTGTTCCCTTTTTGTGAGGTCTCGGTGTGGTTCTGCTCCTGTTCCTGGTCCCCCGTCTTGTAACGCATCACCACCTCCCCACCTTCCCCCTTGTGTATTTACCCCTTTCAGGTATGTTTATTACAGTCATCCTTTTGGATTTGTACTGTCTTCTATGCCTTCTCTCTTTTCCTTCCTCACCATCCTTTGCTGACCTTCTTTCCTTTCCCCTCGCCTTCTCCCTTTCCCCTCCTCTTTTTCCTTCTCCTCCTACTCTTCCTTCTACCTCTTCCATGGTTTACATATCTCTCACTCTCTTGCAGTTTGAATTATTACTTATACAGTATATTTATCCATTTTTCCATTGCATAGTTATAATGGCTCTTGTTTTCTCTACTTTGCCTTATTGCATGTACAGTATATTTTGGCACCTGTTATTTTTGCATAGTTTTATGTGTTCTCATGTTTAACGTTATTTCATGGAATGTGAAAGGATTTAATCATCCTATTAAGTGGCAGAGAGTACTTTCCCACCTCTCCTCTTATAATCCTGACATTGCTCATATCCAAGAAACGCATCTCTCTGATGTCGAATCTTTGAAACTCAAACGACTTTGGGTGGGCGATGTTTTCTTTTCACCTGCCTCCCATAAAAAAAATGGGGTTGCTATCCTAGTTCACAAACGTCTCAAATGTAAACTACTCCTTGAAGAGAGGGATGAAGAGGGTCGTTGGATTCTGGTTAAACTACTTATCAATGCTATCCCGATCACTTTACTGAATGTTTATGGTCCTACATGCCCTGACTCTTCTTTTTGGCCTTCCATCACAGCAAAATGTATCCAGTACAAAGATGATACCTCTCTATTAGGTGGAGACTGTAACCAGATTGTCGACCCCTTTTTAGACCGTAAATCTTCTGTTCGTTTCATTCCTCATAAACCCCACAAGCAGTTTCTTGACACTATCTCTCAGGTTCATCTTATAGATTCCTGGAGGATCACGCACCCTGACACTATAGATTTTTCCTTTTTCTCTCCTCCACATTCTTCCTTCTCCCGCTTGGATTACATTTTCCTTTCTTCCTCCTTATCTCAAAATCTTCTTTCCTCTTCTATTGAACCTATTGTCATTTCTGATCATGCCCCTATTCTTACTGTCTTTGACCTTCTTCCCCCTGCCCCTAAATCCTCTCGCTGGCGTTTTAACTCCTCTCTTCTCACTGATCCCCTCTTCTCTTCCTCTTTTCGTTCTTTCACCTCAGAATTTTTCAAACTTAACTCTACTCCTACCACCCCTCTACACATCCTCTGGGATTCGTTTAAAGCCACGGCCCGAGGTTTCATTATCGACTTTGTCTCTAAGAAAAAGAAAGCGTTTCTTCAAAAACGCAAGGTTGCCCTAACACATATCAAGTCACTTGAACACCAATTTTATACCTCCTCTCCAAATCAGATGTCTCCTGAGCTTCTTCGCTCTAAAATTGCCTTTAACAAGCTCACCACGGATTCCGCCTCTTCTTATCTTCTACGCAGTAGTGCTCGGTACTACGGGGGCCGTAACAAGTCGGGTAAACTGCCTGCTAATTACCTAAAATCACGGAAGGAGCGGACTATTATTGATTCTATTTATTCCCCTTCCAACACTCTCCTACATACAGATAACGACATTTTGGACCAATTTCACTCTTTCTATGAATCTTTATATACACCTGAACATCCCCCTACTCCAGACCTTCTTCAGTCCTATTTTGATCGTCTCCCTACTCCTGATACCTCCCAGCTCAATTTCTCGACTCTAGACTCTGACATTAGCCTCTCTGAATTGTCCACTGCGTTAACGTCTCTCACCAAAGGCAAGACCCCCGGTCCCGATGGATTCCCGGTTGAATTTTATCTACATTTTCCGACATTCTTTTACCTCATCTTCTTCTCCTTTTTCAGTCCTTTTGTTCCGACGGCCTGGCTCAAGGTTCATTCCAAGATGCTACTATCTGCCTTATCCCTAAGGAAGGTCGAGATCCCAAATTCTGCAAAAACTATCGGCCAATATCTTTAGTCAACGTGGATTATAAATTGTTTGCTAAACTTCTCGCTCTTCGCCTTGATCCCCTTCTACCACATCTCATAGGGAAAGAGCAATGTGGCTTTGTTAAAGGTCGACTCACTTCGGACAACTCTAGACTATTCCTTAATGTTCTTAGTAAAGCCCCTTCCTTATCTATTCCTCTTGCGGCCATCTCAGTGGATGCTGAAAAAGCTTTCGACCGAGTTGATTGGTCCTTTCTGATGGCTTCCCTAAAATGGCATGGTTTTGGCCCGAAATTCATTTCCTATGTTTCCTTAATCTACTCCATGCCCAAAGCCTCTGTCCTAGTCAATGGTAAACTTTCCTCATCCTTTACACTTAAACGCGGTGTCCGCCAGGGTTGTCCTCTTTCCCCCCTTTTGTTCATCCTAGCTCTTGAACCCTTTCTGACCTCTATCCGTAATAATCCTTCCATTTCTGGCTTTCCATACGGTCCCAATCACCTTAAATTATCTGCATATGCTGATGACATCCTTCTTTTTATTTCTGACCCTGCTACCTCAGTCCCTTCCTTATTGGTTGAATTTGAGAATTTTTCTTTGGTCTCCGGTTATAAAATTAACTCTGATAAGACAGAGATTCTTCCCCTCACTAAATTCTGCCTTCCACACTTCTTTTCTTCCACTGGCTTTACTTGGCAGAGTAAGAAAATTAAATATCTTGGTGTACTTTTTTCCAATTCTATCTCATCTTCTGTTCAGCTTAACATGAACGCAGTTGTTTCTAGGATAGATGCCCTACTCTCCTCCTGGAATCCCCTTTTCCTCTCATGGTGGGGGCGTCTTGACTGCATTAAAATGATGATTGCCCCAATCTTAATTTATTTACTTTCCATGCTCCCGATCCATATTCCGACTCTTTACTTTCGTCGTATTGACTCTGTCTTGTCCAAATTCCTTTGGAAACAGAAAAAAGCACGCATCTCCATCTCATCCCTTCGTAAACCCAAAGTTAATGGTGGCACTAATTTTCCGGATTTCCGTCTTTACCACAAATCCTTTTCCCTGCGTCAAGCTTCTCGTTGGTTGTCTCAGGAAATCTCCTCTTTATCGCCACTTTGGCTTTCTGTTGAACGTGACCTGTTATCCCCATACTCATTTAAGGAAGTTCTCCAATTTACCACTAAGGCTCTGTGTCTTATCTCCCCTTTATTTCGACATACTTCATCTCTTTTGCGACCCTTGACTTCCTCTGCTCCTATTTCTCGTGAGTCCTTTCTGTTATTGCCCATCTGGTATAATTCACTTATTCTCATACGGAACAGACCTATTGCCTGGCTTACCTGGAGATCGAGGGGTATTATCTGGATCCATCATCTTTTCGATGGTTTCTCCCCTCGCTCCTTTCCTCAATTTCAGTCCTTTTTCCACTGTCCTTCCTCCTTTGCCAAGAAGTATTTCATTCTCATGGAAACTGTTCTTGAACGTTACTATTGTCTTGAACCGGACATTTCACCCCCATCATCTTCTTCTTCTTTACTTACACTCCTTTCCACTTTTCCCAAGGCCTCCCTTATCTACCGGTTTTTCTCTGCTTCTGACCCTGATCGCCCCAAATCGAAACTGGAACTCTCTTGGGAAAAAGATCTCGATTCCGTATGGCCGATTTGTCTTTGGGATAAAATCTGGGCTAAATCTCTAAAAACCTCCCGCAATGCCTCTCTTACTCAATCTCTCTTTTTCTTCTATCATAGACTCTATTTTTCTCCACTCTCCCTATCTCGTTTTCTCTCCTCTTCTAGTGCTAATTGCTGGACCTGCAATGCTACCGATGCAGATTCCTTTCACCTTTTCTTTCTTTGTCCTTCAGTTCGCCTTTTTTGGACACAGGTGTGGACCCGTATTTCTCATATCTTTCACTTCTCTCTCCCTTTCTCACCCTCTTTAGTGTTTTTAGGTAGTCTATCTGATTCCTTTGACCTCCCACCACACTCGAGAGGTCTCCTTGACCTCATGCTTGCCCTTGCCCTCCAACACATTTCTTCCAACTGGAAATCTCTACACAAACTTTCCATAGTCTGTTGGTGGAACTTACTCTGTCATTCCCATAGGCTCGACGTTGCCTTCGCAGCCTTGTGCAAACCCTCTCGTAATGTTGATTTATACTGGTTACCCTTAACTCTGCACTTAGACCAATCTGTCAAAGCGAAACCCTCAACATTTTCCTCTGCCAATTTTAAACCCCCTTGAATATTTGTACTCCTGCATGTACTTAATTACATTACTTACTCTTTCACTTATGCCGTTTTATGCTTCATAATATTTTATGCCCTGCCTTTTAGGCTGTATATTTATTGTTATTGGTGCTTTTACTGTACTTTCTTATGCTTGTTGTTTATAATTACTGCAATTTTCCATTTATGACTTGTTACTAGGTTTTCTTCCCCTCCCCCCCTTCCCCCCCTCTTCCCCCCCCCCTCTTACAAAATATTTAAAAATGCTTTTTTCCTTATTTGTACCATCAGTTTTATTTTTATTCTCTCCTCATATTTCTTCTTCCTCATTTATTTATGCTGATGTTACCTTGTTGGATTGATCATTTACTTCAATAAAGCTTTCAAACATAAAAAGAAATATTCATGGCCCATGAGCTGAATGCCACCCTACTAACTCCCTGAAGCATGGGAGGCCAACCAGTGCCATACCTTGCAGGGGCCTGCCTTAAACCCCTGGGAATTTCCATCAGTACAAAGTTCAAGCGGATCACTGAATGTATAATAAGGAGACTCAAAATCAGCCCCAATGAAGCGTGAATGCATAACGTGTAAATGCACCAACCCTTTTACCTTTGCAGCAGCTATATCATGAAATACATTTGATAGTCTGTACTGACAGTGTCACTTATACCATAGGCCTCCCTAACGTAAAGGCTTTGTACTATCTGCAGTCTCTCTTGCTAAAATTAGAGTAGTATGTTTGTATGTTTTTTCCTTAAAAATGTCACAAAACATCTGCAATGCCTTCCTATGCTCTACAAAACCATTAGACCTTAGGGTCACATTTTAATTCTTAGCATGGAAGCGAAGGGCTCCATTAACGAAGGCCTCCACGAGGGCTGTTCGTGCTGAAATTTTCAGAAAATCTACCAAGTTGAAGGGGGCAGTTGGGGGGCTCAACTGCTCGATGGACACGGAAAGAGATTTCACAGAGTCACACAGAGGACTGCTGTTTGAGCCTCTTTTGAAATGCTGTGGCACGAGATATGTGGACTTTGCCACACAAAATGGTGCCGCCGCTGTATGTTCCTTCCTCACCTATAATTATTTAATTAGGAGAATGTTGTGGGGGTGAGTCGCAAAACTTGCTTTCACTTAACTTGTCCAGTGGCAGTACTGCCTTTGTCACAGTGATCGTGATTTTCTTCAATCTCCAGCCGGGCTCCTCGTCATGACTCGTGAAAAGGACTCAGCAAGCTGTAGTGTGCAGAAACAGACTGCAGGCAGCGTGACAATAGCCAGTATAGCATGCAAGCACAAGCCAAGGCCCAAAACCAGAACTAGAAAATACTGGTCTTTGGACTACTCATCCAGACCCCAGCATAACAATCACTTGCAAAACAACAAGCAAGTGTTGCAGGGTCTCCTGGAAGAGGCAAAGGCCACTGCCACACCCCCACACATCTCTAAGCCTTCTGTACTGCCCGCCCCCCTGCCATTGGAATTAATAGAGGGCCTCCAACTCCTCCCTGGGCCAAGCCAATAACACCCAAAATCCAAATGCTATTCTGGAAGTGAGACACAAATCATGCCCACCTGTGTGTCGTCACTGTCCTGCTTTCTGGCTCCAGGTCGAAGAAATTTTTTCCCAGCCAAAAGCATGCGCAGAGCAAGGGCCATCCTCCCCCAACCCCTTAAAGAAAACCACAGATTTCCACATGTTTGCCACTAGCAGCCAGCACAATTCATTCCTAGCAGGTCAGTGTTCCATCAGGCATTTTTTTTTTGTCCCCAGGGTGGCAGAACGACGCCCATCTCACCTGTGTACACTAGCCGCCATTGCTTGTTTGTTGTTTACACGTTAATAATTGTTCTAAATATATTTCTGTATTAAAATTTTCATATTTCGATTTGTTTTACTTTTATGGGTGTTTATGGTTATTTTAATAATGTACAATTTTTATAATGTTGTTAGAATACTGATCAAATTTGTTTATGGCTAAGTTTAACCCCTTTGCCGCGCCCGCGATTTCATGACAGTGCGGCAATTCCGCAAAATGGGCAGGGCCGCATCAGCCGTTGGCCGACGGCAGCACTAGCGAGGTAGTGCTGCCATTGGCCAAAGGCCGACAGCAGCACGCAAGGGGTTAATCTTTTTATATAAAGTTTTATTATTTTTACTTTTTTGCATTAAAACAAATGATTTTTATCTATATTTATGTAATTAATATTTTATGTTCCAATATTTGTGTGTATTTATATGTTTGTTTAGACTCATGATATTTTTGTGTCCGATAATTTTGTAATTGATATACGTGAAAAAAGATATTTATGACTGACATTTTGGTTAGCGATATTGATGTGTTTGTTAGTTAAGTACATGTAGACTATAATTTTGTAAACAATATTTATGTTCCGATGTTTTAGGGAATCAATATTGTTTACATTAATATTTTGTAAGTTATCCGATCTGTGTTCGCCCAGGAATCTGCACTAGAAATCCAGATACCATTACACCTGGGGAACTCAAGACATGGGTGTATGTCTGCCACCATGTAAGGAACTTTCCTATCCTAACAACACAGTTTCAACAATGTGGATACATTTAAAGATGAAAATGAACCCATCCATCTAGTTTGTTCATTGTTTACCTTCTAAGTTTTACATCAATTCATATATATACCCACCCACAGACACAGTGAGTGATATCAAAGCCCAGTAATGGAGAAAATGCTAAGCAATGGACAACTGAAGCTAAGCAATGAACAACTACCTCAAGCTAAACAATGAACAGCTGTGCACATCAGGTGAATGAAGCAAACACCAATGTACTTCAGCACATGAATACATAGACAGAATTCTCCACACAGATCTACATGACAACATCAAGCAGGACACTGTCCTATATTTAGGGCCTTATTACGATGTCCGGCAGGTGTCGCCATGGATACAGGTCTAACCGACCTCCGGTCGGCGGTACCAACCGCTGAATTATGATGTGACAGCACATGGTGCGGTCACAAGCTCCCTTTTCTGTAAGGGGGCTTGTGCTGCGGTCGGGAACCGGCCACAGCACAAGTTCCCATACAGAAAGGGAATTTGTGTTCATCCCTGCACTGCCTGTCAGACACTGTGCAGGGGTCAACAGTGGAGCACCATAGGTGTCCCCTTAGCCTCTAACCAGAGGCTGCAGGAAGGGGCCCTGCTAAGGGCCCCAAAACTCGCTTCTCGGCAGGTTTTCCATGTCAGAAAGCCCGGCAAGGAAACCGAGCATCATAATCTGGACGGCGTAAAACACGGTACATAGGGATTACATGCCGGTTCAGACTGCCAGGTGGTCTCCTTGAGCCCATCAGAAGTCAACCAGAATGTCCTGCCAGTTTCAGAACCGACAGCTTCCATTGTATGAGGCTGTTGGTTTTGAAACCGCGATGGGACTCAGAAGCTTTTCAAGCCTCCTCGTAATCGGCCCGTTAGTCACTTATGCACACTATTCTAAAATAATATTGCCAGCCACTGTCATGTCCCTTAGGTTAGTTCTGGCATGTACATACGGATTACATACATTGCGTCCCATCCACACGACATTTTTACCCAGGAGCTTACTTCTGTCTCTCCGACATCAGGCTCTTGGTACCACATCTTAATTCCTGTACCACACATACACAAAACATGTCCAGGCACAGTAGATTTTTTCTGTACAAGGGTCCCCACTTTTTTTTCATTCATGGCCAACAGTCAGCTGCATATGACCATGTTTGTTTAGAAATGGATATGCAGGGGATTAGCAAATGTTTTCTAAACATATCAATTCTTGTAAAACCTCGGAGTGACCACTTTAGTATAGAAGACTCTCACTCCCCCTTACCAACAGAGGAGAAATTCCTTCCAAGTTGAGAGGAGGCTCTGCCAGCTGATCTATCGACAAGCAGAGATCTGACATCCTTTGTGGGGTGCCATCCTCAACGTAGAGATAGGGTCCTTCATTCAAAACCATCAGGTGAAGGGTTAGCAATTCCCCGGGGAATTCTCGGCTCCTTTAGGTTCCATTAGGACATATCCTAGCATTTACACATACATGCTTCACCTACACCTCTAGGCTAGGCACAGTTAGGTAGGATACGAATCCTAAGAGCACACCTATGCTATTATTTTATATAATATGCTTTTATTCATCTTATTAGCATTATGGTTGAAATGTATCTACTTTTTACGATATTGGTACTAGCGATTACATTTGTCTGCTCCTGTCTTTTGATTATCGCAGATAACATGTTTCATACTAGACTGACGCTTGACCAATAAATAATTATTGTAACCATTCCAATCGTCATTCTATGTATTCTAAGAAAAGCAAGCCACGAGTGACTGAGTGAAAGATACCGTATTGTTTCCATGTTACCTAGGAATCGGGGTTGTCATGTTGAGTGTTTGCCAGAAACTACCTACCACAATGTATAGTACAGACGGGTGGTAGTGGCACTGAAGAGCTAGCAGGTCTAAGGGCTGACTCATCCTGTGGGGGTGTCCAGAGTCTGTCTGCACACCAAGCCCTTAGTTTAGGTCATCCAAAACGCGCAGGTTCTGGGGGGGTCTTAGGAACTACACGACATGGCGCCCAGCGTTGGTTTGGGTCTTATATTAAGTGTAAAATCTGAGTAGTTCTGTCATGCTTTCTCAGACAGTCCTACTCACATTTTCCAGAGACGTCTGAAGTGGGAAGGTTAATCCACCTCAGCTGAGCAGGCACACCCTGTGTATTGGCTGAAGGTTTTGGACAAGCTTGTAAGGACTAAAAGTTCCCATATTGTGCTAAACACTATCTTTTAAACCTTTACTTTCTTCTCATTTCAAAATGACTAAACCCACAAGTATCGGTGGAAGCGAGGAAGGATATGAATTTGCTAGTGCTCTAAACATTAGAGAAAATTGCCGACAGGTAATAACTCTGAAATTGTTAAGAACATGGATTACCAGCAACAGGTGGCCATGTTAAATTTGTGATTGAAGCACATGAGGAGTGCGGATCAGAGGCATTCTATCCCTGGGTAAAATTCCCACCTGCAGATCCACAGACACACCTATTCCATGAATACATTGAAGTGGATACAGCAGAAGAATACATCCCATAAGAGGACATTGATGTCTCGTTAACTTTCCAGCAACATAAAAACTGGTTTAAAGGAGCTCTCAAACACACAACTTCAGTCGTAAGATTCAGGCCGCTCAGCATAGGAGGAGCAAAGTGGCCCGACTTAGTGGCTTACACTCCACATCCTGAGATAGAAACACTCCCAGTAGGGGAAGGGCGTATACTTCACAAAGTAGTCAGGCAGTACTGACATATTGTCCAGTTTGTCATGCGAACCCTCACATTACAGCCTGCGAGAGCTGCTCCACCTGGGATAGTCCAGACGTAGCCCACACCAATAATTAGTCAATAAACACTAAAAGCAATAATGGGTGTGTTCCGATCAAGAAGGGATCAAGTACCATTCTGGGTTGCTAAAAAAATAGCACGACTGGAAGCAGTATTTCCCGATACAGGTCCGCAGGAAAAACACAGAATGTTAACAATTTCCTTGCCAATGGGAATGGTTCCCTCATTTGAGGATTGTACCACATGGGGAACAATCTTTGCTGCATTATACATTAGAATACACGGTACCCCAACCATATCAGTTATTCATGAGGTAATGAAACAGATACAGAATGAGTACAGGACAGGACCTGCCCTGGACTTGGGGATGAAACTGATGGGTAATTTTGACCAACATCAAGGAGGAAGCAGCAGCGATGGCTATACACCAATGCCTAAGGGAAACACCTCATACGAATCAGGAGCATGCATTACCAAACATTTTCGAAGACACCTATGTTTCACAAGGCAGAGATTGTTTGGGAGCCAAAATCGGGAAACAACTAGTGATGAGTAGTTCTTAAAAAGAGAACTCAAAACAAGCACCCACTTCTTCTAAAAAGAAATGGGATAATAGTCAACCTAAAAATAATAACAGAAACACTTCAATGATCAAGGGGTGGGTCTCCCCAACGGGGAGCTCTGAAAAGAGATACAACCTTAGGAATCGTGATAACATTAAGAGACCTGACATATATCAGGATACTAAAACACGTTCCTTTCATTCCTTGCAGGGTTCATCAAAAAGCTTGGAGAGGCAAGGACGGTCAGAACAAAAAACTGAAGATCGACCAAAAGGAAAAAGGCAAAGACATTGCAGTACAGATTTCATTATCAAGCAGGAAGAGCAACCTAAAGCAAAGATTCAGTTCAAAAAGAAGAAAGTAGCTGGCTTAAAAATTAGAAATGCCCAGGTTACTGAGGACTCAGCTTCTGAACGGGGAATGGGTTCTGACTATGCTCGACAGCGCGGCAGAAGTAACAATAGCTTGCCAGAACCTGAAGGAATTTCTGGTGACAGCAGTATTGAATGAATAGATCACGGTGAAAACACCTGATACAAGATTGAGTGTCCCTTACAGACTACATGAAATTAAACTCCAAATTGAGAGGGATATCTCAAGAAAAATGAAAGGTCTTTTTTGGGAAAATTTGACATTTGGACATGATATCCTGTGAGCAGAAAAAGATCGGCAGCCAGAATTTATAATGGATTGCCCAACGGGGGAAAGCATAATTTTGCCTGCTTTCTCCAATCTCGTTCCTGTTTCCTTAAAACACTCATACGCCCAGGAGTGAGTGCAAGTGCTAGCTCCGGCATTATACTGCAACCATCATGTAGGGTGGGACGTGGGGTCCAAACACCACGAAATCCCATTAAAAAATACTCCAACTCCACAGAGACAGTACCCTATTAAAATGAAGCGAACAACAGGTCAAAGAAATCTTAGACCAACTTGAATATTAAGGTGTACTTGAAACTTGCACCTCCCCAATGGACAACCCTTTGTTTCCCATAATGAAAGCTGACAACACATATCGTTTGGTTTTAGATTACAGACATTTGAACACATGCACAAAAACATTTGCAGTTCAGAATGCACACAGCGCTGCATTGATGAATAACATCGTGCAGAAGAAATGCAAAACAACACTAGTCATCTCGAATGGATTCTTCTGCAAAATATAGCTTCTGAAAGCCAATTTTTGATGGGATTTTCTGCCCTCGGCACTCAGCGTCAGTTTTGTTGCCTGCCCCAAGGCTATAAGAACAGCGCCAGGTTATTCTCGGCAAGAGTGTCAGAGCTATTACAAACTTGCAATGAAGAGGCAGTCTCCTTCGTAGATGATATTTATCTGACGGACGATGAACTACCTGATCACTTGTGCCGGGTGAACAACATAATTGTTGGATTTGCCAATTTGGGCTACAAATGTAAGTTTAAAAAATAAAATATTGCCCATCTCAGCATCCTATTTTTGGGATATAGGATAGGATAAAAATGTATAAAGCGCACTAAACCAAATAGGTGTCAAGGCGTTAAGCGGAACAATAGGGAGGCAAACAGTCACCAACTATGATGCAAAAGCCAGGTCTTCAACATCTTTTTAAAAGAGGCAGGTGAGTTAGCCAAGGTGATAGAGAGAGGTAACGTATTCCAGAGTTTGGTGGCTGAAACAGAAAAGGAACAACCCCCCATTTAGAACGATAGAATCTAGGCAAGACAAGTTTTTTCTGGGTGGAGGACCTCAGGGATCTGCCTGGAGTGTACCTGTGGAATAAGGTTGCAAGGTGAGATGATTGAATACCATGCATAGCCTTGTACACCAAATTCAGGGCCTTAAAGGTGATGCGCTTACTAATCGGAAGCCAATGTAAGTTCCGAATACCTTTGCTGACGGAGTGATATTTGGGAATGTTCAGAATGAGTCTTGCTGCGGCGTTTTGAACAACCTGCAGTTTGTTCAGTGAGCCTTTACTGATGTTAAGATATAAGGCATTGCAGTAGTCAAGCCGTGAGGTGACTAGAGCCATGATGGTGGAGTTCGATGAAGCTCTTGGGGAATGTAAGGCAACACTTTCTCAAGCATTTTAAGGATGTAAAAACAGGTGCTAACCGTACGATTCACCTGGGCGTCGAAGGCTAGCCCCTTGTCAAAAATAACACCTAGGTTTTTGGCAGTTGTAACTGGAACAGGAAGAGGGCCACAGGTATCAGGCCACCAGACAGCAGACCAGATTAAGGGCTGAGTACCAAAAACCAGAACTTCAGTTTTCTTCATGTTGATTTTAAGAGAGTTTTCCTGCATCCAGTGTATTATGCTGGTCATGCAGGTGTTAAACTTTTGAGCAACCAGCAGCAAATAATCAGAGATTTAAATAATGATTTGCATATCGTCCGCATAAGAAAGGACTTGGAAGCCAAAAATCTCACCAGAGAAGCCAAGGGGGTCACTTAAAGATTAAAAAGTGTAGGGCTGAGCGAAGAGCCCTGGGGGACCCCACAAGGAAGACTGACGGATTTGGCTTTGAACCCGCCGTAGCTGACTACATTAGTCCTGTCGTGCATGAAAGATTGAAGGAGCGGTAAGGCCATCCCCGTGACACCAACACCCCGCAGCCGCTGAATCATGCGAACTGGGGATATGGTGTCAAATGCTGCCGAAAGGTCGAGCAGGACCAGCACCGCTGACCCGCCCTGATCGACCTGCATGCAGATACAGTCAGAAACTGCAACCAAGGCGGACTCGGTGCTGTGTCCTGCCCAGAACCCATTCTGGGAGCTGTCCAGAATGTCATGTGTTTCGATAAATTTCATGAGTTCTGAATTAATTAATTTTTCCAATATTCCATAATAGGCTGAACTGTAATAGCTGGGAACAGTGCCAAGTTAGGCGCAGTGGGAAGGAGTGCCAGAGTGCCACCCGTAGCAGGCTTTATAATTTCCTCAGAGGAGGGAAATTTGTGAACAATTTTCAGGACTTTCTGCTGAAAGTAAAGTGCTATGTCATCGCAGAAATCTTGAGTAGGATTAAAGAGTGGAGCTCCTGGGGGTTCGGAAATTTCTTTAATGATTTTAAAGAGCATGCTAGATGATTTATCGGCAGACCTGATTTTATCAGTAAAGTACTGTGAATACGCCTGGAAGATGGCATCCTTATAGTCCTTCAGCAAGGACCTCTGTATCAGTTTTTCTTGTGGACAGGGGGCTGCCTGCCACTTCCGTTCTTGTGTGCGACAGAGCTGCCTAAGAGTTCGTAGTTCATTAGAAAACCACGGGGCTGAAGGTTTTGCTCTCTTAGTGGTGCAGCATTTAATAGGAGCAGCAAAGTCCAATGCATTGGCAACCCAGTCATTGAAGTCTTTAGCCGCTATTGGATAGTCATTAGAAATATTGGCCGAGGTTAAAGTCAGAGCCTTCCTCCAGTCCGTAGCTGTAACCTTTTGCATTTTTCTACTGAAGATATTTTTAGAAGCCAGATTAGACGTGATTTTAGTACAGGAGGGAAAAGTGATGACAAACTCAACCAGCCCGTGGTCAGCAGCCCAGCTAAGAGGCAGAACCATTTTGACCTTAAGATAGCTCTGATTGACAAAAATGCCGTCCAGAGTGTGGCCGGCCCTAAGTGTAGTGGAATGAATAAGTTGCTCAAACCCCATGGACTTCATGAGGTCAAGAAGGTGTGCTGAGTCAGTATTCAGATTAGAATCAAGATGAAAGTTGAAATCCCCAAGAACTGTATAATGTGTCATAATAGCATAGGGTTCTAAAATCTGACCCCATATTTCAAGAAAGTTTGTCCTAGACCCATGAGGGCGATAGACCAAGATGCCTGAACAATTAAAGTCTCCTCCGGATTTAATGCAAAAAGTGGCAGCTTCAAGAGGCGAACCCAGAGCTCCCAACAGCGGAGTGAGAGTACAGTTGAGGAAGTCTTTAGCTACAAGAGCTAAGCCACCACCCATTCTGCGGGGAGGGTCATGTCTAAGGATGGTATAGCCTGGGGAAACAGCATCCGTCAGGTCGGGCCCGAGTGTTCCTTGGCCCAGGTTTCAGTAATAAAGAGGCAGTCCAGGTCAAATGTAGTGATGGTTAAGGCAATTTTTGTCTTATGCTTGATCATAGAGCGGGCATTAATAAGTGCCCCCTTGATGACAGAAGATCTGCTGGAAATCAGAGATTCATGATTACGCATCTCTGCAGCTCCCCACACATGCGGCCTGTCTAAGGAAGCCAGAGAGGAGGCCGAACCACTAATAGGATAAAAATTCCACAAATGGCAATGTCAGCCTCCCCATTAGTAAGGTTAATACTGGGGTCACACCTCCTAGGTGGAGATTTGGGTTGAAGTGCAAGTAAGTGGGCCCCCGTGTACCAAACTCCCTGATAGATGCTATCTTTAGAGGAACTTACAGCATGCCCGGCCCCCGGCGCTGGACAGGCATGGACGGGGGCAGACGGGCTTGCCTTTGGCGCTAGCGGCACGCCCCCTGTACGCGTTCGCTGCGCGATCGGGGAAGCATCCGATAATATGAGCTGTCAAGTGATGGCAAAAGCCTGGCCGCAAATTTTTTAGATAAATGTGCGCTAATACAGCCTACTAAAACTCTGAAGGGTTTACAATCCATATTAGGATTTCTAAATTTTGGCAGAATATACATTCCAGACAATCCAGAAAGAGTCAAACCTCTCTATGACTTGATCAGACCAGACTGCACAGCAAACAAGTGGACACAAACACATACTGACACTCTACGTTCAGTTCAAGCTGACATGATAGCTTCAAAACACTTGCAGTCACGGGTAAATGTCCGCAACCTGGTAATACGTGTCGTCTCCAGGTTATAAGGGTATACTTACATCGCGTTCAATGAAGGTGAGAAAGTCCCTATCGCTTACAAAGCTCATCTGTACACAAATTATGAAAATAGATTTGCAGCAACAGAAACATTTTTGACAGCTATACAGACTGATGTAATGAGAGAAAGAGCACTAGCACAAGGAAAACACATCATTGTTGTAACTCCGATACTGACTTTAGAAGTGGTAACCAAAGCCAGCATTATGAAGGAAAAGGTGATGCATCCATGATGGATACAAAGGGCAAATTCTCTCACTGCAACAGATGTTGAATATAGATATGATCCAAGACTCAGAACACAAGCATGCCTGCAGTACGAACAAGAATATCCTCTCCCAAATGAAATCTTGCCCCTAGATCAGTTTGAATACAGCATTTATACTGACGGTTCTGCGCATAGAAGTAAACAGCAGTATAGTGCTGCATGCGCTATAGTGAAAGGTTGGATGCGGGATGGTAAGTTCCATCCACACAATACGACTACGCAATCTCTAGGAGATTGTACCACACAGCTGGCAGAACTGAAAGCCCTAATACTAGCACTACAGTGTACAGATTGGGAATTCCCCACATTGATTGTGAGCGATTAATTTTACTGTGTGCAGTCTTACAATGAATATCTTCACTACTAGGCCAGAATGGGTTCATAGATGCCAAGGATTGCAAAATAAAACACAAATTGTTATGGGAGCAAGTGGTTAAGCTGAAAGCAGCACTGCCACGGGCTCAAGTTATTCACACCTTGAGTCATCAGTGTGTTGGGGTACATGTTGAAGGGAATTCACTGGCTGATGAAGCCACCAAGTGCGATCTGCTGCCGCAATCACTCGTTCACACACGAGAATAGACAGAGATATAATAGTAGCTATCAATGCCTCAAAGAACGGCTCACCCGTCCTGCCACAAGGCTTTCCACTTAAGTACTCCTTCTCCACATAACACACCATTTGCTCAAATTCCAGGAGGGGGCGATAGAGAAATACCAAACCAAGATCGCAGATTAGGTTTAATACTAGCTGCACACAAGGGTCTGGGCTCAGCACACGCAGGGGTTACTGCAACAATTTAATTATTGAAGCAGGTCAGGGCTGACAAAAAAACGAAGGACCATGTCCTGAAGTGCGACATTTGCCAGCAGATGAAGGGTTCCACCATTGACAGTCCGCCACAGACACCATTACTGATTTCAGACAGACCACTTGCATGTGTCTATTTGGACCACTGCAGCCCCTTAAATTCAGACGGGGCTTACAAGTACATCTTGGTGGCAGTAGATTCATGCTCTAGATACCAATGGGTTTTGCACCAGGGCTCAACTGATGCTCAAACTGTTATAAAGGATTTGCGAGTCTTTATCTGGACATAGGAAATTGGCATGCTACATTCCAGCCGTGGCCCTGCGTTTAGCTCTAGGACTTACAAGGTAGCCAAGGAAAATTGGATGTGGCCTTGCGGTACCCTCGCTTGACCATCCCGAGGGAAATTCAGTGGTGGAGAGGAAAAACCGGGACCTAAAGCAATCCTTACTAGCAAGGCGGAACATGGGTCAATCACCTATATGGGATCCAGAGGGCACTTAACAACATGGCAAGAAAGTCCTTGGAGGACATGCCCCTTATAAAATCCTGTTTGGGACAAGAATGAGGGTACCTGATCTTGATTGTGCCAGCACAGTGGCGGATGCAAAACCATTTGAACTGAATGACCGTTTGGCCGTTTTACCGGACCTCAATGAATCCCGAGCATTACAAAGCAATGTGCAAGTCAAACGCACCACCACTGGGGAAGTGAAACCAGTTCCAGCGAGACCTGCCTGGGTCCCGAAGATTGGGGTCCTGGTCAAGGAAAGGATCGTGGACAGAAGAGAGTTTGGGCCATCATACAGAACAGCTGTACCTGATCTGGCGTTAGTGTGAATAAGAACAGTACTATTTATTTTATTTTATTTTAAATTCTTCTATAGCGCCGGAATCAATCCCATGAGGGTATCTCCGCGCTTTGCCAGCTGAGGAATTTTTCCCAGAATGAGCAGCCTGGAGAGTTATGTGGATAGAAATGCCTCTTGGTAAAGAAGGGTTTTCAGTGTCTTTCTAAAAGACAAGTGATTTGTGTTAGTTCTTAGGTCAATGGGAAGACTGTTCCAGAGGGCGGGGCCAACAGAGGAGAAAGCATGGTCTCCTTGTCTAATTTTCTTTGTGGTAGGAGGTTTTAATAGGGCTTGATTGCATGAGCGGAGGGACCTGCTGGGCTGGTACAGTTCCAGGGACTGGGATAGGTATTTAGGGCTTGCTCCATACAGGCATTTATGCACCGTGCAACAGATCTTAAAATTGATGCGCTGCCGTATGGGAAGCCAGTGCAGTTCTTTCAGCAAGGGCTTAGAAGGAGTCCTGGCGGGTACACCCATGACCAGTCTTGCAGCCGTGTTCTGGACTACCTGCAAGCGGCCTACAGCATCAGCATTAGCTAATGTTAGCAGGCCGTTACAGTAGTCCAGACGACTAGTTACCAAGGCCTGTACAAGTGTCTTTCTACATGTGGCCGGGAGAAAAGGAAAGACACGCCTGAGCAGACCAATGGTGTGAAAGCACAGACCCGCAATATAGTTTGTGTGATCTTTTAGGGTCAGTTTTTGATCCAGCTTCACTCCGAGATTTTTAACGTGAGGTTTGGGTACAGGTACTGGGCCAAGGTCTAGTGGCCACCAGTCAGGGGACCAAAGGATACTTGCTTTGCCAAAGAGCAAGACCTCTGTTTTTGTTACATTACACTACTACAGTACTACTTCCGCCTCTTGCCAGTAAAAAAGAAAAAAGATTTGTCTCCATTGATCTGATCAAACCACATCAAGTGGCCGCTTCTCAATTGTAGGCCTCATGGGGTCCTGAGTAACCGCAGATCTCCTCTTGCTACTATACAGGAAGTTCAGATGGAAAGACTAATAACCTTTCAAGACACTGCAATACAGAGTGATGGAGCAGCGAATAATGGAGTACAAATTACACCAGTTGAAATTGTAAAACATCAAGAAGAAACAACAATGCAAGTTGCAATTTGGCCCTACAATGATGTCTGCATTTTTGTTCAAATGACTCATCTGCCAGTTCTACAAAACCAGCGGAGCTACCAAAGATAGATCGAACTGCATCTGGCTACTTCATCCACTTGGATGATTTCTCTTCAGATCCAAGTGAACCTGATCAAACACCATCCATTTCAAAGAAAGAAACATTTTGCCAATTCTATCTTTTGCTCAAAAAGACTTACTTAGTGCCACCTTGGTTGCATATTTGATTTGCAATAGGGGTAGTATATCTGTTAATTTAGATTTGCACAGTGACTGTCTTTTTTCTGCTTCAGAACAGACATTATCTCCCAGATACAAACCGTGGGCCTCATTTATGAAAAGTAACGCATCGCTGCGTGAAAACAGCGATGCGTCACTTTTCACTGCGCTCTCCCTGCAACATGATTGATGCGTCATATTTATAATATGACGCATCATGTCGCAAGGAGTTACAGATACGTCAGTATTTCTGACGTATCTCTAGGCGCAAAAGTGACGCATTGCTGGAGTGTGTCACAAAAGTGACGCAACTCCAGCAATGCGCCCTTTCACATGGGGAAAGCCCCATGTGAAAGGGCTTGCGTCAGTCTTACGCCTGCTGTGAGGCAGGCGCAAGATTTTGACGCAACAGCGTCCTAAAAGTGACGCAGTGAAATCTCATAGATTTCATTGCGTCACTATTACGAGGCTTTTTGCGGGTGAACGCCCCCTCTGCATACATTATACCTGACGCAGGTATAATGTAGCGCAGGGGTTTACAAAGTGACGCATCTGCTTAGATGCGTCACTTTGTAAATAGTGCGCATCAGGAGGCATGTTTTACGCCGCCGATGCATCACAAAAAGTGACGCATCGGAAGCGCAAAACTCACGCAAGGCCTCATAAATGAGGCCCCGTGAACTTGGTCCTGAAGCCACATACGTCATCACACCGTGAACAAAGAGACTTGTCCCTGGTGAACATTACAGCAATCCCAATACCAGATGGTAATGTTTGGGATAAAGATTCTTCTGATGTATACGGTCCCACTGAATATTTGAAAATTCCCATTTCTTTAAATTATTCCATTACCCCCAGTACAGTATCTGATGATTGGGACATTGATACTGTGAATACTATGCTCACAGATTTAGAACAATCAGCTGCATTCTCTTACAGGGAATTGTATGAAGGTACACCTGACTATGCCACCATGTTTTGTTACCAGAATTATGGTCATCATTTTTTGCACAGAGCAAGTGTACCACGCACTGCTAATGTGTACCATCGATGGGTACATTGCCCCACACCACCAAAGGGTAGTTCTGCCACGTTCGCACAGAAATTCGCATACTTTTCAGGGTTCAACACATCAGAACCAGAATTGGTTTTTTCACAAACTTGCAATGACAAATGCAACAGTGAAGAAAATGTTACTGACGAATACTAAGCTCATATACTCAGCACCTTTTATCTCCCAACTGTCTATACAGGGTTTCAACTACTGTAGAGACACTATAGACACAAAATGAATCTGGGGACAAGAGAGTGGCAGGTTCAGGGAACTGAGACATTATTTAGAGCTTGCCAAATACCATTATAAATGATTTTCCTAAACAGCGCAGTGCAACAGACCACATGATACGGGTATATGAAAGTCAAAGACCTGAAAAGACCGAGCATCCCTTCACCCATACCTATTCAAGGTATCACAAATAACACACTTAGAAATGAGGGGACACATGGTACAAGTACATACAATTCGCTATCTCCCGATTGGAAGGGTTGGTTGGTTTGCCCAGTAGACACGAATAGGTGTTATTCAAGTTTCTGTGCTACAACCGAAGGGTTTAGTATCCATAGGCCGGACCCACACTATGTACACATAGACGACCCAGGGGTAATGACTTCCTATAGTGTCGGGAAGTTGTGCCTAGATTGGATAAAGACCTCAACACTATCAGAGGTGAAACAACACTTGGCCCTTCTGTCAGACAACATGGATCTTAGGGATTTCTTGTTAGGTCCCAAGAAACAACACAGAAAACGCTTCTTGTTTACCATCTACAATGAACTGTGTAAAATCTCCCAACAGGAAGCTGCTGAGAGACTTTGTGAAATCAATAGAATTAATATAAAGAAGGCCTTAGCTGTGGTTGACAATGGCATGACCACACTCTCGTCTCGTATTTATTCACTGGGCAACATTGTGTCCTCAGCTATCAATATAATGGAACAAGATGTGTCAATTTTACAACATAGGCAATCACAGCTGCGTGCTATTATGCCTCCAAGCTGGACGCTTCAAGCATGGCGTTCTGTTCAAGTTCCATGGCGACACATTAAAGACACAAATCTGTTTTCGGCTTAAAACCCGACCGACAGACCATTGACCATGGCTCACAGATATGCGAAGTACACCATGCTGCTCATTGAAAAACTGGAGAAGTTACCTTTTACTGTAGCAGAGTCACCATCTACAGAATGGTTACTCCATGGCTATATCACACAGCTATTCACGTCATTCCAGTTCCAATACTGAGATACTGTCCAGTAGGCAGATGTGAAGCGTTGGGTGAAGGGTACATACGAGAAACCTGAGAGTTACAGTACACATATAGGTGCAGGAACAAAGAAAAGGATGTTTTTCTGAGTGGTTCGAACTGCGAAAAGGCCTTAAGTTTGTCTTTAGTGTGTAAAGAAATATCACTACACAGAGCATGTAATGCGTCCATAGCGAACTTGTCATGCTCCCTTAAGGGTTCTCCAGCTGCCACAATTCTTCCAGTTTTCGAGTTACTTTCAAATGGGAATTACTTGATGCTGAATGACCACGGCTGCTGTGGTATTGCTTATCTAGTGACCGTCAACTCCAGGGTTGTTTGTTGTAAGCAAGTATTGTTTCCCCCAGCTCACACAGTTAAGGAGGCACCATTGTGGCCTTCACTGAATGTATCCAACTTAGGATTTGATTCTCTGAGCATAATGTGGCCTTCGGCAGAGATACAGGCGTTGGTCCGTACGAACTTCCCTCTCCATTTCGGGGAAATAGTCCATCGTAGCTTTAACATGTCTGATACGAGTTGTATCGTACACTTATTTAAGAGCATTGGATCAGGTCTGTTAACCACCTTTCAAACCATTTTCGGAGTGATTCCATCATTTATACACTCCGTACTTGGAAGCGTTTTTGAACGGCTTCCTTTGGTCCTGCTATCGGTAGTGGGCATCCTGATTTTACTTCTATTGCTTCGCAATGGATGTCAGCATCACTCAAGACATGAAGAGAGCACTGCTGGAACGATGTGGTAGTGAGCGATTAGTGTTCTTAATGGGGTTCCCGCAGCTTCAAGAGCTGAGTGAGCATTTGTTCCTGTCTTTCAGACCAGTCTTCCGCTGCCTCTTTTGCGGATTTGGACGCGTGTTGGGCCTCTGTCTAACACTTACATCGGTTGCGCCGCCATACATAGACATGCACCTGGCGCCTTTACGGGCCCATGTGCACAGTTGTCCACAGCGTATTCCCGTGTTTATGATGGTGTTCCTAGAGCCTCCACGGGACACTTCAGTTCCTGTTGCACTGGTGAGCGGCTCTGCAACGGATGTGCAAAAATCAGTCTCAGGCACACAAGCATCTACTTCTTCCCCGACGGCTGCCGTGGGAAACAACGATGATGAACACCTCTGCTCACTTTATATCATACTGGAAGTAATGGAGGGACTGCCTCCGGATGATGCCATGTTCAGTGATGTTGAGTCTTCAGCACAGGATTCTTAAACAATCTGACCTTTCCTGTGCTGGGAACTGTTTGGGCAATTTTTAAACATGTGCCAAATTGAAGGCCGAACAGACTTTGCTTTTATTCTTCTACACTCTAGATGAACATAGTGGCTTTCAAGGTGCTCGGGAAAACAAATGACAACATATCAAAATATATAATGGACGTTTTTGTAGGTTTTGTAGGGAAGAATACTCTCACTATAGACTTTACTTTTTATTAACAGGGTTAAACTCTTTTTAACAATGCTTTTGATATGAAGGTTTTTAATGCCTTTTATGCGTTTACTATCATTATCTAGCTGACCTTGTTGACCTTTTTATGAGGAGTGGGTGTCATGTCCCTTAGATTAGTTCCATCATGTACATATTGATTACAAACATTGCGTCCCATCCACACGACATAACTTTATTGCACAGTTGACCTTTTACCCTGTAGCTTACTTCTGTCTCTCTGACATCAGGCTCTTGGTACCATATCTCAATCCCTGTACCTGACATACACAAAACATGTCCCCAGGCACGGTAGATTTGTTTTGTACAAGGGTCCCCACTTTTTTCATTCATGGCCAACAGCCAGCTGCATATGACCATGTTTTTTTAGAAAAGGATATGCAGTGGATTAGCGAATGTTTTCAAAACATATCGATTCGAGAAAACCCCCGGAGTGACCACTTTAGTATATAAGACTCTCACTCCCCCTTACCAACAGAGGAGAAATTCCTTCCAAGCTGAGAGGAGGCTCTGCCAGCTGATCCTTCGACAAGCAGAGATCCGACATCCCTTGCGGGGTGCCATCCTCAACGCAGAGGTGAGGGGTTAGCATTTCCCTGGGGAATTCTTGGCTCCTTTAGGTTCCATTAGGACATATCCTAGCATTTACCCATACATGCTTCACCTACACCTCTAGGCTAGGCACAATTAGGTAGGATACGAATCCTAGGAGCACGCCAATGCTATTATTTTATGTAATATGCTTTTATTCATCTTATTAGCATTATGGTAGAAATGTATTTACTTTTTACGATATTGGTACTAGCGATTACATTTGTCTGCGCCTGTCTTTTGAATGTCGCAGCTCACATTTTCATACTAACCTGACGCTTGACCAATAAATAATTATTGAAACCATTCCAATGGTCCTTCTATGTATTCTGAGAAAAGCAAGCATGAGTGACTGAGCGATACTGTATTGTTTCCACGATACCTGATGAATCGGGGTTGTCTTTTTCAGTGGTTGTCAGAAACTACCTACCACAATGTATAGTACAGAGGGGTGGTAGTGGCACTGAAGAGCTAGCAGGTCTCAGGGCTGACTCATCCTGTGGGGGTGTCCAGAGTCTGTCTGCACACCAAGCCCTCAGTTTAGGTCATCCGAAATGCGCAGGTCCTGGGGGTCCTAGGAACTACACAACACTACTAATCACTATGATTCACATTTAAATAAAAAGAAATACAACTAAATATTCATGAGATCACTTTGACTATAGTCAATGAGAATTCCGTAACTGTAAAAGGCACCTTGATTCCAAAAGCCCTTCAGGGACATTTGGATGCACATATTGTGCTGTACAATGCACTAAACATAACAAAAAATAGAAGATTCAAAGTAATGTGTTGAGAAATTTTAATTTTATATAGAGCATTTTAATGTATGTGGTTTAATATGAACTTCAAAGCTTTAGTAATATACTGTAAATATTAAGGGCCTGATTTAGATTTCCGTGGAAGGGTTAGTTCGTCACAACGGTGACAGATATCCGGTCCACTGAAATATAAAGCCTATCATATCTTATGAGATTTATATTTAGCCAGACAAGATATCCGTCAGTTGTGACGGTGCAATCCATCTGACTTAATCTAATTCAGGCCCCAAGTTCACCACCACAATTTAGAACATTTACTGGAGCATTCTAACCTTTGTTGTTTATTTTGAACTTCAATGCTTTAGCAATATACTGGAGTTATTAAGTTTACTACTACAATTTTCAAATTAGAATTTTCACTCAATGCTCACATTTGAGCATCAAACCTGGGTCTTATTTATTACATCTGTATCTGCCTTTAAATTATCTGTCACAAATATCCTCATTAAGGGATGTGGATACACCATGGGGCACTTAATGAAAGTCGCGAGAGAGGATCACATTGGCTTGCCCTTCCTCTCAGAGCACATGTTTAGAGGCTAGTCCCTTTCAGCTGACAGGATCTTCAACTTTTCGGGACAAACCCAACATCTGTGAACAGTGAAAATGTTCACATGCTTTCTCTAAATCCACATGTTTGTTAAAGTCTCAACTGAGTTTTAAAATCAATTAAATGTTGCATTTAATTCCTCCTTTGCCATACTTTAATTTCTCTTGTAGGTATATCATTTATACCTGCCTGCGTTCCTGTCACCAAAATTGATTTGCTAAAATGTAACCTTTATAAGTAAGAAAGAGTTATATTTAGAATAGGCTGCGTGACTATGATGTGATTTTGATATTGGCAGGAATAAAAATGGATGTATCACTGGAATAACACTTATTATTTTCAGTACATTACACATATTTTATGTATGGGAGAAATAGAATATGCTTTGTCCATGCCATCAATTAAAAACTGTTTTCTTTTTATCTGTTCTGTGATTGCAACATTGATATCTATTTTACTTGTTTCACTCAGTGGGTCATCACCTTGCCTACTTTCTCACCAAATTAAATTTCCAGTACTGGTGTTTCCTGGGGAAAAGGAAATGCGGAGCTATTCTTTATTATACATACATATTAGTTTAAAATAAATCAATTATTTGTCTTGTACATAGACGGTCAACTTCAAATTTAATTCCTTCAGTTTAGATGGAATATAGCCTTAAATCTTGATGCTGAGACATACCTGTTGTTCAAGGTACCGAACCCAGGTTATATACGAGAGAGAGGGTCTTTGACAACTGCTATGACCCAAGTTAGAAAGGCTATAATGCTATTAGAACATTGCAACTACCGAGAGTATAATCTTCTAAATTCAAAAGGGAACAAAAGAAAAATAAATGTAGGAATGTTGGCGTGGAAGGTATGTACCAGTCATTATTAGCACGGGGTCACTCTACTGTCTTCATTGGAGATCTCAACATTTCAATGTTTTAATATAGTATATTGATGTCCTCAATGGTATTATGTCCAACCTTTACATATCATTCAATAACTCAGTATAATACTATATAAATTTCAGGAAAAATTCAGATATGTTTATTTATGATCATTTTACATTATTTTTCTGAATAATTTGAATGTTTAGAAACTAACGGTTTGCTTTTCTAAATTAGATGTATCTAGCTCCCAAAAGGATAATGAGTGCATTGCATCTTATCATAGTTTGTCAAGGGATTTTTTATGGTGCTTTTAAGGGCATACCAGCAGGTGATTTCCATAAAATATTTAAATTCCAATAGAACAGCATCAATGCATAAGCTTTCATGTTTTACCATAACTAAGGTAAAACCAATTGGGTAATAAATAGCATATGAAATTGAAAGCAGGTCTAAATATTATCTCTCTCCTGGAATATAAGTAGAAGTCACATGAAAGACAGCACGAGCCATGGGTGCCCTAAAGTGAAGAGACAACAAAGCGTCTCTCTGACCACAAAACAAATGTTTCTACTTCTTCTCCACACACTCTGCCTATTTATACTTCAGGGCATCATGATTTACACATTAGAAACACAGATACAATGAACATCAATAAGAAAAAAGCAGCATCAAATATTTAGCCCAACCCATTAGGTCAATTAGGCTATACTAATAATAACAATATTAGGGACAATTAGAACTATAGCTTGAGCAAAGCACTATGTAGCTCCTATGTAGTTCATGTTACCAGTTAGCCATTTGTGTGGTAAGGCATTGAACTTCATCTGGGTTTATAATGGGGTATATGGCAAAATTATTCACATAAACAAGATGAGCAACTGCAATACCCCCTTGATGTAAGTGACAGGGTTTACAGCAAAGGAAATCTCCAAAAGGAATTGAGAACACACACATACACAGAGAAATTTGAATAAAGCGTGGTAATTCACCTTTCAAGCACATTGTAAGTGTGAAAGTCACTAGGCCACAACCATATAGCGGAAGAAATCCTCAGCAGAGATGACATCATCCTTACACACATACCAATATAGCCAGGGCCACTGGAATTATGCGGCAGAAGAGCACCGAATTATGCGGCAGGGTTGACTACATTATGCAGCAAGAAAAAGCAAAATTATGCACCAGAATGAGGCACACTATTTTATACTATTATTTCATAATTTTGTTATTGCTAAACATGGTAATACTGAGTAGGCAACGATGTCACCTCATTAATACAAGTTTAACAACCAAATATAGAAAAAAGCACCTGAAAGATGACCAGTTGTACTTTTGCAAAAGGCCTCATGCAAACCCACATCGCCACATTTTTAGTAACTTTAGATCCATCTGAGCTTGAAACTAATTTTGTTTGATCATCTATGACTGGCGCAATTGTGTGGGTGACAGGTTGGTCCTAAATTTGCATTATATATTGAGTTATTCCCCATAATCCATGACACTCACGTGAATTAGGAGAAGATGTAATTTAGTATCAACGCTGTGAACTTTGTAATCTGTCACTTAAGTTTAAATCTCAGCCTTGTCACTCAACTGGGCATTGTGAGATTCCTGGTGAATCATTTAATATTCCTGTGATATAAACGATAATTAGCTGACAAACACATAACTCATAATGAACAGTATATCTGAAACAACAATCGAACAAATTGGCCAAATCCTCACTCTTAATTTCGATCTCACAGCTAAATAGTGAAGAATTTTCCACATTCTTCAGAGCAAAAACGAATCCCCTCCAACTTGAACTAAGATCGGCGGCAAACGACTTAGCCACCTCAAAGATCACTCAAGCCACCAACCTGTTTAAACATATGCTAACTCTGCCCAAAAATAACTCTCACTTGTCTACTTTCAAACTTTACGATCTCAATGACATCACCAAAATTCTAGCGACTACCAAACTCAACAACCACTTCAATAACCCCGTCTCAGCAAATTGCCTACCCCACATCTATCATATCATTGCCCCTCTCTGGACCAAAATCATTAATGCCTCGCTAACACAAGGTCACATACCGGACTGCCTAAAAACTGGCCAAGTCACACCTATCCTAAAATAAACGACAGCTAACACCCGCGACCCCAACAACTTCCGACCAATATCCAACATTCCTATGCTAGCAATGATCTTGGATTTTTTTTTACAATTGAATCAACACATCACAAACTTCAATTTATTGAACATCCACCAATCGGGTTTCATAGCACAGAAACAGCCATCCTACAGATAGTAGACAACGCCCTCTTAGCTCATGACCGCAATGATACCTGCCTACCAGTCCTGCTCGACCTCTCATCAGCCTTCGAAACGGTCAATCACGACAAACTTCTAAGAAGACTAGAAAACAGGGTGGGCTTATCTGGCACAGTCCTTCTTTGGTTTAAATCCTTTCTGGAAAACAGAACGCAAGCATTCATGACTGGCAAGATCCTTTCTCTCTACTCACCTAACCTACTAGGAGTACCACGAGGCTCCACCCTATACCCCACACTATTCAACTTATATGTCGAACCACTTACCTATCTACTGCAGCAGGTGAACATCTCATACCACATGTTAGTGGACGACACCCAACTTTACATTAAGATCACCTCCATTGATGAGATAAAGACAATTAATCTAGCTCCCGAAAAAAACGTCCAATGGTTAACGACCAACTTCCTCAAGATAAACTCACAAAATACTGAATTTCCTTTAATCTCCCCTCCAAAAAAATACTCCCAGGAAATAAAGGAATGGATCAAAATGATCACTGGTCTGAACTGCACGCCAACGTTGGTGGACTCCACAATATCATTTGGAATCACACTGGATAAGAATCTTAACATGCAAGCTCACATCAACTTGATGTCTAAAAATGCCCGCTTTCATCTCAGCTATCTCAGAAAAATGAAGCCATTCATCGAGAACCCAGATCTGAAAACTTCAGTTCAGTCCTTAGTCATATCAAGGCTGGAGTACGGATGCTCTACCCTCTCAGGGCTTCCAAAAATCTCTACCGCCCCTCTAAAAGCCTGTCTTAACGCTGCAGCAAGACTCATAACTGGATCTAGGAAATTTGACCACATACATCACGACACCTCCCAGTACCTAGCCCAAAAACGTACACTATCTGGAGGAACCAGACATTCTAGGAGCGCAGATAATCTAGTCCTAAAACCCTCACAGTTCATCAAGACTAAAACCTCCAACTTTTTCTGGAGCGGCGCCAAGAATTTGGAACTCACTTCCACCATCCATCAGAAAAATTGCCTCAACACACCTCTTTAAAAAGGAAACAAAATCATTCTTGATGAGCAAATTCCTCCCTTAAATTCCAACCAAACACCACGCCAGCTTACAGCCTCAAACTTGTCTAAACTCTCCGTACATTGACTTTTCGAAGCTAAGACCTGCACAATCTCGAATTGAATATTTTTGCTCAGAACAATTCTCTCCTCTACGGCTATCCCCCGAACTCTATTATGCTATGGTATTACTTTGTATGCGTTGTTCTTGTATGCTATGTTTAACTAAATGTGCTATGTTTTACTAAATGTGCTACTCATACCTTTCTCACTATGTGAAGCGCCCTGTTACCCTACCTTGGGTCTGGTTCGCGCTATAGAAAACTCTAAAAAAAAAAATATGCGGTTGTTTCCCAGCTAGTTTTGTGCTATACCAATACGTAAAATTAACATGTTTTGCTTACGTGGCAGTGATCTTTTCAGATTATGCTTTCTTTTTCATTGATTGCTTTTATGGGTTTTGCTTGTACCTTGACAAAATGTATGCTTGGATTTCAAGAGCCACCATTGTTAATTTGACGTTTCACGATGTTACTGTGTTGAAATGTGAATGTATTTAGCTTAATTATGGGTGTGACATTTGTCGGTCACAAACTTCATGGAAATGTAATCTTTTGCTCCTTATTCCCTCCTTGCAAATGTACATGACAGAATCTTTGCACTCACATTACACATGCTTGATCCTTCATACCTCACATGTATTTCATAGTTGTCTGTGTGACAAAATGCATACCAAAGGTAGGAGTAACAATATTGTGTGCCTATGCTGCAAAGTATGAAGACATTGTATGCAAACAGAGATTTACTCCAATATATCGTAATCAAAGTGCAAAGACAGCAAGAAAGATATAATAGTTCTCCTCAAGAATCTAGGTCATGCATTCAACTATGGATTACAATAACTATTTCACCATCATGATTACTGATTAGCTCTCAGCTGCAGCTCCCAAGAGAATCTAATCCAATTTTCAATTGCTGTATTATTATCCGATCATAAATGGTTTTCATGTACTTTCAGATGTTTTCTGATGACAACATCTGACCTAGATGCAAGGACTGATCTTCAACAAAGGCTGTCTGATTTGTTGTTTTACAGACGTCTGTTGTATTGTTTTATAGGAAAATGTTGTTTAGGATTACCTCGCAGGGATTTGTTGTGTCGGATGTATGACGTTACAATGCATACATTCACACCGCATACCATTACAACAAAACTTTTACAGCGCAGGATCCATTACAACGCGTGTTATTACAACGTAGCTGCTATTACAACGCATGCCATTACAATGTACGTATGGGTAAGTATATTTTTTTTAATTAATGGGAATGTAATAGTAGTGTAAGTGTTGGATAGTGTAGGGATTAAAATTCCTATTCTAACTCCAGGGGGGTGTAATAGTAGGGTAAGTGTTGGATAGTGTAGGGGTTGAAATTACTATTCTAACTCCGGGGGGGCGTAATAGTAGGGTAAGTGTTGGATGGTGTAGGGGTTAAAATTTAATTAAATACTTACCCATACTTACGTTGTAATGGCATGCGTTGTAATAGCAGCTGCGTTGTAATGGCATGCGTTGTAATGGATCTTGCATTGTAAAAGTTTTGTTGTAATGGTAGTGCGTTGTTTTAGTTGCGTTGTAATTAAGCATGGGCATGAAATCCGTTTCGCGGGCGAATTTGCGAATTATTGACGATTTCGCGATCCGCGAATCGCGCGAAATTACCCAATAATTCGCAAATTCGCAAGCTACGAATTATTTTGCTTGGTCGCGCTTGAAAAATACAACATCGCGTGCGCGGCGTTGACTCTGAGACTGCCGAGTTGCTTTTCTCCCGGTTTTGCGTGTGCTGCGCCATTTTTGATGTTGCTGCGTGATCGCGCGAGAGTTTTTCAAACGCAATTACGTCATCGCGGCTTGCCATCTGGCACGGCGAGAGTTTGACAATGCGAGTACGTCATAAATGCCCGCGACGGCGCGCAGCTGACTTCCGGCGGGAGGTTTGAACAGCTTGCGTTCGCGAAATTGCAAAAATTGCAATTCTGCACAAGAAATCCACCGCAGGAAGCATAAACCTTGTGAAAATGATGATGTTGATCAGAATAACTCCTCAGATTGACATTTGGCTGCACTTTTTGGTGCAGGAGTCCATTTTTTGGGGTGGGGTGGGGGGAAGGAAGTGCCCCAGAGTCTCCAACTTCCTGTTCCTGTCAAGCAGGCTCCTCCCAGTGCTTTGTCAATGTACTGGTCACTTTTCATTTGGCTGTGGAGCTGGAAGGATTACTTTTTCTTGCTGCTGGTGGATTTTTGTATTTGAGGACTTTTTGGAGTTTGGAGTTTGGATCACTTTTGGACTTGAGATTTTACAAGTAAGTTGGTGTTGTTTGTTTGGGGCATTGCAGTTGAGGCAACTCCAGTTCTAAAACTTTTTTCACAACTTTAACAAAATATATATTGTTGTGGGTAGCTAGCCACAGTATCCAGTAGGCCCAGGGTTAGTCATGGGTGCATGATACAACTGTTTCTCTGATTTTTTTAAACTTAATTCTCATTTATGTCATGGAATTTTAGCTCACTGTTCTAAGTTTTTTTATTTTTTTTATGTTGGGGTGCCTGTAAAGCCTCACTAGCCAGTAGGCCCAGGGGTAGTGAGTGGTGCATGGGCCTGGTCTTTCTGTGGGGTTGTGAGAAGTTGGCCTGATAGGTGATGTTTCCAATTCTGGAACCACCGATTATCAGACCAAACAATCCCTTATGGTGTCTGGTTGTAAGTCAACCTTATTAGACAAGCTATCCTAGGGGTAGCATGGACTAAGCAGCCTAAAGGCTTAACTTAAGAGGTCGTGTTAAGCGAGCTGTTTTACCACATACAATCCTGTAATATCAAATGAAAGGACACCACACAAGTATATATTATAAAAATATATGTGTTTATTACTAAAAACAATCCCCAGTATTCTTTATGAATAAAGGGGCACAAGCGTTAAATCAAAAGCACAGTTTAAACATACAAAGTTGCACAATTATGGATGAGGGCGGGGGGGCCACTCAAACCATATACTAAACAAGTGGTATAAGAGATACCAATCGAACAGTGGTTAGGCCTAGGGCCTAGGGAATTGCTGGGAGCAGTTGGGACCAGCAGTGCTGAAGTCGGGAAAAGCCCGCGGGATTCGGGTGCAGTGCGGAAAGCGCACGCATGCACCAATGTTAACCAATGGTGCGTAAAAGTTGTAAAGTTAAAGTTTAAGGACACTTCCGCTGAACCTAGAGGAACAAAACTTAAGACACAGACCCTAGAGATGTGTACCAGTGTGGGAACACCGGCGGAGAAAAGTTACCTCACCCACAGGAAGCGGGTGCACAGGGTCGAAGTGGCGTCGGGTTTTGACACGCAGGTTCTTGGCGCTTGAAGCTGAAGATGCTGCAGGCGATGTGAAGGAGAAGTGTCCGGTGGATCCAAGGGTGGATCTGAAGTGGTGAAGACCTGAAAGCAGAGGGGACAGTGTTCAAAGTCACTGACCAGTGACCACCGTGGAACCAGATTGGAACCAGGCAAAGTCGGGTGCAAACAGGTGATGAGGTGTTGCTTCTCTCTGCAGCCACGTGGACACGAAGAGGTCAAGGACGTCCAGAAGTCGATCACGAGCTGTCCCTTAAAGGCTCTAGCTGATGGCGGTGTCGGAAACTCGATTGAAGCAAACAAGCCTTGGCTAATGCAAGCCACGGGGAAAGTAAAAAAGGCTTATTACTCGGACCAGCAAGGTCAGAGCGGGTACTCCTTTCTACAGGAGTGAGGGCAGGTCTGGAGCAACCAGACCCACAGTGTAAATTGTAGGTTTCGTCGCCAAGATGGCCGCTGACTACGTGACAAGCGGCCGAGATGGCGAGTCGAGTGGCACAAAGCAAAAGGGCCCCACGCAAATCGTGGAGATGCTGGAGGGCTGATCTTTGGTGCAAATGCTGCTCGATTGTGGGGCTTCTTAAACCCCAAAGCACAGAGTCGAGGGTGCCTCAGGTGCTGCGCAGTCAGCGTCTCGGGGGTCTTTCAAGATGTCCGCTCCCACGTCTCTCGGTGCCTCCACGGATCCCTTCTTTGCAGGGACTGTGGATCTGGCTGGGAGAAGTCTGGGAAGCTGAGTCTTGTCAGGCTATGCACTCGGGCTCCGGCGGGAGGCGGCAGCAAAGCAGACGTCGAGGTGCTGGGTGGTGCCTGTGTTCACAGGGTGGCCCCTCCTAGGCCACAAGGGAGATGCTCTTCAGTCTTCTGTTCATCAGAATGTCGAAGTCCAGTCGTCTTCTTAGTTTAAAGGTGATTTCAGGATGATCTGAAGTGCATTTGCACTGCTCCCAGTCTTATACTAATTTTGGGGGCTGGATTACCTGCTAGGTCCCCCCTATGGGTGGGACCCAGGAAGTGGGTGGATACACCCCCTTCCTTTGATCCAGGCCGCCCTGGCACGAGGGCTGGAGTGCCCCAGAACCGGTTTGGCCGGATTATGCAAGGGGCAGCCTTGTGCGCCCCAAGCAGTGTCTGGTTTCTTTCAAACCTCCCTGCTACAATCCACTATCTCCTGTCTGGAGGGTGGTAACACCCCCCTGCGACAGGAAACCCTTTGTCCAGGCCCCATTTGGCTGAGTTTCGGTCAGCTGCAGGGGGTCAGACTCTTGTCTGTGGCAGAGGCATCCATTTTGTGGATCTAAGGTCCTTTTAGAAATTAACCGCATTTAAGTAAAGTAACATGTCTTACCCCTCTAGAGGGGTGGAATGCTATCCCCGTCGCCAGAACTGGCGAGGGGATAGTATTCCAAATCGTATGACACCTTACACGACATGTTTTGATAAAGCCAAACCAAAGTTGCTATATAACCGCGAGGATTATAAGGCACTTAAGAGTATATGGTATGGCATTATCCTGAAACAGCTTAGGGAGTTGGTCCCAACAGCTGCGGACAGGCTCAGCTCATGCTAGAGCTCCATCTCGCATCAAACCACGCACTCTGCCTCCAGGATTGATGAGGCCTTCCATAGGAGTGGCTCACAGGTTTATATGTGTCCAGATATAGGTTTAGATATAGGTATACTATATCTAAGTAAGGGGTGATTACACCACCTTACCCCAGCTGAGTGATCAGCCAGTTGTGTCAATTTAAGAACCAGCCAGGGGTGGCAAAAGATATGCTGCAGCCCCTGGTAGGCCTTGGTGGCTCCTATGCCCTGGGCACCTATAGTGCATTATACAGGGGCTGACAAGGAGTCCATTTCCAATTGTGGTATGTACCTAGGGTACATGAAATCCATTTTACAGAGAGAGCAGATGGCCTGGGGCCCTGATTAGCAGGGAACCAGGTCAACTAAGTCAAAAAACCAGCTAAACACAGGCAAAAAATCTGGGGTAACCATAGTCAGGTAGCCACCTTCCTACATAACCCCCCCCCCCCCCCAAACGAAAGGAGATAAGGCTATCCTTGGCCAGGTAAGCCTATATTGCCTGAGTGGCCATATAAGGAAGTACCTGCACTAGCATGGGTACCCCCTGTCTCATGGTCCACTAAGCAGTCTCTCACCCTTTGGGTATTAGAGGGTCTCCACCATAGGGAATCACTACCTTGGGTGTGTTTATGCAAAGTTAAAGGCTGGTTTGGATATGGAGTATTGAAGTGAGGCTCTACTAAGTTAGGGCTTGGCTTCCTCCAATTATCTTCCACCATGTGTGCCTTTCTTTCTTTAACTGAGTTGCACTGTGCTCTCAGGGTCAACCTCTGGCTACCTAAAGCTGGAGGCTGGGTCCCTCTGTTTGGCTTGCTGGAGGGACAGTTCAGGTTTGGGCCCTTTGGGTCCCAGGTTTGGCTGTGCCCAACAGAATCCATCTGTTGGAGGTCCCTAACTGTTTTTAAGGGGGCTCCCTCAGGAGTTTTTAAAGTGTTCAACTCACTAGGGCTACTAGTTTTGGTGCCCCTAATCTGTTGATGGGGGTGCTTTATTTGACAGGGGGCCCTCTGGGTCTCACTGTCCTTCTTGTCCTCTGCAGCCCTGGGCTGGCTAAGGCAAGGGAGAGAGGGGCAGGTTACCTGCTCCAGACTGGGTCCCACCTGAGAAGGGTCCACCACCATCAGAGGCTCTGTCAGGCCAGGCCTAACAACCTCTGGGGCAGTTCCTTCATCAGGGGTAAGATCAGTTCCCTGAGGAGGCTGATCCTGTCCTAACATCTGGTGAGGGGGAGATTTCTCTTCCTCCTCCATGCTCTCAGTTTGTGTGGAGTTATCCATCATTTCAGGCTTCACAACACACATATCAGTTTGAGTTTGGGCTGTGGCCATTACAGCCCCACCAACCTTTTCAGGAGGAGACTCAGTTTGGGTTTCTGCTGTTATCATAACAGCTTTGCTATTCTGTTCAGGAAGAGCTTTTGCTAAAGATGGGGCAGAGAGTTTCTCAGCCCTACCAACCTTTTCAGGAAGGACATCTTGAATTGGGGCTGTAGCCATTACAGCCCCACTAACCTTTCCATTGGAATTTACCATTCTAGAATGGATTTCCTGTTCAACCTCAGCCCAGGCTGAGATTTCCAAATCATTACCAAGTAGGCAGTCTACAGGCACGTTTGATGACACTGCCACTCTCTTTGGGCCAATGACACCTCCCCAGCTGAGACTTACTACTGCCATGGGATGATTGGTTTTGACGCCATCAATGTTTGTTACCTGGTATGTGGCACCTGGTAAAAGTTGCTTAGAGGGGACTATACAGTCAGCCACCATGGTGATGCTAGCCCCTGTGTCTCTAAAAGCTTCAACTTTCAAACCATTGATGATGGGTTCTTGTCTATATTTGCTCAAAGTATTTGGGCAATCAGAGAAGTTGGCAAACCCCCTGCCAGTCTCATAAACAAGATCATTTGGGGATGGGGACCTGGATAGGCCAGGGTCCTCCTGGGCTCCAAAAGTAAACCCACCCAGATTCCTGGGTGTGCTCCCACTTCCTGGGGGATTACTGCTGACAGTAACAGGAGGTGTTGGAGCTGGCTTTGGAGGTATATTCTCTTTATTGTTATTCTTGGGACAACAGTTGTCTGTTTTGTAATGCCCAACCTGTTTACAGGCATAACAATAAGGCTTTTTCTCAGTTGAAGAAGTGTCTTGGGACCCACCCCCATTCTTGGAGTTTTGGGGCCCTGGGGAAGTCTTTTCTTTATTTTTATCCCCACCCTTATCTTGAGGCTTGGTAGACTCCTTCTTCTGGTTACTGTCCTGATTCTTAGGCCTAATCCTGGTTCTGACCCACTTGTCTGCCTTCTTTCCCAATTCTTGGGGAGAGGTCAGATCAGAGTCCACCAGGTGCTGGTGTAAGAGCTGGTTCTGACAATTACTTAGGATCTGCTCCCTCATAATCAAATTATACATTCCTGTAAAGTCATGTACTTTGCTGCCATGTAGCCAACCCTCCAGAGCCTTAGTTGCACAATCAACAAAATCAGTCCAGTCCTGAGTCTGTGTCTTCTGGGTGTCTCTGAACTTCAACCTGTACTGTTCAGTGGTTAAGCCAAACCCATCTATTAGGACACTCTTCAGGACTTTGTAATTGTTTGCATCCTCATGTCTGACAGTGAGGAGCTTATCTCTCCCTTTCTCTGAAAAGGAGTACCATAAGATTGCTGCCCACTGTTCCTCAGGAACCTGCTGTACCATGCAGGCTCTCTCAAGAGCAGTTATCCACTTGTGGATGTCATCCCCTTCCTTGTAGGGAGGCACAATCTTTGTCAGGTTTCTACTATCATAGGACCTGGGTTTTTCTTTAGGAATATTGCTGCCACCAGTGGCATCTAAGCCACACAATTTTTGCTCTCTTGCCAAGGCAAGTCTTGCTTGAGCCAAGGCTACCTCCTCCCTCTCTATTTGGAGTTTGACAGCCCTCATTCTGGCCCTATGCTCTAGCTTTTGAGAAGCAGTCATGCCTCTCTGAGATTCTCTTGAGGCACTAGAAATATGAGAGTCCCCTGAGGGAGATCTCACTCTTCTGTTGCCTGGGAGAATGATATGGTGGGATCTGGGGAGGTGCTGGCCCTCTCCATTTCCCAGTAGGTCTAAGTTGGCCTGGTTAAGCCTGGCAACTAGGACCTGGCTACCCCTCTGATCCTGATCTGCTGGGTCCTCTACATCTGAGTCCTCGTCCCCCTCCTCTCCTTCTTCCTCCTGAGGGGTATCAGTTACAGGGGGGTTCACTCCATCTCCTGACTCTAAGTGAACGTCATTCACCTTCTCTAAGTCATCCTGTTCTAGAATGGCTATCAGGATAGGACAGGTGGGACTTCTGCCCCTTTTTAACCCTCTTGAGATGCACAAGGCAATCAAGTCCTTTTGGGTTAATTTGTCATAGCTGGAAGTTGCCTGGGTAAGGTCAACTGTCACAGGAGCAGACCCGGAGGCTATTCCTGTGTCAGACATGACTCTAGTGTGGTGTAAGTGATGCACCTACCTACACTAAGTGTTTCCCTACTGTAACTTGCTAGTGAGTTGTAGTCAGGGTGTGCTAATCCCTTTAATCTACAACTACTAAGTTCAGTAGAACTTAAATATGCTACGCTTTTGATTTATATGTACCTAGAGGTACTTGATGTGATCTTTCAATTTGATAAAAGATTGCAATGGTAAAACAACAGCAAGCTCAAATCCCACCGCTGCCACCAATGTGAGAAGTTGGCCTGATAGGTGATGTTTCCAATTCTGGAACCACCGATTATCAGACCAAACAATCCCTTATGGTGTCTGGTTGTAAGTCAACCTTATTAGACAAGCTATCCTAGGGGTAGCATGGACTAAGCAGCCTAAAGGCTTAACTTAAGAGGTCGTGTTAAGCGAGCTGTTTTACCACATACAATCCTGTAATATCAAATGAAAGGACACCACACAAGTATATATTATAAAAATATATGTGTTTATTACTAAAAACAATCCCCAGTATTCTTTATGAATAAAGGGGCACAAGCGTTAAATCAAAAGCACAGTTTAAACATACAAAGTTGCACAATTATGGATGAGGGCGGGGGGGCCACTCAAACCATATACTAAACAAGTGGTATAAGAGATACCAAATCGAACAGTGGTTAGGCCTAGGGCCTAGGAAATCGCTGGGAGCAGTCGGGACCAGCAGTGCTGAAGTCGGGAAAAGCCCGCGGGATTCGGGTGCAGTGCGGAAAGCGCACGCATGCACCAATGTTAACCAATGGTGCGTAAAAGTTGTAAAGTTAAAGTTTAAGGACACTTCCGCTGAACCTAGAGGAACAAAACTTAAGACACAGACCCTAGAGATGTGTACCAGTGTGGGAACACCGGCGGAGCAAAGTTACCTCACCCACAGGAAGCGGGTGTACAGGGTCGAAGTGGCGTCGGGTTTTGACACGCAGGTTCTTGGCGCTTGAAGCTGAAGATGCTGCAGGCGATGTGAAGGAGAAGTGTCCGGTGGATCCAAGGGTGGATCTGAAGTGGTGAAGACCTGAAAGCAGAGGGGACAGTGTTCAAAGTCACTGACCAGTGACCACCGTGGAACCAGATTGGAACCAGGCAAAGTCGGGTGCAAACAGGTGATGAGGTGTTGCTTCTCTCTGCAGCCACGTAGACACAAAGAGGTCAAGGACGTCCAGAAGTCGATCACGAGCTGTCCCTCAAAAGTTCTAGCTGATGGCAGTGTCGGCAACTCGATTGAAGCAAACAAGCCTTGGCTAATGCAAGCCACAGGGAAAGTAAAAAAGGATTATTACTCGGACCAGCAAGGTCAGAGCGGGTACTCCTTTCTACAGGAGTGAGGGCAGGTCTGGAGCAACCAGACCCACAGTGTAAATTGTAGGTTTCGTCACCAAGATGGCCGCTGACCACGTGACAAGCGGCCGGGATGGCGAGTCAAATGGCACAAAGCCAAAGGGCCCCACGCAGATCATGGAGATGCTGGAGGGCTGATCTTTGGTGCAAATGCTGCTCAATTGTGGGGCTTCTGAAACCCCAAAGCACAGAGTCGAGGGTGCCTCGGGTGCTGCGCAGTCAGCGTCTCGGGGGTCTTTCAAGATGTCCGCTCCTACGTCTCTCGGTGCCTCCACGGGTCCCTTCTTTGCAGGGACTATGGATCGGGCTGGGAGAAGTCTGGTAAGCTGGGTCTTGTCAGGCTCTGCACTCGGGCTCCGGCGGGAGGCGGCGGCAAAGCAGATGTTGAGGTGCTGGGTGGTGCCTGTGTTCACAGGGTGGCCCCTCCTAGGCCACAAAGGAGATGCTCTTCAGTCTTCTGTTCATCAGAATGTCGAAGTCCAGTCGTCTTCTTAGTTTAAAGGTGATTTCAGGATGATCTGAAGTGCATTTGCACTGCTCCCAGTCTTATACTAATTTTGGGGGCTGGATTACCTGCCAGGTCCCCCCCTATGGGTGGGACCCAGGAAGTGGGTGGATACACCCCCTTCCTTTGATCCAGGCCACCCTGGCACGAGGGCTGGAGTGCCCCAGAACCGGTTTGGCCGGATTATGCAAGGGGCAGCCTTGTGCGCCCCAAGCAGTGTCTGGTTTCTTTCAAACCTCCCTGCTACAATCCACTATCTCCTGTCTGGAGGGTGGTAACACCCCCCTGCGACAGGAAACCCTTTGTCCAGGCCCCATTTGGCTGAGTTTCGGTCAGCTGCAGGGGGTCAGACTCTTGTCTGTGGCAGAGGCATCCATTTTGTGGATCTAAGGTCCTTTTAGAAATTAACCGCATTTAAGTAAAGTAACATGTCTTACCCCTCTAGAGGGGTGGAATGCTATCCCCGTCGCCAGAACTGGCGAGGGGATAGTATTCCAAATCGTATGACACCTTACACGACATGTTTTGATAAAGCCAAACCAAAGTTGCTATATAACCGCGAGGATTATAAGGCACTTAAGAGTATATGGTATGGCATTATCCTGAAACAGCTTAGGGCGTTGTTCCCGACAGCTGCGGACAGGCTCAGCTCATGCTAGAGCTCCATCTCACATCAAACCACGCACTCTGCCTCCAGGATTGATGAGGCCTTCCATAGGAGTGGCTCACAGGTTTATATGTGTCCAGATATAGGTTTAGATATAGGTATACTATATCTAAGTAAGGGGTGATTACACCACCTTACCCCAGCTGAGTGATCAGCCAGTTGTGTCAATTTAAGAACCAGCCAGGGGTGGCAAAAGATATGCTGCAGCCCCTGGTAGGCATTGGTGGCTCCTATGCCCTGGGCACCTATAGTGCATTATACAGGGGCTGACAAGGAGTCCATTTCCAATTGTGGTATGTACCTAGGGTACATGGAATCCATTTTACAGAGAGAGCAGATGGCCTGGGGCCCTGATTAGCAGGGAACCAGGTCAACTAAGTCAAAAAACCAGCTAAACACAGGCAAAAAATCTGGGGTAACCATAGTCAGGTAGCCACCTTCCTACAGGGGTGTCTTGAATTTAAACATCATTGAGGGCATGGATGGCATGGGATTGTGGTGATTTTTATGTGTTTTTCGATTTTTGGGGGTGTTGTTGGGGACTGGCCATGTGGGTGGGGGCCATTTTGGGGGCTGGTACAGGCAGGCCCTGGCCATGTGCTGGGGGACAAGGGGCCATTTTGAAGGCAGGCAGTGTGCTCAGGCCTGCACCCAGTTTGCCTTGCTTTCAACCATTATGCCCAGTGGTACTCAGTGGTGCATGGGCCTAGTCTATCTGTGGGGTGTCTTGAATTTAAACATCATTAAGGGCATGGATGGCATGGGATTGTGGTGATTTTTATGTGTTTTCTGATTTTTGGGGGTGTTGTTGGGGACTGGCCATGTGGGTGGGGGCCATTTTGAGGGCTGGTACAGGCAGGCCCTGGCCATGTGCTGGGGGTCAAGGGGGCATTTTGAATGCAGGCAGTGTGCTCAGGCCTGCACCCAGTTTGCCTTGCTTTCAACCATTATGCCCAGGGGAACTCAGTGGTGCATGGGCCTAGTCTTTCTGTGGGGTGTCTTGAATTGAAACATCATTGTGGGCATGGATGGCATGGGATTGTGGTGATTTATATGTGTTTTTTTGACTTTTTGGGGTGTATAACTGATGTTCCTCTGTCTTCCATTACTTTTAGGTGCACAAGAGAACCACCAGTGCCAGGAAGAAGTCTTGCAGCGGTGTGTGCAGCACAACGTCACGCGACGTCACGTGTGGCCACAGACAAGACAACTCTGCAACTCGTGCAACTGCGGCCTGCTGTTCTGATATCTGAAGAAGATGGGCCCAAAGAAAGGTGGCCGTAGCGCCTCAGCGAAGAAAGTTGCCAGTGCCACTGCCAGTAAGAAGGAGCAGAAGAAACAAGTGGCACCACCTACCAAGGAGACTGATGTGCCCTCCAACACCTTTTTTGAGAGAAAAAAAACCACGCCTGCAGCAGCAGCGGTGTCCGCCGGGACCAAGCTGGAAGCAGCACCTCCGCCTCATGGGGGTCAGTGCCACCACGCCAAGTTAGGTCCAAGACCATGAGAGCTGCTGAGGCAGCCACTTTATTTTTTCAATCACCATCGACCAGTGATGTTGGCTCATCACAAGAATGTAACATCCAATCAACGCCGGGTGTAACTCAGCTGGCGAGTGTTCAAGAATCACAGCCGCAACAACAACCACGTGCAACTAGTACAAGCGCAAGTACATGGGCAAGGAGAGGCGCAAGTACATGGGCAAGGAGAGGCGCAAGTACATGGGCAAGGAGAGGCGCAAGTACATGGGCAAGGAGAGGCGCAAGTACATGCACAAGGAGAGGCGCAAGTAGAGGTGCATGGAGAGGTGCAACTAGAGGTTCATGGAGCGGCACAACTGCCTACAACGCTTGTTCCTCCAGAAGTAGGGGCACATCAGGAAATTGATATTCAAGTGGAGGTATCATCCGAGGAAGCCACTCCTCCTGAGGATGATCCATTGTCTCCCAGATCCCCAGCAAGAAAAAGGTTAAGGAGGGCTGCTACTACTACTACAAGTTCTTCTTCAAGCCCCCTTCATTCTGATGACCTTGATCATGATTGGAACCCAGCAATGCAGTCTGACAGAGAGGCACGCCATGAGCCGACAAAGGTAGCTAAGCCTAAAAGGTAGGTTCCCGCAAGGCTTCGACTTATGGGTGATGACGATGAACAAGAAGTGGTGTCTTATGCTGCTGATGAACAGTCTGATGACGACCCAGTCATTACAGACGTCACTCCAGCCACAGCGGGCATGCAGCAGACAAACATTTTAACCCTAGCCCGAATGGCTGCTGAGCGGGATGTGGGCAGCGTGACACTGGTACCACCACCAAGGCAGTTAACTACAACACCAACACGACCTACAGCTTCCATATTTTCTCGTCAGAAGGGCCGGCAGGGACCTCCATCCATCTCGACCTCCATTACCTCAAGTAGTGGTGCTGTAAGTGAACAACGGAAACAAATTCAGCCACGCCCATCCTCCACTTCATCTGGCATTGAAAGTCAAAGTAGCACCTCCACCACCAGCAGACATCTCCAGTCCCCAGTTTGGGACTTCTTTACTGTTAGCAAAAAGGCGGAAAACATGGTCGTTTGTTCGATTTGTAAAGTATCAGTTAGTCGGGGTAAGCTTGGAGGCCAGAGAGGTCATCTCAAACAACACCACCCTATCCAGTGGTATAAGCACCTAAGTGACATCGAGGAAGCCAAAACAAAAACAAATCCCAAGGTATCCCTTGACATTGCATCTGATGATGACGAGAGGCTGATCGTGCAGGGGGGAAGTGAAGAAGCGACAGACATTTTTTCTGGTACACCCAGTACCCCTGGCAGCAGCACTGCAGTGGAAGCGCCCACACCCTCTACCCCTGCAACATGTATGAGGCACACTAAGAGTCTGGGACAGACACCAATGCAAAAAACTAAATCAATGAGCCTAACTGGTGTGAAGTCTGCATCATCATCATCATCATCATCATCACGTAAAACGGTCCAGCCCACCATTAGCAGCATGTTTTGGTCGGATGCGCCATTTGAACGCAACCACCCAAGTCTGTATAACGCAAAGCTGGCTAAAATGCTAGCGCTGGACCTTCTCCCTTTCTCTTTCGTGGAAAGGGTGGGTTTTCGTGAATTGGTGGCAACAGTCTGCCCTAAATGGAAGGTTCCTAGCCGGTCCTATTTTGCAAGGGTTGCTGTTCCAGCACTACATCAAGATGTGCTGGATGTGATTGGCGCAGCTATTCTGAAGAGTGCTGTTCACACTATCCACATGACAACAGACATGTGGACCAGTTGCCAAGCCCTTGATTACATGTGTATCACTGCATACTGGGTCTCTTTTGCAGGGGTCGAGAAACAGTTTAAACGCAAAGATGTTGACACAGAGGAAGTTTTTAAAGCTACTCGCAAACATGCAACAGTAGGCATGTTTGCCATGGGGAAATCTCACACTTCACCTAACCTTTTGGAGGAGTTCGACAGGAAGGTCAATGAATGGCTGCATCCAAGAAATCGCAGTTAGTTATGTTTCCACGGATAATGGCAGTAATATAGTTAAGGCCATGGAGCTAGGTGGCTATTTCAGAGTGCTGTGTTTGGCGCACAGCATTAACATCGTGGTGCAAGCCTTCTTGAAAACAGAAGCACCAGTCGCCAAATTACTGATCATCTGCTGAAGACTCTGCACACATTTCAGCCATTCTTTTAAGGCCCGGAAGCAGCTGAGAAGCCTTCAATATGAACGTAAACTGCCAGTCAAAGGACTAATCCAGGATGTGGCAACACGTTGGAACTCAACCTTTTACATGCTTGAGCGTCTGTCTGAGCAGTGGGAGGTAATACTTGAGTATGTCTTTAAACTGGGTTCTACTCATAAAGACATGGGGCTAGAGTTGGAGGAATGGAAGCTAATTGCAAGCCTGACAGACATGCTTAGTCCTTTTGAGCTCTTCACGCGTGCAGTCAGCAGGGAGGACTGTTCTTTGAGCAAAGCTATCCCATTGTTGCGCATGCTAGAGCACCAACTGAAGGAGGTGATTTCAACGTTCCGAGATGATGGTGAAAAGCGAGAAGCATATGATTTGGCGGAGAAGTTATTAAGGCACCTACTTGACAATGAAAGGCTTAAAAAGATGCATACAGAACAACATTACATTTGTGCCACTATTCTTGATCCACGGTACAAAAAGGCAGTGGCTAGCAAAGCATTCATTCCTTTTGATGAAGCAGATGTTTCAAAGTACAAACATTGGCTAGCTGTGTCAGCCACTCGGTTCGAAAGAGAGCGGCAGAACCTTCAAGGAGGCAGCACAAGTACAACTGAATCAGCAGGCCATCCGGCGTCAAGTTCCACTTCTCAATTGGTGGCCGAAGGGAGTCACTTTCCATCACAGCCGTTAACGACACCAGCAACCGTATCATCAGCCTCCTCATCTGCACCAGGCCGCCCAAAAATATTGTCGGAAGTGGATTGGCTATCTCAGCAAGGGTTTGCTTGGTCCACCGATGAAAAGGTTGCAGATGGGACGCAAAGTGGATCAACCCTGGAGAACCTTGAGTCGGTGGTGCAGGCCTATCTGGATGACCCAACAGAGGTCTGTCATAATGAGAACCCATTGGAATATTGGTATATGAAAAGCTCTGCGACTGATCTCCAACCTGGCTCTAAATTATTTGTCTTGCCCACTTGCAAGTGTGTCTTCTGAATGTGTTTTCAGTGCTGCTGGTGCCATTGTTACTTCAAAAAGGACCCGCCTTTTGCCCAAAAATGTGGACAGGTTAACAATAATCAAGATGAATCCGCACTTCATACCACCCGATTACAAAATACGTGAATGCACTCAGGAAGAAGAGGACACTGACTTAGGTGACGCCAACGGAAGTTCTTCTCGGTCACCAGACCTACCCCCGTCTCAATTCGTAGACTTGGAGGACGAGCTCTGCTTCCCTGACACCGAGGCCTGAAAATTACTTACTTTTTTTCCGTACTTATTCACTTTTATTCCTGTGTGTCTTTCTTTGTTTAGCTACTTATACCACAACAAAAGACTCTAATCACCTAATCACAACAAGTCCATCATCAGCACTGTCTTCATCTTACTTTCCTTATTGAATTGAAGGTGCGGCAGTCTGCATTCAGATGTTCACAAGTTCACAACTCAATCATGCTCCTCTATCCTCCTCCTCCAGACTCCCCCTATCCATTTCCCTCAAGGCAGATGGATGGATTATGGAGAAAAAACAAACTTTGTCTTCGTAGACGAGTCCCCTCAAGTGGGACTGAAATAACTGACTGACTACATGCTTGCTGATTGTTGACAGACCTACTTCTGAAATTTACAGGAGAGGCTGCCCTGTGGGCCCTCATTTTCCGAAGAAGATGCGGACAAAAAGTAGAACAGGTAATGAATAATGAGAAGATGGCATGCAGTGGACAGCAATGGCTGTCTGTCTCTGTTGAAACCAATTGCTGTTTGTTTTTTGTGAACAGCGCAATTTGCCATGTTTTGAATATACGAGTATTGCAGGTTTTTGGTGGGTTTCTTTGGGGGTGTTCTAGATTCGCGGTGCTGGGTCGGGGGGTCTGGGAGAACTGCTGGCACAGTCTAATGTTGATTGCATTTGGTTTCCAGGAAATCCATGGTGGAAAAGGGGAGTTAGGGCCTAGCTGCACAGCGCATTTGGACTGAATTCCAGGTTGGCCCGAAATTTGCTAAGTCTCACTTTTTATGGTTTTGCTTTTTGGGGGTCTTCTACTTGTTTCCGCCTGGGTTTATGGGTCTGGGGGCATTGCTGGGAATGTCTAATACCGGATAAAAGTGTTTTGGAGAAAATCGGAGTGAAAACGTTTTTGCATTTTCAGGCATTTCGCTCACTTTAGCGTTTTCGGGGGCCTGTTTGGGGGGTTCCTGGTGTTTGTGGGTGGGTTTTGGGGTCTTGGAGCAACATTGGGTATGGATACTTGTGATTGCAAGAGGTTTGAAGCAAATCCATGGTGGCAAAGGGGAGTTAGGGCCTAGCTGCAGAGCGCGCGCGGAGGGATTTTGGAAATTTGCCTGAAAATTTCTAAGTCCCCATTTTTGTATTTTTGCTTTTTGGCTGTTTGGGGGTCTTCTACTTGTTTCCGTCTGGGTTGACGGGTCTGGGGGCATTGCTGGGAATGTCTAATACCGGATAAAAGTGTCTTGTAGAAAATCGGAGGTGAAAAAGTTTTTGCGTTTTTGCTCACTTGCTTGTCTTTGGGGTGCTGTTTGGGGGGGTTCCTGGTGTTTGTGGGTGGGTTTTGGGGTCTGGGAGCACTGCTGGCACAGTCTAATTTTGATTGCATTTGTTTTTCAGGAAATCCATGGTGGAAAACGGGAGTTATGGCCTAGCTGCACAGCGCGCTTGGAGTGATTTTGGAATGAGGCCTAATTATTTCTAAGTGTGAGTTTTTCCGGTTTTGCTTTTTGGCTGTTTGGGGGTCTTCTACTTGATTTCACCTGGGTTTTCGGGTCTGGGGGCATTGCTAGGAAGGTCTAATACCGGATAAAAGTGTTTCGGAGAAAATCGGAGGTGAAAAGGTTTTTGCGTTTTTGCTCACTTGCTTGTCTTTTGGGTGCTGTTTGGGGGGGTTCCTGGTGTTTGGGGGTGGGTTCTGGGGTCTGGGAGCACTGCTGGCACAGTCTAATGTTGATTGCATTTGTTTTTCAGGAAATCTATGGTGGAAAACGGGAGTTATGGCCTAGATGCACAGTGCGCTTGGAGTGATTTTGGAATGAGGCCTAAATATTTCTAAGTGTGAGCTTTTCCGGTTTTGCTTTTTGCCTGTTTGAGGGTCTTCTACTTGTTTCCGCCTGGGTTGACGGGTCTGGGGGCATTGCTGGGAAGGTCTAATACCGGATATAAGTGTTTTGGAGAAAATCGGAGTGAAAACGTTTTTGCATTTTCAGGCATTTCGCTCACTTTAGCGTTTTCGGGGGCCTGTTTGGGGGGGTTCCTGGTGTTTGTGGGTGGGTTTTGGGGTCTTGGAGCAACATTGGGTATGGATACTTGTGATTGCAAGAGGTTTGAAGCAAATCCATGGTGGCAAAGGGGAGTTAGGGCCTAGCTGCAGAGCGCGCGCGGAGGGATTTTGGAAATTTGCCTGAAAATTTCTAAGTCCCCATTTTTGTATTTTTGCTTTTTGGCTGTTTGGGGGTCTTCTACTTGTTTCCGTCTGGGTTGACGGGTCTGGGGGCATTGCTGGGAATGTCTAATACCGGATAAAAGTGTCTTGTAGAAAATCGGAGGTGAAAAAGTTTTTGCGTTTTTGCTCACTTGCTTGTCTTTGGGGTGCTGTTTGGGGGGGTTCCTGGTGTTTGTGGGTGGGTTTTGGGGTCTGGGAGCACTGCTGGCACAGTCTAATTTTGATTGCATTTGTTTTTCAGGAAATCCATGGTGGAAAACGGGAGTTATGGCCTAGCTGCACAGCGCGCTTGGAGTGATTTTGGAATGAGGCCTAATTATTTCTAAGTGTGAGTTTTTCCGGTTTTGCTTTTTGGCTGTTTGGGGGTCTTCTACTTGATTTCACCTGGGTTGTCGGGTCTGGGGGCATTGCTAGGAAGGTCTAATACCGGATAAAAGTGTTTCGGAGAAAATCGGAGGTGAAAAGGTTTTTGCGTTTTTGCTCACTTGCTTGTCTTTGGGGTGCTGTTTGGGGGGGTTCCTGGTGTTTGGGGGTGGGTTCTGGGGTCTGGGAGCACTGCTGGCACAGTCTAATGTTGATTGCATTTGTTTTTCAGGAAATCTATGGTGGAAAACGGGAGTTATGGCCTAGATGCACAGCGCGCTTGGAGTGATTTTGGAATGAGGCCTAAATATTTCTAAGTGTGAGCTTTTCCGGTTTTGCTTTTTGCCTGTTTGAGGGTCTTCTACTTGTTTCCGCCTGGGTTGACGGGTCTGGGGGCATTGCTGGGAAGGTCTAATACCGGATAAAAGTGTTTTGGATAAAATACATGCCGAAAAAGTTTTTCACTTTTTAGCGTTTTCGCTCACTTTTGTGTTTTCGGGGGCCTGCTTGGGGGGTTCCTGGTGTTTGAGGGTGGGTTTTTGGGGTCTTGGAGCAACGCTGGGTATAGACACTTTTGATTGCAAGAGGTTTGAAGCAAATCCATAGTGGCAAAGGGGAGTTAGGGCCTAGCTGCAGAGCGCGCGCGGAAGGATTTTGGAAATTTGCCTGAAAATTTCTAAGTCCCCATTTTTGTATATTTGCTTTTTGGCTGTTTGGGGGTATTCTACTTGTTTCCGCCTGGGTTGACGGGTCTGGGGGCATTGCTGGGAAGGTCTAATACCGGATAAAAGTGTTTTGGAGAAAATTGGAGGTGAAAAAGTTTTTGCGTTTTTGCTCACTTGCTTGTCTTTGGGGTGCTGTTTGGGGGGGGGTCCTGGTGTTTGGGGGTGGGTCTTGGGGTCTGGGAGCACTGCTGGCACAGTCTAATGTTCATTGCATTTGTTTTTCAGGAAATCCATGGTGGAAAACGGGAGTTATGGCCTAGCTGCGCAGCACGCTTGGAGTGATTTTGGAATGAGGCCTACATATTTCTAAGTGTGAGCTTTTCCGGTTTTGCTTTTTGCCTGTTTGGGGATCTTCTACTTGTTTCCGCCTGGGTTGACGGGTCTGGGGGCATTGCTGGGAAGGTCTAATACCGGAAAAAAGTGTTTTGGATAAAATACATGGTGAAAAAGTTTTTCACTTTTTAGCGTTTTCGCTCACTTTAGTGTTTCGGGGGCCTGTTTGGGGGGTTCCTGGTGTTTGTGGGTGGGTTTTTGGGTCTTGGAGCAAGGCTGGGTATGGATACTTTTGATTGCAAGAGGTTTGAAGCAAATCGATGGTGGCAAAGGGGAGTTAGGGCCTAGCTGCAGAGCGCGCGCGGAGTGATTTTGGAAATTTGCCTGAAAGTTTCTAAGTCCCCATTTTTGTATTTTTGCTTTTTGGCTGTTTGGGGGTATTCTACTTGTTTCCGCCTGGGTTGACGGGTCTGGGGGCATTGCTGGGAAGGTCTAATACCGGATAAAAGTGTTTTGGAGAAAATTGGAGGTGAAAATGTTTTTGCGTTTTTGCTCACTTGCTTGTCTTTGGGGTGCTGTTTGGGGGGGGGTCCTGGTGTTTGGGGGTGGGTCTTGGGGTCTGGGAGCACTGCTGGCACAGTCTAATGTTCATTGCATTTGTTTTTCAGGAAATCTATGGTGGAAAACGGGAGTTATGGCCTAGATGCACAGCGCGCTTGGAGTGATTTTGGAATGAGGCCTAAATATTTCTAAGTGTGAGCTTTTCCGGTTTTGCTTTTTGCCTGTTTGAGGGTCTTCTACTTGTTTCCGCCTGGGTTGACGGGTCTGGGGGCATTGCTGGGAAGGTCTAATACCGGATAAAAGTGTTTTGGATAAAATACATGCCGAAAAAGTTTTTCACTTTTTAGCGTTTTCGCTCACTTTTGTGTTTTCGGGGGCCTGCTTGGGGGGTTCCTGGTGTTTGAGGGTGGGTTTTTGGGGTCTTGGAGCAACGCTGGGTATAGACACTTTTGATTGCAAGAGGTTTGAAGCAAATCCATAGTGGCAAAGGGGAGTTAGGGCCTAGCTGCAGAGCGCGCGCGGAAGGATTTTGGAAATTTGCCTGAAAATTTCTAAGTCCCCATTTTTGTATATTTGCTTTTTGGCTGTTTGGGGGTATTCTACTTGTTTCCGCCTGGGTTGACGGGTCTGGGGGCATTGCTGGGAAGGTCTAATACCGGATAAAAGTGTTTTGGAGAAAATTGGAGGTGAAAAAGTTTTTGCGTTTTTGCTCACTTGCTTGTCTTTGGGGTGCTGTTTGGGGGGGGGTCCTGGTGTTTGGGGGTGGGTCTTGGGGTCTGGGAGCACTGCTGGCACAGTCTAATGTTCATTGCATTTGTTTTTCAGGAAATCCATGGTGGAAAACGGGAGTTATGGCCTAGCTGCGCAGCACGCTTGGAGTGATTTTGGAATGAGGCCTACATATTTCTAAGTGTGAGCTTTTCCGGTTTTGCTTTTTGCCTGTTTGGGGATCTTCTACTTGTTTCCGCCTGGGTTGACGGGTCTGGGGGCATTGCTGGGAAGGTCTAATACCGGAAAAAAGTGTTTTGGATAAAATACATGGTGAAAAAGTTTTTCACTTTTTAGCGTTTTCGCTCACTTTAGTGTTTCGGGGGCCTGTTTGGGGGGTTCCTGGTGTTTGTGGGTGGGTTTTTGGGTCTTGGAGCAAGGCTGGGTATGGATACTTTTGATTGCAAGAGGTTTGAAGCAAATCGATGGTGGCAAAGGGGAGTTAGGGCCTAGCTGCAGAGCGCGCGCGGAGTGATTTTGGAAATTTGCCTGAAAGTTTCTAAGTCCCCATTTTTGTATTTTTGCTTTTTGGCTGTTTGGGGGTATTCTACTTGTTTCCGCCTGGGTTGACGGGTCTGGGGGCATTGCTGGGAAGGTCTAATACCGGATAAAAGTGTTTTGGAGAAAATTGGAGGTGAAAATGTTTTTGCGTTTTTGCTCACTTGCTTGTCTTTGGGGTGCTGTTTGGGGGGGGGTCCTGGTGTTTGGGGGTGGGTCTTGGGGTCTGGGAGCACTGCTGGCACAGTCTAATGTTCATTGCATTTGTTTTTCAGGAAATCCATGGTGGAAAACGGGAGTTATGGCCTAGCTGCGCAGCGCGCTTGGAGTGATTTTGGAATGAGGCCTTAATATTTCTAAGTGTGAGCTTTTCCGGTTTTGCTTTTTGCCTGTTTGGGGTTCTTCTACTTGTTTCCGCCTGGGTTGACGGGTCTGGGGGCATTGCTAGGAAGGTCTAATACCGGAAAAAAGTGTTTTGGATAAAATGTATGGTGAAAAAGTTTTTCACTTTTTAGCGTTTTCGCTCACGTTTGTGTTTTCGGGGGCCTGCTTGGGGGGTTCCTGGTGTTTGTGGGTGGGTTTTTGGGTCTTGGAGCAACGCTGGGTATGGATACTTTTGATTGCAAGAGGTTTGAAGCAAATCGATGGTGGCAAAGGGGAGTTAGGGCCTAGCTGCAGAGCACGCGCGGAGTGATTTTGGAAATTTGCCTGAAAATTTCTAAGTCCCCATTTTTGTATTTTTGCTTTTTGGCTGTTTGGGGGTCTTCTACTTGTTTCCGCCTGTGTTGACGGGTCTGGGGGCATTGCTGGGAATGTCTAATACTGGATAAAAGTGTTTTGGATAAAATACATGGTGAAAAAGTTTTTGCATTTTCAGGCATTTTGCTCACTTTAGCGTTTTCGGGGGCCTATTTGGGGGGGTTCCTGGTGTTTGTGGGTGGGTTTTGGGGTCTTAGAGCAAGGCTGGGTATGGATACTTTTGATTGCAAGAGGTTTGAAGCAAATCGATGGTGGCAAAGGGAAGTTAGGGCCTAGCTGCAGAGCGCGCGCGGAGTGATTTTGGAAATTTGCCTGAAAGTTTCTAAGTCCCCATTTTTGCATTTTTGCTTTTTGGCTGTTTGGGGGTCTTCTACTTGTTTCCGCCTGGGTTGACGGTTCTGGGGGCATTGCTGGGAATGTCTAATACCGGATAAAAGTGTTTTGTAGAAAATCGGAGGTGAAAAAGATTTAGCGTTTTTGCTCACTTGCTTGTCTTTGGGGTGCTGTTTGGGGGGATTCCTGGTGTTTGTGGGTGGGTTTTAGGGTCTGGGAGCACTGCTGGCACAGTCTAATTTTGATTGCATTTGTTTTTCAGGAAATCCATGGTGGAAAACGGGAGTTATGGCCTAGCTGCACAGCGCGCTTGGAGTGATTTTGGAATGAGGCCTAAATATTTCTAAGTGTGAGCTTTTCCGGTTTTGCTTTTTACCTGTTTGGGGGTCTTCTACTTGTTTCCCCCTGGGTTGACGGGTCTGGGGGCATTGCTAGGAAGGTCTAATACCGGATAAAAGTGTTTCGGAGAAAATCGGAGGTGAAAAGGTTTTTGCGTTTTTGCTCACTTGCTTGTCTTTGGGGTGCTGTTTGGGGGGGTTCCTGGTGTTTGGGGGTGGGTTCTGGGGTCTGGGAGCACTGCTGGCACAGTCTAATGTTGATTGCATTTGTTTTTCAGGAAATCTATGGTGGAAAACGGGAGTTATGGCCTAGATGCACAGCGCGCTTGGAGTGATTTTGGAATGAGGCCTAAATATTTCTAAGTGTGAGCTTTTCCGGTTTTGCTTTTTGCCTGTTTGAGGGTCTTCTACTTGTTTCCGCCTGGGTTGACGGGTCTGGGGGCATTGCTGGGAAGGTCTAATACCGGATAAAAGTGTTTTGGAGAAAATCGGAGTGAAAACGTTTTTGCATTTTCAGGCATTTCGCTCACTTTAGCGTTTTTGGGGGCCTGTTTGGGGGGGTTCCTGGTGTTTGTGGGTGGGTTTTGGGGTCTTGGAGCAACATTGCGTATGGATACTTGTGATTGCAAGAGGTTTGAAGCAAATCCATGGTGGCAAAGGGGAGTTAGGGCCTAGCTGCAGAGCGCGCGCGGAGGGATTTTGGAAATTTGCCTGAAAATTTCTAAGTCCCCATTTTTGTATTTTTGCTTTTTGGCTGTTTGGGGGTCTTTTACTTGTTTCCGTCTGGGTTGACGGGTCTGGGGGCATTGCTGGGAATGTCTAATACCGGATAAAAGTGTCTTGTAGAAAATCGGAGGTGAAAAAGTTTTTGCGTTTTTGCTCACTTGCTTGTCTTTGGGGTGCTGTTTGGGGGGGTTCCTGGTGTTTGTGGGTGGGTTTTGGGGTCTGGGAGCACTGCTGGCACAGTCTAATTTTGATTGCATTTGTTTTTCAGGAAATCCATGGTGGAAAACGGGAGTTATGGCCTAGCTGCACAGCGCGCTTGGAGTGATTTTGGAATGAGGCCTAATTATTTCTAAGTGTGAGTTTTTCCGGTTTTGCTTTTTACCTGTTTGGGGGTCTTCTACTTGTTTCCCCCTGGGTTGACGGGTCTGGGGGCATTGCTAGGAAGGTCTAATACCGGATAAAAGTGTTTCGGAGAAAATCGGAGGTGAAAAGGTTTTTGCGTTTTTGCTCACTTGCTTGTCTTTGGGGTGCTGTTTGGGGGGGTTCCTGGTGTTTGGGGGTGGGTTCTGGGGTCTGGGAGCACTGCTGGCACAGTCTAATGTTGATTGCATTTGTTTTTCAGGAAATCTATGGTGGAAAACGGGAGTTATGGCCTAGATGCACAGCGCGCTTGGAGTGATTTTGGAATGAGGCCTAAATATTTCTAAGTGTGAGCTTTTCCGGTTTTGCTTTTTGCCTGTTTGAGGGTCTTCTACTTGTTTCCGCCTGGGTTGACGGGTCTGGGGGCATTGCTGGGAAGGTCTAATACCGGATAAAAGTGTTTTGGAGAAAATCGGAGTGAAAACGTTTTTGCATTTTCAGGCATTTCGCTCACTTTAGCGTTTTTGGGGGCCTGTTTGGGGGGGTTCCTGGTGTTTGTGGGTGGGTTTTGGGGTCTTGGAGCAACATTGCGTATGGATACTTGTGATTGCAAGAGGTTTGAAGCAAATCCATGGTGGCAAAGGGGAGTTAGGGCCTAGCTGCAGAGCGCGCGCGGAGGGATTTTGGAAATTTGCCTGAAAATTTCTAAGTCCCCATTTTTGTATTTTTGCTTTTTGGCTGTTTGGGGGTCTTTTACTTGTTTCCGTCTGGGTTGACGGGTCTGGGGGCATTGCTGGGAATGTCTAATACCGGATAAAAGTGTCTTGTAGAAAATCGGAGGTGAAAAAGTTTTTGCGTTTTTGCTCACTTGCTTGTCTTTGGGGTGCTGTTTGGGGGGGTTCCTGGTGTTTGTGGGTGGGTTTTGGGGTCTGGGAGCACTGCTGGCACAGTCTAATTTTGATTGCATTTGTTTTTCAGGAAATCCATGGTGGAAAACGGGAGTTATGGCCTAGCTGCACAGCGCGCTTGGAGTGATTTTGGAATGAGGCCTAATTATTTCTAAGTGTGAGTTTTTCCGGTTTTGCTTTTTGGCTGTTTGGGGGTCTTCTACTTGTTTCCCCCTGGGTTGACGGGTCTGGGGGCATTGCTAGGAAGGTCTAATACCGGATAAAAGTGTTTCGGAGAAAATCGGAGGTGAAAAGGTTTTTGCGTTTTTGCTCACTTGCTTGTCTTTGGGGTGCTGTTTGGGGGGGTTCCTGGTGTTTGGGGGTGGGTTCTGGGGTCTGGGAGCACTGCTGGCACAGTCTAATGTTGATTGCATTTGTTTTTCAGGAAATCTATGGTGGAAAACGGGAGTTATGGCCTAGATGCACAGCGCGCTTGGAGTGATTTTGGAATGAGGCCTAAATATTTCTAAGTGTGAGCTTTTCCGGTTTTGCTTTTTGCCTGTTTGAGGGTCTTCTACTTGTTTCCGCCTGGGTTGACGGGTCTGGGGGCATTGCTGGGAAGGTCTAATACCGGATAAAAGTGTTTTGGAGAAAATCGGAGTGAAAACGTTTTTGCATTTTCAGGCATTTCGCTCACTTTAGCGTTTTTGGGGGCCTGTTTGGGGGGATTCCTGGTGTTTGTGGGTGGGTTTTGGGGTCTTGGAGCAACATTGCGTATGGATACTTGTGATTGCAAGAGGTTTGAAGCAAATCCATGGTGGCAAAGGGGAGTTAGGGCCTAGCTGCAGAGCGCGCGCGGAGGGATTTTGGAAATTTGCCTGAAAATTTCTAAGTCCCCATTTTTGTATTTTTGCTTTTTGGCTGTTTGGGGGTCTTTTACTTGTTTCCGTCTGGGTTGACGGGTCTGGGGGCATTGCTGGGAATGTCTAATACCGGATAAAAGTGTCTTGTAGAAAATCGGAGGTGAAAAAGTTTTTGCGTTTTTGCTCACTTGCTTGTCTTTGGGGTGCTGTTTGGGGGGGTTCCTGGTGTTTGTGGGTGGGTTTTGGGGTCTGGGAGCACTGCTGGCACAGTCTAATTTTGATTGCATTTGTTTTTCAGGAAATCCATGGTGGAAAACGGGAGTTATGGCCTAGCTGCACAGCGCGCTTGGAGTGATTTTGGAATGAGGCCTAATTATTTCTAAGTGTGAGTTTTTCCGGTTTTGCTTTTTGGCTGTTTGGGGGTCTTCTACTTGATTTCACCTGGGTTGTCGGGTCTGGGGGCATTGCTAGGAAGGTCTAATACCGGATAAAAGTGTTTCGGAGAAAATCGGAGGTGAAAAGGTTTTTGCCTTTTTGCTCACTTGCTTGTCTTTGGGGTGCTGTTTGGGGGGGTTCCTGGTGTTTGGGGGTGGGTTCTGGGGTCTGGGAGCACTGCTGGCACAGTCTAATGTTGATTGCATTTGTTTTTCAGGAAATCTATGGTGGAAAACGGGAGTTATGGCCTAGATGCACAGCGCGCTTGGAGTGATTTTGGAATGAGGCCTAAATATTTCTAAGTGTGAGCTTTTCCGGTTTTGCTTTTTGCCTGTTTGAGGGTCTTCTACTTGTTTCCGCCTGGGTTGACGGGTCTGGGGGCATTGCTGGGAAGGTCTAATACCGGATAAAAGTGTTTTGGATAAAATACATGCCGAAAAAGTTTTTCACTTTTTAGCGTTTTCGCTCACTTTTGTGTTTTCGGGGGCCTGCTTGGGGGGTTCCTGGTGTTTGAGGGTGGGTTTTTGGGGTCTTGGAGCAACGCTGGGTATAGACACTTTTGATTGCAAGAGGTTTGAAGCAAATCCATAGTGGCAAAGGGGAGTTAGGGCCTAGCTGCAGAGCGCGCGCGGAAGGATTTTGGAAATTTGCCTGAAAATTTCTAAGTCCCCATTTTTGTATATTTGCTTTTTGGCTGTTTGGGGGTATTCTACTTGTTTCCGCCTGGGTTGACGGGTCTGGGGGCATTGCTGGGAAGGTCTAATACCGGATAAAAGTGTTTTGGAGAAAATTGGAGGTGAAAAAGTTTTTGCGTTTTTGCTCACTTGCTTGTCTTTGGGGTGCTGTTTGGGGGGGGGTCCTGGTGTTTGGGGGTGGGTCTTGGGGTCTGGGAGCACTGCTGGCACAGTCTAATGTTCATTGCATTTGTTTTTCAGGAAATCCATGGTGGAAAACGGGAGTTATGGCCTAGCTGCGCAGCACGCTTGGAGTGATTTTGGAATGAGGCCTACATATTTCTAAGTGTGAGCTTTTCCGGTTTTGCTTTTTGCCTGTTTGGGGATCTTCTACTTGTTTCCGCCTGGGTTGACGGGTCTGGGGGCATTGCTGGGAAGGTCTAATACCGGAAAAAAGTGTTTTGGATAAAATACATGGTGAAAAAGTTTTTCACTTTTTAGCGTTTTCGCTCACTTTAGTGTTTCGGGGGCCTGTTTGGGGGGTTCCTGGTGTTTGTGGGTGGGTTTTTGGGTCTTGGAGCAAGGCTGGGTATGGATACTTTTGATTGCAAGAGGTTTGAAGCAAATCGATGGTGGCAAAGGGGAGTTAGGGCCTAGCTGCAGAGCGCGCGCGGAGTGATTTTGGAAATTTGCCTGAAAGTTTCTAAGTCCCCATTTTTGTATTTTTGCTTTTTGGCTGTTTGGGGGTATTCTACTTGTTTCCGCCTGGGTTGACGGGTCTGGGGGCATTGCTGGGAAGGTCTAATACCGGATAAAAGTGTTTTGGAGAAAATTGGAGGTGAAAATGTTTTTGCGTTTTTGCTCACTTGCTTGTCTTTGGGGTGCTGTTTGGGGGGGGGTCCTGGTGTTTGGGGGTGGGTCTTGGGGTCTGGGAGCACTGCTGGCACAGTCTAATGTTCATTGCATTTGTTTTTCAGGAAATCCATGGTGGAAAACGGGAGTTATGGCCTAGCTGCGCAGCGCGCTTGGAGTGATTTTGGAATGAGGCCTTAATATTTCTAAGTGTGAGCTTTTCCGGTTTTGCTTTTTGCCTGTTTGGGGTTCTTCTACTTGTTTCCGCCTGGGTTGACGGGTCTGGGGGCATTGCTAGGAAGGTCTAATACCGGAAAAAAGTGTTTTGGATAAAATGTATGGTGAAAAAGTTTTTCACTTTTTAGCGTTTTCGCTCACGTTTGTGTTTTCGGGGGCCTGCTTGGGGGGTTCCTGGTGTTTGTGGGTGGGTTTTTGGGTCTTGGAGCAACGCTGGGTATGGATACTTTTGATTGCAAGAGGTTTGAAGCAAATCGATGGTGGCAAAGGGGAGTTAGGGCCTAGCTGCAGAGCACGCGCGGAGTGATTTTGGAAATTTGCCTGAAAATTTCTAAGTCCCCATTTTTGTATTTTTGCTTTTTGGCTGTTTGGGGGTCTTCTACTTGTTTCCGCCTGTGTTGACGGGTCTGGGGGCATTGCTGGGAATGTCTAATACTGGATAAAAGTGTTTTGGATAAAATACATGGTGAAAAAGTTTTTGCATTTTCAGGCATTTTGCTCACTTTAGCGTTTTCGGGGGCCTATTTGGGGGGGTTCCTGGTGTTTGTGGGTGGGTTTTGGGGTCTTAGAGCAAGGCTGGGTATGGATACTTTTGATTGCAAGAGGTTTGAAGCAAATCGATGGTGGCAAAGGGAAGTTAGGGCCTAGCTGCAGAGCGCGCGCGGAGTGATTTTGGAAATTTGCCTGAAAGTTTCTAAGTCCCCATTTTTGCATTTTTGCTTTTTGGCTGTTTGGGGGTCTTCTACTTGTTTCCGCCTGGGTTGACGGTTCTGGGGGCATTGCTGGGAATGTCTAATACCGGATAAAAGTGTTTTGTAGAAAATCGGAGGTGAAAAAGATTTAGCGTTTTTGCTCACTTGCTTGTCTTTGGGGTGCTGTTTGGGGGGATTCCTGGTGTTTGTGGGTGGGTTTTAGGGTCTGGGAGCACTGCTGGCACAGTCTAATTTTGATTGCATTTGTTTTTCAGGAAATCCATGGTGGAAAACGGGAGTTATGGCCTAGCTGCACAGCGCGCTTGGAGTGATTTTGGAATGAGGCCTAAATATTTCTAAGTGTGAGCTTTTCCGGTTTTGCTTTTTACCTGTTTGGGGGTCTTCTACTTGTTTCCCCCTGGGTTGACGGGTCTGGGGGCATTGCTAGGAAGGTCTAATACCGGATAAAAGTGTTTCGGAGAAAATCGGAGGTGAAAAGGTTTTTGCGTTTTTGCTCACTTGCTTGTCTTTGGGGTGCTGTTTGGGGGGGTTCCTGGTGTTTGGGGGTGGGTTCTGGGGTCTGGGAGCACTGCTGGCACAGTCTAATGTTGATTGCATTTGTTTTTCAGGAAATCTATGGTGGAAAACGGGAGTTATGGCCTAGATGCACAGCGCGCTTGGAGTGATTTTGGAATGAGGCCTAAATATTTCTAAGTGTGAGCTTTTCCGGTTTTGCTTTTTGCCTGTTTGAGGGTCTTCTACTTGTTTCCGCCTGGGTTGACGGGTCTGGGGGCATTGCTGGGAAGGTCTAATACCGGATAAAAGTGTTTTGGAGAAAATCGGAGTGAAAACGTTTTTGCATTTTCAGGCATTTCGCTCACTTTAGCGTTTTTGGGGGCCTGTTTGGGGGGGTTCCTGGTGTTTGTGGGTGGGTTTTGGGGTCTTGGAGCAACATTGCGTATGGATACTTGTGATTGCAAGAGGTTTGAAGCAAATCCATGGTGGCAAAGGGGAGTTAGGGCCTAGCTGCAGAGCGCGCGCGGAGGGATTTTGGAAATTTGCCTGAAAATTTCTAAGTCCCCATTTTTGTATTTTTGCTTTTTGGCTGTTTGGGGGTCTTTTACTTGTTTCCGTCTGGGTTGACGGGTCTGGGGGCATTGCTGGGAATGTCTAATACCGGATAAAAGTGTCTTGTAGAAAATCGGAGGTGAAAAAGTTTTTGCGTTTTTGCTCACTTGCTTGTCTTTGGGGTGCTGTTTGGGGGGGTTCCTGGTGTTTGTGGGTGGGTTTTGGGGTCTGGGAGCACTGCTGGCACAGTCTAATTTTGATTGCATTTGTTTTTCAGGAAATCCATGGTGGAAAACGGGAGTTATGGCCTAGCTGCACAGCGCGCTTGGAGTGATTTTGGAATGAGGCCTAATTATTTCTAAGTGTGAGTTTTTCCGGTTTTGCTTTTTACCTGTTTGGGGGTCTTCTACTTGTTTCCCCCTGGGTTGACGGGTCTGGGGGCATTGCTAGGAAGGTCTAATACCGGATAAAAGTGTTTCGGAGAAAATCGGAGGTGAAAAGGTTTTTGCGTTTTTGCTCACTTGCTTGTCTTTGGGGTGCTGTTTGGGGGGGTTCCTGGTGTTTGGGGGTGGGTTCTGGGGTCTGGGAGCACTGCTGGCACAGTCTAATGTTGATTGCATTTGTTTTTCAGGAAATCTATGGTGGAAAACGGGAGTTATGGCCTAGATGCACAGCGCGCTTGGAGTGATTTTGGAATGAGGCCTAAATATTTCTAAGTGTGAGCTTTTCCGGTTTTGCTTTTTGCCTGTTTGAGGGTCTTCTACTTGTTTCCGCCTGGGTTGACGGGTCTGGGGGCATTGCTGGGAAGGTCTAATACCGGATAAAAGTGTTTTGGAGAAAATCGGAGTGAAAACGTTTTTGCATTTTCAGGCATTTCGCTCACTTTAGCGTTTTTGGGGGCCTGTTTGGGGGGGTTCCTGGTGTTTGTGGGTGGGTTTTGGGGTCTTGGAGCAACATTGCGTATGGATACTTGTGATTGCAAGAGGTTTGAAGCAAATCCATGGTGGCAAAGGGGAGTTAGGGCCTAGCTGCAGAGCGCGCGCGGAGGGATTTTGGAAATTTGCCTGAAAATTTCTAAGTCCCCATTTTTGTATTTTTGCTTTTTGGCTGTTTGGGGGTCTTTTACTTGTTTCCGTCTGGGTTGACGGGTCTGGGGGCATTGCTGGGAATGTCTAATACCGGATAAAAGTGTCTTGTAGAAAATCGGAGGTGAAAAAGTTTTTGCGTTTTTGCTCACTTGCTTGTCTTTGGGGTGCTGTTTGGGGGGGTTCCTGGTGTTTGTGGGTGGGTTTTGGGGTCTGGGAGCACTGCTGGCACAGTCTAATTTTGATTGCATTTGTTTTTCAGGAAATCCATGGTGGAAAACGGGAGTTATGGCCTAGCTGCACAGCGCGCTTGGAGTGATTTTGGAATGAGGCCTAATTATTTCTAAGTGTGAGTTTTTCCGGTTTTGCTTTTTGGCTGTTTGGGGGTCTTCTACTTGTTTCCCCCTGGGTTGACGGGTCTGGGGGCATTGCTAGGAAGGTCTAATACCGGATAAAAGTGTTTCGGAGAAAATCGGAGGTGAAAAGGTTTTTGCGTTTTTGCTCACTTGCTTGTCTTTGGGGTGCTGTTTGGGGGGGTTCCTGGTGTTTGGGGGTGGGTTCTGGGGTCTGGGAGCACTGCTGGCACAGTCTAATGTTGATTGCATTTGTTTTTCAGGAAATCTATGGTGGAAAACGGGAGTTATGGCCTAGATGCACAGCGCGCTTGGAGTGATTTTGGAATGAGGCCTAAATATTTCTAAGTGTGAGCTTTTCCGGTTTTGCTTTTTGCCTGTTTGAGGGTCTTCTACTTGTTTCCGCCTGGGTTGACGGGTCTGGGGGCATTGCTGGGAAGGTCTAATACCGGATAAAAGTGTTTTGGAGAAAATCGGAGTGAAAACGTTTTTGCATTTTCAGGCATTTCGCTCACTTTAGCGTTTTTGGGGGCCTGTTTGGGGGGATTCCTGGTGTTTGTGGGTGGGTTTTGGGGTCTTGGAGCAACATTGCGTATGGATACTTGTGATTGCAAGAGGTTTGAAGCAAATCCATGGTGGCAAAGGGGAGTTAGGGCCTAGCTGCAGAGCGCGCGCGGAGGGATTTTGGAAATTTGCCTGAAAATTTCTAAGTCCCCATTTTTGTATTTTTGCTTTTTGGCTGTTTGGGGGTCTTTTACTTGTTTCCGTCTGGGTTGACGGGTCTGGGGGCATTGCTGGGAATGTCTAATACCGGATAAAAGTGTCTTGTAGAAAATCGGAGGTGAAAAAGTTTTTGCGTTTTTGCTCACTTGCTTGTCTTTGGGGTGCTGTTTGGGGGGGTTCCTGGTGTTTGTGGGTGGGTTTTGGGGTCTGGGAGCACTGCTGGCACAGTCTAATTTTGATTGCATTTGTTTTTCAGGAAATCCATGGTGGAAAACGGGAGTTATGGCCTAGCTGCACAGCGCGCTTGGAGTGATTTTGGAATGAGGCCTAATTATTTCTAAGTGTGAGTTTTTCCGGTTTTGCTTTTTGGCTGTTTGGGGGTCTTCTACTTGATTTCACCTGGGTTGTCGGGTCTGGGGGCATTGCTAGGAAGGTCTAATACCGGATAAAAGTGTTTCGGAGAAAATCGGAGGTGAAAAGGTTTTTGCCTTTTTGCTCACTTGCTTGTCTTTGGGGTGCTGTTTGGGGGGGTTCCTGGTGTTTGGGGGTGGGTTCTGGGGTCTGGGAGCACTGCTGGCACAGTCTAATGTTGATTGCATTTGTTTTTCAGGAAATCTATGGTGGAAAACGGGAGTTATGGCCTAGATGCACAGCGCGCTTGGAGTGATTTTGGAATGAGGCCTAAATATTTCTAAGTGTGAGCTTTTCCGGTTTTGCTTTTTGCCTGTTTGAGGGTCTTCTACTTGTTTCCGCCTGGGTTGACGGGTCTGGGGGCATTGCTGGGAAGGTCTAATACCGGATAAAAGTGTTTTGGATAAAATACATGGCGAAAAAGTTTTTCACTTTTTAGCGTTTTCGCTCACTTTTGTGTTTTCGGGGGCCTGCTTGGGGGGGTTCCTGGTGTTTGAGGGTGGGTTTTTGGGGTCTTGGAGCAACGCTGGGTATAGACACTTTTGATTGCAAGAGGTTTGAAGCAAATCGATGGTGGCAAAGGGGAGTTAGGGCCTAGCTGCAGAGCACGCGCGGAGTGATTTTGGAAATTTGCCTGAAAATTTCTAAGTCCCCATTTTTGTATTTTTGCTTTTTGGCTGTTTGGGGGTCTTCTACTTGTTTCCGCCTGTGTTGACGGGTCTGGGGGCATTGCTGGGAATGTCTAATACTGGATAAAAGTGTTTTGGATAAAATACATGGTGAAAAAGTTTTTGCATTTTCAGGCATTTTGCTCACTTTAGCGTTTTCGGGGGCCTATTTGGGGGGGTTCCTGGTGTTTGTGGGTGGGTTTTGGGGTCTTAGAGCAAGGCTGGGTATGGATACTTTTGATTGCAAGAGGTTTGAAGCAAATCGATGGTGGCAAAGGGAAGTTAGGGCCTAGCTGCAGAGCGCGCGCGGAGTGATTTTGGAAATTTGCCTGAAAGTTTCTAAGTCCCCATTTTTGCATTTTTGCTTTTTGGCTGTTTGGGGGTCTTCTACTTGTTTCCGCCTGGGTTGACGGGTCTGGGGGCATTGCTGGGAATGTCTAATACCGGATAAAAGTGTTTTGTAGAAAATCGGAGGTGAAAAAGATTTAGCGTTTTTGCTCACTTGCTTGTCTTTGGGGTGCTGTTTGGGGGGATTCCTGGTGTTTGTGGGTGGGTTTTAGGGTCTGGGAGCACTGCTGGCACAGTCTAATTTTGATTGCATTTGTTTTTCAGGAAATCCATGGTGGAAAACGGGAGTTATGGCCTAGCTGCACAGCGCGCTTGGAGTGATTTTGGAATGAGGCCTAAATATTTCTAAGTGTGAGCTTTTCCGGTTTTGCTTTTTACCTGTTTGGGGGTCTTCTACTTGTTTCCCCCTGGGTTGACGGGTCTGGGGGCATTGCTAGGAAGGTCTAATACCGGATAAAAGTGTTTCGGAGAAAATCGGAGGTGAAAAGGTTTTTGCGTTTTTGCTCACTTGCTTGTCTTTGGGGTGCTGTTTGGGGGGGTTCCTGGTGTTTGGGGGTGGGTTCTGGGGTCTGGGAGCACTGCTGGCACAGTCTAATGTTGATTGCATTTGTTTTTCAGGAAATCTATGGTGGAAAACGGGAGTTATGGCCTAGATGCACAGCGCGCTTGGAGTGATTTTGGAATGAGGCCTAAATATTTCTAAGTGTGAGCTTTTCCGGTTTTGCTTTTTGCCTGTTTGAGGGTCTTCTACTTGTTTCCGCCTGGGTTGACGGGTCTGGGGGCATTGCTGGGAAGGTCTAATACCGGATAAAAGTGTTTTGGAGAAAATCGGAGTGAAAACGTTTTTGCATTTTCAGGCATTTCGCTCACTTTAGCGTTTTTGGGGGCCTGTTTGGGGGGATTCCTGGTGTTTGTGGGTGGGTTTTGGGGTCTTGGAGCAACATTGCGTATGGATACTTGTGATTGCAAGAGGTTTGAAGCAAATCCATGGTGGCAAAGGGGAGTTAGGGCCTAGCTGCAGAGCACGCGCGGAGGGATTTTGGAAATTTGCCTGAAAATTTCTAAGTCCCCATTTTTGTATTTTTGCTTTTTGGCTGTTTGGGGGTCTTTTACTTGTTTCCGTCTGGGTTGACGGGTCTGGGGGCATTGCTGGGAATGTCTAATACCGGATAAAAGTGTCTTGTAGAAAATCGGAGGTGAAAAAGTTTTTGCGTTTTTGCTCACTTGCTTGTCTTTGGGGTGCTGTTTGGGGGGGTTCCTGGTGTTTGTGGGTGGGTTTTGGGGTCTGGGAGCACTGCTGGCACAGTCTAATTTTGATTGCATTTGTTTTTCAGGAAATCCATGGTGGAAAACGGGAGTTATGGCCTAGCTGCACAGCGCGCTTGGAGTGATTTTGGAATGAGGCCTAATTATTTCTAAGTGTGAGTTTTTCCGGTTTTGCTTTTTGGCTGTTTGGGGGTCTTCTACTTGATTTCACCTGGGTTGTCGGGTCTGGGGGCATTGCTAGGAAGGTCTAATACCGGATAAAAGTGTTTCGGAGAAAATCGGAGGTGAAAAGGTTTTTGCCTTTTTGCTCACTTGCTTGTCTTTGGGGTGCTGTTTGGGGGGGTTCCTGGTGTTTGGGGGTGGGTTCTGGGGTCTGGGAGCACTGCTGGCACAGTCTAATGTTGATTGCATTTGTTTTTCAGGAAATCTATGGTGGAAAACGGGAGTTATGGCCTAGATGCACAGCGCGCTTGGAGTGATTTTGGAATGAGGCCTAAATATTTCTAAGTGTGAGCTTTTCCGGTTTTGCTTTTTGCCTGTTTGAGGGTCTTCTACTTGTTTCCGCCTGGGTTGACGGGTCTGGGGGCATTGCTGGGAAGGTCTAATACCGGATAAAAGTGTTTTGGATAAAATACATGGCGAAAAAGTTTTTCACTTTTTAGCGTTTTCGCTCACTTTTGTGTTTTCGGGGGCCTGCTTGGGGGGGTTCCTGGTGTTTGAGGGTGGGTTTTTGGGGTCTTGGAGCAACGCTGGGTATAGACACTTTTGATTGCAAGAGGTTTGAAGCAAATCGATGGTGGCAAAGGGGAGTTAGGGCCTAGCTGCAGAGCACGCGCGGAGTGATTTTGGAAATTTGCCTGAAAATTTCTAAGTCCCCATTTTTGTATTTTTGCTTTTTGGCTGTTTGGGGGTCTTCTACTTGTTTCCGCCTGTGTTGACGGGTCTGGGGGCATTGCTGGGAATGTCTAATACTGGATAAAAGTGTTTTGGATAAAATACATGGTGAAAAAGTTTTTGCATTTTCAGGCATTTTGCTCACTTTAGCGTTTTCGGGGGCCTATTTGGGGGGGTTCCTGGTGTTTGTGGGTGGGTTTTGGGGTCTTAGAGCAAGGCTGGGTATGGATACTTTTGATTGCAAGAGGTTTGAAGCAAATCGATGGTGGCAAAGGGAAGTTAGGGCCTAGCTGCAGAGCGCGCGCGGAGTGATTTTGGAAATTTGCCTGAAAGTTTCTAAGTCCCCATTTTTGCATTTTTGCTTTTTGGCTGTTTGGGGGTCTTCTACTTGTTTCCGCCTGGGTTGACGGGTCTGGGGGCATTGCTGGGAATGTCTAATACCGGATAAAAGTGTTTTGTAGAAAATCGGAGGTGAAAAAGATTTAGCGTTTTTGCTCACTTGCTTGTCTTTGGGGTGCTGTTTGGGGGGATTCCTGGTGTTTGTGGGTGGGTTTTAGGGTCTGGGAGCACTGCTGGCACAGTCTAATTTTGATTGCATTTGTTTTTCAGGAAATCCATGGTGGAAAACGGGAGTTATGGCCTAGCTGCACAGCGCGCTTGGAGTGATTTTGGAATGAGGCCTAAATATTTCTAAGTGTGAGCTTTTCCGGTTTTGCTTTTTACCTGTTTGGGGGTCTTCTACTTGTTTCCCCCTGGGTTGACGGGTCTGGGGGCATTGCTAGGAAGGTCTAATACCGGATAAAAGTGTTTCGGAGAAAATCGGAGGTGAAAAGGTTTTTGCGTTTTTGCTCACTTGCTTGTCTTTGGGGTGCTGTTTGGGGGGGTTCCTGGTGTTTGGGGGTGGGTTCTGGGGTCTGGGAGCACTGCTGGCACAGTCTAATGTTGATTGCATTTGTTTTTCAGGAAATCTATGGTGGAAAACGGGAGTTATGGCCTAGATGCACAGCGCGCTTGGAGTGATTTTGGAATGAGGCCTAAATATTTCTAAGTGTGAGCTTTTCCGGTTTTGCTTTTTGCCTGTTTGAGGGTCTTCTACTTGTTTCCGCCTGGGTTGACGGGTCTGGGGGCATTGCTGGGAAGGTCTAATACCGGATAAAAGTGTTTTGGAGAAAATCGGAGTGAAAACGTTTTTGCATTTTCAGGCATTTCGCTCACTTTAGCGTTTTTGGGGGCCTGTTTGGGGGGATTCCTGGTGTTTGTGGGTGGGTTTTGGGGTCTTGGAGCAACATTGCGTATGGATACTTGTGATTGCAAGAGGTTTGAAGCAAATCCATGGTGGCAAAGGGGAGTTAGGGCCTAGCTGCAGAGCACGCGCGGAGGGATTTTGGAAATTTGCCTGAAAATTTCTAAGTCCCCATTTTTGTATTTTTGCTTTTTGGCTGTTTGGGGGTCTTTTACTTGTTTCCGTCTGGGTTGACGGGTCTGGGGGCATTGCTGGGAATGTCTAATACCGGATAAAAGTGTCTTGTAGAAAATCGGAGGTGAAAAAGTTTTTGTGTTTTTGCTCACTTGCTTGTCTTTGGGGTGCTGTTTGGGGGGGTTCCTGGTGTTTGTGGGTGGGTTTTGGGGTCTGGGAGCACTGCTGGCACAGTCTAATTTTGATTGCATTTGTTTTTCAGGAAATCCATGGTGGAAAACGGGAGTTATGGCCTAGCTGCACAGCGCGCTTGGAGTGATTTTGGAATGAGGCCTAATTATTTCTAAGTGTGAGTTTTTCCGGTTTTGCTTTTTGGCTGTTTGGGGGTCTTCTACTTGATTTCACCTGGGTTGTCGGGTCTGGGGGCATTGCTAGGAAGGTCTAATACCGGATAAAAGTGTTTCGGAGAAAATCGGAGGTGAAAAGGTTTTTGCCTTTTTGCTCACTTGCTTGTCTTTGGGGTGCTGTTTGGGGGGGTTCCTGGTGTTTGGGGGTGGGTTCTGGGGTCTGGGAGCACTGCTGGCACAGTCTAATGTTGATTGCATTTGTTTTTCAGGAAATCTATGGTGGAAAACGGGAGTTATGGCCTAGATGCACAGCGCGCTTGGAGTGATTTTGGAATGAGGCCTAAATATTTCTAAGTGTGAGCTTTTCCGGTTTTGCTTTTTGCCTGTTTGAGGGTCTTCTACTTGTTTCCGCCTGGGTTGACGGGTCTGGGGGCATTGCTGGGAAGGTCTAATACCGGATAAAAGTGTTTTGGATAAAATACATGGCGAAAAAGTTTTTCACTTTTTAGCGTTTTCGCTCACTTTTGTGTTTTCGGGGGCCTGCTTGGGGGGGTTCCTGGTGTTTGAGGGTGGGTTTTTGGGGTCTTGGAGCAACGCTGGGTATAGACACTTTTGATTGCAAGAGGTTTGAAGCAAATCCATAGTGGCAAAGGGGAGTTAGGGCCTAGCTGCAGAGCGCGCGCGGAAGGATTTTGGAAATTTGCCTGAAAATTTCTAAGTCCCCATTTTTGTATATTTGCTTTTTGGCTGTTTGGGGGTATTCTACTTGTTTCCGCCTGGGTTGACGGGTCTGGGGGCATTGCTGGGAAGGTCTAATACCGGATAAAAGTGTTTTGGAGAAAATTGGAGGTGAAAAAGTTTTTGCGTTTTTGCTCACTTGCTTGTCTTTGGGGTGCTGTTTGGGGGGGTCCTGGTGTTTGGGGGTGGGTCTTGGGGTCTGGGAGCACTGCTGGCACAGTCTAATGTTCATTGCATTTGTTTTTCAGGAAATCCATGGTGGAAAACGGGAGTTATGGCCTAGCTGCGCAGCACGCTTGGAGTGATTTTGGAATGAGGCCTACATATTTCTAAGTGTGAGCTTTTCCGGTTTTGCTTTTTGCCTGTTTGGGGGTCTTCTACTTGTTTCCGCCTGGGTTGACGGGTCTGGGGGCATTGCTGGGAAGGTCTAATACCGGAAAAAAGTGTTTTGGATAAAATACATGGTGAAAAAGTTTTTCACTTTTTAGCGTTTTCGCTCACTTTAGTGTTTCGGGGGCCTGTTTGGGGGGTTCCTGGTGTTTGTGGGTGGGTTTTTGGGTCTTGGAGCAAGGCTGGGTATGGGTACTTTTGATTGCAAGAGGTTTGAAGCAAATCGATGGTGGCAAAGGGGAGTTAGGGCCTAGCTGCAGAGCGCGCGCGGAGTGATTTTGGAAATTTGCCTGAAAGTTTCTAAGTCCCCATTTTTGTATTTTTGCTTTTTGGCTGTTTGCGGGTATTCTACTTGTTTCCGCCTGGGTTGACGGGTCTGGGGGCATTGCTGGGAAGGTCTAATACCGGATAAAAGTGTTTTGGAGAAAATTGGAGGTGAAAATGTTTTTGCGTTTTTGCTCACTTGCTTGTCTTTGGGGTGCTGTTTGGGGGGGGGTCCTGGTGTTTGGGGGTGGGTCTTGGGGTCTGGGAGCACTGCTGGCACAGTCTAATGTTCATTGCATTTGTTTTTCAGGAAATCCATGGTGGAAAACGGGAGTTATGGCCTAGCTGCGCAGCGCGCTTGGAGTGATTTTGGAATGAGGCCTTAATATTTCTAAGTGTGAGCTTTTCCGGTTTTGCTTTTTGCCTGTTTGGGGTTCTTCTACTTGTTTCCGCCTGGGTTGACGGGTCTGGGGGCATTGCTGGGAAGGTCTAATACCGGAAAAAAGTGTTTTGGATAAAATGTATGGTGAAAAAGTTTTTCACTTTTTAGCGTTTTCGCTCACGTTCGTGTTTTCGGGGGCCTGCTTGGGGGGTTCCTGGTGTTTGTGGGTGGGTTTTTGGGTCTTGGAGCAACGCTGGGTATGGATATTTTTGATTGCAAGAGGTTTGAAGCAAATCGATGGTGGCAAAGGGGAGTTAGGGCCTAGCTGCAGAGCACGCGCGGAGTGATTTTGGAAATTTGCCTGAAAATTTCTAAGTCCCCATTTTTGTATTTTTGCTTTTTGGCTGTTTGGGGGTCTTCTACTTGTTTCCGCCTGTGTTGACGGGTCTGGGGGCATTGCTGGGAATGTCTAATACTGGATAAAAGTGTTTTGGATAAAATACATGGTGAAAAAGTTTTTGCATTTTCAGGCATTTTGCTCACTTTAGCGTTTTCGGGGGCCTATTTGGGGGGGTTCCTGGTGTTTGTGGGTGGGTTTTGGGGTCTTAGAGCAAGGCTGGGTATGGATACTTTTGATTGCAAGAGGTTTGAAGCAAATCGATGGTGGCAAAGGGAAGTTAGGGCCTAGCTGCAGAGCGCGCGCGGAGTGATTTTGGAAATTTGCCTGAAAGTTTCTAAGTCCCCATTTTTGCATTTTTGCTTTTTGGCTGTTTGGGGGTCTTCTACTTGTTTCCGCCTGGGTTGACGGGTCTGGGGGCATTGCTGGGAATGTCTAATACCGGATAAAAGTGTTTTGTAGAAAATCGGAGGTGAAAAAGATTTAGCGTTTTTGCTCACTTGCTTGTCTTTGGGGTGCTGTTTGGGGGGATTCCTGGTGTTTGTGGGTGGGTTTTTGGGTCTTGGAGCAAGGCTGGGTATGGGTACTTTTGATTGCAAGAGGTTTGAAGCAAATCGATGGTGGCAAAGGGGAGTTAGGGCCTAGCTGCAGAGCGCGCGCGGAGTGATTTTGGAAATTTGCCTGAAAGTTTCTAAGTCCCCATTTTTGTATTTTTGCTTTTTGGCTGTTTGCGGGTATTCTACTTGTTTCCGCCTGGGTTGACGGGTCTGGGGGCATTGCTGGGAAGGTCTAATACCGGATAAAAGTGTTTTGGAGAAAATTGGAGGTGAAAATGTTTTTACGTTTTTGCTCACTTGCTTGTCTTTGGGGTGCTGTTTGGGGGGGGGTCCTGGTGTTTGGGGGTGGGTCTTGGGGTCTGGGAGCACTGCTGGCACAGTCTAATGTTCATTGCATTTGTTTTTCAGGAAATCCATGGTGGAAAACGGGAGTTATGGCCTAGCTGCGCAGCGCGCTTGGAGTGATTTTGGAATGAGGCCTTAATATTTCTAAGTGTGAGCTTTTCCGGTTTTGCTTTTTGCCTGTTTGGGGTTCTTCTACTTGTTTCCGCCTGGGTTGACGGGTCTGGGGGCATTGCTGGGAAGGTCTAATACCGGAAAAAAGTGTTTTGGATAAAATGTATGGTGAAAAAGTTTTTCACTTTTTAGCGTTTTCGCTCACGTTCGTGTTTTCGGGGGCCTGCTTGGGGGGTTCCTGGTGTTTGTGGGTGGGTTTTTGGGTCTTGGAGCAACGCTGGGTATGGATACTTTTGATTGCAAGAGGTTTGAAGCAAATCGATGGTGGCAAAGGGGAGTTAGGGCCTAGCTGCAGAGCACGCGCGGAGTGATTTTGGAAATTTGCCTGAAAATTTCTAAGTCCCCATTTTTGTATTTTTGCTTTTTGGCTGTTTGGGGGTCTTCTACTTGTTTCCGCCTGTGTTGACGGGTCTGGGGGCATTGCTGGGAATGTCTAATACTGGATAAAAGTGTTTTGGATAAAATACATGGTGAAAAAGTTTTTGCATTTTCAGGCATTTTGCTCACTTTAGCGTTTTCGGGTGCCTATTTGGGGGGGTTCCTGGTGTTTGCGGGTGGGTTTTGGGGTCTTAGAGCAAGGCTGGGTATGGATACTTTTGATTGCAAGAGGTTTGAAGCAAATCGATGGTGGCAAAGGGAAGTTAGGGCCTAGCTGCAGAGCGCGCGCGGAGTGATTTTGGAAATTTGCCTGAAAGTTTCTAAGTCCCCATTTTTGCATTTTTGCTTTTTGGCTGTTTGGGGGTCTTCCACTTGTTTCCGCCTGGGTTGACGGGTCTGGGGGCATTGCTGGGAATGTCTAATACCGGATAAAAGTGTTTTGTAGAAAATCGGAGGTGAAAAAGATTTAGCGTTTTTGCTCACTTGCTTGTCTTTGGGGTGCTGTTTGGGGGGATTCCTGGTGTTTGTGGGTGGGTTTTAGGGTCTGGGAGCACTGCTGGCACAGTCTAATTTTGATTGCATTTGTTTTTCAGGAAATCCATGGTGGAAAACGGGAGTTATGGCCTAGCTGCACAGCGCGCTTGGAGTGATTTTGGAATGAGGCCTAAATATTTCTAAGTGTGAGCTTTTCCGGTTTTGCTTTTTGCCTGTTTGGGGGTCTTCTACTTGTTTCCCCCTGGGTTGACGGGTCTGGGGGCATTACTGGGAATGTCTAATACCGGATAAACGTGTTTTGGAGAAAATCGGAGGTGAAAACGTTTTTGCGTATTTGCTCACTTGCTTGTCTTTGGGGTGCTGTTTGGGGGGGTTCCTGGTGTTTGGGGGTGGGTTTTGGGGTCTGGGAGCACTGATGGCACAGTCTAATTTTGAGTGCATTTGTTTTTCAGGAAACCCATGGTGGAAAACGGGAGTTATGGCCTAGCTGCACAGCGCGTTTGGACAGAATTAAAAGAAGGCCGAAAATATTCTAAGTATGAGATTTTCCATTTTTGCTTTTTGCCTGTTTGGGGGTGTTCTGCTTTTTTGCGGGTGGGTTGGCGTGTCTTGGGGCATTGCTGGGAAGGTCTAATACCGGATAAAAGTGGTTTGGAGAAAATCCATGATGAAAAGCGTTTTGGCACTTTTTTAACTTAGGGTATGCTAGGGTTAGCAGCAGTATTGCGTGTGTTTGAGGGTGTTCTAGATGTTTGCAACTGGGTTCTGGGGTCTTAGAGCACTCGTGGGAATATGTAATTTTGGTTGCAAGTGGTTTGAAGAAAATCCATGGTGGGAAAGGGGGGATTTGGCCTAGTTAAAGAAAGCGTTTGCCACTATTCTTAACTTAGGGCTCGTTAGGGTTAGCAGTATTGTATTGCATGTGTTTGGGTGGGGGTTCTAGATTTTTACGACTGGGTGGGTTCTTGGAACACTTGTTAGAATGTCTAATTTTGATTGCAAGTGGTTTGAAGAAAATCCATGGTGGGAAAGAGCGGTTTTGGGCATACTTTCTGAGTGCGTTTTGGCCCGATTTGAAATTAGGCCTCTGCGAGGTAGCAGCAGTATTCTGCACGTTTTTGGTAGGGTAATGTGGGGTGTTCTCGATTTTGGGGACTGTCATCTCTGAAAGTGACAGTATAATTTTTGCACTACACAGCGTGCCTTACATATTTTTTTCTCCGAGGTGTCTTTAACACTTACTGTTGTGTTTTTCCATCATCAACTACAGGCAGGCTTTTACCCTGTGCCATCGATGTACCACTCAGGCTTACAATTAGCGATCCGCAAATCCGCATCAGGCAGGCAGTGGACAGTCAGTGTGTCTGGTCACCAAGATTGATCGACTTAGCATCCGATGGAATGAAGGAGTACCGCGAATAAGAGGAATGGCTGGATGCATCAACTTCACAAATTCAACGGGACAACTACAAAAAACAGTAACAGTATCCAAAATTCTCCTTATCTTTTAAATGATATTCTTGTGAACTTGAACTTACTTCTACGAGTGTGACTCTGTGCGTTTGTTTGATTTCTGCTTCAAATTCATCCCTCCAGCTATTTGATACGTCTTTGCTATGTTTAACACTAATTTAATGTTCTAAGTGTTTATTCTCTGAGGGCAGAGGGCAAGTGAAATTGCGTAATGACTGCAGCCCTGTACTGTCAACTTGTTCCTTCGTAGTTACTAGTAAGTTGCAGTAAGTAGTAGTACTACTTTTCAGTAAGCTAACCATCCCTTTAGTAAACAACTTCTGGCATGCAGTAGTGCACTTCCTTTATGTCCCTTTAAAGATGTATCAATATCTTCAAATCCAAAGATTTGTTTCTCTTCATTTATTGTTTGACTGTCCATGCTGTGTTTTTTTTCCTCACTACCAAACTTTCCCAAAAAAACCCATTCCCATCCAATTTTCAAACCCTAACCCTCTTCCCCCGGGCTGTGTGGTATTTCATTGAGGTGTGACTGACAACAACAATAAATTCCACACACTTGCTGGGGAGGATAAGGTCAAAGCAACCAGAAGTTCATGTGCGCCATCGTGGATTGATAAGAACATCCTCCTCCTACACGACGTGAACAATCTAATGCTTAATGCTTACCTTACGTTGGCACTGCTTAGGCTACAATTTAGGGCACTGTTCTGTACCGTACTATCTATTGTACTGTTTCTAATGCTACGCTCAAGCCACTCAATGTTTAATTTCCTCTTTTTTTCATATGGTGATACTGCAAGTGTGTACCACTACTGCTACCAGCACAACAATGATATTGCATCCGTCGAGGATTCAAGTCAACAACCAACCTTAATCACCATTTGCAATGCAGCCAGCCCTGGGGCTACCCCGATTCTCAAACACGAATCACATGTAAGATAAGCATTTTGGAGAGGTAGAATAATGGGCTAGGACTGGGAGGAGAGCAGAGATTGCCAGTACTACTAGTAAAGTACTAGTAGGGCTACTGAATTCACTAACTCGGTTACTGGCACTTTGGTACATTTCAGGACTAGATGTTTCATTCATGCTGGTAAATTGGAAGAAACCAAACGTCCAGGAACCACCGCCCACCCCCACACAAAATAATATGAACGCGTATACTATGTTTTGGTATGGAAAATAATTATTAAGAAATATATTGAGGTAGTCAAAAAATGAAATAAATTAACCCAACTCACCCCCCTACCTAACCCCAACCAATGTCCAAAAGTCCAAAAGTCCCCTTTCCCAAACACCCAATTCCCACCCCCCAACAGTCTTTAAAAAAGGGGCAAGGGGCAGTCACTTCCTCCAGTGGCGTAGTTTGGCAATCTGTTGCTTCATGTCCCGCTGCTCTTTGCGGAGGTCCCGGAGCTGGCGCTGATGTTTTTCGGCCAACCGCTCCAGGTAGTCCACTCTTTTGCGATCGTTCGGCGCACACGAACGATCCAGGATCTGGGGGGGGGCGCTGATGTTGTTGCTGCTCTGCGGCGGCGTGATGCTGTCGGGCCACAGCTCCGTTTGGCTGGAGGCTTCTGGCTGGTGGACCCGGGGGCAGTGGAGGATGATACTCGGCACAAATAGCCTCCAGTTTATGGGCCCTGGCCCGGACAGCCATTTCCTTACGGGTGAGCTTTTTGGGAGTAGCATCTATGAAGAAAGAAAGAAAAATACTGTAGCCAATAGTCTTTAACATAAAGTCAAAATAATTCAACGGAAGGTTGACACTCAGTAACACCAGCAAGTAGCAAACACAGTATAACATTTTGGCATGTATCTTTCCGCCGTCTTTGTAAGCCTGTGACACTGTGAGTTTCAGGAATTCCACTAGCAGCACTATAGGTGGACTCACTACTACATACATAGTCTTGTTTTGCAAAAGAAATTACTGGTACGTGAACTTGTGGTAGCCGCCATAATGGCAGCTCACTCAGCTTTCACCCAAGAAATACAGACACAGGCCATGATGATGCAGACTCGCAGTACTTTAAGCAGTACATGCAGGTGGGGATAGGAATGTCTTACTTTTCTATAGGGGTGGCACTGCCACTGGCCATACTTCATCCTCTCAGCGTCTGCTCTACTACACCATACACCTCTGCTATCGACGAGGAGGATAAAGAAGATAACATCCAGGCTTCCAAACTACGTCTATGATTCTTCTTAATGTCTCAAATGTACCAAAATTTCTTTTTGTCAACAACTAACTAACACCCTTTTCATTATATTTTGGAAACCGCCATCTTCTTTCTTATGTTGAATTGCATTCAACAAAACCATTCTTTACAGTCATAAATAAATATTAAGACTCGCTCGTCCTTCGTTTCACCCTTCTTTAACTTTTCGTTCTGCACATCCATAAACTACATCTGTTATGACTTGGCTTCACAATAAAAATTTGCCAGCTGAGTTGAAGTGAAATAGAGGAGGCCATTGGTTACCAGAGAAGTACCGCCGCTAATGCTATTAAAAGTCAAGGTTGACTGTCTTCTCCGTGATAGCCTAAAAAGTAGTTCTAAATTAGTAAATGTTCTTGACAGTACAGTGTACTTATACTAGTGTACTGTGTACTACTGTACAGTACATAATACACTCCTTTGCGAGCCTACTCCAAAAAAATTCAATAAGTAAGGAGTATATTAACTTACCACCGTCCGCCGCGCTGAGTCTTCCCCCCCAGCTCCTCCTGTTGGCGCCGCCGCATCCAGAGTGGACCCCTCCGCACTGCTGGCCCCAGCACTGGTGGTCATCTGTGCTGCATCAGATGTTGTGACGTCTAGGAAAAACATGTCATATTTTCAGATGCCATACACAACCCCCTATTTGTCTCGTAATGGAAGAAAATGTTACATAACACATTTTTTATTACTGGGATTGAAAAAAAGTAACGGTTTTGGGGAGGGTGTTAACCTTTTATATGCTTATTCCATTAAATGCTACACTTCTTCTTATGACAACTGATGAATGCTTGCTTAACGTGCACCATTTTTCTCATTACAGAAAGAAGATTCCATTGCCCTTCTGCCAGACGATTCACCAACTACTACTGAGTCATCACCAGCAGTACTTAAAGTACTTTAAAGAAGGTGGGGGCTCCCGCACAGTTATTCTAATAATTTCATGTGTCTGTTAACTATTATTAAGTTCATCAGAATACTACGCTATTAAAAATAATGAAATAATGTTTTCATTTCTGAATTGAAAATAAAACTTTAAAACTAACAAACACTGTGTGGTTTTTGTTTACGAGTGAGTGAGCGAAAAGGCTTGAACTACTGCACTTGGCAGTCATGTTTCAGTGACTCAGATAGGCCGGGACTCGGAGGTAGTCTTCTTCTGTTCTTCTGGGTCGTAAAATCATTGGTCAGACATTCTAGATAGTCGGTCAGGGGATTGGGGGTTCAACCTCTGTTCGGACTGAGGTATGTCGAAAGTCGAACTGCATCTATCATCAACAATGTCCTATTTATCTTGTCCATACTTCTTTGTGTGCAGAATAGTCCCTGAAACACTAGCGGTATGGGATGTGCTCCTCTCAAATCAAAAAAGCAACTGCTACCTTTTACTTGGTGTAAACAATGACATTTTGTTGTTGGAAATTGTCAACGCACTTACATTAAGAAGACTGGAATAGACAGCAAGGGCAACCCAGAGGACTGCACTCAGTGCCTAGAGCTATTGCTGTATCAGAGTTTTGTTTCACACCGTTTGCCGAATGGGCAAGCTTAGCTACCTACACAGACCGACTCATAATTGTAAATAGTAGTAGCACAGAGAGTGATGGTAGAGGCAGGATAAGAATGTAGAAAGTAGTCTACATTAGAAGAAGACCAAAGACTATTTTGTAAAACATAAAATTATTAGGAACCAGTTTGTAATGAATAGGAGCTGTAAAAGTTAGGGAAGTATAAGTATTAATATAACAATAGAACAACTTACTGGGGCCAGCAGAAGAGCCTGCAAGGGACTGAGCCTCTCCACCTTCTGCCACCGGAGTCTCTGTCGCCGCCGGCGCCTTGCCCCTGGGAGGTCCTGGTGATCATGAAAGAAAGAAACACAACATGGATGATTGTTTTTTGGGAAATATTTGATTTCTTTGTACTCAATCTAAAATTATGTCGGGGAAACAAATTAACATCAATTGCATCTGATCTGGTCAACTAGGAGGATAGTAGTACAGTATTGTAGGATTCGCAGACCGTCCAATAGGAAAGTTATGTAATTCACTAACTACATCAACAACAAAAAGGTTCTACTACGACTGCCATCACTCAGCAGCATGAGACGTCGCGTAACAGACACAGTCCGTCATCATGATTGCAGACCACTAACAAATGTCCTATAACAAGTAATAAATAATATACTCAACATTTCAATCCACCACTATCTCTTCAAAGTGGCAGCAGCAGGAGTAAAAAGAAGGACTAGACTTGAGTCTACTGTCTCTAGCATTACGTAGTAATGCTCTCAAATGACAAAAAAGTTGCAAACAAGTCAGCATAGTCGCAAAGCCAATAACCAGGCGAGCACCTGGAATGACAGAAGCTATTTAAACATTAATTTACCTTCAATGTAATCGAATCAGCAGCATTCGAACTCTTCAGGAAAAACATAGATTAGCAATATAACAGAGCAGAAGGAAAAAAAGTAATTATTAAATAGCTACATACCAAGGCCAGGGATCTCCACACCGAGCAGGTCGAGCATGTCATGCTCCCGGTCCAAGATGTCACTCCACCGGTGCGTCACTTGCTGGTAGGTGCGCCAGACCCCAGACTTCTAATACATGCGCCAGCACAGCTTCTCCCACTGCTGGTGACGCTCCCGGAGGCCGTAACCGGAAGCAATCCGCCCACCTGCTGCCACGGTCTTAGGGAGGTGGACTTGGACAAAAATCATCAAGGCGGCCACCTCCACCGCAGACAAGATCTCCCTGGCCTGGACTTCCTCTCCCCTCAAATGCCCGCAAGGGAGCCGGGTGCAGGGTGCTGGGCCCTTCCCCTTGTCGCCTCCCTTAGCCATGGTCCTGGGCACAAGAAAAAGGAAAGAAGAATAGGTGTGAAAAAAATAAGAGAGAGAGCAAAAGAAATAAAGTAGGTAATAAAGTTACAAAAAGTAAAAAAAAACACAAAATATAGATGTAGGAAATTGAAGAGGGATAATAAGCAAAACAAAACAAAAAAAGTTCAGAAAAACATAGGATTACAAAGATGTAGGATGGATAGAAAGGTAGCATGCCCAAAACCATAGCAGTGAATGAAAAACAAGATGGCCGCGCCCATAGAGGACCACATGGGTAAGTTCGCGCGATATTTCCCCCGCGAGCACGCAAAAACGCTCACGGACACGTAATGGCGCGCCGCATACGATGCGAGCATGCAACTAGCGCCCGGAAACAGAAACACGTCACGCAAACAAGATGGCCACGCCCATCCACGACCGCATGGGCAACCTCGGGGTCGGTGCGCTGCAAGCGGTCCGCGAATGAGCAAAAAACCACGCGAACACGCAAAATCAGCAAATTTGCACGAATTTGCGGATTGCAAGTTCGATTTCGCACGAATTCGCACCCCGCGAATCTCGGGAAATGGCAGAAAAACGAATTTTGGAAAACTGAAAGCACTTAGCAGGTGCAAAAGTTCAAGCTAATTTGTAACCATTCCCTGTAGTGCTTCCTGAGGGGCCCCTCCAGAGTTCAGTTGCCTACTTGCAACTATTCTCTGACCCTGCTCTGACCCTCAAAGCAAGGTCAGAGAATAGTTACAAGTATGGCACAATGCTCCTGTAAAAAAAATAACTGCAACAGGAAGCACTTACAGCTAAGGAAGCAGGTGCCAGACTTGAAGCACAAATTCAGTGACACATTAACCAGCCCCAAATTAATTCATCTCAGTTGAGGCTGGGCAGGTGTGCTTTCCCCCCATAATCTACAGTGGTGAACAAGAGGGTGGTAGTGGTGAACCAGGGGGTGGGACTGGTGAACCAGAGGGTGATGTGATGAACCAGAGGGTGGCAGTGAAGCACCAGAGGGGGACTGTGATGATCCAGACGGTGGCAGTGGTGAACCAGAGGGTGCTGTGATGAACCAGAGGGTGGCACTGGTGAACCAGAGGGTGCTGTGATGAATCAGAGGGTGGCAGTGGTGAGTGCTGAACCAGAGGGTGGCAGCAGGGGTGAACCAGAGGGTGCTTTGATGAACCAGAGGGTGGCACTAGTGAACCAGAGGGTGCTGTGATGAACCAGAGGGTGGCAGTCACGAGTGCTGAACCAGAGGGTGGCAGCAGGGGTGAACCAGAGGGTGGCAGTGATGAACCAGAGGGGGACAGTGATGAACCAGAGGGTGGTAGTGGTGAACCAGAGGGTGACCGTGGTGAACCAGAGGGTGCTGTGATGAACCAGAGGGTGGCAGTGGTGAACCACAGGGTGCTGAGATGAACCAGAGGGTGGCAGTGGTGAACCAGAGGGTGGCAGTGGTGAACTAGAGGGTGGCAGTGATGAACCAGAGGGGGACAGTGATGATCCAGAGGGTGGCAGTGGCAAACCAGAGGGTGGCAGTGGCAAACCAGAGGGTGGCAGTGATGATCCTGAGGGTGGCAGTGGCGAACCAGAGGGTGGCAGTAATGAACCAGAGGGTGGCAGTGATGAACCAGAGGGGGACAGTGATGATCCAGAGGGTGGCAGTGGTGAGTGCTGAACCAGAGGGTGTCAGCAGGGGTGAACCAGAGGGTGCCAGTGGTGAACCAGAGGGTGGCAGTGGTGAACCAGAGGGTGCTGTGATGAACCAGAGGGTGGCAGTAATGAACCAGAGGGTGGCAGTGATGAACCAGAGGGGGACAGTGATGATCCAGAGGGTGGCAGTGGCAAACCAGAGGGTGGCAGTGGTGAACCAGAGGGTGGCAGTAATGAACCAGAGGGTGGCAGTGGTGAACAAGAGGGTGGCAGTGGTGAACAAGAGGGTGGTAGTGGTGAACCAGAGGGTGACAGTGGTGAACCAGAGAGTGCTGTGATGAACAAGAGGGTGCTGTGATGAACCAGAGGGTGGCAATGGTGAACCAGAGGGTGGCAGTGATGAACCAGAGGGTGGCAGTGATGATCCTGAGGGTGGCAGTGGCGAACCAGAGGGTGGAAGTAATGAACCAGAGGGTGGCAGTGATGAACCAGAGGGTGGCAGTGGTGAACAAGTGGGTGGTAGTGGTGAACCAGAGGTTGACAGTGGTGAACCAGAGGGTGCTGTGATGAACCAGAGGGTGGCAGGGGTGAACCAGAGGGTGGTAGTGAAGAACCAGAGGGTGGCAGTGGTGAACCAGAGTGTGTCAGTGGTGAACCAGAGTGTGTCAGTGGTGAACCAGAGGGGGACAGTGATGAAACAGAGGGTGGTAGTGGTGAACCAGAGGGTGATAGTGGTGAACCAGAGGGTGCTGTGATGAACCAGAGGGTGGCAGTGGTGAACCACAGGGTGCTGAGATGAACCAGAGGGTGGCAGTGGTGAACCAGAGGGTGGCAGTGGTGAACTAGAGGGGGGCAGTGATGAACCAGAGGGGGGCAGTGATGATCCAGAGGGTGGCGGTGGCAAACCAGAGGGTGGCAGTGATGAACCAGAGGGTGGCAGTGATGATCCTGAGGGTGGCAGTGGCGAACCAGAGGGTGGCAGTAATGAACCAGAGGGTGGCAGTGATGAACCAGAGGGGGACAGTGATGATCCAGAGGGTGGCAGTGGTGAACCAGAGGGTGCTGTGATGAACCAGAGAGTGGCAGTAATGAACCAGAGGGTGGCAGCAGGGGTGAACCAGAGGGTGTCAGTGGTGAACCAGAGGGTGGCAGTGGTGAACCAGAGGGTGCTGTGATGAACCAGAGGGTGGCAGTAATGAACCAAAGGGTGGCAGTGATGAACCAGAGGGGGACAGTGATGATCCAGAGGGTGGCTGTGGCAAACCAGAGGGTGGCAGTGATGAACCAAAGGGTGGCAGTGGTGAACCAGAGGGTGGCAGTGATGAACCAGAGGGGGACACTGATGATCCAGAGGGTGGCAGTAATGAACCAGAGGGTGGCAGTGATGATCCTGAGGGTGGCAGTGGCGAACCAGAGGGTGGCAGTAATGAACCAGAGGGTGGCAGTGGTGAACAAGAGGGTGGCAGTGGTGAACAAGGGGGTGGTAGTGGTGAACCAGAGGGTGACAGTGGTGAACCAGAGAGTGCTGTGATGAACAAGAGGGTGCTGTGATGAACAAGAGGGTGGCAGTGGTGAACCAGAGGGTGGCAGTGATGAACCAGAGGGTGGCAGTGATGATCCTGAGGGTGGCAGTGGCGAACCAGAGGGTGGAAGTAATGTACCAGAGGGTGGCAGTGATGAACCAGAGGGTCGCAGTGGTGAACAAGAGGGTGGTAGTGGTGAACCAGAGGGTGACATTGGTGAACCAAGGGTGCTGTGATGAACCAGAGGGTGGCAGGGGTGAACCAGAGGGTGGCAGTGATGAACCAAAGGGTGGCAGTGGTGAACCAGAGTGTGGCAGTGGTGAACCAGAGGGTGGCAGTGGTGAACCAGTGGGTGCTGTGATGAACCAGAGGGTGGCAGTGATGAACCAGAGGGTGGCAGTGATGAACCAGAGGGTGCTGTGCCCATACACGACAGCATGGGTAACTTCGCCATGCAAGCGGCCCGCGAACACGCAAAAAGCCCCGCGAACACGCAAAAAAAAAAAAAAATTTGCAATTTTGCACGAATTCGCGAATTATGCGGATCGCGAATTCACTTTGCACGATTTCGCGGACCGTGATTTTGCAGATTTCACCCATACTTAGTTGTAATGGCTATTTCCCGTTGTGTCAATGTTCCTCCACCTTCTCCTCCCAGTATGATATGATCTCACCATCCTTCTGCAGCCACTGGTCTCCTGAATGGGTGCCTTTTTTTTCAAAAACCTTTATTCAATTAAAAGGGCAAAATACATGTTAACCAATCCATGTTTCACGTGGCATGACATTTGACCAGGTGAAAACCGCACAAGTTCTATACCAGGTTTATATGGCATTGTATTCTAAATTAAAACAACCTTTAAGCAAGAATATTAAAGCATATGAAATAAAATGTAAATAATGAACCAAGTAACGAGTAAACTAAATAAACACATTCATTCATGTCTTTGAAAAACTCAAAATCAGGAAACAACCATCACCCTTTATCACCCCAACTAGATTTAAAGTAAGCTTTCACCTTGCCCTTCTGTAATATGTCTTTGCACATACAATCTAGGACCAAACAAAATGCTAGTGAATAGATCACTTGAGGGGACAAGTCAATGCCTTCGAAAAGCAAGAGATTCCTAGCTCTCTATAGAGGATTTTTCAAGCAATTCACAACAATCCCAATATTTTGGCATGGGGAGCTGGATCTGATCAAACCAAAAAGCACAACAACCTCTTTAAATAAAAGCACGTTTGTATTTAGGGGCGAAAGCCATACCTCTGCTAAACCCCTCACGTTCTGTGCCGTCCCAAAAAAGTGGTCTTTGCCAGAATTCCTCTGACAAACATCCCTTACTGACACTAAATAGGGCTCTAGAACATCTTCTCCTCAACATGTACCATAGACCATGCCAGGTCATGATGGATTTTAAACAGGTACCATACAGAAACCTTTCCCCAAATTGCTTTAGAAGTTTGATCAGAAAATCCACTGCATTCTTGCCATCCAAACCCCTAGGTTTGAACATGATCATGTGAGCTACTCGTTTTGTGTTCCCACCTGAACTGAAAAACCCACCTAGTCCCAGGCAGTTTGGGGGGATTCGGAAAACCACAGCAATATACAGAAGGCTTGATAGAAATTCTGCATTTGCAACAAGAATCTTACACGTCATTGTACGTGACCTCGGACCCCAAAGTACGACATTTTGCTTGACCTTGGACATGCTTTCTGACTAAATCTGCTAAACACCACCCTCTCCAAAAAACAGACCAATAACTTTGTGGCAATCTTGCACCCCCTTGAGGCCCCAATCTATCTTGTCTTCTTTCCAGTTAACATACACACTCTCACTCTTTGCCCCGTTAATTTGTGATGAGGATGCAAAATATAACCTATTGCAAGACCAAAAAACCTGTTGAATTGAAATGCTTTCTGAACAAGAAACAAATATATCATCTATATAAGCAGACGTAGTGACAGAACACCCCATTCCTACTGGGACAGAGCTCCCTTTAATCAGCTTTTCAGCCCTCAGAAAAGCAATAAAGAATTGAATGGCCAAAATGAGTAAAAGACAGAACCCAGGGCATCTCTGCCTTCCTCCTGATAACATTGGAAAAGAGTCAGTTAATGTGCCATTGACCATGACCTTGCTGTAATAATTTGAGTACAATAAAGAAATCCATGATCTGAATTTTGGACAAAATTCATGTACTATAAAACATTGAACATAAAAGAGTGGCTCAGCTTATCATAGGCCTTTTCCTGGTCCAAGTTGAGTAACATAATATGTAGATAAACCATGGCTTCAACATATGATAGCACATCTCTAACTAGATATAAATTATCAGAGAATTTGTGCCCTGGTACACCAAATGTTTGGTCTGATTCAATGACTGTGGAAATGACAAGCCTCAATTGAAGGAATAAAGGGGCATTTGTATAAGGAATTTGCATAGCATGGCGCTGTGGCAAATTTTGCAGCACTGTGCTGTGTCATTTCTAAAACACAGGGTAGTGCCGTATTTACAAGAATACAGTGCACCCTTGTTTTTTTCCTAGAGCTGGAGCAAAAAATGGCTGCCTGCGTTGCAAGGATGATTGTTTATGTGCAGGAAGGTGCCCCTCCTCCACATAAACAATCAATGATGGAGATTTGCTACTTCTATGTATACTGCATTCTGCATCCCACATAGAAGTAGCAAATCATCAATATTTAGTTTCTGTGCAGAATGGACACCTTTCTGCACAAAAACAATCATTAATGGTGTTTTGCTATTTCTATGTCTGTTGCAGAACACAGCACATGCATTTCTCCTCGTTGCACGAATCTAATGCCTGCTTTTGCATGGCGTTAGTTTTGGGTGCTGCCTCAGATTCACACATCCTTGTAAATCTGGGGCAGTGTAAAAAAGCAATGGGTATTGCGGCGGAACGCCCACAGCAACACCCATTACACGCCCTTTTCATGCATAGTTACAAAGCTACTTTAAGCCATGCAAAGTGTCTTAACGCCACTTTATAAATATGGTGCAGGGCCTTGTATCACCAAAGCGTAGAAAAAAGTGAGGTTCTGGAGGCGCAATCCTCTTCTACATACTCCCCAAAGTTTTAGACAAGATTGTGAAGTGTTGATTAAGAAGATTAATTGTACACCAGTATTCAAAATCATTTCTGTCTCCTTTCATTTTATAGAAAAACGTCATGCATCTATCTCTCAAGGAATTTTAGAGCAATCCTTCCCTCATAGAATTCTTAGCTACTTCTAGTAAATCAAAACCTACTACATCGCAAAAGGTAGCATATAATTCTATGGGTATGCCATCTGAACCAGGGGATCTCCTCTTGTGAAGGTTTTGCATTGCTTTTTCCCGATCTTCCTTGTCTTTTTCAGACAAAAACACCTGCAAATGATGCAAATACGAATTCCCAGTCACATTGTCTGATTATTTGGAGCAGTAAAGTTCAAAGCTATGTACACAATTTTTTTATACCTTCAGTAGTGGTTTGCTTTTTAGCCTGTGAGTCCAACATGGCATCTCTAATTCTTCCACTAGGTTTAGCTTTCAAAAAGAAGAACCTAGAGCAAGTTTCTTTTTTTCCAAGAATTGAACCCTTTCGCAGAGAATCAAACCTTTTGTAAAATCAATGTACAATGAGGATATTATCTGTCTGCACAACGATATGTTAGCTTGTACATCAAACCAATACTCTAAAAGCTTGGACAAATTCTGGAGATGGATTTGCAAATTGTGGATTCTGCATCTTCTTTCTCTAGTCCCTCTAGTTCCCTCACGAATAAAGAAGGACTGTACACAGATCTTAATGTTCTCCCACCACTCATTATTTAGGGTGTGTGGCCTTGTTTTGAATGAACTAAAATTTTGTTTCCACAGTCCTTACCCACTAAGAAGAATCTCAGCTATGGACACACCAGCTGTAATGAGGTTGTAATCTGAAAAGAAAACTGGAAGGAGTGTTTCTGAAACCTTCTTTTCTCATAAACTTACAAAGAAAAAAATCAATGTGAGACTCAGTGGTTGAATTAGCACTAATCCGAGTGTATCCTGGATTATTACGGTGTCACACTTTGTAAGCATCCTGTAAATGAAAATGAGCAATGATATTCAGCAGTGATTTGGAGCTACTGTCAAGGTACACTGTAGCACAAGATTTCTGTCTTTAAAATTCAATAAACAGTTAAAATCACCTCCCAAAAAATCATTGCTGTTGCATAAAAGGAGTTGTGGTAGTAAGCTCAAAACATTGTGCCTGCCTGATAATGAGGTAGGGAAAAACAAATTAATTAAGCAAATTTCATGTCCAAAAATGTATCACGAACATATATCCCTTTAAACACATGTTTTACCCTTTGAATACAAAAGTCTCAACTGCAAAATAAAATGCCTATTCCTGCATCTCAGTCTGAATTGTCACCTAAGCAGATTGAAGGGGCACTGTTCCACATTTGCTGCAATTTTTGTCCTTTGAAAGTTCTGGAATAGCGCATTCCTGTAAAGAATGAAATACAAATGTTGTCGTTTCAAAGAATCAAACACTGCTAAACATTTAGGGCCTTGTTACAACAACAGTCATCCATTGGAACACTGTAGTTGCGTCAGCGGCCCACCCACCATATTTTGACTTTGGTGGTCGGGCTGCCACCGAACCACTGCTAACGCCAGGGATCTGCGATCCCTGGCTGTTTAGCAGTGGTGTGAAGCTGATAATATTTTGGCGGTGCCGCTTTGGCACCGCCAAGCATATTACTAGTTTCCTCACCGCCACAGTTTTCATGGCAGTGTGACTGCCATGAAAAGTGTGGCAGTGAGGAAACAAAGGGGGCTCTTTTGGGCCCCCTGGTGCCTTTGTGCCAGGGGATGCATGCAGGGGGTCACATGATGCTACCCTCTGTCTGCATGCACCCCCAGTTCCTGCAGGGCATGAACTTGACAGTCCATGCCCTGCAGGAACGTGCAATTGCATCCCAATTGCAGTTAGCATGCACCGTCGTGGGCCAGCCACCGCAGGATCGCCCGAACTAGATTCCAGTTGAATCTGGCAGGCTGTTACAGTTTGTTGTTGGCTGTCTTGGAACAGGGTGCTGGAGTGGCGGCCAGCTCCAAAATCATAATAAGGCCCTTAGCATCATTGCCCAAACACCTAACATTAAAACTTTCTAATAGAGGCATCAAGAAACATTTAAATACAAAACAAATAATATTACTTCTAGCCCAGTTTCCTAATGCTTTCCTTGGTCTTACTCTTTATCACAGGAGTAATAGCATCTTCTGCTTTTCCCTCCTGAAATTGACCTTTTTCATCCTGTGCACACAAGTCTCTGGAGTCATTGCTCTCAAATGAAGTCTCTTCAGGTTCATCACCCTCTTTCTATTTTTAATGAAGTTGAAATACCTAAGGCTGCTTCAACCTCTTCCTGAATGATATTGTCAATTCAATTCAATCACAGCTTTATTCGATTGATGATTCAAACAATCATAAAAGCGGATATAAACATGCAGATATCACATAATAAAAATTGGTTTTAAAATAGATCACTATATAAGTCGAGATATAAACCAGCTGTTAGTTCACACAATCATTAAAAAGGAACATACATATGTGGAGATCAAAGAAACGTCCATAGTCCTATACTAAGACTTTTCCTTAGATGAACAGCTTTTTTTTAAAACATTGATATTCTCCAGACCAAGTGGATGTTATCTAGATATTTTAAAACAATAAACGCCAGGCGGCACTGTCTGATCTCCAAAGTTTTTAAAATTGGGACAATCGATGTCTTTCTTAAATCGCTATAAAATTTACAGAATAAAAGTACATGAATGGTGGATTGCCCCGAAACGTTGTCACATGAGCACAATTTCAATTCCCAGTCCCAGTCGTGCATTTTTGGGAAACTTACAGTTCTGTGGAATAGTCTGAATCTAAATTGTGTCAATAGAAACCTTTCATAAATTCCAGGTACAACAGTTAAGTATGGTTGGATGGTAAAACAAGTTAAAATCATTTGATTTTGCTGTACACTGGGCTTGACAATCTCGCCAGACAACTTTAACGAGTCCAGCAATAGAAGCCCCTCTTTCTTTAGGTCCTTTCTATTTACAAATGACATGCTATGTGGTTCGTTAAAGTATTCCAGAACGCCAAGATCCTTCATAAAATCTCGAACGTACCTTAACCATGGGATTTTTAAAGCCCCTTCCAGTCTTAAACGATCTGTTAGGATATCCCTATTTAATAAGGGCTCCCCTTTTGACCAGATCTTGTGCCATAGTAAAACGGGCTCCACTTTTATTAGATCAGAGATATAGGGTATACCCAGCTCGGCGTGACAGGCGTATGTGGGGGAGCTACTCGGAACAGACAATAAAATCTTCAGAAATGCCTTTTCCACTACTTGTCTGGAATGCATGTCTGTAAAACCCCAGAGCCCTACCCCATACAAAACTGTTGAAACGCTTTTTGCTTTGTACATCTGCAGGAGCTCCACTGGGGGCCTTCTGCCTACCTTTCTAGTAAAATGATTGAGGGCAGTAGTAGTTCTTGAAAAAACTAATTACATGCCTAATATAGCCTGAGTCCAAGAATCACCCTGGTCGAAGAGTATTCCCAGGTAAGAAAATCTCCTTGTAGGCTCTATTTTCTGGCCGTCTACATACATGTCCCTACATCTCCGGCTGCCCCGACCACACTGCATTATAAAGGTCTTGGAAGTATTTACCCTCAGGCCAAGATTGCTCATAAACCCATAGAAACTATCCAAGACCCTTTGCAGACCTACTTGTGAGCGCCACATTAAAACGGCATCGTTGGTGTAAAGAAGGGCAGGTATGGGGGGCCCAGATATCAGGGGGAAATCTTTCTTATCTTTAAGCAGTGCATCACCCAGACCGTTAATGTAAAGGTTGAAAAGGAAGGGGGCCATCACACATCCTTGCCTAACCCCCTTCCTTTGGGAGATTGGGGCAGTGCAATTGCCCCCAGACCAAATCTAACTTGTGTCTGTGCATCATTATAAAAACGTTGGAGAAAGTAGATGATTTATGGGTCCACCCCAATTTCCTCGAGTATCTCCCACAGCCTCGCAAGTATTACTGAATCAAAAGCTGCGTTGAGGTCCACAAAGGCTAAAAACAGTCACCCCTTTTTTGCCCTTGTATATTTTCCTACCAGAATTAGCAAGTTCAGACTCTGCGCTAGACAAGAACTCATAGTAACATTAACCGATAATGCATTTCAATTAATTGTTTTACTACATGTTCATATTTAAAAATTGATAGCGACCAACTACCAATATGTATGACTTTCTGACTATTTACGCATTGCAAATTTACTTTATGGCACTGAAGTAAAACGACAGAGACATCACATTTTAACATAATTTTAGCATAATTGTAAAAGACATGAAATAAAGAAGCCCTTGGTGAATGACCAGGAGGGAGAAGCTTCATCAAATATATTTAGAAATGTCAAATTTGAGATGTGCTTTTGAATTTTCAGTGCTATGACAATGCTTAACTAGTATTTTAATTATCCGAGATGCAAACTTTTTCCACAGTATAAAGTTACTGTTCCAAATACCACATATTCACCTCCAACATAAAAGTAAGTGTGGTGATGTACCTTTAAGGACAAATTTGGCATTTACAGCTAATGCCCATGGAATCTTGTTGTTTGGTCATCTAGGAATGTTCTAGTCAGTTGAATCTTTAAGAGGGTTTCAATCTATCACTCCCAGGCTAACGGTTTGGTAGAGAAAATTAATTACCGACTTGTTGAGTGTGTCCAGTCTGCAGCAAAGAAGCAAGTTTGATATATCTAAAGCTGGATTTTTTTTATTGAGAAACAAATGAGCCGGGGAACAAAACGGATTACATGTCCAGCAGAGAATGAAACCAAGGCTTAAAGGCTTAAACAATAAAACACCTTCTCTGGTGTGTAGCAAAGCAATTTAACATCCATCATACACATTTTTTTTACATAATTAAGGAATGAGGGGATCATTGTGGTTAAACTAGGAGAACTAAAATGCCTATACACCAGGGTCCTAGACAGCAGCTGCAGCTGCCATCCATTGTCGAATTAGATCCCAAATCCAGCTCAACCTCCTCCTCCGTGGATTGTTGTCTACCAATGTCATTTCCAGCACACTAATATTCAGAAACTCCTGCCACCAATTCCAAGGATCGAGAGGCTCACTAGAGAGCCAAGAGCGTGCTAACACCAGTCATGCCAGGGAGATTGAAAAGAAGTATAAACCTGATAAATGAGAATGAATCACTGTTGCATGTTCCAAAGTAATCAGTTGCGAGTCAACTGCAACTAGAAAGTTTGATATACTATAAGTCTCTCCATAGACAGATTCACAAAGTAGGACATGTAGAGAAGAATTGGACCACGTTGGTCCCCTCAAGCCCACTGCAAAAAACAATGGGCCAGATTCACAAAAGTATTCTGAGACAAAATCCTAACTTTACGACTTTCGGTATTCACAAAATGCCTTTAGGAGTTGTAAAGTTAGGATTTCTAACTTTACTACTCCTCAACTGAGACAAAATCCTAACTTTATGACTTTCGGTATTCACAAAAGGCATTTAGGAGTAGTATGACAAAGTGGTGATGAAGAGTATAATACAAATCACTAATGCATTTAAAATACTGCATCTTAGCCAGCAGCATATTAAGAACCAACTGTGAAAGGAAATTGCTAAGCCGCAAGTCACTAGCCATTATTTCTGTCTTGACTCCATTTATTAGCCACTTGCTAGAACGGATCCACTGAGTGATCCTGGGAGAGAAAAAAAATTAGCTTGTAGACCAACACTACATTTCGCTTTATCAGAGCATTCATAATAAGCATTAAGAAGTGATTATCGCAAAATCTAATCTCATCTCCCTTGAGACTATTACTAAAGTGTGCTACTTTCAGGTATCTATAAAAAACCAGTATGAGGAAGAGAAAACTGCTGTTGCAAGTTTTCAAAAGAGAGAATATCACCCTTCAAAGAGTTGACCCATGATAAGAAGTTTAGCCCTCTCCCAGCTCTCCCGAAAACTATTTTGAACACGGGTGGGTAAATTGGGGTTATATCCTGGATATGTAAGCTGATTAAGTGGGGTGATGTCAGAGACTATGTGCTTAAGGGAACTGCAAATGAGATGGAAAACCTTTAGAGTCTTAAATCGAGTTCTCTTAAAGTACACTGAATCCACAATACTAGCACTAGGGACCACCGATTCTCCTGACTGGTAAGAAATCAGTGCAAACCAGCCCATCTGAAGACACTTGTACTTAAAGAAAAGAGAATCGTCATTAAATCTGAGAAGACAAAATAGCAAACAGAGCACTCTCAATCACCTGACTTCCATTTTCTTAGCGGCTCTTGAATCTTTTGGCCTTTGTAACAAAAAAAGGTGTGACCCTCGATTCGGATCCACAAAGTTGAGGGTTCCATAAGAGAGACAGATGCCCAAGCTTCTGGAATGCAGGGATATGTTCCGAGAGCTGCCAACATCTCACCACAATTTGGTGCCAGAAATCAGAGCAGACAAAAAATTCCATCCCACAGGGTTTAACAGGCACCTTGTGTGTGGCAGCTTGGTAAATCTCTTGCTGCAAGATAAAGTTCCCAATATAGATAAGGATATCCCGTGGATAGTGATAAGGCTTACTGGAAGGTCTGAATGGAAAGCGGTATGCCCTCTGGATCATACAGCCCATGTCACTCAGTGTGGAAAAAACCTCTCAAAACAAGCAGATAACATGGTTCCTAGGGTCGTAACCTTGTGTGCCTTCAGGGACACCTAAAATCTGTAAGTTATTTTGACGAGACCTGCTCCAGATCTTCCACCCTGGAAGAGAGGGTAGTAAGCTGTGAGTCATGCTGAGCAATCACTTTGCTATTTTCTTCCACCACCATTTGGAGGGCCGTCTGGGAAGATTCCACTGCCCCAAGTTGGGAATGTAAAATATCCATATTTTTCAACAGTTTGCGGAAGACTACTTGAGTTTTAAATTGAGCAGCCTTCAATGCAAACAAGTCTTTCCGATAATCCTCCCAACGCTGCACAAGGAGCACCCAGAGTGAGGGCATTCTGTGGTAATCCTACCGTTGGTAGCCCTGACGAGGAGGGGGGTCAACCCCTCAAGCTAGATCATTATGCAAAGACTAATCAGCTGTAGATCGAATCATAGGGGGCACCAACTCCAATGGAGGGCGATTAGTAGGTGTTAGCTCTGTCCATCTGGATCCCATTGTAGCTCCTTTGCTCCAATCAGTGAAGAGGCAGGATCGATTACCCCTTGCTCAAAAGCTACTGTTACAAAGTCCTCAAGTTGAGCCATTGGTACCCCTCAGAGCCACTCCTTCTCCTTAAAGAAAACAATGTAATGGCAAAGAGATGAAAACTCATAGACTGCCTTGTTGAAATCTCTAAGCAGTTAGTGTGGACTTTGGCAGCTACGACTTATTGTGCCGCCGAGCCACTTGCTCATCCCAATTAGTGTCAGACAGGTCCAAGAAGGAAAAGAATGGCTCCTGGCCGTCACCCCCCGCCCCCCAAGTGACAGGTTCCAGACCGTCTGGTCAGGCAAATTGGGAGGACTGATGAGGTTGTGTCAAATATGCCATACAAACCCCTATTTCTGACTGCTGAACCGGGAGCATGCCGGTCATCACCATAGACTCCTTACTGCTAAGGTGTCGGAGAGGTAGGAGGGGAGACCTGGGCTGCTGACTCCAACTATGCTTCCTTCAACAACGACCCGGGAACCGGGTCATTTCTAGAGGTAACAGAGACTAGGGATGGAAGTGGAACCATGAAGGAATCCAGCATTTACTGTGGGCTGGGCAGCACCCCCCCAATCTGCCCCACTAGAGCTTGGCACCAACTGGGAAGCATCCCTCAACAGCTTCTCTGTAAGCTCAAGATCCATACCGGCCACATCAGGCTACCCCCACCCACTTCCGGATATTGGGGGGGGGGGTGCAGCTGAAGGTTATATAGTACTTTTGCTCCCCCTGAGCCTGCGGCAGTTACCATGGTTGCAGTTGCCCAGTTTACCATGTAGCAGTTGCTTCTTCTCCAAGCTTGGGGAGATATGAGAACTGGCTGAGTCCGACCACACTCCTTTACTTGGCACTCCCCTCCCCTAGCTGGCATCTTGGGTTGCGCACTGTCAGCAACTCTGAAAATTCCCTGCAATGTTAACAAAATCTTCTTAATGGTCTCCGCTGCCTCTGACCTTGTCCACTGTTGTTGAGGAAATGCACTCGTAATTCGGAAAGCAGAGTGTCACAAAGTATCAGCCAGGGTTAGTCCCTGAACAAACAGTAGACTAATTTGCGAGCAAATCCTGCAACAAAATGCCTTTATTAGAGAGCGAGCGGCCTCCACCTCACCTTGCCAATGAGATTGCCCTTCTTACCATTCATCCAGCTACCACAGGTACTGCTAGGTGCCAGGCTGATGTGCGGTACTGGTGAACCTGAATCAGGAAACAAACAAGGGCCGCTGGCTGTGGCGTCCCGCTCCAAATCCTCTACTCCTGCTACAATCTCCTTCCTGTAGCTGCAGCTACTCCCAGCTGCTGCAGACTGCTAGGGGTCCGCCTCAGTCAGCAAGCGAAAGCCTGAAGGAGGGAGCAGGAGGGTAAACAAAGCTTGGTCAGCCAGATAGCTGGAAAGTTTACGCTACTGACGGCCATTGTGTCCTGAGTCAGCTCCGATGGTATGCCGTCCGCCATGCACTTCCCTTCCCCAATATCAGCCATGTCCTCGAAATCAACCCCCAGACAGAAGGAGGGAATGTTTGAAAGTCAGGTCTCACGGGAGACCGAAGGCATGTAAGAGTCAGGTTGAGAGGATAGCTAAAGATGTAATTCTGTGCATTGCTGGGGGAGCTGAACCTCCAAGCAACCTCAGCCATGAGTCAAGTCAAGTCAAGTCAGGAACATTTGTATCGCGCAGATATCACTTCCGAAGAGTCTCATGGCGCTTGCAGATGGCTCTGACAAGTGAACAGATGATGGTTTAGTTTCGAAAAAGCCATGTCTTCAGCTTCTTACGAAAGCAACTATGTTCGGGGATGGTACGCAAATATAAGGGCATTTTGTTCCATGATGACGGAGCAAGAAAGGAAAAAGCTCGGCCGCCATTCCTGGTGGCGTGGATTCTGAGAGGAGTAAGCAGTGCCTTGTTACTGGATCTGAGCCTTCATCTTGCTCAGCCACTCATATAGTGGTATTCTACGTTGTGACTAATATATCCGACGGTGTGGATAGCAGTTTGTGGTCCTATTGCACAAGTCATGTTAGCCTTACAAGTAGATGTCCATTTCAGGTCATGAGAGGTCATATCGCCGCATTCAAGATGAGCCCGACATGGTTAAGGACATGATACCGTCAAACTGAACGTCAACAGTTGAATAGTTGGATTTGATCCAAAGTTGAAAACCATCACCTTAAGTTAAAACATAAATATGATTTGAACCATTATATTAAAGTACATAAAGGAAATAATTTGGTTGGTTATTGAGGCATAATTAAAGAGCCTTCACTTGTATACAAAGTACTGTAAAATGTAGGAATGTGAAATTTGAGGCAGTGAGTGGAAATGCCATTAGAGTGAATGGCCATAGATGGTGGAATTTGAGCAGAGTTATCAAGGTAATAAATGAATATTCTTCTTTGGTGGTAGGGGGGAGAAGGGAGGTACAGGTCCAGTGGAACAGGATGGGTTTCAAAATATATCTCAAAGGGTCAAAAGCAAGAGGGTCATTAGTAGTAAGCCTGTTAGGTTTTGTGATGGTTAAAGGGTTAGTATCTAATTTCTATTTCATGTTGTCAGGATCATAATCAAACATGCAGTTTTTATTCTAATAGTATTTTGTTCATGAAAACATACCATGGTATGTGTATATCATATATATTCAGATCTGTAGTATGTTGCTGATTTAAATAGTTTTTATTCTAGTATTTTACTTCACATTTTGTACCTTTTTTGTCTTTTGATTTTAATGTTAAGTGTTTGTGAAAAGGGGACGAAGTTGTGGTGATGGATCTTTGAAAACACTTGTACATCTGGGCATTTTACACCTGATACCCAGGGAATGTTGTTGTGTGGTCTAGGCTAGTAATGTTTCAGGCAGTTGGATCCTGGTGCTGACTAGGCTGGTGATGAATAAAACCTGCTTGTCATTATCCTTCTGTGTGAAGTCATCACTACAGTAAGGAAGGAATATATACTTATACGTACCTCACAATGTAGTGGAAGGTTGATTTAGTGGATGGCATTCTACTCAAGGTTGCTTTTGTCCATCTCAATATAGTGACATACCAACTTTTCATAGCAACATGAACAATCCCCATAATATAAAGCTTAATAAGAATTTATGACTCTATGAATTTTTTTTATTGTGGCGTGCATACAACAAATTAATCTTCTATTAGCACCAAAGAACCTAAAAGTGCCCTAACAACAGCAGGACAGTGTGGAACCATTTAAAATAATGAAACATAAAGATCATCTGTACTGTCTTAAAAAGAATCAAGGTTGGGACTGAGTGAGTCTGTTGTAAGCTGATTCTGTAGTCTAGGAGTGGGTACTGAGAATTACCCAGCCACGTACACCATGAGAACTACCGGAGATCAAATATTGTTGATCCTAAAGACCACAACAGGATAAAAGGCACAATTCTATTGATCTAATTGACAGGCTAAACCGTTTAATATATGTTAAAGTTAAATGGTTGCTCTTGAATTCAATCTGCTTTTCAAAAGAAAACCCAAGCAAAGATCACAAAAGTAAGTAAAATAAATCCATCTGTTTCCTACCAAAGATTAGATATGCCCCTCATTTGTGATTTCCTGCAACTAATGGACCAGATAGGCAAGAGGATAGATACATACACTAGCATGAGCAGACCAAAGATTTACCAAGTTCTAACTATGATTGCTTGGGATGAGCTGGCAAAGAATAGGCATGCCCGGACAAGTTGACAAAGCTAAAATTAATTCTCCTAATCAATTTACCCCTATATGGGAAGGTAATATCTAAATTGGCAGCCTTATCGTCACCATTTTTTTAAAACCTTTTTTACAAGTGCCTTTGAGTTTCTAACAAGAGTTAGGAAGATATGAAGAAACCAGTTTGGGAGGAGAACAGAGCAGACCAAAGGCAAAGTATGACACTGCTCGTTTTGACACTTGTTAATGTAAGACTATTTTTATGCATCCAGTTAAGGATCAGGTGCAAGTTTCTCAATACTTTCCCGAGCTGCTACAAACTAGGGATTGCAAGGATCTCAATTGCCTTATCAATGGGGAAAACAGAGATTTTTTGATAAGTGGGTGAAGATGGATTTAATCGTGGAGGATATGGTTGGCTTTCTGGTTTTTAGTTCTAGTGGTCGGGTGAAGTTGCATTGGTGGTATTCCTTGTTGATACAAGCAATTTTCCATATTTATGCCAGCAGACCTGTTAGCGGTTACTATTTTGGTCTTTGGTGTCTTTACATACTCATATGATATGTGCGCTAGGTTTGATTTAGATTGACTGCCACATTCAGGCGATCTCTGGTGAGCTAAAAATGATGCAATGGAATGTTGCCAAGTAGCATTTATTGTGACTAATTATTATTGGCTGAGGTAGTTCCACTCATTATTGTTTAGTTGTCTCTGTCAATCTCTAAATAGGGGAACTTTGAAGATGATGACACTCTATCTGTGATAATGGTTTTCCAAATTGCTATTGTGCCTCCTGAACGGAACTGCAATATATTGAGAAGAACCTGTTGGACTGGGCCTCCTGGCAGGTCCACCCCTGAAGTTTTTGCTTGTTATATGTGACCTGGGGATGGTGATTCCCACTCTGAGTGCGTGTAGATGGGTGAGGCCTGCCCTCCCATAGGAATGCATGGGGAATGTGTGTGTCCCTGATAGTTCCGGATGCGTGGGGAGTACAGGCTCGAGTCTGGTATGTGTGGACTCGTGGGATTGAATGCTACAAGATGATGTATGCAGCATGTGTGTGACTAGAAGGGGAGTGCCACTTCTAGACCTTGGTGTGTGTGTGCAGTAGGTGTGCTGGCGCGTGATTGGCTGAAGCCGGCTGGGGAGCCTGGCTCCAAGAGTCTGTGTGGGTGTGCCCCGGTGGTGAATGGAGAGATTAGCATGCTGATGTGAGGGAGGAGCTGTGCCTGTATCCTGTATGGGGCTGGGCTTTCCCCCCACAATGCTGGCTCCGCACCCCTGGGGTGCGTCTGATGACCTGTCTTGCCTGATGAATGAAAGGGGTGGTTGGGGAAAACAAGATACTCCCAAAACCAGCTGCGACTGGTTTCTCCCCCACCCAGCACCTTTAGACAAAGGGATTGCATGTATAAAAAGAGGCTGTGACCTCTTCTAAAATGTTCTTGTTCCCAACTTGAATCTACCAGGGGCTGCTGCTGCTTGGGCCCAGGGTTGGCTTGCCTCCCTGGGCCCTGCCCTTCTCCTGGACTCCTGATGGCCTTTCCCTGCTAGGAGCTGCTGTGCTCCTCCTGAGGTCCTGGACTTCCTATGGACTTAGCTATTTCTCATCTAGCGCTTGGGAGCGCTTCTTTCTGACCCCTAACTAGCGCCTGGGAGCGCTGGTTCTTCTCCTCTAGCGCTTGGGAGCGCCTCATCCCTGTACTAGCGCTGGGAGCGCTGTATTCACCAAGCCGGTGCCCACCCGGCATTTGCCCTATTCTTCGGAGGGTCTGCCTCCCCAGCGAGTGCCTACCTCGCTAATTGCCTTCATTCTCGAGGGAGCCTGGCCCTCGTCATTCCCCCCATCGGCACCGCCGCCGGCCCGGGACCCCTCGTGACGCGATCCCCGGGCCATGCTGGGATTGGCTGCCGTCCGGGAAGTGCTGCTGACGTCTCCCCGGGCCGAGCTGTGATTGGACGGCGGCCCGAGGAGCTGTGGAGGCGAGGAGAGAGAGAGCCGTGAATGCAGGGGGCGGCGGGAGCCTACTCCGCGCCCCTGCTTCCCCCCAGGAGACTGCCGATTCCCCCCCGGGGCCCCCGGGGCCCCCAGGAGCGAGAGGGAGCCCCGGAGAGCGAGAGGAAGCCAGCGCAGCAGCGGAAACCGGCGCACCCAGTCCGGTGAGTGCTACAGTATGAGAGAGAGAGGAGGGGCGTCAGGCTCATTGCCGGTGCCCGCCCCTCCCCTCGAGTGATGCCCTTGTTGTGTCCCGAGGCCCGTGGGGCCCCCAGTGATGCCGGGTCCCCGAGGGGGACTCCGCCTGCCCACAACTTCGACCCTGAGCCCCGAGAGGCTCCGTCATGGCCCGTGGGGCCACCAGTGATGCCGGGTCCCCCGAGGGGGACCCCGCCTGCTCCACCTTTGACCCTTGAGCCCCGAGAGGCTCCACCTTTGACCACTGAGCCCCGAGAGGCTCCACCTTTGTCCTTGAGCCCCGAGAGGCTCCACCTTTGACCCCTGAGCCCCGAGAGGCTCCACCGTTGTCCTTGAGCCCCGAGAGGCTCCACCTTTGACCCCTGAGCCCCGAGAGGCTCCACCTTTGTCCTTGAGCCCCGAGAGGCTCCACCTTTGACCCATGTCCTGCCGAGCCTGGATGGCCCGGCCCCAGGCCAGCATCTATTGTCCTCGAGCCAGAGAGGCTTGTCCCTGGTCCTTGTCCCGAGCCTGCGAAGCTCCAACGTGTCGCCCTGTCCTCTACAGCTGCCCAGCACTTCGTGGGCAGCTGCCACATGTAGGTTTGTTCCTGGCTCCCTGCAGCCTGTCCTGACATTGAGACTTTGGGCGCCCTCGCCCCAGAAAAGGCCGCTGGCCTGTTGGAAGTTATGGCCTGATGTTCTTATGTGATTCTTGTGAGTTATTCTGTGTTGCATCTCTGAAGGTGCTTCTGTTACATTAAGTGCCTTGTCCTGTCTTCCCTCTTAAATATCCTAGGTCTCCTGTCTGTGGCTTCTGGTTAGAGTGAGTTCTACTGCTAGTTCTATTAAGCTCCAGGTTGTCATGTGTTCTAATGCTAGCTCCTGGTTGTGATGTGTACTAGTACTAGTTCTAGGAAGCTCCCAGTGGTTATGTGTCTTAAATGCCAGTTCCATCATGTGCATATTCCTGGCAGTGGTCCCCTGGCCCTGTCCTGTTTACAGTCCCTTGTAATCCCTGCCCGTGCCCCTGGCACCTTGTAAATTGTGTATTTATCCCTAAGTATGTTTTTCAATACAAAGTCTATTTTTCATATATATCTTGTGTGGAGTTCCTTTTGTGGGGGGCCCGGGAGGTTGTTGCTGGGGGTGCGTGCGCAAATGCTTTACACATGACCTCCGAGATAAGCCTGACTGCTCGTGCCAAGCTACCAAGGGGGTGAGCAGGGGTTGTCTTGGCGGGTGACTTCCCTACCCTAACTAGAAATGGTGACTTCTGCCTGGCCTTGGCGCAAGCCTTGGCCAACCAGGGATCCCATTTCTAACATTGGTGGCTAGCGGTGGGATTTGGACTTGTGTTTGCGCAGTACCATAGCGATAGCCGGCCCCACTACAAAACTCTGCAGTTTAGATGGTCGCAAAGAAAAGGAACTATTGTGTGAATTGCTAAAAATATTTGTTTCTGTGGAAAATGTGGTTCGGGTGCACTGTGAGTTAGGTGTCCCTAGCTCGGGAGGGTAGATCATCCCCCTAGTGCAATGTGTTTTCTGGATTCAAAAGAAGGGTGGGATCCAGTGGTGGCAGCGAAATTGTGTCTAATGTGTATGGTCCCTGTCCCTTCCCTAGAATAATGGTACCTGTGCCACATGGGTCAGGTTGAGGAATCAGGGGCGGTGGAAACTGTCTTACCAGTCCAGGGGAGGGTGTGTGGATGGGTATACAACGGTTACCACGCATTTTTTACAACGCGGTACCGTTACAACGCTACTTTTACCACGCAAGTCGTTACAGCGACTTGCGCTGGGGGGCGCTCCAGGATAGTAAATAGTTTAATTTACTATCCAACTCCTTTCCCTAGAGTCCACGGGGACTGGAGTTGGAATAGTAAATTAAAAAATTTACTATCCAGCGCCCCTCCACGCAAGTCGTTGTAACGACTTGCGTGGTAAAAGTAGCGTTGTAACGGTACGCGTTGTAAAAGTACACGTGGTACCGTCATACATCCGTGTGGATGAATGTGAGTTCTGCTGAATAATGGGTGTACGTTCTCTGGGATGGGGAGCGTGCTGAACACGGGAGTGTAAGTTCTCTGAGAGGGGGAGCTTGCTGAATGAATGATAAGTTGTATCCCGACAAGGAAGCCCTGCTGACTGGGTCGCGGCTTGCCTTGGGGAGAGCTGAACTTGGAGCCCTGCTGACGTTGTCGCGGCTCATCGTGCTGAAGTGAATGTTAAGTTGTATCCCGGACAAGGGAGCCCTGCTGACTGAGTCGCGGCTTGCCTTGGGGAGAGCTGAACTGGAGCCCTGCTGACGTTGTCGCGGCTCATTGTGCTGAAGTGAATGTTAAGTTGTATCCCGGACAAGGGAGCCCTGCTGACTGAGTCGCGGCTTGCCTTGGGGAGAGCTGAACTTGGAGCCCTGCTGAAGTTGTCGCGGCTCATTGTGCTGAAGTGAATGTTAAGTTGTATCCCGGACAAGGAAGCCCTACTGACTGGGTCGCGGTTTGCCTTGGGGAGAGCTGAACTGAGCCCTGCTGACGTGGTCGCGGCTCATCCTAGTACAAGAGGGAACTCCTGCCTGCGGAGGGAGGAGAGGAAGTCTTAGATTTCATTTTTTTTCTTGTAAAAGTCCTGGTGCGCCAGGCATCTGGCCGGTAGGGTACTGCCCGCGGTTGGGGAGCCAGTAGTCGATGTTTCCGGATCTGGACGGCGGGGCGACTGTAGCCAGTGTCCTGGACGGTTTGTCTTCTAGATGTACTCCTGTGGACGCAGGTGGGGCTCATCCCCAAGGGAAGAGACCCTGTGTTTCCCAGAAGGGGCGGTACTGCCCTGAGAGCAGGTGGGGCCCACCTTAAGTGGAAGGACCCTGTTCTACATGGGAGGGTGCAGAACTGGAAGGGGGTCAGAGGGATTCTGACTCCTGGGCATCCGGTGAATTTAGTTCCCAGGTGGGAGACCAGTGGAGGGAGAGAGTTCCGAGACTGGTGAGAGAAGGTGTTCTAGAGGGTGCTTCTCCTGGGAGAGCACGGAACCTCAGAAGTAGAGGTAGGGTGGGGTGAACTTGCCCGTGACCTCTGGCCAACCTGAGGGTGCGGACCCTAGGTGGAAGAGAAAGTGGTAAACTGTTTTTTTTTGGTTTTTGTTTGTTGTTGTGCTTATCTTATAGATCAACGTGGAGTAGAACTGGAGGGTGTCCCTGCAGTGTGGGCCCGGGTCCATGTTTTTGTCGCCCAAAGCAGGGAAGTCCATCACGGTGGTGATTGGCCTACCCTGCGTTTTGGCTGGAAGGGGGTCGTCTTGGACTGGGCCTCCTGGCAGGTCCACCCCTGAAGTTTTTGCTTGTTATATGTGACCTGGGGATGGTGATTCCCACTCTGAGTGCGTGTAGATGGGTGAGGCCTGCCCTCCCATAGGAATGCATGGGGAATGTGTGTGTCCCTGATAGTTCCGGATGCGTGGGGAGTACAGGCTCGAGTCTGGTATGTGTGGACTCGTGGGATTGAATGCTACAAGATGATGTATGCAGCATGTGTGTGACTAGAAGGGGAGTTACACTTCTAGACCTTGGTGTGTGTGTGCAGTAGGTGTGCTGGCACGTGATTGGCTGAAGCCGGCTGGGGAGCCTGGCTCCAAGAGTCTGTGTGGGTGTGCCCCGGTGGTGAATGGAGAGATTAGCATGCTGATGTGAGGGAGGAGCTGTGCCTGTATCCTGTATGGGGCTGGGCTTTCCCCCCACAATGCTGGCTTCGCCCCCCTGGGGTGCGTCTGATGACCTGTCTTGCCTGATGAATGAAAGGGGTGGTTGGGGAAAACAAGATACTCCAAAAACCAGCTGCGACTGGTTTCTCCCCCACCCAGCACCTTTTGACAAAGGGATTGCATGTATAAAAAGAGGCTGTGACCTCTTCTAAAATGTTCTTGTTCCCAACTTGAATCTACCAGGGGCTGCTGCTGCTTGGGCCCAGGGTTGGCTAGCCTCCCTGGGCCCTGCCCTTCTCCTGGACTCCTGATGGCCTTTCCCTGCTAGGAGTTGCTGTGCTCCTCCTGAGGTCCTGGACTTCCTATGGACTTAGCTATTTCTCATCTAGCGCTTGGGAGCACTTCTTTCTGACCCCCAGCGCTTGGGAGCGCTGTTCCTCCTACCTAGCGCCTGGGAGCGCTGGTTCTTCTCCTCTAGCGCTTGGGAGCGCCTCATCCCTGTACAAGCGCTGGGAGCACTGTATTCACCAAGCCAGTGCCCACCCGGCATTTGCCCTATTCTTCGGAGGGTCTGCCTCCCCAGCGAGTGCCTACCTCGCTAATTGCCTTCATTCTCGAGGGAGCCTGACCCTCGTCATTCCCCCCATCGGCACCGCCGCCGGCCCGGGACCCCTCGTGACGCGATCCCCGGGCCAGGCTGGGATTGGCTGCCGTCCGGGAAGTGCTGCTGACGTCTCCCCGGGCCGCGCTGTGATTGGACGGCGGCCCGAGGAGCTGTGGAGGCGAGGAGAGAGAGAGCCGTGAATGCAGGGGGCGGCGGGAGCCTACTCCGCGCCCCTGCTTCCCCCCAGAAGACTGTCGATTCCCCCCCCGGGCCCCCAGGAGCAAGAGGGAGCCCCGGAGAGCGAGAGGAAGCCAGCGCAGCAGCGGAGACCGGCGCACCCAGTCCGGTGAGTGCTGCAGTATGAGAGAGAGAGGAGGGGCGTCGGGCTCATTGCCGGTGCCCGCCCCTCCCCTCGAGTGATGCCCTTGTTGTGTCCCGAGGCCCGTGGGGCCCCCAGTGATGCCGGGTCCCCTGAGGGGGACCCCGCCTGCCCACAACTTCGACCCTGAGCCCCGAGAGGCTCCGTCATGGCCCGTGGGGTCACCAGTGATGCCGGGTCCCCCGAGGGGGACCCCGCCTGCTCCACCTTAGACCCTTGAGCCCCGAGAGGCTCCACCTTTGACCCCTGAGCCCCGAGAGGCTCCACCTTTGTCCTTGAGCCCCGAGAGGCTCCACCTTTGACCCTTGTCCTGCCGAGCCTGCATGGCCCGGCCCCAGCCCAGCATCTATTGTCCTCGAGCCAGAGAGGCTCGTCCCTGGCCCTTGTCCCGAGCCTGCGAGACTCCAACGTGTCGCCCTGTCCTCTACAGCTGCCCAGCACTTCGTGGGCAGCTGCCACGTGTAGGTTTGTTCCTGGCTCCCTGCAGCCTGTCCTGACATTGAGACTTTGGGCGCCCTCGCCCCAGAAAAGGCCGCTGGCCTGTTGGAAGTTATTGCCTGATGTTCTTATGTGATTCTTGTGAGTTATTCTGTGTTGCATCTCTGAAGGTGCTTCTGTTACGTTAAGTGCCTTGTCCTGCCTTCCCTCTTAAATATCCTAGGTCTCCTGTCTGTGGCTTCTGGTTAGAGTGAGTTCTACTGCTAGTTCTATTAAGCTCCAAGTTGTCATGTGTTCTAATGCTAGCTCCTGGTTGTGATGTGCACTAGTACTAGTTCTAGGAAGCTCCCAGTGGTTATGTGTCTTAAATGCCAGTTCCATCATGTGCATATTCCTGGCAGTGGTCCCCTGGCCCTGTCCTGTGTACAGTCCCTTGTAATCCCTGCCCGTGCCCCTGGCACCTTGTAAATTGTGTATTTATCCCTAAGTATGTTTTTCAATACAAAGTCTATTTTTCATATATATCTTGTGTGGAGTTCCTTTTGTGGGGGGCCCGGGAGGTTGTTGCTGGGGGTGCGTGCGCAAATGCTTTACACATGACCTCCGAGATAAGCCTGACTGCTCGTGCCAAGCTACCAAGGGGGTGAGCAGGGGTTGTCTTGGCGGGTGACTTCCCTACCCTAACTAGAAATGGTGACTTCTGCCTGGCCTTGGCGCAAGCCTTGGCCAACCAGGGATCCCATTTCTAACAGAACCTGTCCTACTTTAAATGTCAGGCAAACAACATATTTGGCCCCTTTGATGAAAGTTTTCCACCAGTACCCAAAAGACATTTTGTCTGCATTTTATCCCTACATTCAGCGAAGTAGTCAAAATGTATCTGTTAGTTGTCTTTCAATTTCAGTACAGGAGTGAGGTATGATGTTCAGGTATTCCTCATTTTAAATAACACTGAGTGGCCAAAGGAACAAGATGGCTCACAGCCTAGAAAGTCTAAGTACACCAAGCGTTATGCGGATTAGTAATTACTTAATTCATTAACCCCTTTGACGCGCATGACAAAGCCAGCTCATCATGGGCGTTACCTACGCTACGCGCATGACGAGCTGGCTTTGACACGTAACGCGCGATTTTCAAAATCGCAGCGCGCAGCGGGAAAACCCGCTAGCGCGCAAGCAGTTAAGCTATGATACTGGTTGGATTGGTCACTTTAATATCATTACTTTGTCCAAGCACCAGGAGAGAAGCTTTGCGGCGAATGGTTACCTTTGCCAGTGCTTGGCATCGATTATAGTGACCTTCTCTGACTTTTGTAGTTCTAGGATATAGACTTGCATGAGTCGTGTCAGATGATCTGCAACACCACGTAGATTTACATTGCAGGAGCATTCATCTATCCCTTTATCCACCCTCCTCTTTCATTACTGCAGAGGAGAGACAATCAAATCGTGCCTTAAATTTGTTAAATAAAGGCAGGAAGGCTGTACAGAAGAGGGAAGGAGAGCTGCAGCAAAACCAAATAAAAGCAGAACTGCTGTGCAGGAGAGAGAAGACTTGCAGCAAAACGCCTGATGCATCTAATTGATAGAATCAATCAATCAGTAGATTTGTAGAGTGCTTCTTGCCTCCTGTGAGGGTTTCCAGGCGCTGGATAATATGGGGAGCACCACCATGCACATAGTTTAATTTCATAAAGGGTTGTCATAGGTCAGTCAGCACCTTTTTATGCATGCATGCCTTTATTTATTTACATGCTTGTTTGCTTGTTTATAGGGTTTGGTACAGTGTTGACCAATCCATAACAGACGTCAGAGAGCTGTACATAAGAGGACACAGCGCATTGATTTGTTCAGAGTAGTCTGTTTTTCAGTGCTGTAATACTGATCTCACAGGGTGCAGTATTTACTGGAGCCACTATTCCCTTCTCATTCCAAAATCATCACCTTGGAGTAGGTTATAATATGATAATATTGTATATTTTCCCACATTCTGAGCAGCAAAATTCAGTGTATTTCAGTTTTTCCCTGAACAATTCTGTTAGGTTTTAGATGGCAAAATTTGTCCTGCAAAAACAGGGCCGGACTGGGAACCAAAACCGGCATTGGCAACGTGCTCGGTCGCCCCCCCCCCCCAAACTCAGGGGAGTTGGAGGTGCCACCGAGCTCTTTGCCAGGGCCGGTTTTTGGACGCTTTTGTTACAGGGCCGTTTTTGCAGCTATGCTGCATAAACGGCCCTGTAAAAAAAACAGCCCCCAGGGGCCAAAAAACGGCCCCCACCGTGAGGCGCACCGGGGGATTGCCCGGTGCCCGCAACGGCCAGTCCGGACCTGGTCAAAAATGTGTGGTACTTTCTCACCATTGGTAAGTCCGATTTTGGTGCAAGCGCCATCTTGGAATTTCGACCGAAGGCAATAATTAATCTAGACAGTCAGGTTATGCCGAGCAATGCAACAGGTAGCAGTATTGACCAGATATCGCCCAAATAGCAGTAAGAAAAGGTAGCATTCTAATTGCCTCACCCTAAATGTAGCATATTCGGCAGACACCTGTGGGTGACTGGACCTGGGCAGCAGACTACTGCATAAACGGCCCTGTAACAATAACGGCCCCCACCCGTGCGACGCACCGGGGGATTGCCCGGGGCCCGCTACGGCCAGTCCGGGCCTGGGCAAAAACGTGTGGTACTTTCTCACTACTGGTAATTCCGATTTTGGTGCTAGCACCATCTTGGAATTTCGACCGAAAGCAATAATTAATCTAGACAATCAGGTTATGCCGAGCAATGCAACAGGTAGCAGTATCGACCAGATATTGCCCAAATAGCAGTAAGAAAAGGTAGCATTATAATTGCCTCACCCTAAATGTAGCATATTCGGCAGACACCTGTGGGTGACTGGACCTGGGCATCAGACTACTGCAATCCAAAAGCCATGGAGATTTCCTATAGGAAGGTTGGCTTTGCATGCAATCTGGGCTGGGGGCACCCTGGAAAGGAGGGCGCGAGGGTCCATGGTCAACTAGGAGAAGAGACTACCAAGGTGACAGGCTTTCTTGGACCCTATATTGTGTGCAGCAATATAGAAAAGACAAGAAGTTGTGGATGAGAGACCAATGGGATCCCGAGATTATGTTTCAGGCCTTGTAGGGCCATTTGGAAGTGAACACTGTTTATTTATTTATTTATTTATTTAATGCATTTTTATAAAGCACGGACTGTACCCGAAGGTGTCAGAGCACTGTACAATAGAACCCGTTACGTTACATGAGAGAACTGTTGCAGCAATAGAGCAAACAAAAATAGCATGAACAGACTGTATAAGCGAAAGCAAGAATAAATATGACAAATTTTACAATGACTAAAGAACTTCCTGGCGAACAACAGCAGGCCATAGAATCAAAACCGCAGGCAAAAGGAACACAATTTCAAACACAGCAAGCACAGGATGTATACGCAAAAATATAAACATATGTGACAAATTTACAATGACTAGAGAAATTCCTGGCAGGGTCTGAGAAGGAGGGAATTAGTTCTGAAAGTGTCTTTGGAATAAAAGAGATTTGAGGTCCGCTTTGAAGATCTGGAGAAGCGCATAAGAGTGTAAAGGTCTTGAAAGAGCATTAGATTGGTCGTGAGAATAGGTAGTGTGTGGATGTAGCCATAGAAGCTAAGTGGTGTGCAAGAAGCTGTTTATCTGCAGCTGGAGCCATACACATCAACAATAATCAGGGCAGGACACAGAACTGTGATGTCTTATGAACCCAAAACTGGGATGCTGTAGGGGGTAAGGACAAGTGCCTAAAACAAATGCTTCAGAGAAACCAAAAAATGACTAGTAAGAGTTTGTGGCAGACTTCTATGATGTCAGTAAGGATAATTTGATAACAAGATTATATCATATTTTCACAAGAAGATAGGTTTAATCAGTGCTTGAAATGGAAAAATAGAAGTGCAGGTACTCTGTAGCAGAGTACCTGCTTGTTTCTGAGAAGTGCTGGTACGCTCCAATTAAAGTATAGCATTTCTCTGCCGGTACTCTCCCTCTGTACTGTATCGGCCCATTTAAGGCAGTGGATTTTAATGTTCTTTCCTAGATGTAAGAAAGACTGAGAAAGATCGATTCATTGCAGTGACATTAATACTTCGGGTATGTTATCTGTGTACAACTATTACTTACATTCAGGCCCTTATATTCTTGCATGTGTGCGTTTATTTACTAGCTGCCAAATGTATTGGCTGACATTTTAATGAGGGGTCTAGCAGACAAGCAAACTAACCTAACTCGCATCTTGCATGAAAATAAATGGCATAGGGACTCGCTTAACCAAGGCACTGTGTGTCACCTGCAGTGCTGCTATATGTGTTTCATTGATCCGGAAAGTACTGCAGACACTGAAGACATTGCATAATGCATACTGTATGAGGAATGGTATTAAACATCTTTCCGACACGAAGGTAATATCATCTAAGCATACATTGCAATGAAGTTTGTCTTACACAGGACATCCATCATGTTTTTTTTTCCTCTTCTTTTGTACGTCTTACTAGAATTTCATGGGAAGGCGGGCACCGTCAGGCTCCAGAACCGCTGTACTTAATCATAAGTGTGCGTGCAATGACGTTCCGGCCCAGGCAGCGCGCTCTGGCTGTGACCACGCTCAATTTAAAAGTCCCAGTCGCGCCATGGGCCACCGGCGAAGAAGACAGTTCTTCGTTGCACCTAACTCCCCTCGGCTGGTAACACGTTTATTTTGGGAAACGAGGTAGAAGAAAGGGACCCTGGGCAGCGGATTTTGATGAGTTTGGATGTTCATCGCACTTGGATTATATAGAGATGGCAGCCAGTGCGCATGGTTGCTGGGCGCGCTTCCAAATGGCATTGCCCCCTACTGCAGCGGCTTAACACGAAATGATTTGCCCGCCTCAGAATCTGGCGAGGGGTCCCAGAAACACACGTTCCTCACATATATTAATAGTCCCTAGGTTAAATGAGGGGCACCTTAAGGGTGACCGGATCTTGAGAACCAAAAACAGGGACGTTTTGGAAAAAGAGGAGAAGGACTACAATTTTTCCTAAACTGAATGGCGCATTATGACAGCTCTAATCAACATAGGATCACAGAAGCTGCATTAGGAAAGTAAAAAAAATGTAATATTTATAAGCAACTTCATGCCTAGTAATTAAATTGCTTCCTTATAACAGTTGCTAAATAGCACCTTTAGGACACCCAAAAAAGTGCCTCTCACTGTTTTCAATCAACCCCCTCTAAAAACCGGGACATGGGCCAAAATTGCCGGAATCTGCCGGGACAGCTGGTGAATACCCGGGACTGTCCGGGCAAATCCGAGACTGGCCACCCTTCTTAAGGGTGGTGCCCCCTTGCATCGCAGGGGCCTGTGTCACGCCCTGTCAGACTGCTTCCGGCCATTTCCGGATAGAATACACAGGCCTCCTGCTCCAACTCGAAGGTCAGGCAGGGAGAACACAATTACATCACGCACGAGTCACAAGAACCACTCATTGAAGAAGATACTTTGATTTGAATTTTAAATTGCAACAGTGATTTTATTTTTCTGCAGACCGGTTTTCCTGGCAGCGGGCAAGGCAGCCGCGGTTGCATTTCAATGAAGGTAGTTTGTGGAGCAGAACCTCTGATGGTTCCAATCATCTTTCATAAGCTTCTCGCTAAAAAAAATCTGCATTCTCATAGAGCGGGGGAGCATTGCAACTGTTTGAAACTAATGCATATTTCTCTTTGATTATCGCCGTTCCTCCGAGCTGAGCTCGTCGTTTCAGTCATGAGTACCAATTGTAATCAAGCAATCACAGTGACGGCGGCGCACTTGGAGATCTCAGAATATAAAACACTGTATAAATGCAGCAAGGGCCATTATTAAATTATCATCACAGTGCATAACTACTGCGCGAGCTCACTCAAACAACTTATGTTCGCGTACAGGGATACATCACACAAAAGCTTAGGCGAGAAAGCCCTGTAATTTAGACCCCTTCTAATTCATCAGGACTATTTAATACTTCATAAACTATTCTTGTTGCCTTGTACATCAGAGGAGTGTTTATGTAAAACAGCTTCTAGTATTAGCTCCGATGCCGGCAAACTCCCGCCTTCTTTTACAAGATATGGATATGTTATTAACGTGTGTTTAAAGAATCTGTTAATGCTAACAAGATTAAAGGATGGTTAGTGTGATGTTGGGGGCCCTGGGCCCTCATTGCTAAAAGGACTGACGCAGACACAGTCAGATACTCGGTACAACTGGCCTAGAGCACGTGCGCTCGGCCTCTTTTATTGGTACTGTGTCACGTGACCAGTGACATCAGTGGTGGGTGGGTGTTAGGTGTAAATACAGAGTTAGCACTAGAATGCTAACAGATTCTAGGGCACTACATCCCTTCCCAAATTGGTTAAAAATTAAACCAAACGGAAAAAGTCCAAAACCTGTGGGGGGGAGGAAAACACAGAAAATGACATTGGACTTGCGCTTTCAAAATGAGTCTCTTTGGCTGCTTGCAAGCCGCAGGCAGTATAGTTCTTGCGTTCAGGACTAATAGTTCTCGGTGGCACGGTTCGCAGTTGTTCGGCTGGTTCACTATTTGTCGGTGCTGTCTGTCCGGTGTTCTCAGCTCTTCCTTTGCTTCGCTCTGTAGGTGATGAGAGATAGATGGATGACATGGGTATCAACAGTCATCTGGTTTTGATCTCTCTTCTGGCTTTGTGATGTTTCCGGGCAGGTTTTAGTGTTGACTCTTGGTAGGTGAATAGAGTAGGTGCAAACATCCCTCTCACTAGGATGCCCCTCTCGCCGGTTTTCTTCTGCCACAAGATGTCCGGGAGGACCTCTTTGCCAGGTTTCCACTGGACTGGTGTTTTTGGTCGCGTTGCTCTACCATAGCCTTCGGGCCGTGAGCAGGGCGCTCCACGAGCCTCACCGTCGTGTCCTAGTTCCACCTGAAGGTTGAGTTGTCGACTCTCTTCATTGCTCTCGAGGCTTTCATCCTCTTGGGTCCTGCAGACGTGCTTCTGTAGATCTGTCTCCCGTGTGGGACTTGCTGCCACCAGAGTTCCTTGAGGCCTCTTCTTGGGTTGCCACGGGTCGGTGTGGAGCGGTCAGTTCATCAGCTGGATGTGTGAGCACTCTCGCCATTCGATCTTCCGCCAACCCCAGAGGTAGATGTCTTTAACAGTCTATCTTGCTCTCTTCTGCGTTCGCCATGTGGATGGATGACTCGTAGGTGGTTGTCTTTGTTCTGCTCTGCCGGTGCTCTTACCAGGCTTGTTCTCCATTGCACTCCGGTGTTCCAGTGCCTGTCACCTTTCTTCTTTTCTTAGTGGCGGTGGCCACTCTGTTCTTTCTTCCTTCTTCTTAACCTGACAGTCGTGCCACTCTGATTACTTCTTCCTTCTTTTCTTCTTAGTGGCAGTGGCCACTCTGTTCTTTCCCCTTTCTTCTTGAAGTGACTGGGTGTCACTCTGACTTCTCTTTTCTTCCTTTCTTCGGTGGCGGGGTGCCGCTCCGATCTTTCTTCTTCTCTTCTCCTCTTTTCGCAACGTACCCTGTTCCCCTTTTCTTCATCTTTTCTGGCCAGGCTTCCCCATGCAGCGCGCGCACTCTGCACGTGTCTTCCTGGTCTTGTCCTGGTCCTAGGACACTATCTTCTTGTTACTCACTTCCCAGGGTGAGCGTCGCGACCTTCACATCTTCTTCCTGTTACTTTCGTTAATTTGTGTGGTTGAAGTTCGTGGGTCTAGGTCGTCGGACCGTGCATTGTCTGAACTTCTTGGACGTCGTGCTGGTCCCTTCTGCCGAGGTCTGGCAGGTAGGATTTGTGGTGCTGAGCTTCTTGGACCTCGTGCTGGTCCCTTCTGCCGAGGTCTGGCAGGTAGGATTTGTGGTGCTGAGCTTCTTGGACCTCGTGCTGGTCCCTTCTGCCGAGGTCTGGCAGGTAGGATTTGTAGTGCTGAGCTTCTTGGACCTCGTGCTGGTCCCTTCTGCCGAGGTCCGGCAGGTAGGCTTCTTGGTGCGACCATCTGGCTGGTCGACTTCGTGCTTTGTGACCAAGCTGAGTGGTCAGGTTGCTTCTGTGTTGAATCTTCAATGCTGCAGGTTGTCAGCGCAACCATTTTCTTTTCATCGCAGTTGAGTTGCTTTGGTGCGCATCTGGGTGCGCTCGTCATGTCTTCTCTTGTGACTTGCTGCTTTGGGCTAGTGCTGTCCGCACTGCTGCGCATTAGCGTCATGCGCTTTCGCACTTCCTCGTGCTGGTTTGTGTGGGGGTGTTCTTACTTTCGCCATTTTGTTGCAGCGATGGCCTGTGGCCACCAGGCATCGCTGTCTTCTCTTCTGGCGTGGCGTAGATGCTTTTTGGGTGTTCGCTTCTGGAGGGTTACGTCACCACTCCATGGATCTTCTTCTGTTTGGTGCTGGTTGCGATTCCTGTGAACTTCTTCGCGTGGGCGCACTTGTCGCGCGTTCTCTTGGATATCTTGTGAGGAGTCGCTGCACTCCTGGCGCGCTTCTGGTGCTTCAGGCGCGATTCTTAAGTTCTGTTGTGTTCTTGTGCTTCCGGCGCGTTCCTGCGCAGTTCTGTTCTGTATCCTTAAAGCTATGCGGGTAGGCTTGGCGCTACTCTGATATGGTAAGTCTCTTGTGCTGCTGGTTGCTGCAGGCTTGCTTTAGGGAGAGTTCCTTGAGTGGTCTGTGTAATGCTTGTTTATTTACTGGAAGCCTTTTCTTGCCTGGTGGCGCAGTCCTATTCTGATTTCCTGTCGGTGTCCTCTGCGGGGAGTCTGGTGTCTTCTGGCACACTTGGGGCTGCTCGGGCAAGGCTGCAGTATGCCTTTGGGTAGGGGTCCCAGTTCCTTGTTGTGCGTGTTCGCCTCCTTTCTGCGCCTGCTATTTGCTTGGGGAGGAAGTAGTCGCTTCCGTCTCCCTTTTCTTTGTGCGCTGCTGTGCTTTTGTGGGGTGCCTTGTATTACTCGCTGTAGATCACAGCAGCTCTCCCCTGAGCCCTATTGTCTCTTGCTCTGTGACAGGTCCTTTATTTAGGGGGCGCAGTTGCTCAAAAAGGCCACTAGATGGCAGGGAAACTTTTTTTTATTTTGCAGGTACTTGCAGTCTTTCGCTCCTTTCAGCCTCGGGAGCTTTTCACCTGCTCCGTGCTGCATTTCAGGGACCTCACGGCTTTGTTCCAGGTCCTTCCTGCCATGCCTCCCCAGCTGCTCCCTGTACACACGGGGTTGCCAGATACCACATGGGGCTCCACACGGACTCCAATTTCGCTGCGGTAAGCGGCACTTTGCATGTGCCTTTCTTTGCTAATTTCTGTGTAGGCTTTTTCCTCCCTGGGCTGTGCTGAGGAAGGGGGACACAGATTGAGGCACAGATGCCGGGCTATGGTTGTGCCGGGCACACGCGCTGGCTGTTTACGTGCTTGGTGGGGTTAATGTAGTTTTCTGGGCGGGGGTGTAGAGATGTGGTTGCCGGCTGCGGGCCGGGTGCTAGATTCCTTCTTTCCCTCACCCCACCGCCGCAGCCACACGTCACCCGCGGGGTGGGGGTGACAGCGCTGTACAGCGGGTGGGCTCCGCTTTCATTTATCGGCGCCCTGCAGCTCTCCACACGCTGCGGGCGCTCTCTGGTTAAATTTATTCACCCCGCCGCCGCAGCTTCAGGGCACACACGCTGCGCGGCGGGGCAGACGACGCTGCTCCAGGCAGGCCGCGGGTGGGCTCCGCTGGCGCTGCTTCACTTGAAATTCAATGTTGCTGCCGTTACGCCCGGCCAGGCGCGCTGGTCATGCGGGTGGGCACCGCTTCACTTTTCGGCGCCCCGCAGCTTCCTTCACGCTGCGGGCGCTCTCTGGTGCCAGTTCATTCACCCTCGCGGCGGGGGAACAGGAGGCACCACAGGCAGGCCGCGGGTGGGCTCCGCTGATCCTGCTTCGAGTGTTCATTTACCCTCGCGGCGGGGGACAGGAGGCACCACCGGCGGGCCGCGGGTGGGCTCCGCGAGTCCTGCTTAATTACGGGGCAAATGTGTACAGTTTATGGCGGGTAGGCTCCGCTTTGTGTATTTCGGCAGCGCCGGCTGGCGGCCGCCATTATGCGGTTCTGACGTCGCGGGTGGGCTCCGCTTTCGGTGCAGGTTACGGGCTCACCTCTGGCCGACGGGCCTTCCTCCTCCACGCGGGTGGGCTCCGCGGAGGTTTCACCGAGCGGTGGCGGCCGATGCAGGTGGGCTCTGCACGGCTCTCTCTCTTCACCCCAGGCAGGGGCGCAGTCGCGGCCGACGCGGGTAAGCTCCGGTCGGTCTGCTCTTCTTTCCCCTCACGTCGGAGGGCTCGTGCTGGGCATGGAGGTGCGGGGTGGACTCCCGGTCACCTCCTCATGGATTTTCAGGCCCGGGGCATAGCACACGCCCCGCGGGCCTCTCGGCGGCCGGCGCCGCTTCCCCAGGGGAATGCCCTGCACATGGGCACTTCCCTTCTTCTTTCCCGGGGATCTTCAGCTGCGGCACGCGTGGCTAGCGTCCGCCTCGTCGCCAATGTGATGTTGGGGGCCCTGGGCCCTCATTGCTAAAAGGACTGACGCAGACACAGTCAGATACTCGGTACAACTGGCCTAGAGCACGTGCGCTCGGCCTCTTTTATTGGTACTGTGTCACGTGACCAGTGACATCAGTGGTGGGTGGGTGTTAGGTGTAAATACAGAGTTAGCACTAGAATGCTAACAGATTCTAGGGCACTACAGTTAGCAATTGGCAATTTAGAAGTAGAGGCGCATGTTGTGTGTCTGGCATTGCCAAAGTAGAGGAAGTAAACAGCTGGAAATATACGTGGAAAAGGCTACGGGTATGATTCATAAAGGTAAACCTACGCTTTTGTGCAAATGTAAGCATTTTTTTGTATCCACAAACTGCAAGTTGCCTGGACGTTTAGGACAGTAGAGGTGGAGAACTCCGCACATAAAAAGATGGGCCCGTCCTATATTTCTGTGTGCGGAGTTCTCCCCCTGAACGTAGTCTCCGCAGTCCTGAACTTACTATTAAGCCGTAGTTTTTGAACGCCCAAAAAAGTAAACTTACCCAAAAGTGTAAGTTTACCTTTGTGAATTATGCCCAAACTGATCAGTGTGGAGAGTGGGGCCCACTCCATTTTCTCAGATCTGCATGGTTTGTGTTATCAGGTGACTATATGTTATAACTCGTGTGTTGTCATTTGCAGCAGTTGTGATTTTTGCGCTTATTTGCTCAACTTACATCCTTCCATCAAAAAGTGACGCGAGGATGCATGTTGCGCTAAAACAGTTCATTAAATGACGGATCTGAATTTCACTAATTCATCATTTTCCTGAAATGTCTACTAATTCGGCGAAAGTGAATTACATGAATTTCAACACCCTTAAAGATGGCCATGTCCACTAAGATTTCACTTCTGACCCCCCCCCCCATCTGGATTAGAGGTAATGATCACCCCTTGCAGCTCCTCACTAAAGCAACTCTACTTTTGCTCTTTGCACAGGATGATTGATAGAGCGAGGTAACATGACTAATTTCTATTCAACATCAATAGACCAAAAGCAGAGACATATGATCATGTTGGAAGCTGTCCCACTGCAGCAGACTGTCACTGTGTGTGTCTATGTGTTAGTGTGGAGACCTGTGATTGGTTTGGCTGGGTGCAACTCCAAGGGTCTGAAAATGAGCATCACTACCTCCCTCAATGTGCCCTTGGCGTGCAACACCCATTGGGCTAAAAAGGGCTTTAGCCCCAAATCAGGCACTCCGTTCACCCATCACTCATGCAGCTCACCCTGTGTGCACACAAGGAAAATAGTCTGCCAGAACTCACTGGGACACACCACTCACCGTGCATTAACTCCTCTCACCAAGCGCTCACCAGTCACTCCCGCAGCTGACCCTTCTCGTGCGCTGCTCACCCTGCACTGACATAGGCACAATGGTCCCTCTTTTTTTCACATTGTAAATTGGGTCTGAAAATTGAAAATCCCAACAGGCAAAGTATTGGATAATAAAAACATGATTGCCAAAGAAGTCAAGCATTTCATAAAATCAGTTGAATACTGTGATATTCATTTTAAAAAATCGAATTAGTTAAAAGTGTTACTGCTTGATTCACATGTAAAACAAAATATAAACCCTTTACAGCTATTTTAAGAAAGTGCACTTTTTTATTCACACTATTACAAGCATTGACAAGGCCATATGTTATGATTTCTGAATACTGTATGGAGAAAATGTTTTCACTAAGCATCACTAAAAGGCAAGGCAGGCATTGCAGGGGCAGCAACAGTGCAAGCTTTTCTAATGCAATACAAGCAGATTTGACTAATGGGATTGTGAGTACCATTGTATGTGTGTACTTGCGTGTGTCTGTGAGAGTATGACAGCAGAAATGTACGAAAGAGTGCAAGAGATATAATGAAAATAAGTGTGTGTGTGTGAAACTGAGTGTGTGAGCGAATGAGTGTCTGTGAGAGAGAGTATGTGTATGAGTGTATGTTTGTGTGTGGGTGTATGTGTGTTGTGTTCACAAGTGTGCTGCTGGTCTGGCATACTGGAGGTTATTTTTGCAGTATGGATTAGGGCACTAATGGCACACAAATGGGAGGTGTTACCCATGGCAGAATGCAGGCTCTGATATGCTTTACACAATGCTTAGAAATGGGCTGAATCCATAGCAAAATGATGAATCAAGACATTTAATGTACTTCTTTTCATAGGATACCTTGTACTTGTTTTACAGAGGGAGGTTCCAATGGCAATACTCTGACCCATGTATATCAGAGGTAATGTTTGTATATACCCATGACTATTGGGTGGAGTATCCGTGGGAACATTCTGGCACTAGCAGATTGTATGTAATACTTGGCATGAGGGCCCACCTAGGAAAAATGAAGATCGGGCATAGTGGAAGTAATTTATGACTTATGACTTTTCAAGAAATGGGATCTCCCCCTATGAAAGGCCAGGCTTCTCTCAAACACTTTAAAAGTACTGGAATGTTTAATGAATGCCCTTCAGGGTCTATGGTGTTTTTGAGCAAATTTGATCCCAATCTTTTCCCTATTTTCTTGGGAGAAGCCCACTCTCCGAGAAACCACCTACAAGAAATCTCTTTACTCGTTTTGCTTGCTGGAATTCATGGAAGTATCACCACCTCACCACTTACAAAGATCTTTAGCCAGCCCTAATGAGAAGAATTGGCAGGGTGCAGAGGGAGCTATTTAAGAGTAGAGTGTGCACTGTGTCTGCCGAAAGGACAGCAGAAGACATCCGGCATAACAGCATTTTTCAATCAATATATTTGCTTACATCTCCAAAAGGGCTACTTCCCCTACCTGTATTTCTTTCCGATTTATAGTCAAAATTGGGGCATGTGGTAAGGGCTATCCCAAGAACTCGGTGAATCTGGCTGATATGGCTGAGGGAGCTGGTAATGTGTGGGCTGCTGCAGTTGGGAAGAGCAAACTGAGACAGTAGGTTGGTGAGGGAGGAAGAATGGACATGAGAGTGTTGAGGCTGCAGCACTTGCTGTGTCTGTCAGAGTGTTGAGACGGGAGGGCAGAACAAACTGCTTATTCTGCACAAAACGAACGTAAACGTGAAAGGAAAAATAAACATGCACATATACTTTTGCAGCATTATGGTGGTTGCCATGCCCACTTTGAACAAGGGAGCATCCTTATTAAGAAGGTCTATTTGCCAACAGGATTAATCTATCAATAAAAACATACTCTATGCTGTACTTAAAGCACTCAGTGAGCATGTAATGACACTTTAGCAATATTATGAGCCAATACTACTATGTGGTAGATAAGTCTTCCCATTGTCAACCTCTACATCGCTACTTTTATTAGGTGCTCAAACTCCCTTCAGGAGCCAACAGGAGTACGACACCCACTGTTTGTAAGGGGCAGCACACACCTTCTGCCCAATCAAATACTGTACTAAAGGTAACCCATATGTGGGCGGAGACAAAGCCCCACTCTTAGGTGTGCTTCTTAAAGCTCTTTTTTTGTTTGATCACATAAGTTCAGGTGACTGTTGCAATGTGAAGCAGACCCAAAGGGTAAATCTTTGAAATGCCGAAACACATCCATTAAATATGGTGCTTTCAATAAAGTGACTCACACTGCTATAGAAGTATCTTAACTTTTTCAGACTACCTGATAGATTTACGTCATGGATTGCCATGAAATAACTAATTATCCAGGAGCAGTGCTGTGGTTTCATAACACTCTCGGTTTTATTTAAAATTATATTGTGTTCATTTCTCTCCTTTCATTTATTTATTGTCAATAATCTTTTACAGTTTCTATTTCACTCATTGTGCCTTTGAGTCCCATTGAAATCTTAGTAAGTGAATGACAGTGACTACATGGAGCTAGATAGTGCACAGTTGTCCTGTCAGAATAAGTATCCTTTCTAGTAGAGAGTGTATTCATGCAACATTATATTCCTCCTAAATTAATATGGACTTTGTTATGGTTTGTTTACTTCGTACATGTTTAGTGGACTCCGTTAAATGTACCATTGTATGGATATTAAACTGATAGATATTTGTGTATCAATGTAATCATTAATGTATAATCATTAAACGCCATATACTTTCCAATAATTATAAATGTCTATACAGCGCACCTATACAGGAATGGTCACTGCTCAGCCTTCATATGGTGAGCAGCATGGATGTATCATTTTCTTTTCCTCTGAAGAACAACATAGGAGCAGGTCGCAGGGAAAGCTGGCTGAAGCCAAGATAACTTATGCCTGCCTCACTTCAGAGGAACCTGCACTATATCATGGAGGGATGACCTACGGATGAAGAGCAGACCGTACTCAAGCGACCTGAACATGAAACAGGAAAACTGAACAGGAAGAGCTGACGATGGGCCTAAAGAGCACATGAACCGACCAGCAAGATGAGTTCACATGAAAACGGGTCCTCTAACCATAGTACCGGAAGTGGCAGTACATTAAGGCCTCTTGATGCCTTGGCAGCACAGTCAAAGGCCTCAAAAGTCCTTGCTGTGTGCCTAGCACACCTGCATTACTTCCAACCCTTCAAATGATGTTAGAGCCCCTTCTTCCTTCTCTATTGCTCAATCATTACTCAATCACAAATCCAGTAGTGCTGTGCAGTTTACTAGAAAACACATCATTAAAACAACCACAGTTACTCACCTTTATCCTTGTGAATACACAGGACTTTATCAAGGCAGCAAAACCTTGTAGGCCAGCATGATCACCATCAGACCCATGTCCTGCTCATATATGCAAGAATATCCTCATTCATACCAATGCATGTAATCCAACCAGAGGTATCATCAACTCTTTAGATAAAGGAGTTTTCTCAAAAGAACTCTCTAAAACAAAGAGGGCTTCAAACAAGCGTTCTTGCTAACGTTCGGCCAATATCCAACTATTTCTAGACAAAAGAATTGGAAGATCGGTGTCACATACAAATGGCTACATTTATCAAAGAACATAACCTTCTCTTAGATCACCAAAATATATTCTGGCATGACTGTGGCACAAAAGCAGCACTGACTTTCACAATTGGTAAACTACATTTTTACCTTCAGTCATAAATGGGACAGGAGCATTTATCTAGATTTACAATAAAAAATATTTCACATGCACATTGCCCTGCCACAGAACGGATCAGTAGATTGACACAAAGGATGTTGTCTTGAAATAACTTTGTGGAAACTTGTTTTATGTGCTTTGGATTAAAATCTGTAGAACCAGTTTTTCAGCAGACCACTGTGAGTAGCCTAGGAACGGTATCAAATCTACAAAAGCATGTTTTTTATGAAAACAGGTTTGTTCAATAGGTTTAAATTGCAAAGTTTTTCACCTCTTTTTATTACATTTGCTATGAGGATAGATCTGATCCCGTGTCTGGAAATGCTTGAAGTGTTAGCAGCCCCCCTCCCGAAATTTGGGACTAGTTGCACCCCTGATGTGCCCAGACCCTCTCTCTGACCTACTGGGCTGGGCTTTCATGAGGTACTTCCAGGGAGCTGGTGAGTTACCAATAGCTCCTGAGCAACTGGTTGTAGGACCCTGTGTTAGATTCTACCACCACTGAGCATCAGATGGATCACTGCATAGGTGCTATTCGCCTTCGATGATAGAAAGGTTCCTTGGACACCCTGGTTGTCAGCAGGGCCGGACTGGCCGTAGCGGGCACCGGGAATCTCCCGGTGCGCCGCACGTGTGGGGGCTGGTTTTGGGCCCCTGGGGGCCGTTTTTGTTACAGGGAAGTTTTTGCAGCATTGCTGCAATATCGGCCCTGTAACAAAATCGGCCAAAAACCGGCCCCGGCAAAGAGCTCGGCCGCACCCCCACCTTCCCCCGGAGGAGGGGGGGGCGGCCGGGCACTTTGCCAGGGCCGGTTTTGGTTCCCAGTCCGGCCCTGGCTGTCAGCCATTTCTAGGGGCATAAATCAAAATGCTGTCTATCTTAAATATGTGGAGAAGAAACTGTGACAGTAACAGGGTGAATAATACTTAAAAGTTGGACATGAAAACATTTAAAGTTAAAATGTCCTCACAGTGACTACCAACCAACAGCTATTTTTACTGTTGGAAGGCAGGCTGATCCTCAGAGAAACACTGAGAAGCAATTAAATACTAATAATGCATCTTGGGAATGGTACCAGAAACCAAAATAATTAAACCACAATGTTTAATAGTTATTGAAATCAAATTCAATGGTGAAGTCAGATAGTATTAGCTCTCCAGCAGTAAACTAGCCAGTTATAAGTCTAGAAAATGTTTGACATGCCTCCCAAGAGCTACCAATAGACTGACCTGAATGGGCAGAGATGATTGATCTGAACTCCACAAAAGATGCAGGATTGAGACTGTGGGATTCGTTTTTGATACTAGAGTGTCAAATCCTGCTTGACAGGTCTGTTGAGCCACGTTGAGCCATGTGTAACATTTGGAAACACTTGAAAAGAAGCTAATTAAAAATGGCAAGGCAATTCTAGTGGATCCCTTGTCTGGTTGCTGAAGGATCCTGCTTTTTTTCCTACCAGGCTTCTGTCTGTAGGTCTGTTGTGTGTATGTTGCCTGCCTTAACACTGAAATATAGTGTTAGATGTGTAATGACAGTAAAATACCATAGTACACTACCCATACACTCCCTCAACCCTCAGAGTTCAAGGTGCGGGTGAAGACTTTCACCCTCTTGCATTTGCCTTGACAATTTGCATTTTGGACCTGCTTGATAAAAGCAAACAGCCGCAAAAGCAGGCAGTTCAGGGCCTGGGAACTTTTACCCTATTAGTAAGTGAGAGTCTAATTGTCACTCCTATTTGTGCCAGGAATAAATGTGGTACAAAAGGGGGTGGTGATGGACGGAGCATCTGAACCAATCAAGCACTCACCCCTAGTCAACAGATCTGGGTTTAATCCATCACCGTTCTTTAGCCCACTCCGCCACCCCAGTTCAGACATGACCATATGCAAATCAGTCTGACCCTGTGCCTCATGGGAACAGTCCAGCCCGAACTGCCAAGCCATGCCTTCCCTGGACCGGAAACAAGCTTCCGAGGACCGGTTTCTGGCATTACAGCCGTCTTCAGCCCGGCTTGCTTGAATCCAGTGGCAAAGTGAGCAAGGGACTCACATCTGAGCATACCCTGCCAACTTATGGCGAACAAAGTGGTACAAAAGGGGGTGGTGATGGACGGAGCATCTGAACCAATCAAACACTCACACCCAGTCAACCGATCTGGGTTTAATCCATCACCGTTCTTTAGCCCACTCCGCCACCCCAGTTTAGACATGGCCATATGCAAATCAGTCTGACCCTGTACCTCATGGGAACAGTCCAGCCCGGACTGCCAAGCCATGCCTTCCCTGGACCGGAAACAAGCTTCCAAGGACCGGTTTCTGGCATTCCAGCGTCTTCAGCCCGGCTTGCTTGAATCCAGTGCCAAAGTGAGCAAGGGACTCACGTCTGAGCATACTCTGCCAACTTATGGCGAACAAAGTGGTACAAAAGGGGGTGGTGATGGACGGAACATCTGAACCAATCAAATACTCACACCCAGTCAACAGATCTGGGTTTAATCCGTCACCGTTCTTTAGCCCACTCCGCCACCCCAGTTCAGACATGGCCATATGCAAATCAGTCTGACCCTGTGCCTCATGGGAACAGTCCAGCCCGAACTGCCAAGCCATGCCTTCCCTGAAACGGAAACAAATAAACGAATAAATGTGGCATCTTCAGGGACACACTTCAGAACACTTTCTGGACCTGTGGAAATCAGAAGAGGACTGGACTTGCTGTTTGCAACCTCCTTTGCGGCTACAGGCAAACAAGTTGCAAGAAGCCTCTTTCTGGAAGTACCCAGCTGACCACTGACAACTGGACCTGGAACTTGAATCTGCTGTTGGCCAGTGCCTGACACCCTGTGGGTCTCTGAGTGCCTCCCCTGATGAGTCGACTGGTGTATCCGACCCGCACTCCCTCATAGTCAACCTCAAATTGTACCTAGGATGTGGTCTATTTTGACCATTGACTAACATTGGTGCTTTGTGATTTTTGGTGCTATTTTTACATGAACATTTAAAAATTCAGGTCTCCGGTCCCTCTTATTGGTTATTTGCTATTTTGGTGTCACTTTGTTTATTAAATTTTTTTTCCTAATTCAGCTTGGGATTTTTATTGTTTTGCATTTTGACTCTGCTACTGTTCGCTACTGCATTAGTATTTGACACAGTTTCCTAAGTTAAGCCTGTTCACCTTGACAAAGGATATGAATATTCCTTGAGGTGGGTAGTCACCCACCCAAAATAACCATCCAATTTGCAATTTCTTACTTTGGGCTTGCATCCGCCAAGCTGGAGTTAGCATACATCTTATCCAACACTGACTCCTTATGTATTTGCTGAGTGTTTGCATTACAAACTCCCTAACCCACTCCTTCCAAAATGGAATTCTTGAATGATATTTAGTTCAATACTCTGCCCGTTTAGGTACACAGTATATGGAGTTTGGCTTTATTGAATAGGTTCTGACAAAGGCCTAGGTAGGAGTGGGTGAAGTGCTTATAAGCATATTTCTCAAATAATAGGTGTGGGTGGTTGGGTGAATAGATGCCCAGGTGTAAATGTATAAATAGACTGGGTAGTGCATGGGTATAGCTGTATGTGTTTGTTGGTCAATGGAGGGCCAAGAGCACGTGTGAGTTGGTGAATTGGGAAAAATGGTTGTTTGTGGCCCTCTTGCTCGATATTTGAATGCATAGATGTGGGCATATTGATAAATGCATGGGCCTGCATGAATTGATGAATGAAGTTAAGAAAATGGGTGGATGGGTAGGTAAATGCATTGTCTTTCGTTGAATATAATGTATTGGTGTAGGTGAATAAGAATGTGCATTAGTGTAGGTGAAGAGTTATGAACTTGTTTTTATTCGTGGTGTGAGAGCAAGGGAATAGATAAACCATATCTGGGTATATTGATTACTGCATTTGTGTGTGTGTGTGTGTGTGTGTATGAATGAGTTCAGATTAGATTACAGCATCCAGGTTATCAGGACACAGCCTATTCAGCTGTACGTCTGATGCTGCGCCCAGCGCTCCTCTCTCCAATCTCCCAAGATGGACCATCAAGTCACTCCTAAGCTCCCTTTGTGTGTGGCTGTTTAAAAGGAATGCACAAAACCAGCTGTCACACAACCCAGACTGAACAGAGATAGGCAGCAGGCACCAAATGGATAAAGTAAGAAAATGCCAGCCTTCTAAAAGTGGCATTTTCAGAATTGCAATTTAAAACTAGACTTCACCATAACTTGTAATTTTAAATTGTGATTCCAGGGACATCAGACTTGGGGTTTTGGGCCCGATGTAGGTAATCTCGATTTACCTACTCTTAAATACCGAATCATACCGATTGGGTATTTAAGAGTAGGTAAATGGGATGTAGGTAATTTCTATTTTTAAATTATCGAATCGGTAAAATTCGGTAATTACCGAATCTGTATTTACAGATTCGGTAATTGCCTTTGATTCCTATGGGCCTTGAGGCCCATAGGAATCAATGCCAATTACCGAATCGGTAAATACCGATTCGGTAATTACCGAATTTGCAAGGGGGACAGGGTGTCACTTTGACACCCTGTTGCACCCCTCAATTGTGCATGGGTGCACATGTTGCTGACATACATGCCCTTAGGGCATGTATGTCTGCAACATGGCACATTTTTAAAGCAAAAAAATGCTTATTGAAGGGTTTTCATTATTTACCACCAACTTCTAGTTGGTGGTTAATAACAAATTCTTTTAAACCCTTGTAGCACTGATTACAGTGCTACCTACATGTCAAATTACAGAATCGGTAATTTTACCGATTCGGTATTTTACAGAATCGGAAAAATTACAGTTTCGGTAAAATTACCGATTCTTTAAATTGACATGCCCCTACATCTCAATATAGAAATACCGGTCGGAAACGGCCGAAAATCGGTATTTTCGGCCGTTTCCGACCGGTATTTGCCTACCTACATCGGGCCCTTAATCTCTTACTAATTGGAAATTACACTTAAAAAATGTAATAAGGTAATCCCAATGTTATCTATGGGAGAGATAAGTCTTGCAATAGTGAAAAAAGACTTTGGGAGTTTTCGCTAGCAAGACTTGTAAAACTTAAAAGTACACGTCCTACCTTTCAAATACATTGCACCCTGCCCTGTGGGTTATACAGGGCTTACCTTAGGATGTATAAAAAGGAAGGTTTCGGCCTGGCAAAGGGGTTGTTTTGCCAGGTCGATATGGCAGTGTAAATTGAACACACAGGCTGTGCATTGGCAAGCCTAAGACATGGTTAAAGGGGCTACTTAAGTGGGTCCCACAATCAGTGCTGCAGGCCTACTAGTAGCATTTAATTTACAGTCACTGTGTACAAGGGATACCACTTTACTAGAGACATATAAGTAAATTAAATATGCCACTTGGGGATTCACCAATATTACAATTTTTAGGGGAGAGAGCACAAGCACATTGTGAGAAGTTGGCCTGATATATGATGCTCACTAGTTCTAGTGATCACCTTGTATCAGTCCAAGCAACCCTTATGGTGATTGGTTGTAAGTCAACCTTATAGACCAGCTATTCTAATGGTAGCATGGACAAAGCAGTCTTTAGGCTAAACTCTTTTGGCATGTGAAGCCAGCTGTTTTACCAAATATAACCCCTTGAATACCAGATGAAAGGACACCACACAGGTTGTTATGAAAATAAACAGTATATTTATTTATAACACAACACCTCTGAACTCTTTATGAGGTCAGAGGGCTAAGCACATGACAATCTCTTAGGAAAAATATGATAAGTTGCACAAAATTACAATGGTGCCCTAGGGGCACGACAAACCATATACAAAGTAACTGGTATAAGGAAATCGATAGAAGAAATGGAGCTGTCCAGAGGCTGTAGGTTCGCTGGGACTACACTATCCTAACCACAGGTAAGTAATAGGAGGCCCACGGGACGCGTGTGCAGAGTGTGAACTCACACGCGAGATCCGGAACGAAGTCAATGGACAGTACAGTTTACGAAAAAGGTAAGTACGGACAGTCTTTACTATCTAGGACTAAAACAACTGGAAATCTGGACACTAGGAGAGTTAATCTACCCTTGAGCACCGAAATGCTCTTGTTACCTCACCCACTGGCTGCGGGTGCATAGGTGTCAAAGTGTGTCGGGTTTCCGCGTCGAAGTCAATGGAGCCTTGAAGAAAGATGCTGCAGGCGACCAAGTGGAAGATGTCCGGTGCGACCCACGAGTGGATCGAGGAAGAAGAGGACATGAAAGCAGAGGGGACAATGTTCAAAGTCACTAGCCAGTGACCGGAGTGGAACCAGGAAGGAACCAGATGTCGTCGTCGCGATCAGGTGAAGAGTGGATGCTTGTCTCTGCAGCCACGTGGACCAGGAGGTGTCTTCGACAACCAGGATGGAGGCACGAGCTGTCTCACACAGGCTCTCGCTGTCGGCGGTGTCGGATCTGGATTTGGAGTCAACAGGCCTTGGCAAAGGCAACCCACGCGGTGAGTGGAAACGGCGTCTGGAGTGGACCAGGAGGGTCCGGGGTGCTCCTCTTTTGGAAGGGAGCAAGGGCCAGTCTGGAGCAACCAGACCAGTAGTGAAGATTTCAAGGATCGTCGTCTAGGAGGCCACTAGCCAGCCGGCAAGTGACCAGACAACGCGTCGAGCAGCAACCAAGCAAAAGGGCCCCACGCAGATCTCGTGGATGCTGGAGGGCTGGTCTTCGGTGCAGGGGCTGCCCGGGGCTGGGGCTTCTCAATCCCCAAAGCACTTGGTCGAGTTTACCTCGGGAGTCGTGCTGAAAGCGAAGTGCAGGTTCTTTCAAGATGGCCGGTCCCACGTGTCTCGTCACACCCACGGATCTCAGCTGTGCTGCAGATGTGAGTTGAGGTCGGCGAGGGCTGGGAATCTGGGTCTCGTCGGGCTCTGAAGTCTGGATCCTGGAAGGAAGACGACAAAGGGAAGCCGCTGGATGCTTGATGGTGCCTGCAGTTGCAGGGTGGACACTCCTTGCCCACAAGGGAGATTCTTCAGTCTTCTGTGGAGCAGAACGTCGAAGTCCAGAGTTTCTTCTTGTAAAAGTTGTTCAGGATAATCTCATTTGGAATGGGACCAGCTCCTACCTTTATTCTCCTAAAGGGGGCTGCACTAGTGACTAGGTCCCTCCCCTGGGTGGGACCAGGAAGGGGGGTGGTTACACCCCCTATCCTTTGTTTGGTTTCGCGCCAGAGCTGGGGCAGGGATGCCCCAGCGACTGGTTTGAACCGGTGTATGCACAGGGCACCTTGTGTGCCCCAGGCATGTCTCATTCCTTTCAGGCCTGTCCTACCCAATACACAAAATCCTGTCTGGGGTGATGCTAGCACCTCCCAAGGCAGGAAACCCTTTGTCCAAGCCTCCCTCGCTGGAAGGACTCCCAGCAGCAGGAGGTCAGACTTGTGTCTGTGGTGGCAGCATCCATTTTGTGATGCTAAGGCTCGTGTTAACTTTAACCGGGGTTCACAGTTACATGCATGTCGTGTCCCTCTAGAAGGGTGGAATGCTACCCCCGTCACCAGAACTGGTGAGGGGGTAGTATTCCAATTCGTATGACACCTTACTCGACATGTTTTGATAATGCTATACCAAAGTTGGCATTCAACCGCGAGGATGATAATGCACTTAAGAGTATATGGTATAGCGTTATCATGGAACAGCTATTAGGACTTGGTTCCGCAAGCTGCAGACGGGCTCAGCTCATGCCAGAGCACCATTGACATAATTCCAAGCACTCTGCCCTCAGGATCGATAAGACCTGCCGTAGGAGTGACTGATAGGAGGATATGTGTCCATTTTAGAGTTAGATATAGGTATACTACATCTACAGCAAAGGGTGATTACACCACCTTGCCCCAGCTGTCTTACCAGCCAGTTGTGTCTGTTTAGAGGGCCAGCCAGGGGTGGCATAATACATGCTTCAGCCCCTGGTAGGCCTTGGGTTCATCTATGCCCTGGGTACCTAAGGTACACTGTACAGGGGCTGATAAGGTGTCCCAATACCAATTGGTAAATGCACCTAAAGTACATGGATGTCAATTTAGAGAGAGAACAGCGAGGCTGTGGGTCTGATTAGCAGGCCCACAGCCAGGGAAAGTCATAAACCAGTGAAGCAAAAAGCAAAAATCTGGGGTGACCATAGGATTGCAGACCCTACTCTCCTACATAACCCCCTCCCCCAAACTTAGGGACATTAAACTAACCTTGACCAGGTGAGTCTTCCTGTTCTAAGTGGAAATACCTGGAGAGACCATCTGCTTTGCCATGGTCAGTCCCTGGTCTGTGCTCCACTGTAAAGTCCATCCCCTGTAGGGAAATGGACCACCTAAGAAGTTTGGGGTTTCCACCCTTCATTTGATTTAGCCATAAGAGGGGCTTATGGTCGGTCTGAATCTTGAAGTGAGTTCCAAACAAGTATGGCCTCAACTTCTTCAGGGCCCAAACTACAGCAAAGGCCTCCCTCTCTATAGCTGACCAACGTTTGTCTCTAGGGGTCAGCCTTCTACTTATAAAAGCAATGGGCTGGTCATGACCATCAATATTCAGTTGAGATAGAGCAGCTCCCACACCCAACTCAGATGCATCTGTTTGGACAATGAAGGTTTTGGAGTAGTCAGGACTCTTGAGAATAGGTGCAGTACACATGTGCTGCTTTAGGTCATCGAATGCCTTCTGACAGCTAGCTGTCCACTGAACTTTCTTTGGCATTTTCTTGCTTGTCAAGTCATTAAGTGGTGTCACAATGGACCCATAATTTTGACAAACTTCCTATAGTAACCTGACAGGCCCAAGAAAGCTCTGACCTGTGTCTGGGTGGTTGGAGGAGCCCAGTCCTTTATGGCCTGTATCTTGCTCCCCAAGGGTTGAACCTGGCCTCCACCCACAAGGTGGCCCAGGTACACAACCTGACTCTGCCCTATCTGGCATTTGGTAGCCTTGATAGTGAGGCCTGCTTTCTGCAGGGCCTCCAAAACTTTCCTTAGGTGGATCAGGTGATCCTCCCAGGTGGAGCTAAAGACAGCAATATCATCTAGATATGCTGCACAGAAGTCATCCAGCCCAGTGAGGACTTGGTTCACCAACCTTTGAAAAGTGGCAGGTGCATTCTTCAAACCAAAGGGCATCACCACAAACTGGTAATGACCTCCTGGGGTAGAAAAATGCTGTTTTGGCCTTGGCATCCTCAGCTAACCTGATCTGCCAATAACCAGCTGTTAGGTCAAATGTACTCAAAAAGGTGGCAGAAGCACACTTGTCTATGAGTTCATCTGCCCTAGGTATTGGATGGGCATCTGTCTTAGTGACAGCATTGAGACCCCTGTAGTCTACACAAAACCTCATCTCTCTCTTACCATCCTGGGTGTGAGGTTTTGATACTAGAACTACAGGACTAGCCCAAGGGCTCTCTGAGGGTTCAATGACTCCCAATTCCAACATCTTTTGTACTTCTTTCTTTATGAAGTCCCTGACGTGGTCAGGTTGCCTGTAGATTTTACTCTTGACAGGCAGACTGTCACCAGTGTCCACCTCATGGGTGCACCAGTTTGTCTGACTGGGTGTCAGTGAGAACATTTGTCTAAAGGATTGAAGAACCTGTTTGCAATCCTTTTGTTGATGCTCAGAGAGGCTGTCAGAAAAGACTACACCATCTACTGACCCATCATCAGGGTTCTGAGTGAGCAGGTCTGGGAGAGGGCCACTGTCTTCCTCCTGTCCCTCATCTGTGGCCATGAGCAAGCCCATGTCCTCCCTGTCGACAAATGCCTTGAGCCTGTTAACATGAAGCACCCTGTGGGGGCTCCTGGGAGTTCAAAGGTCCACCAGGTAGTTGACCTCTCCCTTTTGCTCAATGATGGTATGGGGTCCAGACCATTTGTCTTGGAGAGCTGCTGGGGCCACTGGCTCCAACACCCACACCTTCTGTCCTGCATGGTAAACAGGTAGGACAGCCTTTTGGTCATGCCAAGCTTTTTGAAGTTCTTGGCTGGCCTCAAGGTTTTTGGATGCCTTCTCCATGTACTCTGCCATCCTGGAGCGGAGACCAAGTACATAGTCCACTATGTCAAGTTTAGGCTTTTTGAGAGGTAACTCCCATCCTTCCTTCACCAGACATAGGGGTCCCCTTACAGGATGCCCAAACAGAAGCTCAAAAGGGCTGTAGCCATCCCCCTTCTGTGGGGCCTCTCTGTAAGCAAACAGGAGGCAGGGTAAAAGGATGTCCCATCTTCGCCTAAGCTTTTCAGGTAACCCTTTTATCATACCTTTGAGGGTCTTGTTGAATCTCTCAACAAGCCCATTGTACTGTGGGTGATAGGGTGTGGTAAATTTATAATTTACACAACATTCCTTCCACATGGCAGTCAAGTATCCTGACATGAAGTTTGCACCTCTGTCAGAGACAACCTCCTTAGGAAACCCCACCCTGGAGAAAACTCCAAGTAGGGCCCTGGCCACCACAGGAGCTGTAGTGGTCCTAAGGGGAATAGCTTCTGGATACCTGGTGGCATGATCAACTACCACCAGTATAAACCTGTGCCCAGATGCTGTTGGGGGGTCCATTGGTCCAACAATGTCTATCCCCACTCTCTCAAAGGGCACCCCCACCACAGGTAGTGGTATGAGGGGGGCCTTTGTGGTGCCACCTGATTTGCCACTGGCTTGGCAGGTGACACATGAGCGACAAAACCCCTTAGTGTCCTCAGACATATGAGGCCAGTGAAAGTGTGGGGCAAGCCTGTCCCAAGTCTTGTTCTGGCCTAAGTGACCTGCAAGGGGAATCTCATGGGCTAAGGTGAGAAGGAAACCTCTAAGAGACAAGGGGATGACCAGCCTCCTGGTAGCACCAGGCTTGGGGTCTCTTGCCTCAGAGTATAGGAGTCCTTCATCCCAATATACTTTGTGGGCACCTGTAGCATTCCCTGCAGCCTCGGCAGCAGCTTGCTGTCTGAGGGTTTCAAGAGAGGAACAGTCTAATTGTGCCTGTCTCAAGTCTGCCCTGGAAGGTTCCCCTGTCCCAAGAAACTCAACCTGTTCAGGTTCATGCTCTTCTAGGACAGTTCCTTCTGGGGTCTTTGGGTCAGCCTCCTGAGAGGGCTGATCCTCAACCTGAGGCAGGGGGGAAGGCTCTGCCTTAACCCTACCATTCCTTCTCTTGGGTAGTGTCTGGTCCATTCTTCCAGGATCCAGCACTTGTTCAGCTGGGCATTTCTTGGCCTGTGACCTGGTCACAGCAAGGACATGTGAGGAGAGACCTAACATTTCTACATGAGTCCTGTACTCCACATCTGACCACATGGAGGATTCCAAATCATTGCCCAAAAGACAATCCACTGGGAGGTCTGAACTAACTACAACCCTTTTGAGGCCAGTTACCCCTCCCCAGGAGAAGTTAACAACTGCCATACTGTGATTGGTAGTGACGTTGCTAGCATTGGTCACTAGGTAGTCTGAACCTAGCATGATCTGATCAGGGTCCACAAATGTTGGTGTCACCATAGTGACACTGGCACATGTGTCCCTGTAGGCCTGAGCCATTTTTCCATTAATTAAAGGCGTTTGCCTGTACTTGCCCAGGGTACTGGGACTTACAGTAGGGGTCATATCCATGTCCCCAGTACAAACAAGAACAGCCTGAGTAGGTGTTCTGACTAAGTCAGAACCCACCTCAGTTCCCAGGGTTAACCCAACTATAGCCTTGGGAGGTACACTACCACTACTAACTGTACTAGGGGGTGCAGGTGTCTTAGGGACAGTAGTGGTAGGAGTTTGGCCTTTCTTGGTGCACTCACTAAACCAGTGAGTCTTACTTTTACAGTATTGGCACCATGGTTTCTTAGGACCATCATTCTTCTTCTTTTGGGAATTCTGGGACCCACCCTCCTTAGATTGTTGGGGCCCTGTTGAAGACTTCTAGTCATTTTGCTTATTCTCATTATTACCCTTCTGGTCTGCTTTCTTTTGGCCACCACCCTGGTTCTGGTTCTGCTGCTTGACCCTGGTTCTGACCCATCTGTCTGCCTTCTTTCCCAATTCTTGGGGAGAGGTCAGATCTGAGTCAATCAGGTGCTGATGCAACAACTGGTTCTGACAATTATTTAAGATTTGCTCTCTCATAATTAGATTATACAATCCTGTGTAATCAGTAACTTTACTTCCCAGTAACCAGCCTTCCAAAGCCTTAGTGGCACAATCAACAAAGTCAGTCCAATCCTTAGCCTGAGTTTTCTGGGTATCTCTGAACATTAACCTGTACTGTTCAGCTGTTAAGCCAAACCCATCAATCAGTGCAGTTTTCAGGACTTGGTAATCATTAGCATCCTCATCTCTAACAGTGAGGAGCTTATCTCTACCTTTGCCTTCAAAGGAGAGCCACAATATAGCTGCCCACTGACTCTGGGGTACCTGCTGTACTTTGTAGGCCCTCTCCAGAGCAGTTATCCACTTGTGGATATCATCTCCTGTCTTATAGGAGGGCACTTTTTTACTCAGGTTTCTATTATCAAAACCCCTTTCTTTATCCCTAGGGATATTGCTGCCACCAGTGGGGACTACTCCACTGAACTCTTGCTCTCTGGCAAAGGCAAGTTTCTCATTGGCAAGGGCAAGTTCTTCCCTTTCAATCCTCACATTCACTTCCCTCATCTTTGCTTCATGCTCTCTTCTCTGAGGGGATGTCATCCCTCTCTGAGAAGATGCCTGAGAGACATGTGTGTGAATAGATCTGTTAGAGCCTCTGGAGTGAGACCTAACTCGTCTATTCACAAGGTTAGGCCTGCTTGAGGGTGGTTTTGGGGCTCCCCCAGTACCACCTTCATGTAGGCTTAAGTTGGCCCTGGTGAGTCTGCTGACTACTACCGGACCTTTGTCTGCCTCATCCCCAGATGACTCTTCCTCTTCCTCCTCAGCTACATTCTCTGTTTCAGGGAGGGTAGCCTCTGGATCACCAGGAGTGCCTTCTAGGGGGGCAGGCTCCCATCTGGATTAGAGGGGCCTATGTTAGAAGCCCTTCTAGCATCATATGTCTCTAAGAGACCTAACAGAAAAGGAGTGGTAGGGTTAGAACCCTGTTTCAATTTCCTGGAGGTACACAATTGTCTCATCTCCTGGAAACTGAGTGCTACATATCTGGAAAGGACCTGTGGAGGGTCACTAACCACAAGGGGAGTCTCTGAAGTCTCTCCATGGGTAGACATGGTTTCTAGTGAGGTGTAAGTGATGCACCTACTACACTATGGGTTTTCCTACTGATCCCTTGCTAAGAGTTGTAGTCAGGGTGTGCTAGGCCCTTTCTACTACAACAGCTGGTTCAGTAGAACTCAGAGTATTTCTAAGCTTGTTATATGTACCTATGGTACCTTGTGTGATCTTTCAAATGATATTTCAAGATTATATTTGGTAAAAACAACAGCAAGCTCAAATCCCAACCGCTGCACACCAATGTGAGAAGTTGGCCTGATATATGATGCTCACTAGTTCTAGTGATCACCTTGTATCAGTCCAAGCAATCCTTATGGTGATTGGTTGTAAGTCAACCTTATAGACCAGCTATCCTAATGGTAGCATGGACAAAGCAGTCTTTAGGCTAAACTCTTTTGGCATGTGAAGCCAGCTGTTTACCACATATAACCCCTTGAATACCAGATGAAAGGACACCACACAGGTTGTTATGAAAATAAACAGTATATTTATTTATAACACAACACCTCTGAACTCTTTATGAGGTCAGAGGGCTAAGCACATGACAATCTCTTAGGAAAAATACGATAAGTTGCACAAAATTACAATGGTGCCCTAGGGGCACGACAAACCATATACTAAGTAACTGGTATGAGGAAATCGATAGAAGAAATGGAGCTGTCCAGAGGCTGTAGGTTCGCTGGGACTACACTATCCTAACCACAGGTAAGTAATAGGAGGCCCACGGGACGCATGTGCAGAGTGTGAACTCACACGCGAGATGCGGAACGAAGTCAATGGACAGTACAGTTTACGAAAAAGGTAAGTACGGACAGTCTTTACTATCTAGGACTAAAAAGACTGGAAATCTGGACACTAGGAGAGTTAATCTACCCTTGAGCACTGAAATGCTCTTGTTACCTCACCCACGGGCTGCGGGTGCATAGGTGTCAAAGTGTGTCGGGTTTCCGCGTCGAAGTCAATGGAGCCTTGAAGAAAGATGCTGCAGGCGACCAAGTGGAAGATGTCCGGTGCGACCCACGAGTGGATCGAGGAAGAAGAGGACCTGAAAGCAGAGGGGACAATGTTCAAAGTCACTAGCCAGTGACCGGAGTGGAACCAGGAAGGAACCAGATGTCGTCGTTGCGATCAGGTGAAGAGTGGACGCTTGTCTCTGCAGCCACGTGGACCAGGAGGTGTCTTCGACAACCAGGATGGAAGCACGAGCTGTCCCACGCAGGCTCTTGCTGTCGGCGGTGTCGGATCCGGATTTGGAGTCAACAGGCCATGGCAAAGGGAACCCAGGCGGTGAGTGGAAACGGCGTCTGGAGTGGACCAGGAGGGTCCGGGGTGCTCCTCTTTTGGAAGGGAGCAAGGGCCAGTCTGGAGCAACCAGACCAGCAGTGAAGATTTCAAGGATCGTCATCTAGGTTGTCACTAGCCAGCCGGCAAGTGACCAGACAACGCGTCAAGCAGCAACCAAGCAAAAGGGCCCCACGCAGATCTCGTGGATGCTGGAGGGCTGGTCTTCGGTGCAGGGGCTGCTCGGGGCTGGGGCTTCTCAATCCCTAAAGCACTTGGTCGAGTTTACCTTGGGAGTCGTGCTGAAAGTGAAGTGCAGGTTCTTTCAAGATCGCAGGTCCCACATGTCTCGTCGCACCCACGGATCTCAGCTGTGCTGCAGATGTGAGTTGAGGTCGGAGAGGGCTGGGAATTCGGGTCTCGTCGGGCTCTGAAGTCTGGATCCTGGAAGGAAGACCACAAAGGGAAGCCGCTGGATGCTTGATGGTGCCTGCAGTTGCAGGGTGGACACTCCTTGCCCACAAGAGAGATTCTTCAGTCTTCTGTGGAGCAGAACGTCGAAGTCCAGAGTTTCTTCTTGTAAAAGTTGTTCAGGATAATCTAATTTGGAATGGGACCAGCTCCTACCTTTATTCTCCTAAAGGGGGCTGCACTAGTGACTAGGTCCCTCCCCTGGGTGGGACCAGGAAGGGGGGTGGTTACACCCCCTATACTTTGTTTGGTTTCGCGCCAGAGCTGGGGCAGGGATGCCCCAGCGACTGGTTTGAACCGGTGTATGCACAGGGCACCTTGTGTGCCCAAGGCATGTCTCATTCCTTTCAGGCCTGTCCTAACCAATACACAAAATCCTGTCTGGGGTGGTGCTAGCACCTCCCAAGGCAGGAAACCCTTTGTCCAAGCCTCCCTCGCTGGAAGGACTCCCAGCAGCAGGAGGTCAGACTTGTGTCTGTGGTGGCAGCATCCATTTTGTGATGCTAAGGCTCGTGTTAACTTTAACCGGGGTTCACAGTTACATGCATGTTGTGTCCCTCTAGAAGGGTGGAATGCTACCCCCGTCGCCAGAACTGGCGAGGGGGTAGTATTCCAATTCGTATGACACCTTACTCGACATGTTTTGATAATGCTATACCAAAGTTGGCATTCAACCGCGAGGATGATAATGCACTTAAGAGTATATGATATAGCGTTATCATGGAACAGCTATTAGGACTTGGTTCCGCAAGCTGCAGACGGGCTCAGCTCATGCCAGAGCACCATCTCACATAATTCCAAGCACTCTGCCCTCAGGATCGATAAGGCCTGCCACTGGAGTGACTGATAGGAGGATATGTGTCCATTTTAGGGTTAGATATAGGTATACTACATCTACAGCAAAGGGTGATTACACCACCTTGCCCCAGCTATCTTACCAGCCAGTTGTGTCTGTTTAGAGGGCCAGCCAGGGGTGGCATAATACATGCTTCAGCCCCTGGTAGGCCTTGGGTTCACCTATGCCCTGGGTATCTAAGGTACACTGTACAGGGGCTGATAAGGTGTCCCAATACCAATTGGTAAATGCACCTAAAGTACATGGATGTCAATTTAGAGAGAGAACAGCGAGGCTGTGGGTCTGATTAGCAGGCCCACAGCCAGGGAAAGTCATAAACCAGTGAAGCAAAAAGCAAAAATCCGGGGTGACCATAGGATTGCAGACCCTACTCTCCTACACACATTAGCACTGGTTAGGAGTGGAAAAGTGCTTACAGTCCTAAAACCAACAAAAAAAAGGTCAGAAAATGTGGAGGAGAAAGGCAACAAGTTTGAGGGTGACCGAGCTGAGAGTGCTATTTTTCAACTCAACGCATCTCCACTGCTGCGCGGCGCAACCCTGAGCAGATCCGACACATCACCTCTGTTGCGAGGATTCTCCCAGCATAAGGACTCTGTATGTACCTTGCAGCTCATATCGGAACTACTGCTTGGCAACGCATCCCTGACACAGGTTCTTGCATTCCAAATCTCTCAACAATGGCAGCCTAGATGACGATGCAGGTTCTCAAATCATAGCCTCACAGTTCCTCAGAACCAATGCATAGCCTCGACTGTGCGACGCATCCTCGACACGCCATCTCTCATTGCTCCTCAACTAGACTTTAAGGTTCTTTTGTTCAGTTGGCCTTTTTAGATGCCTGTAGCTGGCATGCTCTCCATCCCAGTCGGCCTAAACTTGTGACTGTGTCCTGGTCCCGCAAAAACCAGATGTCCAAATTTGGTGCTTTGTGCTTTTTTGCACTGTTTTCACTGAAAAATTTAAAGCAACATATCTCCGGTTCTACTGATTGGATCTTTGTCATTTTGGTCTTGTTTTATTTATTTAAAATTACGCTATTTTGTAATTTGATATGGGATCCTTTTTGTGACATGTTTTCACTGTGTTACTATTTGAAGTGTTGCACAAATGCTTTACACATTGCCTCTGAGTTAAGCCTGACTGCTCTGTGCCAAGCTACCCAAGGGTTGAGCACAGGTTAATTTGGTGTTTGCTTAAGAAATATTTCACCCCTTCAACCAGTAACGTCATTTTGTACAGCATGATAGCTCGATATTGAGGATTATGCCTTGTTTCTATGCTGTTGACAAGCCTTGGCCCATGTTTTGGGGCCAACACTGAAATGGTTCCTGTAATTTCGCTGTGACAGTTTTAGAAATGATCAGGCTTAATTTTATGTGGAAGGTGAGAAAAGAGTCTTTAAACTAGCATTGGTCATAGTCTCTGTTAAACAATTTGGTAACAAAAGAAGCAATAGCAACTGACATGTATCTAAAGGGTTCTGCAGGGATTATATTTAATTCACAACATGTTTGACAGATATATATTTCATGGCTTTAGTATCCGAGTAACAAATTAACTTGAAATGGAAGGTTTCATTTTGCTCATCTAATTCTCTACATTTTCATTGAAAACTAGATGGATTTCCCACTTATGTCAGCCCAAGAGAGGAGACGTTGTCAGTCGCGGCTGACATTAATCGTGGGTGGGGGCGCGGGGGGTCACGTGGAGAGGGGGATGGGGTAAATTTAATAATTAATCCCAAAAATCTTACCTTTCTGTGGGCCTGGTCCCGTATTTTCCCGGCTCCGGCTCCAGCTCCGACTCCTGCTCTCCTGCCTCCAGCAGGAACAGGAAGCAGGAAGCCTCCCTCCCCTCCCGTAAACCAATCACAATGATACAATGGCAGCATTGTGATTGGTGGGGAGACCGCCCAGCCAGGGGCTTACGGGGAGGCCATTTTCTCCATGTAGCTGCATTGTAGCCTCAATGGAAAATGGGCAGAGTACGCATGATTGGTTTGGGCTGCCCCAGAGGGCCGATCAACCAGTTACGCATGCACAGGAGTGGGCACACCACTCCTGCCCTGCCCAGCCCTGCCCGCAGAACATCCCCCCAACCCTCCCACCCTCAACCAACCCCATCTGCTTTCTTGCAGTGCAAGAAGCAGATACATAAAATGGTAGTTATTACCATTTTATGTTTCTGCTTTTCACACTGCGAGAAAGCATGGGGCGACACTCCTCCGTCCTAGTGAAGGAGCTGCCTCTGAACTTTGTACTGCTTGAAATCAAGTGTAACAAACATTGGCAAAGCCAAAAGGTCTGGCATTGGCCATAAGCCTTTTGGATTTGTCGATGCTTGTTTGCTTTGTCATGGTTTTTGTAAAACTTTATAGTTTGGGATGCTGCTAAGCCCTCAGCAATCTAAACACATTGTGAAAAAGCAAAAATAGTCTTTTGTCTCAAAAAGGACAAATTCCCATAGCTGTCCCTACTATTTAAATAACTTTGTGTGGATGTGCTCTTTGTGAAAGGACAGAATGCCGTCTCTCACAGTTAAGTTAGGCAATGGCTGAAGTGGACTGACACATTGCACCTATGCTGATGTTACAGGGTATGGAAGAAAAATGGGAATGACTCAAAACCAGACCAATAGATGAAGGGGGCTTTCTGAAAGCCTGTGTATGTAGGTATATTATACATCTAACTTAAGTAAAATTAAAAGGTTTTAACTAACAACAGACCAGAAAAAATCTGCCGAACACATCAACTGTATCAAGTGACTAAATATGTCATAGAAAGTGAATGTCTTTTACTTTTAGCAGTGACCAGATGTTGTCAAACTGCATTTGCTACTCCAAACGATAAGGAAACAAACTTTGGTAAATAACACAATCATACTGCACACGTCCATCTAGCACTGCAATCTCATGTTCTGTTCTGTTATTCTAGGTTACAATATTGTTATGTTATGTTATGCTATATTATTTTATGTTATGCTATGCTATGTTATGCTATGTTATGCTATGCTATGTTATGCTATATGTTATGTTATGCTATGCTATGTTATTTTATGTTATGCTATGCTATGCTATGCTATGTTATGGTATCTTATGGTATGTTTTTCCAGATCAAACCATTTGCTAGGTTATCTTTTGTTTTTACGTAATGTTATGTTATGCTATGTTATGTTATGCTATATATGGCATGTTATTCTGGGTTAAACCATTGCTAGGTTATCTTTTCTTGTTATGTTATGTCAGAGACTCTACTTACTGAAGTTTGGGGGGGGGCAACACTAATACTTTCCCTCTTTTCTGTATCTGCAGAGAGACCTATTAGCACAGGTTTGGAAGTGAACCCCAGTTCCATGCAACATTAGTTTTTCCCATATGATTTCTCTCCTCTGATATCTCCGTGTGGCTTCCTGTCTCTCTTTCCTTCTGCCATTCTCCATAGTTTCTACAGCTATTCTCATCATTTCTCCTCACATGGCTTTGGTTTTCCTATTCTCTGCAGGAATGGAGTCTGGCCAGGTGTCCACCTGTCCACACTGCTAGTTTCAACAATGCTTTATTTTCCAGTTGCCTGGTGAAAGGAAGATACTGAAATATATATGAACACAGGCATCTTGCATCTTATGCATGCAAGTGTGCTTAGTGAAAAAAAGAAAAGCAAATGACGTACAAAGATCCCTAAACAATAAACAACTATTATTGTGCAGTGGTACGTGCCCACACAAGGAATGAAAGGATGGCGAAAACATGTTTCTTAATATATCCTCTATTCCCACATGGGTTATGGTAAATGTGCTGCGTCTCACTTGTTTCTTTTGCAGCAATTTTGATGATGAAGTAGAATATTTATACATAATCCTCTCATTGAATGTTAGGCAGAAATGAATTTCCAGCACAGCAGTTCTCTCTTCTTCACGTGCTCTGGCCACAGATACAACTGCAGGAGTGCGTATGTCCCCAGATTTATGATGTTTCGGCTTGTGAAGCTTCCTTTGTGAGTGCAGAGCTACTGTAATATCCCTACATTATTGATGCGTGTCCGTTTTCTGTTTTGCCACGCAGGACATAACTCTAATGGAAACATATACAAAGGAGCTCAAACGTGTATTCGCTCTTACATGGCATGTGTTTTAATCGAGACCAATTATCTCTCCCATCCATGTCTTCCTTCCTGCTCGCCTTCTTCGTTGATATACATTTATCGTCTGCGGTATATTTTAAATATTTAAGAATGTATACATACTATTCTATTAATCGTGGAAGTTGTAGGACCATTTACTTGCAGGGAAAAGAGTCCCACAGAAACATAAGAGCAAGAAGACAGTTCCTGATAAGTTGAGTTATTATTTTTTTTAGATACATCAGGCTTAAGTAATCATTGTTTGTTTATTTTGATGTCCAGCCCAGATCCAATTTTGTACTGCCAGTGCAAATAAATGTTGTTTTATTTCTACTCCTTCAAAGTATTTCAACCTCTCAAAGGATGTTACTGAACCAGGGCACAAGTCCTATAAAAAGAAGTGGGGGGACTGACCAAGTAAGACACTATGCAAGTGACATCATGACGCATGCCATCACAGCACATGACGTCACGACGTAGCGCTATAAAAGAAATACAATAGGGTTATTTACATTATTTGTGTGGGACCACCCCATCTGAGTCTTACAGTGTCTGCACTTATATACAGGGACAGAACAAAGACAAAAGCAGGCCTCTCTTAAGTACCTGTGAGGAGATAGCAAGCTGTGTGCCTTTGGTTCCCTCTGTGGCATTTACATTTGTGTGAGGTTCCAGGCCGCCTCCAGTCAAGATATTCCAACAAAAGGAGGCCTAATGGCCCCTAACTTCGGCCTGGCTGGAGGTAAAAAAAAACCCTCTCTCTGCTTGCACGTTGCTGCTGGAAATGGAAAGCAGACAACATGCAGGCGCTGCTGAACATGTCCCGGTGTCTTACCCCAGGACAGGTTCAGCATATTTCTGTGGGGCCCAACTTCTTGGCAGGGGGGACAGCGTCCACCCCGTGAAAATAGTGGGTGGACGCTGTGTACCTGCGTGTACCCCGGACTCATGCCCTGTACTGAACTATAACCCTATAACCCTTGACAGAAGCTCCATTGGAGCAGAGGAGCGCCACCCCCCGCCAACACCTGCAACTAAAACGATAATAAACAAGTTTTAACCCGATTTTATTATCGTTTTATTTTAATCCCCTAGACCCGCCCAAGGCACTGACAAGTTTTGGGGGCGGGTTCATGGGATGACACTGCTGGTGGGGGAGTGGTGGGCTCTCCCTTCACTGCGCATGAGGTGTTTTGCAGGCCGTCTCAGGCCGGACAAACATGTCATGCGCAGTGAAGCTCTTTCCAGCCCCCGCTGCATTGCTGGGGCGGGAGAGAGCAGGCACAGGGTCCCAGTCTCACTGGGAACGCAAGTTGCCTGCACTCAGGCCAATCCCAACGCTGCTTTCCTGCAGCGGTAGGGTTGGCCGCAGGGCATTCTGGGAGCCTGTGCCCAGAAGCAGCAACAGCGTGATGCAGCAGGAAAGGGCAACAGCATTAAGGAAACATCTTATTTATTTATTTTTTTGTCTCCGACCCACCTCCGTTTATTCCTTTAACTCCCGCTCCCCACCTCCCTCAGCCCTCCATGGTCCACCCCACCCTCTTTGGCAGGGGATGGGCCACTACCGACTCTTTGGAAAGTACCTCAGAGAATGCAAATTAGATGTTCTTTCGGCCTCATTACTCTGCCCTAAAACCTGTTGCGAGTGCTTCAGTTTCTCCAGAAAATTGAGAGCTAGGTGAAGAGCAATAAGTTTCATTTTAAGATCCTTTATCTTTTTTGCAGGCACGCCACTCATTGTTCACGGTGTGCATGGCAAGACAAAAGAATCAGCACATACATATAAAACTACAGATACTGGAACATCTGGAGTGCATACTTGAGGCAAATGGCTTTCGCATCTATGGTGTAACATTGTGGTGTTGCCTGATAATAAAATGACTGATTAGCTGCTCAAAAAATAGTAGTTAGATATGTTTATGGGTCTTGCAACTACGAAATGTTGCAGCATAAGCTCTCTGTTAGATTTGCCTGAAGCAAACCCTCAAACCTCTGTAATACCCAGCTCCTGCTTGCAGCCGCCCATGCCTGCTCCTTCAGCCTGTCGTCACACAGCCCGCTCATGCCTGCTGCTGCCTTGCTCCTTACCAGTCCTTCTCCTTACAGGTTCTGTGTCCTCCTTCCTCGTCATGTGCTTCCTTTCCTGATGCTCCCTTCTGTCTTGCATCTTTTTGCGTCCAGCCTACATCTCAGCTATACAGTGTCATAACGTGGGCCCCTACTCGTCCACATCCTTCTTTGCTCTGTCCCATCTGCACTGATTCTTCCAGTGTCTACTCTTTCCTCACCCCTCTGTGTTTGGCACAGCTATGTTTTACCAACATAGTGAACTTGCATCAAAATACAGAGCTATGTCTGCGGATAACATACAGTTTTTCCTTGATTCACACACACCTATACAATTAATATAGTGTGGACTTCATATGCAGAAATCACATTGAAATTGTAAAGCTGGCATCCATTTTTATCTGCAAGTTCATCTTTGAGTACCTTTCAAATGATAATCATTTGTTACTTTTACAAAGGAAACTTTACCATGTAAGACCTTCATACTTGGTGGTGAGACAAATATTTTGTATTTATCAGCATATTAATTGCTGTTCTTGAGGTAAAAAGTCCAGTACAGGTAAGATAAATTATGATTTGTAAGCAGCCATTGACCAATATGCTATACATTAGACAAAATATCTCCCTGCTCATGATTATGCTGTGGTTCTTGCGTACAGTGGACCAATATCCCCAGTCGAGACCCACCTTTCTCTTTCAAGCAGGCAAGCTCTTTATTTGAACTATTTGTTGGTGATTATTCTTGATACTTTCTCTTTTCCTCCTCGGTTGGGGCTAGCTCAATAAATGTGTTGGTTTGGATTAAGGATAAGGTCTTCCAAAAGGTGTTGTGGGGTTGAACCCTAATCCCTAAACCATAAAAACAGTAATCATGGCTAAATTCTACCTATCCCTGATGCCTAAACTCCACCCATCCATGTACCCCTAAAAGTTCATTCTATCTCCAAACTACACCCATCGCTGAACCCTTAAAACCCCTCTTTAGCACAAACTCTAACCAGTCCTGAATCCCTAAACCACTTTCTATGCCTAAAACCCACCACCTCTGAAACCATAAAACACCTTACTACCCCTAAACTCCACCCATCCCTGAACCTTAAAGAAAACCTCACTACCTCCAAACACGACATATCCCTTACCATAAAAAACCCTTACCACCCCTACGAACCCTAAAAACTCAACTCATTTGTGAACCCTAAAAAGCCCTCATTACCTATAAACTCCATCCATTTGTGACTGCTATAAACCTTCACAACACCTAAACTACACCCGTCCTTAAACCTTTCTACACCTGAACGCCACCAATCCCTGAACCCTAAAAACTCTTAATCACCCTTAAGCATTACCCATCGCTGAACCCAAAACCCACTCACTACCCCTACACTCCTCTCCTATTTAGTATAATTTTTCCTTAAATTATCGTTCCATTAAAATGCTTGTTAATTTTCATTTTTTTTTTGTATTTCCTTAAAATTGTCTTTTCTCAGGTTTGGTTTTCCATGATTTGGGGCCCGATGTAGGTGGCGAAATACCGGTCGGTAACGGTGAAATTCAGTAAATTTCACCGTTACCGACTGGTATTTAGCCAATTGCAATTTTTGTAACACTGAATGGATTCGGTAATAATGAATCAATAAAATAAGGAAAACCAGTTACCGATTCCTTATCACCGAATCGGAGATACCGAAAACCCCAAATACCGATTCGGTAAATAAGAATCGGTAAAAGAGATGTCCCAAAAATCGGTAATACTGAATTTCATGAAATTCGGTATTTAAGAGTCAGTAATTACCACTGACTCAAAGCAGGTGGTAATCATGTGCACAGAATTTAAACAGCCCCAAAATGCAACAGTCTCAACACAATGGCGGCCCTCTACGTTATTGCAAGGCGGCTACGTCTACAGGCAGCAGGAATGAGGATCTGGAGAAGGGAGGAGTGCATATGCAGACAGCGCAGCACACTATTTCAACTCACTGAGGCTGAAATTCATGAAAGGTACAGGCTACACCCCCAAACTATCCTAGACCTGATACGGGACCTGCACCCACTCCTGGAGCATCCTACTCCAAGGCCGCACACTATACCACCACATGTCCAGGTGCTCTGTAGCCTCCACCTATTAGCCTCAGGAAGTTACCAGGGGGTGATAGCCTCGGTATGTGGTGTGTCGCAGAGCTGCCTGTCTTGGTTCTTCAACAATTTCCTGGATGCCATGATGCAAAGGATGCATCACTACATAAGCTTCCCCACCACACAGGCCGAACTACTGAAAACAAAAACAGACTTTTACCAAAAGGCACAGTTCCCACATGTTATAGGGTGCATTGATGGGACACACATACCTATATGCCCACCTGCAGCCGAGTACATCTACCGTAACAGAAAATCCACCCACTCCATCAATGTGCAGGTCATCTGTGATGCAGCCAACATCATCACCGACATCGTGGCAACATTTCCTTGGAGCACTCATGACTCCTACATATTCCGCAACAGTGGGATATACACACGTCTGGCTGGGGGAGAATTTGGAGAAGGATTCCTGCTAGGTAAATCACTGTGACACACCCTGATGCATACTGCTGATGAATGTGTTGGTGTTTGTTATTAATGGCACTTTCTTTCTCAACTAGGTGATAGTGCATATGCCGTGCGGGCATTCATCTTCACTCCTTACCTGAACCCATCAACCCAAGTGAGAGACGATATAATGCTGCGCACAAATCAAAACGCAATGTGATGGAGCGGAGGTTTGGACTGTTGAAGAGCAGGTTCCGCTGCCTCCACAAAAGCGTAGGCATCCGTCAGTACCGACCTATCATCTGCTGCAAGATCATTGCTACATGTGCCATGCTGCATAACCTGGCAACTAAGAAAGGGACAGCAGTCGATTTGACTGAATCTGAGGACGATGCTGATGACTGTCCACAGCCAGAGCCCAGTGCAGTAGGAGCGGCACCAGCACCAGATGGGAGACAAAGATGGGCTGAGATTACACAGAACTATTTCTGGGTAAGTAAGGAGACACAGCCAGTAATTGTGTGTGAGTAACATAGTTTAACAGCATGTGTCACTACGCCACATCATGAAGGGCTTAACATAGCATTCCCAATTCCAAACAGCCTACAAAGCCTTCATGGGTTAATTCACTCACGTTTCAAAAACAAGTGTGCCTGGCATTACCTCCTGCGCCCATGCACAACATGGCTGCTTCCTCTGTGTACACTGTCCTCACGGCAATCTGTCCTGTGCCACCACTTTGCCGTCCGCTGCGCCTCGGGGACTCTATAACAGGGGGCGTTTCACTGTTGCGGCTACTTGTCTCCTCACTGTCCGCCACATCACCTGCACCAGTATTGACAGTCTGATTATTCTGTAGCACTTCAAGTGCAGTGGTCACTGTCACCAGCCCCCTTGCCACATCCCGGCTGCAGTGTGCCATCTCTTCCTGCATGGCCACCGAGCACCTGCAGAGCAAAGAAGTGGCAGTGAAGAGGCGGTTCACCACCTTGGTGTAGTTCTCCATTTTGTGCCACTTCCTGCGCCTTGCCATTCTGTCATCGTCCATCTTTCTGCACAGCAGCCTCACTGAGTCGGACATGTCCCTCATGCCCTCAGCCATGTCCCTCATTCCCTCAGCCAGTGTTGTGTTCATTGTGCAGATGCCCTTATCTATGCACTGCAAGTGTTCTGTCATGTGCCCCATCTGCCGCTGAACTGATCGGATTGCCTTTCCTTGCAGGCGCTGCACCTTCAACATGTTCACCTCCAGACCTGCGTAGACACTCTGATCCTCGCCCTGCGAAGGTGGACTGTGTGCCCTAACCCTGCGGCGCCTCGCACTTGTGTGTGGTCGCTCTGTGGGGGACAGTGTACCAGCATTATTGCCATCGTCTGGCACTGTTAGCTGTTCTTCCCCCCTGCAGTCCTTGTCGGACAACTCCATCTGTTGGAGGCTGGCAACTGCATGCCTCCTGGGTCTTGGAGATGATGGCGTTGGTGATGCTGCTGGTGATGCCGGTTGTGATGCTGGTGTTGATGCCGGTGGTGGTGGTGTTGATGCTGGTGGTGGTGTTGATGGTGGTGGTGTTGATGGTGGTGGTGTTGACGGTGGTGGTGTTGTGGTGTGGTCCGCAGGCGAAATTACATCCTCCTCCTCCGCTCTATCTCTCCGGGCTGTCTTTCCTGCCTTGCCTGGCGCAGCCCTGCGCGATATCTTGCCTGTGGAGACAGATTGCATATTAGTTCACTTGTCTGGCAGCATTTGCATACAAAAAAATTTCATGTCTGCCAATAAATCTGACTGCCCTCTGCTTGCTTATTGCTGATGTGTGTCACATTCCTCTGGGTTCAGTGGGCTGACTGTTATAATAGGTGTTACACTGACTACATCTTCCATAATGTAGGGCTGGTGATAGGTAAAACCTGTACTGGAGTGGGTTTCAAACTGCCTCATTTGGGAATGGAGTTAGGGAATGGAGGGCGCAGCTTGGCGTGCATGCATCTTACCTTGTTTGGTTGCAGCTCTGGCAGAGCTGTCTGCATCCCCGATGCCGCTGACACTCTCAGGCTCAATGGTGGACTCCACAAGCAATTCCAAGGCAGTCGGTGCAGGTGCTCTATTTTTTCCTCCACCCGTCAGGTTTGCTTGCTTTTTCCTTTCAGATATCCTCTTCTTCGCCATACTCCTCAGGTCATACCACCTCTATTTTAGGTCGTCCACATTACGATGCGTCACACCTATGGCGTTAATGAGGTTCTGGATTCCAATCCATATTTTTCTTTTTTGTGACTCTGGCACTTGTAGTGATTTTTTACCAACTAGATTGGTGTGTTCCTTTGCCACCTCCTCAATTAAGATCTCCAGCTCCCTCTCACTAAATTTCAATTTTCTTTTCCTTTCTGCACCATTAGTTTATCCTATCCCGGCTGTCCATTCTGCTGTTTGATGTCAGGTAGTAAATTTGCTCCTCGTTGTCTTTCTCTGCTGCCTGCCTCTCCTACAGCTTCTGGTTCAGTGCAGCTGCTTGGGTGTGGACACTTCCTTTTTGGGAGTAATTAGGATGCACAGGATTGGCTGATTCCTCAATTGCAGTAATATTGAATTACCGATTCTGTATTTACTGATTCGTTAATTCAGAATCGGTAATACCGATCGGTATTAAGGATTCGGTATTTTTTTTCCCAATATTACCAATTCGGTAAAAATTACAGATTTTTTACCTACATCGGAAATACCAATTTCTTAAAACCGAATCGGTAAAATTCGGAATAAAGAAATCGGTATTTCACATTTACCTACATCTGCCCCTTGGTTTCCTCAAATGTGAATTCTCAGTTTTTGTTTTTCCTATAATTCACATACATCAGATAAACCACAAACTTCAGTAATTATGTGAAAGATCTGGTATTAGTAGGCTCTCCACCTTCTTGGCAAAGTCTGTAAAAGCTTTCACCCTTGCCCCTGTTAAATCCAACTTTAAAGACATCCACTATGTTATCCCCCAAGGCCTTGCCCCTAGTTCCCATGTTGTTTAATATTTATGTTCCACCCCTCCTGCAGAACTGGTGTGCTCACAGAATCTCTGACAGAATATCGAGGCTGAAAATATCGACAGACAAAATATCGATGCTGGAATATCGAAGGCAAGTATATCGACACCCTATCTACAACATGGTAAGTACAAAAATATCGAAACAAAAATATCGATGTTAAAAATATCGTAATTAAAAATATTGTTTTTTTAAAAAAAGGTAAAATTAAGTAAATAGTACTTATATATATTTTAAACTTATGTTAAAATGTGTTATAATGTTTAAAATGAATAAATAATACATATTTACTATTAAACATTTAATTAAAATTAATAATAAAATATATAATATATACTTAGTTAATTATAATATATACATAATTTTTTAAATAATTATAAAATATTTACAAATACTACAATTTAAAAATACATCAACACTCATAAAATAATAACATAAATAATAATAAATAATTATATTTAATAAATAACAACAATTAAATATACTTTCAATATTTTAAAAATTAATTAAATACAACATTATGTAACATTTTAAACACATAAATAAATATAAATAATATTGAATAGCATAAGGGTAAAAATTACTATTCAAACTCCAGAGGGTGCAACAGTAGATAAAGCGTTGGATAGAGTAAGGGTAAAAATTACTATTCCAACTCCAGTGAGTGCAACAGTAGGGAAAGCGTTGGATCGCGGGTATGTAAAAATGACTATTCCCACTCCAATGAGTACAACATTAGGGAAAGCGTTGGATAGCGTAAGAGTAAAAATTACTATTCCCACTCCAGAGAGTGCAACAGTAGGGAAAGCATTGGATAGCGGGTGGGTAATAATTACTATTCCAACTCCAGTGAGTGGAACAGTAGGGAAAGCATTGGATAGCGGGTATGTAAAAATTACTATTCCCACTCCAATGAGTGCAACATTAGGGAAAGCGTTGGATAGCGTAAGAGTAAAAATTACTATTCCCACTCCAGAGAGTGCAACAGTAGGGAAAACGTTGGATAGCGGGTGGGTAAAAATTACTATTCCAACTCCAGTGAGTGGAACAGTAGGGAAAGCGTTGGATAGCGGGTATGTAAAAATGACTATTCCCACTCCAATGAGTGCAACATTAGGGAAAGCGTTGGATAGCGTAAGAGTAAATATTACAATTCCCACTCCAGAGAGTGCAACAATAGGGAAAACGTTGGATAACGGGTGGGTAAAAATTACTATTCCCACTCCAGTGAGTGGAACAGTAGGGAAAGCGTTGGATAGCGTATGGGTAAAAATTACTATGCCAACTCCAAAGGGTGCAACAGTAAGAAAAGCGTTGGATAGCGTTAAAATAATATTTAATATTCCAACTCCAAAGGGTGCAACAGTATGGAAAGCGTTGGATAGCGTAGATTGGCAAATTACTATTCCAACTCCAGAGGGTGCAACAGTAGGGAAAACGTTGGATAGCGTAGGGGGAAAAATTACTATTCCCACTCCAGAGAGTGCAACATTAGGGAAAGCGTTGGATAGCGTAAAAGTAAAAATTACTATTCCCACTCCAGAGAGTGCAACAGTAGGGAAAACGTTGGATAGTGGGTGGGTAAAAATTACTATTCCAACTCCAGTGAGTGGAACAGTAGGGAAAGCGTTGGATAGCGGGTATGTAAAAATGACTATTCCCACTCCAATGAGTGCAACATTAGGGAAAACGTTGGATAGCGTAAGAGTAAAAATTACTATTCCCACTCCAGAGAGTGCAAAAGTAGGGAAAATGTTGGATAACGGGTGGGTAAAAATTACTATTCCCACTCCAGTGAGTGGAACAGTAGGGAAAGCGTTGGATAGCGTATGGGTAAAAATTACTATGCCAACTCCAAAGGGTGCAACAGTAAGAAAAGCGTTGGATAGCGTAAAAATATTATTTAATATTCCAACTCCAAAGGGTGCAACAGTATGGAAAGTGTTGGATAGCGTAGATTGGCTAATTACTATTCCAACTCCAGAGGGTGCAACAGTAGGGAAAACGTTGGATAGCGTAGGGGGAAAAATTACTATTCCCATTCCAGAGAGTGCAACAGTAGGGAAAGTGTTGGATAGCGTAGGGAGAAAAATTACTATTCCCACTCCAGAGAGAGCAACATTAGGGAAAGCGTTGGATAGCGTAAAAGTAAAAATTACTATTCCCACTCCAGAGAGTGCAACAGTAGGGAAAACGTTGGATAGCGGGTGGGTAAAAATTACTATTCCAACTCCAGTGAGTGGAACAGTAGGGAAAGCGTTGGATAGCGGGTATGTAAAAATGACTATTCCCACTCCAATGAGTGCAACATTAGGGAAAATGTTGGATAGCGTAAGAGTAAAAATTACTATTCCCACTCCAGAGAGTGCAACAGTAGGGAAAACGTTGGATAACGGGTGGGTAAAAATTACTATTCCCACTCCAGTGAGTGGAACAGTAGGGAAAGCGTTGGATAGTGTATGGGTAAAAATTACTATGCAAACTCCAAAGGGTGCAACAGTAAGAAAAGCATTGGATAGCGTAAAAATATTATTTAATATTCCAACTCCAAAGGGTGCAACAGTATGGAAAGCGTTGGATAGCGTAGATTGGCTAATTACTATTCCAACTCCAGAGGGTGCAACAGTAGGGAAAACGTTGGATAGCGTAGGGGGAAAAATTACTATTCCCACTCCAGAGAGTGCAACAGTAGGGAAAGTGTTGGATAGCGTAGGGAGAAAAATTACTATTCCCACTCCAATGAGTGCAACATTAGGGAAAATGTTGGATAGCGTAAGGGTAAAAATTACTATTCCAACTCCAAAGAGTGCAACAGTATTGAAAGCGTTGGATAGCGTAGGTGGGAAAATTACTATTCCAACTCCAGAGGGTGCAACAGTACGGACAACTTTGGATAGCGTTGGGGGAAAAATTACTATTCCCACTCCAGAGAGTGCAACAGTAGGGAAAGCGTTGGATAGCGTAGGGAGAAAAATTACTATTCCAACTCCAAAGGGTGCAACAGTAGGGAATGGCAATTAATAAATATTTACAAAATATATTAAACATAAAAAAATGTAATTAATTACATTTAAATTACTTCCCATCCTATTCCCCTATAAACTTACAACCCACTCTGGTACTAAAACATAACATTTAATAATAATTAACATTAATTACCAATTAAATAAATAATTTATCAATTAAAAAAATTAATTGCCAATTAATAATTAAATACAAAATTAATTATTTACAATTAAATTACTTCCCACCCTATTCCCCTATAAACCCACAACCCGCTCTGGTACTAAAACATAACATTTAATAAAAATTAACATTAATTGCCAATTAAATAATTAATTTATCAAATAGAATAATTAATTGCCAATTAATAATTACAATTAAATTACTTCCCGCCCTATTCCCCTATAAACCCACAACCCACTCTTGTACTAAAACATAACATTTAATAATAATTAACATTAATTACCAATTAAATAATTAATTTATCAATTAATATAAATAATTGCCAATTAATAATTAAATAAAAAAATAATTATTTACAATTAAATTACTTCCCACCCTATTCCCCTATAAACCCACAACCCGCTCTGGTACTAAAACATAACATTTAATAAAAATTAACATTAATTACCAATTAAATAATTAATTTATCAAATAAAATAATTAATTGCCAATTAATAATTACAATTAAATTACTTCCCACCCTATTCCCCTATAAACCCACAACCCGCTCCGGTACTAAAACATATTATTTACTTAAAAATAACTTTATTAATATATAAAAATAATACACATATAATATAAATTAATTTAAATACTTAACAAAAACATATAACACATACATAATAAAAATAAAAAAAAATAATACAAATATCGATATTAATAACATCGAAATTAGTTACATTGATGTATATGCTATCGATATTACCAACTTCGATATTACTTACATCGATATACATGAATTCGATATTACTTACCTTAGGGTCGATATTCTGTCCTACGATATTCTTGACATCGATATTCTGTACCTTTGAAATTTTAAACACGATTTTTTGGTAGGTCGAAATTTTCAACTCGATATTTTGACTGTGTACCGTGCTCACAGACTTTGAGGTTTCATGCCTATGAAGACGATTCTCAACTAATAATGAGACTAGACAAAGACCAAACATTCTTACATTCCCAGTTTTAGGAATACATGTGTGCCATTGCTCCATGGATGGACATGAACACCCTCAAGTTAACCACCAATTAAACTGTAGTTATAGTATTTAGGTCTCAATCCTCTTTGGCTTAAAAATTGGTTATTAGAGGAGCATGGCCATTTTTCAGCACCGACATCTACAGCCTATAAGTTGAACAACATCTTTAAATGGGCATCTTACTACCATGGCACAGATTAGATAGCTTTTTCATAATAATTTTCCCTGTTGAGACTCATTAGAAAGATCCTTTCATTACTCCCTAAAAACGTCTGGAAAATTATTGTGCAGGCACTGATTCTTTGTTGACTGGTATATTGCTACTCTTTATATCTAAGTTGATCAACATGTGTATTGGCCATAATTCAATGTTTCCAGAAAGCTGACAGTTGTTTGATCCTCATATTAGGTTGATGCTCAGTAATATTCAGTCATCGGCCTATGCATTAAAAATATGCATTTTTAAGGCAGTTTCGCTCCGTCACATAACTTCACATGATAATACGCCCTGTTGCATGCATAAACACTTCTCTTGCAATAATCCTGTAATGATAACAGTCTCTAACTCATTACCTCCTGCTTTTTAGTGCCCTAGGATCTAACAGACTGGCTAGGCTGGTCACGTGGGGAGTACGGTCCATTGGTGACTTGTTCCCTGATGGTGAGTTAGCCAGGGCTCAACTGTGATGGAAAGGGCTGACGCTAATGCACCCAGCTCCTTTCTTTATTTGCAAGCTCGGATGAAATGCAGGGTCCACTACCCGGAGTTCCATAAATGCCCTCTGAATGCCAAACCCTGTCTGTTCTGCTTACAGTGGACTCTGGTTACCACATGGTCACGCTCCTTTACAATACTATCCAGGCTATGGCCCCCCCTCACAACACCGGATACCCGGGCTGAAATGGAAGGTGATTTGGACGACACCATTACTCCTAAAGAATGGTCCTACTGTTATACACAGATTGGCACATTAACCCCAAATGGCTGATTGCTGTTAATACACTTTATGTTCCTACACCATGTTTATTGCAACCCGCTGCAATTACATACCTGGGGGCTCTGCCTTCCTCTGAATGTACCCACTGTGGAGCATTGGATGCTGCTTTTATCCATGGTGCTTAGTGTTGTCCCCCTGTGGCAGCTTACTGGTCCCAAGTGTTCCAGGTCCTCTCACTTATGACTGATCTGACTCTATCATTGTCTCCTAATCTGGCTTTTTTAGGTTGCACTCAAACTGTGCCTCAGAGTGTGCATAAATATTGTTGATTGCTCTTGTGATGGCAAAGTGCAGAGTGGCTTGACACTGGGGCAGGAGGACTCCGCCACTGTTGTCTGACTGGGTGTGCAATCTTGCGTACTGTTGGGAAGACACATACTGCCTGCACCTTCCTCCAGCGAGCATGCTGAAAGATATTTGGGAACCCCTGTGTAGTTACCTCCTTCAACTTGATGAAGACACATACTGCCAGCACCTTCCTCCAGCGAGCATGCTGAAAGATATTTGGGAACCCCTGTGTAGTTACCTCCTTCAACTTGATGACCAACCTATTGATGAACAGACCACCTAGTGGCGCATGCATGGTAGGGCACACTGCATCAACCCCTTACAACAAGTAGGTGACAATTATTTTTCCCATTGACTGGGGCTGACTGCGTCTGTGGACTGGATGGGTTTGCCATCTTTATTCAGGTCTTGTGTCTTGCATGCATTTATATATTGTAGATTGTACTGGACTATCCCCCCTGATTGTCCGCTGTCCTCACTGCTCATCCTGGCTCATCACCCGCAATATGGACACATTTAGGGGTCTATTTACCAAAATTTAACGCTATGTTTGAATCACAAAAGTGATGCAAAATGACGCAAAATCTTTTTTTATTAATTTACTTTCCAGCGATAAAGTTGTTTAGCGCCGGAAAACACTTGAAAGTAGCGCAAAGCAGTGCATAGCGATGTTGTGCATTACTTAGCCCTAAGGGGGCGTGCCATGGGTGGTGCATGGGTGTTTCCATGCAACCACCCAACGTTTCTGATGCTAAGCTCTATTTACTTAAACAAGCATTTGCAATGAAATAGGTCTCGCATTAGGAAAGTTTAAGCTATTGGTATTGTAAATGACACATTTTTTACTTATGTGATGGTTTTTGAAAATAGCTGAATTCATATTTACAATGCCAATAGTTATAACTTTCGCAAATGTGACACCTATAGCATTTGTAATGCAATATGTGTTGTGACTTAGATGTATTGATATTACAAATAACAATGGCTTTTAACTTTTTTTAATAATTAATACTTAAATAAAAGTTGTTGTAATTTATAATGGCAATAGCTTAAACTTTTGTAAATAACTTTTGTGAAGATTAGGTTCAGTGTATTTTATTGTGACGAAAATCCAAGAACAGAAGTGAAATATTAACATATTTTTGTGACATTTGTAATAAAGCTTGAAACATTGATAGAACATATTTGAACCAGTTGTTGTTGAATGGTTGCACAGATTGATGCTGTGGTAGCGCATAGTGATGTTGTGGTGCCCCTGAGTGATGCTGTGGTGGTGCTGAGTGATGCTGTGGTGATGCGATAGATAGATAGAGTGAGTACGATAGATAGAGGAGGGCGATAGGTAGATAGAGGGAGGGCGATAGATAGATAGAGGGAGGGCGATAGATAGATAGAGGGAGGGTGATAGATAGATAGAGGGAGGGTGATAGATATAAAGATAGAGTGAGGGCGATAGATAGATAGATAGATAGATAGATAGATAGATAGATAGATAGATAGATAGATAGATAGATAGATAGATAGATAGATAGATAGATAGATAGATAGATAGAGTGAGGGCGATAGATAGATAGAGAGATAGAGTGAGGGCGATAGATAGAGTGGGGGCGATAGATAGAGTGAGGGCGCTAGAGTAAGAGTGATAGATAGATAGAGTGAGGGCGATAGATAGCTAGAGTGAGGGCAATAGATAGCTAGAGTGAGGGCGATAGATAGATAGAGTGAGGGCGACAGATAGATAGAGTGAGGGCGATAGATAGATAGATAGAGTGAGTGAGTGCAATAGATAGAGTGAGGGCGATAGATAGAGTGAGGGCAATAGGTAGATAGATAGATAGATAGATAGATAGATAGATAGATAGATAGATAGATAGATAGATAGATAGATAGATAGATAGATAGGTAGGTAGATAGATAGATAGATAGATAGATAGATAGATAGATAGATAGATAGATAGATAGATAGATAGATAGATAGATAGATAGATAGATAGATAGATAGATAGATAGATAGATAGATAGATAGATAGATAGATAGATAGATAGATAGATAGATAGATAGATAGATAGATAGATAGATAGATAGATAGATAGATAGATAGATAGATAGATAGATAGATAGAGTGAGGGCGATAGATAGAGTGAGGGTGATAGATAGAGTGAGGGCGATAGATAGATAGAGTGAAGGCGATAGATAGAGTGAGGGCAATAGAGTAAGGGTGACGGATAGAGTAAGGGGGATAGATTGATAGAGTGAGGGGCAATAGATAGATTGATAGAGTGAGGGCGATAGATAGATTGATAGAGTGAGGGCGATAGATAGAGTGAGGGCAATAGAGTGAGAGCGATGGATAGATAGAGTGAGGGCGCTAGATAGATAGAGTGAGGGCGATAAATAGATAGAGTCAGGGCGATAAATAGATAGAGTGAGGGCCATAGATAGAGTGAGGGCTATACATAGATAGATAGAGTGAGGGCGATAGATAGAGTGAGGGCGATAGATAGAGTGAGGGCGATAGATAGATAGAGTGAGGGCAATAGATAGATAGATAGAGTGAAGGCGATAGATAGATAGAGTGAGGGCGATAGATAGATAGAGTGAGGGCGATAGATAGAGTGAGGGCCCCTTAATATTTTTAGGTCGAGCATTCAAGCCGTCTTGCATATACTTTAGTATATACTTAAATGTGTATGTACTTTGTGGGCTCTGGAGATCAGCCCTAGGACTTGTCCCCTTCCGCCTAGGGACTTTTTTTTATGTTCAACTGCCTCTATTTAACTGTCTTTCTAGAAAACGACTAGTAGATGTCAGTAAAATACCAGAATTGCTTTATACTGAAGGACTTTCTTTTATAAATGTTTTTGGCAACTGCCTCTATTTAACTTTCTTGATAGAAAGCGAGATCAGCAAAATACCAGAATCACTTTAGCATTCTCTAGAGTCCAGTCCATAAAAATTGTCTTCCACGAGCACCCGTAGACAATATATTGTTTTCAAATCGTGTATTTTCCGTGATATGACCACCGAAGGCCGTGATTTTATGTTAAAAACAGAGCTTTGAACTATACCATTTCCAAGGCAATATTTCGCTCCATGTGTTCCCACACCTGGCATGTCACGCAGTTTGGTGCTTACTTTCCCTCCATGTTAAAGAACCGTAGATGTTTCAGCACCCAAGCTAATGTGCTGCATAGCTAAATACATATAAGGTGCCAAAGGTGCGACCGATTGCATTGCAATGCTTCTTTCATGGAGTAAAGCATTGTAATTGGATTTTTTTTGCTGCAGTTGTTTGCAGTACCTGATGTCGTGCTCAGGATTTTCTGCTCACAGGATATATATTGTTTATTGGTCAATAAAACATTAATAAAATAAAAAATATCCTGCAATGTTTCTTCATTCAGATACTGCCAATCTTCTATCACCCCCCGAAGTCAGCAGAGTTCTTACCTGAGGCTAGGCCTCCTTTCTTATTGCAACAAACACATGGAATTCCCTTTCTGTGCCTTGTGCACTGGTGCAGTTTCGAAAGCTATTAAGAACTCATCTGGTCACCTGCTGTTTGAGCGCTACCTGTTTTTTGGCCCAAGTGCCAGGACAAACTATCCCTGGGTAATCATGCACTGAATAAATCACATATCAAAGCAAATCAAATCACTTTCTGGCCCTTGCATATGAGCTGGAGATAGATTTAAATTAAAATAAGCTTTGTGGATAAGACATTTAAGGAGAGCTCACTATAAGCCCCCTCTCACCTTTCATCATAGAGTAGGTTCTGCTTTTTAACGTGTCATAGGTATGTCTACTAAGTGTGCTGTGCCTTTTCTTATCTTTTGTTGGAGTGCTGACTACTTGAAAGCGCGTTTTCCCTGTTTGTCTCCTTCCATGAACACTTTTGAGCTGTTCACAAAAAGCGGAGGGACCCTACTGCCTGGCATACCAGCACACAGTTTGCCCAGATGTACTGTGGTAAACACAGTGCCTGATAATATTCACTTTAGTTCAAAGTCTATAATATTCAGCTTTGTTGGTGCAGCCATTGCTGTGTATCTCTTGACGTGTTTCAGGATATTTGTCCTTCTTCAGTAGAGAGAAGCGCACAGGTGCAGCCCAATAAGCTTGTCAGTCCAATAACTCAACAAAGAGCCAATCACAAAAAGAGGATGGAGCACACTGCCTCTAGGAGGTATGTCTAATCAGTGTGCTGTGCCTTTTCTTATCTTTTTTTGTAGTGGTGACTGCTTGAAAGTGAGTTTTTTTCTGTTTATCTCCTTACATGAATACTTTTGAGATGTTCACAAAAAGGGGAGGGAGCACACTGCCTGGCATACCAACACTCATTCGCCTAGGTGCATTGTGGTAAATGTAGTCCATGATGACACTCACTGTAGTTCAAAGTCTTTAGTGTTCTCTTTTGTGGGAACAGCCATCGCTGTGTATCTCTGGGTATGTTTGTCAATATATTTGTCCTACTTTTAAGCTACTGAATGGGAATAATTTCTGTGGGAGGATTGTCAACATGCGTCCTGTAGATCTCTGTCCTGCAGTAGAATGTGTCCGTCCTAATTTTAAGTCAGTTCTGTTGCATTATCACATTTATATTTCGTTTAATCCCTTGTTGTAGTCCGACAAACCCCATATCATCCATGACAGGAACCTAACTTTGTGATGAGACAGCTCTGATACAGGGTGGATGAATTCTTTGTATTTTTTTCATAGCTTAAACCATAATGAAGCATTGCAGCAGTTTTTGAAAGTCAAACACAGCCGTGCAACACGCATCACTTTACGAGCCCTAATAGTCCCCACATTACACAGAGCCTCTGATGATTCAGGCCAGCACTTACAGGAAGCTCGGTTTAGAGGAGCTATTCTAAATTCAATGCATCATCTTAATTGTTCAACAAAAATGACCCCTTAGAATCACCCGGAATGGTTTAGCTGGCGCACAGCGGTTTTATTATGTTTAAAGCTCATAAACCTGACCAGGCCTCAAAAGAGAACAGCGAAGAGACCATCAGCCTTTGTGGATACTTATAGCCTGAGAGGTGACCTTAAGCATATACACGACTTGCTGCATAAAAACAAACACTGCGGACTGTTGGCACAGACAATGACTCCCAAGCTTGTAAAGCTTTATACTGGCAAATTAAGGTCTGACATGATACTTTACTCTTTATTCACACCTCATCACTTTTAAAAGGCTGACTGATGCATTCGTAGACTCGCACCTTTCGTTATCTTTCTTGTACAAAGTTTTGCAATGGACGCTGAAGTTCAGGTTAGTAAATTAATAACAGTCTTTGAGGCTGGGCATACGTCGAAGAATTCACCGTTCAGTTTACAGGGCCTCGACAGACCTACAGTTAGGGAGACCTGCAGAAAGATTGGAAGGATCTCACCCCTTCATAGCCCAGTGTTCACCTAGCCTAGTCAGGCAGGACAACTGGAACAACCTTCCTTGAATTACCCCCATTTGCAAACTCGACAATCATCCTCTATGTTATGTTCAAGCAAATGGGAAGCCTCGCCAATACATAAGACTTCTCAAGTATAATGGAATATTACCACAGATAATTGTACAAAGGAACTAAATCTAATGTCTTAATTCTCTTACACCCAGCAATCAATATTTCAGTCTTCTTTCTGCGATTTATCAGCCTTTTGAGTGCAGACTATTTTCGAACCTCACTAGTTTCCACTGAGATCAAGAAAGTCATAACAATGCCATCTTCATTCTTTGAACCATTAGATGCAACTTTATTTCTGTATAGGCAGGTAGTGACAAAGCTGTAGATCTGACATGTGCACATCTATGCCTTATTATATATATATATATATTAATAGTCATTGTCTTATGCTAACCACCTGTGAGCAGGAGCGTAGGCCCATGGAACCTGAGGATAAATTAGATTCAGGTACCCCAAACCACTTTTCGCAATCCTCCTGTAAGATAAGAACAACCACAGGACGATAACATGTGAAAAATGTGCATAGATCTGTTTGCGCTGTCTGTAAAGATTACTATTTTCTTCTTATACAAAATTATTTAAAGTGCTATCATAAACTCCACACAACCTTGCATTTATTGCAGGAAATAATTTATTTCAGATTTGCACCCCATATTAGTTGAAAATGATCAAGCTTTTTTCATTTATTAGCTCATGTACTCGTGAGACAAAATCCAGACGTTTATGTAACGCCTGAGAAGTGAGAATATATATTAGAAAATTATGCTATATTTTAATAGACAAGTTATGAAACAGGTATGGGAAAATGAAACAATTCGAACTCAAGGAAATCTTGGTCATTGTGTCCCACCTGAGCCATGTGAAGCTCTTCGGGCCACCAAATACCTGACTTTTTTTTTTGTTAAACTGAGAATTCATGGTACCCTTAAAAATGGATACAAACCTGTTGAGAATAATTTGACCCTGACTAATGAGAATACTTCTAAAGTGAACCGTGTAAAACCGGTCATTGTTGACTCCTCTTCCTGATTCCTGATGAAACACTGTAGCTTACTCCCCTTCCTGTGTGTTAAAAATACTGGGGATAGTCTCGGGGGGCGTGGCTTAGCGCCCGATGCGGATGGACGCAACGGGGTGAGGCTCCGTCTTCGCCGGAGATTTCTGGCGGTTCCAGCCCCTGTTTTCTAACATGCCTCACAGCGAACGACGGCGGAACATTGCGGTCGTCCACAGGAGCAACTGCTAATGCCGCACTCCTTGTTCTCGCCCTGCAGCTCCACTTCTGCTCCGGTCGCGGCTCTGATATAGCCGCGACCGCCATCTTAACTCTTCCGACGGCGCTCGCCTGAGGAGCGCGTCGGCTACAAATTTTGCCTCCTGCAGTGGGCGCATTTCCGAAATTGATATAAACCGGCAGGAAATGATGGCGAACCTTCATAATTTCCACAGGTGACTTTATTATCCTAATGGAATCGTCTTTTTCCTTTTTATCTGCATTATACCTCTCTCCTCAGCTTTGGCGGCCATTTTAGGATTCCTACTACATCTGACTGTGTACTGCCTTTAATTTCAACTTGGTTTTGCTCAGTCTCCACACGCCTGCCTCCCTATTTTGTCTGACTCATTCTGGATTTCGCACTACCTCCTACTACTAGCCATTCTGCTGGTTTTTCCCTTGCACCTGTTGTGCTCATCTGCTTCACACATTACTGGGCACCACCTTTACTTGTTGCTTCCATGGCGGAGGGTCCTGGCAAAACCTCTAAACGCAACTTTGTCAAGAACTCGAAACTATTTACTGCGTTGGCTCATTTAGAAGCCTCTGCAGGTTCCTCTAGTTGCGACCAATCTCCCACCATGGACGCCCTTCCTCAACCAGGTGCGAAAACTACTCCTAAGAGACTGAAACATAACCCTCCGTCGCCCCCAAAGTCACCGTCAGTCATTTCCATGGAGCTTCTCCTTGAAGAAATACGAGCTCTGCGTCCCTTTATGGAGGAGACAAACTCAAAGCTGCAAACTCTAACTGACAACTGGTCATTAATGGATACCAGGGTCTCCATGGTGGAAAAGACTGTGTCCTCTCTTCAGGAAGCCGCTACCAAGACAGTCCACATGGATATGCGAATCTCAAACCTTCAGAAGCAGGTGGAGGACCTTGAAAATAGAAATAGATGCAACAACCTACGTCTTTACGGCCTGAAGGAAGGTTGCGAGGGGAATGATGCCATTGCCTTTTTTAAGTCCTTCCTACCCAAGCTCCTGCATCTTCCTGAAGGCACCTCTCTTAACATACAACGTGCACACAGGCTTGGCCGAGCTCCTTCCATTCCTTCCTCTGAGACGAAACCTAGAGGTGTCATAATGTACTTTCTCGAATATACAGATCTGTTGAAGGTTCTTTTTGCGGCAAAAGCTATACCTCATCTTAAATGGTTGGACTCCACCTTGTTTTTCGCCCAAGATTACGCCAAAGCTACTGCTTCTCTTTGCAAAGCATTTCTTGATATGCGAGCAGAACTGCGCTCCATTGGGGCCAGATATGGACTTTTTCATCCTTGTTTATTCAAAGTCACTCATAACAACAAGACCATGACTTTTGAAGATCCTCTTCGGCTCCGCAGTTTCCTGAATTCTTGTGGCCCAGCTGACATGGAATTCTCTGGGCCCTCCTCTTCATTTCCACCTTGACTCTGTTACTAATCTTTTTTGATTAACCTGATTTTAACGGTTCTCCGTTGTTTCCGTCACTCTGTGTTTTTCTTTTCCACAGGTTCCTTATCTTTTGCATAACTTACCCGTTATTTGCCCATGCTGGTTTATTGTTGGTTCTTCACGCATTTACTCGTACGTTTTTCCCTGTTATTCAGTCGTTTGCATGTTTCTAATCTCATTGTTTTTCTCTTTCTCACAGATTATTTCCCTGTGTTCCGTCATATCTCTCCGGCGCGACGTCCCGTGGCCCCGTCTGCTTGTCCTCCGTTGGTTGGCCTTTCCTCCCTCCTCTCGTCTCCACTCTTCCCCTTTTGTTTCCTGCCCTCTGAACATACTCATCCCCCGTCATTTTTTGTAAGTATTACCCTACGTTCTCCTTCTTTATTGCTGCCATGGTCCCTATTGTTCTGCATGTTTTCGTCTTGATTGTTTCCTTGTTTTTATTGGTTTTCATGAGAATATTCTTTCCTGAATCGCTTCTGATCTGCTCTTTATTCTTATTATCAATCTCTCCCATTGTTAATCATCTGTTTATCTCTTTTTTCGGTTCTTATCTGCATTCTTCTTCTACTTCTTCCCTTTTCCCTTCTTCCTTAACTTGTTATGTCCCGGCCCTCTTCTTCTTCACTCCATGCTTTTCTTCTCTATTGCCTCTCTCTACTACCTGTTTCCTACTTTTTATCTTCTTGGCATCTCCGTTTCTTTGTTATTTTTTTAACCCTCACACTCTTCTTCTGTCTTTTCTTAGCATTCTGTTCCAGGTATCTATTTTGTTTCCTTTGTATCCCTTTTCCTGTTATTTCCTCACAGTATCTTTCGCTTCCCTTATATCGATTTATTTTTTCATTGCTTTTTCTCTCGCTCACTTTCATGCTATTTTCCTATCACGATTATTTGCTCTTTTCACACAGTCTTTCTTCTTCATGCCACTCCCTATCAGTGTTCTTCTGGCTTTTTTCTTTTTTGCACCTTCTTCTTTTTCTTTCTTTTCCAGTTTCTCCCTTCTCGAAGTTTATGAGGCTTTCTTCTATTTCCTGTCTACATTATCCCTTTCTAATCATTTTTGATGTCAGTGCGCATTGTTTCTTGGAACGTTAAAGGTTTACATTCACCCATAAAGAGGCAAAAGATACTTTCCCATCTAGCTAAATTCAATGTAGACATTGCCTTTTTACAAGAAACCCATTTATCTGACGATGAGGCTGCTAAACTCCAAAGAGGCTGGGTGGGAAAGGTTTTTTCAGCCCCGGGTGATGGCAAAAGGAATGGTGTTGTTTTGTTAATTCGGAAATCTTTTACTCACTCAGTGTTGCACTCTGACTCTGATCCTGATGGTAGATGGTTATTTGTCAAACTTTCCTCTAAAGGTGTCCCTTTCTCTCTACTCAATGTCTATGCCCCTGCAGGTGGGAGTCCCACTTTCTGGAGTGCGTTTGCCTCTCGTATTACTGATTGTGTTGATGATAATTTCATTTTAGCAGGCGATTGTAACCTACCATTGGACCCCTTTTTGGATAGACATTCCAAATCTCTCTTTGTTCCTAATAAATCCCATAAGCTCTTTAACCATGCCATCTCCCAACATAAATTGCTTGATGCCTGGCGATTATGTCACCCAACCGACAAAGAATTTACGTTCTACTCCCCGGTTCATCATTCTCAAACCCGTATTGATTATATCTTTCTCTCCCATCATCTCTCCCAGTCCCTCACCCAAGCTGAGATTGGCCCCATTGTATTCTCTGATCATGCCCCAGTCCTAGTTAACATTGACTTTTTACCCAAATCCACTAGTCCTAAACGATGGCGATTTAACAATACCCTCCTTCTTGATCCCAAATTTACTACCACCTTTATTGAATTTACTACTGAATTTTTTGTTATTAACGATAATCCCTCCCTACCCACTCACACTGTTTGGGACGCTTACAAAGCGGCAGCCAGGGACTTTATCCTCCGACATGTTGCAGCAAAGCGTAAACTTGCTCGTCAGCGTACCAATGATCTCTTATCTCAGATCAAGACCCTAGAGCACTCCTTTTATACCTCTCATACCCAGGAAAGTTTGACAGCTCTTGTTACTGCGAAAATGAACTACAACAAACAATCTACTGATGATGCTTCACTGTACCTCTTGAAATCCAGTTCGAAATTTTATGGTGGGAAAAATAAGGCGGGGAAAGTACTTGCTAATTATTTGAAAGTTAAACAAAACAAATGCAATATTGATTCTGTTTTTGATGTTAATTCACTGTTGCAACACAAAGATACCGATATCCTGGAAGTATTTTCTCGATTCTATTCTACTCTCTACTCCTCTGGCACTCAACCCTCTGATCACTCTCTTTCCACTTTCTTCTCAAGCATACACCCTCCTCCCAACTTTCCTGTTGACCTAGCCTCCCTTGAAACTCCCCTCACCATCCGCGAACTACATACTGCACTTTACTCACTTAAGAAAGACAAAGCTCCCGGCCCTGATGGCTTTACCGTCGAATTTTATCAACACTTCGCCACTCTTTTATTGCCCAAATTATTCCGCCTTCTTGATTCCTTCAAGACCAATGGTGCTTCCTTGGGCACTTTTCAGACGCTTACATCTGTGTTATCCCAAAGGAAGGCAAAGATCCCCAACATTGCAAGAATTACAGACCGATCTCACTTGTCAACATTGACTATAAAATATATGCTAAATCTTTAGCCATCAGATTAGATCCTTTCCTCCCTGATCTCCTTGGCCCTGAACAATCAGGATTTGTTAAAGGCCGCTTCATTTCCGATAATACCAGACTCCTCTTTAATGTCTTATCTAAGTCATCACGTTTTAATGGCTCCCTTGCCGCCATCGCCTTAGATGCCGAGAAGGCATTCGATAGGGTAGAGTGGCCATTCCTCTTCTCCGCTCTAAAATGGTTTGGGTTTGGCCCTAATTTTATTTCCCTCATCTCCTTTCTTTATGCGAATCCTAGAGCAGCGGTTTGTGCCAATGGTCTCATTTCCTCATTTTTTCGCCTTGGTAGAGGCGTTCAACAAGGTTGTCCTCTTTCCCCTTTTCTCTTTAATCTTGCCCTAGAACCTTTTTTATCTAAATTACGCCAAAACCCAAACATTCATGGCTCTCCTCTTGCTCACTCGCACATTAAATTAGCTGCCTATGCAGATGATATCTTACTTTTCATTTCGAATCCATCCACATCCATCCCAGCTTTCCTTGCCGAAGTTCACACATATTCCCTTCTCTCTGGTTATAAACTAAATAATGACAAATGCGAAATCCTACCTCTCACCAAATTCACCTTTAAACCTGATTTTGATGCATCTACTTTCAAATGGAGTCCATCCCACATAAAATACCTTGGCCTGCATATTACTCCTTCTGTTTCAGACACTATCTCGTTATGCCTTACTAAATGCACTCAGAAGTTGGCTGACCTCACTTCTCGATGGCATCCTTTGTATCTTTCCTGGTGGGGCCGTCTCGACACTATTAAGATGATGCTATCCCCAATAGTCCTTTATACCATTTCTAATATACCGGTTTCCATCCCTGCCAAATTTTTTGCAAAAATTAATTCTACCCTATCCTCATTTCTTTGGTCTGGAAAGAAATCGCGCATGTCCTTATCACGCCTACACCTCCCCAAATCTGAAGGCGGAGTTAATTTCCCAAATTTTCCCGCGTATCATAAAGCTTTTCTCCTGAAACAAGCTGCCATTTGGCTTAAAGATCCTCTTGACCCTATTCCTCTTTGGGCTGAACTCGAACGCCTTTCTCTTTCTCCCTTTTCCTTTGCTGAGTATCTCTCCTTTTCTCGCAAACCCCAATTTATCTCCACTCCAATTCACAAATATACTGCAAAACTACTTTTAGCCTCTACTCCTCCTCCTCCCTCTTCTATTACAGAACTTCTTGCCTCCACGATTTGGTATAATAACAGCATTCTTATCAAATTGAAACCCTTTTATTGGAAAACTTGGAGGCAAAGAGGTCTCATTTGGATCTCTCAACTTTTCACAGGTTCTGTCTTCACACCTTTTCCAGTTTTTAGCCGAATCTTCTCTCTTCCTTCCTCCTTTATCCACAAATACATCCAACTCAAGAATGCAGTTATGTCTGCATATGACTCCCTTTCTCATTCTGACTCGCCTGCGATTTCTAGTACTCCCTTTTCTTCTCTTCACGCTCAATTACGCTCCACCTCATCAGCTTCCTCCATTTATCATTCCTTTCACAACCCTCCATCACCTAGGCCTAAAACCACAGTTGAAGAGCAATGGGAATCTGATCTCGCTGTCTCCTGGCCCACATCCCTGTGGGATAGAATATGGACTAAGCTTCGCAAGTCTTCTAGGGCTGCCTCTCTCACACAAACACTTTTTTTCCTTTATAATCGACTCCTTTACACGCCATCTCTCCTTCACAAACGATTCCCTTTGACTTCAGATATCTGCTGGTCTTGCTCCGCTCCTCACGCCACACTTTTCCATATGCTTTTCACCTGTCCTCTCACACTCGCATTCTGGACTAAAGTCTGGAATCAAATTAACTCTATCTTCCACACCTCTGTCCCCTTTTCTATCACTGATATTTTCCTTGGATCACTTTCCCCTTCCTGGATTGGTGTTGATGCAAATGTTCATATTATTGATTTGTTGTTAGCCGTTGCGTTCCAGCAAATTACTGTTAACTGGAAAGATTCCAAGGGCATTACTTTTAAAGCCTGGTGGTTCAATGTATGTTATAACCATAGATTGGATACTGCCTTTGTTTATCCCATTACCCTAGCCCCGAAAAGACTTGCGTTATGGCTCCCAGTTACCCTTTACCTGGATGCTTGTGCCAAACGGTCCTTTCATTTACCCCCAGTACAGCAGGAAGTTTCGAAACCCCCTTGATTAACCTTTTGTTCCTTTTTTCTCTCTAGTATTTCATTTTCTGCATATTTGCGCATTGTTTCTCATGTATTATAGCTTCATTGATTGTACTTTTTAACTTTTCAGCTTCATTTCCGTTTTATTTTCCTTTTTTTTTTTTCTTTTCTCTTTCCCCCTGCTTTATTTTACAATATATATATATATATATATTTTTTTTTCATGATGCCCTAATTTCTTATCCATGTTATTGATGCTATATTCACTTTGTTTTTTGTAATGCCAATATATACTAATTTCAATAAACTTTTACTTGAAACTTAAAAAAAAAAATACTGGGGATAGTTGTTTCCTTCTCTAGGAGTTCTTCACTGAAGTGATACTAATGAGCTACTCTGGGTATTCACATGAAGGCCAATAACAATGATGCTCCGACTGCAAATCAGGAACATTGGACAATGCTTGCTCTTCTTGTGAGGGCCATGTAAAGTAAGAAATGAACTCTTCTGTGGGGATTCATGTTACTCTTCAGATTGTTGATCCTCATTGTGAGACTTGTTTAAGAGTGTAGAGTGATTCTCTCTCTCCTCTTTAGAAAATAACCCTGGAATCAATCAAAAAATTCACTTTATTCGCTTTTCATAAAACCATAAAAAGCAAATAAAACAGAATATACAAAATTGTCTATCAAAAAATGAGTCTGCCAGATAACATCGAGTACTGCACATATAGATAAGATATAAATAAAGTGATTATATAATTTATGTTTATTAAGAATAAAAAAACATCCAAAGACTAGGAACGGGGTACGATACATCCAGGGACACAACTCATCCATTCTTGTTATACCTCAGATGGTTAATCGCAGCTGGCTCGTAGCCTTACTGCAGATTAAAAAAAATTAAGGACATTAAAATAGTATTGCCAGATAATATTTGTAAAAAAGTAAAAGTGGGAAAAACCCTGAAGTCAGTGCCCTCTTCAAATCAGGTTTCAGTAATACATCTTTCCTGCAGAAAATAGGCCATGGTACCAAGTTAAAAGTGGCCCCCAGTAGCAAGTCAGATAGTGAAACATTGGCCCACATTTGCAAATCATTGTAAACACAAGATGTGTATACTATTTTGCAAGGCATGGGAGACTGTACACATTTGTGCTTGCTTAGACAACGTTTGTGGCAATATCAGAGAAATCAACACCAAAATCGGGACCACCAGACCATAAAACAGGACAACAAACATCCCAAACACCAGCCCATGCACTGATCTGTCAGACCAAGCCATCAATCACTGCCTGATTGCCCTAAAAGCCAGTCCAACCTTGGGATGACCCTTGAGAAGAACATCTATAGTGGCTGCAGCCCTCTTGCCTAGATCCTTTATATATGCCATGTGCTTGCAATCTACTTAATGTCAATCTAAAATAAAATAAAATAATTCAAGCAAACTCCTCTCAATCGTTCTCTTGCAATACGTGCACACATGTATAGTAGTGATTTCCATGTTATAAAAGAGCACTGTAGTATGTTTTAGCCTACAGGCCTTGGGAACATTCACCCTACAATCTTTTTTATTGCAACCTTTCAGAACTAGTGCAGATTTGCATGTGCTTAAACTGTTTATCTCCAAATCAGCCCACATTTTCAAACTGTCATGAATGTTGACCTTCGCCAAATAAGTACTGGTTCATAGTCTTCATAATTATGTTTGTTATGTATAATTCTGCCTAACTTACCATTTGCATGCAGCGTTGCTCTGTTTGTTACCAAGGACCAGAACTGAGGTTGAAACGTCCAAATTACTGAAACATCTTTACCAGCTATATATGACATAAAGTACCCTAAATCATATATTGTAAGAATATTGCAAGTCATCTAGGAGTTTTGACGCCATACAGAAGAACACGCTTTAGTCTGAGAGTGCATTTATGAAGCCACAGAACTCCAAGGTGATGTGCAATATCCATTTCATGTACTATTGGTGTATTTTATTTCATATAATATGTTTCTTGCTTTAGACCTTACCACTACTGCCATAGTTATGAGGAATATAACGACGTATTTACATCTTCAGCCAGTCATTGCTTCTTAGTCGGAATCACGTGGGATGTTTTGAGTACAAATATTCACTTTAAACATAACTATACCAGTCTCCGAATGGACGGTGATGTTGATTAGCAAACCAGCAAAGGCTGAAGATGTCAGCTTTGACATTGGTCTCTTGGGAACTAAGGAACAGTGTTTAAAATGGAGAAAAAATCTCGCCTGGCCAGCATCTAATTACTTTTAATCACAATCCATAGCCCTATGGAAGGGCTACTGTATTGACCAAGTGCTGCCAAAAGTATCTTTCTTTTGCATCACACTTAGGTGTGATCTCTTTTTGGTGTACCATGTGAGGCATGGCTTTATGGCCCACTCTTTCTGCGCTGACTTGCATCACAGGGAGAGAGAAAAAACATGTCACAACTACTAAGATATGGTGCATGTCTTCTTTCTATCAGCGCCGCCTCACTTTTGGTTGCCATGCGCTAATGCACACACTCTCGCGCTACAGTTGAAGGGTGTGGCTTTCTCTAACGGAGAGTGTTTGTACAAAAATCTATCCTTTAACACACTTCCTGCTTTGTATGTGTGCTGTACGATACAGTAGCATACAAAGCAGGATAAACGATCGGAAATGAAAACATTTTAGCACGGATTCCTGTCTGCAAATGTTTGTAGATAAGAATTTGCATCAACGCCCATGGGTGCTTGGATGAAGCGCCAATATACCACCCATGGAATGCCCCCTTGAAGCAAAGTAATGCAAAGCAGTATATAGGATAACTTTGTGTTACTGTGGATAACTTTCCAATTCAAAGTTTGGTAAACTATCCAAAGCAAATCCCGACTTGCCTTGGATAGTAAATCCCAGCAAACCATTTTGCCTCTAGATTGCATTATGAAAGTGACACAAACCTGGTACATAGCATTATTAAATCTGAGTCCTAGTGAGGAGATGTTTCTACTGACAAGTGGAGTTAAGAGAGCATATGGATTCAACCCCTTTCCTTAGAATTGTGCCAGAGGTTTTATGTGCTGTAAGCAAACACAATCTCTGTGCTCTGGAATAAGTAGGGGTTTGTATTTTGTTACCCTTTTTCATTTTACTGTTAGATAGTGCACTCTCACCTTGTTCTTTCACTGTTTTTGAGAGATGTCCACATGCTATGTGCTTACCTGGAAGACCAGCACTGTGACATCACTGCATGCGGGTAATAGGTTCTGCTGGCAGAATGCGCTAGTAATGTATAGAATTCTAGCTGGGTAACAGTAAATTACGGGAATGTTTTTCACTGAGGTGTGATGAGTGAAAAGAAATAGACAATGAGAAAGAAGGATGTCTATTTCATGTCACTCTCAAGCCCTGAGGTGAAAAATATTCCGGTAATTCGCTTTTTACTCATCTAAAAGTTTGTTATGAGTGGCCCCCCAAATCATTAACCCCTGCTTTCAACTGCTACCCAGGGGAAGCAAAGTAAAGGGGGAGCCATTTATAACATTGTTTCTCCTCCCTGTCTCAAATAGAAAAAAATATACCTTATCTCCTGCCACCCAACCCCACCACTCTCCGTGCCTTCCCTTCCCTCTTGTTGCAGTAAACACTTTTTTGGTTTAATTGAACTTTCCCCATACAGTTGATGTTTTATTTCAGATTCTATACCTCACCCACAGAGGCATTGGTACTCAGATGGACCTTTCTTCATCATAGTGAGAGTTGAGAAATCAGGATGTCCCACTGTTGGTCACCCAGTGAGGATCAATTATTGGTAGCCAACTGACAGATTAGAAATCAAAATAAATAAATATATTACTCTCAGAACCGTGCTGTAAAAATGGAGTATCACAGATGGAAGACCCAACCTCCTACAGAAGTTCATTCTGACAAGAATCATACAAAACAATAGTTCTGCTGTGGCCACACAGAACAAGAGCAAAAGAACAAGATGTTCTGAAAATAATATGACTTTCTCTATTATGCATTTAGAAATCAGATTATTCTAGGCACAATCCATGTAAAAAGAACATTAAGACACAAAAAGACTCAGACAAAATTAGATAATTTGGGGGCATATTAGCAAGAACCTCGTTAAAATTATCGCAGTTTTAGCGGCAGGAAACTGCCACTAAAACGGCAATAATGGCCTTGCTAATATGCGTTATAAAATTCCAATAGAAGCCCAGGTTAGATGTGCAGGACATCTAACCTGGGCTTCTATTGGAATTCTAGAACACATATTAGCAAGCCCATTATCGCTGTTTTAGCGGCAGTTTCCTGCTGCTAAAACAGCGATCATTTTAACGAGGTTCTTGCTAATATGTCCCTGAGTTATTGTATGAAAGATCTAAAATCAATACATATAAGTAACATTTTAAGAAACTCTGTCATGAGTCTAACAGTTCAAAATAAAACAACCATTGGCATATCCAATATGTCTCACTTTTGGGACCTTGTAAGTAAGTATAATACTTCATGTTTACATTTACTTCGTATTTAGGATGCAGAAAATTTGCACAATTGCTAACACGGGGGTTAATCGACCCCAATACAGCTTGCTCCAAGAAAGCACTCTTATGGCTAACTACTGGCTTTTAAAGTTCATTTTTCTTTCCATGTTATTATGAATTCTCAAAGGATTTCCAGAGAATACATAAGAGATGGCCAAAACACATGTGGGACGGGAGCCCAGCATTAGAGCTGAAGGAATCAAGGGCACAGCGTCCGAAATTTTTGTCGGCATAATTTGAAAGCCACAAAGCTTGGACCCAAGTATTTTGCAGACAGAGGCTCGAGCCCCATTGTGTCGGGGTGGGGGAGTTGTGGGAGGTGTTGCCTCACAGCTGCGCTGCAGGGCTTCATCGATGTGATGATTCACACAGTCGGCTTGAGATCACAGTGCTGGCGTGCATGCACAACGCTGACCCGCCGATCACCATCAAGGGGACTGTAGGTCAGAGTATTAAAAATATCGAGTCGAAGTATTAACAAGCATTGGCCGCATGGCCGGGCTGCGACATGAAATAATAAAAAATAAAAATCGCGAGTTGTGCGCATGCACGCAACGAAAAAAAGTGCTGTGCACGTCGCGTACGTGAGGGTAAGCTGGTCGCCGCTTTGAAAGCACTAACAAAAGCGGCTTACTAAATGTCTCGCTAGAGCAGCGCATGCGCAGGGCTCTAGCGAGACCTAAAAATCACACATCTAGCTAAAGTAAATCTTATTTCTAAATAAAGGCATCCATAAGAGGATGGTTCCAATCATTAGAGATTCCTACCACCAACAAAGGCAGGAGGATGGAGCAAAAGGTTCTCTTAGCATGGGCAAAGGGATCAAGTTAGAGTCCACTAGGGAAAAGTCAGTGGTCATCAGCAAAGGGAATGGAGCATTAATCAGGAAAGTTCATTCTGATTTCTCACCAGACAGCTCCAAATCGCCCAGAAGGCAATTTCATCAGCAAGGGTAAAAAGTAAGTGTAATGAAAAAAACTAGCCCTGTAGGCACACTGGAGGCAAAGAAAAGTGAAGGGGTTGGCTAGAATTTCAAGAATGGCTCAGCTGAGCACAAAGGGAAAGTGGTGCCTCTTAGTAAAGTCACTTTTTATACGTTAAATTGTCCGTTAGTGACATCAGTAGTCACCATAAAATAGTCTGATCATCATGTGATCGTTCTTTTATTAACCAGGTACAAATTGATACTCCGGCATACTTTCCCATGCTCATCATGAGATCGACTGACCATTCCGTCCTCACAAGTTAGTTGACAAAGAGCTTATTGACTTTGTTTCTCTTCATGGATATAGTTCAACGGTCAGGTTCCCACCAGTTCACATACAAAGACATACTGAAAAGTGTCTTGTCGCTTAAAGAATGTTGCATGAACAGAACTAATAAAGCAACATTTGAGAAAATGTATCAAGAGACCATTACACCAGGATATGAAACAGTGAAGCCTAAGGAACAAACCACTTCAAAGCTTTTTAAAGTTAGCATTTCTTATGTAGTAAAATAAATTCCTAATTAAGTTCAAACATAGAAAAATACATCAAACTTATCATATATGAATATTTTTGTAATATTGTCAGGGAATATTACACAGAAATGTTCAACTCTAATTATGATCTCCTACCTAAAATTTCAAAAAAGTACCTACATGGAATATATTTCTAAAAATCATTAAAATAAAATTATTTCTATAGATATATGATCTTTATAATGCTGAGAAGTAATACTGAAAGTATCAATCATATAACAAATTGCATACGTGAATTGCCCCACTTTCTAACTCGTTATGGCACTCTATAATGAAGTCAATAAAAATGCTAAGTTTCATCATTCATTTTTCAAGGCGACTTTGTTGAAATATAAGATAATTGGGGAATTAGTTAATTAAACATGTTAAATTCATTATTTTATACATTTATCTATTTTTACCTACCCAAGCACACTTTTATGGTGCTGGTACTTGAACGTTTCTCAGTTTCAGTGTTATTTTCTAGATGTGTGCAAACTGCACATGAGAGTTTTCGCTGTCACAATTGGTTTGTGTGTCTTAAAAAATTATCAGGGTTTATGCTTCCTCACTCTCCTTCTGAAGCTGTGCTCCTTGTATTCTAGCGCAGTTCTGTAAGGCTCTCACAAAGCCCAGACAGAGCAACCTTGTATTCCCTAATAACATAGCAACAGTGATTTATGAGATCTGTAACTCACTGTTACTACATCCCAGCACTGGGTCATCGCATTTAGAATATGATATTCACGCTAATGGCTCAAATAAACCAGGGGAGATCATCAAGAAATAAAAGCCTCCCATATATTAGAATGGTACCTAACAATGGAAAGTTTGAGGTTTTGTTGTACTGCGTTGGACTGGATGTATATTTATGATGATTACAACAGCGAGACTATCATATTTTGACTGAAACCTACTGTTAGTGAAGGCTGTCCAATACTGTCAAAATTAATAAAGTGACGTGTTGTACTGTACACAGTAAAGTAGTTGTAATGTAGTTTGTTGCCAGGACAAATTAAGGTAAAGGAAAAGATTCTCTCATACCATCAAATTCATCTACAAATCATGGAACCTTTATTCTCAAAGAAATCTCTAGTTAGCCTTATTTCTGTAATATACATCAGGTTGATGTTTCCTCATGACCACCACAAAAGCCAGTAGTAGATAAGAACCCTAAGCATGTCAGTGCCACTACATTTGTGGATAGCCAAGGTGTGGACTCACTCCTTCAACATCCCACCACAGTGATTATAGGTTAGACTATAGGTGTTAAAAGCAGTACTATACAATTTCTACCTGAACATTATGTCACTTCCACTAAATGTTAGATAGATGCTTCTTTTGACACTGGTTATAGTCTCATGTCTCTACATACAATCGAATATGAACATCACAGTGAGAATGGGATGAGGTAAAATGAGGTTCATAATAGAACAACTTACGGTTTCAATGTAGTGGTTGAACACAATAGCGCACACATCAACACTTAATTCACTGCGGCTCTAACACTTTACACATTTTGTGTCTCCAGTATGATCAATTAATTCAAAAGTATTAATTGTACATTTGTCTACACTAAAGGATATTGTATGTATGGCTAAGGAGTACGATGCGTTCTTTGCCCTTATAGTGGCCTTGTGGATAACGAGATCTTACTAGATTGAAGGTAAAGGCAATGAGAACATACTCAACCAAAAATTATGTTCTGCTAGATCAGGAGTTTTGCACACACTGGAACATGTTTTCTACAATAATCCGTCTTCACTGAGCTACTCATGTCACTGGTGATAGTTGTTTACTGTTACACTAAAATTGTCGACTCTTTGAAGGATACAAATTTACAATACTGAATATACAAGACTTCCAAAGGTTGACTGTAGCCAAGAGGTTGAAGAATTTGCTTACAGCAGAATACAAGTTGAAAACATTATTAAATGAGAAAATCGAATTAGGGGTGAAAATGAAAGCTTGCTTGGCTAGGAACAACATGGGATGCACTACAAAATCGTCGAAGACCACCTCTGGTGACATAGAAACATAGCTTTAGCTACTTCCTTCCAACTTGACTTATTAGCACTGTAATGGGATAGAGTGGTCCCCTATGCCTCTACTGGGTCACCTCATGGAATATCACTTAGCAATGCAATTTGAGCTGATGTTTGCAGTTGGGGATCACCTGCGCTCGTTTTTGGGGCTCAGCACTTATTTTTCCTCATCACTCTTTGAACTAGAGCAAGAGAGATACATGGACAAAAGGGGGAAAAGAGGAAGAGAAAGCAGAAAAACAGTGACAACATTGGTATGAAAAAGAACCAGTAAGAGTGACATGAAAAGCCAGGGAATGTCTGGTGATGGCTTCATGTGGTAGGAGGGGGAATCAAGACTACTCAGCCTTCATATGCGACACCCCGACATTCAGTAGTGCTGGCCACAGGCCTCTGAGCAAAACCTTGGGCCTTGGCACTCATTCTTTTACAAATTAAGCATTGTCACTTAGATTGTGTCTTTCTCTACGAAGCACATAAGCTATCTAGTGGTCCATACCCAGTACTTCATGTGTCCTGGTAGTGGACCCCAAATCTATTTTTAGGATGTATTTTCCATCATCAGACCCAGAGCAAGAGAGACAAACACAGAAAATAGAAAGATAAGAAGTTAAGAAAAAGAGAAAGATAGGAAACAGTATCACAAGGAGAAGGCAGGGATGAAAAAGAACCTTCAATAGATAGATAAAGGAGGAAAGAAGAGGCACTATCTGGAGTCAAGACTAGGCAGTCTTGGTATTCGCCAACAGTATCCTTTGGATGCAATGGTAGCATGATCCTTACACTGCCTATAATGCAATTCTTTGATTAAAGGAATGTATTTACCTCTTGAATAGGAATTTCTATGAATCCCTAATTTGAAGAATTGGGTACCTCCGAAGGCTCTAAACATTTATGTTGCTCTCCACTGTTTAAGAAACCATTAGAAAATCCGACAAGGTAATTTAGTAACTAAGGACTCACCACAATAAATGTTTTGTTGGTGTAAAGTAAGGGGAACAGTACACATTTATCTTTTTGTAACAATATAGCAACACATTCCAAATATTGGGGATCTGGAACATTGGATTTCAGTTGGAAAGGAGGCAGTGATGCCCAAAAACACATTTTTTTTTAATAAGGGAGTACTTACTTTGCATATACTTTTAAAATGTTGGCTATATGATAATATTTCATATAGCACAATGCCAATTGCTTTCAATGACCACTTGATGCCTTTCCAAATGTAAAAGCTTCATGGCGTTTACATCAAAACAGGGCGGTTTTCCTATGAGAATTGGGTTTTGTCCCCTCAGGTTCAAACCGTGTCTGTGTGCTTGTACCAGTGGTTTGATTGTGTGGTGTGCCCCTTAGTGTTTTTTCCTGTAGGTCTAGTGTGCATTTCTTATTCATATTTTCCAAGGCCTCATGGTGGTTGTGGGTATTTACTCTGTCATTCCCACCTACTCCCTATTCAACTGGCTTCGAACTTCTGGTTGTGGCTTAGTTCCAGGCTGGTGAGAGGCGTGACTTATCTCCAACTTGTGTGTGTATGTAAGCTGGGTCTGGAGGCTCAGGGGACTAATGCGTCTACTGCAGGGGCCTGTGTTTGATCTCATGGTGAAAAGTCTAATGGCACACTCCGACTCCACCCACCAGTGGGTGAACCTCAGAAGCATCATGGTAGATGCAGTCTCTGTAGCGTGTGCGCTTTTCGAAGATTTGTGTGTTTTTGCAAGGTTACAGCACCAACTCTGGACACCGGTGTTTCGGAATTATTGTTCCTCATCAGCAGAGTGTAGGATTCTTCGGGGTTTGCTGTGCAGGCTGCAAAGTGTTCTCAGGTTTGATACCTCTCAATGCGCGTGGGTGCGTGATCAGAGCTCGTCAGCTCGTAGCTCAAGGAAGCCAATTTAACTGAAAAGTCTAAGGTCGAACTCCGACTCCACCCACCAGCGGGTGAACCCCAGAAGCATCATGGTAGATGCAGTCTTTGTAGCGTGTGCGCTTTTCGAAGATTTGTGTGTTTTTGCAAGGTTGCAGCACCAACTCTGGACACCGGTGTTTCGGAATTATTGTTCCTCATCAGCAGAGTGTAGGATTCTTTGGGGTTTGCTGTGCAGGCTGCAAAGTATTCTCAGGTTTAATACCTCTCAAGGCGCGTGGGTGCTTGATCAGAGCTCGTCAGCTCGTAGCGCAAGGGAGCCAATTTAACTGAAAAGTCTAAGGTCGAACTCCGACTCCACCCACCAGCGGGTGAACCCCAGAAGCATCATGGTAGAAGCAGTCTTTGTAGCGCGTGCGCTTTTCGAAGATTTGTGTGTTTTTGCAAGGTTGCAGCACCAACTCTGGACACCGGTGTTGCGGAATTATTGTTCCTCATCAGCAGAGTGTAGGATTCTTTGGGGTTTGCTGTGCAGGCTGCAAAGTGTTCTCAGGTTTAATACCTCTCAAGGCGTGTGGGTGCGTGATCAGAGCTCGTCAGCTCGTAGCGCAAGGGAGCCAATTTAACTGAAAAGTCTAAGGTCGCACTCCGACTCCACCCACCAGCGGGTGAACCCCAGAAGCCTCATGGTAGATGCAGTCTTTGTAGCGTGTGCGCTTTTCGTAGATTTGTGTGTTTTTGCAAGGTTACAGCGCCAACTCTGGACACCGGTGTTTCGGAATTATTGTTCCTCATCAGTAGAGTGTAGGATTCTTAGGGGTTTGCTGTGCAGGCTGCCAAGTGTTCTCAGGTTTGATACCTCTCAAGGCGCGTGGGTGCGTGATCAGAGCTCGTCAGCTCGTAGCTCAAGGGAGCCAATTTAACTGAAAAGTCTAAGGTCGCACTCCGACTCCACCCACCAGCGGGTGAACCCCAGAAGCATCATGGTAGATGCAGTCTTTGTAGCGTGTGCGCTTTTCGAAGATTTGTGTGTTTTTGCAAGGTTGCATTACCAACTCTGGACACCGGTGTTTCGGAATTATTGTTCCTCATCAGCAGAGTGTAGGATTCTTCGGTGTTTGCTGTGCAGGCTGCCAAGTGTTCTCAGGTTTGATACCTCTCAAGGCCCGTGGGTGCGTGATCAGAGCTCGTCAGCTCGTAGCTCAAGGGAGCCAAGTTAACTGAAAAGTCTAAGGTCGCACTCCGACTCCACCCACGAGCGGGCGAACCCCAGAAGCATCATGGTAGATGCAGTCTTTGTAGCGTGTGCGCTTTTTGAAGATTTGTGTGTTTTTGCAAGGTTGCAGCACCAACTCTGGACACAGGTGTTTCGGAATTATTGTTCCTCATCAGCAGAGTGTAGAATTCTTCGGGGTTTGCTGTGCAGGCTGCCAAGTGTTCCCAGGTTTGATACCTCTCAAGGAGCGTGGGTGCGTGATCAGAGCTCGTCAGCTCGTAGCTCAAGTGAGCCATGTCTCAGGTCTAGAGATCTTGGGGACAACGAGTACCTACTCGCACCAACTTTGGTGAACCACTTACAAACTTTGTTTCTACTCTTCGAACTACACGCACTTCAAATACCAGAGTGCTTAGGGGCGATCCGGAGGAGAGGCTAGCGGTGTGCGATCCATTGTGGTATTCTACTTATAGCGCTCCCATGAGCCCCGAGCTGACGAGCTCCTGGAGACGCACCTGCGCGCCGGAGAGGCATCAGGGCATGTGACGGATACTTGGCGGCCTTCTCATCCACCCCAAATACTTCTCTACTGATGAGGGAAACTATCCCGAAACCCGGGCCATGTCTCGGGTCTAGAGATCTTGGGGACGACGAGTACCTACTCGCACCAACTTTGGTGAACCACTTAAAAACTTTGTTTCTTCTCTTCGAACTACACGCACTTCAAATACCAAGTGCTTAGGGGCGATCCGGAGGAGAGGCTAGCGGTGTGCGATCCATTGTGGTATTCTACTTATAGCGCTCCCATGAGCCCCGAGCTGACGAGCTCCTGGAGACGCACCTGCGCGCCGGAGAGGCACCAGGGCCTGTGACGGATACTTGGCGGCCTTCTCATCCACTAACAGACAACAGGATATGTGGAGGGTCAGAGGGAATATTTAACGACCTGTCCACTCACTCCCCAATTAATAGACAAAAAACACGAAGAGTGGAACAGGTCAGGATAGTGGTGTGTGACTATAACAGTAACTGGGGTCCAGCCGGTTGCATATGCGAACCAGTGCTCGTTGGGAAACAAAAAGAGCTAGTACCAATCCCATCAGACCACCCCTTCGGTGGAATATGCGTCATGTGGGAATTGCTGATCAATCCATATCTTGGCTGGCCATATAGTGCCAGTTTTTGAAGTGGATGTCAGAAGACTAGTCAAGATGTTTGCCATACTGTGGACTAGATAGTGCGCAGTGCTCAAGTGAAAGTGATAAATAAAATGACTACACTGGTTCTGAAAGGGCATGTATATAACAGTCCGTGTGTCAAGGGATAAAAACGGCGCTAGGTAGTATGACTACCCTCAGGCGCTAGTGAAATACGGTCGACATGTTTCTGCCCAAGGGGAATTTCCCCGGCATTCTTCAGGACCTCGAAAGTAAATAGGCTACTGCCGCTGTGACTGAAACAGTCACAAGGGATGATAACTAGCGAAACAGTTACTAGTAAAAGGATACATGTCTACCAGGAACATTCATGGTTAGACGTCCACTAAATGGAGAGAAGCATTTCTTCTTCCTATTAATAAAGACAAACAAAACAAAAAAATGTTAGCCAACAACACTGAATAGCACATACACAACCCCCTTAATCCAGAAAGACAGAATAGCCCAACACACCAGCAGAATGATTGACATTCTGCATATGTGAAATAAGCATAATAGCTTCATCACTTAGAGGCATTTCCTCACAGCGATACTCACCCAGCATTATGTGGGTGAAGACCTCACCTCACCCGGCAACCGCTCGGGAGCATGAGGCCCCGCTCTGTGGTGTAGAAAAAGGAACACAATGAGCTCACAGCCCTATAGTGCCCAAGCCAATCACTCTACACACAAACCCAACAAACGTGTGATAGGTACCCAGCTGATCTACCAAAGTACACATATAGCAACAAATCCCGTGTATTACATAAAGGATAGCACAGTATAGACATTCCAAAAATGTCTCCAAAACACCCACATATGATGTTTAGACCTATCCCATAGATAGGTACCCTTATTACAATCAATTGAGTGGCCCTAGTTCATAGTGCCTCAAAAAACGTCCTATGGATGTGCCTAAACCTTTCATTCAGATACACATACTCAGTTTGTTTGTATGGTAGCGCTGATTAAAACAGACTGTTCAAAATTCTCATTCAAGACTAACTGGGCTGACCTGAATGAAGGATACCTTCGATATCAAGGATCCATTTAGTATTACTGTAACAAATCAGTATCTCTGCGCTAGTAAGAGGGTTTTTTTTTTAAAAGGTTCATAATAAGATCATATCACTAGGCTGACCTCAGTACGGACCCCTGAATGGTCAAGGGGTCAGAGACCTCAGAAACATAGCTTAACCACCTCAATCACAAAGAGAACATGTCAGGACTGATCTACTTGTAAGTTATAACTAGATTACAGAGAGTCCGTGAGGACACTCACCTGTCCGTCGGTACCTCGGTAAGTAAGCCAAGCGGAAGTGGAGGCACCCGTAGGTCCGCCCTCTGCTCTTAAATAACCGCCAGAAGGAAGCGGCAAACAGAGCCTTTCCCGGAACAGAGACCAAACTCACAATTTCCTTAGCAAGATAAAAATCAGTCACAGACATGTTTATTACAACAAGAGAACTACCATAGGACAAACATTCCCTCTGACCCTCCACATATCCTGTTGTCTGTTAGTATTTTGAGCAACTTTCGAGTTGCGGGTCTTTGTACAAAGGATGCAAACACAACTAGTTTGCACCATGAATAGCTCACCCAACTTGCTTGTGTGCGTGATCCTCCTGGTCGCCTAGTCACCAGCATATACTCCTCTTTTAACACACAAGTGAGGAGAGCACACGGTACATTCTTCACTTGTTATAATTATAATAAGATCGTTGTTTGTCCTATGGTAGTTCTCTTGTTGTAATAAACATGTCTGTGACTGATTTTTATCTTGCTAAGGAAATTGTGAGTTTGGTTCTATGCCACTCACTCAATGCCAGTATTCTCCATTTGAGCCAAGAGTGCTTTTTACTAAGGAGTGGACAGGCCGAAAGACGGTGTCTATGTCTATTTCTATGTCTATTTTTATTCAAGTGAGGTAAGGTTGCTCATGCGTTCAGTTCTTGAGTGCCTTGACCTGCTGCGATACCAATGCAAGGTGTTTATAAACACACGAGTATTTCTCTATGCCTCCGTATTGTGTGCGCATGCGCCTTGGAACAGTGTCTCTCTGGCGTCTGCTCTTATAGTTTTGCTGGGGCTAAGCTTTTGTGAATACAACATCACCAAGTTTTGCTAGGGCTAAGCTTGTGTAAATACCAATATCACGAATGGAGTTTTTGGTTTTTATGAACATTATCGTTGTCGGTGCGCCATGCAGCGTATGCGCATGCGCAATGGAGTAGTAGCTCACCTCGCGTCTACTACAGAAAGGTCTCTGTTCCGGGAAAGGCTCTGTTTGCCGCTTCCTTCTGGCGGTTATTTAAGAGCAGAGGGCGGACCTACGGGTGCCTCCACTTCCGCTTGGCTTACTTACCGAGGTACCGACGGACAGGTGAGTGTCCTCACGGACTCTCTGTAATCTAGTTATAACTTACAAGTAGATCAGTCCTGACATGTTCTCTTTGTGATTGAGGTGGTTAAGCTATGTTTCTGAGGTCTCTGACCCCTTGACCATTCAGGGGTCCGTACTGAGGTCAGCCTAGTGATATGATCTTATTATGAACCTTTTAAAAAAAAACCCTCTTACTAGCGCAGAGATACTGATTTGTTACAGTAATACTAAATGGATCCTTGATATCGAAGGTATCCTTCATTCAGGTCAGCCCAGTTAGTCTTGAATGAGAATTTTGAACAGTCTGTTTTAATCAGCGCTACCATACAAACAAACTGAGTATGTGTATCTGAATGAAAGGTTTAGGCACATCCATAGGACGTTTTTTGAGGCACTATGAACTAGGGCCACTCAATTGATTGTAATAAGGGTACCTATCTATGGGATAGGTCTAAACATCATATGTGGGTGTTTTGGAGACATTTTTGGAATGTCTATACTGTGCTATCCTTTATGTAATACACGGGATTTGTTGCTATATGTGTACTTTGGTAGATCAGCTGGGTACCTATCACACGTTTGTTGGGTTTGTGTGTAGAGTGATTGGCTTGGGCACTATAGGGCTGTGAGCTCATTGTGTTCCTTTTTCTAGACCACAGAGCGGGGCCTCATGCTCCCGAGCGGTTGCCGGGTGAGGTGAGGTCTTCACCCACATAATGCTGGGTGAGTATCGCTGTGAGGAAATGCCTCTAAGTGATGAAGCTATTATGCTTATTTCACATATGCAGAATGTCAATCATTCTGCTGGTGTGTTGGGCTATTCTGTCTTTCTGGATTAAGGGGGTTGTGTATGTGCTATTCAGTGTTGTTGGCTAACATTTTTTTGTTTTGTTTGTCTTTATTAATAGGAAGAAGAAATGCTTCTCTCCCTTTAGTGGACGTCTAACCATGAATGTTCCTGGTAGACATGTATCCTTTTACTAGTAACTGTTTCGCTAGTTATCATCCCTTGTGACTGTTTCAGTCACAGCGGCAGTAGCCTATTTACTTTCGAGGTCCTGAAGAATGCCGGGGAAATTCCCCTTGGGCAGAAACATGTCGACCGTATTTCACTAGCGCCTGAGGGTAGTCATACTACCTAGCGCCGTTTTTATCCCTTGACACACGGACTGTTATATACATGCCCTTTCAGAACCAGTGTAGTCATTTTATTTATCACTTTCACTTGAGCACTGCGCACTATCTAGTCCACAGTATGGCAAACATCTTGACTAGTCTTCTGACATCCACTTCAAAAACTGGCACTATATGGCCAGCCAAGATATGGATTGATCAGCAATTCCCACATGACGCATATTCCACCGAAGGGGTGGTCTGATGGGATTGGTACTAGCTCTTTTTGTTTCCCAACGAGCACTGGTTCGCATATGCAACCGGCTGGACCCCAGTTACTGTTATAGTCACACACCACTATCCTGACCTGTTCCACTCTTCGTGTTTTTTGGCCTTCTCATCCACCCCAAATACTTCTCTACTGATGAGGGAAACTATCCCGAAACCCGGGCCATGTCTCGGGTCTAGAGATCTTGGGGACAACGAGTACCTACTCGCACCAACTTTGGTGAACCACTTACAAACTTTGTTTCTACTCTTCGAACTACACGCACTTCAAATACCAGAGTGCTTAGGGGCGATCCGGAGGAGAGGCTAGCGGTGTGCGATCCATTGTGGTATTCTACTTATAGCGCTCCCATGAGCCCCGAGCTGACGAGCTCCTGGAGACGCACCTGCGCACCGGAGAGACATCAGGGCCTGTGACGGATACTTGGCGGCCTTCTCATCCACCCCAAATACTTCTCTACTGATGAGGGAAACTATCCCGAAACCCAGATATTTCTCTGGTCTAGAGATCTTGGGGACAACGAGTACCTACTCGCACCAACTTTGGTGAACCACTTACAAACTTTGTTTCTACTCTTCGAACTAGACGCACTTCAAATACCAGAGTGCTTAGGGGTGATCCGGAGGAGAGGCTAGCGGTGTGCGATCCATTGTGGTATTCTACTTATAGCGCTCCCATGAGCCCCGAGCTGACGAGCTCCTGGAGACGCACCTGCATGCCAGAGAGGCATCAGGGCCTGTGACGGATACTTGGCGGCCTTCTCATCCACCCCAAATACTTCTCTACTGATGAGGGAAACTATCCCGAAACCCGGGTTATGTCGCGGGTCTAGAGATCTTGGGGACAACGAGTACCTACTCGCACCAACTTTGGTGAACCACTTACAAACTTTGTTTCTACTCTTCGAACTACACGCACTTCAAATACCAGAGTGCTTAGGGGCGATCCGGAGGAGAGGCTAGCGGTGTGCGATCCATTGTGGTATTCTACTTATAGCGCTCCCATGAGCCCCGAGCTGACGAGCTCCTAGAGACGCACCTGCGCGCCAGAGAGGCACCAGGGCCATTGACGGATACTTGGCGGCCTTCTCATCCATCCCAAATACTTCTCTACTGATGAGGGAAACTATCCCGAAACCCGGGCCATGTCTTGGGTCTAGAGATCTTGGGGACAACGAGTACCTACTCGCACCAACTTTGGTGAACCACTTACCAACTTTGTTTCTACTCTTAGAACTACACGCACTTCAAATACCAGAGTGCTTAGGGGCGATCCGGAGGAGAGGCTAGCGGTGTGCGATCCATTGTGGTATTTGATCTCATGGTCACAGGTTCAAATCCCTGCGGGTCAACTCAGCCTTTCATCCATCTAAGGTCGCTAAAATGAGTACCGTTGGGTAGCAACAAACATCTGTTATTTAGCGCCAAGATACCCGTAGTGGTGAACATGCGCTTTATAAATACTTATGTTATGTTAGTGAGGGACACATGTTGTGCTATTGGCTACCTCTTTGGTTTGAGATCTGGGTGTCAGTGTAAGGTGCTTCCTTGGTGGTATTTTGTATCCCAGCCTTGTTTCAAGATTTTCAACAGCTTCAATCTATGAGCTGCTAGTCCTTTCTACCCACAATGGCACTGCATTGATGGTGTGGTGTATGTTTGATTTTTGCATGTTTACCCAAATTGTCACCCTATTGGGGCATGAAGGATTTATAATAGTGGTAGTAGGGGGGGAATTCATACAAAAATAATATTACATTCCATTTACCAATGTAAACTAGTAACCCTAGTGCCCTGGTAACCAATTTTCCCTGGCTAGAGATAGTCGGTAAGAAATGTGTGGCTTTACCATTCAATAGCTACTTAACTGCTAATGCCCTTCTTAATGATCACTAATATGGTTTGAAAGATTTCAACTAATAGACAGCAATGCCAAAAGTATTCATCGATATCCACAGGGTGCTGGATGAAGGGGAGCCCTTCCTGTTTGTCCTATTAGATCTATCTGCAGCATTTGATACATTCGATCATAGAATACAAGTCAATGTTTTACCTCACATAATGGGACTTTGCAAGCAAGTCCTCAACTGGTCGGCACACTTTTTCACCAAGGAGTCTACTTTGCTAACTGGCAAACATACATTAAGAAGACGCATGTATTGCAAAGTCCTAGTGTCAGTGTACGCTCTGTTTAAGAGTTAGAAAGAGTGTGAGGTAAAGTATTGTTATTTGCAATCCTGCACTTGTCCCAAAGAGCCCAGGGCATGTGGCACAATGGACATATCAGCCACATGGTCTCATTCGAAACCAATATCAGTTCTGGCTAATATGTTCAAACCAGTGCAACAATACAGGAGTCCAGGACTCGAATAGGGTCATAAGGGCATGGTTAGGTCATGGCAGCCAATCCTGATGTAAAACCCCCTCTCTAGCCTTTAGCCTACTTATGAAATGCAGGAGGTTTACATGAACTTTCCAGACCCTTATCAGGCTCTTCGGATGGGGCCCTCATCTCAATTATAAGGGGCATTCCCTGCCACTCTCCAATTCCAGGACGGCATGGTCTCGGCTGCCAGTGCTCTATGCATTACCATGAGCTACCATTTCTGGAGGCTCCAGTGATACTTCAATTGCACAACTTAGCATGGGCTGCCTTGGAAGCATTGTAGATTTTGCAGGCTGCAGATCGCTAATGCAATAGCAGCAACCTAACCAGCGGTGCTAGAGCAATTTTCAGCGAGGGTGCTGCCATCAGTGTTACATCACTGAAATCATAGGAGCTGTATGTAGTGTATTTTAACATTCCATGCCAGAGTGGTTGTTGGAAAATCTGAAGCTGGAGTCTTAGTGACCAAACCACACCCCTGCTGTAGAGGCTTCTGGACTCTTTAATTTCCACTGCTGCCTCCCTCCTCCACCGCTAGAGGCATATTTGGCCTTTGAAGGGGAATGATTGAGACACATTACCATGTAAGAGCCTCTGGTCCTACTTCCATAAATTAAATAGAAAATGAGAGGTCTCTGGTCTCCATGCCCTACAAAGAGGGCTGCACCATGCTTGTTCCCCTTTTCCGTTGAACACTGAATAGTCCAAACCCCAGAACTTACTGGCTGCGCGCGGGAGACTACCTACACCCACCACATCATGGTTGTTGGCAGATGAAAGAAGAGATATAAGTCAGACATCTGCTCATGAGGCCCGATCCCAAGATCACCAGTATGCTCACAACTCCTCAAAGAATGACTTGCCATCTCCCTGTACAACACTTCATCTGCAGATGTGCTGCCCCCGGGGGGAAATAATGGAACTGAGACAGCTACTGTACTTGTCAGGGTTTAAAGAGACAGGTCCAAAGTAAAATAAAATTTAAAAAATGTGTCAAATTACATGAATAAAGAGGTGGTGCGGCAAACAGTTGCCTGGAACGTGCCTATGTTAATCCTGTCCTAGACAGCATGTGCTTCCCTGCTCTGAGGCATGCAGTACCCATGAATAACCTGATTCACGATAGCCATGACCCACTTCCCCCTCAGTGTTCCACAAGCGGCTAGATAGTTACTCATCATTGGCCTCATGTGGTGTACACAAAATTCCAATGCATCATACACCGAGTACTGTGGCGACACCTACAAAGTGCCTTCTCATTTGAGAGCTGGCCTCATGCTGTTGCACTGCAGGATACCAGAGTTGGAGGTGGCCAGGATGAAGAATTCAGATGCTCAAGTTTCCAGGAGCCATAAGTATGAACACGAGGGGAAACCTTGTTTTTGATTCGTGACCTGCAACCCGCCTGGCTGACCTAACTGCTCGCCGCCAGGTGCCTGCAAACTTCTGCCACACTCGTACCGCCATAGGAGCAGCCCCGCCTCCCGCCGCACGACTCCCGCTGGTCCCGGGGGACTGCCGCAGAGCGGAGAGCGGGGTCTGGGGAACTACATCCCCCAACAGGCTCTGCGCCAAGCACCAGCAAGAAGCGCCAGGAGGCGCATAAAAGTAGCGCACAGCCTGCAGAGCGGGGGAAACCTTGTTCTTGATTCGTGACCTGCAACCCGCCTGGCTGACCTAACTGCTCGCCGCCAGGTGCCTGCAAACTTCTGCCACACTCGTACCGCCATAGGAGCAGCCCCGCCTCCCGCCGCACGACTCCCGCTGGTCTCGGGGGACTGCCGCAGAGCGGAGAGCGGGGTCTGGGGAACTACATCCCCCAACAGGCTCTGCGCCAAGCACCAGCAAGAAGCGCCAGGAGGCGCATAAAAGTAGCGCACAGCCTCCCTCGCGGCACGCCGGGCGAAGCCCGGGCCAAGGGCGGGCCCGTTTCAGGCCGTTCCAGGCTGTACCAGGCTGGGCTGGGCCCCTTGGCTCCTACTTATCTGAAGTTGCCCTCATTTCTTTCAAAGGTACCGACTTTGGTTATTTGTGTACTTTGGAGCTCGATCTTTAACTCTTTGACAATGACTAGGGGCTTAAGAAGTAAGACTGTACGCAAAACTGCCCTGATTACTGGTCCTATTGACAAGTTTATTTCAACAACTACCGAGGCTATTAATTTAAGTATTTCTTTGCTAGAACGCAGGGTGTCCCAGGACCTTGCGATTGCCAGGAGATCTTCGATGGGCCCCATAGCAACTGCGCTAACACCGCCTCCATCAAATTCTCCTATTCCAATTCTAATACAGTCTGGTGCTATAGCCCAAGTTCACGCTATCCCTAATGCTGTTGATTTATCAGTCACCAACCTGTCGTTGGAATCGAACTCGACAGGGAGCCTTGAGATTACCCCGGATCTTGAGCGATTTCGGCACGAAGATCCTGTATAAGCAATCCGGCTCAAGGGGGTTAGAGAAGGCGCTGTTTCGAAGCAGCCAGAACCCCTAAACAAGGGGAATAACACCAGTCACCCTCTCACATCCAAAAACAAGAAAGGATCCACTGTACTACCATCTAAGAACGCCCACTATAGTAATAACTCTGTACAACCTTCTTCATCTAATTTACAATGTTCTACATTGGATACAGATCAAGAGGGTGGCTTTAGTCCGACTGACTGTGATACTTTGCAGCTTTTCGCCGGATTTAGGGAATTATTAAAACATCATCTCCAACCTCTGGAACGGAGCATCATGGCAATTGAAAAGCAACTCGCCACACTCCTTGTTAAACTACCCAACCAGAACAGGGCGGGAATTGCCAAACCTGGGGGGGCCCCGATAGTGGTCAATCCTGGGGTTATACCTGCCAACCCAGATAGCTCGCATGCAGTGACCAAAGCCCAATCTAAAACAAAAGAGCTTTCTACCCCCACATCATCAGCCCCAAATAACTGTGTAAAATCTAATTCACAAGCCAAATCCCCATGCCAGTTACCTTCATCTAGTCAGCAAAATTTTTCTTTTCCCTCCCCCGTAGTTTCACTAACAGCTGCCAATCACACCTCGGCTAAGGTATCTTTGCAGCCTCCCCAAACCAAACCCCCGGCAGTCCTACCAACAGCTGCCAATCATACCACGGCTAAGGTATCTTCGCAGCCTCCCCAAATTAAACCCCCAGTGTCATCAAAACCACATCCCTCAGAGGGCAAGAGGGGGTCTAGACCGAAACGACCAGTTCATTTGTCACCTGAGGTATCCCCATTTACTGTGATTCTTACGGGGGTACCTGAATTAGCAGCAGATTCAACTGAACAACCTTGGTCCCTTATGAATAAAATCCTTCAATGGCTTAGTATCAATAGGCCATTACAGCCACCAAATACCAGCAGATTATCATCTGTGCGCAGAGTTCCATGGGTGGGGGCGAGCCCTAAGAGTATTCAGGGGGATTGCGTCATCGTTACTTGCGAAGATGCGTCCACCGTGAATCATATTTGCTTGTGGCCAGATCTGGAGAAGAAAGGGGGAATTGACGCTCACCGACTTTCCTTTTTCTATCCCCCCGTATATAATTATCATCACCCAATTCCACCACCAAACTGGGTCTTACCCCCAGACCAATTATGGAATTATGAAGGTCCATGGCTTACCCAAAAGAGCAGGAGCAGGGGATGGATACCCCGCCCCTGGTATTCAAACAAAGGCAACTTTGTGGGCGACGGGTGGCAAGGTATCCATACTAACAACAGATTTGATTGCCTTGAGATGGTCGACTGACTTCATGTTTTACTATCATCAAACCAGTTTGACAACAGGGAGGTAGGGCCAAATGCATGTATGCAACAAATCCATCTTAGCGACCGAGCAGCCCCTTTTATGGATCGCGTTTCCTTTAGCGGACATGTGGCCATACAGGAGGTTTCTGTCCAGGAAGGTAGCCCCTTAGAACCCCTCCCCCCCAAATCCTACCCTTGTAACAACCAGATTCCTATTTGTGGGCCAGTAGTTGGGCACCAGCGGAGTGGCGTTCCATGCAATAGTAATGAAGTGGGCGTGGTCCTTGGTGCTCTTAAGATTGCTCCATGTGAGAGAGCTAGGGAGGATAACTTGACCATAGCTTGTGCCTCTCGGTTGTAGCAGGCTGCATATGGCCCAGCCGAGTTTGCTGGCCTCACCCTCATTTCCTGGAATATTGCCGGAATTGCAGGGAAACTGAACACCCCGTTCTGGGCAAAGTTCATAGGGGAAGGATTTGATATAATCCTCCTTCAAGAAACTTGGTGCCAAGAGCATATAAATATAGAAGGCTATACATCCCATTGCCTTAACGCCACCAAATCCAGCTCAGGTAGGGCTAAGGGGGGCCTTCTGCTACTCTTGTCCAACAAGTTGTGCAACTGTAAAGTTAGAAGTAGCTCAATTGGGGGAACCCATAGCCAGGTAGTGAGGGTTGAATGCAGTAAGGGAAATGATTTGGTCCTTGTCAATTTTTACAATAACATCTTTGACGCATCCAGAGGGAATATTCTATTCCCTCTGGAAAAGGAAATTGTAAGGGCTTTGGGCGTCGCAAACAGAAGGGCAGACATCCTATGGGCAGGGGATTTTAATCTGCAGCCCTGTCATTTATCAAAAGGAAATCCCTGTGGCTTTGGAACGGAGATGGTCAACTATCGGGGGATTGCGTGTGAGGGTGAGGATTCCCCTCACTTCCCACATTGCCAATATGGCACAATTCTAAATAAACTGCTAATCAAACTAGACCTACACCTATTAATTGTAACAAAAACAGCTCGAATGATATCTGCCCCACCTTTACAGGGAGGGATGCTGGGACATTCATTGACCATATTTTGTTCTCCAGTACAGGAGACTTTTCAAATCTTTGTATCAGAGAGGAAAGCCTCAGTGATCACAACAGCATCTGCGTTACCCTATCGGGACGGTGTGCAAAATTAGCGACTGGAGAAATTTGCTCTACTGCAATAGTTCCGATCAGACCAAATGGTCTGAGGATTAAATGGTCCGGAACCAGCTCTATGGCCAAACAGAGGGAGGTCATAGTCGGTTGCAAAACTGAAATCAGTTATTGTTTAAAAAATGTAATCAACCCTGGCCTCTTGATGTCACAATTTATCAAGATTAATGCCATCATTGAAGGCATTTTTACTAAGAAATCCCCATCTAAAAGAGCTATAAAACCGGGATGGTTTGATAAACCCTGTACAGTAGCCCTACGGGAACTGAAAAAAGCTCTAGGTATCAAACCCCGAGACAACAATGGTGTAAAACAATTAAGGGTTAATTATAAAATGGCAATTTCTAATAGGAAAAAGGTTTTACAATGTGAAGCGTGCGATAAGTTGAAGGAAGCAGCCGAGACCAAAAATTGCAAACTTTATTGGGAAATAATTAATAGTCCCTTTTTAAACTCTGACGGTTGCCCGGAAATAACTTCCTATGTTTCATGTAACGAGTGGATTATCCACTTCACTAATATTTTTAATCCAGAAGGGACACCCCTAATCGTACCAGCCACCGAGCCCCCCTCCTGGATACCTCTATCTTTGGAGGTAACCCTGGAGGAGGGTCTCGAAGGGCTCTTCAACAGCAAGGGGGGGAAGGCCCCGGGCCCTGATGGGGTACCCATCGATCTTTTAAAACCAGAACCAAACTTGTGGGCTCCTATTTTGGTGAGGACTTTTAACTGTGCAGCAGAAGGTAATATTCCTCCATCCTGGGGCCAATCAGTTATTATTCCCCTCTTTAAAAAGGCAGTAAATCCGAGGCTTCCAACTACCGTCCAATTTCTTTGTTGGACGCCTCAGTAAAGGTCATGAGCAGAATTTTGCTCAAAAGACTAGAAACCTGGGCCACAGATATGAATATTTTAACAAAAGTGCAATACGGCTTCAGGAAAGGTATGGGCACTCTGGAGCAATGTGTACATTTGGACCTTATTATTAATAAATATACTGTAGTTAAAAAAGGTAACCTTTTCTTATGTTTTGCTGATCTGAGCAGCGCGTTCGACTTGGTTGACCACGCCATTCTCTGGCAGGTTTTGCTAGAGTCAGGGGCACCGAAGGAAATAGTCCATTTTCTGGCCAGGCTTTACGAGAAACTTTCTTGTAAGGTTCGTTATGGCACCCTAGGCGAATGTACGCCGTTTTTCAAAGTTTCACGTGGTATCCGCCAGGGATGCGTACTGGCCCCTCTTTTATTTTCCCTTTTTATTAATCACATTGATTGCATCCTGACTGATACCGCAACAGATGCTCCCCTGATTGGAGGCAAACCTGTCCCAATCCTACTATATGCGGACGACGCTGTTCTTTTATCTCGTACCCAGATCGGGATACAGCGACTGATTGATAGATTCGCGCAGTTTATCCAAAACAGGAGGCTCCGCGTGAATAAATCTAAGACTTATATAATGTCGTGTGGGCACTCTGTAAATAAACTGAAGCACAGTTTTTTCCTGGAAAGCGACAAGATGACATACGTTAAATCATTCTGTTATTTGGGAATTACCTACACCAGCGACGGGTCTTGGATACCCGAGTTCGATAACATAAGGTTGAAAATGATGCGGACCACCAGTAGCATATTCCGATTTGCATCCAAGCTTGGATCGAGAAGTATTTCAGACATGACCAACTTATATAATGTACGTTGTGTTTCTTCTGCACTGTACGGGGCGGGAGTGTGGGGTCATATTGAGGGCTCTTCGCTCCAAAAAGACGAAAACAAGTTTTTAAAAAGATTGTTATGTGTCCTCCCCTCTGCCTCTGTCCAACTAATTCATGATGAGGTAGGGATCGAGTTTATTTCTGACTTAGCAGCCGTTCGGCCACTCTTATTGTGGCGTTCTATTTGGACTAAGCCAGAGACTCGATTCACTCAAGAAATCATTCTTGATTGTATAGGATTGGACTACTCATCACGTATCCATTGGTTGAAATACATTCACTTCTGGTATAAAACCCTATTTGAAATAGATGTTCTCCTTGACCCCGAACTGGCGGTTGCAATTCCCAAAAAAGAAATTAAACAAACTTTTTTAAATTTTAAAAAGAAAGGGCGAGATAAGGTGTATGGCAAGTTAGCCACCGTGAAGTTTTATAAAGAATTAAATCTAACTCCGGGGTTTCAAGCCTACCTCCTGAATGTTTCCCGTCCCTCCCATCAATTTGTACTAACCCGAGTTAGGTTGGGCATTGTACATCATCTCGTCGCATTTCCAGATCAGAAAATAAGATCTGAGACTCCATGCCCATGTGACAATACCTCACGCCAGAGCTGCTGTCATTTTCTACTTTTTTGCAAATGTTATCACTTTTTAAGGGTAAGGTATCTAAAACCTATCCTTTTAAAATATAAAATTCGATCTTCAAAGAGTGCCCTAGAGCTATTATCCTCCCTAGAGAATGTGGACATCTGTTTCTTTGTTGCCACTTTTATCCTGAAATGTACAGCTGCCAGGAAGAGCATAGTGCTGCCATAATTTCATATATCCCTGTCTGCACATACACGTTTTAACAGCATATTATATTTTAATTTTGTATTATTGCTAGCCCGAGCTATACTGGAACTTTTGTAGCAAAATCACATTTTTTACCTTGTATTATTGTTTGCCCTGAGCTATACTGGAATTTTTGAATTATAACGTACTGCTGCCAGGAAAGCACTTCGTGTGACAACTATATTATTCCTGTCTGTACATGCATGACCTTTTTTAACTTATTGGCTTTATATTATACCTTTAACTATGCATTGTTGCCCTGCGTATGCCACTATATGTTCTCTCCCTTTTTACGTATTATCTCCGAGATTATTTGAGTCATTTTGTATTCTGAACAAATACGTATATAATGAATTATTTTTATATGTTTTTATGCTTGTATGATTTGTATTTCTCAAATCGAATAAAAGCTTATTGTTAGAACCGGGAGTCTCTGGTTGGCAGAGGTAAGTACCTTAGCCCAAGTAGGGACCCCTGGTTCTGGTCAGGGCGACGGAATAACCCTCTGAGATAACCCCTGCTCACCCTCTAGGTAGCATGGCGCGAGCAGTCTAGGCTAAACAGAGGCAATGTGGATAACATTTGCACTTAACACAACAATAATCCCCAATCCACCACAAACTGAGACCACACAGGTAAGTATATTTTATAAAAATATATAGCTTTATCTAGTTTCAGCATGTAAATGAAGCAGTTGCATGATAATCACTTCTGTAGACAACTTAGCCTTTTATCTTAAAGGTTGCTCTTAATTTCTAGGATGGTACTTGTAAATAGGCAGTTCTTGTCATTTAAAACAATAGTCTCAGGTTCCAAACAAAAATAGTCTCTAGTCTCTTAAATCAGGCCTAAAAATATGCCCCTGATTTCTATTCCCACCGCTCTCAAGACGAGCAGTAAACACAAGGCCCACGTGTACTTATAGCTATGGGCTTCAAGCGCTGTCCATCCACTCCCTCGCGAGGCCCAGGGACTCTTTCTCGTCCCCGGGGCAGCCTCGCGTCTTCCTGGGATTCAGGCGCACCAGCCGTGCAGATTGCACGCGTCCCTGCCCCGGCCGGTCCCCTTTCCTCTCCCGCCCGCTCTCGACAATCCAACGAGCGGCGGGGGAGGCGGTGAGGCTCACCTGGTGGGGGGACGGCTGGCCAGGGGTGCGGGACGCTTCCAAGTCCCTCGGCGGGGTCAGATCTCTTCCCCGGTCCCGGCGGTGATTACTCGGCAGCTGCAGCGGTCCCGATGACGGGGCCCAATCCTGTCGCGGCGTTTGGTCGAGCCTCCAGCAGCACCCGGGAGTCAGCCAATGGCAGTGCGGCTCCCGGGAGAGGCCTTTAATGACGCTCGGCTCCTCCACCAATCACAGCTCGGCAATGACGATGACGCTGCGCCGCACGGGCCAATCCCGTCGCGGTGTTAGTGAGGGGGCTCGGCTCCCTCCACCAATGGGGGCGCGGCGGCTTCATTCTTCGCCGCGGCAGCTCCTGGACCTCGGAGCAGATTGCGGGGGGTTTTCCTGGCCCCGGGCCGCGGTGGTGATTTGGCGGCAAAGGGTTTTCAAGGGCGCTGGTCTCGACTAGACCCCCCTCTCGACCTTGCCACCACCTGGGAGCGGATTTCACGAGGGGAGGCTCCACAAGCCTCCGACCCTCACGATTAATGTGCCGATGAGCACACCGATCCCTTCCTCACGCTCCGCAGTCCAGCACCACGCGTCTCGGGTCCCAACAGCACGATTTTCCAGCCGTTTTCTGGGATAGCTTTAGGAACCTTTAGTCCTGGGTTCCCAACAGGAGGCCAGCTCTTCTCAGGCCCTTGGAGATTCAGTTGTAGACACAGCACACAGCAGAGTCTTTGCAGTTTCAAGTAGGCAGGGTCACAGCACACAGCAAAGTCCCTTTCTCCTCCTTGGCTTCCAGTTGGACAGTAGAACAGGTCAGCCCTTAGAGCACACAGCAAGGCAGTCTTCCTTTAGTTCTCTAGCTGTCCTCCTTCCAGCAAAGGTTCCTTCTTGCTTGCAGAATTTCAGAATCTAAATCTCTGTAGTCAGGGGTCCTTTCCTTATACCCCTCAATGTCTTTGAAGTTCTTTGAAGTCTTTGTGCATGGAGGCCCTTGGTCCAGTCTAAACCAGTTCTGGGGGTTGCGGAGCACTGAGGTGTCTCTGGCTCTCTTCTTCCTGTCAGCTTCAGGGCCAGAGGTGTCCGTTGTCCATCAGGAGGGGGCTAGCAGTGGGAGGCAGACCAGCACAGCCCAGCACTTATCAGGCATTCCTTCCTCCCACCTCCCAGGCAGGCAGATGTGCCCTTTCATCCGACCCTCTCCTCTGGGGCTCTGCAGCCCCCCCTGTCACATCCAGACCAGGCAGGCATTCCACAAACCCAGGCACACAGAAAGGTTTAGACAAGAGAACAACCACTTTCTAAAAGTGCTATTCTCCCACACAGGATTTAAAAACACCCTTCACTAAAAGATGTGTCATTAAATTCTGAGTTCAGGGATATCTTTCACTTATGTCCCATCTTGTTCCTATCGGAAGATAGGCTGGTATCACATGGGCCCAGCCTCCTCCATGTTACTCTATGGAGCAAGATAGCCTTTCAGCAGTGAGCACATAACATGGCTGCAGCCCACTACCAGAGCATACTACCTGCACTAGTACATGCTCTACCTTATCCATACACTGCACCCTGCCCAGGGGGGTACCTTGAGCCTTCCATAGGGGTGACTGATGTGCACAGACAGGGAAGGGTTAGGCCTAGCCAGTGGGGACACCGGCCAGGCTGACATGGCAGTTACTGACTGCACACAGGCTCTGCGCTGGCAGGCCTGAGTCACCATTTTAAAGCTACTCATGTGGGTGGCGCAATCTGCGCTGCAGGCCCACTAGTAGCATTTGTCATCACCAGCCCTGGCACACACAGTGCACTTTACTAGGGACTTCGGGGTGATACAAATATGCCAATCAATATTACAATTTACAGAGGGAGCACTCACACTCTGACACTGATCAGCAGTGGCAGAGTGTCCAAAGCATCTCAATCAGCAAAAACGAAATCCAGCACAGCATCAAAACACATGAGTCAGAGGCAAAAAGATGGGGGAAGAACCACGCCAAAAGGTGTCAGGTCTAACACGTGTCCCCTCCAGCTGAAAGTGGGGAGAACTACCCAACCTCTTGGGAGTCCTCATCACTAAGGCGGAAGAATCTGGACAGACCGTCAGCATTGGCGTGTTCTGTACCAGGGCGGTGCTCCACCGTAAAGTCCATCCCCTGTAGGGAAATGGACCACCTCAACAATTTTGGATTCTCACCCCTCATCTGCATTAACCATCTGAGGGGCCTGTGGTCGGTCTGAACACGGAAGTGAGTCCCAAACAGGTAGGGCCTCAGCTTCTTCAGAGCCCAGACCACAGCGAAAGCTTCTCTTTCGATGGTACTCCATTTCTGTTCCCTGGGGATTAGCCTTCGGCTAATGAAAGCCACTGGTTGGTCTCCGCCCTCATCATTAATCTGTGAGAGCACTGCTCCCACGCCTTGCTCTGAAGCGTCAGTTTGCACAATGAACTCACTGGAAAAGTCAGGTGCCTTAAGCACCGGTGCTGTGCACATGGCAGTTTTGAGGGTGTCAAAAGCAGTTTGACAGGCCTCAGTCCAATTCACTTTCCTGGGCTGATTCCTAGATGTCAGCTCTGTCAAAGGGGCCACAATGGTGCCATAGCCTTTGACAAACCGTCTGTAATACCCGGTGAGACCTAAAAAGGCTCTCACCTCAGTCTGGGTCTTGGGGGGTTCCCAAGCCAGAATGGTATCAATTTTTGCCTGTAGGGGCGCCACCTGGCCGCTCCCCACCTGGTGTCCCAAGTACACCACAGATCCCTGCCCTATCTGGCATTTACTGGCCTTGATAGTGAGGCCTGCCTTCTGCAGAGCCTTCAACACTTCAGTGAGGTGTTGCAGGTGTTCCTCCCAAGTGGAGCTGAACACCGCAATGTAATCCAGGTAGGCTGCGCTGAATTGCTCCAGCCCTGCCAGTACCTGGTTGACCAATCTCTGAAATGTGGCGGGAGCATTTTTCAACCCAAAGGGCATGACACGGAACTGGAAGTGCCCCTCTGGTGTGGAAAATGCTGACCTCTCCTTTGCCCCGTCAGTTAAGGCAATCTGCCAGTACCCTGAAGTCAAATCAAAAGTACTCAGGTACTGGGCAGCTCCCAACCGATCCACCAGCTCATCAGCTCTGGGGATGGGGTGCGCGTCAGTCTTCGTGACCGCATTGAGCCCACGGTAGTCCACGCAGAACCGAAGTTCTGGGGTGCCACCGGGGGTAGCAGCTTTCTTAGGCACTAAGACCACTGGGCTAGCCCAGGGGCTGCTTGAGGGCTCAATAACCCCTAGCGTCAACATCTTGGAAACCTCTTCCTTGATGCTGGCTCTGACCTTGTCAGCCACTCTGTAAAACTTCTGTTTCACAGGCAGACTGTCTCCAGTGTCCACGTCGTGGACGCACCATTTGGTGACACCTGGGGTCAGGGAGAACAGGGAGGTGAACTGACCCAAGACTTGGCGACAGTCATCCTGCTGCTCTGGAGTCAGGGTGGGGGAGAGGACCACACCATCCACTGACCCATCTTGCTCCTTGACTGCCAGGAGGTCAGGGAGAGGATCACTATCCTCCTCCCCTCCAGCATCTGTAGCCATGAGCATAGTCACTTCCGTCCTCTCAAAGTGGGGTTTGAGGCGGTTCACATGTAGCACTCTCAGGGGCTGCCTGGGAGTCTTCAGGTTAACCAAATAGGTAACCTCGCTTTTGCGCTCCACCACCTCATATGGCCCAGACCACTTGTCACGGAGCGCACAAGGCTCCACTGGCGCCATCACCCACACTTTCTGACCAGGTTGGAACTCAACTAGAGAAGTGTTCTGGTCATACCACCTCTTCATTTCCTCCTGGCTAGCCTCCAGGTTCTCTTGAGCGAGCTTCCTGAAGCGCTTGGTCTGGTTGCGAATGGCCAGCACATAGCTGAACACATCCTGAGGGGTTTTCCCACGGGATTTCTCCCACCCCTCCTTCACCAGAGTAAGAGGCCCTCTGACAGGGCGGCCATACAGCAACTCAAAGGGACTGAACCCTAAGGATTTCTGAGGCACCTCCCTGTAGGCAAACAACAGGCATGGCAACAAGACATCCCATTTCCGCCTCATGGGCTCCTCCAGGCCCATGATCATGCCCTTCAACGTGCGGTTGAATCTCTCAACCAAACCATTTCCTTGAGGGTGGTAAGGAGTGGTGAATTTGTATGTCACCCCACACTCACTCCACAGGGACTTCATATACTTAGAAATGAAGTTTGTCCCGCGGTCTGAGACGACCTCCCTGGGAAATCCCACCCGGGAAAAGATCCCCATCAGGGCACGGCCCACCACTGGGGCGGTGACTGTCCTGAGCGGAAGGGCCTCCGGGTACCGAGTGGCATGGTCCACCAAGACCAGGATAAACCTGTTGCCTAGGGCTGTCTTGGGATCCAGGGGCCCCACGATGTCAATGCCCACCCGCTCAAAAGGGGTGCTCACCACGGGAAAGGGTTGGAGGGGGGCCACGCGCTTCCCTCCATTCTTGCCACTGGCCTGACAAGTCTGGCAAGATTTACAAAAGGCAGAGACGTGTGTCTTCATCTGGGGCCAGTAGAAATGGGTGACAAGCCTGTGATAGGTCTTGTCTTGCCCCAGATGTCCTGCGAGAGGCACGTCATGAGCCAGACCCAGTAGGAAGTTCCTGAAGCGCTCCGGTACCACCAGCACACGGGCTGCACCGGGCTCAGCGAACTTAGGCTCACTATAAAGTAAGTCATCCTCCCAGTAGATCAAATGCTCCTTGGACCCCAGGCCTGCGGCCTGGTCTGCAGCCTGCTGCCGCACACCAATGAGAGAAGGGCACTCCTTCTAAGCCTGGCAGAATTCCTCCCTGGAGGGACCACCCTCTTGCTGCCACTGGGACAGCTCAGGCAATTCCCCTAGTTCGGCCACCTGCTCCCCTGTAGGTTCCAGGGCATCCCCTTCCGGGTCTGCCTCCTCCTGGACCGTGGGAACAGTGGGGGCCGGTTTCCCGCGCCCTCTACCCCTTCCTCTCTTGGCAGGTCCCTGGGCCATTGTTCCAGGCTCCAGTTCTGCGAGACCGCCCTCTCTGGCTGTCGTTGCACGGGTGGACACACAGATCCACGCAGGCAAACCCAACATCTCCAAGTGAGTCCTGTGCTCCACCTCTTTCCATGGGGAGCTCTCCAGGTCATTACCTAATAGACAATCTACAGGCAAGGCATCACTTACAACAATCTCCAGAATACCGGAGACTCCTCCCCATTCAAATGGAACTTTCGCCAACTTGCAGTAGCGCACTGAACTGTCAGCTGCCACCACAGGCCGGAGTACCTGGGGAATAATTTGCTCTTCCGACACCCACCGACACCTAACAGATGTCACGCTGGCCCCGGTGTCTCTCAGAGCCTCCACCACCTGTCCATTGATGGTCACCTTCTGCCCGTATTTCTTAGTATTGTGGGGCAGCAAGGTTTCCTGGGCCATCTCTTGGTCTCCTAGAGAGACAAGGGTCATCAATGCTAACCCCTCCTCCCCACTAGAAATCAAATCCCCTCCCAAAGCTACACTGGCCAACGCCGGAGCTGGAGCTGGAGCACCAGTGGGTGCTGATTTCTTCTTTGGACAGCTTGGAGCAATGTGCCCCACCTCCCTGCATGAATAGCAAGTAAGGGTCTTTTTGTCCTGCGGGCCCTTATGGGGCCAGGACTTCTTAGGCTTGGGGGGTTGAGACACCTTCTCCTGGGAACTACTTTGGGGCCCTTTAGAAGACTCCTTTTGATTACCCGTGTCCCCCCCACTCTTCTGCTGGGGACCCTGTCCACCTTTGGCTGGGGTACTTACCACCCTCTTGTGGACCCTGGTGCTCGTCCACCGGTCCGCCTCTTTAGCAAGCTCACTGGGATCAGTTAACTTACTATCCAAAAGATGCTGGCGCAGCTCTGGGACACATAAACTACTTAAGTGCTCCCTACTAATCAAGTGACACAACCCCACATAATCAGTAACCTTGCTGCCCTTCATCCAACCTTCCAGTGCACGCGTGTACATGCTCACACACTCCACCCAAGTACTTGAATCAAGCTTCTTGAAGTTCCTAAACTTCTGGCGGTACTGTTCAGCAGTGAGCCCATACCTGAGGCACAAAGCCTCCTTCATGGCGGAGTAGGATAAAGCATCTTTTGCTTCTAAGGGTGCCAAAACATCCCTCCCTGAGGCCTCAAAATGCTTCCACAATCCTGCTCCCCAATTCTTCTCAGGCACCTCATTCATCTTTAAGGCAAGTTCATACGCTCTGAACCACGCATAAATATCCTCACCCCTCTGATAATTCTGTACCAGATCCTTTGGTATGTATACCTTACCCGCCTGTACTGGTTGTGCGCTGCCACCATTAGAACTGGACACCCTCTCTTTATATTTGAAGTCCAACTCCTTCATGCTCCTCTCATGAGCCAATTGGAGCTTCTTTTCCTCCAAAGCGAGAGTATGTCTTCCCTCCTGGGCCGCTCTCTCCTGCGCCTCTTTCTCAACTTCTAGGCGCAGCCTCTTCTCATCGGCTTCTGCTCTGAGCTTCAAAAGCTCAATCTCATGGGCCCTAACTCGCTGATTCTCCTCTATTTCCTCTGGAGACATACCCCTACTGGAGTGGTCGCTGCCGGTCCTAGACCCTGGCTTCCTCACTGGCAATTCACTGGGCAAAAACCCATTCTCCTGTGTGTCTCCCTCTCCAGTAGCAGCTTCCGGGGCACCATGTTTGGCCTCCCACCAGGCCCTCAGAGCTGTCCGTAGCTCTTCCTTGTTTGCGCCGCCCCTTACTGGGCATTCAAGCAGTCTGCAGAATTTCCTCAGTTGCTCCTTGTTATAGGTGAGCAACTTCTGGACTTCAAATTCCACTTCTACTTCTCCATTCACGCTTGGCGCGTTCTGAGACATGATGCTTCCTAACCTTTTCAACTACAAAGGTTTCACCAAAAAGAAAAAAATCTTGTGCAACCTGTGCCGCTAAACTAGACTAGTGATGTACAAGAGATCACTGCCGGTCAAGTGCAATTATTAGTTCAAAATCCGCACCGCGAGCCACCAATGTTAGAACCGGGAGTCTCTGGTTGGCAGAGGTAAGTACCTTAGCCCAAGTAGGGACCCCTGGTTCCGGTCAGGGCGACGGAATAACCCTCTGAGATAACCCCCGCTCACCCTCTAGGTAGCATGGCGCGAGCAGTCTAGGCTAAACAGAGGCAATGTGGATAACATTTGCACTTAACACAACAATAATCCCCAATCCACCACAAACTGAGACCACACAGGTAAGTATATTTTATAAAAATATATAGCTTTATCTAGTTTCAGCATGTAAATGAAGCAGTTGCATGATAATCACTTCTGTAGACAACTTAGCCTTTTATCTTAAAGGTTGCTCTTAATTTCTAGGATGGTACTTGTAAATAGGCAGTTCTTGTCATTTAAAACAATAGTCTCAGGTTCCAAACAAAAATAGTCTCTAGTCTCTTAAATCAGGCCTAAAAATATGCCCCTGATTTCTATTCCCACCGCTCTCAAGACGAGCAGTAAACACAAGGCCCACGTGTACTTATAGCTATGGGCTTCAAGCGCTGTCCATCCACTCCCTCGCGAGGCCCAGGGACTCTTTCTCGTCCCCGGGGCAGCCTCGCGTCTTCCTGGGATTCAGGCGCACCAGCCGTGCAGATTGCACGCGTCCCTGCCCCGGCCGGTCCCCTTTCCTCTCCCGCCCGCTCTCGACAATCCAACGAGCGGCGGGGGAGGCGGTGAGGCTCACCTGGTGGGGGGACGGCTGGCCAGGGGTGCGGGACGCTTCCAAGTCCCTCGGCGGGGTCAGATCTCTTCCCCGGTCCCGGCGGTGATTACTCGGCAGCTGCAGCGGTCCCGATGACGGGGCCCAATCCTGTCGCGGCGTTTGGTCGAGCCTCCAGCAGCACCCGGGAGTCAGCCAATGGCAGTGCGGCTCCCGGGAGAGGCCTTTAATGACGCTCGGCTCCTCCACCAATCACAGCTCGGCAATGACGATGACGCTGCGCCGCACGGGCCAATCCCATCGCGGCGTTAGTGAGGGGGCTCAGCTCCCTCCACCAATGGGGGCGCGGCGGCTTCGTTCTTCGCCGCGGCAGCTCCTGGACCTCGGAGCAGATTGCGGGGGGTTTTCCTGGCCCCGAGCCGCGGTGGTGATTTGGCGGCAAAGGGTTTTCAAGGGCGCTGGTCTCGACTAGACCCCCCTCTCGACCTTGCCACCACCTGGGAGCGGATTTCACGAGGGGAGGTTCCACAAGCCTCCGACCCTCACGATTAATGTGCCGATGAGCACACCGATCCCTTCCTCACGCTCCGCAGTCCAGCACCACGCGTCTCGGGTCCCAACAGCACGATTTTCCAGCCGTTTTCTGGGATAGCTTTAGGAACCTTTAGTCCTGGGATCCCAACAGGAGGCCAGCTCTTCTCAGGCCCTTGGAGATTCAGTTGTAGACACAGCACACAGCAGAGTCTTGGCAGTTTCAAGTAGGCAGGGTCACAGCACACAGCAAAGTCCCTTTCTCCTCCTTAGCTTCCAGTTGGACAGTAGAACAGGTCAGCCCTTAGAGCACACAGCAAGGCAGTCTTCCTTTAGTTCTCTAGCTGTCCTCCTTCCAGCAAAGGTTCCTTCTTGCTTGCAGAATTTCAGAATCTAAATCTCTGTAGTCAGGGGTCCTTTCCTTATACCCCTCAATGTCTTTGAAGTTCTTTGAAGTCTTTGTGCATGGAGGCCCTTGGTCCAGTCTAAACCAGTTCTGGGGGTTGCGGAGCACTGAGGTGTCTCTGGCTCTCTTCTTCCTGTCAGCTTCAGGGCCAGAGGTGTCCGTTGTCCATCAGGAGGGGGCTAGCAGTGGGAGGCAGACCAGCACAGCCCAGCACTTATCAGGCATTCCTTCCTCCCACCTCCCAGGCAGGCAGATGTGCCCTTTCATCCCCGGGATGGCTCCGACCCTCTCCTCTGGGGCTCTGCAGCCCCCCCTGTCACATCCAGACCAGGCAGGCATTCCACAAACCCAGGCACACAGAAAGGTTTAGACAAGAGAACAACCACTTTCTAAAAGTGCTATTCTCCCACACAGGATTTAAAAACACCCTTCACTAAAAGATGTGTCATTAAATTCTGAGTTCAGGGATATCTTTCACTTATGTCCCAACTTGTTCCTATCGGAAGATAGGCTGGTATCACATGGGCCCAGCCTCCTCCATGTTACTCTATGGAGCAAGATAGCCTTTCAGCAGTGAGCACATAACATGGCTGCAGCCCACTACCAGAGCATACTACCTGCACTAGTACATGCTCTACCTTATCCATACACTGCACCCTGCCCAGGGGGGTACCTTGAGCCTTCCATAGGGGTGACTGATGTGCACAGACAGGGAAGGGTTAGGCCTAGCCAGTGGGGACACCGGCCAGGCTGACATGGCAGTTACTGACTGCACACAGGCTCTGCGCTGGCAGGCCTGAGTCACCATTTTAAAGCTACTCATGTGGGTGGCGCAATCTGCGCTGCAGGCCCACTAGTAGCATTTGTCATCACCAGCCCTGGCACACACAGTGCACTTTACTAGGGACTTCGGGATGATACAAATATGCCAATCAATATTACAATTTACAGAGGGAGCACTCACACTCTGACACTGATCAGCAGTGGCAGAGTGTCCAAAGCATCTCAATCAGCAAAAACGAAATCCAGCACAGCATCAAAACACATGAGTCAGAGGCAAAAAGATGGGGGAAGAACCACGCCAAAAGGTGTCAGGTCTAACACTTATGACTTGACTTGAAGTATGAACACATTTTCCCATCGACACAGAATGGATAAAACCCTTTGATACATCTGGCCCCAGGTCTCTTAAAGATCATCTTCAGAGAGTCACGTGACAAACCAATGAAAAAGTAAACATCGCATTGGACTCCACATGGCTGTACAGTGAAGCGCAAGAGCAGCTGACTCCCAATCGCCGGGGTTCGCGGTTTGATCCCAGACGCCGGCGGCACTTGAGCCCCGAATCACGTGACTCTGGGCAATAGCGCACTTGATGTCCCCGACTGCCCCCAGCGTCTGGAGACCCTTACGGTGATAAGCCGCGCTTTACACTTCTGATATGTAAGTAATCTCTCTGCTGCATCTTTTGAACTTTCATTAAAAAGAAAGGTCCAGAGCATCAGTAAGGTTGACCAACTTGTGATCTCCAGTTACGATCCTACCAAGTACGCCGTCAAAAGGTCTAGACTTCTCTACATCAATGTTTGTGTCCTAACTCACATCAGTTTAAGTTATGAACTCGTGGTCCTCTTGTAGCCGGCAACGTGTGTCTACCTCTGTTCTTCAGAATGACTCTGAGACCTACAGATGACATATTTGCCCTGTTTTGTTTTCCACCATTGGAACTTCTCTTTGTTTATTTTCTGAGGCATCACTCCAGCCCTGTCTTCTATTGGGCTTTTCCTATGCACAGGCCTCACACGTCACGTGCCCCTGTCAATATATTGGTGCTGGGCACACATGCCTCCCCCAACTGTTGTCACAATGCAGGACGCTCTGATGAGGACTGGGGCCCACAAGGATAAATTAGGCAACGTAAAACCTATTGCATTGGTAAATACTATTGCAAACAGTGACTACAACTTCTTACTGCTTGACAGATACCATTGATTGTTGTTTCCTCTGTTGTACCAACCAATTATTATGACTGAGCCAACCACATAGCTTCACGTGTATAGATCACTCCGCACACGCTGCAAGTACATGTTCCTCTAGTGTTAGTTTGGCATCGTTTAGCAAGCACTTTTAGCCCATTTCGAGCAGCAAATGAAAATGAATTTCACACATTTCCACTTCTTACCCTTCGGATAAAGTGCAATTTCTGCCATGCACAACCCTGAAATGATAACATATGTATCCGCAAACAATTTTTTAATGCAATGTGAGGTTTGATTACATTCACTTCCCTGGAGTGGGTAAAAAAACGCAAATAAAAATAACACACTGAGGCCTGGTTTTGGCAAATCGCATGAATTGTGTCTCACTGGATCCTGAAGCGAGACAGAAAATATGTTTTTTTAATATATCAATTGAATACATGCTACTGATTTCTGTCATTGCCCATATATAATCCTAATCTTACATTATCAATTAAAAAAAGCTGCATCTCAGGTCACTGAAAATCAGGTCGAATTGTCAGACCACACCAACTAACAAGTACATTTGCCCTGCGTTGTCAAAAGTTAAGAAAGACACTTCTTCAATCATGCCACAACTAACAACCTATGGCTAACCAATTTCCCTGCGAGACTAATAAAGGAATTACACGTTTATCCCACGCGCAAGGCGGCAGCTGAACACTTCCTGTGGGGTTGGGCTTTAATCAGACCATATTGCACCTTGATTCCCCCTCTGGCAGGCCACTGCTCCACCCACAGAACAATATACTGCTTCCGCGCGCTTTCAAGTCAGCAAGCAGCGCATATCTGCTTTTTCTACAGTCAATACATATTAACAGGCTACCGGGTCTAAGTAACAATTGACTGATACTTAATAGGTCAATATAAATTCTGCTGCGGCATGTTATTTGAGGAATGCTTCGTCGGAACCTAGCTACCGTGACACCACAAATCATTATACCAGTACGCTAAAACATTGTGAGCATTTAACATCAATAAGAAAAATGAAAATCATTATTAAGGTGCCTCCATTACAGAACTAAATCGAAAAGTACTTGTCATTTCTACCCTATAATAGGACCGCAGTGATTTTTTTGTTTTATTTCAATGTTAGGCCTTTCGATTGTTTTAAACATACAAAGAAGCATTCAATTGGTTTATTTAATAGGATGTTTGACATTTGAAGCATTACTGGCCATTTCTGAAAGATCTTAAATAACTTTTGAACTCGATTAATCATTATTTGTACTGCCCACAGGTCAATTTGGGACGTTTTTCTCTAGAGTGCAGCATTTTACAATTTGAGACTTTTTTTCCTTCTGGAATGCCCTCTTAAGAGACTTGTTTTTTGGGGGGTGGATGGTGGGGCAGGCTGATCAACATATGCCCTGCAATTAAACGCATGTATTTTGCAGTGGCTCCGTCATCACGCGCTCCAGACCTCCGGGGCACGCAGCTTCCCTGCCTGACGTATGTTGGTTTTTCGAAAGTGGCCTAGGTCACGCTGACTCTCAGGGCTTAGTTTATGGCAGCCCCGCCCTGAGGTAATACTTACTGTGCTCTCTTCTGAGCCATAAAAGCCCCTTAGCACAGTAGGTTTGTGCCAGGGGACACATTTGTTTACTTTGCGAGTGCATTTAATGTGGAGAATGCTCACTTAACTGGAATCTGCATGGGAATAGAGAACGCGCATTAGTAAGGTCAGCGGCTCGTCTTAATGCACTGTGTAAACACACATTAAAGAACACACGTAATCGCCTGTTCCGGGGAAGGGCGTGATTGTGGGTTTACCATGAGGGAGACGGGTTTGCAGGCCTTTCGGCAAATTGGTCTGAAGTGTTATTAAGGGCGGAACGACATTTTGAATACAGGGGAAGGTTAATGATTGTAGAGAGTTCTGAGGTGAAGGCGAGCCAGAGGGCAGCCTCCTGCTGCTTATTTATGTACAGAATGCGGGTCCTTACCACAGGAGGACGCGAGCAGTGCTTTCTGTCATGGTTTATTTACATATGACAGGAAGCCTCGTTCGATTGGCTTATTTAGTTTCTTTCACTTCAAATGTCTTCTAAAAAGAACAAAACAGATACTATACAAAATATATGGAAGTGTATGTGTGAGTGTGTATGTAACTATCTATCTTTCTCTCTCTCTCTCTCTCTCTCGCTCTCTTTCTCTCTCTCTCTCTATATATATATATATATATTTATATATATATATATATATATAAATATATATATATATATATATATATATATATATATATATATATTCACTGAAAAAACCATAGGTTATAGACCATATATAGTTAGGAATTAGCATTTACAAAACCTTGAAAATTCACTGAAAAAACCATAGGTTATAGACCATATATAGTTAGGAATTAGCATTTAAAAAACCTTATTTTACTCACACAAAACCATTGAAATTCCATATATAGTTAGTTGCACTAACTATATATCGCGCACCCGCAATCCACTGCTGATCATGTCACATATTACATCATTCATGACATGGTCAGTGACATCACTGATGACATCACTGATGACATCTCAAATGACATCACTGATGACATCACTGATGACAACATCCAGTGACTGTATGTTTCTGTAAAGTTAAAATATGTCTTACATATTGAAGAATGAGTGGATGTATAAGTGTCTGGATGAAGGATTTAGTAGGTGCGTGACTGACTGTATGAGTGAGTGATTAAATGTGTCTCACTGAATGCATGGGTTAGTGACTAAACTGTCTTAATTTGTGCATCATTATGTCTGTTGTTCTGTAAACTGCTGCATGTGTTGATCATTAGCTATACGAGAGGCTATATGTGTTATTAATTGGTTGGCCAAGTATTTCTATGGGAGATTGAGTTTGTGTGGGGGTGGCTGGAAGGTGTGTGACTCTATGCATAGATGTGTGAGCAGTTTATTCACTAGGTGTATGAGTTCAAGAGTGCATGTGGAAACAGCTACATGGGCAGTTGACTGTGTGCATGAGTGTATTGATGAGTGAATGGATATCTCAATGCTACATGTCATAGTAAGTACATATGTAAAACACAGTACATGTGAGAGTTGGCATATATAAATAACTGTGCATGAGAGCCACTGAATGAGTGAGTGGTTGTATCGATCATTGTGAACTTGTATCAGGGATTGTATAAGAGAGCAAATATGTGTTAGTATATGTTTCAATAAGTAAGGTGTGTTTAACTGTATAGTTGAAGAAATGGAGGTGAGATTGTTTCTTTGCATGACTGACTGGGTGTGTGAGTAACTCCATGGATGAGTGGCAGTGTGTGAGTGTCTGTGTACACTGAGTGTATCTAAGGTTATATTAGAGTCTGAAGAGGTTTATCGTATTAGCACAAGAATGATGTCAAATGAGATGTCATCAGTGATGTCATTTGAGATGTCATCAGTGATGTCATCAGTGATGTCACTGACCATGTCATGAATGATGTAATATGTGACATGATCAGCAGTGGATTGCGGGTGCGCGATATATAGTTAGTGCAACTAACTATATATGGAATTTCAATGGTTTTGTGTGAGTAAAATAAGGTTTTTTAAATGCTAATTCCTAACTATATATGGTCTATAACCTATGGTTTTTTCAGTGAATTTTCAAGGTTTTGTAAATGCTAATTCCTAACTATATATGGTCTATAACCTATGGTTTTTTCAGTGAATTTCAATGGTTTTTTAATAGCAAATATCATAAGCTGTCGAATGTCAAGTACGTGGTAAGTGAAAACATTTTCGTGTTTATGCACACTGATCTGCTTTGAATGGTGCCCCCCCCCTCATTTCTATTAGGAGTACTCTCTCTTTGCAGATAGTGAAAGGTAGTTAACGCAGGCCTTTGCCCCCGTTGTAATCCGTCGTGCCTGCTTCTCTCTCCATTTGATTGATTGTTATCCAAGTATTTACTGTTTTAGAATTAGTTCTCTTTGGTTCATTCTCTATTTACAAACAAACACAGAGTCGCAATACTCTGTTTAGTCTTTGCAGATAACGAAAAATCGTGTAAAAAAAAAAGAAAAGGAATCGAGCAAAATCAGTAGGCCACTAATGGGATCTCTTTTTGACCTCGCTAAAATAGAAACATTAGGAACAACCCCTCATGACAAATACAAAACTAGTGAGATGAACTGAACTCCACACAATGATGGCTGCAAAACAGCTCGGCTCCGCCACCCACCCCGCCCAAAATAACGATAAAGAACGGCTGCCATGATTGGTTGCGGAATGACCACGACGGAGCTACGAAATGGTGCTGCTCTCATGCTAACCCCAGCTTCAGTCTGAAACATCCAGAAACACTGTAGACTACCAATTCGATCAGTTCCGGTAGCGCCCCAATGTAACCCGGTAGAGAAGAACTAGCCCTTCCCTCTTTGACTGATGGTTCTTGTTGCCTGTCCCTTCTGTTGTCATTTAACAGAACTATTTAGCCTGCTGAAAGGGGTTGTGTTCCGACCGCTGGTTGGTGGAGACATTTTGACTATATTCTGTACCTGCGTTGTCGCGTAATGCGTCATATGACGCGCCGCGTTAGCGCATCCGGAAGTCATCCGGGGCGCGCAGCGCGTAACGTAAGCATAACAAGTCATGTGACTTGTTAATAAAACTTTTCATTGGTTCATTTTACTTTTCTTATTGTAATGATGAAAGGCTTGGTCATATGACCTAAAAATTACGCTTTTCATTACTTCCGAACATTAGTTTTTTCTTAAATATATGTTATAATGTTCCAGGCTAATGTACTTTCCCGGAAATTTTACAACTGTCCTGCAAGTAAAATATATTCTTTTTTCGAGAAAAAGAGCGTTTCTTCGTCCCATGACGGAGCCGTTGAGCAAAAGAGGGTCGACCTGCTGTCTTAGTCGCCGATACGCCTGAATATGAGATTCTTATCGATCACTTTATGTTGCAGGAATAGAAAACACAACAGCCCTTGACCATTTATCTTTACTGCGTTCCTTCGTATTATACCTTTTACCCTTCATGTAATTGGTCTGCTTTATTTCACTTGCCTTTTAATGATTCTAAAACAGTCACTATTATTAAAAACTTTACCAATGTATATACTACTACCATGTTTTCTTTTAAAAACCTTTATTGTGAAAATTTCATTATACAAATACGAGCCTATAACCACGTGGGCCTGCCACAGAGCAAACTGTAATCGTATATGATGAATAGACATTTACACTGTAGAGGAACGTAACGGGCGGGCCATTAGGTTGCAAGAACTAAGGTGTCTAACAGTTACGGAATCGGTGGACGTACATTTTATAATTAAAATACGACAGGGCCAGTTACAATAAAATTATCTAGATATACATTTGCGGGCAAGTACCATGGGTGACGTTAATTCGAACTTTCAACAGTACAGTAATCAATAACACATCAGAACTTAATATCAATAGGGATGTCGAAATATTCAATCAATTCTCGTCCCCGCCCGCCATGTGCTTCAAAACTGCATACGTATCTCGTGATTTCAAGGTTCTGCAACCAGTACACAACAAGGAGTTACGAGTCCCATTTATTCCTTCGCCATTTTGGGTGAGGACGGGCAGGTCCAGGATATAGTCAAAATGTCTCTACCAACCATCGACTATGATGATGTTCATATGCTGTATTTATTAGAGTAACACTCATCTGTCCACATGAAATTAATTTGCCACAATCTAAACATGTCATTTTAATCTTTCCAAAGTTCTTCTAAATATTTGGGACCGTTTCCCTTGCCTCTGAAGCTCTCAGTGCCACTTCTTTGATGAATGTACTAGCAGGTCAGGGGTTCTCCTCCAAATCTCTCTTTTATGCAGCACTATAATTAATTGGTGCCACCTCTCCATATGACGATGCATGGTATAGTTACCACAACTATATTTTTTTTCGGTTCCTCTGGAGAGTTCATCGTGGCAGATGAAGCGTGTAACGTACCGGGCATTTACCTTTTTTTGCATGTACAGGAAAGGAAAAAAAAATCGAGCGTCCGAGTTCTAAGGTGTCCCAGGGCCATTTTAGTGGACCAGGCCCAAATCCAAAGAACAGGCCGCCATTTTGAGAGTCCTCTTGCAGCCGCCTGTCGCTGTAGCATCAAGAGCAGCCGAAACTCAGCTGAATGGCAACTGAAACGGTAAAGGGGCGCCCCACTACAGCAGACGAGCCTCCACCTAGGAAGGCCCATTCACGCCGGCTCCCCCCCCTTCGGGCACCCCACACCGTTATTCGGAGCAGTATTGTAGGATGGCCACACCAGTGCGGCAACTTGCTAGACATCACCTCGGTGGTAACCGAATCTCAACGCCTTGTGGTGTCTTCTATTCAAAAAACATTGTTATGCTGCCTTCGACCTATTCGCCGCAAGTGCGCACACAACTCAACTGCATAGCTTGCTAGACACCACCTCGGTGCCATCCGGATCTTGGAATGTCAGCACCTTTTGGTGTCTTCTCTTCAGAAAATATTGTTGCGCTGCCTTTGGCCCCATTCGCACATCAGTCCGCTACTGACGCCATCTCACAGGCTAATGGGGCGCCCCACGCCGACTTTCAGCATTGTAGAATGACCACACCAGTACAGCAACTTGCTAGACATCACCTCGGTGCCATCCGGATCTCGGCGCCCCACTGCAGATGAAGTGCCTCTCAACTATGAAACCACCACGGTGACATCCGGATCTTGGCGCGTTGTGCTGCCTTCGGCCTATTCGCACATCGGTCCGCTACTGACGCCATCTCACAGGCTAATGGGGCGACCCACGCCGAGTTTCAGCATTGTAGGATGACCACACCAGGACAGCAACTTGCTAGACATCACCTCGGTGCCATCCGAATCTTGGCATCTCAACGCCTAGTGGTATCTTCCAAACAAAAAATATTGTTACGCTGCCTTTGGCCCCATTCGCACATCAGTCCGCAACTTAGACATCACCTCGGTGCCATCCGGATCTTGGCATCTCAGCGCCTTGTGGTGTCAGTCAGAAAATATTGTTGCGCTGCCTTTGGCCCCATTCGCACATCGGTCCGCTACTGACGCCATCTCACAGGCCAACGGGGCGCCCCACGCCGACTTTCAACATTGTAGGATGGCCACAGAAGTGCGACAACTTACTAGACACCACCTCGGTGCCATCCGGATCTTGGCGCGTTGTGCTGCCTTCGGCCTATTCGCACATCGGTCCGCTACTGACGCAAACTCACAGGCCAACGGGGCGCCCCACGCCGACTTTCAGCATTGTAGGATGGCCACACCAGTGCTGCAACTTGCTGGACACCACCTCGGTGCCATCCGGATCTTGGCGCGTTGTATTGCCTTCGGCCTATTCGCACATCGGTCCGCTACTGACGCCGCCTCACGTGCCAACGTATTTTCTCTGCATTTTATACCCTATGCCGCATAACAGGTCATGTGACTTGTTTATAAAACTTTTCATTGGTTCATTTTACTTTTGATTTCCTAATGATGGAAGGCTTGATCATATGACCTAAAAACAACACTTTTCATTGGATGAAAACTTTTTTTTTCCCCAAACGATGAAAGCCCCACCTTGTTTCTGGATGTTTCAGACTAAACTGGCGTCAGCATGAGAGCACCACCATCTCGTAGCTCCGTCGTGGTCATTCCGCGAGCAATCATGGCAGCCGCTCCCCACCAGAAGCCTGCAGGAGTCGGGGCCCCCAAAACTTTTGATGAATTCTCAAGGCGGAGGGGACGCTTTCGAGAATGGGGTCCAAGACCTAGCAGACAAGCGTCCGATTTCCAAGGTGTCCCAGGGCCATTTCAGTGGACCAGGCCCAAAAAGGAAAGAGCCTGCCGCCATTTTGAGAGTCCTGTGACAGCCGCCTATCGCTGCACCGCAAGAGTGGGCGCAACTCAGCTGAATTGCGGCTTTTGACACAGTGGACCAAAAACGGACGGAATGGCAACTGAAACGGTAAAGGGGCGCCCCACTACAACAGATGACACTCCACCTGGAGAGGCCCGTTCACGCCGCCTCCCCCGGGGCGCCCCACGCCGTTATTCGGAGCAGCATTGTAGGATACCAAAACCAGTGCGGCAACTTACTGGACATCACCTTGGTGCCATCGTTCTGCTGCCTTGGAACTATTCGCACAACAGTTTGCTACTGATGACCCACCCCCCGCGACGCCCCACGCCGTTATTTGCTGGGTGGCAACTTACTAGACATCACTTTCGTGTCATCTAGATTTCGGCGCGTTCTGCTGCCTTGGAACTATTCGCACAACAGTTTGCTACTGATGACCCACCCCCCGCGACGCCCCACGCCGGAAATCTGGACGTTGTGCTGCATTGGGACTATTCGCACAGCCGACCGCTACTTCGTTGTTTTTCCCTAAAAATGTTTATATGTTATTACTATTTTTGTTTTCTTGTATATATTTATAAATTATTAAAGTTTTATAATCTTACTACTTTGTCGGAGTGCTATATATTTTTAATGTGACACATAATTGTAAAAACTTTGATGTACAAAGAGTCATCCCTGGAATCTTCCGCTTCACGCTCGGTCCCCTCCCCAATCACAATACAGGATGGTTTTCAGATAATAGCAACGCTTCTGCTGTGACGGATCTCATCGAGTGTGGGCCTTGATCTACTATAACTCCTTTGAAGAGGGGTGATTCTTTACAGCTGTGGCCATAAACTACATCTGCAGGGCTAGCTGATAGCCTAGGACCGGCCTGGACAATCGGACACAGAGGAAAAGGAGTGTCAGAGGGTGCGGTAGTGAATAGGGCGAAAGGGAGGTGTCGGGCGGGCACAGGGTGTGATTCTCAGGGAAGAGCAGCGCAGATGGGGGGAGGTTTATTACCCATGCATAAGACAGAGAGCGGGGGTGACCACTGCCTGGGTGAGATGCTTGCGAGGGTGGGGAGCCATGCTAAGGATCGACAGCGTGCACAGAGTGGGTCTGGTCAAGGCATCTAAAATGGCTGCCGTGCACGACAAAAGTGTGGCATTTGAAAAAAGACAAGATGGCGCAGACAATGTTTTTCAACACTTCCTGATTTCCTTCGAATCGAACGTTAACAGACGTTGGGGCATATTACCAAAGTTAAGCGATATTTATCCCTAACGATGCATTGCAAAGATTTTTTTACCGTCAGAAATTATCGCAGATAAACCTTGCTATTATCAAGGTTTATCGCAAATACGATAAAAAACGACCGCAATGCATTAATATCGCTGAAAACTCAGCGATATTCATGCATTACCGAGCTAATGCTCTTAGCCATGTTATCCACCTCCCATTGGATAACATGGCTAAGAACTGCTCAGGGCAGCTGTTACTTTTTGGAGATATTCGCGCTTATCTCGAATATTTCCAAAAGTTGATAATAGGAGATAGCGATGTTAGCGACTGTTTCCAGTCGCTAACATCTTGGCATGCCCACTTTGCATGTCATTAGTGATAAATATCACTCACATGCAAAGTGGGGCCCAAGATGGTCGCTATCTCCTACTAGCCGTCGCTAACTGGTGTTAGCAACAGCTAGGTAATACAGATATAATTTTATCTCCGCGAAGCGGAGCGCTGTTACAGATATATATCTTGTTTTTCAACGTTAATTTCTCAAAATGCACTGAAGCACATATATTGAGACCTAGCAAAGGCACATCGGGCTACCAGTCCCTAATATTTTACCAAGTTTCGTGCAAATCCATTCAGCCGTTCGATTATTATTATTATTTTTTTTTTTTTGCCCCGCGGGGCCCTTTTAAAACCTCCACATCAAACCTAGGGGGTCAGCGAGGATCTACTATGCCCCCTTATGGTCATTTGCCCCTTCGCTTTGGCCTCCTCTTGTCTCTCGATCCTACCGAGAGACAAGATGGCGGCCGCTACGTACTGTTTGGAATGTTTACAGACACCGGAGAGCCAATCAGCTTCGCTTCGCAAAGCTCCGTAACGCGAAAAGTACGCGAAGCGGTGCGCTGTTACAGATATATATCTTTTTTTGAACGTTAATTTCTCAAAATCCACTGAAGCACATATATTGAGACCTAGCAATGGCACATCGGGCTACCAGTCCCTACAATTTTGCCAAGTTTCGTGCAAATCCATTCAGCCGTTCGATTATTATTATTATTTATTTTTTTTGCCCCGCGGGGCCCTTTTAAAACCTACACATCAAACCTAGGGGGTCAGCGAGGATATACTATTCCCCCTTATGGTCATTTGCCCCTTCGCTTTGGCCTCCTCTTGTCTCTCGATCCTACCGAGAGACAAGATGGCGGCCGCTACGGACTGTTTGGAATGTTGACAGACGCCGGAGAACCAATCAGCTTCGCTTCACAAAGCTCCGTTGCGCGAAAAGTACGCGTCCTGGAGCGCTGCCCGGTCCGCTGTTACAGATATATATCTTTTTTTAAACGTTAATTTCTCAAAATCCACTGTAGCACATATATTGAGACCTACAAAAGGCACATCGGGCTACCAGTCCCTACAATTTTGCCAAGTTTCGTGCAAATCCATTCAGCCGTTCGGGCTAAAAGTGAGGCCAACCGCCCTATGGAAAACTCAATGTTAAAAACACGTTTTGGGACCCCCCTTTTTTCTCGACCCCCCCTGGACGAACCCCCCCCCAATTTTCAGGGGCTGCTCAGAAACAAAATGTGCCATTTTCCTGAAAATTTCAGCCAATTCCGTCCACAAACGCCAAAGTTATTAGACATAGAATTTTCAAAAAACCCATAGAGAAAAAATCCTAACTATATATACCTACTGGCGACCGCCAGTAGGTAATATATATATATATATATATATATATAATATATATATATATATATATATATATATATATATATATATATATATATATATATATATATGGAGGTGGGAGAGGCAAGGTGGTGTAGTCAGTGTGTAATAGATCTATTTTGAGATTTTCATTCTATGCTGATGTCTACATTAATGCAAAAACAACAGTTGATGGAAAGAATGCAGAACACTGTCATACATTCACTCCAGTACAGAGATCTGGGCCTAAATCCATCGTTTTTTTGCTCACCATGCCATTCCAGTTTGAACCCAGCCATATGCAAATCAGTCTTGACCCTGTGCCCCATGGGAACAGTCCAGCCTGAACGGCCAAGCCCGGTCCTCCATGGACTGGAAACAAGCATCCTAGGACCGATTTCGGGCTATCAGGCCTCATCAGCTAGGGTAGCTTGATTCCAGTGGCATGGAGAGCATGCGACTCAAGTCTGAGCATACCCGTCCCACTCGGGGTGACAAATGCAAAAACAACAGTTGATGGACAGAATGCAGAACAATGTCATACATTCACCCCAGTACAGTGATCGGGGCCTAAATCCATTGTTTTTTTGCTCACCATGCCATTCCAGTTTGAACCCAGCCATATGCAATTCAGTCCTGACCCTGTGCCCCATGGGAACAGTCGTGCCCGAACTGCCAAGCCAGGTCCTCCCAGGGCTGGAAGCAAGCATCCTAGGACCAGTTTCAGGCTATCAGCCCTCATCAGCCAGGATAGCTTGATTCCAGTGGCATGGAGAGCATGGGACTCACATCTGTGCATACCCGTCCCAATCGGGGTGACAAATGCAAAAACAACAGTTCATGGACAGAATGCAGAACAATGTCATACATTCACCCCAGTACAGAGATCTGGGCTTAAATCCAAAGTTTTTTTGCTCACTGTGCCATTCCAGTTTGAACCCAGCCATATGCAAATCAGTCTTGACCCTGTGCCCCATGGGAACAGTCCAGCCCGAACTGCCAAGCCAGGTCCTCCCTGGGATCGAAACAAGCATCCTAGGACCGGTTTTGGGCTATCAGCCCTAATCAGCCAGGACAGCTTGTCTAAATTAAGCCCCTAGTCTCTAGAAAAGTCAAAGATTTGACATTGCCGTGCTATGCTATATTTGAATCGCTATCCCTCTACCGCACCTTAGAGTGGTACTTGCTAGCACTACCATGGCAAAGTCAAGAGTAAATAAGAAGTAACTTCATTATTGTTTGGAATGAAATAGAAATGTACAATGTGATACCAAAAAACCTAGAACCAATCCCGGCTTCCCCACTTGGCCAAATTGTGTGATCCTTGGCAATTGTTTTATTTCACTTTTCCTCCTTTATCCTCATTATCACATATAAGAGCTCCATGACATTTTTGCATTCAAGATATGCACTGTACAACAATGTTTCTTGTATTTGATTTAAGAAACTATAATGCTGTCCATGTGTAATATAAATCAAGTCTGTCTTGCCACTAAGCTTACTATTGGAATTGTTTTAGGATGGGAGTAGGCATGAATGTTTTTTTGTTAATTTTTGAAAACTGTACTTCTCTATGCACTGATATAATCTGATGTACTAAGGTGAAACACTTCTGCATGTTAATGAAATGCAAATGTTAGCATTTTGAAAGGAATTTGTCATATTTTAAATATTTGTTGCAAGATGTCTTAAAAATGTAATGTGTTTCTAAAGTTATGTGCTACAGCATACCTTATTTGCTTCTTTTTTTGTTTACATCAGTTATCTTGTAGACTAACCTTTCGCCGTTTATATTATATATTTCTGAATGTTAGTTCTCGCTCAAGTAATATGCAGCCAAGGAGGTTGTTCAGAAGGGGACAGCATGTGAATGCCAGGAGGGCAACATGTGAAGGTCAGAAGGCAGTATGCGGCCCCCAGGCCATCCTTTGAGTATCACTGTTATAGCACATGCCAAGAGTGATGTAATATGTGGGGTAATTAATTGTGCATGTCGAAGGAAACAGTTATTGTTACCTTAGGGCACGAGTTAGAGTTACTAGAGATAAATATAATTTGGTGAATTTCAGTGTTTCTTTGATTTAAAACATTACGCTGTCACTGAAATCATCATATAACTATAATGTTACTTTAACAATTGGTTTTTCAATGAATTTCCAGCTTTTTAACTTAAAGTAATATTTTATTACCATAGTCAAAGCCATCCCCACACTGCTACACAGGGCCTTGGACTGTGCATGACCTTTTTCTGTGCATCGCAAGCAGCCAACCCCATGCCACACACGGCCTGCAACCAAATCATTGGTACAGTCCCTTTCCCCAAGCCACTTTGGTCACCATGAACCGCATCACTTGGGGCCTTTTTCTTGAAGTACAGGGGAGTGCTGTTAATGTTAATGACATTTGTAGAGCGCAACTGCTACCCAGAGGTGTCCTGACGCTGTGTAAAAGTCCTAATTAAACCTAAAGACAAAGCAATAATGCCAGAGTTATACAGTGAAAAAACAAGTTTTCAAGGCCTTCCTGAAGGCCAGTAAGTTTGTCATACATCTTAAGTGGTAAGGCAGACTGTTCCATGTCTTGGCAGCACAGACCACAAAGCCTCTGCCACCCAACTGGCTTTTTTAACAGAGGGCACTGTCACAAATTTTGCTTCTGAAGAGCGAAGTGATATTTTTGGTACATACCACTGGAATGGCTGTTTTAGGTGGTCGGGACCAGTGCCTTGAAGGGCTTTGTAAACAATGCACAGAGATTTAAACTGTACACGCTTCCTAACAGGTCGCCAGTGAAGCCTTATGATCTCCACGGAGACTGAGACATACTTAGGTATGCCGGTGACCAATCTGGCAGCTGCATTCTGCAGAAGTTGAAGTCTGTCCATAAACCTTTCCTGGATATTAATGTAAAGTAGTCCAGCCTGGACATGGCTAAAGCAGTAATAACTGTTTGCTGACTGTCTTTTGACAAGAATGGCATACTTTTCTTGCAAGATCTAAGACTGAATGATGAGGTTGAGGCCACCGCATTCACTTGATCCCCAAAACTGAGTTTGTTATCTATCCAGACTCCCAGATTTTTTACCTTCCTGATGGGAGTAGGAAGAGGACCCAGCTTATCCGGCCACCAAGCAGGGGTCCAGAAGTTGGGGTCATTCCCAAACAGCACAACCTCCGTCTTACCTGAGTTGAGTTTGAGGCAATTTTGAGCCATCCAGTTCCCCACTGCTGTCATCCAATAATTGAGTTCAGTAGCTGTTCTCAGCTCCATCCCTGGCTGTAACGACACCACAATTTGGGTGTCGTCTGCGTATGATTTCAGACTAGAGCCAAATGATTCAATCAGGGGAACCAATGACGGGAATTAAATATTAAAAAGAGTCGGGCTTATAGACGACCCCTGGGGGACACCACAAGGCAGGGAAAATAGTTTGGCGGAGAAGTCACCTAGAGAGACAGTTTGTATTCTATCTGACAGAAAGGATTTAAGTAGTTTCCAGGCGCAGCCCTGGACTCCACTCTCTCGCAGACGGTCCATCAACATTTCATGATGGACCGTATCAAAGCCCTCCGAAAGATCTAACATATTTATTGCGGCTCTACCTCCTCGGTCAAGGATTGCCCTGATCTCTTCCGTGGATTTAAGAAGCGTAGACTCTGGGGCGTGGCTAAGGCGCCAAGGAAGATGGCCGCAATCCCGGAGAGCTCCGTTGCGACGTGAGGTGACGGGAGCTTCACCGGGCGACTTCTCTCTTCTCCGACTGCCGGACCAGCGCTAGAGTGCGTCGGAAGGTGCGCGGCGCATTTTCGTGTGTCCTCCAGTCCGCGAGCAGCTCTACTTACCGGTATTTCTCTTTCTGCAGTTCCTGATGGCTCGTTCGTCCTGCGGCCGCCATTTTGCGAGATGTACCGCGTTTGCGCGATGTGACTTCCTGCAATTCCTTGACATGTTGAATTTTTTACTATTCTGCATTGGATTTTGGAAATTGGCTACTTTTATTGAATATTCTTCAGCTTTTGACCTCTCATGCTAATTTAATAGCATGTTTAGTTCTCTCCTCAAGTTTTGGCCGCCATTTTGTTTTTGATGTTTTCCTCACTGTGCTCTCGAGGGATTATTATGCTTCTAATGGCCTCTTCCTGTTTCCTGTAGCCCTTGGTTTTGCTCCCTGCTGCTGTAATTCAGACCCAGGCGTCCTTGTTGAGTTGCTGCTGAGTTTTCAGGACCTTTTATTGATATTTCTCCTCACTTTAGCGGCTGACTTGTGCTGGGCTCTCCTTTTCCACATAGTGCAATTTTCAATTGACTCTTCACTACAATGGCTACGTCCCGCTCAAACCGTAATGCTCCTCTTCAGCAACGCTCTGTCTCTCATGCGCCTTTGGCGGATAATAATCCTTTCAATGTGTTGCAGGACTCATTTGATGATTCACACTCTGATTCTGCTAGCATCAAAGGCTCTAGTACTCCTAAGTCGCGCTCCACAAAGCCACTTTCCAAAGCTGTCTCTCCATCTTCGAATCCCAACTCAGGAAAGAGGTCTAAAGCTAATCCTCCTTCTCCTACAAGTATGTCCAGCGCAATTTCTATGGAACTTCTTTTGGAGGAGATTCGAGCCCTTCGGCCTTACATGTCAGAGACCAACTCCCGCCTCCAGAGTCTTGAGGATAATTGGTCTCACACACAGCAGAGAGTGGTGGATATTGAGGATTCCCTGGCTTCAGCTCAAACGGTCATTGTCCAGGTTCCTACTATGCAGAAAGAGATTGCTTCTCTCAAGCAGCAGGTTGAGAATTTGGAAAATAGAAATAGGCGCAATAACCTACGTATTTATGGCCTTGCCGAAAATCTTGAGGGGTCCACTCCAATTTCATTTTTTCAATCTTTTCTTCCCACTCTCCTCAACATTCCATCTTCGCCTCCTTTGAATATTCAACGTGCTCACCGTCTGGGTCCAGTCTCTCATTCAGCAAATGTCTCCACTTCCGTAAAACCTAGAGGTGTCATACTGTACTTTCTAGAATATACTGACCTCCTTCGAGTTCTTCATGCTGCCAGACAAAAAGGAAAAATTTCATACAATGGCTCTAACCTGTTCTTTGCTCAGGACTATGCTAAAGCTACTGCAGACCGTCGTAAACGATTTTTGGACATGAGACCTGCTTTACGGGCCCTCAATGCCCGCTACGGACTCTTTCATCCTTGCATCTTTAGGGTCACTTATAATAACAAGACGACATCTTATGAAGATCCTGTTCGCTTGCAGCAGTTCCTGGATTCCTGTCACGCCGAAACGATGGACATTCCGCAACCATGATTTTTGTTGCCTTTCTTGTTTTTTCCTGTGATGTTCCCTCTATTTCCTAATGTTGGTTGTTCTGTGCAATTGTCATGTAGCTGATGTGTTTTATCTCCTATTTTGTTCTCATATTTGTTATTTTTTCTCTCCCCTATTCCTTTAGTTGCTGGTCTTGTGGTCCTTACGATTTGTTATCCGTTTATTCCTCCTCATTTGCCCGGTGGTTCCTCCCCTTGCCGCGTCTCCGTGGAGTCTTCGGTTCATTGTGCTCCCTTCCTTTATGGCTCCTCCATCCCCCGTTCTCTTGTATTTGTACGGTATGTGTTTTATTATCACATTGATTATTGTTTTTATCTTCTTTTTGTACTCACTTTTTCCTCTTTTTCCTCTCCTTCTCCTCCTTTCTCCTCTTTTCTTCTCTTCATTTTCTTCTTTCTTATATCTTCATATATTGCGTCTTCCCTTTTCTCTTTTCTCAGCTTTCAGCAGTTCCTTGCACTTCTTCTCCCTTTTCTTCATTTGCTGCACTGTTACTTTTATGCATGATTATTTATATATTTCGGATGTTTTTTAGACTTTTAAATGGCAATTAATATTATCTCTTGGAAGTTGGAATGTTAAAGGTTTGGGGTCTCCTATCAAGAGACAACGTGTTCTTTCTCACTTAGCTCATTTGAAAGCAGATATAGTGTTGTTACAAGAAATACATGTCAAAGATGTTGAAGTTTCTAAACTACGACGTAATTGGGTGGGTCATGTCTTTGCTTCTCCGGGGACGGGAAAGCGTAATGGGGTTGCTATTTTGACTCATAAACGTTTGAATGTTCAACTTGTTCAACAAGATAATGATACGGAGGGCAGATGGGTTGTTACATCATTACTGGTCAACAAAATTCCTCTCACCATTTTTAATGTATATGCCCCTACCATTCCTGATAAGTTGTTCTGGCCACAAATTCTCTCCTCCACGATGCAGTATACTGATGATTATTTTATTTTTGGTGGGGATTGTAACACGATTATGGACCCTTTCCTGGATCGTAGATCCCACTCCCGATTTTCCCCGTCTCCAATCCATACTCAATTCACCTCCTTTATTGACCAACGATCCCTGGTTGATTCATGGCGACTTTGTCACCCTACCCTACAAGAATACACGTATTTTTCTCCAGTCCATTCTTCCCAATCCCGTATAGATTATCTTTTTATTTCCAAAGCTCTCTCTCAACTCATTACTCACTCAGATATAGGTTCCATTTTAATCTCCGATCATGCCCCGGTTTCCCTTCAGCTTGATTTACTTCCTCCTAGTAAGGGGACTAAGCGATGGAGATTCAACAATTCCCTACTCCTCGACACTACATTCTCTACCACCTTCCTTCAATTTGCCTCCCTTTTCTTTAAAGAGAATGAATCCCCTCAGACCTCCCCCCAACTGGTATGGGACACATTTAAGGCTGCCTCTAGAGATTTCATCATTTCCTATGTTGCCAAGAAGAGACGTCTACACACACAGTCTATTTCTACGCTTACCGCTCGTATTAAACATTTGGAACAAGTATATTACTCCTCCAAATCTCAATTTGATCTTAATAATCTTGTCTCCGCCAAATTATCCTTCAATAAGTTATCCACCGAATCTGCGAATTTAATTTTACTTAAATCCAGTGCTAAGTACTATTCCTCTCAGAATAAAGCTGGTAATATGTTGGCGAATTATCTTAAAGTTAAGAAAGAACGCACCAAAATTGAATCGATTGTCTCTTTCACTAATACTATTCTTCATAAGGATGAAGATATTCTGGGTGAATTTTCTAATTTTTATCAGAATCTTTACACTCCTGAGTCTCCCCCTGTCCCCTCAGTCATTGATCATTACTTATCTTCTATTCCTTCTCCTTCCGTTTCTGATGTAGATTTCTCCTCTTTAGACAAAGACATTACGTCTATAGATATTTTAGAAGCCATTCGTGTCCTTAAAAGGGGGAAAGCTCCAGGTCCAGATGGTTTCTCTATTGAATTTTATTCTCATTTTTCTGCTTTTCTTGTTCCTAAGTTATTTCAATTATTTTCTTTCTTTATTTCTTCCCAAAAGTCTGCAGGTTCTTTTCAGGAAGCACTGATTTGCCTTCTCCCCAAGGATAATAAGGATCATACTTTATGTAAAAATTATAGGCCTATTTCTTTGATTAACCTTGATTATAACATTTTTGCAAAAATTTTAGCTTTACGTTTAGACAAAATTTTACCTCAACTTATTGGTAAGGAACAGTGTGGATTTATCAAAGGTCGACATCTATCAGATAACACACGTTTATTTTTTGATGTCCTTACTAAATCGCACACTTCCCCTCATTCTTTGGCTGCTATAGCTTTAGATGCTGAAAAGGCTTTTGACAGAGTTAACTGGCCCTTCCTTTTATCCTCTCTTAAATGGTTTGGTTTTGGGTCGCAGTTCCTTTCTTACGTTTCTTTGTTATATTCTTTTCCTAGGTCTTTTATTTTTGCTAATGGCCTTGTTTCCTCTTCTTTTCCTTTATTTCGTGGAGTTCGTCAAGGCTGTCCTCTTTCACCCCTTCTTTTTATTCTTGCTTTAGAACCTTTCCTAACAAAAATCCGACTCAATGCAAATATTTCAGGTTTCTCGTATGGAGATAAACAAATAAAGTTGTCCGCCTATGCTGATGACATTCTTCTTTTTATTTCTAATCCTCAAGTTTCTGTTCCTGCGTTCCTCTCTGAAGTCTCTGATTTTGCAACCGTCTCAGGGTATAAACTAAATGTCGATAAATGCGAGATTCTTCCCCTTAACAAATTCTGTTTTCATGCGGATTTTTTGATATCTTCTTTTCATTGGAATCCCTCTAAGATTAAATATTTAGGCCTTTGGTTCGCTCCATCCATTAAAGAAACAGTAGCTCTTAATATTAAACATTTACATACTACCCTCACAGATTCTACGTCACGATGGCATCCGCTATTTTTATCTTGGTGGGGAAGGTTGGACTCAATTAAAATGATGCTGGTTCCTATTATTTTATTTTTTCTTTCTAATCTCCCTGTTAATATTCCAAAATCTTGTTTTAAAACTATTTATTCTATTTTATCCCGTTTTTTATGGCAAAATAAAAGAGCTAGAATGTCGTTTTCTAAACTTCGCCGCCCCAAACATTTGGGAGGTGTTAATTTTCCCGATTTTTCCTCTTACCATACTTCCTTTTTTCTTTCTCACTCAGTTTCCTTGCTGTCTCCTACTTTACTTGATGATACTTCTCTTCCCTTGTGGGTTGATGTTGAATCCACCTTTTTTCATCCCTTTTCGTTTAAAGAGTTTATTTCTTTGCCTCGTATCCCAAAGCAGTTGTCTCTACCTACTCTTACGACCTCCAGGAAACTTTTTCTTCCATTATTTCAGACTACCCTTGATAGCCAATCGCGTTTTTTACAGTCTCCTCTTTGGTATAATCCTCTTATTAAGATCAAAAATAGGACTCTTTTCTGGAAGGCATGGTATGATCAAGGGCTTTTTTGGGTGCATCAAGTTTTTCAACATGGTGCTTGTATCCCTTTCCCTACTCTTCAACATCGTTTCTCTCTTCCTCATTCCTTCCTCTCTAAATTCACTCTTTTGACTGCTGCGGTTCAACTAGGTTATGACTCCCTTCCCTCCGCTAACTCTTGTTCTTCCTCTTCTTCTCCTCTTACACTCTCTTTTCTCTTATCCTCATCTTCCGCTTCGCAGATTTATAAAAAATTACATGAATCGTCTCCTACCCGAGATAAATCAACCGTTGAACTAGCATGGGAATCAGATTTGGGTGAAACGTTCTCTACCTCCTTGTGGCAAAATATATGGAATAAAATGCGGAAATCCTCTAGAGCAGCCAACATTACCCAAACTTTATTTTTTCTTTATAATCGTCTTATGCTCACTCCTGCACGATTACATAAAGTGGATTCCTCTATTCCCTCTACATGCTGGTCTTGTATGGAACCAAGATCGGATCTCAAACACATGCTTTTCCTCTGCCCCCTTGTTAGTGCATTTTGGTCCAAGGTTTGGAAACAAATTAATAATATTTTTTCTACTAATTTTCCTTTTTCCTCTACAAATGTTTTCCTGGGTAGCCTTTCCGATATATGGTCCTCCTCTCCCTTCAACACCTCTATTATTGATCTCCTTCTAGCGATAGCTTTCCAACAAATCACCAAAGCGTGGAAAGATACATCATCAATCAATCAATCAATCAAGTCATTTATAGAGCGCACTACTCACCCGTAGGGTCTCAAGGCGCTGGGATGGGGGGGTGCCGTTACTGCTCGAACAGCCAGGTCTTGAGCTTCTTCCTGAAGGAGAGGTGGTCTTGGGTCAGGCGCAGGTCGGTCGGGAGTGAGTTCCAGGTCTTGGCGGCCAGGTAGGAGAAGGATCTTTCTCCTGTTGTCGCTCTTCGGATGCGGGGGACGGCGGCGAGGGCGTAGCTGGTTGATCTGAGGAGGCGCTTGGGAGTGTAGAAGTTGATCCGGTTGTTGAGGTAGCTCGGGCCTTGGTCGTGTAGGGCTTTGTGCGCATGGGTGAGGAGACGGAAGGTGATTCTCTTGTTGACCGGGAGCCAGTGCAGATCTCTCAGGTGTCCGGAGATGTGGCTGCGTCGGGGGATGTCGAGGATGAGTCTGGCCGAGGCGTTCTGGATCCGCTGGAGTCTCTTCTGGAGCTTGGCGGTGGTTCCGGCGTAGAGGGCGTTGCCGTAGTCCAGTCGGCTGGTGACGAGGGCCTGGGTGACCGTCTTCCTCGTCTCGGTGGGGATCCACCGGAAGATCTTACGTAGCATGCGCAGGATGTTGAAGCAAGACGAGGAGACGGCGTTTACTTGTCTGGTCATGGAGAGGGAGGAGTCCAGGATGAAGCCCAGGTTGCGTGCGTGGTCCGTCGGTTTGGGTGCGGTGCCCAGGGCGGGGGGCCACCAGGAGTCGTCCCAGGCGGAGGGCGAGGAGCCCAGGATGAGGACCTCCGTCTTGTCCGAGTTCAGTTTCAGGCGGCTGGTCGTCATCCATTCGGCTACATCTCTCATCCCTTCGTGCAGGTTGGCTCTGGCGGTGGTGGGGTCGTTGGTCAGGGAGAGGATCAGCTGGGTGTCGTCGGCGTAGGAGATTATGTTGAGGTTGTGTTGGCGTGCGATGGCCGCGAGGGGGCCCATGTAGACGTTGAAGAGGGTGGGGCTCAGTGAGGATCCCTGGGGGACGCCGCAGATGACTTTGGTGGCCTCTGACTTGTACGGTGGTAGGCGGACTCTCTGTGTTCTTCCGTCGAGGAAGGAGGTGATCCATTCCAGAGCCTTGTCCTGGATTCCGATGTTGCCGAGGCGCTGAACTAGGGTGCGGTGGCAGACAGTGTCGAAAGCCGCGGAGAGGTCCAGGAGGATGAGGGCTGCTGTTTCTCCGTTGTCCATCAGAGTTCGTATGTCATCGGTGGCAGCGATGAGGGCGGTCTCGGTGCTGTGGTTCGCTCGGAAGCCAGACTGTGAGGGGTCGAGGGATCCATTCGTCTCGAGGAAGGCGGCCAGCTGTTTGTTGACGGTCTTCTCGATGACTTTGGCCGGGAACGGGAGGAGCGAGATGGGATGGTAGTTCTTGAGGTCGGTGGGGTCTGCTGTGGGTTTCTTGAGAAGAGCGCTGAGTTCGGCGTGCTTCCAGCTCTCAGGGAAGGTGGCGGTGTCGAAGGAGGTGTTGATGATATCCCGCAGGTGGGATGCGATGACAGCGTCGGCCTTGTTGAAGACGTGGTGAGGGCAGGGGTCAGTCGGAGATCCGGAGTGGATGGAGTTCATTGTGCGGATGGTGTCTTCGGTGCTGATCGGAGTCCAGGTGCGGAGGGTGGAGGTGGGTGGCGTTGTTGCGGTTGTGGCTTGCGTTGGTTAGTTGCTGAAGCTGTTGTGTATGTCCGCGATCTTGTTGTGGAAGTAGGACGCGAGGGAGTTGCAGAGGTCTTGCGACGGGGTGATGTCATTGTTTCCGGCGTTGGGGTTGGAGAGCTCTTTCACGATGTTGAAGAGTTCCTTGCAGTTGTGTGCGTTGTTGTCCAGCCGGTCCTTGTATGTATTTTTCTTGGTGGCGCGGATCAGTTGGTGGTGTTTCCGGGTGGCGCGCTTGAGGGTGGTTATGTTGTCCGTAGTTGGTTCCCTTCTCCAGACTTTCTCGAGGGCTCGACAGTTCTTCTTGGAGCTCTTGAGTTCGTCGGTGAACCATGGTGTTTTTCTGCTGCAGGGTCCGCTGGGTGGGGTTCTCAGAGGGGCGAGTTCGTCTGCGCAGTTGTTGATCCACTTCGTGAGGTTGTCGGCGGCCTGGCTGGGGTTCGCTGAGCTGGCGGGAGGGTGCTGGCTCAGGGAAGCGGTGAGCTGGTCGGCTGTGATCTTGTTCCAGCTTCTTCGGGCAACCTGTTGCTGGTGGTGGTGGATCGTCGTTCTTTTGAAGGTGAAGTGGACGCAGCTGTGGTCCGTCCAGTGGAGTCGTGTTGCGTGGCTGAAGGTGACGTCTTTGCTGGATGAGAAGACGGCGTCGAGTGTGTGTCCGGCGAGGTGGGTGGGGGAGGTCACCAGTTGCTTGAGTCCGAGGTTGGCGAGGTTGTCGAGCAGGCTGATGGTGTTGCGGTCGCTGTTGTTTTCCAGGTGGAAGTTGAGGTCCCCCAGGAGGATGTAGTCGGCGGAGGGGAGGGCATGCGGGCTGACGAAGTCGGCGATGTCCTCGCTGAATCGTGTGCGTGGTCCCGGGGGTCGGTAGATCAGGGTGCCTCTGAGGGTGGTCTTTGGGTCGGTGTGGATCTGGAAGTGCAGGTGTTCAGCGGTGGTTAGGGTGTCGTCGGTGTTGGTCGTGATGCGGATGGTGTCCCTGTGGATGATGGCGATGCCTCCTCCCGTCTGGTTGGCGGTGCGGTCCCTCCGGATGATCTTGTAGCCCTCTGGGATGGCGATGGCGATGTCTGGGGCTGAGGAGGCGTTCATCCAGGTCTCGGTGAGGAAGGCAACGTCAGGGGCGGTGGTGTCGAGGAGGTTCCAGAGTTCTACGGCGTGTCTGTGGACGGAGCGGGTGTTGAGCAGGATGCACTTGAGGTGGTTGCTGCTGATGTTCGGCTTGGCGAGTGCTGGTGCAGGGTGAGTCCGGATGCAGGTGAACTTGCAGGCGTGGCAGCTGAAGGGTCCGTGGGTGTGCTTCGGGGCGGCTCGATGACATCCTGGGATGCGGCCGGTGTTGAGTGCGATGAGATCGGCGGCGTTGTAGATTCGTCGGGTCGGCTTTCGTCGGTGGGGGCCAGGGGTCCTGGCACTGGGCGCGGTCCAGGCGCGGACGGGCGCAGACGGGCTTACCTTTGGCGCGCCTTCGGCGCACAATCGGCGCGCCCGCTGCGCGTCAACGCTGCGCGTTCGCACGGTCGCCATATAAGGCGAAGTGCGCGGGTGGGCGGAGCAGCTGGGAGGCGGGAGCGGGGAGGGAACAGAAAAAAAAGGGGCGGGGCAACTGGCGGTGGCGGGAAGCGGGGAGGGAGAGCGGCGAGGACGGCGGGAAAAGGGGAAGGAGCTGAGTGAACAAACAATAATAATACTACAGGCACAGATGGGGGGGGAAACAGATCGAGAACAGGAGGGAAAAAAAAACGTTAGCAGAGCAAAATAAAATATCACAAAAAACAAGCACAAATTACGGCAAAAACAAAAAACAGCTGGAGCAAAACACAAGGGGAGACTCAAGGCGGCCGCGAGGCCGGCGCCGAGGCAGTAAGGCACAGCAGAGCAGAGGGGCACACGCAGCAGCTGGTGGCCGTGCGGCGCGGGGGTGTCCCACAAGTGGGTCACACTCACCTGCGTCGCACGGTCGCCATATAAGGCCAAGTGCGCGGGTGGGCGGAGCAGCTGGGAGGCGGGAGCGGGGAGGGAACAGAAGAGAAAGGGGCGGGGCAACTGGCAGTGGCGGGAAGCGGGGAGGGAGAGCGGCGAGGACGGCGGGAAAAGGGGAAGGAGCTGAGTGAACAAACAATAATAATACTACAGGCACAGATGGGGGGGAAACAGATCGAGAACAGGAGGAAAAAAAAAACGTTAGCAGAGCAAAATAAAATATCACAAAAAACAAGCACAAATTACGGCAAAAACAAAAAACAGCTGGAGCAAAACACAAGGGGAGACGCAAGGCGGCCGCGAGGCCGGCGCCGAGGCAGTAAGGCACAGCAGAGCAGAGGGGCACACGCAGCAGCTGGTGGCCGTGCGGCGCGGGGGTGTCCCACAAGTGGGTCACACTCACCTGCGTCGCACGGTCGCCATATAAGGCCAAGTGCGCGGGTGGGCGGAGCAGCTGGGAGGCGGGAGCGGGGAGGGAACAGAAGAGAAAGGGGCGGGGCAACTGGCGGTGGCGGGAAGCGGGGAGGGAGAGCGGCGAGGACGGCGGGAAAAGGGGAAGGAGCTGAGTGAACAAACAATAATAATACTACAGACACAGATGGGGGGGGTAACAGATCGAGAACAGGAGGAAAAAAAAAACGTTAGCAGACCAAAATAAAATATCACAAAAAACAAGCACAAATTACGGCAAAAACAAAAAACAGCTGGAGCAAAACACAAGGGGAGACGCAAGGCGGCCGCGAGGCCGGCGCCGAGGCAGTAAGGCACAGCAGAGCAGAGGGGCACACGCAGCAGCTGGTGGCCGTGCGGCGCGGGGGTGTCCCACAATCCATATCCTATCAGGCTTGGTGGTATGGTGTTTGTTTTAACCATAGATTAGATAGAGCTTATGTTTATCCTATTACAATTGCTATCAAACGTGATTTATTGTGGTTGCCTATCACCTCTTTCTTAGACTCCTCAGCTGCATCCTCCACACTTCATTCCCCTCGTACTGAGGAAGTGCCCAAACCCCCTTGAAATGTTTCTTGCTTGCTTTTTTATTACGTTCTCAACTCGTTTCATTGTTTCCTATAGTTAAAATGGTTACGCTTATTTTATAATGATGTGCTTTGAATACTGCAATTGTATTTTCTTTGCTGACTTTTTGCCTTTTTCCCTTTTTTCCTTCCCCTTCTCCCTTCCTTTCTTTCTTTCCCTCTCCCCCTTTTTCTCTCTTTCATTCCTCTTTCTCTTATAAAATTATCTAGCTTGCTTGAGTTGTTTCATATCACATTTGTTATTTCTTGTACGAGCTGCATTCTTATACCCAATAAAATTTCTCTTTAAACTAAAAAAGAAGAGTAGACTCTCTGCCCCTCTCTAAAACCATATTGGGTGGGGTCCAGCGCCTGCTGTGACCATCCCGGTGCTCCTAAAGCCCCCAGGGACCCCCTACAAGGGTCAAATAATATTTGGAAATAGGGGGACACATGCCCCCCTTCCCCTGCTACAAGGAATCCAAGGGTCTCCATCCCCTGGGGCTTTTAAGGGTAGGGGTGCATGGCCCCTAACGAGCCAATAGTGACACTGGGAATCTCATCCCAACGGGCAAAAACATATTATTTGAGGGAAATGGGGTGCACGGCCACCTCCCCGAGCCACTATGAGTTCTAGTGACTCCATCCCTCATGACCTTCTTTGCTTCTAAAGGGTTGGTGGGTTCATGGCCTCTTGGTCTGGGGGGCTGCACAGCCCTTCTCCCCAAGGCACTATGGGCAAAGGGGACACCATTTCCTAGACATTCTTTATTTTAATATTGGGGGGGGGGTGCGTAGCACCTGTCCCAGAGCCCCATTCCCCGGGGCCTAAGGTGCTTCTGTTTGGGTGCCCTTGGGACACCACCAATCAGTACGTCCATCTAGGTGTTGAGAGAACTGATCTTACTCTTGCCTGTCGGGAACAGCTGTTTTTGTTTGCTCGTGCAGAGCAGGAGCATTGTGAGTTTCCCTGCTCACAAGAGCGCAGACAGGGAAAGAAAAGTCTGCTCCCACCTGGCAGAAACATTTTTAAAGCTCCCTCCTGAGTGGGAGCAGAGTTGCTTACACTGTCCTCATTCCTGTGAGTATGGAATGCATGTTTGCCCCAGTACACAGTAATTGAGCCAGCCACAGGCAATGGGGTCCGGGAATGAGGCTGCATGCCCCCTGCCCTTCAATTTAAGATTTGCCCTGGGGAATGGGTGCCCAGTGGCCGAGCTCCAACTCTCATTTTCAATGATGTGTGCACCTGGGATTAAGGTCCCAAGGACCTAAACAGGCTTGGGGAGGGTGGTGCACACCCCCTCCCTTATGCTTAATTCTTGGCCCCAGAGATTGGGTCCCCCGGGTCTAATTGAGGCTCAGTGAGGGGTGTCACACATCCCCCTCCCCTTTGATTTTCATGGTGGCCCCGGGCCACCATTTCCTTTTTTTGTTTGAATATCATGATCCCACAGGAATCCAAGGGTATCCTACCCTGTCCAATTATGTCATTTCTTATGTGTAAACTGAGAAGAGGGGACTAAGTCCAGAGTCCTGTTATAGCTGCTTGCAACATTTTTCTTCATGTTGCAAGAGGCCATTCAGATAACTCGCTCTCATGGGAGGGTGCATCCCTTGGTAGTGAAAAGGCCCAAGGGAAATAAGCCCCCTAGTCCAAACACAATGCTCTATTTTTCAAAATTAGTATTGAGAGACTCTTGCGAGAGCCCCTTTGAACATAACTGTCCAGATATACCAATATTTTGTATATTAATATATCAAAAACTATTAAATGGATTTAGACCAAATAAAAAATAAGCACACTTTTTGGATCAAGATCTAGCTCTCTGCCTCATTTGGTGTTATTCCGTTCAGCGGTTATTGTGGTAGTGCTTCTTAAAAAAGTCTATGTAAAATGAATGAGGAAATTTGTTTTTCAGACCCCCTTAATTCTCGGCCCCCGCTTGACGGATCACCATGAAACCTTCTTGGAACAAGCTGAGGTGGAAAACCATTTTTTTTATTTGGAAAATTTCGTCAAGATTCAACAATCAATGCCAAAGTTATAAGCAAACCAAAGATTCTTACTGGAGCAAGAGTCAGGTCAAATTAAGTATATTAGTGTACAATGATCTTTCAGGTTAACCCTCGATCGTTCAGGTTGATGGACCATGCCTGTTGTGGCAAGAAGAAAAATCTAATCATTAATCACTTTAACAATCACTTCAGTAATCAATATTTGTTTTAAAGTCAATGAAGAGATTTTTAAGAAGTTTTATTATTTAAAATCTTTTAGTAGCTCACTTTTATAACATCGGTTTATTCATCAATCAATAATTAAAATCAGGTTTGTATCAATACAAATCATAAATCATTAACAAGCGTATTCTATGAAGGAAAAAATCCCTATTCTAAGTAATAAGTAAAATGACTCAGCTAGAACTCCTAAATAGCTCTACATCAAGAGAGTGACGGCAAGCATAAAGCTTTAGTAGAATTAATTTAATAATACAAGAAATAATCAAACAGGAACATCCCATAAAGAGAGGTTCAAGAGACTCAGCAGAGTCTCAGCACAATACAACACAGGGTCTGGACAAAGGGAAAGAGGCTCAATAAAGGATCTGTGGACCAAAGACTTTGAATTTGAACCAGTATTAGAGCTTTGCATAGGAGAAAAGTTGGGTAAGTAGAGTGAGGAGTGTAGTGTAGTAGTGTCCAAATTAGGCCTGGGCGGGGCTTGTGGAGTTTCACTCCACGGAATTCCACGGACTTGGCAAACATCTCCACCAAATTCTGTGGAGTTCCGTGAATGGGTGGAGTATTGCGTGGCCATGGCTAATGAAGTCCCCTTGACTGCTGAGACTGTTGGAATGTGGAACCCCTATTGTTGCCACAAGTAAGTCCCACATAGCAAGATTGCTGAGACTTCGTTGGAGGCCCCCCTTTTTTTCAACAACTTTGCAAAGGGGCCTCCTGGTGCACTACTGGTTGGAGGATGAGGTCCACTTGGCTGCTGAGGCTCGTTGGGTGCCTAGAATCCCTACTGTTGTGACATGTAAGGACCTCACAGCCAGATTGCTGAGATGGCAGCAGAGGCCTGCCCCCTTTTCTCAACCACTCTGCAAAGGGGCCTTCTGGTGCACTACAGGTTGGGGGATGAAGTCCCCTTGGCTACTTAGGGTCGCTGGGGCCAAGAACCCCTAATGTTGCCACTAGTATGTCCTCCACTGCAGGATTACTGAGATATCATCAGAGGCAAAGCCCCCTTTCTCAACCACTCTTGTGGGGCTGCAACCAATAAGCTGTCGCCAATGTAATTTTCATGGCCCAAGCGTGTGTGTGTATATAAATATATATATATATATATATATATATATATATATATATATATATATATATATATATATATATATATATATATATATATATTAAGCATGGGCGGATTTTGCGAATTGGCAATCCGCGAAATTGCGTATTTACGGATTCGCAATCCGCAAAATCCGCGAACTCTCGCGAATTTGCGGATTTCTTTTTTTTTTGTGTTCGCAAGGATTTCTGCCAGTTCGCGAGGATTTTGTACCAGTTCGCAAACGCAAACTTACTTTTCGGGTAGCAACGGTCGCGAACATGTTGTTTCTACATCTGGTTCATCACAGCACCCTCTGTTTCACCACTGCCACCCTCTGTTTCACCACTGCCACCCTCTGGCTCACCCATGCCACCCTCTGGCTCACCCATGCCACCCTCTAGTTCATCACTCTAGATTATGGGTGGAAAAGCACACCTGCCCTGCCTCAACTGACATAAATGAATTTGGGGCTGATTAATGTGTTACTGAATTTGAACTTCCTGGCTGGAACCTGCTTCCTAATCTGTAATTGCTTTCTCTGAGCCTGCTGTGAGGGTCAGAGCAGGGTCATAGAATAGTTGCAAGTAGGCAACTGAACTCTGAAGGGGCCCCTCAGGAAGCACTACAGGGAATGGTTACTAATGATAAGATTGAACTTTTGCACCTGCTGAGTGCTTTCAGTTTTGCAAAAATCCAAATTTCCAGCAGCATCCACAAAAAGGAACCCTTCCAGGCACTAGAGGGAATGGTTACTAATGATGAGATTGAACTTTTGCACCTGCTGAGTGCTTCCAGGTCAAGATCCAAATCAAAGTGACCAGCACATGAAGAAAGCACTGAGAGGAGCCTGCTGGACAGGAACAGGAAGTTGGAGACTGTGGGGCACTTCCTTCCTCCCACCCTCCCCCAAAATGGACTCCTTGCAAAAAAAAAGTGCAGGCAAATGTCAACCTGAGGAGTTATTCTGATAAAAATCATAATTTTCCAGGTTTATGCTGCCTGCTGGTGGATTTCTTGTGCGAAATTGCCAATTTTGCAATCTCGCAATTGCTAGATTGTCGCTGCCCGCCGCATCTACGTTTTCGCAAGTGTTTACTCCTGCGAAATTGTATAGTATTCTAGTTGGCAAGTGCGACCAAGCAAAAAAATCCGCTTCGCACGGATTTACGAATTTTCGGTAAGTTCGCGAGAGTTCGCGGATTGCGAACTTACCGAAAATCTGCAAAATCCGCGAGCGGAACGGATTTTACGCCCATGCTTAATATATATATATATATATATATATATATATATTACCTACTGACGGTCGCCAGTAGGTAGCTATAGTTAGGACCAAGTTTCCATAGGAAGAAATTTTTTTGTTCTGCTTATAACTTTGGCGTTGTTCATCAATCTTCATGAAATTTTCCAAACTAAGGGGCCGATTATGATGGCGGTCGGACCAGAGTCCGTCCGCCACCCTAGAGTAGGAGGGACCGTCCGTAGGGGCAGCGGCGGTCCCTCCGTGCAAATTAGGATGTGATCGCCACCCTGGCGGTCACATCCTGTATTTTTAACATTGCGGCGGGTGCTGCTTCAAGCAGCACCCGCCGCAATGTTAAAAATGAAAGTTGTGCATTTGCATGCACAAAGCGGCAGGCACTGCGTGGTGCCTGCGGCTTTGTGGACGCAAATGCAGGGGGGTACCATTGGTACCCCCCATGTGCATCCCCCACCCCCCCTTTACCCAGGGGGCCCGCAACGGGCCCCCGAAGTGAAGGTCCGTATGCTTTTCCACGGCGGAAAAGCATACATCTAACACCATCCTAATATGGCTGGCGGTGTCTGATAGACAACGGCAGCCATGCTAAAGCTTTTCCGCCGCGGTTGGAAGGCGACCGCGGCGGAAAAGCTGCGGACAGATTTCAAGACCCACCGCCATCCTAATATGGCGGTGGGTCTTTTGAGGCTCTGCTGCGGTTTTCCCGCATCCTCCGGCCCGGCGGTGGCTTCCGCCAGCCCGGAGGATGCGGGAAAACCGCGATCCTAATCTCCCCCTAATTCTTTGCTCATATCAGCTCCCATGTTGAAAGTTTGGGGGTGATTCGTCAAGGGGGGGGGCAGAGAAAAAAGGGGGGTCCCATAACATGTTTTCTCCATGCAATTTCCATAGGAAACTTTAGACAAGGCTACAGGTCGAACAGGAATTACCCCAAATTTGGCAGGGAGAAGTGTCTTCACCTAAAACACACACTTTTATTTATTTGGTGTAAATCTGTTCAGTAGTTGTGGAGAAATATTGACATTTACAGATAACGATATTTGGGAATTCTGACATCTGATTGGCTGAGGCATTACGAGCACAAGCTTGCTGGTTATTGGCTGTAAGCGGTGCGAGCGGTTGCAACTAGGAAGTGTTGGCAGCCATTTTGTGATTCCGTTGAAGCGAGTAAGGGGAAAAAAGGGTGAAAAAAGTAGGAAAGAAGAGGGTAGGAGCGCTGTGAGCTCTGTGGAATGTGAAGCGAAGTATTCACCCCTACCAGTGTAAAAGTGCTGTTTTGCCCCAAGTGAGATGGTGCTGAGGTGAGGTGCCGGCACACTTGGGGATGAAACCGTGCACCTAATTTGTGAGCTGATTGCTGTAAACTGATGTGCTCTGGGCGCTGGAGCATACTGGCCGTTGTAGCATAGCTGTGCAAGTGGTGTTGGTATGCGTTTAGACTATAGCCAAAGTGGGAAACAAACTACTCACTCCTACTGGTCTGAAGACTTGGGGATCAAACCGTGAGCCTAAGCCGTGAGCTGATTGCTGTAAAGTGATGTGCTGTGGGCACTGTAGGATACTAGCCGCTGTAGACTACCGGTCTGAAGATTCGAATGCAGTGTTTTAGCAAGCAGGAATAAAGAAATAATCGTGAAGAATATAATGCAGACTGTTGCAATGCCACAGAAGACAAATGGTGAAATCAGGTGTGTCCAAGAAAGTTGTTGTGTGTAATAAAGTGATGGAGTCTGAAAGTTATATAAAAAGTGTCTTTAAGTGCCATAAATGGACCCACTAGTACAAGAGCTAAGGCATCCAGCTGAGGCAAACTCCAACCGCTTCTGCTGTATTCAAACCTAAGCTCTTGCATCAGTGAATTCCACATTACATGTTACACAGTTCCATGTGGAATAAACAAGACCTATTAGACAGGAATGACTCTAAGTTCTATAATGAAAATAAAGGTAGGATACGATTACCACATGTATCCTTTAAGAAAACAAAAAAACAAACAAAAAAAAGATTCCAAAATGTAATCATCAAACTTTTAAGGTACCATGGTACTCCTTTTTTGTAACACAAAATTATCAACAGCAGAACAGTCAGCAATCTCTTCCCCAGTAGGTTCAATCTGGTGCGTGTCAGAATTGGTAATAGTTCTACTCACAACGGAACTTTGAGGAGGAACACAAACATTGAGCTTCTCAGAAGCATATTCGGTACCCTTCTCGTCAAACCATACATTATTGTCTTCAATCCTTTCAAAAAAACATTCTTGTGCAAGAGATAAGGCATCAAGCTGAAGCAAACTCCAACCACTTCTGCTGTATTCAAACCTAAGCTCCTGCATCAGTAAATTCCACATTACATGTTACAGTTCCATGTGACATAAACAATAGCTGTTAGACATGAATGACTAAATTCTATAATGAAAATAAAGGTAGGATACGGTTACCACTCTGTGCCAACCAGTTCCTAAACAATTTCTTGGTTTTTGATCTTGATCGACAGCTCATAAGCAGAGGCTGAGGAGCTAATTTGTGTGAAAGGGCTTCGTGGATATCAGGCAGGCAGAGAGACGTGAGCATAAAGAATAGACATGGTTTCAAAATGGATGCCGGGTTTAGGCTAATTTAGCAAGTAAATAGCATATTTGCATAGGCCATACATCACCCATCCCTGGTTAGGCTGGAGACGTTAGGGGCAATAATGAAAACAGAGTTCAAATGCCTGAGCATACTTAGAAAGTTATTATAAGAAATTATTTCAATTGAACGGTATTAAAAAATGTTATAGGAAAAAGTAAAAAAAGTTGGAAAAAATCAATCCAAGGATAACGTGAATTTCTTACAAGTCGTGGAGATTGGAGTTCAGAAGTTCTTCAGCGGCTTGAGATGCGTAATGTTCCAAGAGGAGATTGTTGCCATCGTCTGAGAAATGCGAAGCGATCCAATTAATATCCTCAAAGGGACAGTAATATTCCTCAAATGTTGGAGTGGCAATTTGAATTGGCAGGTGTTAGACCTGACACCTTTTGGCGTGGTTCTTCCCCCATCTTTTTGCCTCTGACTCATGTGTTTTGATGCTGTGCTGGATTTCGTTTTTGCTGATTAAGATGCTTTGGACACTCTGCCACTGCTGATCAGTGTCAGAGTGTAAGTGCTCCCTCTGTAAATTGTGATATTGATTGGCATATTTGTATCACCACGAAGTCCCTAGTAAAGTGCGCTATGTGTGCCAGGGCTGGTGATGACAAATGCTACTAGTGGGCCTGCAGCGCAGATTGCGCCACCCACATGAGTAGCTTTAAAATGGTGACTCAGGCCTGCCAGCGCAGAGCCTGTGTGCAGTCAGTGACTGCCATGTCAGCCTGGCCAGTGTCCTCACTAGCTAGGCCTAACCCTTACCTGTCTGTGCACATCAGTCACCCCTATGGAAGGCTCAAGGTAACCCCCTGGGCAGGGTGCAGTGTATGGATAAGGTAGAGCATGTACTAGTGCAGGTAACATGCTCTGGTAGTGGGCTGCAGCCATTTTATGTGCTCACTGCTGTAAGGCTATCTGCTCCATAGAGTAACATGGAGGAGGCTGGGCCCATGTGATACCAGCCTATCTTCCCATAGGAACAAGATGGGACATAAGTGAAAGATATCCCTGAACTCAGAATTTAATGGCACATCTTTTAGTGAAGGGTGTTTTTAAATCCTGTGTTGGAGAATAGCACTTTTAGAAAGTGGCTGTTCTCTTGTCTAAACCTTTCTGGGTGCCTGGGTTTGTGGAATGCCTGCCTGGTCTGGATGTGACAGGGGGGGCTGCAGAGCCCCAGAGGAGAAGGTCGGAGCCAGCCCGGGGATGAAAGGGCACATCTGCCTGCCTGGGAGGTGGGAGGAAGGAACGCCTGATAAGTGCTGGGCTGTGCCGCCTGCCTCCCCCTGCTAGCTCCCTCCTGCTGGTCAACTGACACCTCTGGCCCTGAAGCTGACAGGAAGAAGAAAACCAGAGACACCTCAGTGCTCCGCAACCCCCAGAACTGGTTTAGACTGGACCAAGGGCCTCCATGCACAAAGACTTCAAAGGACTTCAAAGACATTGAGGGGTATAAGGAAAGGACCCCTGACTACAGAAGTTTAGATTCTGAAACTCTACAAGCAAGAAGGAACCTCGGCTGGAAGGAGGACGGCTGGAGAACTAAAGGAAGATTGCCTTGCTGTGTGCTCTAAGGGCTGACCTGTTCTACTATCTAACTGGAAGCTGAGGAGGAGAAAGGGACTTTGCTGTGTGCTGTGACCCTGCCTACTTGAATCTGCCAAGACTCTGCTGTGTGCTTTGTCTACAACTGAATCTCCAAGGGCCTGAGAAGAGCTGGCCTCCTGTTGGGAACCCAGGGCTAAAGGTTCCTAAAGCTGTGCCAGAAAACAGCTACAAAATCGTGCTGTTGTGACCCGAGACGCGTGGTACTCGACTGCGGAGCGTGAGGAAGGGATCGGTGTGCTCATCGGCACATTACCATCGAGGGTCGGAGGCTTGTGGCGCCTCCCCTCGTGAAATCCGCCCCAAGGTGGTGGGGAGGTCGAGAGGGGGGTCTATTCGTGACCAGTGCCCTTGAAAACCCTTTGCCGCCAAATCACCACCGCGGCCCAGGGCCAGGAACCCCCCCCGTAACTGGCTCGAGGTCCACGAGCTGCCGTGGCGAAGAACGAAGCCGCCGCGCTCCCATTGGTGGAGGGAGCCGAGCCCCCTCACTAACGCCGCGACGGGATTGGCCCGTGCGGCGCAGCGTCATCAGCAGGATCGTGCCGTGATTGGCCCGTGGAGCGTAGCGTCATCGGCGAGGCCGCGCTGCCATTGGTTGGCGGCCTCGCGCTCAGAGGGGCTCGTCTGAAGAGCCAACGGGATTGGCTGCCTGGGCCGAGGCGGCTGGAAGAGCCGAAAAATCACCGCAATCACCGCCGGGCCACGAGGAAGTGACCTGACCCCGCCGAGGGACTTTGAGGCGTCCCGCACCCCTGGCCAGCCGTCCCCCCCACAAGGTGAGCCTCACCGCCTCCCCCGCCGCTCGTTGGATTGTCGAGAGCGGGCGGGAGAGGACAGGGGACCGGCCGGGGCGGGGACGCGTGCGATCTGCACGGCCTGGGGCGCCTGAGTCCCAGGAAGACGCGAGGCGGCACCTGGGACGAGAAAGAGTCCCTGGGCCTCGCGAAGTCGCGCATTGACAGCGCTTGGAGCCCATAGGTAGAATTACACGTGGGCATTGTGTTTACTGCTCGTTTTTAGCGCTAAGGGGATATAAATCAGTGGCATTATTTTTGGATACTGATTTACAAGAGACTTGAGACTATCTTTGTTTTTACATAAGAACTTCCTATTTACAAGTACCGTCATGAAGTTTAAGTGCAACCCTTAAGATTGAATACAACAGTTTTTCTAAAGAAGTGATTATCATGCCACTGCTTCATTTAAATGCTGAAACTAGATAAAGCTATATATTTTTTATAAAATATACTTACCTGTGTGGTCTCAGTTTGTGGTGGATTGGGGATTGTTGTTGTGTTAAGTGCAAATGTTATCCACATTGCCTCTGTTTAGCCTAGACTGCTCGCGCCATGCTACCTAGAGGGTGAGCAGGGGTTATCTCAGAGGGTTATTCCTTCACCCTGACTAGAAGCAAGGGTCCCTACTTGGTCTAAGGTACTTACCTCTGCCAACTGGAGACCCCCGGTTCTAACATTGGTGGCAGCGGTGGTATTTTGAACTAATAATTGCACTTGACCGGCAGTGATTTCTTGTACATCACTAGTCTAGTTTAGCAGAACAGGTTGCGCAAGATTTTTTTTCTTTTTTTTATGGTGAAATCTTTTTAGTTGAAAAGGTTAGGAAGCATCATGTCTCAGAAAGCGACAAGCGTAAGTGCAGAAGAGGAAGTGGAATTTGAAATCCAGGAGTTGTTCCTATATAAAAAGGAGCAACTGAGAAAATTCTGCAAACGGCTTGAATGCTCAGTAAGGAGCAGCGCAAACAAGGAAGAGCTAAGGAAAGCTCTGAGGGCCTGGTGGGGGGCCAAACATGGTGACCCGGAAGCTGCTACTGGAGAGGGAGACACACAGGAGAATGGGTTTTTGCCCAGTGAATTGCCAGTGAGGAAGCCAGGGTCTAGGACCGGCAGCAACCAATCCAGTAGGGTTATTTCTCCAGAGGAAATAGCGGAGAATCAGAGAGTTAGGGCCCATGAGATTGAGCTTTTTAAGCTCAAAGCACAAGCAGAGGCGGAGGAGAGAAGAACCGCTTTCGCTTTGGAGGAGAGGAAACTCCAATTGGCTCATGAGAGGAGCATGAAGGAGTTGGACATCAAATATAAAGAGAGGGTGTCCAGTTCTAAAGGTGGCAGCGCACAACCAGTACAGGCGGGTAAGGTATACATACCAAAGGATCTGGTACAGAATTATCAGAGGGGTGAGGATATTTATGCGTGGTTCAGAGCGTATGAGCTTGCCTTAAAGATGAATGAAGTGCCTGAGAAGAATTGGGGAGCAGGATTGTGGAAGCATTTTGAGGCCTCTGGGAGGGATGTTTTGGCACCCTTAGAAGCAGAGGATGCTTTATCCTACTCCGCCATGAAGGAGGCTTTGTGCCTCAGGTATGGGCTCACTGCTGAACAGTACCGCCAGAAGTTTAGGAACTTCAAGAAGCTTGATTCAAGTACTTGGGTGGAGTGTGTGAGTATGTACACGCGTGCACTGGAAGGTTGGATGAAGGGCAGCAAAGTTACTGATTATGTGGGGTTGTGTCACTTGATTAGTAGGGAGCACTTAAGTAGTTTATGTGTCCCAGAGCTGCGCCAGCATCTTTTGGATAGTAAGTTAACTGATCCCAGTGAGCTTGCTAAAGAGGCGGACCGCTGGACTAGCACCAGGGTCCACAAGGGGGTGGTAAGTACCCCAGCCAAAGGTGGACAGGGTCCCCAGCAGAAGAGTGGGGGGGACACGGGTAATCAAAAGGAGTCCTCTAAAGGGCCCCAAAGTAGTTCCCAGGAGAAGGTGTCTCAACCCCCCAAGCCTAAGAAGTCCTGGCCCCAGAAGGGCACGCAGGACAAAAAGACCCCGCCTACTTGCTATTCATGTAGGGAGGTGGGGCACATTGCTCCAAACTGTCCAAAGAAGAAATCTGCACCCACTGGTGATCCAGCTCCAGCTCCGGCGTTAGCCAGTGTAGCTTTGGGAGGGGATTTGATTTCTAGTGGGGAGGAGGGGTTAGCATTGATGACCCTTGTCTCTCTAGGAGACCAAGAGATGGCCCAGGAAACCTTGCTGCCCCAAAACACTAAGAAATACGGGCAGAAGGTGACCATCAATGGACAGGAGGTGGAGGCTCTGAGAGACACAGGGGCCAGCGTGACATCTGTCAGGTGTCGGTGGGAGTCTGAAGAGCAAATTATTCCCCAGGTACTCCGGCCTGTGGTGGCAGCTGACAGTTCAGTGCGCTACTGCAAGTTGGCAAAGGTTCCATTTGAATGGGGAGGAGTCTCCGGTATTTTGGAGATTGTTGTAAGTGATGCCTTGCCTGTAGATTGTCTATTAGGTAATGACCTGGAGAGCTCCCCCTGGAAAGAGGTGGAGCACAGGACTCACTTGGAGATGTTGGGTTTGCCTGCGTGGATCTGTGTGTCCACCCGTGCAATGACAGCCAGAGAGGGCGGTCTAGCAGCACTGGAGCCTGGAACAATGGCCCAGGAACCTGCCAAGAGAAGAAGGGGTAGAGGGCGCGGGAAACCGGCCCCCACTGTTCCCACGGTCCAGGAGGAGGCAGACCCAGAGGGGGATGCCCTGGAACCTACAGGGGAGCAGGTGGCCGAACTAGGGGAATTGCCTGAGCTGTCCCAGTGGCAGCAAGAGGGTGGTCCCTCCAGGGAGGAATTCTGCCAGGCTCAGAAGGAGTGCCCTTCTCTCATTGGTGTGCGGCAGCAGGCTGCCGACCAGGCCGCAGGCCTGGGGTCCAAGGAGCATTTGATCTACTGGGAGGATGACTTACTTTATAGTGAGCCTAAGTTCGCAGAGCCCGGTGCAGCCCGTGTGCTGGTGGTACCGGAGCGCTTCAGGAACTTCCTACTGGGTCTGGCTCATGACGTGCCTCTCGCAGGACATCTGGGGCAAGACAAGACCTATCACAGGCTTGTCACCCATTTTTACTGGCCCCAGATGAAGACGCACGTCTCTGCTTTTTGTAAATCTTGCCAGACTTGTCAGGCCAGTGGCAAGAGCGGAGGGAAGCGCGTGCCCCCCCTCCAACCCTTTCCCGTGGTGAGCACCCCTTTTGAGCGGGTGGGCATTGATATCGTGGGGCCCCTGGATCCCAAGACAGCCCTAGGCAACAGGTGTATCCTGGTCTTGGTGGACCATGCCACTCGGTACCCAGAAGCCCTCCCGCTCAGGACAGTCACCGCCCCAGTGGTGGGCCGTGCCCTGATGGGGATCTTTTCCCGGGTGGGATTACCCAGGGAGGTCGTCTCAGACAGAGGGACAAACTTCATTTCTAAGTATATGAAGTCCCTGTGGAGTGAGTGTGGGGTGACATACAAATTCACCACTCCTTACCACCCTCAAGGAAATGGTTTGGTTGAGAGATTCAACCGCACATTGAAGGGCATGATTATGGGCCTGGAAGAGCCCATGAGGCGGAAATGGGATGTCTTGTTGCCATGCCTGTTGTTTGCCTACAGGGAGGTGCCTCAGAAATCCTTAGGGTTCAGTCCCTTTGAGTTGCTGTTTGGCCACCCTGTCAGAGGGCCTCTTACTCTGGTGAAAGAGGGGTGGGAGAAATCCCGTGGGAAAACCCCTCAGGATGTGTTCAGCTATGTGCTGGCCATTCGCAACCAGACCAAGCGCTTCAGGAAGCTCGCTCAAGAGAACCTGGAGGCTAGCCAGGAGGAAATGAAGAGGTGGTATGACCAGAACACTTCTCTGGTTGAGTTCCAACCTGGTCAGAAAGTGTGGGTGATGGCGCCAGTGTAGCCTTGTGCGCTCCGTGACAAGTGGTCTGGGCCATATGAGGTGGTGGAGCGCAAGAGCGAGGTTACCTATTTGGTTAACCTGAAGACTCCCAGGCAGCCCCTGAGAGTGCTCCACGTGAACCGCCTCAAACCCCACTTTGAGAGGACTGAAGTGACTATGCTCATGGCTACAGATGCTGGAGGGGAGGAGGATAGTGATCCTCTCCCTGACCTCCTGGCAGTCAAGGAGCAAGATGGGTCAGTGGATGGTGTGGTCCTCTCCCCCACCCTGACTCCAGAGCAGCAGGAGGACTGTCGCCAAGTCTGGGGTCAGTTCGCCCCCCTGTTCTCCCTGACCCCAGGTGTCACCAGATGGTGCGTTCACGACGTGGACACTGGAGACAGTCTGCCTGTGAAACAAAAGTTTTACAGAGTGGCTGACAAGGTCAGAGCTAGCATCAAGGAAGAAGTTTCCAAGATGTTGACGCTAGGGGTTATTGAGCCCTCCAGCAGCCCCTGGGCTAGCCCAGTGGTCTTAGTGCCTAAGAAAGCTGCTACCCCCGGTGGCACCCCAGAACTTCGGTTCTGCGTGGACTACCGTGGGCTCAATGCGGTCACCAAGACTGACGCGCACCCCATCCCCAGAGCTGATGAACTGGTGGATCGGTTGGGAGCTGCCCAGTACCTGAGTACTTTTGATTTGACTTCAGGGTACTGGCAGATTGCCTTAACTGACGGGGCAAAGGAGAGGTCAGCATTTTCGACACCAGAGGGGCACTTCCAGTTCCGTGTCATGCCCTTTGGGTTGAAAAATGCTCCCGCCACATTTCAGAGATTGGTCAACCAGGTACTGGCAGGGCTGGAGCAATTCAGCGCAGCCTACCTGGATGACATTGCTGTGTTCAGCTCCACTTGGGAGGAACACCTGCAACACCTCACTGAAGTGTTGAAGGCTCTGCAGAAGGCAGGCCTCACTATCAAGGCCAGTAAATGTCAGATAGGGCAGGGATCTGTGGTGTACTTGGGACACCAGGTGGGGAGCGGCCAGGTGGCGCCCCTACAGGCGAAGATTGATACCATTCTGGCTTGGGAACCCCCCAAGACTCAGACTGAGGTGAGAGCCTTTTTAGGTCTCACCGGGTATTACAGACGGTTTGTCAAAGGTTATGGCACCATTGTGGCCCCTTTGACTGAACTGACATCTAGGAATCAGCCCAGAAAAGTGAATTGGACGGAGGCCTGTCAAACTGCTTTTGACACCCTCAAAACTGCCATGTGCACAGCACCGGTGCTTAAGGCACCTGACTTTTCCAGTGAGTTCATTGTGCAAACTGACGCTTCAGAGCAAGGCGTGGGAGCAGTACTCTCACAGATCAATGATGAGGGAGGCGATCCACCAGTGGTTTTCATTAGCCGAAGGCTAATCCCCAGGGAACAGAAATGGAGTGCCATTGAAAGAGAAGCTTTCGCTGTGGTCTGGGCTCTGAAGAAGCTGAGGCCCTACCTGTTTGGGACTCACTTCCGTGTTCAGACCGACCAGAGGCCCCTCAGATGGTTAATGCAGATGAGGGGTGAGAATCCGAAATTGTTGAGGTGGTCCATTTCCCTACAGGGGATGGACTTTACGGTGGAGCACCGCGCTGGTACAGAACACGCCAATGCTGACGGTCTGTCCAGATTCTTCCGCCTTAGTGATGAGGACTCCCAAGAGGTTGGGTAGTTCTCCCCACTTTCAGCTGGAGGTGACACGTGTTAGACCTGACACCTTTTGGCGTGGTTCTTCTCCCATCTTTTTGCCTCTGATTCATGTGTTTTGATGCTGTGCTGGATTTCGTTTTTGCTGATTAAGATGCTTTGGACACTCTGCCACTGCTGATCAGTGTCAGAGTGTAAGTGCTCCCTCTGTAAATTGTGATATTGATTGGCATATTTGTATCACCACGAAGTCCCTAGTAAAGTGCGCTATGTGTGCCAGGGCTGGTGATGACAAATGCTACTAGTGGGCCTGCAGCGCAGATTGCGCCACCCACATGAGTAGCTTTAAAATGGTGACTCAGGCCTGCCAGCGCAGAGCCTGTGTGCAGTCAGTGACTGCCATGTCAGCCTGGCCAGTGTCCTCACTATCTAGGCCTAACCCTTCCCTGTCTGTGCACATCAGTCACCCCTATGAAAGGCTCAAGGTAACCCCCTGGGCAGGGTGCAGTGTATGGATAAGGTAGAGCATGTACTAGTGCAGGTAACATGCTCTGGTAGTGGGCTGCAGCCATTTTATGTGCTCACTGCTGTAAGGCTATCTGCTCCATAGAGTAACATGGAGGAGGCTGGGCCCACGTGATACCAGCCTATCTTCCCATAGGAACAAGATGGGACATAAGTGAAAGATATCCCTGAACTCAGAATTTAATGACACATCTTTTAGTGAAGGGTGTTTTTAAATCCTGTGTTGGAGAATAGCACTTTTAGAAAGTGGCTGTTCTCTTGTCTAAACCTTTCTGGGTGCCTGGGTTTGTGGAATGCCTGCCTGGTCTGGATGTGACAGGGGGGGCTGCAGAGCCCCAGAGGAGAGGGTCGGAGCCAGCCCGGGGATGAAAGGGCACATCTGCCTGCCTGGGAGGTGGGAGGAAGGAACGCCTGATAAGTGCTGGGCTGTGCCGCCTGCCTCCCCCTGCTAGCTCCCTCCTGCTGGTCAACTGACACCTCTGGCCCTGAAGCTGACAGGAAGAAGAAAACCAGAGACACCTCAGTGCTCCGCAACCCCCAGAACTGGTTTAGACTGGACCAAGGGCCTCCATGCACAAAGACTTCAAAGGACTTCAAAGACATTGAGGGGTATAAGGAAAGGACCCCTGACTACAGAAGTTTAGATTCTGAAACTCTACAAGCAAGAAGGAACCTCGGCTGGAAGGAGGACGGCTGGAGAACTAAAGGAAGATTGCCTTGCTGTGTGCTCTAAGGGCTGACCTGTTCTACTGTCTAACTGGAAGCTGAGGAGGAGAAAGGGACTTTGCTGTGTGCTGTGACCCTGCCTACTTGAATCTGCCAAGACTCTGCTGTGTGCTTTGTCTACAACTGAATCTCCAAGGGCCTGAGAAGAGCTGGCCCCCTGTTGGGAACCCAGGGCTAAAGGTTCCTAAAGCTGTGCCAGAAAACAGCTACAAAATCGTGCTGTTGTGACCCGAGACGCGTGGTACTCGACTGCGGAGCGTGAGGAAGGGATCGGTGTGCTCATCGGCACATTACCAGTGAGAGTCGGAGGCTTGTGGCGCCTCCCCTCGTGAAATCCACCCCAAGGTGGTGGGGAGGTCGAGAGGGGGGTCTATTCGTGACCAGCGCCCTTGAAAACCCTTTGCCGCCAAATCACCACCGCGGCCCGGGGCCAGGAAACCCCCCCACGTAACTGGCTCGAGGTCCAGGAGCTGCCGCGGCGAAGAACGAAGCCGCCGCGCTCCCATTGGTGGAGGGAGCCGAGCCCCCTCACTAACGCCGCGACGGGATTGGCCCATGCGGCGCAGCGTCATCAGCAGGATCGTGCCGTGATTGGCCCGTGGAGCGTAGCGTCATCGGCGAGGCCGCGCTGCCATTGGTTGGCGGCCTTGCGCTCAGAGGGGCTCGTCTGAAGAGCCAAAGGGATTGGCTGCCTGGGCCGAGGCGGCTGGAAGAGCCGAAGAATCACCGCAATCACCGTCGGGCCGCGAGGAAGTGACCTGACCCCGCCGAGGGACTTTGAGGCGTCCCGCACCCCTGGCCAGCCGTCCCCCCCACAAGGTGAGCCTCACCGCCTCCCCCGCCGCTCGTTGGATTGTCGAGAGCGGGCGGGAGAGGACAGGGGACCGGCCGGGGCGGGGACGCGTGCGATCTGCACGGCCTGGGGCGCCTGAGTCCCAGGAAGACGCGAGGCGGCACCTGGGACGAGAAAGAGTCCCTGGGCCTCGCGAAGGCGCGCATTGACAGCGCTTGGAGCCCATAGGTAGAATTACACGTGGGCATTGTGTTTACTGCTCGTTTTTAGCGCTAAGGGAATATAAATCAGTGGCATTATTTTTGGATACTGATTTACAAGAGACTTGAGACTATCTTTGTTTTTACATAAGAACTTCCTATTTACAAGTACCGTCATGAAGATTAAGTGCAACCCTTAAGATTGAATACAACAGTTTTTCTAAAGAAGTGATTATCATGCCACTGCTTCATTTACATGCTGAAACTAGATAAAGCTATATATTTTTATAAAATATACTTACCTGTGTGGTCTCAGTTTGTGGTGGATTGGGGATTATTGTTGTGTTAAGTGCAAATGTTATCCACATTGCCTCTGTTTAGCCTAGACTGCTCGCGCCATGCTACCTAGAGGGTGAGCAGGGGTTATCTCAGAGGGTTATTCCTTCACCCTGACTAGAAGCAAGGGTCCCTACTTGGTCTAAGGTACTTACCTCTGCCAACTGGAGACCCCCGGTTCTAACAGCAGGCAATCTGCGATGTTGTCAAAGGTCGCATGTTGCAGGAGATCTTTCGCGGCTGCGCAGAAATCCCATTGTGCCAGGATACCTTTTTGCGTTGCATCCGCCATTGCTCCACTGCCCAAACAATCAAGTTCATGGTTTTGAAGATACTCCATTACCTGCTGGATATCGGAAGCGATTGTTGGGAAGTTGGCAAGGCATAGATCTGTTCGCCAGTCGAATGGGCAAGTTTTGCAATAAAAAGATGGTTGCACGCAGTTTGCATATGTGTAAATAAATGTCATGTTGTAGCTGGCTCCGATAATAGATAGAGTCAGGCAGCCGAAAAGTTGTTCCATTTTTTCACGGTATTGATGTAGCTTTGTGTAGAGGCGCATTCTGTCGGACATGCTTGTTACCTCAGGGAGCGTAGCCATTTTTGTACAAGCAAAAATAGCAGTAGGATGGCCTCAAACAGAGTGAGAATTATGGGCACTGTTCCTGTTATTCCAGAGATGATCGAATGAATAAAGTCTGGTATTATACCAAAAACAGTTTGAAAGCCTGTGACAAGGACGGAGGAGACAGTGTTAAAAAAGTGTGCCATACCTTGAGTGTCAGATGTGTTGAAAATTGTGTAACAATTCACAAAGTGTAATGGTAGGTTCGTATTTAAAAGGGACTGTATTTTACTTGAAGTGCGTGCTATCTGCAGTCGATAAATTTCTTTTGCAGAAGGGAGGGACACTTCTGCTTGAAAAAAAAGCGCTTTCAGTTTGCTCAGTTTAATGAAATCTGTTTTCAAAGTAGGTATTGAAGGCCAAGATGAACTTTGGGAGTTACTGTGTGGGTGGGAATAGACATTGTCACAGGAAGTTACTCGGTTTGAAAGAGTAAGGATATACGGTATGTCAGCTCAAATTCCGTAGCAGTTCATGTTATTAAGAAGCAGATAACTGTCGTTAGAAAGCTGGGTGAATGTTGGTCTGATTGCGGGAGTTGGGTTGCTTTTAAGAAAGCCCGCACTTTGGGGGCTGTAAGCTTAAAAGCGTTGTGCATTTGGACCTTCTTGCATAGTAATGAATGACTGCCATTGTGGTTGCACTTTTCACCTGTGAGAAAATCTTCTGTATCCTCTTTAAGATAGCGATATGTAAATGGGAGAAACCACTGCTCGTGAATAAACGTGCTACCTTATATAATCACATACAACATGACAAACAACATGTACACCTAGCAGACACAACAACACTACGTACTGTGGGGATCGTGGCTAGCCATGTACACAAACCAAACATGGCATGGGACCTCTGCCACACAATGCAGAATGCGGGGAGAGATGGGACCAAGGTATGTGCAAAGGCGGCAAGTGATTCTTGAATACAAAAGTATACAATGCAAAGTGTTGAGGGGATGGGCCAGAGAGACTTGAGTATGCAGAGCACAGACATGTACATGTCAACATACACTGATGGTCTATTGAGTGAAGTGGACAGTGGACACAACCATGATAGTACAGTCAGTAGGGAAGATTATGAAAACATAGTGCGTACCTGCCCTCTCCCCCTCCAAATCTTTAGCGTAGGGGGCTGGCTCAGCGTACTCATACTGCGTATGAATAAAAGGCACATTTCTCTGGGTGTGGTTCTCTTCCGGATGGGCGAAAGTGTCTGCCAGGTCTGCGCAGCTTACACCGCCACGAGGCTGACGCCGTGAGCAAAGGTGGCTGCGTGAATGATGCTCTCAGCCTGCTGGTACACAAAAACCATCATGGCCGCTGCGACGCACATATGCCCCACAGTTCACCTTTTGACACCGCCGCATGTGAAAGAGGGCCCACCACTTGCTGGCAGAAGCTCCTGGCCGGGGTCTGTAAGCTGGGAAGGCTCCTGAGTTCAACGCTGGGTACTGTGACACAGGCACACAGAGCCCAGCCTGAGGCTCAGCACCGTGGAGTGCTCTGTATACTACTAACACAGTAGTCGAAGAGGTACCAACAGTGGAACAGTGTCTTTATCCCACAATAGACGATGTTAGAACTGCATCTGGGAGTGGAGATGAAGGTACTCCCGTCCACCAGGTGAAACCAACTCTAGGTCCCAACAGTGGAACGGTGTCTTTATCCCACAATAGACAATGTCTGATATTACCTGCTGCTTGGTTTTCACACAACTCCCTCCGTTGAGGTGCATCACACTCTGTGCTTCCGTAGCTAACTGATGCACATGATTATTTGGCTTGGTAGACTGTAGTCACTGGACTACACCGCGGTACAGCAGGTCCGAACAGTGAAACGGGGGCTTGATTCTATGATTGAGGATGTCAGAAGTTAAAATCTGTGATGATTTCTGTGTTCCCCCTCCGATCAGGTGTGACCAACTCCATGCTTCCGAATCCAATGGCACGTGGCTGTGAGGCATTAATGACCACTGCCTCTGGCCTACACTGCGGTCAGCAGGGCTCACAATTCAGATAGAGTGGTGATTGTTTAACCCCTTCCACGCTAATGACAAAGCCAGCTCGTCATGGGCGTTACCTGCGCTGCGCGCATGACGAGCTGGCTTTGTCATGTAAAGTGTGATTTATGAGTATTCAGCGCACAGCGGGAAAACCCGCTAGCGCTGTAGTGGTTAATTACAGAATCCAGTAGGCAACTAACTACAACGTCTATTGAAATATACACAATATCCTTTTAGTATACTTGATTGAATAACTTTTTTTTAGATGAGTTATAGGTTTAGTACAATAACCAAATTCTTCTTGGTAGTGGAAAAGAACACTGAATAACAGTCTACACTGTGGACAGCAGATTTCGCATTTCAAATTGTTTTGATTTATTTATTGTAGAGGTTTTTGTAAGTTCTGTTGTATTTTGTGAAGAGGAAGTGAGAAAAAGTATTCATGTCTGTGCTGACTACAGCCTTCAATTTACACCGCAGACAGCAGTGTTCACAATTCAGATCGAGTCGTTATTGTAGATGATGCAGTCATGTAGGCAAAAAACATTGCTCCAGTGCGCTCTGTCCGTACCACGCATAGCATCATCGCAGGCTCCCCACACGCTTTGTATTGCTTTGTGTATTACAAACTGGGAAGCTCAAGTCAATGCCACATGGCTGTGGGCTCTTGCTGAACACTCTCTCTGGCCTACACTGCAGACAGCAGTGTTCACAATTCAGATCGAGTCGCTCTTGCAGATGATGCAGTCGTGTAGGCAACAGACATTGCTCCTAGTACGGCCCGCCCGAAGCACGCATCATTGCTGACTGTGCATATGCTGAATGCTTTTGATGTGGCTAACTGAGTGCACTAGAACTGATGGACCCTTTATGATACAATCTTTTTGTGTATTATTTCAGATCTACTGCCTGTATCTCAGTATACCACAAGTTATGGGTCTTTCACATCTACTGTCCTTACATTACTGCAGCACCCTTTTAATATTTGAATCTCTATGTATGATCCAATGATTACTGTTGTAGTTGATGCTAGCAGCAACCACTCCCTTAGGGCTGATTCACACTCACCCCACACACATCCAGCACAGACGTCACTGGATATGTGACCCTGGTATTAACAAGGAGTCGGGTGCACGTGCCTGTTCTCACTTCTACTATCTCTCTATGTCAGTGTGTTCATTATCTATGCATGAATCTGCCCCTGGGCCATACCACATTACATTATGCTATGGACAGCGTATGCAACCTGGTTACCTCTGGCAGTCGGGAAAACTTCGGTTATGTAACTTTTCGGTGCATGGCTATCACAGGTATAAAGCTACTTTACAGACGATGAATATTGATGAAGATGAGGGTTACATGTTGTGTGTAGTGTAAGATATGTGTAAATAGCAAAAAGTTTTCAAAAAAGCTCTCTAAGCAGAAGAGGTATGTCTCATCAAATGCTGTAGAGAGAATGACTAAAATGGGTGGCATTCTCCAACTGCTACAATGGGAAATGTTATGAACTAATCAAATGCTTTTTTTTAAGGTCACATGGCAATTGCGCACCCAACACGCAAGGAGACCACACCCGACGCGATTTTGAGAAAATATATTTACCATAACATAAGTTTATTACAGTTAATCTATACTAATATAATAAAGAGAGAGCCCAAACCTTTGAGGCGGGTAATCTCAGGAACCACAGCACCAATCACAACACCCAATAAAGCGTTGAAAAGGGCAGTTGCAGCAGAAAGACATAGGCTATGCAGACGCCCACCATATACATTTAAAAGGTAAAAGAACCGGGCCAGCAAAGTAGTCCCTTGTGGGCGTGTCTGCGTTGTGCTGTGGGCGTGTGCTGGGGCGTGACAAACGCTGGGGGCGTGTGGTACGTTCCGCCCTTCATGCCATGTCTCATATCATGTGCTGTAGGCGTGTGCTGCGGGCGTGGGCGTGCGCGAGGCGCGGATTACGGAAAAAAAAGCGAGCATTGTGCCCAATATTTCATTGTTTTTTCTTCCCAGGTTCTGTACATTCCAGCTCCGGGTGTCCACCCTGCTCCCTTGAAATACCCCTGCACCCCATAATCATAACCCACATTTACTCCTTAAAATACCCCAACACCATTAAACACTAACCCATCTTAACCCTATAAATATACCCTGTACCCCAAAACCCAAACCTATCCCTAAATCCTAAAAATACCCCTGTACCCCAAAACCCAAACCTAGCCCTGAAACCTATAAATACTCCTGTACCTCAAAACCCAAACCTACCCCTGAACCCTAAAAATACCCCTGTACCCCAAAACCCAAACCTACTCCTGAACCCTAAAATACCCCTGTATCCCAAAACCCATACCTATCCCTAAACCTTTTTCTTCCCAGGTTCTGTACATTCCAGCTCCGGGTGTCCACCCTGCTCCCTTTAAATACCCCTGCACCCCATAATCATAACCCACACTTACTCCTTAAAATACCCCAACACCATTAAACACTAACCCATCTTAACCCTATAAATATACCCTGTACCCCAAAACCCAAACCTATCCCTAAATCCTAAAAATACCCCTGTACCCCAAAACCCAAACCTAGCCCTGAAACCAATAAATACCCCTGTACCTCAAAACCCAAACCTACCCCTGAACCCTAAAAATACCCCTGTACCCCAAAACCCAAACCTACCCCTGAACCCTAAAATACCCCTGTATCCCAAAACCCATACCTATCCCTAAACCCTAAAACTACCCCTGAACCCCATAACGCAAAACTATATCTGAACCCTTAAAATACCCAAACACCCCAAAACATATACCTCAGTACCCCAAAACATATACCCCTATACCCATACTTACCTTATCCAAACATTAAAAAAAAACATGCTTTTACCATTCATGCATTTACAACGAATTTCATTGTAAATGTATGTGTGGTAAAAGCATATAAAATGTAATACCATGCGTTATAATGGCATTGCGGAGTCATGGTACTTTCGTAATGAAAGTATGCGGAGTGATGGTATGCGGAAAGAAAGTTGCGGAATAATGTGTGTTAACCCTCCCCCGTAAGTACATTGGTGGCACGGCGGCCCACATCTCCAGCAACATACTCATATTTTTTCACCTCCGATTTGAAAAATGCACAGGTCTCTCTCATTGATGGCCAGCACCGACATACACTTTTAGACACACCTCCCGGCACAAGTTCTAGAATTGCGAACTTTAGAGCTGGGGAGCTACGTTCAAATCTCGGCATCAGCTCAACATCCTGTGATTCCAGGCAAATTGCTTTGTCTCCCCGTGCCTACCACAAATGAATGTGTTCTTCTGTAATGTAAATTGTGCTTATGCCATGTTGTCGAGTTCGCGCTATATAATATTGCAAGGAAAAATAAAGTAGGGATACTCGAGTTTACACACTACTGAACGTGCACTCTTAAGTGCATCAGCAGTGCACTGTGAATCAGAGCATTTCACAGGCCTGTCACAGATAAGAAATGCTATCAAAACGAAATCCTACAAAACAATATACTACTGGTCGGCAGCAATTCATACCCAGACAACGTCGGGACGGGCTGGTAGTAATATATAAATGTTTAAAATATTTTAGATCATCGCTTGCTCTCATATACACTTTAAAGTTATTCAGATATAGTTTTGAGATATAAAGAAACTAGCACACTGTCAGCGTTTAGGAGGTATTTCTTAAAAGAAAGGCAAAACTGATTTCAACTGTATTAGGAGCGTGTTTATAGCAATGAATAAATGGTTGACCGGCCGTGTTTAAGAGTGCGTCGTACTGCGCTATGAAGCCCCGCTAGGTGGAGTCGATGCTACATAAGATATTACATAAATAAATATAAGGGGGCTGTTAACTTTATTATTCTGTTCAGAGGTGGGGGTCTGTCCTTTAACTGAAGACCCAATAGGAGATGGCAGCTAACACTTGTTTGAAGAGGCGACCCGTTTCACTGGACCTATTTACCTCTCTTATCAAAAGAGCCTGGCCCGCTGTCCCCAAACTAGCCCCTCCAGCCACCTTTTCAGATCTCTTATCCGTCACCAGCGGCCTCCGCCCTTGTGATAGACATTAAACCTCTGTTTGCACAGTCGGGCCGAGTGTCTGGTGTCAAAGGACGGCTGGTTATACAGGGGCTCGTTCACAGGGCCTCGGCACCTGGTTCGAAGAGAAGTGAGGCAAACACGCCTGCATCCTGCAGCCAGCCAGCGAGTGTGGTTCGAGTCACTGCGTGCCGAGCCGGAGGCAGCCCCTGCACTACAGAGTAACAATTTTGGCGCTCCTGCACACAATGTAAAGCATAGCGCGCAGGCAAGAGTCTGGACAGGTTAGGAAAAAGAAAGTACGAACTCAGGCACCTAATCATATGAAAAAAAAGTATTTACAAATGCAATAGGACTCGTATTTTCGCGAGTCCTATTGCATTGTAAACAAAAATGTGGGCGCCGAAGAAGGCAGGGACGGGAGTGGGTGGGGGGGGTGGTGGTGGTCAGAGAAGTCACGGACTTTGGCAGGGAACAGGGGGAGGTAGGGGAACAAAAGAGTTGCTGAAGTAAAGGGGCTGATAGCTATGGAAGGATAAAAATAATGTCATGGCAGTAAGGAGACGGGACTAATACGCCAGCAACCAATGAGAATGCAGCATTTCAGATTTGAGCCAATGAAAAGCATGGGCAGAAAGTGGGCTGAGCTTCCCCCACAATATTGTATACAGCATCTCTCGCCGAGACAGCGCATATGCTGCCTAGGCGAAACCTAAAAATGAGGGAATAGCGTACCCGACGTGAGACCATACTACTATGATGTAACATAGGGCCTGGCAGCATGCACTCATCGCATATGGAACGCACAGCCGGCACGACCCCATACATATATGATGTAACGGACGGCTTGGTACCTCACACTTATCGCATACCAAACTAGCAGCTGGCGCGACCTCATACATATATGAAGATAGGCGAGACGCGGTGCAACGAACCCGTCGGATACGAAATGCGCATCCTTTATGAGTTTAGCAATATGGCAGATAGGATTTGCTTTCTGATGGAGCTTGGTACACTATCGGTACGGGACTCCAGTTTTCTAATAAAAAAAAAAAGAGATATACATACTTTTTGGGGAAGATATAAAACATTACATAATAAAAAAAAGGATAATAGAGTTCCAAAATCTTACATTAAAAAATAGAAAAAATATAGGGTTTTCAAATATTAAAATATGAAATTAACATTTAAAAATCCTTCAAAATTCACTGAAAAAAACATAGGTTTTACAGACGTTATAGTTAGGAATTAGCATTTAAAAAACCTTTGAAATTCACTAAAACACCATAGGTTTCAGGGACGTTATAGTTAGTTCGACATTTGACTCATATAAAACCAGAGAAATTCGCCCGTTATAGTTAGTTGAGCTAACTATAACTTGCGTGCCCGCAATGCACTGGTGATGACGTCACATTACATCACTCATGACATGGTCAGTGACATCACTCATGACATCTCAAATGACATCACTGATGACATCATCCACGTGATAATCTGATGCACATACTGATGCCCTAATATAAACTTTGATACACGCACTCCAAAATACAGATCACTATTTTTGAAACCATACACACAACAATGCCAGATACTACATACCACCCATTATTTCCTAGGTCTACACACACATCCAGTCACTTATACATGCAGTTACTCATCAATACAGTACTATAATATCTACTCATACCTATACATACAGTCACACTCCGCCACTCATCCATAGAGTTACTCATCCACTTAGTCAGTCATGCAAAGAATCAATCCCATACCCATTTACTCATGTATACAGTTATTCACACCAACTCCGTTATTTATACACACACCACATCACTTATTTATGCAGATACTAACACATACTTACTGTCATATAAAAGCACTGATACAAGCACACACTCATTTATACACCCACACTTCAAATAATTTACTGTCACGTATAGTCATTTATATACTACAACACTCACACAATGTGCCTTAAAATATATGTAGTTACTCACACATATACCACTGAGACATTCATTCACTCACCAACATACCCATACACACACTAACTCACCCATACAGCCCTTCCCAGATGCACTTTTGAATCCTTACAACCAGTGAATCACCCACTCAGACATCTATGCACAGATTCACAAACCCCACCCACCCACACAGACACTCAGGCACCCATACAGATACTCAGATCAATAACCCATATAGACACTCATGTAGCTACTCACCAACCCATGCAGCTGCTTACACACCAGCTGAGAGAGTAATACAGACTTTCACGCAGTTTAGCCACTAACCCATGCATTCACTAAGACATGTTCAATCACTCACTTATACAGTCAGTCACGCACCTACTAAAAAATCCATTCACGCACTTGTAAATCCACTCATTCTTCAATACACCTTGGCATAGATATATATGAAAAATATTTAAACTTTACAAAAACACACATTCACTGGAAGATGTCATCAGTGATGTCATTTGAGATGTCATCAGGGATGTCATCAGTGATGTCACTGACCATGTCACCTTGGCGACTTCAATCTCCACTGAGACGACCACAATGATGCAGTGGTCAATAGTCTCAAAAATTTCCTAGACGACCTTGACCTCACCCACATCTGCAACAGCCCTACACACGATAAAGGTTGAAGCCTAGATATAATAATCTCTAAAAGAGATTCAATTCAGCTAGACTCGATCTAACCCTGCGACTGGTCAGACCATCACATCATTACCTTCTTTATCAAGGAAATAGTTGACTCGGTGGAATCCACAAGACCTAAAGTATAGAAAAGAGACATGAAAAAAATCAACCCTAACCTTTTACCAACGTCCAGTTACAACCTACTTCAGCCCCCTGCAGGATCTTCCGAAGTCCATGATCTTACCAATCACTACCTTAACTCCATGACCACGATAATAAATGAGGTAGCCCCCCTGCAACTAAAGAGAGCCTCATTAAAGACTCTAAGCCCTGGTACAATGGAATATTCAATGAAGACAGACGATCTCTCAGATCTTCTGAACACACTTGGAGATCAGTTCCATCCGCCAATCACCTCAAGAATCTAAAGAAAAAGAGAAACACATACTTCAGAAAGATCAAGCGCACTAAAGCTGACTTCTCCAGCCACTAACTAGACCAAGCAAAAAACCGCCCAAAAAACGTTTTGAACTAATAAAAGCCCAATCTAAGGATGCACCTCAACGTCCACAACACATTGTATGCCCACAACCCAACTGTGAAGAAGTTTCTGCCTTCTTCCCTCTGAAAACAGATAATATGAAGAATTACCTCCTCAATGATCTAATCTTACACTCGTGACTGCACATGAAAACGTCCCCAGTATTTCCAATTGCACCATACCATATCCCATCAAAGCTTAAGCTAAAAAACGACTCAGATTGGTCAGCCTTTTCCACATACTCTGAAGAAGCCATATGCAAAATACTCAGTGCCGTGAACCCTGCCAATCACTTCACGATCCTCTCCCCGCAAACACTGTTAAATACCTAATTCCAGGGCTGCCGCCTCTCTGGACTAGGATCATAAACAGCTCACTTCAACAAGGTTGCATCCCAGACACCCTCAAAGTTGGACAGGTCTCACCCATTCTTAAGAAACCCACGGCCGACCCTAACTTAAACAACTATCGCCCTATCTCCAATATCCCTACTTTGGGCAAATTATTGGAAAAATGTGTACATCTCCAGCTGACATTGCATATTGACCACTTTGGCCTTCTTAATAAACATCAATCAGGCTTCCAAGCAGGTCACAGCACTGAATCAGCCATGACTCATATAATTGACAATGCGCTACAAATGCATGATCAGAATGGATCTTGCCTACTCATCCTGCTAGACCTCTCTACAGCCTTTTATAGGGCCAAACATGAGAACCTGATAGATCTTCTGAAACATAGAATGGGATTATCAGGATCAGTGCTAAACTGGTTTATTTCATTTCTACAAAATCGGACACAACAATTCAAGGTCACCAACTCCCTGTCCAAACCCGTCCCAGTAACGCTAGGAGTACCACAAGGGTCTTCACTATGCCCAACATTGTTTAACCTTTTCATGGAACCTCTCACCAAAATTCTACACCCGTCCAACGTACAATACCACATGTACGCTGAGGACATACAAATATACCTTAAGATCCACACCTTAGAAGACGTCAAAATGCTTAACACAACGCTTAGGAATACCCAGAAATGAGTGGCTGAAAACCATCTCAAATTGAATGCCCTAAATACCGAATTCCTTCTAATAGCTCCACCCACCCAAGTCCCCATAATGCAGGACTGGATAAAACACCTTACGGCACTCAGCATACAACCATCCATCGTTGACTCAGTGAAATCACTAAGAATAACACTTGACAGTAACCTCAATATGCAAAAACACATCAGCAACGCTACAAAGGGAGAACATTTCCAGATCAATACACTGAGGAAGCTGAAACCCTTCCTGCCAATCAATGACTTCAAGCAGGCAGTACAAGCGCTAGTTATCCCTAGAGTGGAGTACGGAAGTGTCTCTCTTTGTGGCCTACCCAAAGCCAAAACGGCACGGCTAAGAGCTTCAATCAATGCTGCAGCGAGACTCATCACTGGTTCTAAAAGAAACTCCCACATCTCCCCGGACCTAAAATCCTTGAACTGGCTACCTTTGGAAGCCAGAATTCATTTGAAAATAGCTTGCATGAGGCACAAAGCCATACATCACAAATCACCAAGCTATCTAGCTGGGTGATCAGATCTTCAGGAAGTACTGAAACCGCAAAGATTCAACAAGAAGAAAACATATAACGGAACCTTCTCAGGGATGGCGCCCAGAATCTGGAATGCTTTACCCCCAGAAACCAGACTTAACCCCTCCATTGCTTCACTCAAAAAGGAAGTAAAATCGTTTTTCATGGCATGGCCAAATTCACCTGAGTAAGACATTTCGAGTTCAAATTTACCCTCCCTACTACCCTTACTATGATAAGGGACCATCTAGGCAACCTAGACATTCTATCTTCCTTTACCTGACGCAATGGCATAATTTTATGCTGTACCTTACTACTTTGCTTTTATAAGATGTTGTGTATACGTGCTTCAACTTGCCTTTAATTGACGTATATAGAACTTTCATTACTGTAAAGTGCTCATATATCCGCAAGGGTCTTGTTTGCGCTCTATAAAACTTTCAAATAAATAAATAAATGATGTAATATGTGATGTCATCATCAGTGTATTGCAGGCGCGTGAGTTATAGTTAGATCAACTAACTATAACTGACGAATTAGCTGGTTTTATGAGTCAAATGTCCAACTAACTATAACATCCCTGAAACCTATGTTTTTTTGTGAATTTCAAAGGTTATTAGAAATGCTAATTCCTAACTATAACGTTTGTAAAACCTATGTTTTTTTCAGTGAATATATATATATATATATATATATATATATATATATATATATATATATATATATATATATATATATATATATTACCTACTGGCGGTCGCCAGTAGGTATATATAGTTAGGATTTTTTCTCTATGGGATTTTTGAAAATTCTATGTCTAATAACTTTGGGGTTTGTGGACGGAATTGGCTGAAATTTGCAGGAAAATGGAACATTGTGTTTCTGAGCATCCCCTGAAAATTAGGGGGGGTTTCGTCAAGGGGGGGTTGAGAACAAAGGGGGGTCCCAAAACGCGTTTTTCCAATGTTAATTTCCATAGGGCGGTTGGCCTCACTTTTAGCTCGAACGGCTGAATGGATTTGCACGAAACTTGGCAAAATTGTAGGGACTGGTAGCCCGATGTGCCTTTGCTAGGTCTCAATATATGTGCTCCAGTGGATTTTGAGAAATGAACCTTAAAAAAAATATATATATCTGTAACAGCGCTCCGGATAGCGCTCCGGTTCGCGTACTTGACGCGTAACGGAAGTTCGCGAAGCGAAGCTGATTGGCTCTCCGGTGTCTGTCAACATTCTAAACAGTCCGGAGCGGCCGCCATCTTGTCTCTCGGTAGGATCGAGAGACAAGAGGAGGCCAAAACAAAGGGGGAAATGACCATAAGGGGGCATAGTAGATCCTCCCTGACCCCCTAGGTTTGATGTGGAGGCTTTAAAAGGGCCCCTCGGGGCAAAAAAAAATAATATATATATATTTTCCGGACGCCATCTTGTCTCTCGGTAGGATCGAGAGATAAGAGGAGGCCAAAAAAAAGGGGCAAATGACCATAAGGGGGCATAGTAGATCCTCCCTGATCCCCTAAGTTTGATGTGGAGGCTTTAAAAGGGCCCCGCGGGGCAAAAAAAAAACCAAACATTTCGGACGCCATCTTGTCTCTCGGTAGGATCGAGAGACAAGAGGAGGCCAAAACAAAGGGGGAAATGACCATAAGGGGGCATAGTAGATCTTCCCTGACCCCCTAGGTTTGATGTGGGGGCTTTAAAAGGGCCCCGCGGGGCAAGAAAAAAAAATCGCTTTTTACGTGGGGAGCGCCCGGTACGCTTTTGTGCAATGGGCGGTGGTAATCTAAATGATGAGGGGGGGCAGCTTTCAAAGCACATCAGCGTGCATAAACACGAAAATGTTTTTATCTACCACGTACTTGACTTATCTCTCTGAGATGCATTCCCTTGTGTCTCGGCAATGGTAGTCTGTTCATTACATAGATCGCTCGATGGCGGTAGTACAGACCGCGCGTAGGAAAGGGTCAAAAGCCAGGGGTATAGGAGTATGTAACAAGAGAGCCATTTAATTGAAAAAACTAAACGTGACAAACGGTTGCAGGATCAGTGAAGGTTGATTTTATAATTGAAAGTATAACAGGATCAGTTAAAATAAATTCGTCCATACGCACACCATGGGGGAGTATCATGGGTAACATTACTTCGAAGCTTTAATAATAAAATAATCAATAATGAAAAATCGACATCAATAGGGTTGTCCGTATGCCCAGTCAGTACCTTTCCCCACACGCCATGTGCACAAAGACCGCATATATCCCCCATAACGTCAAGGCTAAGTAACTAGAACGTCATAAGGAGTTGCAAGTCGCTCCCATACTGGCGCCATTTTGGTCAAGGCCAGGCAGGTCCAGAGTATAGTTCAATGTCTCCAATAAGTAGTGGCAGGACCAGAATCCCTTTCGGCAGTTCAAAAAGTTCGTTAGCGCCAACAGAAAGAACAGGCAGCATGAACCATGACTCAAAGGCGAGGGAGGCAAATTCTTCCCTACCGGGTCACGCTGAGGTCCCACCGGAGCTGATCAAGTTGACAGTCTACAGTGTCTCTTAGTAATTCGGACAAAAACTGGCGTCAGCATGAGAGCACTACCATCCTGTGACAATGTTGTGGCCACTTCCAGAGAACGGGACAGCAGGCGTATCCCTCCGCCGATGCACTGAATCAGCCTCCCTCACGGCACCAGATGTGGATAAGGTGGCGGACACCCGTGGCAGCGGTATATCCATGGGGGATGGTCGAGCAACAGTGGCGGTTGCCCCCATCGGAAGCCCCCATCGGAGCGGGTGAGACTCAGCTGGCCGAGCGAGGCACTGTGCCGCAAGAGGGGGCGCAACTGAGCTGGCCGAGTGAAGCGCTGGGGTGCAGCTGAGGAACCTCCACCTGGGGAGATGGGGGAGGCTCGTTCGTGCCGCCTCTCCCTCCCAGTGCATCCTACGCCGTCTCCTGGCGCAGGTATATGTGATGGTCGGACCAGGCAATAAGAGGGGGGGGTCATCAGGAAGGCATTCACCCCCCCCCAAAAAAAAGCTTCAATTAAGTTGAATGGCTGCAAGAGCCCCGATTACACCAGCAGCCCTGTTAATATGACGATCTTGGGAAAAGTTCCTCTGTTGGATTGCAATGGCTGCAGTGATGGTCTTGGGAAACTGCTTCCGAAAACTCTAAAGGGCACGAAAGCTTGCTATGCTGTTCCTTTGGAAATGCGGTGCTGGGTGATGGAAGTTATTGAAGAGTTGGCAGTGGTGTTTTTTGTGGATTTTGGACGCTCTGCCACAGTCCATTCGAGTTCCAGGGTAGACCAGAGTCGTTCTAGTGGACCAGGCCCAAATCCGGGGAGTCGGCCGCCATTTTAAGGGTTCCGCAGCAACAGCCGCTCTTCACCCCGGACACCGGAGCGGGTCCCCGGCCATCCAACCGAGTGGAACGCCAATGGCAGTCATGGTGCAGCTGACCGGGGAGTGAAACGCTAAGGGTCGCCCTGCTGCAGCTGACCGCGGGGACAGGCCTTTGCGCGTGGTGTCGCCCCCGGGCTATTTGCACAACGGTCCTCCACCCCTAGGCCACCACCTATGCTACCTCGACAGGAACAGCGTCATGCATTTGGTTCGATGTTGCAGCAGGCTGCTATGTAAATAGTTATTTAATAAAAAGTTTTACCGTGTTACTTTGCTGGTGTGTTGTATATATTTATAATATTTGCATAGGGTTTGTCGTTATTTTGGGTGGGGTGGGCGGCGGAGCCGAGCTAACTTCTCTTATTTAGTCAGCACATAAATTTACTTACTGGTGCGCATTATTTTGGGTGTACATTTGGGATATCGGTTGGGGTCGGGTTCGTCGTACTGAAATAACACTTCAAGTTTCTGGTGTAGGCTACTCTCCCATTCACTAGCACCAGAGAGAGTCGTTCCTAAGTAAGGAAAGTGCTATATTTTTTTTCGTCCTTCACATGCGGATACCATGTTCGGGCTTATTTTTCTCATTCCATTAACCGTTCGATCACCGCCTCAGTCATACAAAAAGCATTTTTTTATTGACCCAGTCGTGCGCCACACATAATCATTCAAACCGTACAAATCAGGGCCCATGCACACATTCATACCATACAATCTTTCACGCTCCCAGTGATGGTCTGCACTCCATGCAATATCTCATAGCGCTTGTCTATGTCTTTCCCTACATGGAGCACGGTGTGGTCCATGTCCACTCCATTCTTCAGTCGGAACTCCGATGTAACCTACAGAGGAGAAAAGAAAGGGGGTGGATACAGCATTCACAGCATGTCAGCGCGCGCAAACACGAAAAAGGTTCTACTTATGTATCAGACTAGCTGCAGGAACGTGTGATACAACAGATCTTGGCTATCCCTTTCGCATTATTTTTCTGTGTAACATATCCTCCCCTTTTTATGATGCAAAAAAATGTTTCATTTTGTTTGTCTCTAAATTCGAGTTCCCTCTTCGTGTATTAGTCGTATTTTATGGGACAAAATACCACACCTTACATTCGGCAGATACCTTAAGCTACGGTCGACCATTTTCTAATAATTCTGGAAAAAGGGCAGGTGTGACGGATGCAAATTTCAATCAATCCAAAGTTCAGGCAAAGGGTCTGCATTATCTGTTTTCTATTGTTTGGGAATAACAGCCACTATTCAAAAATCCAACCAACCTAGACGATTGTTATGACGCTGATTCCATACTTCCTTCGAAAATTGTTTATTGCAAAAATGTCAGTATACAAATACGGGCCTACAACCACGTGGGCCGGCCACGGAGCAAACTGGAATCGTATATGATGAGGGGACATTTACACTGTAGAAAAACGTAACGGGCAGGCTATTAGGTTGCAGGAATTAAGGTGTCTAACAGTTGCGGAATCGGTGGACGTTAATTTTATAATCAAAGTACGACAGGACCAGTTACAATGAAATTATCTAGATATACATTTCCGGGCAAGTACCATGAGTAACGTTAATTCGAATTTTTAATAGTACAGTAATCAATAATACATCAGAACTTAATATCAATATGGATGTCCAAATGTTCAATCAGTACCCGTCCCCGCCCGCCATGTGCTCCAAAACTGCATACATATCTCGTGATATCAAGGCTGAGCAACCAGTACACATCAAGGAGTTGCCAACATGTGGGATACATATTATCAAAATAGAAGCAGTTACCTCGAGAATGTTTGTCTGTATGAGGTTCTACAAAATTACATATTCAAGAGGAACATCAAAGAAGATATTGATAAAGGAGTGTATGCTGTAATTGGAAGTGAGGGATGTCTGGTCATTTTGGGGAGGCCGGGCAGGACCAGAATATAGTCAAAATGTCTCCACCAAGCAGCGGTCGGACCAGAACCCCTTTGAGTAGTCCAAAAAGTTCAGTTAAATGACAATAGAAGGGACAGGCAACAAGAACCATCAGTCAAAGAGGGGAGGGCAAGTTCTTCCCTACCGGGTCACGTTGGGGCTCCACCGGAACTGATTGAATTGGTAGTCTACAGTGTTTCTGGATGTTTCAGACTGAAGCTAGCGTCAGCATGAGAGCACCACCATTCCGTGGCTACGTCGTGGCTATTCCGCGAGCAATCATGGCAGTCACTCCTCACCGGAAGCCTGCGGGAGTCGGGGGCCCCGGTGACTCTTGTAGAATCTTCAAGGTTGAGGGGACGCTTTCGGGAATGGGGCCCATGCCCTAGCAGTCAAGCGTCCGAGTTCCAGGGTGGCCCAGAGCCATCCTTGCAGGCCAGGCCCAAGTCTGTGGAGGCGACCGCCATTTCGTGAGCTCCGTGGCAGCCGTCTGTCGCTGTTCCTCAAGAGTGAGTGCAATTCAGCCGGATGGCGGGTGAGACGCTGTAGCTGCAAGAGTAGGCGAAACTCAACCGGCTGAGTGAGGCACTGTGCCGCAAGAGCGGGCGTAACTCAGCTGGCCGAGCGAGGCACTGTGCCGCAAGAGTGGGCGTAACTCAGGTGGCCGAGCGAGGCACTGTGCCGCAAGAGCGGGCGTAACTCAGGTGGCCGAGCGAGGCACTGTGCCGCAAGAGTGGGCGTAAGTCAGCTGGCCGAGCGAGACACTGCCGCAAGAGCGTGCTGAACTCAGCTGGCCGATCGAGGCACTGTGTCGCAAGAGTGGGCGGAACTCAGCTGGCCGATCGAGGCACTGTGTCGCAAGAGTGGGCGCAACTCAGCTGGCCGAGCGAGGCACTGTGCTGCAAGAGCGGGCGTAACTCAGGTGGCCGAGCGAGGCACTGTAGGTCTTCCTCTCACAAAGATGAAAGTCAGAGTGAGGAAACAAGGAGGGGTTTTCATCATTTGGGACAAAAAAAAAGTTCTAAACCAATGAAAAGTGTTATTTTTAGGTCACATGACCTAGCCTTACATCATTAGGAAACCAAAAGAGAAATGAACCAATGAAAATTTTTATTTACAAGTCACATGACCTGTTATGCTTACGTTATGTGCTCCGCTCGGCGCCGCGCCCCGGATCGCTTCCGGGAAGCTGCGCTTCGCGCATTGGGTGCGCTAACGCGGCGCGTCATATGACGCATTACGCGACAACGCGATACTACAATAATTCTGGATGTTACAGACTGAAGCTGGCGTCCGCATGAGAGCACCTCGTGGCTACGTCGTGACCGTTCCGCGAGCAATCATGGCAGTCGCTCCCCACCGGAAGTCTGCGGGAGTCGGGGGCCCCGGTGACTCTTGTAGAATCTTCAAGGCTGAGGGGACGCTTTTGGGAATGGGGCCCATGCCCTAGCAGTCAAGCGTCCGAGTTCCAGGGTTGCCCAGAGCCATTCTTGCAGGCCAGGCCCAAGTCTGTGGAGCAGATCGCCATTTCGTGAGCTCCGTGGCAGCCGCCTGTCGCTGTACTGCTAGAGTGGGTGCAATTCAGCCGGATGGCGGGAGAGACGTTGTAATAGCAAGAGCAGGCTCAACTCAGCTGGCCGAGAGAGGCACTGTGCCGCAAGAGTGGGCGTAACTTAGCTGCCGAGAGAAGCGCTGGGGTGCAGCTGAGAAACCTCCACCTGGGGAGGTGGGGGAGGCTCGTTCGCGCCGCCTCTCCCTTCCGGTGCACCCCACGCCGTCTCGTGGCGCAGGTAGGCACTGTGCCGCAAGAGTGGGCGTAACTCAGCTGCCGAGTTAAGCGCTGGGGTGCAGCTGAGAAACCTCCACCTGGGGAGGTGGGGGAGGCTCGTTCGCGCTGCCTCTTCCTTCCAGTGCACCCCACGCCGTCTCCTGGTGCAGGTATATGTGATGGTCGGACCAGGGCACCGCAGGACGTGTCTTCAGGTCAAACAGATTGTGGGACAAGGTCCAGAATGGAAGAGTCACCAAAAGACAAAAAGTTCCGCCGGACCCCGGGAGCCGGCCGCCTATGTCGGGGGCGATCTCAAGCCACACCAGGGCAACAAGACTTGGGGAGGGGGCAGGAGCCAAGCGCCCCTTCCGAGTCCGCGCCACCACACCGCCCCTCGGGGGCCTCCGTCAAGCGGCTCAGGGAGGCACCGCAGGCAGCGGTTCTTCAGATCAGTGGTCTCACCGGCAAGGCTCCCCTCCGTCAGCAGCGATCGTTGGCGCTGTGGTTTCGGCCGGAGGCCCCTCATAGTCAACGCCCCGGCCTCTCCATCTCGTAGGCCGCAGAGTAGTCGGGGAGAAATCCCGGGAACTGCGGAATGTATTTGGATCGATGTTGCAGCAGGCTGCCATGTAAATAGTTATTTAATAAAACGTTTTACCCTGTTACTTTGCTGGTGTGTTGTATATATTTATAATATTTGCATAGGGTTTGTCGTTATTTTGGGCGGGGTGGGCGGCGGAGCCGAGCTGTCTTGCAGCCATCATGGCGTCGAGCTCGGTTCCTCTCACTAGTTTCATATTTCTCATGAGGGGTTGTTCCTAATGTTTCTATTTTAGCGAGGTCAAAAAGAGATCCCATTAGTGGCCTACTGATTTTGCTTGATTCCTTTTGTTTTTTCTAACGATTTTTCACTATCTGCAAAGACTAAACAGAGTATTGCGACTATGTGCTTGTTTGTAAATAGAGAATGAACCAAAGAGAAGCAATTCCAAAACAGTAAATGCTTGGATAACAATCAATCAAATGGAGAGGGAAGCAGGCACAACGGATTACAACGGGGGCAAAGGCCTGCGTTACCTACTCTTCACTATCTGCAAAGAGAGAATACTCCTAAAAGAAAAGAGGGAGGGGGGGGCAGCGTTCAAAGCACATCAGCGTGCATAAACACGAAAATGTTTTTACCTACCACGTACTTGACAATTTCAAAGCTTTTGATATTTGCTAATAAAAAACCATTAAAATTCACTGAAAAAACCATAGGTTATAGACCATATATAGTTAGGAATTAGCATTTACAAAAACCTTGAAAATTCACTGAAAAAACCATGGGTTATAGACCATATATAGTTAGGAATTAGCATTTACAAAACCTTATTTTACTCACACAAAACCATTGAAATTCCATATATAGTTAGTTGCACTAACTATATATCGCACACCCGCAATCCACTGCTGATGATGTCACATATTACATCATTCATGACATGGTCAGTGACATCACTGATGACATCACTGATGACATCTCAAATGACATCACTGATGACATCACTGATGACATCATCCAGTGACTGTGTGTTTCTGTAAAGTTTAAATATGTTTTACATATTGAAGAATGAGTAGATGTATAAGTGTCTGGATGAAGGATTTAGTAGGTGCGTGACTGACTGTATGAGTGAGTGATTAAATGTGTCTCACTGAGTGCATGGGTTAGTGACTAAACTGTCTTAATTTGTGCATCATTATGTCTGTTGTTCTGTAAAGTGCTGCATGTGTTGATCAGTAGCTATATGAGTAACTATATGGGTTATTGATTGATTGTCCAAGTATTTGTATGGGAGACTGAGTGTGTGTGGCTGGCTGGGAGATGTGTAACTCTGTGCATATCAATGTGTATTTGTATCAATGATTGTATAAGAGAGTAAGTATGTGTTAGTATATGTTTGAAAATGTAAGGTACTCTATGTTTAAGTGTATAGATTAGAAAATGGAAGTGTGATTGATTCTTTACAGGACTGACTAGGTGTGTGAGTAACTCCATGGATGAGTGGCAGAGTGTGAGTGTCTGTATAGGTGTATGAGTGCATATGATAGTGTTGTAAAGATGAGTGATTGTATGTATGAATGATTGTATGGGTGAATGAGTGAATGTGTGTGTAGACATAGGAATCAGTCAGTGCGTATGTAGTAACTAGTATTGGTGTGTCAATGGTTTAAAAAATTATATTCTGTATTTAACACTGGGTGTAACAGAGGTTATATTAAAGTGTGAGGAGATGCATTGTATTGTCACATGAATGATATCATCAGTGATGTGACCATTGATGTCAAATGAGATGTCATCAGTGATGTCATCAGTGATGTCATTTGAGATGTCATCAGTGATGTCATCAGTGATGTCACTGACCATGTCATGAATGATGTAATATGTGACATCATCAGCAGTGGATTGCGGTTGCGCGATATATAGTTAGTGCAACTAACTATATATGGGATTTCAATGGTTTTGTGTGAGTAAAATAAGGTTTTGTAAATGCTAATTCCTAACTATATATGGTCTATAACCCATGGTTTTTTAAGTGAATATATATATATATATATACATATATATATATACACACTTTTTTATAACTTTGATATATCTTTTGTTGAATCTTCACAATATTTTTTTAAAAAGTACCCCCTTGTATCTTGTCCTGCATGTAAAGTTTCGGGGTGATCTGTGAAGTGGGAGCTGAGTGAAAGAGAGGGTAAACAAGTTTTTTTCCCTTGTCAATTCATATAGGACCTTTAGACATGCATACAGCCCGAACTGCTGGATGGAATTACACCAAACTAGGCTGGAAGGTAGATTTGGGTACGCAGTCTGTGGCCTTGACAACTATGCAAATAATAACAAGCTTGTGCAGGGAAAGGTAGAGCTCTGATTGGCTGAAAACACTTCAAACAGGAAGTATTGGCAGCCATCCTGGGACTCGGCTTTCCACCAAGTTCCAAAAAAAAGTTTATTAAAAGTAAAGGGGCAGGATAGGAATACCCTGACCCCCATGCCTTGGTCATGAGGTGTTCCTGGGTCCCCATCACAGCTTAAAAGCATTACAAAAAATTGTAGTGTAATCTCAAAATGTGCAAATTTCCTAAAAAAAACCAAGCGCAGGCTCCCAAATTTGCTTTTTAATAACCCCCGAGTAGGCCAGGTCTCGGGGGCATACCATAAAAATGGCAGGTGGGTGCATGGGGTCCCACTCCTAGGGTTTATAAAAGCACTGGGGACTGCCACCTCCCCCGGCAAATGTGTATAAATAAATGTAGGTGGCCTGAGCTGACCCCCGCAGCCAACTCCCCAAGGCACTTCAAAATATATATGCAGGCAGGCCCCCTGGGTCCATCTACGCCCCTGGGACCACCAACTCCCCAGGGCAAAACATTTGGTATTAATGCAGAGGGGCATATACTCCTCCTCCAACCCCGGGTACCGCCACCTCCCCGGGTCTAAACATCAAATAAGTGTAGGTGGCCCGCACAGCACCTCTGCAGCCGTGGGGACTGACACCTTCCCAGAGCAATTCATTGAAAGTAAAGGGTGGCCACGCAGTCTCCCTCGTGTGGGGACCACCCCCCAGGGCTGGCTCCTGCTATCTCCTGAGTTGCCCATCCTTGGGAGGTAGCAGTTTGATTTTTCTTCGTGGGAGCTCACAGCTCCCACCAAGCTAAGGAAATATAACTCTGCTTTCTGCAATCGGGAGCAGCCAAACAGCTCCGGCTTGCAGAAAGCAGAGTTTTCATCTGTTTACCTGCACACAAATATGCCGGCAGGGAAACAGATGAAAACATTGTTTTTGCATGCAGGGAGCTGTATTTCCAGCTGCTCCCTGCATGCAAGAGCAAAGCTGGCACCCGCAGGAGGCAAGTAGCCGGCTTGGAGCACAGGGGCCTTGAGGCTCCCCCTGCAGTCCCATTGCACGTCTTTTGCCTTAGGATCATCCATGTGACAAGGCCAGGCCCCAGGGATGGGCTTCCTGAGGCCAAAATCAGCCTGGGGGAGGCCACGTGGCCCCCTTCCCATTTAAGTAAGGTAAGGCCCGGGTGATGGGGTTCCGGGGCAGAAATCAGACCAGGGAGGGTGACCACATGGTCCTCCGCTATATTGAAGTATTGGTCAAGGCAAAGCAGGTGTGTTTTCGCTGCATTTCCACAGAAAAGAAGTCTATTATCCTTGATGGAAATGTTTGCATCCTTGCTTTTTTTTAGCGCAATATCTCATGTAGTGTCTGTGACGAGGGGGTTCTTTCTTGTCATCTGCTGCTGAGACCAGAGATTGTGCTCCAAACTTTTAAAAACTAGATGAAAACTTGCCTAGCAATCCCGCTCGCATGGCCTTGCCTCATATACATTAGCAGTATGCTATATTTTCCTGCCATTTTCCTAGGAGGATGGACAGCTTACTAAAAGGCCCCCCAGAGCACATTAACTGACGATTTGGGAGACAGGGTTTTGTTGTCTAGGAATACAATTGCATCTCCACCACACACAGAAGTTGATTACTTCTGTACAAATATAGTATAAATCAACTGTGTGTTTTCTCTGCAGTTCTACCATGCAAAGTTATCTGTTGAAGACGCTCATACAACAATCACATTGGCAAAGTTACTGACATACAAGGTCACTGGAGACTTTTCCTTGGCGTCCTTCACTCATCTGTAGTGTAGGAGATCCATTATATATTTACCCAACCAGGTAGCACTTACCAATTAGTCAGTAGAAAGTACTTCACTTGGTCAGGATTCATTCTTGCATGATGCTCATTTCACAGAAATTAAAACTCAACAGATTACAGTTAGGAAATAAAAATTTAAAAAGCTTTGAAATTCACTGAAAAAAACCAAAAGGTTACAGGGACATTATAGTTAGGAAATCGAATTGAAAAAAAACCTTAAAAAATGCACTGACAAACCCAAAGGCTACAGGGATGTTATAGTTAGGAAAAAGAATTTAAAAAACATAAAAATTCACTGAAAAAAATAAAGGTTACACGTACGTTATAATTAAGCTCACATTTCACTCGTACAACACAAGAGAAATTTAGCAGTTATAGTTACCTGAGCTAATTATAACTTACGCCTCATAATGCCCTGCTTATGACCTTACATATTACATTACTCATGACATGGTCAGTGACATCACCGATGATTAGATCTATGGTATGTCCAGCTACAAGAGTAGGTCTGAGCATAACCTGATGGACAATACATTAAAGCTCCTGATGAGCAAGACTGAGATGAAAAAGAAATATGAAAGCAAAGTGCTTTCGCCCCTTTGAGGTTCTCCAGCAAGAGGGTGCAGCATTTAAAATTCTTCTTATAAGCTATAGCGTCTGGGTGTCTGAAGCATTACCCCCACTTTTTTCCTGGTTTTTAATGCAACTTTGATTGAAGTGTCCTGGGTCCCTGCAAATCAGGTTTCCAGTCCCTGTATTTTTTCACAAAAAAATATAACACAATTGGCACCACTTCAGCCACACCTATAAGTCCCTAATAAGTGGGCATGGATACTGAAGAGTGTCCTCTGAGTCTGGAGCCTTGTGTGCCATGCCCCCCATACACTGCGGGCATGTTCTCTAGGAGTTATCGCCGAGTTAAGGGCACTTTATCGCAGCCAAAGTCGCGATAAAGTTATCACCCCATTCACAAGCTTGTGATAACAGCCCATAGCACCAGTTTACCCACGATAGCAGCTGCAATAAACATTGCCACTGACGACCCCAGCAACTATCGCTAACGAGATACAGATTAGGCATTCCCGTGCAAAAAGCTGTGACAACACCACTCCGCAACATTCTCAACAACCAGCTGGAATGGCGGAAAGACCATGGAACATGCGATAAGGCATGTTAGCAGCAGGAAACTAACACCTGCTCTGACCTGGTGCAAAGTCGGACGACAGCCTGTACCACAAAAGGGAGGCCAGCCCAGAGCCACACCTGATGGCCAACACATGGCATGGAGCCACTGAACATGTGGGCCGGACACCCAAGAAGGCCACAACACCCACTGCCACCACCCCCTGGACCCCCCTCCCCCCCGGACCAACACTGAGGCAGCGCAGACAAAGACAATGACCCCTGAAAATGCACCAACATCACAGACCCAACACCAGAGAATGTCATTGCCCACTACAGGTTCAAAGGGACAACCCACCTCCGCATCCTGACCACCATTGGTCACAGGCTGACGGTACCAACACACGGGACAACCAACATCCCACCTTAGACAAAGCTGCTGTCCGTGATGCACCTTTTGGCCTTTGGTACCCTCCAACCAACTACTGCCCAAGTTGGCGGAGTCACACAGCCAGGGCAATCCAAGTCCCTCACAACGGTCATGGATGACACCATCAGCTTGGTACCCCACTATCTATACTTCCCACACACTGTGCAGGAACAGCCAGAGACCAAGCAAGGCGTCTATGCCACAGGTGGCTTCCCGCACTTGTCAGGGGGCAATTGACTGTGCTCATGTCCCAATTGTGCCCCCTTGCAACACTGCACACAACAAGCACAACTGAAAGCGCATGTATACACTACTGGAACACCGGGGAATCTCCGCCAACGTAGCCGCCAACCACCCAGGCAGTGTGCATGATTCATACATCTCTGACAGTCCATCATCAGCCTGCGCTACCAGGATGGCACCCACGGAAATGCACTGCTTGTTGGCCAATCCCAAATGCACACACCACACACCTCAACTCCACAATCATGCAACTCACAACACAGGAAATGCACCCGTCACAAGCTCACATACTACATGCACACCCACCAGACACGACAACACAAATCACTGTGGGAACGTGGCCCAGCCATGTACATTAGCCATCAATGACATGGCACCTCAGCCACACAATAGCAGAATGTCGGAAGAGACCAGGCATGTGCGAAGGAGGCAAGTGACTGATGAATGAGAATGTACACAATGCCAAGTGTGGCGTGGATGTGCTGGCCAAACTGCAGTATGCAGACCACACACATATCCATGTCGACATACACTGCAGGTGTTTGGAGTGCAGTTGACAGTGGACGCAACCTTGTCACCCCAGCCAGTGGGTTAAGATCGCAGAAATGTAGCTTGTGACATCCCCCCCGTCAGCGTGATTGGATTGGGCTGGCCCGGCGTATGCCAGGCTAGCGGAGGGGTGTGAATAAAAGGCATGTAACTCTGGGCGTGGTCCTCTTCTGGAATGCCCAACATCTCTGACCGGGCGGTGCCTCTCACTCCACCACAAGGCTGATGCTGTCACCATTAGCAGGGTTGCCTGCAATCATGTGCACCTGCTGCACCCCGGGGATGCTTGTCCCCAAACCTGTCTTACTTACCCCTGCACACCCAGGCCTTCGATGCCCACCTGCCAACACTGGCGTGTGTCGAAGAGGGCTCACCACATGCCGGTGCATGCTTCAAGCCCTAGAAATGCGACCCTGGCAACCTGCTACGACCGTCACGGCCTTCGCAAGCAAGTCGTGCAGTACTCCTTTCTCGTTTACGCACTCTACTGGCTGACACTGCGGACTAGTAGTTCCCACATTTGGAACTGAGTCTTGATTACACTATGGCAGAGGACGATGTTATGGGTGACTTGAAATTACTATACTCCCATCGATGTGGTGCCACCAAGTCTATGTATAGCATCACAGCCACACGTGCCTGTGGGTCCCCGCGGACTACTGCCCACGGCCTACCCTGCGCTCGAGTAGGTCACAGATTTGGAACTGAACACTGATTTTTCAAAGGCAGTGTACATATCATTGCATGCAAGGAGAGGCATAAGAGGATGACGCATTGCATTTGGGCTGAAAAAAGGATCATCGTTATGGAGGTGACCGAATACTACTGACGACTGTCCTGGTGTCACTAACTCTGTGCATCGCGAGCCAATGACATGTGGCTGTGTGTCACTGCTGACCACTGCCTCTGGCCTACACTGCGGTCCTGTAGGTCACAGAGTCTTGATTTAGCAATGGTGGAGTTCATTTCAGTGTAAAGGCATCATCGCAGACTGCATTCCCTCTCAGCCCCGGTGCCAGTATGTCTGTTCCCCGACATTCATGGACACTCTCTGGTCGTACATTGGTGGCATCTGAGTCTATGGACTAGGGGGTGGTTTTCATCCTCATGTAGCTGATACCGAATTGGTGGTGGCAACGAGGTTGTCGCTTTCCACTCCCCCATTTCCCATTTGCTGCTTCTGCATAACATCAGACCTCTGCATCATTCCCTGGAGGACACCTTCCACTGTCACCCGCAACCCTCTGCTACAGTCACCTTCGACAGCAGCGAGGACTCGCTCAGTCTGCATGGCCCTACCTCAGTGAACAGCTAGTCACCATCCCGTGGCAGGGTGCCAAGGGATGGTGACTATGCATCTGGGGCTACTAACTCTGTGCAGCTCAAGTCAGGAACCCTGTTTGATTCAATATTTTATGGCCTCTGAGACAATGGCCTTGGGGTTGTTAACGCCATGTGTCTGTGACCATGCATTGTCCGCTGCCTCCGTCCCAACTGCAGTCCACCAGGTGTCACACATCCAATCGAGTCCTGACCGGCCGAAACAGTGATACTGGCAGACTCACTGAGTTCCCCACACCTGTCGTAGATGCCATCATCTGCCTGTTACCCTGCTCAGCACTCCAGGTGCCACTAACTCAGTGCACAGCAACCCATGGACCGTTACTGATTGAGTTTTGTGCTGTGGAGAGGTTGCGCAGCAATGTCACCTCAGGCAGTGTGGGAGACCTCGGACGTTGATGTGGTAGATGATGCAGGTCTAACACACCCCACTGCGTCTGCATCAGGAATATCCTGAAGGGACACAATCCTAGTCATTTCTATCACATGAGCGCGCTCAGCTTTAGTGCCCCAACCTCAGTGCACTGCAACTCATGAACACTTCAGTTTGTATGTTGGGTGACCTCTGTACTTGCTCTGGCTCCCTCCATGTTGCTCACCAGTTGACTCTGTTATGCAGGTTTCTATGTTTCTGTTGCACTGGTGTCCACTGTGCAGGTTGTTGCCAGCACCAAGCACTCCGTGCGGGCTGGCTTACATTCACCCCACACACATCCAGCACAGGCGTCACTGTACATGGAGCCCTGCCAATAAAGGGGCAGGGGGCATGTGTCCGAGGCCAGTTCAACATGATATCTGCGTGTTTCCCTGTGGTCTTATTGTATGCATGAGGGCCCTGGGGCCTACCACATTACATTGTGCTCAGTACAGCGGACACAGACATGTCAGCGCAGGAAGAGGGTTAGAGCTTGGAGATGTAGTTTTGTCGTCACCCACTCAATTCATAAGGGGAGTGGACTGGGCCGTCGTATGCAGAGCCAACATGGGTGTGTGACTGATGTTTGTGTGCCCCTGGGCGTGGTTCTGTACTGGGCATGTGCATCTGAATGTGTCTATGGCAGTGTGGGTCTCCTCTGTGGGGTGTAGGTTGTCCCTGAAGGATAATGGACACCCACGTCTGTGATCTCGTTTGCCTTCCATGGGTTCGGACCCCACCCGCACCTGTTCAGCCACCTCCTTTTGGCGTTCTGACACCTGGCATTGGCGTGCCATTTGGGGCTCGGTGAAGTGCTGTAAGCCTGCTGTGCTTGCGGGTGCTTCCTGCTGTGTGGTCTGTTGCAGGGGCTGTGTTTTCCTGAGTAGCTTGGCTGCCCTGGTTCTGGTGGTCGGTTGCATGGGATGTCCATGGGCTGTTGTAGGGCTCTGCTGGAGGTGTTGTGTGTCCCTCTGCAATGTGAAGGGGAGATGCATGTTGACATTGTGTTGACATGTATGTTGGTGCATTGATCCTGTTTACATGTAGATTGTCTGACAATGTACATTGTGACTGTTTGGGAGGTGCAGGATTTGGATGCAGGACCTTGTACATTTGGACTACATGACGGATGTGAGGTTGTATGTGTACATTTCCATTTCACAGTTTCCAGCTCTGTCAGATGTAGTAGGCCTGTTTCTGTGCGTGTGCTGACCTAGTTGTGTCCTCTGTTATGCAGAGTCGTGTTTGCGCATTGTACCACATTGTCGTCAATGTGGGTGTACTGTTCTTGCTATGTGTGTGCTGGACCGTGCCACGGGGATCAGGGACATGATCCAGGGTCATTGTGGGTGTGCAGTGTGCCACACCTCATTGTGCATGTGTGCCATTGTGCCCATCTCCCCCGTCCCCCCAATCCCTGGTCATTACTCACCCTGTTGATGTTGTGTCAGGTCCTCCCAAGCTGTGTCCGCACTCCTGACTCCTTGCACCGTCTCCACACTGTTGACTGTGGCTCGTTTCTTCCAGCTCCTCCTGTGGTGCAGGACTCCCGCCTCCTGTCACTGTTGCTGCCTTCCTGTTGGCAGTGGCTTTGTGCCTGGTTTATATTTTCACATCATGCCAGCACCTCTTGGCCTCCTCCATTGGCCTCCTTGACACTCTGACTGCATTCCCGGTAGTCTAATTGCAAATAGTCGCTGATTTGGCTTTAAACACTCGTAAAATATCGACCAAGGAGAAGGAGGTGGTAAGGAGGAGGTGCAAAGTATAAATAGTAGGTCAGAAAGCAAATCTATTTTCCGAAATTTCTGCACATTGGGCAGTGGCAACTGACAAGGTGAATGGGATCCAAACAGCACAGCCGAGGAAGAGGAGGAGACAGGAGGGGATTTTTAGACTGAGGGTCACATTATTTATTGGGAAAGAAGATTGCATATATGGGAAGTAAACATTAAGGGCCAGATGTAGGTAAATCTCATTTACCGATTCATAAATATCGAATGTTACCGATTCGGTATTTATGAATCTGTAAATGAGATGTAGGTAAAAATTTGGTATTTTTTACCGAATCGGTAAAATTCGGTATTTGCCGATTCGGTAAATACCGAATCGGTATTTGATATTGAATCCTATGGGCCTTGAAGCCCATAGGATTCAATAGCAAATACCGATTCGGTATTTACCGAATCGGTAAAAATACCGAATTGCTATGGGGGACAGGGTCTCACTTTGACACCCTGTTGCACCCCTGTAACTGGCTTTTGCGCCATGTGGCACACATACATGCCCTTAGGGCATGTCTGTGTGCCACATGGCACAGGTGCACATGCACAGATGTGCATGTACACAAGAATTCGTAATTTACCATGCAATTGTATTGCATGGTAAATACCGAATTCTTAAGGCCCTGTAGCACTGTTAGAAGTGCTACCTACATCTCGAAATACATATTCGGTAATTTTAGAGAATGGTAATTTTACCGAATCGGTAAACTTTACAGAATTGGTAAATTTACCCATTCTGTAATTTTAACGATTCGGTAAAATTACTGATTTGGTAAAATTACCGAATATGTTCGTTTTTTGTGCCTCTACATCTCCATAGCCCTTTACCGATCGGAAACGGCCGAAAATCGGTATTTTCGGCCGATTCCGACCGGTAAAGGGCTACCTACATCTGGCCCTAAGTAAGCAGGTGATTTATGACCTTGTTAATTGAACCCTATCTTGAAGAGACAGACATGCAGAAATGAGGCAATTCCAATAAAGGTTCCCGTCCTATGCTGCCTGCATTTTATATGCTTTAGGCAGTTACCAGGGAATAATTGTCACAGCAGGCGGTGTATCAGAATGTGTATTATCAAGATTTTTGAGGAACTTCCGAGATGCTAAACTTTTAAAACGAAATATACAAATAACTTTATCAAACACAGCAACTCAACTGCACCAAGTTCGATTTTATTGATTTACATAATTGCCTCAGGTGATAAGTTGTGTAAATAGGACACATGGTCTGATCTGTCCACTGCTGCTACAGAACTTTCATTATCGAAATAGAAAAAAGTGTCAGTGTTCCCTAAATGTGTGCCATGCAGTCTTTATTATATCAGACATTGTTGCATGTTAGGTTATGAGTCCTCAAAACACTTATATGTTTCGGTATTGTGCTGTCTGTAATTGTTTGGCTAGGATTATAAAAAAAGGTTAATATACCATATATGTAACTTAAATTAACATTACATTTAGAAAATGTTCTTGCCTCTGTAGGTGACACTGCATTTCCAATTTGCCCTCAGCTGCGTATGCCTTATTTTAATGCTACTCCTCTAAGGGAAAGGAGATGATACAACTAAGAACATAGACATTGAGGGCTGCAGTAGAAAGGACGGTTGGACTTGTACATAGCAAATTCAGGTACATTCATAAGAGTGTTGGAGCTTTAGAATATCCATCTGAAACAGCATGCACAATAATTGATTGTTGTCATAATGTAGGTACCCCATGAAGACTGTAGAGTGATCCCGAAGGCGATGACTAATTATGAAGAAGAACTAGTCTTCTCATATGACTTTGTTTTGTCTTTGTCTTACCGCTCGTGACTGTGGAGTGTTAGGTTTGAAAAACCCCATTCCTATTAAATACTTATTCCGTGCCATAGTAGGTTAGCAGTGTGTGGCTAAATAATGTTTCATTTGCATTCACGTTATGAAACCCACTCAGTTATCCTTGTAAAGCGCAAGCCTCAGTTAGCAAGTGTGACTCCATTTTGTATTTCGCAATCCCCCTTAGGCTGTGTCTGAACTAGGCCTCATTATTTGTATTGTTTGCCTCAGCAGAACACCATATTCAGCTATTATTTCCTCCCCTGCTTAAGGTTTGATTCTGACTTACTGATGAATAGGCCATTCTTCCCTTGCATTTCTATTTTTGTGTGTAACTTTGATCCCACGTTAGGAGACGTTGAGGCTCAACATGGTAACCTTGAATTGTAGATAGTATGTACTCATCTGGCAGGTGGTAGCTCATCCCTCTGTGCCTTCTTTGTTCATGTTTGGCTCAGGCCGGTAACTTTCCACTGTGGGTGTGGCTGGAGGTTCTGGGAAAGAATCATATTGTGTTACCGGCTGTTGGGGGGCCTGTCCCTCGGCAGACATCTTAGGGTGCAGGTCAGACTTGAACTCCTCTGCAGAGTATTGCTAATAAACTAACTGTATGTACTCTCTACTGTCTGACCGGCTCTTCATTACTTGGGAAGGAATAGCAGGTGGTTGTAAATAACCCAGGTGGCCCCTAAGGGCCACTTCCTCCAGGAGCTGGTAGAGGAGGACTCTGCCCCTATACTTTCTATCACAACACTTCTACTACTTATTCTGATACACAGTAATTCTATATCAGACACTGAAATAATACTTAAAATTGTTGCCGCCTCACTTTCATGTGACGTGTGTTTGCTCCATTGTGTGGGCTTGTAAAGATTGCAATACTTCAAGGGATGCAGTGAAGTGTATGCAACCTTTAGCAACGTTCTGACTACTTTGTGCAACTTCAGGTTATTTCTAGTTCTTATAGTGAGGAAACAGGTAGCATTGGCCACTTTTCTAAAGCTCTTTTATGTCTATTTACCCTTTCCAGTATGATTTGGAATAATGCTTTTCATTATTAATTTGATCATGTATGGTACTATGTAATGCTATAACATATTCAGTTAAGGCATACATTTTTTCAATCACCCTTTCCAGTATGATTTGGAATAGTGCTTTTCATTATTAATTTGATCATGTATGGTACTATGTAATGCTATAACATATTCAGTTAAGGCATTCATTTTTTCAATCACCGATTTAAAGACCTCCTGAACAAGTATTTCAACCATCCATTTTAGCACCAATTGTTTTCAAGGCAGATGCTTGCTGACTTTGGACTGTTACCATTGCTATCTCTAATGAAAGAAATACCTTTCCAATAGGAACAACCGCACCCACAGCTCAATCCAACATAGGCCTAGCTCTGACACCAAGTAGGCAGGCCATTAAAGTCTGTGTTGTTGAACATGAGTACTTGCAGTGCATGGTGGACAGACTGGTGTTGAGTACTTCACGGTTGAGCGGCTTTACAATGCTTTGCTCCAGACCTCTTTTTAGGGTCCTAGAGTCTGCCCTAATTTTTTCATCAAAATGGGTGTACTCGTCTTTCTCGCCTGCAACCTCTTCTTCTTCAGTCTATACATGTATGGTTTTGTTTAAGTGTTTCTGTAATGTTAAATTGTACATAAAGTAATAAAAAATATTTGCAAAAATAGTTTATGTAACACTGCTATTGTTGGTATGGATAAATAATTTAGAAAATTTCGAAGATTAACATTTAGAATACATTTTCAGAATTCATTTGACTGGTTTAAATGCAATGTAGAAATGTTTCTAAATGGATTTTTATACAAAAAATAATGTTTTAACATTAACAAAATAAAAAAATTATACTTAACCCCTTCCATGCTGATGACGGCCCCCGTCCGTAATGCAGCACGGTGGGCGTGTGCTGATGACGGCTGGGGGCCGTCATAAACCCACCCACTCATGAAAACGGCCGCACAGGCGCAGAATCACGGCCGCGCCCAAGGGGTTAAAGGTAATATCTATTAACATTAACAATAAAAAATGTACTAACTTACCATGTGGTGGCTGTGATGACAGAGATAAGTTAATGTTTGACACTCCAGACTGCTGCTTGTGGCAACAAGTTCATCTTCATTGCCTCTTCCATCTGTGTTGATGGTGGGCCAGATGGTGGACCTCTTCCAGTGGCAGATGAGTATTTTCTGTGGCTTACCATTTTTCAAGAACAGTGCATAAATTGTATCAACATTTTTGTATCTGAATCTGCAGCCTAATTGATCTTTTAGTATCCTCTTGCACAGAAAGTCGGGGTTTCCCAAACAGTTAGTCATTATGTACTAAAAAATTGCCAACTCCTCGTCAGTGAATATATGTTTGTGTGCACAGCCCAGTTCCACGCATTTAGGCACACTAAATGCCATTTTCCAACTGTGATAAACACCTCCTACAGCTCTGCTCGACTTTTTGCTACTAAGCTATCTCAGAAGTGAGAGCAACATTTCATTGCTGCTCATAAAGTCATTATTCGCTGGCAATCCGATGTTTGCATATTTTCAATTGGCAAATTGCTGTTTGTTAAAAATGTTGAATGTTACTGAATCACTATTTAGAAATTGGGGAGCTGAACTCGCAAATTAATCAGTGGCAGCTCCTCTGCTAAGGCGGAAGAGCATTGCCCCACTGCTTTTGGCAGTGGAAATAAAGGAAAAATAAATTGATAATAACTGGTTGTTATCATTTTATTTGTTCCTGCTGCGGCTTGGTGGGCAGGGTGGGTCTGCTATGCTCTTGTAGCAGGGAGGAGTAGTGGCACCCTCCTAAGTGTGCAATGACTGCATTACTGCCTGCATTGAGAACATGCCCAGACACAGAGCAAATCACAATGCTGCATTACACCGTTGAGATTGGTCCGGGGAGCCTGGGTGTGCTTCCTGGTTCTTGTGGAGCAGAGGGACGAAAACGAGGGACGACGAAGAGCGGCGAGGAGGTAATATATGTTTTATTTTTCTTTACTCTACCCCCTCCTCTCCTCCACCCACCGCCGTGCCACCCCTGATCCGTGCCGGCCAACCCTGAAATTAATATGAATTCCAAATTTATACATTTAAAACTTTAGTACATGTAGATTACCGAATTGGAAATCGTGATTCATTATCAATTTCGATTTAAGATTTGGTAATCTGAACTTTAGTATGTTGGGCCCATTATTCTTGAACTTCCATGATCCTGTTATGACTACTCATTTCCTTCATCTTCCTTTTTTGACTCTCTACATCTCAATCTGTCCTCCTCATAATAATATGGATTGTGCAATCATACGCCCATACTTAGTAGTAATACAAAAGAAAGTCTTAATTTAGACATTTTAATGACTATCATCTTGGAAATGTTGAATCACGATTTGAGCAAGTGTTCAATACTGGCTGAGGACTGCTTTTATAAAATGCTTGAGACTTCGATTCAATATATCTCATCTCTAAAATACAGGGTCCTCACATGTCTATACCTATTAATAGTCCCAGACAGAGTGTAGAACGACCATGATGGGTTTATTTTGTTTTCTTTTGCAAGCGTATATGAGAAATGTAAATGGCTTAGAAATAACAAAGGGCACAGAGGTTTTGTTTTACAAAGTTAGTTCCTAGGAAAAAAGATGAGATTAAACAAATGACTGCGGGATGTGATGATGGTTGTGTCTGAAACTGATAACAAAGGCCTTGATCATGACTGACCATACACCAGCTGTAAATCCACACATAAGTGTGGACATAAGGAAGACATATTTTGAAACGTTTCGATTGGACTTAAATGAATTATATAAGTGCACTCGTAGCATACCAGCTTTGCAGCATTAGGGACTGGAAATGGCATTGCCAATTATCACTTGTAAAAACTTTTTGGCACTGAAAGTTGCCAAAATCTAACCGTGCCTGCAGAATGCAAGCCCCCTCTAATTAATACAAATGGCCAAGTACAGAGAAAGCATATAAAGGTTTTCAAGCAAAGCCATGCCAAACACAATAGCATCGCCTGACTTTTGTGAAATCCTAGCGCCAAAGGAAACATGAAACAAACAAGGGACAGGCAGGAAATTCCATGATATTAATAATCATAAGATGTTTAATTGCAGTGAAATTACACATTATCACTTTCTTTGTATTAAAATTTGTATTGGAGGTGTCTAGTTTTTTTTAATGAATTTTTCGGATATATTTTAAATTTTGTACTTGCAATGTTTTTTTTAATCAAGCAATAAAGTTTTACTTACAGTAAAACTACATTTTCAGTGTGCTTGTGGCCGATGACCGATCCCATACTACTCTTGATAAATTAAATGCTAACCAATTTTCCCTTGTTTTTCAGTGCTGCAATTTTTCATACAGATCCGAAGATCCAGAACAGAAATTGCCAGACAAACTGCCAATCCAGGTTTAGGTAAATCTATCCCAAATTCTGCTCATGTGCCCTTGTAGCCATCAATGAAGATCATTGGCATCTGTTGTTTCGGCTGGAAGATTGTGAACATTATTGATCTCTTATGCACCCTATCCTGAAGAGTAGAGTGGTCAAACTCCTCTCAATAATGTTAAGACTAGAGCCAAAAGGTATACTTGTATGACTTTATTTAGGAATCCTAAAACGGTGAACAAATTAGAAATTAAAAAAAGTTTATGGGGCGTGAGGGTGCAATGCTGCATGTGATGGGTACATTGATATGCATATGAAATGCCATGTCAAACCTTGGTGGAATGGAATATATGATCTTACAACGCTAACAAGTACCACGCATGGCATTACTACGCGAATTTTACTTCGCATGTGTCTTTACCACGCAGCATTTTACAACGCAGGTTTTTACACCGCAATAATAACGTTACGAAACACCTCACGTCCCATTGAAATTTACATAATGATACTGATAGGCTACATAATTATTCAAAACTGCAGTACCAAGGAAAAGATCGATGTTTTAAACAATAAAAAACAACAGATTCCCTTACATTTGATATTTCTATTTTTCATAATGCGCTTATATAATACCTTTATTAACAAAGTTTAGATTCTTATCTGACCCCTGTACGTCTTTCACCATCAGCCCTTTCTTCCACCTACCACGGAAACAAGCGTCAAAACACGTCTATCAAAACTGATAAAGGACTTCTATTATGACGTACACGTCTCCTTGTTGGTGAGGCTCTTTCCTTCTTAGTTTGGAGGCATTGTAGAGCTTTTTTTAAAGTTTTCTTCTAATTTATTTTTTAATATCCGCTTGGTTTTTTGTGGGGGGGAGACCCCCCCAGCCCCCCAAGCCCCTGTTTTTTCATTGGACCTTTTATTTACACGACACGCAAGACGAAGGAACGAAATCTGGAATTAATTAAATTTGCGTGGTAATGCCGGTCGTGGAATGCACCCGCATTAAAAAGACGTTTGCGTGGTAAGTGTGCCGTAGTAAACGTTACGCGTGGTAATGGCTTCGTAGTAAATGATGTTTCCCGGTGGAATGACATTCACATAAGGGTACCAATAAATTATGGGCAGCAATTAAGTTCTAGCCCAAGAATCATGAGGCTGAACTGTTTGTCTACAGCTAATAAAAACAGGAAGACAAGGCAAGCAATTCCTGATTAAAGGCTTGGTTTAGAATTTGCAGTTATGAAAATAATACCAATTGCTGGAGGAGGTTCTAAATCTGGGCAGAACCGAATAGCAAAGTGTGGTGCAGGAAAATTCCACTGGTAGAATAACCTCTGTGGTTAACATTGTCTCAAGGAGGAGGGCTCAAACCCCCTCAACCAAAAACCCTATTTTTTACAATGATTAATTGCCATCCAAATGTAAATCAGTTTATTGAAAGGGCTCCCAAAATTCAATAAATGCAAACACAAAAATAAACTTTAAGGTTTCAAATTGGGTAGTTTTGTGGAAATGGATGTTGCAGCCAAGGTAGAACTCATATGCAAATAAAATATACAAATCATTAATTTCTCGTAGTTTGGCAAATTTACTAAAATCCAAGTGACTGACATTTACACTCTTAGCCCCTCAGTACATCTGCATCTGATGTTCTAATTGCAGACATTTTGCACCTTGAGGTGCCAATGCCAAATGCCACTGTTAATTCCAGATTGAGGCGCTATCCGGCAGTCTCGTCAGAGATTTAATCCTGAGAAATGGGAAATTATGGTCAACATCAATGTTGTCACGTCAAATTCCATGCGCTATTCTCCATTTTCACACTCTTTTCAAACTGGAATTTCTGGATACTTTTTGCAGATGAAATATGTTGGTGATGAGTGGTGGCATATAATGGATGAGTTATTTCCTTGTTACATATAAACTTGATGTGGCTGCTAACTGTGGGGCATATTATCAAGTGCAGTATCACCGCTTTAGCAGCACTTTTGCCAGCTAAAGCAGCAATATTTTTATCGCCCTATCACCAAGACGGCGCTAACATACATTATCGCATGTTAGCAGCCGAAATACTAACGCTAAGCATCTCAGCAATATACATCGCTAATGAGATGCAAAGTAGGCGGTGCCATCAAGACGCACCATGAATACAGTCGCTAACACAACTATCTCCTATTATCAATAAGGCCACAAACCCACTTAGCAATAATAAAAGTCACCCTAACCGCGATTATCGACCTCCACACCGACCCCAGGACCACACTTAGAGGAACCCTCATTTACAGACCCCCAGGCTCCCGATCTCAATTCAGCGACATCATCACTGACTTCATCACCCCGCACGCCCTCGCCTCAGAGAACTACATTCTTCTAGGAGACCTCAACTACCACCTCGACAACATTCTCGACAACAACACCACCACCCTTCTGGACAACATGGCCAATCTCGGACTCAAACAAATTGTTAACACCCCCACTCACATAGCCGGACACACGCTCGACCCTATTTTCACCTCCAGCAAACACATCTCCTTCGATCTCACTACAGCTCTCCACTGGACGGATCACAGCTGTGTTCACTTCAGCTACAAAACAACCCTGACCCACAACCATCCACAACCCATTCCCCGAAGAAAATGGAACAAAATCACCTCCGACCAACTCCTCACATCACTCAGCCTAAATACTCCCTCCCCTGCAACGGATCCAGACCAAGCGGCCACCAACCTCAGGCAGTGGATTACCCACAGTGCAGACGAACCAGCACCCCTGAAAAAACACCAGTTGAAATCATCCAGCAAGAAAGCTCCCTGGTTCAATGATGACCTTAAAAAATCCAAGAAGACATGCCGCACCCTGGAGAAGAATTGGAGAAAAGAACCAACCTCAGACAACATGGCCTCCCTCAAGACAGCCATCCGCAAACACCACCAACTGATTCGATCCGCCAAGAAATCAGCATTTAAGGACCGTCTCGACAACAATTCTCATAACAGCAAGGAACTCTTCAATATCGTCAAAGAATTCACCAACCCTCCCGCAGCATCCAACGACATCACTAACTCCCAAGACCTCTGCGATGCGTTATCCTCCTTCTTCTACAACAAAATTGCCGACATCCACAACAGCTTCAAGAATACTCCCAATGAACAACTCATCCCACCCCCTTCAGATCCCACCCTTCCAACTAACTACCTTAACTCTTGGAACCCAGTCACCATTGAAGACACCATTCGCCTCATGAACTCAATCCACTCTGGTTCACCTTCTGACCCCTGTCCCCACTACATCTTCAACAAAGCTGACTCCATCATCGCCCCCCATCTCCGCGACGTCATCAACTGCTCCTTCAACTCCGCCACCTTTCCAGAAATATGGAAACACGCCAAACTCAGTGCCCTTCTGAAAAAACCAACAGCAGACCCCTCAGAACTGAAAAACTACCGACCCATTTCCCTCCTCCCTTTCCCGGCCAAAGTCATCGAGAAAGCCGTCAATAGCCAACTCGCAGCCTTCCTTGAATCCAACAACTCCCTGGATCCCTCACAGAACGGCTTTCGAGCCAAACACAGCACCGAAACCGCCCTCATTGCGGCGACCGACGACATCCGAGCACTCCTGGACAACGGTGAAACAGTGGCCCTCATTCTACTCGACCTCTCCGCCGCCTTCGACACTGTCTGTCATACCACCCTCATACAACGCCTCAACAACATCGGCATTCAAGGTAAAGCCTTGGACTGGATCATCTCGTTCCTAGCCGGGAGAACGCAGAGAGTCCGACTCCCCCCTTTCTACTCAGAGCCCACCGAAGTCATCTGCGGCGTACCTCAAGGCTCCTCACTCAGTCCCACTCTCTTCAACGTCTACATGAGTCCCCTCGCTTCCATCGCACGTCAACACAACCTCAACATCATCTCCTACGCCGACGACACCCAGCTAATCCTTTCCCTCACCAAAGACCCCAACACCGCCAAAAACAACCTTCACGAAGGTATGAAAGAAGTAGCCGAATGGATGAAACAGAGCCGCTTAAAACTCAACTCAGACAAAACGGAGGTGCTCATCCTAGGATCCTCCCCCTCAGCTTGGGACGACTCCTGGTGGCCTTCCGCTTTGGGATCAGCGCCCTCACCCACAGACCATGCACGCAACCTTGGCTTCATTCTAGACTCCTCTCTCTCAATGTCCAGACAAGTCAACGCCGTATCGTCCTCCTGCTTTAACGTCCTTCGCATTCTCAAAAAGATCTTCCGCTGGATCCCCCTCGAAACGAGAAAAACTGTCACCCATGCACTGGTCACGAGCCGACTGGACTATGGCAACACACTCTACGCCGGAATGACAACAAAATTACAGAAAAAGCTCCAGCGCATCCAAAACGCATCAGCGAGACTCATATTAGACATCCCGCGCCAAGAGCACATCACCGGTCACTTAAAAAACCTCCACTGGCTTCCCGTCAACAAAAGAATTACTTTCCGCCTTCTTACCCACGCACACAAGGCCCTTTATAATCTAGGACCCGAATGCCTCAACACCCGACTGTCCTTCTACCATCCCACCCGCCAACTAAGATCATCCAATCAAGCCCTCGCCGCAGTCCCGCGCATCCGAAAAACCACCATGGGTGGCAGATCCTTCTCCTTCCTGGCTGCCAAGACCTGGAACTCACTCCCCACCCACCTCCGCCTTACTCAGAATCACACCTCCTTTAGAAAAGAACTGAAAACATGGATATTCGACAAACAATGAACCCCTCCCTCTAGCGCCTTGAGACCCTCTGGGTGAGTAGTGCGCTTTATAAATGCCTGAACTTGAACTTATCGCTGGTTCCTAACGCCTGATTGAAACCTGACTTAGCCATCTTTTTAATGGGTGGTGGATTGTCAGGCTGAGACCACCTTGGCTTACTACCAAGGATTTCACTATTGCTGCCTTTTTAACGGTGGATTTCCAGCACTGATCATGTATTTGGCCGCTATCGCTGTTTTTTTATCGCCTTGGAGTTAGACGTTGATGATAACGCTCTAACTCAGCGATATAACCCAGCGATAGACGACGATAATCAAATTTGCGCCCAGCACTATTACGATATTAACCGCTACCCGTTGATAATATGCACATCTATTCCTGGCAACAGCGGTCGGCGCAGGTAAGGACGGTGGGGCGGGGTGGGGTGGGAGAAGGATAAGTCAACAGACTACAGAACAGGTAAAATGAAATAAATAAACAAAACCTAATCTGTTGTCTGCCTACTTCAACCGACCCCACCGTGCTTACCTGCACCGGCCACAACTGATTACCGGCTGCATTAGGATTAATGGGCCACTCATTATGGGGTCCTAATTTATTAATTAAAAGACCTGGTGCCCTCAAGTGGGCTGAGCAATATCTACCAAAGACTTCCTCTCCAAATTGAACTCTGTGAAAAAAAATACAATTATTGCTTTTATTCAATTGATGCACCTATTGCATTTGTGTTATGAATAATTTCCTGTGGCTACTCTGAGGACATGCTAGTGTAGTATCCAACACATGCACCGACTCCTTTTAATGAATTGGCAATACAGATAAACAGGCTGCGAACACGCCCCTGTTTTGCAGAACACTTTGTGCATCTGCACAGCACACTTTTGAGCAAGGAGAACCCATGCTTGAGTGCCCACTTAAATGTTGAGGGATAATTGGCTAAACATCAGCACTGAAGAAAAAAATTGAAAGGACTTCTCTGTCTGGTGGTAAATAAATTTCAAGGAAACATGATATGTGGGAGAGGGGCCTGCCTGGGATTAGCCACAGAAGAATGAGAACTCGACAGACTACCCTGTGCAGAAAAGAAACTCAAAACTAGATTATATCAGCTGGTAAAACTGCTGACTGCAGAGCAACACTGGCAAATGAAGATCACAGGTGCCAACTTTAAAAAACCCATTTTGACTCTAAGCAGCTTACTGTCTTACGTTGGCTAAGCTTGATATATATTTCCCGTGGCTGACAAGTATATCTACAAGATCATAAAATGTGCTCAAATAGTCTGCTCGGAACTGTTTTTGCTGATGTATTAATTCATTTCATTTATTATGTGATACCACCATCACGCCTAACTACATTTTATGAGAAGGCTCACTCAAGTGAAAATCAAGCCAATGAAACGTTTAATATGAACTAATGAAAACCAGATATAAAAGGCTCTGGTAACTGGTTTCTAGCTTTAATTGCTAAACCGATGTACATTTAGAAGCCTGCTCAGCATGGCAGGGACTGCAATGCAGAAAACAGAATATGTCTGTGATGATCGGCTTTCATTGAATGGGCCTATAAACCACTCCACAGCACTGTCTGACCGAATAAAAAGTGAAGGTGAACGTACATGCAGAGCTAAAGAAGGACTAAAAGGCGAATCTGACGTCTTAGGCCGGGGCAACGATTTTTGGCATGTTTGGCTACCCGTCCTGAGGTCCAATGTGCACATGCTGCCAACACTTCAGAATTTTTCTTTTATTTATAAAAGCTGTATATTGTTTTTTTTGCTATGCTTCCAAACAATCACTGATTGAAGTAACATGTTTTTCCAAAAATGACTCTGCAATGAGATGTTTATTTACTTTTCGAGTGTATAATCACCATATATTTGGAATTTGCGATTTCTGAGCTCTACCTTACCTATACATTTAGCAGGTTTGAGATTTGTAGGCCATATATATTGAAACCCCTTTCATCTTCTTCATGTTTTAGTCCACAAACCTGGCCAACCTTTTAAGTTGAAGCCTAGTATAGCTCAATGTAAAGATTATTTGGGCTGAGGTCTGCAAGCAGGGACCTCAAACACCAACAGTGCCCTTCAATACCCCTGACATTAATGAGAACCTAAACTTTTATGAGGAACCTTTTGGCCATGAGATAGAAGCTGTATTCACCCCTTAATTGAGGGAGGACGATGCCAGTCTGTTGATCGCATTAAATTAGAACAAAATTAAAACAATTGATTCAAATTGAGGGGTGACTGTGGAACACAGCTCAGATTCAGTGAGGTGCTATCGAGTTTTGCATCCCAGGCTAATTTGATTAAGATAATTCATCAAAGATTGGTAAAATCTCCACATCCTTCAATAATTTGGGAGTGTAGACTGTGGGAATACCAAAAGCATTTCTTTTGTACCCAAGATTTCCTGACTTGCTTTGAGGTTTAGGGCTTGTAAGCCATCCCCCAATCCCTCTCATATTCTGTACAATAGATGTAAAAAACCTGAACTCTTAAAAGCTATCATGGTATTATATTTAAATGACTAGTATACAAAAGAATGTATTTACAAATCTTAAACGTTATTTATCCTGTGCCACAAAAAGTACACGCCTGGTGGCTGAATTTCACATCAATGGTTTAAAAATGATTGCAGTTTGATGGTACATCAGACGCAAGTGGTCATGTTTTAGTCAATACTATAAAACAATAAACCTATTGATCTGGGAAAATAATTTAATGTCCATCACAGTTGATCCGTAGGTCATCAGATAAGGAGATTTATTGCAATATTCAACCAAATTATAAAGCCTTCTATAAAGTGATGGACATTGATTTCTTTCCCCAGATCAATAAGTTTATTATTTTATAGAGTTACATGCCGGTTGGGATTTGTGCTGGGCTCATTTAGTACCCGAATCTCTGAAAATGTATGTTTCAGGCAAATCGGTGGGTGCAAACTAGAGAGTGTAGCACCTAGAATAATGAGCAGGAATTTAACTATATTCAATTCCCCTCATTGTGATATGTAAAGTTAAGTAATGTTGTGGGATCAAAGTGATTTGTTTTACTAAAAAGATTAGCATGGGGCGGGACACCAAGCAATTGGCACAAGTACAAGGAGCGACTTTTATACCTTTATGAAACCCAAGATGGCTGCCACATCCTATGACTTTGGGATATCTTGCTAACGTCTTGCAAGATTTTCCCAGTGACACTCTGCTAAGGCACATTTACCTTTGGAGAGGCTATGATACGGCACTTGTGGCCATAGCATTCAAAAAGGCAATCATGAATCAGGCAGGCAGGAGTGGGCATCAACATATTTTATGGATTCCCAGACAGCAAATGTGGTGGGAGATATTTGGGGACCCTGACCAATCAATGCTGATTAGGCCCACAGAGCAGCCCCTAGGGAAGATATTACATGTTGGGGTCATGCAACAGGCTTTTGAGGTTTCACATACTGCAATACTCTTCCTACAGGGCCAAGCACACCTCACATACTCAGCTAGCAGATAGGCTACTAGGTTGTAGGGAGGCCCTCATCTACTCCAAAAGAATATGCAGACTTGAGGTAATGCCCCTCACCTCTGGGAGGCTTATGGGCATATTTACAAGCCTCTATGGCCGCCACAACATCATTTTGCATGACATGGTGGTGGCGATAAGGGCTTCACAAGGCAGCGTTAAGCCACTTAACGTGTTTTAACGCTGCCTTGTAAATAAGGCACCCTTTCACGCTATACTTAGCGTGAAAGGGGATTCCAATAAGTGTTGCTGTGGGTGTTCCACCGCAACACGCATTGATTTCTATGCTGTCCCATATTTACAAGGGTGGCTTAAATATGGGGCAGCGCCAAAATTAAGACCAGGAAAAATCTGGTCTTACCCATTCGAAACAAGGAGAAATGTTTAATTTCTCCTCGTTTTTGCTGTTTCCATGTGTGCTACGTTCTTCAGCACACATGGAAACAGCAAAACGCCAATGATTGTTTATGTGCAGGAAGGTGTCCCTTACAGCACATAAACAATAATTTTAAAAAAATGACGGATTGCAACTTTTGTGTGTGCTGCACAAAGCAGCACACATAGAGATTACAAAACATAATTTAAAGATTGTTTATGTGAAGGAAGGGACACGTTCATGCACATAAACAATGTTCCACAGCAAAGCAGACACCCTTGCACTATCGTGCAAAGGTGCCTGTGTTTACACTAGGCAGCTAAATGTACCCCCACCACTGGGGAAAACGCAGTGCTGCACCATATTCTTTTAAATATGGTGCAGCCCTCCGTTTCTAAAGTGACGGAGTGTGTTGTTAACCTTCTTGGCTTAACGACACGCTTCGTCACTTTACTAGTAAATACGCCCCTTGGTGTTATGCAGTTAGCAGCCCTGTTCACACAGAAGTCCTTCAAGTACTCTGAGGAGCACTACTGTCATTGCACATGAAGAACTTGCTCTTGAGGACCTGGAACAAAGTGGTTTTGTTTGGATACCATGGTTAAACACCTTTTCAAGACAGAGTATGAGTATTCACTGACTGAGGCTTCAGAACTGATTTGGGTTGGTTCTCTTGAAAGTTCCATTTGTCATGCTGACCTCCAGACACAGCTTTTATTCAAAGGTATGTCTCTCAATGGGGATGGATCAAAGCAGGGGCAATCATAACATAGACACAATGAAGTATATCCACAACCTATAGACATGCACACACAATATTTACACGGGATTTCAGTGCAAGGGGTTGAGTTTCACAAAACAGTGGAACTTTACACAACAGGGGTCAGGATCCACACTAATTGAAAAAGGTTTAGGTGGAGGTCTATACCTCTACATGCACACTAAAAAAGCAGAATGCAGGGCCAAAATAAAAGTCAGGATACAAGTCTCAAGTGCAGTTGTATACTCAGGCAAGGATACACACCTGTTTACCATGCAGGATCCATTCCTGTCCCAACAGACAGGATAGTAGAACGAGAAGGAGCAGGAGTCAGAGAGCTGAGCCCACTCGTTCCTCTTCAGTTTATGGTACACTTGTGGGTGTACTGAGTGACCCAATGTCAATCATCTCCAACTGAAAATATATGAGCTGATCGAGGGAGGTTTATTCATGGTAGGAAGATACCTATCTTGGGCTCAGTTGTCCGAAGATAAAATTGTTCATTAAAATGAGAGAGTGCACTCTTCACCCCTATGCCTCTGGCTTACTCTCCCCACCCTGCTGTGAGACTAGAGCAAGAAGAGGGAAAGAGGAAAGGGATAGAACCCAAAATTGTGCGGAAAAGAGTGGTGTCGCCTCACGGGAGTAACACCATGGAGGCTCTGCAGGAAGGTACTCGCCTGCCGCCTAGGTTCTCATCATCAGCATACACCACTCGAACAGAAATTGTGTGGTGGAAAAGCAAAAGTTAAAGAAAAGTGCGGGTGCTAGGGCAACAGTACCTGCATATGCACCAAGTTCGGTACACAGCAAGGCTGAACCCAACAGTGTAAAGAGGGGGTGACACTGGTGGTGCCACTCCGCTAAGGTGAAAGTTAAAAATGAGTTATAACGCGCTAGCTATCATAACTTTATTCTTTGCTGCGAGTTTACTCGAGTTTAAAACAACGACATGTTTCGTTGCCTATTGAAAAGACTTACGGCAACTTCCTCAGGGCTTGGGTCTGTCACTCCGCCCTACACCCATTCACTGGTATTCCTGTAAAAATCAAATATAAAAGAGCACTCTCTCAATCAGTGTTGGTTCGATGACCGGCTGACTCTCTCTGCAGTATAAGATGTGCTCAAAATTTGGCACCCCTATGATTAGAAAATATGTTGGAATATTTACCATATCACCTGCTGAGGAGGGCATACCTATACCTCCTTTTTGACAACTTCTGTATCCTTTGTTGTGGATAATGTTGCTTACATACACCAAACATGGGAGGAGTGCATAAAGGGAGGCGGTAAAGATACCAATAGATCTACAATACATGACCAGAATCAATGGGATAAGACCTCCATGAGGAAATAACTTTGTCTCAAAGTAGATGCTGACTGTTACCAACATAATCTGTTAACAGCACCAATTGCTTGTAATATATTTTACAGAGACTGACGGGAGCAGTTTTAAGCAACATTATCCACAACAAGGGATACAGAAGTTGTCAAAAAGGAGGTATAGGTATGCCCTCCTCAGCAGGTGATATGGTAAATATTCCAACATATTTTCTAATCATAGGGGTGCCAAATTTTGAGCAATCTTATACTGCAGAGAGAGTCAGCCGGTCATCGAACCAACACTGATTGAGAGAGTGCTCTTTTATATTTGATTTTTACAGGAATACCAGTGAATGGGTGTAGGGCGGAGTGACAGACCCAAGCCCTGAGGAAGTTGCCGTAAGTCTTTTCAATAGGCAACGAAACATGTCGGCGTTTTAAACTCGAGTATACTCGCAGCAAAGAATAAAGTTATGATAGCTAGCGAGTTATAACTAATTTTTAACTTTCACCTTAGCGGAGTGGCACCACCAGTGTCACCCCCTCTTTACACTGTTGGGTTCAGCCTTGCTGTGTACCGAACTTGGTGCATATGCAGGTACTGTTGCCCTAGCACCCGCACTTTTCTTTATTTTTCGTTTTTCCACTACACAATTTCTGTTCGAGTGGTGTATGCTGATGATGAGAACCTAGGCGGCAGGCGAGTACCTTCCTGCAGAGCCTCCATGGTGTTACTCCCGTGAGGCGACACCACTCTTTTCCGCACAATTTTGGGTTCTATCCCTTTCCTCTTTCCCTCTTCTTGCTCTAGTCTCACAGCAGGGTGGGGAGAGTAAGCCAGAGGCATAGGGGTGAAGAGTGCACTCTCTCATTTTAAAGAATAGATTGAAAGCGGTGAACCTGGTCTAGAAAAGTAGCAGCCTGAAAGGTAGGCCTCCGCCCTGTCCTAAAATTATTATAGGAGGGTCTGACTAGGCATAACTGTAGCACCAGAAGGAGCAGGTCCTGTGTTGTTGCGAGTATTATGAGTGGGGGACGACCTGTTCCAAAAAATCCCCTAAGCTCCTTGGTGTAATAGCGAAGGTAAAATTGCCCAGGTAATGGAGTACAGCTGGCATATGACCATCAAAAGGCATTTGTTATGGAGGCTCCTTCATGGCTTAACCCCACAGTTCCACAAGTGCATGAGTCTACACTACCACAGACACCCTGTGTACCCCACCCTGTCATGGTGCAGTGTTGCCAAACGCTGGGCAAGTTATAGGTCTAGCTTGAGGGGAAGCTTACTTCATGTCCTCTTAATTGTCATTCATTGTTAGTGGGCTGAAGTACGTCTGCTAGATTAAATAACAGTTTCCAAGAGGGGAAGAACTGAACAGCAGAGTAGGGAAGATGATATAGAGTCAGAGACAAGAGCGGCATGGGAAGGAGAAGGAGAGTAGGTGAGAGCTTTGAAGAAGTGCGTTTTGTTGGAGCCACCGAATGACTCTACCTTTGTCGGGGAGCACTGTTACAACATAAAAGTTACTATTGTTCCCATTTTAAACATCAGCATCAAGGCACACATTTTAATTGATAACATAATGATTCTCCACTGAGAGCAGTTTTCTCCAATGTAATTCCGGTCCTTGATGCAAGAGCTGCTATTCCATACTGTCAGGACCTTCCACCTCAGTAAGTGAGGCATTTCTCAGTCCCTAAGCTGCTTGCTCCATGCTTCCACACTGAGCAAGCTATGACCACCCAATGCATGCCTAAAGAGGCCTTCAGCGTCTAGACTGAGTGGAACATAATGCATTGTATGGAGGACAGCACCCTGACAGTTTTATTCATGTTATTAGTAGGTTGCATAAAGCTCTGTACCAGGAACCACTAAGGAAACACATCAGTGTGTGACAGCCATCTTTGTTGACTTTTCTTGAGCTTGAATCAATCATGTGAGGGAAGCCATTGAGAATATATATAAATAAATATTATACAACAGCCTCCTCACACCAACGGACGCAACCCCTGACCATCCACTCACCATATGTGAACAGCTCACCACCTAGAACACCACAGCCATCATAAACTCTATCCCCTTGGGAGCATTCATGGACCCCCTACCTCCACCACCCCTTCAACCTCAGCAGCAAGGAAATCAGCTGCTACTACACCGTCATTCTCAATGCATCCATCACCACAGCCACCTTTCTCGACATATAGAAGCAAGCAGTAGTCAAACCCCTCCTCAAGAAACCCTCCTCTGATCCCAGTGTACTCAATAACTACCACCCCCATCTCGCTGCTCCCGTTCCACACCAAAGTTCTAGAAAAGGCCATAAACCATCAGCTCACTCAACACCAGGAGAGAAACAGACTGCTGAACGGCTCGCAATATGGATTCTGCACCATCCACAGCACCGAGACCACCCTGATCAACGCCACAGATGACATCCGCACCCTCAACAGGGGAGAATCGGCAGCCTTGATCCTCCTCAACCTTTCAGCAGCGTTCAATATTGTTTCCTACCACACACTCATTAAGAAGCTTCACCACAATGGGATCTAGAGTGATGCCCTCAAAAGGGATCACATCCTTCCTCACAGGACAAACCCACAGAATCCGCCTGGCGCCTTTCATCTCAGAACCTAAAAGCACCTCAGATTCATCCCTTAGCCCGTCCTCTTTAACATGTACATGATACCCCTGACAACATAATCAGAACCCATAACCTCAACCTTATATCCTGTGCCGATGACACTCAGCTAATCCTCTCTCTGTCAGCACTCCTTATCCCCAACGAGGACCAACTTCCAGAACTGCATGATGGATATCGCCGACTGGATGAAGGCAAACTGTCTGAAGCTCAGCACTGACAAGTGCTCATCTTTGGGAACAATGCCTCCTGCTGGATCACCACCTGGTGATCCGCTGAACACGGACCTACTCCCTCACCGAAAGACCATGCCCACGACCATGGCATCATCCTAGACGGAAAACTCACCATGAAACTACATATCAACACAGTCTCCTCCGCCTGCTTCCACACCCTCCGCATGCTCCAAAGGATCTTCAAATGGCTCCCCATCGACACTAGGAAAACCATCACTCAAATTCTAGTCACCAGCTGACAAGACTATGGCAATGCAATGACGCAGGAACCACCACTCAACTCATAAAGAGACTCCAGGCGATACAGAACTCAGCGACAAGACTCATTTTCAACCTGCACAAATGGATGCACATCACCCTCCACCTCAGGAACCTCCACTGTCTACCCATCCAGAAAAGATGAAATTCAAGATACTGACACACGTCTAGAAAGCCCTCTATGACCAAGGACCAGCATATGTCAACCATCGCCTGAACTTCCACCAATCTTCCAGAGACCTTCGCTCGGCCTCCCTTGCACAGACACAGCACATACTCTGAAACTTCAGTAGAGGTTGTTCCTTCTCCTACCTTTCCAAAATGTCCTGGAACGGACTTCCGCTCCACCTACAGTCAGCACCCTCACTGGCAGAATGCAGGAATACACTCAAGACCTGGCTTTTCAACTGAGCCCAGCAACCTGGGTCCTGGATACCCTTGCGGGTGATTAGCCGCACTCAACACATACTGACTGATTGATTGATTGACAGACCTCCTAGGTCCATATGAGAGTTGAACACGGGCAAGTTCTTTGTGTTTGTGTTGATTGTTTGCTTACCAAAGTGGGAATAAATAAAATGGATCGGGAATACCAATACTCATTATGTTTTGTAATTTTTCATGTAGTGTTTTCATAGAGAAGGGGTTTACCAAATCTATTGTGTTGGATAATCAAACCCAGTTTACATCACAGAAATTAGCAATCTTTCTGGCTATTTTGGAATTTAAACACTAATGTACTGCCTTGTATGCCCAAACATGAAAGATTTGATGGAGAGGCATGATAGGGTTATTGCTGAAGGAGAGCAGCTAGCTTCGAAGTCAGTCTAGGATGCTCAACATCATGTTGAAAGTTTAATCAGGTTGTATCACTGTACTTCCCTTATCACTGGGTGCACTCTGTGTACACTACTAAAGGACAAGAAACCTTGAAACAGAGTTGAATCCTGAATGACCCATTGGAAGTTTGAATGTTTTTCATTCGAGCATATGCATAAAGAAGCTATATAAAAGAGGATTGTAAGCTACATAAATTGAAACTTCCTGTTGTAAGCATCAAATTGCATGTGAGTGACTTGGTTAAAATTAAGAAAACCGACTGGGGTTATAAAAGGACAATCCAAAGAGCCTTCAAGATTGTGGAAATTGTCAAATCTTCTGCTTTGATGAATTAAGGATCAAGCTGGGGCTTCTCTAGATTGGCAAAGTTTTGAGTTGCAAACACAAGGAGATGATGGACGGAGTGTGCTGAAACTTTTTAGACACTCACCCCCAGTCACAGATCTGGATTGAATCCATCATCATACTTTAGCTGACTTTGCCATACCAGTTCAGACTCAGCCATTTGCAAATCAGTCTTGACCCTGTTCCTCATGGGAACATCCCAGCCCGGACTGCTATTGTCAGTCTTAACTGGATCAGAAACAAGCATCCTAGGACCAATTTCGGGGTAACACCCTACATCAATCAGGGTAGCTTGAATCCAGTGGCAAAGTGAGCAAGTGACCCACGTCTGGGCATACCCTAACAACTTAGGGCAAACAAAGGAAACACAAGAAGATGATGGACTGAGTGCTGAAACTTTTCAGACACTCACCCCCAGTTACAGATGTGGTTTGAATCCATCATTGTTCTTTAGCTCACTTTGTCACCCCAGTTCAGACCCAGCCATATGTAAATCAGTGTTGACCCTCTTCCACATGAGAACAGTCCAGACCAAAATGCCAATCCAGGTCATCCCTGGACTGGAAACAAGCGTCCTGAGACCAGTTTTGGGGTAACACCCCTCATCAGCCAGGCTTGCTTGAATCCAGCGGCAAAGTGAGCAAGGGACCCACATCTGGGCATACCCTGCCAACTTAGGGTGAACAAAGCAAACACAAGGAGATGATGGACGGAGTGCTGAAACTTTTCAGACACTCACCCCCCACTCACAGATCTGGGTGTAATCCATCATCGTTATTTAGCTCACTTAGCCACCCCAGTCAAATCAGACCTAGCCATATGCAAATCAGTCTTGATCCTGTTCATCATGGTAACAGTCCAGCTCGAACTGCCAAGCCAGGTCTTCCCTGGACTGGAAACAAGAATTCCTGGGCCAGTTTCAGGGTAACACCCCTCATCAGCCAGGCTAGCTTGAATCCAGTGGCAAAGTGAACAAGGGACCACATCTGTGTATTCCCTGCCATGTTTCACAGTTTGCCACAGGAATTTTATGACTGAATATAAATGAACATGTCTTTTTTTATTTCAAACTAAAACTTGTCTAATAGTTGTGATCTTTGTGTGTCTAAGAGCAATGTTCAATTACCTGGCAGTCTTGAAATGGTTAATCTCTCTTTGTCACAGTAAATTTAAGAAGGGCTATGTTTTTAATTTGAATGAAATTGCAAACTGTTTTTATTTGTTGTGGAGGAGTCATATAGTATTATGAGACCACACATACCTACATTTGACCATGTCCTGTTTTCTAAGTAGCATGTTCTCCCTTTTAACTTTTCTGCACCGGTTCTGTATTCTGTTGTTTAGGTTTTTTGTTCCATTTCTCTAAAATGGGACTCTGGTTCTGTCAGGTGATGTCACCGGTTTATCTATTTCATTCAAATTGCGTGACCTACTTTAATAACGTCTTTTCTCACCTGGTACTGGTGTACAGACTACCATATAAGGCTAATTCTGATATAGAGAATGTATTACTTGCACAAACACATATGGCTACCTTGCTATTCCACTCGACACCTTACTTGCCTCAAGGTCATGTTTCTATCTTGTACACACTTTTGCCATTGCATCGTGAAAGTAATCTTCATTTTGAGCTTTAAAGAAGTCCCTCTTATAGCATTTTGCAGAGCTCTGGCAGCAGTGCAGATAATTAAAATGCATTGTCTATCATCTGTTTTCTGGCATAAACTACGATAAGCCATTGAGGAAATACAAAGCTTGCATAATTGCGATTCAGAGCTGTTTTTCTGCCTAAAGTAAACTCTAGAAAGCTTGACAACATGATGTTAAAGGAAAAAAATATTGCAAAGACAAAGCTTTCCTTATTTCCATGCATATTTTTTTTTATGTTGATCACCACAGTTATAAAGTTTTGACAGGCTGGGGATGCATTTTTATAAACAGCGATACTATTTAGAGGTGACTATTGTACAGTTTAAAACGGAAGTAATAATATGCTATTTGAATGCAAATTTGCAGAACTGTTGTATGCTATAAGTTTGCAAATTTCGCATTATTTGCCATGTAAATTAGTCATAAAAGTATTAATATGGAAACTGCACAGTCGTAATTTTAACGTGATGCTTTGCCTGTTAGTTTCAGTCAGTTGAAAACAAATTAGATTTGTTCAGTATATAGTAGGTCTCAAGTTGGAAGGATGTGTAAATCCCCATTATAAAAGGTTTACTGGGATTAATTGTGCATGAGTGACTGTGGGAGATGCATCAATGGTCATTATGCAAATATCATGTACAGCTATGGCTTTTGAAATAACATTCTATGGCCTTCATTACGATTGGCCACTTAATTCTACAGGACCTGGTGAAGCAGTTAGTGACCCCATAAGAATTATGAGACCCATGGAAATAATGCAGTCATTTCCACCCAGAAATATCCATAAGTAAGTGTTGGGGCAAAACGAGGAATTACCGGGGCAATTGGACCTTGAATTACCCATTCCCAGTGTAATTCCCAATTATTTCGTGGATCCTCAGTTTTCTGCTTACAATGGGCCAGATCTACCCTGCGTTGGTTAACTTCAAGGGTGGGAGATACCAACCAATTTCCAGGACCTCTTGTAATGTCCCATATTTCCATTGTGCAAATGTTTGTACTATGTCCACGTTTTGTTATTTGTTTCCAAATTACCATTATGCACCTATGAAACCGTGTGAATGACCCTTTTAGAGACTGGAGTTAGGCCAGTACTAATGGATATAGGAAAGAAAAATACCCCAGAGGTCGAATATTTACAAAAAAAAATAGCACTCAATATTCTTTGTCTTAGTCCAGAGGAGATGTACAAATCAATAGCTCACCTTCTCTAATTCATTAATCTATTTAAACCTGCGTCTGTAGAATATTCAAGGCTTTGAGGGTGAGATAGAATGCAGCACACATAGAAAGAGGAAAGAACGCGGAGAAATAAACATATTTCTCCTTGTTACACCTGCCCTGGGGAGGCATACAATTTTGACGCATTGCCAGGTTTACAGAGCCTTGTAAATCTGGGGATGCATTAAAACCCATGGATGTTGCATGGGAACACCCACCACAATGCTCATGGAACCCATCCTTGCCTCAGAGTACGGTAATGCAGCGACTTGCACTGTGTTCCCTTACAACATATCAACAAGGCCATGAAAAGCCATGCAAAGTGGCTTCGCCTGGCCTTGTAGATATGGGCCTGCACCCTGTGCCACCGGAGCGCCATAAAAAGTGATGCACTCGCAGCGCAAGGGGCTTGTAAATAAGTCCCTAACTATACAACCTGCAAAATTGTTGTTACAGTTGTATTTACATGTTTAGAAGTCCAAACAAAACACCTGCTCCAACAAATACATACTAAGTAATACCTCTGACGATCCTATTTATGCCATATCCAGTACTGGATATCAGCTTTTTAGCTCTTAATCTGACCAGAAATATGTCCATCCTCCTAAATGGTAGTAAGCTCCAACCACAGATTAGATGCTACCTAGACAGGAATGTTGCCCCTCACTCAAATATAATGTCTAGCTCTTAGGATTCTCCATGGTTCACTGACAGCATATCGACACCCAAAATATCCCCATACCACAACATCGAGTTATAAATATTAATGTCAAAAATATCAACATCCTATATTTATAAAGGTAAATACAAAAATATAGAAAAATATAGAAAAAAAGAATATATCAATGTCATTATTATAGTTGTACAAAATATTGTTTTAAAATATATATATATATAAAATATAACACTAAATATTAAATATATTAAATAATAACATATTTTTAAAATTTAAATACATTTTAACACATTTAAAACATAAACGTAATTTTTAAAAGTTTAAAGTTAAACACACATATATAATAACTAATATATATATATATATATTTGCTTTAAAACAACTATTATTTTTTAAGTTCAAAGAGTTTTTATTGAAAGGAAATAAGGTGTCAAAGTATAATATACAATATTAATTTTAGATCAAAATATTTGAAGCAATTTACATTCACATGCAAACATCGGACTATGAATATCAATTTGAAAAGGAGAGAAAACAAGATATGTGAGACATAAATGCCATTGGGAGACAAAAATAAATTTTTGGAACCTTTAGGAGAATCAAGGTGGTTTAAGAACTTCCTGCTGAGAGGGCCTTAACACAGAGCTTTGTTTGGCACCAGCATCAATATATGTTGTGACAGGTGACCACGAATCAAGACGTTTCCTTGCCAAATGAATCGGATAAACAAAGGCAGTAGCTAATCTATGATTATGACAAACAGTGTACCACCAGGCCTTGTAAGAGATTTTTGTCGAGTCTTTACAGTTAATGGTGATTTGCTGAAAGGCAATCGCTAATAGTAAGTCAATAATTTTGGCATTGAGCAGAGCATCACCCCAGATAGAAGAGAGGCTACCCAAGAAAACATGAGAAAAAGAAAAAGGAAATTTGGTATCAAAAATGTAACTGATTTGAGACCAAACTTGTTTCCAAAAAGTGTGTTCATGAAAGCATGAAAATAGCATATGGAATAAATCAGCATTGGGAGACGAGCAAGTCCACCAAATATCTGACGTGGTTGAGAATCTTTTGCTTAAAGTGGCTGGCGTAATTAGGAGCCTGTTATAAACAAAAAAATAGCATTTGTGTGGTATTTACTGCCCTGGAGGATTTACGAATCTTAGTCCATATGCCTTTCCAGAGTGATAATGGCCAGCCAGTAGGGAGGTCACGCTCCTATGCTTCTTCTGTTTTAGTCTTTTGTCTAGCCATGTCAATGCCTTGCAAGTAGCTATACCTAGTGGACGCCTTGGGTGCAGTCCTTAATAATGTATGAAGGCTTGGAGAGGGATCTGGGTTAGTGGAAGCATCATATGCCGTTAGGAGGTGAGTATAGGTTTCCAGTACAGTTGTTTTTAGTATGTTACAGAGTTAGGAGGTTTTTGATCAGTTGAGCTCCGGGTGCACTGCCCGTTTATACGCACACCAGTACAAAGTTGCTAATTGTTAAGGTGCAAGACGGCGAGTGGAGAAACCCTGAACCACTCAGTTGAGTAGAAAGGAACTACCCCTACACAATAAGCTCTGTTGCCGTTGCACTCAAGACAGTTTATACAATGTTAGGTAACAATATTCAAACAAGATAATGACAAAGTGACAGAATTATCACAACAAAGAAACTCTCAATGCATCTTGGAGTCTTTAATGCAGTAGACAGCCAGCCGACACGTGTTTCATCGCACTCGCGATTCCTCAGGGCTGAAATGAATAAAAGTTGACAATGGAGCATGTGTCTCGCACAGTTCAATTCATACAATAAGACCTGGTTACATGGTCTTGTATGCTCGGTTATTGCTTCTATTCAGTGAGTGTACAGAAATACATAATCGATTACTAGGTGCCACCCCAACACATCCGTGTCGTAAGTGTGAAAATTAACACTATTATCACTAACCGTGCAGTTTAATAGTGATTTTGTGCATCAATACATAGGTATAGCATAATTGTTATTCTTAGGAGACAGAGTCTCTATTTGAAAAGTGAGCAATCTGTGTACGACTCAGTCATACGTCATGCATAGTGGGACTGTGAACAATGCAGAAACTCTGGACCTAAGAGTGTATACGTAACATACCTAGATGGCTGTGTTCCGGTCAAAAAGGTCTGATTGTTCAACACAAAACAATAAAAAAGGAAAACAACAGGAGAAAACCCATCACTGAGTGTCCTATATCAATTACTGAGGCACAAAAGAGAATACAGTAGCGAGAATGTGAGGCAAATAATTTAAGGCTCACCGCTCAGCTGGTGCTAATTCCAACCCAGCCGGGCCCTTGACCGTAGATACTCCGTTTGAGTGTTCGAGTGTTCGAGTGAAGTACAGTTCTGTAATCAGATTAAGGAATCTGAGTTACATTACGACAGGTCTGCATCTCATTGTTTCATGAATGCAGCCTAACCCAAAAACTTGTTGTATTCAACACACAGTTACCCGACTTCAAATGAAACAAAAGACAGTGCACTTAGACCTATCATACACCCCACATCTTGTAAGTTCGATGTGCAATGCTCCTACCCCTGATGAAAGCGTCAAAAGATTCACGCATTCTAATACAGAGTGATTCTGCAGCATGTAAGTATAAAATACACTTACATTCGTGGGTCTGTATCAGCAGTCTCATGCTTGAAAATCATAAAGTGTAATTCCTCTCAATTGTTGCCCACGGCGAGTAGGGTAATACTCTGGGGAAATTCAGGATAATCATGGTTACTAGTGATGCCATAAGCCCCGACATATGGATATTTATACAGGGTATGAAACACCCGTAGTCTTACCTATAGGTGAAGGTATACTCGAATTGCCATGTATGGCTCCGTTATCTATGTTGAGGGTATACCCGAATTGCCATGTATGGCTCCGTTATCTATGGTGCTTCAGGCTGAAAAACATCAAATTTAGGAATGGAGTTAAGCCCCCGGAGTCTTTAAATAATTGGTTTTCATACGAACAACAAAAATTGACGCGCAGGCCAGTCAGTTCAGAGCAGTTACCTCGGTAAAGCGAAGAAGCGGCGTGTAGTGCGTCCGGACCCCACGGCCGTGTTCCTGTTTGGACACGTGACCGGGGTTCAGAGGACGTTAAAAAAGCGTCTAAGCGTGACGTGATGAACAACTAGACCGGTTGTGTCGTTTCAGAGCTATCCATTTTGGGTTTCCATAATAACCCTCGGAATCAGTCCACCAATGGATATATTTTGTAAAGCTAATACACTCATATTTTAAAGGTAAAATATTTAGGGGGCGTTGCATCGGTATATTATCGTGTCCGCCAGTAAGGACCGGGTTGTGACGAATATTAGAAAGGGGAGGTAATCTTAATCAAATGTGTAGATTGTGTGGTAGGGAAAGCGCGATGTACATCCTATGGGAATTGATCAATTCCTACATTATTATATTACCGGTCGGTCAACGTATCCAAGAAGCCATGTACAGGCAACCATTTGTTAGAATCTGAACAGAAGACAAAATTGGTCCTCTCGGTGAGCTATATTCGTGAGCACCGTGCCCTATATCTACAGACTTAAGTGCCCATCCCATTCACACGTGGGTATCTACATATATATACAGCAGTACATTTACATTTAACTATTGTATATAAAAACGTCCGTTCTTTGTTCATATATAAGTATGAGACATTATACAACGTCAAAGCAAAACACAGGAGAGTTACCCTGACATGAGGAAATAGCATATTCAAAGTGCTACCCTATATGCAGTATTCATTGATATGAAATTAAAAAGCATTGCAGTAACATATGTCAGTAACCATCAGAAATATACCATCTCTTGTTAAAAATCATCATAGTCCCATTTTCCATGTCAGTTACCCAAGAAATATTGCATCTCGTGATCGTAATTGAGTCCCCGTTCTACCGACTTAAGACGCATAATCCAGGTTGCCTCTGTGCGCCTAAGCCTCAATTCACGGTTGCCACCTCTGACATCCTGGGGGACCGTGTCTATGCCAAAGAATTTTACCACTTTGTTGGCTCTGTCACCTTGACACGAGGCTACATGTAGGGCCACCGGATATTTAGGATCACGGTTAAGTATTGCCCTGACATGTTCCATCATTCTCTCTTTTAGTGGCCTAATAGTGCTCCCTACGTAATACTTCCCACATGTACACTCTATGATATAAATCACAAACTTAGTGGTACAATTGATGTTGTATCTCACAGTGAAGGCCACACCATCAGGACCCATGAATTCGGTAATGCCATGTTTTGCCCATTTACACATACTACAAAATCCACATTTGTAAAAACCTAGACTGTATTGGGTCATCCAAGTTGTTATTTTAGTGTCTCTGGGTACAGTGGGACTCAATTTACTTCTAAGTGTATTACCCCTTCTGAATGTGATTTGAGGTCAATTGAGAGGAATTACACTTTATGATTTTCAAGCATGAGACTGCTGATACAGACCCACGAATGTAAGTGTATTTTATACTTACATGCTGCAGAATCACTCTGTATTAGAATGCGTGAATCTTTTGACGCTTTCATCAGGGGTAGGAGCATTGCACATCGAACTTACAAGATGTGGGGTGTATGATAGGTCTAAGTGTGCTGTCTTTTGTTTCATTTGAAGTCGGGTAACTGTGTGTTGAATACAACAAGTTTTTGGGTTAGGCTGCATTCATGAAACAATGAGATGCAGACCTGTCGTAATGTAACTCAGATTCCTTAATCTGATTACAGAACTGTACTTCACTCGAACACTCGAACACTCAAACGGAGTATCTACGGTCAAGGGCCCGGCTGGGTTGGAATTAGCACCAGCTGAGCGGTGAGCCTTAAATTATTTGCCTCACATTCTCGCTACTGTATTCTCTTTTGTGCCTCAGTAATTGATATAGGACACTCAGTGATGGGTTTTCTCCTGTTGTTTTCCTTTTTTATTGTTTTGTGTTGAACAATCAGACCTTTTTGACCGGAACACAGCCATCTAGGTATGTTACGTATACACTCTTAGGTCCAGAGTTTCTGCATTGTTCACAGTCCCACTATGCATGACGTATGACTGAGTCGTACACAGATTGCTCACTTTTCAAATAGAGACTCTGTCTCCTAAGAATAACAATTATGCTATACCTATGTATTGATGCACAAAATCACTATTAAACTGCACGGTTAGTGATAATAGTGTTAATTTTCACACTTACGACACGGATGTGTTGGGGTGGCACCTAGTAATCGATTATGTATTTCTGTACACTCACTGAATAGAAGCAATAACCGAGCATACAAGACCATGTAACCAGGTCTTATTGTATGAATTGAACTGTGCGAGACACATGCTCCATTGTCAACTTTTATTCATTTCAGCCCTGAGGAATCGCGAGTGCGATGAAACACGTGTCGGCTGGCTGTCTACTGCATTAAAGACTCCAAGATTCATTGAGAGTTTCTTTGTTGTGATAATTCTGTCACTTTGTCATTATCTTGTTTGAATATTGTTACCTAACATTGTATAAACTGTCTTGAGTGCAACGGCAACAGAGTTTTTAGTATGTTATATTTGTGAATAAAGGAAGCTGGTAAGTTAAATAATTGGCTGAGCGTGTCAAAAGACACAAAATTTGACTCTGAGAATAATTGGTAGATCCAAATTAAACCCGTGTGTCTCCAAGTTTTCCAGTAAAAGGGTTTATTTCGGATCGTCAGGCTTTTATAGTGCCGAATTGTTGAGTCAAGGAAGGAATCCGTGGTAATGTGAGTAGGAGAGGAAGGTAAATCAAGGAGTTTGGAAGTTTGTTTCATTATTGGAGTGGAAACAGATTGTGGCTTACGTGAGAAGGAGAGGTATTCCTGAAATGAGAAGGGAGATAATAAAAGACATTCTAATGAGGTCCATAAAGGGCAGTTGTCCATAGAATTAAGCAACCAAAGAGATGCTTGGTGCTAAAGGAAAGCTTTCTGTAAGGTCCGAAAGTCCGGAAAATTCACTCCTCCTTCTGTTTTGGGCCGTATTAATTTTAATATAGACATCCGAGGTTTCTTGTTATTCCACAAAAAGGAGGATAAAATGGAATTGATTTTCTTAAATAATTTAGTAGAAATTCGGACTAGTATGTTATAAATAGTATACAAAACTATGGGCGACAGCATCATTTTTATACTGTCTAAGCGACCCCACCAGGACAAATAAAGCGGATGCCATTTAGAAGTTAGTTCTGAAATCTTTTAACTGCATTTATTCATGCATAATGCCACCGTGCCTGAAATTGAGGGTGTAAAGTGTAAATCTAAATATTTAATATAGTTCGGGCTCCAAGAAAATTGAGAAGCATGAAAGTCTGAACTAAAAGTGTATTTCAATAAGGGCAGAATTTCACATTTGTCATTATTCAATTTGTACCCTGAAATGAGAGAGTAAGACTTAACTTCTGCTAAAAAAGGCGGGATTGAGTCATTTGGTTTTGACATAAAAAGCAAGATATCATCAGCATAGGCTCCGAGTTTGAGATGGGCGTTTGACGTTTTACAACCAGGAATGTTTGGATTTTGACTTACTTTAGTCAAAAATGGTTCCAGCGCCAAATTAAACAAAAAGGGGGAGAGAGGACATCGTTGACGAACTCCTCTGCCTAAGTTAAAGAATGGAAAGATTAACCCGTTGGCGCATATGGCAGCTCGAGGGTTTGAGTAAAAGAGAGATATTAAATAAAAAAAATTAGGGCCAAAGCCAAACCATTTAAGAGTGTGACATAGGTATTTCCATTCAACTCTATCAAAAGCCTTTTTGGCATCCAACACGATTGCTGCTAAGGAGTGATTTAGGTGATAGGATTTGGATAAAACATTAAAAAAAAGTTGTGTGTTATCTGTTATAAACTGCCCCTTAACAAATCCCGTTTGCTCTTCCCCTAACAAATTCGGTAAGTACGGATCTAAACGTATGGCTAGGGCTTTGGGAAAAATTTTGTAATCACTGTTGACCAGGGAAATGGGCCTATAGTTTTTACAATACTTAGAGTCTTTACCTTCTTGGGGAATAAGACAAATATGTGCTTCCGAAAAAGAACCAGAGGAATTATTTGAAGAGCAAAAAAAGTTTATCAGAGAGTACAGCTTGGGTATTAAAAGATTAGAAAAATGGAGATAAAATTTGGCAGTAAAACCGTCCGGACCAGGTGCTTTTGCCCATTACACATCAGAAGAATAAAGTGAGGAAACCAAGAAACCAGACCGAACATCAATTCATTTTGAGAAGCATCGTTGAAAAGAAAGATATGCCCTCAGCAAAGCTGGTATATTACTTTGCGCTCCACAAAAAATGTAAAGTCATTAGAAATCCAAGACTATAATGCTATCCACAGTGACAGAAGCTGTCAAATATCTGAATGTTCCTGTTCTCTGGCCTCAAAAACCATAAAGGTAACAATGATGGTATAACATTATGTAGAGGGATATGCTGGTGATGTGTGGTAGAGGCAAATACACATCATAATGAAGCTCAGGAAGTCGTTATATTTTGTGCACTAAATCCACAAATTGGCGGTCGCATTAATTAAAGTCTCTTCAAAAAGCATAAAGGAGAGAAATGAGAGAATAGTGCTTCCCCACAATAATAATTAACAGGAACTGTTCCAAGTAGATAGTGCACTTCGTGTTTGGAGGAGAGCAGGTAAGAAACAAAAAAGCATAGCTGACACTTTTATGAGGAGGCAGACATCCGGGTCGCGCTAAAAAACAACAAAATGGAGGCCCGACTGAGCTGGCTCGCTCTGTAAAATTTACCTGCTGAAATAGGCCAAAATTACAACCAGAAAGTTGTCTGGTGGACCTTTTTCCAAGTGAGCGGCTCTTTAAGTTTGCATTTTGCCACGTAGCTTCGCGCTAGATAAAGTCCAGGTGCGATTCGTCGAGCCGGCTGCAGAAGCCTTACCGAGACGCCGCCATAGTCTCCGGGCGCCTAGCCATGCCCACCTTAAAACAACTATTAAACTAATAATTTTAATGTATTTAATAATTTTAAAATTATAAAAAAATATATATATATGTATAGACGCAGAGGAACAGGTGGATGACACGTGGACTGGGGGCTCCATTAGGGGCCCATTGAGGGGCTGAAAATTCCTTATAAAGTTTGTTTGGCTGGCAGAACCCATTGGGGGGATATTACAGAGCACTACAAGTCTCAGGAGGCTATCGGTATGATCCCATTAGAGGGCGGTATATAATCAAGAAGGACGTTGGTGCTCGTTTTGCTGCCTCACAATTAGCCTGTGAACAAGGAGCAGCAGGAGCTCCAAAATGCGTAGGGTGATGAAATTAATTCCTGACAATACTGCCGGTCCAGCCTTCCTGGGGAATGGAGTCCCCAAGGCCAAAATATTAGGAAAAGAAGGGGGGCCACAGAGCCCCCCTTGTTAAACCAAAAGAAAAAGGAAAATACCGGCATTGCGCCAGAGGCCACGCCCCCTTCTTGTAGCTCTCTGCAAACGCGCCCCCTGGCGTGTTTGCCGAAGGGTAACGAATTCCCCTTGAATACTGGGGTCCCTGGGGGCCAACTAGCCCACCAAAAACCTCCAGTATGCGCCAGGGGGCAGCGTTTGCAGAGAGGTGTTCTGAGGCCACGCCCCTTTTTACACCTCTTTGCAACGCATCTCTGTGGCGCTTACTGGAGGTAGCTGGTGGGCTAGTTGCACCCCAGGGACCCTCAGTATTCAAGGCGAGTTAATCTCCCAACTTAAAATGCACCATGGGGCGCGTTTGCACAGTGGTGAAGGGAGGGGGCGGGGCCTAAGTTCACATGTGTGCAAACACACCCTGTGGTGCAGTTTAAGTTGGGGAATTAATTTCTTGTCAATCCTGAGGGTTCCTGGGGGCCAACTAGCCCACCAGTTACCTCCAGTAAGCGCCACGGAGCTGCGTTGCAGAGTGTTGCAAAAAGGGACATGGCCTCTGAACACCTCTCTGCAACGCCCTGCCCTGGCGCATACTGGATGTACCTGGTCGGCTAGTTGGCCTCCGGGGACCCAAAGGATTGAGGAGGAATTAATTCTCTAACTTATACTTATCTCAACTAACTATAATGGCTGAATTTCTCAGGTTTTGTACGAGTGACATTTCCAACTAGATAGATAGATAGATAGATAGACAGATAGGTAGATAGATAGATAGATAGAGATATAGATGGATATAGATATATATTGTGAAATCATCAGCAGTGGATTGCGGGCGCGCGAGTTACAGTTAGTACAACTAACTATAACGGAGGAATTTCAATGGTTTTGTATGAGTGAAATGTCCAGCTAACTATATCACTTCTGAAACCTATGTTTGTTTCAGTGAATTTCTAAGGTTTTTTAAATGATAATTCCTAACTGTAACGCTCCTGAAACCTATGGTTTTGTCAGTGAATTTCAAAGGTTTTTTTAAATGCTAATTTCTAACTATAACGTCCCTGAAAGCTATGTTTTTTTCAGTGAATGTTTAAGGTTTTTTAAATGATAATTTCTAACTATGCCTACAGAGGTACGGCATGTGAGTAAAGAGGAAGAAAGGCACAGATAGAAGCAAGAGAAATGCAGAAAGAGGCAACAGAAGTCCAGAAAGATGAAGAAAAGTGCAGTATGAAGCAATAGATATGCAGAAAGAACCAACAGAGGTGCAGACAAGGCCTGCTGCAAAGTCATTGTGTACCCCCAACTTTTTATTGACTGCTACTGGTGGTAACTGACTCTGACTAACCAGGCCCGGAGCCAGTGCTATGCTGAAAGACACTTAGAATACAGTGAAAGCACCTACATACACTAGGGTACACTATGGGTTGGGGTACCTCTGTGATTGGCATGGCCTTCCCTGCAAGGCCCTAGTACATAATAGGGCAGGGGGATTTAAACTACCTATAACTCAGAGGTACAGAAAGAGGCAAGAGAAGTGCATAAACAGGCAAGAGAAGTGCATAAACAGACAGGAAATGTGCAGAAACAGGGAACAGGGATGCAGAAAGAGGCAAATGAGGTGCAGAAAGAAGTAAGAGCAGTGTAGAAAGAACCAACAGAGGTGCAAAAAGAGGCAAGAGGTGCAGAAAATAGTAGGGGGTGCACAATGAGGCAAGAGGAGTACAGAAAAAAGTAGTAGGGTTGCAGAAAGGAGGAAGAGAAGTACAGAAAGAGTCAAGAGAAATGCTGAAGGAAGCAACAGAGGTTTAAAAAAGAAGAAAGAAAAGTGCAGAAAGAGGCAAGTGAGGTGCAGAAAGAAGCAAGAGCAGTGCAGAAAGAACCAACAGAGTTACAAAAAGAGGCAAGAGTGGTAAAGAAAGAGGTAGAAGAGGTGCACAAAGAGGCAAGAGACTTACAGAAAGAGGCAGGAGGGGTGCAAAAGGAAGGAAGAGAAGTGAAGAAAGAGGCATGAGAATTGCTGAAAGAAACAACAGATGTGTAGAAATAATCAAGAGAAGTGCAGAAAGAGGCAATTGAGGTGCAGAAAGAAGCAAGCGCAGTGCAGAAAGTACCAACAGAGGTACTGAAAGAGGCACAAGGGTAAAGAAGCAAAAGAAGTACAGTAAGAAGCAACAGAGGTGCTGAAAGAGGCAAGAGTGGTACAGAAAGAGGGAAGAGAGGTGTAGAAAGAAGCATGAGAGTTGCACAAATAGGGAAGAGGGGTGCAGAAAGAGGCAGGAGGGCTGCAGAAAGAAGCAACAGAGGTTTAGAAAGAAGCAAGAGAAGTGCAGAAAGAGGCAAATGAGATGCAGAAATAAGCAACAGCATTGTAGAAAGAACCAACAGAGGTGCTGAAAGAGGCAACAGAGGTACAGAAGGAGTCACGAGGGATGCGGAAAGAAGGAAGAGGAGTGCAGAAAGAAGCAAGAGAGGTGCTGAAAGAGGCATGAGGAGTGTAGAAAGAAGGAAGAGAAGTGCAAAAAGAAGTAACAGAGGTACTGAAAGAGGTGCAAAGGGTGCAGAAAGAGCAAAAGAAGTGCAGAAAGGAGTACAGAAAGTGTCAAGAGAGGTGCAGAAAGAGGGAATAGGGGTGCAGAAAGAGGCAAGCGATCTGTTGAATTAAAGCAACAGAGGTGCTGAAACAAGCAAGTGAGGTGCAGAAAGAGGCAAGGCAGGTGAAGAAAGAGGCAATAGAAGTGCAGAAAGAAGCAACAGAGGTACAAAAAGAGGCAAGAGTGGTGCAGAAAGAAGGACGAGAGGTGTAGTAAGAGGCTAGAGAGTTGTACCAAGAGGGAAGACAGGTTCAGAAAGAGGCATGAGGGTTTCAGAAGCAAGCATGAGAACTTCAGAAAGAGGCAAGAGAATTGCTGAAAGAAACAACAAAGGTGTAGAAAGAATCAGGAAGCGTGCAGAAAGAGGCAACTGAGATGCAGAAACAGTCGAGAAAGGTACAGAAAGAGGGAAGATGAGTGCAGAAAGAGACAACACGGGGTGCAGAAAGAAGCAAGACCGGTGCAGAAAGAAGCATGGAAAGTGCAGAATGAAGCAACAGGGGTGCAGAAAGAGGCTAGAGAAGTGCAGAAAGAAGTAACAGAGGTGCAGAAGGAGGCAAGAGCACTCCGGAAAGAGGCAGCAGAGTTGCAGAAAAAGGCAAAAGAGGTACAGAAAGTGGGAGCATAGGTGCAGACAGAGGCAGGAGATGTACAGAAACAGGTAAAAAGGGGTACAGAATGAGGCAAGAGGGGTGCAGAAATTTGCAAGAGAGGTGCAGAAAGAAAAAGAGCAATGTAAAAGAACCAACGGAGGTGCAAAAAAGAGGCAAGTGAGGTACAGAAGGAGGCAAGAGAACTGCAGAAAGAGGCAAGAGAGTTACAGGAACAGGCAAAAGAGGTACAAAAAGAGGGAACCAGCGGGCAAACTGAGGCAAGAGAGGTGCAGAAAGAGGAAAAAGGGGTACAGTAAAAAGCAAGAGGGGTGCAGTAAAAGGCAAGAGGGATGAAGAAATTTGAAACAGAGGTGCAGGAAGAAGCCAGAGCAGTGCAGGAAGACCCGACAGAGGTGCAGAAAGAGGCACGAGGGGTACAGAAAGTTACAAGTGAAGTGCAGAACAAAGCAAAAGAGGTGCTGAAAGAACCAACAGAGGTGGAAAAAGAGGTAAGAGGGGTGCAGGAAGTGTTAGGAGAGGTGCAGAAAGAGGCAATAGGGATAAAGAAGGAGACAGGAAGGTTGCAGAAAGAGGAAGAGAACCGCATAAAGAAGCAACAGAGGCGTTGAAAGAGGCACAAATGGTGCAGAAAGAGACAAGACAGGTAAAGAAAGAACGACCAGAGGTACAGAAAGAGGCAAGAGTAGTGCAGAAAATGGAAGAGAGGTACAGAAAGAGGCAAGAGAGTTGCACAAAGAGGAAGAGGGATGCAGAAACAGGCAAAATGGATGCAGAAAGAAGAAAGTGAGGTGCAGAAAGAGGCAAGAGAATTACAGAAAGAGGTAAGTGAAGTGCAGAAGGAGGCAAGAGAACTGCAGAAAGAGGCAAGTGAGGTGCAGAAAGAAGCAAGATAAGTGCAGAAAGAAGCAACAGAAGTGCAGAAAGAGGGAAGAGGGATGGAGAGAGAGGCAAGTGGGGTACAAAAAGAAGCAAGTCAGGTGCAGAAAGAAACAAAAGAAGTGCAGAAAGAAGGAATAGAGGTGCAGAAAGAGGCAAAAAGGGTACAGAAAGACATAAGAGGGGTACAGAAAGAAGAAAATGAGGTACAGAAAGAGGCAACAGACGTGCAGAAAGAGGGAAGAGAGGTGCAGAAAGTACAAGAGATTTGTAGAATGAGGTCAAGATAAGTGCAGAAAAAAAGAAACGTGCAGAAAGAAGCAACAGAAATGCAGAAAGAGGCAAGAGAGGCACAGAGGGAAACAAAAGTGGCTTGCACACTATTAGTACCAATTTAACACCCACATTTAGCAATAAGTAACGGGTGACCTTTTTAGGTTTGCAAATGGCCTTCCACCGCACTGTAACACTTGTCGCTGCATTTTTGGTAATGTTTGGTCCGTTTGAGCTAGAAACAAGGCTTTTTTTGTTCAAATCTGCAGATTAGGGTGCAAATGATGAATTCTGGGGCTAATGCAGAAAATGTATAATTGTGCGAAAGTCGGTGCAGCTAAACAGTCACATAATTCCAGTGGCCCTGCTCATACCTCTGACTAGGTCCACAAGTGCTCCTCAGTGATTCCATCTTTTCTTGTCTCACTGAGTTAATAGTTGATCTTCTGTGGCAACGAGGAAGACTAAACCTGACGTTACCACTCCACAACACAGACTACCATACCACATAATTACTCTCCATAACACATAATCCCACTCTATATAATTCCTATACACTAAACACCACATACTTCCATCCACATAAATTCACTGCAAAACATACCACATAATTCCACTACACACAACGTACATCCACTCCAATCCCAAAAAAATGAGTGAAAAACTTTTGCATTTACAACGCCAATAGCACTAATTCTTGCAAATGCATAACCTATTACATTGCAAATACTTATTTAAATAGTAGTCGCGTTTGAAGAGTGGTGCAGAAAGGGTACTGGGCCTCCAACCTGCACTCAGCAATTCAACTGCGTAGGGCTTACAGGAGTTACCAGTAGGGCTTCTTGGCCCCCAAAGTCCCTCACGAGTAAATTGGACTTCATACCCCATGCCGTAGTCTGCCAGGAGGCGCGTTTGCAGAGTGGTGGAGAAAGGGGGGCATGGCCTCTGAAGACATCTTAGCAATCGACTTACTTGAGGTAACAACTACAAGAGGGGTAGTTTGTCCTCAAGGACATCCTTGGAGGCCAACTACCCCTCCTATTTCCTCCAGTAAGTCCCACACAACAGGATTGCTAAATTCTCAGAGCAGGCCATGCCCCCTTCGCCCACAACTCTGCAAACGCACTCCCTGGAGCGCTCTTGGATGGGGAATTGAAGTCCCCTTCACTGCTGGGGGTCCTTTAGGGGCCAACTAGCCTACCTCTTACCTCTACTAAACCCCACACAGTGGGATTGCTGAGAGTTGGACTAAGGCCACGCCCCCTTTCCCCACCATGCTGCAAACACACCTCCGGCTGCGTTCTAAGTTGGGGTATTGAGTCCCCTTCATTTCTGAGGGTCCCTGGGGGCCAACTGGCCCACTAGGTCCCTCCAGTAAGCGCCACACAGCTGGATTGCTGAGAGTGGTCTGAGGCTATGCTCCTTTTTACACCAGTCTGCAAACGCGGCTCCCGGCACACTGCTGCTCAAGGGATGAAGTCCACTTGTGTCCTGTGGTCCTCAGGACACACATGGACCTCATTGCCCAACCAGCAGTGCACCACGAGGCGTGTTTGCAGAGTGGTGTAAAAAGGGGCATGGCCTCGGACCACCTCTCTGCAATCCAGCTGTGTGGCGCTTACTGGAGGTACCTGGTAGGCTAGTCGACCCCCAGTAATCAAGGGGACTTAATTCCCTAACTTAGAACTCATCAGGGGGCCCATTTGCAGAGTCATGCAGGGAGGGGCCGGGGCCTCTGGTGAGTTGCCGGTTTCTTTTTTTTCCTGTTTTTAATTAAAGGGGCAGGGGCCGCATGGCACCCCTCCTGGGCTATTTCTGGCCCCAGGGACCCCATCCCCCGGGGCCTGGCCTCAACTTTGGGAACCGTGTGTGGAGCCCTAATGCTCCCACCGGCGGCCCGCCTCCTGCTTTTGCACAAGGGGGGCGGCTGACATGCAGCCCTCCTTGTGCAGAAGCAATCTGCTTTGGTTTTTGGAAGCGAGAGCAGGAAACCAAAGCAGAGTTTACTATGGCAGGGCGGGAGCCGTGCTTCCGCCCTGTCATAGCAAACGGAAATGTTCTGGAGGTGGGCACCCAGGGTCATTGCAAGAGCCATCCCTGGGGGGTGGAGGTCCCCAGGGCCATCAACGGCTCCATTAGGGGGGCAGCGTGGCCCCTCTCCAAAGTGTTAAAATTCCTGGGGAGGTGGTGGTCCCAAGGGCCTGGGGGTCCGCAACGGACCCCTGTATTTGAATATTTAGGGCCCCGGGGAGGTGTTTGTCCCCAGGGCAGTGTGGGGGGGCACATTACCCCCGGGACCTGGCCCACCCGTGGGCTTTTACAAAACAAAGCGCGTGAGACCGTGCATATTTTTTTGTTTTTTTCGTCTGAATTCACGAACCAGTGGGAATTCAGCTAATTTTCTTTGTAAAAAATGCTTTTTTTGGCACTGGGGGGTCCTTGTGGGATCCCTTGAGCAGGTCTAGGGGGACAGAGTGTTTCTACCCTGCCCCCTTTACTTAATTTTTCACTTTTTTTCCACATTTTTCTTGTGACTCGGTTACCATGTCACAAGAGCTGCCAACACTTCCTGGTTTGGAGTGTTGGCAGCCAATCAGAGTGAAGCTCATGCTCGGTGCTCGGATATCAATATGTTTCTTTTTTTTATTTCTCAGGAACTACTGAACGGATTTACACCATTTAAAAAAAAAGGTCGCTTTTTGGACCAAGACCTACTTTTTTGCCAAATTTGGTGTAATTCCGTTCAGCAGTTCGGGCTGTAACCTGTTTCAAAATTCCTATGGAAATTAACATGGACAAAACGCGGGAACCCCCTTTTTTCTCTACCCCTGCTTGACGAATCATCTGGAAGCTTTCAAGACAGGAGCTGACCGGAGCGCCCCATTAGTTTTGAAAATTTCATGAAGATTCATCTAACAGCGCCAAAGATATTGGCAAATCAAAAAATGCTTTTCCTATGGATAATAAGGCCTTACTATAACTACCTACTGGCGACCCCTCATGGTCTGAACCAGGATGAGGAACTTCATTATCATCTCTAGCCCAGACTTATGTTCCTAAAGATCCCGGACATTCTTAGAATATGATGAATGACTTCTCCTTGTAACTGTAACAATTAGTTTTATAAGTTTCATTTAGTCACTCACACTTTTTTCATAATTTCACATCATAAATGTCGCCAATATGTAAATTAGTAATAGTGCATATATCCCAAATAGAAATGACATAATCTTTAACTTACTAATACAGCACACATTGATTGTAATATGGCCAAATTCCCGAACACCCACTGGAGGGTACAATGACTCAAAGTGCCGATTTATATGGGAGGCATGATCACTGTAGCAGTAACAAACCCATTTATACAAACCCACTGGTGGGGAAAGCGGATGACAATAGACCTCGCCAAACGGGATGCACTTATGATTAAAGTAACATAGACCAACATGATGGATGTTGTAGAAAGAGGCAAATAATTAAATGCACTACACATACCACAATGCTCAGCGGCATTTACAAAGGAAGTCATCACGACTTGGTGCTTCCACTTGAGAATTCACCATTTTTTTAATACTTTATTTAACACGCATTGACAAACACTATTAAAAAATTTCAGCCTCGTGAAAAAGCGGCGTGGTGCCGCGAAACGCGTCGAGGAGTATGCTGAAGACGAGCTGTTTAAAATGAACAAAGCAAAGTTACTGGATTGAATTTGAGTCGTCCTTGATTGCTGGGAGTGCGAGAGACATTCTGCCTCGGCAGAAAAGGATTGATTTATTAGCAGCAGGGCCCTGCTGCACTTGTAAACGCACCGCTACAGAGCGCTCGGAAGCCCCCACCTGGGCCATTACACTTGGATTCATATATATATATATATATATTCACTGAAAAAACCATAGGTTTTACACCAGTTATAGTTAGCTGCAAATTTTACTGATATAAAACCAATGAAATTCCACGTTATACTTAGTTGGACTCACTATAACTTGCGCGTGTAATGCACTGCTGATGACATCACATATTACATCACTCATGACATCACTGATGACACCATCCAGTGAATGTGTGTCTTTCTGAAAAATAAATATGTGTTATATATGTATATATTATTGAATATCTTAGTGAATACATATATTAGTGAGTAATGCTTAAATAGTTCAATATATGTATTAGTGTTTCACTTTGTGTATAAGTGCCTGCATGGGTTGGTGAGTTGCTACATGTGTATGTATATAGGTTATTAGATGTTTTTCTTAGTATCAGTATGAGTGTTTGCATGGTTTGGTGGGGGTATTACTTACTACATAGATGCAAGAATGGCTGAGTCTCTGTTTGTATGTGTTTTGAAGACAGCATATGTGCAGGACTGTATGGGTGGATGAGTGTGTATATGTCTGTGTTAGTGAGTGAATGACTGTCTTATTAGTGTTTTTATCAGTAACTACATATGTTTTAATCTAGTATATGTGAATATTGATGTATATAAGTGAGTATATCTGAGAGTGAGGGATTATAAGAGTTCCTGTTTAAATTAGTATTTTTCTATAAGTGATTTTTTAAGAGAGTAAGTATGTGTAAGTTTCCTTAGAAGTAACGTGGTAGTGTGTGTATAGCTGTTTATGCAAATAAATGGATGTTCAATAGTTTATTTGCATGTGTGAGTATGTGTGTGAATAATTTTTGGATGACTTTCGGTGTGTAACAGAATGTGTAGGTGTATCACTACATATGATTAGTGAACATAAGTATGAGTAAATATATAGAACTGTTGGTGAATTAGTGCATGTGTATATAGATGGTGGAATTATTGAATTGGTTGTTGTAACTGGTATGGGTATCTCCATTTTTTTGAAAATTTTAGTTTCTATTTTTGAATATGTGTTTCAAGGGTTAGATTGCAGTGAAAGGAGGTCTGTCACTGTGTCACAAGGATGGTGTCATCAGTGATGTCATGAGTGATGTAATATGTGACGTCATCAGCAGTGCATTACACGCGCAAGTTATAGTGAGTCCAACTAACTATAACGTGGAATTTCATTGGTTTTATATCAGTAAAATTTGCAGCTAACTATAACTGGTGTCAAACCTATGGTTTTTTCAGTGAATTTCATAGGTTTTGTAAATGCTACTTCCTAACTATAACGTGTGTAAAACCTATGGTTTTTTCAGTGAATTTCATTGGTTTTTAAAATGCTAATTCAGAAATATCTCGTGTATGCAACCTATACTTTTGTCAATAAAGTTCTGGCAATATTTTTTTCGGAAAAAATCCGTTTTCTTCACTGTTCAAGTTGCATAGAGACTCTTTGTAAAGCGATACAGAATTAGAAAGTCTGTACCTTGCCTTTTTTTCAACGCATTAAAATTTGTCTATAAATAAAAATAGCCTTTCTAAACTTTCGTGCACGACCTGGTGTGCGCACTCTCGGCAACAGTTCTCAATAAAATGGATAGCGCATTTCCAAGCTTTCGTGCGCAACCGTGTGCGCGCACTCGCCTATATATTTCGAGAAAACTTTACAATTGCAACTTATTAAATTTCTTCATAGACCCATCAAAGAACTTATACTACGTCAAAGACACTAAACCTAGGCTTCTTTTTTATTATTATGAAAATTTTCATTAAATGGAGCCGAATGTCTTTTTAAACTTTCGTGTGTGACCGAATGTACACACCTTGCTATTTAAAAAAAATATATAAAAGGTTTTATACTTTAACAATTGTATGCTTGAATCGAGCTCAAAAGATATATTAAATCCGGATATGTTTGAATTTACTTCTTTTCACGTTTTGAAACTTCGCTGAATTAGACCGCTACTTCCAAATGGCGTACGTGACTAGATACTATCACCGCGTACACGTCCTGAGACGCGCATGTGAAGTCATGTGACTTGAAAACAACACTTCAAATTGGTTCTTAGTAGTTTCTATGCTGCGTCAATACCTACGCCTGCTTCAAGCACATGCACAGTTTTGAAACAGCATGGGCCTGAAGGGAAACGACCACTACAACGAGGCCGTTTCAACGAAAACTTTAACCACGCATGCATTACAACGCATACGTGGTTACAACGACAGCCTTTACCACGCATACTTTTACTACGAGGTACGTAGTAAAAGCATGTGTGGTAAAGGGTACATATAAAAAAGGGGGGTTTGGGGGGGGCTTCCCCCCCCAAAAAAAAACACTCACCATTAGACGTGATGTGCAGGCAATCGGCATCTGAGAGGAAGGAAAAGGCCGGTTTCTTTTTTACTAATGACGTCACCACGCTAAAATACGTGGAAAAAGATAGGCGTGTAAATAGCATTCCGTTGTAACGCATGCGTGGTAAAGGCATGCGTTACAACGGAGTTCGTTGAAAAAACATACAACCGATGGCTGCAGCATAGCTCGGCGCCGCCGCCCACCCCGCCCAAAATAACGACAAACCCTATGCAAATATTATAAATAAATACAACACACCAGCAAAGTAACAGAGTAAAACGTTTTATTAAATAACTATTTACATGCCAGCCTGTTGCAACATGAAAACAACACTTCCAAAATGATCGACTACCTATAAGAAGAAAAAAAGAATCTTTCATCTGGCAATTTTTCACTTATCCTGAAGATCAAAAGAAAGTAAATGCACCAAAAGTAACCTGCACAATATGTGACTCGTTTCTCTCAAGAGGAAATCCAACAAAAAAATATTCCTTTTCCATAAATACCATGGTGCGGCATGTCAAACAAATGCACCCTGTGCAATTTGCAGAGGCATTGACAAAAGCCCTGGCCACGCTATTACCATTAGAGGTGGCCAGCACATTTTCTGATCGACGACCTGTATCTCCATCGAGTGCACAGAAGGACTTGAGATATTTAACTATATATGGTCTATAACCTATGGTTTTTTCAGTGAATTTGCTCCGCCGCCCACCCCGCCCAAAATAACCACAAACCCTATGCAAATATTATAAATATATACAACACACCAACAAAGTAACAGGGTAAAACGTTTCATTAAATAACTATTTACATGTCAGCCTGCTGCAACATCGATCAAAATGCATGACACTGTTCCTGTCAAGGTAGCATAGCTGGCGGCCTAGGGGTGGAGGACCGTTGTGCAAATACCCCGGGGAGGACTCTGGATATGCTTGATTCCAGAGATTCTTCGATGTCACTGGCTTCCACAAATGGCATAAGTCCTGGATGTTCGGTGCCATACTTGAGGGTTTGACCTAAAGACACGTCCTGCGGTGCCCTAGTCCAACCATCACATATACCTCCGCCAGGAGACGGCGTGGGGTGCACTGGAAGGGAGAGGCGGGGCGAACGAGCCTCCCCCACCTCCCAGGTGGAGGTTTCTCAGCTGCACCCCAGCACTTCACTCGACATAGGCGGCCGGCTCCCGGGGTCCGGCGGAACTTTTAGCCTTTTGGTGACTTTTCTATTCTGGACCTTGTCCCACAATCCGTTTGACCTGAAGACATGTCCTGCGGTGCCCTGGTCCAACCATCACATATACCTGCGCCAGGAGACGGCGTGGGGTGCACTGGAAGGGAGAGGTGGCGCGAACGAGCCTCCCCCACCTCCCCAGGTGGAGGTTTCTCAGCTGCACCCCAGCGCTTCACTCGACAAGCTGAGTTGCGCCCGCTCCTGCAGCACATTGCCTCGCTCGGCCAGCTCAATTACGCCTGCTCTTGCTATTACAGCGTCTCACCCGCCATCCGGCTGAATTGCACCCACTCTTGCGGTACAGCGACAGGCGGCTGCCACGGAGCTCAGGAAATGGCGGTCGGCTCCACAGACTTGGGCCTGGCCTGCAAGGATGGCTCTGGACAACCCTGAAACTCGGACGCTTCACTGCTACGGCATGGGCCCCATTCCCAAAAGCGTCCCATCAGCCTTGAAGATTCTACAAGAGTCACAGGGGCCCCGACTCCCGCAGAGTTCCGGTGGGGAGCTTCTGCCATGATTGATCGCAGAATGGCCACGACGTAGCCACGGGGTGCTCTCATGCTGACGCCAGCTTCAGTCTGAAACTTCCAGAAACACTGTAGACTACCAATTCAATCAGTTCCGGTGGAGCCCCAACGACGTATCGCGTTGTTGCATAATGCGTCATATGACACGCCGCGTTAGCGCACCCGGAAGTCCTCCGGTGCGCGAGGCGTGAAGCGCAGCTTCCCGGAAGCAATCCGGGGCGCGGCGCGCAGCGCGTAACGTAAGCATAACAGGTCATGTGACTTGTTAATAAAGCTTTTCATTGGTTTAGAAATATTTTTATGAGCATATTTGACTATTTTATTAAAGACACTACACATAACCTGTTTTTCAAGTTATGTTTAATTTTAAATGAAACGGTTTACATTTTCACTTTTTATTTCCAGTAAATTTTAAAAATAAATGTTTATCGTTCCATATGTACACACCTTGGTATTTGGTATTCGAGCTCAGAAGATATATTCAATCCGGATGTGTTTGGATTTACTCCTTTTCACGTTTTGAAACTTCGCTGAATTAGACCGCTACTTCCAAATGGCGTACGTGACCAGATACTATCACCGCGTACACGTCCTGAGATGCGCATGTGAAGTCATGTGACTTGAAAACAACACTTCCAATTGGTTCCTAGTAGTTTCTATGCTGCGTCAATACCTACGCCTGCTTCAAACACATGCACAGTTTTGAAACAGCATGGGCCTGAAAGTCACTGAGTGAAATATCATACATTACAGTCAGCCACTTTCAAGACGCATTCCTTCAGAGGAACACTTACCGTTTATTAGAGGTAGATCGTCCGACTCCACCGGAGGACACCCCTAATAAAAAAGACATATATAGAAAATGCGGACTAGCCGCTGTATCGTATTAGAAAACTTTAACTTAAAAATCGTTAGAGAAAACAAAAGGAATCAAACAAAATCAGTAGGCCACTGATAGGATCTCTTTTTGACCTCGCTAAAATAGAAACATTAGGAACAACCCCTCATGAGAAATATGAAACTAGTGAGAGAAACCGAGCTCGACGCCATCTTGCCCCCTTTTAGGCCCCATCACGAACATACATAGCCCCACATAGCAAAACGTGATCTTATCGCCTGCCCAACTTCAGATCTGACCCCCCCTTTTGCTCTCATGTCCTGTCGGAATGTCCGGCTGTAGATTACAATCACATGTTACATTTGGGAGGGGAAACGACATCAGAGCGACAAATATTAGAAATATACCACACGACAGCAAAATAACAGGTTAAAACGTTTTTATTCTTGAACAAAAATATATTAAAACAACTATTTACATGACAAACGGCCGCAGCAACAAACCCACAATGCATTTCATCGTCTTCTTCACGCCGTCCCTGTCCCTCCTTCCCCAAAGTAGCAATGTTGGCCTACTTTCTAGTAGGGTTTTTGAGCGTCAGAAAGTCTACAAAAGCCGTCGGCAACGGCCTGGGGTGGAGAACCATTACGCGAATAGTCCGGAGGCGACACCACGCGCCAAGGCCTGTCCCCAGGATGAACCAAGGGATCCGTTCCTGGGGCCGTGGCAAAGAGCAGCCGGCCGCCATCGGCCGGAGAAGGCATGGGCCCGACCCGAGATGTAGTTGTCTTCCCAATCTCTTCCTCTTACGGCGCCTTGCAGGCCACGAGGGGGGGATGTCTTGCATATGCCTCCGACCCCCCCCCTCTCTTCATCGCCTGGTCCGGCCATAACAAATGTCAGCAAGACGCCGTGGGGTGCACTGGGAGGGAGAGGCGGCGCGGACGAGCCTCTCCCACTTCCCCAGGTGGAGGCCCCTCAGCTGCACCCCCAACGCTCCACGCACCCGTCAAAGGACTCCTCCACTCTTGCGGTGCAGCGACGCTCCACGCACCCGGCAAACGACTCGTCCACTGTTGCGGTGCAGCGACGCTCCACTCACCCAGCAGGGTCTCGTCCACTGTGGCGGTGCAACGATGCTTCGCCCGACAGACTTGAGTCCATCTGCTCCTGCAACCCAGTGACTGCCGGTGGTTGCAGATCTCCTAAAAATAGCGGTCGACTTTGCAGGAATGGGCCTGGCGTGAAAAGTTGGCCTGGTCGCCCGTTAAACAGAAAATGGGCCCCTGTCTTTCCTTTCAAAATGCTGCCAACAATATTTTCTGAATGGAAGACACCTGTCCAGAGGCGTTCTCCTCAACTTTGAAGATTCTACGAGAGCTGCGGAGGGCCCTCGGCCTCCGACCGCCCCCGATGGAAAAGGACTGCCATGATTGCCCGCAGAACGACCAAAGCGTAGCCACGAGACGTTGGCGCTCTCATGCTGACGCCAGCCTCAGTTTGAATGACCAGCAATCCGGGGCGCGGCGCGGAGCGCGTAACGTAAGCATAACAGGTCATGTGACTTGTTAATAAAGCTTTTCATTGGTTTAGAAATATTTTTATGAGCATATTTGACTATTTTATTAAAGACACTACACATAACCTGTTTTTCAAGTTATGTTTAATTTTAAATGAAACGGTTTACATTTTCACTTTTTATTTCCAGTAAATTTTAAAAATAAATGTTTATAGTTCCATATGCTGAAGCACGTCAGCTTCCCACCCTATGTCATACAATTCTGACAAATCGGCATCCTCATCATGTTCTTCATCATCCTCAGGATTTAAATCATCTAAGGGATCCACTTCCACTGACGTTTCAATGACAAGTTCAACGATAAGATCGAGATCAACGGATTGCTCATTATCACTCATGGTTAATGTTGTCGTTATCTTTAAAGAAAGAGAACAACAATGAGATGTTGCAGAGCAAGAGACAAATCTCAGAGACTATAATAGTAAAATTGTTTAACAAGAGTAACATTTTGCAGCTATTATTTAGCCATGTCCAGCGATGCTGAGGAGGTGAGTCCTATGTCCAAGTTTTCAGTGAACAGGACTCATCTCTTTTTAACCTTGGATAAGCCTCACCAACTCTGTGTCTCCTGCTCATACTTAAATGTAAAGGGGCAGATTTATGTTAACTGGCGCATCCCCAGAGATGCACCAGTTAATGTGCACCGCTGCTCTGCCACCCATGGTGTGCCGCATTTACAATGTGGAGCACCATTGAGCAAAAACAACACAGATGCGTCACGCATCTGTGCCGCAAAAGCAGCACATTGCAGGAATCACGTCGTAAGCGCGACATGTCTACTGCGATGCACAGGAGCAAGCCACAAATTGCATGGTGCATCACTCCTTATGCCTGTTTCAAACAGGCGTAAGGATTTGATTCAGCAATGCTATAAAGCTGACTCAGTGAAATCTTCTAAATTTCACTGTGTTAGTTTTACAGGGCTTTCATGCAAATGAATGCCCACCCTGCAACAAAACGCCTATATGAAACCTGACGCAGGTTTCATGTGGTGTAGAAAATGAAAATGTATATGTACATAAGCGGCGTTCATTTGTGTTCACCCTCACCACTGTTGGAGTTAAAGCGAAAGTCACGGCACAGTGGCCCCGCCATCTTGCCCCCTTTTAGGCCCCATCACGAACATAGATAGCCCCACATAGCAAAACGTGATCTTATCGCCTGCCCAACTTCGGATCTGACCCCCCCCTTTTGCTCTCATGTCCTGTCGGAATGTCCGGCTGTAGATTACAATCACATGTTACATTTGGGAGGGGAAACGACATCAGAGCGACAAATATTAGAAATATACCACACGACAGCAAAATAACAGGTTAAAACGTTTTTATTCTTGAACAAAAATATATTAAAACAACTATTTACATGACAAACGGCCGCAGCAACAAACCCACAATGCATTTCGCCGTCTACTTGACGCCGTCCCTGTCCCTCCTCCCCCAAAGTAGCAATGTTGGGCTACTTTTGGGCTGCTTTCTAGTAGGGTTTTTGAGCGTCAGAAAGTCTATAAAAGCCGTCGGCAACGGCCTGGGGTGGAGAACCATTACGCGAATAGTCCGGAGGCGACACCACGCGCCAAGGCCTGTCCCCAGGATCAACCAAGGGATCCGTTCCTGGGGCCGTGGCAAAGAGCGGCCGGCCGCCATCGGCCAGAGAAGGCATGGGCCCGACCCGAGATGTAGTTGTCTTCCCATTCTCTTCTTTTTTCGGCGCCTTGCAGGCCACAAGGGGGGGATGTCTTGCATATGCCTCCGACCCCCCCCCCTCTCTTCATCGCCTGGTCCGGCCATAACAAATGTCAGCAAGACGCCGTGGGTTGCACTGGGAGGGAGAGGCGGCGCGGACGAGCCTCTCCCGCCTCCCCAGGTGGAGGCCCCTCAGCTGCACCCCCAACGATCCACGCACCCGGCAAAGGGTTCGTCCACTGTGGCGATATAGGGACGCTCCACGAGCCCAGCAAAGGGTTCGCATACTGTGGCGGTATAGGGACGCTCCACGAGCCCAGCAAAGGACTCGCCCACTGTGGCTGTATAGGGACGCTCCACGCACACCGCAAAGGACTCGCCCACTCTTACGGTACAGCGACGCTCCACTCACCCAAGCAGGGTCTCGTCCACTGTGGCGGTGCAACGATGCTTCTCCCGACAGGCTTGAGTCCATCTGCTCCTGCAACCCAGTGACTGCCGGTGGTTGCAGATCTCCTAAAAATGGCGGTCGACTTTGCAGGAATGGGCCTGGCGTGAAAAGTTGGCCTGGTCACCTGTTAACCAGAAAATGGGCCCCTGTCTTTCCTTTCAAAATGCTGCCAACAATATTTTCTGAATGGAAGACACCTGTCCAGAGGCGTTCTCCTCAACTTTGAAGATTCTACGAGAGCTGCGGAGGGCCCTCGGCCTCCGCGGGCCTCCGACCGCCCCTGATGGAAAAGGACTGCCATGATTGCCCGCAGAACGGCCAAAGCGTAGCCACGAGACGTTGGCGCTCTTATGCTGACGCCAGCCTCAGTTTGAATGACCAAAAATCCTGCAGACTACTGATTCGATCGGTTCCGGTGGAACATCAGTATGACCCGGTAGGAAAGATTGTTGCCCCTCAATTTCTTTGATTGATGGTTCATGTCACCGGTCCCTTCTGTTGCCCCTTAACGGAACTTCTGGACTGCCGAAAGAGATTCTGGTCCAACCCCGAGTTGGTGGAGACATTTTGACTATACTTGGGCCCGCCTGACCCCACCCAAAATGGCGCCGATATAAACGAAACTCGCAATTCCCCGTTGTGTTCCGGATGCTCAGACTTCAGATCATGAAATATGGATGCAGTTCTTGAAGCACATGGCGGGAGGGGATGAGTATTGCTTGAACATTCGGACAATGAATTGATATTAAGTTCTGACGCATCATTAATTACAGTATTATTGAAAGGTCGATTTTTCAACACTGATGGTACTTGCCCACAATGAATTTTCGATATGATTCTATTGCACTTATCGTACCTTGATGAAATAAAATGACCACCGACTCAGTTATGTTTTCCTCAGATAAATATGCCCTCTTGTACAGCCCCAGTCTGCTCCGTGGCTGGCCCACGTAGTTTTAGGCCTGCATTTGTGCGTCATCACTTACGTGGTTGTATGCCTGCATTTGTACGTCATCATTTTTTAATAAAGATTTTGTGAAAACCAAATATAATAGTAGCTCTTGAATTGGTAAGTTCGAATACATAGCCATTGTTTCCGATCTACGTAAAATACAGGCGAAATAAAGCAAGTCGGTTACTGAAAGGTCAAAAAGCAAAGTGCCCAGAAATAGTGAAAATGTAAATGATCCAAGTCTGTTACGTGTATTTTTTTCTTTTGTGCAACATAACGCAATCAATAAAGGTCCCGGTGTTCTGTTTTACCTTGTATGCCACATATCTCAGGGAAATTGTTTCAGGTGTACACAAAAGAAAAACTCGAATTACTAACAATTTTTGGGGCAGATTTACAAACCCCTATCTCCATGGGAACGTCACTTTTTGCGATATTCCCGTGGCGATATGGGTTTCGCCCTATGTACAAGGCACCGTTGAGCCACTTACTATGGCTTAACGCTGCTTTGCAAATAAGAACCACTTTCATGCAATACTTAATGTGAAAGAGGTGGGCAGTGGGTGTTGCGATGGGCGTTCCACTGCAACAGCCATTGATTTTTTAACGCTGCCTCCTATTTACAAGGGCAGCGTAAATAGGAGACTGCGCCATAATTAAAACCAGGAAACACCTGGACTTAACTTGACGAAACGAGGATAAATGCTTTATTTCTCCTCGATTTTGCTTTTTTCATGTGTGCTGCCTTATGCAGTACACATGGAAAAAGCAAAACGCCTTGGATTTTTTATGTTCAGGAAGGAGGATCTTCCTGTACATAAACAATCTTCCCCTGCACGCAGTCACACTTGCACTATGGTGCAAGGGTGCCTGCATTGCCGCTACCCTGCTAAGTGTAGCGCAAGCGCAGGGGGAAACACAGGGCCGCACCATATTCTTGTAAATATGGCCAAAACCCTCGTTTCCGAAGTGGTGGACCGTGTCATTAAGCCAAGGAGGATAACGACACGCTCCTCCACTTCTGTGAATTTACAAAAAACTAAATAATTTAATGGGAAGATTGGTGCTGCATCCCAGTGACAAACCTTTACATGGCTGGTTTTATTTTGCTGTTCGAGGCTCCTGCTCCTGCAAGGGCCAGTCTGGAAACCAAAAGCAGCCCTAGAAAATGTTTTCAGACCAGTCCCCATACGGTGCATACCAAGTGCAATGAGTGAGCCTGACCACTACAGAGGGTGCTTTGGAATGCTCTCCCCCAAAGGTTTTTGGGAAACAATGGTGCAGTCTACAACACAGTTATCATTACAGATTGAATTGTATTAGCTTTCAAAGAATAGTAAATGAAGACCTTATTATGCACAAGGATACGACAATCTGGGAAGAAAAATAAGTTACTTACAAAAGCAGTAAGTAACCCACTGACCTATGCATATAACATTTTTTTAAATTAAATACATGGTACATATTCTTTGCAGTAACCCTCTGTGCTACATTAGATAAGTTGAAGTTGCCACTGGACAAAACTCTCCTCTCTCCAGCAGGTACAATAATCACTGGTGTTATCTTGACACTTTTATTGTTGCTCCAAAACTGATAATTCTGCAAGGAACTTTGAAGTGCTTTTAAAACTGCTGCCTGCGGACCCCCTGAGAATGGGTCAAGGACCCCTGGGGGTCCGCGGACCACAGTTTGGGAAACACTGGTCTAACCACTAGCATTTTCATGTATCGTTCCTAAACTGAAAGGCCAGAGACCTTCATCCATTTATTAACATATAATGAGCCTTATTTATGTTAAAAGTAACGCACCGGCGGCGCAAGGCCTTCATAAATCTGCCCCAATATACTTCCTCATAAGAGTGTATAATTAATTTTGCTAAACCATATTCATTTTTCATCAACTATACCGTTTGTATTTTATGTACTAGTGGCTATACCGATTACTTTGTTTTTTACAATGTCTGCACTCGTATTAGATAAGAAACTTGCCTTGAAAACAGTGCATTTCTGAATAAACATTTCAAATATACACGTTCTCTCTTTTAATCCATAATCTCAACTAAAATGATTGTATATTGAAACAGTATTCATGAGTTCCACGTAACTTCAGCTGTACTAACTTAATATTTTCTTTTGTCAACCTGATTTACTCATACTAGAACCCACAGGCCTATAACAGCCCGTGAACCCTTTCTTTTACAGTACATGACAAAACAAACAGTTACAGACTTACCTTTACCAATGCTTTGTACGATGTACAACAGTGACAGTCACAAAATAGATATTCGTTTGACGGAAGTCTCAATTATGCTGCTATCACTGCAACCAAAATTCAATGGCACAGATATCCAGTCAATACAGACTCATATATGTCTCTTCAGCCAATCATATTTCCTACCGCAAAATTTTGTATTCAAATTTACATTTCAGTTGGTTGTCCCTCACAATATTTTCAATGTCACATAAAAGTCACCCATCACCCACTGCCATCTCTGGCTGTTTCCATGGTAACACCTCATTCTGCACCTGGCTGAAGGCACAGGTCAAAAGTTCATATCTCAACGTTCTACAGCAAACTAACAACACTGTTTTCCCTCCAGGACTACCTGCCTATCCACAGCTCTGTTACATGTCATTTTTTTCACACCCAATACTACTTTTTCTTTTACATAACATTAACATGCAACGTAGTCTTCAATCTTCACGTATTAGAATCAACCAATCATCTTTTGTTTTTCAACCACACCAAGCCTCATCCATTTTTTTATCCTGAATTTCAGCTTCTAACTGCCATTCCACTTCCACAACCCATCGGAGCACGACTGCATCTGCCTTAAAAATGAAGGTTTGGCTTTTAGGACACAGCTATATTCACTGGAGTGGAAAATATGCAGCAAGCAGACGAATTTCCAACCTTGATTTACCAAATGTGCAGATAACGTGAATTGGGCAAAGAGGATTAAGATGTCACCAATTAATACCATTGGTGAAAACTTTTATGCATCTCCCAGAACCAGACCTTATAATTGTGCACTGTGGTGGGAACGAGCTTGGCACATTGACTGGGGTAGGTCTGGAAATGCTTCTAAAAGACACCTTTCGACAATTGATGACACTTTTTCCTCGAACTGCCTTGGTATATTCCAATATATGCCAAAGACAGAAATGGAATTGGTCCAATCAACATTGTGCACAAATTGAGAAAGCAAGGAGACATGTTAATAAATCTGTTTCTGCTTTCCTCAGAGATTATAGTATGGGTTCTATTTACCACAACAACTTGCGTTACCACATGCAAGACATCTATAGGACAGATGGTGTTCATTTCACGGATGAGGGAAACAAAATCTTCCTCTGCAACATCAGACTCTGCATCGGTACTTACTTATAAATGCAGAAACAACTCAATAAACACAAGGGCTCTTTTCAGAGCCACCTTATATCAAAGCACTCAAACTTCTGATTTATCTCCATTTTCACACTCTTGTAAATAGGTGTGCGCGCCCGAGTGCGCGCACCCCGCAACTTTTTTTCGGGAAAAAAAAATATATATATTTTCGCCTTTAAGGACCTTACTGCACACCCTGAGAAAACCTACGCAGCAAAACAATCTCTACCTTCTCCCCTTTCCATGTTCCAACGCTTTGAAATGACAATATATTTACTCGCAGTGACAAAATGGCGGTCAACACTTCCTGATTTCCTTCGAATCGAACGTTAACAGACGTCACGCAGCAAAAAAAAAATTCCGCTCGCGCGCAGCCGCTTGAGTGCGCGCACCCGTCCGCGCTTATAGATATATAATTGACTTTAACTTTAATTTTCTCAGCAACTACTGAACGGGTTTACACCATTCCACAAAAAGCGTAATCTGCGAGCCGGACTCTACAGTTTTGCCAAATTTCTTATAAATCCATTCAGCCGTTCGACCTGTAGCCGTGTCTAAACGTCCTATGGAACATAACATGGAGAAAACACGTTTTGGGACCCCCTTTTATCTCAGCCCCCACTTCACCAATCCCCCCCAACTTTTCAGGGAAGGAGCGCAGTGGACCGAGCCATCTTCTTTGAGAAATTCGCAAAGATTCATCCACCAGGGCCAAAGTTAATCCAAATAGAATGTTGACGATTTCCTATGGAAACTAGGTCCTAACTATAACTACCTACTGGCGACCGCCAGTAGGTAATATATATATATTGGCAGCGGAGTATTTGGACCTGAGGGTGTTTGTTGAGGATGGGCAACTACACACGAGCCTATTTAGGAAGAAGACTGCTGGCAATTCTACACTCTTTGCCAGCAGCAGCCACCCACCACAATTAATCAACAGCATCCCCTACGGGGAGCTGTTGAGAATTCGTAGAAATTGTTCCAGAGATTTGGACTTCGAGGCGGGTGCCTCGGAATGTATATCCCGCTTTAAGGTAAGGGGATATGGTGAAGATCTTCTACAGGATACGCTGAGGAGGGTAAAAAAGATAACGAGAGGGAGTCTACTCACTGCCAGACCAGACGGATCAGGCCGTGACAAAAACAGTACCACCACTATTAACAAATTCCGGTTGATCACTCCTTATTCGACTGGAGCCAATGACCTAAATAAAATGCTAAGAAAGAACTGGCATATTCTGCAAACGGATAGCGTATTAAAGGATGACCTTCCCCCTAATCCGTTAGTCACATTCAGCAAAGCAAGGTCTGTGGGTGATATGCTGGTTAGGAGTCATCTGGAGAAACCTCCCCCAAAGACGAATACCTTGAAAGATCAAAAAGGGTTTTTCCCCTGTGGGAGATGTAAAGCGTGTGCGAGTAGCAGAAGAGTTCTGTCGTACACTATTCCAGATACAGGAATGACCATTCCAATCAAAAAGTTCATCACCTGCAGTACACAATATGCTATTTACTGTTTGCACTGCCCATGTGGCCTCCGCTACATAGGCAGCACTATTAAAGAACTAAAGCTAAGGGTTTTGGAACACTTGAGAGCCATCGACAAGGCAGACCCCAGCTACCCAGTGGCCCGCCACTTTGTGGAGGTCCATGGGCGAGACCGAAAGCTACTGCAATATTTCGGCCTTGACACTGTACCACCCAATGTTAGGGGCGGAGATCGCCTCAGACGACTCCGTAGACTTGAATCCAGGTTCATTATAGACCTTTCTACGAAGTTCCCGAGGGGCTTGAATGCTGGGGAGGAGATGGCTTTTCATCTGGGAAAATGAAATCAATAGAATGTCCCGTGAAGGCCGTGTAACACCTATAACATATCCATAATACATTTATATCACACCCAACATATCCTTAGTTTTGCTGGAACTGATATGACAGCACAGGTTATTGTGGTCCAAAATACTGTTGCGATGTGATGTAGAATTTGAGGTTCAGTTTATTGGCTGCGAGCTTGCCTTGTGAAGGTAACGATAATGGTTTATTGAGCATGTACCTTCCAGGGACTTTTGTCGCATATTATGCACGACACTCACTATATGGCTATAAACCATCATGTCTAATGTATTTGATCATTTTATTAGAGTTCTCCTTTCTGTCCAGAACCTTCATATGATTTGATATGTAATAATGTCGTGTTCTAGGGACTGAATGAACTCTTTCTTTCTTTCTTCTTCCATTTTTAAGAATGTTGAAGTATTGGGATTTATACAATGTGAGTTGTATCGTAACATTTTGCGACTTATTTGGTAACATGAACTGTTGAATGCCTGCAGGTATAAAGGTGGACCATTATGCCATCCATTAGTTAGAGGACCTTAGCCGATCCACGGCTTGATTCTGTTGTTTATCTCAGAAACGTATAATTTAATGTTTATACCCACTAAGTGTATGGATTAGCCCATCTAGGGGCCTTATTGTATAACCTGTGAGCACTATGAGGTTATCCATACTGATATTCCAAGATGGTGCCCAGAGTGACCATAGTGGGGTTGTCCTCTGTCTATTTCTATGTATGAAAAATAGAAAGTGAGAATGGTGTATTTAAATCCACCCGAGAGCAAAAATCACTGTAACCACACTGACGAAGGCGACACGCCGAAACGCGTTTGTGGAGAGTGCCTGCGAATAATAAAAACCTGCGGTGTTGAAAAGTAGCCCTCGAGTGCTGTTGTCTTCTTGTGAGTCGAGAGGATTTGGAGCGTCATATATATATATATATATATATATATATTACCTACTGGCGGTCGCCAGTAGGTATATATAGTTAGGATTTTTTTCCTATGGGATTTTTGAAAATTCTATGTCGAATAACTTTGGCGTTTGAGGACGGAATTGGCTGAAATGTTCAGGAAAATGGAACATTTTGTTTCTGAGCAGCCCCTGAAAATTTGGGGGGGTTTCGTCAAGGGGGGGGCGAGAAAAAAGGGGGGTCCCAAAACACGTTTTTCCCATGCAATTTTCCATAGGGCGGTTGGACTCACTTTTAGCTCGAACGGCTGAATGGATTTCCACGAAAATTGCCAAAATTGTAGATATTGTTTGCCCGATGTGCCTTTGCTAGGTCTCAATATATGTGCTCCAGTGGATTTTGATAAATTAACGTTCCAAAAAATATATATATCTGTAACAGCGCTCCGGTTAGCGCCCCGGTTCGCGTACCTGACGCGTAACGGAACTTCGCGAAGCGAAGCTGATTGGCTCTTTGGTGTCTGTCAACATTCTAAACAGTCCGGAGCGGCCGCCATCTTGTCTCTCGGTAGGATCGAGAGACAAGAGGAGGCCAAAACAAAGGGGGAAATGACCATAAGGGGGCATAGTAGATCCTCCCTGACCCCCTAGGTTTGATGTGGAGGCTTTAAAAGGGCCCCGCGGGGCAAAAAAAAAAAAAGAAAATCGTTTTTTTGCGTGGGGAGCGCCCGGTACGCGCACCGGGAAACGGTCCGGGGAGCGTACTATGAGGAAAAAAGAATGATAGACTTTTCAAATATTGTATGTTTATGGATTGTTCGTTTTGTTGTTTTTTTTTTTTTTAATTTAAGTAGCAATATGTAGGTACCAATGCAGAGTCAAAAAATTAATATACACCGTCTCCTTTGTAGATATCTTGCATGTTGTTTCAGAAGTTATTGTGGAATATGGAATCCATATCATAGTCTGTCAGGAAAGCAGAAAGAACATGGAGGCAGGAGATGAAAAAGAGATGTTAAATACACATTGGAGATAATGTAGTTGGAGAAAGGAAGTAACTATGAGCAAAATTACTATGTAACATAAAAAAGTTGCACAGTATACTATAAGTCTGACTTTACATTATAATTAATTAGGTACTAGATTATGAATTACATATAAAAATGATTAAAGTCTCGAACAATTTTTGATTATTAAATAAAAATTTATTTTTGTGATTCTTTTTCCAAATTTAACAGAACATTTAACAACAAATTGTCGGAAATGTCCTCATTTTCAATCAGCGAATCTACTGCATCTACACATTGAACTAATTCATGGTCCCGTGATTCATCCATGAAATCTGAGTCATCATTGTCCTCAATAACTTTTTCTGTGTTGTTCTCCAGAACAATTTTGAAGGAAATAATCTGCTCTCCTTCCATTTTCTTGCTGTAATTTGCATAAAAAATAAATATATCAGTAGAGATAGGGCACTGTTGGGTTTAAGTTCAGACAGGTACTTGTGAGTTTATAACAGAGAAGTTATCTATGGGCACTGTATGGTTTCAGGCGTGAAGTAGTACTATTAAAAAGTGCCTGTGAAGAAGTCTAAGTAAATTCATAATTATACCACAGGAACCTAAATCAATCCATAATTATAATAAACAAGCCTTTCTCAATGTCTAACTCTTACAGAGGGACAGTATATAACTATCTGAAAATGTTTTCCCAAATTAATTTAAAGTGCATAACATAGTTCTCCTTTCAAATTTATAAAATAACATCTTAGCTTTTAAAAATAAGTTTAAGTTGTCAGTGAAAATGCACTTGCAATGTACTTCAGGAAGTAGTAGTCAAAATGGCTGTGTTTCTCTCTCTTTTTTTATATATATTCAGGTACATAACCAATCAAATGTCAGGTAAAAAAAGTAGAAAATGAAAGTAACATTTTAATTGGTTGTCAATCCCAACACTTCAGATGTGTTTTGTGAAGTAATTTACCTCAGGGTATTTAGAGAGGTCTACAGGCTAAATGGTTAAATGGAATTCCAACCAAATTTGTGAAAATGGTAGGGATTGGTATGTAGTATGAGCTAATCTATATTTGGTGAAAGTGTCTCCAGTGGTTTTTCTGTAAATTACTTTCCCACCTTTTTTAAGCGAGCGCTTCCCGGTGCGCGCCCCGGTACGCGAACCGGCAGCGTTACGGGAGTCCTCCATTTTGTGTTTAGGTAGAATTGAGATACAAGATGGAGGGCAAATAATGTTCAGAATGGGTAGAAGGGGGCACGGTACACGTATCCTGACCCCCTAGGTTTTCTGAGGGTGGCTGAGGAGGCCCATATGTGCGAAAAAAAACCACATTTTTTTTCAAATTTTCGCGCGGTTAGCGTCCGGTGCGCGTACCGGGTAGCGCTCCGGAAAGCGTAAATCGTGAAAATTAGTAAAAAAAAAAGTTACATTTAAAATTTGTTTATAGTGATCATAGTTAGGGTAGCTCTGAGAAGAGCTTTTGGGTCTGTGGTAGATTTAGGTACTTATAAGTAGGTACCAATACATAGTCTTAAATTCAGGATGAAAACTCTGTTCCCCTAATCTGAGAAGTGAACTCCATCTTCTCTGTAGATATCTTGCATGTAGTAACGCAAGTTATTGTTGTAGATTGGGCCCATTCCATGGTCTCTCATGTAAGCTGAAACAGACTTATTTACATGCTTCCTCGATTTCTCAATTTGTGGACAAAATTCGTTTGACCACCTCCATTTCTGTCTTTGGCATATATTTGAATATACCAAGGCAGTTTGAGGAAAAAGTGCCATCAATTGCTCAAAGGTGTCCTTTAAAAGCATTTCCAGACCTATCCCAGTCAAAGTGCCCAAGTCATTTCCTCCACAGTGCACAATTAACAGGTCAGGTTTTGGCAAATGCAAAAAGGTTTTCACCAATGGTATCAATTGGTGACATCTTAATCCTCTGTGGCCAATCCAGTTGATTTCCACATTTTGAAAATTGAGGTTGTGTACATTTCTGTTATTAGCATACCTTTGAGCCCAGTAGATGTAACTATGTCCAACAATCCAGACAGAAAACATGGTGAGAGAAGGTTCTGCTGCAGTCAGATGAAGGTTGGTAATGAAATGGCAGTTGAAACAGTAGGAGTATGTAATGAAAAAAACTGTGGAGTTTCTGTGCTAATGAATCAGTAGCAGTGATTGGTGGATTTTGATTGCTGAAAACAGAAAGTTAGGGTGCATGGATGAGTTCTTTGAAAGATGTAATTTGAATGGTCAAGAAAAAATCATTTTATGAAAGATTGCACTGGATACGCAGGTGTACTGAGAGTTCAGAGTTCAATTGAAACATTGTTGTGTGAACTTGCAAACATCAGAGGTCTTTCAGGAGGTGGTTGCTATGGAAAAAAGGCAGAAAGGGCAGAAGGGGGAAGGGTGTTGATTTGAAAAAAGTGAGGGAAGAGTTTTGATTGGGTGACATGAGAGATATGTGTGATGAATTACAGCATTTCTGTGCCTTTGTTGGTTGCAGCCTCTGGAGTGCATACCCTTTGCTCTGCTAAAGAAAAATTGGTGTGTGTCTGAGACTATTTTAAAACCCAAAAAGTATTTGCTAAGGTGAGAAAAGATTCATTTAATTTAAATAGAGAATAGTATGCTTTAAGGAGAAAATTATGAAGAAAGTTGTGTATTTAAAATGTTGCTTTGTGTCAAGTGTTTTACAAATAGATTTGGTTTCTTTGGGTTACATAGCCATGTTAAAAGTGACGCAAAAGTGGTGGAAGGGCCTTAAAAATATGCTTTCATGTGTGTTAGGCATTTTAAGTCACTTCCCCATGAATCTTGGTGAATAATTAGCTTACTTGATGTGTTTAAAAACGTTTCTTGAAGTCAATTAGGTTTCTTGATATGTACTGCTAGAGTTTCATAGGCTGCTTGGGGCATATTTACAAGGCCTTTGAGTCACTTTGACGTTATTTTCCCCATTTTAATTTAAGGCATTTCCCCGTGGTGCAAAATGTTGCTTTGTGTCAAGTGTTTTACAAATAGATTTTGTTTCTTTGAGTTATATAGCCATGTTAAAAGTGACGCAAAAATGGTGCAAGGGCCTTAAAAATACGCTTTCATGTGTGTTAGGGCATTTTAAGTCACTTCCCCATGAATCTGGGTGAATAATTGTTTTACTTGATGTGTTTAAAAACGTTTCTTCAAGTTAATTAGGTTTCTTGATATGTACTGCTAGAGTTTCATAGGCTGCTTGGGGCATATTTACAAGGCCTTTGAGTCAGTTTGACGTTATTTTCCCCATTTTAATTTAAGGCATTTCCTCGTGGTGCAAGGTCCTTGTAAATACGCCCCCATGTGTGCTTGGCAAATTTAAGTACTGACAGGGTGTGCTTGTACATAGGACCTGTGTTGTGTTTTCAAATGATAACCACAAAATCGTTTTTTAAAAAAAATAAATGCTTTTTACATTTCATAAGAACGTCAATATGGTGTGTGCTTCTTTAAATAAATATTTAATTTACACCATGAATATGGGAGAATAATTCTATTGTTTGCCGGTTTAAAAACACGTTTCTTGAAGTCATTAAGGTTTCACAATATGTTCTGCAAGAGTTTCATAGTCAACATGGAGGCAAATTTACAAAGCTTATGAGCCACGTTCACGTCATTTTCCCCATGTTAAAAGTGACTTTAAAGGTGGTGCAAGGTCCTTGTAAATAAGCCCTCATGAGTGCTTGGTAAATTTAAGTACTGACAGGGTGTACTTGTACATAGGAGTTGTGCTGTGTTTTCAAATTATAACATGAAAATGGTTCATAAAGAAAAGGAATGCTTTTTACATTTATAACAATGACAAAAAGGTGTCTGCATCTTTAAATACATATATCACTTCTCACCATCAATCTAGGAGAATAAATTATTTGTTTGTTGGTTAAAAAATCGTTACTTTAAGACATTTAGGTTTCACAATATGTACTGCTAGAGTTTCATAGTTACTATGATGATAATGATATACATTTAGAACTGTGTAGGAGGCATGGAGAAACTGAGGCTTCTGTAAGTGTCAAGGGAGGTGAGTAATGTACATTGCTCTGTTGCATACAGTGCTCACCTTCTGCGTACTCTTGGATATGCTAGACTACATCTGCACAATGAGATACCTAAGCTGAGGAAATACAGGTGATGTGATTGTTAAATGAGCAAAAATATTTGCACGTTTTTCAATTATATCACCTGTGTTTCTTAACATTACGAATCACATTGTGCAGATGAGGTTTAGGCCTGTCCAGGGAGACAGAGGAGGTTTGGCCTTTGTTCAAGAGTGCAGTGGACATGACTCACTTCGTTGGTAGGCCTGCACATGTATTATCTCCTCTGTACTCTTCAACAAGCCTAAATTTAATCTGTAACTCTGAGTAGGCCTCACCTCAAACAAACCTCTGGATAGCTCACACCTTATCGGCATCCTGAAACAATAATTTAAAATGTTAGGGGCAGATTTATGATGGCCGTGCGCCTCTTTTGCGCCGCCATTGCGTCACTTTTGTGACGCAGCAGCAGTGCAAAAGATGCACCATGTTGCAAGATAGGCCTCACTTCATCGGTAACAAGATACTGTCAGTTTAAACTGTATATATTTAGGACTGTGTAGGGGGCATGGAGAAGCTGAGGCTTCTGTAAGTGTCAAAGTTGTTGCATACAGTGCTCACCTTCTGCGTACTCTTTGATATGCTAGACTACATCTGCACAATGAGATACCTAAGCAAAGGAAACACAAGTGATGTGATTGTGGAATGAGCAAAAAAAATTGCACGTTTTTCAATTACATTACCTGTGTTTCCTAACATTACGAATCACATTGTGTAGATGAGGTTTAGGCCTGTCCAGGGAGACAGAGGAGGTCTGACGTTTGTTCAAGAGTGCAGTGGACATGACTCACTTTGTTGGTAGGCCTGCACATGTATTATCTTCTCTGTACTCTTCAACAAGCCTAAATTTCATCTGTAACCCTGAGTAGGACTCACCTCAAACAAATCTCTGGATAGGCCAGACCTTATCGGCATCTAGAAACAATCATTTAAAATGTTAGGGGCAGATTTATGATGGCCGTGCGCCTCTTTTGCACCGCTGTTGCGTCACTTTTGTGATGCAGCAGCACTGCAAAAAATGCACCATGTTGCAAGATAGGCCTCACTTCATCTGCAACAAGATACCGTCAGTTTAAACTGTATATATTTAGGACTGTGTAGGGGGCATGGAGAAGCTGAGGCTTCTGTAAGTGTCAAAGTTGTTGCATACAGTGCTCACCTTCTGCGTACTCTTTCATATGCTAAACTACATCTGCACAATGAGATACCTAAGCAAAGGAAACACAGGTGATGTGATTGTGAAATGAGGAAAGAAAATGCACGTTTTTCAATTACATCACCTGAGATACCTAAGCTGAGGAAATACAGGTGATGTGATTGTTAAATGAGCAAAAATATTTGCACGTTTTTCAATTATATCACCTGTGTTTCCTAACATTACGAATCACATTGTGCAGATGAGGTTTAGGCCTGTCCAGGGAGACAGAGGAGGTCTGGCCTTTGTTCAAGAGTGCAGTGGACATGACTCACTTCGTTGGTAGGCCTGCACATGTATTATCTCCTCTGTACTCTTCAACAAGCCTAAATTTAATCTGTAACCCTGAGTAGGCCTCACCTCAAACAAATCTCTGGATAGGCCACACCTTATCGGCATCCTGAAACAATCATTTAAAATGTTAGGGGCAGATTTATGATGGCCGTGCGCCTCTTTTGCGCCTCCGTTGCGTCACTTTTGTGACGCAGCGGTGGAGCAAAAGATGCGCTATGTTGCGATTTACAACTTGATGCATCTAGGCAGATGTGTTACGCTGTAAAATCTTGCCCCACATGAAACCTGCGTCAGGTTTCATGTGGGCGTTTTGTTGCAGGGTGGGCGTTCACTTGCATGAAAGCCCTGTAAAAGTAACACAGTGAAATTTACAAGATTTCACTGAGTCAGCTTTTTGGCATTGCTGAATCAAATCCTTACGCCTGTTTGAAACAGGCATAAGGAGTGACGAACCATGCAATGTGTGGCTTGCCCATGTGCATTGCAGTAGTCATGTCACGCTTGCGACGTGATTCCTGCAATGCGCTGCTTTTGCGGCACAGATGCGTGACGCATCTGTGCTGTTTTTGCCCCATGGTGCTCCGCATTGGTAATGCGGCACACCATGGGTGGCAGAGCAGTGGCGCACGTTAACTGGTGCATCCCTGGGGATGCGCCAGTTAACATAAATCTGCCCCTTTACATTTAAGTATGAGCAGGGGACACAGAGTCGGTGAGGCTTATCCAAGGTTAAGAAGAGATGAGTCCTGTTCACTGAAAACTTGGACATAGGCCTCACCTCCTCAGCATCGCTGGACATGGTTAAATAATATCTGCAAAATGTTACTCTTGTTAAACAATTTTACTATTATAGTCTCTGAGATTTGTCTCTTACTCTACACCATCTCATTGTTGTTCTCTTTCTTTAAAGATAACGACAACATCAAGCATGAGTGATAATAAGGAATCTGTTGATCTCGATCTTATCATTGAACTTGTCATTGAAACATCAGTGGAAGTAGATCCCTTGGATGATTTAAATCCTGTGGATGATCAAGAATATGATGAGGATGCCGATTTGTCAGAATTGTATGACATAGGGTGGGAAGCTGACCTGCTCGAGCCTATGGAACTATAAAGACTTATTTTTAAAAGTTACTGGAAATGAAAAGTAACCATGTTAACCGTTTCATTTAAAATTAAATACAACTTCAAAAACAGCTTGTGTGAAGTGTCTTTAATAAAATAGTGAAATATGCTAATAAAATTAGTTCAGATTCACATATAAAAGAGCACAGGTCAAATGTAGAAGCATTCCATTTCTTTGCTACTATTTGTGAGTTTTAAATTTGCCAATGCACTAAAGATTATTGTATGTAGAATTGCCAAGTAGTGTGTTAATTTTTTTACGACTGTTATTGATTTACTGTTTGGTAATAGTGGTTAATAACATTTTTTATTATATTTTACCACAGATTCAACTGCAGATCATTTCAAAATTACACAATGCCTTCGAAGCAAAGAAGGAGAAAGGCTACAAAACGTCAAACACAGCAGCTTACTACATGCTTGCAGCAGTCCTCTACAATAAAAACTCGTCAAGTCACCAAGAAAGCTCCGGGTAAGACAACGAAATCATTCCTAAGAAACATTTCCAGAAAAAAAAGTATCACTACAGAACATGTTTTAGTCCAGAAAAAGAGAGCCAATTTAAACGGAAAGGAAAGGCCAATCAAAAATGTTACTGCTAGAGCAGGAGATAACTCTGTGCATGGTAGTAGAAGGAAAAATCAGTTTAGGGACATTCGTAGACGAAGGTTCCGCAACAGGATAATTGGCAATTTGTTAAAAAATATTAAGAAAGGTCAACAGAAAGTGGCTTTTTATAAAAGAAAGAAAAATCTTGAGAAAATTATTGATCAGGCATTCGAAATTAAGCGAAAGTTATTTATTTTGATAATCAATAGAATTAGGAAAATAAACAAGGCAATTTATGATTTCAAATCAAATAGTAGATGGAAGAGAACAGTTAATCGTAGTAATTTTTGTGAAGTTTTTTCAGGAGAATGGATGCATAGTTCAAGTTGTGAGGCATTTTTTAATGAGGAGAGTTATTTCCAGGATAATGATTTGGTGCATGCAGTTGACACCAGTGGTCGAGCATATGAGGTGAAAGATGGTTGTCCGGTTGAAAAAGAAAAACTTGTGACAACAGAGGCAGAAGAGGTGTTAGGTAATGAGGTTTTAGGAAACCGTCCTAAGGGACCAGTGTATACCTGGAAGTGTAGTAGTATTTGCAGTGTGCAACAGGATTCCATCAATTTGCTTTGTGATTTTCTACGGACATTTAATAAGAAAAGTTTGAAACAGAAAATGAAGTTGTTGCAAGAATTAGATCCTTGCAGAGTGAGAGAAGTGACAGGTTTGCATGGTCATTCATTGGCTTGTCTTTCCAGGAGAGTATGCCAGAGTGTTTTTCATCATTTCAGGATGCTAGCAGTGCATCATAATAAAGTGAGGAAATTAGTTAGAATGTTGTATTATGCTAAGAGTCCAGCAATTATGCTTAAACAATTATGCACTGCTCTTTTGCATGGTTCTGAAGTAGATGTGAAGAAAATTTGTGAAGAAATTGAGTTTTGTTACTTTGCAAGTAAAGAGGAGAATGTTGAAATGGACCCAGAAGAAGAAGGTAATGTGGAAGAGAGTGTACAGATTTCCAGTACAGATAATTTTCAGAAGGAAATTGCCACGTTTCAGGTGAAATCAAGTGAGAGGCCTAATTTCACTTGTGTGTGTTGTCGACGCACTTATTATAAGAATCAGAAAAAGTTAGTGGATTTATATGCAAAAAGTGAAAGGGAAAATAATAGTGAATGGAAGGATTTCGCATCATACTTGATGGTAGAAAATTGTTTTGATTTGGGATCGGATCTACGTGTGTGTACTTATTGTTGTAGCAAATTAAATCAAAACCGGATGCCTGCTAGAGCGGTTCATAATAATCTGGAATTGGTTGACATTCCTTCTGAATTGAAGGATTTAAATACTTATGAATCTATTTTGATTCAAAGTGTCCATCCCTTTCAGGCTATTGTACGAATGGAGCCAAAGACTGGGAAATTGCCTCCATCAGATTTACAGAGAGGATTAAAGGGAAGAGTTGTTTATTTGCCTCTAGATTTGAAGAAAAACATTAATACAATTGGAGTAGAGAAAGTGGAAGAGGAACCTCTGGTTATCTTAGTTAACGGGGTTCCGACAAAGAGTAAAAAAATCTGGCAAGATTTAGTGGATGTTAGGAAAGTCAAAAAGGCAACATTGTATTTGATGAAAAACAATCAGCACTACAAGAATGTATGTGTTGCAGAAGAGGAAGTAAGTGAAGAAGAGGACAGCGATTTGTGTGCTGGACAAATTGAGAAAGTAGAAGCCTCTAAAAATGAAGAAATATATGAACATTATAGTGTTCATCCTTTGCATTCCAAGGAAGTCATGGGGAATGCTATTGAGTTGTTTCAAATGAAACAAGCCAAAGGGAGTCCCATTAGTGTTTGGGAGGAAAGTTTGGAAGCTCGGTGTTTCCCACAGCTATTTCCAACAGGTCAAGGAGGAAGATATGATGAGCGACCTCATCAAATTCCTGCTTCTGAATACCGGACTTTACGATTGTATGCAGAAGATCCTAGGTTTCGTCAATGCATTCCCTATTTGTTTTATCTACTGTTTGAAAGTGATCTGTCTGGACTGTCATATGCAGTGAACCACATTTTGAAAAGTGGTGTACAGATGCAAAATATCTCGGCAAGGGACTTTATGGATAAAGTCAATGTGCAAGACAGTATTTTGGATTCTCACCTGATTAATCTCATGGCGTGTCAGCGTGGTACTAATGAGTACTGGTACCGTGGAAGAGGTGTGGCGCCGCGGCCAGGGCGACTGACGCTGGAATCTGGGGACCACGGTTCGATCCCCGGCTCCGGCGGCAGGTCAGCCCAGCACCATGTGACTCTGGGCAATAGCTCGCTTAATCTTCCCGACGGCCCCCCAGCGCCTAGAGACCCTTACGGGTGATTGTGCGCTTTACAAATGTGGACTTTACTTTACTTTTTACCGTCGTCACGGTGATTTAAAATGTATGCTGAGGAACTTAGGAACTCCCACATGGTTCCTCACTCTCAGCTGTGCCGAGTATGGCTGGGAAGACTTACTTGAATTTCTACGAGAGGCAAATGGAAACATTGAAAATATCAAATTCAAGACACCCGGAGAACTGTGCTCTTTGGATCCAGTGAATGTATGCAGGTACTTCAATCATAGATTTGAAGCTATGATGTCTTTCATCATGAACAAGAAAAATCCACCTCTTGTAGAGGTGTTGGATTTCTTCTGGAGAAAGGAGTACCAAGCAAGAGGTGCTCCTCATATACATATGCTGCTATGGATCAAAGATGCACCCAAATTTGGAACAGATCCGGGTGACTTAGTGATGAGTTTCATAGAACAGTATTCTACATGTGCTGTTCCAAAGACAAAGTAAGACAAAAGCCTAAGAGAACAAGTTTTACGCTTCCAAAGCCATCGTTGTGGAAAGTACTGTCGTCGTAAATTCAGAAACAAGGACAAGTTCTACACAAAATGTCGTTTCGCCTTTCCACGACCGGTGATTTCTAAAGGAAGAGTGAACAGTTTGATGTCTTCGCTGCGACATAATGTGACGAGGAAATCACCCAAAAATACATACAATTTGAAAAGGAACGAAGAGTCCAAGTACATCAACGACTACAACCCAGTGATTTTGTCCATGTGGAATGCTAACATGGATATACAGTTTGTGGCTGATAACTTTATGGCTGTGGCTCGGTATGTGACATCTTACATCACCAAAAAAGAAAAGACAGAATTGAAGGATATGTGGGAGGACATTTCCCATGAAAAGAGCCTCAGTAAGAAGTTGTACAGTTTCAGTCTGAAGATGTTGTCGCATCGAGAAATCGGAGCTTACGAATGTTCTGACCGGTTATCTTCAGCAAGTCTCTATGCCAAATCTAGGAGTATCATTTGGGCGAGTATTGGTCTAGCTGCAACGCGTAATCGAGTTCTGAAACCTGTGCGGGAAATTGAGTATTTGGCGGAAAAGGAGCCAAACAGTACCGATATTTTGAAGACCAACATGTTGGATTCATATTATCCAAATAGAAGCAGTCACCTCGAGAATGTTTGTCTGTATGAGGTTCTACAAAATTACATATTCAAGAGGAACATCAAAGAAGATACTGAGAAAGGAGTGTATGCTGTAATTGGAAGTGAGGGGTGTCTGGTCAAGCAAAGAAAGTGCCAATTGGTAAACTATCGAAAATTGAGTGGCGAATCTCCTGAAAGAAAAGAGTTTTTCTATTTAGCTCTTTTGCAACTTTTCAAGCCTTGGCGTGCAGAAGAGGAACTGCTTGGAGATTTCCTCTGTTACGAAGACTCTTTCAATGCCGCCAAGGAGACCATAGAATGTCCTGTTTTTCCCAAATATCTAGAAATGTTGAATGCGGAAATCGAGCAGGAAGCAACGATTGCAGCCGAGATTGCTAGAGACAGTTCTCAGGACAATCAGAGTTCTGTTTCATTGAGTCAGGATCCACTAAGAGGACCAGTTATCGAAAATGAAGCTGCCACTGCCATGATTGAAGTGGAAAGAGCCATGGCACATGCTCAGGAGGATGCGGTTAACTTAGAAGACTTGGAAAGACAACTCAACGTTGAGCAGAGGAAAATATATGATGAAGTTACCAACCAAATTGATCATGGATTAAGTCATGAGAAGAAAGAGTGCTCATGTACGTCGTTGAAGCCTGTCCGACTGTACGTGAGTGGAGAAGCGGGAACTGGAAAAAGTTTCTTCATTAAAGCAATTTCATGTTATTTGCAGAAAAGGTCTGAGTCATCGCTGTCTTGTGTTGTCACCGCTCCAACTGGACTGGCAGCACATAACATTAAAGGTATTACTTTGCATCGTCTACTGATGCTGCCAGTGGAGCATGATAACAAATTACAATACCACAAGTTATCTGGAGATGCTTGTTGTGAAGTTTCCAGAGTCTTGAGGAAAATGAAACTTCTTATCATTGACGAAGTAAGCATGGTTTCCAATGTCATGCTTGCCTTTGTGCATTTGAGAATGCAAGAAGTTCTCGAAACAGAGTATGATGTGTTATTTGGTGGCAAACACATCATTGTTTTCGGTGATCTTCTGCAGCTGACACCAGTGAAAGGACAACCAGTTTTTAAACTACTTACGCATGAAGATACCAGGAAGTGCCTAGGGAGCATTGGCAACGTTAATATATGGTTAAACTTCAATTATGCTGAACTGCGTGAAAATATGCGTCAAGCGAAGGATGAAGATTATAAGAATATTCTACAAGATGTTAGAATCGGAAAAGTGACCGAGCATGGGAAAGAAGCTTTACATGCACGATTACTGTCAAATTTGTATCCAGAAGAAGACGTTGTGCCAGAGAATATTTTTCGGAAAATTATTGAGAAGAAATCTGGAATATGTTTGATGCCAACTCTTGCAGAATGTGCCATCTTCAACAACAAAATGTTGAATTTAGAAAACCAAGAGATTGTGAAACTGGAAGCTATTGACAGAATAGAGCATATGGGAGCAACAATTATTTTGTCTGAGAATTTGAAATCTAAATTGGATTCATTAGAGAAGACTATATGTAAAACTGCTGGTTTCGAAAAGACTCTGAATGTGTGCTTAAATTGCCGTATCATTTTGAGAAGGAATTTACATGTTGAAAGAGGTCTGGTAAATGGATCAATGGGTAATGTTGTTGATTTTGAGAAATACAGAAATAGAGATGGAATTGAATTTTTAAAAATTAAATTTGATGTAATTGAGGAAGTACAGCTAATTGGTCGTTACTCTGCTAGGTTTTTGCTTGTAAAAGACTTATATGTTCGCCGTAAGCAGTTTCCTGTTTGCTTGGCATATGCGGTGACAATCCATAAATCGCAAGGTTTAAGTGTAGACAGTGCATTGGTGAATATTGGCAGTTCTGTGTTCAAGGAGGGTATGGCATATGTGGCATTGTCACGAGTCAGACCTTTATCGGGATTGTACTTGATTGAGTGTGATGTCACAAATATTTGTGCGGATCTAGATTGTGTTAGGAATACAATAGGTTAAGAAGAGAGTATGCGCCACATTTGCCTCAATATCCTTTGTTTGAGAAACGTGTGGTAGGCCGGAAACGAAGAAATGTGACCAATAGTAGAGAGGTTGTAGCAAAAAGACGAAAAGTCGATGAACCTGAAATTATAAGCAGAAAGAAAAAGGATTCTGTTGAAGATGTTGTTGGTTTTCAATTTAAAAATAGTTCTGGTGTCAACTGCTATGCTAATGTAGTGGTTAATGTTGTCTTTTCTCTAGAAACTTTAAAAGAACAGATTGTGATCAATTCGGATCAAAGTTTTTGCTGCTTGTTGAATTCTGTGTTAGTGAAATGTAGCACTGATAGAACAAAAATAGAAAGTGTGTCTGAAATTCGAAATCTGTTAGACAAATGTTCAGGTCAAACGCAATTCTCTCAAAATATTCAGCAAGATTGTCAGGAGTTTTTAATGTATATGCTTGATGTATTGCAAGATGAAGGTGTAGATGTAGATCATCTGTTTGGCCTTTCTTATCAATGGCAGCATGACTGCGAGAATTGTAGGGTATCAAGTACTACTAGTGTAGACTCAGAAAGATTTATATATTTAACTTTGCCAGACAGTAAATCAGTGTCCTTTAATAAGCTAGTAAAAGCAGCCGATCAAAACATGGAGTGTAGCCAATGTAAGTCTGCAATGCTATCCACATTATTTATACGAACATATGGCCAGTATGTCATTTTAATGTTCCAACGATGTAGGCCTGATGGAACAAAATTGACAACCTTAATTAAAAATTTTGTGGCTTCGCAGTTGTCAATATCAGGAAGGACTTTTGTAACTGCAGCAATTATATATCATGACGGTTCTTCAACAACATCAGGACATTACACAGCTTATTTGAAGTCTGGAAACGGCTGGTCATTCTGCAATGATTCTGTTTTAACTTTCAAAAAAAGATTGCCTTTTGACCTTAAAAATTCTTACCTGGTGTTTTTAGAACCAAAATTTTAGGGTAGGAATCTCGGGATTTGCTCTGAGGAATTTCAAGAGGTTCTAATGGCTCCTACACTATTTGGCCTTGAGGATAAGTGTAGTACAGAGTCAAAAGTTATTTTTGAGTTTTAAGTAGTTCCTGGAAAAAAAAGGTTTTCTTACAGAAAGTGGTGGGCACGGATTAGTTAAAGGACAACAGAGTATTTCCCAAAGCAAACGGTGTTCTTACCATAACACTTGACGTCATGGAAAAATAACTGCACTTTGAATGAGTTCTGAAAAACTGTTTCTTTTAATAAGCTAATTCAAGCAGCCAATCAAAACATGGAGTAGAGGTAATGTAAGTCTGCAATGCTGTCCCCATTATTTGTACAAACTTTTGGTTATAATGTCATTTTAAAATTCCAACTATATAAACCTGATGAAAGTAAGTCTTCAACTTTAATTACAAATGTTGTGGGTACTCAGTCATTGATTTTAGGAAGAACATTTGTAACTGCAGCTATTATATGACATGATGGTCCTTTGACAACATCCGCTTATTACACAGCTTATTTAAAATGTAAAAAAAGCTGATGTTTCGGAAATGATTCACATTTGACTATGAAACAATGTTGCCTTTTGACTTAAAATTATTCTTACTTTCTGTTTTCAGAAGAGAGAATTTTGGGTAGGTAACAGGCCTATAATGATTCTAGGAGTTGATATAATTTTATGTACTGTTTTAAATTGCTTTGTGATTAAAAGTGATGTAGAAAATTAAATAATTGTAGTAGTCATAGAGGTAGTGTAAGTGTGCCTCATAGTAAGCAGTATCAATGTCATAGGAAATGTGGAACATGAGTGAGCAAGAAGGGTGAGATATTACCAGTACAGGATTGTGAAAGTGATCTTGAACGTTTTCTTTCTGAAAGTTGCGGAAAAAGAAAATGACGGGATTTGCTTAGAAGAATTCCAAGAGTTATAAATGGCTCTTACACGATTTGGCCTTGAGGAAAAGTGCGGTAGAGAGCGAGAAGTCATTTATTGTATGTAACATATTTGTCAAAACGATGGAGCTTTTCTTTCAGAAAGTGGCGGGCTGAAAATAATAACAGCACAACAGAGTATAAGCTTTTCATAGGACATCCTTCGACGTCATGGAAAGTAAGTTACTTTTAAGGAGTTCTGATTTCTGATTGGTTATGTTATATGGGTTTTTTAAACACAATCATTTTGATTGTGGTTTTTTTCCCCGCTGTTATATGATGAATACCTTCAACTCACTGTTTTTAGTGAAATTTGATATATTCTGAGAACAGCAAAAATAAACCATTTAACATGTATAATTAATTCTGTACTTTGTATAGTTAATTTTAATTTGTACTCGTCTTATCTCATGCTCACTCATCTTTTACTACCTTCTATCAATCCTCCTTACATACTCACATTGCGTTTTGTATTATTCTCTTTCACCCTTGCTCTCTAACTCCACTTATCTTTCAACCTTTGTTACCCTAATCCAACTCTGCTTTTTTCTTTTCTCCCTAGCACCATTTTCCAGCTTTTAGACCTTCTGATTCGCTTGTCTTTTACATCTTTCCTCCCTTTGTTTTCTAAATTAAATATTTTTGGGTTCTCCTTTTTTGGTGCAATCAGTTAGTATAACTCACCCTCACTCATTTATCTTTCTTTGTTGCCTCACTCAGTCTATATCTGACACTCTTTCCTTCACTTCCTCTGTCTCCTCTCTCCCTCACTCTCTTTTCCTTATTCACCCTTTGCTTATATAGTTTACCTTACTCACTTTCTTTTAGTAGCTTACACAACTTCAATTTAGTTTTCTCTTCTATCCTTCTTTTCTGTCACTGAAAGTATCTTCCTTTTTTTTCTCTTAGTAATTTACTCTATTACAATTTCTTTTTGTCTCTGACTGTCTATCACCGTTTCTTTCTCTTTTTTTTCTGCATGTTTATCTCTAACTTTATTTCTTTGTAAAATTGGATGATTGTCAATCTTTTCCCTTGTCTTTTCTAATTTTTGAATACATGTTTTAATATTTTTCAAATTTTTGTTGTTTCTTTCACAGATTGAAAGTATAAAAATAACAAGTGACTAAGTTAACGACAATTGTAAGGTAAGTGTTTTGTACTCTTTTCGTTACATTTCTATCACATTTAACTTCTATTAGTTCCACTGCTTCATTTCTTTAACCCTCAGTTTCCTGCCTTTGCTACTTCCCTCATTCCTTTTTCTATTACTTACTTACTCTACTCCTTCCACTCCTTTTCTCAGTCCCTCTGTTCTCATAGTTCCTCACTCCTGTTCACTCACTCCGTCTCTATTACTCTCACTATCTCTGACTCATCACTCTTTCACTACTTGTTCATTATGCTTTCTCCCTGTAGTTCAAGCACACTAAGGGGCATATTATCAACACAGGCGATAAAATTATCGCTGCTTTTATCGGCAGAAAACTGCCGCAAAAGCGGCTTTAGCGGCAGTTTTCTGCCGATAAAAGCAGCGATAATTTTATCGCCTGTGTTGATAATATGCCCCTATGTTATTTACATTTCTTTGCTGTTTCAATCATTCCTTTTCTGTCACTTCTTATTTTCTGCTTTCTGTTTTCTCTCTCTGTTATTCCACATGTTTTAACCTTAGTCACTATCATACATCTTGTTTTATTCCTATTTACTTTCGCTCACTGTTTTCTTAACACTTTCCCTCAGGATTGTTCTTTTAGTCCGGTTCTATCCCTACCTCTCATTCCACATCCTTTACTGTTTTTCTTCTTAATTTGAACATTCACTCACATTCTCTAAGAAACTCTTGTTTATTATTCTTCTACTCTCCTTTTTTTCTTTCACTTCCTTATCTGTTTTGTTTTTCACAATTATACCCTCTTCCATCTTTTCTTCGGTAAATAGATCTATTAAACTGTATCTCTGTGTTACTCCCTCTAGCTGTCTTTATTTTAACATTACTCTCTGTTTCCTTCCCTTATACTTACTCTTCTTTTTTTTTTTTTTTTTTCTGGTTCGCGTACCGGCGCGCGAACCGGGAAGCGAATCAAAAGAAATAGAGGATGCCAGAGTGCTAAACATTCTAGCAATTTTTTATAAAGGGGAGGTAGTTCTGAAAAGAACTTTTTTTAAAATTATTTTTGTTGTTTTATATTTTTTTTATTATTTTTCTGAACATTTTTTTACTTTTTTTGTATTTTTTGAACGGTTTTATATTTTTTTTGTTTTTTTGGGGGGGGGGAACGAAAATGATTCATTATAAAGGGCTCAACAGGAGCAACAAAAAAAAAAGATAATTTATTTTCTGGGGCGTTTTGGACAATTATGATTGTCAATAGCTACGTTGATTAAATTTATGCTACTCTCCCTGTAGCAAACCTATTGGCCGTAATAAACGCACACTTGTTTCACATTCCCAAACTTCATCTGTATATTTGGGACCGTCTCCCTCGCCTTTGGTCCCGTCACTGCCTCTTGATTTGATGTACTGGCCACAGGACGGGGGTTATCCTGCAGGTCACGTACCTGCGCAGCACTACAATTTATAGGGTGCCACCTATCCATATGGCGATGCATGGTGTAATTGCCATAGCTGTATTTCTTATCAGTCCCTCTGGACAGATCTTTTTTGCAGATAAGACAGGTAACATAGCGGGCATTTACTTTTTTTTGGCCCCGGGGATATTTGAAAAATTGCCAGATGTAATTTTCCTCGACATGGGACCTCCTAGGCTCTTCAGGCAAAAACTGCCTCTCTTGCTCCTCTTCCTCTTCTTCCTCTTCTTCCTCCTCTTGCTGAAGGATAACCTGAGGAGGTGGTCGTCTCTTCCTAGGAGGTGGTGGTGGTGGTGGGGGTGCACCAGCTGCAGCTACTACTGAAGCCATTTTTTAGTAAGCAAAATAGGTCTTCCTCTCACAAAGTTGAAAGTCAGAGTGAGAAAAAAGGTGGGGGCTTTCATCATTTTGGAAAAAAAATAGTTCTAAACCAATGAAAAGTGTTATTTTTAGGTCACATGACCTAGCCTTACATCATTAGGAAACCAAAAGTGAAATGAACCAATGAAAAGTTTTATTAACAAGTCACATGACCTGTTACGCTTACGTTACGCGCTGCGCGCCGCGCCCCGGATCGCTTCCGGGGAGCTGCGCTTCGCGCCTCGGTTCGCACTCCGGAGCACTTCCGGGTGCGCTAACGCGGCGCGTCATAAGACGCATTACGCGAGAACGCCATACGTCGCGCTTACGCGCCGCGTCACGATGTTGTTTTCTAACGCGGCAGTTGCGCTAACGGAACGTTTACCGGTTCGCGGACCGAGTCGCGGCACCAAATTGAGCTAACGGGAAGCTACCCGGTTCGCGGACCGGTAGCGCAACAAAAAAAAATAATTAAAAAAAATACATAAAAAATTATATTAAAAACATATCAAATATATTTTTCGATTTAAAGAAGTAAACATTGTAAACCTTCTGATATTTGCTATTAAAAATCCATTGAAATTCACTGAAAAAACCCTATATATAGTTAGGAATTAGCATTTACAAAACCTTGAAAATTCACTGAAAAAACCATAGGTTATAGACCATATATAGTTAGGAATTAGCATTTACAAAACCTTATTTTACTCACACAAAACCATTGAAATTCGCATATATAGTTAATTGCACTAACTATATATTTCGCGCACCCGCAATCCACTGCTGATGACGTCACATATTACATCATTCATGACATGGTCAGTGACATTACTGATGACATCACTGATGACATCTCAAATGACATCACCGATGACATCACTGATGACATCTCATTTGACATGACTGATCACATCACTGATGACATCATTCATGTGATAATACGATGAACTTCTTCAGTCTCTAATATAACTTATATACACTCAGTGTAAACAGACACTCACAGACTGTCACTCATCCATGGAGTTACTCATACACCTAGTCAGTCATGCAAAGAATCAATCACACCTCCATTTCCTCAACTATACAGTTATACACACCTTACTTATTCAAACAGATACTAACACATATTTACTCTCTTATACAATCCCTGATACAATTTCAGAATGATCCATACAGCCATTCACACATTCACTGGCTCTTACGCACAGTTATTTATATATGTCAACTCTCACATATACTGTGTTTTACATATGTTCTTACTTTGACATGTAGCACTGATATATCCATTCACTCACCAATACACTCAGGCACACAGTCAACCGCCCATACATCTGTTTCCACATGCACTTTTGAACCCATACATCTAGTGAATCAACTGCTCACACATCTATGCACAGAGTCATACACCTCCCAACCACCCACACACACACTCAGTCTCCCATACAAATACTTGGGCAACCAATCACTAACCCATATAGTTACTCATATAGCTACTGATCAACACATGCAGCAGTTTACAGAACAACAGACATAATGATGCACAAATTAAGACAGTTTAGTCACTAACCCATGCACTCAGTGAGACACATTTAATCACTCACTCAAACAGTCAGTCATGCACCTACTAAATCCTTCATCCAGACACTTATACATCCACTCATTCTTCAATATGTAAGACCTATTTAAACTTCACAGAAACATACAGTCACTGGATGTTGTTATCAGTGATGTCATCAGTGATGTCATTTGAGATGTCATCAGTGATGTCATCAGTGATGTCACTGACCATGTCATGAATGATGTAATATGTGACGTCATCAGCAGTGGATTGCAGGTGCGCGAAATATATAGTTAGTGCAACTAACTATATATGCGAATTTCAATGGTTTTGTGTGAGTAAAATAAGGTTTTGTAAATGCTAATTCCTAACTATATATGGTCTATAACCAATGGTTTTTCAGTGAATATATATATACACATATATATACCGATAACGTAAAATCTATGAAAAACAAACATTCTAATAAAATTAAACCATTAAACTATTTAAAAATCTTTAAAATTAGTAAAAATATTTTCACAATGAACAAATACTATTAATTAAAAATATTATAATTTCAAATACAAAATTAATTATAAAATTTATTTCATGTACTTTTCCCACTACGATTGTAGCAAAACTACGTAACCTATAAAAATAAATATATAAACAAATTTCCACTCCCATTTAGCAATATACATAAATATTCACACAGGATAAAAATAACGTTTTCAAATCTCCCTCCAATAACAGTAGGGAAAGTGTTGGATAGCAGTGAGGTAAAAATTACTATTCACAGTGGAGGGTTAAAAATTACTATTCCCACTCCAGTGATTGCAGCAGTAGGGAAAGTGTTAAATAGCAGAGGGATAAGATTTACTATTCCCACTCCAGTCAGTGCAACAGTAGGAAAGTTATGGATATCGGAGGGGTAAAAATTACTATTCCCACTCCAATGAGAGCAACAGTAGGGAAAGTGTTGGATTGCGTAGGGGTACAAATTACAATTTCCACTCCAATGAGTGCAACAGTAGGGAAAGTGTTGGATAGCGGAGGGGTATACATTACTATTCCCACTCCAGTGAGTGCAACAGTAGGGAAAGTGTTGGATTGTGGAGGGGTAAAATGTACTATTCCAACAAGTCAGTCCAAAATTAAAGACAAACAAAATATCATTAACAAAATGTAACATTTAATAAACAAAAGCAATTAAAAAATATATACATATGGTAAAATGTAAAAAACAAATATATTTAATATAGAAAATAAACATATTATAATGTTAAATATATATCACAAATGCCAACAAATATTATATTAAATAGAACAAAAAAGATGTTTTTGAAATAAATAAATATTTTTATTTAGAAATTATTTATTAACAAAAACTTTAGTTATTACATAAATGTAAATTATTTACTTCCTACCCTATACCACCACACAATTCACAATCCACATCTAAAGTACAAAAAATTTACTTGCATAATTAACATAGTTAATTATCAATTAAACACATATTATTAATTAAAACACATATTGAAACACATACAAATTAATTCACTGCCCACCCTTTAGTCCTATAATACCCACTGCCTTCACCTAAAACTGAACTGTAAAAAAATTAATTCAACAAGTACATTTTATTTTCAGTTAAATAACTAATAGTATTTGACATCTAATGATAAAGTAAGTAAAATTAATTTACTTCCCACTCTTTACCCCATAAACACAAAACCAACTAACTAAAATAAAATCAACAATTACCCTAATTCATTTTTAATTAGTTAATTAATATTAATCATCAAATAATAATTAATTAATTAAGAATAAATTACTTGCCACCCTTTACACATATAAACTCCTCAACCTGCACCTAAATAAATATACAATTTCCGTATTTAATTGTCAATTAATAAATTAATATTGATGAACAACTAATTATTAATTAATTAATTAAAAATAAATAACTTCCTAACTTTTACCTTTATTAACCCAAAACACACACCTCCCAAAAATATAATTAAACAATTTTCAAAATTAATTATCAATTATTTATTATTAAATATCAACGAATTATTACTTAATTAGTTGATAATGAATTATTAGAACTATTTCCCATACTTAACCCCTATAAACCCCACAACCCACACCTAAAAACAAGTTACACAATTACCATAATTATTACCAATTCATTCATTAATATTAATTAACCAGTAATTAATAATCAATTAAAAATAAATTACTTCCCACCTTATACCCCTACAAACCCCACAACCCACACATAAATTTACAAAAGAAAAACTAAAAAACACATTTATCACTATACAATCTCAATTAAATAAATATTAATAAATAAAAAAGAATCATTCATTTATTATAATATACTAAAATACATAACTACTTAAAAAGCAATATTTTGAACAACTATATTTTTGCAAAAGATATTAATGACTACTAAGTTTTGGTTTTTGAAAACTATATTTACCTTAAATTCGATATTCTTGACCACAATATTCCTGCTGTCGATATGTCTGTGTCACAATATTTACAACTCAATATTTGTGTAAGACGCCATTCCCAACTCGATATTCTGTCTGAATACCGTTCTCCAAGGATCCCTGATTTTCATTCATAGATTAAAGCCCTTGTTCAATACCACAGTGCAAGTTTTCATCTTCTCACACACTAACAGGCACAAATACCTTTTCCCGGTAATTATGAAATCACTTCTCTGAAGTCTGTTCATGTCATGATCTGCCTTTTTTGGGCATTGAAGTGCAGTTCTCTGAACTCAATTTGCAAAACGCCTATTCCAGGGTAGGAAAGTCAGACAGTGCACCCAGAACACTGGCGCCGCATGGTGAAGGGGTTTCAAGTCTCTGAGGAGGCACTACGCATAGGTGTATGATCATATTCCCCATGAATTGACAGAACAGTTACAATGTTGGAAAATGTTGGTGGCCGTTTTAAAGATATCGAGTATAAGTTTCTTCATTGTCAAGCACATCTCTGCCAGGCAATTGAGATACTTTGATGAAACAGCCAGGACATTTTTGCAAAATCTTGTAAAATCAATTTCTAGGAGATTGTTCGTTTTCTTTTTGGTGATTTATTTGAAGTTGGAGCTGAATACAGAGGCGTATTCTACACAAATTAATCATAATTTGGAAATTAACCTAGGTACAATTTGAGAGGTAACCCTTGAAGGAGCATGCACTATATTTTTTATTATACATTAAATACTAAAGCTATGTAAGCATAGGGACGGATTCCCATCACCTTAAAAGACTATTGCTGTTTTCAGGATGCATACATGACATTTAAGTTAGTAGTATGTGTTTAGGGAAGTGATGTTTTTGGTAATAGTGGGAAGTATAATAACACTGATCGAATGCTTATTTGTATTAGAGTTTAAGGAACAACCTTAATTGTATATCAGAATGATAAAGCGTGTTCTCCCAAAGAAAAAAGAAGGTGTTTTTATTTGTCAGAGAAGGGAGTGAGATATGCTGAAATCAGAATAAGATTAAATACTTAGGGGCCAATTACGATGGCTCCTGGACAATGTCCACCCGCCATTGCAGCTGCAAAAGGGACTGCCCACCATAGTTGCGGCGATACCGCCATACGAATTATGATGCGCCCGCTAGTGTGGCGGGCACATCCTGGGTATTTTACATTGCGGCGGGCCGTACTGCAAGCAGCACCCACCGTAATGTAAAAAATACATGTCGTGCTTTTACGTGCACAATGTAACAGGCACCGCTCGGTGCTGCCACACTGTACATGCAACCACAGGGGGTACCATACATACCCCCCATGTGCACCCCCCAACACCCTGGGGGCCCGCAACAGCCTTTCCATGGCAGCAATGCAGCCATGGAAAGGCTGATCACAGCCTGCATCGTAATATGGATGGCGGTGTCTTCCAGACAACGACACCATATTAAACCGGTTTTCCGCCAGTCAACGAGACGACTGGCAGAAAAGCGGCAGACGGTCTTTCCGTCTGCCGCGGACCCCCCAGCCATCATAATATGGCGGGAGGTCTTTGCAATCATGATGGCGGGCGGATCGCCCCCGCCGGGCCGGTGGTGACCACCGCAGGCCCGGCGGGGCGATCCACCAGCCATCGTAATCCGCCCCTTAGATATCATACATGAATTAGTTCCGGGTTGTCAGAGTTGCCCTAAAATCTAAGAGCCTGCAATTTTCTGAAGGTATATGAATTGTTAAAGCACATATTAGATAATCCAATGCATAGATAAGGTACTAAAGATATTAATATTGTCTTTAGCTACTCGCTACAACACAGCGACACCAGTGCACCACAATGTGATGTCAGAGTGGAGGTGTCTATTTTCTCTCTTATTCTATTTACCCTTTTCTGTGTCTACTGATAACCAACATACCAGTATTGTCTATGGTGGACCGTGTAAATAGAGAAGTGAAGAGCAGTACATGACTCCTGTTTACTCTGGATTTCATATTAGTGCATTCTAACAGTTCTTCAATGGATTAGCTGCCTCATCACGTAATTGAAAATATTTTAACTTCTTTTCTTTTTATCCCTCATATGACCTCCGTAGCTATAGCAACCTCTCGACCTGATCCACCCCTGCTGCTTATAACTTGGTGGTTCCAGTCTTAGCTGATGTTCTTACAGGGACCACCCGCAGCACACATCATGAGCTGACCAAGAGGTATAATCATTGGGGCTTATCCTGTAAACTAGTCTAATCTAATTAGGGACTAAATTATCTAACAAGTTCCAAATTGACCCGGGATCTGATCTTTCTCTGTATGCATTAACCTTTTGGTCTAAATCTCTATAATATCTTGCTGAATTCCACCAGGCACTCCACGTTGGGAGGCATCACCTGACGCCATAGTTTACAGATCTCTCTCCTAGCCAACAGGATCAAATAAAACACCAATTTATTCTGTAACCCCGTGGAGCCTAACACCCCTTCAGGCGTCAAAGCGATGCCAAACAAGATAAGAGTAGCGCTTACCTTAACCTTGGTACCAAGAGCCTTGGAGAGTGTCTGACCCACATTTCTCCAGAATGATTGGATTTTAGGACAGGAAGCAAACACATGTAATGTAATGTTATTATCATTTTATTGTGTCCTCCTGCTGCGGCAGCTTTGCATGAGGGGCGGGGATGCAGAGCAGGGGAGGAGTGGTTTGACCCCTCCTAAGTGCGCAGTGACTGTTTGGTCAGACCTCTCAGGCAGCCCAAAACAGCCTTGTGCACTTCATGGAGAACATACCCACCCCTCCAGCCCCTGGCTGAGAGTTGTATCATGGTGCTAAAGCCTCTCACAATGCTGTATTGCAGTGTTGTGATTGGCTTAGGGGAGGGAGCCTTGCTGTCTGTTTCCGGTTCCTGGAGTCAAACACAGGAGAGCAGGAGCCGAGACGTGGGACCCGGTGGCAAGGTAAGTGTTATATATTTTTTACATTGCAGCCTGTACACCCCTCCCTGAGCCTGCCCACCACTTGCGAGCCATGCCGGATGCCACTGATTATATCAACACCCATTCTACAACATCACTGTGCCCTTTTAATATAATTCTATTTAACTAGTTGTTTAAACTAGGTTTCTTTCTGGACACCCATTTTCAATCCCCAATCAAATGAGCTCTTCTGTAAAAAGGTTGCTGAGTTTTGTTTCTGCTTTATCTAAACAAATCTGTTCAATTCTTCCCCTGAAGGAAAATTTTGCTGTGGTAGCACATAAATTTGCAGGTAAGAAGATTGTTTTTGTGAGTGTTTTATACAGTTTTTGTTTGATTTTGTTATGCTTTATTATTTTTGTGCTGTAAGTTAGTGGTATTGTAGTATTCATTTTGTGTAAATATTTTGTACAATATATTTTTTTCTCTTAGGTAATATATTTTAAAGTTTGTGTTTTATATTTATTTTTTGTTGGCTTGTTTGTTTTGTAGAATAGTAGGGCGGGAAGTTGTTTTTAACATATTTTATAATTGTTAAGAAATTATTTATTTTAATTTGTTAATGTAATGATTAAATATGTAAATAATTTCATTTATAAACTATTGACTAGGTAATTAAACATGGCATTTAATTGTTTTGACTGTTAATGGATAGATTAATTCGTTTATTGTTTTTATAAATTATTTATTTTTTACAAATAATTCTTAGATTCATTAATTGAATTATACGTTAGTATTTTGAGGTAATGAATAATTTGATAGTATTGCTTTTTAAATATGGTGTCCTGTTAATTTCTGTATAATAATATTTTTGTTTGTTTTTATGGGTGTTAAGTTTGTCGAGTAGTAGAGTGGGAATTGTATATTTTTGTCATTCTGGACACACTCTACTTTTAAATAGCCTTCTGCACAGGCGACTCGTTCTACCCTGTTGGCAAGACTGTACCATACAGCACCCTATCAACTCTATGCACCCGTGTGTGCTGTGCACGGGTCTTTCAGAGCTCATTAGTAGCCTGGTCTGTTAGTCTGCTTCTTTCTTCAGATACAAGGAATTTGCAGCAACCCAGTAACATTAACATGTCAAATAATATTTTTCAATATTCTTTTCTTATTTTTATCACATATGGAAACCAATTCTTTCCAATTAGATGATGGCCAAACATTTTAGATGCCAAAATATAAAAAGGGAGTGGGATCAGATTTTGTAGGCGGATTATTTGGAAAATTGTTTGGGACCCTCAACAGCTATTTGAGGTCAATGGTATGTTTTCGCCACCGACGTACGAATAACTGGTAGCGTCATCATCAGGTCTTAACCTCCACCAGGGGGTGGCCTCTCAGACCAAAGAGAGTGTGTGGGAGCCGTATCAAAAAACGACCTAAAATTACCTCCTATCTAGGAATTATGGGGCATATTATCAAGGGGGTTTATCTCCGCTTTTTTGGCTTTAATAGCCAAGAAAGCGGAGATAAAATTATCTCCCTATTACCTAGCTGTCGCTAACACCAGTTAGCGACAGCTAGTAGGAGATAGCGACCATCTTGGGCCCCACTTTGCATGTCAGTGATATTTATCACTAATGACATGCAAAGTGGGCGTGCCAAGATGTTAGCGACTGGAAACAGTCGCTAACATCGCTATCTCCTATTATCAACTTTTGGAGATATTCGCGCTAAGCGCGAATATCTCCAAAAGCTAACACCTGCCCTGAGCAGTTCTTAGCCATGTTATCCAATGGGAGGTGGATAACATGGCTAAGAGCATTAGCTCGGTAATGCATGAATATCGCTGACTTTTCAGCGGTATTCATGCATTGCGGCCGATTTGTATCACATTTGCGATAAACCTTGGTAATACCAAGGTTTATTTGCGATAAAAATCGCCGCAGCTCAGCGGTAAATTTTTGTCTCTAACCAAGCAATAGCGATAATTATCGCTATTGCTTGGTAATATGCCCCTATATGTTTATTAAAACCTGGGTAGGCGTAAGGTTAAAAACAGAAAAGGATGTGTGCATGAATGTATAAGGTGTCTTCCACATCATCAATTATAAAACAGGTCTCCATGTTTCACCCTATTTGCCCCCCAGCGGGTCGGGATCTTTCAGCAGGACGAACAAGGATGAATTAATCCCTATTCTGAGCCAGTCAGGACACTCTCCTCTGGCTTGAATTTAGCGTTGATAGGTTCACTCTCTTTGAGTGTCAGAGATGGCACTGTTCTGAAATGAAAAAGAAAAGAACAGAAAACCAACATGAAATACATGTAAAGACTGTTTAGATTAAATACTATATAGTCACACATAATCATTGTGTTGTGTACCCGATTAGTTAGTTCAAAGGTTTCAATACATCACAGCAGGTTTTGTGTGCTATAATCAAACATATTAAAATGGAAAACGTGACAAGAAATAGTTCAACACTCCGTCCATCATACCCTTTGGTTTTGCTAAGAAATAGTGAACGTCACCATTGCCCTTCATGGCCCATTCAGATTTGGCATGGGCAAAACGTTATAGAATTTGTAATTATTAACATGCCTCAACGGAATGCATAATGGTGAAATTGTAGAACGTACTCATGTATGGGCGACTTATTGATTGGAGTAAGTAAGTGTACTCATAAGTATGTTAGCCGCATGTGTAAGTCATACGATGCTATGCTGCTGTTAATAGTGTCAACGGTTTGAAGTCCCTGAAGCACACCTGTCCACAGATTTGATCAATGGATCTAAATACATACAAGTCCTATACGTGCTCAATATGAAATGTGACAATGTATAACTGCAAGGTTCATCTACCTTCTTTTTAAGTTGCATGGGCCCCATATGTTGTGGGGGGGGGGGGGGGCTGGCAAATTGGAAAAAAAAATGATTTTTTTTTAAAAACAAAAGGAAGAGAAATTGTTTTGAAAAGCCTATTTGAAAGATTAGTTCTCGCTTTTGTGAATATAAGAAAGTGCTCGGTTGTCCGGCATATAGATCATTTTCACTTACTTCAGGTACAGTGTCTCTGTGTTGAGAGAGTCCCTCCCATCCTGGATATTACCCGGAAGGACTTGGGGGCATATTTACAAGGGCTTTACCTCCGCTTTTTTGGCTTACAAAGCAAAAAAAGCGGAGATAAAACCAGCACCCTATTTACAAGAGGGTGCTAAAATGCATAATCACATGTTAGCACCCTTTTTCCCAACGCCTCCCTTTGCATCTCCAATGAGATGCAAAGTGGGCGTTACTGGGAGTACCCCAGATGGACTAACTTGCAAATATCGCTGATGTTTACATTGTGATATTTACAAGGCAGCCCACATGATTTTAGCACACATTAGATTTTGGCGAAAACAGCAGTTTTCCCCAAAATGTAACGTCTGCTAAAATCCTGACTTAGCCATCCCTAACATAGGGGGTGGATTATGCTGAGACTGTGGGTTGTATCAGCAAGGTTATCCCCCTTTTGCAGGGAACATCACTGGAAAACCAGCGATGTTCCCTGAAAAAAGAAGATAACCTCGCTATCTCTGGAATTTTTATCGCCCGGGAGTAACGCATTGTTAATTACGCGCTACCAGGGCGATAAATACCAGAGATAGCCTGATCTAACATCATTAGCCCAGTGCCCAATGGATAAAAAAAGACTGCTCAATTTGGTGGTAGACTTTTGGCATCTAATGTTGCTCCAGTGCTTGCAAATGCGAGTTTTTATCTTTCTACATGTTATACCGATATAATGTAGGTGGAAGGGACACATAGTCATATATTTAACATGGAGCTGTTGAAATTTGTTTGTCTCCTTACCGTCCACTTGGGATCTGGTCTCAGATAAATCTCTTTTTATGGCTCTGGTCAGATGGTAAACTAAGCAGTCTCCAAATGGGTAATGGCCTACACCTGGGGTGAGACCCCATGCAGCTGTGATGGTTTCACACTAAACGTTTCTTTTCCTGGGTTGAGTATGCACAAGTATGTCTTTCAAATTTCTCTCCCTCTTATAGGTGAATCAGGGTTTGGACCAATCAAATGTTCCAGTATTGATGATTCTCCAATTCGTCTGGATTAATTTCTTCAGATGGTTAGACGCTACACTGAACGTTTTGACACATGTGAGCACGTCTCGACTTGGGGTTCTTTCGTTCTCTTGTAATAGAATGTCCCTATGTTGTTTTTGTACTCAATTGTGGCATATATTTACAATATGATAAGGGTAATCTCAGGTTTCAAGGTTGTTGGTTAAGACTTTTGCTTGTGTCTTGAAGTCAGTATTGGCTGTAGGGTAAGTTCTCTTTTACTGAGCGAGGGTGGAAGCTATCAAACAAGCGTATGTTGTTTTCATCTGTCGGCTTATGGTAAATTCTGGTGCCGAGATGGATGCCCTCTGCAAAGATCATGATGTCCAATAAGGGTAATGTGGTCTTGATCATATTGCTAGTGAACTTGAGATACCTGTCTAGTGTGTTAATCCGTATCAGAAAATCATGTACAGTATCTTATTTGCATGTCCATAGAATAGGGATATCATCTATGAAATGTTTCCATAGTATAAGTCGCTGAAAGAATGGGTTATGGTTCTGTAGGATATATCTCTCTTCAAAATGGCTCTCATATAATCCAGCCAGACAAGGGCGAAGATACTGCCTATAGATGTTCTGTGGGCTCGAAGATGCATAATTTCGTTATATCTGAAGTCATTTTCCATCAATGCTAACTTGCAGCATTTTAAAATAAAATGTCTCTGGGTCCAGAATTGCCAGTCAGTTCTAATAAGGATCCGTTCAATGGTATCCAGAGTTGTGCTCTGTATGAGGCTAGTATAGAGGCTCTCAATGTCGAGACCGATGAATATGTTCTCTTTTGGATCATGCAGTAAACCTTCCAACAATCTCAAGACATCTCTCGTGTCTTTTAGATGCTTAGGTGTTTGTTGAACCAGTGGTCTTGGGAAAAAGTCAGTGAATTGTGACAGGGGTTCTAGGATAGAACCTATGCCAGTCACAATAGGATGGCCAGGAGAGGGAACTCTATCTTCGTGCATTTTTGGGAGTTCTATTGTTCACAAAAAAATAAGTCTCTTTTTAGGAAATCCAATATTTTGTTTCTGGCTCTTCCACCAAGTTTGGTCTTCTCTGATAACCTGTTAGTATCTGGTGTCATTTAATAGGTCTGTGCACTTTTTCTCCTAATCACTTTTGTTTAGTAAGACAATTCCTCTACCTTTATCGGCAGGGGTTGACAAACATATTTTGATTATCTGTGAGGGGTCGTACGGCCCTGTGTTCCTTGATAGTCATGTTGTTGAATGTTTTCATTTTTAAGATGTCCATGGTTTCAATTTCTTTAAAGGCAGCTTGTTTGAATGTTAAATTCTCTGCTGAAACCATCTCATTTGGTGCGCAGAAAATTGGCTTGAGCCTCAGGTTTGTATCTCCTTCTTCAATTGTTCTATCCTTTTAATTGAAGAGCGACTATAACGCTAGCTTGTAGCAGAATTCGTCCATTTCTCAATGCAGGCAAAATAGATCAAAGGTAGGTGTGGGCGCAAATCCTAATCCTTTGTTCAAAACGGAAACTTGATCGTTGTTGAGGAGTATATCTGTCAGACTGAGAATCAGCGACTGTTGTTGCTTGTCCCTGGACATTTTAGATGTCATAGTTCCTATTTTACGGGTGTTGTGTCACTAATTTCTCTAATAAATGCTTTGAGAAATGGACAGGCTGACCTGAAATATGAATCAATTGTTTGAGGAATATGTTACATGCAGGTATGGTTAAAAGACAGTAGCTCCAATTTACAAAGGCATTAGTGGTTGTAAATGTAGGTTTATGGCCAAAAATACCTCCAATTCCAGCCGCAGGAATTCACAAAAGGGTTCCTGGCATGCATAAATGGATTTATCACTGTGGAATTTCCAACCAAGAATGCAGAGAAATCCAAAGTGGTAAATCTTACGGAAGGCATGGGAAGTCGGTGCTAAAAGCTGTGGTCAGTCTTGCAAGTATATATGATTGAGGTTATTCACAAACTGAAATCTGACCTTTCTCACTTTGGAAATGACTAGAAGGTCAGTCTAGCCAAAGGCTGGAGCAAGTCTACTTCCAGGATGAGAAATATAAAGTATAACACTCTGGATATATGAGATGTAGAGAAGGCCTTTATCCACAGTGAAAAATCTTTTCAACATATAGAAAAAATATATGTAAGCACAGGGGGCTCCGTTCCTGTGTCTGGCACCGCATTCCAGATTAACTGCTTGGAAAGTTATGAATTTCCAAATGTAGAAAATCTTCTCTTGAATGAAGGCATTTTTCTGTGGGAGCAGATCTACTACTTTATTCATGAATGGGACCCATAAATTGAAAGTGGTTGGATAAACATATATTACATTGCAAACAATGACTAAACAGCATGTTCTGAATTCATGATTTTAATTTTGAAATGAAATTCAAAGAGGAAATTGTTATGTTATGTTATGTTATGTTATAACGAGTTTTATTAAGCGCTCAGCTGCTCGGACCGAGTGTCCCGGCGCTGTCAGACCCAATACAACACAACCATCGCGGCCGAGGGGAGTTAATTGCAGAACAACCACGTCTTCAACTCCTTCCTAAAAGACAAAAGGGACCCGCATTTCCTAAGTGACAATGGCAGTGCATTCCAGGCTCGGGGAGCCAGATAGCCAAAAGAACGGCCCCCGATGCGAGCGCGCCTGACTGCCGGGATAGTGGCCAGTGAAAGGGACGCAGAGCGAAGTGCTCTGGATGGAATGTGGAGTCCCAGCCACTTCCTTAGGTAGCCTGCACCAGAGCCATGAAGTGCCTTAAATGCCAAGGTCAGCGTCTTGAACTCGATGCGTTTCCGTATCGGAAGCCAGTGGAGGGATTTCAGCAGGCCCGCAGCATGGGACCTCCTGCCAAGGCCGAAGATGGCACGAGCGGCCGAGTTCTGCACCACCTGCAGACGTGAGAGAAGATAGTCAGGGAGGCCGAGGTAGAGTACATTAGCGTAATCAAGCCTCGATCCCACCAACGCCTGCACTGTGCTTTTCCTGTGGGCAATGGACAGAAAAGGAAGGAATTTCCTGAGCATTCTCAGTATCCTGAAACATTGACCCACCAGGCCCAGGATATGCGGTTTGAGGGACAAATCTGTGTCCATCTTAACTCCCAGATTCTTTGCCATCCCCGTCTCCACAGAGGGGGGTGGATGTCAGCCGGCCACCAGGACTTCCAACAAGGGTCAGGATGGCACCCAAAAAAAAAGAACCTCAGATTTATCAGGGTTGCATTTCAGCTGGTTTGTATGAAACCAGCCGAACACAGCACCCAGGCAGTTTTTAATCAGCTCTCCATCAAAGTCCATATTCTTGCCACAGGTGAAAAGAAGCTGGGTGTCATCAGCGTAAGAGACGATCTGGGCACCACACGCCTCAGCCAGCACCGCCAAAGGGGACACATAAATGTTAAAAAGGGTGGGACTAAGAATCGACCACTGGGGGACTCCAACCTCCAATGGCGGTACTGCGGCCGAAAAAGGCGGGCCCAGACCGTCTGTTGACGATTCGAGAGAAAGGACTCAAACCATCTGAACACCGTTCCCCCTAACCCAATCTCCAGGAGTCTAGCCAAGAGGCGGTCATGGGGAACGGTGTCAAAGGCCGCCGACAGGTCTAATAACACCAGTAGTGCTTTACCTCCCTTATCCTGTACTTCCTTGATCGCTTCCGACACCTCTAGCAGTGCCGTCTCCGTGCTCATATTAGCACGAAAGCCGGACTGGGAGGAGTGGAGGATGCCGTGGGACTCCACAAAGTCCGTCAAGACCCCCTGTACATGCTTCTCAGTCACCTTGGCTAAAACCGGAAGCAGCGAAATGGGACGGTAATTGGCATGGATGGCTGGATCTAGTGCCGGCTTCTTTAAGAGGGGAAGGACCAGGGCTTCCTGCCATGATGAAGGCACAACTCCTGTCTCAAGAGAGAGATTCAAAATACGATTGACCATAGGATTGATCACGTGTGCCAGTTTGGCGAGGTGCTTGGCAGGACAGGGATCAAGAGGTGATCCCGATCGCATCTTGGATAGACTCTCGAGCGAGTCTTGTAATACAATAGGAGGGAAAACAGCAAGCAAAGGCTGCCCTGGCACCGGTTGGGAAACTGGCAAAGCCATGATGGAAGATGCTGCCCCGGCACCAGGAGGGAAAGTAGCCTGGATGCTGATGATTTTGTTAGCAAAAAAGCTTGCTAGTTGAGTAACCCAAGACTTCGAAAAGGAACGTTTAGGAGTGATCGAGGCTGGAGAGGTAAATTCTTTTACAATCAAGAAAATCTCTTTGCTGGTATTAGAAGCCTCCTCGATCCTCCTGGCAAAGTATGCTTTCTTTTCTGCAAAAATTGCCTTGTGATAGACCTTGACGCATTGCCTGTAAGCCTCCCTAAGGGGCTCATCATAATTTGAACGCCAAGCTCGTTCGGCCTTCTTGCAAAGCCTACGGCTAGCATTAAGCATGGGCGTGAACCAAGGTGCCGAGGAGCGCTGAGAGTTCCGGAGCATCCGCTGAGGAGTGGCCAGCTCCTGTAAGCACTGCCCTAGACATGTTTGAAAAAGATCCAGGTCCTGCTCCAAAACGCCTGTGGACCGACACGGGTGGGTCAGTAGAAACTGCCTGACCATATCAGGGGAGACTTTATGAAAAGCGCACGAAGGCGGGGGAATAGGGCCGGTCCCTCTGGACGAAAGGCTTGATTTGAATTGAATGTCAAAATCGACCAAGAAATGGTCAGACCATAGTATAGGTCGAGGAAGCGCAACTGAAATAGGAGTTGTGGAGAAAATCTGATCGAGCAAATGCCCCCTGATGTGGGTAGGGGAAGCTACATAAGGTAGCAAGCCAAAAGGTTTGGTGGTGTCTAACAGCTTGATGGTGTCGGGTGCATCAGGCAAGTCCATATGGATATTAAAATCGCCTAGAAGTATGCAGTGCTTGAACTGCACACTCATAGCCGATATCACCGAATATAGCCCCTCATGAAAGGACCCAATAGGCCCAGGGGGCCTATATACTAACAAGCCTGCGCAGGATTGGGCTGGTGAAATTGTCAAGCAGAAGCCCAATGTTTCGGCTCCTGGAATATCATCTGTGGGGACAATAGAGCACTCGAAGTGACAATTGATCACTAAAGCGACACCCCCTCCTTTGCCTGTACCCCGGTCCTTCCGCAGCATGAAGTAATCAGGGGGCAGAGCATTGGCGATATCCGGACCGGATATCTCGCTCAGCCAATTAATCATACAATGCTCAAACAGTTTCCCTACAACAGAATTTATCCTCATACTTCATACAAATAAGATGTATGGGATAAAGTACCACATGTCGCACGTTATTGGGCTACTACAACTCACCAAGGAATTCCATGACCATACGGAGCAACAAGGCTGAAGTGTAAGTTCCTTTATAAAGTCAGGGATATCTATGGGCACTTGCAATATTCTGGTTAAAAATGCCATGGCTCAAATTGTGTAGAAACTTGCAGATATTTTCTCTTTCCTTCAACGACCTATAGCATGGGGGGAAAACATGTTGTCTTACATATCTCCTTTCTGCTGTTCAAGTCTTCTTTTTAAAAAAACATATTAGAAGGAGGAAATCTCAATTGCCATTTTCCTCTTTTAAACTGCAGCTGTAATTAAACTTTGTGGCCAGCTTTTCACTTTGGATACTGGTTCTAGCAAGAGGTTTTATGACATCACAAGTCAGCAGCAAAAACATTACAACTGAGCAGGCACATAATTTATTTATTACAGGTGACTATATATGTCACAACTCAACTATAATGAGGACATTATCAATGTCACTACAGATGGGCTTTTGTACTGGGTTTCCAGGATCATATTTGATAATCTTCTACCTTGCAAATCCAGTTCACCGAGGGGAAACACCCACACACAGCACTGGTGTTTGCCCTACAGTGATTGCCTTTTTTTTGACAGGCACACTCCCCTCCCGGAGCTGTGGCCACCTCCAACTGCAGCGTTGTTCAATTAGGCACTGCAGTGCAGGCATTGTTGGAAAAACCACATGGCATCACATTTTTTGGTAAAGAACCAAACTCTGCAGATGAATGAATCATCTGATAAATATTTAAGGTAACAATGCAGAGGATTATGGCCTCATTCAAAATAACAACAACATGAAAAGCACAAACACTTGAGCTCAACCTCTAAAAATCAGTAGATAATAATGAGGCTAAATGGGTTAGGACAAATAAACCATAGATTAAATTACAATTTTGGCTAAAGTAGAGGCAAACAAACCAAGCGATACATACTCTGATCCAATTTGATCAATACAGGTTTATTCTAAATAGATATCCTACTACCAATGACCATACTTTAGAATAAGAAGTGATTTTATTTTGGTAAATAAGAGAACAGTGTCCATTTTACTATTGTATGCAGGAAAAAACTTTTGACCTTGCTAACTGGTAAGGCTTATTTACAAGTCTCAACTGACACAAGTTTCATCTCAGCTCATAGGGTTTAAGTTGAAGTTCACTTTGGTGAATTAAGACCATAAACATACAGTAATAATGCACTAAAGCAAACATTTACTCATATGCAACATTTTCAATAGATACAATTACTGTTTTCTTATGTACGGTTAACATAATCACAGAATACAGCGAGTTAATTCAATAACTTGTCCTTATCTTGAACCACAGGAAGCAGAAAATGTCCCGCAGCATGTCAAACCTGTGGACTAGATAACAGTTGTAAAAACCGAAAGTCTGGCCTGAGAATAATAAAACTGTAAGCTCTGAACGGGGGAATTAAATACTTTTCTGAGGGTTAATAAAATGAATAAAACAATATAAAATACATCACTGTCTGTGCTGATTTCCCATCACAGGGACATAAATTAATGGAAACAGTATTAAACCAGGCATTAGGAAAAAATAACATAATACGCACAAAGCCTAATCAAAACCTGGTAATTGCGGGCCTTTCATAGTATTTGCAAAAAGTTGTAAATATGGTTTCTTGCCATCAGTTGCTTTAAACATATAAAACTATTTAATAGCAGCTTTGCTCAATCCAACTGTGTCGGCGTGTTTGCCTTAATTGATAGAAAACCTTCTTGACCCAAGATTAAGGTTTGTCTTCCATAAAGCCAAGATTTCATGAATAGGTCTTGTCTCCAAATTATGTGACAAATAACATATAAAACCTTTAATCCAGGTGATTTTCTGATATACCACTTTGCTCATACAATCCTTAATCATTTACCTGTTGTACTTTCTGTCCGGACTCACCTTAATTTAAACCCACAACAAAAGAGCTTATTTTAATTGCATCTTCCAAATTGTGAACTCTTCATCTACTGACTACTGTGATAGTACTGTACCCAAACCTACATTACGCGCATCAACCGTCAACCAACATTTTAGGTTATGATCATACAGCTTGAGAGCACCAACACTAGACAGTTGTTGCTTGATACCATTAAATGCAGCAGCACAGTCTGGGTCTAAGTAAAATTACACCCTGGCCATAAGTAGATTAGAAATGGGTCTGACTCTGGATGAAAATTGGGAATAAATTGTGAATAGAATTCACACAGACCCAGAAATGATTTGACACCAATCTTGTTTGCAGGAGTTGGTGCATCAATCAAACCTGGTTTCGTTTGAACCCCATCACAAGAAATCCCTAGCCTAGATATTTGACAGAATCTTATAACAATTCACATTTGTTCCTTTCCAAAACCGCACTCTAATGATAAAAAATCGTGAGGACTTGTCTGAGAATGGAGTCATGTTCACTATGTTCGTGTGCATGTATTAATACGCTGTCTTGAAAAATGGACACATTAGACTGGTGGTGAAATACTGCGGCTGCTGACATGAGCCAAAACGGCATTGGACAACACTGATAGGTTCCCCATGAGGATATAAATGCCGCAATTCAGATTCCAAATCTACCTGGTGGTATGCTATTGCTAGATCAAGTTTTGTAAAATATTTTGCACCAGAAATTGTCAATAGAATTTCATTGATTTTTGGAAGTGGGTGTGAATCAACCCAAATCTCTCTGTTGAGTGTTCTAAAATCCAAACACATGCTCAACTCCCCATTTATTTATGGGCCGGGCCACCACTAAAGGGGAAAGCCAAAGAGAGTACTCCACTGGTTCGATGATGCCCTTGATACATAACCACTCAAGTTCTCTTTCCAGATAACCCCAGAAACTATGAGGCAACCCTCTCAATTTGTGTTTAATGGGTGAGGCATTTTCTTTAGTTTCCACCATGCTGGTTTGGGAATGTAGATATAGACAAGGTCTAGCTTTTCCTGGATCTTTCTTTCAACAGGAAGTGGCATCACAGGACATAGAGGGGCCATCATGGATTGGGAAACAGCCATAGAAATTGACTCACCCACCTTCTTGGATTATAAATGATGATATAGCTCAGCTCTATCACTTGATGGGAAGACGTGAGACAGAGAAGGCAAGATATAAGAATGGGTTCCTGAAATAAATAACCTTTCTCAAACACCTTTTCCTCCTACGATACTGCTTGCAGAGATTAAGGCTTATAGGGAAAAAGTTGGGTGCACTCTGAATCATCGAGGCTACTCACCTGATTCTGATTTATACTGAATTAAAAGGCATTTTCTAAGTCAGAAAAGCTTTTCTGACTCACAAAAGTCTGTCCCTGCATCTACATTCACAAAGGACTTTATGAGTAAAAATTGTAATGATACATCAGGCCTGTGATTTTATTTGAAAATGTATGGTAGCAAGTTGTTTTTCTAAAGGGGTCTGAAAAAGCCACTTGGAGGATAAAGATTGATGGGAAACAAACGCTTACTCTTCTATTCTGTTTTGCTTACCATGTGGAGTGCCGCACGGCTCCTTGCTGAGCCCTCTTCTTTTCAATCTTTATGCCACCCCACTGGCTAGGCTCATCAAATCATTCGGTTCTCGGTGCTGTTATACGCTGATGATATCCAAATATTGGTATCGGTATCCAGCAATCCGGAAAACACTGCCACCAAATTCAACTCCTGTATGTCTCAAATAGGTATCTGGATGAAGTTAAACTGTCTAAAGCTTTAACTCCAGGAAAATGGAGGTCCTCCTTCTGGGTAAAGACACCTCATTTAGGACATCAATTTGGTGGCCTCAAGAAATGGGGGCATTTCCCTCGCCAGTCTGGAAAGTGAAGAACCTGGGGATTGTCTTCGACAATAAACGTAACTATGAATTTCAGGTCAGGGCCCTTGCTTCATCAGTGTTCTTCGCTCTAAGAATAATCAGGAAAATATGCCCTTCATACCCTCAGACCGTCAGAACACAGTGGTTACCACCCTTACCCTATCCAGACTAGACTATGGGAACACACTATTTATGGGCATCCACTAAATACTTCTTGATAAACTTCAGATGCTACAGAATGCATCGGCTAAACTCTTGTTGGGTGTTTCAAAATATCAGTCTGTATCTGAGGTTTTGATTAAGCTACACTGGCTTTTGGTGGCAAAGAGGATATGTAGAATGTAAGGCTCTCTGTAGAGCTTTAATGGCGCTGCATACCATCGGCCCATGCTATCTCCCTGATAAATTTATTTGGTATACTCCAATCAGAAAACGTACATCCTCAGAAGCCGAGAATTTAATGCTGCCAAGGACCAAACTAGCATCATGGGGGAGCAGAAGTTTCCTGTTGAGGATAGCAAAGCTACAGAACTCTCTCCCCTTGGACCTAAAGAGCTATTTAGACCTCCTGTCCTTCAGGAAATCTCTTAAGACCTCGCTTTGTAGTCATTAGAGTAGCATCTTTGGTTCCCATCTATGTCAGTAGCAGCGCCAAGATGCCCCCGGGCATTCGAGCACTATATGAAATTTAAAATCAAATCAATTTTTTGCTAAGCCCACAGAAGAGCAGAAATCCAGCATCTTATTATGGTTAAATATACTCTCTCTTTCTGTTGGTAGCTTTTACTGGTCCAAAGGCTAAACCCTGCAAGAGGTGCTGAAGCATGTAGGAATCAGCACTCATCACAAAATAATATAAGGAGCTTTTGCGGTGGAGCAATAACAAGGTAACTAGTCAGTTTCTTACTCTATGAAAATATTGCCCTGTGGGAGATTGTATGACTTTGAACTAGCATATGGCGCAACAAATTGCACATGTGCATGTCCTTTTTGTGCAAGTCCTCACCTATTTTCGCGGTTGGAGACTGTGAGCGTCTGCTCATAAAAACACAAACCAGTGAGAACTTATAGCAAGGCTAAAACATACAAGAAAGATCCAGCAATCATGTGTGAAGTGCTAAGGGGTGTTGGAGTTTGGCAAGTGAGCATGTGACAGCAGGAAGAGATCTTGCACAGTGAGCAAGTGATGAAGGTCGAAAAGAGAGTATGTGAGGAGGTTGATTGACAACTTCTACAGGTCCTTTTTAATAACTGATCCGCGCTGTCACAAGATAGTGCCTGCTTTGATACAATTTGATACACATGTGTAAGTCATCATCATTTGGAGAGAGTGAGCAGATGCAGAAGCATAGTGAGTCCACTGTACACGAGATAAACAGAGATATTGATGCTCAGTTATGTGTTTCATGCTTGAGGCATATATAAGATGAAAGAGAGTCAGGTCAAATTAACATACAACATCACTCCTATGCTGAGCAGCTTCTTCCTTCTTGACAAAGCACTACTTGACTTCACATTTATTGAATCTGCCTTGAAAGGAGATAATTGTTAAAATATGGAAGTCCTGCACTTGAACTCTCAAAAGCATTGGTAAAGTTAAGGCCAGTTCAGGGCCATAAATAGCAAATGGCTGACAATCAATTTGATGCTTCCATCAAGGCATTATAGAATAATGGCAGTTTTCATAGGATTTTCAGATATTTTTCTTCTGTAATAATAGCATATGAAGTGATGTTACCAGCCAGGTGTTATATGCTAAGATAGTAAATCTGTTTTTAATATATTACATGAAGTGCCCTCCAAGGGAACTGGGCCTTAAACAAAAAGTAAGTCTTTCTGACCCATTTTTCAATTATTGTGAATTATCAGGTCTTCTATCAGTTTCCATGTGAAAACAACCACATCAGTGTTTACGAAATCTAAATAATGTCATATCCATTCCAATGCAAGGTAAGGTCATTACGCTGACATAATTAGACTTTGACCAATTCAATATATTGAGGAAAAAGCTGGAAATAAGTTGTTTGCAAAAGTTAAGTGGTTGATTTATTGCATGAATAGGTTAAAAAAATGCCTTTAGAGCTAACAGAAGATTACGATTTGATTATACCGAGCAAGAAAAGAAAAGAACGGCCAAACGTTCCCTAGTCCTTTGCTGCAAAGTTGGTTTTTGGAGCTCCAAATAAAATATTGAGAATAGGCTGCAAACCAACCTCTAACTTAAACCACAGAGAGAAACACTCCCTTAAGATACTGCAGTTTCCAGCCTCTTGCTCTCAGGGACGGTCTGGGCAGTTTCTCCAGCTCTGAAGAAATTGCACATATTAAAATGTATTTCTTCAGAGAAGTACACATATTGCAGAACAAGTTACTGGTCCGGGCTATCTATAAGAAATAGTGAAGACAGCCCCAAAAAGAGACTAGTGCAACCCTAGGGAGGAACTACTGCAATTGAAAAGCAACAAAACACTAATGACCACCTTCTGTCCCTACACCAAGACGGTCACAGAATCATTACAAAAGCACTGGCATATCCTTAGAAAGGTTGATGCATCCTTAGAACCACCCATGTTTTCCGTCAAAAGAGGTGAAAACCTAAAGGACTATATTGACCAAAAAACTCCTTTCACTAACACATCAGACAATATGTGGGGGTCAGAACTAAGCCCGGGCATAAAACTACGCTCTGTTAGCGGAGTTTGCATAGTTTGGCAACTCTGTTTTTCTGCGGAGAATGCCCAGTTACCGTTAAAGTCTGCTTCTGCAACGGAGCAGATGTTTTTTTTGGTCTGCACACTCAAAGTGCAATTTTACGTATGTGGAAGCAACTTGCCGGGGGCTTGCGATCGCCTACAAGATTTTCAGATCAGTTAGGGGCACCATGAGATTTGCTAGTCGGCCGCATGCTCCAGCAAGATTTTGTATTTGCCAACATGTCATTCGGGTGCGCCACCGACTTTTGGCTGAACTTTTCTGCTGTACGTGATCCCAAAGGCGCAGGATCTACCGCAACTGCAATGTATCAAAATCTTCCCAACTGACAATTTGGATTTAAAACCTCCTCAGATTGACATTTGGGAGTGTTTTTTGTGCAAGGAGTCTTTTTCCTGTTTTTTTAACTTGTTTTTCAATAGGAAGGCAGTGCCCATAGTCTCCAACTTCCTGCTCCTGTCCAGCAGGCTCCTCCCAGTGCTTTGTCCATCTCTGGTCACATTTCATTTAGATTTGGAACTGGAAGCATCACTTTTTGTGTCTGCTGCATATGCCATTGTATTTAAAGACTTTGAGATTGCACAAGTAAGTTGAAAAGCTGGTGTTTTTTGTTTGATTGGGGTCATGCACCTGGATTTATTTGTACTTTTATTTATTTTTAAAAATGTATTGTGGTGGGTGGCTTGTTGTTTCAGTAGGGGCCTAGTGATTTGTTTGCCTTTCATTTTTCTTTTTTTGTGAAGGAAAAATGTTTCACAGTTTACTACATTTTCTACATGCTTTTTTTAATACATTTGGAATTTTGATTGAATTCACTATATGGCCTAGTCTGCCAATTGGCCTTCCAGCCAGCAGGCCCAATGCTAGTCATGGGTGTATGAAACAACAATTTCTGTGGTGTTTACAGCATTTAGACCATGAATGGATATGGATTGATATGCAAAATGTGCTTTTTTGTGGTATTTAATTTTTTAGTTCATGCAAACAGTGTATAGGAGTCAGGACTAGGTGGGGTAATGCCTTGAAGGACGTGTCTTGTTGAAACCCTTTATTTTAAGCCCACTAATTTTCATTTTTGGCATTGCTGAATTAATGATATTTTCTCTGTTTTACCATGACTCCCTTGTCTGCCCAGTGTGTGTGTTTGTGTGTTTGCCATAAACCAACATTTGCCTTTGTTCCAGTTGCCATGTGGCCACTGGCCAGGGACCATTTTTTCATAGTCAGTGCACTTTCCCAGCCTAGGCCTACATGTGCTGTTTGATTGTTTGCGGTTGTGGCCATGTGGCTGAAGGCCAGTGTGCTTTTGCCATAGGCCTGCATGCATTCTTTGTTGTAGGCCTCCAGCTTCTTTTTGTGACCATGTGGCTGGCGGCCATTTTATGTTGGCAGCCAGTGTGCTTTTGCCATAAGCCTGCATGCATTCTTTGTTGTAGGCCTCCAGCTTCTTGTTGTGATTGTGACCTTGTGGCTGGCAGCCATTTTGTATAGGCTATCAAAAAGGGTTCGCCCAAACAGAGTCACTGGGACCTGGGTATTATAAGTACTAAGAAAAGGGGGATCCCAGCAAGGAGAGACAGTTTCACAAAGTGAGGTGATACAAGAAAATTCATTTAACCTGCATTGTTATTTATTCACAATGTAGGTATTTTTCAGATTATTATGCATTTAAGTACATAAATCACAAATATTTCATAGTGCCCCAGGGGGGGGTGGGGATGGGGGGTGATATGGTGTAAGGAAGTGTGGGTATAGGATAGTGACAATATAAAAAAACTTACTATATATACTGTACTATATATCCAAGTCCAATGATGGACACAACAAGAGACCTGAGTTCAATACATCAATTCAAAAGCGGGTCGTAACTAGATCTGATACACATTTATACCAGGACATATTTCCCTAATTCCAGTTTGTTGTAAGATAATCACACTGTTGATTTATTTGTCACACTTTGACAGCTCTATCGACAGGCAGAATTTTCTAGAATTTTTTATAGGCAGCCAGTGTGCTTTTGTCAAAGGCATGCATGCTTTCTTTGTTGTAGGCCTCCAGCTTCTTGTTGTGACCTTGTGGGTAGCAGCTATTTTGTGGATCCAGCAGTGTGCTCTCACTATAGGCCTGCATGTCTTATCCTTGTTCCCAATGAATGCCTTCCTGTTCAGTGTTTTTGTTGATGACAATGTGGCACTGGTTGGCAGCCATTTTGTGTACCCAAACAAATTCAGCCCTTTTTGCCATAGGCTGCATGAATGGTTGAGCAATGAGATAGAAGTATAATTATAACTTATTATTATATCTTTGAGGAAAACTTCACTTATGTTTAATTAGTTACATTTTCCCAATCTTTTTTAAAATTAATTTGTAAATAATATTTTTTAAATGCAATTCTTTTTTGTGTGTATAATTTAAAAGAAAAAAATCTTTCTTTATACCATTTTCCACTACATCTTGCTGCAATCAAATCAACCCACTGTCTGCTATAGATGCACAACAGCATTCATTGTCTAGGGATTAATCCTTCCATTGTCATTTGTCAGGTTCACCTCCCTTAGAGTAAGTGCCAAATCACACGTCATGAGTGACGTGACATCACATGCTGCACATAAAGCAAACAGTTTCATCTGTATGTTGTTGTTTTTGCTCTCTCTTATTCTTCCTGAGGGGTCAGTCACTATGAAAGTAATTATATGTTGGTGTGGTTTTCCGTTTTACGAATGACTAGATATATGTACACTATATTGTTAATTAAGGGAGTAACAGCAGTGACCACACAATAAATTATATTTTTTTGTTTGTGCTACTAATTGAACAGCAACAATGCTGCATTTCACTGATGTCCTTGCTTCATTTCCTTTAGGTGCATGACAAGAAGACAACAAAAAGAGACAACAACACATCACTCACACAGTACTGCCAGAAAGAAGGCCTGTGCACTGTGTGATGCATGAGTGACCCACGCATTAAACATCTCTTCAACTTGTGAGTGCCATGGCTATCTACCAGATTCAAGATGGCCCCAAAGAAAGGTTCCACTGCTAAGTCTAAAAATGCTACCAAGAAAGTAGCCAGTGAGAAGAAGAAGGAGCTTACCACCACTGGTATGTTCCCCAGATGTTTTTTGGAAAACAAAAAACTCTGCCTGCTGCACCAGCCTCTGGGGAGCAAGCTGGGAGCAGCACCCCCAAATCAGCAGACTAATCACAGCAACGCTGATGAGCAGTGATGTTGACATTGACTTATCTCTATCCCAAAGTAGTACCAAATCATTGCAGGAAACTCAGAGAAGTGGACAACAAAAACAACAGCCACAACCGCCAATAGTATTTCCCCCCAAGGTAGGAGCAAGTCAAGAGATTGAGCTTCATGCTGAGAAAGTAAAACAATCTGCTCCAGAAGATCCATTGTCTTCCAGATCTCCAGCTACAAAAAATGAGGGTTAATGGTGCAGCATCTTCTTCTTCAAGCCTACCTTCTGATGATCTAGATGCTACTTGGATCCCTCCTCAGTCTGAGAGTGAGACACGCTACTATATGACTCATACGAGGCTAGGGAAGAGGAAGCTTTAGAAAACGGTAGAGTTATGGAGGCAGATGTAGAAGAGGAGGATTTAGATGAACCGTAGCCCAGCCCCAGTGGAGACCGAAGTTGCCCCATCCCAACTTCCGGGGGGGGGGATGTTGCAGTGGCACCACGGATCCTACTACCACCAGCTGCCATATTTGCAAAGCCCAGGCAGCGGCCTACATCCACAACCACCTCAGTAGGTACTGTACAGCCAGAGAGTCAAACGTCAAAATGCCCACCTACCGCCAGTTCAACCGACATTGGCAGTGGCACCAACAGCGTAAGAAAGTTGAGCTCCCCAGTTTGGGATTTCTTTTGGGTTAGCCAGAAGGAGGCAAATATTGACATATGCTCCATTTGTGGAGCAAGTGTTAGTCAGGGTAAGCTTGGTAAAAACTGGACCCATTTGAGAAAGCACCATACGAACCGTTGGGGATGCAACTCCCAATTTGGCAATACAGTATCTTTTTTTCTCTTTAATCATCATTACAACTTGTTTGTTGTTTATGATTGTTTGTTACTTAACTCCTACAGATATTTACATTTTATTGGATATCTTTCAAAGCTCAATACAACAGGTACAGAATACAATGTAACTTGGGTCTCTCTGGGGGCAGATGGACAATTTGATTTGGTCTACATGTACTAGCACTCATCATCATGCATGCATTTCCTTTTCTTCCCCTAACAGATTTGTGATGGTCGGCTACCAAGATGAATGTGTTGTCCTTGTGTAGTGTTTGTCTTTGTCAAACCTTTCCCACAAATCCCACTTCCCTGCCATTAATCAAACATGTAACCCTCTTACACCGGGCTGTGTTAATTATTGAGGTGTGACTAAATTAAATTTACACCATTAATTGATAACACACTTGGTGGGGCAGATGTGGTGAAAGCAAGACCAACTCAAGGCTGGGCGAGGATCTTCTTCTGCTATAAGTATAGCCCACACTGGCAATATTATTATATATTAGACTGCCCACCCATGCACAATATTACATATAGTAGTAACATTTTTTTCAGAGGAACATAATTCATAATTGCAAGCATCATCATCCATCCAGCACTAAAGGTTATGCTTGTCCACTTAATAGATTGAGTCGACTTCAGTATGTAACTTTTACTAGCCCACCATTCGGAATTTTTTATTTTTCTTTAGCATAGCCTATCATGTTTTCTCATTTGACAGTCTTTTTCTTGTGTACTACTAGTTGTACTCTAGTAGTCTCTCTCTGGTGACTGTTTCAAATTTTTGTGCAAAGCTTGCATATAAAATGTCATTAACTCCGTTTTTTATTTTTTTATTTGATTGGTACCCTGTGAAGAATATTCCTCATCCTACAGTTTGAGTTCTCCTAGGAGGGAGTAGAACCTTGCTTCTGGAACCCGGTGCTTTCACTAGTATTTAACAACTTGTCCGCAAGCCTGCTGCTACTGTCTACTACCACCACAGCACCTTGGGAAACCATGCAGCCATCACTTCGCCTAATCACAGGTAAGAGAAGAACTGTGGGGGAATGCTGAGCTACAATAATCTATATACTAGGGAAATTCACACACCCTCACGCCCTCCAAGTCCTTAGGGGTTAATATAGTTGCAGACTGCAGAGACTAGGAGGAGAGTAGTAGGACAAGTGAGGGTACTGCATAACTATCTGTTGGTGTGTTACACTATCAGCAGACTTTGAAAACTGGCTGCGGGCCTGCGCTGCAAAGGAAACAGTGCGAAGTAAAAGAGTAACCCTCCAAAAAGAATTAAATCTTTCGTACAGCCATAAAAAATGTATTTCCATAACAAATAAACTAAAACCCACAACTCCTAACCCCAACCAATGTCCAAAGAAAGTCCAAACTCCAAATAATCCAAACAAATGTCCCCAAAAAATGCCAAAAACCCCAAGAATCAAATTTCCCAAACACCCCCATTCCCATCCTCTCCCCAGCAAGTCCCACCCACCAAACAATTGATTACAAAAGGGGCAAGAGACTAGAGAGCTAGCGGAGGGCTAGGACTTGAAGCTGCTGCTCCAAGCGGTCAAACATTTTCTCCATCCTGGATTCCATTTGTGCCATCCTCAGGACCATGCAGCCCTGAAAGGCTCTGAGTCTATAGGGGGAGCAGTAGTGGTTGATAAATGGCGGTAAGCGGCTGCCTGTCCACAGCGCTGTACAACTGGAGGTACTGGGGCCTGGCTGGGGCCCGGAGCATTGAAGGCTGCAGCTGCTGCCGCCTCCTCCTCCTCCAGAACCACCAGCCGCTGATATTCGGCCCTGATGGTCTCCACCTTCCTTTGCCGGGTCCTGGCTGTAGGAGAGTAGGGTCTGCTTCCTATGGTCCACTTTTTGCTGTGATTCTCTGGTTTTTCGACTTTAGTGTGGCTGTGGGCCTGCTAATCAGACCCACAGCCCAGCTGTTCTCTCTCTAAATTGATACCATGTACTTTAGGTACATACCTGATTGGGTATTGGGTCACCTTTGTGAGCCCCTGTATAGTGTACCATAGGTAACAAGGGTATAGGTGCATCCAAGGCCTACCAGGTGCTGCTGCATGTATTATGCCACCGCTGGCTGGCCATCCAAACTGACACCACAGGCTGATCACTCAGCTTGGGTAAGGTGGTGTAATCACCCCTTACTTAGATATAGTATATCTATATCTACCTTATATATATAGACACATATGCCCCTATAAGTGACTCCTATGGCAGGCCTCGACAATCCTGGAGGCAGAGTGCTTGGTTTTATGTGAGAGGGTGCCCTATCATGAGCTGAGCCCCTCTGCAGCTTTCGGAACCATGTCCTTACAGCTGTTCTATGATATAGCCATACCATATACTCTTAAGTGCATTATAATCCTCACGGTTAATGCTAACTTTGGTTTGGCTTTATCAAAACATGTCGTGTAAGGTGTCAAACACTTTGGAATACTACCCCACACGAGTTCTGGTGGCGGGGGTAGCATTCCACCCTTCTAGACGGAGAAGACATGTAGTTACTGCTTTACCCGGTTACAGTTAAACAGAGCCTCAGCATCACAAAATGGATACTGCTGCCACAGACACGAGTCTGACCTCCTGCAGCTGGGCGAAACTCCGGCAAGGGAGGCATGGACAAAAGGTTTCCTGGAGAGGAGAGCCTGTAGTGTATTGGGGCAGGGTGGGTTGAATGGAAAGATGCTTTTCCAGACACTGCCTGGGGCACACAAGGTGCTCCATGCATAGCCCGGTTCAAACCAGTTTCTGGGGCACTCCAGCCCGCTCTGGCGCAAAACTGGACAAAGAGAAAGGGGTATAACCACCCCCTTCTCAGGGTCCACTCATAGGAGGGACCTAGCAGGTAATCCAGCCCCTAAAATCAGTATAAAGATAGGAGCTGTGTCTAAAGACATTAGATTACCCTGGACTGCTACTCTGAAACAAAACTCTTGGACCTTCGACGTTCTATACCGACTAGAAGACTGAAGACATCTCCCTTGTGGTCAAGGAATGACCACCCTGTGCAAACAGGCACCACCAGTAACTTGCCGGTTCGCTTTGTCGATGCTCCTGCCGGAACCCGAAGACTCAGTGACTCAGGAACTGGACTTCCAGACTTCTCCGACCCCGACCCACATCTACAGCAAAGCTGAGACCCGTGGCGGACACGAGAAGCCCCAGACCCGAGCGCCATTTGCACCGAAGCTCAGCACTCCACACTCCACGAGTACCACGTGGGGCCTGCTCTTGCATTTCAGCTCGACGCGGCTTTCCGGTTGCTAGCCCGTTTGCTAGTTAGCCCTCCAAAGACTTCCTTTTGCACCTACACCACTTTTCTGGTTGCTCCAGGCTTGCTCCAGCTTCCCTGCGCAGGAGAAGCTCCCCAGACCTTGCTGGTCTGAACTGAAGCCCATCTTCCCTTCCTGCGTGGATTGTGTTTGCCAAGGCTTGTTGGGTCCAATGCGGATACTGACACCGCAGCCAACTAGATCCTTTGTGGAACAGCTCGAATCCAGCTCCTGGTCATCGTCGACGCCTCCTGGTCCTCATGGCTGCAGAGACAAGCTTCACCTTCTTCACCTGAAACACTTGACATCGTCTGGTTCCTTCCTGGTCACTGGCTAGTGATCCAGACTGTGTCCCCTCTGCTTTCAGGTTCTTCACATCTTCGATCCACCCTTGGTCAAGTGCTGGTCGCCTGCAGCACTTCTTTGCAGCTCTCCATAGGAAACAGCGATGAAACCCGACACGAAAAGACACCTATGCACCCGGCTTCCCTGGGTGAAGTAACTCGAGTACTCCGGTGCTCCCGTGGGTGTTGACTCTCGAAGTGTCCTAGTTTAAAAGGGTTTTACCGTAGTCCATCCGGAAGTGTCCTTAATCAACTACTTTGTAACTTTTACCTTCCCATTATAACTCTATGGTAACTCGCGACTGTGTTCCCACACTGCACGCGTCTCCCGTGGGTCTCCTACTTCCTAACCTTTGGTTCTGTAGTGTAGCCCCAGCGATTCCCTAGGCCCTAGGCTTATTCACTATTCCTGAAGTGGTCCTTATACCACTTACTTAGTATATGGTTTGTGAGGCCTCTAGGGCAGAATTGTATTTGTGCAACTTATAGTATGCTTAATGAGTAACTTGTAACGGTATGCAGACATAATATCGATATTTAAATATCGATATACAATTATATCGAAGTTTAAATATCGATGGGACAAAATATAGAAGGTAAGTAATATCGATAAATTAAATATCGGTATTAGTAATATCGAAGTTTTAAATATCGATGTCAGTAATATCGATGTTAATAATTTCGATGTTACTGATATCGATTTTTAAAATATTTTTGTGTATATTATTATGTATTTATTATGTATTTAATTTATTTTTATGTAATGTAATTACATTTTGTATTTTAGTACTGTAGCGGGTTGTGGGTTTATAGGGGAATAGGGTGGGAAGTAATTTAATTATGTTAAATTAATTATTAATTAGTAGGAATTATAAATTAATATTTATTAATTGGTAATTATTTTTAATTAATTGGTAATTAATTTTAATTAATTGATTAATTGATAAATATGTTCTGTAGCGGGTTGTGGGTTTATAGGGGAATAGGGTGGGAAGTAATTTAATTATGGTACATTAATTATTAATTAGTAGGAATTATAAATTAATATTTATTAATTGGTAATTATTTTTAATTAATTGGTAATTAATTTTAATTAATTGATTAATTGATAGATATGTTCTGTAGTGGGTTGTGGGTTTATAGGGGAATAGGGTGGGAAGTAATTTAATTATGTTACATTAATTATTAATTATTAGGAATTATAAATTAATATTTATTAATTGGTAAATATTTTTAATTAATTGCTAAATATTTTTAATTAATTGATTAATTGATAATTATGTTTTGTAGTGGGTTGTGGGTTTATAGGGGAATAGGGTGGGAAGTAATTTAAATGTAATTAAGTAATAATGTTCTTTAATTAATTGTTTGGTTAATTATCTAATTGTTAATTAATTATTAAATGTTAATTAAATATTATGAAATGGTATTTTTAATAATTTTTTTAATTACATATATTTGGTTCACATGTTTTTAATAATTATGTATTGGTATTTGTAAATGGTTTATATTTATTTAATAGTTAATATTTTTATTATTTAAAATAAAACATTTATTTAAAAGTATGTTATTTTTACCCCTACGCTATTCAACATTTTCCCTAATGTTGCACTCTCTGGAGTGGGAATAGTAATTTTTACCCCTACGCTATCCAACACTTTCCCTACTGTTGCACTCTCTGGAGTGGGAATAGTAATTTTTACAACTACGATATCCAACACTTTCCCTACTGTTGCACTCTCTGGAGTGGGAATAGTAATTTTTACCTCTACGCTATCCAACACTTTCCCTACTGTTGCGTTCTCTGGAGTTGGAATAGTAATTTTTACCCCTACGCTCTCCAACACTTTCCCTACTGTTGCACTCTCTGGAGTGGGAATAGTAATTTTTACCTCTACGCTATCCAACACTTTCCCTACTGTTGCGTTCTCTGGAGTTGGAATAGTAATTTTTACCCCTACGCTATCCAACACTTTCCCTACTGTTGCACTCTCTGGAGTGGGAATAGTAATTTTTACAACTACGCTATCCAACACTTTCCCTACTGTTGCACTCTCTGGAGTGGGAATAGTAATTTTTACCTCTACGCTATCCAACACTTTCCCTACTGTTGCGTTATCTGGAGTTGGAATAGTAATTTTTACCCATACGCTATCCAACACTTTACCTACTGTTGCACTCTCTGGAGTGAAAATAGTAATTTTAACCCTCCCACTATCCAACACTTTCCCTACTGTTGCGCTCTCTGGAGTGGGAATAGTAATTTTTACCTCTACGCTATCCAACACTTTCCCTACTGTTGCACTCTCTGGAGTGGGAATAGTAAATTTTACCCCTACGCTATCCAACTTTTTCCCTACTGTTGCACCCACTGGAGTGGGAATAGTAATTTTTACCCCTACGCTATCCAACGCTTTCCCTTCTGTTGCACTCACTGGAGTGGGAATAGTAATTTTTACCCCTACGCTATCCAACGCTTTCCCTACTGTTGCACTCTTTGGAGTGGGAATAGTACTTTTAACCCCTACGCTATCCAACGCTTTCCCTACTGTAGCACCCACTGGAGTGGGAATAGTAATTTTTACCCCTACGCTATCCAACGCTTTCCCTACTGTTGCACCCACTGGAGTGGGAATAGTAATTTTTACCCTTACGCTATCCAACGCTTTCCCTACTGTTGCACTCACTGGAGTGGGAATAGTAATTTTTACCCCTACGCTATCCAACACTTTCCCTACTGTTGCACTCACTGGAGTGGGAACAGTAATTTTAACCCCTACGCTATCCAACGCTTTCCCTACTGTTGCACTCTTTGGAGTGGGAATAGTAATTTTTACCCGTACGCTATCCAAAATTTACTTAATTTTTTTAATTAGTTTTACATTATTAATAATTGTTATTTATATTATTAATTTATGTATATACATTTATTTGTGATGTATTATATTTTAATTTATTTATAAGTTATTAAAATAAATATTTTAGAGTTAAAATTAATTAAGTATATACTATGTATTATATTTATATTATTATTAGTTTTTATTACATCATTTATTATTTTTAAATATTATAATATATTTTTCACTATGTTTATTATATTTATAAGTATTATTTTGTTAATATTACATTTTATTTACATTTAAAAAAAACGATTTTTTCTAAAAAACGATATTTTTGACATCGATATATTTTTTTCGATAATTTTGTACTTACCTTTTTGGAGATAGGATCCCGATATTATTGTCCTCGATATTTTTGTTGCGATACTTTTGTACCTCAATATTTTTGTGGTCGATATTATGTCATACAATCACTTGTAACGTATCTCGAACTCTGACCTCATAATGAGTGCAGAGGGGTTGTGTTAGTAATAAATACATATATATTTGATATATACCTTGTGTGGTGTCCTTTCATTTGGTATTCAAGGGATTATATATGGTAAAACAGCTGGCTTCACATGCTCTCTGAAGTTTTAGCCTAAGACTGCTGGTCCATGCTACCACTAGGATAGCTTGTCTATAAGGTTGACTTTACAACCACCATCAATAAGGGTCATTTAGACTGGTGCAAGGTGCCCACTAGAATAGTGGACATCATATGCCAGGCTAACTTCTCACACTGGCTGCTCTCTACTGCCTATCGGATGATTGTGTAGGATAGGGGTACATAATAATGCTGTGCTTGAAAACTACTGTGAATTAGGGGAGTAGTCTGAAATAGAACCAGGTCAAACCTTTGAATCAAAAACCTTGATAAAAAAAATGTATTGTTTACTCTTTTTCCAAGGGACTTTTTCATTTCTCGCTGCATTTTTCTTCTAGCATTGTTTTTATTCTGTATCCTTGGCTTTACTACTCAGTCACCGTTTAAGTTTTACATTCTCTTCATCAAGTCTCCACTATGAATACTAGTACCATCCATCCATCCACACATGGCTATTATTCTCAACAAACCTTTCACCAACATACATTTGTCATTAACCACACATGCCTCCTTGCCTTGACCTGTCAAACAACCCGGAGGATTCCTTTCACCCATACATTTTCACACATGCAGGTAGGCACAATTTATTTCACCTTTCAGCCATCGTTCACCCACTCACCCATGCATACACCCCTATCAGCCACCTATATCCATCCTTTCACCAACACATCCATCTCTGTCAGTTGTATTACATTTCACCCGTCCTTCCTTCTTCCATCCTTCTTTCCCATCAACCCATCAAGGTGTGACTCTTCTTCATGAAACTTTCTCTGCTGAGTTGAAGATAGAAGAGGCCATTAGTTACTCAACTTCAACTCATGATGTATATGCTAATGCTAAGTAAAGAAGGGGCGTCTTCAACTGTTCACAACTCAGTCTCACTCTCAACAGTAGAATATACACCTTTGCAGCGAGTATGTAAATTGTCAATAAGCAAACCATACAACTTACCACCACCTGCCACTGCTATTGGCTCACCTCCTGCACCAGCGTCAACTGCACCCTGGATGATGCAGCCATCCCCTCTGGCCCCGGCACTGGTGGACGGTGCGGCTAGAAAAAACATTAAACATTTTTTAGATGCCATATGTGCCTCCCCCTATTTATGTATTTCTGTAGCAAAATTGAAAATACATACACCACACACATCACTAGCAATTCAGGTACAGTCACAGTATGTCCTATCAAAAATTATAAAATATCCGGTTGTGCATTTTGTTTTCATTGGTGGTAATTTTTGAAAGGCCTCTCAAGAAGATAACCTATAGTGTAAATGACTTAACTGAGTGGCTAGAGCTAATGCTGAATCTGATTTTTTTTAAAAAAGAAATGAGTGGCTAACTGACTAGACAAACAGACCTAAAGTGTTCTTGGTTGGCAAATGTAATGGTGCCGTCCTCCTCCTCATACTTCCTTCCAGCCATGGTGCACGGTAATCAGTTCACCACCAACTGCTGCTAATAATACCAGGCCTAGATAAGAAGAAGACACAACTTTGGGGTGACCATGCCACTTTCTCGTTTTACTGATTATGCATGAGAAAGTAAAAGAAAGCCTTCATTCTCATCTCAACAAACATGTGAAGAATACCTTACTTGGGCATGCATTCTGCATGGCAGAGTAGTAGAATTAGTACTAGTACTAGTAGAGTAGTAAGGACCAATGGGTTCTCTGAACAGCACCACTACTAATCAGTCCACAAAACTTATATGGGGAGAGGGAAAGATGACTGAAAAACCAGAAGAAAGAGAGGCAGTTTGAGGTGCAATACAGACACTAGGAATATTAAAAAAACGTAGTAAATAATAGGATAATACAGGGATAACAATATTTTTTAAATGGATAGATCAAAGTGGATTTGGAAAAGAAATAAAACTAAGTAATAGGTAGAAAATAGTTCAAATTAAGGAACAGTAAAAGTTAAGGGACTATATTAATATTAACAACAGGATGACTTACTGGGACCAGCAGAGCCATCGGCCGAGGAGGAGTTTTCTTCCTGGTGGGAGGCACCTCCAGCTCCCTCACCCGCCGCCGACTACCTCTTGCCACTGGATGCTGATGCATGTAAGACATCATTAAAGAGACAAGAAATAATTGGTGGTAAATAAAAAATTGCTCCAAAACAATTCTTGGACAGGAAACAGCAATTGCAATAACATTGAACTTTCCTAAATCCTATTGCCTAGTAGGAGACTATTATCAGGGACCATCCTATCGATTCCATATTTCTTAAACCTACCTAGCCTAGCCCGCCTGTTACAAAGACTTTGGAATAAATTGCAATGACTGAAATTTGCTTCTAAGTTCCGATCTCAATCGCAATCACTCTCAACCCCCTTTGATGGTCAAATTCATTAAGGGGCCCATTAAAATGTAGGGCGGATCGCCACCGCCCGCATGGCGATGGCGATCCGCCCTACATCCTTCCCCGCCCGCCACCCATTTCCCCCGCCATATTAGTATGGCGGGGGTACCACGGCAGACGGGAAGACCATCTGCCGCTTTTCCGCCCGGTCGACAAGTCGACCGGGCGGAAAAGGGTTTAATATGGTGGTGGTGTCTGCTAGACACCGCCATCCATATTAGTATGCAGGCGGAAACATGCCAACGTCGCCACGGGAAGGCACGCGGAAATCTCTTACGGAGACCTGTTGCGGGCCCCCAGGAGGGATAGGGGTGCACATGGGGGGTACCTATGGTACCCCCCTGCATTGTCATGGACATGGTGGCAGGCACCTTGCGGTACCTGTCACCTTGTGCATGACAATGCAGGCAGTGCATTCCCAGTATTGTGGAGGGCAGTGCTGTGAGCATCGCCCTCCACAATGCTGGGAATGGAGGATGCCACCACCACGGTGGCATCCTAATCGCCGGTGCGGGAATGCCACACCACTGGCAGCCGGTCCCAGCACCGGGCCCCTAAGTCTGCATTTTTCTCTTTAAATAAATGCATAGATGAATGCATGCATTGCACACACCAAACTGGTTGTTTCATTTACTTGTCACTGTACAAGCAACAAAAAGGTTCTAAGAACTGAAGTGAGAGGACGCACGCCGCTATATTACTAATAGTTACTATCTTAGTAGTGACAAGACAAAGGAAAGGAGTCTCTCTCTAGTCTGCATTACTTAACTTAAGTTCTTACATAATTACCCGAAGCAAGCACAAGGACAAAGTTGTAAACAAGTATAATTAGGTAGTGCCAAGCACCTGTCTAGAAGACTAACAATCACATAATATAAGATTTGTAAATGTGAAGTAACTTACCTGAATGTGAGCAGCATGCTTGCTATTTTTGAAAAATATCTAAGCAATAACATAGAACACACAATAATAATAATGATAATAATAAAAAATAAAATAATAATAATAATAATAATAATAATAATAATAATAATAATAATAATAATAATAATAATAATAATAATAATTAGCTACTCACCAAGCCCCACGACCTCAACCACTAGCAGGTCCTGCTCTTGGTCAAGGATGTTGCACCACCTGTGCGTCAGCTGGTTGTGGGTGCGCCGGACCCCAGAGCAGTGATACACTGCACGGCACATCCTCACCCACTGCTGCTGGCGCCCCCGGAGGCCGTACCCAGACCTAGGCCTGCTGCTAAGAAGGAGGGGAGGTGGCGCTGCACAAAAAACCCAGTGCTGCCACCTCACCCTTGGAAAAAAAGTCCCGGGCTACACCCCTTCCGAGGTGCCGCCTTCCGAGGCGGAAGGTGGCTCTTCTTTGCCACATTTTTTGCACTGGTCTAAGCCATGATGCTGGGGAGGCTGGGGGCGGAAAAGAAAATGTAGAAAGTATAAAAAAAATTAAGGGAGAAAAGGAAGGAAGTAAAAAAAATTTAGAAAGCAAGAAATAGAGAAAAACAGTACAAAACTCACAAAAAACACACACAAAGTAAAAAAAATGCAAAATATACACTTAGAAAGACAAAGGGTAAGATAATAAATAAAAAAGATTACAAAAATAGTTTTAGAAAGCAAGGATTGCAAAGATTGAATAAGGATCAAAAGTAGGCCCCAGCACCATAAACAAAGTAAGAAACAAGATGGCCACGTCTGTGCACGACTGTGTGGTGCAGTTCACACAATATTTCCATCCGAACATGCAATCTGAGTTGAAGTATGGCAGAAACGTCTTGCAAACGGGCGGGACAAGCAAAACCTCTTGCGGAACTCCACGTAGGGCGGCAGAGTTTTTTCACCGCTTCGCAGAGTTCTGCATAGTGCGGCTACACAAACTCTGCCCAGGGTTATTCATAACCTATTAAAGGTCACTACCTTTTTGGAAACTGTTTTTTATCAATTTATAACTAATCCTAAATACTTTATACATGATAATATGAATGTGGAACAGAAGTATTTTCCAACTGAATTAAACAATATGTGATACACTGCGTTTGGTGCCCATGTTCGGACAAACAGACCAACAGGGAAGGCGCACATAGTACAAGATCGCAGCAGGATCAGGCGCTGAGTAGCAAATGCATCACTTGTCTCACACTACCTAGAGAAAAAACATACAATGGAAAACATCATATGGCACGTCATTGATGTTGCCCATTTACCTAAAAGAGGAGACAATCTATCATGAATTCTCCAAAAACTGGATTGCAAATGGATACAGAAGTGTGATTCTTTTGAATGGGATTTAACACAACAGAAGAATGGTGCTGTGTTGTCTCCAATAAATGAATAAATCATGCTGAAGCTTTAGACTGCGATAGATCAGTGAGCTTTATTTCTTTTTGATTAGTACATACACCGTAATGTAACTGTATATCCTTATGGATGCCTTGTGTTACCTGTAATCATACTGCAGAGATGAATCACTTTTTAGCTGCACTAATTATTAATATCCAAAATTAAGGGGTACAATGGTCAATTTAGATGGTACATATAATGCCCCTCAGTGACTACATTATCACTTTGATACAACTCGAGACCTCATGTACAACTACTAATATGGCACACAATATCCTGTGACTCGTGCTAGACAACAGCAAGCTGTTACTGACTTTAACTGTTACCCAGAATAAAGCACATGTCATGTTGCAAGGCTCGTTTTCAGCTGATCTGTGGTATAATTGAAGAGGATCTTTGCACCTTTTCACCCTTCTCGGACAGTGACCATCATCGCACCACTTACCTCTCCTATTTTGGAGAGCTGAATTCTCATAGAACTGGTGCATGCACAATGAAGTAATTAAAAATCTGTGTTGTGCATCATGAGTGGTTCTGCCATTTATTAATCCGTGGTCGCACTATACTAGCACGTGTGACCACCATATCAATCGTCCCTCGATACTCACAGGACATGGGGTTACTCCCAAATGCACATTTCATTAGCCTTCTACAAGAAATTTTAATATCCTGGCTAAATCCCTTTTAGGCATTATCACGCCCCTGAAGGAGTGTCAATTTTAATCTGGCACTTGATGTGCACTAATCTGTAGGCATCCAAAGGTTATATATGACCAGCACTACCCTATTATAGCCACAATATTTGGCTGCTTTTTGACCACACTTTAGGCATTCTAAATGAATGTTCTATTTTATAGACTGCCTATACACCACCTAGTCTTGATGATACCCTAATAATTTCAGTACAAATCGAAACACCCTCAAAATATTGACGACAAGAGGAGACTTGATTTTCAAACTGGCATGGGCATACACAGCCCATGAAATGAAATACATTTGAGAATTGTTTGTTGTAAGCACACATTATTATCTTTTTGCAGTTCCTATGTTTTTATGGTGGGGTTTCTGTTTTGTTCACTTGAGACACACTGCATTTAGCACTTTGCATATTTATAATAATAACTGCAAAAATGTATTTTGGATAAAGTATGAAGTTCTAAGCTGAAAGACGTGATAGTCATATATTGCTGCAATTGCAGTCTTCCTGGTCCTCTTGCAGCCTGCATTTGTAAACTTCTCACTTCCTTTAGTGTTCTGACCCTTAGCTCTACCCCAACTAATGTCCATTAGTGAGTTTAATATGTGGCCTGACACTCCTTCTTCTTTGAATTTTCAACCCTAAAATTCTCATAGAGATCCTTCTTGTCACCTGGACTCAATATTTAGTATCATAGGTCAAAATCCCCTTTCTAACTCCCCTAGATCTCATCTTCCTGCGACAAGTAGGACTTCATTTTGACTCTTGACACTTTAGACCAGCTCCGTATCAATTTGCTCCTCTAATCCCATTCTTCATTTGAGCAAGCTTTTGTCCACTTTGTACTCAGTCCTTTGAGTGTCAAAACTCTCCCCAGAAGTTCAAAAAACCTTTTTTTATGGAATCTGCAGTAAATTCATTTTCTGCATCTGTAGGCTAGGCAGAAGTTATTTCCCTCTTACCTTCTGAAGCTGCCACCAGGGCTGGCTTTAGCGCTGGTGGCGCCGGTGTGCCAATCAATTTTGGCGCCCCAACACCTCATGACCGCCTCCTCAGATTCTCTGACTACCACAGGGCAAAAGTGCCCCTCATCTCTCCTATTTCTAAACACAGCGCCCCCCCCTGAGGTCAGCGCCCCTCTACAGGCCAGCGTCCAGTTAGGCCTCACTGGTCGGAATGCCCTAAAACCGGCCCTGGCTGCCACCCCTACTGAAAATAAATATATCTACATTAAATATGCAGTGCTGAATGGTCTGATTGCACTGGCCCTCAGCTCCCTGCACAACCAATTGGCCATCAGACATGCTCTAATCTATGAAGAAGTACTGCACAATGTCTGACTCTCTGAGTGAAGAGAAAAAATTAAGTTGTACACATATGGCTGAGCCACTGCTGTTTTTATCAAATAAGAATCCCAAAAAAATAGACGTTGTCACCTTTTGTGATTTAAACTTTCTCCTGTTAATTAATGGAAAATTGTCACACTTAGTAAAAGCAGTTGTGGGTCATGGAATGTACTGACGAGTAGGCATATGACTAGCCTACAGTAAATACCTTTAACTCTGTAGTCCAGTTAATGTTCAGACTGTCCAAGAAAGGCCTTGTTAGTTACCTCATACCGCTGGGTGCACGTTTCAGAGTTTTTGTTGTGAAAGAGCCTGTGTTTGAGGTGTTTGGTGAGGTGTGTGGGACATGCTCTGAACATGATGTAGTGGCGTTGGTACACTTAGGCATGAAGTGATGCGAGTTAGTGTGCGAAAATTCACCTTGTGCAAGTGACTCGTAGCCAATTATCGAGTTCATTATAACACAGCAGTTCTAAACGTGGGAACCGGAAAGTTTTAGTGCTCTCCCGAATTGCAGGTGGTCGACAAATACCCTTCTTCTTATTGGAAGGAAGTTCCATACCTTGGCTGTTAGTACTTGCAGGAGTTTCCTGCAGTTTGTAATTTGTTGAAGGAAAGGGCCGATAAGGCGTTTTTATGTAAATTGTAATACTTGAGCGAACTGCATTATGTGAAGGGAAGCAGAAACATTTATAGTATGTTTTACTCTTTCCAAGAACTAGTACCCCAGCCTCTCTTAAAGTTTGAGAATGTTAGCAGTTACTTGACAAGTTGAGAAATTAGGAGCCAGGGAATTTTCCTAGAATATCTTGCCAAAGTCATTAAACGATGCCTTTTCTGCACCGCACTTAAAATTAAAATATAAAAACCATGGCTCTTCGATCAGGCATACGGGGAAAAACAGAGCTTTAAATAACATGACTCGCCTTGTACGCATGACGTTATGTAGATGTTTTATTATGCGCATTTTTTGTTAAATGAGACACATTCTTTTTAATTGTGATTTGTATGCGGAAAATTGCAGCATGAGGTAATGTTTCCAAGGGAAATGTGGATGTTTGCATTGAAATGTCGACCAGTGCCAAAACAGCCGAAAGGTGATTTGGCTCAAAAGGAAGAGTAACATTTCTAAATACTTAAATATCTTAAATACGGAGCTAGCAGTGTATGATGTTGCCCGTTTTGGCTTTGAATAGAGATGTAGGAAGGACATTTCAAGATCTTCAATTATAACTGCTCTTTTAATAATGCAATGTTTTGCAGCAGGCTTCAAAAGGGAAACGTAGATGGAGAAATAGCCATGTCCCTTTGTAATGGTTGAAGTAAATCGGATCAGGCTTGTTGAGGTGTTCTGCCGGCAACGCTTCTTGCAGCCTGCTGGGGTGGACTATGTCCCCCAGCATACCGCGAAGAAGAAGGGGCTGGCCACACTCAGAAAAGCACTTATGACCTCCTGCAGCTTGGGACACACATGGGCGTGTGCCCAGGCGTGTGCCCGGGTGAAGACCAGGCCAAGACGTGCCCATCTTAGCCCGTCATAGACTGGTAGAGACTGGACTGGAGCAAAGATGATACTAACATTGTGGTCTTCTACTCACCGGGGAAGGAGATCAGAAAAAAAGTTTCCTGACCATAAAGAGGTCCAGATCTTTGTCTAAAACAACCTCAGTGTAAACCTGGGTATTTCCTTTTAGTGGGGTACGCTTGGCTGGATTAAAAACTAAACATGAACCTATGTCTTGAGCATTATATCATCTTATCCTTGCCAAAATGATTCGGCTTCCAAGAATAGAGCGGTGGGGCCTAAGATTGCAAGAATATACATATACCATCATCCACAAGCCTGGCAAAGATGCAAACCCGGCCGACTACATGTCACGACACCCCATCAAAGATGACAAATCAGAACAATCAATAGTGGACGAATACATTCACTTCGTAGTGAATCAAGCGAGACCTCCGGCGGTACCCCTGGATGCCATCTGCGACGCGACCCAAAAGGATGCCACTTTGCAGGAAGTAAAGAACTTGATCCAAACCAATGGCTGGAGACGCCAGCCAAGCAATGGACAAAACGACACGGACATGGCGGCATTCAAACACGTCCATGAAGACCTGTCGATCGCTGCCAATGGACTCATTCTACGAGACAAGAGAATAGTAATACCACGAGAACTCAGACAAGGAGTCATTCACTTAGCGCATGAAGGACATCGGGGTGTGGTAGCTACAAAAAGAGCACTCCGCGAAAGAGTCTGGTTCCCAACCCTAGACCAAATGGTGGAGGCGACATTGAAGGACTGCCCCCAATGTCAACTCGTGAGTCGTCCGGACCCCCCTGCACCACTGCAAATGTCCCCACTACCGGAGGGCGTCTGGCAACACATCACCATTGACTTCTTTGGGCCAATCAAATCGGGCCAATACGTCCTAGTCATCATGGACGAGTACTCTAGATTCCCCATCGCCCAATTGTGCGGTTCCACAAAAGCATCAAGTACCATACCCATCCTAGACGAGGTCTTCGCCGCATGGGGAATCCCCCTAGTGGTGAAGTCGGACAATGGACCACCGTTCAATAGCCACGACTTTGCTGAGTTCGCACAACACCTCAACTTCACGCACCGCAAGATCACGCCGCTCTGGCCACAAGCCAATGGAATGATTGAACGCTTCATGGCCACGATCAAGAGGACCTTCCAGCAAGCAGAAATCACCGGGAGGCGCATACAGACAGCACTTGACGAAGTGCTGCGGGCATATAGAAACACGCCCCATTCTACCACGGGCAAATGTCCCGCTACCGTCATGCTAGGACGCCCGGTGCGCACTAGAATACCAATGATGACCCCAACGGCGCCAGAACTGGACACTGATTCTGAGCACGAAGAGATCGCGGCAAGAGACAAAGAAAAGAAGGAAAAGATGAAAGACTATGCGGATGAGCGACGCCACGCGGCCCCCCCGCAAATAAAGGAAGGAGACTGGGTGCTAGCGAGACAAGAGCAACACCGGAAGACAGACTGTCGATACAGTGAGATTCCCCTCAAAGTGATCCAACAGAAAGGAACCATGATCACAGCAGAGGCCGAAGGGAAGCGACTCACCAGAAACGTGACATACTTCAAAAAGTGCGGACCCAATGTCACCGAGTTGCTGGCTGATCCGAAAGCGGAGCCAGAAGACCGAGAGACACTGACAATCAACAGCCCATTGCCCAGTGGACTCACTGACGAGAATGAGAGTGACAACTCCGACCCCCAAGCACGCCCCAGACGGGTGATCAAGAAACCATCGCGCCTGATTGAAGAACCGTAAAGAAACGAACTTGTGACTTGACCAGGGACAATGCCACTGTGTCATCATCCACCGAGGGGGGAGATGTAATGTTGTGAATGGCCAGGAATGGACAGTGCCCAGTGACCACACTGGTCAGGCACTAGGACCAGCCCGAGGGAAAGCCGAGGGCGGGAGGAAAGGGAGGAGCTGGGGGAAGAAGGGGCAGTTCACCACTGACCACCATAGCTGTAGGACCTAAATAAAGAAGCTCCCCAGAAACCGTTGTCCGCGTGGTCATTGAGTCTGTAACGACTCGACACATAAGATCCCTCGTAAAAGGGTATATAGGGCCTTTATCAGGGCAGTAAAATGTACCCCTACTCTCTTTCCTTATTGCACTAATCATTTTCATGCAGGTAAGAATAAGTCTTACCTGCCTGTCCATGTCTTCATCTGAGGGTAAAACATTATGAATATCATTACAGTCTGATTAATCTTACAGTCCCTATATTTAAAAAAAAAACAGTTTTTGTTTCACCTGTAGGCATTTTAATTTTTTTTCATAATAATGCATTGTGGTACACACATGAGGTCACAGCACACTTCCGGATCGGTTGCAGTTTCTGAATGAAGTCGTACAAGGCCCATGTAATGAAAAATTTCTCTCTGACTTGAGGGATTTTGCAATGGGAGAATGGGAACAAACCGGTTAGCACTCCTGGGCTCGATTGTTGTATATTAGTCTTTTGATTACGTGCAGGACAATTCATGCCTAAGTGGCGGATATAACTTTCCGATATTCAAGGAGTATTTGATACTCGCCTGCTTGGAAGACAACACACCATACCTAAAGGTAATTACGTACAGTCCAATTCATGCCTAAAACGGCAGATGAGACTTGTTTAATGTTTAAGGGGTGATTTACAATTTGATACTTGCCTGTTCCAAAGACGATACTTTATAACCTAAGGTGAATTTAGTGGATCTCATATTGCCCTGATGATTCCCTGTTGAGGGTGAAACGCGTTGGCTGTGCATATTTTTTAATCAACAATATTAAATAAGGATTCAGCTACAACATCAAAGACTCAAGAATCTCTTTTTGATTACTGTCTGGTTGCTCCTGTTGCCTCTCTGTTTTTGAAATTACACGTTGAGAGCACACTGGTAAACATGCACAATTCATGCATTTACTTACTCTAAAGTTGCAGTTTTTTTACCGAGCAGTCACACTGGGGAGGAATCTTTCCTGTAGTCACAAACTTGTGGGAGAGATTAGGTATAGATCATAAGTCATCACAGCCAAACATAAAACCAAATATTGAAAAAAAACCTTTGCCTGTCTTGCTATTATATTGTCATAAACTATGCTGTTATAGTGTCATCAACAAGTACAAGATCTCTAATGGATGTGGGTTACGTCAGAATTCGTTTTGTAAATCTATGTTGTAAATCTTAGTCTCAAGCCCTACCAGGCACGTTTTCTTTTTTTTTAATAAGGAAGGTACTTCCAGTTGATCCTCTCCCCGAGAATACGTAGTAGATAGAAATCCAGGTCTTAGTACAGTCTCTCTGCTATAAGGCCCCAGGTCAGTTGATGATGTCTGAATTCTTTAGGCCACAGTATCATGTCACCCATCTTCTCACATGTTTGTAATTCCCTATCATATGTGGCATCATGAGATTCGCATCGTAGCGCTTCGTCTTGATCATATTACAATCATAAATCATAGCAAATAGACAAACCGTAGAATCATCATGGTGTTAGCAAATGTATACTTTCTTTAACAAATCAGAATACAAGAAAAAAATACTGATCATTACCTTACCACATAAGCACCATATAATTTCTAAAAAAGCGTTGCAGCTCCCTCGATGTTGATACCATCCGGAGATGCTCTGACTAATATTAAACTTTTAACAGTAGAACTTTCAGCGAGTAAATGGACTAGTATTCACAATGGAAGGCAGTGAAAAAGACCTTGATAACGTTGAAATTCATAGAAAACAGGGAAAAATTAATCCAAAGCAGCACAATCATAACAAAATTAATAAACTACTATTTGTCAGCATGACCATGCTCTACGGAGCCTGTAGGGAGAAGCAGAAGTGAGTGACAGTGGTAGGCCTCATCTTGTCTAAGATGGTGTGTAACAGGATAATGTGCCATAACTAACATTCGTTAATAAACATACTTCTACCCATCATATGAAATTTGATTCAACTGTAATAATGTTAGTTCAGCCAACATTTGCAGAGATAATTGAGAAAAGGCATATTACCTGTCATTATTAATGCACAAAATATAAGCCCAGCAAAACAATCTAATTGTGTGAATTATGTATGTGGTAAAACATATGCTTAAGTGCATGGTAACATTGCTTATTTACATTAACCATCCCTACATGGACACACTCTGTGTTCACACACGGTGCCTGAATGTTTGGTGATATTTGAGTGTTCCCCTTAAGTAACTTTTTTTAATTAATTATATGTCTGAACTTCCTTTGTGCATCCTTCAAAATTTAGAAATACTGGTGCATTTTCCCACAATTTCTGCATATATTACACTTATGCCTTTGAAGTGTAGGTTACACTAGATTTGTATATGACTGTAATTTAAGAAATGAATGCAGTGCATAATGCATATGAATAAACATAAAGTTATAGTAGTGCTATTGTACAAGTTTTTTATGGTAAATTTACATGACCACTCCGCTTCCATTTGTTTGTCAATTTTCATTAGATTAAACTAAGGGCCTTAGTTAGAGATGGGCAGATGGACATCATATACTAAAAAGTGGTAGCTGTCCCATCCACCTATTAGGAGTCAATTGATGTCAATGGCCCTCTAAATATTGAAGATGGGATAACCTCCAATTTTATTGCTCGATGTCCTACTCTGCCACACTCTGAATAAGGCCCTACGCATGAAACTTTGTATGTGTATAGCATAAATAAGAGTGCATGTGTCCTGTACCTGTAGATTCCAATTACAGGCCTGCAATGAACAATACTTCACTGTTTGTGAATCATGCAGAAAGTAAGCAGGAATAATATGAGACTTTGGATTGATTTCTACATGTCTGTGCTTTGTCTAAATTAGTCAAACTACAACAGCAGCACGAATGAAGACCTCATTTTGTGTTGGGTAAATTTCTCAAACTCCTTAACTCAGCCAAAAAGGTGGAGGGATGGTAGATCTTCTCTTTATGAAGCATATCAGAACTACTGAGAAGACTCTTTTCCCAACCATTCAATTCCAGCCACCACTATCGGAAATTCTCATATATTGTGGTCATCTCCCACTTGGAACTATTGGGTCAGTCTTTGGTTACCTCGATTCACTGTCGCAAGCACTTACTCCTAATACTCGTCTCATAAATTTGATTGATTTCAACCTCAAGTTTGGTATTTAGTCACTTAACACTATATTTTCAATAACCCAACAAAACACTCTTTACCTAGTCACTTGTACTCATGGGAAATCATTTGATGTAACTCTGATTTCCAAATCTCTCACCCACTCCTCACCTACTATCAATCCATGTCTGTTAGATCACAACATTTTACACATCTTACCTGCCACCCCTCCTTCCATGCTTGCAAGTATACACCACAAAAGCAGGAGGAAAATTCTCCTAGAAGCCTACCCTGATTCCTATATCAGCTAGACAATAATCTAGATTTCTGCTTCACAAGCCCTTGATTAATCAACTCCAACTTAAAGCGAATGACTTTCAATATACATTATTCTTTGCACACTTTCACTCCAAGCACACCTTCTGTCAATCATGGATCCCTCAAACACACAAAATATGATCGGAGGAATGTTTGCAATTTATCTAATCCTGGAAATCAGTTGGGGTAGCATTCAATCCAATCGTTTTTTTGCCCTTCATACTAACTCAGATTAGACCCAGCTAGATGGATATCAGCCTTGGTCCTAGTCCAATAGGAACATACCAGCCCAAACTGCCAAGTCAGGTCCTCCCCTAACTGGACCACAAAGATACGTTTTGGCCTGATTGGGCCCTTCAATCAGGTGCCAGTTGGTTTGCATATGACTGGGACTAGCCTGAGGTGGGCGCGGGGGTCAAAAGAATGATGGGTTGGAATGCTGCCCTGAGCAATTGCCAGTGGTTAGACAAATTGTAGGCATTCCTCCTTCCCCATTTTTGTGTTTAATGAAGCCCTGGATCTCCCCCAACATTCATTCTATAACAACTAACGTTTAAATATATCTAAAAAAGTCAAAAACTAATATGCTATGAAAACTTATATGACTACGATCATGCACTGAACTGGCTCACAACCTCGATGCATACAGCCAAATCCAACTACTTCAAAGAACTCATCACCTCCGGACAGTCTCATCCAAAAATAATTGCATACATAGCAGCCATTTTCTTACTTCAGCTTGACTCTAAATCACTCAAACCCACCTCTTTGGTTCTGGCTTAACTTCTCACTTCTCCAGGATCACTACCATCAAAAGTACCTTGGTATTCTAAGCATTGGCCTCTCGCAGCTTCTAACAGCACACGGATAGACTTTGTGACATCAGTATCCACAGCTGAGCTTATTCGTATTCTCAGAAATGCTAACCATTGTTATGTATATCTGAAGACACTTTGCGGCCTCAAACCATCAAACCACTTGCACTCTCATCACAGGTTCTATCTAGCCTGACTCTACTCTTTCATCTCTCCCCGCACTCTGAAACATTGTCTTAGTGTTTTAAACCAGTAACCATCCCACCCTTATGAAAAACCTTAGAGCTGACCCCTCTTGCCCAGTGAATTTCTTTCCCATCTCACAACTTCCTTTTTTCTAAGATCTTGGAAAACATTGAATTTAAACCCCCAAGTAAATTTCTGAACACTGACAACGTAATAGGCCACTTTCTATCTAGCTTTCAAGCCCTTCAAGTCTTATAAACCACAGTCAGTCATGGAGCTAAGTTGATTATATCTGTATAGCACAACATTTTGTCTTCCATACTAGTTCTCTTGGACCCGTGACCAGTTTTTCATACAGTTGATGACTCTAATCTACGTAACACATTTACTAATCTAGCTATATTATATCAAGTACTTAACTGGTTCTTATACCTTGCTGCTCAAGCTTTCTCTGTATGTTTCCATACTCTCCTACTAGTTGGAGTTTTGCAAGGGTTTCATAAGGAAGTATTCTTTTTTGCAATGACCATTGAGACCATCATGTTATGGTTTGTTTTTTTGTTATCTCCATGCCTTTGTTTTTTAATTTACTGCTTTCGCTTTTGAGGCTTCACTGTAAACACCCCATACTTTGGCCTGGTAGCTCTGTCCCAGAGCTAATACTCGTAAGTAGGAGGGCGCATACTAAGGAAGGGGCAGAATTATGGGATTTTATGCTGTGGGACTCTAAGGGTGCTCTAAACAATGAGTCATTGTTGGAGGAATCAGTAATTCTGCACCTGGATCACATTGTTATAGCTAATTTTCTGCCAGTCTTTCACACAGAGATTTTAGCTGCTTTTGGCAACTTAAATCTCTGGGCAAAGATCACTGAATCTGAGGTAATTGTGATTGGGCTGATAGCTCCTTTTATTGGGCTCAATGGAATTACAGAGACACTAATAATGAAGTCTAAATTTTTCAATTCAGCATCCCTGACTCTCTCACAGCTTAACCTAATCAAAGCTGAAATGTTCTACGTTTTTTTTAAACTTGGCACCTGCTCATCTACCCCTCATAACACTTCATTCATAATCAGAAATTAGATAGCACATTTTGACACGACTGGGTACCCTGCATCTTTTATGACAAAAAGATCTAAAGCATCTATATAGTTCCACTGCCTAGTATTCACATAACCCAACTTTACTTCTAGTCGCACACAAATAAACACTATTGTCAGCTCATACTCTCAGCAAACAAGATTTCTATAACCTCCTACTAGATGGTCTCCCCCTCTAGTCATTTTAGGCCAGATGTACAAACATTAGGAATACTGATTTCCTAATTGCGATTCTCTCCGAATTGCAATTATGAAATCAGTATTCGTAATGTATGAAACTCATTGAGTTTCCTGTAGGGATTCCCTGTGGGTCGCAAATCGACCTACCTCATGAATATTAATAAGGTATGTCGAAGTTTACAACCCATTTGGAATCACAGCCATCACAGAGATTGTGGCCTGCCTTTTTAATAAAGCATTCCTTTTTTTTTTTAGTGTTGCCAGTTTTCCTTAAAGGAAAACAGGATGTGTTTATAAAGAAAATAATGAAACCTTAAAGTTTCATATTTTAAGAGTAGGCAGTGGTTCGTGGGAATACTGCCTGGTCTTTAAGCTGGTGGCAAAATATTACTTTTTTGGGACCAGAATTTGTTTGCAAAACAGTAATACATACCATAACGATTTGGGGGCATATTTACAAGGACCGTATCTCCGCTTTTTTGGCTTTAAAAGCCAAAAAAGCGGAAATAATATTAGCGCCCTATCTACAAGGGGATGCTAACATGCAGTAGCACATGTATGCACCCTTTTTCCCGATGCCTCGTTTTGCATCTCTATTGAGATGCAAAGTGGGCGTCACTGGGCAGTACAACCTGTAAAATATCGCTGATGTGAACATCGCAATATTTAACAAGGCGGCCCTCGCATTTTAGCAGACGTTAGTTTTGGGCAAAAACGCAGTTTTTGCCAAAAACAAACATCTGCTAAAATCCTGACTCAGGTATGTTTAACATGGGGGATGGATTCTTGTGTTACGACCACAGGGTCTTATCATCAAGCATATCGCCGTTTTGCAGGGAACATCGCTGGAAAACCAGCGATGTTCCCTGCAAAACGGCGATTTCCCCACTATAGCTGGAAATTACATCGCCCTGGAGAAATGCGTTGCTAATAACACGCTAACGGGGTGATAAATTCCAGCGATAACAGGCGATACATACAAAAGCGCTAAGCGCGCTTTGCGTTATTTATCGCCGTCCGTTGCTGATATGTCCCGTAGTATTTGGAAGGGACACCCGAAACACGCCCCTTCGAAATACCGAATCACAAAAAATGTGATTCAGTAACAAGTTGCCAAATTACATTTTGTCCATTTATAAAAGCATTTTTACGGTAGTAAATGGCACAATTCTGCGAATTGGGCCATTTGCTACTGAAAAAATGCCTTGAGCATCTTGCTCTTCATCGTTTAGACAAGGCACCCTTCAAAACCTTCCCATACACTGTCCGACCAACCTCTCAATAATAACATTAATATGATGGGTGTCAGCAAAACCCAGACCATTATACAAACTGTTCACTCAGATCACCAAAGCCCCAAACAGGCTATCATCTAACCACCCATCTCAAATGACTACTAATCTCTTGCAACCACATACTTTATTTTCACTCCTAAACCTGCCACCTATATGTTTCTCTCTTTAAACCAATTTGAACTGCATAACTGAAACCAGCTACTAGTTGAGCTTTCTTCATTCTTCGCGTTTTCTCATTGTAAAATTGCAGTCAAGTCTAACTTAGTCAACCGTGAAGCAAAAGGAGGCTAGTTTCCACTTTCTCAGGCGTCTCAATCCTCATTTTTCCTCATCCCTTTGCAGTATAAATGTCCAATCTATTCTACCTACACCAATGGTGGGTGGAATTCTTCTCCTAGTAAGCACATGATATGACTCCACTCTCTTATATGCAGATGTGGGATATATGATTGCGGTACATCACAACGCATCTTTTACAACGTAGGTCGTTACCACAACTTGCGCTGTAGGGTGCTGAACTTAGGAATAGTAAGATTTACTATTCCAAATCCAGCCTACGTACAGTAGGGAAGGTGTTGGAATAGTAAATCTACTATTCCTTAGTCTAGGGCGCCCTCCAGCGCAAGTCGTGGTAACAACTTGGGTTGTAAAAGACGCGTTGTAATGACACCGCGTTGTGAAGGATGTTTATCGCAGATCTGTGGCCCTAGGGTGAAAATCTCTGCTGCCAAGCTACAGTACTCTAAATTAAATGTATTAGAAACTCAGGACAAAGATGATTAGAAGCACAAAACCTGACACTCAATAACACACATATAAATACACATGCAGCGTAGTCCTTGCCCTCTTTTCCCTTGGACAGCCTAACTAAAAGCATGTCACACAACACCTACAATTGCACGATAGAAGCCTTCCCACTCAAGAAGAAGAGGAATTTCATAGAGAGAGGAGGAGATAGACCATATATAGTTTTTCCTGTGGTTAAATACTATAAGTCATGAGTCGATAGTTTATGTTTGTGCATTGGTGTAGATGCATGCACTGTGGGGGACCTCAAGAAAAAGTGTAAAGATGAGAGGAGACAGGTCTAGGAAAATATCTCTAGTATATAAGTGACAAATTCTCTCCTCTAAGGTTGGCTTAGAGCCCATCTCCATATCATCCAATTCAAGAACAGTGTCAAAACCACAATTCACCGTGACCTTCTATATGCATGCCTGTTCCAGTGTACCCCAATGAAAGGCCAACTCATCACCTATCTCTTGCAGCTAGCTCTTCTATCACCATCCATGCTAATTTTTCCTTCCCTATACACTTCCTAGATTTACAAAATAGGTGGAGATCACACGTCTACCAATTTAACGACACATTTTACTTACAAATAACATATTACACTGAAAATTACTTAAACTACACCCAACCAACCTACCTATTAACACATTGTTTGTAAATCTTCTGTGTCCTCTTTTATCTTTTCACTCTCCGTCTCTAATATTTGATTCACAAAATGAAGGTAAGACCCACATAGTCAAAAACATTTTGTTGGCACATGATTTGGTTATTATGTTGGGCAAAACCAAAGGGGATGATGGACGGTGTGTTGAACATTGCAAGCACTCACCCCCAGTCAACGGATCTGGGTTTAATCCACCACCCCAGTTCAGACATGGCCATATGCAAATCAGTGTGACCCTGTACCTCATGGGACCAGTCCAGCCCGAACTGCCAAGCCATGTCTTCCCTGGACCCTTTGGTTTTGCCTTACTTATTATGTGACCAGGTAGTTTGCTATCGTAATGGATTTCACCTCTTGATAGATGTAGTGGAGTTTTGTAACTTTTCTTTACTGAGTTTTCCATAAAAGGGATATAAATGGTACAATCTGTTAAAACTGATACCCTCTGTATTTTGCATACTGTAGGAAGCTGGCTCTCTATATGTAGTCCAGTGGGTCCCAGATTGGTACACAGAGGCAAAAATAGATACTACTAATGCTCTATTAGTGGTAGTGTGGGTGAGCAGTTAGACTTATAAGAGGGTGACGTTAGGCATTTGTTGTACTCACAGAGGCAATACATGAGACACACAGTCAAGAATAAATCCGAGACCAATTTGCAAAAATAACACAGATTTTTATATAATTCTTTAGACTAAGAACATTTTTCACAGGTAAGTACTTCTGTTATGATTTTTCAAAGTTCCTAATATAACTCACTATTGTGCAAAATTACGCACAATGATAGTCCATGGGAGATAATTCAGAAATGCATGTGAAATTTGGAGTTTAGGGGAGCAGCAGGCCAAGGTCCAATATTCCACCAGCGGATCATCTGGAGTGTCCTGGATTCTGCCGGGAGCAGGGTGCTGAGGTTGCTGGTAGATGGTGCACTACGAAGAAGAGGGGCCACCTAAAAACAGGCTGCTAACCAAATGAGGGATTGGGTCACAAGGGCCGCAGGACCACAGGAGCACAGCTGGTTCAATGGTACCCAGGCCATGTGGGCTGGGTGCAGTGTAGGTCAGCCAGGCTTTGTGTGTCAAAGCAAACTTCAAATTCAGGGGTAGGCAGCTAGCATGGACAATTTCTGGATGGATGGGCCATTCACAGATTGGGTCTCAGGGATCTTGACATCCCTCGATGGGTGCTTGCTTTCTAGAATGTTGGAGTCTGGATTAAACTCTTTGTCTCAGTCTTGGTTGCAGGTGGCCTGGTACCTCAGGTACTGCTATGGCATAGCTCCAGTAGATCCTGGTGTTCTATCACTTGTTGGGGGGACAGATGTGATCCTCTGAAGCTGGTGGACCACTTATGGTTTGGTTGCTGCATGGGCTTTGCTGGGGAGTGGAAAGTCTGGAAATCGGACTCAACGGTTGAGTCCCTGCGGACTGCAGGGGAGCAGCTCCTCTACTCCAAGGGAGTTCTGTGGTGATTGGCAAAAGGGCTGGAGGTGCTCTGGTGTTCTGAGGTTCACAGAGCAGGACAAGACAGCACACCACGATGGTCGAGTCCATGAGGCAGCAGGCAGGGTTTCAAGACATAATTCTGCAGCAGGTACTCTGTTCTCATGTTAGCAGCTCTTCTTTGTCCATTATCGTCTTAGATCCATCATATCTAAAGTTCAGGGCCCTAAATGCTAAATGTGGGGTTTTTTACAGGTGGAGGCAGATAGTAGCCAATGGGCTACCTATCTTTAAGGTGTTGACACCCTATATGTGAACACTTGCTTTGGGGAGTGGGCACAGCCCTGACCCTAATTGGTTAATTCCCTCTCAAACAAGAAGGAGGAAACTGAAAAGAGGGGTCCACATCACCTGCTTACCTTAGGGGTGCTGCTGGCTGAATGTGGGCCCACCTCCTAATCTAACTAATTTCCCCACCTGTTCTCCTATCAAATGTGGAGCAGGATGGGGGGTTGGCATCCTCCACTATCTGGCGGCATCTTGGTTGCATTTCAAATGTGGCATAATTCTTCCAGCATTGGAACGCCATACCTGCCTGGAGGAGGTGTGAAGCACCTCCACCCAGGGCAGGCTTTGTGCCCGGCCTCCGAAAGTGTTGGCTATCATTCCATGAGGTCAAAAACATGTCTGGTGGTGGCAGGCTGGCTAAGACTAGTCAGTAACCACCACAGTGTTTGGTAGGTTTTCAGGGGACCCTCTAAGGTGTCCCCTCTGTGCATTCATTAAAAAAGCCAGCACTGCCATCAGTGTGCATTAATTAAGATGAGATGTTTGGTACCAAACATACCTGGGTTCGGTGAGGCCATCATGGTTCGGGGAGCCCGTAATGATGGGTGTCCGTCCCCATGTACTCTATATGGCTTCCCTGCACACGTACAATATCCAAGGATGGACTTATATATTGTTGGGTCATTTCTGCTCAGACAGATGTGACCACACATGTGGTATTGTGCACCCTGCCCATGGGCAATAAGGCCTGCAGTAGGGTTGACTTACCTATACCCCATGCAGTGTCTAGGGGCATGGCACACAGGGATGTGTGCCATTTCAACTCTTCAGTTTTCTCTGCTCCAAGACATGGAGACCACAGTAGAAATTTGCATGGTCTTGGTGAGGGGTCCCTAGGGTGGCACAATTCGTGCTGCAGTCCCAGTGGACTTTCTCTCATCTTAAGGCCCTGGGTACCAGGGGTACCATTTATTAGGGACTTATAGGGGTTGCTGAAGCTGTGGTAATTTTGGTACAGTTTTGGGAAAGACCTCTGGTACTGGGAACCTGGTTAGCAGGGACCCAGTGCACTTTCAGTCGAAATCACATCATGTTCCAGGTAAAAATTGGGGGCTAATCATGTCAAAAAGAGGCACTTTCCTAAACATACATACTTTATCAAGATAAAAACATAGATAAACACATGCAAATCCCTATATTTATGAAACTTATGATAGCATTGCAATTGACCTAGTGTCCTTTCTTGGTCATTCCGTCTTTCTTAAGCTCATGTGCCTCCCCTGTATGTGTTCCTCCGTCAATTTGGGACTCTATGAGGTCATCAGCCAGGATAGCTTGACTCCAGTGGTGTCTGGGGGTGAATGTTTTGCCAATGTGCAACATTCCGTCCATCATCTTGTGGGTTTTTCTGTTCGCCCTATGTGGGAAGGGTATGCCCAGACGTGGGTCCCGTGCTCACAACGCCACTGGAGTAAAGCTATACTGGCTGATGATGGCTGATAGCCAGAAACCGGTCCTAGGATGCTTGATTCCAGTCCTGGCAAGACATGGCTTGGCAGTTCGGGCTGGACTGATCCCATGAGGCACAGGGTCAAAACTGATTTGCATATGGCCATGTCTGAACTGGGGTGGCGTGGCAAGCAAAATTTACGATGGATTAAACCCAGATCTATGACTGGGGGTGAATGTTTTGCCGATGTGCAACATTCCGTCCATCAACTTGTGTGTTTTACTGCAGTTTATAAATACATTTCTCAAGCATGGCTAGTCTGAATAATTCTGAAGTCCATTCAAGTTGTGTGTGCATTCTTGAAGGGAGCAAGTGGCACATAGTACATGTCTTTGCTACTGTCAGAACCATCGATATCCACCTCTTCCACAGGGATGTTACGTGATCAATAACCATCACGTCATGTAGAAGGGGCTAATTTCACAGACTCGTCAAAGGGGAGTTGGGTGGCATTGTGCAATGTGCCCCATATGTCGGGCTAATAGGTGCGAAGGTGAGGGCTTAGCTATAGAATATAGTACAAATCCCTGGCCAGTTGAGAGCATCTTTAGCATTTGTTGCCAGGAGTGAGTCTGGACGCTTCAACTTAGAAGGGTCCAGTGCCAATTATGTAGTATTTTAAAACAGTTGAATTTCAACCTGTCCTTCCACAAAGCATGTTCATGTGAGTCCATGAGTTCCTTCTAGTCTTCTTCCACATACCAAACACCAAGTTGGCCCTGCTAATATTCTTTAGTTTCAGTCTGTGTGACAGTGGCATGAGATTGGTCAATTCAAATTTGATTGCAGTTGGTGACCGCACCTTTTGCTGTTTCCCAAACCTGTATGTATTTGAGGAGCTGGGATCCCTGTAGCAGTATGTAGTAAAGTCCCAGTGTGTCTCTCATACAATGCCGAAGCAGCTTATATCACCAAAGATGTAAGTCAGGAAGGGCTAATTCAACGCAAGGGGCCTGAAAGGGTTTGAACACACATTCAACATATAGGTCATCTACTGTTTTTACACCTCCCTGTGTCCACGGCTGCCATCTGATAGGGTGACCTTCTATCAATATGCAGTCATTAGACCATGGTGGCACTTCCGAGTGTAGTGAAGCTTGAACCCCAAGCAGTCTTTGCGCGTCTTCCCAAATGGCCCACATGTCTCTCATCGGCAGTGGACAGATACCCACATCCAGAAGTCTAAATCCATAGAGAATACTCAAGCCTGGTTGGGCTTTGGCGAGCGATCTTTCTATGAATATTCATACAGGCTAGACCTTCCCCTCCATTAGAAAGTATGATAATGGCAAGAGGTGATGCGCTAGGTAATACACATGCATGTAATGCTCTTGTGTCTCCATGGAACTTCACAGGTTTAAAGCAAGGTTTCCTACCAAGCCAGAGGAAAGTTTTTGTGCGCTTGTTGAGCACACACAGTATACTGTTGGGAATGGGGAGTGGCAGCTTACCAAGCACATCATTCAAGCAGGAGGCTGAAACCATTTTCATGACTTATACCCATCCTCAGAGGTGTAGAGATGTCCACCTGAGAAAATCAATGTCCATCTTGGATAGTAATGTCTGTAAATTGTCCAAGGCCATATGTCAAGCCCTCTATTTAGTAGGACCTCAGGTATTTTAACTTGACTGCCTTACAGTCAAACCAAAGGCCCCATCAGGCCATTTGGACAAGTAGTTCATGGTGGGGATGGCCTTACTCTTCCACTAGTTGTTTTGTACCAGGAGAAGACTGAGAACAAGTCTATAAGGGGCATTTGTACCGAGACATATGTAGTCTGTTTGGAGAGCTTGAGGAGGATATCTTCATTTCCCCTGCTAGTGTAGCTATGCCCTAGACTCTATAACACTGCCTGATGACTGGAGCTAAGGGTTCTAGGGCTAAAAGGAAGGGAGTGGGGACAGCGGGCAGCCCTGTCTGGTCCCTCTATGTACCAGGAGGGTTTGGGACATAAATCCTCCACAGTCTATTTACAAGGAAGGATTCAAATATATCAAGTGGAGTCTAGCCATGAAGTCTGGATCGAGTTTAGCCATGAAGTCTGGATCCAGTTTCCTAATCTCTGGTGTGCGGAACAAATATCCCCATCAACGCGATCAAACACTTTCTTGGCATCTAGCAAGAGTAGTATCTTCTCACCGCTATCATCTTGCACTTGCCATACTACGTGTGCTAACATGCACATATTGTTTCTGGAGGAGTGGCCCGGGACGAATCCCACCTGGGAGTAATGTATCAGGCTGGTAAATATTTTTGCAAGGCGGGCCGCTAGCACCTTGGCCAAGATTTTCATATCTGCATTAAGGAGCAAAATTGGGCGATGACTAGCGCAATCATTGAGGTCCTTATGTGCAATATTATTACTGTATGCCATGGGGAATCTGCCATGTTCTTCGGCCTTCTTGAAATCATGACAAAGGAGCAGGGTCAATAGTTGTTTGTTCTATTGGTAAAACTCTGTGAGGAAACCATTGCCTCCCAGACACTTGTATGGCATTTGTGAGGTAGCAGTCACTATTACATCCTCTGTTATCCACATGTGTGACATAGATCTCAGTACATATAAGACAGGACAGGCAGAGGCGGAGATCTCAGGCTGGAGATTCATAAATATCATTTGAGTCTATGGGAAGTACTTCTACACCATACTACATTTAGTTCTTCAAGACTCCAGCTAGAGTGCCACAAAGTGTCACTAAAGATAGAGTCTTAAAAGGTCCCCACTTTACAACCATATAAATATAAACAAAGGATCTCCATGATGAGAGTATAAGTTGTGTTTTGCAAAAACCTGTTCTCTGCATTGATTTTGATTGACTCAAAAGTTATTGAATGCAGCAAGAACCTAGCCCTAGGTTTACAATCAGTTGCATGGGAACTTGCGCGGGGCTGTGTTACTTTGTGCTACACTTGTTGTCCTATTTAATGCCATGCATATTGAAGCAATGCTTTATATCGCTTTGTGCTATTCTTGCTCATGCCTAACGTTAGTAAACTCCCAAACTTGAACGACAGTCTTTATTATGTAGGCTAAGTGTCTCCAGGTCTCCCAGAGGTGCTGTAGCATTGTAAAAAAACTCTAATTTTGCAGTCTATATCCAAATGTGCCAATGTGTGCTTCCACACTTCCCTGAACCTACAGCCAGCAATGCTCTAAGTATTATATTAGTTCGAAGTAGACTTGGGGAAAGGGCAATGATCAATGGGATAAGAGAAAGGAAAGAGAGACACTGGATAGCATCACTCTGCCTACTGCAGAGCTGGGCCCGGTCTTCAACTGGTGTAGATTAATAGCTAAAGACAAGAGGACATCTATAAAACTTTTATTTGTATTACTACAGAATCTGTTGTCTTTGTACCATTCACTCTTTCTCTCTCTATCACTATGTGTTCATCCTCCTTGCTCTCCTTTCTCCTATTCTTTCTTCTCACCCCCTTATCAATTGTGTTTATTTGCTACTATGGAGGTTGGTCTTTTATGTTCTGGAAATCAGATGATGTAGAAAATTGCCCTCAATGGTTTTAAGGAGGAAATATTAGGAAAGTCTGATAATTACTAGGCTATAGTCAAGCTGCTATTAAAACAGAAAAAGATGTATTTGGCAATAAGCAAAGCTATTTATATATGTGAGCAAATATGCAACACTTATTTAACACCTATGCATGTGCTACAAAAATCTACTTTATTAATGTACAATATGTGAATAAGTTGCACATTAAAAAATATCTGAAACAAATCATGCAAATGGCAATCCACTCCACTCAACTTCAATAGGCATGCACTGAATTCCATTTGTAGAGAGAATGCATGGATCAATATCCTTGGCATCATCCATTGTATATGGTTTTACAACCCCCTTTCTTTCTTTTAACTACCTATGGCCTGCTCCTCATCACACTAGTTTCATATGATTAGATTTTGAAGGCCTCACATGCCTTACTAATGGAATACGTCTTCAAAAACGCTCTTAGCCAAACTGGAGAGCACCAATTTCCATTGTGAGAAAGCATTTAGTTTCTAGACTAGGGCCATGACATCCCTTCGAGTCCAACATACAAATGTTCATGAAACCAGAAAACCAATGAATAAAGCAGCATGCTTGAAAACAAAAACAACATAAGAGGAGTTTAGAGACCAATGGTGCAAAAATATGTGTCCAGTAAATATGTAAAAATATCTTGCTTTAGATAAGGCATATAAAAATCCAATCAATACAAACAACATGTACTAGAACCCCCAAAAGTGCCACAGCTGGGGTGCAACCTTCCACCAATTTCAAATTGTTTTAATCTTTTTTTATCACTTGCATCAAAAATACTTCATAAATGAAAAAGCAATGTGATAATTTAACCAATTAGTTAGTGAAACAAAACATTAAGATTTATCATTCAATATCCACGACTAATAAATGGTGAGTGGTGGCTCCTTTGTCACCGTATCAAATAATATGTCCAACAAAGAGCTCCTTCCTTATTTCACTCTGAAATCTATCACACCCAACCAGAGTTGTGCCTTGTGTACTTGCTTCAAAACCACAAGAGGGACCCTGCAGTATCTCAGTTACCTAGATGTCATGCTTGTCTGTTTGCCTCATTGGTCTGCCTCCATATGAATTTGTGAATCCCCAAGCAGGTGCTTTAGACTCTTTAAAAATGAGTTGTTTCACCTCTTTAAAAGTAAAACAACTAATATTTCAAATTCTGTGCTGTCTTACTATTGGCCAATAACTCTCCCGCCACTACCGGGTATGCTGCTGGAAAAATATCAATCAGTAGTTGCAAACCTTCTTAACAATTAAGAACATCTTGTCCCTCATTCAGCCTGGTTTCAGTTTATTTGGTATTGAAATTGCTTTACTAGACTTTTGTGACAAGGACCTCTTTTTCATCAATGAGGGTACCAACCCCTTGCATTTATTTTCTAGATCTCTCTACAATGCTCCAGAGTGTGGACTTTGCCATCTTGATTGCCTGCCCACACTGTTAGGAGCATACAACATAATTGGAGGATTCCATTTCTTCTTGAAATGTTGCCCCTAACATATTATGCTGGGCGGTTAACCTCCAACATCCAAAAAGGGAGTTGTGGAGTCATCACTGTCACTAGCTCTGGCTAGTCTCAGGTGGCTGTCAAGTATTGTTCAAGCCTACTCTGATTGTACTCAGGTAAATATAACATTTTCCCCTAATCTCTCTTCCAGCAGGAACTTCAAACAGGTGCTGGTTGACTAAAACAATTTACAGCTCAATAATTCTTTTTGGAGATATAGGTAGTTCATCACTAAGTGCCCATGAACCACCTACAATATTCCAACTTGACTTTCCACTGGAAGATAAAGTGAAGGACCTCCATGTCATTGTGGATGCCAGTGCCTGTCTTAGGACTTAAGCCACTCAGGGCCATATGTAGGTAGCCCAATTGCGATTGCAAATGCAGAAATTCGCAAAATTTCTGCGTTTGCGATTGCACTTTGGTCTGTGTGCTATGTAGCACAGAAACACCCACACGCAAAATAAGGAATCGCAAAATTAGCGATTCCTTATTTTGAGAATGCCTTTAAGGAATCCCAAATTGCGATTCCTTAAATGCAATGTAGGTAGCACTCAAGTTGTGTGATTTTATACTTAAGGAATCGCAAATTACCACCAACATCAGGTTGGTGGTAATTTGCGATTTCTGTGAAAAATGCACTTTTTTGCATTTTTCAAAGTGCCATGTGGCGCACATACATGCCCTAAGCGCATGTTTGTGTGCCACATGTGCACACATGTTTATTTCAGGGGTGCAAAAGGGTGTCCTTTTGACACCCTTGCATCCTTGAAATTGCATTCTCAATTTGCGATGCTCTAATTGAGAATTGCAAATTGAGAATGTCTTCCCATTCATTCCTATGGGCCTTCTAGCCCATAGGAATAAATGGGATGGTATTCCTTATTTGTGAATCTCAATTTGCGATCCGCAAATAAGGAATAGGTGGGATTCGCAAAATATTTTGTTAATCCTGCCTACATTGCATTTTACGAATCTCTAATTGCGATTCCCTAAAAATCGAAGTTTGAGAATCGCAAACATATATTACCTACATATGGCCCTCAGATGTTAAAAACTGTATTTTTTATCCTGTAAGGCTGAAGCTATGTCTTCTTATTTTTCCTAAAAATTTCTGCATTGCCCTGGAGGTTATTTTAAATGCCCATTTGGTCTTCTGCAATGTCCTCTACCTAGGTCTGACTAAATTATTGCATTTTCGGCTTAGAGCACAAAATGTGGCTAACCATCCCATATTTCCCTTTGATATCAGAGATTGACTTTGATGCACATTGCACATTACATTGCATCTTGGTAGTGGATCCCATTTATTTCAAGGTAGCCGGTCTGACATTCACCACTAAAATTGGCCGCTGCTGTCCTGTTCAATGTTTATGGAGCAGTGACAAATTTCTCTCAAAAGTGCCAAAATTAAACTTACCTTCGAGAAGCCTGCTTCTTTTTAGTTTAGGGTCGTGTTGTCTGGAACTCCCTGTTACTTAACATATGTGTCTCTCACTTTTTGAATATCTTTAAGAAAAAAAAAGACTGGTCTTCTTGGCTAATCATACCTACACGTTTAGCGCTAAGATCCCCAGGTGGATGGTGGTTGCTATAGAAATGCTGTTAGGAAGAAATTACTGTGCAATATTTTCCTCAAAATGACTGCATTTATGTATGCGACAGCTATACTATATTGGCTCCCAATACGTTAACATAGATAATATCTGGCATTCACTTGAATACATTTAAGTCATAAGTGTTTTTTGTGTAAAACACAATTTGCTTTCCAGTTAATGTTTGTTAGATCGTAAAGAGGAAGTATATAAAACTGGAGTGTTTAGTTATGAAAGACGATGTTACTTTTCAAAATGTTATATGGGATACTTTTTACTTGAAAACCTGGTCCGAAGGAGCAGCAGACTGATCTGTATATCAAAGGAGATACAAAAAAAGGGAATGAAAGATTTATACTTCCAGGGTACACTCAGGTCCCATTTGTAGGAGATAGTTATTGAAACTACATTTGTAGAAAGGCCACATTTTTCCATGATTAGAGATTTCACTTTTAGTTCTTCCAAGATCAAAATACATTGTTCAATTGATGTGAGGATTTGAGCAGGTTGCAGGGTTTCAGAGCATTAATACTTGGCGAAGAAGTAGAGCATACTGGATCAGGAACCTTTTAAGGTCACCTTAGAAACAAAGAAGAGTTGGGCTATGGCATTGCAGACTTGGGTGCATAACGCAACACTTTAATTTGTGAGTCCTTTCCTTATTAGATTGGTGGATCTCCTAACAGGTGATATTGATGGTATATTCTAGGGGGTTCTGTTGCTCTTCAACCACTTGACATCAAAAGCTAATTGACAAAACCATCTATTTTTACTAATGTTGAAAGTGATATAGATAAAGCAGCAGGACTTAAATTGAGTGCAGGCTGACTGGAGTTGATGAGGTGGCTTTTCAATGCAGATCTGTGAGGAGGGAGGTTAAGTGATACTTTAAATGGCTGGTCATTAAGCAGTTGGCAGCTAGGCGGGAAACGTTTCCTAGGGCTAAATGTGCAGCCTACTGTGCCAGTTAACCAGGGGTGGGGGGTATGCCATCACCTTGAGTGAGCAGAAGCATGAGCATTGCTTTGAAAATTGACTCAGTGGGTTTTTGTCTGTAGGCGATTCGGCTTGCACTACACCATTTTTGAATTTTTGGTTAGGTGACCCTTATATAAGATACCATAGCACATAAAGAATTCAAGAAACTTTTCACATTGTGGGTGAGAAGGGGATAAATCTACCACGCTCTTTTGGCATGTAGATACAATTTAGATAAGATTTAAGACAGTAAATGTTACGAAATGATGAGCAGGAGGGATAGAGGGAGTACTGCATTCATTGAAGCATAACTTGATTGCAATGTCCTGAGTAGTCAGCAGAGTTCCTTGGGGTTCTATACAAAGATTGGATAAACCCAAGGAGAAATTCAATTATAACATTTAATAGCGATCCCCATAGTCCAGTTAGAATACAACATATGTCCTCATAATTCCTAACATCAGCTGTCCTATACGTTTCATCCTCAAATCCCTGGACGTGACTGTCGGTTCATTTGCATTCTTTTAAAAACATTACCAGGAACATAATTCTGGAGTTCATATTTTTTCAGTCATCGTGCACTGTTTTTGGGGTGTTAATCAGCACATTGACTTTATGTAGCTATCTGTCAAGGTGAGTGTCACTTGTCGCTCCTGTCTTGGTGTAATCAATGACTTGTAGGATCATTTCATCGGTGGGATAATGTCACTGTGAAACTGCATAAATGTCTTTGGTTTGTTCAGATTCATGGGATTGAATGTTAAAAGTGACACATTGAAAAAAGGAGTCACACATCTTTGTCAATAATTTGGAGTATATGTAGAACTGCAACATATTATGTTGCACTTTTAAACACATTTTAGATAATGTTATTCCACCAAACGAATGAAATATGATAAAAATTATATGGTATTGCTTTTTTTCTGTGTACTTACAGTTATTGAACAAAGCTTCTACATGATACTGAAAGAGTTTTGGTGAATCGTTAGCTTCTGATGAGTGAAATTGTGTTCATGACAATGAATGGATGAATGTGAACTTCAGTAAGGATATGGGTTTCTTGAATTGAACAGTCTAACATTTTAGCTATAACAATATTTGATATTTATGTTTTTGATTTTTGCTGACTTTTAAAGGCTTGAATGTTTTTCTCATTAATAAAATGGTTACAGAGGGAAAACATGGCGGCCAGCTAGGTAGTTGGTCGCGAGTGCCCGGGGAGGAAGAGCGGCGTTTCAACTGACAAGCAAACAGCCTGTTATGCGTTCAACGCGTTAAACATGCGGGCGTCCAGTTCCCTCACCTAATCTCACGGTGCCGGCTTTTTCTTCTGCCCTCTCGAGCGGATTTCGTTCGGTCCCGTCCTGGAAGCGGCTAGTGGAGGAGTGAAGGGCGGGGGATACTACGAGTGAAGGGTGGCGGCAGCCGCAGGCACTGCATGGCGGCGGGTCATAACGAGCGATCACCCAGGCAGAGGAGAGGTGAGGAGGAGCCTCCGGCAGAACCACCGGAGGAGCAGTCTGCCGGTCGAGGAGAACGCTGGGGGAGAGCGGCTGCGGAGCTAGGCAGAGGTAGGAGAGCAGCAGCTAGGTTCCAGTATAGCGCGGGAGGGGCTATTGGTCGTGGTGCTGGGGGCTTGAAGCAAGAAAACAAAGTCGAGGTGGGAGAAGCTTCAGTGTTACAGGTTAGCTCCAATTCTAAAAGGAGCGCCTCTGGGGTGGGGGCTGAGAACACAGGCAGGGGAGATAAGGAGAAGGGGGCGCGATCAAAGGTTTTCCAAAACAATTTTAGTGAGAGTGAGAGAAAAAAGGGCTTAGTACATATTATTAAGAAGGAGGAAAATAAAGGATATGCTCTGAGAAGTAAGAGACTGGGGAGAGAGGAAAAACAGGCCAACATACAGAAGACTTATAAAAAAGATCTAGGCTCAGATCACAGGAATAATAGTAAAAAGCACAGTAGGCAAAATAACAGAGTAGGATTAGCAGGTAAAACCTTATTAATAAAACCCTCTTTGAGTGCATACTTTAAACCACTGCCCAAAACTCTAATATTATCAAAGGATTTTGTCCCAGACAGCGTCAGTTTGAATAATAGTGGCAATTTGAAGGAAGAACAGACGAAGGGGGAGAGTGTTGAAGTTGTCACTGGGTTGAAAACGCCTGGGATAGAAAATAGCTTGACAGACTGGGCAGATGAATTAAGCCCGAATAGATACCAGGGTTTTAGAGATGGAGGATGTAATTCAAGAGAATCAAGATATAACAGATATCAAGCAGGAGTTAGGGCAGGAAGCTAATATGGCACCCACTAGCTTAGTGGAAAGCGAACCCCCTTTGACAGAAGAATCAGGCACTAGAGAGGAAGTGGAGGGTGTGGGGAGGGCTAGTGAGAGTTTATTTGAGGCTGAAAATCTAGATACTACGGTTATAGCCCTCTTAAGAAAACTTGACTTGGATGTACATAAGGGGTTTGAAGAGTCAAAAGCAAATCAGGAGGGGATCAGGGAGGTATGTGGAATTTTGGAGGCTAAGTTTGATGATTTGAGCAAGCGTACAGAAGCTCTCGAATTAGGGGTTCAGGAGATTAGAGACAAGGTAGAGGAAAACAGCAAGGAATTGGAAGAGATTAGATCCAGGGAGAGGGTACATGAAGATAGGCTGGAAAGATTGGAGAACATGCAACGGAGAAATAATCTAAAAATTTTGAAATTGCCAGAAGGGAAAGAAGGTGAAAATATAAAGGGCTATATTGTCCATTTATTGAAAACAGAGCTACAGATAGAAGAAACAGAGGAGGAGATCTCGCTGGATATTCAGAGAATACATCGTGATCCCTTCAGATTAAACCCAAATCGCTCAAAACCCAGAAGGATCTTGATTAACTTCCTGACATATAGCTTAAAGGAAAAACTTCTGGTCGCGGCTTTGAAAAAAGGAGCTTTGATGATAGATAACTCTAGAGTTGAGGTCAGGTCAGACCTTTCGGTGGTAACAGCAAACAGACAATGGGAGCTGGGCAAAAGGATAGAGCCATTAAGAAGTATGGGAGCTACTGTGCAACTAAAATTTCCGGCCTTTTTAAAAGTCATGTGGAAGAACAGAATGCACACTTTTAGGTTTGTTGAGGATGTTGATGCTTTTTTGGATCAATGTCAGGCTGGACTTGTGTAACTGGGGATGGCTCTAGATGAATGGGTATCCATTGGACGCATAGAGGCTTAAATTCCATGTATAAGAAAATAGTAAAGAAACGCCATACCTCCCACGGGTACTTAAAGGCCTTGGTAGGGCCTAAGGAAGCTGGTTGGGTTTTCCGGGGAGGGGGGATTGGGGGGAACCGGGAGGAAGGCAGGGGAGGGGGCGGGAGAGAGGGGAGCAGGGAAAGAAAAATTAAAAAAGGTTCTCATGCGCTATTTTTTCACCTGGGTGTCAGTGAGCTCCGAGGGGATATGTGACGATGGGGGGTAGTGTTGCAGAGCTGATCTTGACTTCGTGGAATGTAAACGGTTTAAGAGTGAGGTCCAGGAGGGATTTGATAATGAAGTATTTAAGGGATCTTCCAGCACATATTATGATCCTACAGGAGACTCATTTAACTGGGGAAGAGAGCAAGAGATATTTTTCATCACAGCGATGGCTGCAGCATGTCTTTTACACTCCACAATCGGCGGTAACAAAAGGGATTGCAGTGCTGGTAAGACAGGGGATTGATTGTACCATTGAGGGGGAGGTAGCTGACACTAAAGGAAGATGGCTGATTGTTACCATGAAAATTAGTAACCTTGTATATAATATCATAGGGTATTACGGTCCAAATCAGGACGATGTGGGGCCTTTGGATGAATTAATCAAAGAGATGGTAGGCCTTACAGGTAATATCATTCTTGCCGAAGATTTTAACACGGTACTGGATCATAAACTGGACCGATCTTCAAACAATAGGGCGCAGGTAAATAGCAAAATGTCAAAAAGGGTTAAAGGGGTAATGGATCAGTTCGGTTTATGCGATCTGTGGAGACAAAGGTCAGGTCAAGCACTAGGCTATACCTATTATAATAAAAAATACCGTCACAGATCACGGATCGATTACATTTTAATAGATTTAAGGTTGTTGGGGAGAGCGAAACAGATCCTTCATGTTGGGGTACATCTCTCAGACCATTCAGCAGTTACCCTAGTGGTCAGGACAGGGGTGAGCGATTTGGGTTCGGTCTGGAGGTTGGATCGAACCATATTATATGACTCTGGGTTGATAGAGAATCTCAGGCAGGAATTAGATGGATTTGTAGAACATAATGTGGGGTCAGCGGATATTGAGGTTGTTTGGGAGGCTTGTAAAGCTTTTCTCCGAGGGAGATTGGGAGCTCTGGCAGCTAGTAAAAGAAGAGCATATTTTGGCAGGATAGAATCTCTGGAAAAAGAGGTCCATCAGAAGGAGAGAGAGCTAGTGGAGTCAATGAGTGGCGAGACTAAAGAAAAGATTGTTCAAGATTTGGAAGAACTAAAAAGAGAAATTGTTGCAGTGGTTTCTTACAGGGTTAGGGAAAAATACGAGGCTAGTCAATTAGCGCATTTCGAGTATGGTGAGGTGTCAAGTAAACTACTAGCCTGGAAAACTAGGAGTGAGCGGGTACGTAGCATAATTAAAGAAGTGAAAGATGGTGAACAAGGACAATTTGTCACTGATACAAAGGATATTGCGGAGGCTTTTTACAGATATTTTGAAGAGGTGTACAGGGAGGACCTTGTTCCAGCTAAACATGCAATAGACAATTGGGTGAAGGTCTTAAAACCATTGACAGAAGAGCTCCAGGAACTATTAGATGAAGATATAACATTGGGAGAAGTTGAGAGGGCTATAAGCAATGTGAAAAAAGGGAAAGCGCCAGGACCAGATGGGCTTCCTGCCGAGGTCTACAGGGCAGTGGCAACGAGTGTAGCACCCTTATTAACAAAGCTTTTTAACGACATTTTTCTAGGCAAAGCAGCTCTCCCAGCGTCATGGAATGAGGCAAATATCATTGTTATTCCTAAACCTGGGAAATCACCAAAATATATGGACTCTTACAGGCCGATTTCGCTGTTAAATTGCGATTATAAGCTCTTTGCCAAGATCCTGGCAGATAGGCTGTCTAGAGCTGCCCCCCACCTAATACACACAGATCAGAAGGGGTTTATTAAAGGGAGGTATTTAAAGGAGTTAACATTTTCCCTTATAGGTAGTATAGATGCAGCAGCTACATATAATCTTCCCCTGGCGGTGATTGCTTTGGACGCCGCCAAGGCATTTGATCGTGTTAATTGGGTGTATTTGAAAGAGTTAATAGCCCATATACAGATCGGGGTCAACTTTGGTTCGGTCTTGACACGGCTATATCAGTCACCCACGTCGAGGGTATTAGTAAATGGGAATTTAACCCCACCAATAAAAGTAATGAGGGGCACAAGGCAGGGGTGCCCTTTATCTCCTCTCTTGTTCGATCTCTATATAGAACCTTTGGCGTGTCGAATAAGAGAGGCAGAGTTGATCCCTTCTTTTGAGTTTCAGGATTGGGCCAGAAAGATTGGGCTATATGCGGACGATATAGTTATTTTAACCCCTAAACTACATCAATCACTAAGCTGCATAGAAACTATAACGAAGGAATTTGGTGAGGTTTCCGGATATCGCCTAAATAGGGATAAAACTGAGATTATGACCTGGAACTTAAATGCAGGAGACACAGGATGCAAAACAGAGAGAAGATATTTAGGGGTGCAAATAACACAGAACATCAAGGATCTTACCAAAGTAAATATTGCTAAAGTAAGGAAAGAAATTTCTCACGCCATGAAAGGCTGGTCGCATTTACCGCTAACACTATATGGCCGAGTCAACCTTGTGAAAATGATGGTGCTACCCAAGTTGACTTTTCTCTTTGACTCTATCCCACTTATGTTCGAGAGGGAGGAGATTAAGAAGCTGCAAAGTGAGATTGGGTCTTTTATCTGGGCATCTAAAGGATCACGTTTATCCTGGAAAAAAATGAGGAGGAAACTTTTGAAAGGAGGTCTGGCAGCTCCAGATCTACAGATTTACTCTTGGGCTTTTCTGTTAAAGAACTGCAGAATGCTTTTGGGAACCCCAGGGAGTTCAGACATTGGCATATTACTTTTAGCATTGTTAAGAACGGAGAAGACCAATCAGAACGCTTTTATGTACAAATTTGCCGACCCGAAATACTTTAAGAAAATAAGGTTAAAGGTTTTGAAAGATCTGGCTATGCTATGGTATAGAGTTAGGAGGGTAACAAAGATACCATATTTTAGTGCAATGGCACCAATTTGGGATACGCCGGGAGCTCCGAGTTGGACTGAAGATGCTTTGGCAACACCATTAAAAATAGCAGGTCCTCAGAGTTGGGGGGATCTGTTTTTAGAAGGGAATTTGGTACCATGGAGCTTCTGTGAACAGAAGTGGGGCAATAAGTTTTCTAAATTTAAGTTCCTGCAGATACAAAGCTGGGCTGCAGGGAAGAAAAATGTACTTGGGCACTATAATGCTTTTGAAGAGAAACTTGCTCTGGATACTTTGATTAAAAAAGAGGTGGCGATGTGGTATTGGTCGATAGTGGACCTTGAAGATGGACCCTTCGTATTGCCAGAGACCCTGTGGGGAGAGTGCTTGCCGAGGATCGCGACAGAGGATATATGGCAAGTATCTATGTTGATTCTATACAAGGTGGTTAAACCTGCAAATTTAAGGAGAAACCACTTGTTCACTCTCCACAGGGCGTATTGGACACCAAAAAAACTGGCGAAATTCAAAGATGGCGGTACAGTGAGGTGTTCCAAATGCAACAGTCCGAACGAAGACGACCTACACATGTTTGTTACATGCCCAGGGATAGAAGAATTCTGGAAAGCAGTGAGTAAATGCTTGTCCACTGCATTGGCCAAACAATTGGAGGTAAGCCCTGAACTTGTTATGACAGGAATGGCAGACCTACAAGGTAAGGGCTACAACGATAAAGTGAAGTTGCTGTTTTATGGTATCTTGGTTGCTCGAAGGGAAATTTGCAGAATGTGGATATCTGTGGTCCCTCCGTCTGAGCTGACTTGGTTAAGGGCTATGAGAGCTATAGCAAAGCTAGATTTGGCTGGTCGGAATAAGAAGAGATGCAAATTTTGGACTCCGTTCTTACAACACTATGGGTGATGGTGGGGATGACAAAGATAAAAACTTAGAGGGAATAATAGTCCTATGATTAAGCTTTTCTAGAATCTCGGTGGGAGTCCTGTTGTAAGGAGGAAGGGCGAACAAGATACAAGGTGCTCCTTAACAACACTACGCTTGCTATATGAGATGAAACACCCCAGGGCGGATCCGCGACAATATCGGGTGAGGAAAGGCACATGAGGACAAAAAAAAAAAAATGGTTACATCTTTTATTTCACAATGTTATTAAGCGAATGCCCTCTGCTTACAGCAGACAGGGTCAATTCTTTAAGGTCCTTTAAGTCTTTATAGTACTCCAGTTCCTTTAAGTTAGCAAATCCAGAAATATATTTTACCGGTGATTGGATCCTGTAGAAAAATAAAGAAAGAGAGAGAGAAGCAACGATTACTGTTAACTGAGTTTGATTGAGCACTACCAGAATAGCCATAGTCCTTTCCAGAAGACCCTTCTTAAAGTTCCTTTGTGTATGACAGTAGTGGAAATCAACGGCTTAAAATGAGGCATCAAATATCTGAATCTCTGTAGGAAGACATGAATATAATGGGACTTGGGTTTTGAAGTAAGATTTCTATACTTTGCCTTGATGGTAACAAATCCAAAGTTTTGTAATTCAGCTTGAGCTCCACAGTAGGCCGGAAAGTGAGAAGAACAAATCATCTATAAAACTATTTTTGTGGTATAATAGTGAGTTACATTGAATTACAGAGTAAGACTATCATTAATGTGCACATATTAAATATAAAGTTATCTGGATCCTTGAGCTGTATGAGAGAAGAACTGGCCTCATTAGCAATGATGGATATTTGAAAAGAAAGACATTTTCATCACATAGTTACTAAATGTAAACCCTGATACAGATGCCTAAAAAGAGAGATATGGGTGAACAGTTCGCGGTAAAGGAGAAACAAAAATCTTTATCTGTGAGTCTAATATTTTGTGATCCAATTACATTGGTATCCTATCTTCTTGAAAGGCACTCCATCAAGCTCAGAAGATAGAACAGCGGAGCCTAATTTAAAAAGGCTCCACTAGCAACTGCAGCAGAAATGTGGTGTGGGCTCCCGTGGGATGAAAGACAGCGTTGCAATCCCATGAGAGCTGCTACAAGTATTATTCACTTTCTTTTACAACCATTTCTTGGGATTGCTTCTCTCAAAAGCCTCTGGTTGCAATGAAAGAAAATGTACATGGTTTGTAGGCGAAGTAATGAATTGAAAATGGCGTATGATATGATTTCAAACACATAATTCATGATACAAGTAGGTGACAAGTCAATTGAGCTGAGGGCAATTTATGAGGTCTGGTAACAAAAGATGTAGTAGATATGTCAAAATTAATACATAATGGAAAAGGACAACAGATATGTTTTTAATTTGTTAATTGGCTAGTATGAATCTATGACTATTATAACCTCTCCACTTACAGTGAAGCTCATAGTAACAAGGATCATAGAACAATGCATGGCATGGCCTTTATTTTTGTGTTATGTGTTGTGGCTTCAGATGGTGTCAACGAGATGTAATGTTTCTTTCTAGCAGTTTTTTGTAGATCGATATTCACCATTGCATCCCTTACACTTTGGTAGGATTGGGAATGTCATGTGTTACAACGTCACAGATAAAAGAATCCCAGGCCCTCATTACAAATGGCCTTTTAATTCTAACAGCAGGTATCGACCCTATGGAATCATGAAATTCACACACTGCAAATGTCTTTACATGCAGCCAGAGTCATTTACTGACTCCCCAGTTATTCCTCATTTCTCAGTGGACCCTCAGTGTGCATCTTGGAAGGAGCTAAACATTTCCCATTTAAAGCAGTTCTGTAACATAACACATTTTAATATATATGACATATAAAATCTTTCCAATGTAGGTGCGATTGTTTTTACATCTAATCCTTGGGGACATCATTTTAAAATAAATGTACTTTAATTATATCATTTATTTATTTATTTATTTATTTATTTATAGAGTTTTGTATAGCGCGGACAAGACCCGTGGGTATCAGAGCGCTTCACATGTAATATAAATTACAGACATTATGGAGGCAATTGTAACAACAGATATATATATGACGTATAAGACACTGAGATAAGTTGTAAGGGATAAATTACAGACATTATGGAGGCAATTGTAACAACAGATATATATGACGTATAAAGCGATAGGATAAGCTGTAAGGGAGATTATAAGTAAGAGTACTTTCGCCCATCCAGTTAGTAGTAGGAGGTGGGTGAGGTATGGTTATATAGTATAACAGTGCAAATAACATGTGTAAATAGCATTAAGGAGTAAAGAGTGTTGCCATGTAACCAGGATCCTAGGCAATAAAACATAATGAGGTAGAGCGTATATAGTATTATCTGAGAGATTATCGATATCAGATCATATAGGTTTGAGGTAGTAGTAAAGTGTGTGTCCAAGGTTTAAACATGAAATCAGTCGGTTGGCAGATAATTGATCTTCAGGAAGTTTAGGTTGAGGCCTTCTCTCTTTGGCGTAGATGTTCTCATCAATAATCTGTACGCTACTCTATGAAAGGTATTTGCTCATCATGTGGTTCTTCAGTTCGCGTTTGAATGTTATCAAATTTTGAATCTTCCTGATGTTCTGAGGTATTGAGTTCCAGACTCTGGGGGCGGCTCCTGAGAATGCTCGGTCGTAGGTCTTTTTCTTCCGGAAAAAGGCTGGCCTCAGTAGCAGTTCGTTGACGCTTCTAGTTGGTCTGTTGCCTCCCGATAACTTAATTTTCTTGGCCAGGTATCTCGGCGTGTTGCAGTGAACTGCTCGGTGGGTAATACAGGCCATCTTCATTTGGATTCTGGCCTCATAGGGTAGCCAGTTTAGTGTTTTCAGGTGAGGAGATATGTGATCGAATTTCCTCGATCCCGTGATCAGTCTTGCCGCTGCATTGAGACAGGCTTTTAGTGGTGCTGTGGATGTTTTCGGTAGACCCGCTAACGTGGTGCAACCGTATTCGATCCTTGAAATAACTAGGGATTGTACAGCCAGTTTTAGGTCCGCCTTTGAGATGTACGGTTTCAGTTTTCTTAAATAGTTCAGATGGAAGCGGGCGCTCCTGGCCATTGAGTTTATGTGGTCTTTCATGTTCAGATTCTCATCTAGGGTAATTCCCAGTGATTTTGCTGAATTGACTAGGGTCGGGGTGCAGTCCAGCGCGGTCACCAGTTTCGTCAATTCCTTTACCTCAGGACGGTTCTTCGTCTGTGAAATTAACAGGAATTCAGTTTTATGGGCATTTAGTTTCAGATGGTTCGTAGTTAACCACTGTAGAGCTCTCTTTAGTGTCTTGTTCATTAGGTCAATGTCAGCAAGGGAGGCGATCTTTATGTATATTTGCGTGTCATCTGCATACATGTGATAGGGTATCTGTGATTCCCGAAGGATCTCCGTGAGGGGTTCAACATACAAGTTGAATAGATCTGGGGATAATGTTGAACCTTGTGGGACACCGACGGCAGTAGGACAAGGGGAAGAGGTTGCTTGATTGACCAGGAAACGTTGAGTCCTATTCTGCAGGAAAGATTTAAACCATTTCAGCACATTTCCCGACAAGCCCATCCTTTCTTGTAGCCTGGTCGTCAGCATTTCATGATTTACCGTGTCAAATGCAGAAGACAGGTCTAGAAGAATCAGTAGGCATGCTTGATTTCTGTCTAGGGCTTGTAGGGCGTCGTCCACGATATGCAGGATCGCAGTTTCAGTACTATGCCCAGCTCTGAATCCAGATTGGCAATCATGTAGTAGTGAGAACTTAGCGATGTGTTGACTCAGTTAGCATTGTACGCATTTCTCAATAAGTTTGGCTAGTAAAGGTATGTTGGTCACTGGTCGATAGTTGTTCGGGTCAGTTGCATCCGCTGTCGGTTTTTTGATGATGGGAACAACCTGGCCAGTTTTTAGGCAGTCGGGTAGGGTCCCTTGTGTAAGTGAGGCATTTATTATCTCAGTCCAGATTGGGACTAGGGTGTGGCTAATTTCTCTTACGCACTTTGCTGGTAGAGGGTCTTGATAGTGGTTATTCGGTCTGATTTCCTTTAGCGTTTTGGCGATCTTTCCATGGTCATAGCATTCAAAAGTGTCCCAATTAGCCTTATTTTTAGTTTGGGGACTCTCTATGGACTCATTGGCCTCTTTTGTAGGTGCGGTAGGGGTCGAAATGTTAATCGCGGCAGTTGAGAGCTCCACTTCAAGCAATTTCGTTTTCTCCGTGAAAAATGTAGAGAATTCCTCACAACTTAAGGGAGTTTTTGGGTTCTCGTGAACTGTTTTGGCTAGTTTATTCGACTGTTGTTTTAAAATCTTAAAGAGTTTCCGAGGTCTGTTTGAGGCATTGTCGAGTTCAGCTTTTATAAAATCTTTTTTGGATTTAATTATCTTCTTGTTATATTGCCTTCTGGTATTCCTTAGAGCTATCAGCTCAGGAGAGGAGGGGTGTTGCCTCCATTTCCTTTCGACCATTCTCAGTTTGCGCCTGTCCTCATTCAGTGACTCACTGAACCAGGGATTTTTTGGTTTTTCTGATACTCTTTTCAGTGTCTGTGGCATGGTGTCATTGACGATATTTCCTATTGAGGTTAAGTAGTGCTCCGTTAACTCGTTGACATTCAGTCGGTTGTTTGGTGGCTTCAAGACATTCTCACATCTTTCAACCAATAGTTCAATATTAGCTTCTTTAGTGTCTCGGACCAGTTTTTTGACCTTGCGGGGTTGTATGGTCCTGCCTTTTTTCATTGTGGGTATCGCAAAAGTTATGGCGTGATGGTCGGACCAATCACACGGGTCAATGGTGAGAATGGAAGTCTCTTTATTCCTTGAGATAATCCAGTCTAAGGTCCCTCCTTGTGAATGAGTGGGATGTGTGCAGGCTTGTGTAAGGTTTAGCTCGATGAGGAAATCTTTAAGAGATTTAACTAGTTTGTCATTGCCGTCCTCCCAGTGGAGGTTAAAGTCACCTAGGAATATATTGTGGGCATCAGGGTTAGAGTTGGCTGTTATGATCTCCATGAGTTGTTCTGTGAACTTTGCGTTATCTCCAGGAGGGTGGTAGAACGCATGCAAGTTACATCTTTGGTTGTTTGTTGATCTTATATTAAGTCCGAGGTATTCACAGGACTCTAGGGGGTCAGATTGGAATTGGCTGACCTCAATCTCTGACCTATGGATGCAAGCAATGCCTCCTCCCACCTTCTTAGGTCTGTCTAGTCTGACAATATTATATTGTGGAGGAACAAGGAGATCAATATTAGGTGAAGATGATTCACTGAGCCATGTTTCAGTGAGGAAGGCCAGGTCGATTTCATTGTTAATGATGAGAGCAGCTATGTCAGATGCATGTTTCGTTGCCGAACGACAATTTAGTAGTAGGCATTTCAAGGGTTCATGTGAGTTTGGGACATTGCCATAATCAGATTCAGATGCTGTTACCTGGATATGACGTAGGTTGTTGTGGATTGCTTTCCTGTCATTCTTTCTGGACGGTCGATTGAAGTCAATGGGTACTAATTTAATGCTCTCCTCTCTTCCCCGGACTGGTTGTTCATAAGATCGGAGTAAGGCCAGGGCTTCTTCATCTGACAAGGGATCGGTCCTGTTTGGTCTGTTGAGCCTGAGTACAACATTCTGGATATGTGAGACTTTAGCGTGTGTCCCTAACGTCATCTCCCAAATTTTTTCAGTTGTCTGTGAGAGTTTCGACGAGACTTGTACCAGGTTACCTACTAGTTTCTGGAGCTCTTTAACTTCATTCTGAGTTCGTGATGTTATCTTTAGTGCCGAGGCCCTGCATGTCTGTGTTCTACATTTAGTTTTTCTCCATGGTTGGTTCGTTCTCACTGCCACCGATCCTTCTTTTTTGTCCTTCATTTCGTTGGCATTACTGACACTATTACGGGTGTGTTCATTATTCCCTAGGTTGAGTGGTGTAGGGGGTAAGTATATGGGTAAGGAACTGAGGTATTCGAGTCTCCCATTCCCAGGTTGTTGAGGGGGGGCGTGGTTATCTTCATCGGGGGATCTCCTTGGAGTTGAGGTAGTCACTTCAATCGCGGGGACGTTTTGAACTGGCAACCTCTGCTCTTCGCTTAGGGCCAGATTCTTCTCTCTGTTTCCAATGTTAGTAGACTTTGTTGTCCCTTCTATCACAAACTCTGGTAATGCGCTTTCAGATTCGGTGGCATCGCCGGAGTTGGAGGTTAGATTGTCCTGGCGACCGTTTTGTTCGAGTTACTAGTGGTAGAGTCGTTGAAGTCGGGGGTGACGACAGGTGGGGTCCTGTGTTGTTGGTGGCTTGTACCTTCTATGGATTCCTTCAGGGTTTGGAAAGTTCTCTTAAATTTATCAAGTTCTCTGTTAGCTGCTTGTATCAGAACTATTCCCGTTTTATATAGCGTAATGTACAGATCAGTATTGCTTCTTTTAGTTAGTGAGGTCGTTATTTTAGTCCCATGAGGTATGTTTTTTATGGCTTTCGTGAGCAGCGTTTTCGTGAAGGCATTACGCCATTTAGCTGTTTTGTCAGTGTAGAATATCAGATCATTCATCATAGCGCCTTTAACTCTATCGAAATAAGGGTCAACGAATAAGGTATCCGGATTTTTTCTTAAGGTGTTATGTTTAAATTTTTTAGCAGCGTTTTTGGATAGGGTGGGTGGGTATTCTATACTCCTTGCATTGGGTCTGGTCGAGCATCGGTATCTTCCATCCATATCCATTTCTCGATGTGGGTCTTCCGACGACTTTGTCTATCAGTTCTGGATAGTTCCCTGCTAAAAATATCGTGTGGTTTATACTTCTTATACTGTAAGGTCGTGTAAGGTCTAGACGTTGGGGTTATTCCAGGTCTGCAGTTTCGGAAGTGTAGGTATGGTTGCTCTGTAATAGGTATCTTCTAATTAGACCTTAGCAGTTGCGCTGTCGTGGTTCACAGTAAGCTTTTGTAGTTGTGGTGCCTGAGTAGTAATTAATTAATTAAATATCTTTGGTAATCACGGGTTATCTGAAGGAAAAATGCTGTGGTGCATGAGTAGTAATTAATTAATTAAATATCTTTGGTAATCCCGGGTTATCTGATGGAAAAATAGTCAAAGAGGAGAGTTAATCATAATGGTATCATGTTCACTATAAACCATTATAATATTGATGCCATCCTCAATAATCAGTTAAATAGCGGTCATTAATTATCAAGAGGGGTTGTCTGCTGAAAGTACCTGAAAGTACAATTACTACACATTTACGTGAATGTACTGTAGCATTTTATTTGATCACTTTTTGATTTGGAACACATATATAGAATTGCTTTACATTCATATTTTACAATAACATCGTTTTGATATTTTTTTACAAGTTGAATAAACTTTAATCAGTTTTCTGGTACTTTACCATATTGACATCTCCACCCTCTTCACTTAAAAGTAACTTTACACTTGCAGATATTGAATAGCAAAAAAGTGTAAAGCTACTGAAGGTGCAGGAGTAGATTCACACATGAGCAAATCTACATGTGTACATTCACTTTTGAGAATATGGGGTTATGAGTACTTGAATCGGCCTCTTCCATACTGCTAGATGCATCACCAAATGGCAGACATAGTGATACATAAACCTCTTCATCTCTAGTAAGCCAAATTCCTATTCAATCTCCTCAAATGATTTACTATTCATTCCCTGTATAGGGCAACTCAAATGTAGGCATTTACAATCATTCCATGCACTCAAGCTATCTCTAATCTGGGTTTAATGTTTGGGTTCTCGCATATGGAGGTGCCTGGGAATGTATATGTATTAAGGCATTTAATTCTGCATAATTTGTTCCTTAATTTAAGTGTTACTGTAGTTAGTGGGGATGTTTACAGCCCCATTGTCCCTTATGCTTTTCGAGTCAGGGGGATTTTCAAAGATATATGTCTGCAGTGCCATAGTTAGCAAAGCACCATGGCTTTCAGTCACCCTCTTGCCCCATTCTATCAGAAAGTGTAACAGTGCAGTTTGGAAGTAACCAGTCAATAGCGACAATGCCCATTGTCTCTGAGAAACTGGGACATAGAAGAATCTATTTTCCCCTCTTGGTACTTTCCCTCCATGCACAACATTGTTAACAGTCATTGTAACCTATCTAAGTAGGGAGGAGGGATCAGGAGCAATATGATCTGGAATAGGTAGAAGATCTTTGGAGGAACTTATATCTTCACTATGGCAATGCTTACATATGGACTGGAAACAGCTGGAATGCATGAGCATCAATTAATTGTCAGCACGTTTCCATACTGCTAACACATTAGTCTGAGACTTTACGGGAATAATTCATGGAAGTTTACGCAAGTACACTATAGGAGTACTGATTTTCTGCACATATGATCATGTTAGATTGCAAAGTCATTATGGTTACTGGCCCTAATGTTGGGTTACTGTTTAGTGGCACATACTGTGACCTCGGGGGACAGCCCAAAGGGCATCCTTACCTGGCATGTCACATCCACTCTGTTGTCAAATATATTGATTCTCTCTGTATATGGCAATGGTCTGTGCGGTTCTAGATTGCTGTGTTCCGGTTCAGGGAGGACCTGGCCTAGCAATTCGGGCTGGACTGTTCCCATTGTAGCCGGTTCAAAACTGATTAGCATATGGTTGGGTCCAAATTGAGGTGGCATTGTAGGTGAAAATTGAAGAACTGGGATGTGGCCTAAGTGATTGCAAGTGGCTGATATTAATTCAAGCAATCCATCCATCACCTTGTTGTTGTTGAAGATGTCGTCCTAGGTGCAAGGGTATGCCCAGACATAGGTCCCTTTCTCATGATGCAACTGGAACATAGCTATACATGGCTGCTGAGCCCTAATTGGGGTTAAACTGGTCACAGTTTACTTGTGTTATGTTTCAGGGAGGATCTGGCCTGGTAGCTCAGGCTAGACTGTTCCCTTTTGAGCAGGGTCAAACCTGATTGGCCAATGACTGGGTCCAAACTGAGGTGGTAGGTGGGCGAAAATTGAAGGACTCGGATGTGGCATGAATGATTGCAAGTGGCTGATATTAATTCAAGCAATCCATCTATCACCTTGTTGTTGTTAAAGCTGACACCTTAAGAGTGAGGGTATGCCCAGACATAGGTCCCGTTCTCACTGTGTTACTGGATCTAAGCTATACCTGGCTAATGAACCCTAATCAAGGCGAATCTGGTCACAGTTTGCTTGTGTTCCTGTTCAAGGAAGACCTTGCCTGGCAGTTAGGGCTGGACTTTTCACATTGGAGCAGGGCCAAGACTGATTTGCATATGGCTGGGCCCAAACAGTGGTGGTATGGTGAGCGAACAATGATGGTCTGGAATGCCCCAATTCCCCCCACCTCTTAATGAGGCCTGGGAACCATTTTTTGGATTGACGGTAGTGCATCTGATTTTTGGCAGCTGTCTTCACTGCCAAACTCTAAATGTGGCCCTTAGCACACATTTACAGGTACAAATGTTATGGTTCCTACTTCCTAGCGGCAAATGGAAACTTAAGGTGAAAGGCTTTCTCCATAGTGGGTCCTAAACTTTGGCACTTATTCTCAATGATCCTTTTCACAACTGTATTAATCCCATTAAGGACATTATTTCCTGGCTATAACCTTTTAAACTCATTTTATTCCAGTCATCTGCCGCCCACTGTCATCATTGAGCCCATTTCTATAGCACGCATGCACAAACTCGTTGGGGTATTGGTAAATGGCAAAACTATATAAACTCAATATTTGATTCTGCATTTGTGAATGATATACTGAGTTTTGCACATGGTTAGTTTCCTATGTTGTTGTTTGTGTACTGGTGGGGTAGCTAGAGTTTTTCAAAGCACTTACAATTTCCCAGAGCTGCAATTTTCTTTTTGAAAATCTTAGAGAACTGAAGGCAAATGTATCAGTCAGGATATCTTTATTCGACTTTTAACAAGTCATACAAAGAAACACATACAATAAACAATAAAACATAACATAGGATACATATGCACAAACATACATAGCCCAGCATTTTCATAAAAGTCATTTAAAACTACAGATAAAGTTAAATACTATACAAATGTTAAAACTATAAAGATTCATTCATAAGAAGCAAAAGTGAATCTAATAAAAGAAAAAACCCTTAAAAATTACTAAGGCGAGTTTTGACCAGCAGCTTTTACCCTCGCTGCAGAAACTAAAAAATTCGCAATGCAAAAGGTAGTGCGGGGATTTGACAAAAGCTGTAAGTAGAGCAAGGCTGGGCGGACCTGAGTAAAGCCTGCTTCTTTCAGGAGAGGGAGTAGATATTTTTTCCTCTGCTCCTGGAAAAAGCTGCAGAACATGACAAAGTGCAGTGTATCCTGCACCGAAAGGTCATCGCATCTACATGGTGGGGCTTCATCTGGCTTCTGCCATCCCTTATATGAGCCAAGATGGTAATGTATCAGGTTAAACCTGAATTTGGTTAGCAGGAACCTATGGTAGGGAACGGTTACAAAAATAAGATAAGGTGCAATTGAGGGGGCACTAACCAAAAGATTATGAGACCTAACTGATGGCTTCAATAAATCTGCGTCCTCACGGTGAGCTTCCTTTCTATACATGTAAGCCTTTTTTACATGACCTAAATCTTCAGCCCTGATTTTGTCTGGACATAAAAAGAGCTCAGGGCGGCCCAGGTCAGTGAAAGATTTGCTTAGGTATGCCATCCATGGGATACTGCTATATTTATCTAATGATAAAACATCCTTCAAGATTGTATGGTTTAGTGGAAGATCTTCATTTAGCCATAATTTCAACCATAGAATCAGGGGTGCTAAACTCAGTAGGTCTGACAAATATGGTAGGCCCACCTCTTGATGGATTGAGTAAGTTGGGGTAGACTGAGGAACAGATAAGAGAGATCTGATAAATCTGTTTTCAGCTCTCTGGATAGGGTCAAGGTTAACATAGCCCCACAATGGAGAACCATAAAGTGCTATGGCAACTGGCTTGCTCTTATAGATCTTTAGAAGGGCTTCCATGGGCCGGGCTCCCAGTTTGCCTGCAAAACCAAGGATCGCTGAAGAGGATCTAATTACCGCCAACTTTTTGGCTCTTATCTGTGGTCCCCATGTTCCCTTTTGATCAAATAAAACACCCAGATAGGGGAATGTCGTTACCATTGAGACGGGAACCCCACTACAAAAGAAAGATTTGTGCTTTTTTTTAGTGCACTCGCGCCCCATTACCATAGTGTGCGATTTTGATACATTCACCTTCAGGTCCAAATTGTTCATAAAAATGCCAAATGCGTCCAAAAGAGTCTGAAGGCCAACACCAGTTCGAGCAATTAGTACGGCGTCGTCAGCGTACAGGAGTGCCGGAATTTGCACATCCCCTGCACGTGGGACGTCCGCCTTCATGCCACGCAGATGTGCCCCCAAGCCGTTGATGTAGATAGTAAAAAGCGTGGGGGCTAAAATGCAGCCTTGACGTACCCCCTTAAAGGATTTAAATAATGGGGTACATCTGCCATTATTTGACACTCGGACTGAAGTGAAGAGTTCCTGATGCATAGTGGCCATAAACGAGACCAAGGCTTCTTCGATGCCCAGCTCCAACAGGATCACCCACAATTTTGATCTGTTGACAAGATCAAACGCCGATGAAAGGTCCATAAAGGCAAGAAACACAGACCCCTCCTTGGCTACGGTATACTTGGAAATAAGGAGATGTAAGTTGGTACACTGTTCGATGGTTCCCTTTCTCTCTCTAAAGCCGTATTGCAAGTCTGATAGGCCTCCACGGTCCTCAAGGTTCTCCCTCAACCTAGCTAACAGAACTCTGCCCAATATTTTTATAGTCGAGTCCAGTAGGGATATGGGCCTATAGAAAGCAGGGTCGTCCCTGCGCCCTTTGTTTTTGAATATGGGGACGATCGTGGATATGGCCCATGTGGCAGGCGCCGGGTTGCTGTTCACTGCGTTAAACAAATTTGCCATGACTTCGGCCCATAGTTTGGGAGAGAACATGAAGAAATCAGCCGGGACACCATCCGGGCCAGGTGCCTTGTGTTTAATGGTTGCCAGGAGCGCTTTTTCGACTTCTTGCGGGTTGAAGATAATGGGGTGTACGTTTTTCCTAGACAGCTGGCCCCTATTTCTGCTTTCGTCATCATCTCCCCCATATACATTCTTAAAAAAGGAGAACCATGTTTCATCAGCAATCACACAGTCCATCGGTGCGTTGTTATCTTCCGCAAATAGCGGTTGCCTTAAGATCTCCCAAAATCTCCTACTATCCTTTAAAACAGCCGCGCAAACGAGATTATCCCAGGTTTCGCGTTTGATTGCGTTTTTGCGTTTTTTTGTGGCCGCCTTGTAGATCTTCCTTTTTCTAGAGATTTCAGCACTGTCCCTGGGTACAACTTTTAATGCCGCTAGCAGTTCTCTGTGTGCTTTCGAACATTCGTGATCAAACCAGCGCTTGTGACCTTGAGCTCCCGGGGTGGATTTAACCAGGAGATCCTTCGAGACTTGGGTACAGATTGCCTCATATGCTGCAACTATGGCGTGCCCATGTGTACCCGGTTTTCTACAAAGCTCAACTTGGGCTTCAATTTTGGGGAAGCATTTTTTATAGAAATTTTCAGGTATCACTTTGGCCCACTTCACTCTTCTATTTTGATCAGCAGGCCTCAAAGGATGTGCCGCTTTTTCCGTTGCTGGGGGTGCCCCCATATAGACACCCCAGGCCACTTCAAGAAGAACTGGGTTGTGATCACTGAAATGAGTGGGTACGGTGCGATAAGCCATAGTCCAGCTTAAAATTCCCAGAGTTACGAAAATATAATCGATCACTGTGCCATTTAGGGTGCCGGTAAAAGTTGGAATTCTCAGAGTGCAGTCAGGTTCGATTAAATCAAAGTTGGCCAGGAGTTCCTCAAGCTCCTGCCCCTCTGCAGAATGTTCGAAATGAGGGCCCTGTATGGCTACATCCTCGGCTTCCTTTACGTCACTACCCTTGCAGGCTAATTCGCATAAATGAATATTAAAATCGCCTAATAAAATTAACTCATAAACAAAATTTTTATCCTGAAGTACTGTATTTAAAATAGAATCTAGGCTTGCGATATTACGACCATTATATTCGCTGTTCCTAGAATTATAAAAGTTTACATATAGTGATTTACAAGCTTTACTGGTCACCCTCTCGATGATTAAAATGTTATCGGAATCAGAGCTAATCTGCCTATAACTACCTTTTAGAGCCAGTGAGAACAAGAACACCAGACCCCCCTTGGCTCTACCCGCTCTACTGGGGACTGCAGGTTTAGTAAAACTAATATACCCGTCCCACCAAAGGTTATGCGCCGTATCCCAGGTTTCTTGCAGGGCGATAATATGATGCTTAGAAATAAAATTTAGCCATGCATGATCCTGGCGTTTGGCGTTTAGACCCGCCACGTTCCAACTCATTATCTTACAGTGGTCAGTGGATGGTTCTATGTATGCTGACGCAGTCTCCTCTGCACATTCAGCTGTTGGTTGTTGCGATACCTGACCGCTGCCTATAACTAATGAATCGGACACCTCCTCCCGTTCTTTGGCTACTTCAGGTTCGAGTCAGTCGCAGGAATTTAAGTCTGACAAGGGAGCAAATCTGTTGCCAGTACCCAAACCCCACTCAAACGGAGTAGCAGCCTGGGCCTGTCCGAATGGTCCTAGATTCCACAGAGGTTGAGGGGTTATTGGATGTACCGGGAACTGATCGTTTCCCAACCATTGAGTAGGCCTAAAGCCCCTGGTGTTATAATCAAAGCCCCTTATACTAGGACCCCAAACATTCCCTCTTGGCTCTTGTGCCGGAGGTGGCCTGAAGTTTAGGTCGTTTGGGCGATAGGGTCTACCTGGCTCCCTATAAGCTGTTAATTGGGACCAGTTATTATGATGTCGAAATCTAGGACCCCCTCCCCAACCATCGGTATTGGTGGATCTTTTATAAGTAGGAAGTTTAGGTAAGGTGGTAAACCTATTTTTGTCAAAGAAGAACTTGAGGGTGAGAGGAATTATGGAGCCACTACGTTTTTGGGGCGGGAAGATGTTATTTAAAATGTCTGGAAGGACCTCGGCATTGGCAAAATTTAAGATCACGCAATCCCCTTGAAACTTTTTGGCCTTACTACCGATCCATGGGACCCTCCTTGACATAACAATGTCCCCTGCCAGCTTATCAAAACCCTGTTCTGTCATAAACATGTTGTTGGTTAGCCAATGTAACGCTTTGTCTTTTAGATCCTGATTGGACTCTGCTTTGCCTTGTGTTAAGACTGGGACATTGGCCAACACCAAGACAACCGGTGAGGCTTCCAAAATAAATTGGGCAGAAATATCCACTTGGTGTGCATCCACTAAAGCATCAGATGTACTAATGCTAGGGGCTGCGGTATCTGCGACCTGGCCCACTGCGGGTAATGGTGGTAGTGAGGGTGAGGGTGATGAGGGCGGGAGTGACAACCCTTGCTGAATGTGTTGCGAGCTACTCTCAATGGGGATGGCTTCTACATTTGTGGGTATTAAGTTTGTGACGAGGGAGGATAAATTTTCAACCTCGTCTGCCAACTTACTGTGTACCGCACCCAACTTTTTTACCTCAGATGTTAACTTATCCAATTTCCCTATCATGGGTTTGATTATGGTCCTGATTTTAATATCAATCATATCTTGGATTCTGTTAAAGAGGTCCTCATCGATGGTATTTCTTGGCTCAATATCAATGGCAGGATCGAGCTGTTTTCTTGCTCGAGTCTGTGGTGGTGTGGCAGCCTTCTTCCTGCTAAGATGTTTGCCCCCCCGTTTCGCTGTAGGTTTCCGACAAGCTCTGACAGCCCTTGTGGGAATTTGCGGAGAGTGAAGGACTACTACCGTAGCAGCTGTCTGCTGATTTAGATCGTTGATGGTATTATCTGATAAGTCAATCAGATCCTGTCTATCTGATTGGGGGTCAGATTCAGCTTTATCCTCGGGATCCGGATCTTGGGACATCAGAGTTTCAGGGGTCCCTGGGAGATTATCTGGCAGTAGTTCAGATGTCTCGAAACTAAGGGCACTTGTCGATGGACTTGCTGACGGAAAAATAGGTGATTGACTCAGCCCCAGAGATTGCCTGCGCTTGTTGTTGATATCATTAACTACTTGCACAAGGTATGAGTCTAGAGTGTTCACAGACTCAGCTGGGACGGGGACCAGTTTTTTCCCCATGCTTGGAATAATAGCAGAGGGAAAAGCGGAAACCCTAACGTCAGAACAAGCCAAATAGATAATAAAATAGATATACTGCTAGGAATGATGATACGATGACAATACACGTAGCAGTAGTGCATATACAAAACCAGAAAGTCACAAAGGGAACAGTACCTTAATTTGCAGTAAAGATGTAATGGGAATGGCCTAGCCTGGCCTTATCGTGCCTCTGAGGGCCACAGAGGGCCCGCCCTTTGCCCGGGCTTAGCCCCGGGCGTCCCGCTCGCGTCCCGCGACGCTGAGGGCTTCCGCCTATGTAGCGCCCCTCCCGTCGCTTTTGCAGCGTCGGGGAACGCGCCGCCGCTATGCCCGCTGGGAAGTGTAGTCCCTAGGCGGCGGCGCGACTGGTGGCAGGATTCCGGTGTCTGTGTCAGGCTGCTCCGCTTCTGTAGAGCTCTCCGAGCGCTATCTTCGCTCTGCGCTTGCAGGTAGGGCTCTGCTCGTTTTCTCCCAGTATGCTTGTGCCTCACCCCCGCTCCACCGAGGGCTTCCGCCTATGTAGCGCCCCTCCCGTCGCTTTTGCAGCGTCGGGGAACGCGCCGCCGCTATGCCCGCTGGGAAGTGTAGTCCCTAGGCGGCGGCGCGACTGGTGGCAGGATTCCGGTGTCTGTGTCAGGCTGCTCCGCTTCTGTAGAGCTCTCCGAGCGCTATCTTCGCTCTGCGCTTGCAGGTAGGGCTCTGCTCGTTTTCTCCCAGTATGCTTGTGCCTCACCCCCGCTCCACCGAGGGCTTCCGCCTATGTAGCACCCCTCCCGTCGCTTTTGCAGCGTCGGGGAACGCGCCGCCGCTATGCCCGCTGGGAAGTGTAGTCCCTAGGCGGCGGCGCGACTGGTGGCAGGATTCCGGTGTCTGTGTCAGGCTGCTCTGCTTCTGTAGAGCTCTCCGAGCGCTATCTTCGCTCTGCGCTTGCAGGTAGGGCTCTGCTCGTTTTCTCCCAGTATGCTTGTGCCTCACCCAAATGTATCATTTCAAGTACCCTGAGAATGTTGCCAAGGATATGCCTTAATTTTTGTGTAAACAAGGTTACAAAAAACTTAAGGTGAAGTGCGATTTTGTTTCATTTTAAAGTAGGCTAACGTCAGAATCAACCAGTGTGCATTTTTGAAGCTGTGAAACATAAACTGACTCGTAATCGAACACTGGATGAAATATTTAGTAAATCTGTCAGGGAAAGTTTTCCTTCAACCGGCCATTTTCTGGCTGATGCCTTCTGTTCCAAGAACATTAAAATTGTATTAGTGATGTGTTTCAGCGTGACTATTTTCAGGTCTGCAGTATGCAGTGCAACATCTATAGACATCCTGTTTTTTTCTATTTCTGAGTCTTGTGACAGTTATGGCAATTTCATACATCAATATTTTATGACTGTCAACAGTTGTACCATAATTAACCAATAGCTAAGCTTATCAGGAGAAACATTGTAGGCAGCATGCCATAAACAGTTAAAGCTGTCTCCCAAATTGTTACTACTTCAATAGGGTGTCATGGCAACAGGACTCTTGAAAGGGTGTAGATAATTACAGAAAGTGGGCGGCAGAACACAGAAAAGAAGCAATTTGAGGACAGAGTTTTTAAAGTTTGTTCATCAATGGAAGAAACTTTAAGCATTTTAGACTGTGAGCTTGCTGGTACATTAACTTGGCTTGAATGGATAGCTAGTTGCAAATATTGACTCTGGGAGCAAGGAATGACTGACAACATATCAGAATATATAGAACTATAGATGATTAACAGTGAATAACAGGGATGTTTTTCACAGAGGGGTCCTGGGAGACATAAAAAAGATAACGAGAACGAACCTAGCAATATCTGTGATGTCACTCAGAACATCCAGGTGAAAAACACCCATGTTTTTCACTAGTTACAGATCTATAACTTTATGTTATACATTGCTCTCAAAATCTCTTGCCTCTGCTTTCAGCTGTTAAGCATGATCAGAGTCATATTCAGGGGCACTACCAGTGGCGGCCACCACCTATCTTGATTGGTAGGGTGGCTGCAGGAGGAGGGCAAGGGTAGGGGGAGGGGGTGTTAAAATAATAAAAAATAAAAACATGAAAGACTTATCTGCTGCTCTGCTCCGCTGATGACCGCCTCGCTGCTCCCCTCTTTTCGTTGGGCTGGAAGGGGATGAGCCCTCAGAGCAAAGGCTCCACACCCAATCCATAAGCTGCTCTCATGAAAGCAGCGCCAGGAGTGGTCTGAGTGGGTTCGTTTGCCACTCAGATTGTACATTGGAGCCTGTGCTTTTTGTAACACAGCTGAGTTGGAGAAACATAAGTGAGCATGTGTGCTTGTCCGGCCTACGATGGCCGGCCAAGCGCACATCCGCACTTATGAGTGCACTCTACTTCTCTCTGACATGCCCAGTACTGCCATGCCCTATAGTCATTGTAGGGCTTTGGACAGTGAGCATTATTAAAATGACAATATCTGTGTGTTATTGTCATTTTATTTACTGTCTGCTGGCGCCGGCTGTGAGGGGATGCTCCTCCACCATTACAGAGGAGCCATGCCTGAGCATTACATAATATGGTCTTTCCTCCTGTCTTAAACATAAAAACAAATACATGGCCTCCTGCCACCCACACTCACAGTTCTGTGCCTTCCCTCCTCTTCCCCACCTAAAACTGTGCTCCCTGCTATCAATTGAAGCAGAGACAGCACTGGAAGCCCTGTTAGAGTAGCCAGAACTTCCTTTATGACTTAGCTACCCTAGGAAATATCATTTATTTGCCACAACGTTTGTTTCCCTTTGTTGCTAGGTCACAGCCCAACTAAACAGATATGGGATCTAATGTTTACACTACTGGATCTCAGTGAGAGAAATACCTACAAATATTTCAGCTTTGAAATTTAAAACCCTGACTAGCATTGTAAAAGACACGCTGCCCGGTGCTGCCCTTTGTAATCTTGGAGCAAAATTGATGACATCCCATTGTTTCTAATTGGATACCACTAACCAAGGTATTATCATATCCTGTAGGCTAAAAGACAGACCTAGATGCGCAAACGTTCCCAGATTGTACAAGTGGTTTATCAGAATGGCCAGTTCTGTAAAATATAGGACAGTATGAGGGTTATGCCCACCTACAGTCTTTCTGGCCATAACAACTACCACACAAAGTCCAATGGGCATAAGCCACATGCCAGTTTACTCAACAAGCACCGTTAAGTTATGCACTTAATATGCATATTGATTGAATCTCAGAAGATGTCTCACCAGGCCAGGACATCATACCATACATACAGAGTCTTTGAGGATGGTCCACGGAGGGGAAGCATGAACTTTGATGGGCAGCTGTTTGTTACACATACAATGAGAATCGGTATCGCCCGGACATCCAATTATGGCCTTCATGTACAGTGATTCCACCCAGGCCATTAGCAATAATATGCTGCCTGCAGACTTTAAAATGTTATCGCGAGAAGGGTATGTGAATGAGGGCCTGCTCTGCATTACTGTGAAGTTCTCAGGATTATTAGGATGAGCAAATGGTGAGTCAACAAATAGGGTGTATGACCCTTAAACCTCTTTGTAATTGCTGTGTTAATGACAATATCTTAACACAGTTTGTCCGTTTTACTTAAGTGTCTTGGCTGTAAATAAGTGTGAAAGATCAGATGAACGTTTACACCTCCTTTTGCTATCCATCGTGCTTCAATTCACACTTGACTGGTAGCTGAATGGAGAGGTTTGAATGCAGGGTTCATTTCCAAGCTATCTGAAAAGGCTAACTATTCTCCGTATACAAGATCACTAAGTGTGCATATGTAAGAGACACGTCCTAACTGGGGATTGGCCAGGAAAAGAACTTGTCCCTGGAATGCTCATCACATGCAGTAATTGAGAGCAGAGGCTTCACCCACTGAGCTATTTTATGAGGTTCCAAGCTTGGGACCTGCAGAGTAAATCTGTATCCCTGAAACATATGCACCAATCATCTAATCTCTTTTACTAGGATTCAAACCGGAGGCAACAGAGTATATACACTACTCAGCAACAACTACATTAACCAGCTAAGCTTTTTTTTACCCCAATAATGGAAACGGAGTTATGCTGGTGGCATAATCCATTGACCTACCTTTCCAACAATTAACCACAATAATCACTTATTGAGATAGCTCAGTTAGCTCAGTAAGTTGGTAATAACCCATGGCATCCTTTATAGCTGGTGACCACCCCCACCCACTACGCCGGACACACACTCGACCCGATCTTCTCTTCCAGCAAGGACATCGCCTTCAGCCACGCCACGGGACTCCCATGGACGGACCACAGCTGCGTCCACTTCAGCTTCAGAAGGACCACGCTCCACCATCACCAGCAACAGGCTCCCCGCAGAAGCTGGAACAAGATCACTGCTGACCAGCTCACCACGTCCTTGAGCAAGAACCCTCCCACCAGCACAACGAACCCCAGTCAAGCAGCCACCAACCTCACGAAATGGATCAGCGACTGCGCAGACGAACTCGCCCCGCTGAAGACCCCGCCGAGCCGACCCGGCAGCAAGAAAGCCCCATGGTTTAACGACGAACTCAAGAGCTCCAAGAAGAACTGCAGAGCACTCGAGAAAACCTGGCGCACAGACCCAACACCGGACAACATGACTGCCCTCAAGCTCGCCACCCGAAAACACCACCAGCTGATCCGCGCCACCAAGAAAACTGCATTCAAGGAACGACTGGACAACAACGCACACAACAGCAAGGAACTCTTCAACATCGTGAAAGAGCTCTCCAACCCCAACGCCGGAAACAACGACATCACCCCTTCGCAAGACCTCTGCAACTCCCTCGCCTCCTATTTCCACAACAAGATCGCAGACATACACAACAGCTTCAGCACTCAACCGACGCACGCCACGACCGAACCACCGCCCCCCACCACCACCCTCCGCGCCTGGACCCCGATCAGCACCGAAGACACCATCCGCCCGATGAACTCCATCCACTCCGGATCTCCGACAGACCGCTGCCCTCACCACGTCTTCAACAAGGCCGACACTGTCATCGCACCCCACCTGCGGGACATCATCAACACCTCCTTCGACATCGCCACCTTCCCGGAGAGCTGGAAGCACGCCGAACTCAGCACTCTACTCAAGAAACCATCAGCAGACCCTACCGACCTCAAGAATTACCGCCCCATCTCGCTGCTCCCGTTTCTGGCCAAAGTCATCGAGAAGACCGTCAACAAGCAACTGGCCGCCTTCCTCGAGACGAACGGCTCCCTCCACCTCTCGCAGTCTGGCTTCCGGGCCAACCACAGCACCGAGACCGCCCTGATCGCAGCCACAGACGACATCCGAGCCCTGCTCGACAACGGAGAAACAGCGGCCCTCATCCTCCTGGACCTCTCCGCGGCCTTCGACACTGTCTGCCACCGCACCCTAGTACAGCGCCTCAGCAACGTCGGAATCCAGGAGAAGGCACTGGAGTGGATCACCTCCTTCCTCACCGGAAGGACACAGAGAGTCCGCCTCCCCCCGTTCAGATCGGAGGCCACCGAAGTCATCTGCGGCGTCCCTCAAGGCTCCTCGCTCAGCCCAACTCTCTTCAACGTCTACATGAGCCCCCTCGCAGCCATCGCACGCCAGCACAACCTGAACATCATCTCCTACGCCGACGACACCCAGCTGATCCTCTCCCTCACCAACGACCCCACCACCGCCAGAGCCAACCTGCACGAAGGGATGACAGAAGTAGCCAAATGGATGTCGAACAGCCGCCTGAAACTGAACTCAGACAAGACGGAAGTCCTCATCCTGGGATCCTCACCCTCCGCCTGGGACGACTCCTGGTGGCCCCCCGCCCTGGGCAGCGCACCCAAACCAACTGACCACGCACGCAACCTGGGCTTCATCCTGGACTCCTCCCTCTCCATGACCAGACAAGTCAACGCCGTCTCCTCATCGTGCTTCCACATCCTGCGAATGCTACGCAAGATCTTCCGATGGATCCCCACCGAGACCAGGAAGACGGTCACCCAGGCCCTCGTCACCAGCCGTCTGGACTACGGCAACTCCCTCTACGCCGGAACCACCGCCAAACTCCAGAAGAGACTCCAGCGGATCCAGAACACCTCAGCACGACTCATCCTGGACATCCCCCGCCGCAGCCACATCTCCGGACACCTGAGAGACCTGCACTGGCTCCGGGTCAACAAGAGAATCACCTTCCGGCTCCTCACCCACGCACACAAAGCCTTACACAACCAAGGACCAGGATACCTCAACAGCCGCCTCAACTTCTACGCTCCCACGCGCCAGCTTCGATCGACCAGCCACGCCCTCGCCGCCGTCCCCTGCATCCGAAGAGCCACCACAGGAGGAAGGTCCTTCTCCTACCTGGCCGCCAAGACTTGGAACTCCCTTCCGACCCACCTCCGCCTGACCCAGGACCACCTCGCCTTCAGGAAGCAGCTCAAGACCTGGCTATTCGAGCAGTAGCGGACCCCCCCCCCAGCGCCTTGAGACCCTCCGGGTGAGTAGTGCGCTATACAAATGCTCTGATTGATTGATTGATTGAACCTAACCATAAGCTGATACACTTAACCACAAGAATCACTTATTGAGATAGCTCAGTTAGCTCAGTAAGTTGGTAATAACCCATGGCATCATTTATAGTTCTACCTAACCATAAGCCGATACACTTAACCACAAGAATCACTTATTGAGATAGCTCAGTTAGCTCAGTAAGTTGGTAATAACCTATGGCATCATTTATAGTTCTACCTAACTATAAGCCTGTAGTGAAAAGTGATATGTAAAAAAACACTGCAAATGTGTTCTTTATGTATTTATAGATGCATATATCTCCCCATCTTGGACAAATTTATCCTTGCCCGTTTGGAAAGCACTGTATGGTAGATGAGGATACTACATCGTAGGAGTTGTAGAGAGGGGACCTCGACCAACCAAGTCACACGGTTGCCCTTCTTCTTAGTAATATCCTGTTATCCATTTGATGCCAGCGGTAAGGAAGCAAGCAACTAGTGAGTGATTAATCTAAAAGCCATAGAAGATGTCCAAATTATGGGTTAAAATCAGTGCAAAACTCCAGGTAAGAATGCAATTTAAGGTTTAACACACATTTTACGTTCATTGTAAAAGAGATCATTTGTAAGATTACAGCTGACAAACAGTACATTTTTATGAGAACTGAGTGCAAAATAGTCATTTATGATCTGTGACAACCCAAGGGATGTCTTCACTCTAAAGCATTTTAATGGAAAGTTCGAATAGAGCCAGCATTTAAATGAGAAGTCCCTCGTTAAAACTTTATAAGATGGACAATTATGACTCAGGTAGGGAGACACATTAAAAGAGGCGGGGAACATAGTCATGTATATGTGTTTTTAGGCTAGTGCAGGCTTGGCTGACCTGGGGGAATTAGATGGTGGTTTCTCTGTCCTGCTCATTTCGGCTATTTTACCTGTATCAGAAGTTTATGTTTAATAAGATTTTTTTTTTAGATGGACACAAAACTCCACACAAAAATGATCCACGCCCTGAAAAATATTTACTCTTTATTTCCTCATCTCTGTCCTGAACACTCTTGTCATGCACCATACCCATACATGAGGGGGGAGGAGGAGCCTCCACGAGATGGCTGCTTAGAGCTGCAGCTTCATGCAGTATCGGCAAGCCACTGCCCAGAACCATACATTAACATGTCCTGAACCCGCTTAGTGTAAAGTTTCAGGAATCGGAATGCTGGAGGCATCAGCTGAGGCACCACCTGAGGCTTGAAACGATCTTAAAAGCCCGAAATCGGCGTTTGGATACTCCGTGGCCCGTCTCCCAAAATAACGCCGACGAGCCGTCTATCTACTGCGGGCTATGCCGAGAGGGGAGAATCACCATCAACATGAGAACTGTCCGAAGACAGCATCCAGAGGAGCCAGGAAAAACACCTTATCCTGAGTACTGAAGTGGTATTGGGCTGGAAGGCACCACGTAGACAGGGGGTAAGCTACACTTCTTTGAGTTCCGACGGTGAGTCGTTATGCTACAGCGTGCTGTGAATGCCAAACCGCGGCATTGCAGCGGGGCGCATAAGCTGACCCTCTGGGTTGGGGACCTCGGGTGGAATTTTGCCATCTCCTTGGCGAGGGGCCCGGGACCGCATCAGAAAGGATGCAGCCCTCAGTTGGAGAGAGCGGCACTCCCCCACAGCAACAAGCCCAGGAGCACTGGGAGTCTAGTTGGTGATCCCAGGAGGCTGGGGCTCCTGACCTTGTCCTCCTTAAGACCTTTTGGGCAAAGTATTTTCATCGAATGCCGCTTTTTATTCGCGCCTGACTCCAAAATGGCACTTGCAGTCGATCGTGGGCAGGGGTCAGACCTGCTAATGGCGGCTGTCTCTTCCATGGGCGGATATTCTCGTCACCACGCGTCCCCCCTGAAGACAAACGGACTGGCTCTTTCCCCTTGCCGATCCACCTCTTAGCTTACACCCACTTTCCTTTAGGGTTTTAGAGAATAATGGGGACCGACTGAATTCGATTTCAAGGACTCATCACCTTGCCTGACCTTAAGATAGCCACCTCAGTGAGACCTTCCCTGATGCTCTATCTCTCCTGGTCTAAAGTCATTGGTCATCGTCCTGATCTGGATCAGCCCTCACCGATCCTGTTCCTGCTCACCCTCCATGACATTTAACTTTGAGAACTTTCCCCTGACAACTGAGACCTAGCCATTTTGACTGATGCCTGGTGGATCTATCTCACGAGCTGAAAGGGAGATGGGCTATGGATTCCCTCCTTGACCATCACCTACCCAGCCGGTCTTTGGGCAACCTCTCCTGCGTCTCTCCTGACCTTTTTTCCCTTCTCCCCTTTCACCCTACCTCCTCCTCTCTACTCTTCTCCTCTCGCCAGCTATTGACCTTTGCCCACACCCGTCCTTGCTCACAGTTCCCACCCTGTTTATCCACTGAACTTTCTTCTGTGATCTTTCCCTCATCAGTTACTATACAAACTGCTAATTTTTTCGTGTGCAACTGTTTCAAATGCATTTTATCTGATGTTTTGGGGGTTGTAAACACATGCTCTAGATTATATGTTTTAGTATTTAATCTCAGACGAACATAATAGTGTGGAGTGGGTGTTATACATTATTTTAGGACCTTATTGTAAGTTTCCTGATTCATGCCCTTATATAAGTATAAATCACTATATCCTTATATAGGCATAGAAATCATAACTATATTTAGGCATAGCTCATGCAGTCCAAATACGGCAGGGCTACTTCCACTAGTTCCGAAAATCCACAACGATTTCTTGGAAAAACCCGCCTTCAGCAGTCAGGGACTACCCCTTGCTTGAGCACTGATTTATCCAAGAACTCATGGAGATTTCAAAGAACTGAGACTCTTTGGTGACGTTATTGTGTCCACCTTTACGTCAAACCAGGCACCTTCACGGTATAAATATGCCCACACTTGCCCAAGCAAACACACGGTAGTTTGGAGCAGTTCGAATATCTACTTGCCCGACGCACCCTGCTACAGCAAGTGCCTAAGGAAGCCGACCCTCCAGCAGACGCACTGAGAGAGACCCGGTCTTTTCTTCTGCCAAGAAATCCAGCTCCAGTGTTTCCAAGCTACCCTTGCGGGATGTTGGGAAATCGAGTCCCGAGACCAGCCTTCTCCATTCTAAACTAAGGTACGGAGCTGATTAGACCCTTAGAGAAATCTTGGGCAGATTCTTGGCAAAATAAAACTACATTTATGCTACACCTCACTTACTTCTTCCCTTGTATTAGGCTTAGGTTAGGTACACAGGGGTAGGCGTATTTTAGAAGCACAAGTTGAGAACTTTTAGCCTCTGTTATTTATGTATAAATTTCTGTATGGTTTAGGAACCATACAATGCTCTTACAGCATTATTTTATTCTACTATTTATACTGTATGCATTATATTTTACAAACTGTGTAACGATTGTAGCAGTTAATTTCTCATGCTTGAGAAAGAAATCTGTTTATTGAAAACGCCAGTCTATCTATTTCTCTGCACCTCTCGTGAAACGAAGCATGCACGATTGACTGAGTAAAATATCTATCTATTGTTTCCACGACTCTGAAGATACGTTTTATTTTGGGGAAACAAAGTAGTCATGTTTATGCGGATTTCAGAGACTAATCCCTTCTTGTGAATTCGAGAAAGTTTCTAGTGACTTCTGAGCTAGCTGGCACACACAATTAAGTTTAGTATATTCGGTAGAGACCTAGTCGACCTCAGTCCTATATCTAATCTACAGGATGTATTATTCCAATGCGCAGAGCCTATTGGGAATATAGGAACTACACTACAAGACAATATCCCACAGCCCAGCATTTTAAACAATGCCACAACAAAAGCACTGGTTTACACAGATACTGTGCTCTAGATAGGATACCACTATCAGAGAGGGGAGGGAACTGGAACCGCGATTTGAGAAGGTTGGAATCTAGAATGATTATTGCATATGGCAGGAGGCATCCAGAGGGTATGAACAAGGATGAGGACTTAGCAGTACACCTTGGCTGAATTAAGAACAATGTATCAAATGTAATGCAGCTGCTTTTAGATTGTTACCTGTCTTGAGTGTTTCTCAGTTATGATATTTGTTTTTAAAGTAAAGAGTAGGATCATTATTGATCAGTGCATTCATTTTATCTTTTAGGAGAGGACGATAACTTCTTGTAAGGAAGAAATGTATTTACCTGCTATCTGGGGAGGATGAGACATATGACACAAATTGTGGTTTCTCGTATATTCATGTAAATAGGAGTTGAATTGATGATTTTTTTATATATATTTGTTTGGAGGTAAAACCATGATATATTTGCCCACTTGGGCAGAATTGTACAGAACGTGGAATTTAGTTTATAAATCCTGTAACTATATATAAATAAGAATTATGGCCCACTGGGGCAGAATTAAAATGTAATAAATGCTCCTTAAATTCACGAGGCGGTTTTGGCTAACCAAATCACATGATGTTTTGATTTGATTTCATTTTGCATACTCCACATAAATGATTACAGTATATGTAATGTAAGCGAACTAAAAGTAACATTTATGTTCGTTTTTTTGTATTTGTTTTATTTAAAATACTATTTCAAACGATTAATGTACATGTATATTCATATGTAATACCATTCCAAAATGGATGCCGTTTTTACCATGAACTTGAAAGTTATCAAGTAGTCCTATGTTTATGTTTACACTTTTGGTGCCCTATATGTGATGGGTGACATCAAATGTCTAATTGACCCGTGAGAAAGGAACGGCTGCTCCGAAACACGTCGGGTGTTTGTTTGTCAATCTGAAACAATAAACCATGTTTTAATCGGCGCAATCTGTTTCATGAATGTGAAAGATTGGTGTTCTGAGGTAAAAAGGATTGGGTCCTTGTTGGAGCCCGCCGCCATTTGTTGGCAGAGGTAACTGAAAACTTACAGACCTCAAGTAAGTGCAGATTTTTTGATTGATTCAGTGCACATCAGCACTAGCAGCTTTATGCATTTCAGCACTCAAAGTGCCTTGATCACATATATAAATATATATTATATATTTTTATACATATATATATATATATATATATATATATATATATACCAGCAGCCCGTCCCAACAATGTCTGGGTACGAAATAGAATGTGTGTAATGTGTGTATTTGGCAAGGGCAATTTATTTTAAAATCTCGCGGTAGACAGCATTTTTTGTTTCATTAGAATAGGGACGGAGAAGGCCCAGCTGCAGCCCTGGTTGATGTTAGCAGGCGCGTGTAATTGGTGTAGTGATCCGCCGCCTGAGCCCGGCTACAGCCCTGGTTGATGTTAGCAGGTGCGTGTACTGTCGTTGAATGAGAGAGTTATCACCCGCGGGTAAATCCGCCTAATGAGAGAGTTGAGTGACAGCGAGTAGGAGAGGCTGCAGTAATTGTCCCCGCAGACACGCTCATTTGCGTGTTCCCCCGCTTGAAGCCCAGATGCAGGCCTGGTTGAAGGTAGCAGGTGCGTGTAATTTCATTGAATGAGAGAGTTCAGTAACAGCGCGCAGGAGAGGCTGCAGTAACGTTACTTACCAGGCCTCCAGGTGAACGCATTTGTCACGCCCCCAGCACACGGCCACAGAAGACAATCTTCTGATTAATGTATGACCCACATGGCATGAAGGGCGGAACGTAGCACACGCCCCCAGCGTTTCTCACGCCCCCAGCGTGCCCCTTGATGCGCGCAATTGCGTTCACATGGCATGAAGGCAGGGCACACGCCCCCAGTGTTTCTCACATCCCCAGCGTGTCACGCCCCCAGCGTGCCCCTTGATGCTGCGCAGCAACGTAATTGCTCAAACCCCTCAGCACTGCACCTTAAAACTCTTAAGAAAAAGAGAAACACCTACTTTAGGAAAATCAAGCGCTCAAAAACAGATTTCTTCAGCCTCCAGCTCGATCAAGCAAAAAACCGACCAAGAAAACTGTTTGAACTAGTCAAAACTCAAACCAAGGAACAACCTCTACAATCAAATAGCACAACAGGCGATATACCATCCTGTGAAGACTTTTCTGCTTTCTTTGAGCTAAAGACTGATAACATAAGAAGCGATCTCCTCAATGATGTAAGCCGCTACTCCAGCCCCAACAGCATAACTTCCACTCAACCTAATAACAACGCGGCCTGGTCTTCCTTCGACACCTACTCAGGAGAAACAATTAACAAACTGCTCGGCACCTTGAAACCCTCTAATCACCTCACAGACCCCTTACCTGCTAATGCTGTAAAAGACTTCATCCCCCTGCTCCTCCCACTTTGGACTAAAATCATTAACAGCTCCTTTCAACAAGGACTCATCCCTGACTCCCTCAAGGTGGGACAAGTCACGCCTATACTCAAGAAACCTACAGCTGACCCTGCTGACCTAAACAATTACCGCCCTATCAACAATATCCGCACCTTGGCCAAACTGCTGGAAAAATGCGTACAACTCCAACTGACAAAACACATCAATCAGTTTGACCTCCTCAACCCTCATCAGTCAGGCTTCCGAGCAAGACACAGTACGGAAACAGCTATGACACACATAATTGATGACGCCCTCCAAATCCTAGATCATAACGACACCTGCCTCCTCATCCTACTTGATTTCTCCTCAGCATTTGACACCGTCAAACATGAGAATCTACTTGAGCTGTTAAACACCAGAATGGGTCTATCTGGGACTGTTCTGAAGTGGTTCACTTCCTTTCTACATAACCGGTCTCAAAAGTTCAAGATCAACAACGTGTTATCCCCATCTGTGCCTGTAACATTAGGTGTCCCACAAGGATCTTCCCTAACCCCAACTTTGTTCAATCTAGTCATGGTACCAGTCACCACTTTGTTACAAGCATCTAATGTACACTTTCACATGTACGCCGATGACACTCAACTCTATCTCAAACTACAATCCCCAGAAGACATCAAACTTCTGAACTCTACGCTCAGAAACACCCAATCATGGTTGGCCGATAATCACCTCAAACTAAATGCTCTGAAAACTGAGTTCCTTCTGATCTCACCCCCTGCGAAAATCTCCACCACCCAAACCTGGCTCAAGCACCTAACTGCACTCAATGTCCAACCCACTATCGTGGACTCCGCGAAATCCTTAGGCATCACACTTGACACCAATCTCAACATGCAGCAGCATATCAGCAAAGCAACTAAGGGAGCTAATTTCCAAATCAACACTTTGAGGAAACTTAAACCCTTCCTCCCAGCTAAGGACTTCCAAACTGCAGTACAAGCCCTAGTCATCCCACGCATAGACTACGGAATCGACGCTCTCTGCGGACTCCCCCTATCAACAACCGCACCCCTAAGAGCCTCCTTGAACGCTGCAGCGAGACTTATCACTGGATCAAAAAAACATTCGCATATTTCCCCTGGCTTAAAATCCCTGAACTGGCTGCCTTTTGAAGCCAGGATACAGCTGAAAATCGCTTGTATGACTCACTTGGCTGTACTCCACAAGTCACCCAACTACCTCACTCAAAACCTGACTATATCAGGGGGCTCGAGATCCACCAGAAGCACAAAAAATCTCCTCCTGAAACCGCGAAGATTCCGGAAGGAAAAAACATATAAACGCTCCTTCTCTGGAATGGCACCTAGGATCTGGAACGCACTCCCTCCCGAAACAAGGGTTATCTCCTCCACTGCATTTTTTAAGAAAGAAGTAAAAGCCATCCTTATGGCTAAATTCATTTTAACTCTTTTTTGGATATATCGAATACATTGCACCGACTTTTTATTATTTGTTTATCTGATTGTCTAAATGTACTTTTTGTTTTATCTGATTGCTATCCTATTTTGCTACTCACTTACTACCTACTACTATTTTGTACCCAAAAGTTTGTTTAACCACTCCCTTGTTTCCCTTACCCCATGTTTCTGTAAAGCGCTCTGATATCTGATATCTGATATCGCGCTATATAAAACTTTGAAAATAAATAAAATAATAAATTGGCGCTTGTATGTACGACTCCCATGGCATGAAGGACGGACACACGCCCCCAGCGTTTGTCATGCCCCCGGCAATTGTCACGCCCCCAGCACACGCCCACAGCCCACGATGTGATGGCCGTACCACACGCCCCCAGCGTTAGTCACGCCCCCAGCCCACGCCCACAGCACAACGCAGACACGCCCTCAAGGGACTACTCTGCTGGCACGGTTCTTTTACCTTTTAAATGTATAGAGGAGTTGGCCTAACGGCTAAGGCGTTCGACCTCGGACCTGGGGATCTGGGTTTGAGTCTTGGTAACGACGCCAAACATCCTGTGATTCTGGGCAAATCACTTAATATCCCCGTGCCTAACAAAAATGAATGTGTGTCCTCATGTAACGTAACTGGTGCTATGTAAAGCGCTCTGATACCTGATTCAGTTCGGGTCAAGTTCGCGCTATATAAAACTCTGCAAAATAAATAAATAAATAAATAAATCAATAAATAAATATGGTGGCCGTCTGCATAGCCTATGTCCTTCTGCTGCAACTGCCCTTTCCAACGCTGTATTGGGTGTTGTGATTGGTGCCGTCGTTACTGAGATTACCCGCCTCAAAGGTTTGGGATCTCTCTTTATAATATTAGTATGGAGATATATATATTACCTACTGGCGGTCGCCAGTGGGTATATATAGTTAGGACCTAGTTACCATAGGAAATCCCTAACAATCTATTGGGAATAACTTTGGCGCCGATTGAGGAATCTGCGTGTAATTTTCCTTAAAATTGCTTCGCTCCGCTCCGCTCCTTCCCTGAAAGTTTCGGGGGGATTCGTTAAGCGGGGGCAAGAAAAAAGGGGGGTCCCAAAACGTGTTTTCCCCATGTTAATTTCCATAGGGACCTTTAGACACGGCTACAGCCCGAACGTCTGAATGGAATTACACCAATCTTGGCAAAATGGTAGGGCCTGGTATGCAGATGTGCCTTTGCTATGTTTGGTGAAAATCCCTCCAGTAGTTCTTGAGAAAATTGAATTTAAAATTTTTCAAATGGCATTTTCTATGGGACCTTTAGACACGGCTACAGCCCGAACGGCTGAACGGAACTACACCAAACTTGGCAAAATGGTAGGGACAGGTATGCAGTAGTGCCTTTTCTATATTTGGTGAAAATCCCTCCAGTAGTTGTTGAGAAAATTGAATTTGAGCAAATTATATATCTATATCGGCTCACCGCACGCGCACCGTACGCGTACGGTACGCGTACCGTACGCGTATGTGCGCGTACCCTTACGCGCGCGAGCGAGTTTCTGATTGGCTAGCAGTCGACTGTCAACATTCCAAACTGACCAAACCAGGAAGTGTTGGCCACCATCATGTTTTTCAGGAGAACTGAAGCACAAGAGAGCCCAAAACAAGAGTGGAAAACACGAAAAGGGGGCAGGGTAGAGACCCCCCAACCCTCTAGCCCTTCTCAGGGGGTCCCAAAAGGACCCCCAAGGGCAAAATTTTTTTTTTTAAATTGCGATTTAATTTTTTTTTGCACTTGGTGGTCCTTCTGGGACCACCAAGTTTGCATTGAGAATTCCTGGATAAGTATTTCAGTAGTAATTTCTAATTTGGAAGGAGTAGCATTAACATGTTTGGTATGTTTGGAATAGTGCTGATATATCCTACTTATTTGTGAAAGACGAATTTATATTGCTATTTTAGAAATGCCATATTTAGAAGTGGGCATTTCTGTCTGCTTATGACTCTTTGGGGCATATTTACAAGCCCATTGATCCAACAGTGCGCCACTTTTTGCAGTGTGGTGCTCCATATTTACAAGGCCACATAAAGTCACCCTGCATGGCTTTTCGTGGCCTTGTAAATACGGCCCCAGTTCACGAAGCACTTTGCTTGACAGGGGCGTGCCATGGGTGTTTCTGTGGGTGTCCCCAAGCAACTCCTATGGATTTTGCTGTGTTTCTAGATTTACAACATTTTGTAAACTTGGGAATGCTTCAGAATACTATGCCTCCCCAGGGGAGGTGTAAGGAGGTGCAACGAGGAGAACTACTTATATTTCTCCTAGTTCTTTCCTCTTTCTTTGCTTGCTGCATTCTGCAGCACACATAGAAAGAGGAAAACAACTCATGTGATTGTTTGTGTGCAGGAAGGTGTCCCTCCTTGCACAAAAACAATCTCTCCTAAAACGCAGACACCCTTGCGCAAGGGTGCCTGCATTGGCGCATTGCAGGCAATTGTGCGCCAGTGCATGGGAAAGCACAAGGAAGTGACCCATTGTCTTGAAAATAAGGCCCTTTATGCTTTGCAACCTGATTCCGATCAGCATCTGGTTTAGACTGACCTGGAACTGTATTGTGCATCCATTCTAGACAGTCACAGAGGGAGCTGAGGTGTGCCCTGCATATCCTGATAGATCTTCCTTAGCTATAGTGGTGGGAGGAAATGTCCCCTGCACCTGAATAGGGCTGTGTCTGTCCTCTATCAATGCTGTCTTGCCCCCCTGTAGTGTGTCTGGAGCCAGGGATGGGGTTTGAATGGGGGTGTTGTGCACTTCTAAAGTTTGTACTGAAGTTATTTTCACAGTAAAGACATTATGAGTAGAAGTATGGGGTCTATGAGATCCTTAATATGAGACACTGAATGGGACTTGTAACCAGATGCTGCTGGCTCTACAGATTGCCAGGAGGAACCAATATTGGGCTTGATTGCTTGGAGTGCTTCTGACCTGCTGCCTGCTGGGCTAAGAGAAGGACTGCTACTTTTGCTACAGAGACCCTGTTCTGGCCTGCCTGCCTGTTCCCAGTTGTTGGTGGCCCCAGTGTTCTCCAGTGGTTGGGTGACTCCCTCCCTGTTTCAGCCACAGTTTCATTCTAGGCGGGTACATTTGGAAGCAGCAGGTGTTTCCTACTTTACCGACATCAGTGCATGCTGAGTGCTTCTGCGGTTGCCCTGCCAGCCTTTTGTTGTTTCAGGATGGTATCTGGCACTGCTGGAAATTGAGTGTGGTGCTTAAAAGCACTTAAATTCCCTTTCTTCTCTGTGTAACCAGCCCCCTGGTGAGATGTGCACTCACCAGTGTCCCCGGGAGACAAGCAGGCATCTACTCTGGTGATCCCAGCGATTCTTAAAGCAGTGTGTGGTGCATGCTGATTCTTGGCCATGTGTTCCCTTTGTTTATGCCGGGTTGCCACGCTGGGCTGGAGTCCACATTGCCTGTGGGAAAGTACTGAGGCAACAGGGAGAAGCATCGTGGCACTAGCGTTGTCAGCACCTGCCCCCAGAAGAAGCCTGAATCCAGGTGCTGGGGGTCCTGCCTCAAAGGACCTGGGAGACGTCAGCACCACCTCCTAAATGGGCCGTCTTGCTGAAGGTATCACTGGATAGCAGAATGCCGTGTGTCTGACCCATCCTGCCCGGAAAGAGAGCCCCAGGGAGGCAGGCTCCTGCTGCTGAGCGAGATACTGTCTGGAGTAACCACCCCAGGCGGTGGGAGAAATGTGGGCGGCATCCCCCTTTGCCAGACTTTGACTCGGGGACCCCCATGAGATCTCCCTTCTACTCTCATCAGTATTGGTGCTCCCCCCCTTCCGTGTGGTGAGATGGGGGAGGCACTGTCTAACTCGTTAGAGGCCCCGGGGGAGTTGCACAGATGATCCACAATTGCTAGAGGGATGCCTTGTTTATTTTTCTTTCCCGCCGGGAGGGACATAGGGGGAGGTCTCTTTCTCAGCCACATTCGGCAGTATTTACAGTGGCCTCCGACCCAGGTCTTTGGCCTTATGATTTTGTGATGATGCAGTGGCTTATTAACAAACTACTGCATTTCATGGTATAATATACGTCAAGTTGCCTTGCATTATAAGGATAATAGGTATAATTCAGTCAATGCATAAAGTGCATTATATTCATGATTCATTTACTATTGGTGAAAGTGGATGATTCCTGTCCTAACCTAACTGCTTCATATTCAGGCCCTGATATGTTCTAATGAATGCCGTTTTTGCCTAGCATTGTCAGGATAACGAGCATTATTTCAGGATTCGCCTGGTATGCTAAGGGATGGTGTTTTTAGAATGCATGCAACATACAAGCCTGTACTTTATTGCACTAACTATGATGTTATGACAATTGCTAGATAGAAAAGTGGCTATCGGTTTATGTTGTTTTAGTCTATGTGTTACATACAATATATGAAATATTTGTATGTAATATTGGGTGGAATCTCTTTTGTAGTGTATTTATTGTGTTGCTGGTGTGTGTGTGTGTGTGTGTGTGTGTTGTACAAACACTCTAGACATTGCCTCTGGAATAAGCCTGACTGCTTTGCTATTCAAACAAAAGTGGTCCCTTTAGGAAAAATTATATATACAGTGAATAAATATACACTCAGTCATAGCTATATTAATTAGGACTTGTCCAGCCGGACAGAGGTCTAGTATTTACTTGTAGTTGAGTATAAGAAATGTTACACAACAATTCACAAAGTGGGGCACAAGCCTGCACCCTACTAAACACATGTGCAACAAACATTCAATGACAAAACTGGAACAAAAGGGGTTGTAGGCAAAAAGCATGAGGTTTGAAGTACCAGTAAATACACAATGTCATGGTACAGCAGAGCATAACCAACACCTTTACATTAATAATACATATAAGGTTTTGAACTTTGTATAAGGTGTTATGAGAAGTCGACGGTGTTTCGATCCGTTATCTTGATACAAGGATCATCATCAGGACATAATTACCATGCCTAACAATTGTGGCCTCAGATGCCTAACGGGGAAAGAGGGGAGAAAGGCAATGGGCAAGGAGATTAGGGATAGTGAAGAACGGTAAAAATACATTTCAACATCACACACTAAGTGTTAAGATTCATTTCATGCACATTCAGTGCATAAGTGTGTTGGAGACATAGTTCCTGAGGGTGGCGTTAAAATATTGTGAAGGTAAGTGAGGGTGACTTCCACTTGTGTGGAGGAGCTAGGAGCAATGATTCGCACTGTGGTAGTAAACTTTTTAGCAGCATGCTGAGATTGAACATGAGACCCATTCATATTATACAGTACATTCCTTGATTCTTTTAGCTATCCGGCACAGCAATTGTCATATAGAAGGTGGTAGATGGTGGCGACGTGTCAAGAGAGGGGATATGAGCGAAGGTGAGCTAGGTGAGCAACCAACAGGGGAAGGGGTCATGCAACGTGACGGAATAGCGCGGGTCCAGGAGCGCTTGGTGGCTTACCGGGAGGGCGGGCCAAAAACCGTAGTTGATGTGGGCCCTACAACTGGAGCGCGGTATCAATAATGGTGATGACCTGTGAATAAGGATGAATTAGGCTGGAGCCAAGGCGAGAGCCTGTGTGCGCAAGACTGCGAGAGGGCGCTTACCTATTACTGACCGAGGAGGGTAGGGGGCCGTCAACGCGGGCGAGATTAGTCCAGGGCGGAGTGCCTTCGGCGAGATAGCCTGGAGGGGAGGAAGGGATTCAGGCGGTTAGAGCTAAGGATTTGGACATAGCCCATGGGAATCGGTAACCGCAGGGATTTGAACTTACCGGGCTAGGAAGAAGAACAGCGGCACAATCTCGGTGTCTGTAGGGAAGGTCCTCTACATGTGGACAGGAAGGGGGCAATACATGACGAGTGATTGGTGCTGGGGGGACATGTGACAGGAGTAGACAGCAAGAGTGGACTAGCGGATTAGTGTAGTCCCGGAGTAGCAGCCATTTTGGATCGGTCACGAAAAGGTGGAATCGAGGGCCAGTGATTGGTGCTAGAGGGGACACATGATAGGAGTGAGGAGCAAGCGGAGCGCTAAGGTTCGAGAGAGGCGGCCATTTGGGATTGGTCAGGGGTAGTAAATTAAGGCGGCCATCTTAAGGAGGTGTCGATGTATGATGAGTCAAGTGACTCGTGACATGGAGAATAAAGACATAGAGTTACAGTTGTGGTCAGCGATTGATGGGGAAAAAAATACATTTCATAATGATACCAGTTGTGGTATGACTAACAACCATCACAATTGGATTAATACATACAGGGTTACAACAAGTTGTCCAGAACACAGTTAGGGATGGTTGAGGTTAAGGGTGTACAGGTGTTCCAGTATACTCAGTTGGTGTTTGTACAGTGTGAATGCTGCCAACCTTGAGCGGGGAAGAGCTGGGGCGTTGGCGTACTGGGAAGAGTACAGATTCACAGGATGAGGAATTTAAAACACAGGATGAGGAATTTAAAGCACGGCATTCCAATCTTCGAGCAAGTTCAAGCCTGAATTAAGGCTATCAGTCCTTAGAATCCATTTGAGCTCCTCTCTATTAAGAAGTCTTGAGATATCACCAAGTCTTGGTGGCAATTTGATAGCGGTAATCACAGGCCAACGGATATCATTCTCTGAATGTCCATTTGTATAAAGTGCTCAACCAGGGGAGCGTTGGTCGTTTTGCACCTTAGCCTGCTCCGGTGTTGGGAAATGCGCAGACGGATCTTCTGTGTTGTCTGGCCTTTGTATATCATGTTACATGGGCAAAAGATGGCATGCACTACATTGCACGTATTACAATTACTAAAACCTGCCATTTCATATTTAAGCTCTTTATATACAAATTCCTTGCATTCTATGGTAAATTCGCACACCACACAATTTCCGCATTTAGCATGGCCCTTCAGGGGTGTGAGGGCCCAAATATCATGTAGTGTGGGGTTAGGATTGGGATTGTGGGTGATCGGTAGGGCAGCACGGACCAGTTGGTCTTTGATATTCTTACTTTTCCTGAACGCAAAAAGGGGCGTCTCCAATTCGAGAACGCCTGCATTCAAGATGTGCCAGTTCTTCCTAATTGTTTTGCGGATGGCATCGGAAACTGGAGAAAATGTTGTGACACAAACCAAGCGTTCAGTATCAGTTTTATGCTTAGGTTCCAACAATGCTTCACGCAGGCAATACCACGCTCTTTTCATGGCATTGCATACTAAGGGGTCCATTAGGATGACGGGCGGTGGCACCACCGCGGTGGTGGCGGGGCGGAAACCAGCATTTACCGCCCGCGAACAGCGGAACTCACGTCCGCAACATTAGGATAGGTAAACACAGGTCATTTCCCGTCCGTCGCGGAGCGCCGCGCACCGCCATCAAAGTGCGCCCGCCACCGCGTCGGCAGGAGCCAATCAAGACCCTCCGCCGCACCCGATGACGCCTGCTCCGCTCGACAAATTAGGATGGCCCAAACAGGCAGACGCACCGCAGCGGAGACACCGCACAGCTGAAGCAGGCGGAAAGTCGACAGCGGAGCACGAATGCCGAGACCCGACATGAACCCCATGGACCCAGCCCTCAACATGCACCCGGTCATGTACCTGCTGCAACTCTATTGCCAGATGGGCCGCCGCGGACGCCGCCGCAGGTTCGCCACTACACATATGCACCACACAACACACATGCCAACACAGGGCCCAAGCACCACACAAGCATCCTGCTGGGGGGCACAACACATCCACATGGGCACCCACACATTACCCACCTCACAACAAGGCACCCCACGGCATCCGGAACACACAACGTCCGCCAACTAGCAGCAATGTCACGGACACGTCACCGCCGTGGTCAACACATGCACACTATGTACCAGGCAGGGCCACACCAAGGCATGGGCAGGGCACAAACATCACAGGGACACACCACCCCAAACAACACTGCAACCCACCCGAGCTACTCACAGGCCAGGTGCTTGTCCCGTGCACCACCATGCACACCAACAAGCACTGTAACAACAAGCACAATACACACACACACTTCAACACACAACACACAACCAGGGACACAGGCACTGCAGGATTGGCTGACAAGGAACACACAACACCTGTGCACTCCCCACAGCCCACACAATTGCATACAAACATCCACACAGGGCAAGACAAGACAAACAGGCATACAACTCCTGGCTGACACATGTGTGTCTCACACTATACAGGGGCACACATGCATACACTACAAAGTTACACCCTTCACACAGCACACCTCTGCTACACCCAACACCACACATGTCATGTAAGCCATGCCACCAGGACTAAGGGTCAACACAAGATTACCATACACATATACGCCTGGGCATACAAAAAGGAAAAGACACACATACCTCATGACATCACAACCAGCTACAAAACCCCTGAACACCAGAACACCCTGTGCTGCCAATGTCACCCAACATGACCTGTGAACGGTGTATGCAACAATAGCAAATCACCAACAAGATAACTGCATGGCCTGTGAAATAGCCATCACAGAGTTCAACATCAGCAGGGCCAGAATGGACGGAAGACCCTGTCACCCCTGTCTAATAATCAGATGGCTACAAAGAGCCTTCCAATGGTGAACTTAAAAATAGAGCATGGTACACAGTCAAGCAAATGCAAACAAGAAAAGGACTTTAATCAGCAAGGAGACTGAGAAAACACACACCAGAAGTAACTGTATTTATTCACATAGGGCACAGATGTAGCAATACAACATTATTAGATAACAGCAAGCCACAAACTCATGTACAAATAGTAGAGACTATGCACAGGTGAAACACAAACAGGAAGCCCAGAGTCCATGGCAGGGGAGATAGCAAGTACATGAGAGGCTGCACAGGGGAGAGTACAGCACATCAGAGCAACAGGCCCAGAGTCCTTGGCAGGGGAGATAGCAAGTACATGAGAGCAACAGGCCCAGAGTCCTTGGCAGGGGTGAGTACAGTACATCAGAGCAACAGGCCCAGAGTCCTTGGCAGGGGTGAGTACAGCACATCAGAGCAACAGGCCCAGAGTCCGTGGCAGGGGAGATAGCAAGTACATGAGAGGCTGCACAGGGTAGAGTACAGCACATCAGAGCAACAGGCTCAGAGTCCTTGGCAGGGGTGAGTACAGCACATCAGAGCAACATGCCCAGAGTCCGTGGCAGGGGAGATAGCAAGTACATGAGAGGCTGCACAGGGTAGAGTACAGCACATCAGAGCAACAGGCCCAGAGTCCTTGGCAGGGGTGAGTACAGCACATCAGAGCAACAGGGCCAGCAACACACCCAGGTCGCAAACAATGGTCTTGACTAGCACACCTGTGTGTGGCACAGGCGTATGAGGGTGTTGACAACTCACTCCTGGCTGTCATGCGGACTGGGACCTGGCTGTGTGTCAGGGACAGCAGGTCCACTTGACTGGTGTGACAGAGGGCCATGTGATGTGGTAATAACAGAGGGCCTGCAAGGTGGAGGGCTGTGTGGACCAGGTGGCACCGTGGCACGTGGAGGTGGAGTCATGCACACCCTTGACACAGTGTGGGTGGCAGAGGTTGGAGGGGTGCCCTTCCACTTTTTTGGAATATGAAATTGCTTCCCTGTCGTGGGGTTGATGGGAAGTGTCGTTGACACAACAGGCACACACGCCAACTGTCCCACATCAGGAGCAGACACTGGCACTCCCTCTGGTGAAGTGCTTGATCCTGCTGAATGCTTGGGCTGGCTACGCCTCCGGACCACCTTACCCTCTCTGGAAGGTGTACCGCCTACAGTGACCACCTTCCCACTTCCCCCAGGGGTGGTGTCTACAGTGACCTCCTGTCCCTTCTTGCCAGGGCTGGTCACAACACTGCCATCCTTTTCCTCAATCACTGGCCTGGACACAACACTGGGCTCCCCTGCCTTAATCAGTGGGCTGGTCACAACAGGGCTATCCTCTGCCTCAATGACTGGGCTGGTCACAACAGGGCTCTCCTCTGCCGCAATGGCTGGGCTGGTCACAACAGGGCTCTCCTCTGCCTCAATGACTGGGCTGCTCACAACAGGGCTCTCCTCTGCCTCAATGACTGGGCTGGTTCCAACAGGGCCCTCCTCCACCTGCCTCGATGTACTTTGTTTTGGTGTCGATGTGGTGGGTGGTTGTGTCCCTGTGCTCTCCCCAGGTGTAGCCATGACATGCCACACATCCTCTGTGGGCATAGGTGAGTCATATTCTTGTGATGCCTCTGCAGCATGTGAGCCTGATGTCTGCCACAATGATCTTCTGGCCTTGCTCTTCTGTGACTTCACCTTGTCCGTGCATATTGGGGGGGCCCTGCTCTTCTTTGGGGATGGAGTCTGTGGACGGGATTGTTTGCTTTGGGTCTGACCTGTGCTCCTAGTGTTGTATCGTCTAGTTGACGTAGGTCCCAAGTGGTCACTGTCATCTGATGTGGCCACTGAATGGGTGGTCGTCACAGGCACCTGAGCTGCAATGGGACCATGTGCCTGTTGGAGGGCTGACATGACTGTGGCTGACAATGACTGGACTGTGCGGTGTAGCCCACCCACGTCAGAGTGTATGCCCTCCATGAATGCTAGGACCTGGCCCTATTTGTTATCGTGGGCACTGAAGGCATTGAGCAGGGCGGTCTGGCCCACGCAAAGTTGCCGCAGGAGCTCTACGCACTCTGCACCGAGGGCAGCAGGGGGGACAGGTGCAGGGGCAGCGGTGCCATGTGTGAATGTCACACATCCCCTCTTAGTAACACGGACACGGGCAGCACCAGAGGAAGTGGATGGGAGGCTGGGCAGTGGCCGCTGGGTGTCAGATGCTGCAGCCGACTCCCCATCCCCTGTGCCTGCTAACAGGGATGCATCCCCGCTGGCATCAGATGTAGTGGTACTCTGTGTCTCAGCCACAGATTCCTCATGCATACTCCTGTCACCCTCAGGAGCGCTGGTGTGCTCAGTGTCACTTGGCTCAGTCTCACTTGCCTCCGCTGCCGCTGTTGTGCTGGTCTCGCCGCCACTTGTTTCAGGATCATGTTCCGCCATGGTGTCTTGCGAATCTGCATTAGTGAGAGGAACAGGGTTGTATAAGTGTCATCATCTGTTCACACTATTGCAGATCAATTCAGCACAGTAGAGGCCTAGAGCTACATGGTAACCACCACACCCTGCAATCACTGTGCAGCTACACACGATATAGACCACAACAGTGCCTGTCATGCAGACAAACTGCCAGGAGTGAGGCATGGCGATGCCACACAGCACTACACCCTGCCCATGGATGGTGTTCCCCCAGCCCACATTGACCTGCCCCATGGACAAGATGTAGCCACAACACACATCACCACTTACAGCCCAAAAGGGAACTAGAGGGGACCACACACACCTGAATTGACTACACATGCCACAATGTCAACTAGGCCATAAAAACTCACCATGTGCCAAACAGGGTTCACATTGTCGTCGGATGTGTGGGCCTCAACCATCATGGTGCATGCAAAGTAGACAGACATGGTGTCACACTCATTAAGAGGACACAGGAGTTCTGCACAATATGGACTCCCCACACCATCCCAAAGAAGAGTGACCATGTGGACACAAACAAATCTGTCAAGGACTGAGAACTGCAGGCAGGAGCAGCACAGTAAGGGCATGGTGGCCCAATGCCTCATACAGGCACACATCACAGTCGCCACTCACAACACATATCACAGCATGGCAACACACGCACATCACATGTGTCACCGCTGCCACAGGCCCTGTACACATGCATCCACTCCCAGACAAACTATCCCTCCCCAGATACTCACCATCTCTGTTTTGCTGCTGATGCCCCTTCAGACGTGCATCCAGGTCGAGATTGGTCACTGCCAGTATGTGTCCCATCAGCGGAGTCATGGTGCGCCGTGCCAAACGCCCTGTGCGTGGTACCATCACCATGGTAATCTCTGCCACTTGCTTAGCCTGCCGGCTGATGTCGTCCCACCTCTTGTGACAGTGTGTGTGTGTCGTCTGTTTGATACCCCCAGGGCTCGCACCTTTGCTGCTATGGCCCTCCACACGGCCTTACGTTGGTATACCTTGAGCTGCAGGTATGAGAGTAAAGAAGGGCAAATGAACAATTACACAATGTCAGATGTCAGCATCTATCAGTACAGCAGACAGACACTAACTCAGGACCCACAGTAACCTCCCTCCCTCCAGAACTGGGAGAACCCTCACAAGTGTGTTACAAACAGAAAAGAGAGTAAGGGAGTTTGTTCACTCAAAAGTGAACTAGAGATTTCTCCTATTCCCCTGGGAGGAAATGTATCAAAAACAATGAGAGGCGTATCCCCTATGAAGTTGAAGAACAGACGTATCTGGAGGACAGGTTTTTGGCAAGAAGGAGGGTATTCATCCTTTTGTTTAAAACCCCTCACTCACCAACCTAGTGGTGACATGCTTCATCATCGGGGTCCACCTTGGCGTCCTAGCGACACCAAGGTGTGCTACGACACCTGTACTACAGTGGAGCGGGTTGTGACTGTGGGTGCGTAAAAAATGTTAAAAATTGTCCTGGTTGTCCCTAAAAAGCACACCCGTGCCTTGATCCCCTGTGGAATGAAATATAGTGCCAAAGGGGCCCCCTTTGGCACTATATTTCATTCCACTGAGACACTGCACGACGTTACAGGAGAGTAAGTCAATCATTCAAACCTGATTATGTTTACCCCTCTTTCTCTCCTTACAGGTCTCTTTTTCACTATTTCGTCTGCTCACTTATTTTATTGAGCAGCATATACCACTGGCCATTTTGCCAGTAGGCACACAGGGGATCAAGGCACGGGTGTGCTTTTTAGGGAGCACGCACCTCCTGTCCACCTGTTTTTCTGGTCCTGATGAATACCGGGCAATAGCCCTTAAGGTAGAAACATGTTGACCACTCAACACATATAGAGATCCCTTGGTCGTAACTCCCCTACCAGGATCTCGCCCTCGTATTTTTAAACATTGTTCAGTTGCTCTATAATTAAAACTATATTTTTGAGTACAACCAGGACAATTTTTAACATTTTTTTCCGCACCCACAGTCACAACCCGCTCCACTGTAGTACAGGTGTCGTAGCACACCTTGGTGTCGCTAGGACGCCAAGGTGGACCCCGATGATGAAGCATGTCACCACTAGGTTGGTGAGTGAGGGGTTTTAAACAAAAGGATGAATACCCTCCTTCTTGCCAAAAACCTGTCCTCCAGATACGTCTGTTCTTCAACTTCATAGGGGATACTCCTCTCATTGTTTTTGATATAGAACCCTCACAAGGCCACTATGCATGGCATAAACATTAGTGAATGCATCCACACATTGTGGTGCCTAGTCTCCATGACATTCACACAAATGCATGATGCCTCAACACAAATGCATCGACAGCAGTGTGTAATTCAGACATTGTACAGGGCACTGATGGGGCAAATCTACTGATCAGTGTGAAGCAACTGTAGCATGTAAGTCGGCTGATGTTCAACGTATGGCTGTGCAGCGACTTTACCTACTCTGTGGGTCACACTGACTCTGACTACAGGGGCACCCCGAAATGTCCTCACAAGCATTCACTGTCCTGGCATCTAAATGGCTAACAACCGTTGGTTCTGTATGCCCGACAATGTTACACACCCCACTCACACATACGAGTACAGGCCTAGGTAAGAGTCACATTGCAACACACACACACCCTCGACCTGGAAACAGCTTGTCTGTCAGTGTTTGTCATCACCCCACATCCCCAAGCATATACTGCTGCATCTGACACCACCCTGCCCTACAGCTCCCTTCATGGTGACTTACCACAACATTGGGACCACCAAACAGCTGTGGGTACTGTGCCAGCACCTCGTCCACAAGGACATCCAGCTCATCACTCATGAATGGACTGGCACGGATCTTATCTGTTCTTGACATCCCTGTGGATATGGCAGGCCTGTGGCGGAAGTGATTTGTGAGGGGTCCCAGGCAGCAGGCTCTTGAAGCAGCAGCAGGACAGGGTCCCAGGCAGCAGGCTTATGAAGCAGCAGCAGGACAGGGTCCTAGGCAGCAGGCTCTTGAAGCAGCAGCAGGACAGGGTCCCAGGCAGCAGGCTTTTGAAGCAGCAGCAGGACAGGGTCCCAGGCAGCAGGTTCTTGAGGCAGCAGCAGGACAGGGTCCCAGGCAGCAGGCTCTTGAAGCAGCAGCAGGACAGGGTCCCAGGCAGCAGGCTCTTGAAGCAGCAGCAGGAGATGGTCCCAGGCAGCAGGCTCTGTGAGCAGTGGAAATGTGAGGCTCCTCCCACAGATTTATAGCCCCCTGGGGTCGTTTGGAAGCTTAAAAGCTGCTACAATTGGTTGTTCGTGTCTGCCTTATTCAAAAGTATCCAATGACCGCCTCCGCGGTAGCGGAGCACATCTTCCGCGATTTTCAAATCTGCATCATGCCACCGCGATCATCGCTGCCATTGGCTGTATGCAATGCTCGCACCGCGGGTGCCCAGGGTGCGCTACCGCGATGGTGCATCATTCAAAAACATCCAATGACCGCCTCCGCGGTAGCGGAGCACACCTTCCGTGATTTTTAAATCTGCATCATGCCACCGCGATCCTCGCTGCCATTGGCTGTATGCAATGCCCCATGGCGGTGATGCACCGCCCTGGCCAGGCGGTAAGTACCGCGACTCATGCGGCAGAGCATACCCACCGCCATATACACATGTCCATATGGCAATGGCTACCGCACTTGTGAAGGGGTTGGTGCTGGGGTCACACCGCATGGGACCGGCGGTAGGTACCGCGACTCATGCGGCGGAGCATACCCACCGCCATATACACATGTCCATATGGCAATGGCTACCGCACTTGTGAAGGGGGTGGTGCTGGGGTGACATCGCAGGGAACAGGCGGTAGGTACCGCGACTCTTGCGGCGGAGCTTACCCACAGCCATATACACATGTCCATATGGCAATGGCTACCGCACTTGTGAAGGGGGTGGTGCTGGGGTCACACCGCATGGGACCGGCGGTAGGTACCGCGACTCATGCGGCGGAGCATACCCACCGCCATATACACATGTCCATATGGCAGTGGCTACCGCACTTGTGAAGGGGGTGGTCCTGGGGTCACACCGCAGGGGACCGGCGGTAGGTACTGCCATTTTCGTACCCATTGCTGTGTATGTCAATCAAGGACACTGTATCCGCACCCTGCAGCAACATGGTGAAGGGCACATCATTGTACACACTATGCCACACAGCCATGTCATCCACAGGTGGACGCACGTTCAGTGTGAGACACTTTGGCCTGTGGTTCAGCCTTTTTAGTTAGAAATATGATGGCTGATGATGATTGACAGACTTCAGCTGGTGTAAATGATGTTGTGACGTTTAATGTGTTGTGGGTCAGTGCAGACCTTGACCTAGCTGGTGTGACTGCATTGTATCGGACAAGACTTGTGCATTCACAACAGCTCATGCACACAACCGGAAGTGTCCCTGCTACTGTGATCATTGTGTTGATGAATGTGTTCCGACTTTACATGATGCATTGAGGTGTGACAGGTACAGCAGATGGGTATGATAGACATGGTAAGTCACAATACATTGGAGGGTCTTGTTGCACCTTGTCTGCACATGTGAATTGTTCATCCATTAAATCCGCATTCACAGTCCCAGATGTGTTTGTGGCACTTGTGTATTGTCACTGGAGAGGCGTGCCCTCTGTGTGTAGCTATTGGCCAGCCATGTAACCTGATGTGCCATGCATCTCTCTGGCACTCGTTGTTTTCCCATGACATCATTGATGCTTTGTGCTATGCCCATCTCATGATGCTTGTCACTGACATATTCATTTCACTCCTCAACTAGGAGAAAGCCGAATCTCCTACGTCACCTGACAGTGCTGGAGGACATGGAGAATGAGGCAATCATCAGGAAATTCAGGCTGGACAGACCAACATTGAAGATCCTGTGTGATCTATTGGAGCCCCACCTGCAGCCTCGCCGTCACTATCCTACGGCATTCACACCCACCTACAAGTTGATGGCAGCACTCCACTTTTTTGTGACTGCTTCCTTCCAGGAGACCGTGGCTAACGCTGGGGGGATGTCGCAGCCCATGTTCTGCATGGTGCTGAGGGATGTTCTTGCGGCCATGATGCTATATCGCAATCGCTACATACATTTGCCCAGGGGACGTGAATTGGCTGCCGTGAAGGGTGACTTCTATCCCCTTGGGCGCATCCCACATGTAGTCGGTGCCATCGATTGCACCCATGTAGGTCTGGTGGCACCGCAGACAACGGAGCACATTTATCGGAACCGCAAACACTACCACTCCATGAATGTGCAGGTGGTGTGCCTTGCGGACATGACCATATCACATGTGTGTGCAAAGTATCCCGGTTCGGCCCATGATTCGTACATCATGAGGAACAGCATGGTGCCACGGATGATGGAGAATCTGCATCCCGAACGTGCCTGGATTGTGGGTGAGTATCACTACTGCTATGGCGTGCTGTGTGTCACTTGCTGGACTCTGGCTGTACAACATTGCAATGTGTGTTTGTCATTCACAGGTGACTCAGCATATCCCAGTCAGCCATGGCTGTTGAGCCCACTCCGTAATCCCCGGACACCAGCAGACATCCGCTACAATGAGGCCCATGGCAGGACCCGACGGGTAATCAGCGGACTTTCGGCCTGCTGAAGTCAAGGTTCCGGTGCCTTGACAGGACCGGAGGCGCACTGGCATACTCGCCTGGGAAGGTGTGCAAGATCGTGTGGCATGCTGTATGCTGCACAACCTGGCCATCCACAGGGGGGTCCCCCTGCTCATGGACGATGGTGAGGAACCAAGGCCACCACCTGCTCAGGGACCTGAATCCAGTGATGAGGACAGTGGAGAGGAAGGAAGGAGTTGACCAGCGCCAGCAGCTCATCGAACGCTACTTCACTTGAAGGTGGATGACGAGGTACAACGTGTACATTGTGTGGTGTGGTTGCTTTAGTTGTGAATGGCTATGCGCGGATGTAACCGATAGGTACATGTTCTGTCACCTATGTGTGGTATTGGTGACAGTGACGTTCCGTACGGAGATGTAAGCTGGACCGTATTTGTGCACATCTGCTAGACATTGTGTAGTATGCCTGTGATGTCTTGGATATTTTTTGGTGCAGTGATGTGTGTGTGTTACCAAAATGTGACTGTTGTTCTGTTGTGTCTCCCTAGGTGCTAGAGAGTTCCTGCCCTGCATACTGTACAACATTTGAACACATCATGGACATTATCAACAATGTAAATACTGCACTAAAGAATTCACTACACAAAAACTGGTGCGTCAGGTATTTTATTGTGGGAGTGGACATGTGATTGGTGCGCTAATATTTACATGAAGGTGTGGAATGAGCTGTGAGTTGACTGTCCTGTTCAATGAGATGCAAGAGTAGACACCACATGGATGTGGTGACCCAGTCCAACAGAGAGGTGCCATTGCCAAGGCAATGTGGGGAAAGAAAGTCCAAACAGTGAATGCAGTTGGGAAGAGGGTTGTCATCACGGCTGGCTCCGTGACTGGCGTGTGGCAGGTGCTCTGGCTCCAGAGACTCCCAGGCTCTTCTTTGAACGCCCCCTAGATCTTTTTGGCCGTGGGGGGCCTGCTGAATGGCCAGCGGCGTCAGAGGACTCGCCCCTCTCTGTTGGCGCAGGGGAGGATGGAGTACTGTCATCCTGCGGAGCAACAGAAGGGGACGGAGGTGGTGGTTGGGACACAGGCCTGTCCCTCTGCAACGCCACTTGCTGGCCCATGAGGTCCACCATCTGTCCCAGGCGGTCATCGATGGACCTCATCAGCAGGATGAGCTCCCTTAATAGTTCATCAGACCAGCCACTTTGTCCCTGGACTTCTTGGTAGGCCTGCACAACCCTGGTGAAGTGGTCCAGGGATGGTGTCCACTCCTCCCGAGGTCTGGTGGTGACCCTGGCCCTCCCACCTGCTCTGCTGCAACGGACCTCTTCCCTCGCCACTGGGGGTCACGCACTCTCTCCCTGCCCTCCACAGGTGTTGCTGTGGGGTGGTCATCCCTAGGGACAGGGAGGGTGCTGCAGGTGGTACTTGTGGCACTGGTGGTGTTGGTGGCAGTGGCGGTGATGGTTGTGGTGGAGGCAGAGGCCGTGACAGCAGGGCTCTGCTGCGTTGTTGTAGCAGCAGAGGTGGTGGTGGGGAGGATGGAGGCCTGGGACCTCTGGGTCTGTGGCACACCAGATGGGCCGGCCTGGAGCTCATCATCCAGACTGTCCTGGGAGTCCACATCTGAGGGTCCATGTGCCGGGGGTGGAGACTGGCTCTGCTGGTCGTTGGTGTGCTCCTCAGCAGTGAGTTGTTCGTCACCTGTGGAGTAGATGGGGAGTGGTCAGTGTTTGTGTCATCTGCGTATCATCATCTGTCTGTACACTAGTTATATATGCAGTCATCAGTAGTACATTTCATGGCAACACCGACTAACATTTCATAGTGCAGAGGGACATCATGTTGTCATACATGTTGAATGTCAATGCATTGCGTGCAATTGTTGATGTTTTCTGGATGCAAGTTCCCCACACACACTTCATGAAGAATTACGTTAGGTACGTACCTCTTAGGTGAATGTGCAGGGTGCAATGGCTGACACATGCTCCTGGGTGGGGGAGACCTCCATGCTGCTGGGATGTGGGCCAGGGAGTATGCTGGGAGTTGTGATACAACCCTCCCACCCCCAAACAGTGCTCCAATACAAGATGGCTACCAACCTGTAAGTCTGTTTGTCAAACAATGCAATGGCTGACACATGCTCCTGGGTGGGGGAGACCTCCATGCTGCTGGGGTGTGGGCCAGGGGGAATGGTGGTAGTAGTAGTGCAGGCCTCCCTCCCTCCCTTCCTCCCACACACACCATCCCAGTGAAGATGGATACCAACCTGTAAGTCTGTTTGTCAAACAGTTCAATGGCTGACACATGCTCCTGGGTGGGGGAGACCTCCATGCTGCTGGGGTGTGGGACAGGGAGTATGCTGGGAGTTCTGATACAACCCTCCCACCCCCAAACAGTGCTCCAATACAAGATGGCTACCAACCTGTAAGTCTGTTTGTCAAACAGTGCAATGGCTGACACATGCTCCTGGGTGGGGGAGACCTCCATGCTGCTGGGGTGTGGGCCAGGGGGAATGGTGGTAGTAGTGGTGCAGGCCTCCCTCCCTCCCTCCCACACACACCCTCCCAGTGAAGATGGCTACCAACCTGTAAGTCTGTTTGGCAAACAGTGCAATGGCTGACACATGCTCCTGGGTGGGGGAGACCTCCATGCTGCTGGGGTGTGAGATAGGGAGTATGCTGGGAGTTGTGATAAAACCCTCCCACCCCCAAACAGTGCTCCAATACAAGATGGCTACCAACCTGTAAGTCTGTTTGTCAAACAGTGCAATGGCTGACACATGCTCCTGGGTGGGGGAGACCTCCATGCTGCTGGGGTGTGGGCCAGGGGGAATGGTGGTAGTGGTGGTGCAGGCCTCTCTCCCTCCCTCCCTCCCTCCCACACACACCCTCCCAGTGAATATGGCTACCAACCTGTAAGTTTGTTTGTCAAACAGTGCAATGGCTGACACATGCTCCTGGGTGGGGGAGACCTCCATGCTGCTGGGGTGTGGGACAGGGAGTATGCTGGGAGTTGTGATACAACCCTCCCACCCCCAAACAGTGCTCCAATACAAGATGGCTACCAACCTGTAAGTCTGTTTGTCAAACAGTGCAATGGCTGACACATGCTCCTGGGTTGGGGAGACTTCCATGCTGCTGGGGTTTGGGCCAGGGGGAATGGTGGTAGTAGTAGTGCAGGCCTCCCTCCCTCCCTCCCTCCCACACACACCCTCCCAGTGAAGATGGCTACCAACCTGTAAGTCTGTTTGTCAAACACTGCAATGGCTGACACATGCTCCTGGGTGGGGGAGACCTCCATGCTGCTCAGCTGTGGTACAGGGGCTATGGTGTGAGTTGTTGTACAGACCTCCCTCCCCCATACAGGCCTCCTATGCAGGATGGCTGGCTACATGTTCGGTGGGGATGGACAGTGTAATGGTGTTTGGGTATTGCAAAGAAGTACTTCTCAGTGTGTTGGTTGGCATTTGTCTGTACTTACCAGCCTCCGCTCCCCCGGCTACTCCTGTGAGACTCTCAGGTAGCAGGATGGCAAGCACCTTCTCCTCCCATGGTGTGAATGTCTTCTGTGGGATGGGAGGGCCACTGCCAGTCACGTTTCCCAGCGTCCAGTACTTGCTCCTCCTCTCCTTGACAACCCTCTTGAGATCATGCCACCGCTTCATGATCTCCTTCTTGGATCTTGGGGTGGTCCCTACTGCATTCACCCTTTGGACTATCCTTTCCCACATTTGTGTCCTGGTGGCTAATGGTGTCTGTTGGACCAGGCTACCAAATAGTTGTGGCTCCACTCTTACAATCTCGTTAACCATGACTGTCAACTCACTCTCGGTGAATTTGGGCATTTGTTGTGCTGCCATGGTGTGTGGGGGTTGAGGTGTTTGTGGGTGCAGGGGTGTGTGGTTGCAGGGGTGAGGTGCTGATGTGTGAGGTGTGTTGTGTGATGGGGTTTGTTTGTGATGGTGTGACTGTGGTGTTGATGGTGGTGGTGGGTGTGTGTGTGTGCTGTGCTCTTTTGTCTCTCCTGTCAGGTGTGGTGTTTGGCCTTCTCTTCTGGAGTGATGCAATGGATTGTGGTCAGTGAAGGGGGTGGCTTTGTACTCAGCTGTGTGAGTGTGTCCAATTGGATTTTGGTTGTCAGGTGTGTTTTGGGAGTGGTTCTGTGGTTTTGTATTTTAATTTAGTTATTTATGTTTCTGTGTATGTGTGTTGTATATTTTGGTGGCAGTGCAACTTTGTTTATGCACTTTAGGCATCACTGCGGTGTTTTCACATCGACCGCCATGTTTTTCATGTTCGTCCGCTGCGGTGGCTTTGCTGCTGCTTGCCCGCCATTTCTCCCATTAACTGCTGGGTGCGACCGCCGTGGTCGATGTCGGCGGTTCCGCCCGCGACACCCTCGGGGATATCGTAATTTCCCGTGCGGTGTGTCCGCTTTCCCTGAGGTGGGTTGTGCCTTTTCCACTGCTTATCCGACCGTCACGGTCGTTTTTTTCCGTATCCGCCCACGTCGGACGGCTTTGCTTGGCCCGCTACCGCTTTTGTGGCGGTTGTTCCTAATGCGGCGGTCGGTTTTTCCGCCTCCATGGCGGGCGGTTAGTTTCCGCCTCCATGGCGGTCGGGGTGGTTTTCCGCCCGCTATCCTAATGTGCCCCTAAGCGTCTTGGGTAACCTCTTGACATGAGTTTAGTGCATAAGGTTTTTGCTTCAGAGAAGTAGTCAATTTTTAGTGAACAGTTTCTCCTAATCCTCAGGAATTGTGAATAGGGAAGGCTGTCTCTAAGGGCACGTGGGTGATTGCTGCTGTAGCTAAGCAATGTATTACGTTCCGTTGGCTTACGAAAAAGACTGGTTATTAGTCTCCCATCAGTGTGTTTAATCAATAGATCGAGAAATGGGATGCATGTTTTATTGTGTGTGATAGTGAAGGTAAGACCACTACAATTATTATTTAACCAGTGGAGAAATGGTATAAGAGATTCCACTGCGCCATTCCAAATGAGAAAGATGTCGTCTATGTAGCGTTTCCAGTTTGTTATGCCTGAGCGAAAAGGGTTACTGGCAGATAGAATAGTATCCTGCTCCGATGAATCCATATATAGAATGGCCAAGTTGGGAGCACAAATAGCCCCCATAGAGGTGCCATGTACCTGTTGGTAGAATTGTTCTTCAAAAGTGAAGAAGTTTCATGTGAGACATATCTCTAGAAGTTGTAGAATAAATAGTGTGGGAACTGAGTGTGGTCGCGGTCTTTGATCAAATATACGTTCCATTACCATGAGTGAGTTTCTCTGAGGAATGTTTGTATATAAGGACTCTACTTCTAGGGTACATAGAGTCTCAATGGCTGGGTCAAAGGGTTGGCTCTCAAAGAGATTGATCATGGACATAGTGTCCTTAATATAACATTTAGTGACGGGTACAAATTCCTTCAAAAAATAGTTAACATAATGGCCCAGGGGTTCGAGGACCGAACTGCATCCGGAAACAATTGGGCGACCCGGAGGGTCTTCCAGTCTTTTATGGATCTTGGGTAGTGTATAAATAACCGGGGTTCGTGAAGAAAAATCTGCCATCAACTCACTGCGTGAAAACTCTAAACTAGTTATCAAACCGGCAGATAAAGGTGGTGGGATTGTGCTACAAGAGATTGATTCTTATAAAGTAGAACTACAACGTCCGTTATCCAATACAGACCATTACTGTAAGCTCCCAACTAACCCCACCAAGGAGCTACAGACACTGATTAGACAAGTCACCAATGAAGGCCTCCATGAAGGCTTCCTGTCCAAACATGAATTTATTTTTCTCAATGTCAAAACTCCACAAACCCCGGTCAGAAAAAATACAAACATCCTATGTATGCATAGAACATTAACATCATCTTTAGCAGCAGTACTACCTGTGTGCAAATACACATACAATATGGAGCATTTAGGAGCAGTGTAAGTTACCGTCACATGCAGCAGAGGTACAAGATGCAAAACAGATTTCCCACTGGCAGCAGCATCCTCTTGAGTAGCTGAGCCCAGAATGCGCTGAACTTTCTTGTGGTGTGTGCTGTTACCCAACGCTCTAACCTCAAGTACCAAGAAGGAAAGACAAAGCATTAAACTTTGATTTCAAACAGGATCAAGATAGAGATACCAATTTAGTGGCTTAATTACACAGTGTGAAACCAGAAAACCTAGGATCATTTGTGGCTTGGTCATTTGATCAATTTGTGTGAGTTTTTGCAATTATTTTACTTTAGCGTTCCTCCCACTTTTTTCATTACTGCACATGAGAAAATCTTGCAATATGTGAGGATGTTTGCTGTACAAATATCTCTTGTGTTTGACATTATGGACTATAATGTTGCTCAATGCAAAATAAGAATATAGCCTACATAAAAGATGCACATGTCAACTAATTTGCCTCTTAGTTCACTAATGGCATTGTCATCTGAGTAGGGGTGGGGGCATGAGTGTTTCTAAGTTCATGTTTAAAAGCTATCCCCTTTTAATAAGTGCGTCTCAAAGCAGTGATGTAATCTGATGCACTAATGTGAAAGGCTTGTCATACAAATATATATTTTTGAACTTTGAAGGAACATTATCATATTTCTATATACTACCTGTTACGACGTTTCCATGCCAAATATTCCCATCTTTCAACTTGTGCCTGGTCTCGTAGAGACAAGAAAGACCTTTGGCTTGGCTCACCCTGTTAATTTGTTGGCTGAGCTCATAGAGGAAAACAAGACCTTGGCTTGGCTCACCCTGTTAATTTGTTGGCTCGCCCATTTCTACTACAGTAATGTGTATAACAGTTACTTTAGTCCCCCTTATCTCAATATTTCGCTCTGGGGAGCAACATCTTGGGGGCATATTAACAAGGGCTTTATCTCCACTTTTTTGGCTTTAAAAGCCAAAAAAGCGGAGATAAAACTATTGCCCTATTTACAAGATGGTGCTAACATGCATAATCACATGTTAGCACCCTTTTTCCCGATGCCTCCCTTTGCATCTCTAATGAGATGCAAAGTGGGCGTCACTGGGCAGTACAGCCTTGCAAATATCGCTGATGTGTACATCACGATATTTACAAGGCTGCCCTAGCATTTTAGCAGACGTTAGTTTTTGGAGAAAACTGTTGTTTTCTCCAAAAACTAACGTCTACTAAAATCCTGACTTACCCAGCCCAAACATAGGGGGTGGATTATGCTGCTACGACCACAGCGTAGTATCAGCAAGGTTATCGCCCTTTTGCAGGGAACATTGCTGGAAAACCAGTGATGTTCCCTGCAAAACTGCGTTTTCCCCCACTATCTCTGGAATTTTTATCGCCCTGGAGCAAAGCGTTGTGGCTAATGTGCTACCAGGGCGATAAATTCCAGAGATAGACGGCGATGAATAACAAAGCGCTAAGCACGCTTTGTGTTATTCATCGCCGTTCCTTGCTGATATGCTCCTTATTTTCTGAGATTCTGACAGGTTTCCATTGGTCTCAGAAGGATGACTCGTCCTTATTCTAGTTATAATAAAGACGAATTATGCATTAGGGACACCAAGAAGTTGGTTTATAGTTACCTGTGCATTTCCGTAATATAGATGAAATCAATAATTTTCCCAGTTCCAGCACTCTGTCCCAAGTAATTCTATGTTCTTTTGCTACATGCCATAGTTTGCCCTCCATCCATCCAGCTGAACACAGTGATTACTATGACTGTCCTGTCTTCAGAAGCCAACCAGTAGTATGGGCAGAACTTCTTCTTTGACCTCTGCTAGCATCAGACACACAGGCTGAATGGCGCACTCTGCATTTGAAATAGTGAGCTTTTGTTCTGTTCAGCCATTCAGTACATGCAATTAAGTTTTTTCAGTGCCCTCACAGGTTATTCAGTAGATTCTTCTGCTTCAATCAATCAATCAATCACAGTTTTTGAAACATGCTACTCACCTGTGAAGGTCGCAAAGCGCTATGGAGGGTTGGGAGCAACACCTTTGGGGTCATTCGAAGAGCCAGGTCTTGACGTCCTTTCTGAATTGGTACAGTGTCAGGCTTCATCGGAGGTGAGGGTGAGCTCATTCCAGGTCTTGGCTGCGAGATAGGAGAAGGATCCTCCACTGGCTCTGGGACTGTCGATGCGAGGGACGTTGGCTAGTGCGAGGTCGGCTGAGCGGAGGTTTCTCTTGGGGGTGTGGAAGGAGCTTGGAGTCTGACTTCTGTAGGTGAGGAAGTCAGAAGGATCTAACATCAAGCTCCCAGTGCTTCAAGAGCTCTTGTGGCCCTAGTAGGCAGTGAACTTGTAGGGAGTCTGAAAAGTGCAAGCATCACACAAAGAACAAATGTCACAAATGTGCCATCACAACACATACGGAGAGAGTAGGGTCCAAGGGAAATGTTTAAAGACCTAGTCACAGTTATAACCCCCTTACAAAACACTGTATACAATAATAATAACTGTGGGTCTAAAGAAACTCAGAGCTCTGTGTTCAGAATGTGTCTTGTCCACTACATGAAACGTTAGGACCCATCACTGTGTGGTATGGATACCCATCAGTTACACTCTCTGGACCGCCCTATTGGTCATCATTTGGGCCAATCTCACCAAGTGGTACGTCCACAACGTGCCATCAGTGCACACAGACGTTGGTAACTGAAAAGCAGTGCATCAAAAATAATAAGTGAAAGTGAGTGATTAAAAATGGATAGTGGGTGCAAAAATGACTTTAATGAGACGCAATCCACTTCCAAGATTAAAAAACATGGAGTGCAAAATAACAGTAGTTTTAAGCAAATATCTACTGCATGTATAGAAAGGTCGACATGTTTCTGCAGTTACTGATACTACTTGTATCACCTGCTTCTTCAGGACCAAAGTTATATTTTGCTACTGCTTCAAAAAGGTGCGTGTGTGCATAATAGAAATAATACAAATATTAGGATATCACCTGAATCGGCCTTCTCAATGCTCCTGTTTAGTAGAAGCTGATAGACACAGGCAAGAAGAATCATGTGTGGACGACACATATAAAGAAAACAGAGAACAGAGAAAACACATTAGTTAAGGTTATCCATCCTGAGTTTCAACAACTGGTATCATTGATGTACTTGCGTATTCCAAGTACAGTACCCAACCACATTTGATTTAAATATGTCTGTCACTCACCTAGAGTTTGAGAGACCGGCTCCACTCCTCGCCTGGCCACAGCTCAGGAAATAGGGGCCACGCTCTATTTTAAAGAAAATGGACCACAAAAATAACAATGAAAAACCTCAAAGAGACCACCGAATCTTTAACAATAGACCAAAACGTTTGTATAGTGGTCATCAACAGCCCTCATAGCACATTGCATCAGTTGTTTGTTGAGAGTGCTAAATGGATGTTGTGCCTTCAAACGGGAAAATAAAATAAACGGGAAGATAAAGCAATCCATAAGAACAATATTGCCATAATGTACTCTATGACTTTTCCGTTTGGCAGCACCATATGTATCCAACATCTTTTCATAAATATAACTGATGCAACGCGCTGAATGTGCCTGATTTAGCAGCGCCATGGTAGCGCTTCAGTATCCTCTGATACGCGTTTGGTTCTTGACGCTTTGACGTGTATTAACAAGACATACCATTCACAATGGATTGCTTTATCTTCCCGTTTATTTTATTTTCCCGTTTGAAGGCACAACATCCATTTAGCACTCTCAACAAACAACTGATGCAATGTGCTATGAGGGCTGTTGATGACCACTATACAAACGTTTTGGTCTATTGTTAAAGATTCGGTGGTCTCTTTGAGGTTTTTCATTGTTATTTTTGTGGTCCATTTTCTTTAAAATAGAGCGTGGCCCCTATTTCCTGAGCTGTGGCCAGGCGAGGAGTGGCGCCGGTCTCTCAAACTCTAGGTGAGTGACAGACATATTTAAATCAAAAGTGGTTGGGTACTGTACTTGGAATACGCAAGTACATCAATGATACCAGTTGTTGAAACTCAGGATGGATAACCTTAACTAATGTGTTTTCTCTGTTCTCTGTTTTCTTTATATGTGTCGTCCACACATGATTCTTCTTGCCTGTGTCTATCAGCTTCTACTAAACAGGAGCATTGAGAAGGCCGATTCAGGTGATATCCTAATATTTGTATTATTTCTATTATGCACACACGCACCTTTTTGAAGCAGTAGCAAAATATAACTTTGGTCCTGAAGAAGCAGGTGATACAAGTAGTATCAGTAACTGCAGAAACATGTCGACCTTTCTATACATGCAGTAGATATTTGCTTAAAACTACTGTTATTTTGCACTCCATGTTTTTTAATCTTGGAAGTGGATTGTGTCTCATTAAAGTCATTTTTGCACCCACTATCCATTTTTAATCACTCACTTTCACTTATTATTTTTGATGCACTGCTTTTCAGTTACCAACGTCTGTGTGCACTGATGGCACGTTGTGGACGTACCACTTGGTGAGATTGGCCCAAATGATGACCAATAGGGCGGTCCAGAGAGTGTAACTGATGGGTATCCATACCACGCAGTGACGGGTCCTAACGTTTCATGTAGTGGACAAGACACATTCTGAACACAGAGCTCTGAGTTTCTTTAGACCCACAGTTATTATTATTGTATACAAATGTGCCATCACCATTTGGAAGGAGAGTGGAGAGTATGTATCTGGCGTAGCTTTTATTAGCATACTTCCACAAATATATTTTTGAAGCATGGTATGGTAGCCACTATAGAAAACCGATAGCACAATTTCCATTGAAATGACCACTACATTTTCACAGACATACAGCATCACTGATAAAAATATATAGTGCACAAACAATATGTGCACATTTGGTTTCAGTGAATAATTGTCATTTGTGAATCACCATTTGTCCATCAACAAGTAAAGTGTCTTGATTTGTGTTGATCCTATTAAACGTTTTGTTTCAATTACACTTCAGAATTCGAAAAAAGCTTTTCATTTGCATTTTCCTAAATGTTTTTTTTATTTTTAAATATTTGTACTGTTTATTTATAGGTATTTGAAGAAATGTTGTTGTCTTAGAAGAAAATTACATCATACAGCCTTTCCTTTTACACCAGCAAGACTGTCACAAGGTTCATTTGCTTTAAGGAAAAGAAAAGTCTCTGAGTTAAAAGAATACACAGCAAGTTGTCAGTAGACTAGACTTTCATTTGACCTCTGTCTCTGAACACACAGACAATCTGACAGGGTAAAACCGAAAGTTAAAGTCTTCTTTAATGCTCCTTCACGTTCAGAAGCATGTTTATTGAAGTGTCTTCGCAAGGCCCAAGGTGGGGCTGTATTTGAGACCCTCACATCTCTGGAGCCCAGTGCAGTGCATCGGATGTACCACTGGCAGCTACGTCCCTGGGTACCTCTGACCTCTAACGGTGGATGACTACAACAAACAGGGTGCCAGCAGCAGCAGACGGAAGTGGCTTGGAAATAAACAGTCACAGGCAGATGGTGCATTTTCCCTTTTCATGCATAGCAATGCCAGGTTTCACATGGGAGACCACAGCATGAGGGCTGCAAAGACCAGAGGTGGAGGAAGAGGGGCTCATGCAGTCTCTATTTTTACAGTTGTCTACCGCATAGGCTGCTTTCCCCTCCCCTAGCTCTCACCTAATGCTAGGTGTCATGTTTCAACTGACACACAGGGGCGGCTCCTCCGTTGGGCCAGAGGAGTGTTGCCCCACTTAAATGCCTTCGAGATGAAAACTAGATTGGTAATTCATTACCATTTTATTTTTCAACCAGCCCGTCCCAAACAGAGCATCAGGATGGGGCTTGCCTGTTGAGTGACAGCTGAAGGGAGGAGGGTGGGCTAAGACAGCTGGGTTAAGGCAAATGCAGGCCTTCAGAGCGCTCTGGAGCATCTAGCATCAGGTGGAGCACCGAGTGAGGCTGCTCTCTCCAATCAGAGTGCTGCTGACATGCTGGTGGCATGCAGTTCCTAAAAATACAAAGGATCTTCATGTTTAGACAACATAAACTAAGGGATTGGTGTCCAGACTGATTCCAGACACCCCCAAAGAATATGTTAGCCTTTAGAACAGCTAGCTCCCCGTGCCACTATAAGCCCCCTAACCTTACCAAGAAGCGAATAGTTTCTGTCAACTATCGGACTTGACAACCCTTGATCCTGCCGGGATCGTGAAGACAGTACAGTACTTTTCGCTCAGTCAATTGTGCTTACTTAGTCTCTGAGAGATACACAGAATAAACGATGGGGACGTTTTCAATGTGCATTTATTGAACCAGCGTCATTCTAGTATAACTATGTTTGCTGCGACAACCATTAGACAGAAACAGATGTATAAGATTACAAGCACTAACAGAGTAAATAAAAGGAATAATTCTTCCATGGTGCTAAAACAGTGAATATATGCAGGCACGTAGACATGACGGTAATCAAAAGTACTCCTACGATGCAAACCCTACCTAAGTATACCTAAGTGTACCTAGTATGTATGTGGGTGTAAAGCCAAGAATCCCCTAGGAAAGAGCCAACCCCATTAACTGATGGGAGAGAATGAAGGACTCATCTTGGTCTCGATTTGGACACCCCGCAAGGGATGTCAGACCGCAGCATGTTGTAGCTTCTGCAGGCCCGCTCCCCAGTGTCTTGCGTCAGTGTGGAAGCATCTCCTTCCTCAATCTAGGGTAGGTATGGTTCTTTTATACCATAAAGATAGCCTCTGGGTTCCTTACACAATCGATATGTTGTGAGTACTAATATGCGAATGAGCCTAGAACAATACCTGCGATTATGCAAAGTAGTTCTTTCAATTTAGGATGAAGATGACCATTACTTCTATACAAAGTATGTTCATACTGTTATGTATGTCATGTGCATGGACGTTTCTAAGAATACTCTTGCATAAAAAATGAGGCAAGTTTCAAGGAAACCAATCGACATTTATTCAGCACATAACTGGGTAAAAGGTCAATGCTAGAACCGTTCCGCAGAGCAAGGTAGGACAAATGTAGGTAAAAGGTTGTGTAGCTACCTAGGCCTAGATTGGGGGACATTACACTGAATGTGAGTAGCTCCAGGATTGGTCAAGGGAATTTTCCGGGGGCTGAGCTGCAGTCACATTGAGGACTTCTGGAGCGAGGAGGTCCTGTCGAGTTCTTTAAGTGTTTTTTTGTATTTTATTTGCACGAGCACCCACCCCTCCTCCCCGTAGGTAGTAGCCACCACTGCTGACACATTTGTGAGGCAAAGAGAGGTTTACAGAAAGCTCTACTACCAAATGGGGGACCATTACTCTGCTGGCTGACACCCTTTACCTGGCTCTTGACTTTTTGCAAACTCCCAGCGCCTCCCTGCAAGCCCACAGCGCCTCGCCGGACCCGCTTCGCGGGTCCCGCAGCGCTTTCATCTGCTGAAGCTGTAGGCCGAGTGGGAGTATTCTCTGGACGAACGCGGGCTGGTGACAGCGTCGGCGGGGCTGCGAGCACATAGGCAGGGACTCCAGTGTCCAGGAGTCCCTGCGCGCCCGATCTAATACACCTGGGCTGCTCTCCCCACTGGCCACGCCCCCCGCCAACGGATAGAAATACGGGCTTCCCTTTTGCTCTTTGGGACCATTACTCTGCTGGCTGACACCGTTTACCTGGCTCTTGACTTTTTGCAAACTCCCAGCGCCTCCCTGCAAGCCCACAGCGCCTCGCCGGACCCGGTTCGCGGGTCCCGCAGCGCTTTCATCTGCTGAAGCTGTAGGCCGAGTGGGAGTATTCTCTGGACGAACGATGGCTGGTGACAGCGTCGGCGGGGCTGTGAGCACACAGGCAGGGACTCCAGTGTCCAGGAGTCCCTGCGCACCCGATCTAATACACCTGGGCTGCTCTCCCCGCTGGCCACGCCCACCCGCCTATTAGCCTATGAGACTGTTGAATTTTTGTTTTAAAGGAGATCAGTGCTTCCGCTTCGCGGGAGCGAGCGGGAGTGCGCCGGGAGAAGCCCGGGCAAAGGGCGGGCCCTCTGTGGCCCTCAGAGGCCCGAGGAGCCTGGCCTGGGCCACAACCCCTACCCGATCACCTTCAGCCCAGTAACATTTGGACACAGAAAACTGTAAGCTTGTACATATCTCACTCCAAGCAACAGGGTTGTTATTTTGTTTATCATTGCTAAAGTTCTAATCATATGGGTCTGTCATCACAGTGTTAATATTTTTAACTGTTATTTGTGATTACTAGTGGGGTCTGTCATGAATTGTCGGGAGACCAGAAGCATGGCTGTTGCAGGAGCGAAAAAGTTAACTGGTACTCTGGACGACTTTATCGTTCGCACACATGCTCTAATTGATGAGGGGATTGTATTAATGGACAGGAGGGTGTCCCAAGACCTAGCAATGGCTAAGAGATCTTCTTTAGGTCTCATTGCCCAGGCTCGTACGCCCAATATCGAGTCCCGCCCCAATACTCTCGCCATGATACATAATGCTGGGGATTTTGATGTCTCAAGCTCACAACAGGACCTGGAGGCCACCCCTAATCTTAACCTTTTGATAGAGAGTGGCTCAGACAGTAATGAGCTAGATAATCCACCTTTGGTCAGTGCCACAAATCAAAGGGGTTTGAAAGAGGGGGCAATCCCTAAACAAAAGGCCAATAAACCCACCACCCATAAAGGGAAGAAAGCACAAACTGCCCACACCCGGGACAAAACCATCTTAGATCCGGTAACTGTGAATAATAACTTAGCAGTCTGTGCAAATGACATTGGGGGGGTGCATTCGACACAAATTGGCTTGCCACTAAGTCTCCCAGATGACACTATTATAGACAATAGTCTGGAGGAAATTCTGGAACTAAGTGGGGAAGTCAATAATTTAGGCAAATGTAGCCAGGATAGGAGTGGGCTAAGCACGGTAAATAATAACATCTTTAATATGTTAAAAGCCCTACCCGAACCAATAGAGGTTAGGCTACGTTGTTTAGAAACTGTATTGAAAAACATTCATAAGGATATAAGTGCCCCAAGTTTTAACCTGAACACCAAGGTACCACATGTGGCGAATACAGCTAACAAGCCATCTTTGGCTGGTAAAAGCGTCACTGTGGTTAATAATAACGTTCCCAAGAACCCTAGTAATACCTCAAACTTGGGAGGCGCCAAAACAAAGATCCCTGATCTTAAACAAACAGTGAACTCAACTAAACCTAAGACAATTTCCCAAGTCAAATCTAATGATCCCACACCCCCGACTCCAAACCCGGACCCGGCCCCAAGAGACAAGGCAGCGGCCCGAAGAAACATCCATCTTCCCCCTGATGCCTGCCCTTATGTCGTGATTCTTACTGGAGTCACGGAAATTTCACCATCTGAAGTAGAATCCTACCAGGCTCTGAAAAATAAAGTGTGCCATTGGCTCTCTAAAAATCATCCCCTACCGCCGAATATTCCAAGCAATATTTTAATGGTGGAGAGAACCCCATGGGTGGGTTGGAATAGAAACAAGCATTGGAAATGCAATAGGTCTCGCAATAGAATAGTTAGACATTTTTCTTTTTGCAAATGGAAGAGTGGCGTTGCGTGGATGAGTGGCGTTGTGTGGATGAGTGGCGTTGCGTGGATGAGTGGCGTGTGTGAGTGGCGTTGCGTGTGTGAGTGGCGTTGCGTGTGTGAGTGGCGTTGCATATGTGAGTGGCGTAGCGTGTGTGAGTGGCGTTGCGTGTGTGAGTGGCGTTGCGTGTGTGAGTGGCGTTGCGTGTGTGAAGGATTGGTAGTGCGGGCACTGCTGCTTGGGGTATCTGCGAGATTTGTGTAAGTAAATGGAGAGGGGGGAGAGAGTTGGAAGAGAGAGTGAAAGAGGCAGAATCGTTGAGAGGAAAAGAAAGTGCGAATCTGTAAGCTGAGAGATGTGGCATAACAGAAGGATTGGTAGTGCGGGCACTGCTGCTTGGGGTATCTGCGAGATTTGTGTAAGTAAATGGAGAGGGGGGAGAGAGTTGGAAGAGAGAGTGAAAGAGGCAGAAACGTGGAGAGTAAAAGAAAGAGCGAAGGAATCTGTAAGCTGAGAGATGTGGCATAACAGAAGGATTGGTAGTGCGGGCACTGCTGCTTGGGGTATCTGCGAGATTTGTGTAAGTAAATGGAGAGGGGGGAGAGAGTTGGAAGAGAGAGTGAAAGAGGCAGAAACGTGGAGAGTAAAAGAAAGAGCGAAGGAATATGTAAGCTGAGAGATGTGGCATAACAGAAGGATTGGTAGTGCGGGCACTGCTGCTTGGGGTATCTGCGAGATTTGTGTAAGTAAATGGAGAGGGGGGAGAGAGTTGTAAGAGAGAGTGAAAGAGGCAGAAACGTGGAGAGTAAAAGAAAGAGCGAAGGAATCTATAAGCTGAGAGATGTGGCATAACAGAAGGATTGGTAGTGCGGGCACTGCTGCTTGGGGTATCTGCGAGATTTGTGTAAGTAAATGGAGAGGGGGGAGAGAGTTGGAAGAGAGAGTGAAAGAGGCAGAAACGTGGAGAGTAAAAGAAAATGCGAAGGAATCTGTAAGCTGAGAGATGTGGCATAACAGAAGGATTGGTAGTGCGGGCACTGCTGCTTGGGGTATCTGCGAGATTTGTGTAAGTAAATGGAGAGGGGGGAGAGAGTTGGAAGAGAGAGTGAAAGAGGCAGAAACGTGGAGAGTAAAAGAAAGAGCGAAGGAATCTGTAAGCTGAGAGATGTGGCATAACAGAAGGATTGGTAGTGCGGGCACTGCTGCTTGGGGTATCTGCGAGATTTGTGTAAGTAAATGGAGAGGGGGGAGAGAGTTGGAAGAGAGAGTGAAAGAGGCAGAAACGTGGAGAGTAAAAGAAAGAGCGAAGGAATATGTAAGCTGAGAGATGTGGCATAACAGAAGGATTGGTAGTGCGGGCACTGCTGCTTGGGGTATCTGCGAGATTTGTGTAAGTAAATGGAGAGGGGGGAGAGAGTTGTAAGAGAGAGTGAAAGAGGCAGAAACGTGGAGAGTAAAAGAAAGAGCGAAGGAATCTGTAAGCTGAGAGATGTGGCATAACAGAAGGATTGGTAGTGCGGGCACTGCTGCTTGGGGTATCTGCGAGATTTGTGTAAGTAAATGGAGAGGGGGGAGAGAGTTGGAAGAGAGAGTGAAAGAGGCAGAAACGTGGAGAGTAAAAGAAAATGCGAAGGAATCTGTAAGCTGAGAGATGTGGCATAACAGAAGGATTGGTAGTGCGGGCACTGCTGCTTGGGGTATCTGCGAGATTTGTGTAAGTAAATGGAGAGGGGGGAGAGAGTTGGAAGAGAGAGTGAAAGAGGCAGAAACGTGGAGAGTAAAAGAAAGAGCGAAGGAATATGTAAGCTGAGAGATGTGGCATAACAGAAGGATTGGTAGTGCGGGCACTGCTGCTTGGGGTATCTGCGAGATTTGTGTAAGTAAATGGAGAGGGGGGAGAGAGTTGGAAGAGAGAGTGAAAGAGGCAGAAACGTGGAGAGTAAAAGAAAGAGCGAAGGAATCTGTAAGCTGAGAGATGTGGCATAACAGAAGGATTGGTAGTGCGGGCACTGCTGCTTGGGGTATCTGCGAGATTTGTGTAAGTAAATGGAGAGGGGGGAGAGAGTTGGAAGAGAGAGTGAAAGAGGCAGAAACGTGGAGAGTAAAAGAAAGAGCGAAGGAATCTGTAAGCTGAGAGATGTGGCATAACAGAAGGATTGGTAGTGCAGGCACTGCTGCTTGGGGTATCTGCGAGATTTGTGTAAGTAAATGGAGAGGGGGGAGAGAGTTGGAAGAGAGAGTGAAAGAGGCAGAAACGTGGAGAGTAAAAGAAAGAGCGAAGGAATATGTAAGCTGAGAGATGTGGCATAACAGAAGGCTTGGTAGTGCGGGCACTGCTGCTTGTGGTATCTGCGAGATTTGTGTAAGTAAATGGAGAGGGGGGAGAGAGTTGTAAGAGAGAGTGAAAGAGGCAGAAACGTTGAGAGGAAAAGAAAGTGCGAATCTGTAAGCTGGGAGATGTGGCATAACAGAAGGATTGGTAGTGCGGGCACTGCTGCTTGGGGTATCTGCGAGATTTGTGTAAGTAAATGGAGAGGGGGGAGAGAGTTGGAAGAGAGAGTGAAAGAGGCAGAAACGTGGAGAGTAAAAGAAAGAGCGAAGGAATATGTAAGCTGAGAGATGTGGCATAACAGAAGGATTGGTAGTGCGGGCACTGCTGCTTGGGGTATCTGCGAGATTTGTGTAAGTAAATGGAGAGGGGGGAGAGAGTTGTAAGAGAGAGTGAAAGAGGCAGAATCGTTGAGAGGAAAAGAAAGTGCGCATCTGTAAGCTGAGAGATGTGGCATAACAGAAGGATTGGTAGTGCGGGCACTGCTGCTTGGGGTATCTGCGAGATTTGTGTAAGTAAATGGAGAGGGGGGAGAGAGTTGGAAGAGAGAGTGAAAGAGGCAGAAACGTGGAGAGTAAAAGAAAGAGCGAAGGAATATGTAAGCTGAGAGATGTGGCATAACAGAAGGATTGGTAGTGCGGGCACTGCTGCTTGGGGTATCTGCGAGATTTGTGTAAGTAAATGGAGAGGGGGGAGAGAGTTGGAAGAGAGAGTGAAAGAGGCAGAAACGTGGAGAGTAAAAGAAAGAGCGAAGGAATCTGTAAGCTGAGAGATGTGGCATAACAGAAGGATTGGTAGTGCAGGCACTGCTGCTTGGGGTATCTGCGAGATTTGTGTAAGTAAATGGAGAGGGGGGAGAGAGTTGGAAGAGAGAGTGAAAGAGGCAGAAACGTGGAGAGTAAAAGAAAGAGCGAAGGAATATGTAAGCTGAGAGATGTGGCATAACAGAAGGCTTGGTAGTGCGGGCACTGCTGCTTGTGGTATCTGCGAGATTTGTGTAAGTAAATGGAGAGGGGGGAGAGAGTTGTAAGAGAGAGTGAAAGAGGCAGAAACGTTGAGAGGAAAAGAAAGTGCGAATCTGTAAGCTGGGAGATGTGGCATAACAGAAGGATTGGTAGTGCGGGCACTGCTGCTTGGGGTATCTGCGAGATTTGTGTAAGTAAATGGAGAGGGGGGAGAGAGTTGTAAGAGAGAGTGAAAGAGGCAGAATCGTTGAGAGGTAAAGAAAGTGCGAATCTGTAAGCTGAGAGATGTGGCATAACAGAAGGATTGGTAGTGCGGGCACTGCTGCTTGGGGTATCTGCGAGATTTGTGTAAGTAAATGGAGAGGGGGGAGAGAGTTGGAAGAGAGAGTGAAAGAGGCAGAAACGTGGAGAGTAAAAGAAAGAGCGAAGGAATCTGTAAGCTGAGAGATGTGGCATAACAGAAGGATTGGTAGTGCGGGCACTGCTGCTTGGGGTATCTGCGAGATTTGTGTAAGTAAATGGAGAGGGGGGAGAGAGTTGGAAGAGAGAGTGAAAGAGGCAGAAACGTGGAGAGTAAAAGAAAGAGCGAAGGAATATGTAAGCTGAGAGATGTGGCATAACAGAAGGATTGGTAGTGCGGGCACTGCTGCTTGGGGTATCTGCGAGATTTGTGTAAGTAAATGGAGAGGGGGGAGAGAGTTGGAAGAGAGAGTGAAAGAGGCAGAAACGTGGAGAGTAAAAGAAAGAGCGAAGGAATCTGTAAGCTGAGAGATGTGGCATAACAGAAGGATTGGTAGTGCGGGCACTGCTGCTTGGGGTATCTGCGAGATTTGTGTAAGTAAATGGAGAGGGGGGAGAGAGTTGGAAGAGAGAGTGAAAGAGGCAGAAACGTGGAGAGTAAAAGAAAGAGCGAAGGAATCTGTAAGCTGAGAGATGTGGCATAACAGAAGGATTGGTAGTGCGGGCACTGCTGCTTGGGGTATCTGCGAGATTTGTGTAAGTAAATGGAGAGGGGGGAGAGAGTTGGAAGAGAGAGTGAAAGAGGCAGAAACGTGGAGAGTAAAAGAAAGAGCGAAGGAATATGTAAGCTGAGAGATGTGGCATAACAGAAGGCTTGGTAGTGCGGGCACTGCTGCTTGTGGTATCTGCGAGATTTGTGTAAGTAAATGGAGAGGGGGGAGAGAGTTGTAAGAGAGAGTGAAAGAGGCAGAAACGTTGAGAGGAAAAGAAAGTGCGAATCTGTAAGCTGGGAGATGTGGCATAACAGAAGGATTGGTAGTGCGGGCACTGCTGCTTGGGGTATCTGCCAGATTTGTGTAAGTAAATGGAGAGGGGGGAGAGAGTTGGAAGAGAGAGTGAAAGAGGCAGAAACGTGGAGAGTAAAAGAAAGAGCAAAGGAATATGTAAGCTGAGAGATGTGGCATAACAGAAGGATTGGTAGTGCGGGCACTGCTGCTTGGGGTATCTGCGAGATTTGTGTAAGTAAATGGAGAGGGGGGAGAGAGTTGTAAGAGAGAGTGAAAGAGGCAGAATCGTTGAGAGGAAAAGAAAGTGCGAATCTGTAAGCTGAGAGATGTGGCATAACAGAAGGATTGGTAGTGCGGGCACTGCTGCTTGGGGTATCTGCGAGATTTGTGTAAGTAAATGGAGAGGGGGGAGAGAGTTGGAAGAGAGAGTGAAAGAGGCAGAAACGTGGAGAGTAAAAGAAAGAGCGAAGGAATATGTAAGCTGAGAGATGTGGCATAACAGAAGGATTGGTAGTGCGGGCACTGCTGCTTGGGGTATCTGCGAGATTTGTGTAAGTAAATGGAGAGGGGGGAGAGAGTTGGAAGAGAGAGTGAAAGAGGCAGAAACGTGGAGAGTAAAAGAAAGAGCGAAGGAATCTGTAAGCTGAGAGATGTGGCATAACAGAAGGATTGGTAGTGCGGGCACTGCTGCTTGGGGTATCTGCGAGATTTGTGTAAGTAAATGGAGAGGGGGGAGAGAGTTGGAAGAGAGAGTGAAAGAGGCAGAAACGTGGAGAGTAAAAGAAAGAGCGAAGGAATCTGTAAGCTGAGAGATGTGGCATAACAGAAGGATTGGTAGTGCGGGCACTGCTGCTTGGGGTATCTGTGAGATTTGTGTAAGTAAATGGAGAGGGGGGAGAGAGTTGGAAGAGAGAGTGAAAGAGGCAGAAACGTGGAGAGTAAATGAAAGTGCGAAGGAATCTGTAAACTGAGAGATGTGGCATAACAGAAGGATTGGTAGTGCGGGCACTGCTGCTTGGGGTATCTGCGAGATTTGTGTAAGTAAATGGAGAGGGGGGAGAGAGTTGTAAGAGAGAGTGAAAGAGGCAGAATCGTTGAGAGGAAAAGAAAGTGCGAATCTGTAAGCTGAGAGATGTGGCATAACAGAAGGATTGGTAGTGCGGGCACTGCTGCTTGGGGTATCTGCGAGATTTGTGTAAGTAAATGGAGAGGGGGGAGAGAGTTGGAAGAGAGAGTAAAAGAGGCAGAAACGTGGAGAGTAAAAGAAAGAGCGAAGGAATATGTAAGCTGAGAGATGTGGCATAACAGAAGGATTGGTAGTGCGGGCACTGCTGCTTGGGGTATCTGCGAGATTTGTGTAAGTAAATGGAGAGAGGGGAGAGAGTTGGAAGAGAGAGTGAAAGAGGCAGAAACGTGGAGAGTAAAAGAAAGAGCGAAGGAATCTGTAAGCTGAGAGATGTGGCATAACAGAAGGATTGGTAGTGCGGGCACTGCTGCTTGGGGTATCTGCGAGATTTGTGTAAGTAAATGGAGAGGGGGGAGAGAGTTGGAAGAGAGAGTGAAAGAGGCAGAAACGTGGAGAGTAAAAGAAAGAGCGAAGGAATATGTAAGCTGAGAGATGTGGCATAACAGAAGGATTGGTAGTGCGGGCACTGCTGCTTAGGGTTTCTGCGAGATTTGTGTAAGTAAATGGAGAGGGGGGAGAGAGTTGGAAGAGAGAGTGAAAGAGGCAGAAACGTGGAGAGTAAAAGAAAGAGCGAAGGAATATGTAAGCTGAGAGATGTGGCATAACAGAAGGATTGGTAGTGCGGGCACTGCTGCTTGGGGTATCTGTGAGATTTGTGTAAGTAAATGGAGAGGGGGGAGAGAGTTGGAAGAGAGAGTGAAAGAGGCAGAAACGTGGAGAGCAAAAGAAAGAGCGAAGGAATCTGTAAGCTGAGAGATGTGGCATAACAGAAGGATTGGTAGTGCGGGCACTGCTGCTTGGGGTATCTGCGAGATTTGTGTAAGTAAATGGAGAGGGGGGAGAGAGTTGGAAGAGAGAGTGAAAGAGGCAGAAACGTGGAGAGTAAAAGAAAGAGCGAAGGAATCTGTAAGCTGAGAGATGTGGCATAACAGAAGGATTGGTAGTGCGGGCACTGCTGCTTGGGGTATCTGCGAGATTTGTGTAAGTAAATGGAGAGGGGGGAGAGAGTTGGAAGAGAGAGTGAAAGAGGCAGAAACTTGGAGAGTTTGGAAGGGAGGTTGGGAGGCAGTGAAGTGAAATGTGAGGAGGCACTCCGATTACCTCTTCAAATTGTAAAACAGACGGAGGGCATTGCTGTGGGGAGGGGGTGTAGGAGAAATGCACACGGCGGGCAGGGGAGGGGGCAGAGCGGGGAGAGCGGCATGTGGGTGTGAAGAAGCCGGGGCCTTTGAAGTGAAGATAAGCTTCACTTCAAAAGGTGTCGGAGGAATGCGGGTGAGGGAACAGACGGCGATTGCGGCTGAGGGAACTGATGTGCACGCGCTTTTAAGCTCAATGCACATGCGCATTGAGCTTAAAAGTCACGGGCACTGCAAGGAATCGCCACGATTCCTTGCTTCTTAGTTAAAGGTTGTTTAAGCCGCAATAGGCACGCAAGCTCGATGCGCATGCGCATCGACAGGCGAGACCTAAAAACTTACAAGGGGATTGCATTGTGGTCACTTTTGAGAACACACAGGTGGTAGAATACATATGTAGAGGAACCTCTTGTTATCAAGCAAGTACTGTTACTGCTAGGCCTCTTTCTTATTTCTACCTACCTGGGAATCAAGTAGATAAAAGATGGAGCTGGTTAAGGGGCCCATACGAGCAAAAAGCCAGACAGAGGTTTAACCCCCCATGGGAGGCGCAACCTTATGGCTGGGATGAGGGTGGCGATGAGGAATGGAATTTGGTTAGGAGAAGAAGAGGCAGACCGCTCCCATTTGCCATGGGGCCTCAGAATAGTCACCCATATTATTTATTTATTTATTTAGCGATTTATAGAGCGCCTGGTGACCCGGAGGCATCCCCGCGCTGTAGCATTTGTGGAGACCAGAGGGGAGAGGGGACTTTATTTTGGGAACAGCAGCGTTTTCAATTTTTTCCGGAAAAGGAGATGGCTGGGTTCCTGCCTCAGGGGGCGAGGAAGTGAGTTCCATCCTGAGGATGCTTTTACAGAAAAGCGTCTACCGCCGGTGCATGCCTTCCTGTATCTGGGGACGTTGGCCAGACGCTCATTGTTCGAGCGTAGGGATCTGGGGGCCTTGTAGAGGGTAACCAGGTCTCTCAGGATAGCAGGGCCGAGACCGTTGAGAAGTTTGTGTGCGGTGCACAGGGCCTTGAATTCTACCCTTTGTCGTATTGGAAGCCAGTGGAGGGCCTTGATCGCTGGTCTGGCTGAGACTCTGGAAGGGAGATTCATAAGGAGCCGGGCAGCTGCGTTTTGCGTACGCTGAAGTTTAGCCATAGTGGCTTCAGGAGCTCCTAGATAGACCGTGTTACTGTAGTCTAGCCGCGCAAGGATCAGGCCTTGGACCAAGAGTTTCCTAGATAGGGGCGGAAGTAGTGGGAGGATCCTGCGGATGGAGCGCATGAGACCAAAACAGGTGCCTGCTGTTTTGGTTGCTTGGGTTTTCAGAGACAGCTCGGGTTCCAGCCAGACTCCTAAGGTCTTAATTACTTGTTTCGGGGTGGGTACTTCCCCGAAGACGTCTGGCCAGACCGAAGAGGGGATGGTGGTCCATTGCTTGCCCAAAAGCATGACTTCTGTCTTTGATCCGTTTAGCTTGAGCGATGACTCGCACATCCAGTGGTGAATTTGTTGGAGGCAGTTCGGCAGATTGTCTGGGTGATTGTCCAGATGTGAGAGTGAGACGACCAATTGCGTGTCGTCCGCATAGCTCACTATCTTAATCCCGAAGGGGGCGACGACATCCTCGAGGGGGGCCATGTAGGCGTTGAATAAAGTGGGGCTTAGGGATGACCCCTGGGGGACTCCGCTCGCAAGGGGGAGGGAGGCAGAGTGGGAGTTGCCATCCCCTACCTGGAACGAGCGCCCTGAAAGGAAGGATTCTATCCATGTGAGCGCCGAACCTGCGAGCCCTGCCACGGCCAGCCGATGGAGTAGGACACGGTGGTTAACCGTGTCGAAGGCTGCGCTGAGGTCCAGGAGGATCCCTGCCACTGACCCTCCTGAATCCAGGATGCACCTTGCCTCCTCGATGACAGCGAGAAGGGCGGTATCTGTGCCGTGGCCCGGGCGGAATCCAGTTTGTGACTGCCGCAGAAGGTTGTTTGATTCAAGGAACTGTGACAGTTGCCCATTGACCAGTTTCTCGGCCATTTTGCTGACGCATGGGAGGAGTGAGATTGGCCGGTAGTTCACCATGTCGGCGGGGTCCAAATGAGGTTTTTTTAGGAGTGCCTTGACTACTGCACTCTTCCAGCTTGGGGGGACAGAGCCTTGAGATAGCGAGATGTTTATCAGCTCTGTGATCGTAGGCACGATGACAGGGGCTACTGTTTTCAGGAATCTAATGGGGGCAGGATCTAGAGGGGAGCCGCTTTTCATTTTGGCCATGGTTGTGCCTACTTCGTCCAGTGTTACTGCTCTGAAAGCGGTCAGCTGAGGATGCATGATGTTTCCTGAGGGGTTGGAAGATGCATCATTGTCCATGTGGTTCAGCAGGCAGGGATGGGGGAGGGAGACTATAATACGTGCGATTTTGGAGTTGAAGTAGGTAGCCAATTCGTCACTTCTGTCCGCCGGGGGAGTGATGGATGAGGGGGGAGCTGGTATTTTCAATAGCTCTTTGGCGATGAGAAAGGATTCTCTTGCCGAGTTGGTGGAGTTTTTTATTCTAGTGTCGTAGTGTGAGGCTTTAGTGAGCTTCAGGGTTGATTTGTAGATTCTCACCGACCTCTGATAGGCTTCCTTGCTGGCGTGCAGCCAGTCTTTCCTCCATAGTCGCTCTGCTTTTTTGCAGTCTTTGCGGAGAGTCCGGAGTTCCGGGGTGTACCATGGGGTAGATCCTAATTTCCCGTTTTTATCCTCACGGGTTTTTAAGGGGAGGATAGAGTCGAGTGACATGGAGATCCACTCCCTGAATTTGCTATCTGCGGTGACCGGATCTTCCGAAGGGGTAGGGGTGGTAGAGTTCAGGGTTCTGGCCCATTCCTGTGCGGAGAGTCTGGCCCATGCCCTGTTCCTGGTATTGTGGAAAAGTAAATTTTGCCATGTTCTGTGTCCCTACGCTTCATCCATCATATGTTATGTGTGCATGACCAATATGCATATGTTATTCCCCATTTCTGATTAAAGACGCAATTACAGTTGTGTCCACCTCTAGTATGTTAGTTTCCAGTCCTCGTGAATACTACGAATATCAGGCCTATGTAAGTAATGTTGCCACGTTTCTCAGTGTGCACGTTATTCAATTATAAAGTCTCCGTTTCCAGGCCTCAAAAGGGCCCGGACCACAGATTCAGCTCCTGTCTCCTGAAAGCCTCGCTGAGGAGCGATACAGCCCCCACCTGTATCCTCGACCCTTCACTTACTTCCTGCCTTGCAGTGCCCGGTGCACCCCGGCTCTGCCTCTGAGTCTGCCAAAAGTATGTTATAGTTCCTGCTATCAGTTCAGTCCTCCTCCTCTGCATTCCTAAGCTACTGAACTGCATCAATAAGTTTCCGTCATTGTCTAGCCTTCTCGTCTCCATGTTAGAGAAGTACTGTATTTAATGGTCATTTAATATTCTTCACGCACTACATGTAGAATAATGCATGGTCTAGTCTTAGAATCAGGTTAGCCTTTCCCCTCATGACTTCTAGTTTATATCAACATGTTCCCTAAACATTAGATACCAGATAGGGTTTAAGTACATGTCGCTCCGACCCTCCAGACTCTAGTCTCTGCTCCTAGCACAGAGTTCGTAGCCCCCAGCTTCTCCTAGTAACACGTCATTGCTAGTTTTCGCGCACCATTAGGTTAGAGGTCCCTGCTCCTTAGGTAGCCCCCTCCTATGTGTCCGCCCATTCATGACATATTCTGTTACGTTTTGCATCACATGTCTAAGTAAACTCCCCGTTACACCTCTTATTACTGTTATCTCTCGCGACTGCTACGCGTCACGCCTTCTACTCCACCTACTGTTACGCCTACTGCAATGTACTGCTATGTGTTTGCGCTATGTATATAAGTCAATGTCTTGTTATTGAATGTTAGCGCGCTCATCCCAGACCTAGCCCCAGCAGCTGCTGGGCCTCTTTTCCCCTGCTGGGCCCCAGTTGTCCTGCTGGGCCCTGTCATTCTGTTCCTATGCAGGTTGTCCTGATCCTGTCCTTATGCTGTAATAAACCTGCAGAAACTCCTACTACCTCGAATCTTGACTCTTATTTATTGAGCTATCTGTTATGCTATAAGTCTAGTCAAAAATAGGGTATTATTTATTTATTTACCACATAATGGCGCCCGAACAGGAACTTGCCCTTTCCCCACGCGTCGGTGAAGCCACGCCGACCCCCTGACCCTCTGCAGTCGTGACGGAACTCTTTCTGCGCAGTGGCAGATATTTCTGCTCAAGTATCCCTCAGGCCCACGGAGGAGACGGAGGAGGCGGTCCAGCATCCGAACGAGACGGTGGAGGAACGCGGCGAGTCCCGACCAGAGCCCAAGCCGAGAGTCCAAGGTCCGAGGTATCCGGAGGCCCACCCGTAACTGAAGTCCGAAGTCCGAAGTTCGTCGTCATAGTCCAGTCCCGTCCGAGGCCTTCCGTTCCGTGCTGCCCGGTGAGTACCATTGCTGGGGTAGTGTCTAGACAGGGTCAGTCTAAATTGACTCCTGGTCCGTGGGTTGGTGGTACCCAAGCCCACAAACGAAGTGTTCACCTAGGTGGATACGGGTCTTGATGCGTTCCTTTATGGGACCGGTATGTTCCGTACTGTTACAGCAGTGCATCCAGTAACTCTAGTCTGTTCCGTTCTCGAGAATTCTGTTCTGTTTCTGTTTTCAGTATTTTCAGGTAGTATTCTGTTCGAACTGTTATTTATAATGTTGTTTAATGTATTTTCAACGTCGTGGTATGCCTGAATTGTTTCCCCAATTGTTATTGTTTTTCGTGTATTGTATTGTGTTCCGATTCAAGTTTAGAATGCCGCTCTTTTCCAAGTTACGTCAGTTAAAAACTAGAAAGGGTCTGCTAGAAGCGGCAGTTCCTGTTCCGCCTAGGGACAGTCCAGGTCACTTTATGTATCAGAAACATGGCATAAGCGCCATATTGTATCTAGATTTATGGGTAGAGTATACCAAACAGTTAGAAGAAAAGTATAGATGGCCCGTATCGGGTACATGGGATGCCGAATGTATCATGCGAGTAGAAGAAGCATTATGGAAAAAGAAAGCCAGACAGTCACAGAAAGATGCCATCGAGTTATGGCGCAAGGAAGCGCATAGAAGAACGGAAAAGGAAGTCAGAAAGTCAGAGTTAAGTAGAGAGTCCCAAGAACGAGCCCAAGAAAGAGAATTAATCGAGATAGGTGAACAAGTCAAAGCCGAACAGTCAGACAGACAGAGGCATGCCCTTATTAAGGGTATGTATCCTCTCCTTGCCGAAGGCTTGCCAAAAGCGACCCCAGAGGCACCCAGTAATTTCCCGCCACCATTAGTTCCGACCAAGCTACGTCACAAACCGACCGCAGCTGATATTTTTATTTCGTCCTATTTGGACGACACAGTTCCAGAATATGCAAATCCAGTTCGCGCTCCACCTGTCCCTGTAAATCAGGCACTTCCCGTTCCTCCAGACACCGGAGTACCTGCTACGGTACCCCCGGGTCAGCCTGCCATACAAGTTCAGCCCACGTTACAATTACCGACCCTGCAAGCACGAAGAATGTCAGTCGACGATTCTAGTCTAGGGGCCGCAGGAGGAGGTCCTCCTCAAACCCCGCCGCCACACAAGCGTTTATCAGCACTCGAACTACATGCTCAAGCATCACAGCGTACTCCTAAAAGTAATAAGTCTGTTACAGAAATCAGACAAGCCCTTGCCGAATGTGTTTATGACACAGTCCCAGGCGAGTATAATATGGTTTTATATTCCGTACGCGTAAGAAGGGTGACCGAGTATCTAGTCACCTTACCAGATATGAAAGAAGATCTAGACAGAATATATCGTTTCATCCGTACAGGGGATGATCCAGAAAGTATTGGCGAGATTATGTCTCAAAGGAAAGCCGAGATTCAGCTCATGATATTAAAGTTCCTGATCAATTGTCTAATAAGAGAACAAGATTACCCGTCTAAAGATCCCGCCGAAATGAGAATCCTGACAAGGTGGAGTGATAATATAGCCGAGGGTAAGCACAAGACCATTAGTGCCATGGAAAGTATGTACAAGAAAATTCGTAAAGAAATAATAAGGTTACACGAACAGCGTAAAGCAGCACAAGTAAGCGAGAAAGAAAGTGTCTCTGATCCTGAAGAGGAAGACGAGAATCCCGCCAGAATAGCGTATGTAGGAAAATCCAGATTTCCAGATCGCCATTTACGTCCAGAACCTAAGTCTATTTTTCATCATCCAGCACCAGAACGAGGTTCTCTAGAACAAGTATTTCAAGCTACCGATCACATTCTGAAATCACGAGTCGGTTATAGCGAATTAAGTACCATGCATGAACAAGAACTAGCCCGATCAGCAGTCCGATGGATTACTGATTCTACCACTTTTCCAGACGAAATAGTGGCACAAATGTTTCTGAAACTGCCCCCAGCCGAGCAACGACTGGTGGGTATGTATATGATCCAGCACCTCATTACCCTGTATGAGGGTCAACATTCTGATCCAGGCCCGTTACATGATATCCTGAACGAGTTACTCCAGTACAGATGGAGAGGTCTAGGTACCGATTTAATTAGTGTCATTCTAGAACAGCGCCACAAGTATAGAACGTTCTTGAACCCGCATTTTGTTCATGTCTCACCCCCAGAAAGTAAACCATTTTACATAGACAGACAGAATCCGCTACGAGAAGTCCACCCAGTCCAAGGGGCGGGTGGCGTAATGCAACGAGTGTTTGTATACACTCCGATTTCAAAGATGGAACTCCTTGAAATGAAGAAATTAATTCCCAGTCATGACAAAGATCCAGCGGGGTTCCATAGAGAATTAAAAGACATGCTCCGTATGGGAGAATACACTTACCCAGATATCATTAAAATGTTAAAGGTCCTGCTACCCGCAGGGGTGTATGAAAAGTTAAAGGAAAAAGAATGGGAGGTGGGAGAGAAAAAGATCGATTGGACAGCTCTAGAAGCTGAAGACAAGGCACGAGTACCAGGTACCGGTCTTGGAGATAAATGTAAAGAATTACCAGAATTATTGATTCAAGTTTTACCCAGATTATTGACAACTAGGAAAGAAGACTGGGATGCAATCTCAGCCTGTAAACAGAAGCAAGATGAGGACATTAGTGATTTTTATTCTAGATTTGAGAAATGTTTCAGTATCAACAGTGGTCTCAAGACAAGTAGTGAGTCGTACCCTCATCTTTTCGTTACCAAATTAGTCGAGAATTCAAGTCCACAAATTAAAAACCGAGTTTTGAAAGTCGAAAGCACCTGGCAAGCAAATACTCCGTCCCAGATGCTCCAGATGCTCCAGTATCACCAGAATAGAATCAGAGAAGAGCAAGAACACGAAAGAAAACGTATGAAAGACACGAAAATGAAAGTGCTAGTTGCACAATCTATTCCTCAAGACAGTCAGAAGAGGGGTCCGAATCAAGCCAGTCATCTTGCGGCTCCCGTTAAAGGGAACTGCAATTATTGTAAACAGCCAGGTCATTTTATAAACGAGTGTGCAGTTCTGAAACACAACATAGCTACTGGTAAGACTAAAGAAAGACCACGTCCGCCGAGACAAGAACAAGTTTCACAGACTCCTCAGTCACAGAATGCACCACAGACAGTTACAGTACCGCAGCCTATCGCTGCAACACAGCACGTTACATCGCAGATGTACCAGTATGCACAGTCCGAGTATCCAGAGTACCAGTCATATTCATGAAACAGCCTAGAGAGGGAGGTAGGCTTGCCTCTCATCGAGATACCTGTAGACCAAGAAGGTCCCTATGTTCACAGTCAAGTATTAGGGAAAGACAGAAAGTTTTTGATCGATACAGGGGCAAGTAGGACCACAATTAGTCACGCCGAAGTACCAGGGGCTCCGCTCTCAGGCTCAAGAAATGTTTCCCTTGGATTTTCAGGAAAACCCATAGTTAATGAGATATCTAAGCCAGTTACTCTAGAAGTAGGTCCATTGTCCCGTACTACTGATCTGTTACTTACTAAGTCATGTCCAGAAAATCTATTAGGCATTAAGACACTGAAGGAATTAGGTGCAGTTATTTGCTGTTCCCCAGAGGGAATACGTCTGTTCCTACGTGACTTTAAGGGTCACTATGTATTACGAGATTTTGATTCAAGATTGTCTAATGTTCCGCAGCATTTATGGGCGCAAGGTCCAACTGATGTAGGTTACATGCAAATCACACCCTATCGTGTGACTCTCAAACCAGGTGTAGTGTTACCACGAATCAGGCAGTACAGATTGCCACCTGAGGCTGTAGCAGCCTTATCCAAAATTATTGACGAGCTCATGGCTCAAGGAGTAGTTGTAGAAACTGACTCCAATGTATGCAATTCTCCGATCATTCCAGTCATGAAACGTACTGATCCAAATGCACCCCCGGTATATCGATTAGTGATTGATTTACGAGAGCTTAACAAATGTATTATTCCTCAGTACCCAGTTGTCCCAGACATTTCTTCCCTGTTAACAGCCATTGATTCCGAAGCCATGTTTTTCACTGTCATTGACCTCAAGAATGCATTTTTTAGTGTTCCAATTCATCCAGACAGCCAGTTTCTTTTCGGATTTTGTTTAAATGGAAGGAGCTATATGTTTACACGCGCTCCTCAAGGTTTCACAGAAAGCCCTAGTATTTACAGTCAAGCACTCAAGAGACAACTAGACAACATTCACATGCCAGCTGACACTGCCCTGCTCCAGTATGTCGATGATCTATTGATCACAGCCCGTTCTGAACGTGACTGCGAGCGTGCATCACTTACAGTTCTGTATTTTCTGGCCGAGATGGGGCACAAGGTGTCACCTTCGAAGCTTCAATTCTGTGTCCAGCAAGTGGTATACTTAGGACACTTGCTGTCCAAGAGGGGTAGGCAGTTGACACCCGACCGTATCCAGTTAATAGCGAGTCTTCCCCAGCCCAGAACCCAGAAGGAGGTACGTGCCTTTATCGGCCTTACTTCTTATTGTAGACAATGGATTCCCCAGTATGCATTCCTAGCCAAGCCACTGATACAGTTAACGACACAGGAGGCAGCCGTATCGACTGTCCTCCCTTGGACATCTGACCATACACTTAGTTTCAACGAGTTAAAGAAAGCCCTATGTCAAGCTCCAGTTCTAGCTACACCGAACTACAGTAAGCCTTTTACACTTTTCGTTACTGAACGGGAAGGTACAGCATTATCTGTTCTCACACAAGATCAAGCAGGTCAATACAAGCCCTGTGCTTATTTTTCGAGCACATTAGATCCAGTCGCCCAGGCGTTGCCTGCGTGCCTCAAGTCAGTTGCAGCCACAGCACTAGCTATCAGACAAAGTGATTCTATAGTTTTAGGACATTCCCTGACAGTACAGGTCCCACATTCAGTAGAAGTTCTTTTAAACCGAACACAAACTCAGCACTTGACAATTGCACGTTTAACAGGTTATGAATTGACACTGTTCCAGCCACACATAGAAATTAGACGCTGCAACGTTCTGAATCCTGCTACACTGTTACCATCAGTTAGTTCAAATCCAGACACACATGATTGTGTGGAAGTAGTTAACATTACGACAAAGCCAAGACAAGACCTGACAGACATTCCGTTACCAGATCCTGACCTGACACTTTATGTGGATGGTTCATGTATGAGAACTAGTACAGGAGAACTAGTCGCCGCGTATGCAGTGACTACTGACACTGAAGTTATTGAAACACACCGTATTGATACTCTGTCCGCTCAAGCAGCAGAGCTAGTCGCTCTGACACAAGCCTGTATACATGCCAAGAACCTGAAGGTTAATGTTTACACAGATTCACGTTACGCATTCGGAGTTGTACACGACTTCGGAGTGCTCTGGCAGGAGAGAGGTTTTATGACTTCTCATGGAACCAAGATTCAGCATGGTCTCCTTATTCAAGCCCTGTTAGATGCCATACATTTACCGACATCTATTGCTATCATGAAGTGCAAAGCACATACGAAAGTTACTGACATTATTTCCCAAGGTAATGATTTAGCAGACCGCACAGCCAAACTTACAGCACAGACTCCAGACATTCCAGTTAATCAGACACATATTCCAGATCTGATTACATGCATGACAGTTAAGGACCCTACTCAAGATGTCATAGATATCCAGTCACATGCTACTCCCGATGAAATCAAGAAATGGTCTGTACAAGGAGGGGTCCAGACAGATCAAGGATGGTTAACGAAGGGTAGAGCCACATGGTTTCTCCCCGATTCTATGGTTCAAGTCATTATCAATACCGCACATAGTCCAGCACATTTAGGAGAAAAAGCTATGTTAGACAGTATCCAGAACATTTGGTTCAATAAGCATTTACGAGCTGCAGCCAAGCAGAAAGTCCGTACCTGTATGATATGTTGTCAGTTTAATCCAGGTAAAAGTGTCCCGGTGGAACAAGGTGGTTTCCAGCCCCCTGACCACCCTTTTGAGGTCCTCCAGATGGATTATATTCAAATGGAGCGATGTCGAGGTTTCAAGTATGTCCTTGTAGTTGTATGCGCTTTATCCAGATGGACAGAAGCATATCCAGTCCCAGATTACACAGCCGCGACCACTGCCAAGCAGTTGGTTCGTGAATTCTTCCCTAGATACGGACTCCCTAGAGTCGTATATTCTGATAACGGCCAGCCATTCTCATCCGAACTCATGAAACATGTTTCCCTTTTGTTAGGGTACCAGTGGAAGTTCCATTGTGTACGCCATCCAGAAGCAGCTGGACTAGTTGAAAGGCATAATCAGACTCTGAAAATCCGTATAGCAAAAGTCTGTAAAGACAAGGGTGTGGACTGGTTAGTAGCTTTGCCAGTCGCTCTGTTTTACATGCGTATGGTCGCACATTCCAGATCAGGTCTGTCCCCGTATGAGGTCGTTTTCGGCCGCCCCCCTAATATGTGGGGTACTCCTAGACCCCGAAGTATTACCGATGTTTCATGTAATATGCTGACAGATTACCTAGCTTCCTTGATGTCTGCCCTCAACTCATGTCGTTCACAGGTTGCCGCCGCATTTCCAGACAATACCGAGGTGGCACCGCACGAGATCGTTCCAGGATCCCTTGTGATGATCAGAAATTTCGACAGATCAAGTCCGCTGGAACCACGTTGGAAGGAGCCACGCCAGGTCCTCTTGACCACCCGAACTGCCGTCAAGTTGGAAGGCAGGAAGGGGTGGGTCCACCTTTCTCATGTAAAACTTTTCAAAGGTCCGAAACCAGTCTTTAAAAACATTCCCAAGAACATTTCCCAGGATTCGAAGGATTGCCAGAACATTGTTTTAAAGGACTGTCCCGCACAAGACATTGTTACAACCCCTCCCTTGTTAGAGAAAACTCCGCAACAGGAGTATAAGTTAAAGCTCAGGTCTAATAAGTCAGCCAGTTTGATTGTATAAGTCCTCCCCTAGGTGAAACGGTTAGACTGTTTCTGACATGTATAAAATAGACCCCCATAGTGAGAGAGTCAGTCAAAGCTCAATCAAATGTATCGTTTTTCTGAGTTTCGTATTATTCATCAGCATAATGATTTCCTGCACCAGCTATGCTTTCTATCTGTGTTTTTCAGTTCCTCATGTAAATATGTCTGCTCATGCTACAGTAGAGCACACGTTTAGTGATCTGCCTCCTCACGAATATTCATACCGCCTCGCTATGCGTAATAACACATTTATCCGTATGTTACATTATTCACACCAGACCAGCAATGCCACAAATTGTTGGGTGTGTGGTCGACTCCCCCCTTTCCAGACACCGAAGGGAGTTCTGCCACTCTTTCCTTACCCATTCTCACACAATGGTTCGTGTGGAGCATGGTCCACGTTAACGTCATCCTCAACAGATATGTTTTTTCTTAACAGGACATGTTTCCCAGACAAGCAAGGTATCCCCCACAGAACAGGTTTAGATTTAGAAAATGAAGTATATAATTTAGGAAATTATTCGTCGAATTTCATGGTTCTGAATGTTCAGTCTGATACTACTCCAGACTCACCCGCTATTTCAGTACTACCAGTCAAAGGCGAATTATGTGTCCGTAGTTATGGTTCTGTACATATAGGTCATAGTGAATGTACTACTGTTATCGAGTATAGTGACAGTAGGAAATCTATTTTTAAAGCTTCACGTCATTCTTATTTTGTTTGTGGTCAAACTGCATATGTCCGTCTGCCCCTCGATTGGGAGGGAACCTGTTACATTGCTTTCCTACTGCCACCTGTTTTTCTAGCCCCACCTGACTATCATAGGAATTCTTTCTTAGTACACACTAGACACAAGAGAAATCTCCCGATTGTCGATTATACTGAAACCGCCGCAGAGCAATTCATTGATATAGATAAAGGTGTTTTCCCTTATTTAGGTACAGTTGTAAATAGTAAGCTCATTCGTAGATTAACAAGAACCCTTGAAGCAGTAGTAGATGAGACTGCCTCCGCTCTAGGTAACTTAACTGAAGAGCAATCCTTTATGAGAATTGTCGTTTTACAGAATCGTCTCGTCCTTGACGTCATACTGGCCGATAGGGGCGGGGCCTGTAGAATTCTCGGATCCAGTTGTTGCATTTTCATTCCAAATAACGCGCCGTCTGTTTATTCAGCTATAACCAGACTCCATAAAATTGCCCATCTGTTACACCAAGATCCAGGCACCTGGACATGGTCCGGTTGGTTCTGGAATGTAATTTCCACATGGGGTTGGAAAGTCCTGTCCTTTCTAGGTATTGCAGTAGCGATCATATTTAGCTGCTGCCTCTGTATACAATGTGGCCCTGCGATTTGCAGCATGTGTGCTACCTCTTGTATTCCCAGTCCCAAGCCCCGTTCTAAATCCCGTTCCAAGACAATTCGAGACGAGCAAATGGTACTGTATGAAATGATAGACGGTATCATGAATATTGATGTTTCCTGATGGAAACGTAGTGACAAGGAGGGAATGTGGAAAAGTAAATTTTGCCATGTTCTGTGTCCCTACGCTTCATCCATCATATGTTATGTGTGCATGACCAATATGCATATGTTATTCCCCATTTCTGATTAAAGACGCAATTACAGTTGTGTCCACCTCTAGTATGTTAGTTTCCAGTCCTCGTGAATACTACGAATATCAGGCCTATGTAAGTAATGTTGCCACGTTTCTCAGTGTGCACGTTATTCAATTATAAAGTCTCCGTTTCCAGGCCTCAAAAGGGCCCGGACCACAGATTCAGCTCCTGTCTCCTGAAAGCCTCGCTGAGGAGCGATACAGCCCCCACCTGTATCCTCGACCCTTCACTTACTTCCTGCCTTGCAGTGCCCGGTGCACCCCGGCTCTGCCTCTGAGTCTGCCAAAAGTATGTTATAGTTCCTGCTATCAGTTCAGTCCTCCTCCTCTGCATTCCTAAGCTACTGAACTGCATCAATAAGTTTCCGTCATTGTCTAGCCTTCTCGTCTCCATGTTAGAGAAGTACTGTATTTAATGGTCATTTAATATTCTTCACGCACTACATGTAGAATAATGCATGGTCTAGTCTTAGAATCAGGTTAGCCTTTCCCCTCATGACTTCTAGTTTATATCAACATGTTCCCTAAACATTAGATACCAGATAGGGTTTAAGTACATGTCGCTCCGACCCTCCAGACTCTAGTCTCTGCTCCTAGCACAGAGTTCGTAGCCCCCAGCTTCTCCTAGTAACACGTCATTGCTAGTTTTCGCGCACCATTAGGTTAGAGGTCCCTGCTCCTTAGGTAGCCCCCTCCTATGTGTCCGCCCATTCATGACATATTCTGTTACGTTTTGCATCACATGTCTAAGTAAACTCCCCGTTACACCTCTTATTACTGTTATCTCTCGCGACTGCTACGCGTCACGCCTTCTACTCCACCTACTGTTACGCCTACTGCAATGTACTGCTATGTGTTTGCGCTATGTATATAAGTCAATGTCTTGTTATTGAATGTTAGCGCGCTCATCCCAGACCTAGCCCCAGCAGCTGCTGGGCCTCTTTTCCCCTGCTGGGCCCCAGTTGTCCTGCTGGGCCCTGTCATTCTGTTCCTATGCAGGTTGTCCTGATCCTGTCCTTATGCTGTAATAAACCTGCAGAAACTCCTACTACCTCGAATCTTGACTCTTATTTATTGAGCTATCTGTTATGCTATAAGTCTAGTCAAAAATAGGGTATTATTTATTTATTTACCACAGTATAGGTGGGGGGTTTGTGGAGTTTCTTGAAGGCTCCTGGTAGGCGGAGAGAGACCATGAAGTGGTCCGTCCACGGGAGGGGTAGGGACTCTTTGGCTTGAAGGGTGGGGATGTTGGTAAACACTGGATCGAGTAAATGACCTTTAGTGTGTGTGGCTCCAGAGTTGATGAGGTGGAGACCGTAGGCAGCCAGTTCTGTAATCAAGTCGACTGCCCCTGTATCTAGGGGGTCATCGAAGTGGATGTTGAGGTCTCCTAGTATCGCGAAGTTAGATGTGGAGTGGGCCTGAGACGCTATGGCTTCTAAGAGAGCGCTGGCAAAAGGGCCAGAGTGGCCAGGGGGACGATAAACATATCATCACCATCAGACTGTAAATGGGTATGATAATCATTTTAACTGCCCAACTGCTAATCGTTATGAATGTCTGCCAACCATGGACTGGGTCGATTGACAACCACAGGGCTCACCACTGAGACAGAGGCTTAATATTCCCCCCACCCCTTTGCAAAAGGAAAACAGTAGTTTGGACATGCAGGTGTTACATCTAACTCCAACCTTTGACGAGGGCGTCGAAGGTGGGGCCCCATTGTGCAAAAAAATGGATGAGGCACCGGGCAGACGGGAGATTACCCTGGCAACATGGAACATTGCGGGTCTTAAGAATAAAGTGGATGATACGATTTGGCGGGACTTCATAGGATCTATGGACATAATATCTATACAGGAGACCTGGGACACCCAAAACATACTGACAGTGGATGGTTTTACTACTTTCTCCCTACCGGCTGTCGGATCAATGCGGGGGCGGGCCAGAGGGGGACTGGTTATTTTGATCTCTGCTAAAATCCCGGGTATATATACGCAAATAGCTACTGGCTGTCCTTATTGTCTTGCAGTTTTAATTACTCATAGGGGTTACCATAATGTTTTGGTTATAAATTTTTATAATTCTTTTGACAGAGACAGCCCAGTCAGTAACCTGATGATGTTAAGTTCCTTCCTGGTCAATTTTAAAGAGTCTATAAAGTATGAATGTACCATCTTGTTAATTGGAGATTTTAATGTCCATTGCTGTCAGGATAAATGCCCCCCAAATGTGTTATTTGGCCCCCCGGACGAGGAAAACATCCATTTTGAACACTCAGATTAGGGTATTTTTTAGAATCATTGTTGGCCGAAAATGGGTTAATACTCCCAAATGGGTGTGATGAGGATATCCCCACGTTTATAGGCCACGGCAGCGGCTCTGTGATTGATTATATTTTTCTCAGTAGTAGTTGTGGAGCCCAAATCAGTAGCTATTTGGTTGTGCGGTCCCACTTCAGTGACCACAATCCTGTTGTATTAAAAGCTAAGAACATAATTGTTACCAAGGAAAGCTGCCCAAATTTGGTAGACAAACATGACATGCGGTTGACTGACCAAGCACGCAGAATTAAATGGTGTAAGCTAATTCCAGAAGAGTTTTTCTGTAACCTCTGCCTTAGTAGTAGGGAGGATTTAAAGCTATGTATGGATGACCAGGCTGGGGACAGTGAAGTAGTGGAGGCGTATAAAAAGGTTTGCCTCGACATTCTCTCCAACCTGACGCGTCAGGGTAAAGGTAGAACACAAGGGAAGGAAGGCTGGTTTGACAAGAACTGCTCAGCGGCCAACCATAAACTTAAGGTAGCACTCAAGTCTAAACCAGTAGATAGATTGCTCGTGGCCACTCTCAGGAAAGAATATAAGTCTGCCATCGAAAGAAGGCGGCGTGACATTAGAGAGGATGCCTGGGCCGACCTGACCTCAACTGATGTATTGAAAAATAGCGCCAAGTTTTGGGCTGTGGTTAATCAACCCTATTTTTCAGATCCGAGTAACAATGAATTGGATTGTGGAATCCAAGAAGATAAATGGCACTCGCACTTTAGGTCCGTTTACGAACAAGAGACCTTGGGGGTAGAAGGCATGATTGCATTCCCCCAATTGCCTTATACCTTGATCGTGAACGAGGAAGAGGTGGCCGTGGCCTTTGGTATGATGACCAGTAATAAAGCTCCTGGACCAGATGGCGTTCCCTCTGATCTTTTTAAAGTTGACATTTTATTTTGGTCCAAAGTCTTAGCGAATGTTTTTAATAGAGTTTCTAAGACAGGCATTCCAGAGTCATGGACTCAGTCGGTAATTGTCCCTATCTATAAAAAAGGGGATAGGGGTGACCCTGGCAATTACCGACCTATATCCCTCATTGATTCCGCGGTCAAGGTTTTAGGGAGAGTGGTCTTAGGTAAACTGACCGATTGGTTAGAGGAGACTAATACTCTTTCTCCTCTACAGTACGGTTTCAGAAAGGGGCGCAGTACCATTGACCAAAGCCTAAACTTACAACTGCTTATCGGGAAGTACACTTTAGCTAAGCAAGGATCTTTGTACATTGCCTTTATGGATCTGTCCTCGGCATTTGACCGAGTAAACAGATCCAAGTTGTGGGGCCCGCTCCTTAACATTGGAATAGATCCAAATATTGTGTACTTCCTAGCTGACCTCCATAGGGACCTTACTGCAACGGTCCGTTACGACAGAAAGGGGAACTGCACGGAAAAAATTAGTATTATTAATGGTGTAAGGCAGGGATGCATTCTTGCTCCCCTGCTCTTTACACTATATATAAATGACTTAGGTAGAGACTTGGGCGCAGTGTGTAAGGACATCCCGAGGGCAGGGAAACATCTACTGCCAGCCTTACTGTACGCGGATGACGCCGCTCTCCTAGCCAGAACTGCAGTGGGACTTCAATGCCTGTTGAACTCTTTTTATGTTTTTATGAACAATCTTGACTTAAGTATTAACTTTGGTGAATCCCATGTCATGGTGGTGGGCCATAAAGCGAAGGCCAAAAAAAATGTGATGTCATTGCACTGTAATGGGCATAAATTGTCAAGAGTCCCCAGATTTCCCTATCTGGGGGTTGTTTTTGATGAATGTTCTACGTGGCACCCACAAATATTGGAGAAAAAAACAGTCCTGGCACGTTCCATTTCTGCGGTGCTGGGCTTTTCACGTAAATTAGGGGTGAAGCCCATTGAGGCAGTTTTAAAAGTATATGCTGCCAAATGTACTGCCATCGCTATGTATGGCGCTGACCTGTGGGGCTTCAGGTCAGTTACATCGCTTCAGGTTACGGAAGATAATTTTTTTTAAACGCTCCTTTCCCTCCCAAAATCCACGGCAAGCTTCATTGTCCATCAGGAATGCGGCGTGGACTATTTGGAGGATAGAATTGCCATGGCTCCCATTCTAAAATGGATATCAGTCTGGCTTAATCTAGAGCTTGAAGTGAATCATGAAATCTTAAAAGACTGCCTAATGCTAGATCACTGGGAAAAGATCCCTTGGTTGAAATATGTACAACAAATGTGCGAGAAGTTGGGTCGGCCTGAATTGTTTAACAAACCTTCGAGTCTGGTGAAAGGTGATTTGAAATGGGTCAAAAACACTTTTCTGTTGAACAGAGGAATGGACAGAGAAGGCAGGGAGCTGTTAAAGCCCTCTGTCAGGACCCATCAACTGATCGTTTCCTCTGGCCACGATCCGGAACTTTACCTTAAGGTTGTTAACAACTCCAACCACAGGTATCTTTTAACTAAGTTCCGATTGAACAAGATCCACTTATTAATTTCTGGCCGCCCTGGCTGGACCAAGGGTACAGACCTAGATCTGTGCAAATGTGACGGTTGTTCGATCATGGATACTGTTCACTTTCTGTTTTTTTGTGAGCACTTTAAAGGCATTAGGAAAAAGTTCATTATACCCTTGTTAAAAGGGAAAGGATTTAGGCAAGTTAAGCCAGCTTTGTTGTACCTTCAACTTTTAGCAGAAATTTGGGAAATCTATAACGTGGCTAAATTTTTAACCATAGCGGTGAGACTCAGCAAAAAGATCACTTGGTCCTAGAGGACTCCTCATAAATGTCGACCATTGTTACTTGAATCAAGTCTTTTCAAATTTACAATCTCTCATAATGAGTTTTTTTTATTGATTGTTGTATATACTGTTGTTTTTAAACTTTTTTCACCCTGTGCTGCATATCTTAATGGGTACTCCCTTCCTTTTTATGCTGTATTTTATCACTGTTGACTTGTGGACCATTTTTTCATGTTTGTGTACTTTTATGGTTTTTGTAAATTGAACCGAATAAAGTATTTCTTGACTTGACTTGACCAAATGGGTGATTCTCGGGATGGGCTCAGTAGAAATAACATTACTCTGGTCTTGCATACATTTTTCCAGATACTTTCTAGGCAGCAAATGGAGAGGCTATGTTTCTGAGATTGACAGGAACTAAGTCAGTGTATGGTAACAGGCAACCTACTTGTCATTCATGTCCCAGCCAAACCACATATTTTCCTTAGTCCTGGAGTATGTCCCTGTTCCTCTGACGCATTGGATTTCCGTTTGGTACTGCACATAAGTTCTTCAGGTAAACATACCGAAGCAGTAGCAGCTAATACTGAATGGCCGATCAAATTCAAAATTGCACTGAAACATGTTTCTTTTTTTTTTGTCCTCATACTGCCAACACTCTTGTTAGGATTCCTCCTATCTCTCCATACCAACCTGTACCGACCCTCAGAGGAAATGGAGAGAACATAACTTCCCCAGAAAGATAATACTGTTTCCATTTCCCTCTCCTGTTCACTTTTGGGGCCCGTAATGTTACTAAGGAGGCAAGGCCCAACAGCAAGCTTGGCTTAATCATAGGCCTTCTCCCTCCAATCTGTCAATGCAGAACAACTCCTAGCTTTACTTCTTTGGTCACACTCCATGTCTGATTCACTGGTGTAAATAATGTTCTTTAAGCATTCAGCAAAGGTTGGGGGAGTTTCTGATTTCCACATCCTACCTATCTCTCTTTTCGCAAAAATTATCACATAAAACATAAACCTTGAAATAGGTGCATTCAACTGATAGTCATTCGTAAGACCAACGAATATCAAACTGGTACTTACTTTCATTGGTATCCCAAGCACTTCTTCCAAAAAGTTACATACCCCATCCAGTAAAGTTTAATTCTCGGACACTCCATAAAAATATGCATTTCATCTGCTACGGGATACTTGCACCTTGGACAATTATACGTATTACCTGTAACTTTCGATAACTTTTGTGGAGACCAGTAGACTCTGTAGGCTGTATACAAGTGATTCCTCTTAAGCGATGCTGGTTTTAGTACAGCATGTAGCATGGCAAACTAATCAGACCAGATTATATTGATGTCGTCATCTCTGTATTCTTTACCCCAAAGATTTATAATTTCACTTTCCACATTATCCTCTGCACCCAATATGGCCCAATACCAGAACGATATTTCTTTTTTCCACTTGTCTGTGTTGGTTACTTGATCCAGTTTCGGAATTTCCTCCTCCTGAGGCCAGCTTTGTGTTGCCCACCAAGAGGACATCTGATAATATTTAAACCTTGTCAATGTTCCTCTTGTTAAGTTATTGAGCAGTTCCCAGCTTACTAAATTAGATTCCTTTTTTAAATCTGCCCAGTGATTTATACCTCTTGTTCTCAATGGCTGACTGAGTTGATCTCTCAAGCATTCAGGGGTGAAAAATGTTTCTCACTGTAGGTGATGTTCATCTTCATGGAAGTCACATTCCCTAAAGGTTCACATCCACTCTGGACTCCTTGATGATGTCAGGTATCATATAATTTGCAGTGACTATATGTATTAGGCTGATACATCATTTTGATAATCTTGTGGTGTTATTGGGTTTCTGTACCTTTACAGAGCTGGACCCTTAATATTGGAAATAAAAAGACATCTAATCTATCTTGTAATTGTGAGTTCCAGTAGCCATCTCCATGACCCCAGCCCCTTATTCACTTGTCCTCTCTCTCATTGGCTAACGGGATGAAACTGTTTGTATTAAATTAGGGTAAGCACAATGAAACCTTAAGCGTTCCTTGAAGATGACATGACTCCAAATAGACACACAAAAGCTGGCTACAATAGGTGCAGCAGAGAAAAGGAACAGTAGAGAGCTGTTAAACGGGTCATGCAGGAAAGGGGAGATAGCATATTTTATGACTACCGCTGACCATGTGACGCATCACATACATCTGCAGATAGTTATATTTAGGATGATCATGAAATTTGGGTAACTCATATCTCGTGTTTCAAAGCACCCCATACATACATCTTATGCAGATTACATAAACCTTATCATAAGAGTTTGAGGGGAGTGATTGTACCCTGCAATCATATGACAGCCATCTCCAACTATTAGCCCTTTTGTAACCTTGTCATAGGCACCATCGTCAGACATGGTGATAGAAACACCACTTTGGATGGATCCATCCTGCCTTGCAGTATGAGTACTTTGCTGGAGAGCAACTGAACAGTATGTTTAGCACTGATCAGAAGGCTTGCAAGAGAAGTCTTGTACACATAAAAACATACTTTAGTCTGCCAGAATAATGAAATGCAGAGCAGGATGGTGCTTTGGTGATCATGTCAAGGTCTTTCAAATCTACAAGACCTGTGACATAAATTTGAAGAGTTCGGACTTCACTGAAAGAAAGTATCACAGTTGTAGGAAAGTGCCCTTTCTGTTTGGGCACCCTTAACTTTGGTCTCGAATGTTGATGGTTCTCACTCTGAAAGTGGAAACCAGGCCCCAGTGGCAGTGCTCTCTCCCTAAAATATGATGCATGTGAATTGGTAACCCCAATTGGCAAGGACTTTAACCATCTTATAAGTCCCTGGTAAGTGGTACAAGTGGTACCCAGGCCTTGGGAGTTAAAGGGGTCACCTGGGACTGAAGCTCTGATTGTTCCACCCTGAGTGACCCATTTAGCAAGATGACAGCAGACCTGCCATTGCAAACTGCATGAGCACTGCATATCGCGCAAACTCGCCTTTGCCCTTACCAGGAGGAGCAAAGTCAGAACACTTTTTTTAATATATGTCAGGCACTCCTAAGGTGGGCTTTCTGAACCCAGGAGGCAGGGAGCATTACTAAAGGCGTGGACAAATAAGTGCAAGCCTATATGTCCCTATAGCAGCCTCTTTCCTTTAGGGGCTACTGTAAGTGTCCAGGGGAGTCATAGGATAACATAGGCTGGCACCTGGGCATTTCCAGTTTGTCATCTCCATTATGGTCCCACTGAAAAGCCTCATGTTTGGTGTCAAACAACTTGTATCATCAAACCCGACTTTTTCCCAAAGACAGATTTAATGTGGCATGCACCCAGGTGGTTACCTCAGAGGTTGCCCACCTTTTTGCCCCAGCCTTTCATGTGCCCTGGGTGATAGACTGCAGCTGCATTCTCCAAGACAGGAATATGACCCCCTGTCAGGAGTTGTTAACTCTCCCAGAAATCAGAAGCAAAGGCCTGTCTGGGTGGGAGGTGTCACCTCCCTCCCCAACAGGATCGCTAGAGAAGTGGCATGTCAAAGTTGTGATCTTCAAAGCTCTCACTGCCCCTGATATGCAAGTAGGGTTCCTCTCAGAGGAGCAAAAAGCAATCCTCCTGCCCAGGCACATTTGCAACCCGAGTAGGTGGGAAAATTAGATAGTCAGGAGGCGTACACCTACTGAAGTCTAGCCACACTACTAGAGTAGGCTACCTGGTCTGTACAACCAAAAGGGTATTCTGCGAAATGTTTAGTGGCAGAATAGAGGCTTCTGGGTTGAAAGGTAACACACTCCCCCAGAAGTGGTAATCTGTGGGACGGACTATCCAACGGGGCTAGTAGCCCATTGGCTACTAGCTCCCACACCCCTAATGCCCCAAAATCTAGAATTAAAGGGGTTCACCTGGCACCAGATCCTACGATCTGATCGATTTGTGACAAAAGGACAAATAAAAGACCCAAGTCTGTGACTTCAGGACCTGCACAAAGATAAGGTGCCAAAGACTGCACCTGTGGCTATCACCCTGCAACTGCACAACTTCAACTCGGCCTGGACCAGAGACCAGTTCCAAAAGAAAGAACCCCTATGCAAGCCTAAGGCAACTGCAGAGCTCCCTTGGACTCAAGGTACTAGTCTCCTGCAGCCTGTAGGTAAGAACCACACTGCTGAATTCAAAGAATCAATGACATTAGGCCACCTGAGGGAATTGCCCAAAAGTAACTGGTCTAGTGCATTATGGGAAATGTAGTCCTGACCTCCAGCAAGTTTCAGGTGGCTATCATTTCCTCCCAGACTCCATGACCTTGAAGTGATTGAAGGCTGAGTTTGTTGTTGCCAATTGATGTTGGCAGCCAGTTAGGCAACATTCACCTTTATTCGACGCTGTTCCTCAAGGGAACCCTGCAGCCACTTCAACTCAATGTCCCCATGACCCCATTGTTGAGAGTTTGCATCCCCTTCCTCTCCAGCACAGTCTAAGCGGCAAAGCCAGCACCTGCACCTCCTGTTTTTCAGCACAGAGGACAGCCAGGACTACTCTGCACCCTGGCCAAAATCAACTGACCATCCAAGCTTGGTCCTGGGACCCACCTCACCTTCACACCCAGTGCTTTATACTGAAATTGACCTGCAAGTGACAGTTTGTCACAAGTCTATTTCCCCATTGACCGCAATGTTAAACTTTTGCAAGAGTGAATTGCACTGATTTATGTTTCCTTTAAACATCTATAACTCTGGTTATACTCATCAGATTAAATTGCTTTTGGTGTCTAAATTTATATAAATATCTTCTCTATTGTTATACATTTGTTTTAGATTTCTTATGAGTTGTGTCAATTTCTTATCGTCCATATTGGTACTCTGAAATTCTTAACACACGTTCCACTAGTAAAGTGAGACTACTCTGTGCCACACCACTAGGACTGAGCTAGGGATTTATTAGTGTGAATCCAAAGGCCTATTTGTGTCACGTGAGATTATTGCATCGTGATGCCTAACCAGCCTCACTGAATGATAATCCACCTTCCTATAGCAGTTATTAATATTTTATTAACTTCCAAGCAAGCATCTTTGTGTCTCACAATTTGTCTTTGAAACTGTAGTGATAGAACGGAAGCGCCCAACTGTAAAAGAAGATGTGCAGGCAGTTATATTAAGTGAGGACAGGAAAGCGGATATCAGGTGTGTTCAGCTGAAATGATTGCTGGTATATGCAGGTGTATGCTGCATGATAAAACACAATGTACATGAATTTCAGCTTCAAACAGATGCATGTTCCTATTAGATCTCTTTCTTATTGAGATGGACATTTTAAGAATGTTCAAAGGAATAATACATAGAGCCCTGTGCTCCTCAATCTATTTTGCAGTCTTCTGTGACACTATAGAGGGTTGGCTGAGAGGAATGATGACACTGTGTACTGAGGAATAAAGTTGTGCAAAGTCAATAACCCCTGTGATACCAATTTAACCACTGAATTTAAGCTTTCAGCACTGAAGTTTAAAATCATGGGGTGACAATTTATGTGACGATATTGAGGAAGAAAAATATTAATTGAATGCCGCTGTATTCTCAGCGATATTCACGCATTTCGCCGCTATTGCTGTATATTTTAGCACAATGGAGAAAAACGTTGCTAATAGCATGTTTTCTCCGCTAACATATCCAGCGAAGGGCAGCGATAAACTAATTTCGCTATGCGCATTTTGCGATAAATATCGCTATTCCTTGGTAATATGCTCCTTTATTTTGTCAACCGACCTATGTACTATTAGGACGAATAACAAAATAAGGAATCGCAGGTTTGCAGATCTATTTGCCTATATAATATTTATCATGCAGAGTGCAATTTGTGACTACTTTTGATTTGTTACAATCACAGGGATGGTGGCCTGCAAAGGACTGCAAATTACCATGCCCATGCTTTACATTCCAAACAGAAAGCATTTTCAAAGCAATCTGATCTTTTTAAAGGTACCAAGGCTGTTTTAAATAAAATGCAGGCTTGAAAAAACGTCAGTGAGAGCAGGTAGTGGTACCCTTGCCCTGCTTCCCCTGAAGTTGCCACCATGATTGCCAAAGGGGAAAGGGACCAAAGGCGTCCCCCTCGTCTTTTCCAAAGCAGCTCCCAACACAACTAGGGAGGCAGTAACTGATCAATATTTTGAGCCCGGAATTACGATCTTAACCCATTGATACATGGTTACCAGAATCGTAATTTAGAATGATCCTAATATGCCCATTCAAAATTGTGGTTTCGTAAGGATTTCCAAACACATTGTGAAATTCGGGAAAACGTTTCCTAATAGCAAACTGGGTTAGTGCCCCATATGAAAAAGTGTTTTACGGTGGCAACCCCTGCATTTTACCAACTCAAAGGGATTACACATGCAAACCCCTTTGTACATATGACCCTTGGTTACTATTCGTTGATTTTAGATGCAAAAGCAGCAACGTATTCATTATCATACATAGACGTAAAGATATAATATCATACCTTCTTCTCCATGAGATGTCCAAAAGAATGATAAACATATTTCTTTCTTAACAGGGCATAATGCAGTTTATTCACCTGTAATTAGTTTCAGTTCATAATAATGTAGAATCCTGCGGATAGCAACGCAATGAGCTGATTCACCACTACACACTTCTTGATGCAAAAAATGGTGGCAAACCTGTTAGAAGAGGTGCATTTCGACCTCTATATTGCAGGCTGGCTGATTTTCATCTTAGATGATGTTGGCATTGCGTTTGTTTTCGGTCACTTTACTTTTGTCTTGCATAGCATCACTTATATTGATGCCCTCTAGTAGCACTTTAAGTTGCTTTAACCTGTACTTGCTGCTCAACTGGCATTACTCGTGTTAATGCAGTGTGTTGGACTTGGCACTCACTGCAAGGTCATCCCCAAACCCTTTGCCTTAACCCTCCTGTTTGCTGATTTCTTTATTATTGGCCCTGGAGCTCTGCACACGTTACCTCTGCTGACCATTACTAAAGTGCTTGTGCTGTCTCCTATAAATATGGTGAAATTGACTTACACAAAATTGACAAATTTCATTTATTTGTAATTACTAGTAAAAATGGAACTACATGTACCCAGGGCCTGTAAATAAATGCTACTAGTGGGCCTGCAGCACTCGCTGTGGCATTCATTTAAGCAGCCCTTCAGCGATGTCTCAGACTTGCCATTGCAGCCTTGCGTGTAATTTTATACTGCCATTTTGACCTGGCAAAATAAACCTTTTCGCAGTCCTAAACCTTCATTTGTAATACATACAATTCACCCCTGGGGTAGGCCCTAAACAACCCATAGGGTAGAGTGCAGTATATTTAAAACGTTGGACATGTACTTTTATGTTTTACATGTACTGGTTGTGAAAAATTCTTCAATTCATTTTTCCTACTGCAAGGCCTACCTCTCCCATAGGATAACAGTTGGTTACCTTACTACATTTAATACGTGGTAACTTTTGCTTGGGAGTAGGTGGTAATATCTTCTTTGATGTCTGAAGAGTTGTAATTTAAAAACATATTAACTGGTAATGTCAGATTGTAAATCACAATTCTGAAAATACCACATTTAGAAAGTTGACATTTTCTTGTCTAACCCTTTGGTGCTTTCAGTCTGTCCTGGGAGATATGACTAGGTTTAGTTGGCAGTTGGTCTTTGTCTATTCCTCCCAAACAGCATCATAATACAGGATCTGGGTCTTGGTAGAATGACCCATCTTTGTCATGATGGGGAAGTGGAGTATCACCGACCACACTTGCACTTCAAAGGCACTAGCCCAGCTCACACTCAAAGGACTTCACACTGTCCTATTGTGCCCCCAGACAGACTGGAATGTTGGCAGAGAGGCATAACATTCCAGACATCTCTGCAGGGGAAAACTTCTCCCACTTCAAAGTGGGCACCAGGTCAACTAATGGGACTCTCAGTCTCACTGCGCAGTACAGTTCTGGACCTGTGGATACTACAGAACAAAGGTGCCCTGCTGCTTGAAACCTGCCCTACTTGAGCTACAGGGACACAAAAAGCTCCAGAGGCCTCTGTAACTGCCCGAGTGACTTGCTGCAACTGAAACTGCGTAGAACTGCAACTGAAACTGCCTGACTTCTGGCCTCTGCTGGAGTGAGTTGCTGATCCCCAAGAGGTGCCTCACACTTCACGGACCCTTGGTGTGGCATCAGTTGAGCTCCTCATTGAAGAAAAAGTAAATTCATGACGTTTTGGGCTCTTTGAGACTGCTCATGGTCCATTAGCTCCAAGATCTTGCTGCCCACAGAGACTACCAAGACGAAGATCCTGTCAACCCGACTCTGGCACTACAGCGACTGCCAGCGGTAACTGGCAACACAAGATTTGCACTTCTCTGTGAAGCATCAACAGCTCAAGGTGACCTCCAATGCAAATCTCTAGCAGCAACTGGTCGCAATGTCCGGCATGCTGTTTGTGCAGTATGATCATCGGCAACGCTCTCCCTGCTGCTCATGGCTTCCCATCTGCTGCAAATGTAACACTTTGAAGTAGACTTTAGAAAGGAACTTTTTCAGCAGAACTAACCTGGTCCCTGCATCTGGACCTGAGTCCATTGCGGTCGGCCTGCACTTGTGACTTTCACCCGCTTTCATTCATATATATAACTGCAAGTGGTGCTTTGAGCTTTTAAGTGCTACACTTATCTAAAATCTTTGAAATTGCATATCTTTGATTCCATTTGGTTTTTATCATTTTGGTGTCAAATAATTTGCCAAATTTTACTAAATATTTTCTAAATTTGTGAGGAATGTTTCTTGGGTCCTGTTTTCACTTTAATACTGTTTGTGTGCTGCATACATATTGTTCACATTGCCTCTAAGTTAGGGCTGACTGCTTTTGTGCCAAGCTACCAAAGGGTTAAACACAGGTTAATTTAGAGACTTTTTGTGGGTCACTCTGACAAGGATTGTGGCTGTTGTGTGTTTAGGGTTTCACTCCCCCATCAATCAACAACCAATTTCTTATACAGTGTAGGTTGGATTACATGTTGAAGGCATTCAGATTAAGTGAAGTAGAAAAGAAATTTGCCTTCAGGTGTAGGAGAGTGAATAAAGTGTAGTCTGGGGAGCGTCACATCTATGCTGTGCGTGGAGTCCGGAGAGTGAAAGGTAAATGTGATGTAAGTGTTTTTTCCAGTAATTAGAGAGCTCTTCTGTGTTGTCTTCTTTAAGGATTTGCAGTGTTTCTCGTACACACTAGTAAGAAGGGAATGCACAATGTAGAGATGAGTCACTGGTAGGGTTGACTGACTCTAGAGGGATTTCTGGTTTATGGTATATCACAGGTTATTTGCTAAAGCTTGCATGGGCATACATATGGAACAACAGAATTTTGTATTGTGCTGCAGGCTTTTATATTGGTAGGTAAACTGTTCCTATGCTTGTGTCGGTTTATGGCAATACTATAGTAAACCACAGAAAATAACCCCATACTGTGCATTATCAGTGGGGCTCCCGGTTTTATGGTATTTTTTTTTTTAACATTTCCATCTGTATTTATCCATATTTATTTTTGGGCCATTTTATCTGTATTTATCTATATTTATTTTGTGTTTTTCTGATAAATGAATTTGTAAAACTGTACATTTCCATATCTATTTAACTAAAAGACGTGCAGTCATAATTTGATGTCTGTCGTGTTTTAGCTACTTAAGCTGCAAAATTTACTAGTAAATATGACCATTTTACCACAAATTTATTTAAAGAAATTTCACCTTGTTTTTTAATTTCCCATGTTGTCCATCTGCTCAGGTGTTGGGCTATATTTCATGAAAGAGAGCACGGAAAGTCACTTAAAATAAGCCCAATTTTCTGTATTTATCCACTTTTGAAAATAAATGCAGACAGAAAACACATTGTTTTCTGTCTGTATTTATCTGAAGAAATCCATAAAAATAGGATTTCTGGGAGTCTTAATTATCAGTGAGTACCTAAAGTATGCAGTGTAATGTGTTCCTTTACATGGTGTAAGCTATTGGCCATTGTAAGGGCATGCCGATTTTTTATGTTCAGTCCCACCTTTTTGGACAGATGCTGCTGGTTTTTTTTTACTCTGAGAATGCACTGAGGCCTGCTAACCAGAACTCAATGCCGGTGTTCTAACCCTATACGAAGTTATGTTGAATGGATACACCCAATTGGCAAGTACTGACATACTTATACGTCCTTAGTAAATGGTACCAGGGACATGTAAGACAGTGTTCACCATTACTGCGGCACTGGTTGTGCAACCTTGCATGTGACAGAGAGAAAATGGACCCCAACCTGCCACTACCTACTGACAAGACAGTGTGTGTGACACTGCCAGTACGACGTTGCCATTACATCTAATAGCAAAACCACCACTTCCCTAAAGTAATATATGTAAGTCTCCCCTAAGAAAGACCTATAGAATCATATGGCAGAGAGCTCTATATTACTAAGTAAGACGCATGATTTACTTTGTGTCTTAGCAGTAACACTTCCAAATTGTCATTTTGCTCTGGAAAGGTTAGGGGCCCCATTTGCTAAGACAGGATTAAAAGTTTGGCACCCGACCTGTCTAACTTCTGAATGCAACCACGTAACGGTCAAGAAATGTATCAAAATATTTAGGACATTAAATCTAACCTGATGCCTAGGCCAGAATTAAAGTCACTATTAAATGTAAGCAACTTTTAGAAAGTTGCTATTCTGCACTCCAGTTAGTTCAGTAGTCTCAAAATGGCACAGACAAATAGACACGTTTATGACCACCTGAGGAGATGTGTAAATGACTCCCAGCCCCGGGAACAAAAGCAGTTGCAACAGAGTGAGGTGTTACCTCCTCTCCCAGGATGGCCACTCAGGGTGTTAGCCCAAAGACAGGTTCAAAGGTGAAGCTGCCTTTTAAGGTCCACTTGTGAAAACATACCTGAACAGGATGCCTTTTGTTCCTGCATACAATTAGGAGACAGGCCTAAGGGAGGGAAACTTGTGTTCAAACCGCTGTAGGGTGGGATACCCTGCTCCTGACAACCAAGGAAAGGTTGTACCGTCTTGAAGGGGGCAAGAAAGGGGCATTTTGGGATACCAGATGCCACTCATCAAGACTAGTACAAATATTTAGGGTCCAACACCTTCTTCCTGGCATTTAGAGTCCCCAATTTTTGGCGGGTGTTTATACCCTTAATATCCCAATTGTATGTCTGTTCAAGATAGTGTTGTAGTGTCTTCCTATGTAGTAATACGTCATAATCATATCTGTCTGTATGTAGCTTCAATTTTTATTTACAAATAGATAATTTGATGTCCAATAGGGTTTAGGAACAGCCAACATGTGTTTCACATCATTGGGCTGATATGCCTGGGGCTTTCTCAAGGCTTTAGAGCAACACAGGTTAGTTTCTTCACATTCTTTGTCAAAATACAGTCACAATTCTGTATGCATCTGCATCTTCGGATTAAATCATTGAGGGAAATCCAAAATAGCCAAAACTTGCATCAGAGTTTGGCAGACCCATGAGTGCTGTCCAAGTTCGGATTCATTATTCACATGGAACACCAGCCCCCACAAATGAATTTGCATCCACTCGGGGTGCAACATGACCAGTAGTGTAGCATTGGCTGTCCAGCTACTGCAAAGTAGAGGATTTGTATGACACCCTCTCTGGCCAAAGTTGCCCAACATCACGGAACCACCACAAGACACCCCAGTCAACTGCATCCTCACGGGAGCATCCTCTGGAGCATCTTTGCCTGCATCCCTCAGCATTAGGACCACTCCACTGACTTCTATGGTGGTTGTTCTATAAAGTTTGGAACTTGCTTAAAATATGCTCTGGAGGCCAGATAACTGTCCATAGTATCCTTTCTGGTCACCTAGACCTTATCCCTGCTGGATTTGGGTGCCCAAGTTGGGCCGAAGTACTCACACTTACTTTTTACACACTTTTGAAACTTTATGTTTACCGATAATTGTTTGCAGTTGCATTTAAAAGTGATAAAAAGTTCTAAAATCTGTATTTTCAGAAACTTCCTGTAGTCTTTAAAATACACTCTATTTTTATAAATTGTCTACTGCACCAATGGAGAATCACTTTTTTTGACGCCCCGGTGGTGCACAATGCTGAGCCATATTTACAAGGCCATGCTAAGCCACCCTGTGAGGCTTTCCATGGCCTTGTAAATAGCACCCACTTTTATGCAGTGGTTGTTTCCACACAGCACCCATGGATTCTTTTGCATTCTATAGATTTACAAGGTTTGTACACATGGGAATGTGTCAGATTCTAATGCCTCCCCTGGGGAGGCATTAAAGTGGTGCAAAGAGGAGAAATACATTGATTTCCCCATGCTTTTTGCTCTTTCTATGTGTGCTGCGCAAAAACAATCATCCCTGCAGTGGAGTGATCCTTGCACCATGGTACAAGAGGGCCTGCTTTGGCACTAGGCAGTCAATTATGTTCCAGTGCAGAGAAAAGCACAGGGATGCATCGTATTGCTGCAAATACAACTTATCCCTGCACCTTCCTAATGACGCGGCCTGGCGCAACAAAATGGCTTGCAGCACCACGCTGCGCCATTTTCTAGTAAATATGCCTTTACGTTTCTTTGCAAATCCTTACTACTCACAGCCACAGCTACCCAGGGTCATGAATAAGGTTGAGTAAATGATACTGGAAGGATCCAAGATGGTATCTTTGAGTGTATTCCATGATAAGGCCCCTTAGTCATATATTATAGTATATATTATAGTACACCCATATCCTCACGGTCATATCTGCAATGCTTGGCCTGCTGGGCCCTAGGATTTATGCTAGTTTTCCAAGTGGTTCTATATTTCTCTCCACTGACATCAGTATCTATGGCCATGACCTCAGTGTATTTGTTCCTGTGAACTACAATGTTGGTCCTCCAGTCCTAAAATGTCCATGTTTTCAAGTCAAGGTGTCTGTTTCTCCTTGTACTAGTGTCCCTGTCTCCTTGTGCCAGACAACTGTACAGGTGTTTGTGTTTTTCTAGTGCCATTCCTGTATCTGCCAGCCAATGTTTCTCCAACTACCTGCACCAATGTCTAAGTCTTCCGTCCTTATATCCATGTCTTTGTTTCAGCATTTCCCCCTACTCTTATGTCTATAACACCAATCTCAGTCTCTGTTACATGGACTGCTAGCCCTACATTAGTGTATATCCATTTCTTTCTCTCCCTGCCCCTCACAATAGCTTCTCCATCTTACCTTGTACCCTTTGAGTTGCCATTGTATTGTGTTTTTTTGTGTTGCAGTGTCTGTCTTCCTCTCACTTTTCATTTGGCTGTCAAACCCAGAGTTAGTGTTATATCCATGTATGTTTCTCCGTGTTACCTTGTATGATTCTCCATTTTACCATGTGAGTTATTATCTGCCTTCTTGTGTCTCTGTGTCTTGCAGTTTAAATGTCAGCATCCATGGCTCCCTGGCACAGTTTTTCTATCTCTTAGTCCCCAGTGTTTGAGTCTGCCAGCCCCTGTATCTTTTTCTCCCATGCTTTAAGTCCTTGCTACCTTATGCACGTTTATGCATCTCTGTGTTCCAGTGTTCATGTGTCCCTGTCCCTATGTTGGTGTCTCCGTGGCCTGATGTATGTGTCTCCTTAGATTGTCTGTATCTCGCTACACAAGTTTTTTTGTCTTCATTTCACTGTGTTTTAGTATCATTTTCCCTGTAGACTTGAGTTCTTGGAGTGTCAGCATTCTCCTGCTTTAGATCTGCATGTTCAAGGGGGCGGAACATCCAGTAGCAACAGACAGGGAAATAATAAAAATGGAAAGGGGTAGCGAGAGAGTCTCTCTGGCATGGGGTAGCCCCACCGCATCCAGGATCCAAAAAGTATTTCTGCCCACCCTAGAGGGTTGGGCACAGATGGGAGAATTCAGTATCATTTTTGTCTTTCTGCCCCTATGGGAGAGAGTCCGGGGAATGTTTTCCCAATCTGCCCAGCAGGAAAGAAGAAATCACTACTTGGTACTAGGTGTACCTTCTATTTTATTATGTATGGAGTGAGGGGTGGCCATTTGGCATCAGGCCACACCCCAGCACACTAAGGGCCCAGGCATTCTTTCGTGCATCTTAGGAGGCTTATAGGGGAAGTTAGACTCATTTGGTCCAACTAGGGGGCAGGAAGCCTCATTAAACACCAGGGATACATTCTAATTTTTATTACGAATGAAATAGGGTGGCCATTATTGGCATCAGGGTGCACCCATTCACCCCAGGGGCACAGATAATCTTTCTACCCTGCTAAGAGGAGTACTAGGGAGGTTTATCTCCAGGGGGAAGAAAACACCAATACACACCAGGGATTCTGAGGATACATGGGACAGGTGGCAGGCCTGTGTTGCAGTCAGGCCTCACTCCCCCACCTCAGGGCCCATACATTCCTTAAGATCCTCCGGGATGGAGATTGAGGAGTTTTTGCCCAAGGAGCAGAAAGTACCTCTAAACACCAGGGATTACTTCATTAATTGTGGATTATGTATTGGTTCAGAGGTTGATCTATCCTGGCATTGGACACCCTCCCACTGCTTGGCACAAGAGAGCTTTTCTGCCACCTTTGGCGGAGGGGGGGGGGGGGTTCTAGGTCTACTCTCAATCTGCCACCAGGAGGCTCATTAGCTATATAGCAATTACTTTTGTCATGGTGTATGGGGTGGGCCGACAACACGGCCAAAGACAGTGTTTTCGCCTTCCTGGGGGATAGGTTGGAAGTTTACTCAAATCTGCCTCCATAAAGACAATTAAACCACAGGGTAATTTATATAAATAAATAAATAAATTAAAAAGATGGTTTGACTGCCTGCCCATCCTTGCTTTGGTCTGCCACCACACTCCTGGGCCCTAGACAGTATTAGGATTAATTTGAGATTTACCTCCTTGGCTGGTCCGTATGTCAAAACTATATCCAAATAATTCCAATGTAATCTGATTTGCCAATGATGATAGCTGTATTGCTCAGGCTTTAGGTCAGTGGCTAGCCAGGGAGGAATACCAGCCCTGGGCATTTCTAAAACCTGAGACCCAGGGGAATCCAGTGTGGTTTGGCTTGTGTGCAACCCATATTGTCTAACTCAGAATTCTTGACAAATGTCAAAATGATGCTGAAAAATGCTCATTTTCTTCTCACTTCCCATGGGGGATCGCTTCTTTAATTGGGCCCAGGATTGAGTGGCACACAAGGAACTCTACCAACCAAATTTGAGACCCCAATAAATCAAGGGTGGTGTGACTTGCATTGGTACTAGCTTGTTTTCTTGCACAGAAGGCCATAAAAATGTCAAAATATGTGTGAAATTTAAATTTTACCCACATTTATGTAGCAACATTTTCAATCATTTCAAGCTAATGGCAACAATCTTACCATCCTATGTTCCCACCTATTTAGCAAAAGAAATTGTTGGTGAGCCTAATACTCAGTATGTGATGAGTATGACATTGACATTACATTGACTTATAGAGTCCACAAGTTCGAAACCTTCCCCAAAAATGTCAGGAATTTGAGGTTTTTGCCCATGCTTTGATTTTTGTAGGGTATTCTTGATAAGCAAAAGTGATAGGATCTATGTGCAAGCCAAACCTTCCTGGAATGCCTCGGGGGCCTAGTTTAGAGAAATATCTGGGGCTGGTAGGTTTCCTGAGTGGCGGCTGATTCCAGGCCCAATACTGCAGCCATTCCACATGGAAGGTGTTAGGGAATTGGATTTTGTGCAATGTTTTTTACATTTTCAGGGCATTCTGGGTGAGAAGTATTACTGGGTGAATGAAAGCCACACCACCCTGGATTCCCCTAATTCTGTTAAATACTGCAGCCATCTCCCATGGAAAATGGCTGGAATTTAGGTGATTTTAGGCACTGTTGTGACATTTGAAAGGTATTCTGGTGAACAAAAACAAATGGGATCAAGAAGAGTCACAAACACTTCCCTTCCAGGAGTGGCTAGTTTTAAAAAATATCAGTGGTTGGAAGGTTACCTTAGATGCCTGCTAAAATATCACAGTTTACCACATCCCCAGAATGATTGACATTGACTAGAAAATCTTGAGGTTTTTTTATTTTTACACAATGCATTATGCTGTCTTTCCTGCCCCTGGTGATAGGAACACCTACACATTTGGGGTTCAGTTTTCATTGCAAGACAGTTGAAAATGCTCTGTGTATCTCAGTAGTGTCCAGATATTTCCCAAATAGAAATGTGCAGAAATACCGTGAGTTCATCCAAAATGTGAAATTTGCATGGTATTCTGAGTATGAAAAAGTAAAGGCATCCACACAAGCCACACCAAGCAGGAATTCTTCAGGTGTCTAGTTTTTAAAAAAAGGTCTAGGATTGATAGATTACCTGGGTGCCTGCCAATCTCATGCCCAAATACTACAGCTACACTCATCCATATAATGATTCAAGTTCAATGGAAAAATATTGACATTTCCACATGGCATTTTGGGCTTTCCCTCTCCACAAGAAATTGATTTACCCACACAAGTAAGTTATCGTTTTGATTAGGAAAAGTGTATAAATGCAAGATGGTGGACTTTTTTACGATTCCAATAAATTCTAAAAAAGTCCCACAGAGAAATGAGAGAAAAGTCAGTGACTTCAGTTAAAGTTTGGATTTTGGAGAGCATTCTAGATAAAACGTAGCAGGATTCACAAAAGACACACCACCTGGTAACCTCGCAAGAGTGTAACTTTTGAAAATGTCTGGATTTGGTAAAGGACACTGTAGTGCTGCCAACTCTGGGCCAAATACTGTAGATACTGATGGAGCGAGATAGATAACAAAATTTTGTTTAATCTCGTGAAGTCACATTTCCATAACATGAATAATAATATTAATGATTTGTGATATGTTGTGCTAATACAACCTAGATTAAACTTTACACATGGGGGGACTAACATGTGTGCTCATAAACGTGCATAATTGTTGCATCTTTTTGTTCGTGCAAAATAATAAAATAAAATATTGTTTTCGTTTTTGTCATTACTAACTGCTGCAAACTTAAAAGAAGCATGTGCTTATTTTGCTTTTCCTTGTCTGTGTAATGTCATTTCTACTATTCTAGGTGCATATGAGTCTCATGGAGCAACGGAGACTGGTAGATATAAACGCTGCTTTATTTGTTTGCAATGGCTAGGTAACATTAGACTAATAAGGGTTGGTTAATTAATTAGTGAACCAAAGGGGTGGATACAGAATCTACATTATTTCTTACATTAATACTTTTCTTGTGTTTGTTTTATATTAGAAATCATAAGTTGCCTGCTTTTGGGCCTAGTCGCTTGAGTCGCAGAAAAGAGCTGACTTGTAATTCTGCAAAAGTCACGAGACGCCCATTCTGAATTAAAGTGTTTATTAAAGCTGCATTCACAAAGCAAAAACTGATGAGCTGCCGTCATTCTGTCGGACATGGCCAAGGTCGAAAGTGAACATTTTGTCAGCCCTTAACTTGGCATCCGCGGAAGTCTAGTGAAAGTCAATGGACGCTGCGAGAATGACTTAATACATTTGTTGCAATATGAGGAAGCTTCTGGCTTCACGTGGAAGAGACAATGGTCTTTATGAAACTTGATGTAATGGAACTTTTTGAAAAGCGGGTGACATGTCACTTGTCACTCTCAGCCAATGGGACGTCGAAGATTTCTAAAAACTTTCCTTTGCTAGTTTAGTTAGCGTAGAAAGGTATAAAAAGTCATGCCCTTAGGGATGGGCTGGCTGCTGCTTTCTGACTTTCCGATGAGGGTGAAGTGCTACTGGACTTTGCGTGGAGCACGTAAGAATCCTCAAAGAACTTTACTTTAATTTCTATCTATTTAGCTCAGTTAGGGAATTAGGTTTTAGAAATGCTAAACTTTATATATTCACTTTAAATTTGATTCATTTGCTTAAATCGTATTTTTCTCATATTTCTTACCATCATGCTTGCTTTATTGCAAATAAAATTCATTTATAAAATTATCAATTTATATACCATAATTTAGTAAATAAAATCTTACTTTTGACAAACAAGCTGGTCTTGGTTATTCAGAAGTGTAGGTTACTATTAGCTAGATCACGTCGCCAATGGTGGTCATTTAAATGGTTATGCTTTATTCTAATGACAATATTCTTTTCGCAGATGTATAAAATGTATATAGTTTGTAGATAATGTGTATATAGATTTAAACTGACCACCTGATTCAGTAGGCCCAAAATATGTCAGGTTTATAAATGGGTCCATATTTAGTATAGAATTTTGTTTATAGGTTATGAAGTTGGGTAGCGTTATTTATGATATATTTTCTATAGGCCGCTGGATCAATTCTCTGGTAGCAGAAATTGATGGTTGCTAAGGGGTAACCAAGGTAATATGTTGGTTGCTAAGGGTTACGTTATGGTATGGAAATAGGATCGATGTTTTAACACATGTTAAGTTCGTTTTTCGTGCTATCTGTAAGCTATACCGGTATAGATTGTGTGGCGAGAAATTAGTCACGCAAGCCATCTGTTCTGTTTGTAGTGATATCGCCGAGTATCACAAGAGGTATCGCCGTGTACCATAGTGTTGTCGCCGAGCAGCACAGTTTTAGGGCTAGGTCTGAATCTTGTATAGTGAGGGTTTTCTAAGAAATTAAAGCAGCATGAGAATAGGGACAAAGCGCCTTCCATAAAACTCACTGTGATGAGAGTATTAGTTATATCCGAGCTTGAGTGAAGGGTAAATTAACGTCGGTGCATGATTATCTATAAACAGGTTAGAGTCCTGTACGGGTACATGTTTCATATCTATAAACAGGTGAGAGCCCTGTACGGATAACGTCGTTATTTTGCTAACGGTGCATGATTTCTATAAACAGGTGAGAGTCCTGTACGGATTTCATGTGTGTTTGAAATTAGGGAATTTTCAGTGTGAAAGTGCGAGTTTGAATTGTATTTTATGTTCAAGTGGAACTCTTAGAACTTTCACTTCGCGGTGGGTTCAGAGCAAAGCGAGTTCATAATTATACGTGTTAGAAGGGTGGGGTAAGGTTACTCTACTAACGATCGAATATTATCCTTAGTGTGAATAGCGCCGTCTATTCCGAAGTGTGGATACTTGAATGTATGTAAACTATCCTAAATAGTGAAACGAACAGATGTTGTCTTTAAAGTCATCGTTAAGAATTAATTTACACTGAAAAGTGTTCTTAAAATGGCGCTGTGAAAAGATTTTGTGAAGGAGGGGTAAGCGCCAGGAGTGAGAAACGAAAAACCGCAGCTGCTGTGTACGTCACAGAGCCGCGCTGGGATTGGGTGACCTACGTCACAAGCTGTATTCTGATTGGCTCCTGAGTCTCTGACGGCCTGTGAGCTGATTGGTCCTTCGGAAAATCTCCAAATTTATTGGTTGAGCAGAAAAGTGACGTAGCTCAACTGTCATTGGCTTGTTGGTGTGTTTCGCGCACGGATTGGTTGTTTTGCGGAACATCCCGGAAATATTTTAAGAACGATTTTGTGAATTAGATTTAACTCTTAAAAATGAGTTATCATTTTAAACATGTTGAGAAAAAGACAACTTTATTTCAGAAATTCAAGAATTTATTTTCACCTGACAAGAAAATCGAAACGCGAGGTGGTAAACTACTTCATAAGTATAAAACACCTGCAGCGTATATGGAAGGTGAATATGGATATCATACTGTCTTATGGTTCGATAGTTGGAAACGCTATACTAAAAACGACGGTGTTTTAACTTGGCCTGATGATGGTTCATTTAATGTAAGAGTCTTAAGAAATTTACGAGAGAAAATGAATGCTCTTGTTCCAAAACCGAGACCAACTCAATTTGAAGCTTTAGTTGCATGGGAAGACGAGATGTATCAGTTACAAAGAGAAGCTAGTGGAATTAAAAGACCTTCTAAAAATCCATCTTGGAAAAGAGAAACTCATGAAGATAGATTGCGAATGTGGAGACAGGGAAACATGAGTGAAGGATTGTATTTAATTCATGAAATGGTAATGGGTACTCCTACAGGGAAATCTATAGAAAGTGAATCTGAGGATGCAGTTATGGAAGAAATATATACAACTGCTAGAAAGAATCAACCTAATCAGCCTTTGAGACCTCCTAGATCATGGTCTACCCCGGTGGTTTCTACTGAAACTTCACCGAGTGCACCTCCAATAAGTGAAGCTCCTAAACTTTATCCAAATAATTGTGAAATCATTGAAACTCCTAAAAGACCAGAATTCGAGAATGCTCGAAATGAAGGTAGATATTTTACAATGGCTCCAAGAGCAAGGGAACCTCCAAAAGATTATTCAAGAGAGGCAAGAAATGTTGAAGATGTTGATTATAATGAATATTTAAGATCTAAAGAAGAATTAATAAAAAGAATGATAAAGGGCATGGAAGTTGTGACAGTTCCAGTAACTATTGGTCCTGTTCAGCCCGTATTTGATCATAAGGAAACAAACAAAACTGGATTAACTATTCCTTTAAATACAGAAATTCAAAAGTCTGCTGAAAAATATTATTCAGATTTATCTGAAATAAACACTTCTAAATCGAGAATGCCTGATTTAACCTTTAATGAGGATTTATCTCCAAAAACACCAATGGGTGCTGTATCAGATATAGGGAGTCCTGAAGCCAGGGTAACCACACCAAAACTTGATGTAGCCAAATTAAAAGCGAATATCGAAGAATTAATAATTGGAACTATTGGTCCAGATAGTTTAAATTACTATCGAGATGATGAACTACTGTTCATTTGCAAAAGCATTCAGTGGAAAACGAAAAACAAATATGATCAACTAGAGGATCTAGCAGCAGAACTTGAAATCGATGTGAGTAAACAAAAGAATTTTGCAAAACATTACAGATTGGACTTTTCAGAAAGTGACATTGAGAGTTTGAACTCAATGGGAAGAATAGTTCATATTAAAGATTTGATTGTCTATATCAAAAAGCTAGGAGAACTGAACAAATGGAGAGTAAAATGGACGAAAAAGAAGGAAGATGAAAGATTGGATAAATTGTCAAAACAATTTCCAATGAGAGAAATTGCAGGTGGAGGATATGTTCATGTCCCTTGGTCGAGACAGGACATTCTGTTATTTACAAATGACTTTCCAAAATTGAGGGAAAAACCAGTTGAGTGGTACAGGCAAGTCGATAGATTTATCAAGGTGTCAAAAGTTCTGTGGATTGATTTAGATGGATTTTTTGACATTGTCGTTCCATCAGATCTTTGGACAGAATGCAAAATATCGATTAGTTGGCCAAAAACAGAACCTGAGCGAATCAAAGAAACAGGTGCTCCAAATCCACTTGTAATGGATTTTTATGAAAAGGTAATTGTTTGGATGAAAAACAAAATTCCACCCAAAGAAGTCGATTGGGTTAAAATAGAAAGGACAGAACAGGAAACAAAAGAATCAGTTCATTCCTTTTATGAAAGACTACTGTTAATCTTTAAACAATACAGTGGTTATGAAAAATTAGATGAAAAAGACATGAGTCATTTTGTCTATAGATTTGTTTATGGACTAAAACCTGAAATTGGAGAAATGATCAGAAATAGTATTGTCGGATGGCAATCACTATCTGTAGATGATATTCTAAGGAAAGCAAAGTATTGTAGCGATGAAATAGAAGTAAAACAGAAGAAGCTGAAGGAGAAAGCCATGTGGGCACAGGTAAAGGTGGCTGAGCAACAGATTGCCAGCATGGGTAATAAGAACACTAATTTTGTTCAAACTGGAAATACAAACCAGATGCAAGGAAAGTTTAAAGGTAATAATTTCCCAAAGAAATTTAGCCCAAAGATTGAGGAGCTGAAGCAAAGATTACCTTGTTTTAATTGTGGCGAAATTGGACATTGGAGAGACGAGTGTCCTCATCCTCCTAAAAACTCAAAGAATCCCTTATTGAATCCACAGATGCAGAATGGTGTTGACCTGCAGCGACAGCTACAGATGCAACAGGGGTTAAACGAATTTAATATTCAGCGACAGTTACAGCAACAGCAACAACAACAGGTGAATAATCGTCAAGACCAATTGCCACAACCACCTTTTCCAAATTGTGGGGGAGTTCAAAAATATAATCCAAACGTGGGATTTCAGGGAAGTGAACAGGTAATAAAACCACAAAAACAGCAAAGGCAGCAAAGGGTTCAAATGCAAAATGCTTCACAACAATTTTTATTAACAGAAAGTCAAGACAGTGATTCTGATGATTATTGTTGACGGTGCCCGAGGGAGGAGGAAGAGTGTGTTGTTGGAGCCACTCTTGAGGTTGACCAGTCTGGTCCTTTTGTAAACGGGAAAGTTAATGATGTAGACATCACTTTTCTAGTGGACACTGGTGCTACCCGTTCTACTGTTAGATCAGTGGAAATTGAAAACCTACCTCTCTCCGGGGATACCATCCAAGTTGTTGGAGTAAGTAATCAGCAAATTAAAACAGACTTAACTGATCCAGTACCAGTTGAAATCGGAAACTACAAAGATAAACACAGATTTGTGGTTTGTAATAGTAGTCCAGTAAATCTATTGGGCAGAGATATCCTATGTAAAATGAATTGCAGAATATATTGTTCTCCTGATGGAGTTGAGTTACAAACAATGGAGGAAGATGGTTTGTACAGAATGACAATGATGATGATGGAAGCAGAAGAAACAAAATTGTTTCCTGCATTTGAAGAAAAAGATTTACCAGAAGAACTCAAAGAAACAGTGAAATCTGAAATATGGAATTTTACTGGAAATGACATGGGTCTGATGAAAAACGTAGATCCAGTAAAAATTACATTGAAACAGGGAATAGAATTTCCAAACACTCCACAGTATAAAATGAAAACAGAAACAATTGAAGGTATTACACCTATAATTGAAAAATTAATCAAGCAAGGTGTATTAAAAGAAATGGAGAGTAGCTCTTGTAATTCACCAATTATGGGAGTTAAAAAGTCTAACGGAACATTTAGAATCGTACAAGATTTGAGAAAGGTTAATCAAATTGTCGTTCCATGTTGTCCTGTGGTTCCAAATCCAGCAGTAATTCTATTTCAGATTCCACATGATGCTGAATGGTATACAGTCATTGACCTTTGCAATGCATTCTTTACTGTTCCCTTACATCCAGACAGTTATGAAATCTTTGCTTTCAGATTCCAAGGTAAGACCCTCGGATGGTCAAGAATCCCTCAGGGCTATACAGAAAGTCCTTCAATCTTTAACGAATTGTTAAAAAGATCCTTAGAAGACTTAGACTTACCAGGTAGATCTACGTTAGTGCAGTATATTGATGATTTGTTAATAGCTGCAAAGACAAGAGAAAATTGTGTAACAGACACAATAATTCTGTTAAATCGTCTTGCAGAAGAAGGACATAAAGTGTCCCCAGCAAAACTACAGTTTTGCAAACAAGAAGTAAAATATCTTGGTCACAGAATTGCAAAAGGAAAAAGACAAGTAACAATAGAGAGAATAAAAATGATTCAAGCAATGTTACCACCTAGAACACAAAGACAGGTCAGAATGTTCTTGGGAATGGTAGGTTACTGTCGACAATGGATAAGTGGATTTTCAGTAATTGCAAAACCACTACAAAGACTGACCAAATCAGATGTAAAAGATCCAATTATTCTCAATGATGCTGAGATGGAATCTTTTGAGAACCTGAAAAAGAGCTTATGCCAAGCTCCTGCTTTAGGTATGCCAAATTATGAGAAAGATTTTGAACTGTATTGCAGTGAGAGAGAAGGATGTGCATTATCTGTGTTAATTCAGAGACATGGAAATTTAAAGAAACCTATTGCATACTTCTCTGCAGTTCTTGATCCAATTGCAAAAGCATTACCAGGTTGTTTAAAAGCAGTTGCAGCTACAAGTATCAGCCTTGAACAAAGTGAAGGAATCATTATGGGATTTCCAGTGAAAGTTTTTGTGCCTCATTCAGTTGAAATATTACTGACAAGAGGTAAGACTCAACATTTAACAAGTAGCAGATTGACAAAGTATGAGAAAATCATACTAGGAGCAGATAATGTTTCGATTTCAAGATGTTTAAATCTGAATCCTTCTACATTACTGCCTGATTCTGAAATCGTTGATGACATTGAAACAGAACATGAATGTTTAGATGTCATGGAATTCTGCACTAAACCAAGAAAAGACATCAAAGACAGACCTTTGTCTGAATCGGATTTTGTCTACTTCGTAGATGGGTCATGCTTAAGATCCGAAGGAGGTGTCTTAAAATCTGCATATTCAGTTTGTACAGTCGTAGATGTTGAAGAAGCATCATGTCTTGAAGGAGTTCGTTCAGCACAAGTGGCTGAATTGATTGCTTTAATTCGTGCATGTGAAATATCAAAGGATATAAGAGTTACCATCATTACTGATAGTCAGTATGGATACGGAGTTGTGCATGATTATGGACAACTCTGGTCACAGAGAGGATACATGACATCAGCAGGATCACCAATTAAAAATGCAGTTTTCATTAGGAGATTAATTGAAGCAATACAATTGCCAAAAGAAATTGCCATTGTCAAATGTGCAGCGCACACTAGAGGAACTGATTATATTTCCAAAGGAAATGCCTTCGCAGATGAAACAGCAAAATACTGCGCAAGGAAAAATTATTCATACAATCGGAATAGAAGTAAAGAAACTGATTCAAATTCATTAATGCTAACAACTGTTGTAGAAACATGGCATGAGATTAGAGATTTACAAAATGAAGCAGAAGATGAAGAAAAAGACTTATGGTTAAGATCAGATTGTAGACCACGTGAAGAAGATGGAGTGTGGGTTTACAAAGATGGCAGAGTAGTCTTACCAAATTGTTTGATTGCTGACATGGCTAGATTATATCATGGTCCAGCACATCTCGGAAGAGATTCTATGGTTAGACTTTTCAGAGAAACATGGTTCAATACCAAGTTTAGAACTATTGCTGAATCTTTTTGTCAAAGGTGTTTGTCATGCCAACAAATGAATCCAAACAGAAAATCAGTGGTGGGGACAGGAATAATTGGTCGAGAAGGTGGTCCCTTTACCAGGTTACAAATGGATTTCATTGAAATGCCCTTACACAATTGTTTGAAATATGTGCTTGTAATTGTATGCTTATTCTCAAGATGGGTAGAGGCTTTCCCTACACGACATTGTGATTCAATTACAGTAGCAAAACTAATGCTCAGAGAAATCATCCCAAGGTACGGTTTTCCAGTCACTATTGAGAGTGATGGAGGAAGCCATTTTGATAACAAACTGATAAAGTTAATTTGCGAAGCTTTGAGCATTGAGCAGAAAATACACTGTGCATACAGACCAGAGGCATCAGGAGTAGTTGAGCAAATAAATGGGACAATCAAAAACAGAATTGGAAAAATGTGTCTTGAAACAGGTATAAAGTGGACTGATGCTCTTCCACTTGTTTTGATGTCATTAAGAAGTACACCAGATAAAAAGACAGGTTTGAGTCCTCATGAAATTTTAATGGGAAGAGTAATGAGGCAAGCTTTTGTACCTGTAGGTAAACTGTTGAGCATAAATGACAGTGCAATTTTTGATTACTGTAAAAGGTTATCTGATATGGTAACTTCTGTGTCTAATCAGGTGGGAACTGAAGCTCAATCAAATGAAAAGGTTTTGACACATGATCTGAGACCTGGAGACTGGGTCAGAACAAAAGTACATCGGAGAAGGAATTGTCTAGCTCCTAGATGGCAGAAACCTAGGCAGATAATTTTGATCACTACTAATGCTGTAAAGTGCAGAGGATTGAAACGTTGGATACATCCTAGTCATACTATTCCAGTACCAACTCCTGAGAGTTCTGATATTGAAAGTGATACCACAGATGATTCTGATTCTGAAGCAGAAGACAGAACAGAAGGTGAAATAATTCCAGATTCTGAAGATCGACAAGAAAGTCGACATCTGGAAACTGTGCCAGTGAATGGAAATCTGACAAGAAAAGACTTGGAAATAATTGTAATAGATTCTGAAGGTGAAGAGAATCTGTTAAAGGGAAAGATAACTGAGGATTCGGTTGTCTGCATCGAAGACAAAGAAGCTGAACAAAAAGAAGTTTCAGACCAGGAGAGTATCGAAAGGCAGAGAACAAGCTCTGAAGTAAGGAACAGAAATCCGAAATCTGGGAAGTTAGAGGTAATTGAGGAAGAGGAGGAGAACGAATTACCGAGTACCAGTGATGGAAGACAAAGTGAAGTTCCTGAAGGAGTGAAATTGCCGAATAGAGAAGTACCTGAGTCAATTGAAATTTCAGACTACGAAACTGAAGAAAGTGACGTGGAAGGTGAAAGTGAAAACAGAAAGAAAAGGACTTGGAAGTCAGAATCAAATAATTCTGAACCAAAGAAGAAATATGTGAGAAAAACAGACTACTGGCCAGGTGGAAGATTGAGAGTCAGATTGATCAGAAAGCCAAAAGAACAAGTTGAAGAAATCAGTAGTCAAAAGAGCCCTGGAAAAGAAGTTGGAGTTGGAAGAAAAATCGAAGTGATATCGAGGAAAGGGAAGAGAATAATAAGACCAAATCAAAAATACAAGTCTCCTGAGTGGACTTACTTAGTAATTCCACCTGTTATTGACATATATGATAGTAGTGAAGAAGAAAACGAAATCCAAGAAATTAGTGACAATGATTGAAGTACAGAAATATTAAATTGGCAAAAGGCTGAAGAAAAATTGTTAGTTGACACAAGGTCGAAGAAAAACTGTTTAGTTGAAGAAAACTTATGTATGACATAAGGTCGAAGAAATCTTGTTTAGGGTTTTAAAATAAAAATATTTTAAAAGGGGGGTGTAAATATAAATTTAGAATTTTAAAATTTATTTTTATTTTGAGGCTAAAACTAACCAAAAATGCCTTATGTTAAGGAGAGCACTTCAAAGTGTTCTGTTTTTAAAAGATGCTGTAAGATGACTCTGGTGTGTCTGCTCATTTTAGTTCTGCTCTGGTTGGTACTAGCTGTGATTATTCCTTTAGAAATGAATAGAGAATTACACAAAGATAACATAACAAGCAAAGCTCTGGTTAGCCAAACTAAACATAGTGCGTCTGCAAAAGTTATTGATCATCAGCCTAATATTCATCAAGATAAATCAATTGGTGATTTTTCAAGTAATACATTCACAAAGCTATTGAGTGAATATGTTAAGGTAATGGATGCTAAAGACTGTTATGTCTGTGTTAAGTTACCTGCTTCTGTTTCTGAGGGAGTAACATATAATATGCTTCCTCTCACTTATGCTGTAACATGTAGTGTATTAACTAGTTTATTTTATCAAACTGGACGTTTAGAATATTACTATTCAAATTATGATGAAATCTTTGCTAATATTAAGATTGATAATGCTTTAAATAAGCATAAGAAAGCAAAACAAATGAGAGAATTTTTCCTTGTTACTAATGAACTCACATACGAGTATGCTTATAAGAATAATCTAACATGTAAATTGAGTGCTGAAGGAAAGAAATTTTTGAACATGGTTGAGGAGAGAAGAGCAATTTATAAGAGGAACGAATTAGTCAAGCAGACTAAGACGAGCTTCTGGCAGAAAGAGGATGAGAAATTAAATGGCAAAATGCTTGAAAATATTGCAATTCACATAGACAAACCAGTTAGTGGAAAACTTTGCATTAGAAGAGATAACACACTTTTTGATAATTATTTTGTAGGTGCAAGTAACTGTGAAGATACTTATCAGATTATGGGAGGTTGGGGATTTAAAGGTGGAAAAGATCCTATCTTTCCTGGGATTTATTTTGTTTGTGGTGACAAAGCCTACTACAACCTTCCAGACCATTGGTATGGAACTTGTTATGTGGGAATTGTTTTTCCTAAAGTGTTTCATGTTGACAGAGATTCAGAAGGTTTGTTTAAAATTCATAATTATGTAAATAGAGCTAAAAGAGAAACTTTTACTGAAGTTCTGGGAGATATTTTTCAAGCTGTAATACCTTTTGTTGGTATAACCCTAAATGCAGGAAGAATCAGAAAATTATCCACTATTGTTGATAGATTATCAACTGACACAGCTGATGGATTTCAATTAGTGAATGTTGAAGTTATTGCAATTAGATCTATGGTAATTCAAGACCGCCTTGCTTTAGACATACTCTTAGCAAAAGAGGGAGGAGTCTGTGGCATTTTACATGTTCAACATTGTTGTACATATATTCCGGATGAAAGTAAGAATATTGAAATGTATATTAAGAATATTACACAAATGCATTCAGAGATAATTCCTTTAGAAGAAGATGATTTTACAGGGAAACTTTCAAATAGGTTTCAAGCAATTAAAAACTGGTTTCATAATATCGGAAGTTCAATTCTTGGCAAGATTCTGGCACCTTTGATTATAATAGTATTCATTTTTATTTTGACCAAAATAGGTTGTTTGTTACATAAAAGAAAGAAACAGTTGAAAGAAAAGAAAAGAATTTATAAACTCAGAAAAGAAGAAGAAAGGGAGATCGAGTTACAGGAGTTACATAGAGAGCGTCATGTTAATTGTAAAGATTATGCAGAAACAGACTTTTAGGTTTACTGATACAAATGAATTTGAATCGATTTCTTAGAAATTTAAATTACCAAAATTTTGAGTGCTGGTGTGGTGATTTGTTAATCACCAGATGAGGGAGTTGATGGAGCGAGATAGATAACAAAATTTTGTTTAATCTCGTGAAGTCACATTTCCATAACATGAATAATAATATTAATGATTTGTGATATGTTGTGCTAATACAACCTAGATTAAACTTTACACATGGGGGGACTAACATGTGTGCTCATAAACGTGCATAATTGTTGCATCTTTTTGTTCGTGCAAAATAATAAAATAAAATATTGTTTTCGTTTTTGTCATTACTAACTGCTGCAAACTTAAAAGAAGCATGTGCTTATTTTGCTTTTCCTTGTCTGTGTAATGTCATTTCTACTATTCTAGGTGCATATGAGTCTCATGGAGCAACGGAGACTGGTAGATATAAACGCTGCTTTATTTGTTTGCAATGGCTAGGTAACATTAGACTAATAAGGGTTGGTTAATTAATTAGTGAACCAAAGGGGTGGATACAGAATCTACATTATTTCTTACATTAATACTTTTCTTGTGTTTGTTTTATATTAGAAATCATAAGTTGCCTGCTTTTGGGCCTAGTCGCTTGAGTCGCAGAAAAGAGCTGACTTGTAATTCTGCAAAAGTCACGAGACGCCCATTCTGAATTAAAGTGTTTATTAAAGCTGCATTCACAAAGCAAAAACTGATGAGCTGCCGTCATTCTGTCGGACATGGCCAAGGTCGAAAGTGAACATTTTGTCAGCCCTTAACTTGGCATCCGCGGAAGTCTAGTGAAAGTCAATGGACGCTGCGAGAATGACTTAATACATTTGTTGCAATATGAGGAAGCTTCTGGCTTCACGTGGAAGAGACAATGGTCTTTATGAAACTTGATGTAATGGAACTTTTTGAAAAGCGGGTGACATGTCACTTGTCACTCTCAGCCAATGGGACGTCGAAGATTTCTGAAAACTTTCCTTTGCTAGTTTAGTTAGCGTAGAAAGGTATAAAAAGTCATGCCCTTAGGGATGGGCTGGCTGCTGCTTTCTGACTTTCCGATGAGGGTGAAGTGCTACTGGACTTTGCGTGGAGCACGTAAGAATCCTCAAAGAACTTTACTTTAATTTCTATCTATTTAGCTCAGTTAGGGAATTAGGTTTTAGAAATGCTAAACTTTATATATTCACTTTAAATTTGATTCATTTGCTTAAATCGTATTTTTCTCATATTTCTTACCATCATGCTTGCTTTATTGCAAATAAAATTCATTTATAAAATTATCAATTTATATACCATAATTTAGTAAATAAAATCTTACTTTTGACAAACAAGCTGGTCTTGGTTATTCAGAAGTGTAGGTTACTATTAGCTAGATCACGTCGCCAATGGTGGTCATTTAAATGGTTATGCTTTATTCTAATGACAATATTCTTTTCGCAGATGTATAAAATGTATATAGTTTGTAGATAATGTGTATATAGATTTAAACTGACCACCTGATTCAGTAGGCCCAAAATATGTCAGGTTTATAAATGGGTCCATATTTAGTATAGAATTTTGTTTATAGGTTATGAAGTTGGGTAGCGTTATTTATGATATATTTTCTATAGGCCGCTGGATCAATACCCTCATCCAACAATTATTGAAATTCAAAAGAAAAATCTTCATGTAACCATATTGAATTTTGGGGACTTTCCTATCATGGTGATAGGCCCGCCCATACAAGTTGGGAATCATTGCTCCCATTTGTCCCAAAAAACAAACCTTTTCCACATTTGGCTACTTTCTCAGTTCCCGCCACGGCTTCTTCCTGAGCACTTTTGTAATCCCCAACATGTGGGTAAAATGGAGGTAATGTTGGCCTTGATGTCTTATGCGGAAAGACATATTACACTGAACGTGCCCCAAAATAATATAAAAGGCACAGCACTAGGGAAGACAACCCCTAGTAGGCAAGTAGTTAATTTTATATTAACACCCTGACCTGCTTATATATGCCAGGGCAGACTCCTTGAAGTATAGCAGTATTGATGTAAATTACTGCTACATTTTAATTAAATGTGTTATTGAAATTAATGCTGCTGTTAAACCAGCAAATGCTTAACCAAAATCATCAGTTCTAAACAAAAAATTTGGCAGCCCTATTGAGGAGTGCTTTATATATACTGCTTGCAAAATTATTTCTGCACAGGTACATTGCCATAAATGACATTCACATAATTCACTACCCAATTACTCTATCCATCCACATGGCCTGTAAGCAAAGCCGGATCTCCCTCTCTCCAAAACATCAGTGGAATTATACAGAGAACTGCAAGGCAGTATGGATGTGCATCACTCAAGTTTTGTGTACACCTAGTACAGCAGCTTTAGCACCACTGGAAAACAATAAAAGCAGTGTAACTCCTCCAAACTCAGGCTCCATAGGCCAATACACAGACTATAACTATACTCCTGTGGAAATGTAAAAAACATACTGTTTTGGTATGGTGGTGGAATGATTTGGATTAGTGCATAGCTTAGACCAAGGCCCCGCTCAGCAGGCAGCTGTTCTCATGGAAAACCTGAAAATACCTTCATGGAACATAGCAGACATTTGCTCTGAATTGGGTAATGAGAACTGGATGGGTTTTATTAATGGCTTTGATCCTTTATGATTGCATGAAACCTGGTCCTGGATAACATTTTTATTGATGGCTACCACTCTTTCTGTGGTCCCGCAACTCCATCCTCATCAGGGACAGCTAAGGGTGATATTATGGTGCTTATTGCGGTTAAACATGGACCCATAGTAGCCAAATGTGTAAGTGTATCTCCCCTTGTTACCAACTAATATCCATCTCAGGTTTGGCCAACGTTAAAATGGTACCATAATATTTTTGACAAAGGGAATTGTGAAGTAATAGAGACCCTGCAAGTGGAAATTACTCAAGCCACCATGAAGTGGCAACCATAATGTCTTTTATGGGTTGGGGATTTTAATTGTACAATTTGTAAGTTCAGTTCTCAGTGTGCATGTGCGTTGGATAACATTGACGGTCAGCCCCTGACTCACTTTATTCACTCTCCCCAGGGTGAAGCCTTAAATTCTATTTTTGTGGCTAATTATTTAAACGTTTTAAACATAATGGCTGCAAGCCTTTTTTTGCAGTACCCAATCTTTACTTGTGGTGGTAGGGTCAGTTCTATTGAGTTTATGTTAATGTTGAAGTATTTCACCACTCTGCTATAGGATTTCAAGGTCAATCTAAACTGTGCGAGCGATCACTTTCCTCTTATTGCTTCTTTTGACATGCAACCAAGCAGGGTGTAGTGATAAACACCCAATCCATTTTAACCCTAATAAAGAATGTAGGCTGAGCTGGGAACACGTAAATCTGTTAAAATTTGAGGAAGATACGATTATAAGTAAGTATAACCTAATAGATGAACGTTTACAGTTAGATTCTTCCCCGGCAAAAGTGGTTCGAGCTTTTGAGCTATTTTGCTGTGATGTAGTCCAGAGGCTGACCAGGAAGGTCACCCAAAATCAATCGCTTGAGGGACGACGGTTTAATTCAGAATGCTCCATGACCCACAAGGAATTAAAAAGTGCATTATGTATTACCCCCTGACAGTGAGTTAATTAAAGCCACGAGGAATAAATTTAACAAGCATTTACAATGCAATGGTCTCGTCTTTGTTAAAGTTAGAGCTATTGGCATTGCTCATGAAATTTTTGTTTTTAAAACATATAAATAATTGGCATTGTCATTTACAATGCCAATAGCTTAATCTCTCGCAAATGCGAGACCTATTGCATTTGCACCCACACACACACAGAGCCACACACAGAGCCACACACACCCACATACACACAGACAGAGCCACACACAGACAGAGCAACACACACACAGAGCCACACCCACACACAGAGCCACACACACACACAGAGTGCCACACACACACAGAGCGCCACACACACACACAGAGCGCCACACACACACAGAGCGCCATACCCACACAGAGCGCCACACACACACAGAGCGCCACACACACACAGAGCATCACACACACACATAGAGCGCCACACACACAGAGCGCCACACACACAGAGCGACACACACACGCAGAGTGACACACACACACACAGAGCGCCACACACACACAGACCGCCACACACACACACAGAGCGCTACACACACACACAGAGCGCCACACACACACACACAAAGCGCCACACCGACACACATAGCGCCACACACACACCGAGTGCCACACACACAGAGCGCCACACACACAGAGCTGTTGCGTTTCAGCGTTACTAGCATGCACTGACCTGAAGCATGCTTGTCAACATTTGGGAACACCCAATGGCACAAATTTTCTGCAGAAAAGGAGGGCGGCTGCCACCTTACAATGAGTGAGCCATGGTTAAGCAGGAAGTTTTCAACAAGAAAAACAATCAGAATCAGGGAACAGAGGCAAGAAAAACTAGCACAACCAGGAAACAGAGGCAAGAAAAGCAAGCACAACCAGGGGGCAGAGGCAAGAAAAGCGAGCACAACCAGGGGGCAGAGGCAAGAAAAGCGAGCACAATCAGGGGGCAGAGGCAAGAAAAGCGAGCACAACCAGGAAACAGAGGCAAGAAAAGCAAGCACAACCAGGGGGCAGAGGCAAGAAAAGTGAGCACAATCAGGGGGCAGAGGCAAGAAAAGCGAGCACAACCAGGGAACAGAGGCGAGAAAAGCGAGCACAACCAGGGAACAGAGGCAAGAAAAATGAGCACAACCAGGGGGCAGAGGCAAGAAAAGCAAGCACAACCAGGGAACAGAGGCAAGAAAAGCGAGCACAACCAGGGAACAGAGGCAAGAAAAGCGAGTTTCTTGCACAACCAGGGAACAGAGGCAAGAAAAGCGAGCATAACCAGGGAACAGACGCAAGAAAAGCGAGGAGCACAACCAGGGAACAGAGGCAAGAAAAGCGAGAAGCATAACAAGAAAAACGGGCACAACCAGGGAACAGAGGCAAGAAAAATTAGAGAAAATCTCCCAAAGAGATCCCAAAGGAGAGAGTAAATATTTGGGACCTTTCCAAGTTAAAGACATTAAAAAAATTTGTGAAATTGGATGATGGATCTACATGGAGTCTAGATAATATATGAAAAGTTTGTGAACCATGAAATTTTACTATGCATATAACATATGTTTCATGCAAGTATGCGGACTATGAAATCTTTATTTACATGTAATGTATAATTTCCGTATTTCATTCATCTTTATGTGTTTTATGTACATTTTCTGAATGATATGTAGGACATTTTTAGTGTAGATAATGGTATTGTACCAATGTTGATTACCATTGTTTATATATTAGTTGTATTTTGTTCTCTGCTATGGCGAAAAGGAGATGTGTGGCATGTGTTGACATTCTACTGTAAGGAGTTCTCTCTTGAGGATTCTGTTAATAGTCCGTTGGAGAACACTAAAGGGTGATGAATGCTGCTCGATGCTGGAGCTGCCATGATTAATAAAGTACAACTTCAAGAAACCTCAGAAGGTCCTTCATTCCACTCAGACAGGGTGAGGGTGCTGTTGGAGGGTGGAGGGGGTCGGCCTGGGAGGCATCAGTCTCATCCAGGGTTAGGGTGCACAAGGGAATTGGCCTGTGAGGGGTAAGCCTCAGACAGGGTATGGGTGCACAAGTGGGGGGAGGTGGTTTGCCTGGGGAGGCCCAGCCTTAGGGAGGGAGGGGTGCACATGGGACTCGGCCTGGGGCGGACCAGCCTCAGGCAGGGTAGGGGTGCACATGTGCGGTTGGCCTGGGAGGGCCAGCCTCGGTGTAGGGGTGCACATGGGGGGGCCAGCTTGGAAAGTGACAGGCCTCAAGCAGGGTACAGATGTATAGGGGGGGAGATCCTGTGAAGGAACCATCCTGGGGGGGGTCCTCCACAAGGACCCAGCACCAGGGAGGGGCCGCACTGAGGCCAAGGCTCGAAAGGGGGCCAGCCTCAGGCAGGGTCGGGGGTCTCATGGGACCCGGCCTGGGAGGGGGCCAGCCTCAGGCAGGGTGGGGCAGCACTGAGGTGAAGGCCCGGAAGGGGGCAACAATGAGTAGGGTGTAGACAGACCAGTGCTCCATCTTGGAAAGGTTCAGCCTTCCACATGGTGGGTGGTCCGATGGAGGGGTCTGTCCTTTGGAGGTGACCCGCACTAGGCACCCTCCCTTCAACCCCCCACCCCAAGTGCCCCTGCCCAGGGTGTACGTTGCCACGCTGCTCCTCGTGCCCTCTGCTGCATCTGAAGGAGGCAAATAATGAAGTTTCTGTGCCCCCTCCCCTCCCCCACCTCAGTGCCCATGAGAATAGCTCTCTGCCCCCCTCCCCGCTCCCCCCGCACATCTGACTGCTCTGCCTGGGATCGCTTTGCCAGCTCAGCTGGAAAGGAATTTAACCATCGCAGCGCTGGGTGGCGTGGGGCAGAGGGGGGTGGACGAGGAGCTGAGATGAGGAAGAACCAAGGAGGAAGTGAGAAGGTGCGAAGAGGGTGGGTCAGATGGAGCGGGTAGGTGGGCCAGAGGAGGGGGGCGTCGAGGGGTGCAGGGGTGAAGGCTCCCTCAATTGCAGCGCGGCGCTGGGTCCAATCCCAGTGCGGCGCTGATGATGACGTCGCGGGGGTGTCCCGGGCCGGCGGGGATCTTTTCGGGCCCAAAAACGAGGGGTACGCTCCCTCGTGAGTGATAATAAACAGTGGGGTGGGCACCCGCTGTAACTACGGCCGCAGGCGCTGGGAAGGCACCCGCGCAGATTAAATATTTAAAACCTGGGTAAAAGTTGCGGGGTAGGCACCCGCGCAAATTAAATAATTAAAGGAGCGGGGTGGCAAGTTGGAAGCGATCCCAGCTTGGTCCCTACCTCGGGCTAAACAAGCGGTCGCCATCTCCGGAAGGCAAGAGAGGAGCGCTCCACACCACCATGGCGGTCGCCATCTCCGGAAGGCAAGAGAGGAGCACTTCACACCACCATGTTTCTCCGAGGTCCAACAGAAATGCCTCGGAGAAACGCCCCGTCATTTTCCGACTGGGGAGCATGTTTTTCTTTCTCTCCTCTTCCAATTGGCTGGAATGTAAAATTCCAGCCAATGGGAAGAGGAGAGAAAGAAACTAAAAAACACACCCCTCCATCCCAAAAAAACGGGGCTTAAATGGAAAGACGCCCGTCTTCTCCAATGGCTGGCCTCCGTTTAGGAAGCCAGACAATGGAGAAGAGGGGCGGGTTCAAGCCCCACTCTGAAAAACATAGGATCTCCCCAGCGAGACTACGCAAGCGCAGCCTATGCAGGCCGAGACCTAAAAAGGTGATCGAAGATAGAAAGAAGGAACTGAGGAGGATGGCATGGGAGGACCTGGAAAAAGCAGGCTCTCTCGAAGATTCTAAAAGATTTTGGGAAATTATAAATCGCCCATTGTTTACCGAAGAGGTGAGGCAGATGGACTCACTGATCCTAGATGAAACATGGGAAGCCCACTTTGCAGGCATTTTCAATTCCTTAGGTAAGGGGCCAGAGGCTGAACCAGATGCCTAGACAGCTATAGAGGAGATCAGCCCTGGTTCACCCCCTTGGCCGTCACCTACCCAGCCGGACTTTGGACACTGTTTCTCCCTGTCTCCCTGCTGTGTCCCCCTCCTCCCCTTCTTCTGACTAATTACTGTCACATTGCTTCTTTTTTCCTTATGTCTTACTATGCTCTTGTAACGTAGGTAATTTGAAACTTGTAACTCGCTCGGAGATTGAGCAATATGGCCGAAGCCCGGTGGAGCTGCCTAGACAGCTATAGAGGAGATCAGCCCTGGTTCACCCCCTTGGCCATCACCTACCCAGCTGGACTTTGGACACTGTTTCTCCCTGTCTCCCTGCTGTGTCCCCCTCTTCCCCCTTCCCCTTAAGTCTTAATGTGCTCTTGTAACGTATGTAATTTGAAACTTGTAACTCGCATATCCTCATGTAAAGCGCTCTGATACCTCCGGGTCTAGCCAGTGCTATATAAAACTCTTTAAATAAATAAATAATTAAATGTCCTTAACCAATACATTTTGTCTTCCCATTACAGTAGACAAGGTGGAGGTGGCCTTATCACAGTGCTCCTTGACCTCTTTAAAAATTACCTTAAGGTGTGAGCACCTTTGCTTATGAACGTCTTCAAAGCAGTCATTATTGGCCCACTGCCCTCAACATGGAAGGAAGCAATTGTGGTTCCAGTTTTCAAAAAAGGTGATCAAAGTGACCCGGCATGCTATAGGTTCATTTCATTGATAGATGCCACAGCTAAGACGCTGGGCATGGTCCTTCTTGCACGCTTAGAAGATTGGGGATCCAATAATGGGATTATGACCAAGACTCAATATGATTTTAGGAGAGAGCAGGGTACAACTGAACAATGTATAAATGTATCCTTCATCATTAATAAACATGATAGGTCTATGACGAGCTCTATCCATCTGGCCTTCATGGAGTTATCTAGCATTTTCAACACTGTCAACCGAGATAAACTATGGACCATGATGGAAGGTATGCGTGTCAAATAAGCGTATAGTAAACCTACTAAATAGGCTTCACTCCAGCACTACAGCCGCTATAAGATATGGCAGTGAAGGGGAAAAAACCCACCCAATTATCTCAATGTAGGGAGTTAGGAAAGGATGTACCCTAGCCACCTTTTTGTTTTTACTTTATAGAAATGGGCTGGAGGTTTTCTTATTAAGTAGGGAACTTGACTATCCCAAATCGGTAATAAACCTGTCCCGCTCTTATCTTATGCAGATGATACAGTTTTATTAGCAAAGACAGCTATAAGCTTGCAGAAATCTCTTGATGCTTTTACTGATTTTATGCCCGCTATCCATCTGAAAGTTAATTTGATCAAATCATATATTATGGTATGTGGAACTAAGACCACTTAATCTAAAACATTTATTGTGCAAGGAAGAAGATAGAAAAGGTCAATCATTTCTCAGACTTGGGCAATTTATTTTATAATCAGATGAAATGTGAACCACTTTTAACCTTGAGAGCGCAGTAGACAAGTAGGGCAACTTGTAGTAATCTAAAAGAAATTTAGTGAAAGATTATTGATGCTACCGAAAAGTGCTCCTACCCTATTCTGCCACATAGAATTGGGTCTAGAATTTATAGAAGACTGTATAGGCAGTGCCCCTTTGTTCCTATGGGCTATTGGATGTCAGATAACCTAATGTTTTCACGTCAGGTTATCAAAGACTGCTTAAAATCAGACAATGTTTTAAAGATTCCATGGTTTCATTATCTGAGGAGAAAACACTATGAGATTGGTCTAAAACACTTTTTTGAAAACCTTGAAGGAATTCCCCCAAATGCTAACACTATTATCAAAAGAGGCATACCGTGCTAGGGGCAATAGGCGTATTAGTCACCAACATGGTGATATGGAAGAGTCGCTCTTGTTTCCTGCCCCTCCAGAATTTTATTTATCTTTCTCTATGAAGTCTCAGTTTCGATTTTACCTAACCAGGTTCCGTTTAAGCACCATGCACTTTTTTTGGGCCTTTCCATGCCAAGGAGGGTGTTCAGACTGGTTTATGCCCTGTCCGTGTGACAATTTATCCATCCAAAACACTATGCACTTTGTACTATTTTGCACATTGTAAAAATCAGTGAGAAATAGATTCCTGCTCCCTCTACTAAGGATTATTCACCGTTGTTTGAATATTGATGTTTCTAACTTTTTACAGTCATTGGCTACAGCTGAAATTTGCATTGCAGTAGCTAATTACTTAAGAGGTTCTATCGGGATTAGAAAGCATTATGAGTAAATCTCTACAAAGACCGTTAGGGTAACAGTTTGATGCTCAAACTGCCCTTCTGCAAAATCTTAACATAATATAGTTGCAGTTTTATAAAGTGTTTTTTAGCTTCTATTGTGAATTTCTTATGACTGTATTTTTTATCTCTGAATCTGTGAATCTTTTTCATGGTTCACTGAACTGAAATAAAGTTATTCTTGACTTGACTTGGATGAGTGCAGGGTTCTTAATACCAGGTTCTTGAGTCTGCGTATGGACTAGTCCATGTCCACTCCACATTTATTCTGTTGAGGGCGATAAGCTCGCTTTGCTGCTGCATCCATTGTACCTATCATGGCTGTGTATGAGGGAAACTTGCATTTGTGTTGCTCTTGACATACCTATTTTGTGAATGAGGGAAGCTTGGATTATTGAACAACTGAATGGTATGTAACTTTTCTGTATTTGAGGATGCATGCGCTACTGCTGCCACCCAGTAAAGTTTCAGTCTGTAAGCAAATCATCTACTAATGCTACATGTGTTGTATGTGCTTCAATATGTGGTTGAAGCTTACCACTGCTCACTGCTGCAGATCATGTTACCTCTCTTCTCCCCATGAAAGAAGTGTATACAGCTGTTGTCTGGTGCTGCACTTGTTTTGTGTGTGATGGAGAGGTCGGCATTGTTTCTGCTTGTGTTGCGTATGGCGTTTGTGTTTGATTGTGCTTCACTGGTGCTGTAGATGTGATCCGATTTCTGTGTGCACAGAATATTGGTGCCATATTGTTCTGTGTGCAGGAGGGAAGCTTGCACTGCTGAGACCCAGTGCAGCACGTGTTGCATGCATTTGAGGGAAGCTTGCACCATGCTGCCCAGTGTTGCACTTTTCATCCCTTGAAGCAAGCTAGCACTACTGCTGCCCAGGCCACTGTCATCTAGTAAGTCAGGGAGTACTTGCATTGCTTCTACCTGTGTTGTATGTGTTCTGTGTTCAAGACAACCTTGCAGTGAGTACTTTCACTGATGGATGTGCCTAATGTCGCTCTATTGTTAAAAGAGAAACAAGAGCAATTCAAAAGTTAGTAACTACTAATATATATTTTAGTTGTGAGGTTTTAGGTTTGTAGAAGAATATGGTGAGTACTGCTTTAAATTAAAATATTTTTTACAAATTCATTTTATGTTAATTAAATATTTATTGGTAATTACTTTTGAAAGTTTTAATTGATGATTTGGCATGTAAATTCTTGTTTATGTAAATTATTTTATGTGTTATTTTGATTAATAAATACGTTTAGGTCTGTGGAACAGCACTGCAATGATTCATCTCCTTCCAGTAGCACAATAGCATCAAGTTAAATTAGACTCATTCCTCTGTAGAACGGGCACAATTTAAAGTAGAATTCATCAGGTCTGTGCCATCACCAACACTTTTGTGCGTACATAGCCCTATTGACAGACATCCTAGATTCCTCCAAAAGAGTCTATCTCATGAACATGTATGAAAGGCATTTCCATCTCAAGCTCAAAGACAATCCTGGTAACCTTAAGAATCCAGCTCAATGCCTCTTATGGATGCAGAATCATTGTTTCTCTCTAAATGGCCACAAAACTGAGATCAGGTGCCCAGTCCTATGTATCCTACCTCAACTTTGGTTGGGGGAGCTTTGTATCCTCTGAGTGCTGGCAGATAAAGCAAGCAATTTTTAAGATCAGCAGTCAACTTTTATTATTCACTAAGGGCCTTATTTATAAGGCCCTACCGGCACTATTGTGCTGCCGGAACTTTACTTTTTCAAGTTCCAGTGGTGCAATGTGCCACTGGCATATTTATAAGGCCATGTAAAGCCACAGTAAAAATATGTGCCCCTTTCACACAGAAAACTGTGTGAAAGGGGCATTCCAGGGGTGTTGCTGGGGGCGTTCTCAGCAACATCCATGGCTTTTTGACACTGCCCCACATTTACGAGAAATAGTTAGTCTGAGGCAGCACCGAAAACGAACGACTCCCCAGGGGAGGCATAAGAGAGGCACAACGAGGAGACATATCTTTTTTTCTCCTAGTTTTTCTGCAGCACACATAGAAAGAGGAAAAAGCCTCTTGTGATTATTTGTGTGCAGGAAGGTTTCCCTTCCTGCTCAAAAATAATCATCCCCGCAATGCAGGCACCCTTGCACCATGGTGCAAATGTGCCTGCGTTGGCACATGGAAGTCCATTGTGCGCCGGCGCTGGGGAAAAGAACAGGAATGCACCATATCTAATAGATAAGGCACATTCTTGCCCTTTTCTTTTGCCATAGGGCAGCGCAGCAGATAGGCCTCCTGTGCTGCCCAACGGGCAAAAAAAACATTAATTAGGACCTATATGTGATCTCTAAAACTGAATTCCACCTTCTACGCTACGCCTGCTGTAGGAGGGTCTGCTATTGCTCTACTGCTCTGAGAATATCTTCATAATCCTCACAGTGATCATGTCACACCTGAATTTTAAGAACCTATACGCTGGTCTCCACAACACATCCCTTCCAAACAGCAGAAAGTTCAAAACTCTTCAGCCCATCTGCCTTTAGCTATATCTGCATGACCACTTCACACCAGCCCTAACAGCCCTTCATGGATTGCGGTTTTCTCCATTCGTCATATTAGCCTAATTGAGGGCCCTGGGCATGTGACGCTCCCTTAAAGATAAGAGCATGGGCTTGCAGCTTTCATCTCATTACTGTTCTGCTAATTCCTCTTTTGAGGACTCTTCAAGATGCCAAGCGTGCTTGTTTGGAATCCAAGATATTTCCAGCATTTTCTTCCTTCACAGACGAAAGCTCTGCCTGCGATAGTCACAGTAAGAAGTCCAGAAATATGAACATGTGAGGAAAGCACTTGTGAAAGACATGTGGTACCAGTGCTTAATTTAAGGCAGTGGTTGCCATTGACTCATTTTTGGGCAGTCGCACTTATTTTTCCTCATCAGACTCTGACCTAGAGCAAGAGAGAGAAAAGCCCACAAGGGGGGACGAAGGAGGAAAAGAAAGATAGAAAAACAGTGACAAGGGGAGAAAGCACGGATGAAAAAGAGTCAGGAGGAGTGAGATAAAGGAACAGGGACTGATGATGGTAGATGTGAGGCATGATATTGAACTGCCTTGGTTTTCATTCAATACCACTACTTTTCATAGCGGTTGCCCCCGGCGTGTGAGCAAAACGTTTGGCCCCTGCACTTATTTTTTTTCCACAAACGAAGCACTGCATTGCGCTCCGTAAATTGCCACGTACATCAATAAAAATCAAAATGGCGCCGAACGGTTTTTGCAGCAAGGGCTGAACTACTTGTACAGTGTCCTAATATAGTCCCCCCATACCCGTGCTACTGTTTAATGTAAACACTTGAGGCCTGTCTGTGACGGATGGAATCACAGGCCGAATTATTATGTTTAAGACCTCATGGCACAAAGCCATACAAGCGCCTCCTGGGTCAGTGCGTCTGAAGAGGAAGAACGTAACGGGGAGCATGTGTGAAATGCAGTTTATTCATCCACTTCCAGGCATTCAACCCTCATTAAGCCTGTCGACATGTTAAAATAAGCACATAATGTGATTCTAAGCTCTGGAAATGGAAAGAAAGCATGAGGCCTTTGAAAGAAGTAATGCCTACTTTAAATGATTTTCTGTTTTTTTTTCGCCAAAGCTCTTGTCTTTGTATTACGTGTTTTACGCCCTCTATAATGACAAACATCTACCATAAAGCTTTAGGACAAAAGGTGAACAGCTGGTTATTGAATTCTTGACTTAATGTTTTTCATGAAGCTCTCGAATTTCTAGATGCTAGTCCAGTGTCAGAGGTCGTACATGCAACTGCAGTGGTTTTAGTTTACATTACAATTGCTTTACCGGCTAATAGAATTTCATATATTTTCAATCTTTTCAATCCGACTTATAGAGATTAGTTATACCTCATAGCCTCAATTATTGCCTTTCCATTAGAATGCTTACTCCTGAATGGCAGACCGATTTGCAAATGATCCCTGGAATTAGCAGAAAACACTTATTCCGAAAAGAGTTGCAGAAAATCAAAAGTTTTCACATTGCTATATCCTATAATGGATACAATTTCTTAATTTAAAACTTTCTTGATAAAACATTTGAGGTTTGGGGATGAATATTTATTCATGTATTTAATGGTTTGCTTTCTTGACTGTTGGTATGTCGTCTTGCAGCCATTTGCAGGGTTCTAAGTCTTTGAGGAAAAAATACACTGTGGAAAAAATACCAGCTGCCGCCATCAAGATGGCGTAGGTATTAGAACTTCAGATGATGGACGAAGTGGACCTTAGGTTACCTTTGTTCTAGGAGCAGTATTCCTGCTTACAGGTAGGTGGTGGTACTCCAGGAACAGACTGGCTGGCTTTATAAATTAAATAAATATTAATAAATAAAAAATACTTCCCATCCTATTCCCCTGTAAACCCACAACCCGCTACGGAACTAAAAGCGCAAATTCAAATAAAAAATTTATAACTACTAAAAACTTAACAAATATTTAAAAAATACAAACAATTCTTATACAAAAAAATACATATAAAATATATAGTAAAATACATAACATGAATCAAAAAAATGATATTTTTGACAACTATATTTTTGCAAACAATATTAAACACTTTGATATTTTTAAAATCGATATTACTTACCTTAAATGGATATCCTTGACCACGATATTCTTGCTGTTAATGTTTGTGAACCACGATATTTAATACTCAATATTTGTGCAACTCGAAATATTTTACTCAATATTCTGTCTGGACACCGTTTTATCTCTATAGCCTACCTCTGTCTATTTCCTCCCCTCTTCTGTATCTCACCCTTCTTTATCTCCTCCCTTGTTTCAATCCCAGCATCCTTATTTCAGACTCCTTGATCCTTTTGCTCGTCCTTATCTTGTTTCTTTTTCATCCTCATATGCTTCTTTCTTTTTCACTTTATCCTCTGCATTCTGTTTTTCATATTCTCCTTTTATTGTTATTTTTTCATTTTCCCCAAAGAGTAAACACAGAGCCAACCTCTGCAAATGTTTCATGTTATAGTAGTAGTAGTATAAGCTTTACTTCAACAACTCTTGTCATAAAAGCTAGAAAAGAAGCGCCAGTTAAAATACAGATAAAAACATAAGAATGGGCAGTATATACAGGACATATCACAATGGACATCCAGGTTCTTTCTTCCGCAGCAGTATGGTTTCTGCATCATACTTACTATAAAAAGATCTCATAATAAAACAGTGTATAGTAATTGCTTGAAGCGCACAGTGCTGCTAAATTCGACACCTCAAGTGGAGAGCGATCCAAACTTTAAGCCAATGGAAGGGTACCATGCCCTTTAAGCATGAACCGATTGGGAAAAGGTTTGTTGCACTAGCTCGTTTTTACAAACAATGTTATAATTCATTTAAACTCTTGGCAGGTTCTTGATGCAAAAAGCTGACCACTACGTTCATATACAAAGAGAACAAGGTGGGTGCCAAAACGCAACCTTGACGGACTCTACTAACTGAAATGCGCTTGGTGAGTTGCCCCCCGACCCCAATTTAATCTGAGCATAGTGGCCTTCATGCAATCGGACAACCAAGCTGAGGATAGGTGGTGGAAAGCCCATACCTTTAAGTACATGCTAAAGTTTTGTATTATAATATTCTTGATGGGCTGCCTCTATAAAAAAAAACTGATGCGTTTGCAGGGTATAGTGGGCTCCATCCCACACCTGGCCTCCGGTGCTACTGAACCGGCTTCACTGCAGGTAGGTAGGCCTCTGCAAGTATTAGTGAGAAAATGCAGCAATATCGAGGAGCCTAGAGGTAACTGGCTAATATGTGAATGAGCAATATGGTGGACAACTTGTTAATATACCACCATGTGACTTCTTATGTAATGCTGGTACTCTCATTTCTCTTGTTAAGAGAAGTGGTTGATTTGAATGCCTGGAACAGGAAGGACAGTGAGAATGCACTTTATTTAAATATCATTCCTCCACAGCTAATTTTTGATGATCCATGACTATCGGAGGACAAGAAACTCCTCAATCCAGCTGATTCGCAATGAGTCATGAAGGCACTTTGCGAGTCAGAAAGACTTTTGTGACTTAAGAAGAGCCAAGAGTGCATTGTGACTAGGCGTGGGTGGAGAACTCTGCTCCGTTTGTGAAGTTTGCAGAGTTTTCTGCACTCCTCACTTTGTGGAGCACGCAGAGTCTGACAAATGCAGAGCAGAGTTTTTTCTATGCTCACCAATGTCAAGTTGGTGAGCGCGAGCGAAGAAAATCCACCTACCAGCAAGTTTTTTCAACGCAGGAGGTCCAGTTTCTCAATGCAGGCGGTGGAGGATGGTCACAACCAATAGCGATGCGAAAACTCCCGTTCTTGTTGAGAAAGCTGCTGCTCGGGTAGAAAATCTATTTGAGTGGCAAGAAAAGAAGCAACACCCTCTTGCACTGCGAACGGTGTAATTTGCACTGATTTTACCGCCCAGGACAAGCACCTAGAGCTGAAAATCAATGCGAACGGCATGACTGAACGCTCTCCGCCGCTTGCGGAACTCCGTGTGGTGCAGCAGAGTTTTTTGATCATGCAGAACTCCGCGAACTCCGCCCAGGCCAAATTGAGACTTGTAACATCATTGTTGCAAAGCCTGAGATTTTGTGAATTGCAGGATTTGCGGCCACAAAAATTTATTTGGTCCATTGTTCCTTCTCTACTTATTGTGGGTGCTTTGCATGCATGAAGGTCCCAGGTGCATATGTGCCTGGGTCCACACTATTGGTGGAGAAGTGTGGCTCAGTGGTTAGAGGCGGCAGACCCGGAAGCTGAGATCAGCCGTGGACCAGGGTTCGTTTCCCCGCCTCGGCAGGTCTCGGGCTCAAAAATTCCACGGACTCGACAATTCTCGCTCCGGTGCCTACTCGACTCACGGGGTCACACTCTGCGACTCTGGGCAATAGCTTGCTTAATCTCCACTACGGCCCCTCGCGGCGGGATGCCTGGCTTTCACCTTGTGAATACCCTGCTGGGGTATCTCTCACAGGGGAATACCAGGACGGGTTCCCTAAGCAAGCGCCTTGAGACCCCTGGGTGAAACGTGCGCTATATAAATCGAAATACATTTACATTTACATTTACTATTATTTGCAATGTGGTAATTCTATTTTCTCTTTTTATAATGTACACAGTTTTGCAACTAAATAATATGATCATTACAAATCCAGCAATAAAACAAAGATATATGAAGAAAAAACAAGCCTTATTTCGTGTTTTTTGCAGTGCAATATGTACTATATTATGGAGTTTTGTATATTTTTGGAGTGTGATTTCACCTTGCATTGATTGTTGTAGTTTGCATAATCCTGTACAAGTAAATTATTCATTATCAGTCAAAGGTTTTCATGGTCAAATAAATATTAAGACCCCACCACTCACCCTGCCACAAGTACCTCATGTGTCCTTATTCCACTGGTTTTAAGCCACCGGAATTCATCTATGTTGTTGTATGACTTTATTCGATATAAAATATCATAACAGTATGTACAATCCAATTTCATCACTTTAAAAACAGTACCAGTTTTAAAAAGACAGTACCATATTTCCATACAACTAATGCAAAAAAGAAACACGTCTTAAAAATTACGATAAATACAAATGGTATATAAAAACGATAAAAAGTAAACATATATGTAAACAGTAGGGGCGACAGTGCACGTGAGAGGAGCCTAGCTTTTGTCAGTTATTATTGTTGTTATCCCTCAGCAGCTTGCTTCTAGTTAACCAAGCACAACCCAAATATTTAGCTACCTCAAAAATTGTACTGGGGGAGGCTGTATCAGTTTTTAAGATACGCAGCACCTCCCTATAATTCTTGGATCCCAAGTTGGTACAGACAGGTTTCAGCCATTTTCTTCTCGCATATCCATATGCTGGACAGGAGAAAAGAAAGTGGGGGACAGGTTCTGAGGGGGCTGCACAGCCAGGGCAGGAAGTGGATATCGCAATGTGTTGTTTCCACCCTGCTGTGAGTTCATTGAGTGGAAGAGTTCCAAACCTCAGCTTCAGGTATAGTGTCCTTTCTCTTGGGGATTGAATAAAATCGAGAAAGGGTTCCAATTTTCGGACAGGCTTTTGATCTAGGAACTGCTCTGTCAGAATACTCCGGTTGGAGCTGAGTGCCTCCACTGCTTGGACCCGCTCCCAATAGGCTTTCTTAACAGTTTGTTTTGGCGGCGGGGTCTGGCTGTCCCATGCCTCTGCCAGTCCAATGTAAAAAACAAGCTGTTTGAGCTTGCAGATCCATTTGATCTTATTCTATTGATCTCTTCTTTGTCAAAGAGGATAACCGAAGGATGTTCTTTATTGTTGATTGTGCAAACACACTAGGGGCTCGATTCCGATTCGGGAAAATGCGCTCCGAATAGCTGTATCAAGCGTATTTCCCGTACAAATCGTACACCTTCAATTTCCCCGTATGTACGATCACGTACGATCCAAACCAAAGCAGATCCCCTTACGAATCACACCAAACACCGTACGACACAAAAATCCATACGATTTGTATGCGGGTCACACAGTACGCTATGTCCGTACGTAAACAAGCAGCAGTTTCCGGCCAAGCAAGTACGATTCATCACTGAGACACTCCGTATGACCCTTTTTCTACGGGACTCGAAAATTGCCATAAAAGCAGAGTCCGGCTCGAACCATGAATGTTGGGGTACAGTGCGTCACATATGAGGGGTGGGTGCACAGGACACCCAGGAGTGCCCGGACATATGAGGGGTGGGTGTATATGACTCCCAGCAGTGCCCAGACATATGAGGGGTGGGTGGATATATCTCCCAGCAGTGCCCAGACATAAGAGGAGTGGGTGTATATGACTCCCAGCAGTGCCCAACAGTATAGGGGTGGGTGTATATGACTCCCAGCAGTGCCCAGACATAAGAGGGGTGGGTGTGTATGACTCCCAGCAGTGCCCAGACATAAGAGGGGTGGGTGCACAGGACTCCCAGTAGTGCCCAGACATAAGAGGGGTGGTTGGATATGACTCCCAGAAGTACCCAACAGTATAGGGGTGGGTGTATATGACTCCCAGCAGTGCCCAACAGTATAGGGGTGGGTGGATATGACTCCCAGCAGTGCCCAGACATATGAGGGGTGGGTGAATATGACTCCCAGCAGTGCCCAACAGTATAGGGGTGGGTGTATATGACTCCCAGCAGTGCCCCAACATAAGAGTGGTGGGTGTATATGACTCCCAGCAGTGCCCAGACATAAGAGGGGTGGGTGTATATGACTCCCAGCTGTGCCCAGACATAGGAGGGGTGGGTGTATATGACTCCCAGCAGTGCCCAACAGTATAGGGGTGAGTGTATATGACGCCCAGCAGTGCCCAACAATATAGGGGTGGGTGTATATGACTCCCAGCAGTGCCCAGACATATGAGGGGTGGGTTGATATGACTCTCAGCAGTGCCCAGACATAAGAGGGGTGGGTGCAAAGGACTCCCATCAGTGTCCAGACATATGAGGGGTGGGTGTATATGACTCCCAGCAGTGCCCAGACATATGAGGGGTGGGTGCACAGGACTCCCATCAGTGCCCAGACATAAGAGGGGTGGGTGTGTATGACTCCCAGCAGTGCCCAGACATAAGAGGGGTGGGTGCACAGGACTCCCAGCACTGCCCAGACATAAGAGGGGTGGTTGGATATGACTCCCAGCAGTGCCCAACAGTATAGGGGTTGGTGTATATGACTCCCAGGAGTGCCCAACAGTATAGGGGTGGGTGTATATGACTCCCAGCAGTGACCAGATGTAGGAAGGTGGCTACCTGACTATGGTTACCCCAGATTTTTTGCCTTGTGTTTAGCTGGTTTTCGACTTAGTTGGCCTGGTTCCCTGCAAATTAGGACCCCAGGCCATCTGCTCTCTCTGTAAAATGGATTCCATGTACCTTAGGTGCATAACTAGATTGGCTTGGGTCACCTTATCAGCCCCTGTACAGAGCACTATAGGTGCCCAGGGCATAGGTGCATCCAAGGCCTACCAGGGGCTGCAGCATATCTTTTGCCACCCCTGGCTGGCTATCTAAAATTGACACAACTGGCTGATCACTCTGCTGGGGCAAGGTGGTGTAATCACCCCTTGCTTAGATATAGTATGCCTATATCTAAACCTATCTGGACACATATAAACCTGTGAGCCACTCCTATGGAAGGCCTTATCAATCCTGGAGGCAGAGTGCGTGGTTTAATGTGAGATGGAACTCTAGCATGAGCTGAGCCTGTCTGCAGCTGTCGGGAACAACTCCCTAAGCTGTTCTGGGATAATGCCATACCATATACTCTTAAGTGCATTATAATCCTAGCGGTTATATAGCAACTTTGGTTTGGCTTTATCAAAACATGTCGTGTAAGGTGTCATACGATTTGGAATACTATCCCCTCGCCAGTTCTGGCGATGGGGATAGCATTCCACCCCTCTAGAGGGAGAAGACATGTTACTTTGCTTAAATGCGGTTAATTTCTAAAAGGACCTCAGATCCACAAAATGGATGCTTCTGCCACAGACACAAGTCTGACCCTCTGTAGCTGACCGAAACTCAGCCAAGGGAGCCTGGACAAAGGATTTCCTGTCACAGGGAGGTGTCACACCACCCCAGACAGGAGAGAGTGGATTGTAGCAGGGAGGGTTGAAAGAAACCAGACACTGCTTGGGGCGCACAAGGCTGCCCCTTGCATAATCCGGTCAAACCGGTTCTGGGGCACACCAGCCCCAGACCCAGCACGGCCTGGATCAAAGGAAAGGGGTGTATCCACTCCCTTCCTGGGTCCCACCCATAGGAGGGGACCTAGCAGGTAATCCAGCCCCCCAGATTCGAATAAGAGTGGGAGCAGTGCCAATGCACTTCAGATTATCCTGATGAAACATAAGAAACGAAACTCTGGACCCTTCGACATCCTACTCAACGTAGAAGACTGAAGAATCTCCCTTGTGGTCAAGGAGTGACCACCCTGTGCAAACAGGCACCATCCAGCCCATCGACGTCTGCTTTGTTGCAGTTCCCGCCGGAACTCGAGCGACAGAGATCAACGAGATCAAGCTTGCCTGCCTTCCTACAGCCCGATCCACAGTCCCTGCAGAGCTGAGACCCGTGGAGGCGATCGGAAGCGTGGGGCACACCATCTTGGAAAGACCACGAGACGCTGACCGTGCAGCCCACGAGTGACCCTCGAAGCTGTACACCGGGGTTTGAGAAGCCCCAACCCTGAGCCACTCTTGCACCGAAGGTCACCCCTCTACACTCGACGAGTGCTGCGTGGGGGCCTTCTGCTACTTTTGGCTCAACGCGTTGGCCTGGTCACTTGCCAGCCGGCTTGTGGCCCCTGTGCCACCGAAAACTGAAATACAACCTGCGATTCTGGTTGCTCCAGATTTGCACCAACTCCCCTGAAAAGGAGCCCCCACTCTGACCCTCCTGGTCCGAGTGAGAAGCAATCTCCCAGTTCCGCGTGGATTGCTTTTTCCAAGTGTTGTTTGCTCCAATCTTGAAGCCGACAGCGCCGACGGTGAGAGCCTACGTGGGACAGATCGTGACCCGCTCCTGGACGTCGCAGATGCCCCAGAGCCCACGTGGCAGCGGAGAGAAGCTCCTTGACAACCACCTGATTGCGCCCAGCTTGCCTGGTTCCGTCCTGGTTCCACCCTGGTCACTGCTGAGTGACCCAGACTCTGTCCCCTCTGCTTTCAGGTACTTTTCGACTTCGATCCACCCTTGGATTCCACCGGACACTTCTCCTTCACAGCGCCTGCAGCCTCTTCAGCTCCAAGCACCAAGAACCAGCGTGACGAAACCCGACACTACTTCGACCCTGTGCACCCGCTTCCTGTGGGTGAGGTAACATTGCAACGCCGGTGTGCCCACACTCGTACACACCTCTAGGGTCTGTGTCTTAAGTTTTGTCTTTCTAGGTTCAACGGAAGTGTCCTAAAACTCTATTTGTGTAACTTTTATGCACGATTGACTCACATTGGTGCATGCGTGCGCTTTCAGCGCTGCACCCGAGTCCCGCGGGCTTTTCCCGACTTCAGCATTGCTTGTCCCGACTGCTCCCAGCGATTCCCTAGGCCCTAGGCCTAACCACTGTTCGATTGGTATCTATTATACCACTTGTTTAGTATATGGTCTGAGTGGCCCCCCGCCCTCATCCATAATTGTGCAACTTTGTATGTTATACTGTGCTTTTGATTTAACGCTTGTGCCCCTTTTTTCATAAAGAGTACTGGGGATTATTCTGAGAAATAAATACATATATTTTTATAATATATACTTGTGTGGTGTTTTTTCATTTGGTATTACAGGACTGTGATTGGTAAAACAGCTCGCTTAACACGACCTCTTGAGTTAAGCCTTTAAGGCTGCTTAGTCTATGCTACCATTAAGATAGCTTGTCTACAAGGTTGACTTACAACCAGACACCATAAGGGGTTATTTGGACTGATACAAGGTGGTTCCAGAATTGGAAACATCATATATCAGGCCAACTTCTCACATTGGTGCACAGCCGTGCGGATTTGAGCTTGCTGTTGTTTTACCATTGCAATCTTTTTATCAAATTGAAAGATCACATCAAGTACCTTAGGTACATATAAATCAAAAGCTTAGCATATTAAGTTCTACTGGACTTAGTAGTTGTAGATTAAAGGGATTAGCACACCCTGACTACAAATCACTAGCAAGGTACAGTAGGTAAACACTTAGTGTAGGTAAGTGCACCACTTACACCTCACTAGCAGTCATGTCTGGCACAGGTGAAGCTTCAGGCTCTCTGCCTGTGACAGTTGACCTTACCAAGGCAACTTCCAGCTATGACAAACTTAGCCACAAAGACTTGTGTGCCTTGTGCATATCAAGAGGGCTAAAAAGGGGTCGTGGCCCCACCATTCCTACCCTGATAGCCATTCTGGAAAAGGATGACTTAGATAAGGCGAGTGCAGCTCCCTTAGACTTAGGAGATGGAGTGAACCCCCCTGTAACTGAGACCACTCCAGAGGAGGAAGAAGAAGAGGAGGAAGAAGAGGAGGAGAGCTCAGATATAGAGGATCCTGAGAATGAGGATCAGAGGGGTAACCAGGTTGTAGTTGCCAGGCTTAACCAGGCCAACTTAGACCTACTGGGGAATGGAGAGGGCCAGCACCTCCCCAGATCCCATAACTTCATTCTCCCAGGCAACAGAAGGGTAGATCTCCATCAGGGGACTTTCATATTTCTAGTGCCTCAAGAGAATCTCAGAGAGGAATGACTCCCTCTCAGAGGAAAGAGCATAGGGCCAGGATGAGGGCTGTCAAACTCCAGATAGAGAGGGAGGAGGTAGCCCTGGCTCAAGCTAGACTTGCTTTGGCAAGAGAACAGAAGTTGTGTGGCTTAGATGCCACTGGTGGCAGCAATATTCCTAGAGAGAAACCCAGGTCCTATGATAGTAGAAACCTGACAAAGATTGTGCCCCCCTACAAGGATGGGGATGACATCCACAAGTGGATAACTGCTCTTGAGAGAGCCTGCAGGGTACAGCAGGTTCCTGAGGAACAGTGGGCAGCAATCTTATGGTACTCCTTTTCAGAGAAAGGGAGAGATAAGCTCCTCACTGTTAGACATGAGGATGCAAACAATTACAAAGTCCTGAAGAGTGTTCTGATAGATGGGTTTGGCTTAACCACTGAACAATACAGGTTAAGGTTCAGAGACACCCAGAAGACACAGACTCAGGACTGGACTGATTTTGTAGATTGTGCTACTAAGGCTCTAGAGGGCTGGCTACATGGCAGCAAAGTACATGACTTTATAGGATTGTATAATTTGATTATGAGGGAGCAGATCCTATGTAATTGTCAGAACCAGCTCTTACACCAGCACCTGGTGGACTCAGATTTGACCTCTCCCCAAGAATTGGGAAAGAGGGCAGATACATGGGTCAGAACCAGGATTAGGCCTAAGAATCAGGACAGAAACCAGAAGAAGGAGTCTACAAAGCCTCAAGATAAGGGTGGGGATAAAAGTAAAGAAACGACTTCCCCAGGGCCCCAAAACTCCAAGAATGGGGGTGGGTCCCAAGACACTTCCTCAACTGAGAAAAAGCCTTATTGTTATGCCTGTAAACAGGTTGGGCATTACAAAACAGACAACTGTTGTCCCAAGAATAGCAATAAAGAGAATATACCTCCAAAGCCAGCTCCAACACCTCCTGTTACTGTCAGCAGTAATCCCCCAGGAAGTGGGAGCACACCCAGGAATCTGGGTGGGTTTACTTTTGGAGCCCAGGTGGACCCTGGCCTATCCAGGTCCCCATCCCCAAATAATCTTGTTTATAAGACTGGCATGGGGTTTTCCAACTTCTCTGATTGCCCAAATACCTTGAGCAAATATAGACAAGAACCCATCATCAATGGTTTGAAAGTTGAAGCTTTTAGAGACACAGGGGCTAGCATCACCATGGTGGCTGACTGCATAGTCCCCTCTAAGCAACTTTTACCAGGTGCCACATACCAGGTAACAAACATTGATTGAATCCAAACAAATCATCCCATGGCAGTAGTAAGTCTCAGCTGGGGAGGTGTCACTGGCCCAAAGAGAGTGGCAGTGTCATCAAACTTGCCTGTAGACTGCCTACTTGGTAATGATTTAGAAATCTCAGCCTGGGCTGAGGTTGAACAGGAAACCCATTCTAGAATGGTAAATGCCAATGGAAAGGTTAGTGGGGCTGTGATGGCTACAGCCCCAATCCAAGATGTCCTTCCTGAAAAGGTTGGTAGGGCTGAGCAACTCTCTGCCCCATCTTTAATAGAAGCTCTTCCTGAACAGAATAGCAAAGCTGTTATGATAACAGCAGAAACCCAAACTGAGTCCCCTCCTGAAAAGGTTGGTGGGGCTGTGATGGCCACAGCTCAAACTTAAACTGATATGTGTGTTGTGAAGCCTGAAATGATGGATAACTCCACACGAACTGAGAGCACAGAGGAGGACGAGAAATCTCCCCCTCACCAGACTTTAGGAAAGGATCAGCCTCCTCAGGGAACTGATCTTACCCCTGATGAAGGAACTGCCCCAGAGGTGGTTAGGCCTAGCCTGACAGAGCCTCTGATGTCAGTGGACCCTTCTCAGGTGGGACCCAGTCTGGAGCAGGTAACCTGCCCCTCTCTACCTTGCCTTAGTCAGCCCAGGGCTGCAGAGGACAAGAAGGACAGTGAGACCCAGAGGGCCCCCTGTCAAATAAAGCACCCCCATCAACAGATTAGGGGCACCAAAACTAGTAGCCCTAGTAAGGTGAAAACTTTAAAAACTCCTGAGGGAGCCCCCTTAAAAACAGTTAGGGACCTCCCACAGATGGATTCTGTTGGGCACAGCCAAACCTGGGACCCAAAGGGCCCAAACCTGAACTGCCCCTCCAGCAAGCCAAACAGAGGGACCCAGCCTCCAGCTTTAGGTAGTCAGAGGCTCACCCTGAGAGCACAGTGCAACTCAGTTGAAGAAAGAAAGGCACACATGGTGGAAGATAATTGGAGGAAGCTGAGCCCTAAATTAGTGGAGCCTCACTTCAATACTCCATATCCAAACCAGCCTTTGACTTTGCATAAACACACCCAAGGTAGTGATTCCCTATGGTGGAGACTCTCTAATACCCCAAGGGCGAGGGACTGCTTAGTGGACCATGAGACAGGGGGTACCCATGCTAGTGCAGGTACTTCCCTATATGGCCACTCAGGCAATATAGGCTTACCTGGCCAAGGATAGCCTTATCTCCTTTCGTTTGGGGGGGGGGTTATGTCGGAAGGTGGCTACCTGACTATGGTTACCCCAGATTGTTTGCCTTGTGTTTAGCTGGTTTTCGACTTAGTTGGCCTGGTTCCCTGCTAATCAGGGCCCCAGGCCATCTGCTCTCTCTGTAAAATGGATTCCATGTACCTTAGGTGCATAACTAGATTGGCTTGGGTCACCTTATCAGCCCCTGTACAGAGCACTATAGGTGCCCAGGGCATAGGTGCATCCAAGGCCTACCAGGGGCTGCAGCATATCTTTTGCCACCCCTGGCTGGCTATCTAAAATTGACACAACTGGCTGATCACTCAGCTGGGGCAAGGTGGTGTAATCACCCCTTGCTTAGATATAGTATGCCTATATCTAAACCTATCTGGACACATATAAACCTGTGAGCCACTCCTATGGAAGGCCTTATCAATCCTGGAGGCAGAGTGCGTGGTTTAATGTGAGATGGAACTCTAGCATGAGCTGAGCCTGTCTGCAGCTGTCGGGAACAACTCCCTAAGCTGTTCCGGGATAATGCCATACCATATACTCTTAAGTGCATTATAATCCTCGCAGTTATATAGCAACTTTGGTTTGGCTTTATCAAAACATGTCGTGTAAGGTGTCATACGATTTGGAATACTATCCCCTCGCCAGTTCTGGCGATGGGGATAGCATTCCACCCCTCTAGAGGGAGAAGACATGTTACTTTGCTTAAATGCGGTTAATTTCTAAAAGGACCTCAGATCCACAAAATGGATGCTTCTGCCACAGACACAAGTCTGACCCCCTGAAGCTGACCGAAACTCAGCCAAGGGAGCCTGGACAAAGGATCTCCTGTCACAGGGAGGTGTCACACCATCCCAGACAGGAGATAGTGAATTGTAGCAGGGAGGGTTGAAAGAAACCAGACACTGCTTGGGGCGCACAAGGCTGCCCCTTACATAATTCGGTCAAACCGGTTCTGGGGCACACCAGCCCCAGACCCAGCGTGGCCTGGATCAAAGGAAAGGGGTGTATCCACCCCCTTCCTGGGTCCCACCCATAGGAGGGGACCTAGCAGGTAATCCAGCCCCCCAGATTCGAATAAGAGTGGGAGCAGTGCCAATGCACTTCAGATTATCCTGATGAAACATAAGAAATGAAACTATGGACCCTTAGACATCCTACTCGACGTAGAAGACTGAAGAATCACCCTTGTGGTCAAGGAGTGACCACCCTGTGCAAACAGGCACCATCCAGCCCATCGATGTCTGCTTTGTTGCAGTTCCCGCCGGAACTCGAGCGACAGAGATCAACGAGATCAAGCTTGCCTGCCTTCCTACAGCCCGATCCACAGTCCCTGCAGAGCTGAGACCCGTGGAGGCGACCGGAAGCGTGGAGCACGCCATCTTGGAAAGACCACGAGACGCTGACCGTGCAGCCCACGAGTGACCCTCGAAGCTGTACACCGGGGTTTGAGAAGCCCCAATCCTGAGCCACTTTTGCACCGAAGTTCACCCCTCTACACTCGACGAGTGCTGCGTGGGGTCCTTCTGCTACTTTTGGCTCAACGCATTGGCCCGGTCACTTGCCAGCCGGCTTGTGGCCCCTGTGCCGACAAAAACTGAAATACGACTGCGATTCTGGTTGCGCCAGATTTGCACCAGCTCCCCTGAAAAGGAGCCCCCACTCTGACCCTCCTGGTCCGAGTGAGAAGCAATCTCCCAGTTCCGCGTGGATTGCTTTTGCCAAGTTTTGTTTGCTCCAATCTTGAAGCCGACAGCGCCGACGGTGAGAGCCTACGTGGGACAGATCGTGACCCGCTCCTGGACGTCGCAGATGCCCCAGAGCCCACGTGGAAGAGGAGAGAAGCTCCTCGACAACCACCTGATTGCGCCCGACATTGCCTGGTTCCGTCCTGGTTCCACCCTGGTCACTGCTGAGTGACCCAGACTCTGTCCCCTCTGCTTTCAGGTACTTTTCGACTTCGATCCACCCTTGGATCCCACCGGACACTTCTCCTTCACAGCGCCTGCAGCCTCTTCAGCTCCAAGCACCAAGAACCAGCGTGACGAAACCCGACACTACTTCGACCCTGTGCACCCGCTTCCTGTGGGTGAGGTAACATTGCAACGCCGGTGTTCCCACACTGGTACACACCTGTAGGGTCTGTGTCTTAAGTTTTGTCTTTCTAGGTTCAACGGAAGTGTTCTAAAACTCTATTTGTGTAACTTTTACGCACCATTGACTAACATTGGTGCATGCGTGCGCTTTCAGCGCTGCACCCGAATCCCGCGGGCTTTTCCCGACTTCAGCATTGCTTGTCCCGACTGCTCCCAGCGATTCCCTAGGCCCTAGGCCTAACCACTGTTCGATTGGTATCTCTTATACCACTTGTTTAGTATATTGTCTGAGTGGCTCCCCGCCCTCATCCATAATTGTGCAACTTTGTATGTTATACTGTGCTTTTGATTTAACGCTTGTGCCCCTTTATTCATAAAGAGTACTGGGGATTATTCTTAGAAATAAATACATATATTTTTATAATATATACTTGTGTGGTGTCCTTTCATTTGGTATTACAGGACTGTGATTGGTAAAACAGCTCGCTTAACACGACCTCTTGAGTTAAGCCTTTAAGGCTGCTTAGTCTATGCTACCATTAAGATAGCTTGTCTACAAGGTTGACTTACAACCAGACACCATAAGGGGTTATTTGGACTGATACAAGGTGGTTCCAGAATTGGAAACATCATATATCAGGCCAACTTCTCACATTGGTGCGCAGCGTTGCGGATTTGAGCTTGCTGTTGTTTTACCATTGCAATCTTTTTATCAAATTGAAAGATCACATCAAGTACCTTAGGTACATATAAATCAAAAGCTTAGCATATTAAGTTCTACTGGACTTAGTAGTTGTAGATTAAAGGGATTAGCACACCCTGACTACAACTCACTAGCAAGGTACAGTAGGAAAACACTTAGTGTAGGTAAGTGCACCACTTACACCTCACTAGCAGTCATGTCTGGCACAGGTGAAGCTTCAGGCTCTCTGCCTGTGACAGTTGACCTTACCAAGGCAACTTCCAGCTATGACAAACTTAGCCACAAAGACTTGTGTGCCTTGTGCATATCAAGAGGGCTAAAAAGGGGTCGTGGCCCCACCATTCCTACCCTGATAGCCATTCTGGAAAAGGATGACTTAGATAAGGCGAGTGCAGCTCCCTTAGACTTAGGAGATGGAGTGAACCCCCCTGTAACTGAGACCACTCCAGAGGAGGAAGAAGAAGAGGAGGAAGAAGAGAAGGAGAGCTCATATATAGAGGATCCTGAGAATGAGGATCAGAGGGGTAACCAGGTTGTAGTTGCCAGGCTTAACCAGGCCAACTTAGACCTACTGGGGAATGGAGAGGGCCAGCACCTCCCCAGATCCCATAACTTCGTTCTCCCAGGCAACAGAAGGGTGAGATCTCCATCAGGGGACTCTCATATTTCTAGTGCCTCAAGAGAATCTCAGAGAGGAATGACTCCCTCTCAGAGGAAAGAGCATAGGGCCAGGATGAGGGCTGTCAAACTCCAGATAGAGAGGGAGGAGGTAGCCCTGGCTCAAGCTAGACTTGCTTTGGCAAGAGAACAGAAGTTGTGTGGCTTAGATGCCACTGGTGGCAGCAATATTCCTAGAGAGAAACCCAGGTCCTATGATAGTAGAAACCTGACAAAGATTGTGCCCCCCTACAAGGAAGGGGATGACATCCACAAGTGGATAACTGCTCTTGAGAGAGCCTGCATGGTACAGCAGGTTCCTGAGGAACAATGGGCAGCAATCTTATGGGACTTTTTTTCAGAGAAAGGGAGAGATAAGCTCCTCACTGTTAGACATGAGGATGCAAACAATTACAAAGTCCTGAAGAGTGTTCTGATAGATGGGTTTGGCTTAACCACTGAACAATACAGGTTAAGGTTCAGAGACACCCAGAAGACACAGACTCAGGACTGGACTGATTTTGTAGATTGTGCTACTAAGGCTCTGGAGGGCTGGCTACATGGCAGCAAAGTACATGACTTTACAGGATTGTATAATTTGATTATGAGGGAGCAGATCCTAAGTAATTGTCAGAACCAGCTCTTTCACCAGTACCTGGTGGACTCAGATTTGACCTCTCCCCAAGAATTGGGAAAGAGGGCAGATAAATGGGTCAGAACCAGGATTAGGCCTAAGAATCAGGACAGTAACCAGAAGAAGGAGTCTACCAAGCCTCAAGATAAGGGTGGGGATAAAAGTAAAGAAAAGACTTCCCCAGGGCCCCAAAACTCCAAGAATGGGGGTAGGTCCCAAGACACTTCCTCAACTGAGAAAAAGCCTTATTGTTATGCCTGTAAACAGGTTGGGCATTACAAAACAGACAACTGTTGTCCCAAGAATAGCAATAAAGAGAATATACCTCCAAAGCCAGCTCCAACACCTCCTGTTACTGTCAGCAGTAATCCCCCAGGAAGTGGGAGCACACCCAGGAATCTGGGTGGGTTTACTTTTGGAGCCCAGGTGGACCCTGGCCTATCCAGGTCCCCATCCCCAAATAATCTTGTTTATGAGACTGGCATGGGGTTTGCCAACTTCTCTGATTGCCCAAATACCTTGAGCAAATATAGACAAGAACCCATCATCAATGGTTTGAAGGTTGAAGCTTTTAGAGACACAGGGGCTAGCATCACCATGGTGGCTGACTGCATAGTCCCCTCTAAGCAACTTTTACCAGGTGCCACATACCAGGTAACAAACATTGATGGAATCCAAACAAATCATCCCATGGCAGTAGTAAGTCTCAGCTGGGGAGGTGTCACTGGCCCAAAGAGAGTGGCAGTGTCATCAAACTTGCCTGTAGACTGCCTACTTGGTAATGATTTAGAAATCTCAGCCTGGGCTGAGGTTGAACAGGAAACCCATTCTAGAATGGTAAATGCCAATGGAAAGGTTAGTGGGGCTGTGATGGCTACAGCCCCAATCCAAGATGTCCTTCCTGAAAAGGTTGGTACGGCTGAGCAACTCTCTACCCCATCTTTAACAGAAGCTCTTTCTGAACAGAATAGCAAAGCTGTTATGATAACAGCAGAAACCCAAACTGAGTCCCCTCCTGAAAAGGTTGGTGGGGCTATGATGGCCACAGCCCAAACTCAAACTGATATGTGTGTTGTGAAGCCTGAAATAATGGATAACTCCACACAAACTGAGAGCACAGAGGAGGACGAGAAATCTCCCCCTCACCAGACTTTAGGAAAGGATCAGCCTCCTCAGGGAACTGATCTTACCCCTGATGAAGGAACTGCCCCAGAGGTGGTTAGGCCTAGCCTGACAGAGCCTCTGATGTCAGTGGACCCTTCTCAGGTGGGACCCAGTCTGGAGCAGGTAACCTGCCCCTCTCTACCTCTCCTTAGTCAGCCCAGGGCTGCAGAGGACAAGAAGGACAGTGAGACCCAGAGGGCCCCCTGTCAAATAAAGCACCCCCATCAACAGATTAGGGGCACCAAAACTAGTAGCCCTAGTAAGGTGAAAACTTTAAAAACTCCTGAGGGAGCCCCCTTAAAAACAGTTAGGGACCTCCCACAGATGGATTCTGTTGGGCACAGCCAAACCTGGGACCCAAAGGGCCCAAACCTGAACTGTCCCTCCAGCAAGCCAAACAGAGGGACCCAGCCTCCAGCTTTAGGTAGCCAGAGGCTGACCCTGAGAGCACAGTGCAACTCAGTTGAAGAAAGAAAGGCACACATTGTGGAAGATAATTGGAGGAAGCTGAGCCCTAAATTAGTGGAGCCTCACTTCAATACTCCATATCCAAACCAGCCTTTGACTTTGCATAAACACACCCAAGGTAGTGATTCCCTATGGTGGAGACCCTCTAATACCCCAAGGGCAAGGGACTGCTTAGTGGACCATGAGACAGGGGGTACCCATGCTAGTGCAGGTACTTCCTTATATGGCCACTCAGGCAATATAGGCTTACCTGGCCAAGGACAGCCTTATCTCCTTTCGTTTGGGGGGGGGGGTTATGTAGGAAGGTGGCTACCTGACTATGGTTACCCCAGATTTTTTGCCTTGTGTTTAGCTGGTTTTCGACTTAGTTGGCCTGGTTCCCTGCTAATCAGGGCCCCCGGCCATCTGCTCTCTCTGTAAAATGGATTCCATGTACCTTAGATGCATAACTAGATTGGCTTGGGTCACCCAGTACAGAGCACTATAGGTGCCCAGGGCATAGGTGCATCCAAGGCCTACCAGTGGAGGCGCTGTTGCGAAAAGAGGCCTACTTAATACTTCGGTTTGATACTATTAACTCAGGTCTAAACTCGATTAGCAAACTTTCCAGGCTTTGAACCATTCGACTACATGCCCCACAATGCATCAGTTGGAGCACACAAAACAACTCGAACTGTGATTGGCCCCAAAAGAAGGTGTAGCCCGCTTTGTAAGAATGTGAGAACTCCACTCACTTCATGTGAAGGAATGAGGAAGTGGTGCACGTTCCCAAATTGAAAGGTATGTCAAGCGAACAAGAGGCAATGCTTCCCCACAGCGCGTTCACTTAGATAACCTAGCATCTTCAATTTGTTAAAAAAAGCTTTGTGTCGCTATCAGTTTTACTCAATGCCGCTACGCTGCTTGTAAACAAAAGCGCGAGCGCACTTTCTTTTAATAAACTCCAAGCGCGGGTCCTTTCCGCGTCTAGTTTCAGACAATGCCGCCCGGCGGGATGTTAATACACGAGTGAGCGGCTCCTGCTTGATTAACTCTAAGCGCGGTACAGAAATCACCCCTGATTACCGCTCGTGTGTCCTTTCAAACAGAGCTGCGGTGCCCGAGGAGGATTCCAGCGGTGACACCGGCAGGGTCCCGGTCCTCAAGATACCGATGGTGATTAACACATCAGACGGTTTAACGGAATCACAGTAAGTGACCATGTGATCCATGTTATAACGCACACTGTTGCGCGAAGAACGACAGCATAGAAAATAAGTAACACGAGTATTCCACTTACAGCGCTTTGTTTGCTAAACGAAGGATTTTTGAAAAAAGAGAAGAACGATCAATTGGCCTTCTCACCTACACCCAGGTACGGGCACACTGCCAACTTTTTCACTTGAATTCGCACATCATGTTTAAAAACCGGCATTACATACAAATTCCTGTTTTTTTTAGAAAATCGCACAGATCCTTCAAAATCCCACAAGTTATTTGGACGAACTAACCTACCTCCAGTCCCTAGAGGTACGTGCCGTTTTAATAAACTGTACATAGGAGGAGATTTTAGCGGGTTGATGGAAGCAGCCAGTAATAAGTATCCATTATTTGTTATGTCTTCACCATTAGGTTTAACAAATGGGGAATGGAATTCATTTGGCCCTGAAGAGAGTTTGAGAAGAACCCTCACAAACTCGAAACGCGTAGGCGGATAGGATCAAGTCCTATGGAATAAAAACCAAAATTGTTTATAACTTGAAGCCTATCAACATTTCTACCGAGAGGTTGTCGTGTTGTTTTTGGAGACCTATCAAAAAAGCTCCATTTTTGCCAAACATTTCTTAAAAGTTGTTGGTTCGCAATAATGTTATGAAAAAACATGTTGATAATTCTTCCCCCCACTTTATTTGTGAAATGATATCACATAATGGTTTTTGTGTATTATTTGTTTTTTACACAGTTTCACAATGTATGTATGGTTTGTCAAGTCGCTGTTTAATCACGTATTTTTTGGACTAAAGGTTTTTCATTGTAAATATTGGACACTAAAACTGCCATGGTCATTACGTTTAAGGCTTTGATATTTCTCTTGACTATAGTGATATTTGTTCTTTTTGATAAAATTGATGAATAAAACTGGCGCAACTAATCGCCAAGGTAAACATATTAAATAGTGTTTATCTTTTTTCATCCCCAAATTACATGGTGTGAAATTCATTGAAGTGTGTGTTTTTGTCTTTTCTGTAAAGCATTTGGGCCCTCACCCCACTTCTGTCCGCATGAGCCACACTCCCCTTTTTGGTAAAAGTACCAGGGGATGCAGCATATCTTTTGCCACCCCTGGCTGGCTATCTAAAATTGACACAACTGGCTGATCACTCTGCTGGGGCAAGGTGGTGTAATCACCCCTTGCTTAGATATAGTATGCCTATATGTAAACCTATCTGGACACATATAAACCTGTGAGCCACTCCTATGGAAGGCCTTATCAATCCTGGAGGCAAAGTGCCTGGTTTAATGTGAGATGGAACTCTAGCATGAGCTGAGCCTGTCTGCAGCTGTCGGGAACAACTCCCTAAGCTGTTCCGGGATAATGCCATACCATATACTCTTAAGTGCATTATAATCCTCGCGGTTATATAGCAACTTTGGTTTGGCTTTATCAAAACATGTCGTGTAAGGTGTCATACGATTTGGAATGCTATCCTCCATGAGGTTAAACACATCATTTGTACAATATCACTACAGGTACCCACAAGTCATAAACATCTGTGAGTACAGTCAGCTGTGACTCCGGGGGGAACACTGTTACACCTCAGGACATTTGGGAATAAAGCCACCAAGGTCTTGCATGGCTGACTGTGTCATTCACTGTGCAGTGAATGTCACAGTAAGCACAATGCAAGTGAGGAGTGAACACACATGAACTACATCATGCTCTGCATGAGACACACCTCCTTGTACAGCCCCTGGGACTCTCTCAAAACCACAGTGCATGTCTGTCCCACGAATACACAATGCCTGTTGTGACACTCACACAACAGGTGCACAGTCACAGCTAGTGCAGTCAGCACGCACCTGCTCCCCTGGGCTCCCATACAGCTTGCTGTACTGTGACTGCCTTTGACTTTGCATAAACACACCCAAGGTAGTGATTCCCTATGGTGGAGACCCTCTAATACCCCAAGGGCAAGGGACTGCTTAGTGGACCATGAGACAGGGGGTACCCATGCTAGTGCAGGTACTTCCTTATATGGCCACTCAGGCAATATAGGCTTACCTGGCCAAGGACAGCCTTATCTCCTTTCGTTTGGGGGGGGGGTTATGTAGGAAGGTGGCTACCTGACTATGGTTACCCCAGATTTTTTGCCTTGTGTTTAGCTGGTTTTCGACTTAGTTGGCCTGGTTCCCTGCTAATCAGGGCCCCCGGCCATCTGCTCTCTCTGTAAAATGGATTCCATGTACCTTAGATGCATAACTAGATTGGCTTGGGTCACCCAGTACAGAGCACTATAGGTGCCCAGGGCATAGGTGCATCCAAGGCCTACCAGTGGAGGCGCTGTTGCGAAAAGAGGCCTACTTAATACTTCGGTTTGATACTATTAACTCAGGTCTAAACTCGATTAGCAAACTTTCCAGGCTTTGAACCATTCGACTACATGCCCCACAATGCATCAGTTGGAGCACACAAAACAACTCGAACTGTGATTGGCCCCAAAAGAAGGTGTAGCCCGCTTTGTAAGAATGTGAGAACTCCACTCACTTCATGTGAAGGAATGAGGAAGTGGTGCACGTTCCCAAATTGAAAGGTATGTCAAGCGAACAAGAGGCAATGCTTCCCCACAGCGCGTTCACTTAGATAACCTAGCATCTTCAATTTGTTAAAAAAAGCTTTGTGTCGCTATCAGTTTTACTCAATGCCGCTACGCTGCTTGTAAACAAAAGCGCGAGCGCACTTTCTTTTAATAAACTCCAAGCGCGGGTCCTTTCCGCGTCTAGTTTCAGACAATGCCGCCCGGCGGGATGTTAATACACGAGTGAGCGGCTCCTGCTTGATTAACTCTAAGCGCGGTACAGAAATCACCCCTGATTACCGCTCGTGTGTCCTTTCAAACAGAGCTGCGGTGCCCGAGGAGGATTCCAGCGGTGACACCGGCAGGGTCCCGGTCCTCAAGATACCGATGGTGATTAACACATCAGACGGTTTAACGGAATCACAGTCAGTGACCATGTGATCCATGTTATAACGCACACTGTTGCGCGAAGAACGACAGCATAGAAAATAAGTAACACGAGTATTCCACTTACAGCGCTTTGTTTGCTAAACGAAGGATTTTTGAAAAAAGAGAAGAACGATCAATTGGCCTTCTCACCTACACCCAGGTACGGGCACACTGCCAACTTTTTCACTTGAATTCGCACATCATGTTTAAAAACCGGCATTACATACAAATTCCTGTTTTTTTTAGAAAATCGCACAGATCCTTCAAAATCCCACAAGTTATTTGGACGAACTAACCTACCTCCAGTCCCTAGAGGTACGTGCCGTTTTAATAAACTGTACATAGGAGGAGATTTTAGCGGGTTGATGGAAGCAGCCAGTAATAAGTATCCATTATTTGTTATGTCTTCACCATTAGGTTTAACAAATGGGGAATGGAATTCATTTGGCCCTGAAGAGAGTTTGAGAAGAACCCTCACAAACTCGAAACGCGTAGGCGGATAGGATCAAGTCCTATGGAATAAAAACCAAAATTGTTTATAACTTGAAGCCTATCAACATTTCTACCGAGAGGTTGTCGTGTTGTTTTTGGAGACCTATCAAAAAAGCTCCATTTTTGCCAAACATTTCTTAAAAGTTGTTGGTTCGCAATAATGTTATGAAAAAACATGTTGATAATTCTTCCCCCCACTTTATTTGTGAAATGATATCACATAATGGTTTTTGTGTATTATTTGTTTTTTACACAGTTTCACAATGTATGTATGGTTTGTCAAGTCGCTGTTTAATCACGTATTTTTTGGACTAAAGGTTTTTCATTGTAAATATTGGACACTAAAACTGCCATGGTCATTACGTTTAAGGCTTTGATATTTCTCTTGACTATAGTGATATTTGTTCTTTTTGATAAAATTGATGAATAAAACTGGCGCAACTAATCGCCAAGGTAAACATATTAAATAGTGTTTATCTTTTTTCATCCCCAAATTACATGGTGTGAAATTCATTGAAGTGTGTGTTTTTGTCTTTTCTGTAAAGCATTTGGGCCCTCACCCCACTTCTGTCCGCATGAGCCACACTCCCCTTTTTGGTAAAAGTACCAGGGGATGCAGCATATCTTTTGCCACCCCTGGCTGGCTATCTAAAATTGACACAACTGGCTGATCACTCTGCTGGGGCAAGGTGGTGTAATCACCCCTTGCTTAGATATAGTATGCCTATATGTAAACCTATCTGGACACATATAAACCTGTGAGCCACTCCTATGGAAGGCCTTATCAATCCTGGAGGCAAAGTGCCTGGTTTAATGTGAGATGGAACTCTAGCATGAGCTGAGCCTGTCTGCAGCTGTCGGGAACAACTCCCTAAGCTGTTCCGGGATAATGCCATACCATATACTCTTAAGTGCATTATAATCCTCGCGGTTATATAGCAACTTTGGTTTGGCTTTATCAAAACATGTCGTGTAAGGTGTCATACGATTTGGAATGCTATCCTCCATGAGGTTAAACACATCATTTGTACAATATCACTACAGGTACCCACAAGTCATAAACATCTGTGAGTACAGTCAGCTGTGACTCCGGGGGGAACACTGTTACACCTCAGGACATTTGGGAATAAAGCCACCAAGGTCTTGCATGGCTGACTGTGTCATTCACTGTGCAGTGAATGTCACAGTAAGCACAATGCAAGTGAGGAGTGAACACACATGAACTACATCATGCTCTGCATGAGACACACCTCCTTGTACAGCCCCTGGGACTCTCTCAAAACCACAGTGCATGTCTGTCCCACGAATACACAATGCCTGTTGTGACACTCACACAACAGGTGCACAGTCACAGCTAGTGCAGTCAGCACGCACCTGCTCCCCTGGGCTCCCATACAGCTTGCTGTACTGTGGTAGGAGGGCATCCAGGAGGGCCTGGTTTTCCTCCTCAGTGAATGCTGGTGCCCTCTCCATTGTACGCAACATAAAAGTCCAGGGAATGCAGAGACAGCAGCAGTGTGGTCAACTCCAATGTAGTGCAGGCAAGTGCTCTCTCACAGCCCCATGCAGCCTTAAATCAGTGCTGCTGAGGGGCTTTCAGTCTCAGGAGTACAGTGTGATAGGCCAGGTTACTTTGCATCCTACGTTTCATCCAATCACTTTAAAGAGAAGGCCCTGAAACACATTTGCATGGTTTAAAATTTGAGCTTCAGCTCCACTATTTTTGCCCAACTGACTTTTGCAGGACACCTGTAGCACACACTCAAATCTCAGTATCCATGACAACCAGCCTGCATTCAGGGCCTACTACTCGTCCCCTAGGCATCCCCTAAGTATTTTTTGAGATCCACACACGTGTACGGTGGTTTCACGTGGCGTATGGCACCATTTTAATAGTGAGACGAAGCGCACTGACGCACGAAATATCGGGGTACGGTTCGTTCACGTATGGTACAATTACAATAATGAGACGATGCGCACACACGCACGTAATGTCGGGGTACGGTTCGTTCGCGTATGGCACAATTACAATAGTGAGACGATGCGCACACACGTACGTAATGGCGGGTTAGCGTTCGTTCGCCTATGGCACAATTTCAATAGTGAGACGATGTGCACACATGCACGTAATGTCGGGGTACGGCTCGTTCGTGTATGGCACGATTACAATTGTGAGATGCTGCGCACACACGCACGTAATGTCGGGGTATGGTGCGTTACACACGGTGAGTTTCACACGCAGTTGTGAATGCTGGGGTACGGTGCGTTTCACATGGTGCGTTTCACACGCAGTTGTGAATGCTGGGGTACGGTGCATTTCACACGGTGCGTTTCACATGCAGTTGTGAATGCTGGCACCATCACAATAGTGATACGAGGCGCACACATGGCAGGGATGTACGGGTACTGTTCAAACAAGGATGTCTATCAAGTTCTTTTCATTGCGTACTTACATTTGCAGGCCCTAGGTGTGGCAGGCAGTGATATAGCACAGGGCATCTGATCTTGTTGCACAATTGATGTGTGCTGACCTTTTGACACATGTCATGTGTGATGGGGCACTATGTGGCACGCATCACCTTGACACTTGTCACATGTGTACCATTATGCAGATGTTGGCATGCACATCAACACTGGGATGGCACAGTCATCACTACGGGCACCTGTCTCATGATGCCAGGGACCAGGGCACTTTGTCACTTGACAATTCACGCTCAGCATGACCCTATGTGACTATCAGCCTTATTCATCAACGGGCCGTTTTGCGAGACCCTAATAGCGATTCATAGCGAATCGCTATTAAGGACTCGCAAAACGGTATTCATGTAGGAATTGCTAAATAAATAGCGATTCCTACACATTCCTTATTTGCGAGTAGCAAATTGCTAATCGCAAATAAGGAATAACTCCCCATTCATACCTATGGGCCAAAAGGCCCATAGGAATGAATGGGGAGTATTCCTTATTTGCGATTAGCAATTTGCTACTCGCAAATAAGATAGCGATTTAAAGGGTGCCAGGGGTGTCCAAAGGACACCCTGTAGCACCCCTTAAATGCAAATTGAAACAGGTGTTGCGCACACACATGTCCAAAGGACATGTGTGTGTGCAACATGCAACTTAGAAAAATGCTTTTAAAAGCATTTTTCTGAGTTTTTGCTATTTACCGAGAGGTCTGACCTCTCGGTAAATAGCGGCCCGAAATTGCATTTTCGCAATTTTAAAATGCTTCATGAATTGCATTTAAGGAATCTCAAATAGAGATTCCTTAAATTCAATTCTTCGCAAATGTGCGAATTCTTAAATAGCGAATTTTGCATTTGGGATGATGAATCCCAAATGCAAAAATTGCACTCGCAAAAGGCAAGATTCTGAGCCCTTTGCGAGTGCAATTTAGCTTGATGAATCAGGCGGTATGTCCGGTGTGTGTCACGTTAAACCTTGAGCTTGTTGTTTGTGTTCCGTAAACTGCTTCTGCTGTTGGTGCATCTAACATGGGTCTGTGTTGAGATGAGGAATAGTTTCACATGTACGCACACCATGCCACATGTGCATTCCCACGGCTTTTGGGTCTGATGCCATCAGACATCACTTTTTACCAAGGAACACATGTCTACATCCTGACAAGGGCTGAGTGGTATTGTTGTCACATGCACACCTTAATCACAATGTGTTTGATATGTACATTTGCTATTCTATGTGACCTGTGCGTGTGCCTTGCAGTCAGCTGTCTGGATGGGTTAACAACCTTCCACTGCAGGTTTGGTGACGTGTGTCACTCCAGTGATATCTTGGGCTGGTCACTCAGACAACACCAGCAGCTTGTTACAGGGCACGTCAAATTTTTTTAGGCAATCAACAGGTGTATCTGGGTTTTCGTAGTAGTGCCAGCAAGCTGGCATATGTGTCCTGGATGTATTGCACACGCCAGACTCCATAGTGACCTGATGTGTAGTAGCAGTTTTGCATGTGCTATGTTCATTGCCATTGATGTTGTGACAGTTATTCTCCATTCTTCCCAAATATGTCCAGCAGGGCACTGCCTCTACCAAGGCCATTTCCAGACTTGGCTACCACGAGGGAACGGGCCTGCATCCGACGTTACAAATTCACTCGACAGTTGATTCAGGACTTGATGAACAGGCTGGAATCACATCTACAACCGAAACAGAGGTATCCTACTGCGCTGACCCCCAAGCTGAAAGTGATGGCAACCCTCCATTTTTTGCTACAGGTACGTTTCAATTGACCATAGTTGATGTAGGTGGAATGTCCCAAACAATGTTCAGCCGTGTCTTGCGTGATGTTTTAGCAGCCATGTTGGTGCACATAGATGTATTCATCAAATTTCCTACTCCTGAAGAGTTGAGAGATGTCAAGGGTGAATTCTATGCCCTGGGGGGGATGCCACATGTCATTGGGTCCATTGAAGGGACAAATGTGGCTTTGGTGCCACCACAGGCTCAGGAGCAGGCTTACCGCAACAAGGAAACATTACCACTCAATAAATGCCTTGGTGGTGTGTCTTGCTAACATGCTGATTTCCCATGTTTGTGCACGTTTTCCAGGATTGTGCCATGATGCATTCATCATGAGGCGTAGCAGGGTGCCAAGAATGATGCTGCAGCTGCGCAACGATCGGGCATGTCTTGTTGGAGGATAAACTCTGTTTGTCCTGTGTGTTTCAGTATCTTTTGCTCTGTCAGCATCTCATGAACCACTTATTTACATGATGTATATTTGCAGGTGACTCGGGATATCCCAACATGCCATGGCTGATGACACCTCTCCGCAACCCAAGAACAGCTGCAGATCAGCGGTACAATAATGCACACGGGCAGACCAGGCAAGTGATAGAGCGCATGTTTGGCCTCCTGAAGAGCCGATTCTGGTGTCTCGATAAGACCGGCGGATGCCTCCCATATGCCCCGGCCAAGGTGTGTAACATCTTCATCGTGTGCTGCATGCTGCACAACATGGCAGTTGAGAAGGCAGTGCCACTCATCTTGGATCCTGAGGAGCAGGAACATCTACCCGTTGAGGATGAAGGGCTTGGTCACGATGCAAGTGATGAGGAGGAGGAGGATGATATCCGTAGTCAGCTCATACGCAACTTCTTCTCATAATGGTGAGTCACTGCGAATGAGTGTGCAAGCTTGTAGCATTGAGTGGCATGTGTTGCAATGTGTGTGTCCAGCAGACTGTATGCAAAGTCACTTTGATGTGTGTTCTGATGTGTGATGTCATGCCACACAGAAATGCGCAATGACTTAGCTTGAAATTCACATATGTACTACATTGTTCGTGTTTTGTACCTGCCCATGTCTTTAGCAAAGATTTTTAAGAGCCTTTGTCTGTCATTCCCAGGTTGCTGTGTCTGTTGTGTGTTTGTGTCATCCATGTCCTCCTGCTATTCTTCATGATGATTGCAACGTGGTCAGAATCAGCGTTCCATGAACGGACATGTGTAAATGTCAGTTCAGGTAAGAGATCCAAACAGGCTGTTTGGGGTTGGTATGGTTTGGGGATGTGTGGGAATTGTTTCTGTGCATGTTGAAGAACCATCCATACATGTCTCATCACCATGGATCAAAATACATGTTGCCCACTCCAATGACAGGACAGTCACCCTTCTTGACAGTCATATGTTGTGGAGTATTGTCTCTGGTGAAGGCATCAATGTGTGTCAACCTTGAGCCTGATACATTGTGGATTCCACGGGTTGACATTGTGTAGGGCATCACAACCACAGGCTCCATAGTGAGTTGCAGCCTCACTGTGTGCAGCAGGATGTGTTTGGCTCATCCACTTAATCTTGTGAGCCAGTACAGTTTGATTTCTAATCAACCATGTTGTGAAGGTGTGGGCCAGCGAATGTCCCACATGTTCTGTCAAGTGTCCTGTGAGTCTGATCGTATGGATGCATTGCCCCTTGTGCCAGTATGTCATGTCACTGTCACGTTGCTTCCTCATGGCCGGTAGAGAACACTGCTTTGCAAGCCTTCTCGGTCAGTTGATGTTAACTTTCCATTCCCATGATGCCAGGAATGTTGCGTTGATGATGTCACAACGTTGTGCTGTAGCAAATGTAAACGCTTCAGTGGCACCAGTCGGGTGACGTCAATCTCAGGATTCTCTTGTGGCGTGCTGCATATACTGGTTACGGTAGGGGTGGTTTAGTGGCATTGCTCCTCATTACTCTATGTTTAGTTCCGGCCCAGCAGCTTGGTATGTTAGGCATTTCAAAGCCCAGTTGAACGAGACAATGACTGTCTCTTGTGGGGCTTCCTTGTGTTTACTTATTTCCCTCCCTCGTTGGATGAGCTTCTTAATGCTCTTGCGGGTGATGTACAATTTCCCTTCTTGACCCTCACTGATTGGCAGGGGTAACTACAGATTTTTGCCTTTGTGTGAGTAGCACTGCAGCGCATTAGTATTTTTGTTCATAGGAGCATTATTCATACACTGTCATCACCTTGATTACTGCATGGCGCTTACAGCATTGAAGCAGCCTGCAAAGCTTAATACACCCTTCATTGTAGCTTCAAAACTCTGCTACCTTTCATGTGTCAGTGTTCAAACCTCATATCGAGTACAATTTTCATTACTGTGATGCCAACTATGATACAGTGGCTGCTGTTTTCCTTTACAGGTGTAACCGTTAAAGTATATGTCCTGAAGTATTCTGTGATTCAGTGGCAAGATGTGTTGAAAGCATTTCCAATAAAACAAGGGGGGCCCTGAGGTAGGATAGAGGAGGAGACACAGGGGAATAAAGCAATACAATACACAAAAATGTCTCCAACAACGTTGAATCAATAGGGTGCTGAGAAAGTCACTGAGAATACAAACTCCCTCCCTATAGGAAACAATCAAAGCACAACATTTCTTTGGTATAGATCCATAAATACACTTCTTTAATCCGTATTATTGTATATACATTTTAGTTAACATCAAAGAAACATGAAAGCAAGAATACAATTCCCCACACGCAGTTCATTCAAACATTCAAACAAACATACCACACATATTCCGCATTCATACAATCACATTTGTCCTGATCCTGAAGGATCCAGCCATTCAGGTTTAAATAAAAAACATTTTTATACTGAAGGCGATAAACCACATTATTCAATACATGGCCAAAAGAGCAAAAAAGACTTCCTGGGGTACCGATAATTAAGTCCAAAGATTTTCCCCAATAAGTGTTATACAGATTATTCAATAATGTCAAAACATTCACCAAATATCGAAGGGGAAGGATAGAAATGAAGAAATTGATCAAAAGGACAATCAATAATAAATTGAGGCCATATGTGGTTGACTCCGCCGGGTTCTTTCAATTGTAGTGCCAAGATGTGTTGAATGCTTATGCTTGTTTACCTTTGTTTCAGATCTCCCTCCCTTCTGTTCCCTTCCTTTCCTTCGCTCGCCTGATCACCCTTTTGAGTCAGTAATTTATACTCAGACCAAGGGGCTATCGGGAAATGGACCACTATGATCATCGCACCTTTATGAAGATTCAAGGAACAAACAGTCCCAGGCAGTCGTGTGCACAATGTCTCATCAGCATTACAGGTAAACTCCTTGCATGACTGTTATTTTCTTCTGAGCAATGGCACTGGACATGGACATTGGCTAAAGCAGCATGGCCTCCACACAAACTTAATCCATTTGTATAGCAAATGTGTCCCACACAGTACAATGCGCATCATTACTGTCACCGCAGATCTCTTGCCAGTGTGCATTTGTCATCTATGGCATAATTGACAAAGATTGTGCACATGTGAGTATGTGTACTGTGGCAACATGCATGGTGTTCATCACAGCTAATGATCCATATTGTGCATGAAGTACATGGTTGTGTATGTATTGTTGCAGCTTGATACACACAACGGGAAGCCCACACCTGCTGACGCTGTGTGTCCTGTTCACAGCTTGACCTTTTGGTGCCTGATCCTGTGCCCGTCATTTATGGTGATTGTTCTTCAATTTTAGTTCTGTGACCCATGAGTAATCAGACACTCCTTCCTTTCCATACTCTGGTTACATTGTGCCTTTCAATCCTCCTTCTCTTTCTGTGCTAGTTTTTGCATGGTGTCTCACCCCTTCCACCATCATGTGTTCACTAATTCCTGCTGCTGCCTCCCCTGTGGCACCACCCCACCGAGTGCCCTGATTCTGCAACACACTCACCTCCCAGATGCTCCTCCCTCCCTCCACCCATTGTTAATGCAGGCATCAGCTTGTCAGTGCCACTGTTGCGCCGCATCCGTGCCAAAGTCAGGACCATCTGCGCCTGCAACGTGCACAGTCCAAGACCCTCTGGTCCTTCCATGACGCAGGTAACACAACAGACTCATGCTCCAGCCACCCTCCAAACAGGGAACACAAGACATTCATCCACCTGCTATCAGGTACCCCCAAAACGCAACCATTACAGCTTTGCTGGCTGTGTGTGCAACTCCTACTGCCAAGAACGCGCTGCCCCGCATGACAGACCATGTCCGTACAACCAGGTCATGTGCCTCCTACTGCACACCCGCTACATCCACCAGCATGCCATTGGACTCTGTCACCTCAGCCAACACGACAGCCCCACACATCGCCTTCATTACAGTGACCTGGTGGAACGCATCCTCAGCACACTACATCAACATTGCCTTCACAGATGGATACAAGATCACCCACAGGGACCACACCAACACTCCAGGACGATGACTAGCAATTTTATCAGACGTACCCCCTCAGAGTCACATACAACACCAAGGACACACTCAGCATTGTGAAACATCTGCACTTCAGGTTTCACACCAACCCCCAGACCACCTTCAGTCTAACTATCATCTACAGAACTCCAGGCCTACACCTACAATTCTGCTAAGCCATCTACAATTATTATATTTGTCATGTATTGAGCACACATGTAAGCCAACAGGGTTGTCCCAGCGCTGTAGTGTGCCGAAAATGAGGCAGCATACGGAAGAGCAACTAATCTAGCAGGCTAAATATCCAGGTCTTAAGGGCTTAGGGAGAATCACATTCTTACAGATTCACACGCAGCGGAAGAGGTAGCTTAGTCCAACATTGGGTGGTTACTACCTGAGAGGTTTCACCTCCTGATCTAGGTTTAGCTAAGCAAGGACTAATGAGCAAGTGCTTGTCATTGGAACGTAGAGATCGTGATTGACAATAGGGACGCAGTCTCCTCCTAAGGTAGATCGGACCACAGCCTTGTCCTGCCCAGAAGGCGAGTGTAAGCACCTTGAATTCTATTTGTGTAGCCATGGCAGCCAATGGAGTAGTGTAAGACACGGGGAGATATGTTGTCAAAGTGAGACTCCACATACCAGGCAGCAGCATTTTTGGCCGTCTGCAGTATACGGAGCAAGCCTAATGTGAGACGTACGTATGAGACTTTCGCATAATGTAAATGGGAGGTAATCAGTGCGTGAAGCACCGTTTTCCGGGTTACAATGTGCAGATAGTGTATGATTCTCTTGATGAGTTAAATCTTGCTAAAACAAGCGACACCCACCTCTTGTACCTGTGTGGCAAGGGATAGCTGATTGTCCCATCTTACTCCCAGATTCCTGACCAAGTCCTTGTGTGCCGGAGCAATGGCCAGTTCCTCTGGCCACCACAGATTGGAAGAGAGGGGAGAAGGTCAGTAAAATAAATAGGAACTCTGTGTTAACTGTATTAAGTTCTCGGAAATTGTGGTACATCCAGGCCACAATAATCTAGAGACTATTTTCTAGTGTGTCAAAATTAACGGCACACACAGCATTCAATGTGAATAGCAGCTAAGGCTCATCAGTGTATGATATGATTTTGACTTCAGACATGGCAATCGATGCAGCCAGCGGGGTTAAGTAAACATTGCAAGACAGAGGGCTTGGAGCAGAGACCAGCGGCACACCCCACTTCAGTGATTTGACTGGGGAGATGGATGGATAGATCTGGATCTGCTGTGTGCAGTCAGATAGTAAGGACGATATACAGTTCACCATGAAGCCACCCACGCCTATGGTCTTAAGGAGGTTCAGAAGAATTGGACGGGCGACGGTGTTAAATTCTGTAGACAAGTCTAACAGCACCAACACCGCCTTGGAACCTCCTTCAACCGCCCAGCGTATAGAGTCTGCCATTTCAATAAGGGACGACTCCGTACTATATCCGGGCTTGTAGCTGGATTGAGAGTCATGAAGGTGGCTATTATCTTTAACAAAGGCCATCAGTTGCTGCAAGGAATTGTTCACTTAAAGCTTGGCCGGAGCTGGTATGTGAGAGTTAGGTCTATGATTGCAAGGAGATACAGGATCTGCGTTGGCTTTCCTTAAGATGGGCAGGAGCAACACATGTCTCCACACATCCGGATTACAGCCAATTTGAAGGAAAGGTTTCAGATGGAGCTTAAATGGTGATTGGGACTCTTAGCTAGGATGTTGTATAGCTGTGCGGGTAAGGGGTCAGTAGGGTAACCGGATTTACACATCTGCAATTAGAGCAGAGAGGCTTCATATGAAAAATTGTTAAATATACTGAGACCACAGAGATGGGAAACGGCTTTACACATTGGTACTCAGACGTTGGACAACTACATCAGCACGCAAGCCCTCACCTACACTGACTACATGGGTCAGGGAAACAGCAACTCCTGGCTGGAGGACAACCACAGCACCATCCTGCATTGGTACATCAACATTTGCATCCAGTTGCCCAAAAAACAACACACTGCACCACACTCCATTACTGATCCACCAAGAACGATTGACCAAAGTCAACACAAACAAGCTGTGTGGCACCCTCACACAGGACACTCCAACCAACGACTACGCCACACCCTGCAAACGCACACACTGGATCAGCGACTGATCCCAACACTCTTCCCACATTGGCGGAATTTCCTGTGAAGCACAACAACAGTTAAGCCACCCAGGACAAGGCAGAGCTACTGGACTCATACACGTCTAGCCAGACTCATGTGCAAACCTTGTAAAACAAACAACCATCAGTTACCTTTCAGCCCTGAAATCCACAACACACAAACATCACCATATCATCAACACGGACAAGAGGACAACCTTCAGGTATGGCCTAGGCACCAACACACACAACATGAATGACCTCATTGGCATTGTGAGCGACCTATCTGACCCCAGCTCGCCAACCAAGAGACATCCCAACCTTGCAAGGCCAAGGGGATCCCTTGCAACTTACTACCACTGCAAGCTCGTGGACGTACATGACAGCCTCGCCACACAGAGGCAGTCAGCTCTATTTTCCACAGGACAAACCCTCCCTCAGGTCCTGGACTCCCATCAGCAGCAAATACACCACACGGCTCATGTACACCATCCACTCCGGCTCTCCATCTGGACCCTTCCCACACAACATCTCAATCACAGCATACACCATCCTTCAGGCCCACCTCCGGGACATCATGAATGTCTCCTTTGTGTTTGCCACATTCCAGGGGAGCTGTAGGCATGCATGAACCCAGGCCCTTCTTTGACGACGTACGGCTGTACCGCAGGATCTCCTGGAACGTCACCCTTCTTCCCTACCCGGCAAATGTCATCAAGAAGACAGTCAACAAGCAACTGACCATCTCACTCCAAGCAAACATCTCCAGGCAAACCGCACCAGACCATCTCCTACAGTAATCACCCCACTGCAACAGCCCTCATTGCCACCACCAACAACATCTTGGACCGTGCTCAACAATGGTGAGTACACCACCCTCACCCCATTGACCTCTCATCCAGCATTCTACACCATGTGGTACCACGGTGTCAGATCACACATCTCCAACACTGGGATCCAGAGGAAGGGCCAGGATGAAAACCCCAAGTACCTCACCAGCAAGGCCCAGGGAGTCCGCCTCCTCCCTTCAGCACGTAGTACACTGTGGTCATCGGGCCCAGGCCTCATCTCACAGTGTGACTTTCTACATTGTCTCCATGACCCCCCTCGCCAACATCACATGCGCACACAATCTCATCATCATGTCCTCTGCCATTGACACCCAGCTGCTCCTCACCCTCACCAAAGACCCAGCCACTCCCAGATCCAACATTCAAGAAGGCATGAGGTTCATTGACATATGGAGGAACATCAGCCACATGAGGCTGGACTTGGACATTACTGGGCTCATCATCTGAGGAATGTCCCCTTACGGCTGGGACAACTCCTTGTGTCACAGCAGCCTCGGCAGCGCACAAGCACACATTGGCCACACACGCAAGCAGGTGCTCATCGTACACTCCTCGCTCACAATAACCATGCAAATGTACACCATCTCTACCTCATGCTGCAAGTCCCTCCGCATGCAGAAAATGTTCATCAGATAGATCCACTCCTAGTCAAGACAGACAGTCACCCCGGTACACGACACCAGCCGGCTCTGCTACAGCAACGCCCTCTACGCAGGAACAACAGCCAGACTCCAGGAGGACTTCTGCACATCCAGGGTGCATGTGCACACCTCCTCCTCAAAATCCCCTGCCAAATCCACATGACAGTAGATACCTAAAATAGGCTCACTCTCAACAGCAGGATCACCTTCATACTCCTCAGCCACACTCAGGAGGCACTCCACAACCCCAGCCCCGAAGACGAACATGGACGTCTCCCATCCAACACCCCATTACACCAACTCCGTCCAGCCAACCTTGCCCTGTGCACCACTCTTCACATCCACAGTACAACTGCATGCGGAAGATAGTTCTCCCACATCAACATACAGACCTAGTACTCCCTCCCTGGGCACCTCCACATGACCCATGACCTCTACACCTTCATTACACTCTTCCAAAACTGTCTGTCCGAGCAGTATGGCAGACCCCCCCCTCAGCAGATTGAAACCATCACAGGTGAGTATAGCGCTCCATGTATGTATTTGATGATACATTGTGACCTATGTGTTTCCTCAACCGGACTCAGATCCCAGTGTATGGATGGGTTGAGTTTGTTCCACACTGTGGCATACTTTGACATATCCCCACACGTATGTTGTAAAATGATGGTAAATGACTGCCACATCAATTTCAGTAGTGTTGGTTTTGTTTATTTATCGTTCTTGTGCGGTAAACGTGAGTTAGTGATGGGTGCTGTACAAAAAGGGGGGGAATCCAAAGTTCACAAAGGGAGATGTGATGCCTTGCAGTTTGAGTCACCAGAGTCCAGACCACAGTGCTTGCCATCATTGGTCAGACTGCAACCTGAAAGTCCATGTGGGAGAGTAGGACAGTCAATGAGGTGATGCTGTTGCACACAGACTCCAGGTGCCAGACCAGGTGTCCTGGGAGATGCGCATGCCCCACTACCTCTCAGTGTGTCTTCCGTGGACGACCCACCTTCCTTGGGGGACCCTCATGTGCAGGCCTTGACGATGCACGGGACGATCTGTCAGACAATTCCTCCTCCTCCTCCCTCCCTGTGCCTGGTGGCCATCTTTGCCTTGAAGTGTCTTGCCTGGTGACACAGGGAGGGTGCTGCATGTTGTCAGCAATCCGACGGAGTGAATGGCTAATGTTCCTTTGCACTGCCAGGAGCTCAGCCAGTCTTGCCTCCATCCGTCCTTGGTGTTGTTGTTGACTGGCGTGTTGCTCGGCCTGCAGGTTTTTTTTATCTCTGTGAGGGCCCCCAGTACCTGGCTGAACTCCCTGGTGTCCCGCCGATATGCCTCCATGATGTTGCGGAGCTCAGACATACCGGGACCTGAAGCTGTCTGGTCAGGATCTCGCCTCCGCCTGCTGCCACTCCCGCCACCCCTGCCCACAAGAGCCTGGCCTGCCGTTGTGGGCACATTGGCTCGACAGGACCCCTGAGTGATGGCAGTGGTGGTGTTGTCTGCCCCCTCCTGGGTGCCAGTTGAACCTTGTCCCTCATTGTCAGACTGGCTCAGTTCTTGAGTGTGGCCAGGGCTCCGAGCTGTCTGCTGGTATGTGGCCGGAAGGGTGGTGGCGGTTGGCGCAGGTGTGCCTGATCCTGATGCTGCACGGTTTGGGGCACCAGAGGTGCCAGGTCGGTCGGGGTAATCCATGGAGTGGTGAGAGGCGTTGCTGTCGGTGGGATAAGGGTCCTGCGGAGCCTGGGACTGGGAATCATCTTCCCCATCAATGTGGTTCGATTCGGCACGTTGCCCTGTGGGTGTGAGAGACAGACAATGTTAATGCCATGTAATGCAACATCCATTTCTCATACACATTGTAGTTGGCACTGTTCCACCTGGTAGTTGTCCATGCTTTGTATTGTCCTCAATGTTCACTTGTGGATGGGTATGTTATGGGGTCCGATTGATATGTGCTCCTGAGTCATTGACATGGGTGGGGCATATTTTCTATAACTGGCAAAGCCCTGCATATCAGCAGGGATTCATCAGCCATTGTGCACCACACCTATGCCAGCACAGATGCAACGCATTCACATTGTGGAGCAGCATGGTGGAAAAAATGGGTCAGCAGCGTCACACATCTGTGCTGTATAAGTAGGCGCATAGCTGGAGTAGCATCACCAGCGCAAGACAGCTCCAGCAATGGTCTGTGGGGCCCTATCTGCACAATGTTGCTTCATTCCTTACGCCTGCATCAGCCATGCACAGGTTTTTGATGCAGCATGTGCTTATAAGTGACAGAGTGAAATCTTGTAGATTTCACACAGCCACTTTTGGGAGGCGTGCCTGCACCATTACGCACCCCTCCTCCCCCCTGCGCCAGTACACCTACTTGGGGCACAGGGCTGTAGAATGTGACACATCTCCCAGATGCGTCACCTTGAAAATTACCAGCACCATGGCGCCTCTTTTGTGCCGCTGCTGCATCACAGAGGTGACGCAACGGCAGCGTGTAAGAAGCACAAGTGGCTTGTGAATGTGCACCATGCATTTGTTGCTTGGATACTTCATCAGATCTGAATTGGGTTAGTTGTTTTACATGACCATTGTGACATTGGGGAACTCCATTGCCTGTCCCAGGTGCGTATGTTTGTGTAAGGGTTGTGTGTAACAGCCTGTCTTGGTAGTTGGAGTCTGAGTTGGCACTGGGCCTCCCTTGTGGTGTGCCTGTCCCCCCATGGAGCATGCTGCCATGACAGTGGCTGTGAGTTCCTGCCCAAGATATCTGACCTTGTTGTCCTGGTGTTTGTGTTTGCACTGGTCACAGGAGGGCCTTGTGCTGCCTACACCAGGGCCCAGTGTCAGCTAACTTATCAGTACATTCACACTCCATGTGCATTGAGCATGGTGCATGGTTGGGTACCTGTGCCATATGGGATGAGTACAATTGGACATGGGCATCCACAGAGATGTGTATAGGGGTGGGCCGATTTGTAGCTTCATCAACATCCCCCATGCCCCCTTCTCACCCTCCGCCTTGCACCCTTCTCACCCTCCCCCTTGCACCCTTCTCACCCTCAACCTTGCACCCTTCTCACCCTACCCCTTGCACCCTTCTCACACTACCCCTTGCACCCTTCTCACACTCCCCCTTGCACCCTTCATGGGGTTCGTGTGCGCTTCATTTAGGGGGGGGTTCGATTCGTATTTGCTTTTGTGGCTCGCTCATACGCATCATTTATACAGGGTTCGCGTGCGCTTCGTTTAGGGGGGGTTCAAATCGTATTTGATTGTGTGGCTCGCTCATATGCGATGTTTTCAGTAGAAATCAAGGTTCATACATGAAGACTTTTTCCCGTACGAATCGCGTTCTCGGTCACCGGTCTGGATCGTACTTGTCGGGTCGTACGGCATGATTACGAATTGTATGGTTTATTTCCCGAGTCCGTCTCGTACGGTTCGCAAGGATTCGGACGTATTTTAGCACAATGGATCGTACTACGCGATTCGTATGGATTTGTACGATTCGTACAGAAACGGCTACGAATACGAATCATCGGACGGTTTTCTTTCCCGAATCGGAATTGGCCCCTTGGTGTACCTGTGCATTTACTCCTCGAACAAACTTTATTTGGATGGAAATGCGCTACGAAAATTCTAATTATGTGGCAAGTACCCATATGCCTGCATTACCCTAGGGAGGGCAGTGTAAATGCCACCATGGTACTACTTTTAAACCTTCAGCCTGTGGAATGGATGAGGATTTCGTTTGAGAGGGCCAAGACCAGGTATATGGTTAAATAACCCCACCCACCTACCCAGTGCCTAAATTGGGTGAATGGTTGCTAGAGGGGGCCACCAGCATTTATTTGTGTGTGTGTGGGGGGACTGGCACTTTTTTCTGCATCAGACATTTACACCAGCATGAAAGGGAAAGACAAAGTGGTAAGGAGGAATAGCAAGACGGAAAAAACATCATTAAGGCAGAAAGCATGAACCTGCAAGAGTGACATAAACTGGCAGAGAGTGCCTGGTACTGGTTTAAAGACTTTAAGTCAAAAATAAAATTCCCTTTGGGCATATAAATTTTGCAGACATCAACTTCTCAATGACATAGAAGAACAACAAATATTCTGAACATAAACACAGATTTAACCATAAAGACTAAGAAACTAAGAGCAATGCATAGGCTTCAAAATTATGAAATAACAAAAAGTTCAAATAAGCACAGTTTAATTATACATAAAATTAATAAAAACACATAAAATCACAATGGAGTTGGGAACACAGAAAATATAACAGGCGAATGAATCAAAAACCATAAGTTCATCTAATCAAATTCATACACCTAAAGCATGGAAATACACAAAAAACCTAAATCAAATATCAATAATGTTATTCCCTTCAGTTCAACGCGTTTCGACGGACATTTAGCATATCGCCGTCTTCATCAGGAAATATAGTCTGTATTCCCAAGAAATCTGCAATTACATAAAATATGTCTTAGTGATCTCCCTATGACACAATTTAAAACTATCCTGTACATTTAATCAAACCACAATGTCATTTTACATGAAACCCAGCTATTGCTCCGAATATCATAGCAGCCTATCCACAGTTTTTTATATAAAGAAAGAAGGCACCATATCACAAAGGTCAGTTTTTTTTAAAACACACAAAGATACAGCAGTGCAACAAGAGTTTTTCTTAAATATAAACATCCTAATACAGACGACATGTATTTACATTTATTCACATTTATAGCCATCATATCAGTAAATCATTCGAACCCCGTTTAGGTAGTTCTATGTCTAATTACCACTCTAAATGCAATGAAATCTTGGTACAGCATTTCATATTTAATTCAGCATGGTTCATCCTAGAGTATATCTAGTGGTAGAAACCACCTTATACATTTAGACTCCCTGGCAAGGGCAGATGACCATCTAAGCCAATCACTGTAAAATACAGCTCTAGAGTATACCCGGGCACCAACCTCGTATCTCGAGCCTGTCACCCCAATAGAGAAATCGGTTGCTCCTATCGCGGACAGCTAGCCCTATATTCGTCGTGCGGCTGAAAAACTACTCCGCAACTGCAGAGAAAGGGGAAAGAGAAAAGGCAACAGTATGGATAAGTACGCCTAGATCCCTCGCTAAAAAGCATAACGTCTATTTGCAGTAGCTACATTGACGCACTGTATAAGAGAAAGATTTATGTAAGTAGTTTTGGCCGATTTAGAGGAGCCTGCGTTGCACGTTTATATCGCTTGTACCCAATACTGTTTTAACTGATACAAACTTTCGTTTTTCAGTGTGACAACTACATCAGTGTCATATGAAAAATTACAACCTAGCTGTGATCCAAGGCTTGTACCGCGAGTACTCTGGACTTGAAATACTTTTATGTAAGTAGTTTCTGGAGATCATAGTCGTCATAGTGACCTTTTAAACACCCTACAGTGATCTCACAAATAGTGTCTGGTTTTATTCCACAGATAGACTTTTGACCGAATCACTACGTGCCCTTTCTGGGAGCTATTTCAATTCTTGCGTACATGATAGAGAAGAGTGTCGCTAAGAGGTCAGGACACACTTTATGTTTTGATTGTGCTGCTTTTTAGCGAGGGATCTAGGCGTACTTATCCATACTGTTGCCTTTTCTCTTTCCCCTTTCTCTGCAGTTGCGGAGTAGTTTTTCAGCCGCACGACGAATATAGGGCTAGCTGTCCGCGATAGGAGCAACCGATTTCTCTATTGGGGTGACAGGCTCGAGATACGAGGTTGGTTCCCGGGTATACTCTAGAGCTGTATTTTACAGTGATTGGCTTAGATGGTCATCTGCCCTTGCCAGGGAGTCTAAATGTATAAGGTGGTTTCTACCACTAGATATACTCTAGGATGAACCATGATGAATTAAATATGAAATGCTGTACCAAGAATTCATTGCATTTAGAGTGGTAATTAGACATAGAACTACCTAAACGGGGTTCGAATGATTTACTGATATGATGGCTATAAATGTGAATAAATGTAAATACATGTAGTCTGTATTAGGATGTTTATATTTAAGAAAAACTCTTGTTGCACTGCTGTATCTTTGTGTGTTTTAAAAAAAACTGACCTTTGTGATATGGTGCCTTCTTTCTTTATATAAAAAACTGTGGATAGGCTGCTATGATATTCGGAGCAATAGCTGGGTTTCATGTAAAATGACATTGTGGTTTCATTAAATGTACAGGATAGTTTTAAATTGTGTCATAGGGAGATCACTAAGACATATTTTATGGAATTGCAGATTTCTTGGGAATACAGACTATATTTCCTGATGAAGACGGCGATATGCTAAATGTCCGTCGAAACGCGTTGAACTGAAGGGAATAACATTATTGATATTTGATTTAGGTTTTTTGTGTATTTCCATGCTTTAGGTGTATGAATTTGATTAGATGAACTTATGGTTTTTGATTCATTCCCCTGTTATATTTTCTGTGTTCCCAACTCCATTGTGATTTTATGTGTTTTTATTAATTTTATGTATAAATAAACTGTGCTTATTTGAACTTTTTGTTATTTCATAATTTTGAAGCCTATGCATTGCTCTTAGTTTCTTAGTCTTTATGGTTAAATCTGTGTTTATGTTCAGAATATTTGTTGTTCTTCTATGTCATTGAGAAGTTGATGTCTGCAAAATTTATATGCCCAAAGGGAAGTTTATTTTTGACTTAAAGTCTATTGTTGGTACCCCATCCCTTTGGTTTTGGGTCCCTCTCTCTTTTATTAGAGACTGGTTTAAAGAGGCATGAGGTGGATTCAAGACTATGCAGCCTTGGCAATGGGTGCAACCACTTTTGATTTCACCTGCTGTGGGCTTCTAAGCAGAGCTTTGGCACCTACACTTATGCTTTTATAAATTAAGCACTGTACCTACACCCTCCGTGGAGGTGTGCCTCTACTTCCTGCTGACACAGTTAAACTGCATTATCTACCCAAAACAAAAAGGGAATGCCTATTACAAACCACACAGAGGAAGCACATTTTATGATATTTTTCATTTATACCAGTTTGACTGTGCATGCTTGAGCAGTACCTTGCCAAAAAGAAAAGCTCAAAGGCCCTCAAAGTAACTTGAGCAGGAATCTCAATTTGTGTGATTTTTAAAAAAAGCTCCCATTGGTGCCAAAGTCAAGAGTATGAGTGGTGCATAAATTGTATACCAGGGAGCATAATTATAAGCCCCTTTGCGTAATGTGGTGCAAGAGTATTGGAACAAAAAAATTAGATTCATGAGGCCATGCAAGGCCACCTTGCATGGCACTGAGTGGCTTGATAAATCTTGAGTAATGCAACGCAGGGTACATCACTACGTTGCATTACTCTGTGCTAGGGAGGTGTTTCCATGGACATTGTGTGGGTGTGCATGCATGGGAATGCATCCATTGATTTTGACACATTCCCAGATTTACTAGATGTGGTATATCTGGGAACGTGCCAAAACGTACGCTTCCACATGTGAGGTGTAACATGGAGAAGTATCTTTATTTCTCCTAGTTTTTTCCTCTTTCCATAGAAAGCGGAAAAATCATCAAGGGATTATTTTTGTTGAAGAAGGTGACCCTTTCTTACAAATCCTTACAACGCAGGCACCCTTGCACCATGCACCCTTGCACCATGGTGCAAGAGTGCCTATGTTAGCCCTAGGGAGCCAAAAGGTCGCCATTGCAGGAGAAAAGGCAGGAATGTGCTGTATTGCCTTGCCCTTTCCCTGTGATGCACTGCAGCAAGGTGAATGCTGCTCTGCACTGTGTGACTTGGCCAAAATGTGGCCCTCAGTTTTGCCTGCACAATTTGCTCCACATAGGAGCTTGTGTAAACTATGTGGGCCAATACCACACATTTCAGGTTTTTGCACCTCAGAATTAGTGCATTATCCCCATGGAAGTTCCGAAACCATGCGGTATTGTAAATTGTGGGGCCAACATTTGTGACCAGGTTGGAATGCGCCCTAAATTATGACCCTTAAACGCCAGTGAAGGTTGAGAAAAACAGGCGGCATTCCATTTCTTTGGCTTCCAGGGGATGACATGAAGTTACTCTGTGCTTCTTCTTCCAGAGAAACGTTTGCCTCCTTCTGAGAAATGCTCGTATTGCCCCATTGAATGTTGAGCACTACTTTGGAGGAGTCGGTAGACTTGTTTAAAAACGTGGCAGGATTAAAAGCCTATGAGCGCCCACTCATTTAAAGTACTTGTTGAGAGCACGACCTACACAATTCTGGAACTTCATTTTAGAATGTTCTGAGATGTTTCGGATATTTTTTGTCATTAAACTATGTTTGATCTTTTAACGTGTATTTTTTGCAGCCTAGTTGATTTTTTCCTATTCATTTTTCTCATAAAAACATTCACATTATTTAATGTTTGTTCCTTAATTTTTTCTCAGTTGAATAAATATTCTGATATTTGCGTCCCACGCAATGTAAAATGTGTAGAAATGTATGGTTCCCACATTCAATGCTTGAGATTTTAATGTATAGAAATGCCTTTACCTAGTAAGGGACCGGTGATGGTGTACCCTAAATAAGTATAAAGCAATGTTTTTTTGATTGCACTATATTTCAGGTTTTCATGAGATTCTTTATATTTCAACTTCCACACCCTCTTATTTTCTGATACTATATCTTGATGTAACTAATACTCCTGTTTGTTGTCGTGGTAAGTCTTACTTAAAGTCCTGCAGCAGTTTACAGTTAAACCACTTAGTTCAACACACATTTAAAAAATTCTATTTTTGTTTGGCCACTTATTATTTCATACAGCATTCGGAACTGATTTTTTAAAGCATGAATTTTCACTCCAGGCCAGGTAACTGGCTACCTGATTAGAAGTGCACTTGAGGCACTGATTACAAAAATTTGAAATATTTTTTTTGATGATGGTACACAATTAAAGCAATCAATTTTTTCACTACTTATATAACAAGTGTGCGTTTTGTACCTAGTATGTGTTTGGGAGTAGGTTTTTGAGGTCTTTGTTTAGATATAATGCAAAGCATTCAGATTATACTGAAATTGAATAAATCAGTCGTTATAAATGCAAACATAATTATACATGCATATTTACTGAAAAAAAGCTATGCTTCAGGGGATAATAATGGTCCAATAACTGCTGCAGACAAAACAATCAAAGTTATAAAAGTAGTAAAATACACCAGTGTATGTGCCTTTTCAAATCAGCAACCGACCAATGCAACATGGCATGTCATGAGATGGTCTGATACAAGTTTTAGTAAAGGTAACTAATAAAGTGGGGTCTTTCGAGAGAGGGACTACACTGCAGCGAGTAGCTGGATACATCACATACCCTACCATGCCAAACGTGTCCCATCTTGCTAATTGCTTTAAGCAAGTCAGACCATGCAGGTCCAAGTAGCATGGTAGCTATTTCAGTGGAGATGTTTAATCCACAAGAGTCTCAGATCCATGGAATTTGGGCTAATACTTGTGCAGTGACATGAGCAGAAGCATGTTGACTATTTACTGCGTGAGTGCTTCTGAATTTCTACACACCCCAGTAATGCATGTTATGGGATCAGTGGTGTGAGTTATCGTTTCCCTAAGGTAAGCAGCAGCATCACTGGTGTGATGTACCCTGCAGAGCCATACACTGGTGTCGCCGGAATGGGCATATTCGTTCCCTCCCAGTCACAGCTCCTCGGCTGTGTACTGCCCTGCTCCGGTCTCAGCATTTGCAACAGGATTCTGCTTGTAATGTGTTGGTTCAGGCCAGGGCCAGACTGGCCATGGTGGGCATCAGTGCAGGCCAGAAGGGTGGAGGCTGGTTTTGTTACTGGGAGCCGGTTTTGCAGCAGTGCTACAAAATCTGCCCCCTGTAACAAATGTGCAGCAGCAGTGTTTTCCACCAGCACCAAATACACCCCCCAACCCCCGCCCGGGGGCTAGCCCGACGTAATTGCCAAGGCTGGTTTGTGGTCCCAGTCCGGCTATGGTTCAGGTTGAATTTTATATTCTGTTCAGGTGTATTTCTCTCCTGCAACTGCCACTTGGTGTGTACACCCTGAATCTCAACCCCAGAATACCAATGAGACACCATATGCAGAACAAAATATTGAAAATAAATATCAATAGGTAAGTAAGTCTGGATATTCAATATCTAAATCCACACATATGTACCTGCATGGTACATATGCCTTCAAGGTACCTAGATGGAGAGTTAAGAATAATATATCTACATTTCCCTATATGCACTTACCTTTTATTGCTTTGCCCCTTGCTATTCTTTCCTCGATATTCTTGTATCATGATATTCTGGGGGTCGATATTCAGTGGTTAAATCCCATCTGGGGCATTCTCTCTGCTAACTTTACAGAAACAGTTTCATGTAAGTGAGTAGAGCTAGCACTGATGATGCTTATACTATACCTATTCTACATGTCTGTGTGTGTTCAAGTAGTGGGGATCTTGCACTAATGCTATCTTTGTTATTCATATTGAGTGTCTGTGTTTGTGAAGCTTGCACTGCTCCTTTCCATGGGGTGTCTCTTTTAAATGCGACAGGGGGTTTAAATGCTGATGCTCTTACAGCACCTCTTCTTCGTGTCTTAGAGAAGTTTCAGGAATGATTTTCACTCTACAAAAGCCATATGATTTCCATTGTTATAAAAAATTATTTAACTGGGACACAAATAAGAATCTTTGCGTGATATTTACTTCATATATTTTATAGAAATTTACTTTATATTGATTTACTTCTTACATGTTTATAGATGTTGATGTCAGTGCTGAATTTGTAAAACAAAAAAACAAGTGCCAGTGCTCTCATCAGGATGCCACTGCAGCTTTCAAAGCACATAGCCCCTGCCATGCTGCCAATGATAGTAACGACACAACTACTGGCCATCACATTCATAAAGTGTAACAATTCAGACTGTTTCAGGACCCCAAAGCTAAAGAATTGTTGGGCGGCGAGTAATAGTAATTTTTAATGCATATTGAATTAATAATTAACTGTGGTTGTGATCATCTTTAAATTAGCCAGACAGCTCCACCTTGTTGCAGACTGTCAGAAGCGCCCGTGTTGATAATAAAGTGCCGGTCTTGAGCACCAGAAACCACCAGCTCAAATTAGGCACTTGTTGATGTACATTTGTTGGTCCAAATGTCTGAATGGAGGGGGAGAGGAACAATGAGACCAAAGTCCAGGGGTGTGGAGAAGACCTCAGAAGAACTGCGGCAGCCATGTTATAGTCACACACCAGATTGAAATAGCAAGAATGCAAGCCTCTTTCACATTCGCTTCTTTTAGGAGACATATTGAAACCTGTAATTTCTACAACTTAGTACATTGCTCGAGATAGAGCCACATGTAGAATATTTATTCTCCACCTAGAGCACCCTTGTAACCAACACTTGTAAAATCCTACTGAAATGAAAAATACTCCCAGAAATGTCTCATCATTAAACAATCTGGACGAACATTTCCACTACAGGAAGTACACTAATTAAATCATCTCAGTAGTGCACAAGGGGAGTGTGTCAACTCCCTCACACTGTTGCATGTTCCAGATAAACATTACAACCGAATCTAACACAAAACATGAGTAGACAAAGATAAGACAGTCCTAAAATTTCCCCTTTGGATATCTAAGCATCCATTTTGCAAAAGAACAACTTCCCTGTTTCATGGTACACTCCTTTTTAACCCCTTCTGCACTGATGACGAGCTCAGCTCGTCATGAGTTTTACCTGTCGTGCCCTCATGACGAGCTGAGCTCGTCATCAACCGCGGGGTTTTAAAAACTTCAGCACGCAGCGGGAAAACCCGCCGCGCGCATGTGGTTAAAATAATTTCCTCACACAATCTCATTCTGAAACTAGTTTGATGATTTCGTAGGCCTCTGCATAATGCACCTAAGGTCTGAAACTACTCGAGTCCAGCAAAAGTGTGTTTGATGGAGGACTACACTAATATTCTGTGATTTGCTCACTATCATTATTGTTATGTCTATCTCTACTAGAGCGACACTAGCATTAACAACTGGATTCAAATCCAGTAAATCACTGCTATGATGGAGCAAGGTTTAATAATGCTGTTACTTGCTGTTGCGATGTAATAAAGCAATTCCAGGTTGCTCTATCTGGTACTGGGCCAAAGGGGTTTGTGTTATGTTACCGCAGAAATTTACCAGTTATAGTTATCTCAAGTAACTATAACTCACACCACTGCCATGCACAGTGTTGTCATCAATTATGCCATTTCAGATGTTGCAGTAATGTTATGAATCATGTTATAGAATGTGTAATGAGTAATGTAATTTTGGAGGTAATTAGCAGTTAATGTCAAGAAAGCTCACTCACAGAAATCCCAAGCTACTCTGAAAAAGCTGCAACAGTTGCTGCTTCCCATGAACATGCCTGAAATTGTCTGTGAATTCCAAAAAATATCATAAATGTACTCCAAAATTAAAAGTACTCCTATTGGAGCTAGTTTCTGACTTTTTTTTTAAAAGTGGGCCCGAATATGTTCAAAATATTTTTGTGACATTATGCCTTTCCACTGGTGACTGCTACTCTGCAGATATTCAGACTCAGTTGCTTCACAGTCAGTCAAAAATTTCACATATTGGCAAACTGAGAAGGTCAATCAATCAACACTTTATTTCGCATTTAAGATCAAATGCATAACAAGTACAAACACAGAAACAACCATTTCAATAAATTAGCATAAAAACATGTATCTTAAAATCGTTTCCATAAAATCCTAAGAGCAGCATATGTCATCTAATAACTAAAAAGGTCACAATTAGTGGACATGGTGGATGACCTTCTCTACATTATGGAATCCAGTGGCTCCACTTTCTTAATGCTTCTGTGCCTCTAAACAGCCTTTGACATTTTCAATGACATTATTATCTAGTAACACCTCCATGCAGTAGCTATGGTGTCCCACCAAAAGAATGTATAGGTCCAACCCTTTCTATACAGGAGGTGCCTCCAGGTCAGTGGCGGAATGCGCTCGACCCATCCCGCATGCATTTAGCTCTATTTACAAGTGCTAATTGGGAGAAGTGCTGAGAGATTTAAGAACATGTTTCTATACATATGAACATGAACACAAGGTTTGTGTGGGTCTGATATGAGACATTTAAGACTAATAGCTTAAACACCAAGAGCACTATTATAGATAGAGTGCACTGTTCCAGTTTGCACCACAGCGCACCATTAAGTAGGTGTGCAGGGTGCACACAGGAAAAATGTGCCCTATCATGTAGCATGTGCTACACTCAGGGCTGCCACAAACTTGTGCTGCCCCAAGACAGCGAATTCAAGAGAAATATGGAGTAGCTGTTTAAAAGCTGCTGTGTGTTTCTCTGTGCAGGCAGCAACCCACCTACACTATAACAAGGGATTTGTGATCCCCTCGCAGGCTGTGCAGTGAGTGGCTGGGGGGTCCATAGGTACCCCCTTTCACCGCTCCAGAGAGCTGCCATTAGGGAGGGCACTGACAGTGACAGCTTCTTTGCCTCTGCGCCCGAGTCTATAATACAGTGCAGGCACAGAGGAAAAGGGATTTCCTTATTTGCATGGGGCAATGCCCTAATGGAAATGAGGCAATGCCCTTTTGAGAAAGAGATGGCACTAGATGTGCGCCAGCCCTTTCGGTAATACAGAAGGGACCGCACAAGCATCTGCGGCCCCTTCTGGAATACCAACATGCCCCGGGGCCCGCAAAGTGGGTGCACATGCCCGTTGCACCTCTGGGGCATGTTCTGTAATACGGCCCCAGATATCCTTAAATGTATTCAAAGCTAAGTCAACACTAAATTGCTATGCCTCAATATGAAATGTTCTGTACTTTATGTTATGTTATGTTATGTTATTTATTCTTTTATATAGCGCAACGGTTACTCAAAAAGAGTGTCCCGGCGCTTTAGGTAAAGAGGGGCTGCTTCGCAATAACATAACACAGTAAAAGAGAATACAGAACTGACAGATAAAAGCAAGGGCTACTAAAAATACCTACTGGGTGAACAACCAAGTTTTAAGACCTCTCCTGAAGTCAAGAAGACTCGAAGCCCCCCTGAGCGGAAGCGGAAGCAAGTTCCACATCTGTGGGGCCAAAAAGCCGAAGGAACGGCCACCCAGGCGCGCTCTCTTCACTCGTGGCACAACCGCCAAGAGTAAGGATTCAGACCTCAAAGAGCGGGCCGGATGGTAAAAGGCCAGTCTCTTTTGGAGGTACTTTGCTCCCACCGCATGGAGAGCCTTATAGGCCAAAGTCATAGCCTTAAAGGCGATCCGTTTGCGGATGGGCAACCAATGCAGCGTCCGCAATAGACCCGCAGCACCGGCACGTCTATTTAGACCATAAATGGCCCTGGCCGCCGCATTCTGCGCGACTTGAAGCCGCTGCAGCAAGTACTCTGGAAGGCCCAGGTACAGAATGTTGGCATAATCCAACCTGGAGCCTATCAGAGCCTGCACAGTCACCTTCCTGTGTTCCTCCGACAAAAGAGGCAAGAACCTCCGCAGCATCTTTAATAGACCAAAACAGGTACCGGTCACCCCAAGGATCTGGGCTTTCATCGTCAGCCCCTTATCCATCTTGACCCCCAAGTTCTTAGCCATAGGGGAAGAGCAAGACGGAGGAAACATATCGACGGGCCACCAGGCCTGCCAGGCCGGCTCCGAGTCACACCTAGAACATTTACTTCATTTCCAGAAATTCATAGCTATTCTTTCACAATAGATCATTACATGTTGCACAAGAGAACAATATTTCTGGGAGAGATTCCTCACCAAGAACTTACTTTGAAGGCCCATATCAAATTGCAGAATTTGTATAGCAACATCACCTAGAAAAACACATGCAAACTAAGTCCAGCCCTTATTAAAACGTATGCACTGTTACCTTTAAGAGAGAGAAACATTTTGGGCCTCATTTATGAGGCCTTGCATCAGTTTTGCGCTTCCGATGCGTCACTTTTTGTGACGCATCAGCAGGGTAAAACTTGCCTCCTGATGCGCACTATTTACAAAGTGACTCATCTAAGCAGATGCGTCACTTTGTAAACCCCTGCGCTACATTATACTTGCGTCAGGTATAATGTATGCAGTGGGGGCGTTCCCCTGCAAAAAGCCTCGTAGAAGTGACACAGTGAAATCTATGAGATTTCACTGCGTCACTGCTAGGACGCCGTTGCGTCAAAATCTTGCTCCTGCCTCACAGCAGGCGTAAGACTGACATAGGCCCTTTCACATGGGGCTTGTCCCATGTGAAAGGACGCATTGCTGGAGTTGCATCACTTTTGTGACACACTCCAGCAATGCGTCACTTTTGCGCTTACAGATACGTCAGAAATACTGACGTATCTGTAACTCATTGCGACATGATGCGTCATGCATTAAATATGACGCATCAGGTATCTCGCAAGGAGTTCGCACTGAGAAGTGACGCATTGCTGCTTTCACGCAGCGATGAGTCATTTCTCATAAATGAGGTCCTTCGTATTTTAACACTCTCTTGCAAGGACATACTTAAAAAGACTCTACAGTAATTTGCAAAATGAATGTCTTCACAAATAACCCAGAGACATCTACAGGCTTGATGTAGAGACTACTCTTCGTTCACCCTTCAAGTCATTTGGCATCGGAAGATGTAAGTCCACTGTGCAATAACTCTGTGGAACAGCATCCTCTGTATCTGTGTAAGAATATCATATGCCCTCTTTTCTACAAGAAGATACCAGCTTGGGAACTCAAACACGCTTCTGAAAAACATCCTTCCACCCTTTCCAGTACCCATATGTCACCATTATTTATTTGTGCATAATTAAATGTTAACTTGTAACTTGCATAGCTATTACTTATATGTTTGCACAGGTTATTTTACATTTATTTTTAGTGAAACCTGACATATGTTTTCTATTCAGAGTATTAGAGTATGCGCAATTTAAAATTGACATGAGTCTACATAGGTCTACGTTCCCTACTCCTTCCTGAAAGTAAAACGTTGAATTTCTGCTTGCTGTGCATACAAGTGCATTTTAAAATTGACATGAGTCTACATAGTCCGAGGTTCCCAACTCCTTCCTGAAAATAGAACATTGCATTTCTGCTTGTTGTGCATAACTCTCTTTTTGTTTCAGGCACCAGAGCCACTCCATTGTCACTTAAATGTATTCTTTTCTGTTAGCTTACTGTGTGAAGTTCATGTTTTTTGCAATTAATGATTTTGTTGACGATTCTCAGCACCTGAACCGGATTGGAGGCAGAGGAGGAGAATACTCCTTTGTGGGATACTATGACGGCAGCGATGATTGAAGAATCTGGCATTACATTAACTGTGAGAAGGAGGCTGACACTGAGTACAGTGCCAATACAGATTTTTTATTGGTTCTTACTGGTGGGAACCTATGTAATTCATCACTTTGGCTTAATTTCATGTTTTAACTGTGTGAAGCTGATTTAGTTGTTCAGAAGACTTGGCTCTGTCCACCTTTGCAGACAGATGTCCCTTTCCCTCTCTCTCGAGACCCAATGTTCCTTATATTTCTGCTCATAGATCTACTTTCTAGAGCAAGCACCTTCCTTATTCTTATCGGAACCTTCATTTGGTTCTACTTGTAGTTTTATGTTTGACACCTGCTGCTTCCATATTCTCCTACTTACTCACAACTTTAGTTTAACAATAGCAAGGTTCCCTTTTTGGGAACAGAAATGTTTCTCATGTTCCATATGCTGTCTTTAATAATGTGCCCTTGCATTTGCCGATTTGAATTGCATGACTTATATAAATACATGCTGTAGTCATGTGACTATTGATTTATGCTTAATTGATTCAATTTGAGATTGTAACTTTACTAATTTGTTAATATACCTTCATGATTTGCAATATTTACTCTTCTCTGTCATTCCTGTGGGGCAAAGTCTGCTTCACTGTCATTGATATATTGTGAATTTTTGAGTTTAGCCTCAGTTTGAGATTAAGGCCTATCCCAGTTGACTTAGTGGAGGTTTTGGTTTGTGCCAGGTTGGCCCAGTGCACACACTATCTTTTCTCTCGTGCCATCATCGCTGACTTGCGGTTGTATGCATAATGAGCATCTTAAAAATGTGCAAGAAAATACTTACAATTGTTGTACGTGTTGAGCCAAATTTGAAAACACAGACATTTTAAATTACACATGGAAATATCAAGTCCTGAATCATAGAATATGGATAGGTGCAGTTTACCATGCAAAAAGTGCATTTGTGAATACAGAAATTGTTGTGTACTTCCTATGAAAACTCTACATGATCTGCACGTTTGGACAACATGCACTGCATGCTTAGTGTCCAGACTAACTCCAGACACCCCTACCGGGGAGGTTGGCCTGTATACCAGCTAGCTCACAGTGCCACTAGAAACTCCTCTTGCCAAGGAGAGAATAGTTATTGGGAACTGTCAAACATGAGAACCCCTATCCCTCAGGACCATGAAAACAGTGTACTACATTTCGCTCAGTCACCCGTGCTCACTTAGCCTCAGAGAGATACACAGAATAAAAGGTATGGACGTTTTTCAATAAGCATTTGTTGAACAGTCGAAATTCTAGTGTAAAATAGGTGTGCTGAAACAACCATCAGACAGTAACAGATATGAAGGATTAGAAGCACTAAGGGGCATATCATCAACGGCCAGCGAAAATTATCGCTGGGCGCCTGTAGCTTGTGAAATCGTAACGCCGCCTATCGCCGGATTGCACTATCAGCAACGCGCATCACAGAGGCGATAGAAATCCAGGCAATATTGGCAATAAGGGTCAATAACGGAGGAATACCTACAATAAATAAAAGAGTACGAAATAAACGTTGCTGATAGGGAGATGTGGACTCAGCATAATGATCCACCTCCGATTATGAACACAGCCAAGTCGGGAAACTAGCAGGCGTAAGAAACCTGAGATACAGCGGGTTAGCGCTAGTTTAAATGTCGCTAAGCCGGTTAGCGATTGCCTTGCTGATAGGGAGAACCTCTGTTAGCAATGAGAATCACTGTATTTTACTAGGGAACGCCTACCTCGCATCTCATTAGCGATGCTAGGCGAGGCGATAAATGTATGTGCCTAAAGCATGGATTCACGCGCTAGCTTGTCCATGCTGATAGGGCGTTAAAATTATCGCTGCTTTTCGTCCATAAACGGACGCAAAAGCGGTGATAATTTTAACTCAGGCCATTGATGATATGCCCCTAAGAAAGTAAAAGGATGGTACATTTATACCATCTTGCTATAATCAGGAATACAGGCAAGTATATATAATACATGACAATAAAATGCGTACTCCTACGATGCTAACTAATCCCTAACTAGATGTACCTAAGTGTACCTAGCATGAGTGTAGGTGTTAAGCCAGGAATCATTCTAGGATAAAGTCAACCCCATTACCTGAAGTGAGAGACTGTGGTGAGCCTGTCTTGGTATCGAGTTGAGTACCCCGCAAGGGATGTTAGACAACTGCGAGTTGGAGTATCTGCATACAGGAAACTCAGTGTCTCACGTCAGTGTGTCGGCAGGGAAATCCTGATCTCCTCTGTTTGTCTCAACAAGATGTGATGTTTATATACCCAAAGGCCTCCCCGGGGGTTCTATCATGCTGTGCCACGTGTCAGACTTAGAATGACGCGGGAATTAACTTTATACATAGTTATTATACAGGAGATGGTAGTACTGCTGAGTTTCCAAGAATTCTCATGCATAATGTATGAGGCCTTTATCAGGGAAAATCCCACATTCTGTGTGCAATGTCATATCTAGGTGGGAGGTCAGTCCCTAAGAACCATAGGTAAAGTAGGGAAGCATATAGGTGAAGGGTTAGGATATTACCTGAGCCTATATTGGGGTACCTCTATGGAATATGACAAAATTCTGGTACAATAATGTACTTGAATTCCCAAATCGAGTGGTAAGAAGCACACCTGGATGGTTTGATCTGAAAATGCACATGAATACTCATAAAACCTGTATCTGTATGATTATTTGCTAGCCATGTGACGGTTGTTTAGAAGCATTCACAAATGTACTACTATCAAGGGCATGAGGAAGAGTGTTCCCATAGTCGGAATCACCCCATTATTTAGTGCAGTTGTATTGGAATTGGTTTTCACATAGCAAAACATATTAGAGAGAGAAAACAATGGAGAAATATTACAAAAAAGTAGAATGTCTTAGTAGAGAGAGAGCAGAACAGTGCCTCAATGGAGTTGATATGACGCTGTCCTCTTTTATCCTATTAACACAACGCAGTCCAACAACTTCACTTGCTGCTCTCCGTGAGATAAAAGTCTAACTGTATGACTTTTGGTATTCACAGAAGTAATTTATGACGTTTGGAATTCACAGAGGTCATCTACAAGCCATATATTTATGTCCGAAGTCAGGCCGAAATCTCCACAGCCGGGCGTACTCTCCGCACCCAGGCCATGCTCTACATCATATCCCAGAAATGTTTGCTCCTTTGTATCATGGTACAATTTGCACTCCTCTCAGTGTTCACTATACTCTCAACACTACAGTCAACACTAAGGGTGCCCTCCTTAGTGTTGACTGTTGTGTTGACACTATAGTCAACACTGAGGGGAGTGCAAATTGTGCACTGCATGTACCATGATGCACAGGAGCAAACGTTTCTGGGACATAATGTAGTGTCCAGCCACATCATTTTCCCTGCCCAAACTGATTTTCATGACCTCCTCTATGATTTATCACACATTCCTAATGTTCCCTTTTGTAAAAATTGCATTCTGGCCCCATTGATTACACTTCATCCGATTCGTGGAGTACGGCCCGAGCCAGAGAGTATGGCCTGGGTGCGGAGAGTACGACCTGGTGCGGAGATTCCAGCCCGACTGTGGACATAAAGATATGACTCGTAAATGGTCTCTGCAAATACCAAAAGTTGTATAGTTAGACTTTTATCTCAGATTGCCTTTGTGAATCGGGCCCATCATTTTTAAATTATGGAGGAGCAACATACAAAAAATATAAGCTTTTTGGGTAAAGGATGTCAGAGTGACCATTTACTCTCAGGAAAAAGTACTCTATATATTATGTCACATACTTTCTAAATTAAGTTAATAAAGAGGATATTGCACAGTTTATGCTCTGCTGCTATTTCAGTTACAGCAGAATTTGAATCAGAAATGAAAATCGACTCTCAGCATATTCTCAATGCATAGGCCTAAAAAGCGAAACAGTGATTATTTAGATGACCTGTAGTATGATCTGGGCCCAGCACAACCAGAAGATGTAGCTGTACTGTAGCAAAACATAGGATTTGATGTTTCATTGTAGTTAAAACCGACTGAATCTGCATTGGCAGGTTATTTGCTTTGCTTATTACTTTGGTGCTTTTCCATGAATCTGAGCATTACTTTACAAAACAAAGTAAATTTGGCTTGGTTGAGGCATGTCAAGTATCAGAGAGATCCATCTGTGTGGGTAGCATTAATTGACCAAGGATCACAAAATAATGTTTTCCATTTAATCTCCCTTAGGAAATGTTGCTATCCGCTGAAGAAAAAATTGAATTATATCAAACATGGTATGAAACAATAACTTTGTCTGTAAGAGTGCCGTCGCTTTGTTTGGTGTAAATATGTTTAATAGCTTTTTGAGAATTTAGCCTTAAAAAATGGTATCACACAGGCTTCAAAGGTTAAAAGTAAAGAGATATTTTGCCTGTTAACTCTCAGGTCCTCTATGTATTCACAAATCCACAGAGGGCTCTCAAATCTATTAAAATACTTAAAAGAACACCATTGAGCGTAGGAGCTTTTGTTCCAGTAGACAAATGCTAATGTACAAATATGGCTGCCTAAGGCTGTGTGAAACAGGAATTAATTGGGAACTGGGCAAGACTGTAGGCCTGGGAGGTAGCTCAGAGATAATTTGACTGCCAATAGTTTGTCATCAAAGCAAGACACATAACAAATAGCCGTCAACTGCTCCCACTTGATGGATTTTCATGAAACTCAAAATATACAGGGTAAGCTAAACATGCCATGTGTCTGCCAAGTGCTGTAGATAGCCAGGAAACTGCAGTAAGGGTATTGCACTAAAGGTAGTATCAATTATATTTAGACCCTCTTTTAAGTTTTGCCTCGCCAATATGTTGGATCTGCATAAAAACTTAAATTCCTACACTGGGCTAACTTGCTAAAAAACTTCCAATTTCATGCAGATTCAATACAACTCAACAAAGTAATTAGCACATGAACATTTTAGTCCGCCACCTTTAATATAGTCCCCACTAGATTGACCTGTCCAAAACGTTGCATTTCAACAGAAGACTAAACATGGTATTTTTTTGCCAATTTGTCATGTGAATTCATCAAAGTATGCTGCAGCTGTTTAGCAAATTAACACTTTTTAACCCCATTTAGTTATGGTTCCTTTTTCCAGACCTAGAACTGCCCCAGGGGCACAGTGGGCATTAGCACCTGCTTTGCCTGGCCCTGGTCACTTTGGTATTACAGACAGTGGCAGAGACACTTGTCCGGCTGTTTCTGTAATAAAGATAGCTCTGGTGCACACATAGTGCCCGGGCTATCACCAGAGGGCATTCCCTCATTTACATGGGGACATGGCCCCATGCAAATTAAGGAATCCCTTTGCCTCTGTGCCTGTGCCGTTTTATAGATGTGGGTGCCGAGGCATAGGACCTGTCAGGAGGCACTCCTAAAAGGTGGCACCCTGTCAGTGTGCCCGCTGACGCAGCCCTCTGGATGGGGAAAGAGGGTCCTAAGGACACACTAGACATCCCCTTGCATGCAGGTGTAGCCACTCATCCCCCCTGCCTAAAAGGAGATCTTTAATCCCTTTACAATGCAGGTGGGTTGCCGCCTTCACAGTGCTTCAAAGCTGCTCTATATTTCATTTGAATGCACTGCCCTCAGGGCAGCACAACTTTGCGGCTGCCCTGGGGGCAGCACATTCAATGTAATAGGGCCCATTTTCTTTGCAGGCACCCGATGCACCTGTTTTAACGTGCACTGTGGCACAAGCAAGGAACGTGAACCGCACCATAATACGCTTCCTGCAGTAGCGGTCGTTGGTGGGAGTAGCTGCTGGGCGGTGACGTGGCGAGGGGGAGGGCAGGGTGGCGGGTAGTAATCTATGGATTACAGAGGATTAGAGGTAAAAATACATATATATAAATAAAACAAATTTCTTTGCGCGCACTGCATCCCCAAATGCGATGCAGTGCACGCAACGAAATTCATTTGATTTATTTATATGTTTACTTACCTGTAATCCTCCGTAATCCATAGATTACTACCCCCAATCCTGCCCCTCCCCCTCCCCACCTCACTGCCCGGCAGCTACTCCCACCACCGACTGCTACTGGGCTCCTGAACTAATCTGAAAAAACCAAGAGTAAGCTAAACCTGATACGGGCACTCAAATTTCATGCAAAATCATTTAATGGTGCTAAAGTTATAGAATACATATTTTCAACTGTCATGACATTTCTATAATTTAATCCAAAGAAGCATGCTCTTTTTTTACAAAATATTATATCACCAGAAACTTTTCTGTAAACTCTTTTACTTCACACCTGAGACATTGGTAATTGTTTTAGAGCTAGCTCGTATCGTATCCTATGAAGCATGCTGTTGTTTTACAAAATATTATATCTCCTGAAATTTTTCTGTAAAATCTTTTACTTCACACCTGAGACATTGGTCGTTGTTTTAGAGCTAGCTAGTATGCACATTTTTAACCGGTTTGTAAACAAATGTTCAAATTGACTCTAAGAAAAACACTATTTTTAGAAACTCCTGAAAGCAACTTTTTACTAGCTCAATCAAAACCAAAGCATGTGTACAAGAACTGACAAGCAAAAACCGCCTGCTTGTCAAATTTGAATTGGTTCATTCTCAGAAAAGCTACTGGCATATGGAAATCAGTATTTAACACATAAAAAGCATTCTAGCACGACTGCTATTACTAAGAAAATATTTATTCGGTGAGCATGTGGTTTTATGTATATAGAATTCATGTATACAAAACATGTAAGACAAACATTGCGTTCTGCTATGTCAACATGTCTATCTCTTTTTCCTGTTAGTCTTTTTTTACTAGATTGTCTTGCAGATACGTGGGTGACAAACTGGATCACTGACACAATATATCGAGGTAAGCAATATTGTTTGATACAAATATTGTGCCTAAAATATTGTTTAAGAAAATAATGTGGCCCTATACTTATAAAGATAAGTACAAAAATATCGGGAAAAAATATTGTTGGCACTAATATTGTCAAAAGAAAATTTAGAGACTTTAAACTAGTAAATGTAAATTAAATACATTTGACTAATATATAGGAAATATATAAATATATAGATATATGTACACACAAAAGCAAATATATAACATGGCTTAAACAGTACAATATCCTATTTATTAACATATTTTAGCAAGTATGTGACATAATTTATAGGATATTTCTTCCTCATAGTAAATGGGCACTGTGATATCATATACCCAAAAAGCTTAAATATTTTGTCTGTTGCTCTTGCATATTGTAAAGATGGTGTGTTTGCCACATGCAAAATAAATAAGGAATCAATAGCCCAATTATAAACATCCTGCTATTCAGCTAGTGATTGGTTTCATAATATATTGTAAGTTTGATACAAGCCCATTTTTTTAAAGGCTGTACTTCGAAATGTGTAATTAATAATCAATTAAATAGTTAATCAATTATAAATACATATTTTTTAAATAATTATTACTTAATACACTTCCCACCATATACCCCCTATAAACAAAGCAGCCCACACCGAGCATATAACTAAAATGTGTAATTATTACACAATATATATATAATGATTAATTGGTTAAAATATAAATAAGAATTAGTCATTAATTATATTTAATAATTGCTTAATACACTTCCCACCTTAAACCCCTACAAACCTAGCAACCTGCACCTAAAATAAAACAAATAAATCAATATAACATAATGTACAAAATTAATATCAATCACATAGTTAAAAATTATTTATTATTTGATTATGTGATTTGGTGAAAATCCGTTTAGTAGTTTTTGAGGAATTAAGGTTGAAAATTAATTGATACCTGGACGATTGAGCCCGCAAGGCTCTCAGGGGAATGGCAATTTAATAATAGAGCATTCTGACTGGACCAGGGAGCTTAATTTTCCTTGGCCCATCTTGCTCCTGTGGGAGTCAGACTCCATCAGAAACGAGCACTCTGATTGCCTGGCAGCAACATGGGAAAAAGGTTTTTCTGGTAGCCATTACAGGACTTGGAAATTAACAATATAAGGGGGCCAAGGTAGAGTTTCCCTGAACCCATAGGCCACAGGGCCGGCCCAGAAGACCCCCTGGGACCAAGAGGTATAGAAATATCTCCAAAATATGCTGTGATCCAGCAGGACTCCTGCGGGATAAAAAAAGAAATATGGTGGCTGGGCCGCATTCACTATGTTTATGCCTGGGGAGCCCACATCTGGGTCTGTATTCATAAAAGGGGAAGGCTGAGTCACCCCCCCCCCTCCCTGAGCCGCAAAAGGCACAGAAGAGCCCACCACAGCAGCTGAAATTTAACAAAATGGGGAGAGGGGCTGCGCTCCTTCCCTTCCAGTGTCATTAAAGGTCCTGGAAAGCCCACCCCTGGGGCTGATTACTTTAAGGGAGGAAGGAGTGCATATAGCGGCTTTCCTGCCTGCACCGGGGCAGGCAGGGAAACCTGTGTTTGCTCTTAATTGCCGGTAACATTTTTAAATTTTCTGCCAAGCAGGAGCAAACACTAGGCCCACTCCCAGCCGACAGGAGTTAAAAATTCTCCTGCCCGCTGGGAGTGGACTTTTGATCTCTCTCCGTGCCCGCACTGAAGCAGGCAGGAAAAAGGATCAAAAGATTGCTCCTGTCCTAAGGGTCCAGCATTAGTAGCTGCTCCCTGCGGATGGGAGCAATGCCGGCTCCCGCAAAATATGAGGAGCAAGCTGGGGCCATGGCAGCATATTTGGTGGTTGTTCTGGGTGGGCTCCAGGACACCCACCTTTAAGTTCTTAGGGCCCCAGGGAATAGAGCGTGGCCCCTTTCCCTTTATTTAAATAAGTGTCCCCAGAGGGATGGAGTCTCTGGGACTGATAATGGCTTGGGAAGAGGGGCTGTGCTGCCCCAGACTCACTCCTTTATGGCCCTTGGGGACTTGGTCCCCAGGGTCTAACAAAGTTCAGGGAGGGGACGTCATGATCCCCCTCCCCTTTATTTACATAAGTGGCCCAGGCATGTGGTCCCAGGGGCTGATAACGGCTTGGGAAGGGGAGCCATGCTGCCCCCCCTCTTTATTTTTAGAAATGACCCTAGGTTTTGGGGACCTCAGGGTCTTATGAAGTTCGAGGAAGGGGGCCAAGTGGCCCCTATCCCCTTTAATTAAAAAACAAACTCCCTAGTGTATGGGATCCCCAGAGCTGAAAATAGCTCAGGGATGGATGCCATGTGGCTCCTCTCCCCCTTTAATTTTAGAAACGTCCCTGGGGGGTGTGGTCCCCAAGGCCAAACAAGGCTTGGGATAGTGGCCGAGTGGCCCCCTCCCCTTTAATTAATAAACAAACAGCCCTGGGGGATGGAGTTCCTAGGGCCTTTCAAGGTTCGGGAAGGGGGACCATGCATCCCCCTCCGCTTTGATGTAAAAAAAAGGCAATGGGGTCACCAGGGCCAGGCCGTGAGGCCATCCGCCTACAGCGAATGGCCAAAGGCCATTTACAGTGTGGGGCTAGCTGCATGTAGGGGATGGGCACAGGACCTGACATATAAAGAATTCAAACCCAAAGGCAAGTGCATGGCACCTCAATCTCATAAAATTCTGGATTCTTTTGAGACAATAGATAAAAATAGTCTCAAGACTTTGAAGTTTAAATCCAGCGTGTAAAAAACTTTGACCAATAAAGAATGAGGTCCTCTTCAATTATTAGCTGTTAACAAACAATACATTTTTAGTCAGCTGAAAAGGAGTAGGATTGGTGGTAATGGAGGTCTCATTATATGAAAATAAAGTAAATGTTCATGTTGGTAACACTGACATTTATATGACATTGGATACCGACACTACAGAGGTCTTTTAAACTATTCTGAATTAGATTTTGATCAATATGGATATGGAATGGATTAGTGACAGACCAATGCAATTTTTCACCACTTAGCATCCTTGCAGACCCATAATGTATTTGCTTCCAAAGATTCATAAACATCCTCATGATCCACCGTTCAGGCCATTTGTGTCAGCATGTGGCTCTCTAAATGAACCAGTGGGACAACATTTAGACATCTTCCTCTAGCCGTTCGTTTAACAATGGAAATCATATATCAAGGATACCACTGCCTTTCTTAATATATTGATCCTGCTACCCGTACATAACATTGGAGATTAGTTATTGTGTACAGTAGATGTGAACTCTTTGTACACTTCAATGCCACACAATAAGGGCTTGGAAGTGGTATAGTGAGATGAAATTGGAGCAAACAAGATCTTCCATCTAGAACTTTTACACTTTGCCCTATACCATTGTTTTTTCATTGGCAAGCGAGATTTTTTATCTAAAACAAAATGGTACCTCAATGGGTTTTTCAGGGGCACCCAGCTACAACAATATGTTTTTGCTATATTTGAAGAAGAATCTGTTTTCCAGGAGAAGCTTTGGCAGAAACACCTAATGTTGTACACACATTTCAGAGATTATATTTTCTTGATATGGAATGATACCCTTTCTGCTCCTGAGAGCAACATCATCAACCTGAATTCCAGAAACAGCCATATCCAATGTACTCATCAGATTCACAAACAGGAAATAAGAGTGTTGGACATACTGGTTAAATTAACAACTTCCGGCATTCAAACTAGTGTATATAAGATCCCACAGACAGAAACAATAGCTTACATTTTCAAAGTTTTCACCCTATAGCCCTGAAACAGCATTTACCATTCTCTCAATATATCAGGTCGAAATAATTCAATTCAGATCAAGAAGATTTAAAATTGCCATATTAATTATTCCAAACTAGGGGGCTTATTTGCAAGGCACTTGCATAATTGGTATGTCACTTTTCCCCATACTAAATGTGATGAAACGGCGGAGCAAGGGGCTTGTAATTAAGGCCCTAGGTGCCTCAATAGGGGTTACTCTCAGACAGTGTTGGACCAATCTATACAACAAGTACAAACATTAAAAAGAGACAACTTACCTAAGAAACCTGTGAAACCTGATTCCATAAGGATGGTTTGCATTTTTAAATCAAGTCACAAGCTATAAAAAATATCATAAACAGACAATGCCAAATTCTACAAAGTGAATTTCCCACTTTTCGCAGGTAGTAGATCTAGAAACACAAAATAAATGTTGTTCTCTAATATTCATAATCAGGAGTTTACCCATCGGGTCACGCAAACATTTCAAATTGTGTCCACTGCTACAATGTCAATTTGGGAGACACTGTTGTACATCCCAGAAATATGAATAATATCAATCAATCTTTCAATCAATCTTTCTTTATTCGACATTCCAAATGCAGATCACAAAAGATACATAAATAAAAACATACAATTAAAAGTCAAAAATATTAATAAATATCTACAATAAAATTCATTGATGGCATTCCATTTAAAAAGAAAAATGTACATGGATTTTGGTTCAAAATTTTAATAAGAGAAAAGCAGCATATAATATGAATAAACTCACATACTGCATCATCAAGTTTAGGTAATCTAAAATACATAATTCAGAATTTATCAGAATTTATCGTCATGATAAAAGACCAACAACTCAGGGTATAGTTATATGTATGTACACTATTATTAAAAAAGCATACTCCTATTTTGTGCTAAAATGCTCTTAAAAAGCAGGCCACTAAGTAACAATATCATAGTAATTGAGTTGCTGTGAAAAGAATAAGACAGCTTTACAATTAGGAAATTTGCACCTCCGCAATAGCGGTAATAACACCTCTTTGTAAATAGCAAATAATAACCACACAAAAAATACAAAGTGCAATATGGATTGACTTGATTGCTCATTGAATGCACATATGTTGATGGCTGCAGAGGAATATTGTCCTAATTGAAAGCATAACATCATATGGAACCTAGCCTGAATCTAGCCAATAACATTGTCTCAGAAACATTTATCACATAAAGTAAATAGGGAGCAATCACTGGCACCATCTGGATAATACAGTAATCTCTGACCAGGGGTTTTGCCACTTCCGTTAACTCTCTAGTGGTCTGCCTATGCTTGCCCAATATTTATCCTTTATCGTAATGGACTCTGGGTGCTCAAACAGCTATACACATCCAAGAACTAAAAAGTAGACTTTGATGTATTATAACCATGGAATTGACAGGCCGAAGGTGCACAACAGTCAATCTCTAATGACTGCCTGATTAAACTCGGCTTCCTTATTAGCCCAAATTGAACACTAAAGGACCAAGGGGGCAGAATACTCCACATACTCCATCCCTAGCTCCTGGTGCAGACAGTAATGCGGTGTCAAAGGGAGTACACCTTATAACCAGCAGCAGAATCTCTTCTCCTCCAACTGCATTGCCCCAGCATCTCTGCATTCCCAAATACCATGCCATATGTAAGAGTTAGCTAGCATTTCCGGTTTTATATCTCTAAAATCGGGGCAATCGGTTTTTTGCCAATGGCCATTGCAAGCGAAAAAGTAGTGCCTCCTGCACGGGATAACAAGTGATCCTATTTTATATGCAGGATGACCAGGTGGACTCGTCATTGAACTCCAGGCCCAGGTATGAAAATGAGCTAACCCTGTCCAGTATTTTTCCACCCATACCTAAGGTACGGGTTTTTGTATTTCTATGGCCACATCCTAAAGTGTATGTTTTTGTGAAGTTAGTCTCGAATTCCAGATCTTTCATAAATATTACAGAACTAGAAATTAAATATTAAGCCATTGGCTGCTCTGGCAAGGAGCACAGCGTCATCAGAGTATAGTAGCGCAGGCACAACCTTCAGCTCCATATAGGGAGCAACCGCCCCAGCAAAATCTGTCCAGATCATTAGTATAAAGTACAAAAAAGAATCCGGGCAAGGACGCACCCCAGGAGCACTCCTCGTTCAACTTTAAAAGGTTGGGTGCATTCAGCAGCATTGCCAAATCTTACAGATGCTGTGAGATCATAATGTAAGAGTCTTAAAAAGAGGACCAGTCCCAAATCAACACCCGTGCTTTCTAAAATGGACCACAGCTTGGTTCTACAAATGCATTTGAAGGCGCTCAATAGATCCATGAACGCCAAATGGGTGGAAACACCCTTGGCATATTTACATTTGGTCACAATAAGGGGGAGATCGAAGCATGGTTGGATAGTCCCAAGCCACTTTCTAAACTCATACTGTGTTTGGGAGGCGATATTATTGTAATTTAACCGATCCAATACCACTCTCCCAATAATTTTAGCCTGGAGTCTAGAAGAGATATCAGGCAATAAAACTTTACTTCATGCACATTTCCTTTTTTAAAGATAGGAACAATTATGGAGGTTTGCCAGGATGTAGGCACATCTATGCAATAAGGATTCTGTTCAATAATCTCAATGAATGCTGTGAAATATTTAACAATAAAAAGGTGACACTTACTCAAACCCGTGAGCATCAAACTAACCATGTAGGAACCCTAACACCAACTTAATTTGGACAGCTTTCAGAGAATTCAACCACCCTGAAGGACTAAATACCATTGCCAAAACCAGACCTTCACACTTACCAGAACCCATTGAAGCTTCTATCCTTGAGCATAAAACCTTTGTTAACACCCTGATGAGACAACTTGATCAATGCCACCTCAAGGAATGCTCTCAGGTTGCCGGAAATCAGCCGATTTACTCTCCAATAAAAACCACGCAGATGCCGATTCTAAAAATATGGATAACTTGTGCCCAGTGTCCAAACTATTCTTCTCGGCTAAAATACTAGAACGATTTATGGCAAAACAGTTTAAGCAATTTGCTGTTGACAGCAACCTTTCTGAAGAGTGTCAACCAGGATTCCGGTCAGATAGCAGCATCGAATCTACCATAGTACAAATAATAAAAGATGTTGAGGCATACTAGACAAAAGTGATTCCTGCCTTCCAATTTAACTGGATACAGCATCCAGCGACATTAGATATAGTAAACCACTCCACCCCCCAAAACTAAATCGCAAGAAATTGTATACATGGAGTTGCCCTAAACTGGCTTTCATTTTGTATTCACAAGCGAGGTTAGATGTTAAAAATGCAAATTCTAAAAAGCTCTCTACTTCAACAAGGAGTTCCCTAAGGTTCAATCCTCTCTTCCACTGTTGACAACCTAAATAGTGAACCCAATGACTTCTTACTCCTTTTTGCCGGAGAATGTTCTGTCTGAGTGATATAGTAGTCCTTGCTCAGATTCTCAGAGACATCTGGCTGCAAATTGCACTCTGCAATCTGAAATCTAACCCCACCTAAAACATTTCTCCTGAATGCCCTTTTTAATTGCTCCATTCCAGTTTACGACTGGCTCAAATCTCTGACACTGTCTGACTTAATTCACAACATTGTTGAATTTGGTAAATGGTTTAGCTTCATCCTAGATAAGAACTTGAATTTCCAAGCATATTTTATACCTGGCACTCGATGAAACTACTGTGAAAACTAATAACCTTCATCTTTGAAGGAGATTTCAAGCTAGCCGTTCCATTTGTGTTGTTAGTGAGATTGGACAATGCTAGCTTTCTGCTCATATGAACCCCAAATGACTTACTACACCAACACAAGGCTGCCCATCTACTTTTATCGGACTGAACACAAGTGTGAAGAAATGGCTGGTCTGCAGTAAAATTTTGGGGATAGAAATAGTTCTGAACCTGTCATGTGGGAGTGTAGATCCTCTAAATAGGAGTGTGACTAAGAAATTAAAGACAAACTTGGTGGCAGACCCAGAGTCCTGGAGAACATGGCAGCAGCTAGTTGAGCTGCCGCTGCACCCGGAGGACCCGCTTGCTTCTATGCCTTTCTGCTGTTGTTAGGACTGGTTTTTCTTACCTGTTCGACGAAGTGAACCGATCCGCTTGCACCCGATCATAGCTGGAGGGCTTCTTCGCTTTGCTTGGTTCTTTACGGGGTCTCTTTCTCGCCACCACTGCCATGCCGCAGATGTGCCTTGGACGCAGCCCATCATCGGCTTCTCTCTGCCCGCCGCGGTGGGAGGCAGCAACACTGGAGCTTAGAAGGGGCTGCAGAGCAGCGGCTCGTGGTCTCCTTCAGGTTACTTGTGGTAGAGGCAGCACTGGGTGTGTGCCTCCCATGCTGGAAGGTGCTGCTGGAGGCGATAGAACCGACGAGGAGAAAATCCCCAGCGCAGCCCCAGGGGAGTCCTGTGTCCCAGGAACAGGTGCAAGGCGGCCATGCAGTTTGGGTGGACCCCCAGTCCCAGTCCCAGGTAGGACGCACTGCTGCTTTTGTCACCGCCCCAGCCTCAGTTAAAGCCCCTAGGAGGGGGAGAAAACGAGGTGGGGGGGGCCAAGTATTTGCAAAGGCGAAGTCGGCTGAGAAGAGCTTTATACAGCCCACTGTGGGCAATTTGGAACAAAACTCTGGCAGCATTAAGAAGAGTCAGGGAATTAGAAGCACTATGACTAAAGGCAATAATAGCTCTACCTTCCTTAGTGGCGAAGTTAGGAGTA